>NC_138575.1:201822511-204222511 GCF_964289735.1 Phaethon aethereus
AAGAGAGGAAGAGAGGAAGGAAGAGAGGAAAGGAAGGAAGGAAGAGAGGAAGGAAGAGAGGAAGGAAGAGAGGAAGGAAGAGAGGAAGGAAGAGAGGAAGGAAGGAAGGGAGGAAGGAAGGAAGGAAGGAAGGAAGGAAGGAAGGAAGGAAGGAAGGAAGGAAGGAAGGAAGGAAGGAAGGAAGGAAGGAAGGAAGGAGGGAGGAAGGAAGGGAGGGGGAGGAAAGGAAGGAAGGAAGGAAGAGAGGAAGGAAGGAAGGAAGGGAGGAAGGAAGGAAGGAAGGGAGGAAGGAAGGAAGGGAGGAAGGAAGGAAGGAAGGGAGGAAGGAAGGAAGGGAGGAAGGAAGGAAGGGAGGAAGGAAGGAAGGAAGGAAGGAAGGAAGGAAGGGAGGGAGGGAGGGGGAGGAAGGAGACTGTTTTGAAAACATGCATGAAGCAAATTAATATGAAGGAATAATGCTTAGAAAATTAAACAAATTATAACAATGAAATGTAGTGAATTTCTTTTCCTAACTTTAATTATATATAACCAAGTCTTAAAGTACTAGAATTTACATAGATTAAGAAGTGTCCTGATTTCAGCTGGGATAGAATTAAGCTGAAGCATGACAAGAAGCAAAATTAACATGTGCTCAATCAAGCAGATTCAAGGCAATTCTCACTCCCTCTGGGTCGCTCATGGTTCTGTGTATACACCCAATCTACAAGAGAGGAGAGGATCATAAACCTGTCATGACTTAGGAGACTAAAATGTGAAAGCAGAACTTTGAAACAGTGTGAATTTCACTATAAATAGGTCCAAGTATTCCTAAAGCAAATTTTCAACTACAGATATGAAATGTGTTCTGAGTGCAAAATGTCTGCTAGATTTTCTTATTGCTCAGAGCAATCAGTCCTGTTAACAGCTGAATTTAGAGTAGACAATCCTGAGGAAATGAGATAAATAATCTTGAGATGGAACAACTAAAAATGAATGATAGCATAATCAGAGATCTACATCCTACAGCTCTAGATGTATCATATCTCACTCTTCATTAGTTAAGAGAAGTCAGAATTACAATGCATTCCCTTTTGCCAAAGTTTTTATCTGCCCAGGGGTTATTGTCTGAAAAAAAAAAAAAAGCCCGTGAGCATGCAAAAATTCTTGTTTGGGCAATATCATACCATTCTTACAAGTCTTCTCCCTGATGCTGCTGCAGAGGTTGGCTACAGGGGAACAGCACAGACCCATTTTGTGTTACGGTGGTTTCCCCATTACTTCCTTTGCCCTTTGTACACTTCAGTGCAGAATAGCAATCTCCAGAGCATCTAAGTAGGTCCTCTCAGCTAACTTCTTCCTATCAGACTTCTCTCTGGCTGCTGTGGTTTAGCACTCCCCTTCACAGGCAAAGGTCGACTAAATGCAGTTTATGACCTCCATTTGTCGTTTTTAACATTTAGAGTTTTTTATCCTTTGTTCTTTTCAGTCTTCTTCCCTCTACTTTATCATTTTGTCTTTATGTCTAATCTCACCCTGTGTGATAACTCTGATGACATCAGCTACCTGTGCATGTTCTTGCTTACCATGGTGGTCTCAGTTACCCACCCTTACATGCCATATTTACTACTCTTTCTCTGTTTACCAAGAAAATCCATTACATCCCCTATGTATGTTGTTCTACTCAGCCTGGCTTCAATGCTCTTCATGCTCTGCTCTTGGTGTCATCTTTGACTTCGTAATTTTCTTCACAAATGCCTATTACTATCTCCAAATTTTCCCCAGCTCTGCTACGCTCTTCATCCATGACTACCCTCGAGCCTGTTCTCTGTGTCTTCCAAAAACACTCTCTATCTCCTGGATCACTGCCTTGCCTTCTTGCTATTGCTGTCAGGGCTTCCTGCACTAGCTATCCAGGAACTCCTTCTCTACCTCTTCTGGATGGATTCTCCTACCACCAATATATATAGAGAAATAAATGGCCAGATATCGATTTCATTTTGGTGAAGCAGCAAGTATTTCCTGTACCTTAATGCAAAAGAAGTCCAAGGCTCTAACACAAGTTTATACCATTACTTCTTTCTCTCAAGCAGTTCTTGGGGAGCAGTTTTCCAGTTCCAAGCAGAAAATGTGCCAAGTATGGCCTATATATACACCTAAGTATACCTAATGCACAGGCCTCTGGGAAAGAAGTTCAGAACTAACTCAGACCATCTCTACAGCCTTCTCCTAGAACTATCACATAATGAAATGTTTAGGGCTATGGCAGATTTGTATTAAGTACAATATCAAAGACTATAAACAAGAGATGGAAACTGGAGATAAGAAGCTTATCTCGGAGAACTTGTGCAATCAACTTGTTTGGTAGAAAAAAAATTTAAAGGGAGACATTATTCACTTCAGTGCACAAAGTCTGAGGAAGAACGAGATAGATATTTCCTCAAATTATCAGAAATGTTGAAAGACTTTTCATCTGCTAAAGATGAGGAAAAACAGAATTTAGCGATTTGAGAGACCACACAGATAGCTCTGTATTGTAACCTACCTCTTCGTTAGAAACAGCCAGTGATGACAAAGCAACACAATGGCTGTATGCTGAAAATGTTAAATAAATATGCTTAATAATGTTGAATAAAACCCCTATCTCATTGAAAGCAAATGGGAATTTTGTCTCTTAAGCTATTGACAAACTATGTAGTCACATATGAAGGAAATTCTAATTTTTTCTGACTATGTACTGTTCTAGCTCTTTTTTATCCTCTGGACAGAATATATTACGCTAAGGAAGTGTGACAGAAGTTCATGTTTCATGTAGGGAAATGGAAGGAAGGCTTGGCCGTATAAAAGATCAGCCCTTGAAGAACTTTTACAAAATTTTCTTGGTACTGCAAGAAGCATTGTTTAAGTTAGGTTTGATTTTCTGAATGAGTCAAAATTCAGATAGTAAATATTTTACTCTAAATGGTATTTCCAATGGAAGTGGTATTTCCATTCCACTTTACAACTTCGGTCATTATTGTTTGTTCCAGTACAGTCCACTCTAATAAACAATAATGCCCAAAGTTGCAAAGTTTTCATGTTTATTACCTTCTTCTCCACATCTTCATGTACCTCTGATACCACCAGTGTGACCATAGTGTCTTCCACCTGTCCATGAGAAAGTACACAAGATCATATATGCGAAATGGAGCTCAGTCCAAAGAAGATCTAACAATTAGTATATATGGCACTTTTAAATGTATTCATATCACATATTTGAAGTTTATGTCCCTTGAGGGTTACAGTGTAACATAGACATGAAAGATGCCCACAGTTGGTACATCTGGACTGGTATTACTCCAGATGAGGGTATGATCTACTTAAAGAGCCTTGATTTCAGATGTTATTAAAAAATAGGCGATTGTTTGGACAATATCCATACAACTTATGGATTCTGGTTGCCATTATAAAGACATTGTGTCTTTTTGACAGTGCTATGTGAGGTCCACTATTTGCTGAACATGTTTGTTACATGGGTCCACCAGGTCAGGTAAAAACAAATTATTACTTTGACAACTTTGCTGTTAGTTAAAAAAACAATGCTGATGAAGCAATACTTTCAAGACATTCACAGGAGAGAGGGGAAAAAAAAACAAAGCAAAGAGAAAAAAAAAGTCTCAGATTGCCACAAACAGGACTTTGGCTAGAAGGCAAAGAGATGTGAATATTTCAACAGTATGGTAGGACTAATTCAGCCCACATGACTAAAATCTTGCAAGGGTTCATGCTTAAGTTGTCAAGAGCTGAGGAGATGAAGGGAAAGGTCAGATATCACTTCTCCTGTTGACCTGGGACAGCTGATTTGTCCCCATAGCTGGGAAGGAGGCGCGGACAAGGAGCCTGAGTTCAAGAGTAACAAGGGGCCACAGGAGTAAACAGCATAGCCATGCACTTAGCCAAAGATGTTAGAGACCACAGAGACCCAGACTGGTGGGTATTTAGCAAGAAAGCTCCACCAAAAGACGTGTGATGACATGGCTTTAAACTTCAGTCAACATAACTTAAGCATGTGCTTAACTACTTTCCCAAACAGGGTTTAAAAAATTGTTTTTAAAATAAATGCGTAATTTACTAAATGCACCCACCTTTCTGAAAAATACACTCTACATTTCAATATTTTATCTTGACAAGAAAAATATCTGAGGGGTTTAAAGAAAAGATTGGTCAACATCTGTGTATGTTCATTTTGTGTATTACTAAGCATCAGTCAGATCAATGTTGCAGTACTGTGCTAATGTCTGGAATTGACATTAAAGCGGTGTCAGGAAGCCTGGAGTTGGAATAGTATTGATGGTAAACGGATATAGGTCATTTGGACCAGAAGACTCAGATTTGCCATGCTAGTAAAGCTAATGGAAATCAATAAGGGAGCAATTAAAAAAAAAAACCACCACTAGAAAAAAGAAGAAAAGATGGGTGTAAATTGATGTACGGATACTAAAAGTAAGCTTCATTTTTCTTACCACCCCTTCTAATAATTTGGATTTTTCTTCAAGGTTTCACAAAAAGGAAAACATTTACAAATGTCTGGTTTGTTCTCAGTGTAGCATTGCCTACAGTGGATTTCAACCTTGTTTGAAAATGACCCACATAATAAGATTCCCATCTGTCTCAGAACTCATCCCCTTCATCCTCCTGATCATATCATTCCTTTAGAAATGCCTTTCAATCTGCACATCACTCTTGATAAAATCTGCTCATACTGGATGCAGTGGCACAGGAGGCCTAGTAGCGGCACATAGTGTCTACCTAGGTGATATGATAGCTCTGTACTGATTAAAAGAAGCAGGTATTGGGGGACATGGAGGGGTGCGGAGTGGAAAATAAACCATGAAATAAAGAATCTAAGTGCCAAAATACAGCAGGATGTGTTAAGTGAGGTATACTCAGAGCCTGATTTAAACTGACTCTTGTTCCATATTCTTAATGTGTTCTTCACTATTCTTCCAGATTTCAGAGACTCCTTGCCAATATCAAACATTGTTGTTTATCATTAGCTTTAGCAAAGACCTTTTCATAGACCTTTCAGTGCAGCACACTTTTTCTTTCTATGAGAAAGTCTGACGGATGGTTTACTAAAGGTACCATCAAATATAGATTCATCACCTCATAATTTTGTTTTTATTGGAAAAAGAAAGTGTTTGCCTTGACTCATGAGATATATTTGCTTTGAATCTATTTTGTTCATTGTATTTATTGTTGCTCTCCTCAAGAGACTGAGTTGAGAGCTTTCTGCTCTTCTTCAGTTCACTGGAAGCTTTGCCTCATTAGAGGTTATGTATGAAGTAACGTAAACTACATTAGCCATCTGAAAGTTAAGGCTTTTGTCTAGACCGGTTGTCTATACTCACCCAATAGCCAAAGGATGACTGATTCCATGTACCTTCAACACTGTCCTTAGATGTACTGAAAGAGTTGGGGTTGTTCATCCTGGAGAAGAGAAGGCTCCAGGGAGACCTTATTGCAGCCTTCCAGGACTTAAAGGGGGCTTGTAAGAAAGATGGAGACAGACTTTTTAGCAGGGCCTGTTGCAACAGGACAGGGGTAATGGTTTTAAACTAAAAGAGGGCAGATTTAGTCTAGATACAAGGAAGAATTTTTTCCCAATGAGGGTGGTGAAACACTGGCACGGGTTGCCCAGAGAGGTGGTAGATGCCCCATCCCTGGAAACATTCAAGGTCAGGTTGGATGGGGCTCTGAGAAACCTTCTCTAGTTGAAGATGTCCCTGCTCACTGCAGAGGGTTTGGACTAGGTGACCTTTAAAGGTCCCTTCCAACCCAAACTGTTCTATGATTCTATGTATATCCTGGAACTAGCATCCCAAGATGTCCTTTGTGTCTCTATAGAGCACCTATAGCAGCTTAGATTAGAGGTGGCGTTTTTACATAGTTAAACTTAAGTGAAATGTATCCCGCTGTGAAAAACCTAAGCTAAGATAGTATAGCATTACTTAATTTAAAATAAGATGCAGTAGACATATTGTGGTATATGTGCAGTAGACAAACATGGTACTATAATATTGCTGTAGCATAGTTGTAAGAAAGACTGAATTGAACACAGGATAACCTTTGCTTATTTAGCTCAAGGCAAAATCTGCTACTGCAGTGGTGCATAAAGAGCACTAGCATTATCTACAGCAAACTGGAATCCAGGTAATGCAGAAATAGTGACAAAAATTGCTCCAGATTTAGACAATGTCCTTAACTGCAGTGCCGTGGTAGCCTGAGTGCAGTCATGCCGTGCTAGCTGCACTATGAGGCCAAAGCTACCTTGTGCCAGCCTCCCACATGGAGCTTTTAGAGCACACTAGCTGCACCGTCACCTTCTTCACTCTCAAAAGCACAGAAGGACATTTAGGAGATGTCTGCATTAACAAGTCATGAGGACCAGTAGGAGAGGATCTGTAGAGCAAAAGAATTGTTGAGGACATAGCAACATTTCAGATCACTTCTGGTCTAGTTCCATGAAGTAAATGCCTACCTGCAGTTGAAGGACATTTAGAGCACAGGTCCTGGTTTAGTTTCACCCAAAACAAGTCAGGACTGCTTAGCAACATTAAGCAAAACAGGGTGAAAGGGAACAATCAGAACAGCAAATAGGCAGAGTCAGAAGGGTGAGTTCAACAACTCACTTCTGGTCTGAACTGAAGTGCTAATTAATGTAGATGCACTGTTGTGCACAGTAAAGCATTAATACGAAGCAATTAGCGCAATGCAAGAGCTCTCCATTTTGCTGCTCTTCTGCAGCTGCAAGACATGAGACTGTGGTGAGGGACAGAGCCAGGGGCTGCTCAAGCAAAGCAGCCAAAAGTGCAGAAGGGTTTGCCCTTTGTACCCATGACTAATGCCAAATTCTTTTTTTTCATATGCATCTTCCTCTGACTTCAGTTCTCTGGCTTTATTGTGTGATTTACATTAAATTATTGCTGTAAGTATGATACAACCACAATGCCTAAAGATTTTGGTTAGAACAGAGGCTGCTATGTACTGTCCCTACAGCTCAAACAGCACTGTCCTGGCTGAATGTAAGAATAAAAGCACTATCTGATTGTGCTGGGACAGGGGAAGAGACAGGTATCTGTAAATTAGTAAATAATATCAATTTAACTGAGTGAAGGGGTGTTTGCTTCTATTATTTCAACTCGTTCTTATAGGCTTTAAAGAAGAGATGAAATGTATATGTGATAGAATAGAAAGATCTTACAGCAAGCAAGCAATGCTGTTAACATAAATGCAAGCTCTATTCTGGAATACAAAGATCTACCATAATTGTCAAGGTTACTTGAGAAGCTGCATATGCTCCAATGCACAACAAAGGGCTTAAAAGATTCATGGAAGGGCCAAAATAGTTTGAGGCTGGAGGGGTGTCTTAGTTTACACCTATAAGTTATTTTCCATCCAGCACACAGACACATCTGGGCAGCCTTCTGTAGCCATCTTAATAAAAGATGCTTTATGATAGAGCACATGCCAAAAGCAGAGTTTGTCCGGTCATCTGCATGTACCAGCTGAAGTAAAGACAAGTGGACAAATACATCGCTATGTAAGAGGCAAGACATCGCTGGCATTGCTGAAGAAAGCACCTGCCAAACATTAACCAGGACTTTCAGAAACAGGCTATATTTAACATCCCACAACCTAATATGGATCATATAGCAGCCAATATACTATCAAAGATTTTAAAACAAATAAATGTACAGCTTACCTGCAGAAGATTTTCCTCTGGTTTTATTGTCACTTACAATGGAGCCAATGTTTCAAGAGCAGAGAAGGATGTCTAATTCATGCGTGTCATGTTCTGCGTACTGTCTTAGCCTGCCACTGCATGCACTTCCTTAAGAATGATGCTATTGTTATTATTTAGTACTAATATTATTAAATGTCTTGGCAGAGGCTTACACGATCTGCTCTTATTTCAGTCACTCAACAAAGGCTTGTAAAAAAGCTGCAAGAGGAAGTAATTTACCCATTCACATATTAAAATTGGGAGTGCCAACTTAATGGATTTTGACATTTTGCAGGCAGAAAAGTCTGGTAGAGCAGCAGAGAGCCGCCAGCTGAACACAGATTCTTAAGCAAAGGAAAAGACACAATGGAAATTCAGGGACACATGTCCCAGCACACAGTCTTTCTGGAGACCACACACACTATCACTAACAAATTTTGCTGACAGGTATTAAGAAAAAGGGCATTGTCAGTAGCAAGGTGTGCCTCCCTGGAGATAAGCAACGTTGCTGCTTATTTCCCAGAGGACACTGAGACGTAGTAAGGGTAAGATTCAGGTGACCAAATGCAGATATGAGCTGGTGTTTCTCGGGGGATGAATCCACAATACCCGTGCTCAGCCCTCTGGGTGACTATAAAGTCACTTAGTATGGTATTCATCTTATCCAAATTTAGACTCCTGCAGTATAAACATCTACATAGGAGCAAGTCGCCCTGTGCTCCCTTTGTAGTCAACAGAGAGAAATAGATACCTCTAGGGTGCAATTAATCTCATTCTAAAGAAGACATCTTCCAGATGATTTATACCTTAAAAGTACCTGTTTTTCCTTGACTAGAAAGGGAGTCTGAGGTGATCTTTGCCATATGGACACCTCAGACATGGACAAATAATATATCTAGCAGAGCCATAAAGCCATTGATATTCCACACAGCCTGCAGTTAGTATAAATGTTTGGTCAATAATAACTCGAGCTGAACTCAGACAGTTGACCTAGAGGTGAATGGCTCTGTATTCCATTACTAAGTCTCTGAATCATCCAGTGTCTCTTTTCTTTTTAAGTAAAGTCTCTCCCTGGGTTTTAGATGTCACTTAATGGAATGTGGATATTAAATGTATGTAAATCCATAGCATTTTTGGATAGAGCTGCATTCCACTATGTCCCATTATAAACACTATCCCATCCTCCTCTTTGGAGCTGTCAATCTGTCAGGCAGAGGAGCCTGTGGACTCCCAAGGCAAATCCTTGTACTTTCAAGGGGACTGTTGTTGCCAAAAAGAAAGTTCACAATGAAAATAATTTTGTGTGGAGACTATCAGAGAGACCCTCTTAAGCCATGTTTTTTATATCTTGGGATGATAGAAATTCCTTTACCAAGAGTAGTGCAGCTTGTTTTTTTCCCAGGATGTTCATTTCCGTTGTATTCCTATTCCTGTCCTCAGAGATCTCATCTCTTTCATCGAAGTACTTTCTATCTTCTTCACTTTTTCTTCCCATTATTTTTCTGCGCAGGTTTTGTGCAGTTTTTATTGGAATTTCCATTTCAGTTATAAAACATGATCTTTTTTTTGCAAAACAATTTTTGTTGCACTTTTGTTTTCAGCCTAGCAGTAAACTGTCAGGACAGAATATAATTATTATTAATTTCTTTTTAAAGAGGTTAATGCATCTGTATGTTCACTTAAACTCCAAACACCAGGCACTATGTTACTTCACAGATGTCATTTAATGGAATATGGTTAATAAACTCTGGTAAATCCACAGCACCTGGGTGTTGAGCTGCTTTGCAGGATATAGCACTTCAAACATCATCCCACTATAATACACAACTCCTGTTCGTGTGACATGAGCTAGATAACCATCTCCACCAGTGTGTGACCAATGGATACAGAACTCCACCTTGTTAGCTGGCTGGTTCAGCAGTCCACTTCAGATGAAGTAGTTTGCCACATTGAAGACACTTCTTCTCAAGCACAATTTTTTTCAAAGGAGGTGCATGACACACTGCCCTTTCTAAGCCTGTCTCTGCACTTTGACAGAGAAGGTTGTGTAGCCTAAACTGTGTCTAGAACATGATGTTCCTTTTCTGACGATGATCAGGTGTTACCTGAAAGATTACAAAAAGGAATACAAATGTATGACACCTCCTGTTCAAACTGTAAATTCCTGTATACATCTTTAGTGGACTAAATGTGGTCATTCTTCAAATATGCCTAAACCCCATCTTCAAGGTTTTCAGTTTTTGCCTGAATTATACAGAAGCCAGCATACCCAGCAGATGATTCCTGTCAACCTGAAATAAGAGTACAACGGAGACGGTCCTCTGAAGGTGCCCATCTCTGGGTACCTCTCTGAAGTGTAGAGTTTGCCTAGATAATTACTTCAGATTAGACCATTATCTTCTACATACCTGAAGTTAAGTAAGAAATTACTCCCCAGTCAAAAGCACTTCTGTGGACTTCAATAAAGATACTGAATTAATATTATCAACATATATGTCAGCTACTACTAAGGAATGTTTGCAGGAAACATAAAAGAAGTCTTCAGTGCACTGTCCATGCTGACAATGGAGAATGAAGATTGAATGGCCAGAAATTTACAGGCTAAG
Organism: Phaethon aethereus; assembly: GCF_964289735.1. Taxonomy (NCBI): domain Eukaryota; kingdom Metazoa; phylum Chordata; class Aves; order Phaethontiformes; family Phaethontidae; genus Phaethon; species Phaethon aethereus. Next base: position 201,832,859 of record NC_138575.1, read on the forward strand.
CTTGCTTAAGCAATTTTCTATAGGTTTAATTTCAATTTTTTTAAGATCCTGAATAAGGCATGAGAAATGAAAATATACCATCCAGCTGAGAAATATAACCACTGCAGTCTCTTACATTGGCAAGAGAAGTGACACTTGTTTAAGTGTCCAGTGACGGTTTTACTGGACATTTAAATTTCTAGAAGACAGTTTCTGGCTTGTGCTGAATATTAGCTAGGGCATTGTGTTAAATCCTATGACATTCAGCTACTGATTTTTGAAAGGTTCCCCAAATATTTTTTTTTTCTCAACCATGGAGTTTCTGTATATACGCACTTCCAGAGAAAGACTTTAATAAATCAATTCAAAATATGGTAAAACTTCCAATAAAGACCAGAGAGCAAATTAGGTGCTCTTGAAATTTAACAGTTCTCATTACAAATCACTTAAGGGGAAAAAAAAATTAAACCCATCCAAATCTCACAGGTTCAGAACATCTAAAATGAACCTAAACTTCACTGGTGTTTCTGAGATTTTATTTAGAAACTCCAAATCATTAATGTTTCACATTTCTTTGTGATTAAATTATAGACACTATGTCATAGTTTCATCTTGTTTTACTAAACACTAGTTGACATCATTGCCAGACAGCAAAGCAGGAAGGCAATGAATTTATGAATGGAAAATGCCGCAATATGAAGAAAGGTATCCTTTCGCTCAGCAGTTTGGGCAAAGCTCCTTCCTCGATGGATGCTCTGGCAAAGTCAAAAAAAACAGAGAGACGAATGAATTCTGAATGTCCCCAATCCTGTTTACTGATGTCACATGTTTTTCTCTTACATCCAGTGAAATTTGATACCTGGAAAAGGGAAATGTGAACAGGCACTATTTTATACCAGGCAGAGTGCAGCCAGTTTGATTCAAAATTCATGGAGTAAAGGACTGAAACACTAGTTTTCACTGGGGCTGAAGCAGTGATGTAACAGCCAGGAGCTTTCTGTGGAATGAAGATCTGTTGCAGAGACCCATCCTGTTTGTGATTATGTGATATTCCTCCCATCTTCCCTCTTCTTCCATAAAGTCTGCATTTACTATTGTGCTGGTTTTGGCTGGGATAGAATTAATTTTCTTCACAGTAGCTAGTATGGGGCTACGTTTTGGACATGTGCTGAAAATAAAGTTGATAATATGGAGATGTTTTAGATGCTGCTGAGCAATGCTTACACAGAGTCAAGGCCTTTTCTGCTTCTCACACCACCTCACAAATGAGTAGGCTGGGGGTGCACAAGAAATTCGGAGGGGACACAATTGGGACAGCTGACCCCAACTGACCAAAGGCATGTTCCATACCATATGATGTCATGCTCAGCATATAAAGCTGGGGGAAGAAGAAGGAAGGAGGGGAACGTTCAGAGTTATGGCATTTGTCTTCCCAAGTAACCGTTACACACAATGGAGCCCTGCTTTCCTGGAGATGGCTGAGCACCTGCCTGCTGATGGGAAGTAGTGCTGGATTCCTAATTTTGCTTTGCTTGTGTGCGCACCTTTTGTTTTACCTATTAAATTCTTTATCTCAACCCATGAGTTTTCTCACTTTTAGCCTTCCGATTCTCTCCCCCGTCCCACCAAGGGGGGAGTGAGTGAGCAGCTATGTGACATTTAATTGCCAGCTGGGGTTAAGCCACAACTATTGATTACACTGAGTAGACATAACCATGTGATGAGAATAGCAGACAAAACAGCAGTATCTTTGTTATGAATTTTGGATAACAGTGTTTCTTGCTGGGATTTTTTGTTACCAAACTACCTCCTTTTTTTCTCTTCAATGTAATATTCATTTTCACAGGTGAGGGTTTCACTGGATGCCGGATCCTCAAAGAGTGACAGAAAGGCAAGCCTGGAAGGGACCTTGCATAATCCTGTATCAAATATATATGTTATCCCTGGCAGTTTTTTCTTTGACTTGTTTTGAAAATCTTGCACTGAACATGATTCCATGTTATCCTGGCTAGCTTCTGCCAGTGCTTCAGTAGCGTAACAGTTAAAAAAAAAATCCACCACACAGCCAGAAAGAAGAATGTGTAACAGTGTTAGGAGACTGATGCCAAGTCTTCCTCAGCCTTACAGGTCATACCTTCTTCTCATTCTTATTGATTTCTTCCAGATTCTCTTCAATTTGTCTAAGTAGTCCCCAAAATGTTATTGCTCCCGTGTACTGTGCCTTGGATACTGAGACAGATCCCAAAGCCTCGCTAATCAGAGTAGCTGCCTCCTGCATCTTCCTCACATCAGTCTGATAGTGCTTCCCGGAATAAGGTTTGCTGTTTCTGTATCACCTTCACATTGCTGACTCACTCCGCATGACATCCATTTTCCTTTTCTGCTGTACTGCTGCTCCACAGCTTTTTTTATATTTCTTCTGAGCAATAAGTGTAACATTCAGGTCTTAACTGTATTGATCATCTTGACAATTTTGGATAGCCTAAGTTATTAAGGTCACTTTAAATTCTGATCATGTTCTTCAAAATGTTTGCAGTGTCTTCAGTAAATATGTCAGTTCCTTCTTTATACTGCAACCCAAGGTGTTAGCAAAAAATGTTCTCCACCTCCCCACTCCTGTAAGACTACACTTGCTAAAATACTTTACCAGCAAACTGCTGATGCCTTTGAAAGCCTCTGAAGCAGCATTTCAAACAACTGCTCCATCAATTAGGTTAACAAATCCAGGCTTATTTCCTCAGCTTTGCAGGAGACCCGTGTGGGATGAGTCTGGCTAAAGTAGAGGCATCCCATATACTGCTTTCCTCTTATTCACTAAATCAAATGCTCTCAGAGAAAGAATTGAGATGATTGATTTGACACAGCATATTCTTGGCATGCTTATGTTGGCTATTTTAACTCTTTATTTAATAAATAAATTCAGAAACTTTCCAGGAGCCTCTATAAGGAATTTATCTATAACTTCCTGATTTTTTCAGGAGAAGAACCATGTTTACATACTTTCAAGTTACTGCAGAGATTCACCAACAGCTCAGAGGTTATACAGGACTATTTATCAGGCCTTGTCATTTTGAATACATCTATCTGCTCCTGAACATGTTCTCTTCCTATACTTTTCCAGAGCTCCTATCTCCTCACTGAAGTTAAGCAGAATAAAACATTAAGTATTTTAGACTTCTTTACACCATGTCTGTCTTGTTCTCTTTTCCTAATACATAGGATCTATACTGTCCTTTGTCCTGTAGACTATTTCTAGAAACTTTTCTTGCTGCCTTTTTTTCCTGTGCGCTAGCTGAAATTCATTTTTCCATGTTAAACTTTCTGCTTTTATATCAACATACTTGTGCTTCTCTTTATGCTTATTCTAAATCACGTGCCTCCTTTTTCACCCACAGAACTGTAGGCATGGAAAGGTTACATTTCTTCTGACCATGGAGTCAGTAGTAATGAATTATACTGATTGGGATATGAATGTTATTGATTACAACATGCTCCTAAAACCCTTCCAGGGGTTATTTCTAGACGGCCTGAGTCATTTTGTGTGATAAGCACTTCTCTACTCTTTAATTATTGCAACTCACCTTGTGAGTATACAGTGTGACTTTTACATAACAGCAGGATGCATAAGAACACCTTATGTCCAGAGTACTGTGCAAAAGCAGAGTGCCCCAGGAACAGGATCGAGTCACATTTGGAAGTTTTTGGCAAGTGGTTGGGGAACATTGCACCTAACCAGTGCTTTCTTAAAGACTGCATGCCAGCTCGTCCTTCCTGGAGCTCCTGAGACCCCTGCTCTGACATTAGAAATGGGACTTGGCAGAGTTCCTATCTCAGGAGCTACTTAAGCAGCGTTTTTGTTATTTAAATGCATCTTCAGATGTTGTTCATGCCTTTTTCTTTATTTAATGTGAAAGAAAAAGTGCAGCGCCAACTGCCACTCCTTGTTTGCTTCAAGAAAAGTTAAGAAAATGAGCCCATTCCCAGCTGCCCTGCCCTTTCTCACATTTGGCATGTAGTGTCGCTCTGGATAAGAAATTCTTCTTGGTTGGCCATAAGAGGGAGGAACAATTTAGTCCAGTCTTGAAAAAAAGATGGCAGTACAAAAAGGACCTACCAACACAAAAACTTCTTACATCGTGACTTTTCAAAGTCCTTTAGCATTCATTATTTGAACTAAAACAGACCACCCAGAAAACATTACTCCAAACAAGAGTGCACAAAGATTTACTAGTGGCGATGGAAGGTTTTCTCATCTGATTATCCTGTAAATATTCAAGAGAAATCTTTAGCAAACAGCTTTAGCCATGGTACAGCTGGCACCAGCAATGCTGAGAAGTGGCAGAACATGGCCTTCAGCTGAGGCAATGTAAGATTTGCGAGGCCTTTTTGAACTGAGGCCTTTCAGAACCTGCCAGCAAAATGAATGATTCGCCGTGAGATCAAGGAAGAGCAGCTCAGCAGTTGACAACACTCATTATTTGATGCTCCTGAATAATTTCTCCAAGGATGGCAGAGTTTTGAAGAACACTGAAAAGAGATTTTTTTACTTTAGCCTCTATTATTTACTGTAAGAGATAAGGGGGGACCTATCTGAGCTGAAGTGGACCTCTGCTGTACGTGTGCTCTGTTCCCGAGGGCTACATCAGCACATCAGCTGTTTAACGGGGACTTTTAAACACTTTCAATTAATAGCAATTTTTACCCGTTAGAATTCCCTTTTTTTTTACACTCCATTTATCTCATTTTTTTTCCTCTTGTATTTCACAGGCCTGATCAAATCATTAAAAAAAAGGAGGTGCCTCAATCCCTCAATGTATGGAACAAGCCCGTATCCACCTCGACGAAGGAGCTGGCACGTCCCTGTGGAACTTTGCCCGTGCTGGCACAGAGCCGGTCCCCACGTCCCGGGGTGCCCTGCTGCATTCCACCCTTCCTTTGGCAGACGTGCATCCCCACACAAAACCCCCTTGCATAAACTGCATCTTCCCCCAGGGTTTACTCTGTCTGCCAGGCACCACCGCATCTGCCCCAGACCCTCCCCTGCTCCTGCTGGCAAGCCCTGCCAAACGCTGCCTGGAAAAGGCACCTTCTCCCCTGCGTGGACCAGGCACATGGCATCCCCACAGGACCGTGCCCTGCCAGCGAGCAGCTGCAGCAAGGCCCATCACCAGCTGCGGGAAGGTGTGTCATTTTTTTTCAGAGGAGAAATAAAGTGCTTCTGGCAATGGGTCCCCCCGTGGTGACCAGCCCCATCGCCCTCCCGTGTGGCAGGCAGATGGTGGCCATGCAGGTTCCGGCCAGCGCCACTCGGCCCCTGCGGCCCCAGCCCCATATGCCCCACTCAGCTGCTGGCACTGCTTGTCAGGCTCGGAATCATTTTTCAAGTACCACTAACATGGTTGAAGCAAATGCATCAAAGGGCAAACTGTGTTTTTCAGCGTTAATGGCTACTGGACCCAGAAGCTCCTGAGGTGGAGGAGGTGGGTGAGTTTGATTTGCTCCCTGGCGGAAACATCGGCAGAAATAAGCAGTGACACTATTGATGACATGACTTTCTTCACAGCTAAAATGGGCCAACGGAGATGTGCTGGGAGAAAGAAGAAAAGGGTTGGAGGTTTTCTTTAAGTGCAGGTCACCTTAACAACAAGTTTTCCTACAAACCTGCGAAATTCAAACACGTTAAAATATAACCTTCTATTAAAACGTGACAAGAAGATGTTTTTCCAGTTCATAACACAGCTTGACACCTGCACGCTTATCACTGCTGCTGCTAAAGCCTGGAGTTACACAGGGCTGAGGTCTGGCATGGGAAAAGGACACGTTGATAGCACGGTGGTGATTGATGCGTGAGGAGGTACGCGAAAGAAGTCAAAGCAGGAGAGTGAGTCTCTACCCGCCGCATTTACAATCTAAAGCTAAAATGAAGGTGGTGAGGCAAAGACCACCTTGAGGCCTGTTTCATCCCCACAGCAACACCAGTGTAAAGCTGGAGCCCTGGGTTTTCCCTGGCAGCCCCAGCAAAGAGCTTGCCTCTTTTCTCTCCCATCTTTGCAAGAAAACGGGCACCATGCTATGGACTCATAGTGGGACCGACCACAGGCAACCTCTCAGGCAGGCAGGGGCACTGCTGGGGAAGAACCTTCGGCTTGCACGGGGCACACCTGCAAAGACCGAGCAAAGCCATCGCTGCTGCCTGGGCACGCGGGAACGACCACAATCACACTGTGATTTCAAGGTCTGAACATGAGCTGGAGAAAGTCAGAGGTGAGCGGAGAGCAGAGGAGATTAGGGCAGGACAGGACTCGCGAATTTGGATCACCTAGGCTACGGGGTGTGAGGCCGTGGGCAGAGGTTGGAGTTCACAAGGAAAACATTGTGCTAGAGTTGTTTAGAAAAGATACATTTTGGGACTTCTGGAAATTAAGAAAAAAGTGCAAAGAGCATTTATTCCATTTCATATTATTGAACATAATTATGCTTGGAGACAACTGGTCTGGAAAGCAAAAAGCTGATCAGAATTTACAGGAGCCATCCCACCAGTTCTGCCAGTCTGACCCAGAGAAATGTAGCCAGAATGAGGAGGCGAGATGTTTTCCTGGGGGACTTTTGTTGACTCAGATGTATTTTCCCCAGTGTTTTGAGCAAAGGCTGTTTTAACACTATTCAGGCATAATCTTTCCTCTTACCCTGAAGGACCTTTGCCAAAATGAGGCTGCACTGGCCCTCACAATTAGGACCGCAATAAAATAATGCCAGAGAAGGGAGCCGTGACTTTTTGCACATGTTCATTTCACCATTTTTAACATTCAAAATTTTAAAATATGGCTACAAAAACCACCATTTATTTTTTAGTCAGTTACCAAGCTTTTGTGTCCTAGGGATTCCTAGAAATTGTCCGTAAGTGTTTTATTTTCACCTGAAGTTGACTTAGCTACATTTAATCCAATTTTAGCACAGATAGGCTAATAGAGTTTTGATGATGTAGATCCTCTCGAAAAAGGGCTCATTTTAAAGTTCCAGGAAAATATCAACATGCTCATTTAAAAGCATATCAAAATGCACTGTGAATTTCTCTCACACATTTTCATTCGAGGCTGTAATATAAAGCAATGTACAAATTAGTTCTGTGTAATCTTAGGTTTAGAAGTCATTCTTCAAGATTTCGAGAGACGTGAATCAATGAGGTTTTATTTCTAACTATGAAGAATGGTTTTCAGAGGTCATTGGCTTTACAGTAAAGATTTAAGCTGCAAGGCAGATGGGCAGGACGTTTGGTGCACCTTATTCACCTCTAAACTTGGCTGGACTCTGCCATCATTTGTGCTGTTAGGGCACTGTGTATATGCCTGTTGGGCACTGTGATACTATTCCCAAAGGGGCCCTTGCTTGACACATCAAATGAGCTGATGTGATTAGATATTTCTTTGAATGGAGGTGGTTTTCCAGTCAAAGGAGAAGAAAGCTGTGTATTTTTGAAGACAAGATCATGGGTCCTACATTCCATGTACTATACGACTTAGTTGGTAACTTCTTCACATGTATACCAAAAAAAAAAAAAATACAGAGATCATTACTTGTTGCACCTGAAATATCTCTGGAAGTGTTCTGAAACTTCATAGCTGATAAGTAAGACCTGCCTTTTCTGCTGAGGGATATCAGATACCTTTTCTGTATACATGCATTCATTCAACAGCAAGATAGAAAGAAAAATCTCTTTGTAGTTCAAAGAGCTTCCTATATTCTCTTACATAGTTACAACTCTCTTCTGAGCTGTTTTTCCATGTTTGCCTATGGCAAAACCAAAATCAAAGTTATTTTAAACTGAGCCGCTTTGGTGCAAACGGTTGGTTTAGATCTGGCAAAATATAGCAGCTGCAAAACCAGATCTGAGTCTCCTGAACAAAATCTTGCTTTACTGATGCGTGCAAACTCATCCCAGCAATCTGGAGGTTTTATTTTTCATATCCCTGGAATGCAAAGGCCAGGGATGCAAAGGCACTGTACCAAATAAGTATTTTCAAGCTTAACAACATTAGGAAGACTCTCAAAGGTAGTTTAAATACTTTTCTTTTAATCTCTCTATGTTCATTGAACAATTTTTATGTGTTCATGAGTAACTCACACAGAAGGAACAAAAAGATTATTCGTGCTCATAAAGCTTGAAGTGTGCAATCAGGAAACAGAAATACTATACCATTAAGCTGACCAACCATGTGGCGCAAGCAGTAACCAACACACAGTGAATAGTCAGAGAAGCCATTTTTCCAACAGCCCACAGGCCAAAAAAACACCACTGCAGTATCTAGAGATTTGAAAAAGTCAGTTGCTTTACAGACAATTTAGAAACAAGAAAATGGAGCATGCTGACTAAATTTATCAACTAAATTGTTAGCTTCAATGTCACCTAGCTATTTGTTCAGCCTGTCATGCCTTTGAAGCAAAGACTGTTGGTAATGTGCCCCTTCCTGGGTCCTCATTTTCAGAGTAAAGCACACTGCAGACACCTGAAACCACAAAATAGCCACTGTTCTGTCTGTCTGTAAGTGCCACGATCTGTTACTGCTCAGAGCCTCCTGAATTCCTTCCTCACCAAAGCAGCACTAAATCTAACAATGCTCTTTAGATTTGAAGAACTTGATCCTCAAGCACACGGGGCAGCACCTAACCCACCCACCCAACTCATGTCTGTAAATGTCGCCCTTCATGTGGCCAACAAGGCTCATCTTGCTTAGGAATGCTGGTATGAGGTTTACAAAGTGGCTTGAGATCACTGAATGGAAGAGGCTGTGCAAGTATAATAGCCTGTCTTTCAAATTATTCCTAGGGGTGTCATAATAATGCAGAATTCGTCACCACTGGAATAGATTTTTATCTGGAAATCATAGAATCATAGAATATCAAGTTGGAAGGAACCTCAAGGTTCATCTGGTCCAACCTTTCTTGGCAAAAGCACAGTCTAGACAAGATGGCCCAGCACCCTGTCCAGCCAAATTTTGAAAGTGTCCTGTGTTGGGGAATCCACTACTTCCCTGAGGAGATTATTCCAATGGCTGATTGTTCTCATTGTGAGAAATTTTCCTTCTGTGTCCAATTGGAATCTCCCCAGGAGTAACTTGTACCCATTACCCCTCAAATTTTCCATGTGACTCCTTGTAAAAAGGGAGTCTTCATCTTCTTTGTAGCCACCTTTTAAATACTGGAATGTGGTGATAAGGTCTCCCCTAAGCCTTCTTTTCTCAAAGCTTAACAAACCCAAGTCTCTCAGCCTTTCCTCACAGAGCATGCTTCCCAGTCATTTGATCATGTTTGTGGCCCTTCTCTGGACCTTCTACAACCTGTCCATATCTTTTTTGCATAGAAGTGACCAAAACTGGACACAGCATTCCAGCTGTGGCTTGACAAGTGCTGAGTAGAGTGGGATAATGACTTCTTTATCTCTGCTGGTGATGCCCTTCTTGATGCAACCCAGCATCCTGTTGGCTTTCTTTTTGCCGCAGCAGCACACTGTTCACTCATACTGACCTTGCTGTCCATCAGGACGCCCCAGTCCCTTTCCACAGAGCTGCTCCCTAGCTCGGTAGATCCCAGTCTATGCTGCACTCCTGGATTATGTTTTCCCAGGTGCAAGACCTTACACTCGTCCTTGTTGAATTTCATAAGGTTCTTGTTAGGCCACTCTTCCAGCCTGTCCAGGTCTTCCTGCAGGGTGGCTCTCTCTTCCAAAGTGTCCACTTCCCTACTCAGTTTGGTATCATCAGCAAACTTCATCAGGGTACACTTGATCCCATCATTCAGATCACTTATGAAGTTATTAAACAGCATTGGGTCCAACATCGATCCCTGGGGGTCCCTGCTTGTGACAGGTTGCCAGTTTGAAAAGGAGGTATTTACCACCACCTTCTGGGTGTGATCTGTCAGCCAGTTCCCTACCCACCACATAGACATTTGTCTCGTCCATAATGCATCGATTTCTCTAGGAGGAGTCTGTGGGAAACTGTATCGAAAGCCTTGGAGAAATCCTGGTAGACAATGTCCACTGCTCGCCCCACATCAACTGAGCAGGTTACTTTATTGTAGAAGGCAATCAGGTTTGTCAAGCATGTTTTGCCTTTGGTGAATCCATGCTGGCTTTTCCCAGTGATGTGCTTCATGTGACTTGTGATAACCCCCAAGAAGATTTGTTCCATAACTTCCCCAGTGACTGAAGTAAGACTGATGGGCCTATAATTTCCTGGATCCTCATTTAAGCTCTTCGTGTAGATGGGGGGGACATTAGCCTTCTTCCAGTCTTCTGGGATGTCCCCCATCTCCACGACTTCTCAAAGATTATGGAAAGCAGCCTCACAATGATGTCACCTAGCTCTCTTAATATCCTTGTGTGGGTAATGTTGGGGCCCACTGATTTGTAGGGGTCAAGCTTCTGTTATAGTTTACATACCAACTCTTCCTTCACTGACAGAAGGATCTTGGGATACAAGAAAGAATCACTTTCATTATAATGAAGGTGAGTGAATGATGATTAACTGGGATAGCATTAGAGTAAATTCTGTTTAATGGAGATGCATTTGACCTTTGCTAATTTATAAAGTGTCATCTAGGTACTAAAATAGGCATGAAGTTTTAAACTTCAGTCTATTAAAAAGGGATTCCACTAAATAAAGGTTTAAAGCTATGAATACCATCTTCACTTAAAAGATATTTTTAATGCTAAATTTAGATACATTTACAGAATTGTTTTGCCTTTAATAAAACATTCTTTCTGATCAGAAATTCCTGGAGAATTTAAGGTGATCATCTGTTTACTTAGATGTCAGAAATAAGGCTGAGTCTTCTAAACACTTAGACATGTGCTTAACTTGACATCAGCAGGACCACCCCTGTGTATGAAGCTAGCCATGTGCAAAGATATTTGTAGCACTGGCTTCTAACATTCTCTTGTAAACTCCAGTCTTGTCCTTTGGAAAGGTTTTCCATTCAAGTGGAAAAGAGGAGTTGAAGGTGGAGAGCAGCATGATGTGAAAGGAAATCATAATGTTACTCTTTCATAATCTGAAGGGAATACAAATAACGGCAATTTTTATTTTTTATCTTTACATCTGCAAGGTAGGTACCAACTATTGCTTTAGGGGCTGCTTTCGGATCCTCTCATGACCTTGGCCCATATCTGCAGTAGAGATTGGATTGACATGGATTTTGATGCTGGTCTAAGGCCACTGTGGATCTGGATCATCTTTCCGAACTAAATAAGAAGGGATTCCCATTGAAATTAACTGCAATTGAAGAGCAGATAGTAAAGCCAGGAAAAAAATCAGATCCACACATCCTGGATTAAAGATTTGCAGCCATTTCCAGGCACAAGTTAAGTAAGTGACAGAGCTGTGGTGTGCCATGTAAGGCTCAGTAGTGCTCACAAACTGTAATCCATGCTGTAGAGAATCGTGAACGCGAAACGGTGTTCAGAAATTTTCCCTAATGGGTGGCAGCTTAAAAAGTTGTTCATAACAAGATTATTTCTCATCTGGGAGCTCTTCACAACCTTGAAGTGAAATGACTGTTAGTCATTTCATGTACTTCCCCCATGGAAGATTACACAATAATTGTAAATTCAGTGACTTCCCCTTTACCACTCTTGTTACATTTCGTTTTCTGCTTTTCACGTTCAGGGCCCTGCAGAACTTCACATGTCTGTTGGCATGTTCCCATTCTCCACGGCTGCTCTGCCAAAGATGTCAGCCTTCAGGCAGCTTCATTTCCTCCCCAAATGCTCTGTGTCCTCCAGGCTGTTCCCTGCACACACACAGCAACATTCTAATGTCAGTGCCTCAAGCAGTCAGACCTTCCTGCTCAGCACAGAAAGCTGTCTCCCATCACCTCCACCACATGCAGGATAAACCTACCAACTTGCACAGCTACTTTTCATCTATATCTAGAGGTACAGTGTCAACCCAGCATTTCCAAAACCTGACTCTCCATCTTACAGCACTACATCATCAAATACAAGAATGACAGTTATGGAATAAAGCCAAATACATTCATACATGCACATATGTGCAGAGCAGACATACAAAGTAATTTTTTAGGAAAATTATTTTGACCTTAGGTACCACTTAGCTCCTTCCAGGGCCTCTAAATTCAGATTTTGTTTTTAAAATACATCTTTCACAACGGTAGTTGCAAAGAAAACCTCCAGAACCTATGAAGAGTGTAAAATATAATTTTACCTTCCCAAGTTTGCACAGAGTCTGAAAGAATAGAACTGAGAAGCGGGGATGACCACATTCAGCAAATTATGTGAGGTGCTTGCTCAAACTTGTGGTGATGCTTTCAATGTCACCATTTTAATGTTGTCAAGCTGTTATCGGATTAGTTTGATGAGTTGAACATGCGACCTTGGAAAAAGATCCTGTCCCACATTCAGGAAGCCTAACGTGTAATATAGTGTATCTTTCCAAAGGAGTGCTCTGTCATTAGCCAAAGCATGTGTACACTCTGATGAAAGGAGTACCTTTTTGTGATGTTCAGAGTGCGCAGAGCACCTGTGTGGACCAGCACATCCCCCTTCCCGTTCCATCCTCAGTTTTACCCTTTCATACACATGGTCTTGCACAGAAACCCACCATACATTCATACAGACCTTCTCACTGAGGCCTCACCTGCCTGACCTCATTTCATTGCAGTGATGGTCTCCTGCTCCCTCCTCTGCTCTTCTCTGACTACTAATGTTAAATTCCAGCAGATACCACCTGGAAAATTCGTCACAGGGCCCTATGAATTCTAGCAGTTCTGACTAATGTGCTACATCATATCACTGGATGTCTCAGAGTCTGGGAAATCTGTATATGCAGTCAGAGTGGTTATCAGAATGGCATTTACCAAGGTGTAACTTCATTTAGCGTATGTATGGGAGGGTCCTGTCATATCATTTGCAGTCAGAGATAATGGAGAACTATTATACCTGGCATTTGCATGGGTCACATCTTACACAGAGCCAGTTATCTCCCACCTTTTTGCAAAAAAGACAAGACAATCAGGTACCGAGGCTGGATCAAAAGAAAAAGCGCAGAGACTTGGAAAACCTCTGTAGTTCACAGAGATGGGAGAAGCTGAGACAAAGTGGAAAAATACTAGGAAAACTTTCAGAGAAACAGTGCCCATGATTTGGAAGAAAAGTTCTGGAAAACTTCAACCAAAACTCTTAAGTGACAAAATATTGAGCATGATAAGGAAATTGAAGTAGGGGAATGTATATAATCCTTTGTTATTTTTTTCTAGCTATAAATATTCCATACACCAATTCCATTTGATTTCTGGAACTATGCAAAGCCTGCATGCTTGTTCCAGCTATCCGAAAGTTTCACCTCTGAAGAGATGGTCAGGTGCCCAAGAGATATCTGATCTGGGAAAGAGCATCTCCATTTAGACTATTGTGATAAATCAGTCAGTCTAAAGAAAGACTATTCATGATTAACAGCAAATAGTAGGTTCAACTGAGTCTATTTTGCAAATGAAATTCCTAGATGTATTTGAGATTACACTGGATTTAGCTACCTAAACAAACCTAGTGTGTTTCTTGGGACCTGGTTACATATGAGCATCTTGGTTTTTTAAGAAGTTGTGATAGAAAACCTGCCTCATAACTTAGATACGGACTGAAATACACAAACAAATGACAAATAAGTCTCTTGCTATAACAATAATGTATAAAATCTGATTTCTTAATAATGGTGTTTGACAAAAATAATGTAAATTTAACAGCAAAATTAAGAATTCAGCCTCTGTCACCATATTTGGTTTATGCTGAGTTTAAACAAATGATTTGTTTCAGACACCTTGAATCACTTAGTAGGTAGCAATTTATAAGCCTTATGAGTCACTGTTGATACTTTGATGGTGTGGGGCTTTTGTTGGTTTGTTTGTTCTGTTGCTGTTGCCACCTCCAGTGTATTTTGCCTGTTCAGTGTCCAGAAAGAGCAAGTCCTTGGAAATTAAATGCTTTTGATTTCTCAGTGCTGCTTAGAGAAGATAGCAGTTAATGTCATTTCAAAACCACCAGAAAATAAAGCTCAAAGTAAATACAAAGACAGTTCATACTACAGAAGACATTAGCCCAGTCCTGGAGGAATGCCCCCACATCCTTCAGACTTCACAGGTGTAGATCCAAACTGGAACCCATACCAGCTGGATTTGTGAGGCAAGAACTGCTATAAAAGCCAGAACTACTAATGCTCTAGATAATCACCACCAAAAGAAAGAGCAAAGAAAACTGCAGTACTGGTGCATTAGCACTATCCTCAGCTGTACAGCAAGATTCTCATTTGATGTCAACTGGAAATGTTGCAGTGCAGCTAAGCTGACTTATCCTTGCTGAAGATCTCTTGCTTTAGTGCTTTGGGCTACCCTAGTGAGTTACAGCTACATGCTTTTACATATAAGAGGATTTGTTCTACACAAGAGTTATTGACTGATATTTCATTAACATAAGAAAGAAAGGTATGTTGATGCATTGAATGTAACCTCTAAAATTTGGCTCAGAGGAGTTATTGAGATTCCTGGATTTTTTTACACTTCATATCTGCTCTACTTACAGCTGTTGCTTACTCTTCCAGAGAAAAAGAGCCTACCCTTGCCATAACTTTGCCTTCCTTAACACAGAAGTCAGGAAGGAGACCTCCTGCAGAGCCTCTTGCCAGAGTTGCTGTATATAGTAATCTTTTTCAATAACTATTTTCTTACATATGGAAGTGAGTCACACTGCTCATGCCCTGACTCTGTCCAGACTAGCTCGGCACACAAAGATTTGAGTAGGAGTCTTGTGGGTATAAATGCTCAGGGAAATTCACTCGAGTAACTGGATGACAGCTTGTGCTTACAGAGAAGTTCAGAAGAGTGTTGGGCTTCTCAGCCTGTGAAATGTGAACCACTCACATCCCACAAGTTAATTCCAGAAAGGAAGAAAAATTTGTTTGTGTTTCCTTTTTCCTTCCTGTGAATAGGAAAAGCTTCTCCTCTGCCTACTTGTAGCTTAGCAGCTGCATCCCTGTCAGAGGACCTGTCAAACCACAAAGAACATTTCAGCCTGGATGAGCCCAGGGCCTGACAGAAAGCCAGCCACCACTGCGGGACAGCACACTTCCCTCTCCACATTGATGGTGTCCAAATAAAGTTGGGGCACCAGTGGCCTTGAGGATGTGATGATGGTCCTCTCTGTTTTTCAGATGTATCTGTGAGCCTAAAAGGGAACCTCTGAAGATAAATGTCAATGATCAAAAGGAGTGAACAGTGAACTTCTGTTATTCACAGCAAAGTGTTCTCCTTCCCTCCAAATCAAGTGTATGTCAGATCAGTCAGACATTCTCGCTGGCTGTCCCCACTCAGCTATTCTGCCACACTGATTGCTGGAGTCAGTTGTCAGATGGTGCATTAGAGCTATTCCCTCCTGGAGCCCTTCTATCATGTGCACTGTCCCAGCACAGTCCTCCTGCCTTTCCTCCAGGGAACATGGCTAGAGCCTCTCTGGATGCTGAGAGGTACTGTGACGTTTTAGATACTGTCCAGCTAGAGCCAAGCTTAGCAGCCAGTCTCATTTGCAAATGCAAGTGAACCTGCATTTGCATTTCAAACACACAGATTTTGCATGAAAGCAATTTACACATTCATAGGTAAAGAAATACCAAACTGTAACCTACAAAGTTGGACACAAGAAGAGCAACTCCATACCGGAAATACCTACAGCTGTGCCTGTATGACTGGTGACAGCTCACAGGGTCAGTGAAGTTGGTTTTGCACTGGAGAGGGTGAATAGGGTGCATATCTGTGGATTAGAGACTTCTGAAAATGAAGAAAATTACATTCAGTGTAGATATTTATGATTTTTATCGATGACTTATCTTCAGTCAATGCCAGTTTTTTTAATAAACTGGATATTGCTTAAATTCTAGTCCTTAAGATTTGGTTTTGGTTTTTTTTTTTAATTGGGGAAAAAACAAATGTTTTATTAAATGAAACAGAAACAGAAAATTAATGTGCTTACACTTTTTGGAAACAGTTGAAGTGGGACTAGAAGGTGAGTGAAGATGGAAATGCAAGATCTGGTAAGGAAAGATTCTCTTGAATGGGCTGAGTCCAAACACTATAGCACCACGAAGCTGCATGAGCTTTACAGCATGATATGGCGAGGTTCATTGTTTAAGCTTGAACATAGAGGAATGCATAAAGACTGTATACCAGTCTTTCATGACTTTCTTAGGTTCATTAGATACTATTCAAGACACTCATCAAGGTTTTTTAACTAACTGACCTGTCTGTGATTGGTAATGTTTATTTCAAGACCATCAGGTTCTGTCAGGGCGAGGTTTGAATGTTTCTGTATTGCCTGCATATCACAGTCCTCAGGAAGCAAAGGGGAATACTCTTTAAGACCTTACTAGTAACAATACCATGAATGTCTGTTAGTTAAGCACCAAGACTACTGAAAAAAAATCATAATCAGCTTCCTGGCTAGGTAGCACATACCCTTGTTCTTGAAACTCCCTCCCTAGGGGCAGCTATTCCAGCCATCTGTATATCTTGTTTATATAACTATATCTTTCAATTATTTACATTATTTGCTATAGCTTTCTTTGCTACAACTTGGTATTTTCAGTCTGACTTTCTGAAGAGCAAGTTTTCAGCAGGGAACAGGCAGGACATCTTCACCGTAGTTCAGCCTGTTGTCAAGGAACAGATTCTCAGCTATGAAAAGAGTTCTTGACCACATAGTATAAACGCTTGGTTAGGTAGTATAATACAGTCCACTACACAGTATGTCACTAGATCTCAAAACTTTTTTTCAGGCAGTGTTTACCCCAATGAACTGTCCAAGGAAATAAAATAATGATCTCACACTCACCCACTGAGATGGCGATGCCTGACTGGGACAGACCACTTGTCCTGTATCCCATTCCACTTCTCCACTGCTTGCTTATTTTGGAGGGGAAATACAATCTGAATCGTGTAATGTATTTTAAAAACTCCACCAGATTATTTTTGTAGAATTTTGTTTTCTGGTAAGCAGTTGTGATTTGGGCTGGCAACTCCCCGAGGTGGGAGCCGGGGGGGAGCACATCCAATTTTCCCTCTGTCCCTGCCCCTCATCCCAGGGATGAGATGGTCTCTACAAAGCTGCATTGTACAGCCCAGGTGACACCACCTATTTATGTGTCTATCTACTAAGTTTATAAAACAGGGTTATTTCATGTACTTAAATGCCAATAATAAATCCAAATGAGATTTTTCTGTCCAGCCTGAGGAAGGCCTCAGATGTGGGCTCGTCCCCTCTAGCAGATTTTTCCTACCACTGAGGTTCACCAGCAGGGGCGGGACGGGGGTGCAGCTTTTTAAGCTTTGTGGCTGTTAAGAAGTGGTTTGACGCTAATTCAGCCAGTCTGGGGTCTTCCTCTGAGCCCAGCTGGTGGTACACTCAGGTGCAAGAGGAGCCTATAACCCTGTGCCTGGGTCCTCAAGCTCTTCAAGTGCATCACAGCATCGTGAGTTCTGGATCCAGGCAAACTCCCTCCCTGCCTCCATTCTTCTGAGATTAGCAGATCTCTTGGGAATGAAGGGAATTTGAAATATCCCTGTAGTACCTTCTATGGTATAAACCTGAGAGTGCCTTCTGCATTTGAAAGCTGAGGTATTTGTGAGGATACATTATTGCGTCTTTCTATGTCAGAGAAAAATGCCTTGATCAAAACAGTTCCTTCTTTTTATCATGTAAAATAGCACAGTATGTAAAAAGGGCAAAAATAGATGCTGGAACTGGTCTCTGTGTTAAAATCCAGATCAAGAAACTATTGTGAGGCAGGGGAAAGTACATAAGCAGAGATGGCTCACTGGGGTACTAACAATGTAAAAGACAGATAAAAAGGCAGAGGTAGCTGTTTTCAGTCACCTTTACCAAAACTGCTCACCATTCCCAAGGCTGTACAGAATACAGCTGCATGGCACTGAGGATTTCAGGGGCATTTTTTTGACTCTTTGAAGATGCTGGTGGCCACATGAGAACTGTACACATGTATTACTTTAAAAAATACACACTCAAATTCCCTGATTCCTGGGAAAAGGTGTAATGAAGAAGGTGCCCTTGGTTGGGACTCAGTAGGGGGACCGATTTCAAGCAAAGCCGGAGAATGCTTGCTTGATTTGAGACTAAACACTTCATAACTCTCTTCTCCAATTTACCCATTTAGTTAATGATGGACACCAAATGCTTCACCAGCCATGGGTACTGCAAGAGTAATTTTGTTTTTACTTGTGATCTGCTCAGAGATTTATGGTGATGGGACCATATAAATACAGAGAGAACAGCTGGGCTAGACATATGCTACAGCATGTGATTCAAAACTCTTTCATATGTGAAGATGTGAAACCACAAAAACAGCTTCCATGAGACTGCAAATAGGAAATCCACATCCTTCAAGGAAAACCCAAACACTGTGAAAAATAAAGATGGTTCTAGTTCCAGGCTGTGAATTTACTATTCCTCCGTACTCATTTAGGGTATATATGTAATTCAAATATTTTTGAGATATTATGTCTTTCTCTTCCCACTTCCTTAAGGTGACAAAATAAATAATTCCAGTCACTTACTGAAAGGAATTTATTTTCTTGCCTGTCCTCATGACACAAGAGATACTTCCACACCAAAGAAGGATAAAAAATGTAAAATCAAAATATTGCCCATTGCTGTAAGTCTTCAGTATAATGGTCTTGGATACACTGTAAGGAATTTATTATTCACCCTATGAAATTTATGCTAGCATTTCCTTATGCAAACTCTGTCATTCATGCTCCATTAACATTGTGGCATTTATTTTTCATGCACCAGGTGATATTTTTGTTATTGGCACATTTAAATGGCCTTTTTTGTGATTTGTAGGTATGTGCTACCTTACTGTAGGTAAGTGCCACCTTACTGTAGGTAAGTGCTAAAAATATGCCTATTTATTATTGAAAAAGTCATGATGGAAGTTTAGGATAATATTGAGACTTCAGGGTGGAGGTGTGGATGAGAACATCTGCATGAGCCTTGCTCATGAAGCAATGGATCAGACCAAACCACAATATTGGCAGGGTTCAAAACACATGGTATATGCCAATATGACGTAATATTTGTTTTACAGTACTCTGTAGTACTGACTGTAAGAGACTTATAACTCTCACTGGAACCAGAGGATCATGAAGCATTTAACAGTTTAAACAGTTGAACAAACTTCTTGAGAGCCCTTAACATATCCACATTGGTCTGGAAGCAAACAGCAAGGAATCAACAGTAGCAAAATTTCAGGAAGAGGAAAAGATCAGAAGTCACTGTTATGACAGAGACCATTACCTCACATTTATCATCATTATAACATTATAACAATATCCTTTCACTCTGTTGAAAATACCATATCCATTACACTGGGGTAAAACTGATCTACCTTCAATGACTTTAACCATTGTGACAGACATCAGACTGTGGCTATTTATTGGCTTTTCTAAAAGGACACATACATTTCCCACTTTGCCAATTAATTTCCATGAAAAAAAATGTCGGGGAATAAGCTCATTTTGACTCTGAAGGATTGTGTTATAATCTCATCTACTTTCATTCTAACTCATGAGTCGCTATCTGAAACGGCATGACACCAACACATAACAGGTATACCTGAGTTGAGAATGAGGGCCTGGGTGCTTCCAGAAGGACAAGGCTGGATTTAACATGAACATGTGGCTAAAACAACCTTTATTTCAGTTTTGGGAGTATCCACTCAGCTATAATTAGAGGTGCCAGCTGCTAACAAAAAACGGCTTTGCACAAAACTTCTCCGCGGAAATGAAGAAGCCTTGCAAAGAGGGTGCCAAAAAAATGAGAGATTTTTCTGAGCTTGGGAGCAATAATTGCCTTAATAGGAACTCCTCCTTACAATGGAAAATAAGCATAAGATATGAAAGCCACCTTTGACTGCCAACCAAGCAACAGCGGGACATGAACACTGCTCTTACCACAGAAGTTTGCATTTCTGAGTCCTCATTTCTGCTAACAGTATAGATGTAGCTGGAAAGAGAGAGACATTCATAGGGAATTTTTATTTTCCAAATCTGGAGAACGTGGAGAGAAAAGGTCTTTTTTTTTTTTTTTTTTCCTACCTTCTGATGACCTGACAGGAAACGTGTGAGACTGAAAGATCTCGCTCTGGGCTGTGTGTGCTCCCGGCGAGGCTCGGACATCCAAGGGCAGGAGTGTGCCTCAGTGCCTGAGTCACTGACATTTGGATGAGACAAAACACTTTTTTTCCTCTCTTTTTTCCTTAGTTACATTTTTTTAACCTTTTTCTCCTTCTCCAAACACTGTCTTTCCTCCAGTGCTGGCCTTATCTTACCCTGTCTTTGGCTTCTTCCCATAAAATTTGTGGTTGTTGCATGATAAACGTTTACCATACAGATGTCCTGTCATTTAAGCTTGGACATCAAGTTTTTACACAGAAAGACTGAAGGTACAGATTGTGTCCACAGATCTTTCCCTGGCACACTCCATATGCAGGTATCTGCTAGTGCTAACTACCACTTTGTTTCAGAGATTACCTTCCCTTTAAAATTTTGCAGGAAAAGAAGAATTTCCAGAAAACAACCTAGGCTGTCACCTGGAAGGCAAGAGATGGTGCTGAGCTGACGATATCTGGAGCTTTGGCTTCATCTGATCTGAGCAACAGTACAGCGGGATTTTCAACCCTGTCTTGTCTCCATGTTTACTCTCCCTCAGAAGTGAATGCTCACTTTGCAGAAACTAATATGACAACTTATTAGCATGACAACTTATTGATGAGCGCTCAGGTTATGAGTTTCTCAGCCAGCCATTCTTTACCAGTTTAACTAAACAGTTTCTTCTGAGATTGGTAGTTTCATGCTCTTTTCATGCTCTTTTCATGCTCTTTAGACTCACTCTACACCATTATACCCAGTTTGTTAAATTCCACTTGGATCCTGCTGGTGCACTGGTCACAGTGGTTTCTGAAAGGCTGGAGGCTGGAGGGTTTTCCTTGACAAGGAATCAAACCAGGTCAAGCCCAATAACATTAAATGGTGGCCCACAGGCCATCAGGAGAGGTGTATTTGTAATAGCAAACCTAGTAATAACCAGATGCAATTACTGGAGTACTGAGAAGAAAGCAAAGGGTATAAATCTCCCTGATGAAACAGTAGGCTTACAATAGGTGCTACACGCTTTGATCAAATTAAAATTTTTATTACACTTTAATTAAGACCAGCAATTTATGACTGGTATGCAAAACCACTGACATTTCCTCTTTATTCCAATTCATATTAGTAGTACAACCTGCACTTTTAAATCTAGCTTGACATGTCCATGGAGTACTAGTCATTCAGTAAGACTCGTGGTTTTACTTTCCTGGAAGGAGATAAAACTAGCTGACTTTAGACTTATTTCAGAACTGTAAATGCCAGACTCCATGAGCCAGGACACTGTAATGGATGTGTTAAAAAGTTTTTTATCAGATCCTACCATCAACACAGCACAGCTCTGTGCCCTCCAACTCTGAGAGCAAAGAAATTACTTATTCCATGAAGTAAATGAAGTCTGTGTAGCTCACACAACTGGAAACATGCCAGAAAACAAATAACATATTTAGCCACCCTCAAGAAGTTATTTCAAGTGGTTTATGTGTTTTTGAAAAAATAACTCAAAAAAGACAGTTTTAAGAAACCATTAACTGGAGTGAACTAATTAGAAACAGATCACATGATGATAAATGAGGTAATTTAATCTGTTGACTGGACTGCTAGCCTGTAAGTATGTAGAGTGACCCTGCAGATAATTGTATCGGTACCTGTGCTAATAAGGGTTTATGGAGATCAAAGCTACACAATATTCCCAGAACCTTAAGCCCCTGCATTGTCCTAAGATTAAGTTAGCAAATACGTATCAGCTAATTTAAAGCAGTGCTATTACAATGTTGCAGTTATGAAATAAAGAGGTCTTGAAAGCTTTGAAATTTGGCAACCAACCTTAACTCTGACCCGATCCCGCTGGTCTCATTCCACTGAACATGATGGAGCGACAATGAGACAGGAGGGAAGGGGTAGTCCAGCACTTGAAAGTTTTGGTGTTGCTGCCTGGAAATGACCTTCCAAACCTTACACAAAGATATTTCAGACCAGAGATCATGCCATAATGACTTCTGTGGATGACCTTGCAAATAAATTAAAATTTAGAACATCCAGTGTTCAGTCCTGTTAACTCTCTTTCTGCCTGTTTGACACAGGGGCCCCACCTCAACAGGGTGGGTGAAGACTGGCACCACCCCAGCCTCACCAGCAGCTGCAATGGACAGGGTGTTCTTGAGAGAAGAGAAAGGTGAGTTTGGGAACCACAGCCTGAGTGGCCCCCACTTTCTGCCTGCAGTAGTGTAATGCAGTCAAACTGTAGTCTTTACCACTGACATTTTTCATAGAAAAGAGCAAGACCGAGCCCAAAATATTGACTTAAGCATCTGCAAATGAAGATCCAGGGACGCCAGTGCCCTTTTACATAAGGGCAGATCTCAGGGTTGCAGGTAGTCAGCTAAACCCATGGGAAAAGCATGATTTCAGGTACATTTTTCCCCTCAACATTTCCTATGGCCTGGTTTCATTTTCTTTCCATCCAGTGTGTTTGCCTTTGTTAGACTCACTCTGAAGTGCTGAACTCTTCTTGCCAGGGGACTTAGTGGCCTACCTTACGTTCGTGAGCACTTTATATGGCACCTGTCCTCAGCATAGCAGCACTGCAGCATCCCTGGCTATGTCTGCATCAGTAAATTTGGGTATGTCCAGAACTAATCCCTGACACTGAGGTTGACCGACACAGAATGTCCCACATCCGTACTGCTAAACTCTCTTACTCACTGAAAATAGGGTGGTCACATGCAGACTGCACTTTGGGAATCCCCCTCCCCTGTGCTAATTCCCAAACTCTGGCTAAAATTTCTTGGGAAGGTGCTAATCTGCAGGGCCAACACACGACAGAGACCAGTCTCACATGGTAGCATTCCGTCAGGCTCCAGCACCCAGCTCTGTTTGCTGGAGCTGTGTGATTTACCAGTACAGGGGTGGCCTTTGTGAATCTGGACTTCCACTGCTGAGAGAAAAGGTTTTTAGGTGGGACTTCTGCTCTCAGATCTCCACCACAACTCTGAAAACTGCATTTGTTTTCAGTGCCTTTTTCTCTAGTGGGAGCTCTGTAATACTTTTGCTATGATTTTATTATTTCTATTATTTATTTCTTACCCTATTCACCTGTGTAAAACAATGTGCTGAAGAACTGTAGCAGAAGCCACTCCATCTTATGATTGTTGGTGCCATTAACAGCTCCTCCTCAAGTCACTGCTAAAGAGGAAAGTGAGCTATCAAGCAAGGACCCGAGACAAATTTATTCTGAAGGGAGATATTGCTTCTGCTTACTCCTCAGTTTATGTTGACATAAATGACCCATAAAAGATATTTATTGTGTGCTATGAAATACAAGGACCTGGAAGGAAGGCCCCAACAGAGATATTCAACATGGAGAAATACAAACCAGCTGAAACACATCCACTAAACTATCTTCCCCATCATGTATGGGACAGAGATGGTAGGTGGTAGACAAACCATCTACCTTGACTCACATGGATCTATGTGAAGCAGCTGCCTCCAATCTGTACAACAAAGCCGTCTGAAGAGGAACACGGGAGAGGAGCACCATTACCAGACATGCAAATCTATGGTACTGCCAGCTCCACACATTTTGAAAATACCTCTGAAAACCACAGCAGCTGACAAAGACGTAATAACCCTACAGCAAATACAGGCAAAGTTATTTCTTCTTGGCTTTCTGGTGCTTATTTGGATATTCTGTTATTTGAGATGATCAGACATTGTCCAGAATTGCCTTTACCTTTCTTTTTAATATGAAAATACATTGTATTTAAACTTCTTCAGTTACTGATGAGGAGCTGAAAATCATAGCTTGCTCAGTTTTTCTTTTTTTGTCTCCCAAGATTTTCACCTTAGAAAACAAGTAACACTTCCAAGACTTTGTATTTCATACATTATCACCAAAAAATACTTACTGTCATCTCACATATATAAAGTTGTCTGTTTTCCTAATCTGTCTTCCAAACATCATGCAGCAATGCAGAATTTTGTTGAGAAAATACCTGTGAAGTGAAGGTCCCCGGCCCCCTGGATCATTTGTAAGTGGCAGAGAGAGACCATTCATCATACCACCTTTCCCAAATTGCAGGACCGTCTGCTCAAACTCATTTCTGATGATATACGTACACACACAGATCAACAGCCTCCCTTCAGTGCCAGGTTCACTGTTCATGCATTGGTCAACACAGAGGGATATCTTTGAAAACTTGCATCTGGGGTCTGGCTGTCATTGCCTGAGCTATTCACAGAAACTGCTTTGGACACCTTTTCCCCAGGGATTCCTGTGAGATTCGCTTAAGAATCAAGCTGGAAGCCATATCAGTTGTTCTAGCAATGACATCCTACTGCCAGCTATGCTTTTTGCTTGGCATCTTCTCAATTTCATGCTACTTTGTATGACGGAGAAAGTCCCATGGGACACTCAAAAAGACAGTAGTCAGAAATGTGGTTTTGATCTTGTCAAATCAATAGATGCAACCCAAAACTGACTTCAAGGAGGTTCCTGGGAAACATAATCACTGCAGCAGACTCTTGACCAGGCAACTTGTTCTAGGACACCATACATGGCTCCATAGGTCATAACTTGATCCTCCTTATTCTGAAGGATGCAAAATCAGGTAGTGCTGGAAGAGTTGCTAAACAATGTTAAAAAGTCTTATTGCAAGAAAATTAATCTGAATGACAGAACTTTCCATAACAGATAAAATCATAATGGAAATTCAGATTGTAATGCCCCCAAATATCTTCAGCTTTCATTTGGATGCAGAGCCTTGTACTACCTGGTCTGAATATTCTTTGGAATGTCACAACTGCAATACTGTGAGACCTCCTAATCCAGCTGCTCTTCCTAGGCATTTCTGGAGCTCCACCAGATAGGGTGGCTGCATGGAAGCTATTATTTTGCAGAGATTAACTGTGCTGAACATTAATGCAGACTTTCTTCCAGAAAGTATTTGGAAACTGGTGTATTTGAAAAATTCCCTCCCCTGCTTTTAAAAAAATGATTTGATTGAAGGCTAAAAAGTGCATGTCTGTTATTCAAAGCCACACAGAGGGCATCAAAGAAGATGCCAGTTCTCAAAGGGATCCAGACAGCTGTGGCAGGCACCACTGGGAACAATAACATTACACAGAACTGTCTTATGATTTAGTTAATAGTAACAGCGTAACAGTTAGTTAGGAAAACAAAATTCAGAAACCCCACAAAGTACCCATTTCAAAGATGAAAAGATTTTAGGTCCACTATTGCCAGCCTCCGGTATAAACCAGTCCATGCCATTTAACGGAGGAATTCTAACAGAGGATGAGTAAAGCACCTTTTTCTTTTATCACGGAATCATTTTGTGCACTGAGTGGTGCTGAAGCATGAAGTGTCCACGTGCCAATGACTGTATCACATCTCTCAGTGTCGGTTCCAGATCTTAACTTTCTTCCTGTTAAAAACTGCACTGTGTTTACAACTGGATTTTTTTTTACCTTTAGCACCCAGACACTGGGTCTTGACAAGGGAAGGCAAAATGAAAAAAAGGTGTCAGCAATTTAGAATACTATATTCTTAATCGGGTTTGCTCATTGTAATGGGCTGAGTCACTGCCTCAGGGACCACATAAGTGGCTATACATTGCAAGGTTTTATTATTCAAAGGGAAAATTATGTTAACCTTTGGGTCTCCTTGCATTTGGGGAAATTATTGTCCATGTAAGTAGAAAACGGACATGGAGACCAAGTCACAACAAAGTCTGAAAGTTGCCCTACAGGCATAATATTAATTTGTCCATGACGGGGATGAAGGCTAACCTTTCTACCCACTGTCTCTGAGGGAGGCACAACCCTGCTCTGAGCTCTGGTGACCACATTCTTCACAGCTATAATAATGCTTTTTAACACATCTGTTACAATGTCGGTCTATAAATACGCACAATAATTTGTTGCTATATCACTGTACTGAAAGAGGGTATCACATTTGTTCCCTCTGCTCCCTATTCTTCCAGCACAAGGGCATATATTTACAGCCAGAACTTTCTTAGATTACAAGTATTATCACTTTCTGCATGTTGGTGGCACCTATGGCACCTCTCTCCTGAATGGTACCTGGAAGTGTAGTCTTCTCTTCAAGGAATCCAGCCTGGGTTTATACCATGTGCCTAATCCTGAGTGGGGATTATACCCAGGATGATACATCAAAAAGCTGAATGAAGCTGGTAATGCCTTCTGTGGGATGCCCAGCCCTGCATGTGGAAATCCTGCCAGCCATCAGGATGGCTGTACCTGCACACAGCCTCAAAACAGCTCTTCATATCACCACGTAGATACAGCCCGCAATTAACTATTTGCACATTTTCAGTTTTATTTTCCTCAGAACATCCTGCATAACCTCCAAAGTACGAATAAAGTCTACTTTCTGATTAAAGGACAGATTTGTTTGCAAAAATGTTCTTTACAAAAACAGATATTCTAGTTGTCTACACATATTGAATACGACATTTCCAAAGAAAACAACCAGAGCAATAGAAGAAGCATACCATCGAGAACACCTGCACCAGAGAGCTTAATATCAGATCATATCACTATAGTGAACATAGTTTGTTTTCCATTATTGCTTAAATATGATGATTACCAATTTAGAGATTGACATAAAACCCATATTGTATTATTCTGAGGCTTTGTTAAGAGCAAAGAATGTGTGACCAAATCAAAGGCTTCACTAAAGCTAATAAACACAGCTTCAGTCATATATGTGGCCTTTATCCACAGCTTGATTAATATCACATTTAACCTAGAATAAGGCTGAGGTTATGGAGTGCTTTAAACAAAAGCCAGATTTGAAATAGGGTAGGGTGAGGGGAGTAATATGTTTAAATTAATAAAGCCATTGATCTGTCCACACGCCAAACATTTGGAAATGTTAGCTAAATGGCATCAAAGCAGCTGAAAGACTACGATTATTTAAATCCAAGAAAACACCACCTTTCTGATACACAAAAAGTCTTCCAAATTGTTCAGAGATTCAGCAAGCACTGAGACATGCTGAAGGAATCAGGAAAGAAAATGATTGCAGATTTGAGCTGCAAAAGGGGGATTTCATCCATCCGTCTCTTCAAAGGGTAATTAATTGTTTTCACTACTTCATTAACATGTATAGTTTCAAAAGAGGAAAAGTTGATCATTGATTTTTTTAAAAAAACAAACAACACAACAAATTAGATTAGCTTGACTTCTCAAAGGTCAGAAGGTTTCTAAATCTGTTAACAGGCCCAGTGATGATTATTTAATGCCTTAACTATTTGTTATGTCTGTTACAATTTAGCCCGAATCTTTAATTCATTAATATGAGTGGTTCTAACTCTGCTAAAAAGTCCTTTCATTACTTTCCAAATGCTCTCAAATTCATCAGCCTTTTTTAACATGACAATCTAAATAAAATGCAGTTTTTGCTTTTCTCAACTCATCTTTATTTCCATTTCAAAGTTGTGTATAATACAAAATCAGCAACACATCTGCTATGTCTATTATTTTTGCCATTTCTTATCTCCCTGCTGAGATACTTAAACTTGTCATGGGTCATTTGAGGATAACAGTTCCCTGCTTTAACCTGACTAGTTGTTACAAATCCGAACTGACTGGGAATGATCACCATCCAGAAGTTAAGCAGTTACATCCATAGTGAGCAGCTATTAATATGCCAACCAGTCCAACAGCACGCAATTGCAGGGTGGATGTATAATAGGGGACCAGTTTTCCCAGTAAAGCAGCAACTCCCAGAATTGCCATAAGAAAAGTTGCTTCTGCTAGAAAATTTCTGTCCTTCAGATAGAGGTGAAGTTAACAGAAGGCTTTAGAGTAAGTCAATCAAAGGAATTTGTAATAAATAGCCAGGGGTCGATGGCATTTGCCTAAAAGCTTGGATACAATATTGCTGGACCAGTAAGGAAAAATAAACTGCTGGGAGACATCACGGGCCGAAGGGGAACCCTGAGAATGCACAGACAAGACAAGAAGAGCCTGGCTTGCATCAGCCTCAGAGAAGGGGGGCAACTACAGCTTTTGGAAGGTCAAAACAGGGAAGTTTAGACCCACAGTGCCCTCTTCATTTGCAGGTGCCTGAAGACATACAAGGAGGGATAAGCTTACTCCTGCGTGCGATGCATGTACTACACCCAGCCACCCACACACTTTCATATAACCGCCATGGCTCTTTAATGACAGGCATTGATATGTAAAGCCCACTGACGAGGTTTGTGAAAAGTTGGTTAAAATCGTAACTCAGATGCAATGAAATGGGTAACAACAGTCAAAGCATTCATATGGGACTTAAACATATAGTAAAACATCCATTTAAATTCATGACCTGACTGGTTGTATAATTTGGGGGCTTTTTTTTATTTCTAGTGTCCTTCTGCCACTAACCACTCATCTATTTGGTGCACAAGAAATGAGTAACTGAAAAAAGGCAAAATTCTATGCTTTCAGTCAAATCCAAACATCACTGGACAGATTTTATTACTAATGGGAGCCAGCATCCGCAGTGCTCAGATAAAATATTAAAAATTTATTAAAAGCATCTACTCAGAGTTGAAAGCAAAAAATATTTAATCAGTCCTGACAATCGAAGCATGATCTAGTGGAAACATACACAAGAGTCACTCCAGCAAAGAAAGGACAGGTTGGGCAAGTCTTCTTAACTTGCACTGATGTATTTCATATGTTTTGCTATGTGCACAGCTCATTCCCAGGTCTCTAACTGTACCTGTAGACACACTAGTACACAGATCATGCCAAGTGATTCTCTTTATTCTCCTTGTTGAGAAATCCTGATGAAAAATCAAACTCAGAAAGTTCTGTTCAAATGGACATGTTAGTATTTCACACATACTTCTATCCCAGATTTGGATGAGAAGATGAAATAGCACAGTTTTGGGGAGGGGGGAGGGGAATAAAAACAAATAATAAAAATACGTATGAAAATATTGGAATATTTAATTTTAACATTTCGGTGTAAATGACTCTTCCACATTTCCAAGGCTCTCACACGAAGAGTGAGAGTACTTCAGGAATTGCCCAGGGCTTCACAGATCCCACATCATCCCATGCTTCATATGGATATTTATATATTATCCATATATCCCTGCTTAATAACCAGCATTATGAGGGAGGCACCACAGAAGCCAGGCATGAGTTCCTCTATGCTTTGCGAAACACTTGAAACGTACTTCTCAACTCATCTAACAATTTACCCAGTATCCAGCTGTATCCACACATGTTCTCTCATGTTTTCTTCTCCTAGGATTCTTTTCTTCTGTTGCTCCCTGATCAGCTTTCTCTATCCTTCCCATTCTTACTCCTTCCAACGTATCCTGTTCATCACCCAAACAGGAGAACCCATGACATGGATGTTGCAAGGCCAAAATAAATGACAGTGGTGGGATGACCTGGGTCTACAGGACATTATGGTGGCTCACACCAAGTCCTTCCTTACTGTGCACTTTTGGTTGTTGCACTTGGAGAGCTGCATAAGATGGCTCTGATCACATCTGTTCCGACTGACATTTGTGCTCCAGTCATCCCATACAGACTGGCAGCTTAATGGCTTTTCTCTTAGGCCTTCAGTTCCCCCATGATCCACCAAACACTGTTATTCTCAAAGACCTTCATGGGAACACTGCTCATCAAGAAGCCTTGTCAAACCGAGACCAGCTGTGTTTAATGCCTCTGCAAGCATATTCATATATTGCAGTATTAGCCATGCTGCTGCTGAATGATACCTTTCTATAGTACAGGAGCCTGTGCCATCTACAATTTTTATTCCTGAAAGATGTTTGAGTCACTTTCATGGCAATTGATGTTAAAATATATAAATATTGATAATACATTTCATAACATCAAAATTGTGATCTAAAAATATGTAATGTATGTGCATGGATTATCAATGGATCTAGAAAATTAGCAGTGCAAATCTCCTTTACTCTCCAAAACAGTTTGGTTTCTGAGAATATAATTCCAAATCATTAACCTCAAATACATTTGTGCTATGAACTTAATGAAAACAGCATTAAGTCTTAAAAAAGAAACCAAAAATCCTATTTCACACATTGCTTACAGAGATATGTATATAATTTACTCTGAGAAATAGCTTTAAGGTACAGATATAAAAATGTTGGGGGTGTGTGAATGTTCATGTGTCTCTAAAAAAGAAAAACAATCCAATTAATTGTATATTTGGAGGAAACAATTAAGAAGCAATGATGAAAAGCATTACAAAATTCTGCACATGGGAATAATTGTGGTCAAAGGGAAAGTTGGAGGGTATTCTTTGAGAAATAATATGCTAATGGGTAATTAAAGACCCATTGAAGACATGATACATCAAATAACACACTAAAGGTTTTATGTTCAATCACCATGCCTCAACTTTGTTATTCCCTGGCTTATGAATGACTAAACAGGCAAGTTTAATGCCTTATAGACTGCTCTAATGCTATTTTGAAAGAGTATCCACAACAGACTTGGCTCTCCCATGCAACAGTTTACTCATGTTGTGTGCTGGCCTGTTTACCGAGATGTTTTCTGTATGACTACACTGGCCTAAGTCACCAAGCCTGAGCCTGGAAAAAAACCTAATACATAAAACTCTTTAAGAGGCTTCGCCAGAACTGATAGCTTTGATGGTGGTTCCACCTCTGGCTCTCTCTGAGAACAATCAAGGACCCGTAGCCTTCCAAGGACAGAAAAACAAAGGATGCTGGTAAAATTTCATGCGAATGCCTCCAGGGACAGCGAGCTGTTTCTTGGGAGAAACAACGGAGGAGCAGAAACTCTTTGGCATGTCTCGAGGGGCCCGCCTGCTAGCCTAACAAGCTAGCAGGACTGGGGTGCTCCAAGTTAAACATATGCAAAATCCACTCTTTGATTTTAATTCCTTTTGGCTAAAAACTTTATGCCTACTGCTAAATAACTAAGTAGTGGGTTTTTTTAAACAAGATCTGGGTCACAAACTCCTGGGGCAGGATGGCAACCTGCCTTGCCATCCCACCTGCCACAGCAGCAGGTTGGACCCACGGGTGTAGGAACGCTGTATTTAAGATAAGAGTGAATACAATTCCATTGTAAAAGCAGAGAGTCGCATAAACGCTGAGTGGGTTATAAAGTAGCTGCTATATATTTTATTTTCTCCTGCTTCTGACCCACACCCTCTCATCTTACTGCAAGTAAAGCTGTACAGCGGGATCCACTTGCGAAAGAGCAAGTTCTAGTCAGAAAATCTGGTTCTGCACTTCATTGCCGAAACCTGAGCATGTTTGCATCTCTGGCCACCTCGGCGGGAACATAAATCAGAGAGTAGAAGTGGCACATGCTGAAGTTCATATCTATAACTCATTTTGTGGTCACAAAAATGTGGGCATATATTTGGCAGGTGCAAATTGCCAGACTCTAAAACTTGCAGGCCTTTTTATTTATCAGTTTCTGTGCCATGCATGGGCTGGATGGGAGCTGGCTCCTGCCCAGCCCCTCGCAGCTCAGCTGAGGTATGTCACATCTTTCGTCTCCCCTCGGCATGAGACACAGGATTACAGCACCTTGCCAGAAAGCTGGGGCTGATCTTTCTGAAAACAGACCCCCCAGATGCAGTCCGGTTTTCAGAAAATGTCTTCCTTTTTTTCTTCCCCCTCTTGCACACAGACACCTATAGGTAAGTAATGAAAAAGCCTGGGCAGGACATGCAGATAATTAAATATTTCATCATTCTTTTGATTTCAAAGCTTGCAACATGAAGAGGTTACAGCGGGTTTTATGTAAAATACTTCAGATGGAGTCTAGCTGTATAAGAAAAGACTGGAAGGGATCCAGATACAGATGTGCTATCTACCCAGAAACTATTTGGCAAGTCAGTGAACTGTGATGTTGTAAGAAAGTCTGGGCTTCGGTACAAGTTTTCAAAAAAGTGCCTGTTGGCTGAGTTACTATAGTAAAGCTGTTTATTGGCAGAAAAGTTATATGGGAAGCTGAAATGAAGACCCTGCTTCTTTTCCCACTGTGATTTTTTTCTCACCACAATTAATTTATTATAGGTAGTTCAGTCCAGACCTTCTGCATAGTGGTCGAGGGACAAAGTCTAGACATAATTTATTGGCCAGTGCCTGGTGAAAACAGAATTGCAGCATCCACGTTTTCCCTTTGTTTCTCTTTTTTCTTCTGCCAGACACATCAAGTACACTATATGCTAAGTATCTGGTATGTGAGCCCAAACTGACCGAGGAAGGGTTTCCTTTGCTAGAGCTGTTCTCTATAATATTGTGATTTCATGCTAAACAGTAAACATCAAACTAAACAATAACAGCAGTAAAATTTTGATTACTTGGCATATTTTTTGTGTCTTTCACATGAGTCTGTAAAAACATGCAGTAATGTTCATCAGGTCCCTCCATTTCACAGTTCCTGTTAGCTGGCTAGATGTTTTTATAACCACTGTACACATTGACAAAGTAAAGCACAGAGCAGTTAAATGACATGATCACAAGATATCGATGGCAAATTCAGGAACAGAAACCCAAAAACCTACCTGTGCTGTACAAGGGAGTACCCCGGTGTTGCAGAGAAATATCAGAGTAGCAAACACTGTGGTATGGAAAGAGGCCAAGAACAGCAGAAGCTTGGCACTTGGAGGGTCCATTTCCCATCTTCAGAATGCTTTACAAATATTAATTTGACAATTCACTAAATAATATTTAGAAGGCCTAGTATAGGTTTGAGCTAAATGGGAAGACAGCTGGGATTGAGCGTTTGCTCTGGGGTTGTCCATAAAATCAGTGGCACAGATGAAATTAGAACTAAGCTTTTCTGCATCCCAGGGCCATGGTGCAGAAGGTTAAATAACCCCACTCATTGTGGGGACAGAAAAACCCACTCTTTTCCATGCAGTCATGCAGCTGGGGCTGTGAAGCCCTGTCCCCGTCCCTCACTCCCCAGCACAGAGGTCCCTGGTGGGTCCCTGCTCACTCCAAGCCCTGGGGGTATAGCAGAGACCAAAGGGATGGGTCCCACAGCCTGAATCCAGTCTAGAAGTGAATTCAGACTCATTCACTTGAATGTGTTTGCTTGGGTAGTCCAAAGGCAACATCACTCCGAGTCAGCGCAGTGGTTTCTGTTGCTTTTACCCATAGCCCGAGCAGTCGCTGGGGGCAAGCATGCAGGGGAGCACAGGCATTACTCTGCTGCTCCATCAAACCTCCACCTCACTCGATCTCCAAGGTCTGGTGAGGTTTCATGGCTGCCAGCCAGGGAAAGCCTTACCTGTTCCTTTGTAAAATGAGTGTATGTGGTGTACAAGCTGCTGCAAAGGGTTAAAGATTGCTGTGATAAGACTGAGCCATGGGATGGGAAAATTTGACTTTAAATAAGAGTAAGGAGTATCCAGGCTGCTCAGTGCTTGACAGGAACAATTTCAAAAGCTCCCCTTAAACACTGCTGCTC
The DNA here is from genome assembly GCF_964289735.1 of Phaethon aethereus. Taxonomy (NCBI): domain Eukaryota; kingdom Metazoa; phylum Chordata; class Aves; order Phaethontiformes; family Phaethontidae; genus Phaethon; species Phaethon aethereus. The sequence continues at coordinate 201,866,516 of NC_138575.1, forward strand.
TCAGCTCAGCTCAGCATGACCCCAGGACTGATATTGGCACAGGGTCCCTCTGTCCCACCGGCCTGCTGCACCTGCTGTGAAGTCCTCTCACCTGCTCAGCAGCCCCACTGATGGGTCCAAGCTCCCCTTCAACACCTCCTGCCCACACACCAGCAGGAATCCATCCTTCTGTGGTTTTTTCTGTTCTCACCTCTAATGGAATCGCTCCATTGGAAAAAAAATACTATGGGGCCACTTTCGACTGTTCCTAGTTCTCACCCAGGCAGAAACTCAGCATTCATTTGGTGATAGAGACATGTGAGCAATAACTTATGGAGCAATAATCTAGATGTTTTCATGTGGTGCTTTAACAAAGCTGATGCTCAGATGTCATTAACATGTTTGTGAATAAAAATCAGGCCAATTTGAAAAAATAGTATAGCTCTGGGAGCAGAATAATAGAGACCCTTATATAAATAGGCACTCAAGTCTAAATGGGGATCCTGAAAACAGCAAAAGTAGCTATTCAGGATAAAAAAAAAAAAACCATACAAAAAACATACAAAGAATTTCTCCTAGGTATAATACTAGCATATAGTGGCTGCAGCAAAAGATGACCTGAAGAAAATAAGAGTTAAGAACCATAAATTTACAGAACAGATATCTCTCAAATCCCCAAGAGTTCATTTACAGTATTAACCTTTTTGCAACTGCTTGAGGACCTCAAGCCTAACCCTTTCAAGCAGAATTAGGAAGAAGCAACATGGACTGCAAAAAACATGAGAAAGAAGATCCCTAGAATTAAGGTGATCCAGAAGTAATTAAGCAGTAAATTTATAAGAAAAAAGTTCATTGAGTTTACTAAATTATTCAGGATAATTGAGGGAAAAGGCAGACTGTGGATAGTTGGAAAAAAACCTTCCGACTCCATAAGCAACAAATGGCAGCTGAAATTCAGTGTAGACAATATAAACTGAGGCATATCTAAAAAGAAATAATGATTCCAATGAAAGAGAAGGAACTTAGTGTTGCCATAAATGGCTCATGAAAACATCAGATCAGTTGTCATTAGCAGTCAAAAAAACCCAGAGTTTTAGGAAAGAGAAAACAAAATAGAGAACATCATTATGCTGCTGTAGAAGTTCCCTTGTCCACTCAAACACCGGATACTGCGTGCAGTCCTTGTTCCCTTGTCCCACTACAGCTGTAAGTAAAATAGAGAGGTTGAGAGAAGGGCCACAGTTATGATCAAAGCTGTGGATGGTACAAGGAATGGCTCAGAGGACCAGGAACCTCAGTCTACAGAGAAGATGATTTAGGTGGAATATGATCGGCGCTTATAAAACTGTGAGTGGCATGAAGAGGGTAGGGATTGAGTTTCATTGTCTTCTTGAACACAAGAACCAAAAGTCTCCAAAGAAGCTAGTAGAAACCATGCTGAAAATAAAAAAATAAAAGAGCACATGTTCTTCACACAGAGGATAGTAGTCCTCCAGTGATTTTGTGGTTCCTAGTAGTTTACATAAGTTGAAGAAGGGAACAGACAAGTACATGAAAAAACAACCCACTGAGGGTTAATAAATGCAAAACCATATCCAGTTTAGAAAACTTCTTCAGCTGGAAATAGTCAGAGGCTGAGAAAATATTCATACATGCCTGTCCAGACCATGTTGAAGAGAACATACTGGGCTTTGGGCTTTCAGTGCATTCCTGTGGTTATGATAAGTTACGACAGGTAAGCATGTCTCACAAGGCTTTCTCAGATTTTGGGGCAAAACAACGGAGGGGCAGATTTTCACAGTGATCGAAGTGTTTAAATGCATTAAAAAAAATCTGATCCTAAACACTCAAGCCCAAAATCCATATTTCGTCTCTTGAAAACTTTGGTCTGAAGCCAGAGTAGAACAATGATATAACCCAATGTAAAACAGTGACCCACAATTCAAGTGGAAGCAAATGTTGTAGATCCCAAATAAGTGCTGAGATTTTTTGTTAACTACCATATTACTCACACATCGGCCATATGTCATACGTAATCCTATAGACTGCTTCTACGGAAAGGTGAGATTTTTTAATACAAATAAAGAAATATATGTATTTTGTTGGAAGGCACTGTTCATGTCCTGCCCTGAGTAACAAGTGTCCAGCCAGCCAATTACAGAAGCAAACACAATAAGCCAAATCTTGCACTTCCATGGACATACAAATATGTGATATTTCTTACCTGAAAGCAGCATATAGGTGGGTGTTCAAAGGTGACCTTCCAATAAGAGAAACCAAGGTATAATATTCTCTCTGTAAATTAATACGTGACCCATATTTCACTGTTTTATTCTTTGCTCTTTCATTTGAAGCACTTATTTGGGTAGTGGGGTGGGTTGACCCTGGCTGGACAGCAGGTGCCCACCAAAGCTGCTCTATCACTCCCTTCCTCAGGTGGACAGGGCAGAAAAAATATAATGAAAAGCTTCTCAGTTATGATTCAGCAATTCCCATCATGGGCAAAATGGACTTGACTTGGGGAAAGTTAATTTAATTTTTTACCAAGCAAATCAGAGGATAATGAGAACTAAAACCAAAATCTTAAAACATCTTCCCCCCACTCCTCCCTTCTTCCCGGGCACAACTTCACTCCGAATTTTTCTCCACCTCCCCCTTCTCCAAGCAGCACAGGGGGATGGGGAATGAGGGTTGTGGTCAGTTCATCACACGTTGTTTCTGCCGCTCCTTCCTCCTCGGGGGGAGGACTCCTCACACTCTGCCCCTGCTCCAGTGTGGGATCTGTCCTATAAGAGACAGTTCTCCATGAACTTCTCCAACATGAGTCCTTCCCACGGGCTGCAGTTCTTCATCAACTGCTCCAGCCTGGGTCCCCCACAGGTGCCGTCCTTCAGGAACAGACAGTTGCAGTGTGGGTCCCCACAGGGTCACAAGTCCTGCCAGCAAACCTGCTCCAGCCTGGGCTCCTCTCTGTATGGGGCCACAGGTCCTGCTAGGAACCTGCTCCAGCAAGCGATTCCCACAGGGTCACAGCCTCTTTTGGGCATCCCCCTGCTCCGGCATGGGGCCCTCCCCAGGCTGCAGGTGGAGATCTGCTCCAGCGTGGAGCTCCATGGACTGCAGGGGCACAGCCGGCCTCACCAGGGGCTTCACCAGGGGCTGCCGGGGAATCTCATTCTGCACTGGCCTTGGTGTCAGCAGAGCTGTTCCTCTCACATACATTCTTACTCCTTTCTTTGGCTGCAATTGCTGTGCCATTAAACCCAATACAAACCCAGATCTGGACAATAACCTCCTTACCAGTATTATCATCACTTGCGTAACCACATCCCCTTTGCTCTGCAAGGAACACGCTAATCACCCCAGCCTCATGGCACAATCCTTTAATTTAGAGGGCTTCTCTTCTCATGTGTTGCCTGAAGCTCCCCGCTGAGTGCCTGAATCATGAAAATCCTGTTTCCTCAAAGTTTAACTAACCCCTTCTTCTTTAAGAGTAAGCTCAACGAATCTATTCTGTGTATGTCTCTGTTTTCTAGTTCAGCCACTAAATCTCTGAAAGCTGAAAAGGATTTAGATTTTTGGACAGACTTTCAGGCCTTTTTATTTCTTCATTCTACCCGCCACAGTCATATGTACTTCGCATTTCTACTGAAGAAATGAAGTGTCATCTTTAGTAGTAGTTTTTGTTATTGTTATTGTTACTGTTATATCTGTTGTCAGAAGACTTAAAGTTACTTATGGTTTTCCATCTCTAGCTTTCATATCTTCATCGTTACTACCAGACACCACAAACTGACCTAGAATTAATAAGCAGCCATGGGTGTTTTCCCTAGTGACACACACTTTCTGTTGGGTGATGAAGTGTCATCTGCGATTTCAACCTCCTGCATTCTGTGAAAGCCACCTGCCCAGTCAGCAGGTTCAGAAGACACTGCAATTCGTTAAATTTTATCCTTATCACTTGATCACCAATGATCTAATACATTATCACCAAATACTTTTATAGTGCTCATGAAATCATGGAGATATATTTCACCAGAGGATTTTCTTGAGAAGCTCCACTGGGAGCCTTTGCACTCAGGAAAGCCTGGTCTTCCCCAGCCTTAGGGAAACCCAAGAGATGCATACTTGTGTTTCCAGTCCTGCTGAGACCTCTCCAGAATTCCTGCACCTTCTGTGGTCTGAAAGGGGAATCATCTGATTGTCACGAACAATCATAATGAAGGCACCATGAGAAATCTTACCAGAGAGTTTTGGAAAACCAGAGGCTTCGGCAATTTACCACACACATACTAAAGGGACTTCGTTACATCATTTTACAATTAAGGAGAAAACATCAAAACATATTGTCACATTCAAGTTAAAAACAATGTCTTGAATTGAAAAGCATCTGTTTCAAGTTAACTACAGATGTGAACTGTTAATAGAAACCATGACTATTATCATTGGTGTTTTTGTTTTAGCTCACTTTGTATCACAGAAAACTTAACTGATTCAGGCATCTTTTAATAAAGTTGATCTTAATCCAATTAGTCAGAAAAATTCTGATATTTTAATGAAATGGGTATAGTTTGGAGCCTTTTCAAGTACAAATTTTTCCCTAATGTCTTTTGAAATACAAGGCATTTTTATCTGTACAGTATATGAGCTATATGACTGCTGTAGACACTTTGGGTTGATTCAGCTCTCACAAATACCTATTCTATATCTTTCTTACTTTTGGAGCTATTTCACATGCAAACCAGCATGAGAACCTGTAGCAGAGCATTTGATATTCCCCCGTCGGCAATTTGCAAGAAAAAGAAAAAGACCAAAAACACTCCACTCCTTAGCTAATGCCAAAGTGCACAGTCACTGGGAAGGAGGAAAGAAAACCCATGCAAGACGATGTTGGTCACAAATGAGCACATGGGTAAGTTTATGAGTGCACTGAGAACATAGCAAAGGGCCCAATGCAGTTGACCAGACGCTTTCAGGAGCCTGTGGCAAATCTGCAAAGTAGCTTGAGAGAACTTAGAGAGCAAATATCTTTTATTGGATCAATAGAACTGCATGCAGCAGTGCGTGTGTGTGGAAAAGCGTTGATCTGGGGCACCGTGATTTTTCATGTGTGATGTTACTAAAACGGTACTATTTTACATAATCCAAAGTCCCAGCAAAATTATCTCAGAAGAATAAAAGAACATTAAAAGGTATTCAAGTGCAAGAGATGCATCATATATGTGTAATGCAGGTTTTCTCTTGATGGCTGTAAATACCTACTCAATAGGCTAAAAAAAAAAGGCTGGAGAAAGACTGAGAATGCTTTCCTTTCTGGAAGCAAGGCATATATCTAACAAAGCTTTTAATTAATTCTTAAAAGAAGGTGAACAGGATATTCCGAGAAAATAACAGTATTGTAACTGATGTTATTAATGGGCACTAAATTAAAAGAAAGTTGTTCCCCATTTGATTTTTTTCCAAATCAAATAAATTCAAGGGTTTTTTTCTTTCTTTCTAACAGATCAGTAAATATTCATGATTTTGAAACAAGTAATCACTTTAAAAATAATATTTATAAGGTGCTGTGTTTAGTTTGTAGGGATTTCTAAGTTATTTCGCTTCTGTTGAAGGCAGCATATTAAAAAATAGGCAAAAAGATAACCTAATGACTTCTGTCACAAACCACTGTGTATTAATACAGCTATTAACTGAAACATTTTTAACACCTCGTAAACAGCAACAATTCATTCCAAGTTGAGGTCGTAGCTTGTAAAATGCTCAAATGTAGGTAACAACAGGCAAAGTTTCATAAATTATAACACTGTGTGTTGGGAGGCTGGATTACTTGATTCATCATTGATAGAGCAGAAAGTTTCCCTGTATAATTTCAATGGCAGGACTAGGATGTAAACAAAAATTTTGTTCTTCTGAAACTCCCAAAAGCTTACTGTAAGGATTTCTTTAAGTGTTATAGAGTGAAATAATTTCTGCTGATCTCTGCACTTTTAAACTTCATATTATTACATTGCTTTTCTGCAGCCAGCATACAAATCCCAGACATATAATAAGATGTGTTTTTCAAGGGTTGTGATAAAAATTTACATTTTTTGAGCAAACAATTTTTTCCACATATGAAAATGCTTTAACAAAAATTTAATGACTGGATCCAGAAAGTTCCCTTTAGGCCACAGAAAATTACTTTGATCTGTGAATGTGATTTGCATCCACCAGAAGACAAAACTTCTCAGTCAATAGTATAGTTACCCTAAAATGTGGTTTTATATTTGTTCTGCTTTAATGGTGCTTGTCTCTGTCCTGCAAGGAAAAATTAATGCCTCTCTCTCTGCCCACAGAGATGGTTCACTGAACAAAGTTGTTTATTGGCAGAACATTAATTCATTTAACAATACCTTCAACCAGCCACACTATATCCCTGGTGAAAGGTTGGTCTGAAAATAATACTATGCAAAAGCACAAATTTAATTGTTTTACTAATATGACCTGAAATGCTTCAGAGAGATAGTTGTAGGAAAGGAGAAGCACATTCAAAGAGCTTAAAAATAAAAAGTTTAATAATAATATAACTTAACAGTATCATACAGTATGAAAAGTTCCTATGATGAATGCAATGCAGTTGAGGACAGATGTCTTTCAGGGATGTAGTGATAAGTACAAACTCAGCCAGCTTGATGCTCCAGGAGGGGTGATAAGGAATGAATAAACCCAAGCTGCCCAGTTAGCCTGGTTATCTAAATTATTATGCCACAGACAGTCTCAAGCATTTCAGAATCTGGTCCAAATAACTTGTCGCTGATTTACTTTGTTTAAAACATGCATTGACCATGCAGAAGGCAGAATGAGCTCTTTAACTTACAAGACTTGTTCCAAACACTTCTTTTATTTATTTACCTGTCAGTATGTGAATGAATGTATGTTTAGGTGGCACTGTGGCTTTAAAACTTCCTACTGTCATGCAATAAGGTTACAGCTTAGTTCATTTTATATTATAAACATAACCAGAAGAAGAAAAAAAAAAAAAAGAATTTATGATTGTTCCTGTCCTTATCCACCATGCCTGCTCCAGGGAATTCCATGAAGGAAAACTGATGAAATACATGCATTTATTTTCTTTAGTTGTGCTTCCCATTTTGATCATTTGATCTATGTTATGACTTGCAAAGTATGATCTCCCCAGTAAAGGACTGAAAGCCAACTTATAGCACCAGCATTGCAAATTGGGACTTGCAGGAGGAAGTCATTGATAGACATTAATTAAAATTACCTCATTAAATCTAGAACAGTCTCTTTACCACTACGTAAATCATAATTCCTTTTTGATAATACAGTATTATCCAACAAAGCCCAACACCTTGTAGGACTATTAGTGCCTAGCTAATGGCTTGTAGTTACTTTCTTTGAACTTACTGTTACTTCCTTTTGACTTATTGTATCTATGACCAAAAATTATTTCAGTTTCCGAAGAAGCAGCCACATGAATGGGCAATAATCAAGCACCTCTTCAGTGATTCCTAAAATGTTAGGTCACCATCCAACTGTCATCTATCAATTTTTTTTGTGGCCACTTTCCACACCAATGATCGAATTATGGGGCATAGGTGACTGAGAAAGCCGTTTCCCATAGCCTTGCAGGCCATCAAGTAGGAAAGTTAGAATGCAAAGAGACAAGAATTTCATCATCATACGATTCTCTGTTCCAGATTAGGTCTATTCTTTTACCCATGATGCCTCCTAATAAATGATAATTATTCAATACCTCCATAAATATGAAGTATAAAAAAGTATAAAATAAATAGTTTTTAAAATCAAAATATCTCTAGATACTCCCGAGTACTAGGATCACTTCTTCATCACACACTTAATTCATATAATCATCATACTAAATCATACTTGAAAGATGGCAGCTTTGGGACCTCAATGCTTGAGGTGTGCTTCTGAGTACCCTCTGCATTAAATACATCATCTTTACTGAACCAACAGCTCAGCTGTATCTATGATCAAATAAGCAACTTTTGAACAGCATCTGTTAGCCTGGAGTGGGAATATTTGTACTGGTCTTTGCATTGCAGTTGTTTCTAATATTAGTGTTATGAGCCAATTTACTATGCAGTGCAAACATTTGGTCGTCTGTTACTCCAGGATTGTTGCTTGCAGCATCACAGGTCACTCCTGATGTGAGAGTGCAGAATACTAAGGAATATAGACAGAAAGAGAGAAAGAGAGAAAGAGAAAGAGAAAGAGAGAAAGAAAGAAAGAGAGAAAGAGAGAGAGAAAGAGAGAAAGAGCGAAAGAAAGAGTGAAAGAAAGAGCAAAAGAGCGAAAGAAAGAAAGAACAAAAGAAAGACAGACACAATGTGGTCAAATCTACTTTGAAAGGAAGTATGATGAAAGTGTTTAGCAAAGGTCCTAGCAACTGATATACCCTAGACAGTACGGCTGACTTGTGAATTTGAGCATTTCCACATGTGCTGGGCAGCTGGCACATGTGTCACTCCGTGCCTGCTCAGAATTACTGGACTGGGGATATTTACCCTCTGAGAAGGGAGCAGAACATAAGTAGAACTCTCTCAACAAATGTAACCATCACTGATTAAACATAACGTTACTAGGGAACCATAATAAGATGACATTAAATAGTCATTGACTCATTTCCCAATGAGCAATGAAAACTGAAAGGGTTACCATATGCCATTAATTTAAATGATATCAGAGGGGCCTCATAAGAATGAGAAACTACTGTCATGGGTAATTTGTACATATATTGTCAGGTTATTTTTGAATCTTGATATTTTTGCAAACAAGAGGAAAAAATATTTTAGAAATTCTCTTTTGTTAATGAAATGTTATTTTCTTGAATTGTGTTCTGAGAGCAGCGGAGACATCATTTGTTGTCACCCCAGGTAGGTAATTACTGGGTTGAAACCATAAATATCAATATGTCAACAATTAAAGGAACTAATATTTGATTTATATATATGCAGACCAGATTCTTTGCTGGCGCAATAATCAGCATATCTCCGTCCAAGTCAGTCCTATCGAGCTGCATTGATTTGCAGCCATTGGAGACTGAGACAAGTTAGACAATAGCTATTTTTAGAAAGCATTCTTTAAAAGAAACCGTTACGATGAGGCCAAATTCTACACCCCTTGCTCAGATGCACAGTCCGAACGGGATTAGGAGTAAGAAGAGAAAAATGCGGCCCATCTTCTGAAGGTTATGTCTGAGAGTTGAACATAAATTCTGATACAGCTCAATAACAATCACATTTGAGCTACGTACATACGAGTTTAAAACGCCGTAGAAGATAGATTAAATTTTAAAAGCAGCGGTGCTTGAAACACAAGCAGGCTTGAGCCGAAAAGATAAGAAACCAAGCCAAGGCATAGATTCTAACATTGTTCTCCCTCTCTTACTCGACAGCTGCTTGTCTGAGGATCTGTCATATGGAAAATATGTGAATGCGATGAAACATCTGTTAACGTATCTCTGCTCCCACCCAGCTCCTAAAAAGCAAAAACTGTAGGCTTGTTACTATTTTCATTAGTGCCCAGACACTTGTTCTGTGCATCGTAGCGCGGGGACGGGGATGTCTCGGGGCTGCCTGCCTGCTTGGGGCCGGAGCGGCAGCGCGCTGCAGCCATGTCAGGCATGTGGGGTAACGCAAAGACAAGGTCTTAAAGCAGCGTGTAATCCTAAAAAGTGCCATTCCAGAGGATTTCCATTTAGGAATACTTAGCACTAGGAGACCTCCATGCACAGGCAGTTAGTCTAGTTTGCAGTACGCTCTAGCTAGGGAGATAATTACTAGCCCAGCTGCTTCTGTTACCTCTTTTCATCTTATTAGACAGCCACTTCTCTCATCTCTTGCATGTTGACGACACATGGCATTCATACCTGCTGGAGACAGTGACAAATTATTCCTGGCGTTTGTTATTATTACTTCGTTTCTTTACTGGAGAAACTGGGAGAGTGTCAGCAAACTGGGTGCAATTAGGAAAAAAACAAGGAGGCTCCTTTTTCAGATAGAAAAGGGGAATAAAAGTAAAGAGTCCAAATGCTTGTTTCTGTTGGCTTTAGCAATAGCCAGGCAGCTTCACAAACTTAATAAAATGTGCTCCCTTCTCCTTAATGCCTATAAAATATATATCCCTGCGCAGAAACAGCAATCTCACACCGGACTGAGAATTCAATGAAAAAAAGTATATTGGTTCAATTGAGCATTATTTTTCTACTGACAGACAATGTACTTTGTGTCATTTCAAAATCTAATACTTAGTATATTTTCATTTGCCTGTTGTTTTTTTTTTTTTTCCCTGTTTGTAAATGCAGCAGTAGGCAGGTTTAACCAGATTAGGAAATTTTAATTTTCAACCTGAAGATGAGATGACAACCTGCCTCTGTTGCTGTCACGATCTTCTATCTCAAGCTGACATGTTTATTCTTGGGCATTTACACTGTGGTGCAGAATGCCATGAAGGAGCTGAGTTATAAATATTAGTTTTGATTGAATATGACACTGCAAATAAACATGGCAATATGTTCTGTAACCTTGTCGTCTCTTTCATCCTCTCAGTGCTGCAGCTGATACCGGTGGGCACCTGATGCCAATAAGTTCATAGAATGGTATAAGCGTTAGAGAGGCATATATGAAAATGACCCATGAATACCGACTAATAAGAATAGAATTTAGATGTGAAACCATAGCACCATGAAAAACAATGTAAGAGCTCTGGAAAAAAACAGTTGATGTTCACTGCAAAATTCTCTGCTACCCAGCAGTCATACTCTTGTTTAAAGAAGAGACCACATAGCAACAGGAAGAAAGAAACACACAAAATGTCTATGACCATGCTCAGATCGGCCAGTGAAAGATTTCTTTTAAAGAGCACTTCATTGTACTACTCCCACGGTAAAATGGGTGTAGAGGCAAATCTCATACAATGACGAAGGTGGAAAAATCATAGTAAATCTCCATGTCAGTGCCTTTTGTTTTTACTGCTTTGGATGTGCATTTTGCAGAGCCATAAAAGCATGGAAAAACCTACCAAACAAGCAAATGCTCTTCTTTAACCCTTTGGCACTGGGGAAGGAGTGTCTGGAAATCTTGACTTTTAGTGTCAAGGGTATCAAAACAAAACAAAAAAAAAATCCAGCTCACAACTTTCAAAGTCTGGCAAGAGAAATGGAGAACATAAAAGCTGTGAAAGTGAGGCTAGCTAGACAAAATAAAGAAAAGGATTGGCACTAGAAAATGTTAGGTCTCTGACTGATTTTTGAACAAAGAAAGTTGTTTTTTTTAAAAATGATGCACTGTTTCTGCTTTGTAAAAGTGGTATTCAAAGCAGAAAATTAAGAATTTGCCTGCTAACAAAATAGCAGTAAACTAGTCTTCATAAGCTGTTGTCTTATTGTCATGTTCCCCCATTCTAGTCAAAGAAAATGGTCCAAATAAAGTGATGTGACAAAGAGTTTCAGAGTATTGTAAGGCCACTTTCTTTCCCCAGCTTGAAAATCCAGGATTCAAATAGCTTAGCCATTATGTTTTCAGAGTAAGAAAATGTAGAAATAATCTGTATTTTGACACTAAATTATGAATAAACAGAAAATAAGCTGATGAACTTAAAAGGAGTCTGACACACAATCATAATAGTGGCCCAGCTGCCCAAGTGGAATCAATATAATTATGTCAAATAAAACTAGTAGACAGTTTGGTGTAATACTGAATATTTACGTATTCATAATGTGACTAAATACAGGCATGCATTTTCACATGTGCATATCTGTATATGCACATATTTGTGTAGATCAACTCCCTGATTTTACCAAGATATTTTGCATGTCCTGTATTCTCCTTTCCCCTGCATTGTCCTGGTCCCTGTGATCCCCATACTAGGACTTTTTCTCCTCGTCTCCCATGGGTTGATGGGGGTTAATTCGAGATTATCAGGGCTGCTGGACAGATGGCATTCAAAACAGCAAAACCCCAGTGCTTGAGTAGTTTATTTTGCACCTCCGAGCTTGGCTGTGCCTCTAACTTGATGGCTCTGACTATGCACGTGGTACTTGTGGGAGCCCCACTGCTCCAGCGAGTATCACTGCGCTCTCTCCTTCAGTTGGAGCACTCAAGTACAGAATCCAGCAAAAGGGCCTGACCTGGCTAAGCAGGTCAACCATCCAGAAGGAAGTTGTTTGCTAGAAAAAGAGAAGAGAAGAGTGACACTTAGTTCAGACACCCTGCTGCTACGCTGCTGCCCTCATTTCTGAGCTAGCACACACCTTGTGCCTTAGTCCTCAGGTCACATCTTCTCCAGCTGTGGCCCTGGGTGAAGAGGGATGTAACTGCTGCCCTTTGAACCAAGCTCATCCCTTTCTGAGTGCCTCCAGAGTTCTCAGAAAACTTCTATGGGATGAGGCCCCTCGGGAGATGGTTGTGTCGAGGGACCTCTTGGTCTGTCCCTGCACTGCTGACAGACGCAGTGGACAGTCAAGGAAGCAGGTGGCAACACCCACGGGCCCAAGGTGGGATCTTTGTGGAGCAGAGGGCATCGGCTGCCTCCCAAAGGCAGGCAGGCCGGTGAGCTTTCCGCAATCAAAGTGTCTAAATCCATCTTCAGCATTAAATCAAGCAGCTCAAAATAATAACTGCAGTTCACTGTTTGTGAAATGAGGATAACAAACAAACAATTACTTGAAAGGGCTGTTATGAGGACTAATATGTGAAAGTTTGAGATGAGCTCAGATATGCGGATGGAAATCCCCAAACAGGAACCATTTCTGGAAGAATGCTGAAGTACAATTTCTAACGCTCATGGAAAGAATAATCTTCCAGCTCATTCTTCTTTCAATGCTTTTCCTGTCTGGTGGAAAAAAAGGTTAAAAAAGTTAAAAGAAAAGGTTTGGCCATACTTCTGGATGTAAAGCTTCTTTCTTTTTCCCAGGCAGAAGAGTAGGAGTGTTTAGTTTTTTGTTTCATGTGTGTGTCACCAAAAAAAGAAGAAAATAAGATACAGGATCTGTAACTACAAGATCTGCAGGTGTGTGTCCCATGATCAGAGGCAGAGCAGCTGGGAGGTCAGGAAATTGCTGGTTTCAACTTTGAAGAGGCTGTATAATACATTCAAACTAAAATTAAACCATCTCTCCCCCTGGGAAAAAGCAAAAGCGTCTGTTAAACCCGCAAATCAATAGATTGCATATTTTACCTGGACTGTTTTTCAGCTGTGTGACTCTTCCTTCAAATTATATTTACATTAAAGGACATACAGCTACTTGTGTACCTTTTTATTCTTTCACCTTTCTGCCTTGATGACTGCTGCAGTTGCTGTAGATACCAAAAGACTAAATAAGAGGAACAATGTTCTTTAAAGCAGTTGCGCTAAGTCCAGATAGAGCTCTTGTAAAAGTATTTCCAATCCAAAAAGTAAACTAAGACATTAGTAGCATCAGGAAAGCCAAAAGTCAAATGCAACTGAGACTTGCAAGGGATGTCAAGTGCAACATGAAGAGCTTCTACTACTATATTAGTAGGAAACGGCTGAAAAAAGAAAATGTGAGCCTGTTGCTGAACAAGGCAGATGATTTAGTGAGAGCAGACATGGATGAGGCTGACATACTTGTTGCTTTCTTTGCCTCAGTCTTCACCAACAAGGTCTCCCAGATCCCCATGTTATTGAAAGGGTTCAAGAAGGGAAGAACAATTAGTAGCAGATAAGGATCCAGTCATGGAGTACGTGGGAACTTTCAACTCACACAAGTCCTTGGGATCAGATAGGCTGCACCCAAGGGTCTGGAGACAACCGGCTGATGCCCTTACAAGGCTGCTCTCTGTCATCTTTGAAAGGTTGTGGAAATCAGGCAGATCCCCTGATGACTGGGGAAAGGCAAACATTGCACATATCTTTAAAAAAGGCCAAAAGGACAATCCAGAGAATTACAGGCTGGTCAGCCTCACTTTGGTGAGGCAAGTCCTCTTGGAGCAAACTCCTGAGCACAGGAAGAAGATGATGATGATTTGGAACAGCCATCAGGGACTTACCAAGAGTAAATCATGCCTGACCAACTTCATTGCCTTCTGTGAAAAAAATCACTGAGTTTGTGGGCAAGGGGAGACCAGTAGATTTAATTTACCTTGACCTTAGCAGGGCATTTGACAATATCTTTCCCAAATATTCTTGTATCCAAGCTGGGACAAATGGTGGGGGTGGCTGGACAACCAGATGGATTAAAAAACACCGTTGGATGATTAGGCTCAGCAAGTAGTGATGAGTGGGTTGTATCCAACTTGGAGGCCAATAGAAGTGGAGTAATGCAGGGGTCTATTCTGTTTAACATCTTCATTAATAACGTAGGAGAGCCATCAGAATGTTTGCACATCATGTGTACAGCCCAGCCATGTGCATGTGCATGAACATGAACAGTAACCTTCTCTTTCAACAAGAAAGGGTATTTTTTCAATGCACCTGATCTAGAGGCAGCAGTCCTTTCTCGTTTCAAGCTCTTTATCCTGTGTCTCATATCACTATTTTCCCAGCCTGCCCCTGCCCTTATCCCCTCCTCAACAGTTTTCCCTGTTCCCCATCCCATCTTTTCTGCTTTTGCCTTCTTTTCCCCTTGTCCCAACCCACCTCTTGTCTCTGTTCCCTAACCAGTGCCTCGCCTCCCTGCTCTTCCTCTCCCAGACAAACTCTCCCTGAAACATCCATGTTTTCTCCTTCTCTCTCTAAGTTTCTGAGCTGCAGCCAAAGAGAGTGTTGAGAGCACAAGACAGGGCAGGCCCTGGGTTTACTCTCACGTCCCCTGGGAGGCACAATAACTTGTCCCAGGGACAGCCCCACACAGATGCTACAGCTTCAGTCTGGCCCACACTTGATGCACATGGTGTCTTCAGAGATGCTGCCGCTGACCTCTGACAAACATATGGAAATGGTGTTTCTGGGACACTCTGTCAAATTAAGATTGGGTCAGTTTTCACAAGGATAGTAATAGTCACTCAATTTGGATCTCGTTTTCAATGCTTGCCCGAGAAAACAATTTGGCCAAAGCTTAGACACAGTAGAGATACTTGGTGAAAAGTCTGTATAACATCTTATTATCACTAGGAAAACATTAAGACATCACTCATTTCTTTTTGAGCAACTTTAACTTGAAATAGGAAAAGAAACTTAAAATAACATCCAAGGTAGAAGTCAATCAATCTTAGCAATTGCAGCCCGTGGCAACTGAAGAGGATGGTGACAATGGAAAACAGAAAGCAAGCTTAACTCCCGTTATCACCTCCTAAACCAAGGATTCAACAAGTTCAGCCTCCTCTGTATGTAATGTTTCTCTTACAGAAAGCAAATATGGACAGAGACCATGTCTTCTTCCCTAGCACAGGGTAATACGGAGTGTTGCAACAGTGCAGCACAAGGACAATTAATAACTCTTACAAATCGAGTTGTTGATCCTAAGCATCAGGCAGTGGTGGAGCCAAGTGGTCTCTGGGAGCAGGAGAGAGAACTAAGTTCTTTCTCTACTTATTAAATGACAAAGTAATGAAAAGGGACCGTTGTCTCAAATCTAGGCCCTCTTTATGCATCCATCCACCTTAATCCAAGAAGCAGTTATGCTCATTAAGGATATCCAGTGATTTGACCATATTCTATGAGCTTGTAAAGGGGAGCCTTTTAAGAGAATTCCATTTAAAAAGCTGAATTTTTATCAAAATTTGAGACTTGTTCATTTTGTATTAATGAAACATGAAATATGCCAGCTGCCAAACTTGCCAGTCTAGGCAGGTTTCCAGATTAGCCTGCTTTAATACTCTATTTTCTTTCTTCTTTAATGGTAGTATGAAATAAAAATAACTTTGGGGATTTTGTTTTGCTTTGCTTATTTTTTGTGAGCATCTGTGGAGGCTTTGTTTTTAATGTTCTTGCTTAATATCATATCCTCCAGCAAATCCAGAAGTAATACAGCCAAAGATAGCTTCAATTATCCAATACAGAGTATGCAGGAAAACAGAGTATTATGAATCTTTGTCTTCATTTGCCACTGTAATCAAGCTCATGTGCAAATAATGACACTTAGATATACTATTACTTGATTGTGCCTTTAATTTGGGAAGTGAGATAAATAAGTGATATCAGCTGGGCCAGCAATTAACAATGCATTGAATTGCAGTTTCAAAAACAGAGCCGAAGTTGACTCTTAAACTGGTCCCAAAATATCAGTATACCATGTGCATTTGTACATGTATTGTTAAAATATATGCAGCCATTTAATTTTTCTAATATGCATAGGATAATATGAGGTGAACATGTACTGCTCAGTATGGAAGAGCGTTCAAACAGACAGGAATGGACTTGGGCTTGCAACTTGAGTGATCACCCAACATCTTCAGGTCTCTGGTCATGTCTACATGACAGCCTGTGGTGCTGTGCATGGACACACAGGCTTGCTGAGCACCAAAAGCAGTATTGCTACAGTCCCCCTCGGTAGCGTGCAGTGCGGAGCACCCTTAGCAATTCTGGCCAGGCCTGGCTTGTTCAGTGCTAACTGGGGCGGGTGATCAAAGTGCATTGCATTAACAGCATTTTCAATGCGAAGGCAGCCAAAGTACAATACATTCTTTTCTAGTCAAACTGGTGTGGAAAGACCACAACCTACTCCATTTCCAGACAGTAAAATACATACACATATCTGTATTTTATTTATGTCAACTCAAGCTGACCCTGTTCTGAGCAGCAAGTTTGGACTAGACTATCTCCAGAGGTGCCTTCATCCCTCAGCTATTCTATGATATCTGACATGGGGCAAATGTCGAATGCTATATCCATCTCCTCATTAAAATGCCAACATATCACTACTTTGAAAAACCTCAGAGTGAGAAAACGGTGGAGGAGCAGGGGAGAAGGTAGATATAAGTGGAATGTCTGAATAAAGAGATCCACAAACAAAAAAGACTTTTGAAAGAGAAGAGCTGGATAATAGCACAGGCAGCTGGTCTAGAAGAAAGCTAAACCCATTTTTAGCGGTCAGGTTTTCTGGGAAAGAATTGGACTAAACAGTCATTGTGAATAAAGTATCTGAAGGTTTCAACTGTATTTTTCTGTCAGTGAATCATTGGCAAGCATCTACCTCCTTAACTGGGAAAATTTGCCATAGCTAATTGTCCCATAATTTATGCAAATCTATTTCCATCATGGACAGAGAACATTGGCTATTAGTTATTTATGAGTAGTGGTCAACTAGCTCTAGGTCATGACTGAAACTGTTCAAGCGGGAGAAAACAAACAATTTAGGAATAATGAGCAATAAATATTTCTTTCCACATAATACTGTCTCTGTTTCTAGGTGAATACATACTGAAAGTCACAGTTCACTGAACAGTTATTAACAAAAATCCATTAAAAAAATGTAAATAAATAACAAACAGGAAAGTTTTCTATAGCACAGTTATCAAAATGCAAAGAAGAATTGTAAGATATTCTGGGTCAGATATTCTAGACTGGTGTAAAATCAGCATCATTCTAGTGCCAACAATGGGATCACTGAAGTTTCATTGATTTATACCAGATGCAAGTCTGGACTTTATTTCTTTTTTGTTTTCCATTGTTCAGCCAGCTTCACTGCAGAAGATGATTAGAAAGAAAGGACTCAGGAAGACCACAGTAGCAGGCAATTGGAGAGATGAGATGCAAATTGATTAAGGTATGAATAAGTTATTGCAGAGAGGCAGAGGAAAGGGAAGCCAGGTTCTGGCAATGTTACTGTGGTTGTGACGTGAACTTAGAGATGATGGAGATAACGGGCAGAAAAAAAGTCTGAGGTTAGGGATGCCTGTAGTTCTGCACTAATTTGATACTAAACTTCAAGAGATGAAAATGCGGGTTTAACAAATTTAACTAAGGAAAATGTTAGAGAAACAGAAAGACTTGTCAATGGATTTCACCCAGAGTGGATTTAGAACAAGTTTTCTTCACCAGATTTACTCTGGTGTCAATTTTGGCTAAAATTATTTTTTTTTCATCATGAATTAGGACTATGACTGCTTTTTTCCCATTGCCTGGCTTTATCACAATGATAAACAACAAAGTATTTTTCTAGAGATATCAAATAGCCTAGACGTGAATCCCTTTCTGAAATTTTCCCAGCTCAGAGAAACAAAGCAATGAGAAGAAACAGGTTTGCCTGTGTTTACAAAGAAAAAGATACTGTCTACAAATATGTACCAGTGACAGACTCAAAAGACCACAACACTTGCTTCACCCACCACCTCTGCCGTAAACCTGCCTAAATACAGGTGTGCACCAACAGGTACATACACACAGGTGTTTTCTTCACCACCAGAGAAACCTGAAACAAAGAAAGAGGCTAGGTTTGATTTGTAAAATGCTTTAAACCACAACACTACAGAAAACACATGGGGAACAAGACAAAGCAGAAATTTTGAAGAATAACCAGTTCAAACCCAGTTGCCCATGTGCAAAAAGACGTGCTCAGCAATCCACTGTTCAATAAATTGATACTAGTCATATATAAAAGTTAACTGTCTGAACTAAATACAACCTACAGCAACATTAGTGGGAAGTAATTTACATTGACAGCTTTTCAAAATATATAGTTTTGCCTGAGCCAAAATAAAATTCTCAAGAATACACCACAGCTGTTTTTAAACCTACACTACAAGTTCCTGGAGGAGAAAAAAAAATAAGAACAGATAAAAATGACTGTAGAAAGGGAAAGCCACAGTCCCAGCCCTCCCTTTTTCTTCTGTTTCTCCTGTGATGGGATACTCCATGGCAAAGGAAAAAAATATACAGAATGGGGCAGGTCACAGGCCTAAAATCTAGTACCACAGACCAGAACTGATGGAGGTTGTGCATGGTCTGGTCTTTGCTGGACAGTAAAATAAACACAGAGCAGGAGAAAATCAGGATAGAGCAAGTAAAAGAAACACCCAGAAATAAAACCAGTAGCCAGTGCAGCTTGGAACAGACAAGAAATATGAAAAATTCTCCTTTGCATGGCCTAAAGGGACAAAACTAGGATATACTTCAAGTAAACCACACACAAATGCATCCCTGATAGAACCTGTAGCCTGATAGGAACAACTCTGCTCACAGGAGTGATAAGATCTCGATCTGCCCTCACTGCACCCTTCCAGTTCCTCATGACTTAATGCCAGTTCAATTGCATGATAAACCTCCTTGCAAAGATACAGGGCTAAAGGCCAGCCAAGGCCCACGGAGGAGTGTGCCACTCCTCCCCTAATTAATTCAGGCAGAAGGAACCTGATCAAAGAAGTGCTGACATTCAATCAAAAGTCAGACAATATGCTCATGAGTAATAAGGACCATCACATTGTCAGGATGTGCCAAGACTTCCATTGAAGTACATACTGGAAAAGGGGGAGGAAGGCCAGAAAGGCAATTGCACAACATATGTGACAGAGGCTCAACAAAAATAAATAGTTCCCCAGCTGGAAGAAAAACTCTCCCTGAGTCCCCCGTGCCCTGCAGAGGGGACAGACAAAGCACTATTTATACTGAAGCTGTTTCACCTCATATAGTAGCTGAATGCAGGAGACTCATCTGGGTGCAAAATCTATAGGTGCCATACAGTTATGCATAAGACGCATGGCAAAAACTTTGTCCAGCACAGATGAAACCAACTCAGTATGTGAATTCAACACACCAGAGGTCTAGAGGACAAGGAAAAGACTGTCAAATAATTTACTCATTTGGAAAACAAATCCACAAAAGCACAAGTCATCTTTCCAGTCTGCCAGTCCAAGCGGTTGGAAAACTGCCTTACCTCATTGGGGTGGAGCACAAACAGGTCTCCAGGTCTTCACCATCTTAAGCCTCTCCTGCTTTTTAGGTAACAAGATCAAAAAGCTTCAGTGACAAGAGAATTGCAAAACTTTCTCCCTGATGCTTTCCCCAGAAAGCTGTAGCACCCAGGCTGAGACATGAAAACTAAACTTACAGGACATTATAGGAAAATTACCAGAGACTTTCTTTCCCTGAAGCTAAGGTGTCTAAGGAAAATATCAAGCCCTGAGCATGTCCAACCCTGCTCAAATCTGTTCATCACCAGTGCTGAACAACGTATGTGGCATGTATCACTAATAAAACTATTGACTATTTACTTCTTTCTCCTAATGCCGTAGTTTCCTCAAGAAAGAACATTATCATTTCCTATAAATGCCAGTTTTCACTAATTAAAGGACCATTCCTTCACATAATCTAATTTCGCTCATCAGTCAGACACCTCTCATGACATGACAATACATGCTATGGCAATACAGTATGGTAAACTCTAAAACTCATACCATTACCTTTCTCCTGTACTTTCCTTTTTTGTAAAAAAAGAATTTAAAACATCCTCCAGGATACATCATACTTCTTGGAGACCAGATCCGGTAGACCTTTAAAGAAGTGATGTTATCTCCATATGAAAGTACTCTCCTGTGAAGAGATTTCTGGTCATTAGCATATCAATCAAGCAGAAAATATCATAATGAAGTAAGATGTATAAAAACTACTATAAAACAGGTACACGATAGTCAGCTTTAGGATAATGTATTCAGGGGTGTGACAGTGTCCTACTTTGCGTCTTTTAAATGAAGACTCTGGCTTAGATAGTAGCTGCATGGACCTGACACGGAACTGTCTGGTTCCTCTGGCCTGAGAGCAGGGGGAGCTCAGGTGAGACGACCAGGATGGGGGGTCACTCCCTGCCCAGAGCCTGTTTGGCTCCTGAGAGTGGAAAGGCCATGCTAAAGGCCA
Organism: Phaethon aethereus; assembly: GCF_964289735.1. Classification (NCBI taxonomy): domain Eukaryota; kingdom Metazoa; phylum Chordata; class Aves; order Phaethontiformes; family Phaethontidae; genus Phaethon; species Phaethon aethereus. The sequence goes on from NC_138575.1 coordinate 201,887,270, forward strand.
AATATATTATGAGTTTGCTCACTCCCAGATACGTGGAATACCACCTCCATGTCCTTGCACACCATTATAACCTTTCTCTTATAAAAAAGCTGTTGCTGCCTGGCTCTGCCTGAAGAACTGGAAGCACAACTGAGGCAGAATTTGGTGTCACCAGCTTTCCACCACAGTGCCAAGAATAAAGAGAAAAGAAGCTGTAAAAGCAAAGGCATAAGAAAAGGAGCCTGGTAGGAAATGCCTCTGAAGACAAGGAAAGCATGAGTTGCTAATGGCTTCTTTTTATAAAGTGCCTTCAGATAAGGTTGTGTGGTTTTTTACCAGTGCAAAACCTTATTATGAGCTCTTCCATCTCTCTATCTGGCAAAATAATCAAGAAAAGGTTGTGATTTCAGGACCTGCAGCTCTAAGTACAAGTCAAAGTACAAGTCATTCCTTGTAATTTTTTACAGTCCTGTATTATTTTATCACTTTCAGACACCGGTTACATTATGTGGCACACACAGAGTATTACATTCCACAGGTCCGATGAAATGTGTCTCTATTCAAATTTTTAAGCTGATGTTAATAATATCAAGGTAATTTGGATATGCCATGGACATAAACGCTCAACATTTTCACATATTCAAATATTTTTAAGTTTGAGAAATGATGTTCTATTAAAGCGAGTATTCATCTTTTCAACACAGACTAACAGGAGCTGTGGACACTCAGCACGACTGAGAATTAAGAACCTAAAGTTAATAGAGTCTTTTTACAAATCTACATTCAGATATACGCAAGTATATTTTATATTCAGGCGTTTCAGCAAAGAGATAAATAAGAAGAAAATGTGTTTTGTACAACTTCATCTAATGTGAAGTGCTTAAGTTTCATTATGGGAACTGCTTCATGTTTTAAAAACATTATCCGATGGAAGAAAAGAATGTTTGGAGAGACATCCATTCATTCAATTGAAAAATCAAAATATCTGGGGCAGTATTCATCTCACTTAGCTCTGGAAATTTCCAGTTACGTACCTAAATCTAAGTCACTGTAGGATCCTGTGAAGCCAGTAGTGAGAAAGTAACTACTTCTGATGAGACATTATTTTTGTCCTTTGTTGTTGTTACTCTTAGTTTCCCTTTAAAACAAGAGAAGTGTATTTTGAAAGTACTTGGTGCTCTAGGACAACACAGTATAACAGTCTTATACTGTACCTAGATTGTGGGGAAGGAGGGAAGACTGACTCCTCTACTGAGGCTCACAGAGTAGCTGAAGTGGGAAGGCACATCTAGAGATGCTCTGGTCCAATCCCTGCTCAAAGCAGGGTCACCTAGAGGAGATTGCTCTAATAAATCTATGAACCTTTTGGGACACTGGTGCCTGGAGGTGTCAGGTAGGACAATCACTGCTTTACCAGCGCTGTTGTGCTTCACGCATTACAAGAGAGCAACAACAGTGGTGAAGTTACCAGGAAATTTCAAGTGGCATAAGAGTTCGCTTGACCAGAAACACAAATATTCAACAACAATGAAAAAGATGTAAAAAATAGAAAGGGGTGGGGTGGGGAGGAGACAGGAAAGGATGCAAAAAGTCGTAAGTCATCCAATGTAATGGCTTGGTAGGAATATGCTTTCACGCTTCAGACCACTGAAACTAGACTGAAGCTCCACCCTGTGCAATGTATTTTAACTGTTGATAATTGAAGTGGAACACACCAGCCTTTACTTATCCTGCCTAATGAATGTTATCATGTGGAAAAGGTAAATCAATAACAGCTGAGATCAAACATACCAATCTCCTTTTGCATGTACAATGTTCTCATTTATATAAATCTTTACAACCTGACTGCCCTTCTCATTTAAGTGCAGTGAGTGAAACATTACTCAGTACAAACGACCTCTCTTAAGAATTCTCCACGCTGTTTGAAAGGGTAGCCCAAATGAATTGCTGGAATGACCATTGAAAGGGCTACTGGTTAGCTATGACTGTCCTTGGGAATTAGCCAGACGTGAGGTAACGAGATCACAAAGTGTTGTTGGTATTGGCAGCAAAGCCAAGGTTCATCATAGTACCTCTTGTCTAGACTAGGGATGTAAAAGGAAATAAAAAACAATTCTTCGACTATATGCACTTGATGTTCCGTCCTCTTTTTTCTATAGAAAAATGTAAGACATTTGGAATTTTTCATTTTTATTTGGGAAAGACAAATTTGGAAACTGGAGTGACTCATGCTGGAAAGTGTCTGACTGGCATGTGATAGCCAGCTAGCTCCAGAAAGTTAAGGCCGTAGGAAGAGTTTGAGGAAGGCATGTGGATTCAGATTTTAATGCGATTTAACTCTTAGTACTCTCATCATTCATTTTGCTTTTTTTCACTGTATAAATGAGAGGGAGGTCCTTTACATGGATAATCTATCTGTTTACAAGCAAGATGACATATACCAAGAGGTCCATGTACCCTGGGAATAAGAGTTTCAGTTTTAGGTCTGTATTACAGGTCCATTCCCAAATGCATTACACAAATCTCCTATCAGGTAATTCTGCAGTACAAATACCCTAGAGGGAAAGTTCAGATTAGATCCCTATTTCAGACTCACTTGGGCAGCTGCAAAAAAATTGCTTTCCTCTGTAGAGCATCGTGGCATTGTGGTATCCCTCTCTGAATCAAGATCCACCCATCCTTTACACAAAATCCTTTCTCATTTCCAGCTGCTGCACTTCATCCCCCATCCCGCTCAAGTTCAGTTACAGAAGGGCTGGCTGACCCAAACTGTAGGCAGAAGGAATATTTATAGTCTTTTCTCAGGATTTTCCCCAGAAGCTGAATCACACCTGTTTGGGGATTTTTTTTCCATCCAGTGGCAGCTACTGTAAACTTAACAGCACTTTTTGCTCTTCTTTGCCTCCTTTCCTTCAGCAGAGTGCTGACATCCTCCTTTTTCACCCATTCCTCATTTCTTTTGGGAATGGTAGGCACTGAGTGTCTTCAGCCACCACATCTATACTACCTCTCAGGCCTCAGCATTTACCCATTGTCTCATTTCCTAGTAATAAATCAAGGAAAAAATCACCATCTACACCCTAGGATCTTTTTAGTGTCCCTACCAATGCAGGCTATTGGGAAGGTAAGGGGACATCACAGTGCCCGCTGTTGTACCACCAACGTTTTATCTTCTGTTGCTGTCTCCAAAAGTATGTCTTGTTCCCCACTTTCTGTTCCAGTGCATGGTGCCCATGCGTCCTTCATTGTGCCAAGAAGCGCAGAAGCTGATCTTTCCTTATCTCTTTATCATTCCAAATAAAATACGATGTTATTGCAGTCAGGCATGGTTTTAGCAGCAGGACTGATGGGACTCACAGAACTTTCCTCTAAACCCACCTACCATTTTGTGCATGCTCCAGATCATATAACGCTATAATGCAATTTTGACTGTTTCCCACTCCGCATAGACATAACTCCCTTAAAAGGTTTGGGTTTTTTTTCATCACTCTCACATTCCCATACTTCAGTCCCAAAGTCCCATTCAGGCTAGGAAGAGTTTTCTATGATAGACACTTGCAATGTTGGAGTCCTACCAAAAGCAGGCCTGAATGCTGCCTTCTGCCTGTTTCTTGGACCTACCTGCTTTTCTGATCTTTGATTGCCACCTCCTCACAGAAGTGACACCCTCATGTCTCATCCATGCCAGGCCCTCAACACTGGGGCAATGTTTTATATTTACAGACGTATGGAGCAGACACAAAGACTTCAAGGAATACCAGATGCCAAACACTCCTTATGCAGAGAAACAATAACACAGATGTGGGCAAAATGAAAATTTGTACCCACTCCCTGCCTCCTTCTCACTCCTCTATTACTATCTGAGCTAATGTGGAGTTTCTTAAGGAATCAAGGACCCTTCCTTCCCTGCTCACTGTCCTCTGCCAGTTTGTCTTCTAAATAACCTTCCAATTGTAAAGCTTCTTCTCAACTCAGTGCCCTTCCATGTCCTTGTTCAAACTTCTCTTCATGTGATCTGTGAAACACCATGTCTTTGACAAACCTCCTTGTCATGTAAGCGATGATCTCATGAAGTGTTCTACAAGACTGTCCATCACTAAATTGCTCCTCCTCAGATTAAAATTTGTGCTGGATCATAATAAGCTCTTTGCCTATGTGCAAGGAAAATCATCCAGCCTTAACGATGTCTTGAAACACTCCTTGAGATTTCAAACTGACGTAAAGATTACAAATAAAATAGAAAATGCACATGAAGTCTGGTGTTCAACAAAGATATGTCTCCTATGTGAAGCGGAATTAACAAGTCATCCAAATCACCACAAAAACCTTCAAAAGCAGGAGTTCTCCGTCACATGGCTGTTTTATGAAAAGGGATGGCAGAATAGACAGGGAAAACTTTTGGTAATGACAAGACAAAAGCTGGAATAAAGGCAAGAACAGAGAAATAGAACAATCTGAGTATCTGCAGCAATGAAATCCTATTCTGGCCCCCAACTTGCATGTTAAAAACTGTGGTGCCAGACATTTTTATGGTTCATAATTGCTTGGTTTTCACTTAGGGCTTTGCACATGATTGAATCTATTGAAAGACTGTGCCTTGGCTTTGTATTTCTAAGATACATTTCATTCTTTTTACATACACATTATGTATCCTACTCAGGGCCTGGTATTATATTTGATATGCAATCTGTATTTAGGAAGCATTCCTTTTGGTTCACCCAAGAAAGAAATGCAATGCCCATCTGGTGTCCTGATCATCCATACATGGAAAATTCATCCTTCTTTTAATCTGTTGTGAAACTACTCTTCATCTCATATTTTGGAGTGTTGAGGACATTTTTTTCTCTTGTGTGTGTCAGTTCTGATTCATTCTGGACCAGAGCCAGAAGCTTTACAGGGAAAGCATCTCTACATGAGAATAAAAGCCCATTTTAAAAAGTTGTAATCGTCTGGGTCAGGTATATGATCTAAAGCCTCTCTCCAGCATCCTTACCATTATTTACACTTGATCACATGTCAAGACCGTAAGTCAGACCTGCATAACTAACTTTCATCCTCTTTATTAGCTACAGAAATGACAGTTAAATAGCTCACTCATCCAGGATTATTCACTGGCTGTTGTCAGGTCAGCTGAAGAAAAAAAGAGTTGAAAAGCTCTTGCAGAGCTGAAACAAGGGCAAAGAAATTATTTTCGTGTAATTTATTTCTTTACAGAAAAGTACAGTTTAGGATTGACCAACAGATTTTCCAAATTTATGTTGAATTTAGCAAATAGTAAGCCCCAAGAAAAGGGGAATAAAAACTCTAAATACATCATTATAAAATGAGACGATTCTTCCATTTCACTCGTACTGAGTTTGAGTTAAATAAAGTAAGTTTTTGAAGAAAAAGACATTTGCATTTGGCATGAAGTGTTGTAGCCCACTGAGAAAATGGTTTATTTTTCTATTTTTAGTATAAAAGAAGATAATCTTTTAAAATTAAATTGACTTTCTGGTAATTTTTCTGTTTGGTTTTTGACTGAAAAGAAACCATTTACGATGTCGAGGGACTTTGAGATCGAGATGTCCTTACCATCCTCTTGATGACTATACCCACAGAACTGCTGCTACTTCTGCCCTCTGAAAAACGGAAGAAAGCTCCTTTCTCCCATCTTTGTCTGCTTTCCTGGCCAGTGCATTTGAAGAAAGTGATAAAAATTGTATTTAATTGTTAATACTTGTAATGTTGTGTGATACATATTTCCCTTGATGTTTTAAAAATAATGTAAAATTCTATGTCTGAACATAGCTTGCTGGTATTTTGTAATGCTTTCTATTCACTTCTCTTTTCTCTTTTTAATCAGGTTATCACTTGGATCGCAGCAGAGGTACTGCTCACATCCTGAACCACGTTGTGTTAAGCTCTGTGTCCAAATATAAAGGGTAAGTCCTTTCTTAAAGAATATGTACTTGCAAGTAGTTTTCAATTCGCTACACAGTGAGCTGGATTTCAGTGAAAGCGAAGTTTACTAAAAACATACATACCTACAGAATTGAGATGGGAAAAAAATTGTTGTGGACAAAAAAAATATTAATAGTTAAGATTAAGACAACCTTGTTTTGCAGTGATGAGCTAACTCCTGTAAGAGAGCTGGGTTGTGCTTCTCTTCACCAAATACTATTTTAGTTATCTAAGATAGAGGAACTAATCACAAGAGTTCTCTCAGAAGTGAAACAGTCTCTTTTTATATCACAAGAGTGGACATACACTGTATTTTGTATAAATGATGCTATTATCACTGCAATTATTATTAAAGGCAGGTTTTGCAAAATGATATACATGAAAATGAGCTTAGTATAGCTCTTTGTTCAGTATAAGCCATTTGCCACAAGCCTTTATTTCTTACTGAGTTCTACAAGTGACTTCTGCATTCTAATTATACACTACCCAACCTGTGTAACACTGCACAGTCACAGAATCACACATCACAAAATAATATATGTTGGAAGAGACCTCTGGAGGTCATCTAATCCAACTCCTTGCTCTAATTAGGGTCAAATAGATCAGATTGCTTAGGGCTGTGACCAGTTGAGCCCTGAACACTTTCAAAGATAAAGGGTTCACAGCCTCTCTGGGCAACCTGTGTGACCACCATCATGGTGACATTATTTTCCTAGTACGCAACATGAATTTCCCTGAGTTGTAACTCATGACTGTTGTGTCTCATCCTCTCACTGTGCGCCTCCCAGAAGAGCCCAGCTACGTGTCAATATGAAGTACCTGAAGACAGCAGTGAGGTGTCCCTTTTGTCTTCTCTTCTGAAGGCTGAACAAGACCTTTTCCCTCAGCCACTCCCTGTATGTCCTTTCTCTAGCCCACTCCCATCTTGGTGGCATCTGATAGACTCACTCCAACTAATTGGAGTGTTTCATGTCTTGGAGAACTCAGAGCGAGCACTCCAGATGCAGTCTTAAAAGTGTCAGAGCATAATAGAGAAGAACAATGACTTTTCTTGGTCTGCTGGCTACAATCTTACTTATGCTGCTCAGGATGTTGTTGGCCTTCTGTGTTGCAAGGGCACAATGCTGGCTCACATTCAATTTACTGTCCACCAGGACCCCCAGTTCCTTTTCTGCAAAGTTAGCCAGTTGGTTCCCGGACTGATCTCTGGCAAGGCCAAGTGCAGGGTCGTGCACCTGGGTCGGGGCAACCCCCAGTATCAGTACAGGTTGGAGGATGAAGGGATCAAGAGCAGCCCTCTGAGAAGGACTTGGGGGTACCGGTGGATGAAAAGCTGGACATGAGCTGGCAATGTGTGCTCACAGCCCCAAAGGCAAAGAGTATCCTGGGCCACATCACAAGAAGCGTGGCCAGCAGGTCGAGGGAGATGATTCTGCCCCTCTACTCCGCTTTGGTGAGACCCCACCTGGAGTCCTGCATCCAGCTCTGGAGCCCTCAGCACAGGAAAGACATGGACCTGTTGGAGCGGGTCCAGAGCAGGGCCACAAAAATGATCAGAGGGCTGGAACATCTCTCTTCTGAAGAAAGGTTGAGAGAGTTGGGGTTGTTCCGCCTGGAGGAGAGAAAGCTCCGGGAGGATGACCTTATTGCAGCCTTTCAATACTTAAAAGGGGCTTATAAGAAAGATGGGGACAAACTTTTTAGGAGGGCCTGTTGCGACAAAACAAGGGGTAATGGTTTTAAACTAAAAGGGTAGATTTAGACCAGGTATAAGGAAGAAATTTTTCACACTGTGGGTGGTGAAACACTGGCACAGGTTGTGCAGAGAGGCGGTAGGTCCCTGGAAACATTCAAGCTCAGGCTGGACGGAGCTCTGAGCAATCTGCTTTAATTGAAAATGTCCCTGCTCATTGGATGGGGGTTGGACTAGATGACCTTTAAAGGTCTCACACAACCCAAAGATTCTATGATTCTATGATTCTATTGGCTTATTCCCTCCCAGATGCAAGGCTTAGCATTATCTTTTATTTAACTCAGAGGTTCTTGTCAGTTCATTTCTCCAACATGTCAAGATCCCTATGAACAGCAGCTTCCTCCTGAATATCTACCACTTTCCCCAGTTTAGTACAATGTGTGAACTTGTGCCCACCATCCACATTATAGGTGCCAAAAATTACATTGAACAGTATGCATTATACCTGTATATACATATATATTGTTACAACATAGGTTTATATATCATTTAACACACTTGCCCTGCTCAGTTATTAGCAGAACTAAGGTTAAACTATGACCCTCTTAGTAGAAGGGTTCACACGTGTCTGCCATCATTACTGGCATTTCTGGAGAACTCAGATGAAGGCAAATCCGATTAATTCCGTTAAAGAAAATTATTCTGTCAGGATTTGAGGGACTAGAAGACCAGTTAGTATAAAAAATGTTTTGCCTTGCTGTTTTCTCATAGTTTAGCCTGATGTTGTGGTTTAACCCCAGCCAGAAATTAAGCACCATGCAGCCACTTGCCCACCTTGCCTGCCAGGTGGGACTGGGAGAGAATTGGGAAAAAAAACTCATGGGATGAGATAAAAACAGTTTAATAGGACAGCAAAAGAAGAGGAAACAATAATGATAACAATAATGATAATACTGATAAAGGAATATACAAGAACAGGTAATGCACAATGCAGCAGTTTCTCACCACCTGGTGATTTATAGCCGGTCCCTGAGCAGCAATTCCTGGCCCCACAGCCAACTCCAGTTTATAAGCTGACATTATATGGTAGGGAATATCTCTTTGGCCAGTCTGGGTCAGCTTTCCTGGCTGTGCCCCCTCCCAGCTTCTTGTGCACCTCCTCGCTAGCAGAGCATGGGAATCTGAAAAGTCCTTGACTTAGTATAAGCACTACCACTACTTAGCAACAACTGAAAACATCAGTGTGTTATCAACATTATCCAAAACACAGCACTATCCCAGCTATCAGGAAGAAAAAACAACTCCACCTCAGCCAAAACCAGGACACCTGGCCATGCACATAAATCTCTCCTAGGATATAATATATAGAAAGAAAGAAATGCTTTTTTTATCTTCACCACAGTGGATGGGAAAAAGTCCTTTCACATGTAACTTGCTTTGGGAAACCTTTAGGCTTCATGCATTTATATCTCAAACATGCGCTCTTCCTCCTTCACCTACCTTCTTTGCAAAAGAGGTTGGGCTTGAGATGATCAGGGGGAAGCTCCAAATACTCTAGTTCTTCATACTGTTCTTCAGCTGCAGATGGTCCAAAAAATAATAAATGCATGGTGCAAATCTACTCTTCCTTTCAGGAGAGGATGCACCATATATTGTGTCTTGCAAAGAAGACATTTCTTCCCCAAAATAGGAAGGACTCAATGATTCATCTTTGGTACTACAACTTTGCAATTGCCAATCAACATCAAAAAAAAAAGTTCTTTCTGTGAGGCATGCAGTTGGTCTTTCAGGCAGGCTGAATATTTCGTCTTAGTACCTGTCCATGCTGAACAGTTCTAGCACCACATTCTGCAGTGATAAAATGTATTTCTATTACCTTGTTAATCCTCTTTGAAAAGCCTGCCCACCTTCCCTCATCACTGTCGTTTGTGCTGCACGGTCACTTAGCTACAGGCCGTCAGGCTGAGCTCTACTCTGGTCTTTCTCCAATAATCTTAACACCACTGATGCCCCAAGTCCAAATCATGGCTGGCTGTCAGCATGGGACACTAAGGCCAGAGCCGTGTTGATTTGAAGTCTTGTTCACTGACCTTCATGTCCAAATAAAACCTCTTCCTGAGACGTGTGTGCTAACAATAACTGCTTACAGCAGTTTCTCTGGGAATGCAACAAAAGGGGTACAAGTGTGACAGGACTGAATCGTGACCTAGGTTTCACTGAATTGCAGAAAGTTGGCTGTGTTTTAGTATTTACCTACACAATTGCTCTGCTTGCTATAGTCACTCAAGGCCTAGGAGTGAATAGGCTTTCATTCTTGTTGTCTCACTTTCTGAATTATAGTTGGGTCAGTAATCCCATGCTGACTGTGACAGGTTACACTGACATCAAAACGTCATTTGCAACCATATAGCCAGGAAATCAGTCTTGGGGATTAGAGTTTAGTCCACTCTTCGCTTTCATTCCTGTGAAGCAGATTAATTTGAAAAGCAATGATGATGCTTTGATGACAATAAATGTTTATTGTTATTAATTCATTTATGCATTGTACCTTGAAACAACAGAACGTAAACAAACAAGTGATGTCAGCATGTGTAGCAGAGAAAAAATAGTCTATGAAAACATACCCTTTCTTGTATATAATGACATGTTTTTGCTGCAGAAAGTCCCTAAGGCTGATTTCTTACTTGCAGTTTCAAAACATCATCATTAGTAAGACACTGGGGAATAAAACTGTTCCGTGAATCCATTTATGTCTTTACTGAAAACCCCACTTTTCTATGTGAAGAACAACAACAGTCACTTGCAATTTTTCCCTCACAGCTTTTGATGTGGGTCAGAAGACCATTTCAGGTAATATGCATAACATACCCTACTAATCTATGTTGGCTTACTAGCTACCACAAAGGAAGGAGCCAGACATAAAATCCATTGTTATCCTCATAACTGGTCATATGTTATTTTTACTACTATAGGGCTTTTTTGTTTAAACTTGACTTTCGTTGCCTTCATAGATATTTTGAGCTTATACTGAATTAAAATACACATATTTACTAAATAATTCATTGGTGAGGCAGGAAGATAATTTGGCAGGGTTCTTTTCCCCCCCTCAGGCTTATAAATTCCAGAATTTTTTTGCCCCACCTATTTGGCACATATTTTCTTTTTTTTTTTTTTTTTTTTTCTGAAGAGCAAGAGTAACAAGATTAACCCTGAAAAACATAAACCAAGGGAAATGCTATGGCTTTTTTTCCCCCCCTTAATCCTTTAATGGGGGCCCAGTCCTAAGCCCCTGGATCTTTTTAGTCAGTTCAGTTAGTTCTGGATCAAGCCCATACACAGGATTTCTTCTGTTCCTCGGCATGTTTCAGCTGACAGCCAGGACTGCACAAGAATGCATGAGAGAACCCTCTGTCCTTGGCATAAACTGGCCGGGGTGTTAATCATTTCTCACTGACTGACATTTTTTTTATGCCTTCTGACTTTCCAGGTCATATGTTTCTCCCTTCCTGGTGCTCTCAGACTCACTGCGTTCGAGTTGCTTCAGGGACTCCAGTCGCTCTCCGCAGTGTTTCGTGTCTAGCAGCCTCCCGGTAGCCGGTACCTCCCTGGTAAACGGGGCTCTGACAGCCTTTGACTGGCTCCAGTTTGTGCAGCTGCACTGCACTGCGAGAAGCAAAGAATATATTTCATTTAAAAGTGAAAGAAAGGTTAGTTCAGTAACGTGATCTGTTGCAAAACCGCTCTCTCCTCCGAGGGCAGTCAGGTAAAATCCATTACACAAAGAATTTCAAAGATGTTTTTTTTTAAGTTGTCAGTAACAATGCAGCCCATTGTTTACATTTTAATTAACTTCTGTTTCACTGATTTTTAAATAAGATTAATTAACGTAATGCTTTCAGCTGAATTATTGTGAGTTGAACCTATTCAAGACCTACTGGAGATCTTCAAAGACTAGCACAGCTTGTTTATGTAGAGGAAGTCAAATTAGTGATACCTTTATAGTAATTTAGTAGCTCATGGACACTGCAGTGGTGAGAAATATTTCTTGGAGAATCTTTCCTCAGCAGCCTCTGGTCTTAAAGGAGTTTTCTTCTTTACCTTTAGTATGTACAACTGGCACAACTACCTAGAAAATAAGGAATGGGAGATTACTTGTGCAGTACAGTAAAAGACCAACATTGAAAAAACAGAAGTATCCCTCTGCTTGTGCCAAAAACAAAGAGCACACCTGGCCTTGAAGTTACTTCAATGAAAATAAAAGCAGAGAAGATAAGCTGAGTGCCACTGTCCTGTACCTACTACCCTCTCATCTGTGATTTCTCGCCAGAATCTTAACTCTGACCGAGAATCTTAACTCTGATCGAGAATCTTGTTGCTTTTACACTATGATTTTCAAATACATTTTTCAAAGCAGTCACTAGAAAATGTGCAACAAATGTAAGTAGAATTGAGGGCACATTGTGTAACTGTGCCTCTCTCAGAACAAGGTTGTACACCTAAAAGGAACTGTATGATTGACTCATTTATAGGAAAGATATGTATATATAAAATAAGTCTGCATTCATGAATCCCTGATACGAATCAGTATGGTTTCTTGATGGTATACATGTAGAGCCCTAGATCTTTGGCTAGGACTACAAAGCGTATTACACAACATAGGAAACATGTGAAAAGGGAGTTTCAGGCCAAATTTGCAATGTGCCACTCCCAAACTAGTGACGTGCTGATCTGATCTTCCAACATAAGTTGTTTGCTTTAAATTTTCCCTCCTGTCAGTAGCACAAAAGTGCTGTGACAGCAGCTAGGAATAGGCAGGAAGAAAGGAAGTTCCCAGCTGTGCCATCTTTTTTCTAGCCACAGTCCCTACACGTACATTACCTTTTTGCCTGGCTTCTTCACTATCTTCCTCTGATCGTCAGGCCCTTCCTGTTTCTTTCAATTTTTATTCTTATTTTTGACAGGTATTTTTCTTAAGTGAATCTTCTGACTGTCTGTATAATCCGTCAGGAGAAGAACTAAAGCAACCAAGGATTGATCAACCTTTGCCCCATTGCCCAGAGAGACGGAGAGCTCCCAGAGAAAAAAACATCCCTTTCCAACAGAATTTCTTGCCCAGCCTGGCAGACTTTTGATGATTTTTATATACTCATAACCAAACCTGAAGAATATTTTGGCATCCATTCCCACATAGCAGTGATGAGCTCACACAGGTAGTTACGAGACTGAACACTGAGGACATAAGAAATTATTTCCAACTCCGATGAAAGTTGCAGTCTTATGTCCACTCCACCCAGGAAATGACCTACTGAAATTTATTTATGTTGCAAAAAGTTTATTTTTTCATCTCACCCTTAGAGGATAAGACAGACAACCATCAGGTTTAACAAGCCATAATTGTCTGGTGACCTCAGACAGTAATGCCTTGTCCCCTTGCACTTTTCTCTCTCACAAACCAAAAGCATCCCCACAGTTCACTGATGCATTTTGACAAATAAGTAAAAAGCTAGATAGCATTGCCTGTGGTACCAAAACCATCCTGAATCTATCTGTCAGCAGCACGAGGAATAAAGGAAACCTTTTACTTAGCTGTCATCACATCACAAAACTGTCCCAATGAACCAACTAGTCCCATGGCCACATTATAAACTTCAGTCCTTGTCACTCTTTGGTCTACTTTGCTAAGAATGAGTGACTTGGAGATGACTTCCCCAATCATAATAATAATAATTAAAAAAATGCTAAGCAATCCCAGACCACTTTATCCAACAAGCTACTCTGGAGTTTAACTCTCCATCACTGAAGGCCAAAAAACCTTAGAAAATACTGAAGTCACTATGCCAAACAGAATAACATGCGCTTTTGTTCATGAATAAACAGGAAAGCCCATGTTTGCTCTATTACTTGGAGATATTATGGCCACAAAATACCTCTCTGGTCATCTAGCCTGATTTTCTCCTTAACAGATGCCATATGCCTTCCCATTTTTATGACTACCTTCATTTCTAATAGTCATATTGGATCAAGATTCTATTGCTTAAAAGAAGTCATTCCATGAGTACCAGATTGGTACTCATTTCCTGTGACTCTGAGCCTCCTGTCTGATTGACTGATTAGTTAGGTATCTTTAGCACATTTGAATTCTCACTAGAGTTTCTCTCTTAAGAATGCACTGTATTTAGAGTGATAGTCACAGTAGGAATCAGGCATTAGAAACCAAAACTAAATACATTCACTCCATACTTACCATTCACAGCTTTAGCAATGAGAGAAATTAACAACCGTGTGGATTTTTTGAGGGTAAAAATATGTGAATACACTGCCATGTCATGGAACATCTCTTTCAGGCTATCTTTTGTTATCAGTCATAGAAATGACTGTTGCCTGTGAGAATGCTGCCTTCCTGTCAAATGGATTGAAATTAGCCAATAGATTCAAAACTGTGCAGGGGACACGCTGGCAAACAGACAAACATAATTAGCATGATCATTTAAATATAATTTCTACATCAAATCAAGCATAGATATCTCCAGCCTTGGTTTAAAACAGTATTTCTTGCACTGGAAAATTCATCACAATGCCAGCTAAAGTCCTCTAAAAGTTAATTTATCTCACTGCTAAAGACATGAACCTAAACATTAAACTGAATTTGTTTTGCTTCACTTTTTACCACCTGATTCATACTGTATGAATGTTACTCTAAATTGTTATCATCAGATCTGTTTTTCACAATTTAGGTATGTAAAAAACTATGAGCAAGCCATCCTGAAGGGTTATATCCAGTAAGCTGAATAGGTTGTACTTCTTGAATTGTTCTATAATCTTCTAATCTTTCTTGTGGTTTTTGCCTCTCCAATTTTTCAACATGCTTCTTGAAGACTAGACACCAGAATTGAGCTCTACATCCCAACATCAATCACATGAGAGCCAGCTGTAGAAGCAAAACGTTGTCCCCTTCTGACTCTTTTTCTGATGATACACCCATTAACACATAACTGGTTTGGTCATGGTTTTATTCTTTAGAAGACCATGACCCACAAGTCTTTTGGAGTCCCTTTAAAAAATACAGTTGCTTCTCTTCTGTAAGGGCTGTTATTCTATGTAGATATGTAACTTTACAGCTGGTCATCTTGAAGGCCATATTATTTGCTTGTGCTTGATTTACTAAGTGATACAGATAAGCCTGTATCAGGGTGAGATCCATCTTACCTACCTTCAATCACCCCAAAGTCTGGCCTTTCCTTTATGCTAGCCACGTAGGTTCCTTTTTGAGCCATTGGAAAGCCATAGGTACTTCCACAGGACACTTTCTCCCATCTGTTTTAGATAATGAAATGGGATGGATTGTAGATATATTGACTCTACAGGACTGTACAACCAGCATAGATTACACACCTGACATTATGGTTGCTAACAATGGGATATAAGATAAATCCCATCCCCAGTGATATCTCAGCACCATTATTTAGCTCTACCCTGATCTTTATGCATTTTCTGTCTTTTTTTTTTAAGAGTGGCTTTAGATCTTCATTCAGGCTACAAGTATGAGTTTTGAAATGAAAGAAGGCCAAGGACTTATCTATACAGGGTTCTGCATGGACAAAAACATACACTAATGATGATTTGCCCATTTCCAATTACATTTTAAAACCTACTTGTTAACTTAATAAACTGTTTTATCTTCTTTTTTCCCCCATCATAATGCTGCATGACATCAAACCAAATTCCTTGTAGAATAAAAATGTCTTATAACAGCCCTGATGTTTGACTTGAGTTATCCAAAAAATAATTGTGGTTGACACATTCTATAGGTTTTCCTTTCTGGAGTCCCCACCAGTCTTATTCTTGAGACTGGTGTCAGGCCAGTACATATAGAAATACCTGGTACAATAATAAATTTTCATCCATCCCTCTGAAACTTCCCTATTGTTACAAGACTTATGAAAAATCAGTAGTAACAGTTCAGAGAGCTCTCTTTAAAGAGTTAGATATTTCAAAATGTCTAATTTCAGTTTCTGTAGTTTAACATTTTCTTCAGTCATTAAAGCAAAAAGAATATCATCCACATATGATGAGTGTCTCCTGTTTTATTCGATACACAATAGAAATAGTTAATTTTTTTTACTTTTTACTAAAATCTCTGACATTTTTATCCATAAATAAATATAATTATTGGGGTTTTTTCCTCTTTTTAAAAGGCTTTAATGCTCCTACTTTTTTCTTTCCAGTTTAGAAAAATTTCCATCTCTGAAATCTGTTATTCATAGATTTTTCTCATGTTCTTTTGCTTCCTTTCTTAATTTCTCAGTCTTCCTTTTTAGCTTATATCTTTTCCTCTTCTCTCCTCCCCATCATAACAAATCAGAAACTTACTTCAGACCTACCTTAAAAAATGCAACAATCCATCCAATCTTGAGTAACTTACTGTAATGCAAAAGACCTTTCCAGCTGTCCCATTCCTCACCCACAGCCACCCATCTTCTTTGGCTCCAAGATACTGTAGGAAAGTTCTGCAGCTTGTGGTATCTGCTACTCTACTGGATCCTTCGCCATTAAGATCCAGAACTGTGTGCTAGAATCACAGAATCACAGAAT
Source organism: Phaethon aethereus (assembly GCF_964289735.1). Taxonomy (NCBI): domain Eukaryota; kingdom Metazoa; phylum Chordata; class Aves; order Phaethontiformes; family Phaethontidae; genus Phaethon; species Phaethon aethereus. The sequence goes on from NC_138575.1 coordinate 201,903,477, forward strand.
GGTAAGGGTTGGAAGGGACCTCTGAAGATCATCTGGTCCAACCCCCCTGCCAAGGTAGGATCACCTAGCGCAGGTTGCACAGGAACGCGTCCAGTCGGGTTTTGAAGGTCTCCAGAGAAGGAGACTCCACAACCTCTCTGGGCAGCCTGTTCCAGTGCTCTGTCACCCTCACACTAAAGAAGTTTTGCCTCATGTTGAAGTGGAACTTCCTGTGCTCAAGTTTATGCCCATTGCCCCTTGTCCCATCACTGGGCACTACTGATATGAGACTAGCTCCATCCTCCTGACAGTCACCCTTCAGATACCTATAGACATTTATACAGTTCCCTCTCAGCTTTCTCTTCTCTACACTAAACAGCCCCAGTTCTCTCAGCCTTTCCTCATACAAGAGATGTTCCAGTCCTTTAATCATCTTCGCAGCCCTCCATTGGACTCTCTCCAAAAGGTCCCTGTGTCTCTTGAACTGAGGTGCTCAGAACTGGACACAACACTCCAGATGAGGCCTCACCAGTGCAGAGTACAGCGGGAGGATAGCCTGTCTCAACCTGCTGGTCACACTCTTCTTAATGCACCCCAGGATATCATTGGCCCTCTTGGCCACCAGGGCACATTGCTGTCCCATGGATAGCTTATTGTTTGCCAGGACTCCAAGGTCCTTCTCCATGGAGCTGCCTTCCAGCAGGTCAACCCCCAACCTGTACTGGTGCATGGGGTTGTTCCTCCCCAGGTGCAGAACTCTTACACTGGTCCTTGTCAAATTTCCTTCTTCCTTGGGAAGAAAAAAAAAAAAAAAGTCTTTTTAGCATTTCCTCAATCTAACTGGTTTTTAATTCCAAAAATATCAAAGTGGATACAGACATCCTAAGATCTTTTAAACTTTCTTGCTTAGTTACAGTAAGATGGCAATGATCTCATAGTATTGCATGCTAAATTTTTGAGGTTCAGAAAACCGCACTCCCATTTTGATCTCTATACAAGTTTTTGACCCAAATAAGACCCTGAATAGTTTCAGTTCCATACAAGAAAGCATCATGAAGTTCCTAAATCTTAGGCTTGAATGGGATGAATTGGGAAATTTGAGGAACTTGGATGTTAAGAGCAGAATAAGAAAAATACTTGCCTAGAAGAATTAGGTGTTCAAGTCTAGGGAATCCAGAGTTGTATAATGTAAATTATGAGAAAAGGCAGAGAAATAGAATATTAATTTTAAACATTTTAAGCCACAATTCTTTTTTTAATAGAAACAAATCACTTTTTGATTTTCTGTGAAATCCCCTTGCACATAGCTCAGAACCTAGCACCAGAAAAAACAGCAAAATGGACAGTTTTACCAGAAGAAAGACTGAAATGAAGCAGAATTGGAAGATTTACTGTGCTCAAAGTAGTTTCTACACTGAATGTTTTCCATACCCAATATTCTGGAGTAGTATCTGAAATTATATCCAGCAAAATGGTATTAAAGTTTAGATAAAATATATATTTACTGTGCAGCAACACAAATATTTCTCTAAGCTTGCCTACGAAGTTAAAGTTTGCACCTTTTTCTTAAGCTGTGCTCTCTTGGATGTCTTATCTGAACTATGAAATGTATGTATAACTGTGGTCTGTAAAACAGCATTGTAAAACTCTACCCAAGACCACTTACTGTTGTCTACCTAAGGACAGCACCACTGCCCTAGTTGTGGAAACTATGGGTTTCAAAACACTTTAAGAACAGCAGCAAAGCAAGTAAACATGTCCTTTTGTGAAGTAGGTACATTACTGTAAGTATACTTCAACTTATCTGTACTAATGGAAACATAAAAGTACCAAAAATTCAGAAATCAAAATAGTCTGACCTGAAACTGTTCTGAAAAGGAAAGGTTTTGGCAGCAAAGAAATTTAAAAATATATTGATTTGAGCCAACCAATTTTTATTTCTTTATTATGGCTTGATTTAAAAAAATACCTATTCACTTTTCTCAACCTTGGAGCCTGAGACAGATCCAGAAGAGAAAGAAAGAGCCCGCAGACTGCCCCAGCCCTTCTTTCCTAATTCCTTCATATTTTTGCCTCTTGATGAAACAGAAAAGAAAGCAAAGGCGCTGCTGGGCAGGCAGCAAAGTAATGAATGCTGGGCCAGAGGAATTCACTTATGAGGAAACATTACAAGTAGATAGCTTGACTGAATGGTGGATTGTAGGTGAAATAAAATCTACAAATATTGATCTCAAAGAACAAAAGAGCAATAAGATACACAGCAGCTCAAAACATCCATTGCGTGAAACAAGTACGGAAAAGTAACACTTGTTTCTGCACTGGTTCTGGTGAATTATTGTGAGGCTAGTTATTTTCTGATGAATGGAAAATTCATGGTATTCAGCCATCAGCATACAGAGATCCACAAGGGGTAGCAGACTTAACTTCCTAAATAGTTTTAAGAAAACACTTGATAAGTTTATGAGAAGAATATATGACATGGCTGTGAATCATGCCTGTTAACCATGTATATAGCCCAAACTACTTTGAATGCCTTTAGGAGTTCCACAAGTTCATTGACTAGCACTCATTGTCTTCTCTCTGCCTTAGCAGATATTTATAAAATAATTTTTTACTTGCACCTGAGTGCTGAGAAAAATTAGGAAGAGTAAAATAAAAAGGGATTGGTATTCTCTTTCATCATCCCTTTACTTACAGATAGGTGTTGATTAGCCACGTTTTTTTTCTTTTTTTTTTTCCCTCCTGTTTTTGGATAGCGACTCGTACTGTATCTTCACTGAGATAAGAATTTCCCCAGTGAGGAAATGAATAGGACTTTACTATTTAGAGTGGGGTCAGAATTTTCCCCACTCTATTTTCAGTCCAGTTTCTGGTCCATCTGACTACAGCAAATCTTGACAACTGGAGTCAAGCCACTGAGAGATCTGTCCTTTGGCAGTTGAGAATGTACCTGCAGGTCAGTCCAGCTGCGGGATGCTCTGGGTGCACCAGTGAGCCATCAAGAGGTCTCTAATGCACATAGATGTGTGATGGGACTGCAGGGGAGACTGCAGCTTTGAACCCTACTCCATTAAGTAGAATCAGTGGCATGTACAATGCAGAGGTCTTTATTGATTAATTCCTTCAGGAAGAAGGATCACCATGACAGGAAGAACAATAATTTCTGTATTGGAACTGACTTGCAGTCCTGCTGGTTCAGTATCATGTCTCCAACCATGAACACTCTGGAAGGAGACAAGAAATACTCCTGTAAGCCAAGGTGATAGTGTGTCTCCCACAAATGGCCTGCTCTAATTTTAAAGATCTGGCAGTACCCTGACATATATCACAGAATCACAGAATCACAGAATCATTAAGGTTGGAAAAGACCTTGAAGATCATCAAGTCTAACCATCAACCCAACACCACCATGCCCACTAAACCAAGTCCTGAAGTACCACGTCTACATGTTTTTTGAACACTTCCAGTGATGGTGACTCCACCACCTCTCTGGGCAGCCTGTTCCAATGTTTGACCATTCTCTCCGTAAAGAAATTGTTCCTAATATCTAGTGTAAACCTCCTCTGACACAACTTGAGGCCATTTCCTCTCATCCTATCGCTAATAACTTAGGAGAAGAGACCAACATCCACCTAGCCACAACTCCCTTTCAGATACCTGTAGAGAGTGAGAAGGTCTCCCCTCAGCCTCATCTTCTCCAGACTAAACCCCAGTTCCCTCAGCTGTTCCTCATAAAACTTGTGCTCTAGACCCTTCACCATCTTCACTGCCCTTCTTTGGACATGCTCGAGCAACTCAATGTCCTTCTTGTAGTGAGGGGCCCAAAACCGAACACAGTATTCAAGATGTGGCCTCACCAGTGCCGAGTACAGGGGTACAATCATTTTCCTACTCCTGCTGGCCACACTATTTCTGGTACAGGCCAGGATGCTGTTGGTCTTCTTGGCCACCTGAGCACACTGCCAGCTCGTATTCAGATGGATTTCACCCAGCACCCCCAGGTCCTTTTCCTCTGGGCAGCTCTCCAGCCACTCCTCCCCAAGTCTGTAGCATTGCATGGGGTTGTTGTGACCCAAGTGCAGGACCCGGCACTTGGCCTTATTAAACCTCATACAGTTGACCTCAGCCCATCGATCCAGCCTGTCCAGATCCCTCTGCAGAGACCTCCTACCCTCCAGCAGATCAACACTCCCACCCAACTTGGTGTCATCTGCAAACTTACTGGGAGAGCACTAAATCCCCCCATCCAAGTCATCGATAAAGATATTAAACAAGACTGGTACCCAAATCCTGAGCCCTGGGGAACACCGCTTGTGACCAGCCACCAAATGGATTTAACTCTGTTCACCACAACTCTGAGCTTGGCCATCCAGCCATTTTTTTACCCGACAAAGAGTACATCTGTCTAAGCCACGAGCCACCAGTTTCTCCAGGAGAATGTTGTGGGAGATGCTATCAAAGGCTTTACCAAAGTCCAGGTAGACAACATCCACAGTCTTTCCCTCATCCACTAGGTGGTCACCTGGTCATAGAAGGAGATCAAGTTGGTCAAGCAGGACCTGCGTTTCATGAACCTGTGATGGTTGGGCCTGATCCCTTGGTTGTCCTTCACGTGCCCTGTGAGCGCCCTCAAGATGAACCCCTCCATAATCTTCCCCGGCACAGATGTCAGGCTGACAGGCCTGTAGTTCCTGGGATCCTCCTTCCAACCCTTCTTGTAGATGGGTGTCACATTGGCAAGCCTCCAGTCGTCTGAGACCTCCCCTGTTTAACCAGGACTGCTGGTTATACAGTTGATATTCCTTCCAAAGTGTTGTTATATTAACCAGTTTTCTAATATACAGTTTTTATAAACCAGGACACCACCTCTTCCTGCCAGTGCAGTAGGTTCCATATACCCAATTCTCTGGAAAAAATGCATTCACTTTTTTAGGGCTTTGATTTGTCCAGGGCAAGCTTCATTGTACGTTCCCTTTGTAAGGTGCTGTAAACTGGAGAAAACAGACGCTCCAATCCTGTCTTCTCTGTATCACTCATACAAATTGGATTTTATTCCCTTGGTTATATTGTTACTGGGATAATCAATCCAGAGGACTATGTAGGAAAAGTCCTACCTACAACTCATCCAAAACAGTTCCACTGGAAGTAGCTTCCCTGGAGGAAGGGGCACAGTAGGAGACTTAAGAGAGGACATGGAAGTTAACTTTTAAATTATCCACAGATTTATGCAGGAGATGCCCATGATGCCTATGTAGTCTTAATTCTGTATAGCACAGAATTAAGTCCTTTCAATTTCCTCCTGTAACTCCTACAACAGCGTCGTAGTTTCTAGATAGAAAATAAGGATCTATAAGAAGGATACTCAGTCCTGACTTTTGGTGCTGCTTTGCCACAATTCAAGACATCTCATAACTTCAGTCACGAGAAAGTAAGTTACATAATAGCAGAAATGTAAACATGGAAAAGAAGTTAGTATTTCTAATTCTTTTATACCAGCTTTCTTGAAATGTTGCTGATTAAAACAATAAACTCAGCTGAACCAAAATAATAACAGATGTACTGTAAGTGTTCCCAGACCTAAACACCTTGGAAGGTTTGAGGTCACATTTATTAAAACTGATCCCTATCTTAAGCAGTTTTGACACATATTCTTAGCCTTGGTGGTAAGCAAATAAGTAAGTCCTTTGAAACATTCTAAAGCAGGCAAACAAGTATCTGCCATATAGGACTCTTTTGACCTTATATTTTTGCAGAAATTTCTCCAACTAACTTAAAGTCATGAGGATTTTTCGAGTGATACATCATGGAAATGACATTTTAAAGCAACAATCTGTCTGCCTGGGCATTTATGTGTATAAAATGGAAGACAGCACTTGCATATTCAAAATCCAAGTAAAGTGATAAAATTGGAAGTGAACTAGAGGTGACAGTACCTCTTATTTGAGAAATAACTATAAAAGTATTCTCTAGTGACTAGATTGGAATATATTTTCAACGGAGATATAGTTCCTTACTTCTTCATCATTTTCCTGATTATTACTAAACCACTAAATGAGTAAACAATCTTTTCTAATTCAGTATATTGTTGAATTCAGTATAGAAAGGCATACCCACTATTGCAATATGACATAGTGCATATGATGAAAGCCATCTGCTTCCAAAGGTTACGGTTCAGAATTTCACTCACAATGTTATGCAATGGTTCCAATTACAAACACTGACATTCATGTGCTAGTGGCATAATGAGCATGAAAAGTCAGTCTCACCAGATCTGTTCAGAAACAGGTTCATCATAACTTCCCAGAAATTTGCAGACAACCCCAAAATCACAGCTGGCCAGATCTTAGGCCACCCAAGACATTTCCACACCACTGCTCGCATTTGTATGTCCTAAGGCATTGATTTTTAACTGTGGCTTTACATTTCTGTTAACTTACATGAAATTTTAGAAAAAAAAGCTTTGTTGAGGGTAAATCCTAAAGATCAAAATAAAATACAGATGGAATAAGTACATGAAGGCAATGGTAACAGTAAGGAAGTATTTTTTTATATAGATGTATATACATTAAAAAGTTTTAATTATTAAAAAAATATCAGAAAGCACAATAGGTAGGTACATGGCTAGAGAACTATTTATTTGGCATTCAGGTCAGTAAGATGGTTCTTATGTCTCTGTTTGTAATAAGTCTGCAGAAATTTAAGGACAATCTACCTACTTTCTGTGACTATGTAAACATATCCCTTCTACCCCTTCTTACGTTCCATCTTCCTTGATGTTCCTGTTTTCTTGTCCCAATTATTCTTTCTTCTTTGGCTTTGATAGGCAAGAAACCAATGGAATTGGCTGGAATTTTCTTTTGAGTTATAGAACAAATAGGACAAGTTGGGTTGTGATCTTGACTTCCAACAGCAGATGTTAACATAGCATAAACCTTCCTGGCCAGTAGCAGGTTAACATCTCTCATCCCTCACCCTTGCAGGGCACATGATGAGGTGTTCTGTGGAAAGCACGATGGGTGAAGAAAAGCCACACTTCCTACCACTGCTCTCTGGGTTAGCATGCAACCCAACTCTCTCCCTAAGTTTCCATTATAGCAACTCTGTGGATTAAATAGCTATGGATTTATTTCATAATCTAAAGGTTTCTACTGAGAGGTTTCTAGCTTTTTCTTTTAAAAGCCAAAGGTTGATGGCGAGGTGAAGCCAAGTCTCATTCTAAGGCTTGCTCTCAGCATGTATGGAGGATCAGTAACGGATAGTGAACAGTAACATACCAAAATAAACAGAAAGGCAGAATCCTAATTCACAACTAAATTTAAGCACTTAGATTAGGCAGACAGGGTCTCATTTCAGAGACATTCACATCATTTACCTCTCTCATCAGCTGAGGAAGGAAAACTGGGCTCTCATCTGGGTAGAGCTGTCTTACTAAAGGCCTACAATTCAGCGTCAAGTTAAGCACCTTACTGTTGGAGACTGGACCCCATCCAAAATCACTTCAGTTAGTCAGGAACAGGCAGCTCTAAATTAGCTGCAAGTATCACCAATAAATGTGAAGTACAGCACATCAGAGGATAAAAGTGAAATTACTCTTACAATGCATTAGAGTCTATACAATGGCTCAGTTCAGCAGTGAAATATAGGTACCACTGCAGACAGCACACTAAGAGCATGTTTGTGATCCAAAAAACATCTAAGAGCATTCAGATGCTGTAGAAGCATAGAGGAGAGGATGGAAACAGCATGGAAAGCATCATAATGCCTTTACATATAAAAATTATAGAGCATATTTCAGATACTTCTTGCAGCACCAGACACTGTGTCCCATAAAACAATAAGACAGACTTGGTGAGAGTTCACAGAAAAATGACAGAAATGGAAATGTAGTCATATGAAGAGAAATTGGAAAGACAGAGGTTTTTCCCCTTGTAAAAGGATGAATGAGAGGCAAAATGAAAACATTTTACAAATTAATGTTATCATATAAAACAGCACAGGGAAAGTAGATCATGGGCTTCCACTCTGGCTCTGGAAGGAAGAACAGCAAGATATTCACTGAAATTAAAAGGTGGGCAAGTCAAAACTGATAAAAGGAAATACCTTTTTATATTACGTGTAATTAAATTGTGGAAATCATTGCCAAAGGAAGTTGTTGAGACCAAAAACTTAACCAGATTCATCAAGAGATTGGATATTATATCAATATCATGGATATCCAGAGTTATCATAATTAAAGAAAATAAAACTTTTGGAAGAGATATTAAACCTACTGCTTCAGGGCTTAATCTAATCTCTGACAATTAGTGAGTAGGATCAGGATATCTCTGTGGAGGCAGATTATTCTGCCTCTGCCTCCTGCAGGGTTCTTCTGTCGTTCTTTGTAGCATCTGGTACTGGTTATATCAGACAGAGTAACAGACAAAATGGCTCTCCAGTTTGCCTTTATCAAGGATTCCTCTATACTTACACTCCACTGTAAGGAAGCTCTACCTAGAACTGGGTGTGTGTATGTGTCTTAAACGGTTGTGTGAAAGCACAGGATGGGACCACAATTTGGCCCTTAGTCACATGTGAAGGATACATAAACTCATGATTACGTGCTTGCAGGGATTGATTGCTTTCCAGATTTTAGTGTGAGGTTTCCCAGCACTTTGGGATTTGTTCTCCTGCACAAAGATGCAAAACCATCTTGAGAGATAGTTAAAGGAGTTATATTTAACAGCAAGACGATCCAGACAATATATCAACACGTTTGTGGCTCCAAAATAACAAACCTGTGAAAAGAATAAATCAATACACAGGGCATTGTAAGAAACATGTTTTGAAGGAGGTCATTAAAAAGATGCTTCTTTTCCCTATTTCTTTTCACCTTGGTTTAGTTTTGCTGAAACTCAACACAAAGTCTGATCCCCATGCTGGCATGGGGGTTTTGGAGCCTGGGCACTCATGTAGACCAACCATGAAGCAAGCAACTCATCATCTTCCTTCCCCAGACGGGTATCCTGTCCACTATGTTCAGACTAAACTTAAAAATCATCAGCAGGGAAATCATCGACTCCTCTAATCTAGGTCTGGCAACAGGGAGATTCCATTATAAAGGTTTGAGAAGACATCCTACAGTGGACTGTCAGTCAATGGGAAAATACATCTTTTCTGTTATTTGCATAGTACAAAATGGGGTGGGGGGGAAACTTTTGGAATTAATCCAGACATAATTTTTACCTCTTTTTGAACCAACAATAATTGACCTAGTTTTACTCCAAACAATAACTGACCTTTACATACATAGGAGGAGGTCTTTAAAAGCTGCCATTTCATGTCAACCACCCACCAAAACACTTTGTTTCTCTGGAGAATTAAATTGCCTGAGTATAAAGAATTCATACTAGCTTTAGTTTTAGAAATCTGATCCTACATTTTTTTCCCATGAAGAATAATTCCTTGATCTGTTATCTTTGGCACTTTTCCTAATCCTTACAAGCATTCATTATCTATTTTGTTTGGTTGGTTTTTAAGCTACATTTGGAGATATTATTGGCAAGTACTTGCAAATATACAGTAGCCTAGGTAACCCCTTCCTTTGTGTTTACCTTCACCCACAGGGTTGGTTTAAGCTACCTCTGCCAGTGTGGGCGGAATTTAATAAAGTTCATAACTAGATCTTTATTCCCTTTGTCCATCCTCAAAAGTAATTCCTTTAAAAAGCAGTAACTGCAGATATAAATTGTAAGCATTACAGACAAAGATTTTTACCCTTTTAGTTGCTATTTCTGCCCTTGTCTGGGTGAATTTAAATATATAATTCTTCTGCCAGCTCAGGCTTTTATCCTGAGTGTAATGAAAAAAGTGTAAACTTTTTCATTATTTCATTTTAAAAACATTCTAACAATGACAGCTAGGTAGAAAATTTCTTCTGTCTCCTTGTAAAATATGCACTTTAAAAAATAGCTAAAAAATGTCAGGTTTTCTACAGTAGTGCTGTAACTAAAAGGCATTTCAAATTCCTGTTTTCTTAGTCTTAACTTTCAATGTATTATTTACGTTTATGTAAACCACAACAATTTGCTTTTCTATTCTTTACTCCCGGATCTTCAGATTTTTCCCTTTTTTCTCATTTTGTTTTAACCCCTTCGATCCCCATATAACCCACTGAAACAAGGGGAGAGGAGGGAAACAGTGTGTGAAAATGGGGGAAGAGAACAACTTCTGCACTTATTTATGTCTCCCAAATGGAGAAATTCATAATAATATGAGTGAGAAAATTATGTCTGAGGTAATAAATAATAGCAACAGTAATAGCAATGCAACTTTACAGCTGAATAAATGTATGAATACATAGTTGTGCAAGTACTTTTAATTTATGAATATAAATGAATTTATACAAACTTCTCTGCAAGCCCCTAGCCTGTCTCTTCTGACCCAAGTATTACTGTCAAATAATGCAAAATTTTAGCCTGAGGTGAATTTTTATAAGTGACTCATAACCCACTGAATATAGGGGTATTTTTAATAGGAAAGCTGACACAATCTCATCTATTCTAGCTCAGACAGTGCTACTCAGTTTCTTGTACATAAAACTCATTTAAATGCACTGATGACAAGAGCTTGTCTTTTCACAAGCCCTATAAAGTTCAGTTCAAACAAATACCTGTTATCAGGCTACTCAAGAAAAAGAATGTGGGAGGGGGGGGGTGTTTTAATGTTTTCCTTAGTTTTGAAGTGGTTGAATGGTTCATCAACCTACTGAGCAGTTTCCTTAGTCATTTTCATTTTAATTAATAGACTTGTGAACAACCACAACTGCCTTGTGGGACATCAGAAACACTAAACAGATGACTAACTTGCAGTGAGCAATCTACTCAATACAGTCTGCCTTAATTTAAGCCATACAGGCTGAAAAATAAAAGCGTGGCAAGTATGCAAGTTATTGTATAGTTTTGTGTCTGCTTTAAGTTAAAACAAGTCCCTGGTGAGCTGAAAGTAACAATCATAAAACTGAGAGGAACATTTTAGGTTTATTGCCACCTGTTAGCATGATTTTGAGCCATGTTGGGGACACGCATTGTCAACCAGGTTAGTGTCACAGTGCTGGTGGCAACCATCGCTGCAGAAAGGAATGGCCGCATCAAGTGTCAGCTCCATGGGCTAGAGCAGGCATTAGCGCCTGATTACAGGAACGATAGCATGTGTTATCACTGTGCTGCTTCTGTCCTGTTTCTGGATAGGACCCATCTACTGGGGGTTCATTAGAAACCAACCTCAAGGCGAGCCAGCTCTGTAAACTACAGCTGTCTAATTGGTTTTGCTTGTGTGCACTGTCTTTGCTTTTATAATGGGGAAAAGCAACACAGCCTTTCTAATTAGATTGTTAAACATAATAGCTGAATGGCACAGCAGTAAAGAATTTGCCCTACTCTTTGTAATTCCAGAATAAGGCACAGCAAAAATCCAGGATTTTTCCAGCCCATTTCCCCCATCATCATATCCAATGGTAATGAGACTGTTGGGTGGTTCGGGTTTTTTTACTTGAAATAATGCAAACGATTGTAGGGCTTGCTAAAATCCAAAATAAATGTCAAAACAGAATTCCAAGAGCAAACACATCTCTCCCTTTATTCTGTTGTTTCTGCTTTCACTTGCTTCAAATGTTGAGGTTATGCACTAATTGGTGTCTTTGTTGGTGGTGAACACAAGGGAAAAAAATGTACAGGCTTGGAAGATGAACTCCCCTCTCTGCCTGGAGATGGTCCCACTCAACCAGAGCTGAAAAACACTAGTACACTGGGGAAAGCTCCAAAATCACCATTTGTTGCACCTGTTTTGTGTATTAAGGAAGGAATTTGTTCTGTCAGTTCAGCACCTTTCATAGGCTCTAAATTGATTCAGAAGGAAAAAGAAATCTCCGTGAAGCCAGTTTTCTTCTCGGTGCCTTAGATTCAAAGTTCTTGCTTCTTTTATAGGTCCTTGCTGGTTTTCACATAAGGACTTCTCCGTCAGCATGCTAAGCATATGCTGAAGGATGTAGAGAGGCCTCTGTTTCCATTTGCTTTCTACAGAGTAATTCAATGCATATCCTCACAGACATGATGTGGATTCCTGGAAAGATTCCTAATACAGTGGCAGCTTTTCCTTTTTTTAACAATCATGTTCTCTTTTCCTTTCAGGAGTCCATCCTCATGCAACGGGATGCTGAGTCTCCTCAAGATAAATGGAGCAGTAGGCAAATAATCAAAAATATCAAGCAACTGTGCAGTTTGTATTGATTCTAAGGTTTAAGTCACTCTTGACAACCTGCCAGTAAAATGTTATCATATTTTACCACAGTCTTCAAGTCATTCAGTGACTCTTCTGTCAGACACCCATTCTGATACCCCAGTTAGAAAATGGGGAAAAGGAGAATGGTTTAATAGAACAACCAGAAATGAACTTCCCCGTAAATGCTGTGTTTGAAAAGATAAATTCTTCAGTACTCATGCAAAATAGTATTTTTTCTGGAATAGCAGAGAAACTTATGTTTGAGGTGTACGAAAAATGCCACGGGAAAGAGCAAGCTATTCAATGTACAATTGCAGTAAATAACAGCAACAGGAACCAGCTGTGCAACTTTCATGTGGGTGTCTCAAAGGAAAAAGAAAATGAGTAACAAAAGCTAAGTGCACTGCACTGAACTAGTAGCATGTATTTTTCTCGACTGCCTTAATCCTTCTGAGTCAAAATGAATTTGATTTCTAAACAGTGGCACTTGTTTATCTCTCAGGGTTGCACCTTGCTCTGCAGAACATTAAAACTAGAAGTCTGAAAGGAATAGGCTGAACTTCATCTTGCACAGTGTCTTTCTGTTATGTCATGGTCACACATCTCTGTATTATTAGAAACACTTGTAACAAACAAAACCATCTATGCACTTTGTTTTCAAAATCAGAGACTTTTTACTTCTCTTTTATCTATAAAACATCAGTTTATACCATACAGGTATTTCAGTTCTTAAGAGATTGTAATGTTTAGGTAATAACTGTTAATAGCAAATACTGCAAAAAGTTTTTTGTTATAACACTAGAGGATTCCAAAAAAGCAAGTTATTTTCTGTAAAAGATTATCTCTGAATATGGATATGACAACTAGTTACTTTTAAGAAATTTACATTCATTCCTTGCCTGGCTTTTCTCTAGCTTATACAATTATGATACAAACATCATTTTAATAAGTAGATTCAGTTCTACCACAATTGCATTCACGATCTGAGATCTCACCAGGATGGTAACACCTGATACCAACAACTAATTTTCTAATGTGATCATTGAAGACCTTCATCTTAAAATGGGTTTGAATAGACCTTAGGGCATCACTTGGTGGATTTTGTTGTTACATGAGGTTGCACATGGTTTTTGATGTCAAATTTTGTTTATCTCTAGGGATGGAGTTTTCACAACCTCTCTAGGCAACCTGCACCGGTGTTAGACAATCCTCGTGGTGAAACTTTTTTTTTCCTGATATCCAGTAGAAATTTTCTTGTGTTGCAGTTTGAGTCTATTCCTTCTCATGCTTTTGCTGTGCACCCCCAAGAGAAGACACCAATAACATCTGTCCTTTGCCTTCTCTCCTTCAGACTGAGCAAATCACAGAATCACAGAATCACAGAATCACTAGGTTGGAAAGGACCTTTAAGATCATCAAGTCCAACCATTAATCCAAAACCACCATGTCCCCTAAACCATGTCCTGAAGTGCCACATCCACACGTTTTTTGAACACTTCCAGGGATGGCGACTCCACCACCTCCCTGGGCAGCCTGTTCCAATGCCTGACCACCCTCTCAGTGAAGAAATTTTTCCTAATATCCAATCTAAACCTCCCCTGGCGCAACTTGAGGCCATTTCCTCTTGTCCTATCACTAGTTACTTGGGAGAAGAGACCAACACCCTCATCGCCACAACCCCCTTTCAGGTAGTTGTAGAGAGCAATAAGGTCTCCCCTCAGCCTCCTCTTCTCCAGACTAAACAACCCCAGTTCCCTCAGCCGCTCCTCATAAGACATGTGCTCCAGACCCCTCACCAGCTTCGTTGCCCTTCTCTGGACACGCTCCAGCACCTCAACATCCTTCTTGTAGTGAGGGGCCCAAAACTGAACACAGGATTCAAGGTGCGGCCTCACCAGTGCCGAGTACAGGGGCACAATCACTTCCCTGCTCCTGCTGGCCACACTATTCCTGATACAGGCCAGGACGCTGTTGGCCTTCTTGGCCACCTGGGCACACTGCCGGCTCATATTCAGCCGGCTGTCAACCAGCACCCCCAGGTCCCTTTCCGCTGGGCTGCTCTCCAGCCACTCCTCCCCAAGCCTGTAGCATTGCATGGGGTTGTTGTGGCCAAAGTGCAGGACCCTGCACTTGGCCTTATTAAACCTCATACAGTTGGCCTCTGCCCATCGATCCAGCCTGTCCAGATCCCTCTGCAGAGCCCTCCTACCCTCCAGCAGATCAACACTCCCACCCAGCTTGGTGTCATCTGCAAACTTACTGAGGGAGCACTCAATTCCCTCATCCAAATCATCTATAAAGATATTGAACAAGACTGGTCCCAGAACCGAGCCCTGGGGAACACCACTCGTGACCGGCCGCCAGCCGGATTTAACGCCATTCACCACAACTCTCTGGGCTCGGCCATCCAGCCAGTTCCTCACCCAGCGAAGAGTAAACCCGTCTAAATCGAGCTTTCTCAGGTTCTCCTTGTACACTAAGTACTTAGCAGCTAATCATCTCAGTAACCCTTGGTGATACACTGGGCTCATTCCACGATGTTGCAGTTAGTCTTGTCTTGGGGAGCCCAAAATTGGACGTAGGGCTTCAGATGTAGTCTCAGAAGTGCAGAACAAAGAGCAGACTATTCCCTCGGTTTGAAGACTCTGCTTTCACTAATTCAAGTCATCCACCAGGACTCCCATATTTCCTCTGCAAAGCTGCCTTCTCCTCAGACTGTCCTCTTCCATGGGACTGTTCTATACCATATTGGAAGAATTTACATCTGCCTTTGTTGAACTTTGTGAGCTTTGTGTAAGCCCACTTCTCCAGTATACTGAGATATTAAGAGTGTGTTTCTTCCTTATTCTTGCCACTGGCTGTAAGAGAGAAACTTGCCCTCTCACTACTGGTTGCCAAGGCTGCTAGGGAAAACCTTCTATCAAAAACAAGTGAAGAGTTTTCTCTTTAGAACTAGTTTGTAACTTGCACGGAAGTTCAATAAGATCTTTGGCTAGGAATCTGCCACCTATCTGAGGCACAACTCCATAGGAAAGAGTGAGGTAGAAACCAGGAGGACCTATGGTGCCTATATGCTGCACTTGGTCTATAGGGCCTGGGAGGAATGTGCTACCAGCACCGTACTCAGCAGGCACAGAGAGGGCAGGAAAATGAGAGCTCTTCTCAAGCTGGCTGATCTTGAGACAACTACAGCCTGGAAGCTGTGTAAATGTGCATGAGCTATTAGACACTACTAGACAGGAGTAGGGAAGCTGGTGCCCAATTTTACCTATTGGGGTAGGTATTAGTCAAATGGAAGGAAAGTGTGTTTGAAACCATTGACTGCTACTGAATAATTCTTGTTCATTGCCAAAGACTATAACAGTTTAGCCCTGAGAGCTTTTTCTCCACAGAGTATAAAGCAGTCAGACCAGTGTTTCTTGAGGAAGATGAAGCTGTTAAGCAAAAGTCCTCTACTTGTTTACATTAGAGATTATCACAAAATTTTAGTGACAAGTGAAAAAGGGAGGGATAAAGATAAAGTTTTTGGGACCATTGGCCAGAACCTTCCAGCATCATGTTTTTTCATTAGAAAGTGCCAGTTCTCAAAACCCAAGAATTTTGTGGCACAATATCTGTTTTAACAAAACTCTGTGAGGAGATTTTCCATATTTAATAAGACAACAGGTGAGAGGTGACCTGATAATGTGGTGAGCAAATATTTTTCCAGAGGTAAGAGGCCCATCCGGAAGATATTACTCAGCCTTGATTCAGGTCCTTTCTTCCTCATCCAATGATATGAAGTGAAACAGGCCCAAAAGCAGACACACACCCATTTGTTAGGGCACTCACCTCCATTAAGTAGCCTTGATTCCTCACTGTGAATCAAGCCAGACAAGGGCTTGGCTTTCCCCCAAACACTCTTCAGCAAATGCTTTAGCCAGAAGCCTACTGTTCTGGGTAAGATTCTCACAAATTCCAGAATTTCAAAGAATGTTTCTACTTTATTTGTAAGTGAAATGTAACCATTGTTCTCTGGCCAGACCCAGACACAGGTTCTGCCAAATATGTAGAAGACAACAAGGCTGGAATTCATCTCGTTTAACCCCAAGAGTGTTCTTTTAGTCTAGGCAAAGAATTAGGTTTTTCTGTGGTGTGATACATCTGGTCTTTCTTAGACACCTTATGTGAGATTTCTCTTACCAGATGTACTTACATCCAAGCAGGACTCCCAACCTGCCTTTGGAGTTAGTGGACCAAAAAAAAGCAACTCTCTAGTACGATTTGCCTCATTCTAAGGTAAATATCTAAAAGGATCTAAAAGTGTCTGCTTCTTTCTATTGACTATAAACAGAACCCAGAAAGACAACTCAGGGTTAAACATCTTTCTCATAGATATCTGACACTGGATGCAATGAATTCTATCCTAAGAGAAAAAGTGTATGCCCATTTGTATTTGGAGTTATTGCTCATGTTCAGGTTTAATAAAAAGAGAGGGAGAAAACAGGGATTTAAGAGAAGTTTGAGGTTGTTTTCTTGGGTATGCTATTGGCTTTTGTAGGCTTTGGAAGAAAACTTACACTGTGTTCTTTCTTAGTGTATGTGCTGAAACATGTTTTTATGTTGTCAAAGATTAAATAATTAGTAGAACATGGTCAAGATCAAAAGACTGTTCTATATCATAGCTAATTAGAGTGTTACCACAACTATGACAACTAGTGATTCCTGCTGGTCTGATACCTGTTATAGCTAACTATGTGGATTCAAAGTGAAATGTAATACACTCACATTGTGATTTAATTCAAGTTGTCATAAGTTGTTAATTTAAGAACTGAATATGTATTTTTCATTTCTCATCTCCCAGTTACTAGTATCATAAAAATGAACAATTGTATTCTATTCTAAGCAAGAATAGTAAGACACCTGGCCAGTGACCTCTGAGAGACCAGTTACCAAAAAAGTGTGTGCTATAAAAGCTTTATGCCAATTTTATATACTGCTCTATCAGAAAGTAGTCTCACCATACTTTTACTGCATCCTGGGGGGGGAGTGTGTTCCTTTCCTTTCCTTTCCTTTCCTTTCCTTTCCTTTCCTTTCCTTTCCTTTCCTTTCCTTTCCTCTTTCCTTTCCTTTCCTTTCCTTTCCTTTCCTTTCCTTTCCTTTCCTTTCCTTTCCTTTCCTTTCCTTTCCTTTCCTTTCCTTTCCTTTCCTTTCCTTTCCTTCCTTTCCTTTCCTTTCCTTTCCTTTCCTTCCTTTCCTTTCCTTTCCTTCCTTTCCTTTCCTTTCCTTTCCTTTCCTTCTTCCTTTCCTTTCCTTTCCTTTCCTCCCCTTTCCTTTCCTTTCCTCCCCTTTCCTCCCCTTTCCTCCCCTTTCCTCCCCTTTCCTCCCCCTTTCCTTTCCTCCCCTTCCCTTCCCTTCCTTCCCTTCCCTTCCCTTCCCTTCCTTCCCTTCCCTTCCCTTCCCTTCCCTTCCCTTCCCTTCCCTTCCCTTCCCTTCCCTTCCCTTCCCTTCCCTTCCCTTCCCTTCCTTCCCTTCCCTTCCCTTCCCTTCCCTTTCCTTTCCTTTCCTTTCCTTTCCTCCCCTTTCCTTTCCTTTCCTCCCCTTTCCTCCCCTTTCCTCCCCTTTCCTCCCCTTTCCTCCCCTTTCCTCCCCTTTCCTTTCCTCCCCTTCCCTTCCCTTCCCTTCCCTTCCCTTCCCTTCCCTTCCCCTTCCCTTCCCTTCCCTTCCCTTCCCTTCCCTTCCCTTCCCTTCCCTTCCTTCCCTTCCCTTCCCTTCCCTTCCCTTCCCTTCCCTTCCCTTCCCTTCCCTTCCCTTCCCTTCCCTTCCCTTCCCTTCCCTTCCCTTCCCTTCCCTTCCCTTCCCTTCCTTCCCTTCCCTTCCCTTCCCTTCCCTTCCCTTCCCTTCCCTTCCCTTCCCTTCCCTTCCTTCCTTCCTTCCCCTTCCCTTCCCTTCCCTCCCTTTCCCCTTCCCTTTCCCCTTCCCCTCCCCTTCCCTTTCCCCTTCCCTTTCCCCTTCCCTTTCCTTTCCTTTCTCCTTTCCTTTCTCCTTTCCCTTCCTTTTTCCTTTCCTCTCCTTTCCTTTTTCCTTTCCTCTTCTCTCTTCTCTTCTCTTCTCTTCTTCTCTTCTCTTCTCTTCTCTTCTCTCTTCTCTTCTCTTCTCTTCTCTTCTCTTCTCTTCTCTTCTCTTCTCTTCTCTTCTCTTCTCTTCTCTTCTCTTCTCTTCTCTTCTCTTCTCTTTCTTTCTCTTTCTTTCTCTTTTATTCTTTCTCCTTCTTTCTTTTTCTTTTATTCTTTTTCTCTCACATGCTTTCTTTCTCTCTTTCTCTCTCTGTCCTTCTTCTCTCTATGTTATTTGGCATATTTAGGACATCCAACCATGTATCGTCTAAGAACCAGCATCCTTGTTATGCAGCAAACACAGAAGATGACTGATTTAAAGAGGAGTAATTTCATTCGGCATTATTCATAGATATGAAAAGCAGTAAGCAAGAACATTCTCTCACTCTGATGCAAAAAAGTAGTCATTCTGTGCCAATGACTTATGCATCAATGCTTTCATATACATAAGATGAAACATTCACCCCCAAATTAGCCTTTGTATCTTGCTGTGATCTATCCACCTCCCATGTTACCCGCAGACTTTATTTGTACGGAATACTGTTCCTACACACGTACATATATTTGAATGCACATGCTATGACATATAGGCTTAGACTTCTAAAAGACCTCGGATTTGGAGGTCATCTTCTCTGATGGCCAGAACTGAGAAGCACTCTTAATCTCTACAGCTTTTGCAAAACAACTTTGTATGCTGATTGTTTCAATGCAGTATTACCAACCACCATGAGAAGACCTGAACAGCAAAAATCTCACTGCTAGTCTCACTACCAGGTACATCAAGCTTGACATGACTTTGAACTATTCAAGGTGAGAATTTTACACTTAGTTTTTCAGAGGCTGTCATATATTTCATCTCTCTGTGTAAAATCAATCTCTATCAAAGAAGTAGCCGAATGAATTTCTGGTCCAAATAAGAGATAGAAGAATCTGGTTACCAGAGGCTAGTGGTTAAGGCACTTGCCTACAGTGCCGCAGATCTTGATCAAGTCCCCGGTTGACTTTCTCTTTTTTAGCAAGAAAAAGAGGAAAGATCTTATTTTTGTGTGATCCTGGAACTGAGCCATCTGGAAACTTCAGTAGAGAAGAAAACCTTTGCATTGCTCAAAGTAGAAACACTTTCAGGCCCTTATATCTCTCTTGCAATTTTTTTTCATTTGCATTTTAAAATTCTACATGCATAGTTACTTTGTAAATTATGTCTTATTTGTGACATAGGTAAGATATTCTGTCAACTTTTAACATCTAAAATGACAGCGATCTTTATTCTGTCTTCCCAGATGAGTTCTAGTCACCTTCCTATCTCCTCTAGTGTGAATGCAATGGGTATTCAGAGCTTTTGGATTTCACCTTTACCTAGATGTCTTTTAGCTATCTTCCTTCAGTTTGTGACTGGTTTTTAACTGAGGTCCAGTGCATTGGTTAATTTACTTTGAGATTTTGTTTGTTTGCTTCTTTGATTTTTGTTGTTTTTTTAAGAAATATATCACAGAGGCTCCAGGGGAAGATCTTCCAGAGACATCCATTTTTTAGTCTTTCATATGTCCAGATTCACATGCCAGTGGTAATGGTGTAATTCCACTGGAGACAACGGAAGTAAAACTAAATTAGCCCTCAGTGAAGAGGATTCAGCATTGCTGAAGGTACTGCCGTGAAGGGCATCTGAACCATGATTTGTCTTGGAGAGCAAGCTTGAAGATGCTGCCTGAGATCACAGAGTAAGAAAGCTGAGCAAATGTCATAGCCTTCTGCAGAAAGTGTAACCTTTCAAACTCCTGTCAATTTGAAAAACCACGAACTTTATTTTTAAATCATAAGAGAGATTTGTATTATTAGAGCGAGATCAGTTCTGCTCTCTCTTACTCCAGGGATGTGAGATTTCTGTGAAGGGAAAAATTAACATGGCAACTATTCTAGAGTATATGTAGTGCTTTATATGTGTGAGAAACTACACAGACATTCCTATTCCAGCTTTGTAACCGTAACTCAGCTTTATGAATTTTATCATATAGTCTTTGTTGTGTCTAGAGAAAGTTTTTTGCAGTTTTTTACTTAAGCATGGATGAATGATGGTCAAAAGCAATGGGCTAATTTCTGTTCTTAGTACTTTAATACCTGCTTGACTGAAGTCAGAATTGTCCCATTTGGCCTCACTGACATTCACAGGACAGAGAGTTGGTAACAGGACTGAGAGAATGGCCTCATCATGCCCTGAAATTTCCAGCACCGCTGGGTGGGGTGGGGTGTCCCCTACCATGGCAGCCACCCAGACTGCACAGCAAAGCAATCCCAGGTGACTGGCGGGAGGACAAAGCCAGAGCACGGGCACCTCCCGCTCCTCACATTCTTGCTAGGGATGGAGGGAGGGGGCTGTACGCCTGCCAAAAAGAAACTGTTCTCTGCTTGTGCCCTGTCAATAAGGAGGATTTAAAGGACTCTTCTTGCTGTCACATCTGCCCTGCCAGAAAAGCAGAAACAGGCAAGGTGACTAGAGGGGCACACCACTGCAGGGGCAAGACCCCAGGGCATGAAGCTGAGGAGCAAATCTTCTACAAGGGAGGAGACAAGGGACACTACCCACAGCAAAAGGCTGAGGGAAGTCTCAGGATGGACCAGGACCCCATGTCAGCCCCCCAGGGCTGTCAGTCTCCATCCCTCCACAGCCGGGCCAGTCTCCAGCTCCCCACAACACTGCCTTGCCCGGCCATGGATTTGAGCCAGACCCACCCATGGGCAGATGGCCCAACCTGGCCTCAGCCCATCCCCAGGGACGTGCCCAGATGCCTGGGGCTGCCCTGCCCTGCTGCCCAGCACTGTCCTTCTGCCCCACGGAGGCCAGGCAGCCCCCAGAGCCTGGACCACCAGCCCCTGCAGAGCCCTGTCCATCCCTCAGGCTTCACCTCTTCTCCTGTGGAGGGCCCTGCGGGGTAAAGAGGTCTTTCTGCATGCTTTGGGGTGCTCTGGTACAATGTCTGCTACATAGTGGAGAGCAGGAAAGGAATAGCCTCTGCCACCGTCTCTGGCCTGGCTTATACTTTGATGCCAGCCTCACATCCCCTGCTGCAAGCAGGCGATCGGAAGCCTTGGGAACAGGAAGCATCAGGAACAGAGGGAAACCCACGCTTCGCACCATGGCTTCTGTGCCTGGAGGGCCCCTCCGGCTGCCGGCAGTAGGCGAGGCAATGGAAAGGCTGAAGCAGCAAACTGCCTCTCCGGGCGAGGGGGGACGCAGGGATGGGCGGTCACGCTGAGCCGTAGCGCATCCTCCGACCTGCTCCTTGGGGTCTGCAGGTCCAGAGCGGACAGGGCAGCCCAGCGCTTTGCAGTGATTTCTTACCACCGTGGTATTTTAGAGAAAAATGTACAAACGCCCGTGCACACAGTTCATTACGAAGTATCACTTGGCAGTCTATTCTCATAGAAGTTCTCTTCCTTGTGTCTATTCCTTTCCTGCTCTCCACTATGTGCAAGCTATTAAGTATGATTATTTAAGAAAGGTAACTGGAGTCGTTATATATTCCTGTCATATGCTTTTGGGGAGACTTCTTTTCCCTAAGCCTATGATCACACATCAGAGTTTGCAGCATATACTACGTATACTCTTAAACAACAGGACTGTGGGGAAGAAATTACAGTGCAATAATTCATTTCTGTTTTCCCTCTTGTTTTAGTGAAAGCACAGAAACAAATTACAAAGGAAATCTGACTTCGAGTAAGCATTTATGTGGCTCAAAATGCTACTTAAACGCATTCATGTCACCTTTGAGAATGTATTTCCCTGAGGATTTTATTTTGGTGGTTACATGTGAGTGTGCATGTGTGCACACAAGTGTGTGTGTGGCAGTGGAAAGCCGATGGGGATGTGTTCTAGTGCACTGGGTTGAGATTTATCAAAGCAAAAGCTTGCTAAGGAGCATTAGTCTTTTTTAACTGCAATGAAGCATGATGTTCCTTGGGTTTATTTCACCGACTTTCACAATACTTTTTAGTAGGAAAACAAGGGGAGTATCTGAGGGGAGAAATGTTTCTATTACAAATTGTTTTGAAAAATATTAGAGAAGTTTGTACTTTTAGGAAACTTTTTGAAAAACAACAGTAATTCCCAAAAGGTGGAAGAGAAGCTAATGTAATAGCCAACCCAGCTCCGAATGTTACAAGAATGTAGAGGTCTAGAGACAGGTAATCAAACTGTAATTCTATACCTAGCAGAATACTTTCAAAACAAATGAGCTGTAAGAAAGTTTCCACTTTTCTTCTGCTTATATTAGTCAGAAAATACACTGATGAGAATGAATCTGAGAAAGGGTGGTGGTCAACATGAAACTAATATCCTGAATTTCTCTCTAGACTCTGCCACCTACTTTTCAACATATAACTATTTGTTTTCTAACAAAACCAAATATTTTATCCGTTGCCTCATATTAAAAGCTCTATCTCATCATCACTCTTTTGTATTTTTGTTTGCATGTATGTTTACCTTAGTGTCTATCTTGTGCCTCAGTAACATAGTTTCCCTGATTCCTTCAGCTCACTACTCATCTCATAGCTTAGAACTTGGGTTTTGAACAAAAAATAAACTCACTTAAACACCAAATGTTTCTTTTTCCAAAACACAGATGCATTTGCTTCCATAAAATCTTCAGTTTTAGTAACATCCATCAAAGCTAAATCAGAAGGCCGCACTCTTGCTGCAGCTTGCACTGCTGTTCCAGGCTGCACGGGTTACTGGATACAGGGACATGGTATCACAGTCCAGCAAAACAACATCTGCTAGAGTGATTAGAATTACATCAACGCTGGTGGAGAAATATTTGTAAAACACTTTGAAGATGAAAAGTCATATGCAAAGGATAATTGTACGCAAAATTCTAACAAAATTACACACAGATTCCATCTTCATACGTTTTCTTCACTGCCAAATACCCTATCAAAATCCCCAAGAGTTTGTTTAGAAATGTAGGGTTAAATGTGTCTTTTTTTGTAGAAACAGATGAATATAAAACAGTGAAATTATGAAGGTGACCAATTCAGTTTACTGAGCTTGGTTCAAATGACAGAGGGTAGATTTGTACAGTTACATGCCTATGATCATGTGCTGTCACATTAGTCTCCGTTTGTGTGTATTTGGTTCCCACAGAATACCGCAATACATGTTTAGGAACTTTGAAGGCAAATAAAACACAAGCAGCTTTTTGGAGGTCACATGATATGCTTTCTGTTGATGATGTTATGTAAATATATAGTTGGATGGGGCAAAGGACCCCATATTTGAACTTTGCGAGCATCGAGAATGCAGTTCACAGTCCTTGTGTACTGGCAGACATAAAGTATGACCACCCAGGCACTGAGGATGAAGCATGCTGAGGAGATACAAATGCAGGCTCCAGCTGGAGAACCAGCCAAGCTCATCACAGGAGAAGGAACTGTTCTGAGAACAATTTCATCATGGAACCGCTGAAGTGCAGAGACAGCAGTTAGAACAGCTGCCCAAAAAAGCATAATAATGCTCTCATCTGCCGTGGAGTTCAGATGATGTGCTTCCAGCCTCCATCCTTTGTGTGTGTACATATGCACACAATATTGCATTAGCTCATTCAATGACTGAGTGGGAGGGTGCCTGAAATTATGTTTTATTATCCTCTTATATATAAAAAGAGTCAGAGAGGGAAAAGGGAAAAAAGAAGTCTGTGCTGCTGTGGTCAATGGTTACCAATCCCTGACATGTGACACTCTTAATATAAAATACAGGTTCTTGATGGTGGCCCTGCATATGATAGTGTTATTGCAGAAGTCCACTGTGAGTACAGTAATAGACAAGATGAAGTAAAGAAATTTTTCCAGCTGCTATTTTCATTATAAGCAAGGCTGCACAAAACCTTAACAACTTCTTGTGCAACACCTTGCACAACCCCCCCCATCTTTCTTTACTTCTCAAACTGGAAAATATGTATTAAACTTAATCTTCCTCTCATTTGAGGCAATTTCCATCTCAAGCTGGGAATTTAGTATTTAGGATTTGCAAGAAGTGATGAGCCTCCATGAAGTCTACAGCACAGTTTGGACAAAAAGCCTTTGGACTGACTTCTAATATTCTCTTCTAGTTAAATCTTTGGCTCCTCAGCTACCCATCAGGCTTCAGTACTTGTCTAGTCCCAAATATAGACGTCAGAAATGCAAATGTTTGGTATAAATTAATTGTCTTGGATGGGGAAAGACTGGCATTTCCAGAAGATAACCCATTCTGCCTATTGAAATAATGTCCCTTCAAGTGTAATGAACACTTGATTAAGGTGCTTATCTTTGTCCTTCAAGTTACAAGAGATTTAGAAAGCTAGTCATGCCTAACATCAGGTGAGATGAATGTTACCCTTCCAAATTTATGCTCAGGTTTTAAGCAAACTTCCATACCTTGTAAGTTTACACTGGCCAAATAATTCCTCAGACAATGCTCCTTTTGCTTATTCCATTCCATTTATATCTGAATTATTCACTATGTTGCACTTTATAAACATTTACAGTTGATATGTTCCGAAGGGAACAAATAACAGTTTGCCTGCTATGAATGTGGGCTTGTCTGCCAACTCCAATATCATTTGTACAGAGAAAAAATTTCACTTTCCCCATCAGGATGTTGATGGGAAATATGTTATAGTTGGGGAAGAATATTTTTTTGCTGAAGAGTAGTATTCAGTGCATAAACAATTCACTTTGCAGAGGACTATTAAACTAAAGAAAAGTTGCTTTAGGAAAATATTTACAGCAAACTGTACAATAGCTGTAGCTATTTTTCCCTCTAAACTTTTGTTGTCATAAAAAAATCCTTTTGACATTTCTTATATTAGAAATCATTTCATCAGGAAAAAAAAATGAAATAGAAAACTATAAAAATAAAATGTCTAACTGAAGAAAAAACTTATGGAATTATATGAAATGGTTAAAAAATTATAAAAATTTGAATGGAGAAGAAAATCTGTGTCAAAATTCCATACAAAAAATATTTGTTCTAGCTACTTTGAAATACTTTGAAAACTGACAAAAAAATGCCAAGCAGATCTGTGCTCTTAGGATTTCTGATGTCTTTTGGATTGAAATGGCTGGTTTTTACTCAGTATCACAGCATTGCCACCTGGGATTATTATTCCGTAGGATCCCTTCACAGTTTTGACAAACATAAAAGCAGGTTCCCAGACCAGAAAGCACCAGCGTGCCTCCGCATCCCATGGGGACAGCCTCAGCGAACTCTCTTACCCCGCAGGACATCTTTCCATGTGGCCTAGTTAATACTGAGGAAGAGATAAGCAACCTTGTGCCCGTGGTAAAATGAGTCTGTAGCCCAGGAACTGGCAGTCACCACAGAGCAGCCAACACTTAGGGTTTTTCTTTGGCATGGTAAGAGGCATTCTTTCTTCCCAGTAGGCAAAGCTGGATTTTAAATCCCCACAAAACGGAATAAAGGCACATACAGCATGCACACTGCTTCTCACAACTCTGTACAATTTGTGTCTATAGCTTCATACTCATGTCAGAGATGCTAGCAAGGACTGATACTAAGACGAAACTCAGTCTCCCCTGTCTGAGCTAATGATGAATTCTTTCAGCAAACTGAAGATGTCTTCAACCCAAGTCTCCTGAGAGCTGTCTTGTAACAAGCAGAACACTTAGCGGATATCACTGTCATTACAAGCAGGACAGGTATAAAACCCTTCCCAAGTCAGTGGAGGGAACATCTTTACTTGCTCCTCTTCAGCCAGGCACTGCTTGCACCCGCAGAGCCGCAGAGCTGCCCTCGCACACCACGAAGAAATGGTTTCCTGCAATATTCTAAGTGGGAATAAAATGGTCACAAAATGAGATTTAATAATGTCCTTCTAAGGCAATGGAGATCAGTATCGTACAAGAAGTGTCACGATATTAGTAATACTCCGTTTCAGTCTCCATGAAGTCACCACTTCCAAGGTGTCATTGATGTCCTTTCATTTCTTTTTGAGCCCTCATGCTGAGATGAAAAAAGTGTGGCAAAGAAACACAGGTCAGCATACAGAGCTACAAATAAGGGAAGGCTGCACTTGTTGGGATAGTAAGTTTGTTCAAGAGTGAAGACACAAGTAAAACCCTTCTCACACCTGGATTTTCTTATGGTTCCCAGAACCATGATTTTTTATGGTCATGTACTTGGCCTGGGAGTTGGGAAATGGATATCCCAGTCCCGCAGGACAAGGGGCACCTATCACAGCTTTCAAACACATCTAGCATAAGCTTTGCTCCATACCGCAACAGCTAGCACTCCCTCTACTCTAGCTAGCTCATCGGAAGCAAACCGTGAGAGCCCTACAGTGCCCTCCATGAAATGCTGAATGCACAACACAGCTGCCATCCTTGCACTCTCTGAGCACGCAGGCACCGGTCTCCTGCTTGGAGATGGATGTTCACACTAATTCCAAAGCACTAAGGCAGTCTGAAGGGTCTGGCATCTACTGATGAGAGATGCGAGGAGCTGTGTTTTCTTTGACACTGAACTCTCCTGGCAATGAAGCTGCTTGGCAATTTGCTTTAGAACTGTGTTTTTAACTAAATACATTTTTTTCTGAGAACAAGGCAGTATTCTCAAAAAAAAAAAAAAGAAAAAATGGCATTAAATTTCTCAAAAATCTTCAGATATTGGAGATTGGATTTTTTGACAAAATCTTGCAATTTTCTACTGAGCGCATCAGTGAAAATAAGGTAATCTTCACTTTGCATTGTGAGTGTAAATGGTGCAACCCAAAATTGTAAATTATATGCTCATTACATGACCTCTCCTGAAAATGAGCTACCAGGAAGAAAAAGCTATTTATGCGCCACAAAGTCCCTGCTTAAACACTCTTTGGGAGTTCAGGCAGAACGAGGCTTCAGGGCTTGGCTTTGGAACATACGCACCTCCAGTAAAGAGGAAAAACTCTCAGGAAAAGACATGTGAGTTTAATGTAAATAATTATATTCAATCTCCCATGTTTGAACATTTTTTCTAGTGTGCAAGACTTTCTTTAAGCAGAAAGTGACTAACCTGGTGCGTTTTGGATCCTAACCCAAGGGAATACACCCCCTCCCATCTACACAGTGAAATCACGTCTCTGCTGTTAATGACTCTGCACGAAAACGAAGAGCCTCATGCGCGTCTCCTGTTGCACTGCAGGGAGAACTCAGGACTTGCACACAAAAGAAGATGATTTCTGTTCCAGGACCATGATCCTTTCTCAGCTGGCTGCTGCGCTGATATGCACATTTGCTTTGTAACCAAAGCATGCTGGAAAGCTTCCCCAGTTTGATTATCCCTTCCAGAGCTGGTGAAAGCACGCATCTCTTTTTTAGCAAGTTATCTTGTTTAATCAGGACTAAGTAAACATATTACACACTAATAATAAGATCACTGGAAATTCTCTACTTAATCTCCCTGATTTTCTTTAAAGGGTTCAAAGACCAGCAGGATCTCTAATCTTATGATCAACAAAGTTACATCACCAGCAGCCTCTGTTTTATCTGTTTACAGATTAGGCTAATGTTGTTAGAGAGTGGTGACATTAACTGTTACTGTATCAGTAGATAGTGCAATTGCATTAGGCAGGCCCAACTTTGCTGTCACTTCTGGTTGCAATTGCTCAGAGGAAACACCAGAGATTATTTTGAATACCACGAGACATGGTTGTGGCTAAGTTTGGAGTGGTAGATCACGGCGTTGCCACTGAAGGAGCTGTAGGAGCCTTTGATGAAGCCTCCAGCCATGCAGGAGATTCCCCAGCTGTGATGCCTTTTGCTGGTGCATGCCCTTCCTCCGGGGCAGGCAACCCCAGCCAAGGGGTTATGGAGAGAGCAACCAGAGACCATGAGTTCGGGCTGCTCCCCACTCCTCTGATATGACGTCCCTCCGATTAAACTTGTCCCTCCACCCTCACACTCTGCCTGGTCCTGGAGGGAGCCTGGGCACAGGCAGATAAGGGTGCAACCGGCAGCGCAGGGAGTCAACCACCAACCCATGGAGAAGGCACCCCGAGATGGGGGCTGCCTCCCATCTCAGCCGCTGCACGGCTGCAGCGTCACCTTCCGTGCCCCCTCCCCAGGCTGCGTCCTGGAAAGAGCTGCAGCTGATTATCATCATGCCTCCCACATAAGAGGGATGTGCTGGAAGGAGCATTACTCCAAAGAGCCTCCCACAGCTCCTCGCTCAAAGTTAAAAGCCTGATCTAACCCTTAATAAACAGGAATAAAATTGCTAGGGAAGGAATTTTAATTGGCCAACACTGTAAACGCTTTGAAGATGCTGTGTCATTATTGACTAACTTTCAGCACACCTGAGCCAGCCAGAGGGCAACGATGTCGGTTTCGAACCCAGGATATTACTGTTATTGTGCCCTTGCACCCCACCGTTGGCCTGTATCATCTCTTTTCATTGAATAGATCCGTTGTGCCTCATAATGTCAATGAAATCTTGCCTTGATTCTGCACTGAGTTTGCAGGGAGGGTTGATGCTGGTTTCTTCTCGTACCTCTGCCTGGCACCGTTCCACCACTGGCACATGGCGCACCCACATGCAGTTTTGAGCACCCACAGAGTGCAGCAGCGTAGCTAACCACCTCCTCTATCCCACCTCTCCCCAGGAGTCCCCTCCCTGCCCTGAGCTGAACAACACAATGTGTTGTTTTTCCTCCATGCAACTGCCAACGCAAAAAGAGCAGGGATAGAGAAGGAAGGAGAGTTTATCTGGACTGACATGAAATCAGAAGTCTTTGGTTTGTCATCCAAACGGGAAACTAAAAGGATGCACACTGAGCCCAACAAAATGTTCCATATGGCACTCAGTATTTCTCAGATAAGCTGAAAAAGTTAAATTCATAAAGAGCTACTGCACAGCCTTGTCACAAAGCTTTCCAGCAGACAGAAGAACTGTCTTTGTATCTTCTGATAAAGAAAATCAGAAACTCTATTTCTCAATCTTTTCAGGTGACCTAACCATAAGATGCTGGGAGCTTTTTCACTTTCTCCTTTTGAAAAGGTCCTTTTAATTAAAAATGAATGGCATATGATATTTGGGTGTCTGATGTCCTTTGGCTCCTATGCAATCACACTAAAATCTTAGGAATATTTCCACCATAAAGTGCAACATATCATGAAGCCCAGAGGAAGAAACCTCTGTGACTACTTTCTCCTCCCATAAGGTTGTACAAGACTAAATCTGAAGCTTATGCACAAAAGTAAACGAGACTTTCTTTATGGGAATTCTGCTGACACTGATAACTAAAAAAGATCTCTGCTTTACAGTTTTGGTTTGCATGCAACATTGTTCATGCAATGGTCCTTTTTAACAGCCCTTTTTAAACATCCAGGAAACAACAGCAATCTTTTATTACACTCATTAACATTTTCTTGTGCATTCCAGCCCCTATTCTCTGCTTTTAAATCACTAGTTACAAATTTCTGAGAATCATTTTTACTCCTTTCTTCTATCCTACCTGTGTAAGCACCGTGAAGGCGTGCAGTGTATGTACCCAAGGCATAACCAGTGCAAGAGGCAACTGCAATGAGTTCAAGGGACTGCTGTGGCAGATGGACAAATGCCCCCCACCATGGATGGGGGAAGTGTTCCAGAGCTGTCAGCAGCACCAGTAGACTGTCCCTGACAGCAGCCCAGTCCTCACAGAGGCAACAGTGACAAAACAGCACAAAAATAGTTCTACCATTAGAAGAAAGTCTATTCTTGTATATCCACATCTCAGTGAGGGCTTTAGAAACATTAAGTCTATTCCTACAAAGGTCAGTAGGTGGTATATGTGTTACCAAGATGCTGAAATGGCTGAGTAAAAATAGACTGTTGAATGAGGGACCTTCTACAAATGAGTTTTCTAATAGCTTTGATATTGTTGTCAGCACAGATTTCATGGATGAGCTGAAACTAGCCTGAACTTGCTGTGCCACCCAAGTTCATAAAAAAATGCAGGAGGAGCTTGGATGGGGAGGGGAGAAAGGTCCTAAAGGTGATTCCCACCACCTTTTCCTAGACCAGTTGTCCAGAACAACCCCAGTGGCCTCTTTGTGGTTAGGCATCATCTGGAAGAAATCATCTGAACCACCAGAGTTCTCAGACATGAGACCATGCAAAACAGGTGAGAGACAAGTATACAGAATCCAGTAACATCAGCCTGAGAAAGTTCAGGTTGGATGTTTCTTTCAGACAAGCGCTTCATATACATCATGACCTTCAGAGACTGTAAACTCTTATCCTGTTGAGGTTATTTTAAATCAAAGGCCAGTGTGCCAGCAGCTGCACAAGTGAGGAATGCCTAAGAAAATAAATACCAGTTAGAGTGCTATTTAATGCTGTTAACTGCAGTGGGTGGAGGCTGGAGGGCAGTAGCTTTTAACAGGTTTTATTTGAAAGGCTAACTCAGTGTGGTTGTCACGACAGTTGTCTTTGTGGCTGAAGTTGTATTGCTAACAGATGGAAATCTGGCAGCTTTTTCTAATTTATGCAGATGCTTTGCAGCAGGAGTTACCATCCTAAGTGATTCTAACATTAACCTTACACAAACCTTTCTCCACTGTGTTAATAAACAGAACATTTCAAGGCTGTTCTGCTCAAAACAGTCACAGAAATGTCCAACTGTGCCTCCCTTTTCATCTCTTCAGTTACTCTTACAATTTAACATGAAAATTCTTTTGCATAAAATCTCTTACTGAACTGAGAATTGGATATGTAGCAAAAGTCAGTCTACTGCTCAAAATATCCTTTTTAATTATAAAATTACCTACCAGGTTGTGTCTTCATTAATGAGCTAAGCTTGTGGACTGTCTTGTTCTTGAAAACTGGCATTCAGTACAATACCTAACAAGAATGATTTAACAAGAGAAGTATCTAAATTGGCAATCATTTAAAAGGACTGAATAATATTCTTAATAGCTGTGTAATGTTTCATCTTTTTGCTTTGATTGGCACTTTTTTAATTGTTAACACTCTTTTCAAACTGGCAACACATTGCCTCATTCTAATCTGCAGTAAACCCCACCGTATTACGCACCATCGCGAGTGCTAAATAGGCTCAGGAACAACACAACACAGACATTTTGAGACATTTTGTGTATTTTATGAATCTCTGTCTGTTCTTTACAGCAGGTTTTAGGAGTACATACTTTTGTTTTGCCCTTTGACAGTTGTTTGAAAATGTAGGTGTTGTGGAACTTACTGACTAAAATGTAATCGTATAATCAATGCCCTGATCAGCTAAGATGACTAAAAGGGATACTTGCTATTACAGCTGTGTCTCTTTGAGATGACTAATTGTGTGCATCCACACTGTAGGTGCCTTAAACAAGTAAGAGCAAAACTCTTTAAGCTATTGAGTATCTATGTACATATGTAAGACTCTGACCCTCACTAGCTGAAGGCACCAGTCATATAACTCTGTAAAGAACACAGAAAAAAATATATAATATAGAGAGACATGCAGACCATTGGAGCATTTCAGAGAAGGATTCAAGATTAGTTTTGATTCTTTGAGCATTATCTGCATGACTCATTAGCCATCTTTTGGGTCTGAGCAATCTAACTTGAACCAAAAAAGATGCCTTCCCTTAAATAACACACCCACCCTAGAAACTAAATACAGGAGTTACGTCCTAAGCTTAGATGTCATATTCAGGCAGGCCAGATCCTTCCATGGAGGCTTTCAAATGTATTTTTCCTTTGTCCGCTGTCTTTACAGGAGACACAGACACTTCCTTTTGAGACCTTTTCTATCACTAACTTAAAAGTTAGGCACACTTCAGCTTTGTCAAGAAGATGTCTATCCTTTTTTCCCATGTTTACAAGGAGCCTGACTTACCTGCAACCCAAAATTGTCTACCTTTTCAGGGTGCAGTCCTGAGTGGTGGCAGCTTCAGCTGTGAAGTAGTCTTCTCAGCAGCCCCAAAGCACAGACACACTATGGGCAGAGAAGAGGAGCGTTCGTTGCAGTATAGGGAGAAGTTGGCAGGTATGTGGCTCAGGCTTCAGTGAAATGACCTCTGTTTCCTGCCTGGAAAGCTAAGGCAGCTGTTACAGCCAGGAGAGCAGCTGCCCCAGTGAGGCAGGGATACTTGCCTTCTGCTGCTTTACATCTCAAAGGAGGATCTTGGCTGCATATTAGTCTCTCCTCTTTTTCCCTAGCGATAAAGTGAGAAGAAATCTCAGGTTCTGGTGACTAAACATACCCGGGAACTCCTTGTAAGTAAAAATTTCCAGCTCCCTCCTGAGGGATCCATATAGTTCTTCTGTTGTTGAAGTGACCAGATCATTTGCTATTTTTCAGTTATTCATACAGGCTTCTCTGTCAGGATGCTTCATCTGCAGAACATCAATAAAGTGACAAACTTTCCCTTAAATCACTTAAAGTTTAACATCCACCATCCCAAGCAACTTCAGATGGAGCTGTATGAAAGGGATATAGATATTCAGATGGTAGAACAAGAGCTGTGTTATAATAATGACTGGGGAAGATGAAAAGAGGTGAGGACTGTAGGAATATCTCCCAATTCCTCTGACTGTGAAATGGCAACTCAGCAAAAGGAAACAATCTCTGCTTGATCCTAAGTCTTGTTTTTCTAGTACGGGGACTGAGAGATTGCAGGCTTCCTGGAGTGGTTTAGCAGTGCCCCAACTTTCTTTGAATGGTCATGGGAGTCGGTGGCCACTTCTGAAATCCAGGGAATTTTGAAATAGAGAGGTCTTTCAGTTGCTTGACAAACATTATGAGAGTCCAGAGGGTTAGACAATATGTCAGGTGGGAAGTACTGTTAGTCCCAAACAGTTTTATGAGAAATCTAAACCATAAAAATCCAAATTCTTTGCATAAGTAATACTACACAATTGAGTCTAGTAAGCATTTATAGCACTTTGTGCCTCGGGCGTCTTGTGAACTAAAAAAGATCAAAGGCTGAGTACCCTCAGCACTCAGTCAGACCCTCAAGAAGGGGTCCAATATCCCTCCTAGTTGATGACTGCCTCACAGGAAACACTGAGCAGCTTGAAGAATAGGGTCCCAAATGCATATTTGGCACCCAGTTAAATTCTAGAGTAGTATTTAGTATTTTTTTAATCAGCATTTGTTACATCCCAGTATAAACCATAGCTAAAAGAACACATGCATTTTGTTTAAATCTTAGTCATTAATTAATTAACCTGTCACTAACTAACAAGATGTCATTAGAACAAGAGTGCACCTATTTTAGTTAACCAGTTACTGTTATTGTACATGGTTCTGCTATCTTTCCTTCAATGGGTTATTATTGTAATTTCATTTACAAAGTTCCATTACTTACATAGATAGTAATAATGCATGAAGTATGTCTCCAGCTGTTTTCAACTTTTGTGACCTATGTAAACACTGAGCTTTGAAATAACTTATGCTAACTTCTACTGAGAATAAATTAATTCCTAGTCTGACTGATTCTAAGTGTTTTAAAGGCTATAAGTACATATGGTCTCAAGTGAGTTTTACATTTCATATTTCGTCTCAAAACAAAGCTAAAACATTTACATGCCTAGCTAGAAAGCTGTAAATCAGTACCGTCTCCTTATGATATTTGTACTCTCACAGGTTTTATACCCATATTAAAAAGGTATTTCTAACATTTGCAATACATTAAATGACTCACACTGCAGATTTCCCCAGGTAACAAAGTGCCTTGTCAAGTACTGCACCATCATTTCACTTGATTCTACACAGAGAAACAGCAAACGCACCGTGTCACAAATCCACTGTAACTTGAAAAATACATAACGAACATCTATCAGACAGAGCAAGTTCTCTCTTCAAACCCAAGAAAGAGACCACTAGAAGCAGAATTATGAATCAAATGCTATTCTTTGTAGTAATCAAAATACTAGACAAAGGCCCGTATTCTCATTTGTTCTTCTCTGTATTCTCACTACTTGTGGTTTTACAGGATGCATTCATATGGAAACAACACTTTCTATTTATTAGATTAGATTCAGCCAAACTGGAGTAGCCATTTTAGATCTGTGTGAGTGTACAAAACAAGCAGCATTCCTTCATACAATCCAGTTTTAAACCTATGAAAACAATTCCTGGTGTTGATTCACATATAGAGGACACCAACTCCGCATATAGAAACTTTCTGGGAAGCTTTGCTTTCCTAATGGGCAAAGTCTACCTTGCACAATGTAGCCATGCAAGGGCCTTCAGATTAAGGCTGGAAGCCATGCAAAAAGTTGCTATGCCAGGAGCACAATGAATGTCATGGGAAGTGGCAGTGGGAGACTGTTTCAGCTTCCCAGAGATTTGAATGAAGGACGAGTGACTGGTACTTGGTTTTCACTCCAAGACGTATGCACTACCCACACAATCACAGTTACTCTCTTGTGTTTTCAGTGACAGTCGTTTACCAGACAAAACAAAAATCAACCTCAAAATATGGATTTCCAGGGTCTTGTTTGTATGTTTCCTTTGAATACAGGCCTTGATAAGACAGTTGTAAAAGTGTTTTCTAAGAACCAGATTACATATCTTTGACAAATGGCTCTAGAGGATTAATTTCAGCTAGAATTTTCTGAAGTTATTTTTTTGACAATCTGAAATTGTTTTTCCATTTATTCAAGCTAATTGACATGCAGTGCTTCAAGTGCCAGGCTGAATGACATTCAATGTCATGAGCTAACATTTTACAAATTGAACAAAAATTAGCCATGCCCAAGATTTTTCACATTAACCCATAGCAAAGGAGCATGGTACATGACACCAGACTGTCAATTCTGATTAAAAAGCTCAATTCTGTCTGCTTTGGCCGTGAAATCCCAACTCAGTAAACAGAGCTAAGTGGACTGTAAACCCAGGGTGAGAGGAAAGAAGGGGCTGGTAATAGCAGCATAAATTTTAATGGATCTGTGGAACATATCAAATGTACAACTGCTCCCCAGAAATGTAAGAATTGAAAGCATAAGCTATTTCTTTTAAAGTTGTTACTGTAAAGAGAGTAACATCACCCTTTTGGGTCTCACCTTGCGGTCTTCAAGGAAAACATTTTCTTAGGGACACTTGTTAGGGACATAAGGCAGGCCACTGCCTTTGAAACAGAGGCTGTAACAAAAGTGTGCATCCTCCCTCTCAAGCCCTTGCTACCTCAGCCTGAGACACACCTGGAAGAAGTTATCACAGATGTCATGTCAATCCTTCCAGAAGGATATCGAACAAGGTTTTATTATAGAATGGTTTCCCTTCATACCACCTTGAACATTTGCATAATTTGGAAAAGGCACTATCAACCTCTTTTTCTTACTAGAAGAATTAGTGACTGAAGGATTTCTTCTTCTGTGTACATCTAATTGCACATCTAATCAGTTTGCCAGTGAGCTCTTTGGTTAGTTAATAAGATTGTAGCAGAAATCATTGTTAAAGCCCGTTAACTCAGACCAATGTTGATTTCCAGGATGTCAATTCAAAAGTCAGAAGCATTTTTCCACTGGCATTCTTTGGTGCATTTGTACATAAGGGTACAGACCTACCTAAGCTTTAGTCCTGCACTTTTGAGTATTTATATTCTTTCATTATTTGATCCTACACTGTGTAAAACCAAGCAAATGCAAAACAAAGTCTTTACAGAATGAGGGTCATGTGTCTCAGACACGAAAAATCATTTCGATGGTCTTCAGCCATTTTTCTCCCTCATCAATCCAATTTTGACGAATATATATATGTAGTGGGGTTTTTTTGGCTATTATTTTGTGGTTACTGATTAAGAAAAACAGAAAACCGGGGTTACTCTGTAATAGAAAAACTGGCATTTAGCCATGGCAGCATCAGCTGAAACAACTGCCCTTGGGAGTCCTGTAAATTCATTGTGATGGTTGATCCTAATATATAGCAGTTACACCTACTGCTGCTCATGCAATCTAGCAGAATACATTGCTAAATTTAGCACAATATTTATCCCTACTGCATCTCTATGTTCTGATTAACCTGACTGTTGTCCTTCAATGATTCCAGCAATCAGCTAAAGCAACTGACATTTCTAGTGTGAGACCAACTAAAAGACTCTTACAGCAGCTGTCAGCTGAAATACTTTGTAAAATTAATATATGTTTCCAATCCAGTTTAGAAATCTGTGAATCACCTAACCTGTAATTTATTTCCTTCCATAGAAGGGCCTAAAATGAGAGTCTGTTCATTCTGTTTCCTCATCTGTTTAAGTAAAGGTGCTGGAATTTGCATATGTGTGTTCTCTTCACAAAACAGTGGAATTGCTGAAGGAAAGTAAAGAATTAAGTACTACTTATTCATGCAGAGAATGGTAGTAACATAAGCACCAAGAGCTGAGCTTACCCTGTTTCCTACCTAACATATCCTGACACTCTACCCATCTTAGTCAAAGACATTTTAACCTTTTAAATTTATTCACTATCACCTTTTCCTACTAAGGGCATCAATTAGAGTATCATTTGTTCTCTACCAAGCGAATATTAACAAACTCATCAAAATTAAGATGGTTCCTTCCTGAGAAAGCAGCATGGAAAAAATTTCTACTGACTTCCATAAATGCTGGATGACCCATAGAAACCATCAGACAGACGAAACAAATGTGCTGGTTGGGATGTAATAGCAATAGCAGGAAAGGGAAAAGCAGAAGCCACTGCTCATTACTGCTATAAGTAGTACCAATCACAATTTATGAGTATTACGGGCATATAACAGCAGGCAGAGCAGCAGCACTCTCTGAGCTTTTCAGTGAAGACCTTCAGGACCTCCTGGGCTGAAACAGTGACCTAAAAGTCACCGGCATCATATCACACTGCAGGTCTGTGAGTCATTTGGACTCCTTTGTTTTAAGCATGTCTAAAGGATCTATTTTTCCTTGATACAGAGCCATCAGAATGTGCTCCAAACCAACATACTAAGAATATTTTATAGTTGGTAACTCCTGTTAATCAAGACTCAAAGGAAGAAGGTTATTCGTCTGATTAAAATAATGCAAGTAATTGTTGTGAAGATTGAGAGAGGTGATGTTAATTGTGCTGACCTCTAAGAAAGAATTATCTGCTTGCAAGGACTAAGGAAGTAACCCACATGTTGTGTATCACCACAATTGCAAATTTATCCTCTACAAATTATATATGCTTCTCCAGCATAATAATGCCATAAACAACTTGGCACATTTTATCTAGACTCTGACTAGAGGTCCTTGTCAGAAAGGGCTGTAAACGTAAAAAAAAAGCACCCCCAAAATGAGAAAAAAAAGAAAACTGTGGTACATTGGCCAGAACAGCTTTTTATTTGTAAAAATGAGATGGCTGTGAAAAGAATATGGGATTGGTATGGGATGCTCTTTGTAACGAGTGAAGAGGAGGTACCATCGGGTAATGGCAGAGCAAAAGAATCCCCCAGCAAGGAGAACCTTGACACAGATACTGAAGAAGGTCTGGAAATGCAGAGGTTCAGGAGAGAGGGGCATGAGGTCAGAGCAATGGGAAATGATTTTGTCAGGTGCACACTGGATTGACTGTGAGTTGTGGAAAACCAGGAGGAGGGAGCAGGAAGGAGGGTTCAAATATCAGGCCTATATCAGAAGTAGTGTGGACAGCAGGAGGAGGGAAGTGATCGTGCTCCTGTACTTGACACTGGTGAGGCTGCACCTTGAATACTGTGTTCAGTTTTGGGCCCCTCACTACAAGAAGGATGTTGAGGTGCTGGAGCGTGTCCAGAGAAGGGCAACGAAGCTGGTGAAGGGTCTGGAGAACAAGTTTTATGAGGAGCGGCTGAGGGAACTGGGGTGGTTTAGTCTGGAGAAGAGGAGGCTGAGGAGAGACCTTATCGCTCTCTACAGGTATCTGAAAGGGGGTTGTAGTGAGGTGGGTGTTGGTCTCTTCTCCCAAGTTACTAGCGATAGAATGAGAGTAAATGGCCTCAAGTTGCACCAGGTGAGGTTTAGACTAAGTATTAGGAAAAATTTCTTTACTGAGAGAGTGGTCAATCATTGGAACAGGCTGCCCAGGGAGGTGGTGGAGTCACCACCACCGGAAGTGTTCAAAAAACATGTAGACGTGGTACTTCAGGGCACGGTTTAGTGGGCATGGTGATGTTGGGTTGATAGTTGGACTTGATGATCTTTAAGGTCTTTTCCAACCTTAATGATTCTGTGATTCTGTGATCAGGAGGAGAGGCTAGCTGGTTCATGCATTAATACCTGTGTAGTTGGAAATGAGAGGGAGAGACAAACTTGGAGATGTGAAAAAAGAGCTACTAAGGTAGAACAAGGGCCTGGATGAGAAGGGAGAATCAAAGAGAAAAATCTGAGAACTCTGACATAAGCAATCACATTAAGCACAGGGGATTGTAATAGTGGTGCTGAGAGAGAGTATAAAATTGTTCCTGGGTTCATTGTAACACAAACAGAGACCACTGGAAATCCTTGGTCCTCTGTGCGTAGGCAAGTGCCAAGAAGAAAGTAATCTGCAAACGGTATAATCATGCGCTGCTCTGCAGAAGGAAGAAGCAGATGAATTTTGAATGGGGCTACAGGTGTCTTCCAACTACTGGACAGGAATTAGTCTGGTAGCAATAACCAGAGGTTGCTCAATGTTGCAATAGTCACTTTTGAACTAACAGCTCTCTAAATATTTTGAGAGGTGTGTGATCACTGCAGGCCTGCACTGCACCAGAAAGCTGAGATGTCTCAAAGCAAACACCATTGAAAGATGTTTGGTGCTAAAGCAGCTGCTCATAAAACTTACTAGGTTGCTGCTGGGTACATGAAGATTGAAGTAGCAGCTGATGCTGTCAACTTGCAGGCTTACCACTTTTTTAAACTGATGCAAATATTTTCCTATTGCAAGTTTTCTTTCTGAACTTTAACATTGATTTTAACAAAGTTGTGGCTAAAAGAATCATCACAGAAATAATCTTTCTAAGGCTCACTACAGGATGGAGACGGTTTGTCAATGCATGTTTTGTAAAAATTACATCCATAGTGTTGTCACAAAATACTTCCAGAAATATTTTGTGAGAAGTGCTATATTCAAACAGCCCCAAGAACAGGAACTATCCTTTTAAGCCAAATTTCCACCTCTATATGGAGCTAATGATGAAGACAAGACCTGCCTTTAGTGACGCTCTGTTTTAGGTAGCCTTCTTTCCTCTGAAATGCTAACTAGAAATTGAAAACTACCAATTATAAATCTGTTAATTTACATGAGGCTTGGCTTTTATTTTGGACAGTTTAGAAATGGTGATGTATACAAATGCACTGAGTGCTAAGAGCAATGTGTAAGGTGTGTGTTTCCAATGTCCTGCTTATTACAGAATGTATTTTTTTATTTCAGCTTATAAATGAACAAATGTTAAAAATTCCCATTCAAAGTGGCTTCGGTTACCTTTTGGAGCAAAAGAAAACATGGATGGTTCTTTCCAACATCCTTTTGAAACTTCTCCAGTCTCTCATTTTGTACTTTCTGGGCCCTGTGAAGTTATAATTAATAAAACCTTGTCATCAGGAGCTTCCTATTAAAATGAATCATTTCACAGAGTTTTCTCTCCATTTAATTCTGTTTAGCTGAATGTTTACTGATGAGTCAATTAGCCACTACTTTGTTTGTTCAACTTAATGTCATCACATCACCATGAGATCACTGCAGCAAACATTCATCAACAGCCCCATTGTCATGTCTGGCTGGTTGCTACAGGCTGGCCTCAGGCTGGCCACATCCAGGAGGCTGGCTAGTGACCTTGGTCTGGCTGCAACGTACCCAGGGGAACACATATGGGGCACGTGGGTTAGAAATGACTTTGTAATCGTTGGTGAGGATCATGCCTCCATATGGTGCTACTCCTCGAGCATGACTTAAGGAGGTAGAGCAGTTTGCAGAGGCAGCCTTGACAGCAAACCAAGTGCAAGTGAGTTGACGTCTGCAGCTGGAACAGGCTGTGCTGTGTGGTGACCATTACTGCAAGGAGAAGGTATGTTTTTAAAGCCCTGCCAATTATCAGGGAGCAAGGTAGTAGATATATCAACGGATATAAATATACCAGCCCAGGAGGTTCCGTATATATTGATATACCTTGTCAAACATAACTGGGCATCAGATCATTTTGTGTGCACTGAGTGGTACTACCACAGACTCCAATATTCTGGAGCTGAACAGAAGATGGTAAATACATGTTAGTGTCACTCAAACCTAGTGGCTGAATTACTTCTTTAAGTACAGTGCACATCTGCCAGGTCCTGTCTTCAGAGATTATTTTCCCAAATATCTGTAAATGGACACAGTCCAGACCAAGGTGCACCTCGGCATATCAGGGAGTGATATGTTTCAGTTTTTGAAACAAAAGTGCTGTGAAGGTAGAATGCATTGGTTATTGTTTTTTCTGTTTTCTAAGCAGAAAGCACCACACATGTCAGTATGAGGCCAGGTTGACTACACTGGTGTTCACACTAACATGTAGATCAGAAACCAATGACGTTTCAGGTGCTGAAGCTAGTACCTTCTACACAGAGGGCCACTAAAAGGTGTTTTAGGCCCCAGAGCAAACCTTTAGGGACTCCTGGCACCTCCAGTCCCGTTGCTGTCCTACCTTGTAACCTGAATGCTGAAGCACCAGCAGCCTGAATTTTGTACAACTCTGGGGAGCAAGTAGCTCTTGTTACCTCATTTTTGCACAAGTTCAGTGGAGCAATTCCCTGCTGAAACCAAGCTTTTCAGCTGACTTTCCCTACAAGTCATGTCAGCAACATCCAATAACAGAGTCACCGTTGATCTTGACCATCTAGTGGAACAGTGTAGGAATTTCTGTAGCTTCATCTACAGGTATTAAAATAAGGCTTTTTTTGTTCAGTGAGGATAAGATCCTCTCACGGAGATGCCAAAAATCTAAGCCATTTTCTAGGCGTGCCTGTCACCTTTCATAGTTTAAACAAGCTTCTAACCAAGAAACTTCATTTAGGTGGGCTGAATGCGTCTGGAGCAAAGACTTGTGAGTAGCCCCTTAAAAAAGAGTGCTATTTTCCTCCTCTCTGCAAGCCTTTTAAAACCTAGCAATCCATCCCCAGATTTTAGCAAGGGCAAAGGTAAAGCAGTAAGTTGTTCCAGGGGGAATAAACATTTATGTTGATACCCAGTCGTGAAGGATATCTAACCTAACAAGGTCAGATCAATCCTCAAATTCTATGATTTAGGGAATTAAGGAGGAGAATCAATCAGCTGCACAGCACCCAGCCATGTGGTGCAGGCTCTAGGTCCTAATAATATTCTGGCAGCAATGCATATTAACAGTGCAATTTCAATAATCAGCATATTTTGTAAAATAATTGTTAGGCTGATGGTTATAAGAGGTGACACTGCCAATACCTCATAAAGGCTGAAAGAAATATTTCCCATTTCCACGCTGCATAAACAAAGCATGCCAGACAACCTCAGGAATGCTAATGATCTCCAGTACTTTAGTGTATTAAGTATTCATCAATTGAGCACAGACCACAACAATGTTCTGAGAGTCCTTAAACACATGAGAAACACATGAGAAATGATGTAAAGTTTATATGAGCTCATATAATCTTGGTTGGTTATGGAGTCAAGCATAAGATCATAGAAATCAGGTCATGTGTACCATATCTTTCCTACTAGAAGGTTGTGCCCTACATTATATTTGCTGGTGCCACATCCAGCCCGGATTTAATTGACTGAAGCAATGAGTCATCCACTGCTTCCCCTACGGCATTATTCCCCAATCTAACAGATGACATTGTTGGGATTTTTTTTCCCTGATAATCAGACTTCACTGTCCTTAATTTCATCCCATTATATAATACCTCACACTTATGCAGTAACTGCCATCCAAAAGTTTTACCAGTGTTAATTGAGTTTCATAACAGCCCCCCATGAAATAGATAAGTTCTGAGTCAGAGATGCAAAAACCTGAGTTACTTGCCCTAGGCCACATGTGGGATCACATCAAGCACAGCCGGGGCTCCCTCGTTGACTGGGAGCTGTTTGCATGCAGCTTCTGCGATAATCAAGTTGTAGGATCTGTTTTCTAGGATGCAACTCTAACCTCTCTCCTACCAGTGTCGATCTGCGCCGCAAAGGGCAGTTTTTTCCTTCATTAATATTTGTGCCTTTCAAGCATTCATATGTATATCTTTCCCGAGTCATTATTTTTATACTGTTGATATTTGCTCTATCTATAAATAAACCAAGCCCTTTATTATTTTGCTCTTTCCTCACGACTCTCTGACCTGGAGACATGTCTTTGCAGAATATGTGCCCAGAATCGTACTCCATGGAGTTTAGGCAGATAAGTCATGCCGTGACTATTAGCCTCCAAGGCTGTGACGTGATCCAAGGGGCATAATCCAGCTGGCTGCTCCGGACTTCATCAGCTGAGCCACAGTAGCTCACTGCGCATGTGCTGTTATCCCATTGTGAAGCGAGGTAGCATGGGTTCATGTGAGTCACCATCAACTGGCCCTATTTTTTCCACAGAGTGCAGCAGTGTATCTTGCTCAGTTACCACATCTCAAATGAAGGACCCTAACAGCTGGGGGACAGGAACCTCTACAGGCCAGCACAGGCCTTCTGTCTGACAAACCCTTAATTTTCTTTAATGAATGCATTTGTTTTTAGAATACAGAATTAGAAATGGCATTTTATTGCATGCATCAGCGTAGGATCTCAGGTTTCTGACTGAAGCAACTCAGGCAATATCCTAGATCATAAAGCAAATGCGGGCAAGAACTAGAAATCTTCTGGCTGCTTTGAAAAGTAATGTATTTGGTTTTAATTTCTCTTGCTGAACATAATTGCTTTCTAAGTATTTACCTTCAATTTGCTTATTAGATTTTGGGTGATATTTATCTGACAACTGTTTTTCTAAATCAGATTTAACCTTATTGCTTATCTGTGTTTCTACAACATCTCCCTCACAGATTATTTTGTAACATCTTTCTGCTGTCCTCCCTGCTTTTGCTACCCTTAAGAGAGGGTATGAAATGAATTCAAATTAATTGAAAGGTAGAGGGGGTGATAGAGGTTCCTGCCATGTAAAATTCAAGATGCTTTAACATGGCAGAAATGCATATTTGCAAAAATTTCTAAAGTAATGAATGATTCAACACTTTTCTGTGTTCTGCTACATACAACATAAGCGCTCATAATACATGCAAAGGTTATCTCCTACAAGAAGGTTTTGGTACAGGATCTTCCCTGAAATAATCTTTATGCAATACGCATCACTCCTTCAACCTGACAGCAAAAGCAAACTCACATAGTTTGCAGTCCTTCCCTTCCTGGGCAAAACAGCCCTGGAATATGGGAAACACCTTTCTTTCCAGAGAAAAACAGTAAGAGACAGTTCAGGGTATGAACTAGTGGTTGTCATACCTGCATACCTAATGGGTGTTTCTGAGATATTTACCTAACTTTAAAATTGCTTTCAAAAGGTTCACAAAAACTGAGGCTCACATCTTCCATTAGCCATACCTGCAGCTCACAGACCTCACAAAAACAAATCTACTACTTGTGCATAAT
The DNA here is from genome assembly GCF_964289735.1 of Phaethon aethereus. Taxonomy (NCBI): domain Eukaryota; kingdom Metazoa; phylum Chordata; class Aves; order Phaethontiformes; family Phaethontidae; genus Phaethon; species Phaethon aethereus. The sequence goes on from NC_138575.1 coordinate 201,947,343, forward strand.
TAAAGGATCTGCAAACTACCAGTCAAGATAAAAAGATCAAGGGCTATCATAAATCTTGCTGCCTCATGGGTTGAGCTCACCAGCAGCAGAAAAAGATATGTATTTTCTTTCTGTGAGGATTACTTGCTCAGGTATAGTATGGGGGGTTGATGATTTCCTCTCCAGTATCTGTCATGGAGCTCTACTTAAGGACACAACTGAGTCTTACTCTAGGACAGATCCTGTGTCCAAAAATGCTGTCAAATGATTTGCCTATCTGGTCTGACAGTTAGCAAGGGACCATACTGAGCAGAGCTAGTGTGGAATTTTATTTATTTACTTCATGAAGAAAGTGCTTATGGATCAACACTGAGGTTTTTTCATGGAAATGTGTCAACCTTCCATGGATACAGCTTTTGTCAGGAAAATTTCCTACCAAGAACCCAAGCTTGACTGACCAAGGGAAGGGTAGAGGACTCTGATCAGACAAGCTGATAGGAGCAGAGAATTCAGTATCTGTTTCCTCCATTTATTTTGCCACTGATGACAGTTGTAATTAGTAGGCCCCAGCCATGCAACTTGTATCTCTTTTGTCATTTTTTTAGAAGGTGTTGAAAGAAATTAATACTTTTTCCCTTTGTTTCTTCTTTTCACTACAGGAAGGTTTTGGGTTGATCACAGTGTGGAACATTGACAAACAGTGAAGCCTACAAAACATTTATTGCATTCTATCCATTCCTAATATTATGTTTGTAATCAAGAACAGTTTCTTCTTAGGACTCTCTGTAGTCTCAGGGAATCTGGAAGTAAAACTTCATACCTGTCTTATTCTGCATTCTGCAGAGAAGCGTAGAAGATGAAACCATATGATACAGTGAATGGTTGGCAGTTAACCCCAAATTGCTTCCTTCTTTCACCAAACTCTACCACTTTTTCTCCTCACCTGTGAAAGATCAATAAAATACTGGAAGAAACTGTATATGGAGGTGCCATTTCTGGAATAAAAATTCAAACTTGTCTATTTACAGAAGACTTTTCAGAGTGAAGAATTTCACTGGTGGTGTAGACTGTGCATTAAACAAGAGAGGAAGAGACCGGGCAATACCAGTTTTCTTTAAGAGAACACAGAATATCTATTTCTCATCACTTCTGAACAAACAAGTTTAACCACCCCTAGTTTTTAGTACAGATATGAGATAAAAGTTATGTCAAAACCAGATTAGGCTTTGTGGCTATTTTTCTTGTGCTTGATGGCATTAATTCCTCTTCTTTTCTCACTTAACATTAAATTACTGTATTTCCTTTTGAATCTTTTAGGAGTAGTAATAATGTTGATTAAAAGTTTTGAGTTCAAACTTTATACCAGCCTGATCAATCATAAACTGTTTTCAGGTCAATAAATAATCTTTCTAAGTGGTTTACAAAGAGAGCAAGCAAGAAAATTTCCCAGTTCAGTGTTATCTTTTTGGTAGGTTTTTGGTTTGGTTTGGTTTTGTAATGTTTTCCTTTCATTTGTGCTAATGGTTAAGCACTAGATGAACCTCCAAACAACTGGAATCTTTGCTCTACTAAATACACAAAACCTTGAAAACTCTTCCAGGACTGTTAGTCTCATAAATGAGCAAAATTCAGCAGTGGGAAATCTAGGAAATTTCCACGTGTCCTACATTTATAACCAGTTATCAGTTTCACTTCTCTCTGAATTTTTTTTTTTTTTTCAGCCTATTAGATTGCATAATATCACTTTCACAAGCAGATAGGGAGCAGAAAAGCTAAATAAAGTAGACATGATGCTTTGACCCATTCTACCTGTGCCGGGTGGTTGTCCTGTAATTGTAGTAACCTTTCATCCCCCTCACTTGAGCTCATGCCTTTCCCAACCACAGAAGAGAGTGCTTCATACAGGTTTGATGCAGCAGGCAGCTGACAGCATATGGGATTACCACCCCTTTTAAACATTAGAGGGAATGAAGTTGCTGTAGGTAATTTTGAATGCTTACGGGTAATCTCTAGTAAGACTCATCTGGACAATCTTAGTTTCTCCGTAAGAGCCAAATTTGGACATATTAAAAAGAAAAAGCAATGTAAAAAGTCAAAGCAGAGAATGGCCAGATGAGTGTTACTACAGGTCATTTCTGTGCCTTTCCTACTGCTTTTTGGGGCACACACACATGAAAAACAAAACACAGGAAAACATGAAACACACACACATGCGAAACAAAACACATGAATGATGGTACTTCTCATGTTTAACCCAGATGGATCCTGCAGTCTTCAGCTGCTGTGAACTCCCAGGGAAGCATTAATTTACCTCAAGATAGGCCTCTCATGCCATTTGAGATGCTGTAGAGTATTTGGTATGACCCCCAGTTGTGGCTTTAGAAGGGTGTGGGTCTCCCATGGATCCTTAAAGTCCTTTCTACCAGCTTTGCGGTTGTGACAGAGGTTTGGTGCACTGTATTTCAGCAAGACATCCATTGCCTTTTCTGTCTGGGGTAGTCATAACTGCACCAAGGTAAAGGCCTTCCATGAAACTGCTTACTGTCCGGGGTTTTCTTCACATCCACAGACTCTTTGGGAACTACTCTATAGAGCAAAACCCACCTGTGTGCCTACTGTGGCCTGGAAGTGCAACCTGGGACATCTATTCCTCGGGAGTAAATGCACCAACATGCCCTGTCTGGGACTGCAGAAGGGCGTGAGATGCAGTGCATAGGGCTGCATGGGGCTCTCCTGGTGAGAAGAGAGTGCACATCAGCCCCTGCCCTCCCTGCAGCACCCATGCTGGCCCTCCAACCAAGCAGCCCAAGGAGAAAATGCAGGAGGACAGTTCCCCCCCGAGCAAATCTGTGGTTCAGGCAGGCAGCAGGCTGGCTTTCGGCTGACATCACGCCGAACCCAGATTGAGCACAGCCCTGCAAGTGGAGCTGTGGGAGCACGAGGGAAAATTCTCACCTAGCATGCTTTAAAAGAACGGTGCAATCTCAGCTCCTTTACAGTCAAAATGGGAATGGGCATAATTTAAAGTTGTTCAGCTTTAAAAAACAAAAAATCACATTCACCCTCTTTTCCCCTCCACACTTTCATCTGGTGGAAAATCTGATTCAAAAGGGAGTTATGTGCTTTGGAAAATCTGGCTAGTGTGTCAGTTCACTTTAAAAAAGAGTGGAGAACAAAAAAGCCAAGCTCCCCTGCTTATGATGACCCTTAAGGGAACTTAATTAAAGGTGATGATGAAAGAAAGGTAAGCAATTAAGAGGCTACACCAGACAGGGTACAGTAAGCCAGACTACTCAATACCTGTAAAGATAATCACAGAATCACAGAATCACTAGGTTGGAAAGGACCTTTAAGATCATCAAGTCCAACCATTAATCCAGAACCACCATGTCCCCTAAACCATGTCCTGAAGCGCCACATCCACACGTTTTTTGAACACTTCCAGGGATGGCGACTCCACCACCTCCCTGGGCAGCCTGTTCCAATGCCTGACCACCCTCTCAGTGAAGAAATTTTTCCTAATATCCAATCTAAACCTCCCCTGGCGCAACTTGAGGCCATTTCCTCTTGTCCTATCACTAGTTACTTGGGAGAAGAGACCAACACCCTCATCGCCACAACCCTCTTTCAGGTAGTTGTAGAGAGCGATAAGGTCTCCCCTCAGCCTCCTCTTCTCCAGATTAAACAACCCCAGTTCCCTCAGCCGCTCCTCATAAGACATGTGCTCCAGCTCCCTCACCAGCTTCGTTGCCCTTCTCTGGACACGCTCCAGCACCTCAACATCCTTCTTGTAGTGAGGGGCCCAAAACTGAACACAGTATTCAAGGTGCGGCCTCACCAGTGCCGAGTACAGGGGCACAATCACTTCCCTACTCCTGCTGGCCACACTATTCCTGATACAGGCCAGGACGCTGTTGGCCTTCTTGGCCACCTGGGCACACTGCCGGCTCATATTCAACAGAGCAGTTTGTCTCTGGCTCCCATCTCTCTTTCCTTCCTTACTCCCTGCTCTCTGCCGCAGGTGAGCAGCAGAGCCTGGGAGGAGGTGCCATTTCTCAAGTCCTATTTCCCAGTGAATTGCTCTTCCAAAACTTTTATTTCACTTTGCTGCTTTTTTTCTCATATCAGGACCCAGAAATTGCGTGCCACTTACCAGAAATGAAAAGAAAGAAAGGTGGGGGGGGAAGAGAGGGAGAGAGGAAGAGAGGAAGGAAGAGAGGAAGGGAGGGAAGGGAGAAGGAAGAGAGAAGGGAGGGAGGGAGGGAGGGAGGGAGGGAGGGAGGGAGGGAAGGAAGGAAGGAAGGAAGGAAGGAAGGAAGGAAGGAAGGAAGGAAGGAAGGAAGGAAGGAAGGAAGGAAGGAAGGAAGGAAGGAAGGAAGGAAGGAAGGAAGGAAGGAAGGAAGGAAGGAAGGAAGGAAGGAAGGAAGGAAGGAAGGAAGGAAGGAAGGAAGGAAGGAAGGAAGGAAGGAAGGAAGGAAGGAAGGAAGGAAGGAAGGAAGGAAGGAAGGAAGGAAGGAAGGAAGGAAGGAAGGAAGGAAGGAAGGAAGGAAGGAAGGAAGGAAGGAAGGAAGGAATCCTGTGCAGATGGGGTCATGTTCCAGTGAACTCATTCTAAACATAACTTTTTCATTTCAGCACTCCTGCTCTGACAGCATCTGAATTCCCTGCCCACCTGGTGGCTCGGGACGTAATGCCTCTGTTCTCATCACTCTCCAGCCCTGTAAAGAAAAACCTCTGCAGCGTGCAGCAATGAGATAACAGGCTTCATGGGGCTGAGCTGTAGGACTTTTCATCCAGGCTGAACAACTAACTTGCCATTATTCTGCTTTGCCTCCTGCCGTTCCTTTTGTCTATTCTCTAGGAATGCTACAGGAATTTGCTCTAGGAATGCTCCAGGAATTTGCATTTGTTCTCCATTTTCATTCTGCTTCATTAAAATCTGTCTCAGGCCACCCTCTCCTACAGCTGCCTGTGGGTCCTCCATACCCTTTCACCAGAGGGACCAGGCTGCAACCAGCCCTGACTGCTCTGGGAGGCGAGTGAGCTGCCAGCGAAATGCAACAAGACAACAGGCAGCATCCTCAAAGAGCTTGTTTAAAACTTACCTTTTCTGTACTTTGACTAGTGCTAGTTTTGGGACCTTGCAAAACAGCATAATATGGCCATGAGCTCATTACAGCTGGTAGAGACGAAATTGTATGTACCTGATGAAACTGGAGGTGGGAGACATAACCCATGTCTTTTTTTGGTTTTTTTAGAAATTCTGGGATTTTCTGCCTTTCTATATTATATCCTTTTCCTTATCTATAAAAGAGTTGATATCTTAATTTTGGTTTCACACATCATTAACACTGAGGGCAGGGAGTCAGGACTGTTCCTGGCACAGGATTTTTGCATGACCTTGGTAAGGTACCCTAATGGGATCATGCTGCTGCTCAGCAAGTCTGAAAATCAGGCCACAGAGGTGCCTAAATATGGATGAGATGCCCACATGTCAAATGCTGAACTGAACCACTTTGCCCTTCAATTTCCCTATCTACAAGAAATCAAGCTCATAACATTTTGTCAGGCTCAATACTTTAGTGAGGAGAGAAACTGCAGTGTCTGGCATAAATCTCTAGCAAAAGCATAATTTATTTGTTAAAGGCCATTTAGGATAGTAAGATGAAGGTGTGATATATATATGCAAAATATCTCACAAAATTTTTGTGTTTTTCTTCTCTGCCCAAATATACAGTTCATACTTGCACATGTGTATATCGGATCTCTGTCATATTAAAGAGTCAAGAAACTATTTCAAAACAAATGGATTAATATTAGTTTATTTGCCTGTCATAAAAATATTAATATCTGCAATACAGATAAAGAATGAGAAACAAATAGATGTTACAGAGAGTGACTTCTATTTGGAAGATGTGCTCAAAGTCTCACACTAATTAAATGTCATAGGCTTTCTAAAAATTATAGATCATAAGTTTCTGACACAGAAGGTTACTTTGCTTTGGACTTCATATGATGGATAAAGATTAATTAATCACTGGAGTAGAAGTTGGTCGTTGCCTAGGAACGAATGATCATGACCTCATTGCATTCATATTGAATCGGTATCTTGCCCAAACAAAGGATAGCCCCAAGGAATAAAATATATGTGATTCTTCAGAATGTCTGCTTCCAAAAATCTAAAGGAAACTCTGAATTACATTAGCTGAAAGGAACGCATCTACTTTAGAGAAATATTTTAAAGGAACTATGCTTATCTAACTTTCTATTGAGAGTCCTAGAAGAGTTAGCTACAGGGATCTTTGTGCCAATGATGCTAATTTTTAACGAACCTGCTGATGGTAATGTTTCAAAGGACTCGAAGATACTCAGTTTGGAAAAAAAAAATAGGTAAGCAGAAATCTGGATAACTACAGATTGATTAGTTTAACATTATACCCAGACAAAATAATGGAAAAAGTAGTATGTACTTCAGAATTAATTCATGTCAATCAAGTAGCTGCTGTAAAACAAACAAAAAACCCAACAGGTAATAATAGTCTTTCAGATTAGAAATTCAGATGGCAAAGGTTATTTACAGATGTGACTTACTTGAGAATATTGTTAGTCATTTAAAGTAATAAAACATAATATTCTGATTAAAAATAACATTTTTCATCTCTGGAGCACCTATTTCATGGATCTAAGGAATGGCCAAATGACAGCTCTTAGGTATTGATAGGAAAAACTCAGTGAAAGGCTGAGTGGGATTCTTTAAGGATTCTTACTATCCCTTACATTATTCAATATTATTATATTAGTCAGGAGTAATAAGAACAAATTTTGCGCTCACTTAAAGATTAGTAGAACAATAAAACACAATGGGGACAAGACATCTATTTAGAGCAATCCATTTGTTCAATAAACTGTGATCCACTGAAAGAAAATATGTTTTAATACAAGGGGGAAGAATAAGTCTCCTAACTGCTACTAGAAGATGAGAGTATAATGTCTGACCTAGCTGCAAGTTGCTGTTAGCTGGAAAGTTTTAAAGAGGAGGGATCAGCTTGTAGCTTTCCTGTCTTTGTGCTCTGTCCATAAGCCTCCCTGGTAAGAAAGCAGGCACCGTGCTGGCTGAAAATTCCATTTGCCTGAGAAATGACATATGTCTGGGGTCAAGGAACAGTCATGGTTCAAGCAATGGCTAACTGATTCAAATACACATGGGGTCAGAGCAGATTCCTAGTTGTTTCTTCTAGTCCTAAACCCTCTAAATCACAAGCAGCCTAATGTGCAAGATGCTCAACAAGGAGGTAGCTGAGGATCTTGCTCCATGTATATGCTGTATAAAAGAAAGCAGCTTCTTCCCTCCAAAGTTGGCACGAGGGACCGTTCTGCTGCTGCAGAGCCCAGGCGCTGGGGTGGGTTGGGTCCCAGGCACCACCCAGACAGAGCAGGGCAAGCTGTGAACCTTCAAAGTGAACCAGCTTCCAAACAAGGATTTTTGGATCTCCACTTGTGATTTAGTCCTTCCTGTCACCTTCCCCCATCCCTACTCGGAGCTGCCCTGGATGCCTTAGCAAGTCAGAAATGGTACCTTGTTACTTCACAGAAACCACACGTGGCATTGCTGTTCTTCCTTTTCTTCAAGTCAACACTTTGCAGGTGATCCGAGTGAACTGGGAAGAAGAAAGAACATTAAGTTAACTTGCAGATTTAAAAAACTTTTCATGCAATCCATGTTTTGCCAGAGATCTACCATATAAGAACACAGTTAATTTGCATATTTATCCCATTTATTGCAGATCCTCAACGCTTTATATAAGCACTGTCATGTCAACAACACTGGAATCTGTATTCTTTGTCACAGTTTCTGTGTCAGTAATTTTTTTTCTTTTTTGGCATTTTTGATGAACAGAGATTTTATCAGGTCTGTAAAGTGCTTTCAGATCTTTCTAGTTCAATGAACTGAGTTTGTTCTAGACACGATTTACCATCACACCTTCTTTGCAGGACTTTTTCTGATAGGATAGCACCGCTTCCTTGGTAAATACACAGAACCTTTATTAAACTACACTAAAGCAATGTTAATTTAAATTCTCCTCAGTTCCTCCTTTATTTGGAACAGCTACTCTTGAAACTTTGTCTTCTGTTGTATGCCCCTACTGCCCTGATTTTTTTTTAGATTCTTTTGAAATTCCCATGCTTTTTCTTTTCTTTTCACCAGCAATTGATAAAGCCAAGTTGAACTTTTGAAGAAACATACTTAGTATTTGAGATTATAATTAGAAAATTACATGCAAAAGGGAAAGTTTTCCCCATCTTGAGATGGCACATCTGCTCAGAAAATTTGGCACTAGTCTTTACTGGCTTTATTCTTTTTTCTCCCAACACCTGCTCCAACCCCAACACCTGGGAAGACAAGCCAGACATAGCAGCAGTAAATGGACATTAGTGATGTGTATCGCCAATTCTCAAATCCAGGTTGTGTCAGGAAAGAACACAAAGGAGGGCCTGGAAAGCAAGCTGACCATGAAAAAAAAACAGCCAAAGCTGGCCAAGCCAGCATATGTGAGAGATCTTCCTCATAGAAAATGTAATGGCAACACTGAAACGTTTAAAATAGTCAAAACAGGAAAAAGAGTTCAACTGAAGTGTAATCATGCCACAAGAGTTGTCCGAATAGTTCTTGGATCAATTCTTATGATGCTACTTAGAATAATGTCAGAGCTTACTGGTCATCTTCCAAAGAATCTGCCAGCTGCCCGCTATCAACATCGCAGCACTTGTACACCCGTCTTTTCCTCTTCATTACAAATATGACTGTTAGTGTTTTAAAACAGCAGAGATCCTATTACTGTGCAGCTATTTCAAAAACAACCATTTTATTAGCAAGTACTTGGCCTGTTTGACACAGTTATAACTACATGAATTCTTCAGTATTTCAAACAAACTATTCTTAATTATCACACTTTTAATATGTTAGTTAAAAAAGTAGACCATGATATATTGTATCCCGAGTACTATATGATACTACTTGGAAATAACATTTATATGAAACACACATTCTCCGTGGAAATGTAGCGTTCATTTTGCACTGTTTAAAACTGCTACAGCACACCAAGGAGCTGGTGTTGAAGGAGCATACAGGTAAAGCTGTGACTAGATGCAATAAAGCACAGGAGGTGATACAAGGGAGGGTATGGAAAGGACCCCAAGCAATTCTTCTAGAAACTGTGTCTGGTTCTTGCCCACCTCACACTTTCAGAGTCATTGGGAAGTTGAGCATCAAGGCAGCAAAGACCAAGGCATACCTGCCCAGTCGATGTTTTACTGCACATAGCTCATCTGCATGTTGAGTCACTGAGTGTGAAAGGCACCATGTCATTTTAACACTTTTATAGATAAGGTTAAAAAATTTTAAAAATGGAAGAGCACCATGGCAGGAAACTCACTGTCCTACAAGTGAACAAAATGCAAGTCATTTCTGCAAATTATTTCTTAAATCAGTCACTAGATTTAAAGAGAAAAACAGAACTGAAAACCTGGATAACTGCAAAAGTTGAACTAATTCTGACAATAATTGGCAGTGGAGAAATGCATACGCTGTGGATGAAGTCCTGGCTTCACTAACAGTGGCAGCAGACCTTTTAACTGAGCTCTTTTAGGATTAGAATTTGACCCTCAATAGCTGCACAATGCAAATAAATGAACCATAGACAACTACAGGGACCTATGAAAGAAACTGAAATCTGAAACAGAGAAAAATAAGCAGGAGTGACACAAAACTTACCATGTTTTCCTATGATTTTTACAAAGCAGTCGTGTCTTCAGCCATGCCTCCCTAAAGAGGCAAAGAAATAAGTAGGAATGATTTTCTCAATGTAATTGCATTCTTACACATTTATGGTACTCAACTGCCTTTCAAACACCCTGTGACCCACTGTAGACCTGTGGGACGCCAGCACATACTTAACTATCCGGGCTGAGCTGGGGACTCCTCATGCAAGAAAATGAATTGCACCCATGGAGCACTGGAAAAGAGCGGCAGAGAGGCACGGGTTAACGGGAGGGGTGTCTGCAGCAGCAGCATCTCTCCGCACCACCCCTCGCCCTCTCAGTGGCACCCGCTGCCAGTGCACAGGTCTGGTACCACACCGCAGTCCCAGCCTCATGGTGCCGGCAGCCCCTCAATCTGAGCAGGGCAATGTGCTGGTAGATCCTACCTGAGATGAGATGCTGCGTCTCTTTACCGGGGCTTAACAATACCTAAAAAGATACACAGGAGGTAAGTAGTAAATGGAATTCTTCATTGTAGCAAGGGGAGTTGCTCTACCTCAAATACTCTTGGACCTCCCAATGTTCCACTGATAACGTTTTACAATTTTCTCAAATAATTTCAGCTCTTCACTTATATTTCGCAAGAGAGCAAGGGAGGGGTGACCTTCCACAGCCCTGGCTGACAAACTGCACCAAAAAGAGCTCAGTGGAGCTGTGAGCACAACCTGAAACCAAAGATAATTTACTGGGTTATTTCATTACAAAATAAATTGTTTATGATACTTCATGGAACACCCACGCCAATGTCCATGAAAACAGAATGCTGTATTTATGAGGCAACCCTTACGAGAGGTAGTATAATTTTAGTGTCTTAGGCTTGAACTATGCTAAAAACATATTACTTTGTCATCAGGGAACAGTTATAGTAAAAAAAGCAAGATCACAGCCTTGAAGACTGGATAGTTCTGAGCAGTTGAGAATTAGGCAAGGAGTTGCGGCGCGTTGTGCTGCGGTGGTCTGGTGGTGCACAGTCAAACAGCTACAGCGGCTGCCCAGCCTGTTGCCCGATTGCCCACCCCAGCCCACAGCAAGTTGCCTCCCTGCTCGCGCCGGGCGCTGCCCGGCTCCAGTAGCTTTTGAAGCGGCTACAGGGATGGTGTCAGGAAGCAGGGGACACGTATCAAGCTCGATGAGTTCCCACGAAAGCCTTGGGGTCACAGTTCTACCTGGTTCCCCCCCTGGGCTGCAAACGCAACGGGCAGAAGTCCACGGGGAGCGCCGGCGGCATGCCCGCCGCGGGGTGGTGCGTTCCCCTCTGTCGGATTTCTGGAACAGAGCGGTAGCAGCTGAAAACGGTCGGAAGAGTTTTAAGTATGTGGACAATCACCAGAAAGCAAGGGAGAGAGCCTCTGCTAACGAGAGAGAAGGTAAATAGAGCCTGAGAAACTGGGAGCATTCTTTGGTTTGACTTACAGTGGGGGAAAAAAAAATCATAAAAGGCATTGTGCACAGGAGAAAAGCCATTAATCACAGGAAGTGCACTTCCTCAAGTACGGTAGGGACATGTGGGAGTCTGTCACTTTTCAGACCATTACTCAAGAGCTTTCCAGAATTTCAGACTACGCTGAGCCTTCCTTGAGACCCAGGTGACATGGCATGGCAATGGAGTGACGGATTTGACGATGGTGGCATAGGGCATCGTTGGGCTGGAGCAAGACATCGTTCCTAGGCTTTGGAAGCCCACCACAAATTCGATGCAGGTGCCCAACCTGGATTGGCACAGCCATCCCTTCCCAAATATCCTGCCAGCCAGGTGTGAGATAAGAGACCCAGGAACTTGTTGAACTGTAAACCAGTCTCGGTTCTGGGCACTTTCCACATGATGATCAAATCCTGGAAAAGATATATCCTGCTATGGGAATAATTTTTAAAATTACAGAAATATTTTAGAACCAGTGGGCAAATTGTCATGCCTGTATCAACATCTGAAAAGAGCAGTCCATCTGAACTTTAAAGGTATTACTCTGCCTTGGCTTTTGAATGTAAAAATCCAGAGCCAGATGCAGTATTTGCATTCTACAACCAATGATGGGCTATAAACTGGGAACTCTATATGTCTGTGGGAGTTGGAAAAAATAATGTCTGCTGGCAGTCACGTATTAGGGCTCGACAGGTTTTAAAAGTAACAATGTCATACAAAGTGTCCTGGTTTAGTAGTAATACCAGGCCCTTATTTTTCAGTTGACCACATCTGCTAGTATTGCTCGTGCAAGGTCCTGCGTACAAATACAGTCTTCATAATACCCCACTGAACTGAGACAAATCCATCTAAAACAAAAATCTTTCACCAAATCCCCGAAAAGGCAGTAAAAAGCTCCAGCAAGCATCAAGGAACAGGTCCAGAGAATTTTTTTCCTCCCTGTGGTTTTGCTTCTAACGTATAGGTAGCAATCATATTTGTTCCTACATTTTTGGATGGCATTTCTCTGATAGAAGTGCAACAGACCTGTTCTGCTGGAGAAACAGTAGGAGGGAAAGTTTTTCCAAGAAGCTGCACACATTAAAACGAGCCATTTGCACGCTGCACGAAGTTATGCTAGCAGGAGCTGGGCTTTTTGTTCTTGACAGCAGCCGTCGGTGAGGTTTGGTGCTATCTTCTGGAACCTCAAGTGTTTGTCCACGAGTTGGCATTGGCTGCAGCTGCCGCTGCCTCCCTGCCAGCACAGCTTTCTGCGGCTGCCCAGTTGTCTAAACGAAGAGGAGGGAAATTATAGGGGAGAGCCGTCAGCTCTGTAGGAAAGTGAAAATGCTTTTCCATGTTTATAGCACTAACGCCTTCGTAAAATCCCAGGTACAGAATGGATGCCTAAAACTCGGTTTTGAAACGAGCAGGCAGAGCTAAGGAAAGTGCTTTTTTAACTACTGCCACAAACATTGTCGACAGCTAAGTGACACTGGAAATCCAAAAGTAGGGAGGGCACAGCGGAGCCCGTCAGTTTAACTCTTTGTCGAAGCACGTTTAATGGGACTTTACGTGCAGCCATGTGAACTTTGAAATAACTAAGTTCAAATTTCACCTTCAGACTTCCCATCTGTTCTTATTTCATCCTCAGACTTTCCATCTGCTCCCATCTAGCCCTTCCTAATGCCATGCCCAGTCAGACGGTATGGTTTTACCAGGTGCTTCTGTCTTGGAAATTTTACGGCATATAAGAAACAATAAAAATTTATGTTGTACACGTTACTTGTGTTAATTAATTCCATCGCACAACAATGTTTTTTAAATGATATTGTCCAGAAAGTCTGTTAAAATCTACTGTAGACAAATATGGCAATATTTTATAGCTCCTAGTGCCAGATGGGTTTGGAGTTCAGACATTTGTGCTAATGCATTTTGCACTTAGGTGCTGTGCTGGGAAAAATCGACTCCCAGTGACAAAGAGTTAACATTAAAATATTGCTGTTAGCTAGGGGCAGTGTATGCAAGGTAGAGGTGTGCTTTCCTGTACTAATTCTTGCTGGAAAGGAGTACACGATAAGCTGTTACTGTGCCATTTTACAAATTTTTTAAAGAGTGAAAGATGTTATTTCCTAGTATGTAAATATTTTCATGTCTGGAAGAGCAAGAATGTGCTGGCTAACAACCAAAGATGTGCTGGATAAAATCCACTCCACCTGTTCAGAGGGTCATTGTGCTGGAGAAGAACGATCATGAAATAAGCAGCATTGAGTCCCATATCATAGCAAGTTTAGTAAAAATATTTAGTGTATTAAAGAAAGATTCACTATCCAAGAGCATTCCTGTAATTTCTTGCTTCAAATTGCTGAACTCAAAGCCAACAGATATGCTGAAACTCTGAGTGCAAACAGTGGGTTACACAGTGGGGCTTGTTTTGGACAGTGTTTTTTGTTTGCTTGTTTGTTCCACAAGACTGGGTAAACAAGGCTTTATGCCAAGTGAGAGTTTCCTTCCCTCGATTTTGCTCCCTCCCAAGCACTCTAGCGGCTGTGCCTCCTCCACGAGAGGAATCCAGTATGAGCCCAGGGATTTCACATTTGAACCCAAATGCTGTTAGATACCAGACAACAAGGGCTTCCCCCCAACAGCAGATTCAAAAGCAGACTCCGGCAAAAGGCTCTGTCATCTCCATCGCCGCGGGAAGCTCCCTGATGGCCAAACAGAATTTGTTTTTAAGTGGCAGCTCCATCAACATCACATCACAAGGGTTAAAAGGTGCAGACTTGTTGACGGGGGAATGGCTTTCAGCAATAAAAATGGAAAGAGCAGCTTGACTCATTTTCCCCAGAAAAAGATGCTCTGGAAGGAGGACAGGGAAAGGACGGGGGGTGCGGACTGCAGTAGCTATTCAAGTGAACATAAAGCTCGGATATTATCTTGTCTAACAATTTTTGGAAGCTGACAAACAGTTACAATTAATGCCGTTCGTTTGCTCAGAGATTCAAACAGGAAATTGTATCATTGTGAGAATGGGCATCTACAATAATGCTGTGATTCAAGAATACTTTTGTGAATAAAAGAAATAAGTAGAGTTTCCTGCTATTTGTGCTTTTATAATATGTCATGCTTATAAATCCCCACACAGCTGTGGGTATTTGTCATGATAATCACGAATCTTCATACTTTCCTCAAATTTTAGTGCACGTGATTTGTTCCTGTAAATGATGCCAACACTGCAACTGTTCCTATGCTTTTTTCCATATTATTCTGTTTTTAAAGTCATACTCTCATTTCAAGGGAAAAGAGACGATACCTGTGTGGATTATTGACTAATTGTGATGCACAAGTAAAGACTATGCAGATATAATAACCATCTTACAGGCAACCCACAGAGTAAAATTTGTTTTCATAAACTATTCAATGAATATTTTTGGATAACACATTCGTGAACAGAAAAAAAGGCAAAATTTGCAATTAATATTTGTGTGGAATAATTTTGATTTGCGAATGGGGACATTTTGTTTGAGTTTGCTAATTATCAGTTGGTTTGCGTGTCTATGAACTAGATTAACACAAATTGGGAAAACAAGTTAATATGCAATGCTTCCTATAATTTTGAGGCTCTCCATCTCGTTTTGTATCTTCTAAAGCATCTTAGATAATACCTGATTACCTAGTTGCAGGTAAGCATCTTTCTGAAACTGATACATAGTTTAAATTTAATAGGTATTAATATGATCGTGATACATTACCATTTCACTCACTGTTTTTTATTTCAATAATGATGAAGTTGAAGGACTTTGAGAATTAGTTGTAGAATATGGACTCTGTCTTTTCTGACCGGTTTGGACACATCCCAGATCCATAGTAGTCAAAAATTGCTACCATCTGTTGGCCAACCAATAAATGACAGTATGTGCAATGAGTTTGTGGGCAAATGCAGGCATCTCTCATACACTGCAATTAAATGGATTGCCAACTTGTCACCTGTGTATTGTGGAATTACTCCCAGAGAAGGTGGTGAAAATCCCATCAGGTTAAGTGTGCCACTGAGGAATCCACTGACAAAAGCAAGAGACACTATCTTCCCAGGAGTAATCCCAGATCAACAGCAAAGGATTGGAGAAACCGGATGGGTCCATTGTTGTGATTCTGCCACCAGTTATCAAAAGATTAATCTGAATGTAAATCTAATACTGAGACTACTCTTTTTTCCTTTTTTTTTTTTTTTTAATACATGCAAGTTCTCAATATGGGGTTTTCCTGGGTGTTTTTAAAAAGTGCTTATGTCCCACTGCAGCTTAATTGTATTTTAAAGAGATGGTAGAAGGCATATACCTCCACATCCCAGGTCCCGAGCTGGCCCCCACCGGTTCCTGTCTTCCCTTGGGATAAGGCACCATCCTCACATTCCTTGCCACCCTCCTTCAGCTTTTGCTACGGGCTACTTCTCTTCCCTCCTGATCCACACAGGTCTCCTCCCTCCAGCTCTGTGGCAAGCAGCTCGCACGCCTCTGTGCCCGTCTCCATCCCAAAACAAACAAGATTAAAAGCTCTCTCTTTCTGACATGAAGTCTGGCTTTGTCCGTGTGTAGGAAGGAGAGTGATATTTATACTCACATGTCATAAAATCTTAAATTTTCACACAGGAAATCAAAATCTTGGAAAGTGCACGCACATAGCAACACTGTCTAAAATAAGTCATTCTGTTGCTTTGTGTCTTCTTGCTTCCCTGGCCTGAGATTGAGAAAAACAAAAATGTGAATGCAGGTGGGCACATGAAGAAAAGGAAGCAGCTAGTGTTGTTTGGGTAGAAAAGAAGGGTGCCACAGTCCCTTTGGGGGTACTCGGCAGAAGCCCCACAGGTAGCAGACCTCTGGTGAAGCCTCCCAGCTATCAACAGGTCCATGCTAAGAAAAGTGGATTCATAAGGGTCAAATTTGTGAAAAACGAGCAAAAACAGAAACACAGATTTGATTACACTCTCTCAGGACTAAGAGAACTTTCTTTTATAATCCAAAGAAGATTCCCCCTGCCAAAGCATCAATGAGAGCGGTGAAGGCCGAGCAGGACTGGGAACACTATGAGAGCCTGTGCTTACCAGGGCTGGTTGTGTGCTTGTGCTGTTCTCTCCCCTGTCACCTGGATACTTCTCCTCCTTCCTGTCACAGAAGCATTAAAAAGGGTCCATCTTTCTGCAACATCAGGCAAGAGGCACTCCCAATCTCAACAATTTCCTTGAAATGAATTTTTTCCTTCCAGGCTTATCTAGTAATCATGAGATCTTTTAAAATATTTTCAGAGGTTCCTCAATTACTCAGGCAAGCTGTTTTGCTTCTTCTGTAAGTCCCATAAACCACAACAAAAACATCCAGTGCTTTTAATCCTTGACACCTTCAATCTTTTCTTGCTTCCTCCAAGTTGTAATTATTCCCTGGGAAACACTTTGAAACTTCTCGATCACTAAAAAAATGTCAATATATTACAGCACTAGATTCAAAATTAATCCAGCACGAGATATACCAACTCCAATTAACATTTACTGCATTTTTAATTCAGTACAAAAACTTTCCTGGAATCAAACACATCATCATAATTTTACTAATTCACAGTGGACCTCTGGGACCTGAAGTGAAGTGAAAAACACAGCAACGTTGCCTTTTGTTATTGCTGTATGTTGCATAAGCATGACGGGCAGGGTCTGGATGATGGCAGTTGTTTTATAACAGAATTCTTTCTTGGGTTTTTTTTTTCTGTTTTCTTTTTTATAAATAGAAGTCTTTCATTTCTTTCTTCTTCCTGGAGGATTTTTGCAGCTGTGGCTCCATGAGGGACCTCTGCTCTGAGCATCTTTTAGTACTGACAACTTCCAGTTTATCTGATAGAGTCTGAAAAGCTTCCTAGGTCATCAAGGACTTATAGATCTGTGTTGGGCTTTAGCTAGGAATTAACTAATTCAGTTTCATCAACTACACTAAGGAAGACTTTCTCCTTAGTATTCTGTTCTCTGTTTTTGAACTACTTTAAATGTCTGTTATGAGTAAGTCATGATTATAGGAGTGTCTTGGGTAAATAACTGGTTGGGGAAGAATGTTGATTTGGCTGTTAAAGAAGAAAAAAACCCCTTAGATTCAGCCAAAATAACATATTTTCTTTTTCTTCTTGCAAAAAAAACCAGCAACCATACAAACTATACAAAAGAACACCACAACCAAACATACCCTGACTCATACAATCTAAGATAATAAAATGAAGTTTAGGAGACTTACTTACTCTTATGTTTCTGAGGAGAGTTTCTCTTTCATGTATTGTCCTCCTTGAGGTTTAGATGAAAGTCCAGATAAAATTCCAGGTCTTCCTGGGAAGATACAGACTGATGCACTCTAGCAGAGGACACCCTTCCTGGCTGGTTTTTAGGAAGGGACTCCTCTGGTATCTCCTCACTCATTGTATGGGCATTGTTAGTATTAAGTGAGTCAAAGAGAAGCACAAGGGACTTCTCCCCAGTGTGGTAAGAATGGGACATATACGTCCCATAACTGGTACCAGTGAATATTTAAATGTATCTGTAGAGAAGAAGACTGAATCAGTGGGTCAATGCCTCCACACACAGTAGCAACACCATAGGCACAGAAAGGATAAATGCTACTTCCCAAGTTGCAGCTGCCACTCAACTCCTGGGCAGTATCTCCCGCAGCTCCTTTAGCTCCTTAAGAATCACCTCTCCTTCTGTAGACTAAGTTTTACAACCAATGGCAAGGATTTAAGTGCTGTCCCACCTCTTGATTCCAGAAATTTTGTGAAGCCAGTGTTAATAGTTTACATTCTGCATTGAATAAGCTCTAGTTGGGATGCCTACCTAGACTGAGAAGTCAAATCGTTTGATATAAAATGATTCTGTGAAATTATGCTTAATGAATCAATACGATTTTTAGGGACTGTAGAAAAGTGAAAGTATCAGTAGCTGTAATCATGCAAATGGGAAGGAAAAACACAGGACACACAACGATTTGGATGGTTCCTACAGTTAGTGTAATTTTGAAGTCCATCACCACACAGTGTGTCTCATGGAACAGGCTGACAGGGGCAGGCAAGGTTTCTTCACCTTGGAAAACCACTCCACGGGAAATGAGGTCTTTTGCACCTGTATTGGTGACCCAAACAGAACAAAATATATACATATGAGGAGCATTCACCCACTTGGTATTGTTGCCACCTCCTGCTTTCCCACGCAAGGTCTATCCATGAATTCATCTCAAGAGAGGGAGCACCAACAAGCAGCAAGGAATTCTCAGCCATGTGACCTGCCAGATTCTATACAACCAGCAAACTAACAATTTCCATGAGCCAACAGGGTCAAGAATGAGGTACCACTGGCATGTGCCAGTCAGAAGCCAAATTTTTCCATGTTCTTTGGTATTAACAGTAATAGATCATTCCAACATGCCAGCACTACTGGTCCATCAAGAGCATCCACGAATGACTCCTGACCAAGAAATGCAATATTACAACCCAGTCCAAGAACACATTTAAGAGTACAAAGGCCAGGAATTGGTTCCTATTTATCCCGGGACTCTTACCTGAATGTTAATAGAAACTCCTTGCTTCCATCTGGTTCATGCATACCTTTCTCTTTCACATTGGCAAATGAACAACGTAGTCCCCAGACTCTGATATTGGCTCCCATTCCTGCCACGACCAGTATTTTGGCAGGATTTATTTCCAAAAAGTTATGTACTCGAAGGCCAGATGTCAAATATCATTATTTATTTATGCCATTGCATCTTTCTTTTGCTCTATCCATGAACCCTGCATATATTTCCTAAGTGAACCTACCAACCTTTCCACAAAACCCAGAGATTTGTCGCTGTGCTTGCCGAATGGCAAAAGCCTTTCTTTCCACAGAGGCTTTTCAGACTGCTTTCTCTTGATCTTTGAAATATCTTGATTCTTCAACACCTTTTTTCCCCCTCCGGACTCAGAAACCTTCTCCTGATGGGTAGAAATGGGTGACCTCACTGAACCCAGATATCAAATCCTAAGCCTCAGAGATCCTATTAGTCCCTTTGTAACTGAATAATAAATTCCCAGTTTGACTGAAGGAATTGGCATTTCTTCTGAAACCTGGAGGCATGTGTTGTGTCCAGAGTCTTAACTAAACTTCAGGGATGAGGGAGAATCCTATTTCCAGAAAAAAGCCAATTCATAAACTCCACACAAATGTGGAGGAGAGATTTGCAGGATTATCGTAGAAGGTCCAACCTTCATGGCAATACTTAACCCAGCCTAAGTGCACTGACACTTCCCAAATTAGTTTTCACTAACTGCTGAGGCCTTTCTTAACTGTCTATTTCTGTTCCACTCCTGACTCAAATCCCTACTCCTGGTACCACCTTGACTTCTCACCTCGGTCCTGCCTTGGGTACTTCCAGTCATACAACTAATTTCTTCTAGCCTAAGCTAGAATATCATTGAACACCTCAGAGGACCTAAATTCTCAGATATATTCAGAAGCCCTTGGCCTGACAAGATAGGTAGAAGCAAGACATCTAACCTCCTGGTATTTCAGAGGTGAGCAAGGAAATCCCACATAAACCTTCAGAGGAGCCTCATTTATTAGTTTGCTCTTGATTCATTCAGATAGCACCAAATTCAGTACAAAAAAAAAGGGGTAATGGAGTTACACACCTCTTGGTCAATAAGTTCAGGTGGTTTTTTAGGCAATGAGTGGGTTGAAATCCACAGCCTGAACCCACATCACGTGTCTTGGTGGGGTATCCAGCAACTAGGCTATTGAATTGCCTGGAATAGCATCATTCTCCCTTCTCTTCCTCTGAAGCCGAGCCACAGAACATAAAAGCAATCACGATTCATGGTTGAGAAGAAAAGATGAAATAAAAAGTTAAGTAGAGGAGGAGGCTTAATAATTTTCAACATCAGAGTTGGATTCATAATATTTTTTCAAATTTCTGAAGCCAAGTAATCCAGACAATACATTAACTCCCTAGTATTCATGGAGCTGATTCTCATTTATGCTAAAGTTCTTTATGTCCTGCATTAACAGTTCATTTAAACCTTTTTAAGGTCCCTTTACATCTCTAAAGCAGTGTAAAGGAGCCATACTATAAGTTAGTGTAGGCTGGAAACATTTTCTCCACTATTATTTACTCAGCTTTGTGTGGATTTCTTTGGTATGGAAACTATATGAAGTTTTAATTGAATGTGTCCCCACAAGTCTTAAAACATTACTACTACATATGACAATTTCCAAGAACTGTTCTCTAGAATTATTTATGTGCCAGTCTTGCTAAGGACATGAAGATTTTGCAAATAAATATGAATTATCATACAGAATGCTTGGGCTTCCTCCAGGACTTGCATGAAATGAAACCATTTACATAAATGAAACGGATGCCTGATTTTTCTGGTGGCTTTTTTGTATACTTGGAAAATTTTACCAAAATGTTGCATCACTGACTGCATCATACTTCTGTCTAGAGCATGCAGTGTGCAGTTCACCTCTGTGCAGAGAACTAGCAAACTGTATTTTTCCCAACGGGCCTTTGGGTATGAAGAGACTCCAGTCACCGTGCCTTTTGCACAGTAGTGACTTAAACCAAGGTGACTACCAACTCTGCATCTTGCTAAGGTCTTTTTAGACCAAGAATAACTCAACCCAACTACAATAACTAAACTCCATTCCAAAATGGAGTGTTGCAGTAGCGGGTTTCTATTTTCTATTGCCTGAGCAAACAGTTTTCATGGCAATCACTACATAAGAGCTTCGGTGGTAAACTGTTATAAAGTGTTTTGTTTGGTTGTACCGAAGCAAGTTGATCTTGCTAAGCTTTCCTCTTGAATATAAACTATTTGAGCCACTGTAAATAGCAGCATCTATGGGATAAAATAACAATTGCTTTAAAAGGAAAGTGTGGTATTTGCCTTCTATAAAGTCTCTTTATCTCCTTCCTTAGGAGAAGCTGGGCGTATCCTGCAGCTCCAGCCGCTGAAATGTAGCGCACAGTAACAAAGCTATCATCTGCACTAACTCAGAGGTCTTTGAAAAACAAAACTGTCAAAGGAGGCCGTTGATTTTAGTAGTATCTCAAATGCAAATTGTTGATTACTCTGAATTTCCTTCCCAAAGTAACCACTCTGAAAAGCAGCTCTTTTTATGTGGCTCAAAGCTATCTCGAAGTCTTACCACTGATCTCCGTGGGGCCAATTTTTCAAATTATCAGTAATTCTTGGAATTAAACCACTGTATCCCACTTCCAGCAGTGTTTTGCAAATCCCCTGGCTTCCTTTGAACTAAATGCTCTTTGGGCTCCTGCTTTATTCTTCTATTGGGCTCACATGTCTGAGAGGCTCACTCTAACACAGTCATTATTATCAAAAGAAAGTGAATGTCTACTATTAGAGACAAATTGGAAATATGTGCTGGGGCCTGAATTGATCCCACTTATCTATAGACAGCAAACTAGGGTGCATGAATTAGAAGTGCAGTGCTCTAGGTTGCCCATAGAGTCAGCAGAGGGTGAAAGGTATTTTCTGGATGCAGAAAACTTTACGTAAGACCTCTGGCTTGACTGGCTGGGAAAAGTGACACGGCACTTTTGTGACTAAGTCAAGGTGCCTGAATCTGAATCTGAGTCTACAGTGAAATATGTCTGATTCTTAGAATATCAAGATGCAAGGACTTTAATACATGTTTCTGTCATGTCATCCAGCCTGAAAGAGGATATTTTCAGCAATGAGCTGAACTGTAGAATCACAGAATTGTTTGAGTTGGAAGGGACCTCTGGAGGTCTAGTAGTCCAACCTCCTGCTAAAAACAGGGTCAGCATCAACACAAGATGAGATTGGTCAGAGCCTTGTCCATTTGGCCTCTGAATAGGTCCAAGGGTACAGACTCCACAACAAGATTCTGATTTTTTAGATTTTTTTTTTCAGGGATGGAGGGCTTGATAGCTATTACTGCATAGAAACAACTTGTGACCAGTGAGTTTAAGGTCAAACACACCAGCAGAGGAAACCATATGAAGAACATTTTTGTACTAGTGGAGGATACACTTTTTAACCAGAGTAAACACAAACTTTTGGCTAGATAAGTATACAGGTGGATGAGCCCGTATGAAGCCACAGTACACTGCTAAACATTGCAAAAATTTACTGATCTAGGATAACACCCATTGTTTTGATGACATTAGTACTTGCATAGATTTGCATGGACTGTGATCATGCATACTGCTATTGGAGCCCCATACCTTCCGGAATAAAAAAGCATTTCTTTACATGCTGAAATCACTTAGCCTTAACTTAGATTTGCTGCATGTGAGGACTTACTATCAATAGCACTCCCCAAGACATGCATGCCATTATATCAATTGAGTGACAAAACAAAGGATAAGTTGAACGTTTATTTCAAGGATGAAGACTACATAAGAATCTAAAAGGATCCCAGAATGTAAACACTGAGATCCAGACAGAATTAATATTCTTATTCCTGTGTGTGATACATTTTTTTTGCCTTAAAAAATCTGTGAAACTAACTACCGCTTCCATAATCTGGACAAGGGTCTAAGGGTCATTGTTGAAGGCATATTGCTGGAAAAAAAAATTCTATTTGCGGGGTCATGGGTGCTGTTATAAGAGATTATGGACAGCAAATATTTCTTGTCAACTTGCAGCATTTGTTTCTGTTTCTTTTCCTAAGAGCTGTCCATGCTGTCTCTTTTACAAATTAATCTGAAATTTCAAAAGACCACACACTTGGCTTTTCCCTTATTTTTTTTCCAGAAGCCCCTAAAGGGGAGAGGAGCCTTGTTAGAATGATTTCTTTCCAGAATAGAGTTTGAACTGGAATTCCACTGGTGAAATGTTATTTTGTTCTGGCCAGCATCCATAAGTTCCATCTTCATATTGGAAGTTTATCATTTTGCTTAAGCTAGAACTGTGTCCAGCTGGGGAGATGCCATTCACCTCCCTTCATCATCTTACTAAATATTCAGAGAATGAATTCAAAGAGCTAAAAATGTGTGGCTCATAATATGCAGCTTGAATTTATAGTAACACTATCCGCACGCTAATAAGGAATTTGCAAGCTATAAAGATGATTATCTTTGTCCTTAAAGATTTATGTCCTTAACCAGGCCATTTCCCTATTAGCAATGATATGTTAAGCAGTCACTTATTTTAGAATTGCCAACGTTTTCCCTACTCCCTTTTTTTCAGCAAAATGCACAAAGCTCAGAAATTCAAAATGAAACTGAGATTAAGATAGAAGTTGTCATAATAACTATTTTGTCCATAAATAAAAAAAAAAAAAGATGTCAGCCTATTATCCTACCAAACATTTTGAAATAAGAAATCCTGCATAACCTTATTGCCATTGCCTAAAAATGGATTAAAAGAAACTTCGGGAAATTGTTCTTTTGATCTTAATAATATGTAAAATTTCATCTGATCTCTGCTGACAGTCCACAGTTCTTTGAGGTCAAATCCATTCCGCGGTTCAAACTCCTGCATTTCTGTATGAAAAAGGACATTGTTCTGCATAACTTAAGAACTTCCTCATGCAAATATTTATGAGGAAATATTGCAATCATGTTTTTAGAGACCATATACAAGTGTAGTCCTTTGGGAACAGTCACCTCACTCTCAGTAGCAGAGGTGGTTTTGTACATTTGACCTGATCCTCCATTAAAAAATTACAATCATCTGCTTAAGCAGGTCTCACTTTCAGCAAAATTTTATTTGCTGATTAGTCACCCTGTGTGTTTGAGGTTTATTAGGAAATTACCTGTGCATTTGGAGGATCCAAAATTTCAAGATGTGTTAGAGATCAGAGGAACGAAGGTATGGAGATCAAGCCCCACATTTCTTTTTTTACTGGTTGAATGTGAAGAGTTAATCTGGGAACATGCCCAGAGAGCTCCCGCTGGCCCACACGGTACCAGCGGTTTTCCGACAGCAGCAGTGGCCTCAGGGTCCCAAGAGTCATCACTCCCCTCTCCAACGTCTGTGTGGTGCTATCAGCCATGACCGCTGCTCCTCTCAAATCCTCAACAGCCTTCAGGCAATGGGCACAAAGTATGGACATCTCAGACACTTTAGCAAGAGTCAGAAATCTCAGAGGAGACAACTTTGTCATTCCTAACCCTCTGTTTCTCTCATCATGAGCCCTCATGTGCTTGTATCTGCATCACCTTCATACATGAGCCTCCAGCAGCAGAATGGGAGAACATTGTGGTTCCTTCCAAACTAGTCAAACACTGTTTATCACTGTAGTTGCCCAGGACAGTGTGTTTTATTTTATACACCAAAGGTAGATTCAATTTGGCAACACATTTTCTTTAAAAGTCAACCCTTCTGGTGTAGTAAAACACATTAGGTTTGATGTGCTTGGCTATGAAAAGCTTTCCTTTTGCCAAGGCTACATTGTCTGAAGTCTCAAAGTAGGAGTTATCATGTTATTTGAGATGAAGGGCAGAATAATTTGTGGTGCTTGGGCATGACACATGTAATTTTACACTTTATCTGTAGGTGTGATACTGGATTCTGCCAGAGCAGGCACCTGGTATCAATGTTCATTCTGGCATTAGTTCAGCAAAATTCACAACTCCTGAGAAAAAGCACGTATTTCTGTATAGAAAAGCAACCTAAAGTGTCCAGAGATAGGCTAACATTAGAAATGGGTGACCTACCCAGTAATCTGTGGGTGACAGGGAAATGGAGGGAGGTATTTCTCTGGGTTTTTTTTGCTTTTGGGGCGACATGGCAAAAACAACACTGTGTATCTCCGTCTATGTCTTAACAATTGTTTGAAGAAATTTGCTCGTACTAGCATTTTAATGCAGTGTTCGTCCTAGAGCACACTAAATAAAACTTCATTTTGCTCTTGGGAGGTACTTTTCCTGTTATCTGCCTGCCATTTGCTCCTGGCAAAGAGATCCTTGAAGAGAAAGAAGACTTTCATCACAATTTTAGTGGACTGAGAACTGCAGCAGCCTCCAAATAACTGATGTTTCTGTGGGCAAGCTCGCACTGAGCATCAGGGGAGATCATTATTTAAAATCAACGCTGAGAAGGCCATTTCTAGTGTCAGTGCTAGGATGAGTCATTTAAAATTATTCCTGGAGCTACTGTAGAACAAGTTTATCAGATTCATACCCCTGATCTGGGTGATTAGCATGCAAGTGCGTGCTCCTCACAGAAAGCGCAGTTGCAGAGTCTGGTCCATTTTTCAAGCTGTATTTCCAGAACTGAAATAATCCATCGTAGAAACAGCCACTGGTTTAAAGCTGGGTCGGCTAGTGAAAACAGCCATCATTTTTCCATTGCAGGATATTAACCTTGTTATCCACGTATCGGTATTTTTCAAACTGCGGCTTTTATATAAAAACAGAAGTGTTGTGCTGCACTTAAGTGGAGGTGACTGATTTCGCAGCAGGTTTCTATGTGCAAACAACTATAAAAGATAGACGACATAGGATTTAGCAGGCCACGCTCAGAGTACTAGCCGTAAGAGTATTGTTTCACATCTTTGGATTTATAGAGACAGACCAGTGTAATGAGAGAATCAGTGATTCATTTCACCTACTAAATAAAAGAAGTATGTTCCAGCTGTCATGAATCGCCATTAATAAAAGCACCTGTGCTTTGAACTAGATAATCAATAACACTCTCAATTTTGGAACAGGTTTTTATACGTTTTATGAACAGTTATTTCTTTGTTTTTCTAACTTTATAATTTTGTTTCTTGTTCTTCACCAAATCAAGAAGAACCAGTCAAACATTGAAATAGTGGATCTGAATCTATCTCTGTTTTTCCACTGCCATAAAATGCACTTTTGAAGATCAAAGCCAGCATCTCAGCAACTGAGGATTAGGTGTCATTTGGCATACTGAATAAAGGTTGAGAGTTTCCCTTTAAGTAGCATCTTTAAAGCTATGTGTTGAGAAAGCTCTCTCTAATCCCCTCTGTAAATACCCCAAACAGAGCAATGATAAACCATATATGTGTCCTGTCACTTTTTCCTGCAACTGTTACAACTGCAGCAATTTCTACTGTAAAAGACACTGTAAGAAAACTTGACACTCCATTTGACAAGTCAGAATGAAGCAACACAATCTCTGTTTTGAATCTCTGGAGAAAATTTGCAACGTGCTTTGAAAAATTCTGCAATTGCAAAATGTCACCAGATAACATTTGAATATTAAACAAGCCTGAAAATACTATGCATGTCCACATACACTTGCATTGAGATAGACAGAGAGAGAGGCAGAAAAAACATGCTGTAATTGTTTGCAAATTCCTACAGATGTTTATTCATTTTCTCTGGTTGAAACTCTATTTGGTATGTGATCAAAAGCAGCTATATAAAGGAGTTTGCCTTTTTTAAGAGCATTCCTTCCATTAATGATAGTATTAGAAGACAGGCCAAAGAGAGGATTTCTGAATGGAAATCTTGTTGACAGTTGTGGTAATCCAGACTGCACTTGGCTATTTTTCCATGTGGTTGTTGGGCTGGGATTTTTGTTTATGGTTCTGGTTGATCACATTTTCATGTTCTCTACAGTCTTTGACAGACAACTTCAAACCAGAAAAGCACAGCTGTAATCTAAAAACATATTCATATCTTCAGTTGCCGCAATCTTCAACTGCTTTCAGGAATTATTATGCTATGCAGTTTACAAAGGATACAAAAAAGTCCATAACATCTATTATCAAATTCAGCTGTAACCTTCCTAGCAACACTACTCAACCGAATATTTGTAAAGCAAAATTTTGGCTTTGCAGATCAGTGTAATAATGGGAGAGTTCCTTAGAAGAGGCCTAGCACAATAAAAAAGCAGAACATTACAGTTAAAAACGCTTATGTAGAAGTAGCCTGACTCACATGACATCCCCATCTCAGAGATGCAAAGGTTAGAGTGAAAACATTAGATCATCTAGTCTGCCTCTAATTCAAACCGTAGAATCTCATCCAGTTACTCCTGTATTGAATTCAGCTGCTTAGGTCTGCCAAGAAAAATCTTCTGAAAAGATATTGAGCTCTGATTTGTGAAGAAGTAGAAATTCTTGACAGTCAAGTTATTTACGTATAGTTTTTTCATTATACTCTTTGATGAAACTGAATTTTGATTGGTGAGTGCACTAGGGAAATTCTGGAAAAAAAAAAATTGTTGCTTTCAGCAATGGTAAATTAATGAACTTCATTCAACTCATCCTATATATCTTCATAAGAAAAATACCAGAAGTGTTCTGCAAATAATCTTGTGACAGTTATAAAAATGAGTGCTCTTTCCAGAAATTGATGGAGAAATAGGGAAAAAATTGATAATTAAAATATCATGGACGACTGAACGGTGGCAGGAAGGACATAGGGCACTATGTCTACATTTTCTCATGAGTTAGATACACAAAATCATGATTGTCTGAAAAAAAACCACACATACGCAATTTATAGCTAAAGATCCATATACAAATAAATGTATGACTCCTGCTGGTTATATTTGAGCTTAAAAGTCTTTGGGTTCTTCAGGGTTTTTTAATCTCATTTTTATGTTTTTTTAATTGTTGTACCCCACCAGTTCTAGATGGCTCACACGTACCGATGCAGAGCTTTGAAATACTGAAGATTTCGTAATGCTGCCTGTTACAGTCATGCCTCTAACAGCCTTGCAGAAAAAGTCACACACACGCACGTGCACGGACACACATACTAATCATATTTACAGTGAATGAATCTGCTGTTTCTGTCCAGGCAGATCCTGTGCCTCACAGACATAGGCGCCAGGTGGTCAGTTCAGAACTGAATTGCACCTAAACCCTTCACTCCGTTTTTAAAACGATGGTACCAACAGCTCCTAGCCCCATCAACAAAACTTAGCATATCAGAGTAAAGGCTGTTCTTTAACTCATTAAATAAACAATCTATCCCAAATTATTTCCCTGGCCAATTTTGTAATTTTAGGGATATGTTTACTCTAAATCAGGCACCAAATTTTCTTTCTCAACTTTTCTTGTTAAGACTTTAGCGCTCTAAAAACTCTTGGAAGGGGAATATATAAGTTACATACAGCCCTTCTCTCAATGGCTGCCAAGAAATGATGGATCAAGTGTTCAGTTATATATATAAAGATAGAGCGATGATTGCAGAATAGAACACATATCTTCAGTGGCTAATGACTTCTTGAAAATTTACTGACACAAACCTTTGGAATAATCAATATTTCACAGAACAGACAACAGTGAAATAAGGCACAGCTGTAAGAGTCAAACACAGAAGTTCATATATGCTGCAGTCAAAGATCAGCAGAGAAGAGGGAGTTTGGTACCTCCGTTTTCTACCTGACACCTAAACCTGCATCTGACCTTGACATTCAGTGGTTTCCTTTTCTTTGGTTCCTTTCAATGGTATATTTATATTTTCCATACAATGTAATATCAAAATAATTTATTTTAGGGGTATTTTCCCTGGCATGTCATTTTCCATGAGGATTACAAAGATAAAGTGGAAACTAAAAGGCATGGAATAGGTCTCACATCAGCAATAGCTGTGCAAATCGGAGGTGACTGTCTTCTCTTTTAAAGTCTTGGGATGAGTAAAGGGAGATGGATACTGCCTACGTTTTCTCTTTCTTCAGATTCCAGACTCTTAGGTCATTAGTAAACAGGGTGATATTACATCTCTGCCACAGTGGGTAAAGTTTTACAGTCCACGTTTAGAAATTAATGTCTAGGAATATGGAGTTAATTTACATTTCTTTAAAGGCATATGATCTGAATTGAAGAGTGCAGATGCTAATGATAATAGAAATCAAGGAGGCTCTTCCTGGAAAGGATGAAAAGTTTTGTCCTCATTAGTCTGCTGTTCTGGACGGCTTTGTTGATTCACTCTTCATGCCATTCATCTAGCTAATTGATAGTTTTAAGTAAACTTGCAAGCCTTTTATACTTCACAGAAATATTCCTGAAGGCTGCTTACTGACAAATAACAAGTTAAGCT
Organism: Phaethon aethereus; assembly: GCF_964289735.1. Classification (NCBI taxonomy): domain Eukaryota; kingdom Metazoa; phylum Chordata; class Aves; order Phaethontiformes; family Phaethontidae; genus Phaethon; species Phaethon aethereus. The sequence goes on from NC_138575.1 coordinate 201,976,554, forward strand.
GCTAACTAAAAAAGGAGTGAGGACACAGTATCTATGAATGGGCATAACACATCTGGTGAAAATATGTTACAGCTAGAAATGTCAACAGTCCATTCCACATGTATTTTTAAAAATTGCAGTACAGGATATATACATGTATCAATGACCTATCTACCTACAGGTGCAAATTCAAGGACAAAGTAAAAAATGGTATCTGATATTAGAAGTATTATAAACTGTTGCGTTCTCTTACATCAGGGGAAAAAAGTGGGGGGGAAGGGGTGGAGAATGCCCCTGTGTTCTGGAGTCACTTATTCTGCTAAAGCAGAACCTGAATCCTGATGGAGAAATCCTCTCTGAAGGGCAAACGGGTTGTCAAGTCTCCAGGAATAGTGCTCCACAGCTGTGGATGTGCTATGGACTTTACCGAAAGGTGTGCAATGAGGTAAAGTCCAGTTGTAGTGACACAGGACTTCACAGGGTCATCCTTCTCACAGAAAGTTTGCCAGAAATACCTGTGATTTGCTTTGCGTGCTAGTCTTTTACTGACTCTGCTCATGGGTTGCCATCCTTTTCAGCCTGGGATGTTTCACAGAAGTCCTGAACTACAGAAATCAGCCTGGTGAACCTAACATTGCGAAACACGTTTCATAGAGCAAAACTGTACGCTTAGTCTTTAAATCCTTGATTTAATTGTTACGTGGCCTACTGTGAATGGACCAGCTTTTCAGATGGCATAAATTAAAGCAAGATTTAAACCAAATGGGGAGCTGGCCCCCGTGACTGGAAGCAATAAAAAACAGGGGGTCCTCATCTAAGCTGGAACAGACCAGATCCAATGTGCTGCTGCCTTCTCCCACACCACCACTGCTCCCACCATAGTACAAAGTGAATCAGATGTCTCCAGAGCTGCAGAAATTATTCGGTTATTCCGCATTTGAGAAGTGGAAGAGTCTAACAAAAAGTTACCATTAGCATCCGTAGTTCATGTAGATTACGGAGGGACTGACAGCTGGAGGATCCTCTCCTCTGACATTTCACTCCCTCTCAAAACCATGAATTTGGGGATGGACACCGGGTGGGTGCTCAGACATGTCACTGGAAGCCACACACCACTCACCGGTAACTCCTACCACCTCAGGGTCACAGCACAGTGTGACACCTCACAAGGAGCCAATGCTCTTGCCAATGAAATTCCTGCATGTTGTTAGTCCCCTCACCCCAACATGTTCTAAAGATCAGATGATACAACAACCATTCACAGAGTAGAATACATTTATGAAATGCTAGTGAAACTCATAGAGTCACAGGAGGAGAGGGGAAGATAAAATGTGTTTAGTGCTTAAGAAGTTGCTAAATACTTAGGTAGGGCAGCGGGATTCTTTTGGCAGTTTCTATCCTCTACATGTAAATCGCCTTTAAAAGCTGATTCAACCCCAAGCATGTTCAAAGTTATTTCAAACAAGAGAAAAATATTAAGTTGTGAGCTTAGAAAAGATGAATAAGAGGGGAAGATGAAGGGATGGAAAGCGAAGTGAGTAGGAGGCAAAAGAAAATGGCAAGTCTGGGAGATTTTTTTTAAAGTTTGCCATGGAAAGCAAAGCAGAGATAAAAGCTGCAGGGAAGCTCACTTGCCAAACAACATGTTGTAAGAATACATCCTCAAATCTCTAACTTAAGCTAGCTTTTCTGGATCATCAACACATATGGCTGCCATACGGCCCGTTAACACCCATAGGCTGGGTTCCTAGTGTCTGGGCTGACTGCTGGGCAGATGAGACGTCCTGATCCATGTTACACTTCAGGCTGGAATAACCCAGGGTGCTGGGGTTGGCTCTCTCTCATGGTCTGCCTACGAAGCAATCTAGTCTGCATGGAATTTCAAGGGGTGTGGTGAAAATCACAAAAAATCCTATTTCTAATACTTTTATTTTGCTTCAAGGCAAATTGTTTGCAAAAACTTTCCTTTTGATTTCTGTTATCCAAATAATTCCAGCTTAAATTGGAACTCAGCTATTAATCTGATAATGACATGGCTGAGACACATTCTCTAACGATTGATCTCAAATGACTTACAAGGCTTTACTTTACCTCATTGTCTGCATTCCTTTCCAGCCAGGAGTTCTGTCAGTATTTAACACACACACAAAACCCCCTCAAATGTAAGTATTAAGATGATTACTATGTACCTGGAAATATCCTTTAATTTTAATTTTGTTTTATTTTATTTTTAGCTTCAAAGCTTTCCCAGGAATGAACACCTGTCTTTCACAGCATTACAAGAAATAGTCGGGTACCTCTGATGCTTTGTTGTGTCAAGTCCTCTAATAGGGACACTGTGAGTATAAGTCACTTTTTAATTAATGATCAAAGCAAAGGACACCTGTAAATTTTGGTTCAGTTTCTTCAGTTCTTTGATATCAGGTTTATCCATTAGAAAAAGACTCCTTTGATGCATATCCTGCTGACACAAGGTATCTTTCATGCTTAGATGCCACAGTGACTGGAGCCTTACAAATGCCGAAAGAGAACAGGATGAAGAGAATACTATGCTTTCCCATTCCAAGTATCAGTTTAAGTCTTATCTCTAAAAGCAGCAAAACTCACCATCCTGTACAGTCATCTTTTACTCCCATGACTCTAATTTCCATTGAAGACCGCAGCTACTTTAAAAGGCGTCGTTAGGAGGTCTTCTTAGGGTCTGGCCCTCAGAGTTAGTGACAGATCTGTGCAAACCTTGCAGCCTGCTCACTGCCCAAACTAGCACCAAGATGCTGCTGAGGAAGGAAGGGAGAGGGAAATTCCAGCCCCTGAGATGGCATCCCCACTTCCCCTACAAAAAAATGGTGAGAAACCCCAGCTCAAATCTCCATGCATTTCTCGGGGAACTGAGAAAAGGGGTAAAGTAGTAGCTCAGCCACCCCCATCAGCCAGTGTGAGCAGTGCACCCAGTACAGGAGGGACAAAGCCCACACCACGTGGACGTGGTAATACACCCTCCTGCATGGAGGGCAGGCAGAACCCACTTTCAGGCTTTACAAGTATTGGAGGGGTGAGGTGAAGGGTGACTGGCCCTGGTTAAATGAAAAAATTGTAATAGACTATCACACGGCTTCACCTGAAGTATTACTTTGAAAGCTATTGATCATTTCTGATGGGGCTTTCTCACCCAAAAAGGTGGCATGTGGCAGAGACATCAGTGTGACATTGCAGTAATTGAGGCCAGGTCATATCACCAACACAGCTACTCAAATAAAGCCGGAGTCAACCTCTTCCTCAGAAAGTACCTAAGTCCTTGCAGGTAAGAAACCCTAAAGTTCAAATAAAGCCTAGCATTTTAGCTGCCTGAATTTTGGACGGTTTATTTCAAGCTAAGTCTAAAGACTCAGATTATGTCATGCAATGATTTAAAAGTGAAATATGCATATGTATTGATGACAACTGTATGGATTCTTGGCCTAACTTTGCCTCTCTGAAAACTAGGTAATGAGCCTAAATAAGTCATCCAGGTTTCCTCTACAGCCAAAGGTGAGCAATAGGTACCTTCAGAGTGCAATGCTCTCTGTCACAGGAAAATATTCATGCTCCAGAGGTGCCAGACTTTTTATAGAGAAAATTGAACACTCAGAGACTAGAGTTAAGTGAAATGAATCCCATTGCAAAGTAAAATATAAGCAATTTGCAAAAGGAGAATTTATCTGAAAAGACTATTGCTTTTCAGAGGGAAGAAAAAGGATTTTAACATAGCTAGATCCAGTTTGTCTGCCTTTAGGTCTCATCTGTTTCTTTAAACTGAGTTTCAAAGGAAACTACACTCCAAAAGTTGTTAAGTAAAATGTTTATCCTCCAGAAATGAGTGATTTTTGTTTGCTTTCCTACATGAAAACAAAAGTGGAAATCCTTGGTAGAGAAAAGCTTTGACTAATGTGATAGCAAATCCGTCAGCATAACTTTACACAGAATAACTCCTGGAAAGGACAAAGATTGCCAGAAATACTCCCTCCCACACCATGCAGATCTTATAGACTGTTCTGAAGGATCTGGAGGGTCAAGGCAAAACATCAGATTCTCAGAAACAACACTATGAACTCAAATATAAAAACTTCTGATTATTTCAGCGTCAGAAAACCATCAAATCAGACCCGAAGCAATACAGGAACGTCATATGCTTTAGACATCATCTGCTTTGCTGTATGTCTGTCTCTGCCTGCAAGGGAAGGAAGGAATGCATTTAAAAAGGAATAGAGGAGAGAAAAAGGGTAGAAATACCTCTCTACACATCATATTTTGGAAGGGGGAAAATAACCTTGCAATATGTCTTTAGAAAATATTTTCTGCATTCTCTTTCCTTCACTGAAAGATACAGAATTTGAACATTGACCTATCTAGACTCTCCCTCCTGCAGTACCTCAAGGCTTTGTAGTCCTCAGTGGATTTACCTCCCCTGCATCCCTGTTGATGTAGGAAAGTATCGTTATCCTTTTTTTACAGATGGAGAACTGTGACACAGGAAAGATTTAAGTATCTTCCCCAAAGTAAAAAGAAGGGTTGAAGTTAAGCCAAGAGTTGAGCCCTGTTCTGTTGCATTGTAAGCCAGTTACCTACTCACTAGACCATTGTTCCTATTCATCTTGCCCTAACCTGAATCTTATAGCCAGTAAATTGTGCCTGTTCTTTTGCCAGGGACTCCAGTAATGTTTTGCGTAATTGTTGTCACTAGTCCAACAGACTGGAGACAACACTTTGTAGATATTACTTCTTTTGTTGGTAAAGCTGCACCTCTGACCAGAGTGGTCTTAATACCTAATATAGAGCAGTTCAGGAATTTTTCCATGAAACTTTGGGAAAAAATGATTTGTTATAACCAAAATTTTCCATACTGTCTTGCCACATTCAACACAGGTATTCTGCAAAAGAGTTTGTGAACCTTTAGAAAGAATTGCTTTTCAGAGAGATTGCAGCCTGATGATTAGGGTGAGAAAGTAGGTTTTGCAGCCCCCATCAGCTGCTGGCAGTTTTGGCATAGGAGTCTCTTGCTTCTGAGTAAAAATTCTGTTGAGTTTCAGGTTCACCAAAGCAAAATCAGTAAATGTTTGTACGCCCTACAAACTAAGTAGAGGATGGACAAAGTGGTGTCTAACAGCGCTCCCTTATCTTTGCCTCCACAATGAGGCAGGTTTAATCTAGATCTGTAAGGCATTCAATTTGATGGGGTTAAATAGTTCCTCTTCCAGGAGAAAAAGTTTTGGTAAAGCTATTGATACTGTCAGCTCAATTTATTCTCTGTTTTGCTGAAAAGTCCTGATCTTTCAATTGTCTGCACTGTGTAGATGGTAGTCTGCTCCCAGGCTCCAATCTGCAGTAACAAACCAGTTCTTTTGGCCAGAAACCCAGGCAGGGAAGAGCAATGACTTTGCTGCAGGGTTGCACACTACCAGCAGCAGAGATGCAACTGCGCCAAGCTTCTCTCTCCCTGCACAGCACAGATGGAGATAGTCCATCCGCAGTATCCCAGCAGGACTCACAGTCCTCACCTTGCACTCGGAGGTCACTGCTTCAGCAGGCTGCTGTAAAATCCCAAATCCAGAGGCTGACAAGCATCCCTCCTGCTGTTCAGCTACGTAGCTTATTGGCTCCAACTCCCCAAAAAAAAACCAAAACCCCAGAAGTCAAGATTTCTCAGGGCAGAGAAAGGGAGCAGGATCTCAGAGGAGACTCAACCACTTTCTTGTGTAGACCACAAAGCAGCATAAATGAACCCAGTTACAGTATTTCTGTCTGGAAGCATAGGATTTACACTCAGAAGTGAGGGCTCAGCTCCTTGCTCTGTTGCAGACACCATGCGTGACCTCTCCTCATCTGTAACGCATACATAAACATTATTCCACCCAGACTGACAGTAGCTTCTGTACAGCTTCAAGCAATGTGTTTGCACAGATGGGGTTCAATCCTTAGAGGGTGTTTCTAGCTGTTGCTGTTGCCCCAAACTATGAGGAGCAAGCATCAATTCATGACCTGGGTTTGCAAATTGATAGTCTGAACTATTCTCAGACAAATGAAAAATTTAGCTTTTGAGGGGGCTTGTCCTGAAATACAGAATTCCCCACTTCGGAAGGACGGAAGGGAGAGGAGCGTGGGCAGGAACAGGGAGAGCTGTTTGGCTTTTTTTCATGTGAATTGTTTTATGTGAACTAGTTCTGACTCCCTCATGGAGCAACACAGAGCTGACAGACAAGCAGTTTATCAGCCATGCCTCCGATAATGAAAGAGGTGTTGTTAGTTGAAACAAAGTGATTTTGCAGAACATTAATACCCTCAGAAGACTTGTATCTATCTGCCCTTCATTGATCTAGGTAGGGAGGTAGCGCTGAGCAGCTCTGCAGTTAACGCAATGGAAGCTGGTGTACTAACGTAATTGTGTAAGTTGGACAACAGCAATGGCATTAACATATGGAACTGCACCGGCAAAATAATGCAGTGATGAAAGTTGAGTTGCTGAAAAGGTAGTTTAAATTTCTGCCCTACACTGTCTTCAACAGCCAAAATCTGGTAAATTTTGTGACAAAATTGTTCACTGTCTCTTTTCCAACATCGAAGGTAAATACCAGTCTGTCTGTGCCATCTCAAACCATGAGCTGTCCTCCCTGCTGTTGTGTCAGGATCCTGCAGGGAGAAGGACTGGGCAAATACTCACCAAGAACACGGTGTTGATTCAACAATTCAAAATCAAGCTGATCTCACTCCTGCAGGGGCTGAGGACAAACACAGAACTGCAGTAGCTGGGACACCAATGACACTCCCTTTCTCCCAACTCCCTTAATCCTGATTTCTGACAGTACACCATGGACTGGGTGGTGTATCTGCCCTCCTTCACGGGAGATCCTGCATGGCTGGATCTTCCCCCAAGTTTGCGTGCAACATCTTAACAAACAGGGGAAGGTTCTGTATTCCCCTCACTATACTTGAGGAATCTTGTAAGAATCAGTGACACAGGTTTTAGAGGCAGCAAGAGTCTAGAAGGATGGCTCTAGTCTTCCATCATATGTTTCAATGCACATCCCACTAACAAGAATAGGACATCAAATGTCAACCATCCACCTCTGACCTTCTGAACTTTAATGCTATTTATAAGCATCCATATCGTTCCTACCAGCAGGATAAAAAAATTCATTTAACTTAAACTGCAAATAGTAAATTCTATGTTCAAAAAAAACACAAAGAAAATACATTCCCAGCTATTCAAAATATAACAGAATCCTGAGATTCTCTCAGAAAGGCATGTGACACAATCCAGAAGTGTTGTACTATCCAGAAGGATTGATATTCAGCCTATATCCTGTCTCAAAGACGTTTGCTGAAGCCATTTCCAAAAACAGTTCTGCCACAGCCATAACCCAATGGACAACTGTGGTCCTGCAGCTCACACAAATACGGTCCTTTCCAGAGAGCTGGGAATCCTATGTCAAGGCTTTCTATATTCTATTCTATCTTTTTTCCTCTCCCCTTAGTAAGATGGTGGGAGTATCTTCATATAAACCTTTTTATTTTCCTCGTTTTACAGTCATCTTCATTTATATCAAGATTCAAATTTGTCAACAGTAAAACTGAGTATAGCTAATGAAGCACAGATCCAGGAGAGAGGGCTTTATCATACCTTCAGTACAAAAGTGTTATTGAAATATACTGCAGACTCTGATCTGAAACTGTAAAGGTCAATCTTTAAATAACCAGGTCTTTGGGGATTTGACCTATCCAGAAGCATTTTAGCTTTCACTGGATTTTCTCGTTCAAATTCAGCTCTCTGGAAATAGAGCCGTGTCCAAGAGTACATCAGCAGGGCAGCGCTATTCTTAGACTAACGAGTCAGAATCTGCTTGTCTCAATACTCGTCACATTGTCACCAAAACCGAGGAGTGCAGCTGCGGATGCCGAGCCTGTTGCGCCGTACTGCAGCGCAGCTGGCGTTTCATTCTCGACGCCCTGTGATTTAGCCTGACCACATTCAAGACAGGAGGAAGTAGTACAATTCCCAGAGCCCTCCCACTCTCAAAACACATGAGTTGCCATCCTGCATCGAACGCTTGAAACACTGAAGGGGGTAGCTGACCATCAGTTTTCCTGTTGCCCATAGAAAGAGTTTCTTGTTAACCCTGACTTGGATTCTGCCAGGTCCTGACAAAATCTGGGAATGGGGATCTATATCATCTGACACGTATGTGCAGGAGGTGAGAGGGCAAAGAAGGTAGGGGAATGGCAGGAAGAAGTACCCAGGTTCTCAAGTCATTGGAAGAAGTGGGCACAGCAAGCAAACAGCTCTAGGGATCCCAGGTCATTTGTAAAGGAGAGCAGGGAAGAGCATGGTTTTCTGAAACTCACGTTAGGGGAAAGGGGAGGAGGGGTTAATCTCCAGCCCCTGTTTCCTCTCACAACATCACAGGTGTTCCTAAAGAGCAGTGTTGACAAGGTAAGCGCAGCACAGCAAATGGATGAGCTATAATTATTCCTAGGCAGATTGTAGATTTAATTGCCCAGAAAATAATCCAAACACTCTCTGGACTGTTCACATCCTACGTCCTAATGCTGAACGGCCCTTTTGTAGCTTCAGCCTGAAGGTCATGCATGAAGTCAGCTAATCGTGTTCAAGATAAGGAGACGCTGGCTGCCACATGTCTACCCTATTCCACTCCTCAGCCTCTGGAGCCCCAGACAGAAGGCAACAAAAAGCATGTATCATTACAAAGCTTTGGTTTGTCGTTATTACTAACGCTTTGCCCATAGGTTTTTGAAGATCTGTTATTGTTTTGGATTGACTCAGAGCTAACGTACCTGCAAAACATATTCTCATTTGCAGAGAGAATCGCTTCAGTCACTTGGCTGACTCTTCTGAAAAAGATATCAAATTTTTCACAAGGGTGGTTTTGTATTCAATAACTCCTTGGTAGCATGCTTAACATGCATTCTTTGTAATGCCAGCCCTTAGTTGCTAGTTTGTTCATAAATATACAGGCAAATGAGACATACATTAGACTATGTAATCTAGAACCCATTTAAGTCAATGGAAAATCTCCTATTGACTTTCATCAGCATTGGAAGAGCCCCAGTGTTATCCTTGTGAGACCTTCCAAGGCTTTGAGCTTCCAATATTGTCACCATGGTCCAGTCATTACCAGAGAGAATATGAAGATAAACTCAGAAGATTTGCTATTTTTATTGTTGCCACATTAAGAAAAGAAAAATTAAAAAAGAAACACACCAGAAATATACTGTACAGAATTGTAGGTCTAGTCCACATAGAAAGATTTCAGAGTAATGGGTGCTTTCTTGCCCTTCATTCAAGGCCAAGGCTTACTCAGCAGTTCTCACTGTTATTAAATCAGCAAAACCTAAAACTTTGCATAATTGTCAAAAGAATTAATCAACAAGTTTCATATTTTTAAAATGACAAAAATAGTCACAACTGTTATCATGCTTCCTTTGAGTCTACAATGACAATGAAAATATAAGCATTGATATAGCTATATTAATTACAGTAGAAAATAAGGGACTAGGAAAGACATAACTTACTCAAGGCTGTAGGCAAAGGTGAGAACTAGCCCTATATCCACCGACTCCCAGATTAACGTGCTAACCCCTGAATCTCACTTTTTCATAAAACTATAGCTTTAAATTCTCTGTGTTTTCAAAGTACATAAAACCTCTATAAAATCATAAAAAATAAAGAAAACGTCAAGGCTTCAAGAAATGTGCCTCAAAGCATTTTTATTATCTCAGAGTGGAAGCATTCTTGATGTCAAAGAAGTGAGCTTTCTGTTGCCAGTGAATTTATATTTGACCATATCTGAAATAGAAAGATTTTGCTGTGGTTATGAACCTGAAAGTATTTCAGTGGCTTGCAGTAAACTGCAAATAGTCCCTCAGTTCTACAGCTCAACACTGCAGTATGACATTGACAAATGTTAAACCAAAGCAGGGATTAAACACGACATTTTATAAACCAGCTCTCAAATCTCCTAGTAGTGGCATCTCAATGATAAAAACAACATAATCCAACACAGGGGGTCAACGCACGGGAGGGCCATCACGGAGACGCTTTCCCATGGTGGCAATGGGAAGTTCCCGGTCCCTCCCGTCCATTCAGGATTTCTCAGCCACGGCCACAAGCCACTCGCTTAGCTGTGTGCCAGGACTGTGCAGCTGCAAGAGCAAGTGGGAAGCTCGGCCAAGTAACTCTTCACAGGGCATTTAGACATATAATATTTTAGACTCGTGAGTGTGGTCTTTCAGACCACCAGACAAAACACAGAGGCGGCCTTTGCATACTGTGGCCAGCAGCACGCTCTGAAGGTTTCCTGGTATAGGAGATGATGAAAAGTAAAGCACTGCAAATGTCATCAATGCATCATGACTCCTTCGATAGTTTATATTTGTTAATGTTATGTATGAAGCATAACTGAGGCCCGGAAAAGATCAGAGCTGCGTTATGCCTTGTTACTCAGACAGACACACACAAACAAAAGAAAAAGAAAGTGGAAAAATCCTGCATGCTGTTTTCTGTGGCTATAACTGTCAGTCTGAGAAGGATCCTATTTTAGTTACATACTAGGGAAGCAGTTTTATGGTGGAATTTCCAGAGTTTATGAATGGGACTGTAGGATGTGGTTGCTCACTGTACCCAGCAAGTTGGAACGACCTTTCTGGACCGACATTCCCTTTGCCCAAGTCAGTTCAGCGCAGTCACCATCCCAGTTCCTCTCCTCCTGCACTTTCACGTGATGTCTGGTCTCTTTAAGAGCCTTCTGTATTCCCTGCCTCTCCTCCCTCCTTGAACTCACAGTGAATTACTCTCCCATACACTTTTCCACATATTTTAAGCCATCGCAGACACTGAGAACAGATTTATTTGAGGCAGTTATACCTCTCCAGAATAAAACCCATCCTCAACAAATAATTTGTGATGATGGTTTACTGCACGTGACATAGGACCACAGAGTCATACACCATAATATGGAAAGCAGTTCATCTCCTTATGATAGACCATCATAATACATGTTTACTGTCATGGATAGATTGGTTTTAAGCGTAGAAGACCAAGCTGGGATGTAAGAGGGGATAATGAAGATTTCTGGACCTTGTAAGACCTAGTAAGGATTTTTACAAATCCCACTTCGTTCTTCTAATGTTAGTAAAGCATAACCGAGTGTGAGAACTTGAATATGATCTATCTCCTTTCCTATAATCACCTTGAACCAGAAGACTTAGCTGCACATGATGCAGAATGTGGACTGAGGCCAGTATCTCCAAATAAGGCTTCCTGTTAAGTTCACTAAATCCTATTCTAGGCAGTTAAATAAATTACCTCTTTCTAGAGGTGCCAATTCCTGCATGTTCAGAGACAATAAACAATCAGCTGTATATTTTTTGAGAGAGAGAATTTTAAACTCCATGTGTATGTTGACTTTATCCTCCCTAATGAGTTAGCATCAAAACAATATTTCTCATAGAAATGCTGCTGAATCACTGACTTCAGAGAACATTTAAGTCTTCTGGCAGGATCATGACATGATTCCCTAAAATTATTTGGTTAAAAGAAGCCAAGTGATAATAGAAACCACAAAATTTCGAGTTCTTGTTATGATTCATGGTCCTCATCTTTTAGGTTTTTTCGCATTAGGAAGCCAAAGGTGGGGAAAGCCAAGATATTATTTCAATTATATAAGTGAATCTATCAGATCAGCAGCCAGAATATCCTGCTACAGACATACTGCCTATTGCTGACACTAGCAATAAGTATACTGATCTGTGTTTCAAGCACAGGATTTCTTGAAAACCTGTCAGGCAGTTTTTCCGAGGTCTGAGCGTATCATATGCTTGGTGTACTGAACTCCTCACAGGTATCCTGTGGGATTGTTTAACTTTCTCCAGAACAAAACTTCTGCAGCTTAATTCTCACACCACCTCTCATGGTGAGCTGTACTTTGTTTTGCAAGTTCTGTGTGACAGTGAATGACAGAATTGAAGCAGTGGAGTATGTGTTTTGAGACCTTTCCCTCACTGAGGCTCACAAGTGTATTTTAAAATGGACAAGTGACATCATTAATCCTTCAGGCCAGTGACCTTTTTCTCTTTCTTCTGGCTTCAGCAGCAAATAGTCTTTGTCTTTCTTCTCTTCAGATTCAGAATGTGGAGAGTACTTAGGGAATGTGTATAGTTCCTGCTGCCACACATAAATCTGATGCTTCATACATAAATATGATGCGTATTAACACATTCATGGAACATTATCTCCACCTCCATTTTTCAACCTTTTAATCTTCACATATTCAAATAAAGATTATTGCTGAACTCTGCAATGTGAGACTGAGATTCTTCAGGGTCTTTTTGAAGTGCTCAATAGCGTGTATAATGTATTTTTTGCATCTAATTATCTATATTCAATTATAATTTATTGAAATTATACATTTCACCATTGGAAACCTATAAAAACAGACACGCTTCTGTATGCTACAATTTTATATGGTGATATCTCATTTTCGTATGACTTTATAAATATAAATTATACATATATCTATCCATACATATACATTAGTGTGCACATATGTAAACAAATATATAGTTTTATATAAAACCGGGTAACTCAAGATTATGTCCAGACTGAAGAGCCTTTAAAGATAACTCTGCTTTTACCAGAAACATCTCAATTTGCCTTTTACTCTGCCTTGCTTGCAACATGTACATATGTGTCTGTATTAAGACAAATATATGTATATGCATATGTGTATACACATATTCACAATATATGGGTTATTCTTACGTATTATACACGCTTTTTAAATCCTCAACATGTGACACACACAGCTTTCTGTTTTGCATGAGCAGAGGCTTCATTACAAACCATGTTCAACTTTGTTCCTTCCTCTAGAAAATAGAAGAGTTCACATAAGCCATGTAAACAAAGCGTGGCAGTAACACGACCCCTTAACATAACGTCACACTTCTCTGATGTCACCATCCATCTACTTCTGTGTTTAAATCTGTCAGCTCTCCAGGATGGGGGTGTCTGGAGGACCTGTGCCAAGTGCTCCATGCAGTAAGTCTCTGCACCACCCCGTTGCCGGCATGCACCGCGATACACAGGAGCACTGTCTTCATTTTCTGCCAAGTGCCTACGTGGGAGACATGGGATGGCATTCACTTCTGTTCCTATTACTGCCTAGAGACAGTCTTGAATTGTTAGCACACCTGAAAGATGTAAGTTTCTCATCACAGTTTTCTTTTCCCAGGATAGGGTGCTGTAATACATCTCTCAGTGTCATGAGATTAGCTTACATCATCACCAGGTCACTTCTCAGTCAGCAACTCATCGTATTTGGCAAATCCCATTTATTATCATTGTACCTTGATCCAAGTAGCCCAAGTCCCACTAACCACGCTGTCAGGAGGGTAGAGGAGATTTTTCATTTGTGATGTTGAGGAGAAGGTGTTCTACCCAAAGAGAGGGCAAGTGTCTTGAACTAGAAAGCTGGTCACACTATCATTTATTACACTGTCTAACGCCAGTGCAGGCTTTCTCAAGCTGGCAAGTGAGAGCATCTTCTTCTGATCCTTGTTGTTACACTGAATAACTCTTGCATCTTCTCCCCCACCCCCCCCAAACTGTCAATAACCTGTTCAAACTCTAAATGCTATAAACTCAAGTGTTGGGATATCTTAGGGTCAGTTTATCCCTGTAATACAGGCTGAAAATATTTCTTCTGCTTTTTATTACATTATATAGATTCAACTTTTTTTTTAATATATAACTTCAATCAAAAGAATACATAGTAGGGCTGGGGATTGTAAAGCTTTTTTAATGCTATTTACTCCCAATTCTCTATACAATAGTAGGTAGAATAAATATTTTTTCCTCTCTATTTAAGAGCAGGCTTGTATGTTTTACACTGCACTAGTACATGCAACGCTGAGAGACAGTCATGGTCACCAAGGTCAGCTTCATTTCATTGCAGGGTTTCCTGCATTTCTCATTAGATTTAAAATAACTTTTGGTACCGCACACCATGATTTCCATTGAAAATACTGGCTCATGGCCTATGTACAAAGCATTTTTTTCCATTGATGGGTGAATATCAACTGTTCTCCTTAAAGAACAAAGTAGCTGGTGTAACTACTAGCATCAGGCAGCACAGGCAGCATGAGGTCCAGCTCTCTCTAAGAGCCTCACAACTTCATGTGCAGAAGATGGCAGAAGGGCTTGCAGCTGAGGAGATAGGCAAGGCACCTTCAGTGCAGCCTTTGTCAACAGATAATATGATCTGCTGAGGCCTGCCGTGGGTCTGCTAGGCACACCTCAGAGCCTGTTCGCCCTTGGGAATCAAAGCCTGGGGCCTGTGAAGCGCCCACATCATGCTCCAGCACAGCACAGGGCAAGTGTGCTCAGGGTAGTTCATATGCACCAGTTCTGGTACCGGCCACAGCATGATGGGTTTCACTGTGGCTTTACAGTACAAGTACAGCTTGAATAGCACTGAGTATCAGCTCAAGTGGAAGCTCTCAGTTGGGGTCCAGAGTGGGACAGGAACCCTTAAAATCACCCCAGCATATCAACTGTAGAACAAAAAAAGGTGAGGATCAGCAAAACTGGAGCTAAACACAGGTGTTTATTCTCCAGCATCCCTGTGCATAGTGTTGCTCCATTCAGATGGAGTTGCTCAGAGGGACTTACCTGCTTTCAGGAAACCCTAAAGGTCTCACTACCAACTATCCAGCATGAGGCATCACTGTGATCCCCTTGCCAAACCTGCACATTTTGCCAGAGGCAGGGGTTAGCACCAGAAGGCCTTTCCCCACAACCCTTCACCACTTTCAGATCCAGAACTAAAACTGGTATTTCAGTTTGTACTCAGCCTTACTCCCTTCCTTTGCCTTATCCAAGGACCTGCTTTCCTGAAGGTCCATTTGCAGCCCGACCTGAGGTCAGTCAGGTGCATGGCTTGCTCTAGCCATGGCATAAATCCGATGTGTGATGGTGTGGGTGTTGTTACCTCCTGTTATGGCCCTCAGAAGTCAGTTTACCCACATAATGTGAGGAAAGATACACCGAAAAACTCACAGAGAAGGTGGAGATCAAAGTTAGCGGTAGCATTACCAGATTTTACAATGTCTGTATAGTTCTGGAATATACAGGGAAATTAATAACCTGTATGTTTTAATACAGGACACAGAATTTGTGACTATAATACAGGAAATCCCATATTACATGGCATGTCTGGCAACCATAACGTTATTCTAGGAAAAGCAAATTTTATGCTTGAGCGTGCCACAGAATTCTTCTGTGATGCTGAGTAAGTCTCTCTGAGCAGATTTTCCCTCATCCTGTGTTCCTCGATTTTGCATCTTTCTCATTCCCCTCAGGCTGCCTCCATTTCTTCATTGCTAGGGTAGCAGAAGGAAGAACAGCAGGAGCAGAGGATATTAGACCTTGCTGTTAGATGCTGTGCCATAGCTGTACGTGGTAACAGGAGGAGAAATTACAGGGCAAGTCATGTTCTTCTGTAGCCTTGGGACAGAGGATGCCCAGTGCAGATGGCATCTTCGGAAACCTAAGTGCCAATTTCTGCCAGGTCGCTGTTGAGCAAATAAGAACTAAGGTTTCAAGAAACACATAACTTGGCCAAATCTGGGCACCTCTTTACCGATAGGAATTAAAATGCACACTCTTTGTGATGAAATTTCCAAAAGACCTCAGGCTGAGGTCCCTACCCCACATGGAAAATGTAAGTGTGCTCAGGTCATTTGACATAAGTAGCTGAAAAATGGAGTCTTGTAATGGAAAAACCTTAAATCAAAGAGACTTTTACTTGCCTTGCTCATAATAATTATATTCAAATAGAGGCTTTACACAGTACTTATTATTCATACTTAAGGTTGTGGTCAATTTCTAAGCACGACTAGACTGAATTTAGAGGGAGGAAAAAAGCTTTTGTATGAAATAGTGATTTACACAAGATTCCATGTGAGTTTGATGGCAAAACCAGACACAGAAATGGTAAGTGGAATCCTGCGGTTAGGAAAGTAAAAGGAAATTTTGCCACTGATTTCCACAGCATCAACCTTTCTATACATGGTCACCCATTAATAGTCCAGAATTCATTTTGTCCATCCATGAAAGACAGCTGACTCTCACAAGAGATGCAAAGACTTTTTTAGCAGTATTCCTCAGATTAAGACAGGTGGGTGTAAATAATGTTTTTGTTTAACTAAAATGTCAAAAGATATTTTATTTAAGCATGTGTAATTATTCAAATTGGAATTCGGCCAGGTCACTGTAGTTAGTGTTCCTCTTTCATCATGCAAAGAAATTTCTCCCTATTTAATGCTGGGTCTGACAACTTTAAATCAGAGGAACTAATTAAACTATTAAGGAAATATAAACCAAAACCTTAAAAACTAGGTTTTCTTGACTTTCCCTTTATAAAAGGGAACCTGCCATGTTTTCAATACATTCAAATATTTTTCTTGCATTTAGAGGGATAATATTCTTTTTTTTAGTGGAATTTGTATGAGGTTCTAAAAGAAATTCCCTATGCATAGGAAGTCCATATGGTATGATTATTTTGGCATGGAACTAGAAGGTCTTTCTGGTTTGATCTTTAGCTTGTCCTGAGCATATTAAATAACTGTTAAACTCTATTTCTAGCTAGTTAAACTCCTGTACTGAGTCAGAAGCTATTACTCACAATAAAGGAAAAAAAAAGTCTAATAATAACTTGTGATGGGCACGTAGTGAAATATATCTTTCTTCCACTCTTGGAACCTGTGGGTACCTCCAAAATACTTGACATATGCCTGGTAACCAAATCTGTTTAATATCTCAGTGTTCACTCATGTATCTGATATATATGCAAAGCAAAAAGTTAAAAGATATAGCCAAGACTCCTGCAAGATGAGTATTACGAATGCACAAAACTCTCACCAAAATAAAAAAAACAAGACACCCTCCCCAGACCACAAAGACCATTTTGATTTCTCCTACTGCTGCCACACAGCCAGAAATCTGAGTCTGGCCGCTACATGTGTGGGAAGGCAGAGGGCTCAGCGTAGTGCTCCGGGAGGTGCCGTGCCGAAATACCTGGTTATCTGCAATCTTCTGCCAGTGCCAGGGACCTGCCCAGGAAGAGGGAGCAGTTGGCACGAGGCTGTGCTCCAGCAACATGACTCCAGCCTAACAACCGCAGAGAGGATCTGCCAGCCAGGAAACATGAGTGGCCCCAAGGACAGGGATGTCCTGAGCCACCTCCCATCCAAACTTACAGTCCACACGGTCTGCCAGCCGGTCTAAATCTGTGAGCCCAGCAGTCCTATGGCCTTAATCACCCAAGAAATCCTGCAGGCATCATGAACGACTGCTGAGCAACAATATTTGCACATGAAAGTGAGGAAGGCTAAATGAAGTAAACACTAACTCTCATGAGTCCAAGATTGTTTAAATAAGCTTGCAAAATACTCTATTTTTAAAGGCATTAAGGTGAAATTGGATTAATTTTCTCCATTTGAAAATCTTCATGTATGCCTGAAGATCTGGTAAATACTTTTACATGCATCCCTTAAAGAGGAAACTGAATTAGTCTTTGATGTGACATGCTCCTATGAAGGAAGGCTGAGAGAGCTGGCGTTGTTCAGCCTGGAGAAGAGAAGGCTCCAAGGAGACCTTATTGCAGCCTTCCAGTACTTAAAGGGGGCTTACAAGAGAGATGGGGACAAACTCTCTAGCAGGGCCTATTGCAATAGGACAAGGGGTGATGGTTTTAAACTAAAAGAGTGTAGATTTAGACTAGACATAAGGAAGAAATTTTTCCCAATGAGGGTGGTGAACCACTGGCACAGGTTGCCCAGAGAGGTGGTAGATGCCCCATCCCTGGAAACATTCAAGGTCAGGTTGGATGGGGCTCTGAGCAACCTGACTGAGTTGAAGATGTACCTGCTCATTGCAGGGGGGGTGGACCTTAAAAGGTCCCTTCCAACCCAAACAGAACTATGATTCTATGATTGTATGTGAGGAACATGAGAGGTCTAGGTTAGCGCTATAAGGATTAAAGAAGAGATCATAATATGAAAAAAAAAAATAAATGTCACGAGCGGCAAATTTACAGAAACCTTACGCCTGTCTCTCTCGTACAAGTATTTCTTGATATTGTTGCAGATTATATGTAAAGAAATAATAATTCTGGTACTACATCAAAGCTCAATTAACATGTACCACAACTTGAAAATAAAAAAATCAAGGAAAAGTTTTCTCACTTCTACCTACAGGTCATCTTAAAACAAAAGAAGCAGTGTTCAAAAGAACAGGTTTCTTGGGAAAATGGCTGCTTCTTTGAGATTAATATAGCTGACATTGTCAGGAAGTAAATCCTATTGCTGTCTTGGCAGAAAGTTTTCTTCTCTGTCTGTGCTGAAGAGCCAAATTTGAATTTTCATGGCTCAGAATACAAACCCCTTGCAGCTTGTACTCTTCCAAGGAAATCCACTCCACCATCTCACACTACTAAACTGACTTGCACTCTCTGCATACCAAAGCCCTTTGTGGGTCCGTGGAGATAACCTCCTTGGCTGATTTTATTACAAACAGAACATTCATTCACAAAAGACACAACTAGCACACAATGATCAAACATTATAAAACTATTTGCAGTAAAAAAAAAAACACCTCCATATAGAAACTATGGAAAGATTATGTAAATAATTTATTTTAAGATAAATCGTCTAATGTTATGGCTAAGATCAACGGGGGAAATATGATTCTGAAAAAGCAAAATGACTGGAGTCAAGGGGGAAATAGTATATTCATTTTTATATGTATAAAATTAACAGTAAAGTCATAATTGAGCTAATCATGATAAAAATATAGCAGATTTGGTGAATAGCTTATCATGTTTTGTAATGTTAAAGAGGCCATGCCACATTGCCTTTTATTGTCCAAAGATCATAGATTTGTTCAGGTTGGAGGGGACTTCAGGAGGTCTCTAGTCCAACCTTCTGCTCAAAAGAAGGTCAAAACTGAATTCAGACCAGGCTGCTCAAGGCTTTGTCAGCCCTCTATAAACCTTCAAAAATGAGGTTTCTCAACCCGTGAGGCAGCCTGTTCCAATGACTGACTGTCCTCATGGTGTATCTTTTCCCCTCCTTATACCCAGACACCCCCTCCACCTCCCTTTCTATTAAATTTCAGCTCATCAAATCTCTTCGTTCTCCTCTGCGCACCCACTGTGAAGAGCTCAACTTTGTCTCCTCCATGACATTTCCACAGGCACTGGGAGCTGCTGTTAGGTCCTTCTGAAGATGTCTCTCCTCCAGGTTGAACAAGCCCAGCTCCCTCAGTCTCTTCTCACAGGGTAAGTGTTCCAAGATCCAAACAGGTAGAAGGAACCGCATCCCAGGTGCAATCCTAAGCACCCTTTCGTCTTTCCCTGTGCCTTCAGGATCCAGGACTACTTCTACATGGAACAAATGGCAACCTCTGTGCACATATGTAGCCTGGAGGTTTTTTAATTTTCCTATAAAAAAATATATTAAGTTACTAAATCATATAGTCCCTATCAAAAATAACTGCATCACTACTTTGCCTGTCTCCCTATCTTCATAACCATTCTGCTCACCGTCACCTCAATGCTACACTGGATACAAGACCCCAAAAGATCCATGAGATATCTGTGACTTACTTTCAGCTACAATATGCTCTATCTGTAGATGAACATTAACTGCAAATGTTGGAAAGCGATCACTCTTTGTGACACAGCTACTCTCCCTTTTCAGTCAAACCACCTCCTGCAGACAGTAAGATGTGCAGATATCCATCTTACTCAAAATACGAGTAAATAAATTAATCAGTAGGAAAGTTCTTGTTACTGTAACAAAAAGTCATAGGGGCATTTGCTGCATCATTAGTCTCTTTACATCCAAACAGTACTGGTCAGCCTAAAACAGAAACAGTTTCCACTTTCACTTGCAGTAATTACTTCTGTGTCACTGTATGCAGAAGGTCCATGCAATGTGAATTGCATGTGGAAGGAATGAGCATGACCCACCTTCTCTTTCCATATCAAGCAATAATTGCACTTTTTCCATTCAACCTTCCTGGCCAGAGGAAAGCTTTCCTAATGTCCAGAAGTTTCCAACTGTACAGAAGGGCCCTTCTGAGCATCATTTTCTCACAAATCCTGCTCAGTTTGTCATAGCTTATCAAAAGCAATAGATAAGCTAATATCCCCAATGGATTTCTCTCAAAAATAGGCCAGCAATCCTGACCACAGCTGCCACATTTCATTGAAACATTCAAAAATAGGTATCAACAGCTTCCTCTGCGTACAGTAAGAGCCACCTAAATCAAGGCAGTTACTTTTACTATAAATATCTTTCTAAAAAGAATAAGAAATGTCTCTTCAGAATTTTTTTCCTCCAGTCACTTTGGATTTTTGAAAAAGGCTGACTCCATAAAGACCAGCATTGTGTCATTGTCACATCTGATGGCCAAGTCTGCACTGTATAGAAGGTGTTTTGGACACAGATTTTCTTCTCATCCTCACTTAAAGTGAAATCTCATTATAGTTTATGACCTGTGATTTACAGGCTCGAATTGAGTTAAGATCAATCTCAGCACATCATTTCTGATCCAGTCTAGGTGCTCTGGTTCATGTAAGTCTCCGTTGACACGAGGCCAGGGTATGCAATCACTCGTTACCTATGCCATCGCCCCATTGATGGATTACTATGAAAGAAGTTGGCTAAAGAGGCTCCTCTGTGTCAGGCCACCACGGGGGCCAGCGACTCCCTGGGGGCCGGGAGCAGTGAGGGCTCCCAGGGGTGGCAGGGCCCAGCAGCCAGAGCCTGTCCCACCATCCCAGCCAGGAGCAGAGCAGATGGGGGGCAGCCCAGGGGGTTGACATGGGGTCCTGGGCTGTGGGCAGGTGGGGGAAACTCTGAGGGGGCCCAGGCAGGACTGTTAGAGCCAGCGGTGCCCTCTGGGCCCTGACACTCTGATACCATCAGAGAAGCTTGTCTACAGTTCAGCTGCTTGTTTTTTCTCTTTTAATGAACATATCTCGGGAGCACAGGAATTACGAAAGTCCTGTTGCGCTGCCCAAAGCTGCATTGTAACTGATAAAAGGTTGTGGTGTCCAACACTGGAGCTATACATGGCTTTCAGATGGCTGATGCTGGTTTCTTGAACTTTACCTACCCTGCTCTTTGGCTGTTTCAGTTCCTGAACTACATCTCCCATGGCTGGCACTGGACTTGCTTTGCTGACTCCTAAAAGAAAATCCCCTTGCATAGATCTTACTTGGGCATTTCCTTCCTCATGTCACACCTATAAGGACATATAATTACTTTCTTTCCTACCTTTTGCACGTTCCACAGAGGGAGCCTAGCTCTTGGAGTAGGATATTGGTGGCCACCTGAGTTACTCTCTGCAAGTGTACCAGAAGCACAACGCACATCCCAGAAACACCGTAATTAGTCTGGACTGTTCTTCAATTTGTTGGATACAGGATATGTGCAGAAAGAAAAAGGAAATGGCAAATGCAGGTTTTTTACACTCCAGAGAACTGGACTGCAGAATCTCTCCTGCACTGAAGGCACCTATGCCATGATGCCTCAGAGCTAGTACAGCAGATCTAACAGCCCCTCAACCATCCCTGCTCTGCACGAAACATGGCAGGAGACTCTTCAGAGGTGTCACCAGGCTGCTTCCATTTTTACCAACACATGGACCTACTGGAGATGTAACAACATACATTGACATATCAATGTCCATTTCTTCCTTGTTTAACCACTCACAGAAGACAACATTTCCTCCTCTGTACTACTAGAGAGCAGTCCTAAACACTGAGTCTTACTACCTTTATTGCTACACTGCAGCCTGCAGTGGCTATCTGAATCCAGATAGCTGTGAATGGTATCTTTTGCCCAGTCAATTATCTCTTGATTTAAAGCAAATACAAAAGGGGTGGAGAGGAATCATTTCCCATCTAGCTACTCAGCCAGAAAGCAAGTTAAAAGACTAATAGATTCACCAAAGAAGTATTCTTCCATAGACCAGAGCTTCTCTGTACAGTTAAGCTCCCTTTTAAGATGTTAAAATTGTAAATAGAACTAAACTAGTATAAGCAGAATGGAAGGAAGTAAAAGTCCCAGCAATATTTAACTCCACTGTCCATAATGACAGGATACATGCTTCTGAGTAATCATACAATACAATCATTAATCATTGGAGAAAATATGAAAACATGACAACATCAAAATAAAGGAAGCAAAATTGAACGTTCTATGGAAGAATGCAGTAAAAATGCCTCAAAACATCAGAATAAAAAAATACTGGGCCTGCTCACAAACACTGATGTGAAGCAGAAATAAGTCTGTCGGGAGAGTGGTTATTATTCACAGGCTGACACACACAGATTTTGAGTGAATAGGACTTGGCTGTTACTAAGTGCACAGAGTTCACCTGTCCCTCAGCATTAGAAATATTGGATAATGGAACTAAGCAAGAGCTGGTGTTGTGTGAGCTAGAGATGAGCAGGAAGAGGATAGGGTTTGACCTTTACAAAATTATACAGTCCCTATTAAACTTTTGATGAGAAGTGGCAATTTTGGTTTGGCAAGTTCCTCAGTTAAGGGTTATATACTCAAAACCACAAGTGGTTTTATCTATGTCCCAATTTACACAAATCCTTAATTTCAGGGGAATTTGATAGGTATGAATTTGTCTTTTGGTTGTATTTTTATGTAATCTGTAGCACCCAAACCCATAATATGTATATGCAATGGTTCTGACAGAGTGACCTTTCAAATTAAAGAGATCATAGATCTCCATGTAACTACACTCCAGAATTCCATCACAGTACTCCCACTGAAGTTCAGGTTCCCACAGGGGATTCCCACTGAAGTTAAAGTCAGTCAGTTTTTAGATCCAAAACCTTCCCCGTCAACCAGGTGTACAAAAGCACCAGATCTTGGAGAATTTCAGTGTTCAGAGTTTGAATATTACTCCATGGAAAGCTCCCCTTTGTTCTTGCTCTCACGTAAATTTATCTTCGTCTCAGCATCACTGGAGTGAGATCTTGTAGCAGAAGAGAGAAGAGTAACATGGATGAGGTCAGTATTGTATTCTAACAATAGTGTCCCTGATTCTGCTGCTGTCCATGCACCCTGCTTTTGCGTAACAAACTATTGGAGCGACAAGACCATGAGATCCTCTAGACATCTTATATTTCATCTGGTCTTCAACCAGTTACACCTCTGTTGAGTTCAACACCTTGACTAATGTTTACCTTTCAGAAAAGCAGCCGATTTCAAACCCACTTAGTGTGGCTTTGGTTGTTCTTCACTTCCAGCTGAGGGTCCTTGTCTTCTTTCCATCACAAAGCAGACAGTACAGGGTATCTCACAACATCTATTTTAGCAAATACTTTGGCTTCCAGTCTCTCTTCCAGTCTCTTTCCCTGTCGCTCTGCTGCAGCCTCTGCAGTCTCACCTTTTTGAATGTGGACATGCCAGGATGGTACACACTATACAATAAGCAGCAGCTAATTAGTTAGCATGCAGAGAAGTAAAATCATGTTCTCTTTCCTACTCAATCATCACTCCACTAGTCACACAGGGAAAGCTCACGCTATGCCATGCTGGAGCTCATTTTCAGCTACTTCATCAGTCTGGCCCAGAAATCTTTGCCAGGTTTTACCAGGCATAGTCTTGGTATCCAGTTTACCAGGTTATAGTCTTCTTCCTGCAGGTAGTACCTGGCCTTGACCATATCAAAACACTTTTTCTGTCTGAATTTACTGGTGGATTCAAGTCACTCTATGTGACTGCAATCTGCCGTAATTAAGACTCCCACATCTTTGTGTCATTTGTAAAATTTAGCAGGATTTCAGTCCTGACTACTGTCCTTTGTGTTACTGAAAGATAACGGATTTTAATGCAACAAGATGACCATTATAATCATTTAGTGGACTGATATCCTGCATAAAAAGACAGGCCATGATATCTTACCTAATAATTCCTGCACCAGACTGCAAGTTTCTTCTTAGAAATATAATCCCAGTTTAAAGCTTTCATTGATGGAGCACCTGCCATACCCTTTGTTGAGTTGTTGCAATGTTTTCTTAGGATCATGTTGTTCAGCTCATATTTTGTTAGACTCACTAAAAAAATGTTTCTGACAACCATTGTGAATATGTCTGTCTTCATGTCTGAGTTGTTTGACGTTATAATTCTATGTTCATTGTGCACCCTTATATTTCATTTTAGAAATACCATGTAATTCTTCCTCAGTGATGATCATATTAGGACCATAAATGAACACAAAATAGAGAGAGAGATGATATAGTGCACTATAATATGTATATTGTTGATAGAAACATTGCTGAAGAAAAAACAATTTTCATATATATATGCTTAGCATTACATAAAACCATAAGTTTAGGCAAAAGACATTTTTTGTCTCACATTTAGACCAAAGCTCTGTAGCTCAATTTGCAGAAAACAGGATGTTTGTTTATAAAAGTAAATTAAAAATTATTTCCTTTTTTCTTTTTTTAAGCTGCAAATAGTGGTACTTGCTTTTTAGGGTATTTTTAAATTTAAGAATTTGAGATTTGGAAATGTAAGCGCATGTTTCTTAATTTAGTACTTCAGTGTCAAGCCAAGTGTCAGTATGTTGTGGAAGTATTCCTGTACAACAGAAGTAAGTGGAAGTTTTTACTTTGATTTACATACATGCAGGATCAGACTCTTTGTGTAAAATTAAGACAGTGGTTGCTATCCCAGATTAACTGGGAAAAGAAAGATCTGAAATTAGAGGCTGGAAGCCTAACCATTCTGGCACTTTCACATCAATACATCAACTAGAAAGAAAGGCTATACCAGCTTATTGAAAAACACCTATTGACTAAAGACCTGATGCAAGGTGCATTAATTTAAGTTCATTATTTAAGCACATGCTTAGTTTGGAACACAGGCCAGAAGCTCTGTAGGCTCTGATAGGATTTAACAAGATACTTAATGGTCACTTAAAACCCAGCCTGGAATAAAGTTCTGACTCAGAACAAAAACTTTAAAGAAGAGTCTTTGCTCCAAAAATAGTTTAAGAGTTGCCCTGCCTTGACCATAACAATCAGAAGTATAAGGGGAGATTTCAAATTATTACTCTTAAAGATAGAAATGTTTAGTTAAAACACAAGCCACAATAAATATGGACTGAAACATGTGACAAACATCATAAAAAGAGAGCTTTGAAAAGATTTTACTGGCATGCCCCCCACCACACTCAAAGCAATTTTCTTCTCTTGTGAATCTCCCCACATCTACAAATGGACCCACCTCCAGTGAGATCCTTGGAAAACCAGTTTATGGACTGTTTCTAGGCTTAGGTTTCTTGCTGCATTGCTGACAAGAGAGGAGCTATTTACAGAAGGAAGTTTTACCCCATGGAAGAGGGAGCTGCAGAGCTGAACGTGTGTGCAACACAAGGCGTGCTGGTAGGCTGCAGACAACCAGTTTAGGGGGCCAAGCTAGAGACTGCATGTGCACAGCCCATGGGATTTTTGGATTCAAGCCTGAGGAGGTGGAGGTAACAGAAGGAACTGCTTTGAGTGGCAGCAGCAAGGAGCAGAGCTTTGGAGACATGGTTTTTAACAGTAAGCAAAGGAGCTGGTTTTGATTTTAACAGCTATCTGTCCCGGTCCTCCCAAAACTGCATGTCCTCTGCCAAAACATGTATTTGCTTTATTATGTTTGAGGACATATCTCCATTCTGAGGCTTGACATCCACTTACATGGATGCATTTACTCTTGCATCAGTCCAGCCATGAAACAAGGCATTTAAAAGGCGATTAAATCATGTAATTCAAAGGTTATTGACTCCTCCTGAAGATCCCTTTTACACTGCAAATCTGTGTTAAAGACTTTTGGTATAAACATCAGTCAGGCTCATATTTTGAGGAAATAGGATTGACTTGCTAGAAATTGTAGAAATATTATAGCCAACCAATTTCAAATCATAAGTACAACTGTATGCCTTTACTATACCATCTACATAGTCTGTCTCCTGTCCTCTTCTTAAAGATGTTACAAGCTGCATATCCTTCACCTCTTATGAAACTTTCCATTTAAGAGTAAAGATGATGCTGAACCTCTTGTTACAATCAAATTTATACTTCAATGCACCTGCATTTCCTCTGGAGCATTTCAGATGGCTTCATAGTAGGGGAATATTTTGATCTTGGGATTGGATAAGATCATAATTTTAGGGAAACAAAAAAAAATTGGCATTTGAAATTCATGATTTATCTCATGAGTTATCTCTATAGCTGTGTTTTGCACTGGGGTAATAAATCATGAGTAAATAATAATCATTGAAATGAAATATATACAAGCTGGATAATATTTTCTTACAATCACCCCTTAAAATAGTAATTTTGTTTAGCGAAATGTCTTGATACCAAATATTTCTATGGTGCAGATTTCAGTTATCAGGTCATGTATTTCATTAATAACATAAAGATTTGTCTGACTTTCCTCTTTAGAAATATAATGCATTTTCCCCCATTGCCTTGCATTTCTAAATATTCAGCGTCCACCATTATGATTAAACTGATACTGCATGTAGTGTATGAATTAGTCTGAAGATTTTCATCATTCCATTGTTTCAAGCCTTCCCCAACGTAATCATGTTCAACCTCCTGTCTAGCTAAGCCCAACTTCACTGTGTCTCTACTCTATGCTGGTCTCACATTGGCTCTTACACTGCTTTGCACATGTAGTGCATCGGATCACTTCTTAATGATATGCTAGTCAAAGCAAATTAATACCCTTGTGTATGGTTTGTCCTCTTTGTCTTCCTAGGAAGAAATTGTCTGGTGGGAGAAGTCTCTTTCAGTCATGATGCTCTGCTCGATTGTTTGACTGCTTGTCTTTTCATTTTCTAAGATGCATGTTATTTTGGGTGGGATTCATCTCACCTACATTCAGGCTTACAATGTAGACATCTACATCAGACATAGTAAGCCAAGGTTCCTTTAGTGGGTTGTGGAAAGAGCATGCACAAATCATCCTATCTGTTTTAAGTACCTATTCATCACTGGCATGAATTTTACCTTAAGATTTCATTGACCGTTCCATCTGTTGTCTAGAAGCGTGTTCAGTTCAGTTGTAGACACTTACAGATATCTATACTGACTAAGAGTCCACCCTTCTGTGTACAAGAAGAAGACAAGGTTAGAAAACATACCCAATGCAGGAACAAGGATGTGATTTGCCATAGTCCCTAATACCAAGGATGATCCTTTTGACAGCATCCAGAATGTTCCTGAGCAGCAGGTGTCTCTCTCCTGCATAGAAGATGTTTTGTGCTATAAATGTATTTCTCATTGTGACCCAGGAATGAATTTTTTTCTTACAGTCTTTACCCCACGCCAGCTGATTTTTGGATGAGCTGGACTAAGGCCACTGAGCCTCTTGAAGGCACAGCCAAAGCCCTCAGCCTAACCTGGTGTTCCCTAGAAATAATATGTCCAGAGCAGTAAAGGGGTCCGTGTGCTCCCAGAGGCTCATGTTTGGAATAAAACATGCCCCTGTGTTTCAAGCTTTCCTGTGGGCTGACGGATTTGTAAGAACAGAGATCAGTGAACAAGCTATTTGTAGCTCACATTCCCCACTTGCTAGTTTAAGGTTTGACTTTGTGTAATTATTAGTTTGTATTATTAGTAGTTATCTCAGTTTGACCTACAGGGAATTAGTGCATTTTGCTGTCTCTAGTGTGTGCTTTTTCTACTTCTACTGCAGCTTGAGTTCATTGAAATATTCTGTAAAGATAACAAGTCCAAAATCTCTCTCCTGCTGCTGGACTGCTTGTGGGTGGATTGCCATTATATCAGCTTGTTGCCAGCATCAAGAAATTCCTCCAACATGCATGAGATGCTCTGAATGTCCAATCTATTTAAGTAGAAAAAATTGGAGGAGGAGGTATAAGAGGAAGAATGATAACAAAATTTGACAGTATTTAATGGGCCATGGTAGCTGCTCTTCAATGTGGATATAAGAACTTTCTCTTCTGTCTGATGTAGCAGGAGTCAAACAGGGGTAAATACTGCATTTTATATAACTGACATTCAGCAATTTCTAGGAAATATTTGATTCTAAATAAAGTAATACATTAGGTGACATATGCATTTTTGGAAAATACTTCTGACACGAAAAGTACAGAGCAGCAGTTTAACAGGCTTGAATTAATGCTTTCGGAGCCAGTACAATTTTCTGACCTGTTGTTCTGGACAAAAGGGGAAAAAGATGGATTTGTTGATATTCAATAACCAGCAGTCACTACGCAAAATACCATGTCTGAAAGTTAAGCGTCAGCCAAAGCAAAGATGACCAGTCACTTTTATGGCCATTCAAAAAACCTGAGAAACACCCCCAAATTTCTCCTTGCCCTGCAGAAGGTTGTACTCTTTGTCCTCTTTAGCTTGGGAGCTTGTTGCTGGCAACACTGCAAACTAGCGTGTGACCCAGTCTGGCCTCAGATGGGAATTTCATGAGAACCAGCTTGTTTCCTCTTGAGCATGCCACTGTATGGTCAGAAAAATAGAAGATATGGTCTTTCCCATGGTGTTTTGGCACTACTGCTTGTAGTCTCAGCTGCAAGTCACAAGTGGACAAGGCAATGGAAATGGAAATTAAAAAATAGAAACAAAAAACATACACACAGTTATAGAAGCTTTCTCAAGCCTCAAGAAAAGATTTGATTAAAGTGAAATTATTGGTTTGGTATCTTTTTTATCTTGTCTATTCCCTGTTCCCTGCTGGTTATATCTTTGTGTGCAACGGACCCATGGCTGTGGCTGAAAAGTCCTTTTGCTGAAGTTTCTTGCCAAACCAAACTGCTCTGCTGAGGCTGACAGGCTTTATGGAAAAGTGACTATGTTGACTTGTGGGGGGAGGTTTCTAAGATTGGAGGAAAAAAGAGAGAACAGACAGAAATTTGATCTTTTTCATCCAACAGTGTATTTTTCCATTCAAATACATTCTGACAAAATGCTCAGAAGGTTTTGTTTTCATTCCAATATAGAAAAAAAATCAATTCTTCAGCCTTCAAATTTATCATGAAGTGAAACTGCTGTTCTCTAGCCAGCCCTAAATGCATCATTAATGGACTTGGTTTTGATCTCGCTGCACAGGTGTTAAGTTGGCAAGACTCCACTGTCATTAGTGAGTTACCCCAGGCTAACACCTGTCTGAAATGAGATTAAGGCCCACTGCCCTTAGACTTTCTCCAATGCACTGCATGTGTTAGAACACACAGTGCCTCTCCCTTGTTTGCAAAGCAGAAACCGAATATATACTTTGAACGTCACCTCCTAACCTGTACCTAAAGTTTAAGTGTATAAGTAACCTGTCCCCTGAAAGAAATGCCAAATTTCCTATACAGTCAGTGGAGAGAAGTAGGTGTTTGTGAATGCTTCCAGAGGGCAAATGTGTCTGTCTCTGACTGGAAATTTTGCAGGCTTTCAGACTCTTTCCATTGACCCATGAGAGATCTCAGGCAGTAAACTTCAGGACGATTGGTTCACTGGGTGCCTAAGATTTAGTCAGAATCACTTTTTGTTTACAATAGATTGGGCCACATCTATTATGAATCTGAGCAGTACCTTTGCATAATATGTCCATTATTACACAACCATTAAAATTATCACTGAAGTAAACAGAATAAAAGCAGTGTATAAGGATACAATTCCAAAGCCTGCTAAATTGCAGAAGTTTTTTTAAGCTTTGGATATGTTACAGAGCTTCTGTAACTCATGATATTATGCCAATGTCCATACCTCTGCCTAGGGTGGATTTATGTCGTTAGTAAGAGGACATCAATGCTAAAAAGTCCCTGTAGCTTGCAAAGGGGTATTCTTGGTACTAGCTGATGAACAAGTTTTTTATCTTTCACATCATGAATACAAAAAGAAAATCTCTAAAGCTAGAGGAGCAGAAATTCCATGTTCTTTGTGTTTTGCTTGATCCAAGGAAGCTCCAATCTCAGAAGGACCAGTAGACCAAATAATCAATAGCCGTCTCATACAGTACATTGTTCCCTGACGATCATAAATCTTTCAGGATTGTTTACACAATACAAAAAAAACTGCTAGAAGAGGGATGTTTTCCTATTGAAAAATATGAAAAACCCTTTTATTTCATGTTTGCCTGTAAGCAAAGTCCACTTGGTGCACAGTAGCTGCATGTTTCTTTCTGTCTTCCAGGAGCCTGGAGTGTTGAGTAATGATCACAAGTGCATCATCTGGTTGTCCTGATAGGTGATGCTTGTAAGAGATATCCTGCATTGGTCAAGAATGGTGATTTCTCTGTCATTGTCTTTGATCACTATTCATTGTAAGAATTTTCCTCTTTTCCCAATATCATACAACTTCATCTGACCTTTTCCAGCACAAACATCTTAGTCTGTAAGTGAACATATGCATAGCCTGCAGAGTCTTTGAATATCATTTGTCAGTTGTGGGTTTTTTCTCATCATCTTGGTTTTGGTCAGAATTGTATTTAACCAGACATAAAATAAAATACTTTAAATGAAAGCTAATTTTATAAAGTTAAGTGTAATTCACTGTCAGCCTCTGGTACAAAAGTACCAACTGTGTGGTAAATACGGCATGTTGAAATATACTGTATTATGAAGACAAGCAGTAATATTACCTAAGTACTCCTTATTACCATCTTCCTTAAATCAGAGTTCTGCTGGAAAATCAAGGTGTTATAAACTTTTGTAAAGCATGGCCAGAAAGGGGATAAATTAAATTTCCATCAGCAGTCTTCGTTTCTGCGGTTTGTGAGTTCTGAATGTTTGACTTTACAAATTCTGGTGTCCTCAGCAGCCTGAGACTACAGCTCCATGACCCCTTTGGCCCCTGATGCTAAGCTAACACCAGCAGCTTCCAGAAGCTGTTCTCTTCTGTGGCAGGTCATAGGTTTACTGAATCATCTGCACAAAGACTAGTTAAAGTGTGCCATGGTTCCCATCCAGCCATTCAGCCCCTTACAGATTGTCTATGCTCCCTTTGCTCCCCGCCACATCCCCAACACACAGAATTACAGAATCATTAAGGTTGAAAAAGACCTTTAAGATCATCGAGTCCAACCATCAACCCAACACCACCATGCCCACTAAACCATGTCCCAAAGTGCCACGTCCACACGTTTTCTGAACGCTTCCAGTGATGGTGACTCCACCACCTCCTTGGGCAGCCTGTTCCAACGTGCCACTTCTCTTCCTGGGGAGGCTTCACTACACAATCACAAAGCTCGTGGCAGCAGCAGACAGGTGGATTCCTGGGCCAGGATTTTTCCTCCTGTTCTCAACTTTTGATATTCTTATTGCTACTGAAAACAGAAACATATAAATACATGAGGTCACACACCTGTCAAGGGTGTGTAAGAAGTAATTTTGCTACTCAATATTCTGCTGCAAAGGAATTTCAAGTGTGGTCCTACCAGGTTCTGTACTGTTTAGTCTAGCTGCTATTTTTGTTAATGGTTCGGATAATGGAAAATAGAGAAAATGTGTAGAATTTGCAGATGATGTCAAGCTAGATGGAGCTGAAAGTTTTTAAGAGGTTAGGATAAGAATTCAAAATGACCTTGATAAATTGGAGGCATTGTCTAAAATTAACCAAATGAAATTCAGTGAAGACAAATGCAGTGCCCTATGCTTAGGAAGGAGAAGTAAAATGCTAGTAAAACTAGAGGTAAATGAGCAGGCAACAACACCAGGAGGAAGGTCACAGCACAGAACAAATCGAATATGCATTTATAATGCGATGCTGATACAAAAAAAAAGCTAATTTCATTCTGGGTCATATTGGAAGGAATGTTGTATGTGAAGCAGGAGGGGTAATTATTCTGCTTTACAGTTATTGTGTCCAGTTTGGAGCTCTGCACAGTAAAAAAAGACAGAGATATACTGGAAAGTAGCCAGAGGGGCAGTAATGAGAACGATAAGAGGTTTAGAAAACTGGAGCTATGAGGAAAGGTTGAAGGAATGGCGTTTGTTTAGTCTAGAAAAGAGAAGACTGAGCAGGGACATGATAACAGTCTTCCAATACATAAAAGGTTATTCTGAAGAGGACAGTGATCAGTTGTTCTTTATGTCCATTCACTGTAGTACAAGAAGAATTTAGCTTACTTTACAGCAAGGAAGATTTTAGCTAGATATTAGGAAAGCTTCTTTCACTCAAACAAGAGTTAAGTACTAGGACAGGCTACTTTAGGAGGCTGCAGAATAGCAGCAGAGGTTTTTAACTGAAGGTTAGGCAAACAGCTATGACCTTGTGACTTGCAGGGGCTCCAAACCAAGCCAAATTTGAACAAATTTTCTCAGGCATAGCATAAGGCACGCCCCTGGCAGCAGTGCGTGTTTCCTGACAAAGCCCTAGTCCCTGGTGCAAAGCACACAAATGCTAGCAATTGCCAGTGAAACCAATTCAACTGTTTTTGTGCAAACTGTTTTCACATGAGCTTTTTCCCTTAGACCTGTTCTAAGGAAAAGATTCCATCCCAGGCAAGCACCTGAGTAATTCCAGTCAAAATAGTTAATCTGGCAAATTATATGCAACCGAAACCAGGATCTTAAAATACAGAGGGTTAGGAAACCTTAATTATAGGTGATGTTACCAAGCTCCACATATAATTTTTATTACAGTATCAACCCAAAGATCTGGCCAGGGTCACTATCCTGACAACTCAGTGAGGGACTGAGATGAAGGAGAGTAAAATAGGAACATGTGCTAATAACAGTCAATAAACTCACAATGATTTTTTGTCTTAAGAAGCTTTGTAGACTGTTCTGTCCCTTGATATGGTCAGTCCTCAGCCTTCTTCCGGAAATGGGCTTAATTCATAATCTTAGTTCAAAAATCTTATTTTTGTTATTTTCTTATTTTATTACATTGTTTTCTTGCTATTACATTTTTCTTCTGTGCTTTTCTTTGTTTCTTGATCCTGATGGATCAAGCTGAAGTTTTGAAGGTTTTTCTTTCTAAATTTAGGAGCTAGAAATACCCCTTTGAAATGAAAAAAAAAAAAAAAAAATAAAAAGAAAGAAACAATGGAAAAAAAAGAAAAAAAGAAAAAAGGAAAAAGAAAGAAAGCTGAGATCTTCACCCAAGCACCTGCCCTGAGGAGTTAGGACTTCAAGCAAAGTACTGTGAGACTCATAATAATAGCATGAGAGTTGGCAATCCTACTTAAGGGTATAATTTCCATTTCTTCTAAACCCCCCCATTTACTAGCAAAGTGGTCACACTGTAAAGAAGACTAGACCCATAATATTAGGCGTAATCCAACACTTTTCCAGTGCAAAGTAAAATTCTCAGTGGTTTAATCATTTTTCAAATGCAAACCCTGCGTGACAGTGTCTCTGACACATGTAGAGTCGCAGCTGAAATTCCATTCCCAAGCTAAAGGGTGGTTGCAGTCATTGAAAAGATTACATAGGATCTTTCACAAGATATTGGGGGGCTGTAATTAGTGGAAATGTATCTCTCTACACTAGAGAAAGGAAGAAGGTGTAATTGTTTTACGTGCTAAATTAAAAAGAGTGAAATAAGACCGGGGAGTAATAGACAGATGTTGATTAAAGAGCAGAAACGGGCTGAATGCATGGAGTATGCTTCGTTTTGTATGTTTGAACCCCAGCCATGAAAAGCCAGGAAGCGTAGGAGGCTTGTTAGCGCTCGTATCACAGCAAGACAGTAAAGACGAGTAAGTGGATTTCTCTGCAGAGGGACTAGCCCTGCTGCAGCAGGTGCGCACCGGGCAGGGAACTGCAGCACAGGCTACTGCACCCTTCCAGCACGGAGCTGGGCACCGCGGCAGGGTCTCCGCGAGGGACCGAAGCCCTGTCGCTGACTTCTGCAGGCTTTGGATCACACCCTAGCAAGGCTTAAGCTGGGCTACTTTACAAGGGAAGTGTTTTCAGAATAAATCTGGCCTTTCCTTTTTACATATATTTTGCCCGACAAAAAGGAACATGGTGCCAGGCAGCATACGATATATTTCACCATAAGAGACTTCTGTTCAGAATTCATGCCAAAATTTTGATATGAGCACCGCAGATGTGATTCCTCTGCCAGGCCGCTCCCTTCCCCTCATGATATTCTTTTGTTATCAAGTCATCTCCTGAATCAATGTGTGAAACGAACTGAAATTTGTTTTCTTGTCATGTTTGCAAAATATCCCTTGAAGACTTAGAGCATTTGTTTTCACTTAAAATTACGCTCAGTGTGCTTAGAGCTTCCATCTATCATCAGAAATCACACCCACCTGCGTGTCTGTAGTTAGAGAGTAGGATGAGTTCAAGGAAATACAGCCACCATCTGAAGGATAATTCTACAGCCAACAGTCTTGAACCAGGAGGTAACCACCCTGCCAGCACAACCCATCCCAGGGGAATCAAAGGGCATGAAACCAAGTCAGTTTGGAGTTTGATCCCCCTTAGACTCCAAGGTTTTTGATGCAATACGCTCCTTTAGGATACTTGAGTTTTAACTCAAGTATCTAACAAGGCGATGCAGGCAAGTCTTTGATATTTTGATCTCCATCTCAGTGAGAAAGGACTTGTGAAAGTTCTCCAACTACAAGCAAAAGAGTTTACTTCAGCCAGAAAGCTTTGCCCCTCCTACAGAGCCAGGTTTTGTGGTGGGATGAGGCCCCTTAATTCCCAGTCATCCCTGAAGGAGATAAGCTCCTGGTGTTTCTGTGGAAGCACTTCACAGAGGAAGTTCTGGCACAAGATGGACATATAGGTCCTTTATAATCAGGCATTTAGATGATTTTGCATTTGTCTGGTTATATCTTGCTATGTTCAGTGGCAGGAAGTTCAGAAACCCAAGCCCCTTTACCCACATCTGGATGGAAAATGCCAAAGGACATGACTGGTACAGAGGATGATTCCAAAAGCTAGAAGGAGCTACGTACTTCTTAAGTAAATGTCTAAATACTTAATTCCAGATGTGTAACTAAATCTTTGCTAGGATAGAAGGGTTTAAAATTAAAACAAGCTTTTAAACAAGCATTTTAGGGAACATACCTTTGAAATGTTTCATCTTTTTTGGACATTTTCAAGTTTTCTAGGCCAGGTATTACTTTTCTAAAAAAGTAAGTTTTCTCAGTGTTCTCTTAACCCCTGAAGGGTTTATTTTAAATATGCTATATCTACGTAGAGTGTCCCAGATGGGTTGAATAATCTAATATCTTCTAGCTCTATATGCTCTCCATGATTGCAAGCAATCAAATTCCTGCTAAAATTTTCAACATAATGGCTATCTTTGTTTTCCGAGCAATTTTTCGTCTTGTATTCATAAGTAGAGACCTGGAAGTTTGCAGGATTTCATACCACTCCTCCGGATTTCTCTCTCAACTCAGTGTTGTGCCTCAGCTCCATGCTGATGCTGTGGGATTTGATCCATTTGCACGAGGAACTGTGTTTAATTCCTGATGGCATGCAGCTGTATTTTACTTTTAAGGCCATATGTCTTTAGCGCTATATTAATGTTGTCTGAGATCTATCAGCTATTTGCATCATAACAAATTACTTTTTGATAGGAGATGAAATTTATTTGGAAGCACCTGTTCCTGCTATTGCAACACACCATGTTTTCATATTAGCAACAATACTTGCCTCATAACCCACCCTTGCACTTACATGTCAGTTGTGCAAGACTTTTAGCTTAGGACATCTTGTATTGAGGTTTCTGTTCTGAACGTAACTCAGTGCGGCTCCCTAAGCATTTTGTAGCCATTAATCCTTTCTGACGTAAAATAGCATCACGGCATTCGGGCAAGTCTATATTGTAGAGGCAAACTATTCCCAAAGTACCTGCACAAGGTCAGTAAAATCTGTTAATGTCCATCGAGACTCTTTAGTGCTTGCAGATCATGTCCTTCTTCTCTCTCAATGAGACATCCTATTCATTAAATGTTGTGTCTTAGAAAATGACCTTCAGTAATGCAGAAGGAAACTACTGTGAAATCGTGGACGTGCTTTGGGTTAAAGGAAACTTTCTGGATTTAGTCAAGAACTACTGAAAAAGTAGAGAGTGCCTTTTTCACCCTCTTCTCTTTGACCAAAATTTCCTTCCTCTTCCTCCAGCTCAACCATAGGCACAAATCTCAATGACAAGAATCACCTTCCAGATTCCAGTAGAATATCTGTATATAGTAATAGAGTAGATTTATATTTGGGAGGAAAAAAAGATAAGGAGAAACAAATGTCAGAAATCTGTATATATTGGTCATTCAGTATCTTCAGAGTCATCAAATGTTTAATCTCCAGGAGCAAAAAATCACAGCTTTGTCACAACTTTACAGATTCTTACAAACTGGTGTAGATTAACTGAACAGGTCTGAAGTCACCTCTGGATGATGGAGGTCCTGTGCTATCTTCTGCTTCCTCTGCTTGCATGCTCTAGACAGAATGGGTATGTGCTGTAAGAGTCAACAGGGAACACTGCTGATAACTTGTGATGAGGTCCTTTTTGGCCTATTTAAAACACAGAAAAAAATTTGGAACATGAAGAAGCCTCCAAAGAATCAAGTAGGGGAATATTCCCCCTGAGCATTCCCCACAGGAACAGCAACATGGTTGCCTCCTGATGACTCCTTCAGAAGACCTCAGATGAAGCAGATCAGAGGATAGGGCTAGTGACAGGAAGCACATGTTGAAGAGGACATGTGTAGTACCTACCTTAGAAAGAGAGCAAGTAGTTTCAGAGCCCATGCTGGCTGACCTGACACATCCAGGCCTTCTGGGTTTGCTTACTTTTAAATAATGGGCTTTCCATGACCTGGAGGAGTCCAAGATCTCCAATACTCAGGGAAGATTACAGTACCTTCATTTAGCCAAGCATTTAACTGCTGTGCAAGTCTTGGACCTGCAGCATACAGACATCTTGGTTTTTAGGGCAAAGAGCTGCAGTATGGTACTCACATATTATGAGAACTGAACAAGTTTAGCTGGCTAGCTGGGTACAAAATTAGCAGTGGAAGTGAAAGGAAGCATCTTTCTCTCACTTTCACAAGCTCTTGCCTCAGAAGCTCTTTCACTTGTTGTTATAGTGCCATCTTAGATAAAATCGCCAAGGCTGATGTCTCACTGACTGCCATCCAGGAATGCTACCTGCAACACAGGATCTGACCTCACCCTAGCTCTCTCTGAAATTAGTAAGAGACTTACTTTCAGTTACTTTGCATACCTTCCCTCTAGTTTCCTTCTAGTGTGGAACTAGGGCTTAAAATGACTCTGCTAACTAATAATGGGAAATAACAACAATTGCCACAAAAGAAGACCTGATGGTGTATGAGTTCCAGTGACATACCTGGGTGAGGTGATTCCTACCTCATCCCTACAGCAAGCACAAGACATGTAGAAAGGATAGGGTAATGTGGTAGGCTTTTAAAATTCCCCTCTTCCCAGTACAACATACAGTGAAAGCATTATATGGGCTTACAGACACCTGCCGAATCTCTGACTACTCCCTCCTCTACCAAGCTTCTGGGAAATGTCTCTAACCAGGAAAAGAAAAAAAAAAAACCCCCCAGAAAAGCATCCTGCTACCAGCATACCGTATTTCCCAGTGGCAATACTCAGTTGATGAGAAACTGTCAAGTCTTCCTTCTGCCTCCTCAAGGACTGGCTCTCCCTGCTCTCTCCTTGTATTCTGCATTAATGAATATGCCCTTCTGTTCCTCTCCCTCGTTGCAACCTTTCAACTCATCCGTCTGTCACTTGGCAGTAGCTTCGGGAGGGCTCTTACATACCGTGTTTATTCAAGTGTTGCTGTGCTGTGAGACTAAAGAAACAGATCTGTTGCTTCCCACTAGATCTGTTTATTTCCCAACACCACAGCACCACATATTCCCATACCAAAGGCAGGAAGGCAGATGCCAAGTTGAAACCAAGTCAGAGGACTATGTTCCTTTCTCATATTCCCTTTAGTTGCATGTGATCTTTCTATTCAGGTAGTGTACAGTGAATTCAAACTTTGGGTTTGCAGAACCCTTGTGAAAACAGCCTCTCTTTTTCTCCATGCGATTGTGATTCATTTTCTTTTACCACAAGACTCTGCTGAGCTTAATGTATAGCAAGAAAGTACAAAGGTATGGAGCGAGGCCAGCCCTTAGCCCTGTAATGGAGCCTTTAGGGACCTGGTAGACCCACTGACCCCATTTTGTAATGAGCTGGACTTGATCCTCACCAATACACTTAACTGAGGTCCAGACGGAGTAGGAGGAGCTGTTTATGTGCTAGTGTGGGTGCCATGAGATTATCTTGGGATAGAAAAGCTCTTTCTCCCATGTTAAATGGAGGTGGTGGTTACTGCTACATGATCCGAGGTAGGGCACAGGCTTTTTGTTCCTCAGCCTGGCTTGTCCTATTTCCCCTGTGCTTGAAATGAAGCCTGGGTAAGGAGCCTTCTTTGAAGTGAGGTGGAACTTGCTATCTTGGCCAGGCAGGAGACAAAAGGATCTGTAGATAGCTTAAGAAATTGCTTTAGAGTTCTTACTTTTTCAGAAGGCTCTACAAGGGAGCGTACCCAGCCCACCATCGGCTAAGCAATGCCATGGCAGCCGTGCTATGGGGCATGCAAACGCTGCTTTTGGCTACACAGAGTAAATGCTCTTGGATTACTTTTTGTATTCCACAGGGTAAACGCCTGTGCAGAAACACCTACTGAAAAGTAGTTTATGTGCTGTGACATGCTGAAACAGCAGTTCCTGCTCTCTCTGAGCCCACAAAAAAGATGTATGTGGAATTGCTCATGGTGGCAAATATAGGAAATTAAGATAATGCTCAACATTCAGAACAAGCTACAAGTATAACAAAGGATTATATCTCTCTACATGCATACAGTCCTAGGTGAGCATGTATGGCATGGATACAATAGGATTAACTGCAGAACCACCAGCAAAAATGGTAAAAACTACAATCCAAAATTATTTCTATTAAAATCAAGCTTCAAAAAGGTGCAGATGTTAAAAGGTTGCCAGAAACCATTTCATTAGCATTGCAAGAAAACCCACAAGTTGAACAGGTGAAATTCAAAGCTTGCAATAGTGAGATATTCTGCATCATGGGAATACATGAATTAAAGATTTATGTAAATATATTACAAAAGACAGAACAAAAGGAAAACTGCCAGAAGAGGGAATAGCCCTTCCTCCCTGCAGTGCACACTCAACAAGGTTACAGGCTGATTGCAAAGAGGATTGTGATCAACAGAGAACGAAAGGCTGAAGCAGTCCTTGGAACAGAGAGCTTCATCTGGCAGCAAGGACCAGCAACCTGCTAGGGCTGTCCTGCCAGCAATCCAGTGGCCATGGGCTGCACAACTTTGAGAAACTGCAAGAGTTAAAGAATCTCTGGGTCTGAAGGACCAACACAGTAGTCTCAAAGATTATTCCAGAACAGGTTTAGGTCTAGACCAGTAAACTGGAGATCAGCATTTAAAGTTTGAAACACAGAAATGCAAATGTCAGTACTCTCTTGTTGAATGCTGGATTCATATCAAGGAATCAAAAGGTTGAATTGGTATATAGACTGTCAGTTGGCTGTGAATGGCTTATCATCAGCTCTAGCTAACAAAAGGGGCTAGATAAACATTGTCTTTTCCTGTCTCACAAACATGAAAACTAACTTTCAGCATACAAATTTATAAAAGAAATTAAAAAACTGAAAGATCTACTGATTGCAGACATAGTCCCTCAAGTTTGTGAAACAAAGCTAAAGGTAGATTGTATTATCTTCTCATCTGATTTAAAAAAAAAACAAACCTCTTTGCAAACAAAACATGGATTGTGGTTGCTAGAACTACCACTGAGACCATGGTAAATTATCAAACAATTAGTATAGGGCAACCCACAAGGCACATTTCTTACCCCATTATCAGCTTAAAGGAGGAGCTCTGAATATTAGACATGATTTTGTGTACAGCCTCCAGGATAGCAAATTCTTCAGTGTAACGGGAAAGGGTATTAAACTCACTCCTCACCCTCACACACAAAATGAACAGGAATTGTTCAAATACTAGAAAATAACTGAGGGTGCTTTGTATTGGCCCAAATGAACAGTGACATAGGAAAACTGTCACATTGCAAATGTCAAAAATATAGTCAAGCCAAAGAAAAGAAACAAGTTTAGTGGTTGGTTGAAGTACCATCAAAACAAACAAAAATGTTAATAGTACAATTAGCTGTGATAGCTGGTTGTGAAGCTAGGCACCAGGTAAAGTTAATTCTCAAAGCCAGCAATGAATCTGGATGAACACACAGATGGCTATGTTTTTTTCTGTGGCTTTTTTTTTGCATACAAGAATAGGCCATGTATTATCGCAGAACCTGAAGGTCTACAACTCAGACAAATAAATAATTCTTCTCCTAGTAAGATGCAACAAAAATGTTGTTTGTTCCCATTGTTTTATTTCCTAGGATGTCTATCATATTGCACATCATATTGCACTCTTTACATTCTGCATCTCTCCTGCTACCAGGAATCCACTCCGGGCTACAGAGGACTGCTGAGAACTGAATGTGAAAGCTGCCTTTTGTTGTCTTTATTGGCAGGAAGACAAAGTTAAAACATGTAGCTACACTACCTGAGAATAGATATACTGATTCACACAACAGGTCAATCCAGCCTATTGTCCACCTCCAGCAAGAGTTGCATAGGGAAGAGTACAAGAACAAGACAAGCGTGGAGTAAGACTTCATACTGTCTAGACTTCAGCAGCTTGAAGCTGAGATTTGCTTGGCTCTAAACATGTCTATTTATTTAATGGCTCTTGGTAGATCTTCTCCCATGAACATCCTCAGCTGTGTTTGAACCCATGTAAACCTTTAAGAGCCATGGTATTTTTCAGCAAGGAGTTCCACAGCTTAACTGTGTTTCCCAATGAAACCAACTCCTTTTGTTTTCTTTGAAACTGCCCATACTAGTTTCATTTAATGATCCCTTCTTATATTGCAAAAGAAAGCAAATACTTGCTACCTACCTGTAATATCTGTTTTGCTCTATCACATGCCCAATCCTCTGTTTTATATTTTCAGTATCGATCAACAGCTTAGTATCCTCATTACTAAAAGATCCATAAGCAATTGAAGCAGAAAAACTTATTCCAGTCAGTGCAGAAAAGCTCAGTAAGAGAATATTTAGTATCAGGACTAAATCTGCTTCTACCCAATTCCTATACATAATTGAGGGACAAACACTATCTCTTACTTGTACCTTTCCTTAGAGGTCTCAGTTCACATTGAACTCAATACCTTTCAAGACAAAGCTTTGAGATGAGAAGTGTCTTCCACATCAGGTTCCACTAGGTTCAATATCTGCTAGGTACAGTTCAGTCTGACCACAGGCACCAGACCCTGGACCCAGCAAACAGCAACAGTCAGAGGTTTCTGGTCTGCAGGGAAAAATGTTTTCCCATATTTTTTACTGTATTGGTAGTCAGGCACCAAGGCACAATAAAGATATATCTATGAGTGATATAGTAGATACCTTCATGTGTCATCTGATTTACAATGAAAGTAAGTAACTGAAAAGCAAAAATCTTAAAGGAAAAATACTTCTGTTATCTGAAAATAATATTACACAAGTTTCTCATTTTGGAAATTATCCATTCATTTTCTTCATAAACATTTACTAAGGAGAAAAGTATTTTATGAACATATGGCACTTGTCTCTGTTTTGGATGTAAAAACGTCTGGTATTTTGCTGACTTCATTTCATTGTGAGTCACTGTGTAGCTTTGTATAAACACCAGGGTATTTTCATCAATTAGAAATAACTGAGATTTTCAGCATAACATTCCCGTATTTACTCGTACTTGAATAGTTCTGCTA
Organism: Phaethon aethereus; assembly: GCF_964289735.1. NCBI lineage: Eukaryota > Metazoa > Chordata > Aves > Phaethontiformes > Phaethontidae > Phaethon > Phaethon aethereus. The sequence continues at coordinate 202,018,479 of NC_138575.1, forward strand.
ATATCCTAGACAATACACATATAGACATATATATTGCACACACAGGATTCCTGTTCCGAAAAAATTCCAGTGAGAGAAATAATACCTGGGAGGCCATGACTCTGCCCTAAAACCCCACTGTATTCATTAGCAAAAACCCTGCATATTTTCCCTGTGAGTAGGTGTTCTTCATCAGTTAGGATGCTGGGGTCAGGAAAAAGAAATAGTCTTTGAAAATTTCATTCTAATGGAAAAAATACTATTACTGAGTGCGTGGGCTGTTTCTTAAGATAATTAGATCATAAACAGAAACTCATCGGATTGTTTCAGAGAACTCTCTCATTATAATATGTTCCTACATGTTGTTGGTAACTGGAGTGAGCAAATTAATTGCCCTATCAATACTCCAAGAACTAGACTGATCCTGTCCCAACTCTGGAGCACTGCAGGAGAAGGACACCAGAAGTCCTGCACACCTCAGGAAGCTTGTAAAAACACTCACTTCAGCCGTGATCCAAATCACTGGCACAACGCAGAATTGAGACAGCAATCCAAGTCACCGTGGTAGCATCTCTAGAAATGGCAAAGATGTGATCACACATGGTAGGACATGCATCAGAAATAGGTTAGCAGCAGAAAGTGCTTGTCCTGTTACTGAGAGCACTTTCATGGGAGATAGGCGATGTGGGTTCAAATCCCTTTAGGAAAAAAGAGTGTCTGTAGCCCAAGGCTCCTGGATAACTGCTCCAGCCTTTGAGCTAGCAGGTAAAATAGAGATAAGAGCTGTGTGAAGCTAGCCTGTCCCATGGCTGAAATCACACTTTCTAATCAATTTACTTCTCAAGGCAAAAGGGGAGCATCTTCTCTGAGCTCATCATAGTGAAAACAGGCACAACCTTTGCTGTTTGTCCTCCCACAAGGTGACACTAGATGGCAGCAATTGAAGTGGCAGCAGGAGCTGCAGATCTCCTCGGCCCAGAAGGCACTCTGGCAACCAGCCCGCGTGAAGCCAGTGAAGCCACCTGATAGTCACTGCTCCTTTCTCTACCTTACTGCCATGAGGGTGCCACGGTCCTCAGGCAACTCGTGAGATGGGGTACAGACATGGAAATGAAGTCACCTGTGCCCTGAATTTCATGCTTTATTATTATTTCATGCTTTATTATTATTACATGTTTTTCTCTAGACTGACTTGCCCGTATCTGGTTGGTCTGTTTTGCATCCGAGGCCTCTTTGCCTGCATTAAAATGACAACTTTTCCCAAACTATATATGATAGAAGTTATTAACCAGTCTATTGTTCTGATTGCTTCTTTGGAGTCAAATGGGTTAGATGTTGCATGGCATTGTAGCAGTACTCACAATGATGACCTCATTAGGAACAATTCCAGAATCAACAAGCATGGTAATAGATTGATAATGTCATAAAATCATACAATCTTTGGATTGGAAGGGACTTTTAAAGGTCATCTAGTCCAGCTCCCCTGCAATGAGCAGGGATATCTTCCACTAGAGCAGGTTGCTCAGAGCCCCGTCCAACCTGACCTTGAATGTTTCCAGGGATGGGGCAATCATAGTCATAACTTCTATTCAGACAATTTGTTGCAAAACCTCCTGTTTCTGGAAGAAGCTGATGGAGGAAAAATCTGATGCTCTCCAAAACATGAAAAATGCCAATATAGAATCATAGAATCATAGAATTATTAAGGTTGGAAAAGACCTCTAAGATCATCAAGTCCAACCACCAACCCAACACCACCATGCCCACTAAACCATGTCCCAAAGTGACACATCTGCATGTTTTTTGAACACCTCCAGTGATGCTGACTCCACCACCTCCCTGGGCAGCCTGTTCCAATCCTTGACCACTCTCTCAGTAAAGAATTTTTTCCTAATATTCAATCTAAATATCCCCTGATGCAACTTGAGGCCATTTCCTCTCGTCCTAGGATATGTTCATCTTGTTCTAATAAGACAAGACTTCACTGCCAGCAAAATCACAGGCTATTCAATGTTTAACAAAGATGTATCAAAAGATAATGAGCAGTAACAGCATTAATATTGCCTTTGGAATACTTATGCACTTCATGTCCTCTGCAACGTAAATTTTGTTCAATATCTCTGCCACTGTTAAAGCTTTCTTACTGCTCTGTTATAGCCATCTTTCCTGGGGTGGGGAGTTATTGCCAAGTTCTGAAAATGTGTTTGGGGCTTCACTCTGGAATTCAGGTTCTCAGCTTGGGAAAAGAGCATCCTTTACACAATTATTCAGATTCTAACTTTGAGCTAGTGAAGATGAAATTCAGCGCTTACTCATGAGAACTGCAGTCATTTTACTCAGGACCTCAAAACTCAATTGTTAGCTGCAACTTCTGCTGCTGCAGTGTGGGGTAGTCACCTAAAGACAAGTGCCTTATAAGACAGCCAAACCATTTAGATTTTTGGTTAAGCAATTCTGGCAGTGGCCATGCTACCTCTCTGCCAAACCACAGAGAAGTGGAAGAGAGGGGTAGAGACATGAATTGTCACCGTACATAAGCATACAAGAATTGCTGGAGCGTGTCCAGAGAAGGGCAACGAAGCTGGTGAGGGGTCTCGAGCACAAGTCTTAGGAGGAGCAGCTGAGGGAACTGGGGTTGTTTAGTCTGAAGAACAGGAGGCTGAGAGGAGACCTTATCGCTCTCTACAACTACCTGAAAGGGGGTTGTGGCAATGAGGGTGTTGGTCTCTTCTGCCAAGTAACTAGTGATAGGACAAGAGGAAATGGCCTCAAGTTGTGCCAGGGGAGGTTTAGATTGGATATTAGGAAAAATTTCTTCACCGAGAGGGTGGTCAGGCATTGGAACAGGCTGCCCAGGGAGGTGGTGGAGTCGCCATCTCTGGAAGTGTTCAAAAAACGTGTGGATGTGGCGCTTCAGGACATGGTTTATGGGACATGGTGGCACTGGATTAATGGTTGGACTTGATGATCTTAAAGGTCCTTTCCAACCTAGTGATTCTGTGATTCTGTGATTCTGTGAAGAAGTAGGAGCAGTGGCAGGTGACCCAGCAGGATTACAGAGACACTGTCTGAGTATGCAGGAACAGATTTTTGGAAGCCCACCAGAAGTTGAATCTGAGGAGGGACATAAAAGGTGACAAGAAAGGCTTCTACAGGTATATGAGCAGCTAAAGGAAGACTAGGGAAGATGTGGGCCTGCTGCTGAAGGGGGCAGGAGACCTGGAGACAAAGGACATGGAGGTTCTCAATGAATTCTTCATCTTGGTCCTTACTGGTAAGAGCAGCCTTCAGCAATCCTGGACCCTGAGACCAAAAGGAAGGGACAGGCAAGGAAGGCCAGAGGTGTTGCCCTCTACATCAGCAAATGGATACAGGTTAAGAGCTGTCTCTGAAAAATAGCCATGAGCAGGTCGCAAGTTTATGGGTAAGAATCAGAGACTGTGGCAACAAAGGGAACCTTGTGGTTGGTGTCTACTACAGGTTGCCCAATCAAGGGGAGCCTATTTACGAATCCTTCTTACTCCAGCTACAGGAGGCATCACACTCACAGGCTCTCATCCTGCTGGGGGACTTCAACCACCCCAATATCAGCTGGAAAAGCAGCACAGGCAGCTGTAGACAATCCAGGAGAATCCTGGAATGCATGGAGGATAACTTCTTAAGCCAGGTAATAGACAGCCTTACCAGAGGGGACATGATACTGGACCTATTGATCACCAGAGCTAACTGGGGACACAAAGATTGGAGGCAGCCTGGGATGCAGTGATCATGCACTGGTAGAGTTCACAGTCCTGAGGGATAGGGGCAGGTGAAGAGTAACATCAGGACCCTGACTTTAAGGATGCTTTCCATAGAGCACAAGAGCTCTCGATTCCCAGGTTTAAGAAATCAGGAAAGGAAGGCAGGAGATCAGCATGGCAAATTAGAGAGCAAGAAGGAAATGCAGAGACAGTGGAAGCAGGGACAGGTATCCTGGGAAGAGTAGAGGGATGCTGCCTTGTTGTGTAGGGATGGGGTCAGGAAGGCCAAGGCACAGATGGAGTTGAACTTGGCAAGGGATGCAAAGAATGATAAGAAGGGCTTCTACAGGTATGCCAGCCAGAAAAGGAAGGTCAAAGAAAGCCTACCTTCCTTGATGAGCAAGATTGGTGTACTGAGGAGAAGGCTGAGGTACTCAATGACTTCTTTGCCTCAGTCTTCACAGGCAATGTCTCTTCCACACCTCTCAAGTGGAAGGATTGCAAAATGGGGAACTGGAAGAGCAAAGTCCCTCGCACTGTAAGAAAAGATCAGGTTCAAGACGACCACCTGAGGAACCTGAACCTACACAACCCTAGGGGACCTGATGAGATGCACCCCAGAGTCCTGAGGGAATTGGCTGATGTAGTCGTCAAGCCACTATCCATGATATTTGAAAAGTCATGGCAGTCACATGAAGTCCCTGGAGACTGGAAAAAGGGAAACATTGCACCAATATTTTAAAACGGTAAAAATGAGAACCTTGGGAACTGCCGAACTGTCAACCTCACCTCTGTGCCTAGGAAGATCATGGAACAGATCCTCCTAGAAGCTCTGCTAAGGCACATGGAGGACAGGGAGGTGATTCAAGACAGCCAGCATGGCTTCACCAAGGCCAAGTCCTACCTGACCAACCTAGTGGCCTTCTAGGATGGAGTGACCACATCAGTGCCAAGGGAAAAGCTACCAATGTTGTCTGTCTGGGCTTCTGTAAGGTCTTTGGCATGGTCCCCCACAACATCCTTCTCTCTAAACTGGAGAGATATAGATTTGATGGGTGGACTGTTGGGTGGATAAGGAATTGGTTGGATGGTCACACCCAGAGGCTAGTGGTCAATGGCTCAATGTCCAGATGGAGATCAGTGAGAAGTGATGTCCCACAGGGGTCTGTATTGGGACCAGTACTATATGTTCATCAATATCTTCCTTTCAGTACTTAATTAAAGAGGGCTTATAAGAAAGATGAGGACAGACTTTTTTGCAGGGCCTGTTGCAATAGGACAAGGGGTAATGTTTTTAAATGAAAAGAGAGTAGATTTAGACTACATACAAGGAGGAAATTTTTCCCAATGAGGGTGTTGAACCGTTTGGCACGGGTTGCCCAGAGAGGTGGTAGATGCCCCATCCCTGGAAACCCAAGGTCAGGTTGAATGGGCTCTGAGCAACCTGTTCTAGTTGAAGATGTCCCTGCTCATTGCAGGGGGGTTGGACTAGATGACCTTTAAAGGTCCCTTCCAACCCAAACTATTCTATGATTGTATGATTCTGTTCTAAGTCTGGAGTAAGGAAGACTTATCCTCAGTAGAGAAAGATCAGGTTAGGGAACATTTAAACAAATTGGATATTAACAAGGCCATGAGACTTGATAGGACACACCCACAAGTGCTGAGGCAGCTAGTCAATGTCATTGCAAGGCCAATCTACATTATCTTTGAAAGGTCATGACTATCAGGAGAAGTTCCTGACAACTAGAAGAGAGCAAATGTCACTCCTGTCTTCAAGAATGGCAAGAAGGAGGATCTGTGAAACTATAGGACTCACCCGTAGCCTCACCTCACAGTCAGACTCACCTCAGTCCCTGAGAAGGTAAAGGATCAAATCCTTCTGGAAACCATTTTCAAACATGAAGGACAAGAAGGTGACTGGAAGTAGTCAGCATGGACTTACAAAGGGGAGAACATGCCTGACCAACCTGATAGCCTTGTATAATGAAATTACTAGCTTGGTGCGTGAGGAGAAAGCAGTGGATGTCATTTATCTTGACCTAGCAAGGGTTTCAACACTGTCTCCCATAGCATCTTCATTGACAAACTGAAGTACTGGCTAGAAGAGTGAGACAGATGGAAAACTGGCTGAACTGCTATGCTTAAAGGTTTGTGATCAGTGGCACCAAGTTCAGATGGAAGCCAGCAAGGCCTGCCATGCTGCATACAGTAAGCACACACAATTATCTGCATCTTATTTGCATGACTGATTTGTTCATGTTGTGATCATTGCACCAAACAGAGTAGGCCCAATAAGAAGTATGTGAAGAGATATCATTTTTTTAACAGTATCAAGAAATGAGAATTCATCTTCACAGTCCAGGGATAAAGCATCTTTTCTGGCAGCATCCTGGGGACCTGGCTTTGGCTCACTGTCTCATTTCCTCAGCAGTACAAGACACTGTAGGATCAAGAAAATAACAGGAAAAGATTAGCAGGCACCTTCTGGAGTCCTGTCTGAAAGGTATCTGGTGCCCTGTTGGAGCTGTACATATATGACCTTTTAAAGGAGTAATTGTGGTTCTGAGGAAACAGTTACTCAAAACTTGCTAAAAATCATAAAAAATTGAGTTTAGTCCGAATTTGGAGCTCTCTGCCAAAAACACCTTTCAGCGTGAACAAATATTTGCTAAACTGACAGAACCTATGGGCAAAACTAACTATCACATGCACTGTGAAGTTAATGGCAGAGAGCATCTTGGTGATGATACTGTGCTACTTGAGGTTGACAGGTCCCAGTTGTGCCAACTGACACACTTTCATCAGAAATATTGCAATATTTGGTGTTTTCCCTCAAAGCTACCACAACTCCTAAAATACTATGAACACTATGAATGCATGAAAATCTCTCTGAAATTATCCAAACCTTGTAACTACTGGCAGAAGCTTGAAAACACTCTGAAAGCTCATAAGTCTAAATGGCAAGAATAATCTGGATTATTGCTGATTTCAGAGCGCCTGATTCATATAATTTGAACACATGGGACCAGCAGTGTTCTTTACAGTTCCTCCTCTCAGGCATAGAAGAGAAATCATCCATCTTTGCTATTGTGGGGCTCAATCACCTGTGCAAGGACACTGTCTTTGTTTTTGGACATTCAGGTAAAGGCTGTATCTTTACCTGCAGAGAGAGGTGAAATTTTATAATCTTATGAAATGAGGGGAAAAGGTGTGTGGAAACCTCTTCTTACCATTGCTCCAAGTAATTTCTTCATTAAATCAGAGCCTATTGTCACATACTTTCTAACTTTACAGTTATTTTTATTTTTGCTAATAAATACCCCATAAGATTTAGTAGCAGCTTCAAGTAGCTCCATGTATTACAACTCGAAAGATTTTCAGCTTTTTGTTAACTCTCAACTTTATACTCCTGACATCTTGTTCAAGTTTTTAAGGTTTTAATAAATATCAAGCTGTACTAGAAGTATTTTTATTCATCAGGTGGCATTTTTAAAAAAGGTTTGGATGGAGCTCTTAAACAGCATATGCTCGTGCCATTTTTCCCCTTTTACAAAAAAGTATCGTGTTGAAATGTTTTGAGAATATTTTTGACTGCCGATGCACTACGAACAACAGGAGACCTTGCTGACCCCACCAGAGATTAATGGGTCGGAGTCTGTGTCTTTCTGTGGAATGGAAGACGTCAACACTAAAAGCTCCCTTACCCCACAGATAGCTGGTCCCAGTCCTGTTGTTTTTTCCAGTCTTCAGAAAAATCCTTGGCAAGAATTGTCATTTTTCCAGTCATCAAATTTCCAAGAATCTTCTCTTCACATCTCTCTCTTTTTCTTTTGATGGACTCTCTCATCATAGTAAATGCAGACCTCTTGCAGGAATGTGAGCCAGACGTGTGTGTAAGCCAAATGACTTATGCCTGGAACAACAACAAATGAACAATGAAATCCAGCAACCAGACCAAAAAAAAAGTATTTACAATTTTTTTTTTCATGAATGTTTCTCACTTTTTAAATTAATTTGACTCAACTGTGCAATTAGCTCTGGCCCACTGGATGGCCACCTGATCATGTGGGGACACCACGTCCTGTGCTACCTTATACATGTTTGAAATTGATTTGTCAAAACTGGCACCACTACAGAAGTTTTTTCACCCTTTAACCTAAGACAGAACAGGCAGAAGGACTTTTTTTTTCTTTTTTTCTCAGTCCTGATATATCAAAAAACCTTGTTTCTTCTAATTGATCACTTGACTTTCTGTAAATGAGTGAGCATGTTGTTGCCCTCTGCTGACTGGCCTATATACACTAAAATGGACCTATTAGTAAGGTCTTTCAATCACATTTTTTCTGCTAAAATGGCAAAGAGTTTTGATTTTTTTGGTTGTCCTTCTGCAGGTGTGAGGCTCTGATTTATAAAATTAGATCCACATTTTTAGTTTAAATCTTGATCCAACAAAATGCCTTAGTGAATGTTTAATTTTAAATCAGCTGCACTGCACAAACTCTTAAACTTGAACACATATTTAACTGCTTTAATGGTTAGAGACCTCATTTGGGGTATACAGTTTAAGCAACTGTAATCGGATTTTCAGATATACCTATGAATTTTGCCCTATATTATTCTTCTCAATTTTTTCCATTCCTCTGATGCTGTCCTGGTAAGTTAAGACTGCCTATTCTACATAAAGCTGCCTCTTGCGGAACACCCAAATATCAGAAGTTATATCAATCACCCAGATATCAGTTTTTAGAGAATATGAATGACTCCAAGGAATGGATCCCTTAAGTTCTGGCCCTCATATTTACATCTTAGTCCAGACTACTAAAAATTAAGAGTTCCTATATATGAAGAACATTATAATCACGTGTCCTGGTTTCAGCTGGGATAGAGTTATTTTCTTCACAGAAGCTAGTATAAGGCTATGTTTTGGATTTGGGATGAAAATAATGTTGATAACATACTGATGTTTTCCATTGTTGCTAAGCAGTCAAGGACTGTCCAGTTTTTCATGCTGTCCTGCCAGCGAGGGGGCTGGGGGTGCACGGGGAACTGGGAGGGGACACAGCCAGGACAGCTGACCCAGGCTGGCCACAGGGATATTCCGTACCATACAATGTCATGCTCAGTATATAAAACTGGGGCAAAGAAGAAGGAAGGGATGTTTGGAGTTACGGCATTTGTCTTCCCAAGTCACCATTATGCATGATGGAGCCCTTCTTTCCTGGAGATAGCTGAACACCTGCTTGCCCATGGGAAGTCATAAATGAATACCTTGTTTTGCTTTGCTTGCGTGTGCAGCTTTTGCTTTACCTATTAAACTATCTTTATCTCATCCCATGACTTTTCTCATTTTTCCCTTCTGATTATCTCCCCCAACCCACCGGGGGGGAGTGAGCAAGTGGCTGTGTGGTGCTTAGTTGCTGGCTGGGGTTAAACCATGACATCAGGCAAACATAACTTCAAAGCAATGAAGGAGAAAGGGCTCTACAGAATAGTCAGCATCACCTCAGTCCCTGTAAAGATGACAGAGAAATCATCACAGGAATCATTTTTGGGAAGGAGAGCAAGGTGGCTGAGAACAATCAGCATAGATTTATCAAGGACAAACTGTGCTTAGACAACTCAGTTGCCCTCTACAATAGGACAACTGATTTTGTGGACAAGCAGAGAGCAGTTCATGCCATTTGCCTCAACTTTAGCAGGGCTTTTGACATGGTCTCCCAAGGCACCCCTAGAGACAAACAGAGGAGACATGGACCATAGGCAAATTCCAGGATGGGTGAAATACTTGCTAAACTGCTGAGCTTAGAGGGCAAGAGTCAATACTTTGAAGTATTGACTGTTTAAGAGCAATGCTTCTCAGAGATTAATAGCAGGGTTGACACTGTCTATCATTTTCAACAGCTTGGACGATGGCAGGGACTGCACCCTCAGCTTCCCCTAATTTGGAAGGGGAACAGTCAATACACTGGAAACCAGGGCTGCTGGTAGAGGAGGTTCAGCATGGTGGAAGAGCAGGCCAACAAGCACTTCACAAAACATGACAAATACAAATGCGAAGTGTTATACCTGGGAAGAATAAGCCTGATGCAGGAAAGGAGGCTGGGGACCAACTGTCACAGCAGCAGCTCTGCAAGAAAGGGCTGGGCTGTTCTTGGACAAGTTAAATATGAGCAAGAATTGCACTCTTCAAACACTAACCATACATTGGCTGCATTAGCAAGACTGTAGCCAGAAGTCTGAGGGAAGAGTTTAGCCAACCTATTTGGCATCTGTGTGGCTCCACCTGGAGTACCAAGCTTAACTGGGGACTCCTCAGTGAAAAAGAGGTATCTCCAGCAGAGGTCAGGGGCCTGGATTACCCATTGTTTGAGGAGGCACTGAGGGACGAGTTTTTTCAGCTTGGAGAAGACTAAGGAGGGCGCTCATTGCTGTCTTGAACTACCTAGAGGGAAATTTTAGAGAAGATAGACTCACAATCTTCTCAGATAACCACAGGAAGGGACAAGAAGCAGCAGTCACAGGATGCAAGAAGGCAAAATCTGACCAGGTCTGGTGAGGGTGGTGCAACACTGGAACAGGGGTCAGAGAGGTGGTGGCACCTACATCCCTTGAGGTATTCAAAATGTATCTGAACAAGGCTCCAGGCAATCACACCTAGGTATTAGTTAGCCCTGCTTTGAGCAGGAGTTTTGCCTGGATGACCTTCAAGGTCCCTTGCGACCTCAGTTATCCTGTGTCTAAATATTTTAGGTCTTGTTTCCCATAGTGCACTATGGAGCACCAGTAGTCACAGCCAGGACAACAAAGACAGGACCTAACATCCTTCCTATCTATAGAAACATGTCTCCAGATTTGAAATATTCCTCTTTCTTTACCGCTCTTGGAAAACAGCCAAAATCCAGTTTAACAGCCTAACTGGGAAGGACTGGGAGGAAGAATTCCTCAGGGTAGAAGAAAGGAGCTTAGGATACCACGAAGCCAGTAAAATGACATTTTTCTCTGTCTCAGTCTCCCATGGAGGCGGGTGTAAGTACGGCGGGGTGCGGCGCGGCACAGGCTGCCCCTGGACCCAGGGGCCAGGGCACCGGCCGGGCCGCGAGCAGCCCCCTTCTGCGAAGGCACCTGGTGTCACACTGCCCACAGCTGCGAGCGGGCGATGTGGGTCAACCCGGCCCCTTTCCACCATCACCATGCTCGCTCCCGAGGCAATAAATAGAAAGGCTATTTTGTCAGGCCCAGCTGTTTTTATTCAGGAACTCCTCGGAGGAAGCTTGAGTACGTAAACAGGAAAGCAGGGGCTGTTTTTACTTCACCCATCTATAGCCGGTACACGCGGGCTGACATCAGGCGAGGGCCAGCTGCACCGAGCGCACCCAACAATTTGCTCCCAAGGCGGCAGTGCCAGCACCGGGGCAGGCACGGATGGACGGAAAAGTAGATAAACATGCCGCCCCTCCGAAGCTGCTGCCGCCCCGACACCCCCGCGCCCGCCCCGGCTGCCCCCAGTCCACACTGGGAGCAGCGGGGAGGCGAGGGGTCTGCTGGAGCAGCACCCTTGCGCCTGAAATTTGTGAGCGAGATGTTTTTCCCCCCGTAAGAGTGCCAGCCTCTTGGTGGGGCTTGCGGGTCAGGGAGGGGGCTCACCACAGTCCCCCCGCACCCCTGCGCTCGCGCCATGCGACGCGCTGCAAGCGGGGAGCGCCGGGCGCCTATTTTTAGCCCTCGTGGACTGGAATTGCAGGCTGCACTGCGGATCTCCCTGCAGAAACACTGGTGGGAAGGAAAAGCAGCACCACGCTGTAATTTTGTCGCTGGTGGTGGGGTTTTCTTTCTAAATCCCAAGTGTCGGTTTCATTCACTGCTTCAGGCTACAAGAGACGTACTTCGACTACCGCCATAACGCCTTCTCTCCTGCTTATAGTCACCGTACAGTAAAACGTGCAGCAGTTTTACAGTCACTGTAGAGTTATTACATGACGTATCGTGTACAAAGCACACTGGCTTATATGACCACCCAAGCGATTAATAAAACTGGTTGCCTGCTAGAAGTGATCTTTAACTAAAGATTGAGCAAAATTGGTCTGGAAACCTTGAAAATAATTTAGAGTGGTCGCTTAAATCAGAGAGACGCAAAGTCTGCGGGAGGTGGATCTTCATACGGCTTTCAACGTTAATGTCTTTCTCTCCATGGTCTCAACACCTTTAAATAGAACATCCTACCAAATAATATTTATGTTAATTTGTTTATTTGCTACCATAGGAAAAAAAACAACTGCAACAACAGTGCTAAGGGAACGAGCGTGAATAGTAGGTGAAGAAGTGCCTTGGTTATGAGTAATTTCTGTCTCTATTTTAAACATAGTGAGTAAATTCTTCTCGGTTACACCAGCCTAAATTGGAGAAAGGTGAATTCTGTGGGAATTGAGGAGAAAATTTAGCCCACTAGTTCAAATTACCACTTCAGAAAATATAGAATTCAGGTTATTAGTTTTATTAATCACTCTCAGCTTATTTTATACTTTCCTTGTAGTTAGTTACATGCATAAACTGAACATAAAATTCATTTCCTCATGTGTTTTACTACTATTTAATAACTCGAAAGCCACAATAGTAGTGATCTTAATTTATATCAGACAGTACAACAACCATTAGCTCTGCAGCAGAAAATGACAGGAGGTGTAGAAGCAGCAAGCACTGCTCTGTCAGGACAGGATCACCTGTGCTTGATTTTATTGTACAAATCAGGTCGTAGTGTGGAGTATAGCGAGAGCCCTCAGGTAAACAGATTTACCCCACAGCTTGCTGGATCTTCAGTTCACTCTAAATAGAACCACACTGAGACTTTTTGGGAGATGTTATTTTTTTGGCATTTATCCTATCAGTAAGGGGGCTTACTCATTTTCTACCCTACCTTTAACCTGGATGGTAAGTTTCAGGCTAGATTATTCTCTGCTGTTGACCAGCTGAGTTCATGTCATACTGGCTCCCAGTTAATGCCCAGCTGCCTTTTCTAAACTCCGCTTCTGCTTTAACTCCATACGGTCCATCTGCCAGGCAGGAGCTGCGTACAATTCCCAGAGAGTCACCGGATAGACTTCAGCATTTATTAACTTTATTTAAATTCGCCAGGGATCATTATAAAGAGCTATACAGTACTAGCATGAGTCTTGGGTATTTGACCCAGGGTTTAATGTTACACTTTCCAGCAAACACACAGTTCTGTTGGGGTTCTTCTATAGTAAAAAGGCAGAAATTTCTGGGTTGGTCAATGCAAATGGAATAGGTGACGATAGACATTGGCTATTCCAGTTGAGTTTGAATTTGTTGAATTTATATAATGGAAATAAGTAGCCTGAGACAACTCCTCCTAGGAGCTCAAGCGGTGTAAAACAAGTATAAATCATACAAAATCAATGGAGTTACTTTAATGCAAATGAGAGTAAAGCCAGACTCAGCATCTCTTACGAACAATGGCAGCGGTGTTCTCCAACATCCTACCAGTATGTAAAGGAGACGGCTCTGTCCGTTCATATTGACATCCAGTCTCTGCTAGGTGGTTTTCAGGGCAACTGCTATTTCACAGATCTGTCTGTCAGGACAGAGTGACTTAGCAGATTTTCTATTTAGCCATGTGCACATGTCAGAATGCAGGTAAAGAAGCATCCTTTCCAGTCTCCTTCTGCACCAGACTTTAAGAAGTTCAGTTATTGAACATTTTCTCATCCCAGCACAGAAAGACATACTGCAGTGGCCAAACTCTCATTTTCTTGTCTTCCCAGAGAACAAGATACAACAAGATTTCAACAGTCTCTGCCTTTCTCTCCCCCTGACCTCCAAAAGCGAAAGACAAGGCATCTCACGCCTTGTTTCTCTGCGTATGGAAGGGAGGCAGAAAGTGCCATTTTATTGTGAAAAGTCAATATTTCAATTTAAAATGAAAACAGTAAGATCAATAGATATTGCCTAGTGCACATTTATGAAAGCAATCAGTTTGTTCAGGAGAAAAATTTGGGAGGTTGGGCAGTGAAATCACAGACTAAGCAGGGGGACTCTAGGACAGAGCTGCCTCAGCCTGTAAACTTTGAGGTTTCATAAAATCCTGCCCCCTCCAGAAAAATCAGCTTGCGTGCACGTAAATAAGAGCACAGCAGCACATGGCAGGAGAATCAGCTCCTACATATTCACACAGGCTGAAATTTGGAGTAGCTCAGTTGTTGGTTCATGCACCGGCTAATGGAAGTCATGTGGCTTTTCTGGGATGGGGAATAAGAGAGTTGCCAGTGAGAAAACAAAGGAAAATATGGTAAAAAGCTAGGAGTTACCGATAGAGTCCTGAGGTACCTGTTTTCAGAAAACAATCAATTCTGGAATGCCATGGAAGAAGTAAGAAACTCCCTGGAGCTCCACTGCAGCTTTCAGTACTGTTCCTCATGGTACCCAGTACAAATAAAATGTGGACTAAATAGGCCCACGTAAAGCATATTCAAGCGCCCTTCCCTTTGTTTCCCTTCCCTTTTTCTCTTTCAAGCCTTTTTTCTTTGATTTATGAATGAAATTTCTGCCTTGCCTTTGTGGTCAGCCATGCCAGCTATCTAAAGGTCTCTTGAGAAAGAGACTCTTTTCAGGAGTTAGTAATCATGTGCAAAGAACTTTGGTCATAAATACTTCAGGGATGTTGTCAAGAATAAGATGCAACAGAAATAGACAAGTTAAAAAAAAAAAGCAGGAGCAGTCTAACAGAGCCAACTGCGCTTCCTTCTGTCACACAGTCAGTCCTTCATGTATCCTTCAGCACAGGGCAATTCAGAGGATCCCAATAATTTCACCTGCAGGAATAAGCTGCTGGTCATACCCTTAAGCAACACAAATCTTCCTACGTTAATGGCCTCAATACTAAAATTGACATCTTAAAGACATGTACAACTCATCTTTCACGAAGTATCATCAGTACCACAGGTAAGTATCAAAAACATTTAAGAGACAGTCCCTAAATAGCAAACACCACTGACTTAAGCCTACACTTACAGTTTCTGGAACTATATATATAGGTTTTATATATACATAAATATATATACATAATATGCTTTCTCTATCTGCACTGAAAAGGACACCGTAACTTGGAAGATCACAGCAACAATGTGCCCATATGAATGATAAAAAAATCACATGCTCAGCCTTTCTTTGCTAGTAGTCTGGTATTCTGTGCCTCACGCATCAATACAAACACTGCAGGCATCCTTAAACCATCACTTCTCTACTAAATAGGCTGCGGGATTCACTGTCACTGGGCAGCATCCTACAGCTGCTGCAGCAAAAGGTGTGTCCCTGCCTGGGGAAAACACAGCGTGGTCAAACAGAAGGACCTTCATGGGATTCAATCAGCCTCGCTGCAGTCCAGCAGAGTTACAGCCAAAGGCCGAAAAGAGAGATGTTACATCTTGTTTAACACTTGTCTCCTATGAAAGAGCACTTTTTAACAGCAGAGGACCCTGGGGGAAGAGAAGCCAGTCTCTAAGCCCCTCTAAGACAGTATTCAGCAATCATTGCTACAGTGCCGGTGTCCTTCTCTCAAGAAATATTATTTCATTTCTGAAACCCATGAGATTTGTGCTTTGTATTAGTTTACAGAGACTCCGAAATTATCCCTAAGCAATTTTGGAGTGGTGAGTTTGTGTGAGATCCCCCTGTAGCTGTGGTTTTGTCTGTCACTCGCAGATGAGGCAGAGAGATTTTTCCCTCAGCAAAGTGCTGGCTAAATAAGGTACCTAAATAAAGCAGTCCTGTACCCCTTATTTTTTCCCTTTATCTATTGTTAGGATGGAGCAGAAGCTCATTACCTGCCAAAGCTCCAGTCATTACACCATGACGGAATTCATACGGGAGAGACACATATTTATTATTAGGCAACACCTGTGCACAAAAGTGGGATTTGTACCAGGCTTTGGCTGTGGGCAAAAGAACTACCGTGAGAACCGATGTCTGGAGGGCAGAGAGTTCCCTTCCGACAACTAGCAGTACCAGGTGAACTGAGATTCCCTTAAGCGTCTAAAGAAATAGCCATATTTAATGACCAGAATATCCTTGCAAGCAGCTTGAGAGGCCAAATGAGAGTCAAAATCCAGGAGACACATTTACAACATCCAATGCGTTTCCAGTGAATCTGGTTCATACATCACAATCTGAAGGCAGAGCAAAACACTCAGCAACTACTGCGCTGCTCAAAGTAACAAATTACTTTTCCTAAGGTTTGGACAAGTACGTAGATGTTCTTTACTACATCTTTGTATGAATCATTTGAAATTAGTTATTGGTTTGTTTTGTCATTAAAACTACAGGCCCTGAGTATCACTCAAATTCTGTTGTATGTGTTAAATTTTATCAGTCACATGCACTTCAATTTGGCTCTACTAATGGCTCCAGCTTCTTGAGTTTGAAGAGACCATGGGGAATAATGCAAGGATCTATTTTAAGTTTTTTTCTATTTTGGCAAAGAAATAACTGACAATAAATAAATACCATGCCATCACTTAGATACATGTAGATGATTGTGAATGACCTCACAGAGCCCAACAAAATAGGAAGCAAAAAAATCAACAGCCAACATAAACAATGCACAAAGATGAGCATAATACCATTAAACTGCTAGTAAATTGAAGCTTGGCTGTACTGAGTTAACTTGAACTATTTGATCACTTCTTCCTATGTTACCTTTTCAAACTTGATTCCAAAATTAGTTGCTACTGCTGGACTCACTCTAGATCTAGGACCTGCTTCCTGAAATAAAACTATTCATATTTTATTCACAATACAGAAATTAGGCCATTTCTATATTTTTTTGTATACTTCAGTTACTAATATCTGAAGTATACAAGGATGCATTTGGAAATCCGGGTCTTTGTGCACCATGGTACACCTCTGCCATTGTCCTGTCCTTCCAGCCTAGAGATGCACAGTGGCCCCATCTCAGCCCTGGTAGGAACCAGCAGCCATCTGATAATGCTTTTGCTGCTCATCTTCTGTGCTGCCTCATCAGACCTTGAAAGCAGCCACAGTAGTTAAGGTCTACAGCAGTGCCCAGGAGTAAACACCTAGGGAAAAATCTAAGAAACAAGGGTAGAGTGCAACCCCCACAAATTATTCTCCTGAATTTCGGAACCACCACTAACTTAGAGACATCACCCCATCAGGAGGTGGTATTTAGTTCTTGTGTTATGAGAAGTGCAAACAACTATGCCATGTTCACCTTCTCTCTCCCTATATGATTTTATAGACAGTCCCTTCTTTCCTCCCAAGCAATGGCCCCAGTAATTATCACTCTTTAAAATACAGAAAGCAGTTCCCACCTCTCAAGCAAACCCAGCATATGCTATCCCTTCCTTTTTCCTCTCCCCACGCCAGCCCTTTGGTCCCCCAACACAAGAGTGCTGTGCCAACCAAGCCATGACCTTTTCAGAACCACTCTGTAAAACGTATCAGCAGAGTGATCGATGGTAAAAATGCCCTGCTGTCCAAACCCCTGTATGGTGAACCTCCAACCTAGCAACTGAGAGGTTAAATCCTGTTCTACATGAACTGAAGTGGACATCAGTGTGTGTGTGTACCATTCCAGCTGAAGATTTCACAACCTGTAAGTCTAGGGCTATCC
The DNA here is from genome assembly GCF_964289735.1 of Phaethon aethereus. Classification (NCBI taxonomy): domain Eukaryota; kingdom Metazoa; phylum Chordata; class Aves; order Phaethontiformes; family Phaethontidae; genus Phaethon; species Phaethon aethereus. Next base: position 202,035,846 of record NC_138575.1, read on the forward strand.
TGTTTTCAGATTAGATCAGTCTATGGTCATCACAGGAAAATAGATGCGTGGGTTAAAGTACTGCTTTAGCCTTTGAAAACCTTGTGAAGTGGGACTTTATTTCTCTTCAGTCCATCCAGCTCCCATTCTACCCTTATTTCCACAGAGGTCTTGAATCCCTGCTTCACCAGTAACCCTCAAAATATGGGAGAAGACGAAGCTCTGAATAAAGATCTTGTTCATCACATACAGATAACTAAACCACAGTTAATGTTTCATCTCTTCAAAGTTTGCCTTATCTGTTGGCAATGTAAAAATAATTACAAAATAAAAGTCTTACCTCTTTTCAGGCCACTTTAATGACCCCTTAGTAGAGAAATAACTGGTTTAAACATAGACTTTTGTAAAAGTGAATGTAAGAAGGAGCACATTAGATGGGTGGGGGTGTAGGGAGTGTGAATTTTAGCTGTTGCACAGTTTCTCCTTCATCCATTTCCCAGCTTGTCCTTATCACCACCAAGATTACATAAGACTTTCCCCTACTAGGAATTGGGCTTGCTTTATCTGCTAATGCTCCAGTTAATGTTATCTTTATCTCCAGAATTGCTAGAATTCCTTAAAAATCCAATGTGGGATGATATTAGCTTATTTGGCCAACACTTTTAAGAATATTTGTTTGTTTTCACTCAGACAAAAATATTCAGGCCATTACGCTATCTATCTAGTGCATTAGAGCTGAGCTCACTGCCTCTGCTCCAGAAGACATCAGGACTGGCAAGGGTTACCACAGGACAAACCACCTCCTCCAGGTCACCAGCACAGCCGTCACTGCTGTCATTGATGGTGCCACACAGTTCCCTTCCTACGATAGAGCAAGCTGCAGAGATACCTGAGCAAACGAAGTTCAGCTCTTGGTTACATCACATTGTCCAATGATAAATGCAAAAGCCACTTGCACGTTTGTTCTTCTGCTCAGTTCTCCCCCACATCTTCTTTGCTCTGTTGCCCTACTTAGAGGTGTGTTACCGTATCCATTGCTACATCACACCACAGAGAAAATCAGAGTGTTTAGCAGTAGTCCTAAAAGCTGAAGCTGTTGAACAAAAAATTAAGAGTTAAACCTGCAGTAGGTACAAATTGATATATCTCCATTGATTCCTTTGGACCTGTGCCACTACTCTGGTTTTCATCAGGATATCTAGCAGGAAAATTTTCAGATGGGTTGTTTTTTAATATTAAGACATAGGAAAATAGTGCAGCTGTAGATCTCTTCCATGGAAGAGTCTTCATTTTGAAACACAGATTGTCAGCTTGCTTTTAAAAAAATAATATGACAGCCTTTAAGTTCACTCACAGGTTACTGGTTTTTTGCTACTGAGGTTTTGGGTCATTGGGTTGTTTTTTATTTGTGCGATTTTTTTAGAAGGACTGTAATTCATATATATCCGCACTTTTCAAAAATCACTCTGTTGTTCTTAAAGAACTTGCTTTCAGAATAAAGAACTCGTTTTCAGAATAAAGAACTCATCCACATGTCCTGTCTGGGTGCTGGAGTTGCTGGAGTGAAAATCAGAGCTATAGCCAGTACACTTTAAAGCTTTTTTCACTTAAGAGACCACTTAGTTTACACAAATTGCATACTTGCTGGTTTCACCTGTCCAAATTGCAAAAACAAGCATCTACAAAAGAGCCAAAGTAAAATCTGCGCACACATCCAGAAGATGAACAGCACCAAAATGTAGCTGTTTGTGAATGGAGATCACTTACGCTTGCATTCAGTGCAGTTATCAGTGTGACAGCTTCCTTTTGTTACAGCTGTGTATTGGCTTCTATCGCCAACCACCACAGAGCAGAGGACAAAGAAAAACTTCCACATTTCCCACATTATTTCTGGAACACATGAAGGTCGAAAGGGCGGATTCTGCTCCACACCCACCAGCCTGACACCAGTGGAGTGGCTCTGCTGCGGGAGAGCAGGCTGGCCTGAGCAGGATTTACTGGGAGATTTTTAAGGACGCTTTTTGACAGACAGGTTACAAGAGTTCACCTAAGATACTACAAGGAAAGAAAAACCCCAAATTCTGCTTTTACTGGGTAAAATCTGGCAGTTCAGTAGTTGCAGGCTTGAGTGCTACACGAGATCTTTTTAATAACAAGTGTGTTTTTCTCTACTGGCTATACTTCCTATATCTCTTTGCTCCCATGAATCTGCATCTCCTCCCATCTCAAAGGACCACATGTTCTTCCTCTTTAGCCTGCACCACCTCGTTTCAGACATTCCTCTCCTGCTGTAACTGTGGCTATCAAAGCAACTCCACAGCAGGCATGCAATCAGCACCCAAAGGAACATCACAGCTCTGGAACCCCGCCTGATACTACAGACACAGTTTCCTCAATCCCACTGCATTTTTTTTTTTTATCTTTCTCCTCCCCACCTTTCCCCAGGCTCTCTCCCTTCATGTTTACTGCAAAACACCAAATTTTGTATGGTAAAGCATGAAAAAAACCTGAGTCCGTCATTAAACGGAAGCCTGGCTTTATTCCTTCTGCCACTGGACCCCATATGTGCTTTGCATTTCACGCTCTCATGTAGTGGAGGGTTCAGGTGTTTCTGATGTTGCTGCCATGCACTAAAAACAGAGTGATACAAATAAGAACTAAAAAGGATCCTTCGATCCCTAACTGCAATCGCAGATAAAGCTGGGAATTCTCCAGCACACGTCGAGCAGCTGCTGCCGTGAACAGGCTCCAGGGATGTACTTTGGTGCATTCCTGGCCTGACTTAGTGCCTCGTGCTAACTCAGTTTTCAACCACAGTCATTCTTGTGCTGGCTCATTGTTATAGCACTGTAAAAATAAAATGTTTGGACGATACTGAAACTTTCCCCTAGCTGCCGCTCTCATTTGCATAGCAGGCTACTATTCTGTATAATAGGGTGGCAGTTGTTTCCATCCTACTGCTTCTCTAATTTTCCTGTCAGATTATGTTTCCATCTAATGCACCTCCGACACCTCTAGTACAATTAACAGGGTGCTCACTTGATCTCTGAATAGCAGAAGTCATACTCAGCTAGGCAGGAGTTGAGTAAAAGAAGCACGAGATCTTCTGGACTTGGTCTTGTTGACTGACTTGTTAACAGAGATAACATTGAATTTTAATACTAACAATGTTCTTAAGTATTTTTCTTGCATTTTTATGTTTCTAGAAAAATTCATATTATTATACTTTAACAGTTAGGAAAATATATGTTTTCACGTGATTAACAACTTTGTAAGTATTTATGCACCTAAAGGAAATGAATCTGACGTGTTTTAATTTGGGTAACAACAGGCTTTTTAGCAATTAATGTAGTGAATTTATCTGCTCTTGACAGATTTTTATGGAGTGTCGCACATTTTTGTTTTGTTTCAATCTGTGAATAAAATGGATGGGAAAAGAAACAACTACAGGCAAGACATTACCGTCCTCACAACTATAAAACTCTCTGGCTTGTGAAAATGCTCAACAAATGTGGATTCTGAGCAACCTGACCTAGTTGAATATGTCCCTGCTCATTGCAGGGGAGTTGGACTAGATGACCTTTAAAGGTCCCTTCCAGCCCAAACTATTCTATGATTCTGCATTACAGACCTTACTCAACAACACACTTCCAAAATATGTTCATTCTTGTTAAAGCAACTGATTCTAGTCACGCCAGTGAAGGCCTTCTGACTAAAATATTAAGGAAAAATTATTCCTTCATCTTTATTTGATGTTTGCATTACAGTTTTGGGCCTCAATGGCACCTCTGAGGCAACTGATAGTTTCCAAAATCAGCAAAGACCAACAAAATAGCTTCTGCAAACAGTGAAGTACCGTATTACATGAGAGTCTGAGTGGGAACGACGAATGTCTTCTGTAACATACAATCTTTTAGGAACAGTTTTCCAAGCTGCATATAAGACTGACAGCCTTTAGCCCAGGACAAGATTTGACATATTGTCGGCTATGTCTGAACTGGGGGATGCAGGAACACTTCCAAGCTGAGTTTGACCTTGTGATTGCAATTTGACTTATATCAACGTGAATCTAAGGTGTGCACAAGCCTCCCTGACAGTTCAGTTCCCATACAAAGGACACCTGGGTGAGTATGTTGGAAGATACTCCCACCACCCTACTCCGATCAGACCTGGACAACTGAGAGACCCAGGCCTCAGATCAGCCTATCCATTCTTGATAAGATTCTCAGGCAATGTCCTCAATAGCATGGTGACATCAACCCTCCAAACATGCTGCAGTACAGTAAAATTTTTATTTTGCCTTCCTTATTAGTCCAGAACAAAAGACATTTTGCATATTATCTGTATTGTCTTGGGCAGTCCATATATATAAATAAATAAAGCAATGAAGATGCTTATAAAAACAGTATTGAAAAAATTAGGAGCAAGTTGGTTTTCCCAGTGACCAAAACTAGGTGGTAATGGAATTAACTGTATTTAATAAGAGAAATATTGGGGCGTTCAAGAGAGATATGGTCTGAGCTTTTTGGCCTGGACTGCTTTTGTTTTCAAAGAATTGTGTTTGCTTCCCAGAGCAGGTGAGGAACAGGAATGTGGAGAAGAGTGATCAAATTTCACCAGAAAAAATACTGAGGAATAAAAGCAGCCATTACATTAATCCTCATCTTCAGACAAATTCTACTTCATGTCAGCAGTTGGTAAAGGGACTGGGCAAAAGGTGACAACAGGGTAATCTGCCCTTTCCATGTCCTTAAGCCTCTTGAAAAATCCTTGTCTTTACAAGAGTTAGACTTTTAACCCTTCAGCTGATGTACAGGAGTTACACTCTTTTTCAAAGATAGAGAAAACGGTGCTTTCCCCATCTGGAAGCTGCCTTGGCATCCTGTTAGCATCCTGACAGCCATTTATGTCAACGATTGCACTCACCCTCACTTTTAACTTGCAGGTAAAACCTCTGAGTCTCTGGACCAGAATTAATCCTCTTTTATCTTGGTGGGAAGATTTCTGTCAGCCGTCTAAAAGTTAGGCACCTTATCCAAACAGGTGGCCCAGGCATATGTGATGGGGTTCATCCCACCTCAACCTAAATGTCTAAGCTGGCTTAACTCTGCAGACGCCTCCCTCTTTGCCCTGATTATAGAGCAGGCTGGATCCCTAGCTTAAACCAGACCCACAGCTTTTAGGCAGCTAATGCTAGATTAAATGAACCCACCTCCCTGACTTGTGTGGTCTTCGGACAGCCTCCAGCTGCTCTAGTTCCATTTTGTTTCAAGGTCCTGACCACTGTAAACTGGAAACAGGTTGTACCTACATTTTTTTAAGAAGATGCCATGGCACTACAGACCAGTGTGGCAGCAGTAGCATCTGCCTATTGAACTATGCCTGAAGTGGTCCTGAGGCAATTTACAAGTCTCTGTTCTCTTTTTAGACTATTTTTCTACAAATTTTACATCAGGGTAACTCTAACACCTTTATTAATATTATCTGAGGTGTTGAAGTTACTCCTGAGCCCATTTAGTAAAAGGAGCATAAAGGCAAAAAATTTTTGAAAGAGAAGCTCAGCCGAGCCTGTTTGCAGGCAAGTCATATCTGTATAATCTCTATTAAAAACAGAACACTCACTGACTTGAAAGCCGTCTGATTCTTAAACAATATCCCCATCCAAACAAACTGATCTTTAAATTTGACCTTGTAATTCCTTCGGCAAAATCAGCCCTACCGTTGAGGTACAACTGTTGAGCATGGAGTGAGGTTATTTCTTCTGTGCATGAGTATTTCAGTAAGCTAGCAGATGAACTCTGCAAGCTCCGATGCAATTTAAAGCTGTACACTGAATGTGCTCTCTTCAGCCCCTGCCAAAATCCAGCTCACTGCAGGATTGACATATACATATCATTGAAGCTGCAGGGTATCTCTGAAAGGACAGTTCAGCATAGTCCTTAGGCCATAGTAGTGCCAAAACACACCTTATAGTCACATCTAAACCACATCAAACTTGCCCACAATTAAGCACAAGTGAACTAAGACTGGAGAGGGAGTGAGCTACTGACCTAGTTGTCTAGACCCTCCCCAGAGACAATAGAAGGAGATAGGCACTGCCCCAGGATAACGCATCTTGGATTGGAGGGGATGGGCTGGGAGGAATCACCCTCTGGAAGTGCCTATTCACTGTTCCCTATGCAGGGAATATTTTGGGATAGACCTCTGCCTTTTAGATGGCTAAAGTCTGTCGAGATGAAACCCATCCATCCCTGGACAGGAGAAGCTCACATTCTTGGTTTTTTCAGCCAGCTTGTTTGTCTTTGCCCTGAAATGAACTCCCATTAATCTCAGAGTAAGTCATGGCTGAGAAGTAGTTTGTGAATCTGCTTTTTATCTTTACCACCTTTCAGCTCTCATTTACCAGCTTCCAGCTCAGCCCGGGTCCCTGGCCATGACCCGTGCATAGGCATGCTACCAGGCATGCAGCCTTTGGCATCTCACTAAAGAAAGGGCAATAGAAACTTTATATTCCTGGATTGGCCTTGCTTTCTTATAAGAATATCTCAAGTGGTACTTATTTTCTTGGGTTTTTCTTCCAGAGACACTACTCTTTCTGTTTTTATTCACTCATGAGAAAGGGAAGAGAAATAAATGCTGTAGTGGTAGGACCTGAAGTGTATGTAATTTGGTGAAGACTGAGTGCTAAACTGAAGTACTGCTGAGCCATAACACTAAGCTTTAAATTCAGGGTAATACCCCAAGCACTGCTTTCTCTGTATTATGTTTATCCTGGCTATTAATAGCCTATTGTGACACCTGTATGACCAAATAAATCTGGCCACTGCAGAGGACCCCATGGAAGTGGTTTGGTTGTGCTGTGTGTGGGCTGAATTTATGAGCAGGTTTTGAGGAAGCTGTTCAGGGGTTTCACCACCCTCCAGGGAAGTGTCTCGCACAGGAGCTCTTGAGGTAGGCGGGAGAGGAGAGGAGAGGAGAGGAGAGGAGAGGAGAGGAGAGGAGAGGAGAGGAGAGGAGAGGAGAGGAGAGGAGAGGAGAGGAGAGGAGAGGAGAGGAGAGGAGAGGAGAGGAGAGGAGAGGAGAGGAGAGGAGAGGAGGAGAGGAGAGGAGAGGAGAGGAGAGGAGAGGAGAGGAGAGGAGAGGAGAGGAGAGGAGAGGAGAGGAGAGGAGAGGAGAGGAGAGGAGAGGAGAGGAGAGGAGAGGAGAGGAGAGGAGAGGAGAGGAGAGGAGAGGAGAGGAGAGGAGAGGAGAGGAGAGGAGAGGAGAGGAGAGGAGAGGAGAGGAGAGGAGAGGAGAGGAGAGGAGAGGAGAGGAGAGGAGAGGAGAGGAGAGGAGAGGAGAGGAGAGGAGAGGAGAGGAGAGGAGAGGAGAGGAGAGGAGAGGAGAGGAGAGGAGAGGAGAGGAGAGGAGAGGAGAGGAGAGGAGAGGAGAGGAGAGGAGAGGAGAGGAGAGGAGGAGAGCAAGACCTCCTGTGTGGTGGCAATACCTCTAGACACTTCCAGCCTAGGGCCAGCGTGGATCTGGGACCTTTGCTGTCCAACCCTGGTGGCTAAAATTCCTGTTCCTGGGGGCACGGGGGAGCAGTCTCTACCCCAAATGAGAATTTCATTCTTTGTAATTTTACTTCATTCCTTTTTGAAGCAGTGAAAGAGTAAGACAAGATGGTAAATAAAATCTGGAGTTGTTTATGCAGTTTTTACTCCTTTTCAGTTTGTCTCCTAAAGACTAGGGGCAAATTAGTCTGTTAAGACTAGGGGCTTGGATCATTAGGCTTTTACTTTTTTGTTTTCCTTGTCAGCAGAGTAGATGTTAAAGTGTTAATAATATTCCTTGTTAAGGTTTGGAAAAAACCAAATTTCTGCAATCAAGCAAGGGTGGTGTCTTTTTTTCATTTTACCTGCAAAATTGGTAATGGAATTAAAAAATGGTCCACGCTTTGATTTCCCTCAAGAGACCTTGACTAAGTACTGCTTCAGATAGCGGCAAAACATATAAGTAACTTGCTAAAGGGACTATCCCAGAGCTGAATTTACTGCAGAACAAACAAACGTGACAGAAGCAAACAGGTGAACTCCTGAAAAGGGGCTGGGCAGGGCAAAGACTTGAGGGTTTTTTTCAATGGTTGCTTTGGTTCAAAAGGCTTAATTTCAGCAAAAATCTAGCAGTGCATGGCAGTACTAGCAGTAGCAACAAGGCATGTTAACTAAATAAGCAACTTTAAACCATTCAATCAAGCTAGCCAAGGGGAGCGGATGAAAAAGGTATTTTTAAAAGTTATTTCATGCACTCAAAGTGTCTTTTTTCATTCCTCTGTTCTCCAGATTCCAGGACACGTCTTTGCATGTCACCAAAATCTAGATGAAATCTCAAAGACTGCAATTCTCTGCTGGGGGCTCAGGTGGAACTTGAGTGGTCATAAAACTTGAATGGGCTGCTACACCAGAGGAATTTCATTCAGAGAGTTCCTTTGCCATTTTAAGTATATTTTGTTTACATTTTGTAACTATATCTTCTGCCTGCACTACCAAAACCTCTTAGCAGCTTTTCAGCAATGAATCTTCTGTATAATGTGCTTTTTAAAGCTTCCTGAAATGAGCTCTTCACTCTGTATATGTTAGAGAACTAATACTGTACTAAAACGCTCTTTTGACTGCGTGGTTTTTGAAGGGGCAGAGGAGTTCATTCTTCATTCATCTCAGAATCATCCATCATGTGCAGATCAGCAAGGTCGTCTTCAGAATGAAGAAATAAGAGTTTTAAATTGCAGTCCTACCACCTGAGAAATACCCAGGCTTTAAGACTTAGCAGGGGGTTTGCATTCCTGTCGTGTAACCTTGCGCATCCGCTTAAGGTTAAGGCTCTGTCTGAAATATGGCATTCTGTGGGATTAGCTATACAGATCATGGCTGATGTATGGATGAAGTGGCATTTTCTTCGTACCTTTTATGTTAGAGGATCACTCTGATGCTGGAATTTTACCATCTGCCGTGTATTTTGTTGACAGTTCAAATGAGAAATACTCATGTCCTCTAAGAAGCAAGTTAAATTGTGAGTAGGTAAAGGCACAACTGTATGTCGTGTTGCTATTCTACGCAGATAAGCTTGGTTGGACTGGCTACATTTCCCCGGTATGATCAGACTGTGCTCACTAGCCATAAAAATTTCAAGAAGAAATAAACTAATTTTGTAATGTGATCAAAAGACAACCATTTCTGTGGCATGATAATGTTCTATGAATTATAGCTTGTGTATGACTTACTTAAAAATTGCTATCTTTGGAGGTGTTTCATACGGGAAATATATTAAGGTATCATTTATAGGTATTTCATATTAAATTAATGAAAAATATTAATCCATGCACATGAATAGAACAAAATCAAAACAGGGGCTTCTTGAAATCTCCAAGAAACGGCGTTCTTTCTCTGTATTAATTTTTCTGTGTATGCTCGAGTAGGTTTCTAAAGGCTGCCACAACCAACACGCTCAGTAGTAGCCATAGTTAAACCCACTCAGGTAGAGAATTATGCCATGTTCAGATAGGTTTGGTTACTGTTCTTGGCCTCTGGTGTCCTGAGAGATATTAATACTGATCCTTTTAGAAGTTTCTTCTTTATTCTTCAGTCGCCTACTTCTAATGTCCTTGTCTGCCTTTTCCAGATGCAAGCCAAAGCACCTCTTGAATTTGGCAGAACAGAATAGAAACCTGTAGTTGCTTTTACTGCAGTGTTTTCTTTAGCTCTAGCAAGGAGCAAGCAGCATAAAACTGTATCAGCAAGTCTGTTCTGATTCAAACTGAGTCTGTCTTTTCTTTCTCTTGCTGATATTTAGACGTACTTAAACACCATGACTACAGTATCATATGGTTAATCAAAAGATTTTTCTACATTGTACATAGAATAAAATCTTTTCTTCCAAAACACAACAGAGAATATATACTGGATATATATGCTTCTTGTACATTTAAGCAGTATGTACTCATTCCAGCCATCACACAAGACCCAATATGAAAGTAGATGCCACTAAAAATCAACACTTACTAAACATTGCTTCATTACATTAGCTGAGAGACTATTTTTACCAAAACAATGGCTCCTATATGCTATTTAGTGTAATAACTGATGGTAAATATTTATAAAAGCAATCTTAAACACAGGACATATCTGTAATATTTCCTCCTCACCCTCTTTCTTGCCTTTAGCTCTGCTCTCCCACTGTCCCAAAGACCTCCATTCACTCCTCATCTATTTCAGGATCCTGTTCTACGCTGTTTCCTCTGCATTTTCTGAATGGGGGTGAATTGCACCCACCTCGTATTGCATGGTTTGACACTTGGGTGTTACAATAGAAGATGGAAAGTAGGCAATGCATATTCACAGCTCCCGAAAGAAAAGAAAAGAAAGCAGTAAAAGACATTAGAATTAAAAACGTGGCAAGAAAAACACATTATTCCTCAGGGGAAAGGAACTACTATTTTTACCTTTGTGTGGAAGAAGGTGATACTGCAGTCACCTAACACACTGGTAAGATTAAAGGCTGCTGATATTACCCTTTAGCAGCATTCTGAAGGTGAAAAAGGCACACGACAGTCATATGAGGAATACAGAAAGGTGGCAATAAAAACATTTGCATAGTTGCTATTCTAGCTTTGAAACTTATTGGCAAAACACAGAAGTTTTTACACTAGGTAACTCTTGAAATATATTCTGTTCAGCTATACCTTCATAAATCCTGTCACTGACATAGCTGTTAATCGTTTGCACTCCTGTAAGCTTAACTGGAACACACAAATGTGTATTCACAGCTTTACCTAAATAAGAACTAGTAAACTCATTCAAAAATTACAAAGAAACCAAAAGCCATTGTTCAGACTTTGGGGGGATAACCAGCCACTAGAAATATTCTTAAGATTTTGTTCTGATTTTTATGTTAGGCCACACAGAAATAAAGAAATTATAAGGATACATTAGGTTAAAATTATTGTATCGCAAAAGGAGAATAAACCAAAACATGTCTGCAAAATACTGGTTTTATTGTGCTACATTCTTAATATCTAAAAATAAAGGCTTGTTTATTCAGTTTTGATGATAACATTGACTCACCTACCACACAGCAAACCAAAGATTTCTCTATTGTGTTTGTTTTGCAGAAGTAACTTGCAAAACAAGAAGTCCTTTCAGTGGCAATAACATTTTAGAATCGCAGAAGGGCTGTCATTTTTCGGATTGTGAACATAAAATAGAACTTATGATTACCGTGTTCATACTCATAAATATAAGTACCCTGGAGTGGAAGACTTGCAAGGCTTTACATGTAAGCTGTCTCATATGGCGTCGCATGCGTTCCCTCATTTGATATAAATAGCTTCTGCTTTCCCCTGGGTTGTTCTTTCCTCTACTTGGCTTCACCCCTTCTCAGGTCAGAGATGTATTGTGCTGATCTCTGCGTGATGAGGGAGGTCAGCCGTGGCCGTTTTTGGAGATGCAGAAGCTGGCTCTGTGCATGAATCATGCTGTAAAGACGACGACAGCCTGTCCCTTCAGCTTTCCTCAAAATTCCCAATGACTTCGGTAAAGCTTCTTGTTAACAGAAGACACCTCAGAAAAATGTAAGTAAGTGGGCTAGACCTGTTGCTTCTACTGAGATTACATCTCCTTAAAACAGTGAGATATGGTCCTGCAGTGCCTGGTGATAGGCTTTAACTGTGTAACCCTACACCGCCAAACATTTCTGAGTAATAGTTTGGGTTTTTTAATTTCTCCTGATTTCCTGTGAGAATAGCTGCAGAAGCAAATTAACGCAGCTAATAGAAAGAAGATCATCAGACTCTTTTAACCCCTCCTAGGCCATGCCTTTCTCAAACCAAGGAACAAAATGGCCAACCAGCCATAAATAAATCAGAGTTGCGTGACTGTAACAGTATAGCATTTGTCCCATGATGTGGGAAGACATGCGGCAAAAGCCAAGTACAGCGAAAGCGGAGGAAAGGTTTGAAGATACAGTTAACCTGAGACCAGGAAAGCTGGATTCAGTTCCTGGCTTTGCCACAGGTTTTTTCTGTGACACCAGATAAATCAACCAATTCCCTATGCTCTGGTAACTAGGCATAACATCATGATAATGTAGAAGGATGTTCACACGGAGAAGGTGTGAGCACAACATGGGCATTAGCATCTTGTCACCCTGCAGCTCACATACCTGGCAAGTAACAGTGCACTTGAGTCAAGCCCTGTCTTTTTTCTTCTGCCCTCTGCTTGTCTTGTCCACCCAGCAGCAGGTCTGTCTAGGAAGGGTCAGCCCTTCCTACATTCAATGCCGACGCAAGGTCTTGCCCACATCATCATACTATGAGCAACGGAAAGGACCTGCACATGGGCCCATCTGAAGGCTACGCTGTGACGCATCTGCCCTGCTCCTGTGGGCACACACCAGGGTCGTGTTTGAGTTTAGTGATATACCAAATTGCTGAGCAAATACATATGCTTAGGGTGGCTATAGCAGTGTCCTCTACACAAAGTAGCGTAGACCATGTCCAAAGAAGGGCAATGAAGCTGGTGAGGGGTCTGGGGAACAAGTCTTATGAGGAGCAGCTGAGAGAACTGGGATTGTTCAGTCTGGAGAAGAGGCGGCTGAGGGGAGACCTTCTCGCTCTCTACAACTACCTGAAAGGGCGTTGTGGTGAGGTGGGGGTTGGTCTCTTCTCCCAAGTAACTAGTGATAGGGCGAGAAGAAATGGCCTCAAGTTGTGCCAGGGGAGGTTTAGACTGGATTTTAGGAAAAAATTCTTCACCGAGAGAGTGGTCAGGCATTGGAACAGGCTGCCCAGGGAGGTGGTGGAGTCACCATCACTGGAAGTGTTCAAAAAGCATGTGGACGTGGCACTTTGGGACATGGTTTAGTGGGCATGGTGGTGTGGGGTTGATGGTTGAACTTGCTGATCTTAAAGGTCTTTTCCAACTTTAATGATTCTGTGATTCTGTGGTTCTGTGATTCTGTGAAATAGGTTATTCAGAGTCAGGTTTGGCTCATGTTACTACAGGAGCATCGTTGCATCAGTGTCATTAGTTGTTAGCACCAGGCAGGCAGCTCCCTTCCCCCAGTTCACTGTTCCAGCTCAGAAAATAGGTGTGGGAATGAAATGGGCAGTTGAATCATAAGGCGACAGCAGCTACCCCAAGCTTGCAGGTTTGAAGAGGCGTTGGCCAAAAGAGCTTCCTTAGGAAAACTGCAGCCCTGAGTACTCAGAAGAGGAGAATGCAGGCACACCCTCAGCACCGGGGATGGGGCTTGCCTTGCAGCCTACACAGCACCTGCGAATACATGGGAGTGAAATCCGATTGTTGAACACCACAACCATCTCACTCATTCAGTTGGAAAACCAGCCTTCAGACTAATCCTTCTTAGAGACTAGTTATGAGGAAAGTTTCAACTTGTAATGTTGTCATTTTGGTTATGCACATGAAGACAAAAGAAGGGAACAGCTTGATTTGAATGTTCAGCACCTGCAGCCCCTATTGAATTCAGTAGGATTTTTGACTGCTTGACACTTCTGAAAATTAAACTAATCATTTCACAGCAGAAAATTGATTTTTTTTTTTCTTCCATGTAACCTAGAACTTGTGGATAAATTATATACAAACTAGGAAAAAAAAGCTTAGGCTGAAACCACAGAGAGAATTTTCAGCCATAAAGTGCAGTCATCAGCATATAGAGATACAGGTATTTGTAGAAGTCCCCACTTATGCTGCAATACAGTGTTCTACTGCAACACAAAAATGGAAATGATGTGAGTATGATTATTACTATAAGAAGTTATTGTAGCTGTAATAAGTGATTACAACAGTTAACAGAGTGCTAAAGACTCATTTTAACTTCCCTTCATCACTAGTCTCCCTGGGACTTTTGTTTTGTTATTTTTTCAAGTAAGTACAAACTGTTTTTTGCCTTTTACAGGCTCTAATGTTCAACTCCATTTTTATCTCTCTCAAAAACAGCAACTTCTGATTTAAATGGCTCTAAGCAGTCATTCATAATTGAATTCCACTACAATTTTTGAATAAAACCACAGATAGGCTGTTTGTTTTTTCAAGCTAAAATTAGTTATAGCCATCAATACAAATGGTCTGCATACCTGAAGGTTTGTGTGGTGGGCTGCCCACAGCACCCTCATGGTGCCAGATACAAAACTTAAACTAGCAATTTGGAAGGATTTCAACATCAACCTTCCCGATTTCCCTGTCTAGGGGCTTTCTGAGTAATTAAAGATTGCCTGGCTCTTGCTGGAGGCATTAGCTAGCATCAACATTGAGCTTTGGGAAAGTGTGGCTACCTGTATTTAGTGTCTGTATTCCACAAGTTGCGAAAGGTGACAGGGCTCGTGCTAGGCAAGAAGAAGCAATTGCCACACACCTTGCCGTTATTAAGGCTTTGCAACTGCTTCAGGGGATGATCTTGAGCAAAGTGGGAAAACAATGGAGGAAGCTATCATAAGGTGTATGCAAGTTGTATTGGAAATGCTACCTTCAGAAAGCAGTTTTCAATACTGCTCTGTCAAAATGGAAGAACATCATAAACCACGGATTTTCAGGTCTGGTACTGCTCTATATTTTCACGATAGATGTGTACCTCTCATGATAGACATACAGGGTAGATAGATACAGAGTAGAGGGAAACTCAGCATAATGTATGTTTGAGTTTGTAGATATCAAACTGACAAAGGCTGCATGCCTGTTAAAGGATTCAAAAGTATCTTGAAAAACAGGGAAAAAGTAGTCTTAAATGAATAGGATGCAGTTCCAGAAAGTACAAAGTTATAGAGGTAGGGAGCAATAGCAAATCCCTCAAGTATGACAGTCTGATGGGCAATGGCAGTTTAGACAAAAGTTCCTCAGAAGAATATCTGCAGCCTCCAGTAAATCACAAGGTAAACACTAGTGAACAGTATCATACTGATGTAAAAAAATAAATACAATAAAACACATCATTGTTAAATTATCTTAACTAATTTTCCTGTAGTCTTTAGAAAAAAACTAAACGGGAATGTTCTGTATAGTTTTCAGCCCTAAAGATCAAAGAAAACACAGAGCAGTGGAAAGACCTCAAAGGAGAGCAACGAGAATCTCCAGAGGCACACAGTCTTGAGGGACAGTTGAAGGAAATCAGGTTGTTTAGCAAGGAGAAGTCTGGAGGGAGATCTAATAACCACCTTCAAAAACAAAAAGGTAATTGCAAAGAAGCAGGAAATAGATTGATTTCCCTGTCCAGTGTGGAAAAGTAAGAAAGAAAAGCCAAAGAAAGTCAGGTAAAAGCCTAGCAAGATCTTTCTAGTAAGAAAGTTGCTTAAGTCAAGGAAAAGACTGTCCTGGACACGGGTGTGGGATCTCCACCACTGAAATGGCTGGGAGCAGATTGGACAGACATTTTCTAGGAATAAGGCAGTTCCTGCCCTTGGATGAGGGACAGAGCTCTCCACTGTGTTCTCCATGGTTTCTGTGGATGCCCAAGACTTTCCCAGCCAGCTGACAATGCACAGGGAAGAGGTAGAAACTCAGCTTCCAATGACTTTTAGTTGTAGGTTACTCTCTAAAACCTGACAGCCACCCCTATAATTGCACCCTACTGCTTGGTATTCCACTCCCTCTAGTGTGGACTTCTTCATTCACTGTGACTTCTCAATGCAATTGTGGTCCAAATGTCTCTGAAAAATATATTTGTATTTGACACCGAAGATCCTTAATAAAACAAGCCCATATCTGTGGATGGATTAGGCTAATATCTTCCTTCACCATTAGATAACGTTATCAATATGACTTTGTTATACCTAGTTTTTAACGTGATAATTGAAAGCGCAGTTCCTTGGATGTATGCATGGTTACCCTAACAGACTGTTCATAACCTTATAAAAAATTTAGGTGGGACAAAACTCTTCCAGGAACTCAAATGCCTTCAGACTGAAATAAAACAATAATAGCATCACAGGAAATAGAGCAAAAGCTGGAAAATTAACCATGCAGGGAGGACATAACTTAGACCCACTTCACCACTTCTGCTGTGAGAGAAACTGAGCATAGACTGGCATGAAAATTCCCCTGCATCAGGGACATCAGAGCCAGGGTGCAACTAGGGGCAGGAAGGAGAGTAGAGAGAGCCAACATTCCCAGTGGGAAGACAAAAGCACATGAAAATTTAAATTAGACCAGTACCACTTATTATAGACATGTTTTCTTTATAAAAATACTGCCACCTTATTTGGAAAGAGCCTGAGAGTGAACAGTAGTGCTTATGGCCCTGGAGTTGGGAGGATCAGAAGCTGAGGAAGGGAACAGAGCTGGGGAGGTGGGAGACAGTCCTCAACAGCATTGTAGGTAAGGGAGGATCACAACTGTGGCTGGGGGAAGGCACACACGCATCCCGAGGGGTGATGGCAGTGTCCAGCCTCTGTCACTGTCACTAGGCAGTCTGATCGGGGCTGGACAGGTGAGAGCACAAAATAGAATTCATTCATCAATGCCATTTTCTCTTAGCAGCTAATACATTGCTCCCTAGGAGATTGTGGTAAGATACTTACATAATCAGTTTAGGAAAAGAAATGGCCATTTTTACTGACTGATCAGAGAATCAAGCCTCTCCCCACCAGGACCACATGATGCGCACCTTCTGCCCAGGGCAGGAGAACACACCTATTCCTACTTCAGTTGTTGGCAGCTCCCAGCACAACAAGCCATTTCCTATCGTCTCTGACTTGTTTGGGGAAGCAGTTTGGGGAACGTTTTCTGACAGACCCCTCAGAAGTCTTTAATCCCTGTAACCCCCAGCAGTACATCTCACAGGTCCCACTCAGTGCTCGATCTGCCAGAGGTACAACCCAGCAGCAGCAGGTACAGTCAAGGCACAAATGGGAGTGGTGGGCATTTAACACCCTGATGTGTTGTGTCCCCCTAGAATCATAGAATCATGAAGGTTGGAAAAGACCTCTGAGATCATCAAGTCCAACCATCAACCCAATACCACCATGCCCACTAAACCATGTCCCAAAGTGACACGTCTGCATGTTTTTTGAACACCTCCAGTGATGGTGACTCCACCAATTCCCTGGGCAGCCTGTTCCAGTGCTTGACCACTCTTTCAGTAAAGGAATTTTTCCTAATATCCAATCTAAACCTCCCTTGGCGCAACTTGAGGCCATTGCCTCTCATCCTATCAAAGACTGGAAAGACTAGGGAGGAACAAACCCCTTGAGGACACCAAGATTTCCCCCCCTCAATTGCCTTAGCAAACAGACTTGTGGTAGCACCTGCCCTCTTCAGTCCTGCATCTTCTCCATTGAGCTCCCTTGTGACAACCTGGAGAGCCACAGTGCCAGTAGGCAGCTGTGGGGGCTCCACGTGGGACCCCTTTGCTTGAGGCACCTCGGTCACCCTTGAAGGGGTGCTTGAGAGCCACCTTGGTGGACTGGACACCAAGGACATGAGCTCTTTCAGTACCCAGCTATGGCATGTCAGCTCCAGGGCAACAGCTCACACTTTTAGCCCTGGCAGTACCTGTAAGCCTTGTACATCAGAAGAGACAAAAGCCTGTATTATAGGTGTTATTCTGCTCTGGCTAATGAAAGAAGACCCCCACATAGCTTCACCGTATGCTCAAAAGCTTTTAGAAAGTGCAGAAATATCTAAAATTCTCTATAAAAGGACTTTCTTCAGTACTTCATATTAGCATAAGTGAATTTTCTTGATAGTTCTATTAGTGAGACAGATATCATGCTATTTTGTTTATTGTCTCAGAAAGGCTTGCTCAAATAATGCAAAAATGAATTAGACAAAATAATTATGAAGATCATACTTTCAGTATACTTTCGGTACTTAAAGGGAGCTTGTAAGAAAAATAGGGACAAACTTTTTAGCAGGGCTTGTTGCAATAGGACAAGGGGTAATGGCCTTAAACTAAAAGAGGGCAGATTTCAACTACGTATAAAGAGGAAATTTTTCACAATGAGGGTGGTGAACCACTAGCACAAGTTGCACAGAGAGGTGGTAGACGCCCCATCCCTGGAAACATTGAAGGTCAGGTTGGCCGGGACTCTGAGCAACCTCCTCTAGTTGAAGATGTCCCTGCTCACTGCAGGGGGCTGGACTAGATGACCTTTAAAGGTCTTTTCCAACCCAGACTATTCTATGATTCTATGATAACCTGTTTACTTACCTGTTTCTGTACATCTATAATATTAACTACAGCTATAATAACAACTATTCAAGTTCCTCCTGGTTGTTTTCATGACACTTTGATGAACATCATGCTGTATAAGATGCATGAGTTGTTCAGCTACAGGACATGTTTTGAGAGCACACTCCTCGTTATGCTGCAGTTTGAAATGTTCCTGTGATCCTGTCCAGCTGCGGAAGAGAATCAGTTGATACGGTTAATCAATACTCAGCTGTCCAATGTTGGGTACATTAGCGCTGGGTAACAAATAATGCCTAAATAGTCTATTACCACAACCCATTAATAACTAATTGGAAATCAAAATCAGTTAATAAATTATTCATAAGTAGAAATAAGGCCTATATTTGAAGTTGGTAACATTTACAACAGATAATGTGAATTCTGTTCTCAGCCACTTTCCACAGACTCTGGATTTCCACTGATTCATAGTTCAGTGTCTTTTGTTTTCCTTTTTTTGGTAAGAACTACAAAAAAAGGTTGTTTATGTGAGATAAGGCACCAAACGGCTAAAATCTAAATGGTTCTCTGTCCTGTAGTGAACACTAAGTGGTGGCTAATTTTCAAAGGCTGTAAACAAAATACTCCATATTGCATGAACTGCTCTGCAAAACCCAATTTATGCAAAAAAAGATGCTGCTGCTGTTAGATTAGTTTTTTACAGAGACCTCCAGTTGCTGTCCCTTCCCCTTTCAGATGCAAAGCCTATTGCATATATATATATATATATATATACACACACATAGCCTATTTATACCTGAATATGCAAACCTGGCAAACCTGGGAGCAGATTGTGACCTCTGACTCAGGGAAGCCTCATATTATATTAACTTAATGTGATGGGATAGCGCAGAAATTTAATGAGTTTCTAATGGACACATAGGAAGACCCATTTAATCTTGGGTTGAGTAGGTGGCCTGTCCTGCCATGGATCAAACGCAGCAGCCACAGTCTGAAGAGAGGCAGTAGCAAATATATCAGAGGCAGGTACAGTTAGTCTTATTTTAAGTACTTATGAAGCAAAACACCAAAGAGAACATTTGTTCCAAGCCCTAATCAACATTTGTATAACTTCAAAGACTTAAAACACCTGAAATCCAGAGACCGTGGTAAGAGGGAAATACATTCCTTGTATGTTCATTTTTAAGTATTTAATATTACGCAAAGATCCCAACATTGTAGAATTATTATTAGGAGTATATAGAGGTGATTACTACTTACCAGAGTCTACAGGATTTTTTTCCACAAGGGGATCTTTGGCTGGGCAAATGAATTCCAAAGTCCAAAGTTTATAACAAACAATGAAACAAGCCAGCACAATGTCACTGTGAGATTGGTGTTGGCATTAGGATCATCTCTGATAAATCCAGCTTTAACACACTGAAAACCTCTTAAAAAAAGCAGATTGACTTGATGATTTTGCAAATATTTGCATAAAAATGAACATTACTACTGAGAAAATTGTTTTGTTAATTTATTTGAACTTGTTTAGGTATGAAAATGTAAATATTTACCTAGCCAGAAGTGCTTTTCCTAAGTCTCTCTTCAGACAAGAAAAAAATTACACAACTACTGTTTGTTACATAAAAATAGGAAGCACACTGGAACATTCAGCAAACTGCTGTCGGTTACCCCACTGCAGCCCAGCAGATTTAGCATAAAAATTTTAGACAGGAACTGGCAGGAGATATTTCATTGCATTTGTGTGACATTCTTTAACTGGTTTCCATACACTCCAGTTTCATGTAAATATATCCATGTAGAGCTAATGCTGTGGTACAGGTAAATGTTTGAGACTCTGCAAAGATTAAAGGGATACTGTTAACCTCACTCTTGCCTTTACCTGGAACATTTCCTGATTTTCTTTTTAAGTTTTCATTAAGAGCACATTCAAGAGCAAAAATAATTAAAACAGCTCTTTTTCTGGCAATTCCTTGTCATGTGAATGCTGGAGGACACAAACATATTATAGGAACTGAGTAGCCTTGACATTCTGATACTAAGACTTAAAATAAAGGAGAAAGGAATAAAATAACCCCTTGAACCTCATTTCAATTCAAAAGAGAAAAAAATCCCAGGCTTGTTAACATAAATAGTATGTGCAAATATGCATAAGACAACAGCCCCTTGGTTACATTTTTCCCACAGGAGGGAATTCCAGCAAAATTGTAGGCTATGTGCAGATACTTTATTTTCTAAACAAAAATTGCATTATGCCAAAAGACATATACATTTCAACTACTATTAGAGTGTAATTAAATTATGTTAGTTATCTTTGTTTGTAGTACAAGGAACAAGATTTCTGTTGAAAGCACAAGGCGCTCCTAAGTTAATATCCTTTCATCTCACTAAGTGTCACACTGTAGGTGGTCTGCAGGGCTTGCTTTATACAGAACTTTTCACAGGATTTGCTTGATTCAATGCTACTTTTTAGCTTTTGGGTCAAGTGAAAAAAATAGCAGGAAAGCTACAAGAGGACAAATTCGCCTTTCACTTACCACACGTAAATCCTGCCGAATGGGGAAAGCAGGACAAAGACTGAATACTGTGCCTTTGACATAAGGAGAAATACAAATATTTCATGAACAGGGCAACAAACGCCTTTGAAATTTGTAACAAAATAACAATTTCGGTAAAACTGCAGAGCCTATTATTTCCTATTCATTGCAAACATATGTTGATGCTGTTGCACATCAGAAACAATCAGAAGTCATTTCATTTCTTATTTCAAAGACTAAAACAGTAGCTTATTTTTTAATACATACCCAACTGTTATAAAACATCTGGTGAGATGTACCATTCGTAGTTTATAGACAGATTCTTTCTTTAAAGGCAGATCGGAAAATTTTATGCTTTCTTTTCCCTATAAATGTAGTATTTCCTCAGCGCCTGTAGAGCTCCTTTGTGTTTCTTACTCAGTATTTCCATGCCGCCAGTGGATGTGGATATTGTGTATACGGCTTTAAAAAAGAAAAAAAATAGATTTTCTAGGGCAAACTCTTCCTCTCCCCCTCTTCACTTCCCCGCTCCCTCTTTTCCTTGCGCCTCTCTGTGTCACATTTTGCTCCCGCAGCTGGTCTCCCAGCCACGCCACGCAGCAGCCTCCCCGGCGTGCGCTGCACGGATATCAGCACTAAGTCTTCCGTGCATAAAGAAGGAAACTAACGCCATGCCAAACACTTCCAGTGCAAAACGTGAAACCACTCTTCTTTAAGAAGGGGTCGCTAAGTTTTATACACTCCATGGTCATAAATGTTAAGATGTCTTAACCAGGTCTCTCTTACTGTATTAAATCTTAGAAAGCTTTCTGCAATATTGCATTTGCCTCATAAATCTCATCCTAGAGCCAAGGATTATCATATCAGATGACCCCACTGCAATTTCAAAACTCACCTGCCGACTCACTGACACACAGAATTTGAGTTTCACGGAGGTTTACGTAACGCACTGAGGGCAGATGTGCTGAAGTAGCCGCCTCCAAACATGCAGAGCAACCTTTTCGATGGCTGATGATGCCACTAAACTAGATTATCAAGGAATAATCCAAGACGCCCATCCAAATCGTTACAACTGCCACGGCCAGAAGGGCCAGGAGGTACAAAACGTCAGGTCTCTCCCAGCGAGAGGAGCTGCCATCGCAGGTTCCTGCAGCGGCGCAGGGACACCTCGTTGGAAAGCGTCACGCAGGGAGCAAGCGAGAGAGCACGCACCGCACAGCATCAGACTGACAGATGGCCCAGAAAAGAGTGTGCAGGAAAGCAGATCCACAAAGTGAAAGTATGGGCTCGGTAATCCTCCCATAACAGAAAGAAAAAAATGCTGAAGAGAGAAAGATGTTAAAAATTATTTCTAAACAGGAAAGTGCAAACGGCACCAGATCCATGTTTAGTTGTAACATGAGCAACAACTAGAGGATGTGGTTTTAGTAAAGACAGACGTTACGTAGAAGGATGAGGCAATGGTTATCTAAATACAGCAAAAGGACTTAAGTCTCCCAAAGGCCCAACATACACGAAGTTGCACCATAACCCAAAACTTTAGCAATCAGCTCAGATATGAAAGAGCTCTTCTGTTGACAACTTGCTCTTGGTACCGTCTGAAACAGGTACACCTCAAGTAATATTAATTACAGATGAGGGAATGTAGCAATGTAATCTAGAATCCACAAACATATGACAGCTCATAAAAATATAGGTAAATTTGTGGTTTACGCGAATATGTTTGATAGATTTGGATGTGCAAAGAAGGAACATGAAAAATAATGGTAAATTATGTTAGAGGTACCTTAATATAAGAGAAAGACCTTGGAAGAGGTGGTTCAGCAGAGAAGGAAAGCATTCAACAGATGACACCAAGAAAGGCCAAGTATTAAATGCCTTTTTGCTTCCTGTTGTCACTAAAATGGCAGCTGACACAACCACAACATCTGACAAAGGTAAAAAAATTGGCTAAAATGAGGAATGAAAAGTACTTAGGTAACTTGTAAATCAATGGGTCCTGTGAAAGTCAACAAGAGATGTCTGGAAAACTGGTTCATACAATTTCTAATACATTATCAGTTATCTTTGGAAAGCTGCAGAGGACCAGTGACATTCCAGGTGACTGGAAAAGGGCAAACGCAGTGCTTATTTTTCAAACAGATGCAAAAGGGCAGCTTGGAAATAACAGGCCAGCTATTTCTTAAGTCCCCTTACAGTAATGGAGCAAATAATTTCCTAAAAATACACCAAAGAAAAAAAATATTTTTTTTTAAAAAAGAGAAAGTGGTAGCAGCAGTCATGTATTTGTAAACTTCCAATTCTGCAAAACTAATCTAATTTCCTGCAACAACAGGCAAATCTGTTTTGCAGATGAGAGAAGGAGCACAGGGAGAGAAGACAAATAATAAATGTCACATAGCTTAAATCAGTTAACATATAGCTTGACATTATTAAAGCTTTTGACACTGCCTAACAGAATATTCTCATAAGCTCAGAAATGGTCTACTGTAAGTGCTATACGATGAGTTCAAAACCAAAGGCAGAACCAGACACAAAGTAGTTTTCGGTGGTTCACTGTCAAAAAAAAAGATGTCTTGAACATGATCTAGTACTATCAAATATCTTCCTGAATGGCTTGGATGATGGAGTTAATATACATTGCTGTACACATATATATACAAAAGAGAGATACAGATACACTGATATATTAATACATATAATGTGTATATGAATTAGCTGCAGGTAATAACACTTGCAAAGAGCTGGAAGCTCAATTAGGGACAGGACTGAAGTCCAGAATGGTTTCTTCAGAAACTCGATACAGATTGCAAAAGATTAGGATATGATTAAATAAAGACAATTCCAAAGTTTTATAGGTAGGTGTAAATAACCAATTACATAAGTACAAATAGAGCATTAAAGGAAAGCATGGTTACAGGAAAGAAAAAGCAGACCATGAGTCTCCACGTTGAATTTCTGCCAAAACCCAAACCTCACTCTGGATGTACTGGCAGAAGGGATCACTCCAAGGCATCTGAAGTCTTTCTCCCACCTAGTTTGGCACTGGAAAGGCATCAGGCAGAGTCTGAGTTTGTGTCCAGTTTGAGGCACTACTTTTCAAGGAAAACATGAGCTTTTGGGAGGACATGAGACAACATAAATTTCTGCAGAGGAACTTCTGAAAAAAAAATTAATGTTGCGGATCATTTATAACCACAATAGATTGCTTCGAAAGGTTGCGTTATCCTGGAGTTACTCAACTTGTTGGACAGATACCTGCAAGAAAATTTTAAGCAAATTGGTGCTGACATGGAGCAAGGGAATGGACTAAGTGACTTGTGGACATCCATTCGAACCCCACTGCCTGTGATTTTGTACCAGGGTTTGACAGTAACTACGTACATGGAATTGATATCTTCTGTGTTACCTGTTAGTGAGTGTCCGATCTTGCTTGACCTGTTAATTGGCCCATTCATTGTTTTGTTAAAACCTTGGCAATTTTTCTCTGGTACGTCCATGTACCATGTAGACAACCTTATGGATTCCCTTGTTCATGGAAGAGTAACACCTTTACTGACTTTTTGAACCCTTTCCAAATGAAGTCTGAAAAACAAACTATGTAATCCAAAGCATCCTGTACAGTGCCAATGAACATCTCTCTGGTCCTCAGCCTTCAGGAAGGCAGGCAGACAGTTCTCTAATGTGCCATGAGAGTGGCTGATGGCTCCACAGTCAGTGCTCATCACTATCCCATTTCCCTCTCACCTTCTCCTTGCCTGCATTTGTCCACCAGCTCCATTCCTGCCCAACATGCAATGAGTTCTCTGGGGTGAAGCTGTATTTTCTTCTCTTTGTTTACACAATTACTAGCAGGATAGTAAATACAAGTACAACATTGATTTTGGACAGGCTAAGATAAGGGACATGACAAGGCTTAGGTCATTTGTTGCCCTTCTTAAGTCTTCAGTGAACTCTTCTGGGGAAATATTACTCTACTTGTTATTCTTATAGCAGACAGATATTAATTCTTATCTTGCATCCACCTGCTTATCTACCACATTACAGAGGGGTCCTGCCCACATTTAATCTACTGGTTAAATGCCAGTTTAATTCTTCTATGCTGTAGGCCACAAGAAATCTGTTCAAAGGACAGCCCCTCATATATACACCACAGTATAAACATTTTAATGAAAGAGAATTTTTTGTAGGAGGAAAAAAAGTTTCTTTGCTTTGAAAATAATGAATAAGCTCTCATTGAAATGAACCCTTTATGTATATCTTTATGTTTCTGATCTGGCAGCTTTGAAGAGCTGATATCATCAGTTTTAGAACCTGGAGTCTGGCCACTATTCTCTGAAACATGCTTTACAATGGAAAAGACCATTTGAAAGCAAGTAAAATAATACAGAGCAAAAAATTCAGGTACTTTTCAAAGCTTGCAAACTTGTTATTGCTTTGCAACCTTTTTTGCTAACATATGAACCATCCTCTGTCTCTCACCCATACCACTGCCCCGCTACTCTGCTGCTGCATTTAGGATTCTAGAGCTATCAACAGCAGAGTTTAACTGCAGTTTTACTTTTCCATTAAAAACTGTTTGTGTAATTCCCATTGTGTGATGCTGCACAGTTGCTCTTGCCAGAGCTTACCCTGCATCAGCCCAAGCAAGTACATACTTCTTCAGTTCCCCTCATTTGTAAGCACAAAAGCACACTGGTGTAAGTCTGGCTACGCTGAAACCAAAAGCAAACTCACGTGTGGGCTTCAGCAGAGATGGGAACCTTGGTCTAATAGTGCTCATCATTTACACAGCACTTCTCACAGCAGACACGCCAGTTCATAAATTTAAGTCTTTTCTACAGACAGAGGAACTGAGACAGAGGCCATAAGGCTCAGTAAACCTCAAAGGTTGACCACTGAATTCAAACAGGAGGAAAGACAGTGCTTTTGAATCCTTTCCTCCCTTCACCCACAGTTTACTTACCCAAAGCAGCAGCCAGAATCAGAGCTGGAGTCGGGATTAAAGTACATGATCTTTCTGCACACAGGCTGTAAGTCATGATGCCTACATGCCTACTGTAAGCCTGTAAGCCTACATGCACGCGGAGGGCAGCTTTTCAGATTTTCAGCCACAGCATTCTCCAGCCCACCACCAGTGCTAGCAGCCCCTGCTGGTCCCTGGATGGGCTGAGGAGAGCCAGCCTGACCCTCCCTGCAGACCCCCAGTGCTCCTCCTCCCGTGGGAGCTCACCCTCCTACCATCACAGGGCTCCCCAGCACCCGTCGCTCCAAAACTGCCCCAGATGAAACTGGGGGGTCTAAACATAAGAGTAGGTTTAAACCACCCAAAAATGCACCACAAACTGACCTGCCATCCAAGTATTAATAGGCTTCTTGCTTATAATGAAAAATTCAAAATCAATTTCCTTCTCCTTTTATAATCATTTCACAGGCTTACAAAAGAGCAGAATCTGTATCAAATTGTACTCTGCAACAGGAACTCATTTTGGGGGTCCCAAGTCCTGAAAGGCACAGCTCCTTTTCTGTACATACCGGTCAGATACATGTCAGAAGACAGACAGAAGCTTTCAAAAGAAGTTTTTAAATCTTCTTTGGAGCCAACAGGAGACAAAAAATTGGTTTGGGTATCTGAAAACAAAATCACAAGAGGCTGAAGAAAGACTTCTGGGGCAATCCAAGGAGACACCACTGACTCCAGCAACCCACATTCTCCAGTGAATCTCAAAGGCTCTGGGACATGGACCATCCGCCTCTGATGACAAACTGCTTAGTTGCAGTAGAATTTAAGAGTACTGAAGGACTCCTCTACTTCCCACAAGTACCCTTATCCTACTGGAGCTTGTGCAAGTGGAGGGTCAGGCAGTGTGGAGAGCAGCTCTTCTGAGCTCGCACGCTGATTATCCGTCTCGCAGCACATCCCTTCCTCCCACTTACACCAAGGGGGAGGGAGCAGCAGGCATTGAAGGTGGCTCCATAAATTCAGTAGATGCCCATGAATATCCTCTGGATTTATAGTTACAAGCAGCATCTAGCTTTGGGATCACAGGAATTAGTTTCTGGGGTCTGCAGTCCCCAAATTTCAAAAGTTTGTTGTGTTCACTAAATGCTTAGTGCAATGGATACTGTATTATTCCCCTTGCAATCAACTTTAATACCAACTCTCTAATCCTGAGAACAGATGAAGAGTTTGCACACAACAGGTTTCAATATATAGCACTGTTCTCGTGTTCATGATGTTGTTTTGTGTAATCAAGCTCAGCTCTGAGGCGTCAGGATTCTGCTCGTGCCCACTAGTTTGGTATGAACCCAGGGATGAGCCAAAGATCCCCTTATTCCTTCTGCTGCACATCCCACAGCAGCTCTGAAATGTGCAAAAACGTCACATACTCTGCCGGAAAGGTAATAGGCTAGATGTGGCTGCATTCATCTCCCATCGCGGTGATGGTCTCTCCATCTCAGCCAACCCCGCATGCCACAGTCATGGGGGAAGCACAAGCACTGCCAGAAAGTTGTTCTTCTCATCCAGAAGACATCTAAAACTGGCCAGATATGTTTCTCTCTTGCCCAGAAAGAGAATGAAGGCTCAGATGTAGACATCAACGTTTGGCCACATGAACCCCACACACTCTCTCTGAGCCCTGACTCCCTGAAAACCACCTATCTCCCTCCTCCCCTTTGCTCCCCCTTCACTCAACAACTCCTGCAGCCCACAGAATCATCAGGCCTATAAACAGTGAGGCACGAAAACCACAAAGGAACATGTAACCCCCACAGGCTGCAACTACTGGTGACATTTTCTTCCACCTCCCATGGATAACTCATAGCCAGATCACTTCGCGCTCTGTTTAGCTCTTGCACGCAGTCCATGTTGCGGGAGGATTATGGCCTTTGCAGGTAGCTCATTTGCTATGTGCATCTCTGCGTAGGGCGGTGGACAAGCTCCGAGCAGAGAATACGATGGCCTGCTGGACAGCCTCCGGTGTTTTGCTTCAGCCAAAGTTCAGTGAAGATCCTTTCTACGTGATTATGTAAAACCAAGTTATTCTCTCAGTTGCAGTAGTGGAAATTGTGACAGTAATGGATGTGCAGTTGAAAAAGACAATCAGGGCTGTGATCCCTGCTGGAATAGCGATCTTGTTGGGCATGGACTCCCTGCACCGCTGCTCCCTGCAAATGGGCAAGGCAGAGCAGCCCAAGAGGCAGCCCCAAAAAGCAGGCGCAAGATGGGTGCGGTCCTCCTGTCAAACACAGATCAAGTAAACAAGGCCAGTCGCTCCAGCAGAGAAGACATGGAAAGAAACTGGAAGGATCTGCATAAAAACCCATGACAAGCTGAGCTGCCTCAAAACATTTGCTCTGATTTTCCAGAAAGAGGAATAAAACAAGTCCATTATGATTCTGGTCAGTTATTGGGTTTTATTCTTCCATTGTTCCATTTGCCTCACTCAAACACTTTCTTCTCCCAGACCTCAACTAAAACTGCTCAACCATGCTTTTCCTTTAATAATACTTACCAACTTCTTTTTTTCAGAGCAAAAGTCTGCTCTTTTTACACTTGCTTTACAAGGCAAATTTGGCACACAGTTCAGTTGCGTATCCTGATGTTGGCTTATTGAAGGCAGGTGCACACTTTAATATATATAGGCACAGAGACCCCCTTCCAGACTATAAAAGAATACTGGGCATGTCCTCATGTGCAATATCTGTAGGTTTTTTATTCATAAACCTAAAAATATGAGCTGTTCTTTTGCCTATACACGTTACAAGTCAGTGTGAACAGGCAGGCACCGTATTTCTACATTACAGGTGTTAAAATGGCTCCATTAGCATTTTTTCTAGCATATTGTCTTTATGTGACAGTAATGGGAAAAGGAAATGTTACTGTAATGCTGCACTTTCACTGCTAACAAGAGAGAATCATGCAAGAAAATATAACATGGTGAAGTAGCTTCAGCTCACCCAACTTCCATCATTTTATTTCGTCTTGAAAAAGGTGATACAGCATACTGTCAAACAAAAATCCTTCACTTACTAGTCAGCATTCTTGTTGCATTAATAATACACAATGGACAGTAACAGAGAACAATTATTCTGTCTGTAATGAAATAAACATGGTCTACATGATGCTGTCTTCCAAGATCTTTAGTGTGGTGTCTTTTTTACTTTGATATATATGTAAAATGAGTCCACATGTGGATGTTAGAAGAACATTTTTACTTTCCAAAAGTAAAAAAAAAAAAAAAAAAAAATTAAATTATTTATATCATTTTCATTCCCATTTTCTTCTTTGTGTTCACCCAAAACTCTCGAAAGGCCAAATCTACACGGGCTGCAACCCCATTCAGCTGAAACTGTGGGCTGTGCCTTGTGCCAGGCCATCTCCTGGTCACTTAGACCAGGGACCTGCTGGACCAAGGAGCTCTTTGTCTCTAACGCACTTGCTTATGTTCCTGTCTGTGAAAAATCAAGATACAAGGAAAATGGAAAGAAGCAGTGGGGCTGTGCTTCACCTCATCATCATGGGGTGCAGCTGGAAGTCAGAAGTGTCCCAAGCTCAGATATGTTTGAAGATATTCAGCAACATATTTCCCACTGATTCCCAGGGCATCTAAATACCCCCGTGAGACTATAAGGGCACCTATACCAGCAACTGAAGCAGGTCAAAAGCAAGTCCTTGGGCACCACTGTCCAACCTGTTAAATTGGTTTTGGAATCATGGCCTCTGATATGGTCAGCCCATGCCACCTAGCTGTTTCCAAAAATGTCCTAAGTTTGGGAGGGAATGTGAGTGAGGGACCATTCCCAGGAGGCAACAGGAAAGCAGCTCCCCTGGTATGGAGGAGAAGATAGCGGAACCACATCTGCACCTGCCCTGTGGTGCCAGGTATCTTCAGGTCCAGAGAGTGGCTCTGAGCAGAGTCACAGCCTGAGAAATTCAGGCGAATCTGTTCAAAAGTGGATTTGGTACTCAATAATTGCATCTATGTTTTTTTTACTGGGGATTTCTTTGAGAGCTAGGAGGTGTGACTGACCAATAAACCCCTACAGTGGAAGAAGGCTCAGAGGAGGTGGGAAAGGACAATGTGCCCATGCAGCTTAGAGAATAATGCAAAGCAGCTGACTTTATCTCAACACAAAGCGGGCCAGAGGGAACCTTTGTTTTAGATAAACAGCTATCAACAGTTGAGTGGATCAACTAGTGGTGTAAATGTCTCCCTGAGCTATCCAGACCAGCACGGGGCAGCGGTGGGGGGAGTGCGCCCAACGTACAGTATAAAAACTAAACAACAAACAAAAGAATTTCAAATGGGCTTGAACTGGCTTCAACCCACTTATTCCTTGCCAGTGACATGGAGATGCCAGACATCCTGGAGATGCCCAGAATCATGACAGTGAGCATATTACAGAGACCAGTAATGGGAATCCCATTGGTATTGTGACTGAACTGCATATTGTAATTGCTATATTTTGCTAAGTGTGACTTACATTAGTATTGTGTTTTCAGCATATTTTGCATCACTGCTAAATCAGAAATCCCATGTAACATCAACAATCTTCAGATAACTAATTGGGTATTAAACATTACGCCCTCTGCGCAGAATATTCAAAAGAAGCTGGTCAGAGAGTATTGGACTCTGGCAGGCAGACAATACCTTTTCCTTCCACATAGCCAAGGCTGCAGCACCATGAAGCATCCCCTCTGAATTTGGACTTAGTTACATCAGCTGCCAAGATGCTTGCACTCCTTAATCCTTGAGTCATACTAAACAGGGGCCTGTGCTTCTAAGTGACCTATGCATAAATACAAGTTATACCTATAGTCTTTGATTTGATCATCTCTTAATTCCAGTCAGTTTGCCTATAGTGCCATCAATGCCATGTTGTGTTCTGGTTCAGATGGCAATCACTTTTTACCACTTTAGGAGGTTATTTTTTCCGCTTCTCAAATCCAAATCTACAGGACAGTACATTTCACTCATGGGTTGTGAGGGCAGCCCATTATAAGGTCCTGTACTTCATGGAAAGCACAGGGCTGTACACAACAAATCTGCCTTGGATCTCTGCCAAGGAGCAGCAGGTCCCTGCTCCAGCCTAAAATTTGCACCAGAGCACAGACATACATTCCCACAGCATGGACAGGAGATGAATTTGGGCTCCAGCCAGAGCTCAGACCCAGGCCAACTCCTTAGCTGAACATACCTATGATTACCATACCATTATATTAGATCAAAACCAATAAACTTCAGCATAAGCATTTCATCCCATTTTTAAAGGAATTAGAGGTCATCTGGGGGCTGAAAACAGGCAGAACAACCTAATCATTTAGAAAATAAATGGAAAAAAGTGCTGCAGTACCACTGTAAAACTTCAAGAGTGCAGCCATGATGCACCAGTTCTCTTCCCTGCCACATCGCTTCTGTGCTTAAACCTCCTTGCTTACTGTGAATGATACTAGACTCTTCTGATTAACCCTTGATGATATCAACCATCAAAAATTGGGCTTTTTAAAAGAGCTATGTAGTTCAATATTTGTTCTTCCACTGAAAGCTGCACCATTCCTGCTTTGCAACTAATACATGCAGTGGACTCCACAAAATTTTATCCCCTGCTTCATTACTATTGCATCACAGCAGTTTGATGGGAATGTCTTACTCAAAAAGCTCCCGTATGCTCTTTTCCTTCCTTCTTTTGCTGCATCCATTTTTTTCACTGGTAACTGAATAGGGATGTGCAAATAATTTGTTAGCTTGTTCTCTTCCAGATCTTCAAGTGTAACAAAAGGAATAGCAAAGACACAGAAATTAAAAGTGCTTAGTTTCAACTATCTATCTGAAGATGACATAATCAAGATTGGAAAACCTGTTGTTGTGTATATACATAATTCATGAGACAGAAAAAGTTGCACCCTTGATCTCTCACCATTGATACAAAATGCAGAAAATATTTTGTAGGCAAGGTTAGGTTAGGCTATCTGTGCTCCTTAACCATGTTAGAAAATTGTCCTTTGAAATCCCATGAAGTTTCTATTTTAAATTTCATGCTATGGGAGAAAATGCTCCAAAGCACAACTCTACTCCAAGAAATGACTGTAAAATCAGCACCTTTTCATTCTGTTTATCTTCCCCATGCAGATATTCAGAGACATCTCTTCTTCCATTAGTGATAATGGGAGGTTTGTTCTATGTTTTATTCCTTTTATCACTGCAGAGATCATACTGGTAAGATAGCTAGACATCATTAACAGCACTACAAAGCCAAGCACTAGCTCCCACATGGAGCAGAGAGATAGAGGTACAAACTGGAGACAATGGGATGACATAACACAAGTATCTGAAAGGAGAGTTTTGCCTGAGCAACATTTGTCCTGGGGCTGAGGAGGTTCAAGACAACAGGACTAGTTTAGGTTTTACTCCCCTTGTTGAGTTTACGGATTTGATTGTCAGACAGAAAAGAAGCCTCCTATCTCTTCACAAACTGGGAAGTTTTTTGATTAGAAATACCTGAGTTACAATAATATAAAATGCCATGAAATCCCCTTAATCATTTTTCTGATCAAAGCTGAACACTCAAAAGTTAGACCCTAGACTGTCCTTGGCACCAGAACACCCTGCAGCCCTGCATAGAGAGAGAAATGCTTCCAGAGATGATCCCGTTTCTGAGCCCAGCAGAAATGTCAGGCAACAACTTCATGGGCAACTGACTCATTGTAACATCTCATTTCCACTAGGAAGAGGACATTTTGCTCTTCCTCTCTGTTCGGACTCTTCTCCCTTCCCTTGTTTTTCTCCAATGATTTTCCACCAGAGTAGCTGGTTAAATCAGTTCACAGAAGGGCCTTTGGCACTAAGTAAACAACAAAAAGCTGACCAGGAGTGATAGAGGAGGGTGGGGGAAGGAGGGTCCTTACCCTTTCAGCAACAATAAGATGTTAAAACATTCACTGCCTCTCAAGGAATCACAGCCTGAATTAGGTGTGAAGAACTGGGCAATGCCTATCTTTCTCCATTGACTCTAGGCATATCCTAGAGCGTTGGCTTAGCTCAGACATCCAGTTTTTGGACAGCTATGCTTCCCTGGGGTGAATCCCCACCAGGAGTACCTGAACTGCCAAGGTGGGGTGGGCTTGCTTCATTTTTATTCCATTTCAGCCAGGGACAAATCTTTCGGTCCTTTTCAGTCTGTATTCAGGCGCACTGCAGTAATGAAGAAAAGAATAGAATGTAAGTAAATATTTACAGAGGACCTTGGGATTTGAGCCTAATTCTGGAGCACTCTGAGTGCAGTGCCGGCGTCCCCAGTAGGACACTCTGAGGCCTGACTGTGAACTCACAAATGTATTTCTATTTTCATATATATTTTTACAGGAAAATTAAGTCCATACATTCAACAGGGTTGAACAAGATAAGAGAAACAAGTCTGCTATTTCAAAGGAGGAGAAGGCCAGTGCCAGGAATTAAGGCATGCTGACTGGCATAGTGTGTGGTAGGGCAGATGTTCAACAGCATTTACGCACTGAAAGCAGGTCAGACCATCTGCAAGAGACTAAAATTTGTCCTTTTGACGACCCCCTTCAAAACCACTGGTCTGTGTTTACTGATCTGAAGCAAGTGAGATTTCTATGAAAATATTGATGGAAAATCAGGGAATGAAATATAGCGTCTTTTGTAAGTACACATTTGCATTACAGGCTTGGATTTTCTAGAGATGGAAGAAGAAAGAAGAACTGCATGCCACACCTGACTCTCTTGAAGCTGTCTCAGCATAACTGCCTAACTTGCTGAGGATCTTGGGAACTTGGACTCATAAAAAGATGTTCAAGGCATTTTTATGCCAATATAACAGCAGATCCACAAAGAGACCAGCCCGTCATATATGAAGTGGAAAATACGGAGAGTTCAAATACGAAAGCAATGGAGTTCAAGTGAGCAGAACCAGGAAAAAAAATAGGTCCAGGAAATGCAACAAGCACATCATGGAGAAATCAGTCTTTTATTTCTCCATGGTCCAAGTGCAGTTAGACTGCCATTTTGAGGAGGTAGCCAGATACTAGGTGCTAAAGTGGATTTTCCTGGAAAGCCTTGTATGGTATTTTCTGTGACTCTCATACAAAAAGTATTTGCAGAACACTGATTGAAAATCTCCTGTGCTGTGGAAGATAGTCCCAGGGTTCCACAATTCAGGCTGTATGCACAAAAATATTTGTGATTACCTGAATCAAAGGGGGCCATTCTTTGCTGAAACTATTTCATTTGATGTTAATAAACCATCGATACTTTTATTGTTGAACACTGCAAATATCTTTTCCTTTTAAGCACAATCTTTTAAGGGAACTGTTCACAACATGCCTTGGTAAGAAACATTTTTCTTGGGTTTTCTCCAACCATTCTTGCTAACGTGCTATGTTCTTCCATCCATTACCTTAGGAATAGGCAACACACTTTAATCTAGAAGGTGGTTTCCTGTCCCTTGATGATCTGGTTCTTTAGCAAACCTTTCTGTGTTAAGCTTTGTTTTTATTACTAACTGACTACATTAGGACTTAAAAATTTTGTACAGCCAAAGTAGGTGTGGTACTATTTATAAATCAAGGGCAAGTTATGCAGTTTTCATAAGGTGGTTTATATTGCATATTTGAAATCTGGAGGTGTTTCAGGAATGTATCATAAAACCACCTTCCATAAACTGTCTCTCAGGAAACAGTAATGATAACAGAGGCAGACAGATCTCACTTTAAGCAAGTTACCTTGTACCCTTGATTTACTAAATTTCTGGAATTTTTTTAACCAGATTGAAAATCTTTCCAACTTTTTGAAGTCTTATCAGCTGAGTTTTCAGAAGATTCACTTTACTGCTAAGATTTACAAACACTCAATAATGTGAGGCTATATAGCCATATAAATCTTGCCTCATAAGTTTTACAGATTTATGAAAATCCTAATTGTATACCATGTACTGGATAAAAGTTAAAATAATTCCATATATAAAATAATAAAAGTACACATATTAATTAAGCTGCCAGATCCCAAAATGGTGAATTTATAACTACCAGAAAAAGATTTGACATCTGTGCAATTTAGTGAACATGAACTGTAACTTTTCTGGATTTCACCTCCCTTCTTATTTTCACAGAAAAATGTGTGCAGAGCTTCGTGGCTGACAATGTGGGTGTCAGAAGCCTGAAAAGGGTGAAACAAATAGGAAAAGTAGAATGAAAATATATAAAAACCTATAAAATTACTATGTCCCTGACTGTAGGCAAGAGCTATATTTAGATCTGGTAACCATAATGGGACATTGGTTAGAAGATGAAGGACAAATTTCAATACATGTTCATTTCTTTAAAGAAATTACACCTTGGAGTAAGCCTTTTATATTGAAAAAGTACAGTAGTAAAAAAACCAAAAGCTTTGTGCAGAAAGTAGTTGACCTAGCCTACATTCTTCTGTGTTCATTTTGCTTATGAATTGAATATATCTGTGTAAATAAGAAATGCCTTTCACAGCTGAGATTCTCCATTTGCTCCATCCTTCAGTGAAGTCAGTTTACAGCATCACAACTGGTTTTTGTGTGAAGAAGCCCTGGGAGAGTTTTCTTTTATTTAGCTATTCTGAAATATTTTTCTTGCTTGTTCATTACCCAGGGTCTAATAAAACCTACCTAGCATGTGACATTTATCTCACTTGGTTTTTTTGTGGAACACCTTGAAGGCCCAGAGGAATGACCAGGACACCACAGATAAAACACAGATACTGATTTTTCACAAAGGAACATTTCTTCCAACTGTTTCCTAAGTAATTGAGTTTAATGTGTGTTAATTGAAACACAGCACACAAATAAAATACAAACTACATTTTTTTAATTCCTCCACATAATTCTAATTCACTCTTTTTCAACTGATGTCATAATCATACCAACTATACCAGTATTTATTGAAAACCGTCTGGATTTGTAACATTAAATACAAGCAAACACCCATAAACCAGAAAATCAGCAGTAGTAAAAATAAACTTTTCCAGATTCTTTTACAACAGACAGGACCTACTCCTTTGAGGAAGTCTTCTTGTGTAATTGTTTAGAGAAATGATATTATGGAGTTTAGATTATAATGAGAAATGATATTCTAGATTTTAGATTGCAATATATATGGATCAATACAGCTTGAAATGAATATGTTATGAAAGATACCATGTCATAGCTGCTTAAAAACACTAATAATGAGATAGAAACATTGTTTTAAAAAAAGCTTCACTGGGACTGAAACTGATCCAAGAGGTTCGGTTTCCACTATGATGCACTTGACGTGGAGACAGAACAAGCGTCCTAAAGGAGGTGGTTTATACACACCCCACCCCGCTCTCCCTCCTCTCCCTGCCCTCAGCCTTGTCTCTCATGGACCAGCTTGGCTTAGTGAATTGAACCGGAGGGGTCTGACGGGTGACAGACTCAAGACTCAAGGTAGAAGTCGGGACATGGCAAAGAGCAAGGGGGCAGGGGGGAGCTGGACTCTTGCCTTTGGGGTAGGATGGCCATCCTTCCCTCTGAAGCAGTAGCCTCAGCTCTCTGACACTGTGATGATGCTTATGCACTACCACACCAGACCTGAGGCTTCAGAGCTTAGTTCCAAAGTGAAATCACAAAGACTTCCGGATGCATAACAATGAAATTAAAATTCACTTCAATCTCAATGTGCCTTCGTCCTGGTTTCAGCTGGGATAGAGTTTATTTTCTTCACAGAAGCTGGTGTGAGGCTGTGTTTTGGATTTGGGATGAGAAAATGTTCGTAACTTACTAATGTTTTCAGTTGTTGCTAAGCAGTCAAGGACTGTCCAGTTTTTCATGCTGCCCTGCCAGCGAGAGGGCTGGGGGTGCACGAGGAGCTGGGAGGGGACACGGCCAGGACAGCTGACCCAGGCTGGCCACAGGGATATTTCATACCGCATGACATCATGCTCAGTACATAAAGCCGGGGCAAAGAAGAAGGAAAATGTGGGGGGACATTTGGAGTTATGGTGTTTGTCTTCCCAAGTCACTGTTACGCGTGATGCAGCCCTGCTTCCCTGGAGATGGCTGAACACCTGCCTGCCCCTGGGGAGTGGTGAATGAATTCCTTGCTTTGCTCTGCTTGTGTGTGCGGCTTCTGCGTTACCTATTAAACTGTCTTTATCTTGTCCCATGACTTTTCTCACTTTCACCCTTCTGATTATCCCACCGTGGGGGAGTGAGCGAGCGGCTGCGTGGGGCTCAGTTAAACCATGACAGCCTTACAAAGAATTTGGTAACCTTACATCTCCTTACAGATGGGAAAAATAAGACATAAAGAGGTCATTGGGGTAGAACAGGGACCAGAACTCGTGTCACCTGAAAGTTAGTCCTGTCCTCTGGCTGCCAGGCCGGAGTTATGATCCTGATTAGGACTAAAGAGCCTAACACAGCCAGACAGGTTAATCTTGCTGCATCCACCACTGGAGGTGGTGGGACCTGGCCCTGCTGTTTTGACACTGAAGTTGGATACAGCTCCTGGTTACAGGTGAGCTTACATGTGACTGCCAGGTTCTAGACTAATATATTCCTCTCCTGCAACTACACGAGAACTAAAGTAATGAACAAGAACCAGGTACTCAAAACCTGGAAACCCTTTCCCAAAGTTCAGCAAAAAAAAGTTGTGATCTCCAGCTTTCACATAATGGTTTGGGCTTCCTCTGGAGAGCTCAGGAGGTGGATGAGGAGAAATCACAGCTGTGTGTCTTGTCAAATCAGCAGTGCCACCCTACCACATAGGTGAGAGGACTGTGACTGCAGTCTTCCTCCTTGCCCTGTGGCTATGTGAAGGACAGGTACACTGCAGCCTGTCTTGGATGCTGCTTCCAAGGAAGGACTTCAGCCTTCAGGTGCAGACTGAAGGACAAATGTTCCCATCACCTGGAGGACTCAGATCTTCTCAAGTGAACAGTGGAGGGGTTTCTTCACTAAAGAGTCACTCCAGCAGCCACAGATGATCACACTGTAGGCTTACAGAAAAGCTTTTCATAGAAATTAGCTTGGAAAGTAGCAATCATGAGGCAATTCTGGTTTACATACAATAGGAGTTGTTTACATACAATAGGAGTTTGAAAGCAGGTCAACAATTCAAAGTGTGGCAGTTTAGTAGGGAAGAATGATGAACACCAGAACTCATCAGCCTATAAAGGGCCAGCTATTTTCAGGTTGTGTCTACAGGACACCTTTAGGAAAAGCTGGCGTGTGGGTAGACAGTAGCACAGGCAGACTGCCTTGAGATTGGTCCCAAGCCACAAACTGAGAGAAGTCACATATGAAGAAAAAGCTGAGACATGGTGAGGCCACTTCATGGAGGAGGTGCCTATGAGCAGGCAAAGGTTGGGGAGGGGAGATCAGCCCCACAAAAGAGCAAAGAGTTATTAGAGCAGATGTGTCTGTTTAGGTATGTCGTGAATAAGAAAGCTGAAGAAATGCTGGCTTTGATCCTAAAGGACTAGTGAACCCTTGAGTATACCATCCGCCAGGCTTTACATTTTTGTAGGACTGGAGGAGGGATGGGACCCCAGTGACAAAGATGACAAAAGGCAGGAATGCTAAATGTCGGAACCGGGGTGCTTACCCCCATGAGGGGCTGCTTCGCCTGCTGATGTGAGACATCAGGAGTACTTTTAGGAGCCAAGTTTGGGGTACTAACTACAGCAAAGAGGAGAGGGGGTGCATGGTCATCACAGAGATTTGGATTATCCATAAGTCAAGGAGCAAAGGGGAGGACTCTTCAGAAATTGCATCCCAGCAAGTGAAAAAAAAAAAAATCCCACAGTAAAAAAATTGAATAATCACGTTAGAAGGATGCTAGGAGTAAGAAGAGTGAAAAAGAGGTACAGAAAGCCAAAAGTTCTCAGAATAACAAGGGGATTGTCACAGTGCAAGATGAGTTTGACCTTGCAAAGGAAATGAAAGCAAATGGCTAAAAAAACATGTATTTCTACAGTAGAGAGAAGGAAGTAGCTGGCTCTGCACTAAGAGGAGAGTCAAGATAATCTGTATATTGTCGAGAACTATGTGAGTATCTTGCCTTCTTTTCAGTGCAGTTGACAGTGAAGACCTGCTCCGTGATCAAACAGGGGATGCAAGTGGTCATCAAAGTCGTGGCCTCCACAAAGCACACAGTTCCAAGCACTGAAAATACCCCCTGTTACTCAGTTAGGAGAGGGCAGGTGGAGAACCTGACAATTTGTCTTCTTCTAACATTTTCACTATGCTGTGAAAACTGGAACATAAAAATGCACACATATCACAGGATTCTGGTAAATCCATCATGCCAAAAAGTCCAAGAAAGTAGAAAGCATAGTCCTTAATGTGGAGGGAAAAAGAATGATCTAGACATTTGGAACCTGATAGTTTGAACTCAACACCGTGCATAACTTGAAAACAAAATGTATGAAGGGAATAATTAAATACATGAAGATAATAGAAGATGAGATAAAAGGTTACCAAAAGTATCATAGTAGATTCAAAAGAAGTCTTGTGAGAGATAAAATTTAAAAAGTTTATGTGGGAGATGATATAATCTTTCTTTGTAAAATTAATCTGGAATAAGTGGGGATTAATACAAGAATTGTAAGGTGCACAAGGAACCAACTAAAGGCAACCAGCAAGTGGGGAAGTACCTTGCCACAAAAATGTTGGCTTGCTAATGAAATTTTCTGATAGCAGAAATTTGGAAAGCATTCTTATTAGGGAGGAGAATCTGAATAAACAGGAAGAACTAGATGACCTGAAGGAGTGAAGCAACTGAAATGGGATAACATTTAATGGTATCAAATGGCATGCTCTGTACCTGAGGATTTATAAAACAGATTTATGCAATAAACTAGGAGCGTATCAGTTCGAAAGGTGAGGAGAACATCCTGGCTGTGCTAAGTATCCACAGGCTCTGTTGCCAACGTAATGCAACTAGGACAAAGATAGTGCAAACCTAATATGTACCAAGAGACATTTCTAATACCGTTAGGAAAGTATCAGTGCTATTGTTAAAAACCTGACAGGTCATGTTTGGACTATTGTATACTGTCACAAGGGAAGAGTCCTCTACCCTAAATTAGGCATCTGAAATTTAGGTATTTCAGTATGAACAAGTCGTCCAAGGCTCTTTTATATACAATGAAGAGAAATCCAGAAGGCCATTAGTCTCAGCCTATAATAGTGTCTAATACAAGCCTAATGCAATGGCTTTTGGAGGCTTCTCTCTTCTCTTTCGCATCTTTGAGTATAAGGGTGGTCAAGGCTGAACACCTCAGGCTTCTAAAAATAGGTGAGGTGAATCCAGGTCAGGAAGAGAGGCTAAAGCGCTGTCTGCCCCATGGGATGAATTTCTCGAGGAACAAAAAGATATAAATCGATTTGATAAAGTCTGAAAATAAAAAGGTGTACTATCACAGCCCTGAGGGTTTACAGCTATGGTACAAAAAGATCTAACAGGTTTTAAGATAAAGACCAGTGCTGAAGGAGACTAGCAGAGAAAGAAATGAGGTTGAATGACTCCATTCAGTCCCATGGTGCTACATTTAAACTTTGCTAGTTAACCACTCATTGTTTAATCAAATTTATGCTTTACCAGCTATTTTAGAGGTAGTCATTCAGTAGTATAGACAACTTTATGACTTCACAGTACTTGCAGTATATTTATAGTGTACTTCTTCCTAAAGTAAAACACTATGTAAACAAAATTGTCCTAGACTAGGCTGTTCGTATTTGTCAGTGGCTGGCAAACCACAGTGTTTGTCATCTTTGTTTTACCACTACCTTTCTTTGTCTCTTCTCTAGTCACAAATTGGCTAAGATTCAGGCTGAAGTTAAGTATAAGTACTAAAATGTTGTGAAAAGTACTGCTTAACACACTCTAAACAGACATATTGTCCATGTCAATAAATGTAATTTTTTTTCCAAATAAGCAATATAAATCTTTGAAAACACCCTGCAGAGTAAATGCTGGAACTTCAAATAAAACTGTCCCACTTGGTAAAAGGCTATTCCATTATTATGAATTGTGTATCAGCACATATGTTTCTCAAATACTCTATGTTTCTGCACATATGTTTCTCAAATAGTGTGTGTTTCTGCATTATTTTGAAATCCTGTGACCTAGTCTAGCATTAAATCATAAAAAGTTCAGCAGCTGAGTTTTATCCATGTCTGTAGAGCACACGTATCATTACTGTTTCATAAATAGAAATAAGGCATTTAAACCTCCACACTACATATCCATACAGCTATTTACATTTTCCCTCTTTCTTAACTATGACATATAACATGTGACATTAAGAAGCATCAGAGTCGTGTATCCTTTTAACATCTCATGATTTTCCAAAAGAATAAAAGGGGGCACTAGAAGACTTGCTTTATGATCATATCCTTCCCAAGCTCTAACCACAGAATTGTCCTTCTTTGGCCAAAGGTCTGGGATTGAATCTTTTACCTCCTGTACATCTTTCTTGCTAATGTAACCTGAGATATAAAACCAAGGATAAAGCCTTCTTTCTAGGTATACAGCAAAGCCCTTATGAAGACCACAGTGGGGTGGAAAATTCACAGAAAACAGATAATGTATTTGCTGTGGTAGCTTCAATATTCTGCCTGAGGGTGCCTATGCTCCATCATGCCTCCCTGTAATGGCTGACCCATAAAAAGTCTGCCAAACAGTTACAACCGGTGGATAGTGGAGCTATTGCTTGACTTCAGCAGTACAAACTGAAAGGTATTTATTCTGTTTTTTAAGAAAATCATGCACATGTGATTGCAGTGTCAGGCTCCCCGATAACTCTTGAAGCCACTGGCCAACTTCAGCCAAATCTGGAAGAGCTTCAAAAACAAATTTCTTGCAAGTCTGCGGGGGAGTGGTGTTGAGATAGAGGAGGGAGAGCCCCTAGGTTGTCCCTCTGGAAGGGAAAGGGCAGGAGGGCAGTGCAGGGAAGCTGCAGCATTTGATACCATTTGCTGGGGTACCCCTCCGGATGGGAATTCTTGACAAGCAAAATCTAGAACCATCTTTTACTCTTGGAAGCCAAACTTGGATTTGATCTGAAAAAGTGCACAACAACCAGTCAGCCAGTGGAAAGATCTGCTTAGTTAAAATCCCCTACAGAGAGCTGCAGCTCAGGCACAGCAGGCACCAGCACCTCCAGTGCGGCCTGTTTCTCCTCCTCGGCAGCACTGGAGGAAGAGCAGATAGTGACCTCTCCATCTTAGCATCACTCTTTGGTATGGCCACCCAACTGAATCACAGCAGGATAAATAACCACATAATATAACGACTGCTTTCCCCTTTTGTTTGCCTTACAAGACACAAAATTCACACCCTGCTGATGTGTCTCCTCAAGAAATAACTCTCACTACGCTACAAAGGTTGTAGTTTCTTCCAAAACTGACTTCAAATGACACAACATACACCGGTGATACCATTTGGATAATGGCAATCATGGTAGACTTCTGTGGAGTTCTCCAACAAAAAAATAAATAATATCATCATAAGTCAGCAAGGTCTAAATTCCAGTATAAATTTGAACCATAAATGCAGAAGGTGAAGCTTTCTGTACTTCTGTTTTTAATGAACAGTCACTCATCTTTCCTCTTTTGTGAAAGACTGTGAGGCGATCCAATTGGAAAAGTTCGGTGGCAGTTTTCAGAGAACGGGGTACAAGATTTTTGCGTGTTGAAGGCAACCCTGTTTTACAGCATCACCAGCGAATGAGCAGATTCCAAGGAACGGTTGAAAGAAGGATCCTTAATTCCATCTCCAGTTTCATGTGACCAGCTCTTGGATGCTTATGGATATGTTTAAATTAAGCAGAGTTTTCCAGACCTGCAGGAAAGGGAACGCTTCTGTCTCAGCTGGATTCCCATACGATCAAACTCGCCAGGGAAGAAAGGAAAACTTTTTATTATTTCATGTAAATATTTCTTTCTGTGGAAACTAAACATATATGGTTTAGCAGACTGAGATTGCTGTGAATGCTTCCAGTTCAGGGACAGGATCAGAGCAGACTCCTGAAATTTATTACAAATACCAAAGGCCAAAGGGGGATGAGCCGCACCTCAGAGGTGGAAGGAAAGAATCTCCCAAGAACAAGCCACAATCAACATGTCATCTAGGCAAATTAATACCCCTACTCCCAGACAGAGAAATTTTTTTGAAAGGGAGGGAGACAGGGTGCTATTTTGATTTATAGAGATGCTTCAGAGTTCAGGGCTTAATTGTACTTCAGCCGTGCAGGCTTCTTTCAAATATTTCAGACCTTCCTTCCTTGAAAGCTCACATCTTCAAAATGACATCCAGTAATGTTTCACAAAGCACGTAAGAACACACTGAAATAGAAGTCCAGACTGCAAACACTGAGATTAAGGTCATTAAACGCAAAGAAAAACACAAAGCATGTTCCGCTCCCGAACAAACCATTTATCCTTCCTACTTCCTAATTCACCTATTAAAGGTAACCGCGGGGGGGGGAACCCAAGCCTGTTTATACCTCCGTGCTGGATGCTGCCCTCCAGGCGCAGGCCTGGCAGCTTCCCACCGGTGCCGCTTTCCTGGACCCGTGTCAGACACTCGAATTCAAGGAGGAAACCCTCGGGGAGAGACAGCGCGGGGCAGAGACGGGGCCGGCGCGCTCTGCGCCCGCCTCGTCCCCCGGCCCCTCGCCTCCTCCTGCCCGCTGCGCGCCCCGGGGCTGACGGGCAGGGGTGTTTTTCTGAGCAGGTCCTGTCGTTAGCACTGGGGGCAGGGATGTTTTTTCCTACGGTGTCTTTGCACAGCACCTGGCAGGCAGGGTCTGTACATCGGTAGGGCTACTGGAATAAAAACTTGAGAACAGCGAGCACCAAGAGAGCTGCAGATACTTGTCCGGTGCATTTACCTCCCGAGTCCAGCAACGTTGAAATCTCGCTGTGTTACCAGAGAGTTCCCTGAATGTCACAGCTCCTGGCTCTGATAAATTAGTGTCTAATCCTAAGGGTGGCTCATTGGTTTTCAGTATTAGGACCTTAATCTCCTTCCCCAGCTCAGGAATCTTCTCACCCTGCACCCAGAGAGATCATCAGTCATTCCTTTGCCCAGAGTTACCAAACAACAATCCAATTTTTTTAGTAAAGATGTCAAAGTGTCTTTCTAAACATCTGCTGGTTTTGGCCTGAAACTGATACGGGTTGAAAGTCTCCAGCTCTTCCCTAAAGCCTGACAGTTCGCTAACAACAAATAAAAAACAGCCCAGTGATTTACTGTGTCGATCCCACATTGTTGTGCTCTGTGTTTCTTTAAGAAAGGTGTGAGTATATGTGTAAGAGTCCTGAAATACAGTGGTTGCCATGGCAATTATCTGTGTTTAGAGAGCGGAGGGGAGTAAAGTTCCATGTAAGTGGCCAGAGTAGAGTGCAAGTTAAACATGCCTCTTTGCAGGTCTAAATTATGTACTTTTCTCCCACCCCCCCCCACCCCCCGCTAAAAATATTTGCGAAAATATGCATAGATTGTCTGATGAGCTCCAAACTATTCTCGCAACAGTGCCAGCTTTTGCCCCCTCAAATATTCCCACTCGCCTGTAAGTCCTGGGAGAATAAAGCACAAGCCCGTGGGGCAGGGGAAAGAGGAGTTTGAGCACAGGCTTTGCAGAATGGCCTGACCACGCTCCCATCCAGGAGTTTGCTTATCTGGTTCATTTCTCCCTAATGGGACTGAGCACATTACTCTTGAAGAACTAACAGATCAAAAACATAGGTATAGCTAAATGGCTGTAAATTTAATTGGAAGGGAATGTTATATATGTATAAATCATCAGGACAAATATCCCTTAGCATTTATATTGTGCTTTACATTTTCTAACTACTCTATGGATTTGTTGGGTTTGAACAAATGTGCATTGTGCCTGGAGCTAAAAAGGCCATACTCCATAAATCTTTGTCCTCGT
This sequence comes from Phaethon aethereus, assembly GCF_964289735.1. Taxonomy (NCBI): domain Eukaryota; kingdom Metazoa; phylum Chordata; class Aves; order Phaethontiformes; family Phaethontidae; genus Phaethon; species Phaethon aethereus. Next base: position 202,080,496 of record NC_138575.1, read on the forward strand.
GTTCTCTCTTATTTTCATTTATCAACCTAGATTTTTCCCCCTTTCCGCACCTTCACGACAAGGGTACGATTCCCAGCCTCCACATGCGTGCACGCAGTTTGTGTATTTATTTGCCAGGTGTTCAACTCTGGATGCTGGCTCTAAGGCCCCATGCGGGGCTCTTTTGCTTTCGCACAGGAATATTCTAACGCTTCAGGGCAGAGATCACAAACAGAAATTGTGCAGGCTGATGGCTGCCCGCTCTGATTTCACAGGGATAGTGTTCACCTCGGACTCTGCAAAATGAACCATCATTTTCAAAATATCCACACGTGACACTCCATTCTACCACTTCCTGCATGTTACTGCTCTGTGGCCCCCAACATAAGCAGGACATGGGCCTGTTGGAGCAAGTCCAGAGCAGGGCCACAAAGATGATCAGAGTGCTGGAGCACCTCTCCCATGAAAACTGGCTGAGACAGTTGGGGTTGTTCATCCTGGAGAAGAGAAGGCTCCGGGGAGACCTTATAGCGGCCTTCCAGTACCTGAAGCGGGCCTACAAGAGACGTGGAGAGGGACTTTTTACAAGGGCTTGTAGTGATATGACAAGAGGTAATGGCTTTTAACTGAAAGAGGGTAGATGTAGATTAGACATCAGCAAGAAATTTTTCACAATGAGGGTGGTGAGGCACTGGAACAGGTTGCCCAGAGAAGTTGTGGATAACCCATCCCTGGAAGTGTTCAAGGCCGGGTTGGATGGGGCTTTGAGGAACCTGATCTAGTGGTAGATGTCCCTGCCTATGGCAGCGGGGTTGGAACCAGATGATCTTCAAGGTCCTTTCCAGCCAAATCCACTATATGATTCTCCCAAAAATGGTCTGTGATGGACACTGGCAGGGTAACAAAACTAGAGCACGCACTTTGCAGCAGGCCTGTGTAAGGAGCAATGGTAACACTAGGAATAAGTCATTCTTTAATGCTTATTTAGAATTCACATACAACACTTATGTGCTCCACTTCAGCATCTAGCAAATTCAGCAAATGAATTGATACCATGATAGTTTGACATAGGTGCTCTTTAAAATGTGTTGCTAGAGGCTTCTTTAAATATTAGTGGGTTAATTCCAAAATGGAAAGGCATCATTAGGTCATTTTGAAAAAGTGGATCCTGAGGCTCTGCTGATTGCCGAGCAGCTGTCAGTAAAGAAGGCATGGGTTCCAGCAGCTCTGAACTAAGGAAAGGGAGCTTTATTTACTCCTAGATCCAGCAGTGCTGTGTTGGACAACACTGAAGTCATTTCATCCCTCTGTTGCCTCCTTTACCAGTGTTTTAAAAGTTGTAATAATCTTAGTCTGCAAAAGAGTGGTGAGTGTTATTTTTTTACTGAGCTCGGACATATGCTTTACCAAAGCACCAGAAATTATTTGGTCCTTGCCTCACTATGTTTACTCTTCAGTTTTACACGAGGCAATCAGTGTCATTGAGAAACAATTCAGCTGATGAGGCAAAGCAAGACAAATATTACCAAAATATGATCACAGTTAATTAAGGTGCATGACCAGCATGATGGCTCCACGGCAAGGTAGTTTGTTTGGTAAATATACTCTCTTCTGGTAGGCAATGTGGGAAGTGTGGCATTTTAGGAGGGATCTAGGCAAGAAGAGGGTGGTGAGCAGGCGGAGAATAGATGTGGGTATGGTCTTTCATGATTACAGGTGTACTACCATCAGCAGAGTAAATATGCCATACGGGTAAATTGTGTCATTTACCACTACAATAGGGACTGTAGTTCCAGACCCTGAAGAATGGCAGATCACAAGCATCACACCATCTACTCACTTGCAAGGAAAGCATTGCACGAGTATGAACTTCTTTTTAAGCTAAACTGATCCAGTAATACAACCACCCAACTGAAAGGCTCTCAAAAACCACTATCCCAGAAAAATCACATTTTACAATTAGGCAATGCACTCTCTTCCCTATCATCTGATTTACTGTTCAGCTATTGCTCTTCAGATTATTCTCTTGATATATCTAGCTGATTCAATGGACATGGGAGCATGGTGTAGACTCACTGGACAGTCCTGATGAGGCTGGCTGTTGTTGCTTAGAGTATCTCAAAGTGTATTAGATGCTTCTCAGGGTCAATAAAGACCCTGCCCGGTAGATCCTCCTGCCTAATTGTTCTATAATTATGGTAACCTTTATGAAAGCTTAGCAATAAATAGCATTTTCCATGAGGCTAGTTCTGTTTCAAAAAGTAATCTCTTGCATATGCATGGTATGACTGCTTTCTCCATAAGCTGAAGCCACATTGTCTCCTCCACTTTGTTCCCATAGCAGTGCACTGCAAGCAGCCATACACTACTCTGTGGTTTAACCCACTTTCTGAGGACACGGGCTAAATCTGTATTGTTCTGCTCATGTATACGCACAGGGTCTGAAAATATTCAAAGAAAAATGTGCAGGAGCATAAGGTAGGTGGAAAAAGACAGTGTGGCAGAGAAGAAAATGGGAAAACTGTCCTGGTAACCAGGCAGTCCCCCCATTGCGTGGGGGTACCTCAGACTTACCGGTTCCATTTTAAAGAGGCAGGTTGGAAATGCAGAAGGTGTCATGGAGAGGGAAGAAGTCCATCTCATCTCAAAAGTATTCTGTACATTAGTGCGATTCAGTGAAAACGTATATAGCTAACTGTCCTCTTAGACTCAGGAAAGAAGGTTTATGAAACCCCAAATGACCGTGCTAGCACAGGGCCATGTGTGGTCTGGTGCCCTTCACCATGTGCCTCCCAGGAACCCCATCCTGCCATGCTTGCCAGGACTGTGGGTCAATTTTAACTTTAGTTTACTCTTGCACCTTCACAGAACACCCAAACCAGGGATTAACCCGCCTGTGGGTGCCATGTTGGCAGGACAATCCTGCTAGATGGACCCGGTGGTTTCCTTGCTCTGGGGGGAGCCGTAGGAGCATCAGTTATGGGAGGTTCAGCCCTCCTACACCTCCAGACATGAAGTGATGCACAGCCTGAGATATGGCCCACGTGCTGCTCTTTCCTAGACCTCAACATTGTTTTAGCTTTATGGAAAGTATTAGCTATTACAAAATAACTAATAGATGAGACCATGACATAAAGAATCTCATTATTTCATTAACGATCAGTTTCATAATTTCCTGAACATTTTGGCCCAATCTTGCAAAATACCTACAGTGTGTTCTGAAAAACAGTTGCAGTCTTTGCAGGATAACTTCTTTTTTTTTTTCAAGACTCTTTGCATGCTTGCAAAGTGCTTTGCTGAATTGGGCCCGAGACACTCAGGTACTCTTCAGCTCATTCACATTAGTTCCCTCTAATGAGTTAGTTTGTACTAGATTTTTAATTTAGTTGTAGAGCTTGGTCCATTTCAGAAAACTTTCTTCATTAAATAGGTGATATAAAGCTAGAAGCATTACGATACCATGACCATGAAATACCGAGTACCTGCATTTCAGTCTCCTTTAGAAGAGAAATAGCATGTCATTTCTAAATTTTAAAATAAATTAAGTACAGTGATGAAGGTATAAAAGAGAAACGCCTTAAAAACAAGTGGGGAAACTCAGTCTTTTTCATTCTGTGAAGAGTGTGACAGCATATGGTACATAGTGGGTGGTTGTTCTAAACATAACATGTATGTGTTCGACCTAAAATGTTTTATTGGTTCCTACTTATGAGAGCAGCAGCTAAAAATGACTGATGACTGTTCTTTCTATATCAGCAGCGTGTAAAGACTCAAGGAAAAAAAAAAATCAGTCTTTATATTCATAAACATTTTTAACAGCCATAAAACTCTGTTTAACGTAATGTTTTCTTCAAGGTACCCCAAGTTTAATGTTTCCTCTTTGTGAAACCATAACACTAGAGTATTTGTTGCTGATGATGTTGTTGTTATTTTTTCTAGACCATCCTAAAATATGTCCAAAGAAAAGGGGAATAATCTTCCCTTTCCCCAGAGTTACTGTGGCTCTCATGGGGACAATATCCTTTGAGAATATAGGTATCTAGCATTACATATCTAGGTTAGCTTAATAGAAGGGAAAATGCAAGTCGTGACTACACATCTCCTAGATCTATAGGAGAAAACAATTATATCCCCATCATCACAGCGACTGAGTACCTTCGGAATGTGAAAGTTGCATAGAGCGCAAAATCTCACCATTGTCTCCTCCTTTCTTCCCTCTGAGAGTTATTATCATGGAATTAAGGGAGGCTGAAACTGGGAAATCTTACGCTGTGCTCCAAATAAGGCCAGTTTGTTACTAACCTGTCCTCCTGTGGCAGCGATTTCTCTGTCTGAGGCCAGCTGCCAAGCATGCTCCCTCTTCCTCCCACACAAGTTTCATCCTTGTGGTCAGCTGTTTCTTGGAAGCTGAGGAGCATAATTGATATTGCAACTATCAAGCTGTGCGCAGAATGAGCTTACACAACTTTGTGAACATGCTTTTCTTGCCCTCTCCACCCACCTTTCTCCAAAGCTATGTGTTTGTTGGTAAAAACAGGATTCAGGTGTCAGTTTTATGGGTGGAGCTCAGGTGCTTTTGCAGACATGTCTCCTAATCCCACTCCAGGGATCAGCCTGCGCCCAGGTGACACCCCCCTTTGAGTAGGTTCAACCCAATGGCACGAGGGGCCCGATCCTTGCACCCTGCACCAGCAGCAGCACTGGCATTACTGGCTGGGAGGGACCTCTTGGTCAAAAGGGGGTCTCGGCTGGTAGCCTGCTTGCTGGGAGAGCAGAGAAGATGTTGCGCATGTGCCTTCTGAACTTGCCACATCTTTGAATTTCACTTCCCGCGTAGCTGTCCCAGTGCCTATAGAGCCCCTTTGGTCACTTGGAGTTCAGAAAGCCAAGTCTGCCCTGGCGGGTGTGGGACAATTCCCTAAAGCGCTGGCTGTGAGAGAGGTGAAGCACATTTTGTGACTTTGTCCCAAAGCAGCACAGCAAATTTAGGAGGGACGTGGGCTTTGGAACAAATGCAAAACTGTCTGTTTGGGTTTTGTGGCTGTTTTTGTGGGGTGTTTTCTTGGTTGGGTGGCTGGGTTGGTTTTTTGTTGTTTTTCACCAATATGACACAACTGCAAGCCTTTCCAAGGAAAGGACTGCAGAGCCGTTCAGCAGACGGTGCCTCACCCTCGGTAGGACCAGCCCTCGAGAGCAGTGCAAAAGGATTCTGGGGAAAAAAATCTGCTTTGTGTTTGTGCAGTCTTACCCCTGAGAAAGGAGAAAACTCACCCAACCTGCTATAGTAATGAATTTTATCAGAATTAAAGCATGAGAAAATCATTCTTGTCTATCCTACTGTGATTCGTCCATGTCTGGAAAAGGAGACACTGCTGAGATATTATGTCCTTTAATTGTTACTGTCATAAGTACCTCAAATCTTCTTAGTCATAAAAAACCATATCCAGCCCCACATGTGGAATTTTTATCAAAACAATTTTTTAATAATAAAAGTTGATCTGACAAAACATTCAGGTAACCTGAATATTATGAAATCTGTGCATCCTAATTTCACTCGTGCATGCTGCTTAAAATGCCTGAGAGATTCTTGCCCCAAAAGATGCTAGTCTAAGTAATACACAAATCTCTGAGTTAAGATATGCAGATTATTGTGGGAGAAAAGCAAACGAAAAACAGTCACAACAATGACAAGTGTGGGAATTTGGTTGCAATAATGTTACGTGATCCCTGGTAATATACACATCATCTTATGTACTTTCCCCAAATGAATTAGATAAGCTTAGATTTATATAGCACCTTTGAATTATTTTACTGATGCCAAATATGTTTACACAGAAGATGTCTACAGAGCTACTTGGGAAACTTTACATACCACTGTAGTACACTGGGGAGATAAACCCTGAGTATACGGGGCCAGCATTATCCCTGCCTGTTCCAGCACTAGGAAATGAAGTCACTTATGATGTAGAAGGAAGCGTCAGGTCATAGAACACCTCAAAAGACTGAGGAGACAAGAAAGGCTGTCAAAGAGTATTCATCTTCTTAGAAACTAATCTCCCAGCTATATAATATTCAGTGATAGTAAAAGGAATTGTTTGCTTATAAAATTCACTATATTTAGGGCATTGGTGGTACAATTACAAAAACAGATAGAACTCACTTTTATTATAACTCAAAGTGGTTAATGACAAAATTTCCAGTAGTGTTTCAGAGATGTTGTTTGAGAGTATCTGTATTTCTGGCAAAGAGTTTGCTCCAGTGCTTTTCTTTAGTGGGATTAAAAATTTTATATTTTGATGGATATTAAAATTAAAGTCATACTTTATTAAATCACTGTAATATAGTAAATATAATGAAACATTTCAAATTAAATGGTTTGGAAGGAAAATCTGTGTAACCATTGTCAAACAACATTCTCTTCAAAAGTAAAATTGCACTTTTCATATACAATTCTTTCTGAGTCTTATGAATTGTGAAGTTTTTCTGCATTAAAAGACTGAAGCATAGAAAGTGTTCACGTGGAAAGTATTCTCTTTCTTTGTTTTTAAAGTATTTTTGTCTAACTAATTTAAACTGCATGAAACTGAGAGAAAATCACTGAACATCTGCAATCAGGGAAGAACCTGATAGGTGACATTTACTGGATGTCCTCAATAAAACACAATTATATTTTTCAATGGAAAACACTACAAAGCAGCTTAATGAGTGAATGCAGTCAGCTTCTCTTGAACCAGTCACAGGGGATGAGGCCTGACACAGATGTCTGTTTTCTTTTAATAGGTTTCTCCAGGATCTAACCATGATTTATTTCAAGTGGGAGTACTGACAGCGGTTAAAATGAGAGAAAAATCGTTTCACAGTTTTATTGAATGGACCCCATGAATAACATTGGAGAAACAAATTAATACAGCAGGCATTTAAAAGCTGGTGAAAACAAATCATGCACCATATCACGAATTTAATGATTATTTAATGATACGCTGCACAAAGAAAATGTGTTGTATTTCTCGTGCCTGGTTTCCACTGAGGCAAATGGTGTAGTGCCACACTGGAGATCCTACGCAGATGGGGATGAGCACAAAACCCTTGAGATGGGTGGAGAAGAGACTCACAGAGGTGTCGGTGGGTTATGCAGGTCAAGGAAGCTGCAGACCCAGGCAGATGAGGAGTGGAGTCTTGCAAGAGCTGCTTTTGGGATGCATCTTTGTGCAGCATTGCCAAGGATGGCTTCAGCACAGAAAGGAAGAGCATGTTAATGAAATTCACTGCTGACATGATGCTGGGAGGCATCTCATGTGCATAGGAGAGGCTTTCTCCTTAAAGGGGTGGGGACTGCTTAGAAGGTCTCCAGCTCTCCAGCTGTGAGAAACATCGGAAGCATCATTTATAGCAGGCACTGTGGCTGGGTCAGTGGCTCAGCTCTTCCAGAACATGGCTAACTGCTGCCCCAGGAATGAGCTACCTCCTGCTTGTGCTTCTTTCTTCAGGATCCTCTGTGAGAGACTCTATCCCAACACCCATTCTTCCTCTCATCTTTGCAGCTTGTTCAGCCGGAGAGCTCTCAGACATAACTGACGGACACTTAGAGGAGTGTTTGTGTCAGTACTTCCCAAGCCCTCTCCTTTATCAGCTACTCAGAGTCAAGCATATGCTTAAATATTTTACTGGATCAAGGCCCAGTCTCATGTACATAAACCAGACAGGGACAACTAGAGGTGGTCAAGAAATGATGGGACAGGGCTCACTCGGAAAGCACGTGAATTGCCATTAAACAGGGGATAAATTGCAATAATTTTAAAAAACACTGATGCCATAATCCACCTGTTGAGTGACCAGGTTCTCAATATGCACACATACTTCCAAGAAAAATTAAAATATGGACATGAGGCAAGCAGTTGCCTAGTGGACTGCTGAGTGCAGGGATTTATGTCTGAGTAGTTAGTATTATATTACACTCACAAAGTAGTATCCAAATATCAACAGCTGTGTCTTGTATCCATTATTTCCCTTCTCCCTCAAATATAAACCTTCCTCACCTTTTTAATTAGAAAAGCTGTTTAATGACTATGACATGGAAATATTTTATATGTTGTTGTCCATTATTAAATAAGCAGGAAAGTATGTTCAGTGGTAAATAGAGATGACCTTTAAAACAATGTCAAGCCCACACACCCCATGATTTGTGCGTAGGTATGCGTTACTTTAAGTCACTTCATATTACCAGTAACGTGACATGGAAGGCTGCTATGGAAAGTATCTTTAGTTAAAGAACTGTAGGGTAAATAAATAATTAAAAGCTAAAATGCATAGCCAACTTACCCAGTAAAGTACCACATTCAAACCTGTTCATGGGAGGCCTGAATTTATATTCACAGTAACATGGATAAAAATTGATTTGTTTTTTACCTTGAAAAAATATTCTATAGCAGTTATCTAAGGTCAGGACATCTCTTACTTTCTTGGCTGCGTCATTCATCACTTGTACAGCAGCCTTCTCATGCGTAACAGAGAAGCACCAGTGTCACGCAAGGAGAGAAGTGGCACTGAGAAACCCAGGCAGAGAGGCTGAATACACCTGTGTAAAATAACATCATTTTTCAGAAAACATTTACAGAAGAAAAATTAATTAGGCAAGAACATGCCCTATCCTTCCCCCATGCCATTCCAGTGAAATGCAGGGGCTGTGTGGGGTTATTCCAGGAAATCAGCAAAGGTTTTTGCAGTTATTATAGTTGCTGTTTACATTTGTTTCAGTTGCAGGTTGTATTTAGAGGGAAGGGAGAAGAAACAGGGAAGGAAGAGCAGGAAAAACTGTCTTTATATAAGGCAACAGGGCAAAACACTCATTTTGAATGGTAAATTATTTCAAAAGTACTGCGAACATTTACGGAGAAGTCTTGTAAACTGCTTTAATATAGACACAAATATAACTGGGTGAGACCCTGAGTCTCATGGCTCACACGCTGTTGGCAGTCCTGGGTCTGTAAGAGTTTTCCGGGACACCACAAGGATATCCAGCCGCAAAGTCTGTGCTGCGCTAGGCATCTCTGCCAACACGTATTTCTGTCATTACCAAGAACACAGTCATGTAACCCTATGGGCATTTTATTTTGTTAGCTGCAATGGACAGTACTTGTATTGTTTTTACATTACTTCTTCCAAAAAGCTGTGGCTGGGTGGGAGAAGCAAGGTGGCTCATTGCCTTGGCCGTTGCGTGGGGCTCAGGTGAGGAAGAGGACCCTGTGTCTTCCCAGGAGCATGAGCACGAGCACGTGGAAAAAGCAAGGGAATGCGTGGAGTGAGGCAGCTGGGAGACCAGGATTGCCACAGACTGGTGCTCCCCATGTGCTGGCGCTTTGCAAAGCCACGTTTGGGAGAGTGCTGCGAGAAGCATGGAATAGGCATCCACTGGAGATGGATGATGGATGGATGGATGGATGGATGGATGGATGGATGGATGGATGGATGGATGGATGGATGGATGGATGGACGGAACTCACTGTCATGACATGGACAGACTGTGTAGCATCACCACACCTCCAGAAGGCACCAAGTTTGTGGCGTGCAGCCAAGCCTTGTGGAGAAGGCCCGCCTGCAGAAACCCAGCGCGCAGAGGGAGACCAGTTCATAAATCTCTTCTTATTTTTGTCTCTCCCAACAGATTTTGAACTTCATTTTTAAAAATTTACTGTTCCTGTTCAAACCACCCTGGATTTTGAGTTTAGAAGCCCTTTCCATAGTTATGGTGTGCTCTATCTTAGTGAAGGTTTCCAGGAAGCCTGACCCAAAGGCTCTGCCTGAAGCAGGGTCCCACCATCCTCTCTCTCTATTGAAGACCCCTGGGCTGGACGGGGTGCCTGGGCCTGTGCACCATTGCCCAGAAAGCACCGTAGAGATGAAGCTGTGGGAGAGTGGGTCAGATTGACCTCCAGCAGGCCTGGAAGCTAACCAGACCCTTGTGTAAGGAACAGAGTACTGGGGTGTGCAGGTCCTAGCAGACAGACTTCGAGCTCAGTGCAACCCTGACACAACAGCCGAATGTTTTACAGGATACTTGTACCATGGGAACCACACATGGAGGCTGAGAGTTGATAGAAAGAGGCAACAAGAACAAGACGTAAATAAATAAATGTTCTTCCTTTGTAAATGTAAGACGTCTGTGGAGAGAAGGGCAGCAGGAGTCTCTCACGAGGGCTAGACCAGAAGGCAGAGCAGGTATGTAAAGGTAGCCCCTCTCAGGTACTTACCCAGAGATTTGGTGGAGAATTTTTCAACTGAGCAATTCTTTACTGGAAAACAGTGATTCAGCAAAATCACCAGTTTTCACAGAAGGTTACCTATTCTGATTGAAGTTTACTCAGAAAGGGGCTCTGAAACACTAGATGAAATATGGGGACAAGGAAAGGGAAAGAGCCCTTGCAATATGTTGGTATTCAAAGCATCCAGTTAGGAGGGAAAAAAGATTTGGCTTAGTCTAGACCAGAAGTTTGAGCATGAGTTTTCCTCCTCATGAGTGAATCCAGTGACAACCATGAGATCCAGAAGAGCTCTTTTTCTGTGCTTTTCACAAGGAAAGCAACAATATATCTTGAGGATATGTCAAACTGGAACTTCTTTTAAATCTCAGGGCTTCATAGGATAAGACGACCATTTCCCAGGAAAGATATCTGATCTCTGGCAGTTTTCTTTTCACACTGCAGTGTGGGTGTCTCCGAGCAGGCATCTGAAAACCACAAATAGCCCATTCCCATGCAAAAACATGCTAGGTGGGGGGAGGCCACACAGACCCTCCTGAGGTGGTTGTCCCCAGGTCCCCACTGCTCTCCAGATGCGAACACAGTGACAAGAAAACTTTCTGACATCTCTACTTGGACAGTTTTGAATGGCTGCAGGTCATGAGGAGCTAGGGAGAACGAGTTTTAAGCTACAGGCTGCATCTCAGCACAGGGAGCAGAGGAGCTGCTTGTACTCCCTTAGACAATGCAGAATTGCTCCAACTTTCCCAAACTAAGAAGGGAGTTTGGAGGGGTGGTTTCTTGGTTCCATGAATGACCTGCATTTTGAACTGCCCAGCTCTCTTGGTGAGTATCATGAACTACACTCAGATGAGATGAACAGAAATGAGCCACCGGTGCGTGCTGTGCCACTCTTCTCCTGCCCAACAGTTGTTCCAGTGGGAAGCACCAGCTCAGGAAAGGGCAGAGACATAGGAGCAAAGGCCAGGAGCAAAGGCAGGGCACAGTCACCTCCAATGCACAGCTCATGGGAAATCCAGCAACAGTCCAGGAGTAAAGCTTGAACCTTGGACTCCTACAACAGCACAAGCTGTGAACAATGACACAAGAATGACAATCCGTCCTCCTGTGTCTGTGTGGCTGTTATTCCTTCACTTACCTGAAATGAGTTTCGAGCAGCCCTGTGGTTACACCATCATGGTCTTCAACTGATAAATAGAAAGATAGAGATCCCACAAAAGAGCTAGAGATCTAAAATACTGAAAATCAGCTGGACTTAAATTCTTCACCTGCTCCCCACCCTCCTGGGCATTTTGTTCTTCATCACATTTCTTGTCTCAGTCACCCCAGAGATCCTGGACAACCCAACCATGTCCTCCTACCACCTCTGTTACCTTTGTTCAGGACTTCACTCCTTTTGCCTCACACCCCGCCACCCCCACCCACTTCCAAACACCCCAGTCTTAGTCATCCTTTCCAAGCTCCACTTCCCAGCAAACAGCCCTCCCCAGCCACTGAATGTCATTACTTTTCTTCTAGAAAAACAACCTCCTCTGCAAGTCCTTCCCATCTTAGTTTCTTCTCCACTGCTGTTTCCACACCTGAATTTTTCACCCATTTTGCCTCCGCCTGTGCTAAATTATACACTCTGTTGTGAACAAAGCCTCATTTTATTTGCTTTGTAAAACATCCACATACATGGATGGAGCTGTATAAATAATTAATATGTGCCTTAATTTAAAGATTATGAAGAAGAAGGTGGTGATTGCTGCAGAAAGATTAATGTGAATGAAATAACTCAACCAGACTATAATTTTCTCTGGCGACCCATGAAAAAATTAACCCAAAGGAGGCCCCCTTAAGTACTTTTGCAGATAGCCCAATGAATTCCAGGTATGGCTTCACTTTGCATTCTTCATTTTCCTCTTTCTTCCAAGATATATCTGTCTATCTTATAAGCAAGCATACACATACCTTTGCCTGTTCCTCTGTGGATAGCTTCTCCAATCATTCCATGCTGTGGCACCTCCTAAGTAGTGCAATTCTTTTCACAGTGCAGCCAGGGTAGCTGAAGAGCAGGAGAGGCAGTTAGTTACCCACACACCTTCTTTCAGAGATCTCAAGTCATGCAGTATATAGCTCTTGAAACAAGGACTCAGAGCTGGAAGCTGGTGCAGAAATGCTTGTTGGTCCTAGGCTTCTTATTTTCTAAATATATCCTCAACCCCTGAGGTCAGTTCCTGCTGGGAGGTGGGACAGGCAGAGGAGGACAGGCAGAGGTCTGAGAGCAAGCTGCTCAGACCTCTCCAGGATCATTTGGTCAGCCCAGCGTTTTGCCCAAGGTAAGGAATCGTGCAGAGGGACAGGACTCATTAACAATGAGTAGCCTGGTGCCAGCAAAGCTACACCACTTCCCAGATCCCAAACTCAGTACTTCTATACCTACCAGTTTATTTGGATTCAGGTCCGATCTGCCTGACCCTCAGGAGACTTGAGACCTCTCAAGTGAGTGGGAGCGATGTGTGTGTTGAAGTGTTTTGCCACCCAGCAAGAAAATCTCCACGAACCCCCAGCGTGACTGCTCAGTGACCACCAGTGGCAGCAGAAGTCCAAGCCTTGCTTTTTTCCGGGGATCATCCCAGTGTTTCTTTTGTAAACCTGACATTCCGTCTGTGCTTTCCTCCGAGAAGCTGCGTGCACGGAGGAGGCTGGATGGGCTGGGGGGACTGTGCAGTGGGAGGGGGATGCAGAAAGGAAGCACCTGCAGCTGGGGCAGCTGAGCCCGAATCCAACCAGTCCAATGCAGCTGTGAGGGGAAAGGTCCCTTTTCACCCTTGTGTCTTTCTAGCAATGCCGTACAGGGAGAAAGTAATTTTATAATGGTTGGAGCTTTCCGACGCCAAAGAGGAATGAAGGAAAGTTACTTAAAAGCCAAGAGCAGTCTTGCACCAGAGTTCATGGTAGCAGCAGCCGAGTGGAGGATGGATACTTTCCACCCATGGAAAAGCCTTCACAAGGAGCAGAACAGGAATGGTCTGGGTCCTCAGAGCTGGCAAAAGAAGCTGAGCACATGCAAGCTTGAGGTTTTACGCTGAGGATGGGATCTCAGTCCTGCTACGGACTGTAGGTGGGAACCTGGAGAGCGTACACAGCTCTCCGTGTACGCTGTAGATGTCTCAGGGAGCTGCAGCTGAGTGTCACCTGATCACAACAGTGAAACACAGAGGAGGGGGTGAAGCTGCCACAGAGAAGGACCAAGTCTGAAAGGCTTTCAGGGCCCCCAGCAGGCGCCTGCACCCGTTTGCCTCTGGGTCCCTACATGAGCACATCACTGCCAGTTCCTGCCTTTCTTTCCATCGGTGCCAGCTTATGCCTTGTGGAATAGTGAAGCGTGAAACTAGATGTAATCAGGGGACACAGAGAATAATGCAAAACACTGGGTGCTGCTTCCAGCTTTTCTAAAATTCATCTATTTGCTTTTTTCCAGGTGAGACCTTCTGCAAACTGTGCACCACGTGCAGACACGTAACATCTGCCCACCTTCCTGAGCAGAAGCGGGAAGCAGATCTTGCTCTAGGGAAGGGACAGGCATCTGCCTCCCTACTGGGGACATCATCACCACAAAACTGTGCCTTTCCTGACCTTTGTGAGGACAGGGAGGAAACCCAGGGACCTCGCAGTGTGACTCCTTGCAAACCCTCATTTAACCAGGTGTCCGGTAACTTGTCGTCTCCTTTCTACTCCCTTTGAGTCTCTTGTTGCTCAAATGTCACACCTTGCTTTTTTTTCTTACAAGATTTTGATTTCCTCCCAGATCTTTCTAGAACGTTCCTCTGATGTCACAAAAACACCTCCAGTATTATGAATACAATAAATCACCTAAGCTTGCTGACTCAACTTTTTGCAGAAGACATTCAACTTCCATTGATTTCAGTGGGAGATGAGGTTATTCAGTGCTTTGCAAGATCAAACCTTAAAAGCAGGCTTAATGGTAGTCCCTCAAGCTCAGCTTTCTCCTTTGATTTACATCAAGTGATGTTCTCTTTTTCTCTAAATTTGCAAACCTTCACCAAAGATACTGATTTTCTTGCTGGTGTAATCTACCACGTTCCATTTATCAACCTATTAAAAAAAGATGGGTACAGTAATTTCTTATATGGATTAGGTGTCTCAGATAATTCCCAGATACTGCTTTTCTCTTTTTTTGCAGACTTCTGTGTTCACCTGCAAGCTCTGCCTTGATTCCCTCTGCTTGGCTCCTGCACATAAAAAGGGAGACTCAATTGCCCAAACATACATTCCTCAGTAACAGTTTACATTAACGTCTCTCTGCTTATCCTGTAATTGCAGTGTATGTACTCTGGCTCTTTGCATTCATGTTTGTGGAAGTAGATATATCTCGTGTGTACCTGTTTTATCTATCATAACACCAAGAAAACAGAGACACTTTGAAGTACACATTTGGAAAGTGCACGACCAAACTGTTCATGAATATGCTGGTTAATCACTTCGTCCATGGGTGAAAAAGTCTGCCTTAGTCTTGAGAAATGTTGGGTGTATGGGGCATTCTGTGTTACTACTTTTCAAGATCCAGAAGACAGCTTAAGCTGTGAAGATTGTTCTCATGTATAATTTTTGGCCTTTTGGCTTACAATCAATGCTTGGGGTACGGAAGAGTGATCAGCAGTAACGGTTTCTGATCACATAATTAAGCTCTGGTGACTACACAATGACAGAACCACGTTGCAGTTTCAACTAACACGATGTTGTCTCCAGTCTGAATATGTCGTCTAAATAGTGGTGCATTAAGCTAACTAAATTGAATAAATAAACAATGGTATTAAATAACTGCTGGGGTGAATAAAATGACTTTTAAATTAAATGTGAGGATCGATGCTCCCTGTGTGCTCGGCTATATTGTGCATTGCAGCATGTCTATAGAACGGTTTAGGATGGGAAGGTTCAGTCCTGCAATGTGCTACATGTTCTGGATGCTCACCAGAAAAACCCTAAGTGCAGTCTTGACTTCAACAAAATGAATAGGCACCCCAAAAATACAGCTAGGTATGCGCTGTTAAGGATGCAGGCCATGGTTCCCACAACATTGGAGACTCCAGCCGTTGGCACGAAGAAATTCAATACGCAGCCGTAAGTACCGCAGACTAACTAACATCACAGGGAGCCAGGGAGCCGGAGGGAGGGAGGGAGGGACCCGCTCCCAGAAACAGTCCGTGCGCAGGCTCCCGTTGAAGTCAGTGATTCGGGATCAGATCAAAAGGGATTTAAGCTATAGCTGAAAAACAGATGGGGAGTTGGTGAGGTGGAAAGAGAGAGCGAGCAATTAATCCAGACAGCTGGCACGGCAACGAGGCGGGCCTGACCACCAGCGGCGGAAGGGAGCGAGGGGAGAGCCAAGGGACGGCTGGCGCGGGAGGCACTGGGCAGCACGGACGGGCTTGCACAAGCGTGCAGGGTACGGACACGAGAGGCTTCAGAGCCCGGTTTTGAGAGTAGAAGATGAAATTGCTAAAACTCACGCTAATTCTGCAAACCTTGTCGCGCTGGTGGTGGGAACCCCAGAAATCAGTGATCTCCTTAACTAATGTGGGGGGCTGCGGCGTGGGTGAGTGGGGAGGGACCCAGCAGCATCCACAGCAGCCTGGCATTTGTGAGGCCCTGGAAAAATGCCTGGGGAGGAGCAAGGAGTTACGAAAGCATGAGGTGTCCAGCGTCCAGATGAGTGATCAGCAGAGCATACTTCAAAGCCAGGGAGCTGGACCTGCAGAAGGGCAGCTTGCCTTGCAGAAGACAAATCACCAGTCAACGCATCCTCTGGTCATCTGTGTGCTGGGGCTTGCACAAGTGCCACTGACACCGCGGTAGGGACGTAAAAGCAAAATATACGTTAAGTCCGTGCTGACATGGGGATGCAAAATATTGTGAGCAAAATCATCCACAAGAACCTCTCTGCCCACAGGGAGCTGCCTGGTGCACTAGGAAGCCCGTGGGCTCTCCTGAGGATAAGCTTTTACATCCTGACACCTGGAGTAGCTTTTATACAGTAGAGTTTCAGCCTTCATAAAGACGACAGTCTGCAGCCCTGCTGATTACAGAGGAAAGCTTGAAAACTCTAAATCAAGAGCTTCAGAATCACAGTCAAAAAACAACAATATTTACCGGTGTTTGATGACATTATGGGGCTCGTGGTGGCCTGGGAGCGCTTGGGACGGGCATAGAGCAGCAGGCAGGAGGCTGAAGCACAGCCTCCCACCACGAGCGCGTGGGCAGCGCGGCTGCGCTCCAGGGATGGTGCCTGGTCATCTGTGCACAACACGAGTCTGCAAAGCAGCTCCTGTCTTTGGCTGTGCTGGGCAACAGAGCAAGCTCTGATTAACCGCGTTTTAGTGGGTGGAATGATGGTTTCCGCTATTCAGTAAATATTAACTTCAGTCAGCGCGGACTTTACTTGTATTTCTCTTTTTTTTTTTTCTCCCTCTCTTTTTAATCAGGAATGTACGTGCTATACAATTAGGCTGTATTCGATATCAAAGGCCTTGCAGAGAGGAGAATGCTTTCTGAAGACTTATGAATCCCTTTTGAAGGGGACCCTGTGATGTGGCTGCCTGTGGTAGCAAAGACTGGATTCAGTGACCTTAGAGGTCCCCTCTGGCCCTATCCATTCCTTTCTCCCTCCATACAGCTTCATTCTGGGGTATTTTATTTTTAAATACAAATTCTCAAGAAGCTTTTGTGCAACATTTAGAAGCTGCTGAAAAACCTATGAAACCACAGATTGCGATCTAATTTGTGAAGTAGACTTCAAAATATGCACATCCCGTCGTCTAATCCACTAAACCAACTCAGCTAATTCCAGTCCTTCAGCGGTAGCAGCAGAGCACTGTGACACTCTAAGAGCATTAAAAGGCATCTTCTTGCCTAATAAAATGACATGCCAAAGCTAGGCAGGGTTGGGAGATGACAGTACCACAAGGATGCGGTTAAGCATGACTTCACCTCTCTAGTACTTATTGCAGCAACGCCATAATGAATGTTAGCTCAAAAACTCCGCAAAACCAAACCAAACTACCTCTTTGAGCTCCTGGCTTCATATGGCTGCTTTTGATAAAACTCTCTAGAATTTCAGGGTCTGAACACAGCTAACTCAATTCTAACTAAGGTTTTTACTGGCTGAAACTCACCATATAAATCTAAACATTTGGTTACATGTTATTTTAGCATTCCACAGTAAAAATAATTTTTTGGAAATAAATTAAACAAAACAAACCCCATGAGTCTAAATTATTAATGGTTTATGCCAGTACAATTGCTGAAAGCAGTACAATTAATCCAATTTTCAGCAGTTGTATAGTGCGAAGTAAAGCATGTATTCTAAGCTGTAAAATCCTTTTTAGTAGTATAAAAATTAAACTTAAGCAAATTTTCTTTTGTGCCACCTTGATGTAGAAATGTTTATTTTAAATTAAAGCAGCTAAACTCAACATTGGAGGTTTTTTGATATGTAACTTAGTTCTAATAAATTACAGTGGCTGTTACTTTTCATACGTAGCATGTGGAACTTGTTAATTAAAAGCTACTTCCTTGTGTTAGGTCTTGATCACGTTCCAGAATCTCATACTTAATGTGCTATTAAAATCACTCTTTGACAGACCAGACCTCAGAGGTGCTGAATACCATCAACTCCCAGTGAACCTTCTTGGTTGCTTTGCACTTTGGAGGTTTTCTGGGAGTTAAAAGTCAGGCCGGACTGTTGTGAACGTCCCAGCTGGCTGAACACCTACCCCCCGGCCCTGCATACCCCCAGAGGCCTCAGGTCCAGGGCTGTTCCCTCACCAAATTTTGAATAGTTAGGAGCAGGAACAGAGTACACACGCGTTAGCCACACTTGCTTGGTGGCTCCCTGGATTTGCTCAGGGCCTCCTAAAGGAAGAACTGAACTCAGACCTCAGAGATTTCAAAAATAAAAGTATCATTTTATCAACTGTGGAGAAAAGCTTTGGGGGAAACAGGCTGCAGAGAAATGCAGTTCCCTTACTTCCCCCTCACCTTCCTGGTCGTTTGAAGACATTTACTTCCTTGGGCTCCTGCAGTGGCTTATTGACATTACCTTGGTACCCTCTGCCCACGTACGTGTAAGTCAGTCCCAGTGACTGCTCCTTGCCTGCAGAGACAGGGACTCTCCGGTCAGAGTCTCCTGACCTTGGCAATTCAGATTTAAGTCCTGACTGCACAAACCAATGGAGGAGACTCAACATATAGTCCAGCCAGGTTCCCACAGTGCCTCTATTCCATTGCTGCTTTTCCAGCACTCACTGCGGCTTCTGCTCTTTTCCCATCATTTCCGTTCAGCTAGCTCAAGGCTCTGCCAGAGGCAGAGGTAAAGTCAGGCTCAGGCAGGAGCGTGGCCAGGTCAATGTATGGCACTCCCAGACCATGCCAGAGCAGCCCCAGCTCTAGCACACTAGACATCTAGCTGGAGTCCTTGCAAAGAGCTCACCACAGATTTTACCCCTGTGGTTCATCAGTCAAGAGCAATGTCTTCCTAGGAAGACCACAGACAGTGTTTTAAGGTTTCTAGTCTTGATGTAAAGCCTTCAAGTGATGCATTCTACTACATCTCCTTCAGGAGCCTTCCCAACAAGTCCATGTCATTAAGGTGCTTGTCATGCGTATGTGTTGTTCTAGCAGGTTACATCTTTACGTTTCTCAGTTCTGCAACCTTAATTATGTTTTTTAGTGTATTTTTCTACATGGCTTCCTTGCCATTTGAAAAGGGAAAATCAAGTAGTTCTTTATCTCATGCTGCTTCTTCCACTTCTCATTTACCCTTGCGGATTTTCATTCTTGGCCCTCAGCCATTCCCCCTTCACCATCCCAGCTACCTTTCACTTTCTTCTTTTTCACTGTGAACCTAGTGCCCGGGGCACTCACACACAGTACTCCCACCCTCAAGTCCCATCTTGAACTTAGAGTTACTACCAGTGGTACAGTGAGCGCTTGATGTGCAGCTACCTGAAACACGACTCTACAGCCCTGCCTCTTACAGCTACTCCAACCGGTGTGGTCTAGTTATTCCCTGGGCTGGAGAAGGGTGGTTACAACTCTGGAACCAGAGCTTAGTACCCTTGGAAACATAGAAAGCTAGATTCAGTTTCTGGTCCTGTACTACTTAATATTGTGCTGATTTTGGCTGGGGTAGGGTTAATGTTCTTCATAGTAGTTAGCATGGGGCATGTTTTGGATTTGTGCTGAAAAAAGTGATAACACAGGGATGTTTTAGTTATTGCTGAGCAGCACTTACACGGAGTCAAGGCCTTTTCTGCTTCTCACACCACCCCACCAGCGAGTAGGCTGGGGGTGCACAAGAAGCTGGGAGGGGACACAGCCAGGACAGTTGACCCCAACTGACCAAAGGGATATTCCATACCATATGACATCATGCTCGGCGTATGAAGCTGGGGGAAGAAGGAAGGGGGGATGTTTGGAGCTACGGCGTTTGTCTTCCCAAGTAACCATTCACACATGATGGAGCCCTGCTTCCCTGGAGATGGCTGAACACCTGCCTGCCCATGGGGAGTGGTGAATGAATTCGTTGTTTTGCTTCACCTTCATGTGCAGCTTTTGCTTTACGTATGAAACTGTCTTTATCTCAGCCCACGAGTTTTCTCAGTTTTACCCTTGGGATCCTCTCGCCCATCCTACCAGAGGAGAGTGAGGGAGCAGCTGTGTGGTGCTTAGCTGCTGGCTGGGTTTAAACCATGGCAAATATAAACTATGAAATAGTGAAACAGAAATTCAGGTCTTTATCTCAAATCTCTTCCTGCACAGGTAGTTTCCTCTCTAAGGAAAGAAATGCTGCATGAAATCTGCCTTAATTAACTCAAAGTTGGAGTTAATTCATACCAAAGGCTGAATTAAAGACTCTTTGCCCTTGCAATGTGAGGAGAGCATCTACAATCTGCCGATGAGCCTTCCTCCCTCATTCCTGCCTTCCCTCATTTCTGGGCAGTTTGGCTTTGCTTATCCAGGTACTCGCAGAGCTGGAAACCAGCAGCACCTGCCGCAGCCAGATGCATTCCACGGAAGCCCGGCTCTGCACGCAGTGCTCCTCAGCGGCCGGCACCGTCCCCGGGTTGGTGCCCGCTGGCCTCCGCGCAGCTCAGGACGGAGTCCGCTGAAACGACCTTTCCGGAGGCAAACCTGCGGGTGAGTGCTAAAGGTCAGGATGCTGGCAGGGAAAAGATACAGCAAAGCATAAAGGAGCTTTTCTGCGGAAGTGCTCTTGGATAAATACACTTAGTTCTGAGGAAACGCCGGAGTAGGCAGCGAGGGGACTGAAAGCCGTCGCATCGACCGGGGGGAGGCAGCACCCGGCAGGGCCACCCGAGCAGAGGGGCACCCGGCTGCAGGGCCCCCGTCGGCCCAAGGGTCAAAATGATCCACAGACCCTGAAAGTGCCGGCGGGGTGGTCGGGGACGTGCTAACAAGTGAGCTCCCAGCACGGACTCGTTTTCCTCCCGCCACTTAGCAAGTGTCATCAGAGAGTGATGATATTTACTTACTACTGAGCTGCGCTGGATTCAAACCCCCCTCCCAGTGCCCAGGGATGCTTCCTGACACCCAGAATCTTTTCTTAAAAAAGGAAAGTAGCTACCAAGGTGTATTACATGTGGCAGGTTAGGATTAACGCTATCGTTTTTACCAAACAAATAGCCATGCATTGCTAAAGGTCAATAAACTGGCAAAGGAAAATGTACAGCTAGTCATAAAGAAGCTTTTCTGTGAAAGTGTTCTTGGATAAATAAACACAAGTTCTTGTAAACACTGTGTACTCTCCAGATGTAAATATCCAGAAGGTGTGCTCAAAAAGCCTGAGATGGTTCCAGCTCAGCATTTTATTAATAGGAGATGGTGAATTTTTGGTCAGCTATTAAGTACGACTTCAGGTGAAAAAGTGTTTGTTCGCCTAACAAGACTTACTGCTTACACCAAGCTGCCTCCCAGATTTTGATAAGAGTATTCAGAACAGTAAAAAAGATACTTTGGATGTTAGCAAACACCTTGTGCAATATAGAGAGATTAGATATGGAGCTGGTCGCAGGACGCAGGCTGGGACGGAGAACGGGGGCAGGGGGTGGTTTACAGCGTTCGAACAGGGGTAGGACAGGTTTGGTTCTGTGATATTGTTTGGTATCGCTAAAAAATTGTAGGCTAATTTTCTGCTTTTTCCTTTTGAATTTGAGTTTTACTCAAACCTGGGAGTTGCTTGAACGCAGGATTTATACTTGCTGTGTGAAAGACAGAAAATTTGTTCACAGGACAGTAACCCTGCTGGGCTGGGAGGGCAAGGTGAAGTGCCGTTCCAGTTCAGGAGCACACCTGAGGGGACAGGTCTAAAAATTTGAGGCTGCTCCGAGGGCATAAAGGAGGTCTGAGGCATCACCAGACCACACCAGCCCCTGCCACGGAAGCAGCTGCCTTTCGAGGGCTGGCACCCTCGTCACAGCCCCATGGGGAGTTTCAGGAGGGCACGCTGCCCCGCGGGCAGCCAGGCAGTCCAGCCTTATTAAACCCAGAGGCTGTTTTCCTAACTTGTCCTCAGAGTCTTAATTACTGTTGCTCTAAGCATACCACCACCCTCCTTCCACGAAAGCTGGACAGAAAGCACCTGCTGGGGTCAGGGAGATCACCTCCCTCCTGGTTTGGGATTACTCCTACTTGTAAGATTTCTGGCTTTTTTTTTCCCCCAGAATGACTCTAAAACCTCTAAGCAGCAGGGCTTCTCCTCCACAAGCCTGATGCTAGTGGCTGGGAGAGCTACTGCCCTTCTCTCCCCGTGCAGAAGCTGGGATTGCCCATCCTGTACGCCCTCAGCCCGAAAATGGGAGCTTGGTTTGCATCTCGGTGGAGATATTGTGCAAAAATAACTGTGTGTGGTTGGACTCCAAACCAGCATAAGATACACATCACATATAGTATGTATGCAGTCCGGGGCTTGAACACGGGGTGGGTGTAAACAACGCAGAAATGTGTTACAGAACCTCGTCCTGCAAATGACGCCGACACCCGTGTGTGGCCTTGTGCCACGTTCCCGTCTCCGACAGCAGGAAATCGGCACGCACGGCACCAGGCTCACCCTGGGACCTGGAGCCTACCGCTCCCCGCCGAGCAGCAAGCAGTGGTTCCCAGCAGAGGCACTGCCAAAGGTCCGAGCCTCAAAACGCGGGGGGGTGAGCCCCCGGGGGGAGTCCAGCTGTGCACAAAGCCCTTTAAGGGGGCTGGATCGGGTGTCATATAGCAACATATCCTAAAGCAACTGCTGAAATGCCTCTGACCCCTCTGCTCTGGGCCCCATCACTCGCTGCTTTCCAAGCCACACGCAAGTCTTCTAGCAGCTAGATCAGAACTAAAAAGGTCGTTATCCTGCGCAGCAGAAAGCTCTGAAAAAAGACCAGCACAGCGTGTAACCCGGCCCTGAGGACAGCCCACATCAGGGCTCTGACGATGAGGGTCCCACCGGTGCTCTGGTTTGGCTGCCGCTGGCACCGAGCCGTGCTGCGGCTCCACCGCTCCTGCAGCAGCAGCTCCCAGTTTGCTGCCTCGGACCCCCCGCTCCCGCCCACGTCCTGCCCGTCCCCGTACCCGCGCGGAGCCAAATGGCAGCGGTCTCCCCGTAGACCTCCCTGCTGCGCTCCCAGGCGCCGGGTGCCGCGCTGCTGCGGGTGCTGCACCCCGTAAGCACCCACACCCGGACGGGTGCTGCTCCTGCCACTTGCTAGCCGAGGTGTGCTTCACCGCTTCTCTCTTTATTTGCTAAAAAATAGGGAAGGAGGAAACGAGCACAGTTCTAGGCGCAGCGTGAAGAGTTTTGCAATTCTGTTTCGGAGCCTGGGAATTTCCCCCAAACGCACGCCCGCGTGGAGGAGCCCAGGAGCGCGTGGGGAAAGCTTGCCTGTGGGAGAGGGGGCTGAGCCGGCTGCCTTGCACAGCAGCCCGAGATCCCCGTCGTGGATGCCAGAGGGGACATAAGAACCCACCCCTCAAGACACGTGCCCGGCGTGCCAGGGGACCCTACGCCCAGCAATGAAGTCCTCGGCCCTCAGCCCTGTTCGGTGCTGCGGCAGAGCTGGGATAACCAGTGGTCAAGCATCGGAACAGGCTGCCCAGGGAGGTGGTGGAGTCACCATCACTGAAAGTGTTCAAAAAACATGTGGACGTGGTACTTCGGGACATGGTTTAGTGGGCATGGTGGTGTTGGGTTGATGGTTGGACTTGATGATCTTAAAGGTCTTTTCCAACCTTAATGATTCTGTGATTCTGTAACCGAAGCTGCTGCAAAGGGCACATACTTGCCAGGAAAGGTCTAAAAACACTTTCCACTCCTACAGCGTAGGCCAGGTCTCCTTTGCAGTGATGGCCAACCTTGGAGGACTGAAGTAGGAGGAAAACTTGATAGACCTAAGGCTGGCTAGCCTTTCTTCTTGCCGAGTACCAGAGTGATTTTTATGTTTTTAAATCCTTTTATATACCAACCAGAATGGAGATTATTTCCTTATTGCTGCTCTGTTGTAAGAAAAACTCGTCTCCTTTCCTCTTTTTAGTCAGAGACTAAAATTATTCACCAAAATGTAAGAAAAAACTCACTGTACTGTTTGATAGAAACATGTTACCTTTACCTCACGAAGAGTCATGCTACCAGGAGTCCCACTTCAAGGTAGGGTGAATGTGTGATACTGTCACATTTGTTCCCATCTTTGTTACCAAGATGAGAGGGTTTCAGACTCAAGGCAGGCTCTGTATAGGAAGCAGCCGAAAAATGGAAAACTCTGTCTAGATCTGGAGATTTAACAGATTTGCACAAGCCCTCTTTCACTCACAATTTGAATTGAAATGAATTCTTCCTCTCTCTTTTCCAGACTAAAGATGAATTCAGGAAAGCCTAAAGCGAAAGTGTAAAATGGAAGAAGCAGAAGCAGAGACAGTGCAGTCCTCACAAAGAACGGTGAAAGCTGGAGAGAAAAACTGATCATTTCTGAAAGCCAGATAGCCCTCACGCACTGGTTATGCATTTGGTCCCTTTTTAGATAGCTGCCTCCATCCAGCTCAGAGTTGTTCACCGCCCGCCTGAACATTATCCTCCTCCTCAATCTGGGGGACTTTCCATTTCTTTTTCCCCAGCATGGCTATGTGACCTTTCATCACCAGGACAAGCTGCCTTCCTCCATCTCACTGCGGGTAGAAATCACCGGGGATATCATCCATCAGCCCAGTCTCTCCTCCCCTCCTCCTCCTCCCCAGAAAGCTGGCAGAGACTGCTGTCTCCATCCCTTTCTCCAAGTCAGGGCTGTTCTCCAGAAAGGGTCTCCATCTCACTTCAGGCATGCCCTGGAGGTACCTGCCCGAAGCAGACTGAATTGCACCTCAGTTTGAAGCCTGACTTAGCCTAAAGCAGACAGCGTGAGCCACCTCCCTCCTATTTTTTCCCCTGGATCATATACTGGTAAACTCCAGACATCCCTTATTATACTACTTCAAATCATAGCATTCAAGATTTTTTAGTTTATTGACTGCTGCCACAAATCCTTTATACACTGTGGCATTAGAGGCAGTTTTTGGCTCATTCCTCACTTCTTTATGTTTAGAGCAGAGAAACAAAGGAAGGGGAGGGTGGAGTAATCTTTACGCTGTCTATTTAAAGGCAGTGATGGCTGCATGCAAACCAAAGCTCACAGCAATGGGAATTACACGGCTGGAGAAAACAGTTGGATGGGTGTCTTCTATGACGATTTTTTTCCGAATGTGTAGCGAAGGAAAAGAGGCGCAGAATTCGCACATCATGCAAACTACAAAAATTGTCGAGAATGTACTAATGAGAATTAAATGCTGGTAGGTGCTCTCAGATGTCATCTGAGAAACTGAAGTGGTGAGTACCAGAAATAGGTTGCCAGCTGTCTCTGGTCATATTCTTTGTACAAGAATGCTAACAGTTCCCCCTCCTATAGGCCCAGGGACAAACTCTGCCATCGCGTAAATCCACGCAAGCCTCCAGCTTCTCCAGGACTGCACAGCTGTAAAAGGAATCTCACAGTTTTATTAAAGGCTGAGAAAAAACGCTTGGCACTGCTGCATGCTGTCAGCTACCACCTTTCTGGGAAGCACTAGCGGTCCAGCCCAGCTTGCAGCATCTCACCCCCACGGCAGGCTCAGCATATTCAGCACGTCAAGGACGGCAGTGGTTTAACTCGCCACAATACGGGCAAAAACGCCCTGCACAGGGCAAAAATGAGACGGGTGGCAGGCGTGCTGACTGTAAGTCAGCCGGGTCGCTCGGGGCTGCGTTACTCCCTGCCTTCTCCGTGCTGCACTGCAGCTCTCTGCTGCGCTTGGCTGCTGCGTGGGGAAACCCACCCAGGTCTGGCAGGCGCAGACCCCGCTGCTGCCTCCTCCGCAGCGCCGGGCACCGCGGGCGGAGCTGTCTCGAGGTGTGCACCCTCCGGACCTACACCCACATGCCTGTGAGAAAGTTGTTTCCAAAAGCCCCGTCATCCTTCGTCATGACGGTGCCAGATCGACTCTCCTACTAATTTTGGAAATTAATATGCTCTGACTGAAGGCTGAACTGACTCTCTTATGAACACCATTTGTTGTTACAGGCTTACAAATGTCTCCACAACAATTGTACCTCTGGTCTGAGAATTGCCTAACTGGAATACCCTCTGCCACTAGCTTTGTCCCAGCCTTCCTCTATGTACAAAAGATAGAGAGATCATTTTCAATTTTACTTTATGGTTAACAGTTACTGGAAAAAATCCATTTTCCTCTCCTGTAGTTTCACCAAGTATTTCTGCTTCACATCCCATTTCTAAAGAATTTGCCATCTATGAATATCCCCTTTCCCTCTGCTGTTCTTTAGCACCCAGCCTTTTTGCAACTTGAGTAAGTAGCCAAACTACAGCGTCCTGCATGTTGTTCCCATGGGGAAGACATCGTGCTTAACTGCATGGGAAGAGATGACACAAACACGGTCTTTATTTTCTGCTGTAATCCTGTTTATTTAAAGACTGTACACAGAGCCCTGCTGCCCTGAACCCAGCAGGACTCAAACCTGAGGAGATGGTTTCTTCGCTCACAGACCCAGTGATTGTCCCATCCCCCACGGCAGTCCAAAGCATGTCCTGCCCTCGTCCCTCGAAGGCTTCCCCGCTCACCCGCAGCCCTTGCCCCCTCCCCACCCGCTCCCCACCGGTTTCCATTCCTTGTCCCATACAGACAGTTGCCACTACACAGGTTTGCCCAACATTGGCTTCCTGGGCAGCCCCTTCCCACCACCCCAATCTGTAAGGGAAAAGCCACTTCATTCTCATCTTAAGCTTGAATTGTGCCTTGTTCCATCCACCAGGAGCAATGAGACTTCTCCCAAGTTATCAGCTGAAAAAATATTACCCGTATTGTATTGTTCGCCTCCGTTTTCCCGACGGCTCTTGGCTGCCTTTACCGGGGCCCTAATGAAGTTCTCGGTACTTCAGTATTTATGGCAAAGGGGACAGCATTACCACGGCTGGGTGCAGCCCGACACACTGGATGCTGTGTCAGCTCCCCTGGAGCCAAGCTGACATTTTTAGAGGCAATGAAGGAAGCTTGTACTGGGCAAGCTGTGCACAACATGCAGGAACCTTTTCTTTGATAAAAACCTCTAACACATAGGAATTGGAGGAAACGTTGCTGAGATGTTCTTTTGAAGGTGGAAATTGCTGCCTCCTAAAATTAAATTACACAAAGCTGGACAAAGAAAGATAGCAAACCACATGCCAGACGAACTGCCACTCAGCTAATACATTGCTTTCTAAATATAAAAGCAACCTACTGCTTACACTGGCAGTTGAGCACATAGGCGAGAAGGCAACGACGTATAACACCGGACTGGGCTGAGGCTGCAGCAGCACATACTCGTCTTAGTTTCCTTTCTGTAATTATTTATGAAAGAGTGCTGGGGGAAGAGGGGAAAGCCTGTCCAAAGAAGAGGAGCAGCAGCACAGAGGTTGCTCAGCTGAGCCCCTTTTACCCACCAGGGTTGTCCAAACCCACAACCGACACTAGTGGCAGAGGGATTTCTACCCCATTCCCCCCCTCAAGGTGATTTCTTGCCTTGTTCCTTTATCTATCTGCTTAGAAACACTTAGCAAAAAATGCCTATAAGCCACTGCAGTAGGTGCTGACATGCTTGGCTGCAAAGACAACACTGGGCTCTCCCCGAAGTTATCCTGAAACGCATCTGTGGAGAAAAGCACGATTTAAAATGCTCAGATGTTCATACCCTTCATTATCCCACTCGGCTCATTCAGCACTGCAGATAACCTTCAGTCTTAACCAATGTCAAGTATAGGACACCCTGCAGATTGACAGGTTTCTCATTTTATTCTAATTCCCTAGTCTCATGCAGCCAGAGAGTAAGACAGTGAGAAGAAGAAAGGAGCTGATAATTTTCTTACTCTTAGTTCTGTAACCTTAATTTCTCATCTAGCCAGCCCCACCAGAATGCCATTCCTACACTGGGCTTCTCTTTCCAAATTATAATACAATCAATTCACTTGTGTATGAAGTTATTTTTAAACCTAGTTAAAAAATAAAAATCCATCTGTAACGCTTCATTGCAGTTGAATTTTACAAAAACACAGCTTTCTGAGAGACCATGATTAATAATACTGAAGCTTACACAAAAACTTCTATTGATTACCTAAAAAAAACTGGAATCACATGCACTTTTGTTTGAAATTTAAAGCAAAAATTCAGACCTTGGGAAACTTTGAAGATCTCTGATCAGCTATAAGTATGTTGATGTAAAATTAAATCCTTTTCCTTTAGGGGAGAAGATGGATTCACTTTGGCCAGCCGTTCATGAGCTGTGAGATTTTAGCCTCACGCTGCTCCAGCATCATCATACTTCCTCCTCTCAGCTTCAGCTCTCAATACATTTTCAAGGCTGCGCTGTGAAACTCTGAGCACTGGAAGCGTCGTGGTCAGTCATCAGCTCCAGTAGCTGCTGCGGCAGCTGAAGTTGGGTTAAACTGAGAACGGGAGCTGAGGCCGTTAAGGGAGCTGGGAGTAGTCCTACTTTGAAGTGCACGCTCTTAACAAAGGAAGGTAATACGCTGAAATACATGTTACATGGTGCTGAATTTTAGCCTTATAGAAATTAATAGTTCACAAAACCTGAATTAGCAAGGCTCCTACTTGTACTTTTTTGTGTCCCTATGCCAGCCAAGCACAAAAACATGCGTTACTGTGAACCTGAAGGAAGCTGAACGTGAAAGCTTTTGCCATGCCTGCACTGCAGTGACCGGTGGCACAGACAGGTTCTGCCTCCAGCAGGGTCTCAGTGAAGCCACTTGGGTCTGGAGAGAGAGGAAACATAGCAGCTTTCCGAACAGCCATCTCTCTCAATTCCAGGAAATTGTTGATACCTGCCACAATTTAACATGGAAAAAATGTTGAAAAATTATTTTGATTCATTAGATATCTCCTGCATTTTGACGCTCAGTATTGCATAACCTGTCTGGGCTAGAAACAGTTTGGTACACCGGGACAGATAACTTTCAGGATCAGTTTTGACAGAGCAGAAATGAAAAATCTGCAGCATTGACTTTCTAGAACCTTTTCTAGTGAACAAACCCGAAAAAAACGAATTTGGTGGTTTGGTTTCAGCAGCTGGATCCCCAGTCAGCGAGAGCGCTTTGTCTTAGTTTCAAACGCCTGCATCATGATTTGAACGTGTTCCTCTGCCAAGTGGTTTCCACTAAGTTAACAAACAGAAGTATTCAGCCTCGTGCTGGAAATCTATTCGCATTCCAGAGGACTTGAGTAGATGGGCACTGGGTTGTCATTCACATACTCTGTCTAGCAAAACAACGTTCCCAGCTTACTTACACAGAGCAAAAGTGTTCTAGGAATTTGCAAGTGTGGTGTTCTTAGAAACAGCGACCTGCAGCCACTTCTCCTGAAATCATAAGCGTTACCGGTGATGTGGGGACAGATACTCTGGGAGGAACGTTTGCATTGGAAAGGCCAAACAAGTAAGGGGTGAATAGCTCAGGACAGTCACGGTGCTACTCTTTCCCCGGGGGATATCCCACAGTGTTGCTAGCGCTGGATGCGGGAAACTTTTCCTGATTCATACCAGGATGAGGTATCTCACCCCAGATGTCCATCTTTCTGTCCGTCTAGCCGGAGGCTGCTGGTGAGCAGGGGTAAAACTTGATGATTTCATACAGGAAATACACACCTATGCTAACAGTAAGTAGAAAGATACTGTCAAATGGAAAATGTAAGAAATCAAACTCAGTGTGGAGCTGGAAGGAGTGAACCGTTCATAGCGCTGAGCCCTTCGTGTAACTCCGACCCCGGCCGTGCCGGTACCAGCTCTCTGCATTTCCTTTCTTGCAACTGAAATGACATCAAAGTAGGACACGTCAGATATGCTGCTGCCACGTTCGGGTGGGTCCCAACTTAAGGTAACTGTTCAGCCTGTGAAGGGGAAAGGCCACCTCCTGTTTCCTCCAGGAAAATAACGTTGTGTCAGACAGTAATGGACAGATTTGCTCTTTCTGGTCTGCCATAACAAGAATGACAAAACAATTCAACACTTTGCAACTCAATCCTTTAGACATCCTTGTGGGTTGCGGGAACTCCGAAAATCCCTGTTTGAATTTCTCCATCTTGTTTTGGCCTCCTCTTGTTATGGCCTCAAGTTGCGCCAGGGGAGGTTTAGATTGGATATTAGGAAAAATTTCTTCACTGAGAGGGTGCTCAGGCATTGGAACAGGCTGCCCAGGGAGGTGGTGGCGTCGCCATCTCTGGAAGTGTTCAAAAAACGTGTGGATGTGATGCTTCAGGACATGGTTTAGGGGACATGGTGGTGCTGGATTAATGATTGGACTTGATGATCTTAAAGGTCCTTTCCAACCTTAGTGATTCTGTGATTCTGTGACCCCTGTGGAGAAAAAAGTATGTAAAACGAGAGTAGCACGCATGGCCTTCCATGAGCTCAGACTCCAGTCTTACTGAAAATGTCTAACAAATATTTTCCAAATGTTACATATCCAAAATATATTTTCGACACAGGACTCTCCTCTTGAACTGTCTAGCCGAGACAAAGTTTTCTCACTGAAAGTTTTGGTTACTATTGTTCTTCCACTGCTAGCAAATGAGGACTCCTATGCCTCTGAGATGGAGTCTTTTCATTTTAGAGGGTTTAAAATGTTAAAAAATCCAATAAGAAATAATCCTAGTCATTGCACAATGTCCTAAGAAGTTATTTTTTTTCACATCTGTGGTACGTGTTTTCAAATATAGTCTGTCAAGTTAAAAAAAAAAATACACACCAGTTTGAAATAACAGTGACCTTTGTGTATATTTATAAGGAAATCATTTGGTAAAGTAACTTGTATAGCTTCCCTCTTCTTAGACACAAAAAAGAGAAACTCAGACCCTGCTGAAGCCAACAGCAAAACTCTGATTGGCACAAACAGCAACAGGCGCTCACCCGTAATCTGTATCATAAAACCATAACCAGCCGTCTCCACCAGGACTAAAGTAAGAGGAATGTTGTAGGTCAGGACGAAGGTGTATTTGCAGCCTGCATAGTTTCTGCACACATTAATAGTCCTTCAATGAGTATTATGTTCACATTTTTCAGAATGTATTTGTGGTATTTTATTTGCTAAAGCCTGGTCGGGTGGTCAGTGCTGTCTGAGGCAGAAAATTATGACAGTCCCTGGCCTAATCAACAAAACTAAACAGCAGCTGAGCTCACTCAGGCTCCTCGATAAGCCGTACCCAGCCGGGAGCAGCGCTGCCCGTCGAGTATCTTTCTCAGTATCTGTCTTAGTTAGAACATCAGGAATTAGGGAGGAGGCAAATCTCTTTGGGAAGGATGAGAAATGCTGAAAATACACAGTATCTGCAGCAGCAGAACTGTACAGTTTGCTTAATTTTTCTCTTTTTCTGTCCCAGCAGGAGAGGAAGCTGAGTTTACGCAACGACAGCTACCTAACAGCAGGGAACTTGCTTAGCCGAATCCTGACTCATGCTGCTGGTCTTTCTTGGGGTCGGGAGCTCTGCTTTTGCTTACTCACTGCAGCGGCAGTGATTTTTTGTTTGGGTTTTTTTTTAAATCAAACCTGGCGCATTAGACAAGACCCAGTGTTATACCTGGCAGCTGTCATAATGTTTGGCTTTCAGGGCCGAATCGTCAGCCTCGATAGGTATTATTTTGATGGCAAAAAGAAGGGCAAGCAAAGGGTGCCCTGAGCAGGAGCTGAGCTGAAGCCCACCTCCGAGCCTGCGGGACCCTTCCCAGCGCCCCCGAGACGCGCCAGCCACATGCCCAGCGCCGGAGCTGCCGGTGCCTCTGTGCTCCTCCAGCCCCTCGGGCGCTGCTGGAGCCGGGGGCTGCGCGTTGAGGACCACTTTGGGTGCTGGCCTCGAGCTTCACACAGGCGGGCTCTGGGAGCAGCAGCGTCGCCCACCTCGGTGCCGCGCGCCCGGGCTCACAGCTACTGCCTCCCCACTCGCTGCCGTGTGGAGTGAGCACTAAAGCAATAAATGTCACATGAGTGGAAATTACATTTTGATCTGTTTCTCTGTACTTTGCTTTCCAGCTACCTTTTCATGCAATTCAGACAGGTCTGTCCAAAAACTGGCAGTACAAAAAATTCCAGTAAAAGCACTGCATGTGAAACAAAACGGGAAAAATTCCCCTACTAGTTCCCCTCGTCCACTATCCACAGTAAGTATGGACCCTTTTTCAGCTGCTTCTCCTGAAATATGTGTTGTCATGAACGCAAATTAAAACCAAGCCTGCTAACTGCAGATTAGTTAACATTCCAAATGAATGTTTTTTTATGTTCAGAGAAAGGATTTCGCTACTGAAGGTCACTTTGCTCTGAAGGAGCCAGGAAGAACGCACTCCGCTGCACCGCGCTCTGCAGCGAGCGCAGGGATTTAGTCCTGTCGGCCAAGCACTTCTGAAGATCTCCACCTTGTGATGCAATTAAATAACTGGACACGATGCTCCCATCTAATACTTTAAAGCAGACACAAGGAAAAGGATGAGGGTTCAATAATTGCATCTCGTGGTGTGAAAGGGACTTGGCTCTTTGGAGAACCTTTTAATAAAGGAGGTGGGGCACGTCTGCAGTGCGTAAAATTAGGGCGTATGGGGAAATGCTGTGCAGTTTTGCACCGTCCGCATACAGAGGGATAGCAAGAACCCAATGAGGATCTAAATTGGAGAGTGACCAAAATAGCTAAAACAAATGACCTGTAAGGGCAGATGACACCAAGGAGAAGCCAAAGAGCTTCCAAGACTGCAAATAAAATAGCTACTTAGTGAGATGAAGCGGAAAGGTCCAAGCACTGCCATTTGGACCCTTCTGCTTCATCTCACTAAGTAGCTATTTGTTTTTCTGGTTGCTGTTTAAGTAAATTTTCCAATGATTTAGAGAGTTCAGGAGCAAGTGAGTCCTTTTTTTATGGATCTCACAACTTGTGAGTGTTGGTGCTGAACACTCAGCCCCAAAAAGATTAGGAAAAACTTTTAAAGCCAAAACTTTGAAAGGGAATAACTCTTTCCAGAGCTTCTTTATTTCAATGTTGCAGTTCGGGGCAAATGTTTTAGATTTCTCTCGTTTAGCTTCAGAAATTGAATATTCTGCTATTAAGCATATAGTCAAACACAGGCTGTGTGGTTGCAATTTTAAATGGCTGCCTCCCAAAATGACAATATGCGTTCAGGTATTGGCTCATCAACTTACTGTTCCAGTCCCCTTGCAATGATTCGGCTTGTGCAGGTTATTTCCAGAACTCCTCTGTAACTCATTAGTCATAAAATGGGAAATACCTGGGTGTTTTCACATTTTTTGAAGATGTCCCCATCCATGTCTTCCCAGAACCAATGACTAGTGCAATCCTTCCTCCCTGAGGTAAAATGGAGTGGGCAATTGTATGTGGTTCCCTGTAATTTTCAGAGCAATTCAGGGCCAAGTTCTGCTCAGAATCTCACAGTCCGATAGACTTAATCTTGCTGTCAAAATAAATGTTCCCTATCAGAGATCAGGGGCCCTTCAGCTCTGCTGCCACACACAGAGACATAGCCTGTTTAGGCAGGGTGACAATCTACTGTTTTCAAGTGTATTCACGTGGGGCACTTCGGTGGCTGCCTGTGACTTCACTTCCCAAGAACAGCTGCAGGTGAGCTGCTAAGATACTGCCAGTTCAGCCAAGCTGCGTAGGAGATACTGAGCCAGTCTCAGTCTTTGAGCTTGATTTATCCTGCTGTTACCTCAGTGGAGTGAGTTTGTATTTCCACCAGTTTGTATTTTCCACCAGGAAAGGGAAGAAGAAGGTTCTTGTGCATCTCAACAGGCGATGTTCTGTTTGGATGAGCAACATCTTTGCCTGCATCACGGAGAGCACACACATTCTAGCCAGGGCAGGAACAGCAGCATGAAGCTTCATGGTCCAAGCATGAGCAGCAACATAAGAACTGCCTACTCTTACAGGAGGTGAACGGAGGGGTAGCAACTAGTACAAGATCATGTAAACTGTAGCTCCTGATGAGGAGGGTTTAAAATTTTTAAAAAATCCTGTACGACATAATCGTAGTTGTTGCACAATGTCCTAAGAAAATGCAAGTTTTCAGCCAAGGTCTAAGGGTAGTTTCTTTGTTTGCTTTGGGCAGGAGGCTTGATTTAAGAAAGGTGAATTCATTTTCTGGATCTTCTATAAAACATAATAGCTGACAAGCTCTGTGCTTCTGATATTTCCCAGCATCCTAACAAACACCTCTGAGAAGGAGTGAGTAAAAGCAGAAGCATTTTGCTTCCATCTCAATAGCCAGTTACCACCTCAGGTGATAAAACACCGGTATACTTGATGGTCAGTGTTTGGAGAGACTATAAAGGGACTTTTTCTGCCCTTTTGGGAGGTAGAAGCAAGTCAAAGTGCCAGCTTTTTTCCTTAAGCTCACATCTCCTGCCTTCTTCCTAGAAGAACCACACTGCAATGGATTTCTGTTTGTCTTTAAAGGCCCTAATTTAGGCATTAGCTTTATCGACATGATTAAAGCCCTATTCACCCTAATTACCAGCAGACACAAATTCTCAGTTTGAGAGTGGGAAGGAGAAGAGGCAGAGACAGTTCATGGAAAGCTGCTGTTTGGCTGGTTTTTACTAGGAAGGGTAAAATACAAAGAAAAGAGGAAAAAATTCATTGATCCAGGGACATGCTTGATAGCCTGAAAAAATGAGACACATATAAATTTTCCCATTTATCTTAAACAAATATTAACTCTAGAAAACCTCATTTTTAAACCGGGTGTTAATTCTGAAATCCAGGGTGCTTTTGCAGAGAGGGAGCTGAAGGACGTTGATGCCAGCATTGCAATGGTTTTGGTCCTGCCCACCGGTGCCACTGCTTGAGTGCGTGGAGGCTGGGAGAGCTGGTCCTCGGTTCCTCTCAAGCAGAGGGCCACCGCATCCCTCCTGTACCAGCCCCTAGCACACCAGGAGGGGTGAGTCAAGGGCAGGGAGAGTGCCCCATGGGGCACCGTACACCCTGCCTGCCCTGCCCACAGAGACAAGCAAAAGGTCCCGAGGACAGCAGCGGTGGAACAAACCTGAGGTTACCAAGATGTCCTGCTTCAGATATCTGATTTTTGGTTCAGGCCAATCTAGAACTAACTGTATCTTCTTTTCATGTTATTTTCACCCTACTTGATGTGCACAATGTTGTTTTCATTCCATGTATTTGTTTCCACAGCTCCAATAATACATCCTAACTGGTTGTTGGAGACCAAGCAGTGAATGAGCATGGCCCTAGCAAGAGGCGCACCTCTATAAAAACCATTGATTCATGTCTGTGACAAGCAGCACTTTGGAAGAAAGGAAAATTTCAAGGCTATCCTACTTTCTGTCACTATTAAGCCTAATTCCATAGCTGCATCAGTTATACTGATCAGACAGGTTTTCGTTTCCTCCAAGCCAGGGCTTAGCTCTAAACTCATTTATGTGAAGATGAAGAACAAATTGCCCACAGTAGCTGCCTGCGGCCACCTAGGGATTTTGCAAAGAAGGACCACAGACGTTTCCTGAGGCCAGGCATGGCCCCCGCTCCGCAGACACCTTTGTTGTCACCACCACAGCCCAGCACACACCTTGGCAGACCAGGCTCTGCAGATCCCGCTCATGGCAACTGCGAGGCTGTTACGCACCTCGGTGTATGGAGCAAGGGAGCCCTAACCCCAGCAAGGCAGGTCTGCTTGCAAACCAAACCCTCTTCTGTGGTCTGAATCTGTAGTGCCACTTGATGAACGGAACTAAGCCTTGAGACGGATCACCCACTAAAGGTGTGCAACGCGTGACCTTCTAAAATTGCGAAGAAGCTCCAGGCACTTCAACTCAGGATAGCTGGAAAGTGAAGAAGAGCAGATGTCCTTGGGGGAAAAGGGGCAGTACACAGGCAAAGCAAAGGAGAAGAAACAGAAACATTTGTATTTCTGTGTTACGGATGCCTCGGTCCCTGCTTCCAGCCTGTGCTAACTTTCCCCTGGCAAACCCAGGACCTTCCTTGTACCCCTTTTTAGATGAACCCTGTTTTCCCCACTGCTCTCCTTGCTGCCTCTCTCCCCTCCCCACGGGGACATGGCTTCCCCTGTTCCAGAGAGACCTTCCCTGCGGCACGGAGAAGCGCCGCAGCCCGCCCGAGCAAGCACTTTGCCCCGGTGGAAGTTCAACCCTGCAGCTGGGCGACGGGCAGCTGAGGGGAAGGTTTAATGGGCATCTGCAGCAGGTGGGTAGTAAGCACTTCTGCTGTGCAGTAGAGGCTCCACATACCCACGCAACAGCTGAATGTGGTCTCCAAGACCACATTTCTGTGAACAAATCACATTTTCCATCAAGAAAGAAATGAGTGTTCAGCTGCACATTTCTTCATAAGCTGAGCAGTTGCCTGACTATTATCACAACTGGCACTACGACTACAAGTAACATGGTTTTGAGTTAAAAATTTCAACTCGAGAGTATCTTGGCTGACTTTTAATTGGTTATTGAAGTAAGAGAGGAACTGGAAATAAACTGCTTGGCATGCATTCTCAAGCCTATTGTTCCATCTAGATCTTTTTTTTTTTTAACATGTCACAGCTACCAAGTTTATATAGCGAAGAGAGTTACTGACAACTGAGACAAGAATTTTGCCTGTTTTCCATGATGCTGCTGCAGAAGAGTGGGGATACTCCTGGGGTGGAGTATTCTACCTTAAGCTAACCAGCAGGCCTGTTTGTCTTAAAGAGAAGGAAGGCTATGAGATGCTTCTAGCCGTCCTTTGGAGAAGATGCAGCTGTGTGTATACGTACCAATACAAAGACAGTCCAGGAGGAGAACACCGGTCTGCTTATAACAGCCTTCTGGCATAAACCAGCAGTGCAGTTTTCAGATAGATAATCAGGCCATAAAAATAGAAACATTAATTAAGTGTGTGGAATATGGGCTGAGGTGGGAAAGATAAGAGGTGCAAATTCTACTGAAGCCAAGTATTGAATTCCTTCATGTGTTCCTGGAACGAGGAAGGAGGTCTCTTCCTGAGGAAACTCCTTGTGCAGTACAATAAACCAAGAGACAGCATCTTCCTTTCTATACCGAGCAGGCACGCTCTTACGGAGGCTGAAACAAGCAGGAAATGCAGCTTGGAAAAGAGCAGGCTGACCTCAAGAAACAGAAATTGTTGGTGGCCATGGCAGTGTGTAAGAACAGTCTCTTAGCAGAGCATTCAAGGAGTTCATTGTACATGAAAAAAGCTTTTGCTAGGATGGCAGATAATATCACTTGGTAAATAATTGGACATTATAGAACCCCAGAAAGACAGTTAAGAGTATGGAAATCTCTTAAGAGGAATCTTAGCATAAGCAAGTTCACATTAGCTCTCCTTCAAACCCACTTGAGATAAGGGGTAGCAACATGAAGTTTTCTTTCACTGTTTCTTCCATTTTTTTTTACTGGATAAAGACTGGCTTGATTAGAAATGAGAATACATTGGACCCACTCACAACAATTACAAAATACAGGTTTCATTAACAGTATCTGCCTCAACACCCAAATACCACAAAATGACATTAGGAAGATTAAGGTGATAGGAGGAAGCAGTTAAAAAAAAACTCCGTGGAGGAGGGTGTTTTTTATTAAAAGGAAAAGAGCTAATACAGGAGAGCAGGTGATAGAGCAGACCATTTGGGACTGATTTCCATGCACACTGAGGAGGCCAAAAGAACTGTTTTCTTCTGAAAGACAACAAGGTGGACTGCTGCCAGTGAGGAAAATGTCCTTGCAGGAACTGGGGACATATACAAGACTTTCATTCTTCAGAGAACAGTTCAGGTCTTACAACATAGAATCACAGAATAGTTTGGGTTGGAAGGGACCTTTCAAGGTCATCTAGTCCAACCCCCCTGCAGTGAGCAGGGACATCTTCAACTAGAGCAGGTTGCTCAGAGCCCCGTCCAACCTGACCTGGAATGTTTCAAGGGATGGGGCATCTACCACCTCTCTGGGCAACCTGTGCCAGTGCTTCGCTACGCTCAGTATGAAAAATTTCTTCCTTATTAGAAGAAATAATTTCTTCCTTAGAGTCTATACCTATCCTCTTTTACTTTAAAAGCATTACCCCTTGTCCTATCACAACTTTGCATCTTTAACACACATGTAAAACCATTATGATGAAATGAGTTGTAAACATGAAGTAATACGAACTGGCTGATGAGGAGATTTCAAGTCAATATGGTGGTGTCTACAATGGACTTTAGATATTAACTGATCTTAATGGATAATAAACGAGGGCTTACACAGAACACTCTGTGGAAGGAGAAATGGAAATGGATATGCCACATCTGAATAAACTGACATTCTATATGGAACAACCTTCTAACGATCTATTAGGAACATGGGGCAGATAAAGCCCCAAACCATCCTGAAAAGGAAGATACTGATTTCACCTCGAGTCAAACCAAACAATGTTTCAAGGGTGAAAATGCACAAAGGATCGTTACTAGCAAGTCTTCTGCTTCCCTGGAATGAAGGTAAGACAGGACACACAGTCTTACCATGCAGGTTCTTTGTGAAGGTTTGTGAGACTAACTACAGTCCATGAATAGAAAAGACTGATTGTGGCAGGAAGAAGAGAAAAGCAAAAATAAGGGTCCTAATGAGAAGCTACTGACTTGCCTACCAAAACACAAGAAGTCCAGAAAGAGAAAATTGGCTTAACCAAAGAAGACAGAGATACATAATTTGTCTGTAACTAATTCAATCTGTGTAGGACATTCATAATAAGCATAAAGGTTTCTAAAAAGCAATAGAAATTATATGACATAAGAAATATAAAAGAAAGAAGTATGCATTCAAGAGTACAGCTGTGAGGGAATATTTCAAGACATTGTTTCAATGTTTACATCTACTCTCTCAACAAGGGTGGAAATAATAATAATTTTAACTATAGCTACACTTTGCAGGGGGAGGGAGAAGGTTGTCAATAAAATGAATGAGTTACAACATTACAGAAATGCTCTTTTCACCTAGACTTACTGCCTCCAACAGTAAGATATACATAAACCCAGGCCCTCTGGACATAGAAAAAAAATCTACAGGGCATATTTTGCATATCACCATAATTTGATGGTCTGTGATTTCTCAAGAAAACAGAAATGTGAGAAACATGTTGACAGTTCAGTCTAATTCCAGAATTCTTTTGAGTATGTTGTAGTTGCTACTTGTGAATACTGCATGTAAAAATAACTTCCCTTGACCTAAAGAAAAAGGGAATGTTTTTTTTTTAAATTTTTTCCCCCCTCTCTATGTGGTGAAACCCCTCTGTATCACTAAGCAGTATGGAGCTAAAATTCACTTTATACAACGCTCTCCATGACAGGATATTTGCGAGCATGTGTTCAAGAGACAGACGAGGGTTTAATAAAGCCTGCATGACTTGAGGATCATTTGAAAAGATCTCTCCTATGGTGACAACAACAGACAATAATGTTGTAGCCCTCTGTGTGACAGCTACAATAAGATAAGGTCATCCTATGGACTGTACCAACTACTCCGAGCACAACAGCAGCACTTTTGTAATGCATGTGATCCTCTGTCCTAACCCAGGATCACATGGAGACTTTTCTGCCCTGCGGTTCAGACCAGAATAACTCTGAAAAATTACACCAAGACAGCTGGACTTCAGAAATAATGAATGAAAAATAAGTGTTTTTTCCAATACCATCCGGTAGAAGAAAACACACACAAGCTATTAAAGATATATAACCATTGGGGAAAAAGGCAACAAAACTGGGTCTTATAAACTCCTTTGCAGGTGGAACTTGATTATTGTTCTCATTTTAAATTTCCGGAACGTCAAGAAACATTTTCTGCTTTCAAAATTCACACAACTGAGCTGACAGGACACCTTGCACGATAGCATTTCTTTGTTTATAATCACTAATTGTCTTTCTTATCCTTGAAGGATAAATCTTATAAATCCTAAATTTAAGATGCTAATTAGCCATGCCCTGCTCACTTCACAATGCCAAACTGTTCAGCAGCAAATGCTAAGACAGGCTGTTCTAGCATCTTGACAAGAGGAGATTAAATTATACTATTGGTACTTATTTAGGGGCCAGATACAAAACCAGCTTGTAGGGTTACGGTAATGTGAAAGATAACACCAAGGCAGGACAGACTGACTTGTAAGCAACCCATGGAGAGCTCTAACAGTTTAAGAACAGAGATAAAATCTGGAAGACAAGTCTTCTGGTTTCTGTTATCAGATGGGTAAATGATACGCCATGCGGAAGAAAACACTGAGGACAATGTTGTTGACTACTTCTTCCCCCAGATTCCCTATCTCCAGGTACAGCTGCCTACCCATACACAGCTACGTGAGCAGGGGCTGAGCTTCCAAGATTTCATCAAAATTTCAAAGAATCCAAAACCTCACATTTCTGCAAAACGAACTGCAGTTGTAAGGGGCCTGGCCATATCCACATCTCCACGTTTGCTGATGTACCTGACAGGGACTTTGTAAGAATTCATCAGCTGCCACAGGAGTTCACACAAAAAGGTATTCAGCTCACAGCCCTCCTGTTTCTACTCCAACAATCATGGGAAACAGAGATGGACCTTACGGTTGCCTCTGCTTCATACAAGAGCACGCAGAGCAAATGATGCAAGGGACTCCGAAAGACTCGCTGCAGATGCATCGTCTCTTACCTCCTGCCATACTCTGTCTCCAAAAAACCTTAAAGACTGCCTTGGAAGCAGTCTCTTCAACTCCCTCTTATTTGTGTGTTTATTAAACACAAATTTATCTTTTTCCGGGGGGACAGTAGCAATGCTTGACTTTTTACACCAGAGAGCCCCGTCTCCAGCCTCCACATGTTACACCCAGTCATTTATGAAAGGCAGGGTTTTTTCCTTCCAGTTGGCAGGCAGTTTAAGTTCTGCACTGATTGGTGACAGTTTAAGACAATTTTCCTCTGATATTTCTCTTTCCGCTCTCTGCACTGCCCAGCTTTGCTAGGTTTCATTCACCCCGCTGACATTTGGAAGCACTGCCTGACACGCTACCAGGTGCGGCTCAAAACCAGCCCATACAATAACATTGCTCTCCATCTCCATCACCTTGTTGCCCATGCCACTTGCCCAGACAGATCTGCTTCAGGTGAAATGCTAATGCAATTCTTGCCAAAAAGATTTCCTCCCCCTTTTTTCCCAATTTAGGGGGAAAAAAAAAAAAGACATGGAAAATACTAATGGCTTTGGTCTTCCTGGAATTTCCCCACACCCTTTCTAGGAATAAAAAGGGACATCTTTTTGCAATCCCATTATTACACATATGCACAGTTGTAAGAAAATGCTCTGAAGGGACATCAAGCAAATAATACCAATTTTCAAAATTCTATATCAATGTATTTATACAAATTACAGAATTCTGTATGTATTTACACACCATTACAGAATATTAAGTAAATAACACCAATTGTTTTTTTTTTCCCTCAGATTTTTCTTCAAGTGAATTTTAGCGCTCAAGAAAGGTGCCAGATGGACAGCACTAGAAAATGAAGACTTCTGTTTGTCCACAGCACAGGAGGAGCGGCACCGCAAGCCTCCCCGCTCTGCCACGGCAGCTCTCTCCAGCCCTGTTTCAGCAGGATCACGTAAGGAGCGGGAGGGCATCCGTACCCCTCCACGCCTTGGCAAAAGAGCTAAGCAGCACCCGGGCAACGATGGTTTTGCCCACCCACCCCCCCCCCCCGCCAGAAAACAAACAGATATAACTCATTTTACACAAGGGACTGAACAGAATCTGTTGTTCGCTACCCGAAAAGGGCTGACTTTGACCCAGTGAACCTGCAGGGAGTGGCAGACTGCCAGCTCCTGGACCATCCAGTCTCGCAGTAATGCCTATGTTAAATTACATGTTGCTCTATTTACATAAAGTCAGTATTTACACACCGTTATGGGTTATTCGAGTAAATCGGTTACAGTTTATTTATATGGACTGCCATAAACTCATAACATTTTTCTTGGGTTTAATCCTTTCTTTAGAAAAATACAAAAAAAATAAATAAAACATGTTAACTAGTAGTAATGATTTGCCTATGACTAAAAATCCAAGTCGATTTAACATTACGACTCAAACTGTGGCCTAGTACTGCGGCCTCAACTCATAACATTTTTAACCCTTGCGATTAATTTCCCGGTGTATGTCAGGTGTCCCGAAAAAGCAGAGCTGCAGCCTCCCTTTCCTTGCGGTAGGATTGATCTGGTTAACACCGAGCAATGGACCCTCATCCTCCCCAGAAGCTCGCTTCCTCGTCCTACGGTCCAGGACGGCTTTGCACCGCCTGGGTCCAGCGGGTCAGCACCCGGTTAACCCGCGGCAGCCGAACTGCAGCCCCGAAGGGTTCAAAATACACACGTGGGCTGCAGTCGAAGGCTGTAAATTCCCAGGCAACAACAGCCCCTAGACAGGTATGTCTAACTGTATCCTACAAATCAACTAACGTAATTTACGTACCTTTGCCGTTCAAGGATAATTATAATAAAACGCCACATTTTATTTAAGGTTACTGATAGTGCCGGCTGAGACGCGGCCCCTCCTCCCTGCGGGAGTGCAGAAAGGTCACGTTCATTCAGGGCACCACGCCAGAGGTTATTCCAGAACAGAATTACGTTTCAAACAATATGTATCACATGGACCAGAGTGCCTGAGAGCAAAAATTACTTAATTATGAATAGGCTAGAAACTTATGTGTAGCTCCCCCAAAGTACGTCTCCGCTCAGCCTGCGCGCTCTGCGGACGGCCAGGGGCGTCAGGGCCAGCCACGCTCCCCACAGATCCAATGGCAAAGGCTACACTCAACTTAATGGCACCGGATTCAAATCCTAAGGGATGCAACAACTACGAAATGTGTTTGTCTTATGGACCTTATGATTTTTTTAATTTTTTTTTCCCCCCTTTCAGGGTACTGAGGAAGAAAATGCCTCTTCTCTTAAATGCCTCTTAACTCCCAAGTGGTAACTGCTAATCAACGTGTTCATGTGCTTAACATCAAATGCTACAACTCCTTAAATATTACATACTGTCAGCTCACTTACAGTTCATGAGCATTTGAATGTATTTTAGGGGAAAAAAAAAAAAGTCTAATACTGTCCCCCTCATTGTCATTATTGATAGAGATTTATTAGTTTCATTTTGCAAGTTTTACTTTAGGAAGGGTGCTAATATCATGTATTATGACAGTTCACACTGAAAGCAATTTTCCATAAAAGATGTTACAATGACCCCTGTGGAACTTGTATAATTTCATAGTAGATAGCCAAGTGCACAAACAAACATGTTTACAAGAGTAATCCTGTTAACCTGGTTCTTGCCCTCTGAAACCGTTATGTGCTATTTGTGGAACCTTAAAATTAGTACAGTTGTTGATATTACTTATGTTGTTTCTGGAATTCTGCTTGGGGGGGGGAAGCATATTTATCATTTAGCTTTGGTATAATCTGCAATAGGTTTTAACAAGGAGAATATATTCCAACCCCTGTGTTTTCCACAGCTGTGAAGTTTACAACAATGTAAGAAGTCACTTTATCAGAGAGGAAATATTACAGACACAGAAAAAAAGTTGAAGACCCAGTTTTCTCTTTAATCCTCTGGGGGTAAGCTATGAAACAAGCAGTCAGAAGAGTGAGGACTCAGTGTCATGAGTGGTGTGCATACTTGTACAATAATACGGGCACAAAAGAGATTGTCGCCTTTAGTACATGAGGGTCACTAGAATTTATTATTATTATTATTACCTTTTTATTGTTTGTTTGTTTGTTTTTTAATCCATGCACCTTTATATTTACTTGCATGAATTTACCACAGGTTCATAGTGGCCTTTGCCATTTTAATGCTTACAGAGCCTAAAGCTTCCAAAATGCCTATCTGGCCTGTACATATTTCATTAAAAATAAACTCTATATAATAAATAAATATATAAAATAAATAAAATGTTGCCTTTGGAATTTCTATAAATAAATTTAACTTTTTATTTTTATTTTTTTACTAAGAGGTCTTTGCTTTAAACTCAGTGGGGTGAGACCCAGAGAGCGATTAACTGAAAAGTCTCTTATTTAAGTAAGACTGCACCCTCCATGCCTTTGTAAAATGCAGCGTACACTTGAGCAGGCCACCAGCCAAAAATCCTGATGAATCAAAGTATGGCAGCTATGCTGATATATGACGAAGTACAACTGATCAAAAATTTAAAAGCGTGTCTATTCCCCAGC
This sequence comes from Phaethon aethereus, assembly GCF_964289735.1. Classification (NCBI taxonomy): domain Eukaryota; kingdom Metazoa; phylum Chordata; class Aves; order Phaethontiformes; family Phaethontidae; genus Phaethon; species Phaethon aethereus. The sequence goes on from NC_138575.1 coordinate 202,124,594, forward strand.
ATGCATCAGGCCTTCCTCCTCCTCCTCCTCCTCCCCTTGGCTCCTCTCTCTCGCGCTCTCACTCCCATTCATCCTCTCCCTTTCTCTCTCTCTCTCGCACTCACTCTCTCGCGCTCCCTCTCGTACTAAATCAAGCGAGTGGGCATAGGCTCTCCTCCAGGAGGACAAACCTTTAAGTGCAGAACAAAATCAGCATGTTCCATCCAAGCCTCCATCATACATTATGCATGCGACAAAGTTTGGCAACAGTGGAGCTGATGTGATGACACAGCTAATCAATAAGAACCCACCGCATGAAACCTTTATAGTGGTTACTTTTTAAGGGCTCAAGTGAAGGAATTGTCTTTGTCAACTTTGGCTTAAAATATCCTTATATAGTTCTGGTACTTTCTCAGGGTCCACCGGTCTAGGTAAAAAATGTGTAAATTTTTGATGCCGTTTAGTCCTAGTCCCTTCTCTTGGAGTCCCATCTTTATTTAACGCAACGTAGTATCGTCTTCCAGTGTCCACGTGTTTATATAGATTTGATGAATATGTATTATACCAGTTTTCTTCAAACTGCTCTCTGAATACACACTCCTGGGTTAATTTTTCCTATGGAAAGAAAAGAAAAAGCAGTAAGGAGATAGATAGCCACAAAAATAAGCTCTTTTTAAAAGATGCACTATTTTCACAGCTTGAAATCAGTAGGTCCTTGCTCAATTCACCAATGAACCATTTCAATATTCCCAGTTTTAACTAAATAAAGCCGTATGGCTGGGTCTTTCATAAAGCAGTCACAAGGGTGGAGATCTCTATGTGAAGCAAAAATGATTCTCCAAAAGCCTCTTTGGTCAAATCAAACCAGCAGCCACAAAACTGAAAACAGGTATTTTAATTTCTCGTCAGCTCACGAGATGTTTATTCAGTCTGGGTGTACCCTCCTACTCTCTTTTGGTCTAAATAGATGGGGTTTGCTTAAAATGCAGCCACCTGATAACCTGATTTATTTTAGGAAGGATTCACACAAGTGACTGAGCAAGACGACTGGAAAAAAGGTGGTGAGCTCTATCATGGGAGAGCTGATAGAAAGCTGGGAAAATAAGCCCAGAAATAGTATTTTTCAGCTGGCACCAAAAAAAAAAAGTGTATATATATATATGTGAAAAATAATGATCGTTTAACACATTTTTACATAACAAGAGTTCTCACTTGAATAGCATTCACATCTACCAAACTCAGCTTCCAGCTGAGGATCAGTTCCTCTTTACTACAAAGCCCCACACAACGCAGACTTCTGTGCGTGTGTTTTACAGACATGAAATCTTAAAACAGTCCTTTTAGATGGATGCACAGAGAAGGGGAAAGAGACCAAGGCGCAGATGCAGCAAAGCATTCACAGCACCTAAACCTACAGGCTGAGGTTTGAGCCACAGCTCAAGCTCCAGCGTCCCCCAGGAAGCCACCATCTGCGGCTTAATGCCGGAGCTTCCCCAAACCCACCATCGCCTCTGCTCGCGGCACGCCCCGGGGCTGCAGCCGCCTTCGGGGCCACCTCTGCTGCTCGGGACGCAGCTCACAGCCCCTTCCCAACGCGACACGCTCCGGCCTGCGTGTTTTGCTGCGGCTTTGCCCGGCGAGCACGCTGCTCCGGGGAAGAGCTCTGCAGCCCGCTGGGGCTGGGGAGCGGGGTCCCAGCCAGGTCCAAGGAGCTCTGCACGCCCGGCAGGAGCCACGAGGGACCGTCCCACGTGAGGAGAGCAACCCCTGCGCCCGGGGAGAGTGAGCCAGCACCCCCCTGCGCCCCCCAGACTGGGTACTGGGCCGCAAAGCCAGGGGCCTCCTCAGTGCCTAAAGCTTCGGGATTTGGAGGTTTCTTCTAAATTCAAGCTGTGGCAACTCCAGCAGGCGAGAAAGGCAGCAAGCAAGCAGCTCCTGACTTCTCCTTTGATGTGTCATTGGGAGCGTCGTCACCCCTCGGGAAGGAGAAATCCCTGGCAGGACCAAGTGTGGGAGGTTAAAACACACAAGTATTCACCACGTGTCCCTGTGGGGACCCAGCTGGTCGTGGCTCGCACAGTCGCAGGAGCAGCCTGGGCCGGAGGAGAAGATGGCAGTCCCGGCCCTCGTATCCTCTCCTGCGGTTCGACCAGGAGGTTTCCCTCCCTGCAGGTCCAGCCGAGCAGCGCGTGCGGAAACATCAGCATGTGCGCAGCCGGGCTGCATGGAACCGTTTGGGTTAGAGGCGTTTCTGACTATAACGTTTTTAATGTGCCAAGTAGCTCACACACAGCCACAGGCCACACCGGTTATAGAGAAAAGAAGCACAAACCTGTTTACATTAAATCCTTATCTATGGACCAGGCCCTGCAACCTCCTATTGACAATCGCCCTTACGTCCTCGGACAGCTGGGAACTGCAGCAGTCACGAATATTACTGGACCTCGGCATCAGCTCAAAGTTAGACACATTGCGGTAGCCACCTTGTACAGCCTCAGCCTACAAACTATTATAAAAATTATTCAGCTGCTATGAAGGTTGGCTTTAAGTACAGTTTTCTCTCGTGTTTTATTTTGCATGAGGTTTAAAATCACTTTGTTTGCTTTAAGGAAGAAGCAGATGCTAACGGGTACTATATGCTGCGTCTACAGGTCCGTGGGGAAAGAGAAACTAATTCAAATTGTTTTCCTGCTCTCAGAAGGCAATAGAATCACATGACATACACTGCAGAAGCACTCCTTGCTAAAAATAGCAACATTTTAGGGAGATATTTCAATCCTGTCTTGAACTCATTAATTATTCACTTCATCTGCATTTTTTTTAGCATCATCATAAATTTCTATCTTTGCAAGAACAGTACTTCCCCATGCCCTGAAGGAGAAATTTTAAAATAGCCTCTCTTTATCTGGCAGGTTTGATGGATCACGACAGTGCTGTGGTACACTTAACTAGCAGACCTTGAATAAGGGGGTTTGCATTGTACTGCACTCTGGATGACTTCAACGGATTTCAAGCTTACAAATTCAATCTTTATTTTACAAGCTTATCCTGGTTTTACTTTTCATACTCTTACAACACAGCTACATCTTTTTTGTCCTCCATCAAAATTCTCAGAAATTCATGTATTGACAGTAGGCAAATACTTCAACGTGAACTTGGGATGTGGGTTCAGATTTGTAGGGACACTAATAATAATCGCACTTTCAGAGAAGTGAAATAATTGCTTTATAAATTCATCAAAACCTTTCCTTCTAGGGCACCTAGAAATTCTGGTTGTAGTCAGAGACCATGAGAGTAAATCGGTGTCAGCGACTTTGGATCAAGCCCCGTAAATAATGTGGGAACCAAAATCCCAGCATATCCTTCTTCCCATGCTCGGGATGAACCTTACGATAATGGCTCATCTAGTACCATGACAGACCGAAACCAATATCCAGTAGGATAGCCATCTATGTAGAATCATAAAATCACAGAATCCTTTAGGTTGGAAAAGACCTTTAGGAACATTGAGTCCAGCCGTTAACCTAACACTGCCAAGTCCACCACTAAACCATGCACTACTACAACATTACTTAACACTAGCTTACACTCATGTTTTGAGCACACGTGCCTTTCTTCAAGCCAGAAATGAGCATAATACAGGGGTGAGGCTGGTCCATGCTGCCAACAAGCACCTTCTTGCCTCACCAGCTTAGGACGGGAAAGTCTTGCTGAAAGCCAACTCTCCCAGTATGGGAAGGAGATGGTGTTTCCTGATCACAAGTGGCTTGCATTTCCCCTTCTGGCTATGCCTTTTAGAAAGTCCCTGTACACACAGTTGAAAAGCAAGATTTAGCCCTAGAATACCACAGTTTTTGCATACTTTTATTCTAGCAACTAACTTCTCTACCATTTTTCCAGTGCCAATATTTCTTTGTATTATACGTAATGTCATTAGGCATCTTTGTTGAAGGCTGACACAAATACCAAACATACCCAACTGAAACAACTATGGAAAGTAACCTGCATTCCTGTGAAGGGGGAGGCTGCCTGCCTTGATCAAATCATTTAATTCAGGGGCCAAATAAGGAGGTGACCTCAAAATTATATAAATCAGATGTTGCACCACATACCACATGTTTTCTATGAGGATTGTTCATAGAGTATTCCACCACAAAGCGATTGATTCTCATTTTACTACATTTCCATGCTTTACCTGTGTTTTTTTTAACCTGTTATTTAACTCAGAACATTCCAATAATTGAATTGTGCAAAGATGCACATATCACAAGGGTGGAAACCCAAGGCAGACTTAATTCAGCAGTCTGATAATGCCTGGTCAGTGTTAGCAAGCCCAGAATCCCTCTCCCTTCCTACATTCCCCAGCATCTAAACAGGGAGAAAAATAATTATGTTATCCTATTTCCAGGTAGATCGGTTAAAAGTGAAATTGTAAATTAATGAAGTAGATAGTTACAGCCATCACAACGAATGATTTGCCAGCTTGTTTAAAAATAGATATCCCTGTGAAGCAGCTAATTGGAAATAAGTGGAAACAGGCGAAAACACATGTACGCTGCCCAGAGAATGGTTCCATGACTGAAGAATGGTAAAACATTTGCGCTGCTTGGTAGTTGAAAACACAGTACAGGGTCCTGTATAAAACATATCAATATTCATTTTTTCTTTTAAATAACCTTACAGAGGTAACTCCAATTTATTTTGTAACGTGACAAAAGGCAACCTCTTCAGACCATCATTCCTAAAATCACAACAAATGCATCATGTCTAGCAAACTATCCTGTTCTATGCAACGTATAGTTTTCCCTTTTGCAAACTGCTACACTGATTCAGTAGACACTTCACAAGGAAGCAGCTAATAGTCCAAGTAACTATTAACAAAAAGTACATCTGATGTAGGTAGCACTTCCTACATACCTGCTGCACATTATCGCTGTGTTAATCCACCCTGTCTTAATAAAATCATGTTTAAATATATAGTGTCCTAAATGAGTTCATGCATATCCCTTGTTATGGCTATATGATGTTAATAAAAGCTGCATATGTAGTGAAGAGAAACAACAACAAAAAACCCCTATTCTCTCCCAAAGTGATTTTCTTTGCTGTTCTCCCTACAAACACACATATTTTACGTGCAGCTGGCCCTTCCCATGCTGTAATGCAAACAGCCTCTAGAACATATGAAGTTCAGCTAATAATTAACACTCATCCAGAGTTGTCATAAATAAAGGTGTAGTTTAGCATTTGCTGTGGTGGTGTCTGATCTCCCACGCTAGCCTGCTAGTCCCTGCCTGGGTGGACAACCTCCAGCCACAACGAGAAGCCCAATACCAGTGTCCTAGCAGTGCCACTTTCCTTTCCAAGTTAGCCCTGCACATCCAGTGGCTGCCTTGGGTGAATGTCACAGAGTTTTCTTTGAACAGTTTCTCCAATCAGTGTTTTTTTCGGAACGCTTTGTTTAATAATGCGATAGAACATAGGAAAAAAAAAAAAAAGGCAGAAAAAAAAAAGTCTGCCAAAAGGACTAGCTGACTGTTTTTTTGTGTTTGTGTCAGCGCTTCGCCGTGAGTGAAGACAGCAGGACAGACTTCAGAAAGACAGCAGGAAAGCCTGCAGGGCCAGAAGAGAGACCAAGCAAATATCCAGGCACCCACGCGGCCACTCGCATGCGTTTCATACTCCATGGCACTTTTTATAAGATGAGGGAAATTAGGCAAGGTGTCCTGGCAAAACCACAGTTGGGCAATTGCATTCTCCCTACCTGAGGTCATCTTGTACTTTCACAGAGATGGAGTATTCATCTTACTTTCCCCTCCTAAACTTCTAGTTAATTTGTATAAAGTTTTTATTATACGTAAATCCCCACTTACAAAAAAGAAAAAAAAAAAAGCGTGACTGTTTTGTACTGCTGCCATGCAGCAGTTATGAGCATGCTTAAAGATTAATATCTTTCACACAAAATGCTTGCAACATTCCCAAGACCCAGCAGAACCTGGTCCCCTTGGGAGCAGCATCATCAAGCGCCGCAACAGCTACACAGATGCAGACACCATGGTGCTTCCACACCCTGAGGAAGGCGACAGAAAAGCAGAGCTTCCTGAACAAAGCAAGCGGACTCCAGCGTCAACAATGAAATCCCAGGAGACTGTCAGTGCAGCAGGGATTTCATTGCTTCTCCCCTTTGCCTCATTGCCCCTCTTTTCCCACTCTCTTGCTCTCCACGCCATCACGGACCTCCTCCGCAGGGACCAGACTGGCATCCAGCCCCACGCTATCCCAAGGGTTGTTTACAGACCTCTTCTGACGTGAGCTGCAGGAGGACAAGACGCCAAGTAGGCCTCCATCCATTTTTGCCGCTGCCAAGCCCACAGCTCTCGGTTTTGCTAATATCCACTCCTTTGAGACTTCAAGTTTGCAGCATCTGTCAAGCTTTAAGCATTCCCCCCCTGGACATGAAATCATCATAGGAAGCGCAATCCCACTGTGCTCGAACTCGCATCTGCCAGCACAGGCTGCCTACCAGCAGCCATGCTTACGTCCATGAAGGTTTGACTTAGATATGCCCAGCCAAGTGCGTTAGATGAAAACTCATTTTCACCTCAACACCCAGGGTCCGCCCGTGCTGCCGCTGGAAGCCACCAGAACGCTCCAGGGACAGGCCTCACCCCACATAAGCTGCCACAGCACCATTTCTCTGGAAGCTGAAGAGCATCCTTCTCTGCGCCACAACGGAACAGGACCGGGCGATGACTTATTTTTAAGAAGTCAACTCTTAAAAAACAAACAAACAAGCCGGTGTGTTGCCCTCCCTTCCACGCCAGCGGGACCGGGCCCACGCTGCGCCATTTACTAGTCACACTTCTGACCTCTATTTTATTTTTGGTCTCCCTGGCACAATCAAGAACTGCAGTCATCAATGTTATCTAAGCATCTAATTCATAACGCTTGGCTGAACCCTTCCAAGAATCAGAAAGCAAGGTGGTATGCAACCTGATACGGGGGCCAGAGCCAATTTTTAAAGACCACAGGAAAAAAGTTCCCATCAGCTTAAATGGAACTTGGATCGGGCTTGCAATGATAAAAAGGCAACAAATATTTTAAGACACTAAAAGAACCATTTCAGGCATGCTTAGATTTACTGAACGCTGTAACTTGACCTCCCCCTGCTCCCCGCTCCACAGATTCTCTTCTATCAAAAGACAACGTGTATGTCAAACCAGGGCTTTTATCCTACAGCTACACACACACTCTTTACCCTGAAATACGAGTTAAGCTTTTAACCGAATAGACATTTTTAAATAAAACATGTTTTCCTTAAATACAACTAAGACGGAGCATGGCATCAAAGTGTTTTGTCAGTATTTTTTATTGTGTTTTGTGGTTCTCTAAGCACAGAATGCCGGGTCAAAGGAAAGATAGCCCTCCTTCAGCAGAAAGTGCTGCCTTTTGCAGGAGCAGCTAAACCCACAGGCTAAAAGACATTGCAAAGTGGGTCACAAAAAGTACTTAAACTGCATGAGCCTCTACACTCAGTGAGTACCCCCAAACTGGATTTATCCATCATTAGAGAAGCACCTTATTCCTCAGCTACAAGGTGTCATCATAAAAACAGCAGAATGCTCAGGGCCCTTCATAAAACTCTGCCATGGGGACCAAAGAATTATAATACATATGTAGTGATAAAAATGTACTCTATAAAAGTACTTCATGTTTTATTCTTTCAGCCAGGTGACTTGGTCAAGGACTGATGAACAAAAGCCTGTCTCTATGTTTTGTTAGTGATTTTATGTAAAGCTACCTGCTAAGTACTAGCTCAGAGGACAGGGACATTACTGACCATATTGTCATTCTGGATGGGGCTCATCAAACAAACAAAGCATCACAGGCTATTGCCTTTTGGAAATATCCAGTCCTCCTTGCTGAAATGCCATACAGCCACTGGAGTCTTGGAAACCAATAAATTTGCCAGAGAGATTTTAAAATCTACAGTGCTTTGGTGGGCACTACAGCAAAGGGTTGGTACACTAAGATCTTTACCTGGCAGGACTCAATCGCATATACAGTTTCAATTGTTTAAAAATGAGGCCTTTTAATTTCCCACCTTTTCTGGACACAAAGGCAGGGGCCAGCATTTCAAAGAGCTGCTGCTGAAGAAAAGATGTTGTGTTTGCCCTTTTCGACAGCAGTGCTCCTCTGTTGGCAAACACTTCTCATAAGCAGTCTCTCCAGAGATGACTCTTTGGACACTTCTCCCATTCCTTTTCCCAGAGGCAGTCTCACCATGAAGTCATGGATCTAGATACACAATTTTTAGTATTACACTTTCTGAGCAGGACAAAAAATATGTCCCTAAGATTTCTCAGAAAATCCACTTATCTTTGGTGTTGCTATGCCCTGACTTAGGTTCTCAGTGATCCAGCGTTTCCCAAAGGCTGGGTCAGCTGTAAGAAGTTGGGTGGCTCTGCTCCCCCACGAGCCCCCTACTCCTCACACACACTTCACATCAGTGGATCTGTCTTTCAGTGGGTCAAACTTTAGCCATGCAGTTAATTTCAGCTTTGATGAAAGAAGTTGTCAATCTGTCTGAAAAAAAAAAAAAATAGATATACAATAACAACTTCAACAGAACTGGTGATTGAAGAGCTTGAAGACCAGGCAGTTGGTCTACCACGTACCATCAGTGCATGGACCTTCCAAAGAATTCAGATTTTTAAAGTATAAAGAAAAAAACCCCAAAACCTGACGATTTTGTTTAAACTTTATAACATTGGTATATTCTAAAATGACTCAAAGGATTTTTCTGAAGTCTTTCCCAACAAGTTTCCTGTTCTGAGTCCAGATTATACACTAGATGCTGTCCTAACAAAGGCATCAGGAGGCCGAAATCCTCCTTGCTATGCAAAAGCAATAAACTTTTACATGTTAAAAGATTGTCTGTAGATTGCAGACTCTCACGGATAGGAACCCTGTCTAGATTCAGGTTTTTAAAATGATGAATACAGTAGACCTCTTATCTTGATTGGGGTCTGCTGACACAACCATAAAATTAATCGGTGGTTTTACGGGAGCAGGTCCAATCCTGATTCCATTGAATTCAATGGCATTTCAACCCTAATAGAATCAAGTCAAAATTTCTCCTGAGTCACAATTGTGTCCATAATTGCTAAATTTGAAGACTAAAGTTTAGCAGATTAAAGATACACAGTCTGGGCCAGACCTCAAAAGCATGCAGCACCCACACCAGAAGCCAAGTTTTTCCTCAGCAGCAGCCGTGGAAGACAAATATAAAATTTGGTCTTCAAATTGAAAGTAATGGCAGAGGTCTGCCTTTATAAAAACAGTGAAAAAGAAAAAAAGGCTATATGAAACGGGAGGAAATGGATTTGCACTCTAACAAGCTTTATTTCTTAAGTTTTTCAAATGTGACATGAATGAACTGTGTTACTGCACATCACCAGATCAGCCTGAGCACATGCAAACTGCAAAGCAAACCTCAGCCTAGACAAAATCCCTAATGAAGTCCCCACAGGGCAGACTTTTTCTACCCTGCCTTTGAAAATGATGAATGGTAAAGTGGGAAAGAGTGCCACGTTCACGTCCCACTGGCTCCTGAGTCAGAAACAGAGCACATCAGATCTTTATCTGATGCAGCAAATAATCCCCAAGCATATCTCAGTATGTCACTGCTGATGATGCTCTTTTAGCATGTCACTTCAACATAGTATTCTCAGATCAACTGAAGCCGCTGAACCTTTCCACGCCTCCGCACCGTTAACACGGCCAGCTCCCGAAATGTTCAGGGCTGCAGCGACTGGGGAGCTACACAACTGCAAAGAAGTGAAGCCGAGGACGTTCAAACCAAACATGCCCCACGCTTGCTCGCTGGGTAGGACTCAGGTTTGCGATGCGGTTATGCCGCTTTAACAACCACCCGCTGTCAACAGCGCAGTACTCAACGCCTCTCCCACCCCACGCTGCAGCCGATTCCCCACCGAGCGCGAGTGCTTGCCCAAACAGGCGACAAGCCAGTTCGGGGAGCTAAACCGTCAGAGAATCAACCCTACAAAAAAACCCAGCAAGCTTTCTTCTGTGCCTTTAGATCCCTAAATTAGCCTCCTGACAGGTCAGGTGAGGGCTGGTGTCGCAGCAAGGAAGGAAGCAGAAGCACACAGCGGAGGCGGGGAACCAGGACTGCCCTTTCTGGAAGGGGGTTTCTGCAAGGTGTTAGGTCACCTTGGCTGCCTCCTCAAGCAGCACCTCCAAGCTCCCATTTTTGCAAGAATACAAAATTCCAGACATCTTTCATTAGGGGAAAGCAAATCATTAAATTAAGGTTTGAGTAGGATCTTGCTTTACCAAAGCTTAGCTTTACACATACACACACACACACACAAACATATATAATTTATGTAGAAGATATTTTAATACTCTCCTGTCCCACGCATGTAGTGAGACTCCAAGTTCAGCACAGAATTGCAGACCAAGGTAAGGAGATCACTAAGGGTTTTCTTTTGTATAAAATTACCTTCTGACCTAGCAAGCACCTGGAATGGAGTCCTCTGAGGAAAATCAAAGACCTGAGGAAAAGCGTAGCATCTATCCCACAGGACACTATTAGCAGGTGTCCCTATTCGGTGACAGGTGTTATAATCTGTGAAATTCTGATTAAAAAACAGACCGAAGCCTTAGTTTAAAAAGAACCACCATAGCTGCAGTTTCTCACAGAGCTTTCTCCCATATTACCTGTGTTAAGCATACGGATTCACCTATCAGTTCTTCCTACACCAGCACCCACATCTCAAAAGTCCTTTCTTTTCTACAGAGTCCTTCATAGTTTGCTGAGGGCGTTGCAGTTCCTGCTCGCATCCCCAGCGTTGGTACCTGTGAGGAACACCGTTCAACAGTACCCAGCTTTCAGCAAAGCTGCCCATCCAAATTCAGAGAGAGGCTGTCTGCAACGGCAAAGTAGCTGAGGTTGTAGACAAATCTTCCCAAGTAACTAAACTTTCAGGGCTTTTCTCAGACCTGTGCCTTCCACAAAGAAAATGTCCGCAAGTACAAAGCTGTTTCTGACTGTACGGTGCAGAGAGAAAGCATTTATGCTTCCTCTCCTACCTCCCTGCAAAAATTCCTCAGGCCAGCTCAAAATCTCACTTCCTCTTGACCTGAAACATCCTCATTATCCAGCCTAAGCTTTCTGGTGACCCATTCAAACCAAGTCATTCTTCTCCTTCATTTCAATGACTTTTTTTCTCTCTCCTTGGTATTAAATCTCAATATATTTACAGAGACCGAGAGCATACCCTCTCAATTTTCATTCTGCAAGCTAAATAAGCCAAGATCTTTAGACTCTATCATTTGACAGTCTTTTCAGCCCTTTGATCATCCCAGTAAGCCCTTTCTGCACCTGTTTTGGTTTCAACTCATCTTCTTTAATGCAAGTGACCAACTGCACTTTGCATTTAGACTGAATCCTACCTGTCTGTATGCAGTGGCACCGATAGAGCTCTCCCCGAGCCCCACGTGTAAACATTTTGGGCACTTCATGTCACCAAGTCCCTTCTGTGAGGCTGCCTTCTGTGCTGAAAATAATTCCCAACTTTGCAACAATTTCAATAACACTCTACAACTTTTTTTATGGCAAGATGTTTAATGCACCAAATAAAAACAGGGAATAAAACCAGCTCAAGGACCGATCCATAAAAACTCCCCTAATAGCTTCACTCCAGTCTAATACCTTTCAACACTCCCCATAGCTGTCTCCTCTTCAGTTTTTTCACCATCTATCATACAAATCTTCTATTAACACCATCTATTGGACCCACTGTAGCAAATGCTCTCTTCTGCAGGTCATACCTAACACAGCCCTGCTGATTAGCACAACCTTATTTCCCATTTCTAGAAAAAGAAACTCCTACCAAAAATGAAATACTAGGCTTGGCTGAAACTATTTATCCAGCTTCAGTTAACTCATCTGGCACATAATTCCAGGTCCTCCTCTAGTCTTTCATTTAAAAGCGTGTCCCTACACCCCAAGCACAACTCAAGTCGGACTGACAGCCCTCCAGCTTCCTCAGTCGTGCCCCCAAACACACAGAAACCGTGTGGCCAGAGGGTCCACAAACACTCGAGGCTGGTGAACGCCTGCATTGCCTCGGAGAGAAGCAAACTCTCCCTCGTCCGGGCTTGCTCCCACCTTTGCGCCACATCTTGCAGTGACCCAGGAGGGAAACACTGTGGCTGAAGACAGCCCTTCTGCTTGGCCAGATTGTTTTCCAGTCCCCTGCTTCAATTCACTGGGCAGCAACAGAAACACGTGTGTCAGCAGAAGGGAGGGGATGGATGGTTGGAAGGAAAATAGCCACTTCCTTCAGCAGTGGTGTCAGCTGCCCCTGCTCCCTTTGTTCATCACACGACAGGGGATCCCCCAGCCCCGTGTTACCACGCCAAGGAGTCTATCAGAAATACTGGCTAGCCCAGTTAGCAGCCATGTTCAGGCTATACTGCATTTACACTCCCGCCTGAATACACTGTGTTTGTAAAGACTCCTGCTCCCTTGTCATTTATATAGCTTAAAAAGTTTTTGCCTTATATTTTAGTATACGTCTCAGGGCCCCAGTCAGCTTTATTGCAGTAATTTCCATTTCATCCCCGTGCTTCTGTGCATCTTAAGACGCGTGCTTTTCTGCAACCTGCTCTTCTCACATTCCTCACAAACCCTCTGCCAAGTGCCCACAGCCTATTAGTCTCCAAACCCTTCCCAGCAGATTCACCCTTGCTGGGATACCGTTTCCACAGGATTTCTGCATCTTGGATGAAGTTTCAAGTTGCCTTCACATTCAGAGCCATAAGCACCTTGTTGAACTGGTCCTCTTCAGACCTCAAAATTTGCCCTTTCAAATTAGCTACAGGCCTGCTTCTTGCAACTCTTCTGCTTAATACGGATTTACTCAGGAAGACATGAATCACAGTTACGGCTAAAAGACATCACAGGTTTTTGATCACAGGAGCGCCAGGTTTTCCAGAGCAGTGCTGCTTGCGCAGAAAGCCTGACCGCTCCTCGCAGCTCAGCCGCTTCACCATTTGTACTGTTTACCAAAAGGCACTTCTATTATTTTACACACAAGCGGAAGGGTGTTACACCTCCTGCCGTAGCCGTTATCCCTCCTGGGATTTGACCACTCAGCCTAGAAGTCTGTGCCTTCACTCAGGCAAACTGCATTTCATTCTCCCTCCAAAAATTGTTGTGCACTGCAACTGTCCTGTTTCCAGGTTCACCTCAGCCACAGGTGCCTGCATGTACCATGATGGACAGATAATACAGATTATTAAAAAAAAAAAAAAAAAAAAATCAATCAATCTGAAGCATATGGAATTGCTTTAGATTGGAGGTGTTTAACACTATCAGGAAAGTGTGAATGATACTGCATGGTAATTTATTTATCTGTCCTGTTCTTAGATCTCTGTAATGACCATATACTTGGCCCAAATGCCGTTCCCAACATGCACCTTCAACCTGTTTTTTTCTTCATGTTGTTCCTGTGCACCTTGACCTACCATTTGAAGGGCTGAACAATTCCCTTCCCTTGTTTTCACCGGGACATAAAAGATACTTTTTGAATGCAGGAAAACCAAATCCTTACCTACACCAAGCAATTTTCAGTAAACGGAAGAATTGTCCCTTTTTTGTCAAAAAAATTTCTGTTCACCCGTCTTTGTAGCTGCATAGTCCTTCCAGGACTGTGGGGGCCCAAACAAAGCACAGAACGCTGCAGGTGCAGCCCTGCTGGGATAATAGAGGCGTATCGTCACCTCCCTGCACACTTACTGGGAAAACATGTTTCTTCAAGGACAGTACTCTCCCTCTCTTTCTTCCTCCTCCTCCTCCCGCTCCCCAGTAGTTTTAGGAGCAAAAAGCAGGTTTAGTGTCCCAAAAACATTGCGACAAACAAATTTTCAGTTAATTTTTTGAAGGACAGCAATTTATTACCGTGTTATAAGCAGTCCTAAATCTCACTTTGCTGCACACACCCTGTAAGTCTGAAAGCCAGAGGTGAGGAGCCTCCCTCCCTGGCTCCAGATCTGGGCTCTTCAGCTCTGCCCCAGCTGCCCTGTGGGCACATGAAGCCTCTCTCTCCCTCTACCATCCCCTCTCCTTCCAAGCATTCCTAGCCCTCTTCTCCCTCCCCAACAACTCCACCATCTCCCCTCCTGCCTTCCTCCTCCCCGCTGCACAGCTCCCCTTGTAGCTGCTCCAGATCTTCCAACTCCCAATTTTCCTCCTGAGTATCCAGCCTGAGCTGCCTTTTGCCACCTGTCAAGGACACAAGGAGCAATGGAGACACCAGCATTTCACAGAATCATAGAATTGTTTGGGTTGGAAGGGACCTTTAAAGGTCATCTAGTCCAACCCCCCTGCAGTAAGCAGGGACACCTTCAGCTAGAGCAGGTTGCTCAGAGCCCCGTCCAACCTGACCTTGAATGTTTCCAGGGATGGGGCATCTACCGCCTCTCTGGGCAGCAATGTTTCACCACTCTCATCATAAAAAATTTCTTCTTTATATCTAGCCTGAGGAGTGGGTCAGGTCTGTGTCCATGGGAGATTGGTGGGGCAGGGATGCCAGCAGTGGGATGTAGCACAGCTCTCTATGGCAGGAGAGCCTGGGACAGCAAGAGCAGCTGAGGTGAGGGTGCCCCATGGTCCTGCTGTGCTCGAGGTAGCACAGGACTGCCTCAGAGGACAGCCTGCAGTGAGAACCCCATGGTGTGGGTGCTCATCACTGCCTGCCATGTGAGTGCCAACTGTCGCTATTCCCAAGGGCAGCGGTGCAGGGCAGGCTGCGGGTGGGGACAGCCCATGAAGGCACGAAGGTCGTGGAACTGATCAGAAAGACCTCCATGGCACGGCACCAAGGAGCACAGCTAAGACACGTTTGCTAACACTCTTGCCAGAGGTGTTGGCAAGAGCCGTTTGGCACTTGGGAAGGAAAAAGGTCTTCGTGTCTCGTCTTAACACCCTTCGGGTCCTGTCTGTAGTTTGGATTTTTCCTCCTCTCCAGTGACAAGCACAGTAGCTGTTGTGAAACATGATGAGTCATAGCTGCAGCCTGCAAGGGGAAGGCAAGGTAAGGGAGAGCAGGAACAGAGCGAGACGGGAGGGAACGCTGCCGTCACTAACCAGCCTCCAAGTCATCGCTACCACTGGCTTCACTGCAGTACCACATACATCTATCTTCAGCTTTCCCTGGCTAAATCCGTGGGATGAGGAGGAACTTGAGAACAGCCACGCCATGTTACACGTTGCAGCCTGAGAGCAGCGTGAGAGTCGCTGTGCTCTTTTAACCAGAAGATGCAGTAGGAACTGCTCCCTGTAATGGTGGCAAGTTGGGAAGAGTTTGTCAGGCAGCTAATCTAGGAGGAAAGCAGCACTCTGAGAAGGCCAAGAAGAACATGTCTGGATCAAGATATGCTGAAACTGCCTTTACTGTTGCCTTTCATGAAAATTGGCAGCGATAGCCCATCCTGGCTGCTCTGCTTCGCCATATGTCCCATCTCCAGTGGCACCACAAATATGCTGAGAAAAATCTTCCCGTGCCAAATGTTTCAAAGACAAATATAGATGAATAGAAGTCTTTTAGGTCACTGATTTGATTCACACCTAACGTATTTTTCACGCAGTAATTTGAATATAAATATGATAGTGTCATAGACACAGGGCATCTATTCCGACAGCGTCAAGTGCTGCAGTACTGAATGCCTTCAGAAACACACCTGCTTATATCCACAATGCTGATGTAGAGAAGGACCAGGTATTTCTTGGGTTGTTACTCAGTTGTGCATGGGAAACAGTTTTCCCACCTTAAAAAACATGTTCAGAGGCTCGTAAGCATACCTGCTCCATGACAAAGCTGATGCTATTCACGGCCCTTAGTGAAGAAACCAAATCAGAGGGACCCACCTCCCAGCACAGGCAGCACAAGGACAACTTACTGGTGCTACAGAACAGTTCAACTCACATGACTGCTCCACTTAATTCAGGTGAAAAACTTGAACCTCACTCTATCACCTATCAGCCTCAAAACTAATTTCATTTAAACTGATCTTCTCTCTTGCCAGAAAGATAATTCTGTGCTGGATTGTGCCTTGCTTCTGGTTCAAACTGCAACATTTATTCCCAACAGAGAACTTCACTTTCAATTAATTGCTTTTTTTTTTTTTTTTGAACAAAACCAAAAGCAAAACACGGTCTCTTAAAAATGTCCAGCGAATTCTACATAAAAATCTGCTCTGAGGCCTGCTTATCTCAGTGTTTCTACAAGCGCTGACAGTTGCTGAAATATAGGCACTAGGACTGCTAGTGTTGACAAGACTTTAAAGCATCATCACACTGAGTAGCCATTAGAGGTTATATTTCATTGGAAGTAATGTAATTCAATTACCATCACTCTTTAGTGTGTCCCATCTCTGGAGGCTGACAATAAGCCATATCATCCATCAGATTTTAACCTGAACTTTGCATTCTGGCCCTATAGATTGCCAGTTCTCCATTATGAATGGCTTCATATTTTTAGTGTCATTTCTTAAGGAAAGGAGGTTATCCAATTATATTGTACATCCATCTGCCTGCCTGCCTGTCCTTAGCTTTTCAGCCAGTTTCAATCAGGAGGCAAAGGTCTTCAAGAAAATGAAGTTCCTATCAGTTTTGCAACTAATCAGAGGCAGGGTAAAGAAGAGAAATCATTTGCACGTCCCACTTGGGAGTGGTGATCTTTGTAATCCCTGCACAGTGACAATCTGGTGAGCATGGACAGCTAACGCTGTCTCTTCCTCCATGCAAGAAACACAAAAGGCAATTTGTGTTCCTGCAGGGACAAAAGGTCAGGGAGACCCATGTCTTGGACTGTGAGACACAAACCCTTAGGAAAGAAGACTCTTTTAGAACTGCTGTTCACAGAACAACTATTTCATTAACATGGTGAGCATAGTAATTTACAAAGGATTTCTTCTGCATATTTCTTCAGCAAAGAATGTTTTGAGTAGTTCACTCTGACAGTCAAACATATTGAAGTCAAACACAAAATATAAATCGCACAGAAAAGTGATGTAACATTTGCTTTCCCAAGTCTATGTATTTAAGTTCTATCAATAACTAGATTTTCTTTTTCTGAGTATCTGAAGTGTACAGCAACTGATTCACTGTTTATGTGTTTTAAATGATTACTCTTACTAATGATTATCAACATTACTGATTCATATTACTGTTGTTGTTCTGCCTTTTTGCTGCCTAACTGAACCATAAACGTACTCATGACTTCGCCAGTTCTTTATCCCATTTATCAGCTGCACAAAGATTATGACTTACGACAATTTACTCACTACTCACAGGCAACTTGTTTACCTCTGTCATGGCATGCATTCCCTTTCTCTCTTCCTCTCCATCCTTCCAACCTTTTCCTCCTCTATATTACCATTTATGCTAAAACCCTTTTCTTTGGCCTTTCCCACTCACTGGTTCTCACTATCTGTGCATCTCCCCTTCTCCCATGTCCACACATTCTCCATCCCAGCCTTGCCCCTCAATTCTACCGCCTCTTTTTCTGCCTCCCACATACACTGTCATGATCTGTACATTCTGACTGCCTCCCCTAGCCTGCTTGTTGCTCAGAAGACCGTCCTCTTCCCCCTCTACCTTCCCTCTCTCACGCAAAATGTTATTAGAAGAGGATTAGTGAACCTGGACACCCCCATAAAAACACTTCTGCGGGACCTTCCTGGTCTCGCTTCCTCACACTCCTCCATGGATCACATATATGGAAGCTGGACTTCCCTCTTACTCCTTCTGTTTTCACCTGCCCACTCATCACCGCCTTCTCATGTCTCCTCCCACTCTCACTGCTGTCCCACTCCGTTCCCCGCCTGCGCTTTTCCCAGTTACTGTTACTCCCCTCTGACACAGGTATCTTCAGCTACACCCAAAGCCACTCTCTATCACTTTAACTCCTTTTAGAGAGTCTCTCTCTGCAACAATTTACACCATCAGTCAACATTGTCACCTTCTCATCCGTGCTTCTAATGAACCCCAGTGAATACACAGCCTCCCTTCACTTAAGCCTTCGAGCCTGCCATCCTCTTCCTCAAGTACAGCTGCTTCCCCAGTCCTTGTCAGCTTCGGAGGTTGACACTTTAATGCTAGAAGAGGTTGCCTTCTACTGTTTGGGGAGTTACCTGCTCGATTTCAGATTCCCCCTGCCCACGATCTACCCAGGGTGTGAACCCCAGTGCAGGTCAGATGTCTCAAGTATTCCCAGGCAGGGTCCCCACACACCCACACACTGCTCTGCTGCAAGGCAGCCCGTGCTGCCGAGAACAGTCACCCATCAGCTGCAGGTGGGCTGCTTCGCCAGCCTAACTCCCACATCTCAAATACCAAGTTTTACTCCTCTCCCACACCCGTTACTCCCTCCTGCTGCATTCCTCAGGGAGCACCAGCTGAACTTTCAGGACAAGACCACCAAGCCTCTTGCCCTCATTCCTATATTTTTTATAACTTTTGTCCACTCCTATTTCTCATTCCCTCATCCACATACGCCACCCTTTACATCCCCCTCTACTTTCTGTTGTCAATTCCTAGAAAGCTCTCTGCCTAAGCACAAAAGACATAGACTTTGTCTTGGTTTAGGTCTCTACTGAAAGGACGTGTTTACAAATCTTACAGTACATCCTTTAGTCTTCAGTGACCAGCTCTGGCCATCAGTCTCCATTGCTTATATCTAAATTGTTGTCCGTCCGCATTATTCCTCATTCCTGATTTTGTCACCTTTTCCCTCTCCCGTATTTGTTATACCACCCACAGGGTCTTGTTTCGAATCAGACTGCAAGATATTTAGAGCAGAAACAGTGCCTGTACAGCACCTGGGGGGTGCAAGAGGGGCTTGTAGGAGATCACAAGTATTCTTCCCACGGAATGTAAGGATCATGACTGCCCAAGGCTAGTGGGAACTTACCGAGCCGTACAGTTCCCCTTTCTCATTCATTCCAAGGTAGAGTCCACTGTCGACTCCTCGGATGCTGACCAAGCCCACTGCTATACTGATAAATTCCAGTATACCTATAAAATGCAGGAAAAAACAAACAGTGTAGATATTGTTTCCATTGAAAGATACTTCTTTTCAGATGTGACTGATTCTTGCCCGACAAGAAGCTATTTTCAAAAGCGTTTTCCCATTTTGAGAGTTGTTGGGAGGAAGATGAGGAATAAATGAATGTATCTTAAAGTATGGTACTTGAACAGTGAAGTCCTTAAAAGATTACTCTCAATCTTTCTCATGTAAACACAGATCTAAAGCTCACTCATATTCTGATTTGCACAACATATAATACATTCAAGCTTTTAATACACACAAGCTTTTAGATTGCCAAAATTAGCAGTATTAAAGGACCCATGAACTTTGTCTTGCAAAATAAATTCTGAAAAAATACATTTGAATCAGAATTGCCCGATGAAAACAGCATTACACATGGAACCAAAAGATGTACTTCCAGGCAGCAGTGCATTAGGAATATGGGGAAATATTTACTCACAGTATTATCTTCCAGAGGGTTGAGAAATTAAAATCTTTAGTCCAGAGTCTCACACATTTCTGTCTAGATAGTAACCGTTCTCTCTGGTGGGTTATTTATTACTCATCTCAAATTCGAGAATTAAAATATTCTAAACTCAAGCAATAGTGCATAAATGATTAAGTCTTCCCGTGCACGTAACAGCAAGCTCACGCAGACGTTTAAGCACTAGAGATAAGAATGTTGTGCAGAGAAGCACCGCTTCTGCAAAGCTCCTAGGTTCAGCATCAATGTGCACAGTACAGCAAGTATCTGCATCAAATATCAGCTCATCTGGTTCTGAGGGTTTGGGGTTTTTTTTGGCAGCCTGCCCTGCAAATTGCTTACCTCTTCAATGAGGATGCTACCAGCCAAACCTTGCATAAACCTAGAAGTCTTGTGGAAAAAATGGAAATTGCTTCCTATCTGGGAGCGCTTGTGCAAGACCATGGTGATCTCACAGGAGTTATCCAGCAATGCTCAGAAGCACGCTGCTGCATCACGCTACTTTCTGAGCCACAAAAGAAAGCACAGGGTAGCATGTTCGATATATTTTGTGAATTTTCACGTCTCGGCACACCACGTAACTATTTTTAAAGCTTACTGCAAGCTATACTTACATAAAATAATAAAATAACAGTATAGTATGTGTTGAGCCTCACGTGGCCAATAAAAAAGCACTTTTGTGGATTTTTTGAACAATTAATTTGGCAACTCCCACCAAATAGTTGTGCACTAATCAATAACAGGCATGAATGACATAAATCTAACACAGCACAAGCTGAAGCCAATAGGGAAAATTTATGGCCAGGCTAATGTAAAGATGAAATGTATTCCCTGCAAGGGACTATTGATCATTACCTTATATATTATTCAGTACTACAAACACCATAGTCTTATTGTTTTGATAACCCTGTTTGAAGGCCTGGGCATCCTAAATTAGTCTCTACATATGCAGAAATAAAAAATACTGAGAGGAAATATTTAGTAATTGTGGAAATTTTTTTAAAGTAATAAAAAGTGGTAGCATGCTGTTTATCCGTTATATCTAGTATGTCAGATACAATCGATCCATTGAAACAGTTTAAACATTTCCATTATATCTGGACACGCAATACTTCCAGATTTCTTACTAAGGCTTTTTCTGTAAAGCTTTTACCAAACTATCATATTACCTGATACATATTACCAAGCAATTTTAACTGAGGTTAAATTTTATGTTAAGTGTATTATACCATACTATAGATAAGTTAGTAAGTCTGGCACCTTTCACATCAGACTTTAATTGTTGTCCTCATTTCAAATACTTGGGCGCATGCTCCTTAGTGTGTCAAAAGAACAAAAAAAGCACTGTCACATCCTCTTGTAAGTGCAGAAGATGCATTTAAGGTACTTGGCAAAGAGCATCCACATATTTGAGATCAGAATAGAGACTTCTTCATTTGAAACATTCAAAAGCCTATTCACAGCAAGTTTTACATTACTGTTAAGTCCTTCAAGAGATTATCTGGGGCCAAGCATGCAGTCTTACACAAGACTTGCCAGTTTAAGGATTGCATGATTTGGCTCAACACTCCTGTGAATATTTTCACTCTATAGTTTCTATAATATACAGGTATTACTTAGGACTGAACAAGATCTTAAAATACATATTCCTCTTCAAAATGAGGCTGCACCAAACGAAAAATCAGGACAGCTCCAAACATTAAAAGCTAGGGCCCTATTTATAGCCAAAAATGGGGAAAGGGAGACAAGGAGAGAGGAAATAACTGTTTCAGTACATGGGATGCTGAGTATCTTCTTGTCAAGACACTGAGCATTTTCCTTAATGAAACCACTTCAAGGCAGAGACCCACTCCTCCATAGAGAGGTTAGGAAGAAAGTTTTGGGGAAAGTTACTCCTTACATGTCCCCATCAGCCCATCAGGCACCTTTTTCCACATGATCTGACTTCGGCCATGCTGAACGGCAGCAGGAATCATAGAATTTTTGAATTGGAAGGGACCTTTTAAGGCCAGCCTTGCTCTCCTGCCAGGCTCATAGGAGAGAGGAGGTGGGTCGTTCACTCAATGTGAAATTTTAACTTCCATCTAGTGTAGCTCTGGTGAAGAAATGACCTAGGGAAGCATTTGCCTTGGCTTTAAGCAATGAACATCCCTGCAACTACGCATCTTTTTGTTGTTGCTGGTCCACCCTTTGCACATTTTTGTCTTTGGCTATATACAGGCTTTCTTTTGTATGGCTGGATTGAAGCCGTTTAGCTTCCACTTAGCGTCGTAACGCATCATCTGCGACAAGGAACACGGTAAACAAGCATCTCCGCCGGCCGCCGCTCGGTACGACCCCCGGGGAGCGGGGAGCGCCGGCGGCCGGAGCTGCTCGGCCCTGTGTTCAGCCAGCAGCCGCTCGCCCCCCGAGGCGAGTGAAAGCCTTTCGTGGCTAGGGAGCTGCCGGGAGGTCAGCCCGGGGCCGGGGGCCGCGGCCCCCCCGCGCTCCCCCCGCCGCCTCCAGCGGCCGCTCCGCCTGCAGGACGCGGGTACGCGCCGGGAGCGCGGAGGGCGCAGCCCCCCGGGGGGCAGCGGGGCCCTACCTAGCGTTTAAGCTCTCACAGCGCCCTTGTCCCCTCGCTCCCAGCCACCCCCCCCCGCCGCCAGCCACCCCCGCGTCCCCTCCCCGCTGCGACGCTCAATACCGGGGTAGACTGCGGGGGCCGCTCGGACCCCGAAAACCCGTCTCCCGGGGGCCAGAGGCCTCCGCAGGCACCATCCTCCCTCCCCACCCTGGCCTGCCGGCTCCCCCCGGAGTCCGCAGAGGCGGGGGGCAGCCCCAGCGCTCCGCAGCCCCCCGCACCCCGCAAGGCGAGGTGGGAGGGCGGGCGGCTGCGCGGCTCCCGCAGATGATGAACGCAGCGGTTCCTTGCAGCAGCAGGTCCCGGGAGCGGAGGTCACCTGCTGACAAGCGCCTTTTTTTTTTTTTTTTTCCTTTTCCTGCATGCTCCTATTTTTTTAATGCTGTGCATGCAGTACTTGTGCTGACGCACAGAGGCACGCCTCTCCGCTGTTACAGAGTTCCTGAATTTACAATGACTCCACTGTCTAGCAAATGCCCTA
Organism: Phaethon aethereus; assembly: GCF_964289735.1. Classification (NCBI taxonomy): domain Eukaryota; kingdom Metazoa; phylum Chordata; class Aves; order Phaethontiformes; family Phaethontidae; genus Phaethon; species Phaethon aethereus. Next base: position 202,147,282 of record NC_138575.1, read on the forward strand.
GACTAAAGGAGACTGCATCAAAAAAAAACCCCAAAAAACCACAACCCAATTCTTTTTGTCACCCAGGAGAGATAAGGCTTTGATCACCTGAGACCGCGTTGCAGGAGGGGGACCGAGCCGGGCTTTCCCGGGGAGCGTTTCTTTTAGAGATGGACATCTTGCTGCAGGAATTGCGAAACGCCAGGGCTCCCAGAACCGGGCGAGTATAGACACACAATATGGCTCGGTTTATTGTATGCAGTAGGCACACATCCAACATAGCATCACAAAAGAATTACTCTTATCTGATGTCTCTCCAGAGGTGTGTGCGTGTGTGTGTGTGCGTGTGTGTGTGCGCGGGGAGGGGGATTCCCACAGGGCAGAACCCAAAGAGGAGTTTACGCGCAGCCCCCGGGGTTTTCTCTTTGTCCTCCTTATTCCTGGAGGAAAACTTCCTTCTGACTCGTCCCCCGCCACGCACACGCACAATCGCACACACGCAGGTTTCCCGCACACGCTCAGAGGAGACCAAGTCAGCCTGCTCTCCCCCGGGCAGCTCCCGAGTTAGGATGCAGACCTTCCCAGGATCATCGGAAGACTTTGCAATCACTGAAACCCAAATAGCATCTGCTGTTCGGTGACCTCCCGTCAAACACAACAGCAATGTCACGGCACCGACCCCTCCCCGCCCCCAAATAAGCCGGTAGCCGCGACGCATCCCACAGCTTTGCCGTGCCCGACCCCGGACCGAGCAGGGGCATCACCGGCGCACTCCACGGGAGAAGAGTTGTCACCAGGGCGCACCTTGGGGAGGAGAGGGCGATCAAACCGAGAAGGGAAAAAAATCCCAAACAAACACAAAAAAACACCTATTTAAAGCCAAGGCGCTGCAAGGGCTGGAAGAGCTGCCCCTCAGAATTGTCAGCTTCCTACAGCTGCGGCTGGAAAGCCATTTTTAAAAATAGACGCCGCGAATAACGTGGTCACCGCCGCCTTGCGAAGGGAACAGCTGGCGGCCCTCTCGGGGGCGGCGGGGCGCCGCGGGGTGCCGGCCCCCCCCGCCACGGCTGCCTACACCTGCCGGCGCCCCGCACCGCGCCCCCGGGCCCCGCACCGCGCCCCCCCGGCGCCGCACCGCGCCCGCAGCCGCGGCGCGTAGGGGGCAACCTGCGGCTGCAGTTCAGCAGCCACGCACGGCGTCTTGCCTATGTCAAGGAAAACGCCTGGGTGCACAATTCCCCCATTCCCCGCGCTGCGCGGCTGCCCAAAACACTTTCCGCACTTTTTCTGCATGGATATTGCGACCCCGGGAGCTGCCACCCCCGCACACACGCCTCCCCCCTACACACAACCCCCCAGGGACCCCGGGCGGGCGGCGTGGGAGGGCAGCAGAGCCTGGAAGCAGCGTGAGAGTGTCAGGGAGCAGCGGCGGAGCCGGGGATGGAGGATAAACCTGCGACCATGCGAGCCTGAGCCCTCTGCCTTTCCCTCCCCCCCCGCCCCTTCTCTTCTGCGCCCTTTGGAGATCATCTCCTACAACACCGGCATTATCTCAACAGCTTCACAAAGCAATAAAATACAGTTTAGATATCGTTCAACATCTGGCATTAAAATACGGGGGAGGGGGGGAGGAATCACCACAGGTCTTTTGTTTTTACGACCGAATTTAAGTGCTGTCAGGTTGGTTCACTCACAAGTTAACTCCTTCCAACAGCTGGGAGCGTGGCGAGTAACCTGGCATATTTTCCTCACCCCTCCTTAAAAAAAAAAAAAAAACAACAACAAAAACAACAAACCAAAGAATCAGTTCATCCAGGCTGTTTTAGTTACTTTTCGTACATTCTATCTGCCGGGCCTTTAACAGTCTCCCTGGCAGCGAAGAAGCTCCAGGCCCACTTGACTCGCGTGTGCGTGTGTGCACGCACCGGCTCCTAAGAGCGGCCGAAGCCCTTGAGCCCTCCAGCCCTCGCTGCTGAGTCACAAATAACGTCCCCCTTGGAAATGAAATGCAGGGAATGCCCTCCCAAATTCGCGGCCCGCTTGACACGCCACCCGGCTGGGGAAAGGCAGGTTTGGGGCGGGCGGGTCGGGGGCGAGCGCGGAGCCCACCTGCGTGCCCGCCTCCCCGGGGCGCCGGGCGGGCGGCGGGAGCCCCGCGGCCCCCGAATCCCCGCCGAGAAGCCGACGGGGCCGGGTTTGCAATTCAGGCAGTTACCAGGGCAGGTAATCGGCAGAGAAAACGAAAGAAAAGCCCTCGTTAATTTGCGTACAGGACGACAGCCACTCCCTTCAGGAAACTCGGCGAATTTTAAATTGTAGTGGTTAATGATTAAAAACACTTTAAACTCGCGAAATCAAACCATTCAGCAGAAACGTCCCGAGCAAAAATTCCACCACCACCACCTCCCAGTACGTGTCTGCTCTGAAGCAGAACTTGGGGCTACACCGACATCGCTGCCGAGCACCCGGCGAGGGCTCCTGCTCCGCGGCGGGGCTGCCGCTGCTGCGCGGCTGCGGTCCCGGACACCGTCACTCTTCCCCCTCGGCGGCTCAGCCACCGGCACGAACCCCCCTCCCCGCCCGCCTCGCACCCTCCGCCGTCCCCCCGCCCGCAGTTCTGCCCCATTATTTCATCACATGACCGCTAAAGGGTTAAGGATAATACCTACCAAATCTGCTGTGGTCTTGCCTGGTTCCCTGGATAGTACCATTGGGGAAGATTTCTAAATGAAATCCAGTCCTGCAGTATAGCTGCCTTCGCCTGAGGATCCCCTTTAAATGGTCCAAGTCCGTGACCGCAGGCCCCCTGGGTAGCCCACCTGCCTCAGACTGACCCAGGTGGTCACTTAACAAAACCGGACTATCCACCGGCAAAACGGGCACATTCCCAAAGGGTACTGCATCCTGCACACCGAAATAGTTCCCAACTTCACCTAAGGGAGCCATCAGAAGATTCTGCTTTTAGAGAATAAGAATAAACAATAATGATGGTGCCAAACCCAGGAGATATAAGATTAGGTATATTCCACTCCTCTCCCCTCCCTAGCGCAGTTACAGAGAAAATGTTCTTTCTTCAATCCATTAAATGCATAAATAAAAGTAATATTCTGTTTTGACTGGTACAGGTTCAAGGTCAAACCAGTTAGTCTAAGAAACCACCACTTTATACTCACACACTGACATATTTATAAACATATAGATGTGTATATCTATATAAATGCATATATCCCCAGCTCTTAGCAAGCAATACGGTCTTCAGCCCATCCAACTGTAATAAAGAAAAAAATCCGTAGTTTCTCCATTTGGTTTAAGATAAGAATGACCATAGCAACTTAAATACCTAGGCGTTATAGGGATTTTTTTTTTTTAAGATGCACAGGCTACGTCAGGATTTATGGATTCTGACTCCAGAAAGGCATGCGCTGTTTTTACTCTATAACAGACTGCATACATCAGCATGAATCCTGCAAAGGGGGAGGGGGGAAATCTCACGTTGTTGGCTGAGATAAATCCAAAAAAAAAAAAAAAGGAAAAAAGAAAAAAGGAAAAAAAAAAACTTTTGACGTCCAAATCTATTATCCAGAATTCTCAGGAGGCTCAGCAGATGTCCACTGGTTTAGGATTTTTGACGATCCACAAGCAAAGCAGCAACATACAAGTGCTTGTGTCTGTCTTGGCTGGCTCGGAACAGGTGTTGCTTCTGCAGGGCTCCCTGTGAAATGTTGTACTCCAGCGCCCAGCTGCAGCTCTTGACTGTGGATCTCCATCCAGCACGCAGAGTGGCGCAGGAAGAGGCATTGGGCTGGGTTTAAGGTAGTCCCGATTGCCGCTGGAAGGATTCTCCGCGGTCCTAGCGCTCAGCCCTACCTGCTGCAATACAGAGCCGCTTCCAGCGCCAGGCAGGGCGCCGAGCGGCCCTTGCTGCTCTGCGGCAGCGCAGCGCAGGCCGACACGCAAATAAGTGGGCGAAACTTTGGGGGGGTGGAGGGGAAGGAAAAAAGTGGCGCGATGCTAAATATACCGAGCCCGCCCGCTGCGGGAAGCGGGCTCCCGGGGAGCTGCCCGCACAGCCCGAGTCCCCCTTGGGCATGGCGGGGGGGCGCGGGGCGGGCAGCGCCCCGCCAGCCGGCCCCGGCCGCGCCTCAGGTAACCGGGCTGCCGCTGGCCCCAGCGGGGCTCAGACTCGGCTCGGGAAGGCAAACCGGCGGGGCCGCGGGAAGTTTGGGAGCCGGGAGCTGCGGGGGAGCCGGAGGGAGGGGTCGTTATGGCCCACGCCGCATGTTTTTTTTTTCTTTCTCCACTCCGGCCCTCCGCAGCCTTCCCGCCTCTGCCTCAGCGCTGCCGAGCCGCAGGCCGGTGCCGGGAAACGAGGAGGAGAAGGAAGAGGCTGGGAGGGCAGTTTCGGGGGTGCCGTCGCCGCCCGGGGCGCTCCGGGGGCGAACCGCGGCTCCCGGGCTCGGCCCAAGTTTCTAAGAGCGCGGTGGAGGGCGGGGAGAGGCGGGAGGGGGCACCGGGGGGGGGGTTGGTGCCGATGCTCAGTGCGTGTCCCCCAAAGCAAAAAAAAAAAGAGTGATTTAAACCGGCAGGAGAGTAGCCGGCGCGGGGGAGAGGATTTCTGCTGCTGCTTAGGATGCGAGGACTGGCGGTGTCGTGGTTTTGCCGCGCTCTGATCGAGCAGCGTTAATTAGCGGAGGGACAGCAGGGTCTCCGGCCTTGGCAGAAGGGCTGCTGGGGCAGCGCTCAAGCACCAGGGATGATGCAGAGGCTCGCATGAGGGAGAGCGCAGCCCCGGGAGCCCGTTGAATTAAATGCAAAACCTAAAGACAGGCTTTTTTGGGGAGGGGCGGGGGGCGAAGAAGTGGAGAGGAAACATAGTATCTCGGGGGTTGGGGGGGAGGTTGAATGGTGTGAATGATGGTGTGCACCGCTCGCGGCCCAGGAAGGTCACTGGTGGAGGCTGGAAACAGAGCTCCAGAGGAGAATTTTGCAACGGGGTTAATTAAAAATAATTGACTCTCTGCATGTCCTCCTGTGCGGTGGGCATGCGGTGGAGGGGCCGGCTCTCTGCCCCGTCCCCACTGCAAAAGCCAGCAGCCCCGCTCTGCCCGGTGCAGCCTTTCTGCATCCCCCCACTTGCCACCGTGACTGGAGGGAGAGGAGGGAGAGACCTCTAGTTTCCGTGTCCAGCCGGGAAACTGCAGCAGGGAACGGCTGCATCCCAAATCCCCATGGACCTACAGGGAACTGACATGCTCCATGCCAGTGGCCATGTGCCACCTCCCTCTCATTTGACTCCATCGGTCTTTACTGCTATTTGAAGGACAGGATTCAGAAGCTTCAGAGCAGGGTCCCATCACACTCGTTCCGTACAAACCCTCAAAAAGAAACAGTTGCTGCATGTCAGTCCATGCATTTTGACGTGCAAGAGCAGACAAGCACCCCCAACCCCACAGCAGGAAAGTCAGCGCTCTCTGGTAAATACTTCCATAGCATTTACCCTACATTATCGGGTTTAAGGACACTGCTCACACACACACGCCAGTTATATCCACGTGAACAACTGCAGAATGACTTGGGAAAAACTGCAGAACTCACCATGTCAAAAATCATTATTCTTTATCATGGCAGTACCCAGAGGCCCCATTGAGGGCTCACAGTCCCATTGTGTCGGATACAGTAGACACATGTAATAAGAGAGATGGTCTATGCCCAAAGAGCTTATGATCTTAACCCATGATGAAAGACAACAGGTGTATACTACAGACCCATGGGGGAAGGATAAGGGAAAAGCAGCCTTGAGAATAAAAAGCAACAGGCCTGGCCAATGACAAGTGTTTGGTGTCAGAAGGAAGTTTTAAGGAGATTTGAAGGAGAACAATAAAGGAGCTTTACGGTTATTAATGGGAAGGTTTTTCCATGCATAATGGCTGGAAGAGAACATAAAATGGCTTGTTAGGAAATTGGACTGCTGAAAAGGTCTGGGCTACTGGCAAAGCTGAGGGAATACTACAGAGTGACTGAGGGGTCTGGTATCTGGTGTGGTCTCAGTCTAGGAACTGGGCAAGAGGCTCCCACCTCTTTTCCAGTGCTTTAAAATTTACATTCCTAGTCCCAATGAAGAGTATTATATAGAATTTTAATCTTTTCTCTAGTCCAGGCTTCAGTATTTTCTATCTTGTACTTCACACCAGCATACCTTATGAAAAAAATCTGAAGGTAAAGAAGAAAGTATTAGTACAGCTGCTTTTTTTTTTTTTTTGTAAACCCACAGATTATTTGCTATAGGAAGTTTAGTGTTAGAAAAGTGTTATCTAAGTTGAGGCTTTGATGTCTGAATTACTCATAAGTATCAAAGCCACACATGAATTATGCAGGACATCCCCAAAATTACGCCCATCTGTGAGTAGGTGGTGTTCCAACCCTGCTTCACATAAAATCTATGTGTGATGTGTAATGTCAAACTTACCCCGTACAGAAGTTTGGCTTTACTGATAGCTGGGGCTGTATTACAAACCTACACTTTTATCCCCAAGACACTGAGGCAGGAACATCCTTACCCCTAGCTCCCCTCTACTTGAGATTCACACCCACTTCACTTATACCCTCCTGGAATTAAAGACTGCATCTGTCACAGTGAGTCATCAAGAACTTACTCATCAGCTTTATGCAGGATTTTAACTCCTGTGAGCAGAGCTGGTCAGAAGGATCCTGCGTTTCTTGAGGAGTTCCTGGCACACATTCTCCTCACACGTACCACATTAACGTGACACCTCTAGCAAGTTTTAGACATTATGACTTTTTTTTTCAAAAAAAAAAAACCTGTTTCACCTGTACTCTGACAACCAGTTCAGCTTTACATTAACTTTTCACATATAAATTTTTGAGTGTCATTTAAAAAAATAAATCAGCCTGCCATAATAAAATGTTGGGGTTTTTTTAATTCCCCCAGACTGCGTAATTTCACCAAAAGTACAGGACCCTATTCTGGACCTACAGTGTATCCAACTCATTTATTTCCCAACCTTGCAAATGGAGAACTGAAGTTTTATATTATTAAAAAGAGAGGCGCTATGACTTTCCCGTGAAACACATGGCATTTGCCATTTTTACTAAGTGAGCAAACTTTTAAAAGCTGCTTTTTTTATAAATTGAGAATAGTATAGAAAGTAATGCTATTTTCAGTTTTCTTTACAAATAAGAATTTTTAGGGTACTTTGAAGCATGTATCTGAGTATGATGTAGCGTTTGAGGTTGCTACAATGGAGAGAACTACTTGTTCTTTAGTGCAGAGAAATAGGAACAATTTTAGGGCACAAATCATCTGACCAATTCTAGGCGTCTACTTTAGGATGATATGACTCATGCTCTAAAGATGCTTAATTCTTCCTCGTGTGTGAAGGGAGCCTATATTAGATGTAGACTTCTACATGACAGAGGTCTAGATAGGACTGGGTGGATCCCACCTGCTGCGGTATGCATGTGATTCAGCATTTCCCCAGAATGGCTGGTGAGGGCACTAAACTATTAATACAGCTGCACAAATTAATCCTTCAAAGAAAACTCATCTCAGCAACGAAAAGTTACTGAAAGTCATGACTATGAAACATTAGATTGCCTGGAAATAAATAAAATATTTGTGAAAAGCCTATTAGTCATGTGATTCAGGATAACGGGATTAACATAAGAAGTGCCTACAAGTTTAGAAAACTTGATGTATTTGCTTCCTCACTTCAGAAACTATAGAAAAAATAGAGTATTTATGACCAAAAAAATCACCTGTAAGAATCCCAGAAGACCACATGAAAAGGCCTGTTTCCCAGTTCACCAAATTTTCAGACCAGAGGAGTGTAAAACATGCAATTTAGATGGAAAAATCCAAGAAAATACCAGCATCACTGTCACCATGCGATACACAGCCACAGCAGGGTATCTAACATGGATTTCTTAGGGTGTTACGGTATTTTGCTGCACACAAGAATTAGCGTATCTATGTTAAATAAGCATTGGTAGAATATGATCTTTGTGACTGTCCTAGGGAGGGAATTATCAGGTTACGTGTTTTAAGATAACTTAAGTACAAAAAGAGTAATGCCATTATTGGTCAGATACAGTCGAATGCATTGACACAGGTGTTGATAGTGTCTTTTCGAATGCATGTCCTTGTTGGTGATATTTGAAGGTAGATACGGTGATACAAGTGTGAAAACTGCCAAGTATGTTTAAAATTTCTCCAGTTAATGTATTTGTACACGGCTTGCAGCTGCTGTTTTTAGTAATGAATTGATTGTCCATGATGTTGCAAGTCTCTCCAGGTCAAGAGCCAAAGGGCCATTAACTGGAAGGAGAAAAGGGTAGTTGCCATGTGGGCATGTGACTGCAGAGGCCTCTGCCTGGCAAATGATTTGTGCAGCACGGCTCGCAGGACCACTCACTGTGAGGACGGGTCTGCCACTGCCCACCTTTTGCCTTGTGCTCTTCTCCTGCCCAAGGACACACGGCGTCTAATCAAAGAGGTTTCTGCCTCCTTCGTGCTCCCACGCCGTCGGTGCTCGTTTGCGACTGCAGGCGCAGCAAGGTTTGCCACCAGGCTGCAGGGCGTCCCTGAGGTTCTTCCTTTGCCTGATATGCTTCCTTTGTAGACAGTTCACTATCTGAAAGATGAGGCGGTGTTCACATACCAGCCAAGGCACATACCCAGACCATCAGCTAGACGCTACTTACCAGTGCTAGGCCAGTTACCAGGGAGAAGGTGCCTCTTGGCACTTGCCAGCGTGGCAGGAGCCTGGTGCATGCCCCACTTACCACTCTGCGTGCACTGCAGCGGGCACAGCAGCCCGCTGCGGCTTCCTGCCGGTGGAGAAGGTTCTCCATGACAGCCTTCTGGAATTGCCGAAGGCCTCGCTGGCCTTCCCGCTGGAAGTGATCACCGCCCCACGTACAGCAGCACCGTGGCCATCCAGGACATTTCCTCTCGCATCGCCTAGAGTCCAGGCGAAGGCCTCAGGCCCGCTGGCTCCCGCCGCTCCCAGCAGGCACCGCGGCGGGGGCTGCCCGCTCGCCTGCCCGCAGCAGCCGCCTTCCCGGGGCGGCTCCGCGCGGGGCCGCGGCGCCGGGCCCTCGGTGGCAGGAGCGGGGCTGGGCGAGGCGGGCGCCGAGGGCCGCGGGGCAGGGGCAGCCGCCCCGCCGCGCTTGTGCGGGACTCTCTTGCCCTCTAGCGGGCAAAGCCAGCGGGGCGGCCCCGCCGTGCCCCCCGCCGCCGCCAGCCCGGGCCAGCACTCGCCGTGCGACGCCAGAACCTGGGGCCCGCACGGTTCCCGTACCGGGGACAGCCCACTCGCCCCACTGCGGCGAGCAGGCGGCCGGGGGCCGAGCCCAGTCCTGGGCTTGCTGGTCCCTTGGCTGCCGGCAGTTGTGCTGCGGGGTAGTGGGCAGCCTGGCTGGACAGCACAGCAAGAGGAGCGCGCCCTGAAGAGCGCCTGTCCACAATGCCACCGCCACCACTCAGCCGGCAGCGGGGAGGGGTACCCAGCGCCATGGCCTCAATAAGCAGCACGAAGAGCTGATGAGCAAGACCATGATCATAGATTCATTGAATCTTTGGGTTAGAAGGGACCTTTAAAGATCTTAGTCCAACCCCCCTGCAGTGAGCAGTGTCGTCTTCAACTAGAGCAGGTTGCTCAGAACCCCGTCCAACCTGACCTGGAATGTTTCCAGGGATGGGGCAGTCAGAGGCACCATTCGTCTTTGACGGGTGTGATCCCCTCAGCTGGTCATGGTGGCTGACCATGTCCCCACTGCGAGGACCAGAGCCAGCTGAGCAATGGGTGGGCCCCAAGGGGAGCATGGGGCTGTGCACCCCCAGTCGCTGGGCAGACATCAGGTGCTCCCTGCTGCTGAGGAAAAGGGAGCCCCAGGCATGGCCCTGCCATGTAGGGACCTGGAGGCAGCTCTGCAGTGAGCCCATGGCCGAGTGGGGATGCAAGTGAAGCTGGTGGCTGTGCTTGGGGAAGGGAGGATGTTCGTGCTCGTGTGGGGTGTTCTGGCGTACCATAGGAAGACCAGTTCTTTAAGCTGTCTAGCCTGTGTTTACTAAAAATTTTCCTTTTTTGCTGACAAATTAGAAACTATTTCAGTATCACCATCTCCATCGTCTTCTTCCTTCCCAGATCCAAATCACTAAAAACTTTATCCTTTCCTCCATTATTTTAAATGTACTATCTCCATCTAACAAAAGATCTTACACCGTCACTGAGAGTTCTTACTTTACAAATATTTTAGAAAATTTGCATTTCTTTTTAAACCTGTGAGTTTCTTCCTGTAGTCTTCAGCTTGACTTTATCACTTTTCCCCATTTTGTAAATCAATTTTATACTTTTGCTCCCTCTCCATGTTAAAAATTATTTTCAGTATTACATATTGCATTTTTTCTCTGCTGTTATAACCCCTGAACCACAACAGGCTTAAAAGTTATCCTTTTTATGAAATACGGCTTGTTAGCCATTTAACATAATTCAGAATTTGAGTTTCTTTTCTTCCTCTCTAAAGCTTTCCTTCTCCTGCTCTCATTTATAATTTCCCATTCTTTGGGAAAGCCTGATACCTCTGGGGTGACCATTGCCTCTTGTTGTGGTTCCTTGGAGTAGGGTAGTGATAGGAAAGTCCTGTTTGCCAGTAGTGAATGTAGCCGGGTCACTTGGAATGCAGTCACTTGGAAACCTCCACTCTCTGCTACAGTTAGTATAATCCTTTGTAATATTTTGCATGCCTATGTCTGTTTCATTTGCTTAAACGCTATCCAATTACTTTGTTGATAACTAACATATTTTGCATGGTTTTGCCTGCTGATTTCCTTAATCATTCTGCTGCTATTTCACCAATAACTCAACAGTATGTAACTGCACTCTGATTCAGTGATGTGAAGGGACAGAATATAATACAACCATTTTCTTCAAATAATTACCCTGGGTATGTACTAATGTTTTCCTTTTGACTGGCCAAGACAAAAGCATCTCTGACTAGAATCTCAGCTTGTTTCTCCTGAACTTCCTGCTTTTACAGCAAGACCAGAGACCATTCCCTCTTGTATGGGGAGGAGAGGCTGCTGCTCTGGAGAAGTCAGTAGTTGTGGGGAGCTGAGGGACTGTAAGATTACTAAGCCATTCCCCATATAGGGCTGCCATATTCTGTTTAAGCGATTTCTGTTTGCCCAATCTGAAGAAGTTTATAAAGGAACTGGGCAAAAGTATGAGAAAGAATGCTTTACATTCTGGAGAGAGTGGAAAGTCATGGAAAATGCACACCGTCTTTTGGTGTTTGAGAGACAGTGTCTGACAGGTTTGATTCCCCAGTTAACGTAAGAACTTAAGAACATGGTTATAGCAGACCAGGGTACAGCTATGCCACTACCTTCTCTATGGCAGTGGCAGTGGAAAACACCATTTAGGGAGTACATGTGTTCCTGGCCACTCTGTGCAGTCTGGCCCGCTTATTCTCCCCCAGCAACCACAATCACTGGATTAGGGATGTTAGAAGGTACTACGCTGCATATTGCCTTTAATATCTGCTTATAGTCCTGCTGTCCCTGAATTTGAGTAACGCTGCTTTGAGCCTGCCTCCATAGTCTCCTATGACAACAAATTCTGGAAGTTAATTACTCTCTGTGTAAAAAAAGAACTTTCTTCTATCGGTTTCAAACCAATCTTCTATTAGTTTCATTAAATACCTCCTAATCCTTGTGCTGTAACTGTTGAATAACAGGTGAATAATAGTTACTCATTCACCCGATCCATTCCCTTCATGGTTTTGTAAACCTTACAGTTTGCTCTCAGCCTTCTCCTCTTCAAACTGAAGAGTCCCGGTCTATGTAGCCTCTCATCAGGCACCCAGGAGGTGCAAGGGTCTTACTTTCCCTTGAGAAGACAATAAACATTATAAACATTACTGGAAACTTAGGCAACATCAAGCTAAAGTGAGGGATGATAGAAAATGGGCTCAGTGAGTGGGCTTATGCAATGTATTCTGTGCAGCTCACAAGGCAGATTATCAAAATCATTTCAGCCAGAAGAATCCCAGGGACATGCTTTTATTTGCTCACTGTCAGGTCAGTTTTCCAGGAACTGGTCAAGGAACCTAAGTTCTGTGTACAGTATGTCAAATGTTTTGGAACGAATCAATACTAAATTCTTTAACAGTATCTGCAGTGTGACCATCATCACAGATACGGCAAGCAGTGGACCTTTCATATAATGGATCTTTTAGTGTACCAGAGAAATATCCAGGTGTTGATCATTATATAGCTCTGGTGAATATAGTTTTAACCATGGAGACTGTATCTCAAGTCTTGATCACTTGGCTAACTGCTGATGCTGTGCACAACTAACTTAAGTTTGGCGCTAGTAGAAAGTTAGTGGTGGTGAAGACATTAACATGGTGGTGTGCTGATCCTCAGATAACAGCAACATCCCATGACATTAAATGACATTGGTTAGACTTTTTACATTTGACAGTATTCACCATCTTAAGGCATTCAGTGCTCTTTAATCAGTGGCCAGTCTATAGTCCTAACACTGACAACTGTTAGTCAACTACTACACTGACAAGGTGAAGGGGGAGTGAAGGGACTGCACCGTACAAATTGCCATCAGTGAAATCTTTTCACAAGCTGTTGCAAGCCACCAGAAGCATTTTATGTATTATCCCATGTGCCGGTGAAGAATTGGAAATGCCTGTGACCTAGCAACTACTAAGGTGTTTCAGATAAGGTGTTTTTCTCCTCCAGAGCCTTGCTGTGCACAGCTGCAACCTATGTTTGATGTTACACAGGGAGTTAACCAACAGTAACAGTGGTCTCTTATAGGTTTAAAATATGTGAAAAACAGGCTTTCAAGAAAAGGAAAAAGAAACCAGCAACAGTGGTTCTGAGGTACTACACAGCCTACTACATGTGACTCCCCTTCCCTCTTTCTGCCTCTCAAGGCACTGCTTTTATAAGGGTCACCAACACACTTCAGAGTACCAGGCTATATCTTTATTCCTACCTGGGATACCTCCCTACAGACGAGCTGAACAGAAAAGATTATCTACTCCTCTGCTCCCAGCCCTCAAAATTCATACTGGCTTTCCACATCCTACCCTTCATTTCTCAGAAAAAAGGGACAAGGAGATGAAAAGCTCTTTACTGACAAGAGTTTGCTTCTCTGCCTTCATAGCTGCTCTTGATAAAAAACAGCTTTCCCACCCTGTTGTTTAGAGATTTCATCAAAGTCTGCGAACCTGAAATCCACCGTGGGGATTCCAGTCCCCTCCCAGCAGCTGTTATTCCAAGCGAACTTAGAAATTCACCAGAGGGTCTGAAAAATACATCAGCACTGGGAATCCACAACTAGGATTTCACACCAGAAATAGATGCCATCTGAACTGCTTTGCTTTTTCTAGGCATTGCAGTGAAATCGCTGACAGGCAATGGGGGAAGAAACTGTTCAGGAGGTTCCTGTGCTTCCTCCGCTTTAACATTGCTGTGGGTTTGAGGAGAATTACAATTTCCATCAGGGATTCTCAGGGACTGGCTTTATAGCACAACAACTGAGAACTCACTTCTGCAAATACAGACAAATTGGCTCCGACTACCTTGCCCTTACTGCAGTAGCACTGCAGCCAACGGAACTACGCATGCAAATGTTGAGACATCAGGCAGACCTCTAGTATTAGGTATCCGGCTTTTTTTTTAATGGGGGACAGGCTTGTGAAGAAATACATGGCAAAACTGATGGAAAATTATCTTGCCAAGCCTCATGTTAATGCTACTTGTATAAATCTTGATATGAACAAGCAGAAGGAATTTGCTTGAACTTTCTGGAATTCATACCTTGTATTCTTGTAATCATCTGATCATTCCAGCTCTGTATCTGGGAACCTGGTTCTGCTGCCCTGCTGAGGGCTGCTAAGGAGAGCTCCAATACACAGAGCTTGTAAGCTCGCTGCCTTCTTTAAAGTATGTGTTTTCTGGTTGTGTCTTCCAGTGGGGTAATGGTGACAACACTGCAAACCCCATTCCTCAAAAAAAATTGAGCAGATTCTCAGCTTAGGTAAACTATCACGACACCACCCCAAGTGCTGGAGCTCTGACAATTGATATGAACAGAAGATAAGAACATTTGGTTCTTTTATTCCCTCAGGTGAAAAGCCCTCTTACAGTTCTTCACTGCAAACCCTCAGAATTTCTGGGCCATTCTTGGCCACAGCTTCCATAATTACAGAAAACTGTGGAAGTCACCAGAGAAGGATAGACAAAAGCAAAGCCTGGGTACACCAAGCACGGGGAAATGAGTAAAAGATCTAAGAACTACTTTAAACATTTACAGAGGCACTCAGTGAATTTCTGGAAAGACTGTTTGCAGTCCAGCTGCTCAAAATACTTGACTCTCAACTGTAAAAGTCTGAGGATTGAGTCCTTAGTAAATGTTCTTGAATAATCCTCTCTGTAGATTTGACTGTCACTAAGTTTTTCCCGCATGCAGATTTTGGTCCAGTAGTCTCCATATTTTATTTATAATTTGAGTCATATGCTGCTTTCATAATTTTTTGTCTAGTCACTTTAAACATCTTTGTACAGTATTCAGTCAAGACCGACTCTTGTAGCTATTATTATATTTGCAATTTCCCTTGGGTGTAAGCAAAGTCTATATAATGCAGAGTCTATCAAATATTTCAAATTTTTTACATTCCAAAGCTATTAAAAAGTTGAGGCATTAGAGTTGTCTATTTACTTAACAGTGAGAATGATGCTTATTTCTTAGCATTTCTGAAAGGTAAAAATAAATCTGTAAGACATACAAATGCTACACTTGAAAAATAACAGCATACTGGTAATATGCTAGAAAAGAGTGGGTCATTTATAAGAATGTTTTTACAAATGAAGTCTCTCGTCAGGAACAGAGGATCAAATAACTTCCATTACTGAAATGATTTTAAATTATGCGTTTTATAAGGGCAAGAGCAAATACTCAAAAAACAAAGCCTAAATTAAGACTGAAAATGTAAGATTCTCAGAACTGCTCTTTGGTGTCTCTTTTTGGGCAATTACCTTCAAAATCTCTGAAGATGCCTCATATGAGTGCTCACTAAGTGACCTTCAGAAAGTATATACAGAAAAAATTAGGTCTATTAACTATTTACTATCTTTAACTATTTACTTGCCTATGTCCTAAGTAAGGAGAAGGATTTCAGTGCCTGGTTTTAAGCTCCCACTGTTTTAAATTCCTGGCCTCATCTTTCTGTAGTGAGATTACACTTTCAGTAATCTGTGGCATTTTTTTCACATGAAAATTTAAAATACTTGCTTTACATCACTTCATACCTCCTTAGCCCTTCTGAAAACTATGTCAACCAAGTCTAAATCACTAAAGGTTTCCTATTTCATAGGATATACAGAAATCACTAAAGGTTTCCTATTGCACAGGATATACAGCTCTGATCTTTGCTTTAAAGCATTTGGGTAGTCATTGGGGTAGTCCTGCCAGGTTATGGAGAACAGACGTGAGCTGCCAAGAAGGTTGATAAGCATGGTACTTTTTTATTCACGGTACCTTTTTAGCGGTATGATTCTTCTTAAGCAAACTGAGAAGAAAAGCTGGTGCAGGCAACAAGACAGAAGCAAGGCCTGTATGCAATATACACCAAGATACACAAAGAACATTAGTTTAATCCTAAATTCTGCCTGTAACTGGCCTTCCAGCCAGACCTTACTAGCAAGTCCTTTCAAGAGTAGTCAATTAGATAAACTACTTCTGAGTAGAAGGTTGTATAATGACTTTTTTTTTTTTTTATCTTTTGAACAGCATTTAAGCACAGAGATCACAGTCTTGACTCCTTTCCTTATTAAACACAGAGCAGCCTGCCTCCTCCTCCCTCACTTTAGATGGCCAGCATGGGCATAAAGCTCACAGCTATTGCGTGTTCAGGGACTCTTCCCGACAGGGACTGAACGTGGGTGCTTTGACCTTCAGGACTTCAGTCATCCTTGGCAGACTGCAAATTCAAATCCTACTTCTGTCCACTGGGCAAATACTAGGCAGCAACCTCAAACCTCAGGGAGGGAAGCTTCACCCAAGTGGCTCCAGTTGCAACTGCTCGATGGTATAGCACTGCTTAATGAATTTCCAGTCTTACTTCAAGGGCGAATATAAATAGCACAACTCAAGGTCAGTTACGCCTAGATCATGACAGAACATAACTTCACACTGAGCTGGAGAGGAACTGTTCCTGACATTGCACTCCTTGAATATATTCACAAATGCAGGCACCCCTGCTAGTCCTAATGCTGGTATTTAGAACATATGTAACTGCTGAAAATTAACAGCCGTTAGGCTGCATTTACAAAAAAGACTGTTCCAGCTTCACTGAGTACCAGACTGGGTATCTGTTGATACGAAAGAAGGGAAAAGCTAAAATTCCTATCTAATGAGAGATGCATACCCCAGTCCATAAAACAAGCCATCAGTTTAGACTGACAGGCAAGGATTTCTCTCACCTTGCAGAATGCTGTCTCATGCTCTTCTGAGGACATCTGTTCCCAGTCACTACAGCCTAGCTGGTTCCCATCAGTTCCAGCGTTTCAATAGTACTAACTGCTGCCGCATGGCAATTACTGTTGAGTCTGCAGAAATCCGTCCAATCTCTTTTTGCTGACAGTGTAAGCTGTAAGATTGCAATGTCACATGAGCTGCTTTCACATCTTGTCTTCTGGGTTTTGTTTCTTCCCTCTGATTTTTTATAATTATTGGAAGGTTCTTAACCTTCTCTGCTTCTTTACCTTTTCAGGAAGGTACAGTCAACTCAATTCATCCATCTTTGATTTCATGTCCAGTTTTGCTCTCAGTATGGAGCTATCTCATCAGCCCCACATTCCACCACAGCCTTGCCTTTCATCTTAGTCATGTATTGGTGTGGCTGTTTGATGACTGGAGCAAGAAATACTCATTCATGTATGGAGTCCTCAAGCTCTTAATCACAGAGCATTTAGAGCAGAAATTCTAGTATTTTGCCCTTAATAAAAAAACGCCTTGTATTATGACCCTGCATTGGGTATTGCGACACTTCATCTTGTTCCTACCCTTCTGAAAGTTAATTTAGTTCTTCTATGTAACTATGTGATCATCTTCCATTTTTCCTATCGAATTTGTCATCCTCAAACTATGAGATTCCTCAAAGAACTAACATGTGTAAAACAGAGATTAAAATAATATAGCATTCTAGAGCAAGACCCTGTATCTTTGTACCAGCTATGGCCCCTGTGCCATAACCTCTTTGTCAAAGCTACCTTCAGCACCAAGGGCTCTGCATTGTAGGATACACATCTTCTGAAATGCCAGAAGGAGTCAATATATTATGCTCCTCCTTCCCTTCCTAATGTGAATATTCTCAGCTGTGGAGGGTTAATGCTACAGCAGAGCCAGGTGAACAGCTGACATTTTTGTCCTGCCCGTGGTGTGCCACATCCATACAGAGACAAGCCCCTTTGTGCAAAGAGCTCAGTAGGAATGCTCAAACATCAAGCTCTTTCTTCAGTTAAGCTTTTCAAAATCAAGCAAAGTTTCCTAGGTCTTGTGGATTTTCTTTTTTTCTATTTGTGTGACCATTATTCTCACGGTTTGCTAGGTGGCAACACACCTTCGGCAAAGAAATATTTTATGGTATCCTGGTTCTCTGGAATATTGCTTTTTTCTTCTTGTTTAAACCCTTTGACACTTCTAGTACAGCCAACATTCTTTAACAGACAACGAATCAACGAGAATCACAACTTCAGATTTTAAATATGAAAGTCAGTAGAAGTCCTTGGGAAGAACAAAAACTCTGCTTAAATTTAAATTGTGTAGAGGAAAGCTGTCAGGATTAAAAATGTCCACAGTACAAACGCAACTAATGTGATCACAAAATAACAGGCTGCATTAACATATACCTGTAAATAAAATATCATCTGTATCACAGACTTGGTTAAGGGGGCTGAGGAACTGAGACTCAGAGGAGACTAATCTCAGCAACAGGAAATGACTGCTTTTTATTGGGTTTTGTTTGGTTGGTTTTGAACAGGCCTTTTATTGACATGAAAACCTTGATCCAGAAGCCTTCCAAGCACAAACCTCACCCAGAATTCAGCAGAAATTCTGTAGGTGCAGAACTCACAGGATTACATCCAGTATGCAGCGTACAGTAGCAAGTGCTCATATATGCACATAAACAACAGCATCTACTTCTCTAACAGTAATTTAGAGATTTGTAGGCAGAATTTCAGTGCTACGTTATAAAGGCATACTGTAAGTCACAGAAAAATCTAAAAAGAGGACACTCCTCCTCAACTGAAGCTTTGGCTGAGGTTCTAGCCTTCATTTCAGCTTGCACATGTAAAAGATACAGAGAAAGACAAACAGAATTCCTCTTCTTCTTTCTCTCATCATCATAACACTCTTGATCACAACATTATTAGACATTTTTCAGGCTGCTAATTCAATGCCCACTGGCAGTTCTGCTCTTTCCTCTTCGAGTACATTTTAATGGTATCTCATTTGAAATTCAAGTCTGGGAAATATAATAAATTTGATTGTAACTTAGATTCCTTAGTTATTAAATTAGCTTTTTTTCAGAAAAAGTGCTGGATCTAAAGGAGAAAAAGCTGCAAATTATACCTGACAGCTTTAATGGTCTTATAACTATTTTAATAAAAGATGTTGTGACTCATCATAGATAATATGTCTTGCAAAAAAAATTGGGTGAGCTGAGAAAATAATGCCAACAGCTTTGCAAAACTACTTACAATTTAAAATAATTTGGGTGGCGGGGAAAATGTGGCCGATTCTGAAGACTACAAAGTGTTCCAAATTACATTAAATCTTCTCTTGCAGAGTCCCTGTTTTTGTGTGAGACAATAGCAGCAATTTCTACTTTCATAACTGCCAAGGAAATATCAAGTATGGAGAAACCAGGCAAGATACCTTTTGTGAGTAAACATCTTACCATTTTTCTGATTTTCTAGAATGAAAAATGTGGTTGACAATAAACCACTACTTTGTATTCATAAGCCTAACACAAAATATTATTACCTATATGACCATAGCGTTGTGTATTGTACAGTATCAATATTATAACTCCAGGATTCATAGGAGAAGGCAGGGCAGATGACTTCAATAACACATTAAAGGACTCAGAGAAACCAATGGAAATGTAAAGTACAAATAATGGCATTCTTGTCCTTTGGCTCAGAACTCAATCACCTGAACCAAGCTTCATCGCTTCTGTTTATGGATGTCCTGGAATTACTTACAGCACATCTAGGGGGAGCAGCTTTTTATTTATGCCATTTAGATAGAAAGCTTGAGATAATAAAAAAAATCAACTGTATCTAGCAACAACAAAATAATATTATAATTTTCATAATTCAAAATTTAATGTAATAAATTATTATGGGCTAGACTCTATGATCCAGAATTTTCCCATTCCATTTTCACAGGGGAAGAAAATGTCAAAGATCCATTTTGTATCATTTGCACATTTATGTACAGATTTCATAGAATCACAGAAATTTAGGGCTGAAGGGATCTCAAGAGGTTACTTTCTCAAGCTACAGCACTGGCACAGAATGAAATATGTAAAGAATGGTCCCAGAAGATAGTTACTTAGTTTGTCCAGAAAAAAATTCCCCATGAAGGGTATTCTGCAGCCCTTCTACATAGCTTGTTCCACTGCTTCCTGATATTCATAACAAAAAGGATTTTTCTAACCTGGAAATTAAGCTGATTTTCCTTGCTTTTCCCTAAATTGACATTGAGGAACAACTGATCACTATTCTTCTTAGAAAAGTCTTTTCCATACTGGGAGATGTCAGCACTTCCCTCCTCTATTTTCCTCTATTTGTCTAGACTAAACTAAATTGCACTTTTTCCTCTTGTCTTATACTGTTGAACTTCGCCGAACTCACTTCTATTTACTTAGATTTTTTAAAGTTTAATGTCCCAAACTGGATACAGTAAACCAGTTCAGGCCTCTAGAATGCTCACCTAGGCTTCCTTTCCTATGAAAGGTTGGACCAGATGATCTTTCAGGGTCCCTTCCAACTTGAGCTGTTCTATCATTTGTAGTGAAGTATTCATCTTTCTGTCTCCCTGACAGTATGTATGACACACGAGAACTGGCTTTAGGTCACATGATTGCATTTAGCATTTATTGATTTAATTTAGTTTTTAAGTTTCTTCAGATCTATGTAGTCGTCTTTGCAGTCTTCCTGTCCCACCTGGGGTTTTTTTTGGTCTGTTTTGCTTTTGTGCAATTGATTCCTCCTTCATCAGTGTAAGAACCTGTATTTATAGCACTTGTAGATTTTAAGCCATGTCTGCAACTTGGGAGGATCATTTTACCATTCTGATCCCTTTTTCCAATTTCTTCCAGCTTGACATAAATTTTGAAATTTATAAGCATATAGCCTAGTCACTCACCCCATCACATTGAAGAGAACTGTCTGTGAATTCCTAAAGCCTACATGAAATGCCATCTCAGATTGACTGTAAGCCACCAATAACCACTTTTCCAACGCAGTATTTTTTGATCAGTTGCCCTCGTCCCTCCTTAGCTTCTAGTAATTTAATCTAGGCTGTACTTCTTTAGTTATAAAAAACAACGGGGACCAGAGTCAGAAGCCTTACTAAACTCTACATAAGTAATTTTTCCTGCCTCGTCTCTATGTACTAGGCAATATCCTGAAGAAGAAAATTAGTTTGGTTTGACATGATATATTCTTGACAGGGGCATGTCAGCAAGTTTTTATCACCTTACCATGTTCTAGGCCTTTAGACACTGCTTATTTAATAATTTGTTCCAGAATCCAGGGGTGGAAGATAGCTAGGCTACCTGGCTCCCTTGGCTTCTCCCCTATCTCTATTTCTAAAAGCTATTATGCTCCCCTTTTTCAATCCTCTACTGTCTCCTCTGTCCTCCATGAGTTTTCAAAGATATCTGAAATGCTTGGCAATGATTCAATGCTTACTTGGGGTAATTCCTGAATTACTTCAGAAGGTAGATGCAGGAAATGCGAATGTATGTGTCTTACCCAAGTATCTTCTCTTTCTTAAAAATTATTTTAATATCCAGACAGCAATAACCTTTCTTCTGAGTTTTGAAGACTATCTGACATTTGAGAAGTGTTAGAAACTTTGGCTTGTCTGCATGATACCCGTATTTATTACATGTAGGCATCCAAATTAGCCAGATATGTGGTATGCTGGCTAATGAACAAGTTTACAGCTTTGAAAAAAGTAAGTTACCAAAGGGAATGCTAACTAATTAAAATGTTTAACATAATCCTTAAGAGGCAATTGCAACCTGGTAATTTTTTTTTAATGCTACTACGTAATGATCTGGGGTTTTGCTAGTTTGGGGACAAAACATGATTCAGATCACGACTAAGGATGGCACAGTTTTTGCAGAAAGGAGAGAACAACTTTATGGAATCTAAAACCACTTCTGCAGGACATTCACTATTTGTTCTGGATAAGCTACTTCTAAAGCTAGGGGAAAAACAAAGATGATGAATAAGGCAGGTTAAGTTTTAGGCTATCAAGCATATGTAGAAGTACAAAAGATAAGTTCTGGACTAAAGTCCAGAACAGTTTTGCCAGTGACTTCAAGCAGATTAAGGTATTAGAAATTGTCTCAGAGTCTTAGGGAATAGAAGGGATTTTTAACTCATGTCATTTAGATGCAGACAAACTAGAATAAGGTGCACTAAATAAGGCATAAAGTTAATGGTAGAGGTTCCCACCATGTTTTAGCCATTGCTTTCTTACATCTTCTTGTAACTTGCTTTTATTGGACCATAGTCTGTCCTGTCTTTTCAGAATGTAAGTTACAACAAATTAGAATCAGTGGAGTTATAGCTAGGAAAATTTAAAAAGTACATGTAAGGTGGACGTAGGATGGTAGATGAGTAGTAGCAGAAGACAGACACAGACATCCTTGAATTTAAAATCAAATGTGGACCCCAAAAGTTCAGTACTGCAGAAATTTTTTTTTTTTAATTTGCAATAATCAACTGGAAACCATCCAAATAGTGCAATATTTGCAGAAGATATGTTACAAATAGCTTTTGCCTTCAGGGATTATTTCTAGCTCTGTCACTGCTTTGCTTTAAGATCTTAGACAAGTCATTTCAGCCTACTGTGCTTCATGGTACCAAAAAAGGACAATCAAACCCTAGTGACCCTCCACAGATGCTGTAATACCTAGTTCTTGATGAGGTACACTAACCGTTTAGAGCAGTGGAGTCCCCTGTTGCTCTCCTTGCAGGGACTCTGGTACCTCCCCAATCACCATTGGTAGCTGAGTTTCTGGTGATCAGCAAGTAAACCTAGTTGCTGAATACACACACTAGGACTTTAATAAAATAGAGGTTATATAAAAAGAGATTAAGGACCAGAGTAGACTAAAAAGAGGAGAAGAGAATAGACACAGATTGAATGGGTGTTAAGTCATTTAGATCCTGCTTAGTCTGTAACAACAACTGCTAACCTACAATTTATCCAATATAATAAGGCAATACTTATCCCTCAAACTTGCCTTCCACTTTGTCCATCCAGGTTGGTAAGAGTGGGCTCTTTTGAGTGCTGGGATGTTATCAGGTGTCATGGGTAGATTTGGGTTAAGATCACACCAGGGACATGGTTTCCAGCAGGTTACCTATAGGCTCTGCTGGTCCTCAGTCCTCCACTGCTGCCACAGCTTCCTTGAACTTCTCAGGGCTTATGGAGTGGGAGGCTCCAGACTGACTTCAGGCCCTTTGAGTCAAAACGGCAGTCTCTCTCGCTGCTGTGGAGAACAACAAACAGCTTGCTTTCATCAGTTGCCGTCTCCCTACTCACAGAGCCACATCCAACTAAGCTTAGGGGCAGCCTAGCATGGTAAGCCTACCACTCCTAAGTTCCTTCAACTAACACAGGCAACTAGGCAGGTAACCTCTGCAACACTGGACGATGGTAAGCATCTGTAAGCTTACCGATGCCTTTGTAAGCTCTCTCTGCAGCAGATGATAGGAGTGATGTCTGAACTGACAGAGGATATACATATTTTTTACACAAGGCAAAATACAAAAGACACGTAAATTCCAGTGTTCCCAAATACAGATGTTCATAAGCCTAGTAACAAGTTAATACTTAGGTAGGGAGGGTATCACAACTTCTCACATGCAACAGCAATAAGGCATTTTTCCCTCAGATGCACCTTGAGGTAACACATTCTGTGTTATTCTGTGCTTCCACCTGTCATCAAAGTGGCACCCCATAATCAAACTGCGTCTATCTCCTTTGTTGCCAACCCCGACTTGTGCCCAAGAAGTTTGATATCAAGATTTGCAAGTTCCTTTTCAAGAATCTCTTCAGCAACAGAAAGCAGTAAATAAAAGCAGCTTATAGTGTGGATATTTACCACTGAACTAAAATCATCTCAGTTCCCCTTACAGCCGGGAAAAGTGAAATGGGTATTCCGTTGGTTGAGATTCACCTGGGCCACTTTAAACATCTATTTTAGGATGAGATGAATCATGACCAGAGATGCGTATTTCTCCCCCTTGACTGTAACAAGAGCATAAGGCAACAAGTTCAGGTGCAGGCACCTCTATGTAGACATTTATTTTTAGCCAGATGAATCCTAGCCATATCTTACATACCCTTCCCATTCTGCACAAAACCCTGTTACACATGGTTTAGTCTCACCAGTCCCCCCTCTCCCTCAGAAATTAAGTTACAGCTGATTAGCTGTAGATCCTGACTAATACTGTATGAGTACATCTTTTGTGCCACATAAAAGAGAGGGACTGAGCTCAAGGACCAGAACCAGCACCATAAAGTTGTCCTGGCTGTGCTCTGGGCTGCTCCAACTAAATCTCTCCACTGCAGACCAGGTACAAGAGGCCATACCTAAGCTGTGTGAACCTGAAGACCCATAAATGCCGTGAATGCAATGTGAACAGGAGATCCCCTAAGCCTTGTGAACATGAGCCAGTCTGTGTATCTTGACTTTTTGCTCTTGCTATAGCTTATGCCTCCTTGGACACATGCAATTCAGACATTGCAGAGTCACAACTCCCTCAAGTTCCTTCAAGACCCTTCTCTTCTCTAGAGGAGGGTCCTGTAATGGACTGGAAATCCTCTTTGGGTGTACTCAGCCAACAGCTCCTGTCTGAATGGTGCCAAGTGGGGATCGTTCCCCAAAGAGCAGCTTTGTCCACTGTTTCTTTGGGGGTTTCTATTAGTGCCATTATTACTATGCCTTTGTGAGTGGCTCCAACAGTCCCTTTGATGTAGCTACAGACTAAGGAACTCCTCACTAGCAAATATACAAAGACTGCCCACAATATTTACACAAATAGTACAGCTGGTTTTCAACTCTGTAAGAGCCAAAAGCAGACATCAGTGGAAACGGAAAGACTGCTGACCACAATTAACTTTGTATTAGGACTTTCAACTTTTTTATGAAAGGATCGCAGAACCTTTTATAGTGAAGGTATGTGTCTGCCACACACTCGTGCTATTAGCTTAGATCAGACCCTATACTAATTTTAGTTACTAAACAACTAAACACACATATTTGGAAAATAATCATGCCTTCTCCTGCTTATACAAAAATAGGTGCAAGCAAAGATCATGAATGGTATTCTGAGCAAAGGAAGTAAACACGATTTAAAATAATGGACTATCTTGCAGAAAACAGTAATTTAGAGTGTTATAATTCCTTTCTTTTTCAAAGAAATAATTATATACACTTCACCATCTCCAACAGTATTAAAGATGTTATAATTTAAGATAACTTTCATTAATAAATCACAGTAGTACGACAAAGTGTTATTAATAGTAGCTTTAGACAGCTGTCTGGGAAAAGAAACAAGAAAGCACATATACAATGATGCTTCTACTTCAACATTTCCAGAAAACATATATTTAAAAAATATTTTATAGATTAAAATACTGGTAATTCTATATTTGTTTCTTTAGTTATACTGTGAAGTAATGTCTTTGCCATCTTTATTGTATTTTTTGAACTACATAACAATAATTATTTAAAATTGTATCAGTCACATTGCATTTAAAGATATAAAGTCTGAGTCCCTAATAAATCCTTCTGGTTTTTCAAGTAACACAGATAAAATTAACTTTGCTAATCTTGACTTGTTTTATAGTACCTGTATGTACAATTTCTATCCCTCTTCCTTTTTAAGTACAGTATCTATACAGTGGAAAGTGTTAGGCAACCTTAACTATAGTTATTGCTGCCAACTCTTCCTATAAAACCTAGGGTGAAATACTGGTATAATTAAAATTGATGGCAATGCTCACACTGATTTCAGAGAATGAAAGAAAAGAGAAGAAACGCTCCCTGAAATACAGTAAGGTCCCCACAATAAAATTTTATATTTACATGGGAAGTACTAGTGATAAGATTTGAGGAAGTCCTACAATTAATATATTATAGGCAAAGTACACATACAAATGTGCATATATATGTATGTATATAAAAATATAGGTAAAAAGTAAAAAGGATAGCATTTCACTTAGCTATGAGTCTATCTTTTTAATCAGTGGTAGTAACACTACAGAAGAATGTTTGGAAGGGGAGAAAAATGAAGTATAACTTATTCAGCTGGAACCATGAGGAAAATATTAACCACTAAAGCACATAATATAATTCCACTACTCAAAATGTTTTCAGGGGACTACGGGACCTCAATTATTGTTGCAAAAGTACCATAGCATCTTACCATTAAAAGATAAAACAACAGTTGAGCCACAGTTCTCATCTAATAGCAAGCAAGTCCCCAGTCTTCAAAGATTTATGTATACAGTTAATTTTATGCAGTAGGACTAGTCTTGCTTAAGACCACAGAACTTTTCAAAATGCTTAAAATCAGGCATAATATATGTAGCTCTTCACAGAATTGAGACCTACAACCTAACTTGGAAAGCCCATAAAGAATATACTTTTCAAATTCAAAAAAATGCATGTTCCTTCACAAGAGAGTATCAGTTTTGACCTGCATTTTTTATTCACATAAAAGCAGTATTTCAACAGTCTGCATACCATTTCTTTTATGAATCAAATTTTTATCACAAAAAGGTCACTGCCAACTTAGAAACTGTATTCTAAAATCTTTCCAATTACATTACTAGTATCTTCAAGTCTCAAATTTATTATTTTAAAAATAAGAATTTTGCTTTCAAGTTTTTTTCTCTGATTTTTCAACTTGACTTAAAAAATTAATTCTTCCGAAGTTTGAAGGAACATGTTACATATGCCAGCAAGGTGATTTTCAGCTAACTACATAGGAACAATGTGGGAAGACAGTTAGTGTGTTAGAAAGGTCAATAGAAACTCATGCTATGAGAGGTATTTGGGGACACATATCTTAGATAAATTTTAATTCTTTTCCTTTTAAATGGACTCTATCATGATAAGCTTTCGAGTAACTTTAGCAAGTTGAAAATATTTGAAGATAAGCTATATTTATGGCCTAGGTCCTAAATGCAAAGATTGCTATGAACTCTTATTTATGAGCTGAACAGTGTTATCTAGCCACAAAATGTTCACATTTATTTTCAGTCTTAGTAGTGGATGAATGTTGACCATCTGGTAATTAGTTCCATTTTCCAGAGCCTGTAAAATAACTGGACTTTCTGTAAACTAACAGCACATTGTGATCTTAAGGCTTCTATTTCAGCTTCCTGATCTCTCATCTGTTTGGGTTTTTTTCTTGTGGAGGAAGGATAGGTAGGAATTATGGAAACATTCAAGGTCAGGTTGGACGGGGCTTTGAGCAACCTGCTCCAGTTGAAGATGTCCCTGCTCACTGCAGGAGGGTTGGACTGGATGACTTTTAAGGGTCCCTTCCAACCCAAACTATTCTATGATTCTGTGATTCTATGAATAATAGTCTCTCTAGCATACGAAGCAGCTTTGGAAATCCCTGAAGTCAACTCCCAAGCTTCACCATAAACAGCCTTGGTACAGGACCTTTGAGACTCTGGACAGAGATAAAGTATCAGCCATCCAACTTTAACGACTGTCCAGTTTTATCCAATCACCCTGTAGTTTCCAAAGTGCACTAGGATTATTTCATTTTATCACTTTTAACATAACTTCTTTCTTTGTGCTTATATCCTTAACTGCTTCACAGTGTTTTCCTTGTAGTCATAGGCAGACAGATTGCTCTCATGTCTGTAAAGTGATATTCTTAAGAGGACCAATGTAATTTTGAAGGGGCTAAAGAAGGCCTAGCTTTGTGAAACCTTCCATTTCAGTCTTCTGTCTGACTTGGAGAGAATTTAATCTACGGTCCAGTTCTTCACCTACAAAACCAAGCAGTGATATTTCCTGGCTTTCAATTAACTTGTCTGTTCAGCTCCTCCATGAGAGTATCTGAAATATTGTTAGCACAGTGCCTAGCCCACTAAAAACTTACTTTTGGTTGGAGGTTACTGTCAAATGTACATACAGTAAAAAAGTCAGACCACCCCCATGCTATTTCTCATGAAATGGGGTCATGTATATAAAAGGTGGCCTGCCAGCCCCTCCCTCAATTCACACCATCGCTTTCCCCAATCCAGTTTATGCTGCATTTGAAAACCTGAAAGACAGATGAGCATGATGGGTGGCCCTCAGACTGGATGACTGAATCCATCTCTCAACTCTTATTCTATCTAAAATAGTAAGAAAGGGTTTAGATTGAATGTAACAGGAGTTGATTTAAGCTGTTACAAGAGTAAATGAATGCTGGCACTAAGCCTAATGCTCTTGAGGGGATTGGAGTTCTAGCAGAGAGTGAATCTCTGTTGGAACTTGGCCTAATGCTCTTAAAAGACACTGAGTCGTGGAAGTGGACCTTCAGGCATGTGGAGCTGTAGGTTTACTTGGTATTTTTAATTTTTGCTTTTAACTTTGTAAGAAAACCTAGAAGAAATGAAGTTTCTGCCAAACATGATTTCCTAAGAATCAGAGAAGTCACAAGGGTTTTATTTCATGGTAATGTGTTTTCACCTTTTGATGTAACTTCACATTATGTTCATTATGCCTAACAAGAAACAACTACATTTAAGTATTGTTATGTAACAATTCAGTAGAACACTGAATCTTACAGGAAAATTACATTCTTAAACATTTAAGAAAATATTTTATTAGGCTTTTCATTTGCTTTTGCAAATTTTCAGCAACGCAAACATCTCTAGAACAAAGTCTGAAGTCAACATATAGAAAGCTCTTATTAAAGAGCAGGTGTGTCAGCTTGCTAAATGTAATAATTTCTGCTTACAAGAGCCAAGGAAGAGCAAACTGTGCAGGATGGGAAAGGAAGCCTCTGAACTAACATTTTAGTGCCACAGGGCATAGTAGTTGATGACATTTGTCACCATGTAGCTCAATTTTTCTGATGAAACTTCTGTTATATTTACCAGTCTGTCGGTGTCATTTCTATAGACTACAGTGATGTTTGCTTTCTGTCATAAAGTACCTTGCAGTGATACTGCATGAGGTGAAACAGGACCATGTCTTAATAGTCAAAGGTTTTCTAGCTACTTAGGCATATGTTCTAGCACCCACAAACATACCAGCCTCGTTACGGCAACACAGGTGTTTGCCACGTTAGCACAGCAGTAGCTTTGCAATCCTGGACACTGCGTACACAGGATGAATTTACTGCAAGGAGAGAAAGGGTGGCTAAGGACACTTAACTTCTCCATTAGCATTGCGTGCTTGCAGTCATATGAGAATAGTTCTCCATTCACATTGCAGTTGTATCTGTTCCAGTCAGGAATGTCATCTGAGGAAAGACAAATGACCTACTTATTCATTTTTACTCAAAGAAAAACTGAAAATGCCTGGCAGGGTGCTGAACTAAACGTGCTTACCTGTGTTGTGGTTGTGTGTTCAACATGAAGGGATTTGGCATTCAGAATTCACATCTCTCAGCCATCTTTTACAATGTTTCTGGGATGTTGCCAGCATTCATGAAGTGCTTGTTATTGGCTGATACAGAAAGGGAAGTACTCTTAATGTGTTTGTGCAAATATTCTGTGTCAAACTGTAAGACTGGGGTGGAAAATATTTTGTCTGTCTAGAGGGAAGCAGAAATAGGGGACAAGAATTTGCTGCAAGTTTTACATGTCTACAGCAGAAGTGTGATTTTGCAGTGTGTGATTGTGTATGATGATAGAGGGATTTTGCTGCTATGTTTTACAGTATCTGGGGATTAGAAAGGATTTTCCAGTATGAGTTACTTTCTAGGTCTCTGGGGATAGGAAAAAGATTTTGCAATGGAAACCATCCAACCTGCATGTTGCGCTCTTGGGTGATTTTGCAATGAGCAGTCATTTGTGTTCACCAGAGAAGGTGTTTTTGAAGGGTTTGTATCCTGCTAAGGACTCGGGTGGCATGTTCCTGAAGATGTCCCAAACGCTTCACAGAATGACACTCAGTGAACAACATATGTTAATGGAAGACTGGATAAATTCTGACATGCCATTAGTTAGATGACTGAAATTACCATTTATGAAACTGAATTCATGACTGTGAATTCAGGTCAAGGAAGGAGAGTGAACTACAATTACTTTAGTGGCACTGATGGATGATCACAATTTGTCAGTGGATAGAGGGCAAAAAGGCATCTTCATGTTTCAGAGCCTGTATCACAGCATTTGTAATGTTGACAACACAGTACTGGCTGTCATATCAGAAAGACAAGAAAGATACTAGTTTGCTAAAATGGACTGAGTACTTACTGAAGGCCTTTGAAGACCAAAATAATGGGAAATTACATACAACAGTTCTCTCTCCAGCCTTTTCCCACATTCACATGGAGCCACTAGGTGAACTACTCTGAAAACATGGATACTGGCACTGCCAAACTACAAGTGACATTTATTTTCCTCTCTGCTTTACTTCATGTGACCACATCATTAATTCCCAGGTGGCACAATGTTTGAATGTGGTCAACAAACTAATGTTTGAGTGTGATCGACTAACTCAAACTAGCCAAGGCCTAGAGAGCTTCGTTAAAACTATGGTAGTAGACAAAAAAGCACTCTGAAGCATTGCCAATGAATAGTTGTCTTTGACACAAGTGATTGCTGCTCGTCAAGTCACTCTATAATGCTTTTCAGTTATCACCTCTGCCATAACAGTTTCTGTAAACAGTATTGTCTATCATCTGTATTTCATGTGAAACTCTACTCTGCCCTTGAAAAGGATGTTCTAAACTTATTGTCATGCTTTTGTTGTTGCTTGTCTGGAACGTACACAGAGAAACGCAGCCATACGCGACGCCTCCGACACTCCGAAAACCCTAACTGCACAGCACACGGCGCCAGGTCAGCCCTGCTACTGCAAGCTCACCCAACTTGCCTCGCTCTGTACACTGGGCCTCCTGCTGGGTTTCAAACCCAGTTCATGGCCCATTGCTCTTCAGGTACTCAGCAGTGGCTTAAAGCTCTGGAAGAAGAGTCACACCGGTGAATAACGGGAAGCTGAGCTCTGCAAGAGACACAGGAGGTGGCAAGGGGCACCCTCGGGACCGGAGGACTCTGACAAAATGTCACCATTTTTCACTCCCCATCGCACAGGCAAGGTCTTCGGTGACCCCTTCCCTGACACAAACAAAATACCTGATCCCTGCTACCTCCTTCCCTCTCCACCAGGAACCCACGCGAGGGCCAGGGGCAGCTACAGCCGCGCAGGACCTCCGCCCGCCGAATGGCCCCTCCGTTTCAGCTGTTTTCAGCGAAACGCTTGAAGCAGGAGCCCTGCCGTCTCCCCTCACCCCTGAGGGGACTGCCAGTCCCGGGTTAAAGAGGCCGGAGCCGGGCGCATTTCCAAGACGGGAAGGCGGCCCTGCGGCGCCGGTCACTGCTGTGAGATCCTGCGCACCTCTGCCTGCGTTACCTCTCTGCCAGCTCCGTCCCCTCCGGTTTTGCGGGTAGCCTCCCTCCCGCTCCAGGAGCGGGGACAGCGCAGTCCCAGCGGGACACAGCCGCCCCCGCCCCGCCAGGCGGTCAGCGAGCGGCTCCGCAGCCTCAGGCCCGGTCCTGCGCATGCGCCCCACAGTCGGCGGCGGCTGCGGGGCCGGTTCGATGTCGGCGGCGCCACGGCGGCTTCCGGGAAGATGGCGGCGTGGAGAGTGGCGCTGGCGGCGGGCGCCCGCGCTCCGCTGAGGGGGCGGCTCGCTGGGCTGCGGCCCCCTCGGAGCCAGCGGCGCCCGCCCAACTGGAGGGTCGCCGCCACCGCCCTGGTCGGGGGAGGCTTCCTGGCGGCGTGTTACAGGGGGCGGCCGGGCGTGTTCCCGACGGTCCTGGCTCAGGTAAGGCGACAGCATCCCCGCTCCGGCAGTCTCGCCTCCCGCCGGCGGGCAGGGCCGGGCGGGCCGCAGGGGCGAGCCGGGGCTGCGTGTCCCGCGGGCGGCCGTCGACGGGCGCGGAAGAGTGGCCTGTGGGCGGGCCGGGGTCCGTGGTGATCAGACCTTTTCTGCGTCAGCGCTGTGAGGCACGACCCGGCTGCGGGAGGGTCGTCCGGCCGGTAATGCGCGCCTCCGGCCCCCTGGGCAGCAGCCGGGATCAGCACCACGTCACTTAAACTAATCCTGCCTCGTCTCACCGGCGGGAGCTTTGCCGTTTGCTTCACCGGGAGAAGGCAGGGTTTTCCGTAGCACCGAGCGTTTCCCCCGCTCGCCTGACAGCCCTGGCCGTGCAGCCTGGTGAACCTGCGTGGTTTGCACGGGCACACGGCCTGTACTGAGCATCTCGTTCTGCTGGTGACTTTCAGAGCTCGTCTTTCTTCCCCGATGCCCGGTCTACGCATCAGGTGTTAGTCGTGCGTGTTTTTTTCCCTTTAAAAAGGAATGTTTCACAAAAATGGTGTGTTTGTATCTCATGCTTTGTCTGAAATTCATCACTTAACAGTTAGGACTATTTCCTCTTAATGTGCTCAAAATGTGTGCTATGGATGTTGAAACATAGTTTACCTTGGAGCATCAGTGCGCACTCAGACACATAGTCATTATTTACAAAATAATCTTCACAAGTTCGAAAATACAGTTACGCTTCCCAACTTTATTCTTTTCACGGAGGTAGTGAACTTTTGCCGTTCTTCCTTCAGAGAAGAAGTTACCATCAATTAGAGTCGGTTAGGTAGAAGACCTGGACCTGGAAGACCTGAACGGTTTTTAGGCCAGAGGGTTTAAGTGGGATAGGGGGAGGAGGTCAGTGTATGCTTGCAGGGCTGTTCATCTACTTATATCTAGAAAATTTTGGAAGTATTCAACAGTCTGTATGCTTCAATGTCTTGTCTCTTAACAGATATTGAACAGACTGAACTGCAGGCAGGTATATAGCAACCTTTATTCTTAAGAAGAAAGAATTTTATTTTATTTTTTAATATTGCAGTCTTAATTGTGGAGAATTTCTAAGCTGCTTCTTAGGAAACTCCAGGGTTTTTTAAATAAGCATGTTATTAAGTAGATTAACTATTAGCCCTGATTCATTGGACAGCGCATGTTAAAACTTTGGTTTTCTGTATACAGCTTCTAGTGAGGAAGGCATCAGTTAGTCCACTAGAACTCCTACTGGAGATGTATCTCTTTGTTGTAAAGAGCCAACAGAATATGATTTTACATTTAGTTATGTGACATTTTTCGGCAGCGTTGCATTATGTTTAAAAAGTCCTGTCGTTGAGACCAATTTCATGTAAGTATGGGACCCTTGTGTAAGTAGACGTGTAGGTGGGTGTGTATAAAAAGTGTTAAATGCAGGAAGTAATCACTTTTAAATAGTGTTGAGTGAAGTGATGTAGTTCTGATGCTGATGTGTTCATGGAGTAGCTTCCATGTAATGCATGGACAGTCCTAGAAGTACGGTTTTTAGTTCTCTGTGGGAAGTCTACAACTTACTTAATTGACTAAATTTTTGAGACAGTAAATTGCTGGACTCTGCAAATGTTAAGTAATTTATTCAATTTAAACTTTTCCTTTTTCTGGTAAAAAGACTGTTGGAGATACTAGCGTAGTTACAGGCAAACGTTCTCCATATGTCATGTACTCCACGTTGCTGCAATTAATGTATTGGACTTTTTAAAACTACCTAAGAATGAACTGGCCATGCAGCGTGTGACACCAAGGCCAATAAACTGAAGGTGGAACTGGATTGTAAAAACCATGAGGAAGAGAGTGATAGAGCCAAAGTAGCATGCTGCCAGTCTTTTAAGCAGCTTAGATGCTACTTGTGGCTTCTTATTGACAGAAATAGGAAATGCTCAAAAGCAAAACAGAATGTTGAAACAAGCATATCACCTTTATTTTATGTTTTGGAGTGATCTCTTTACAGTTCAGAGCTTTTGCAATCCTGTTAAATGGAGATACTTTTCACATTCTAACAGTGATAACTTTACTTTCTATTATTATTCCTTTTCACTATAATTGATCTGGAGCAGCCTTTCTTGAGATTGTGCTGGCAAAGAATTCTGAACTGTTAGTTCATGTTGCAGTACTTATGTAGTGGAAACGTGTGCAGCGTAGGTATGTGAAATTGTACAGGTTAAGGCAAGTATTTGAAATTAAACTGCATAATTTTCGTTATCATTGCGGTAATAAAGGAATATGTAGTGGAAGTGTTTATATGTCTGTCTCATCAACCAGGCCTACTGTTTGCTCTGGAGAATGCAGTGAGATTGTGCTACAGTGTTTCCCAGTTTTCTGTGGTAATATAGTCTTTACTGTTGAATCATAAGAATTAATTGCTGCAAAATGGGTGGTAGTTATTTAAAATACTTGACAAAGTGATAATGTGTCTCCATGCTGTAAAGAGCGAAGAGAATACGATTTTATGTTTAGTTGTGTGACATTTTTCGGCAGTGTTGCACTGTGTTTAAAAAGTCTTGTTGTTAAGACCAGTTTCATGTATGTATGGGCCTCTGGTGTAAGCATAATTTGAACCATTGAGTAAATTCTCATTCTTGTCCTAAGTGAGATGTAACAACCATTAGTAACTGTTGCAGAAGCACAGAATCACAGAATCACTAGGTTGGAAAGGACCTTTAAGATCATCAAGTCCAACCATTAATCCAGAACCACCATGTCCCCTAAACCATGTCCTGAAGCGCCACATCCACATGTTTTTTGAACACTTCCAGGGATCAAACATATTCAGTATTTATTCTTTTTTTCTCTAAAGCTATTCATGATTTTAAAATCAAAGACTGATACCTTTGGTACCTATTTTCTTAAATCTTTATTTAATTCCAGTCCTTGGGTGCTGCAGCAGTGGATTTAATCCTGCTCATGTTGGTCGTTGGCACTTCTGACTTTGCTTGGAGTGAATGAAGTCAAGGCTGTCTACAAATCTTTGCAGAATCAAAGGTCCTGCAGGGTCAGTTAATCTGTTTTCCGTTTGTGAGTTGTATGGATGGTGTCTGTTCTATTTTGTAGTGGCTTATGTTTGGTTACTCTGTTCTAATATAATTGTTGTTTATTCTGGCAATAAATTTTCAGGTGTTTGTTGTTTCTTTTAACTTTTTTGGCCCTTTTTTGAATCAGCATATTCACTGCCACCTGTCTGTTCTGACAGCTTACATTAAGTGGGTAGCATATTAATAATAAAACTTTCTACATTTAATGTAAGATTACCTCAGATGTAATCTTTCATACTAACAGTCTTTTTAGAGCTTCAGTAAGTGATTTATGAAGTTATTTTCATTCTCTACCCTCATTTGCTGACCTACTGTTTAGAAACATACTACTAATATATATTGGGATATGTCCTTAGTGCTGATTGTAAGTCTCTACTGTACAAAGATTTTTATAGCAAAATTAACATAACCTTTTTTATTTTTTACAGATACCAGGTTTTAGTTCTATCTGCACTTCTTGTTTACATTGACAATATCCTAGATCAGATATAGACTGTGCTGGGAAAAACTAAATAAATTTTTTTTCACATGAAATGAGCTAGTCAGCTTGTATAAGGGGCAGGGAAAAAGTGAGGTGGGTAAGGGTGAACATATTCATATATTGATTTATATGAAGTTCACTAGAAATGTTTCTTCTGTTATCCTAACCTACACAGCCAGGTCAAAAATGTCTACACTGCAGTGATACTCTACAGGCTGCTTTTCTTCTTTAATGGTGTAATTCAAATGACAGAATCATGTTTAATTTGTAACCTTGATCAGACTGGCAGTGTTGTCTACTGTGTCTTTATTATTTCAGAACTTGCAGTTTGCAATACTAATGTGGCATTATATGGCCTAAAGCTGTTGGAAGTCTGTGATTAAAGTGTGCTGTTTACCGCAAGTCAGCTTTGCAGTCAGTAGGTTACCTTTATCAGGGTCAAGAATCAAGTACGTATTTGCAAAAGAGCGTGCAAGTGAGTTTGGAATGGCACGCATCTTGAGGCTGTAGCATTTTGTGAGAGGCAATGACTCCTGCCTCCTCACTCCAACTAAATTTGGAAGTTGCCAAGGGACCGTTAGCATTGATCTCACATGCACACAAACTACAAATGATAAGAAAACTCTGAGCAAGCTGCCAGAGGCAGCATCTCCTGCCCCTGTTGAGTTTTTATATGGATGTATTTAGTCATTAGCTTCAGAAGGAATATAATTTGAGTCACTCTTGAAAATTTGCCATCCCTGCAGAGTATCACATTTTGTGCTGAGTCCTAAGTCGCTGTTTTTCAAATGAGACTGACTGGAGTTGTTTCTAGTACATACATGAAGTTACACATGTGCAAAGCCATGCCTGTTTGCTGATAAATGTGATTTTTGTTTCATCATTCTTTTTCTAGGGTTGTGGGAGCATTAGTTGATACTGAAATTTACCTGAGGTAAAGAGGAAAGCACAACTTGCTAACAGCATTTTTTTTGTCTGTTTTTGTTAATACTTTCTGTTACACGATGGTAGTCTAATTGGTTTTCTTTACCTTACCTTTTCTACTACTGCTTGTGTTGCATTGGCAATGTGCTACAGTTCTTCCAGATATGAAGAGACTCTATTCCTGTCCTGGAGATCTTAAACAAATACATACATTGTGTTTGATCATACTGAAACTTCTAAGATAATGCTTATAACAATGGTTAACAAAACATTTGTGCCTTTATTTTTTTTTAATTACTGTCTGATATTTCTGGAATTCTCGTTTTATTTAAAATGTGTTTCTTGAAACAGTCCTCTTTTGGACTGTTTTAAGTGTTTTATTTCATCTTGAACTGCATTGAATGTTTTGCCCTTTTCCAGTTTACCAATGCTAACAATTCTTAAGAGAAGCAAAGATGGCCACATGCGGTAGTGGTGACTGTGTGTCGCAAAGATATGAAAACTGTTACTCCAAGCAACTATGCGTAAAATACTTCTAATGATCAAAACTGGAGCTTAGATTAGTTTTCTGGGGTTGCATGTGTAACCACCACCAAAATTTATTTTAAAAATGTATAATTTTGAAACTATTGCCTAACACCGTTTAAAGCACCCAGGATACTGTAAAGGATTCCCCAAACACCAGTTTTGTTCAGGGAAGACCCTCTTGGTTCTAGCATTACAGAAGAGGCAAAATAATCCACTGGAGCACCTCTTCACAAATCCTAGGGATACAGAGAACTCAGGAAGTGCCACAGTTCATAGGATAATCTTGGGAGAGTGCTTAAATTAAATATAACTGTAAGTTTACAAGGGTTTTAGCAGAAGTCACTGGACTCCCAGACTTGGAAGCTGATAAAAATGGTTTTGAAAGTTCTGAAGCTTTCTTGGTGACACTTTGAGATGTGCACTGTGTCTTCAAAGAGATGAATGTTGAGTTAGAGTTGTTTTAGACAAGTTCTGCTATATTGTGCATGGTTTTCACTCAGGGAGAATTTCCAATCCAAATCAATAGAAGGTTTGCAAAATAGTGTCTACTGTAAGCATGTTACCTGTTTAGTGTATTTTTACTTGATTGGTAACTTCTGGCATAAACGTGTAAAATATATTCATGGTGTTGTCAGCGGCCCTTGTTATATGCTTCCAGAACAAATGTAATCAGTTGCATAAGTGTCAAAAGCCGCATTTTGTTTAAATCTTTTGAAGTTATTTCTTCAGAGCAATGCATAGCTCTGGGGTGTCAATGGTTTTTTACACATCCTTTGTATCCAGGACCACTTTGTGACTTAAGTTATGCTTACACTACTTTTAGCCCACACTTTCTCACTCAGTATCTTTCTGAATATTTTTGTGTAATAGATGATGTTATTTAGGAAGGTAAGCTGTGTATTATAACTGCGTGTGAAGAACTTTTGGTTTTGCCAGATAAAAAGTATATATGTGGCATTTGAATTCAGTCACCAAATAGAAAAATAAAAAGTGTATTTCATTGTAGGAACCATTGTTTAAGTTACGTGTAAGTGCTTTAAATTGTGAGACACTGGTGAATAGTGTTAGAATGGCAATGTTTGTGGGGGTCTCTTTGTAATCTCTTTTAAAAGCCTGGTTCATGCTGAAGAAAAACCATTGCTATTAAGATGAGGTGTCTTGATAAATATAGAACCAGGAGTAAAATTGCATAAGGATTTGTAGTGATGTATGGAATCGCCTGGAGGGAAGAATGTGGTTCTAAAATAAAACCAGAAAGAATATGTGCAGTCTAATCTGAGAAATATACAGGAAGATTCTTGTGCTTACTCTGTCGTGAAAAGAAAAAAATTGCCCGCTTTTGTTGGATCAAAAAATCCTAGAATAGATTTTGTGTCCTATGTAATATTTTAAAGTGTCTCAGTCTTTATTCTACTAGAAATTAATCTAGAATGCAAATGTCGCAGCACATGTAATAGATTACTAGGATGCTCAGAAAGTAAAATTAAGCATGTATAAAATAAGTTTGCAGCATAATGCTGTAACAGGCTTTTTAAACTTAATGCAAATGTTTTTAATCTACATCAAACATGCTACTCAGTGGTAGCTTGCAGGCATCAGAGAAGCGTCATATTTGTATTCAGCTGGTGCAAACCTGACCACATGGTCACATCATTAATGCTTAAAATCTATGTAGTAAAACAAGGCCGTGTAAAAATCATTGAAATTACCATTGCTGTTGTGGGTTGGAGCATCTTTAAGGATGGTATTTTTGATTTTTTTTTTTCTTTAAATCTGTTCTGTGTTTTATCTTGTTCCGTCCTTAAAATGTTCTCCTTCCATTTTTTGCATCTTATTTTTCTGCTGACCATTGTTCTCTCTGTGTGACAGAATGTATTACGCTGTATGGAGTGGACCGGGATGCAGCACACGGAGCCAGGCAGCGGTCCCCTGCACAGCCTTAGATTTTTGTTCTGGTTGTAGCATGGCTGGAAGGGCGTTAGAGGATTCCTTACTGCATCTTTAGGTTGGGTCCTTGAACCATCTGCAAGATGGTGCCTTTCAGTCTTCTTCCCACTGAAGACTCTGCAAAACTGACACCCTTCAGGCGGGACCCAAGGTTGCTTTGACCTCCTGATATTTCTTATAGCAGTGCCCAGCACTGGAGAGGCTCATTATTGAGGTGCAGTGAGCTGCAGGCAGTGCTCTTGTCTGCATGTAGTAGCATCCCTCTGCCAGCTTCATGTTTTGGTTTCCACTGTATCTTTACTGCTATATTTACTGTTTTGATAAATATTACCAAAAAGTGTTGTCTCGGATCATGGCAAGGCAGTCAACTTCGTAGGTAAACACATTAAATACTTCCTATTTTTGAACAGGAAATGGGCAGTCAATTTTTTATTCCATGACTGAGAGATTGATAGTCTGTGGCTACGTAAGAGTCAGTTTTAACACAGTTCATGTATATGCCTTCTAACTCTGGTGTGTTGTGTGATTATATCCCTATCAAGTTTTTTCTTTACCGTGCATCTGGAAGTAAACTGAAGTGCTGCGATATAACTGGTTTGTTTCTGTGTGTTTAAATGCCTTAACATTGTTGCCTCCTAATTCATCTAGATTGAATGAGTTTCAAGTAGGAGTCCCAAAATATTATGAAAATAGTATACGTTAAAAAAAAAAATTTAAAACAACATTCCTCCATTTTTTTTTAAGCATCAATAAATATGAATCTCCCCTGAAAGAAGAGCTCTTTGGAATTACATTGCCAGCTCAGCCTACCCTAATACTTTTTCTTCTCCTTAAATATACTTCAGTCTTTCTGAAACTGTTCCTCTTGTGCAGCCAACCAGGGTAACCTTAGCTACCTCTTGTTTAATTCTGTATTTCACTGTGTTATGGAAATACTGTATGTATCAGGTATCCACCAAGCAGTCTAAATCAATAACCAAGATATTAAATATATCACAAACATCATTCTCCGCATTAGTGACATACAGACATTGTCATGTTGTGTGCCTAAAATAGAATGTGGTATAGAGAGTATGGAATCTGTAGGACCATGATGTTATAATTAATTATAGACTTAAATATTACTTACGGATGTGCATTTGTTTCTCAACTTTAAATGTATGGTATCTTTTTCAGCTTTTGAATGTGAGATATTTATATCCTAAAGTTTTTGGCTTTGAAAATATTTACATTTATTCCCTTCTCTGTGTGCACAGAGATTCTTTGTGCAGGTGTCTTCATTGATACTAAAACAACATGATGTCAAATGTAATCTTAGGGGTCGAGGTTAAAATTTAACTATCTTTCATCTGATCTGTCACCTTTTACTTGAATTCATTCTTGCTATATGACTTCAGTTATTAAATAAAATGTAACATTCTTTCTAGGCACTTTGATACATGTGGACAGATGGGGTGAGTTAAGCTGCACGCATTTGTTTTGTTTTTAGCTACTGTTTTAATTGCAGTGTAATAAAAGATTGGTGTTTGAGAGTCTTTGGCTGCAAAATAAGTAGCCACTAGAAATAAGGCTATTTATTCCATCTCCTGATTTTTTGCAGTGGGTACTTCTAGGTCCTTTTGGTACATTGTAATGTTACCTAATTTTCTTTTACTGTGATTCTTATAATAAGATTATTTAACATAACTAGGCTTAATTTTGTTTGAATAATATTCCAGAAAGACACTAGCTAAGATAATCATCAAAGATAAATGACAGATAAAACTGTGTGAAGTGCTCATTCAGGATATATGTAGTAGGCTCTACCCCTTACTGCTATTCCTGAGGGTTTTTATTACACTATGAACTGAAAGCTGAGAGAAAGGAGTCTTGTCAGCTTTAAACACCAAACGGCATTTAAAGTAGTTCCTCAAGGTTTGTGTTCCTTTCTCCTTTTTGGTAGGAGAAATTTCAAGACTGACTGTCTTGCAGTGATGGAGTCTATAAAAAGCAGCTATAGCAGATGTAGCTAATAAATATTATCTTATCAGCACTGATACCTTTCCCTGCTCCTTTGCCAAATTAGCAGAGAAACTCCTTCATCTGCCTCCAAAAACTGCAGAGACTAACTCTAGCATAGATGAAAAATTTACATGAAATTAAGGAAATCAGTGTTTCCAGAAATAATTTTTTCTTAATCTTTCTTTTTTTTAAAAGTAGGCATTTTCTTGGATAATGTCTGTTGTTGGAGGTACTGCCATATTACATTAATAATCTATTATGAAATGCATTATTAAAACAAAATACATTGAACTGCCTATAAAGCTATATATATGTTTATAATGTAAATTTATGCTTTATGTAGAATAGTAAGGATATGATAGTATGCATCTGTATAAAATATACTTAAAATACAGACTGTGTGAATGCAGTAATAAAAAATAAATACAATACTGTGTTAATAATGAAGTTATGGGATTTATGTTGAAAATTTCTAATCTAAATTGTCAGCTATGCCTAGAATTTACAGGATGGATTCTGCCTGAAGTTCCATCAAAGGCTACTTCTGGTGGCCCTGTTAAGAGGCAGAGGGCTGCGTGCTGCTGAGCCAGGCCGGGCTTTGAACTTGACTGCGTGCGCACACTGATGTGAAATCTTGCCAAGGAGAAAAGTGCAAAGTTCTGTCCTGTTTTATCACTCACCATGCTGAAATGGGCTTGGTAATAATATTATATTCTCTCACAAAGTTGCCAAAATGAACTTTATTTTTCAGTGCAAATGGTTACTTATTGACCATGTTATTTGACGGTCTGCTTCTCCTTTTCTAAAACTTTGAAAATTAGAAGACGCCAGAGCTTAATGCTATAACTGGCAAAAGAATTGCTCTAAGGCTGCAGTACACCTT
Source organism: Phaethon aethereus (assembly GCF_964289735.1). NCBI lineage: Eukaryota > Metazoa > Chordata > Aves > Phaethontiformes > Phaethontidae > Phaethon > Phaethon aethereus. Next base: position 202,188,498 of record NC_138575.1, read on the forward strand.
CTGTACCAGTTCTCTCTAGGTTTGTTTTTGAAGCAGTTGTGGACTTGTCTAGTAATTTGGTGGTTTTTAAGGAAGTGCAAATCAAAATGATACTTGGCATGGAGACTGAGATACAGCTTTTTACCTTTAATTTATAAACTTACTTTGTTTAAATGCAAAGTGGCAGTGGTCTCAGTAGTCTGGAATTGTCACAAAAAGAAATGTTTTCCCTTGCTCATTTACCTGAGGTTAAGGCATTAGAGTATTGTTCTTACTTAGGAATGCAGTAAAGCTGATTGATAAAACATCTGGCACCCATTTGTACTGAAAAATACTCTTGATTGTCTTAGGCATAAGGGAGTACAGTAGTATCACTGCTGTATTTGGGAATAAGTAAAAAATTACAGGCTTCTGCTGAAGATGTGAAACAGCAGGAATAAAAATTGTAATTGCCAAAAAAAGAAAAAAATAATACAAAACGTGCATCAATTTAAAACCAGGGTTTCCCAGAGCAATTTAGATGCTTTTATCTAATGTAAAGCATTAATATAAAATCTGTACTTTTCAATAGGGAACAAATGAGGAGAATTGATATTGATTTCGTTGATCACATTAAATGGATTCCTGGTTCTTAATGCATAACTGTTCTTCATGAGATCCATCTCCACTTAAGAGTAGCTTTTTTACGTTTTGCAGTGAGTTGTGTCCACAGTAGAACGTCATGGGGAGTTGTTTTGTTTTGTAGGTTTGTTTTTTTTTAAAAGAGTTTTCGTCCTAAAATGCATAGACCAGAGAAAACATTTTTTCAGTGCTTCAGGCAAGTGCAAGATGTGGTTTGTCTTCCTGAAGTTTTTGTGTCACTAATGTAACTTAGAGGAATACTTTTGTGGTGCAGTTACAGAAGCTACTTAGAAAATGAGGATGTGTTTTAGTAAATTTGCAGTTGGAGAAATGTAGTCTTTCATATTCTGATTCTACAGAAATCCTGTGGTTAGGTTGGGGATGTTTATAAGCATGTGAGAAACAACTGAGTGATGGAAATAGAGCTACTTAAACAATATGCAGATTCCATTTGTGCTCAGTTGAGTGAGCTCTACAGTGTGCAGATGCTTTTCTTGTTCTGTGACTTATTTTGTCTGAAATTATTTTCTTCTAACCCTCCACCAGATCATCTGCCAGTGGATGATCCTATTTTTTCTTTACTTAAGTGACAATTTTTTTTAAGCTGCGCAAACTATTTTTGTTTAAATTTGATGTAGCCAGACCTTCCTATATGGAAATTTCTCAACAAAATCTTAAAATATGTTGGGATTAATTTATAATAGAGCTAAACATGCTCTCCTTTGTAGTATACAGTTAAAATGTGTATTTTAATTTGATATTCAAAGTAAATAAATTTCTGTATTATATCAGAGCTGGAGTTTGTTTTTATAGCTTGGTGTTTATTGCATGCGTGTGTATTACTGCTGCAGTGTTTTTCCTTCTGGGGAAAAAAAAAGTATTTTTTCACATAGGGCTGTAGTTAAGTACTTTTATAAAGAAATTTGTGCCTGTCTTTCTTGAGGTCTCTCCAGCAACTTTTTTGAAAAGAGCACTAAAGACCTAAAAGTCATAAGTAACAGCGTTTAGGTTGTGACCTATGGGAAAGACTCAACATGGGAAAAAAAAAACACAGCAAAAAATAAAGCAACTCTTCTGTTTCTGGATTTAAAAAAAAATCCCTTAAGATTGTAGATTTTTCAGCTTAACTGAAGAACCATCATGGACAATAAAGAGTGTGAAGTATATAAAATTACTTTTCCTAGAACACAGTGTTTTCTTTTATTCTTAATATGCCTGTTGTATGGAATGTTCCTACTCGTCTCCCAGAAAAACATCGTAGGAGATTGCTGACATGCTTTTTTCCGAGCTGCTGTTAAATTTTGCAAACTGACAATGTCATATTTCCAAATGGTGTTGCATTGTTATTCTTTTAATTTTAAGATTTACGTTCTTCTCTTCAGCCTCAAAAGTGAAAAATATAAAGAAAAATAAAAAGATTTAGGTGCGTGTATTGTATAGCAATAGATACCAGATTCTTTATGTGAGCACCTCTAGAACTTTCATCTGTTAATATGCCATCTGTTTACTGAATGTTTATCGTGGGCACCTCATTCTACAATCTGTGATGAAGAGGTCCCTTGACAGTACTGCCTCTTGAAATGACAGCAATGCGATCAAGATGCATTGTCAGAAATAGTGATTCGTGGGCCGATATCTTGATGTAAAACTCTTAAAGCAGTATAAAATGTTCCACCACCGATAGCATTTTCTTTGCAGTGCACACTCATTCTCTGTGGCAGTGGTAGGAGGTACTGCTTCCACTATTGCAGAGTACTCGTACTGTCAGCAAACAGTATGGTTATCCTGAGAGTCATCACGTGTCTGAATCCTTTGGGGGAAGGATTTGTGAGACTGGAGTTGTGGGAGTGATGGAGCATCTTTCTTGCTTCTTCATCCTCTAATTGCTTGTTAATTAGATCTTCGTGCAGGCCTGGGAGTCTTCCCTGCAGGACTCCTTCCTCACAGCAGACACTGCAGGATGAAGTTGTGCAGAGGGTCCTGGGTCCTCTCCCCTTCACGCAGCCTATGGGTTAGGTCACTCTCCGTCCATCACTTCTAGGACCAGTAGACTCTACCTGAGGTACTGCTCTGCACTGCCACTTGCCAGAAGGAAGCAATGCTTGCTTCTGTGCCCTCCATTGCTGAACCAGAGGGGCTGGGCTTGGCTCAGCTTTGCACAGAGTTAGAAGGTGGTGGGTAATGGGAAGCAGAGTGGGTCTGGGCCAAGCTGTGTAGGGATTAAATTCTGGATGTGGTGTTAATATGATGGAATCAGATCCTTCTATATGGTTCAGTAGAGTGTGTGTGACTGTCTATCACCTCTATAAATTCATGTTATGTACATCTGCTTCTGGCCATCAGAAATATCCAATTGATCTGACTCGACCACTGCAAGTGCATTTAAAAGTTGATTGCAGTTCTTTGAAGTCTGTTAACACTTCATGCATACAGTGTTCTTGTCATCCTGGAGCTCATATCTGGGCTGTTATTTTGCTACTTCAGATCTGGAGATTGTCAGGTTTCCCATCACTGGATGCTTGAGGGACACTTTAGCCCATTTAGTGTCCCTGTGAATGCGTTTGGCAAAGTAAAGTTGGTAGAGCCAATATCCTTTTTTAGACCAGCTGCTGTAACTGGGAAGGTTACACAAGCTTTTGGTCACCACACCGAGCTGCAGAATGTGTTTTCTCTGTGAGTGAACTTTGAATAGACAGATAATGAGTTACTGATGATGATCAGGTTATGGTGATGTTGCCATGAGACAATAGTGATGCGCTTTTGATGATGGATAGGTTTGGATATTGGTCCTAGAGGCCATACTTTGCAAAGGGCAGAGTCCATTAATAGTTTCATAAGAATTTGAAGTTAACATGTTAGCAGCACTCATGGTGAATAATTGTTTACATTGAACTATTTTGGTGAATGTGAGAAAATTCCCTGATAGGCAGTTCATAAAAGCAGTTCTTCTGCTTTTGCAGTAAAAATGTCCTTTATTCAGTTTTGATCCTGCAATCTTTCTATATAATATACTATATAATACTTTTACAGGAGGGAAAGCAGGGGAGGAGAAAGCAGATCTGCTCTCCTCCAGAGTTTGCTCTACTATATTTTTGGAACTGATGTATGCATAAGGCACTGAGTAAAGCACTTGTGTTATTGTAGTTGTCTTAAAAAATTATTTTATGCAGTAAGTATATACAATAGCATAATTATTTTTCCATTATTCATAAAATAAGTGTCCATGAAATGTCTGACATTCAAAGAAATTAAATTATTGTTATATATATTTATAAGCAATTTACCTACCACATAACCAACCTGTTAATGGTAAAACAACGCTTTGACAAGAGACTTAGTTGAACTTCATAATAGGGTGATGTAGTGGTCATAAGTATTCAGAAACCATAAATCAAGCCTTAAATTGAACTAGCTGAAAATGTAAGGGTTTTATTTAAGGTCATGTGGATTCTTTTTATTGGTTTTGAACCTCCAGGCTTGAAGCTTCTGAATTGTAAGGGCTAGAAGTTTTTCAGTGAAAATTGAGATACTTTCTCAGTATTATGAACAATAATGTGACTTTAATGATACCAAATACTTTGCTAGTATTCATGATGAAACTAAGTGGCTGGACCAATGTATATATACACTTTCTATACACTGACCTGAGACTCAAGAGTAGCAAGAGTCTTCATGACTTCTTTGGTGGCATTTGTTAAATCTCAAGGTAAGAAACTTCATTGATGTGCCAAGTTGCACTACTTACCACAGTAAAAACCAAGCCTTTAGTAATAGAAAAAGGGCTGTAAAAACTGATGACTGCTTTTCTCTTGTGGAATTCCTAGTTGGTTATCCATTTCATATCCTATCTCCTTTCCTTAAAGCATAAATTTGCTCCATATTGCTTATTTTCTTGATTTGTTAAGTTGAGGGCTAGTGACCTTCAAGTTCCTCCAGATGGAAAGGGGGAAAGGATCGATTCCCACACAGAGAAAACTTGAGAAAATTGTAAGTTTAAAAAAGAGGGGGGAGAGAGGGGGAGAAATTTTTGTTAAATGCAAATAATTTATCTAGCAAATAAAAACATAGATTATCTTTGTGTCTGTTCTTTTTGTACAGTGCCTTGTATGTTGAGATGGTTGTTAATGACAGAGTTCTCATGCACTGCAGCAAAACAGATACAAGCGTATGTTACCTGAGCCATGAATTCGGGGTTGAGTTTTGCCGGGGGAGTAAAATTCCCCTCCGTTTTCTGGGTGTGTGGGTGTATAGTGGTTCAATTCGTTTTTCTCCAATTCTCCTCCTTATCAGAATGGGAATACCTGTGTTCATGATGCCAAGTTTGGTGTGGAATTTTAGCGGCCATGTGTTAAAAGTAACAAGGCCACACTTGAGCACAATGATACCTATGCTGGGAAACCCTGGGCATCTGCATTTGCGTACAGAAAGCCTCACACTTTCCTGTAGTAGTAGGTTTTGCTGGAGAAGTGGCAGAAGTTTTATTCAATTAATTTTTTTTTCCCCACTGAAAACAAGGCAGGTTGTTGTAGTCTACAATTTAGGAATATGTCTGTTTGGACAATTTTAGGAAGATTGCTGCTGCCTAAGATAGGAATAGAGAGGAGAGGTAATTTTTCAGAATAAGGAGAGTCTGAAGGTTGGGATATGAAATAATTAGACTCAAATCCATGATCTGGGTAGAACACAACACAAAACTCAATCTGCATCTTTCATATCACAGGTAAGTGTCTTATGAACCAATTTATTAAGTATTCTAGGATGATTTTTTATTTTGAAGTTGAACAACAACAAAAATTCTCAGACATACTGAAACTGATCTTGTTTTCCTGACAATCCAGATACTTCAGGACTTAAAACCAGTCTTATATTAAGTATATATGTAAAAAGAAAAAGCTTTCTGATGAGTTGTCTTTTTTTAAGTAAAAATATTTAGATTCTTATCGTATTGTTTATCTGTGATAAAATATTATGCTTTTAGGGCCAGAGTGAAAGAGAGGCACAGAATGTCAAAGGTACACTATCTCCCAACCAGATTTGGGTATAACTGGATACAGCAAATACGACTGAAGAAAAAACAAATCAATCTTGAAAGGAAATGTATCATCAGCTTTTCTCTCTCCTCTCAGTTTACCAAGAAGACAGGCTTTTTTCTGAGGCTTAGAGTCAAAATAATTGTTTTTATGAGTCAAAATAATTGTTTTTATGGAGCATTTAAAAGGCTCATGCACAGATAACTTGGGATTCAAAGTACTCTTGGTTCAGTGTAACTTATGTAAGCATCTGTGGGAACTGTATCATTAGTTTAATTTGCCTGTTTTAAAAACAGTATTAGATTAGAGTTGGAAAGATAACGCAATAATTTACCAAGTGCTAAACTGGGTTTAAAATCCTCCTTAATGGTATAGCCTGAAGTATGTATCTCAGTTGTGTTAAAGATACTAAAGTTAAAAATAAAGGGGAGAGGAAAGGCATATCTGTGGTGTCAGCGAGGCATGTGGTAAGCTGATGTATAAAGGGAAGGTAATGGATCTTCTTGGATTCCAGCCAGCAGTGCCGGACGCGGGCATTCTGCCGAGGCGCATTCCTGGGCATTAAGTGCAATCCCTTCCCTGAGCGTGCTGAGCCCTCTGCGTAATTCATCTTCCCTGCGGTCCGCTCTGCCGGGGGCCGGGCATATAGCTTAGGTAGTTTCATTACCAGTGCAACTTCTTGGTGGTCACTTTTTCAACTTAGGGCAGTGTTTAACTTCTGAACACTTAGACATGGGTAGCTCTGTTGGAAGCTGCTATGCAGGCACTATCTTTCAACTTGCTGTTACTTCAAATAGGGTATTGGAATCTTGTTTCTGCTCTAAATTTCTGGTTGTAAGCAAGTCGTCTTAAGAAGATGGCTTTTTAATCTACGTTTTTTAATTTATAAGCGCTATTGGTGTTAGCATGCAAAAGTAAGTGGTGGTGGTATTTCCTTTTAATGTCTCTATCATGTTAGAAACTTATTCTGATACTACAGCTGTTTGCTACCTTATAGCAACCCTGGAGGAAAAAACTGTATGATCCATTTTTGTGAACACAAAAAGGAAGAACAAAAAGAAAAAGGAATTCTTCATCAGTGGAAGGCACCTTTATATTTCAAGAAGTAATCAAGCAATGCAGTAAAACTCACTCCCTAAAGGTGTCCAAGATGGAAGTTTACATCCTCCAACCTTTAAGCAGCAACATTCCCATTTTCCCCACCAGCCTCATTTTCCACCTTATCCCATTTTCTTGGCCATTTAAAAGCAAGATGAATTAGGCATACAACTCCCTGTTACGTCTCCTAGAGTAAAAACTTCAAAGACATTCAGAAATGTTTGCAGGGTTGGCCTCCTGCTCCTTCCTATGTGCAGAGGGGTGTGTTACCTCAGATCTCCAAGCATACACCATTTTGTGAAATGAATTCCTCCAAGGTTGTCTTTGACTACCAGGATTATTTGGCCATTTGTTTTATGGAACAACCAGAGCAAGCCTGAATGTATAGACTGTAGCTTTGTATGTTTGATTTTCTGCAACCTTTATATAAAAAAGAAATGTTATGAAAGCATTTAACAAAATATAAATGTTTATAATATTATAGCTTTTAATATCAATTTTCCTGCTAAGGGCTATGATTACTTTTCATTGTTATTGAAAAGCTGTTTTGTGACAAGCAGTTTCAGATAAATATTTAATGTCAAGCTGGGCTGAGACTATTCTTAAGATATTAATGTGCCCAAGGTAACTGTGACCTGCACTTCATTGAGATGCTGTGCCTTGAAAATATAAAATGACCTGCATTTTCAGCATGAGTGTTTATATTCACTTTTCAAGAGCCTAATGCCCAAAATCTATTTTTAAAATAGCTTGTTCTTCTGATGTGTTGATAGCAATTAATCCTTATTCAAAGATGTACTATTACAAGCTAAGCTTGTTAAATTAAACTGATTTACCTTTCACTTCTCCTGCTGCCTTAGAAAGTCTTCCTACTTTAAGTGGTACATAATGCTGTTTATAGTTGTGGATGCAAAGAACTAGAAACACTGGACAGTGGAAAGCATATAGGAAGGGATGGCATTTTCCTTCTCAACGGAACGTAATGCACTGACATCTGTCCTCCTCTATTCCCACAGCTTTGTTCAAAAAGAAGCCAAGGTCCAAAAAACTTGTGTTTAATTTGATGCTGTCATTTAACATTCTCTCTGCTTCTGGAACAAAGCTATTTACGCGTGGGACCTAAATAGCTGTTCACAGCTGCTGCCAGCTTATACCCTGGTGATGGTTATAGCTCCTTACCCTAACACAGGAGAGACTTCTTTTAAATACAGTATTTTGATGAACACTGTTTCTTGGTTAGAGCACTTGTCTAACCCTGTTCATGTTTTACACATTTAGGAGAACTGACACTAAGCTCACCTCTGTTAAATATGGGGAGCCATAAGCACTTGAGTTTTAGGAACAAATAAATGTAATTCAGCAATAGCAGTGTGAAACGGTATAAAATATGCCTTACACTAGACAGTCTGTTCTGCAAACAGGAGAGTCATGCTTCATTTTTGGCAAATTCCTCTGGTTCTGATAGTAGGTATTTTTTGTTACTGTAGTTGAACTACTTGCCAGCAGTTTAACTATACTTTTCTAGTAACTTTTACTGAGCTTTCCCAAGCATTTAGAGTGTTGGGTATCTAAAGAGAAATTAATATGAAACTAAGCCAAAGGCATCAGTGTTTACATTGAGAGAAAAAAATGTAACACTGAGAAATAGCCTGTCATCTCTTTTTCAACTTTGTTATCTATTCATTCCATAATTCTACAAAAATAAAGATAAGAAAATAAGTATGTAAATCTTATGTTGGTGCTCTTGTGTAGTGTAGAGTGGGAAAACGGCCCACTGGAACTTCTGACCTACTGTTTTCTCTTCATAGGTAAGAATTTTCTAATTCTTTCTTCCAGTTCGCTTTTATGTTGTCTTCCCCTTGCCTCTAAAGAGCATCCTCAGCCACCATCTTCCTGCTTTGAACATCCAGCCTGTCTTTATGCATTTTGATTTAAAGCAAGCAAGGATTTATTTGAGGAAGAATGAAAAGCAGTATCCTATTCTGAAACTAAAAAATAACCATGAAAAGTTAGTTAGACAGAAAGTAGTAGAGCTTAGTATTGTTTTAAAGAGTCAAAATATGTGCTTCAAGTTGTCCATGCACAAGTAACCAAAGCAATTCACTTTTTAAAAATTCTTGCAACTGATTTGTACAGATACTGCTGTACCAACCAGAATGTAGTGTTACGTGATTTACAAGTCAGAAAGTATACAGAACCATAAACTTCAGTCTGCTTTTATGATAGAATAAATAATGCGCACTTGTATATCTTAGTAAATAGATGCAAAATGTTAAATATAAATAATGAAAATATGCACAAAATATTAATTGGAAAGGAACGTTACTTTTTAAGATTTGCTTTGTGTTGGCACTGAAAGTTGTTAATGCGTTCTGTTTAGTTGCCTTCTGTAATGTGTTAGGGTTTTCTAGATACCATATTAAAGATAGCTTGGGCTTCCCTCAGTAGAAGCTTTAATGACTAGCTTGAAGCCATTTTCTTTTAGGGAATTAATATTTAGACATAACATTAGCTATGGGGGTAATTAACAGATTTAGAATAATTAATGAATAAAATTGCAACAACTGTAATTTGCATTGCCTAGTATCAACTTGTAAAGCTTTCTTTAAAGGTTTTTGCTAATTAAAATGCTAAATTAGTTTTATTTCATGAACAGGATACGAAAAATACTGCTGTAATTGCTTTGTAGGCTCCATTTGACTTGACACTTCATTGAAATCAAGACTGGATTAATAATTTACTCTTTTCTCTAAGCAGAGCGAAAAGGACTAGAGGTTCACTAGAGATTCAAGAAACCTCATTCGATATTGCTTATTTTAAAACCTCTGAAATTATTTTTTTTGGTGATTGGATTTACTTGGTTTTATTGGAAATACATATTGCGCCTCTTAGTGTGTATTGGTGGGGAGAAGGGGAAGTAGAGAGAGATGGGCTTTTAGATGGGCTTTTGAGTTCAGTTTTGTGCCAAAACTAGTTCCTCAGAAGGGTGGAAAACAGCGCTTTAACTGGGACATCAAATGCTTGCATCATGCTTGCCACACTCAATGTTTGGATTGAACTAAATTGATAACATTCATAGCTGAGAAAAACTAGAAGCACAACAGATATAAGCATGCACATTGTACCTAACTTTCTGTAGTTTGGTATTCCTCCAAATTCATACTTGTACTTAGGAAGTTCCTTTCTGGTCTTCCAGATCATTATAAAAAATGGACATTGCTAACTGATGTGGGAGTGGCATCCCAAAGCTTCTGATCTCTGGTGTTTAAATCTTCTGAAGTGGAAAAAATAATAGCTTAGAAAAACTTGATTGAAGATTACTTCAAGAAAAAGGGATTTAATAAGTGGTTGCCTAATTGACATGTGACCTGTAGAGTTAAAGATGCCAGACAGCAAAACTGCAGTGAAAGACGCGGGCTAAACTTTGTTTAGATAATGCTTTTGGATGCTATTATACATGCAGATTGTAATCAAAATGACTGTTTTATCTAAAGCCCGGGTAGAAACTGTAAGAATTAGTACTTTATAATTATCAGTAAATTGCTCAGGCTACTGCTCAGCGCAGCTAATTGCTTTCCTTCCTATACTTTGTTCTAATCAAAGAGGAAACAAAACTATGACCCAGCTTAGTAATGACCAACACTGTGTAGAAGGAGCTCACTGATATTTAACTAGTGAAGCAAGTTTTGTGCTACCTGTCTGAATGAGGTGCTTTTAGTTATAAGGCAGTTATGCTCCTTGAATACTGCTGGGTATGGCAGGGCTGTGACTTTATTTGGGGATACCTCTTTCCCATCCCTAACAATGTGTTGACCATTTGAAGTCGCTTCATTTGTAGAATGCTTTTAATTTCTGTGTGTAAATTTGATTTCTATATATAAATGAAGTCAGTTACTAGGGGTGGGGTATTTTTTTCCCCAATCTGCAATCAATTTTCCCCAAGTATTTTCGTGATTCTAAAAAAAAAACTGGTGAGTTTTTACTATGTCACTCATGGTTACAAACAAAAAGTTCTTGCTTTTCTTGAGTTACTCTGTCCATATGTGTCTGTACTTGATGTCTGCATCTTAAAAAGGATAAGGCTTGGTGATTACTAACATTTTATTAGCATTGTTATGTGATGTGATGGCATGTAGCAGTTGTGAGAGAAGATACTGTTCTCTGACACATTAATCCTGTGTTATGCCGGGCCATTCACAGACCATTCACATAGTCTTCATTACTTATCGTTAATCTTCCATGTCATACTTTCTTCAAATCTTTTGCCTGTGATTGTTCCTTACTTGGAGACCGTATTTAAATATACAGGACGTGGAATTTGTGAGTAATGTGGTGCCCAGGGAGGATTAATTCAGCACTCTTGGTTCTCTTGGATCTGGGTTTTCATTTGATTGTTTTTTCAGACCAGGCAGTCAAATTCCATTTCCTAGTTTTTCACATAAAGTCACAAATAATTGCAGGCTTTCTAGACATCATCTATAAAATTATGTAAAAAATGGAAGTACAGTGATCCTTAACAGGTTTATGTGTATTTTAAAAAAACCCAAAACCTATATTGGTTTTATGATCACTTGTTCTTAGCAACAGTTAATGGATTTAATTGGAAACTGTGAAGTGATTTATAATTTTTCTAAGGCTGTTCCTCATCCATGCAAAACCAGGAGGAGAGGGGAAAAAAATAATTTGTGCTTATGATTAAATAGGAAATAATTAATATATATCAATATCTGTATTGTATCATTAATACTGTGATTCTCTGGTGTTCCTTGATCAAATACCTCTTTACTGTGTTAGAAGACAAGAAAGTGTTTTCTGTGTAGTAGTGCTTTTATGAAAAAATTAATTTTCATTGTAGCACAAGCCTTTTTCAGTACCTTTAAATAACTGTGTAGATTGTTTTCTTAAGCTGTTAGTAGCTTAAGTAATTTAAATAAAGATTAATATATATGTGGTTTCATTTTAATTATGAGTAAAATTACAGTGCTTTAAACTGGCATGGCAGAAAGATGGCCAAAATCGGTGCTGCGTGTCATTCCAAAGGACCATCAGAAGCATTGATGCTGTCATGTTGTGTTGTGTGTGCTTGGGAGTGAGCTTTAGTAAGTAAGACTTTTCTTATGCAGAGCACGGAATATGAAGTAGGGGTTGTCCTTGTGTTGTGTGTGTGGGGGTGGCGGCGGCAAGTTAGTGTTTGTGTGGTGTGTGGGTTGGGTTTGTTTTATTGTTCTTTTTTTATAGTGCAAGGACTTTTACTCCTAGTTTTACTCTTAGGAAGCAGTTCCAGTCATTCATATCTTTTCTTATTGACAAAAAAGACTTGCACTTGATGCACAACTCTAAAAATTAGATGCAGAGATTTCAGAGGACTTAACCAAGTTGCTTGCTGCTAAAAGTGTCTTTAATTTTGCTGGTACCATTTCTAGGTATTTGTAACTTTTGCTGATGTAATAAAATATGTAGATAATTTAAAAATAAAAATGTTTCCTATTGTATATATGTAGAGACTTGTTATTGGTAAAGTATCAGTGGTAAGTACCATTGATTAGTAAGTTCAAAGCAAGCTGTGGAAGAGACCAAAAAGTAAATGGTATGGATAATAAAATAATAGCAGTGTTGAGGTCTGTAATTCTTTCATGGATTAGATACACGATACTTTGCTGGCATTAAGTTCAAAAACCTGTTCCTTTACTATTTGTAATTTGACTTCAGTCATGCATAGACTTGTTGACAACTATTTACAAGAAGTCGACCTTTGCAAAAGACTAGTACCCTGCTGTGTAGTAATAAAGATATCAACATACCACCTGTAAGAACTATTTTTCAGCTGTTATTAATATGTAAGTATTAGAAAATGAGAAAGATTTGCACCTTGAGCAGAAGTGTGCAAGTACACTTAATTTCTCATATTAATTGCTTGGTTGCCTGATTATGCTGTTTTCATTGGAATTGTGCTTTATCTTCTATATCTTTATTAAATATCAATATTCAAATTCCTTTTTCAAGCTATCGATATTAAGAAAAAGGTCCTGCCTTAAAAGTCCCAAGCTGTGTTTAGAGCCTGTTGTGTATTAAACTCTCTTGTTAGTAACTTGAAAAGACATGTTCTATGGTTTTGTTGTCAATGGAGGTACCAGACAAGGCCATTTTGTCAAAGACATTAGCAAAACTCTTGAGTTGGCGTCAAATAAATGAAAATACTTGTTTGAAAGTTGTAATGTCACCATTAGGAGAAAGCTGTGCTTTTCTTGCCTCCTGCTACACACATACTTGGAGGGTACACTGATAACTGGGTTCACTTTCTCTGGCTTTCTGATCTGTGGGCTTAAACTTTAACCTTTCCTCTGAGCACATCAGTCCAGTCTGTTTTGCTCTATTGCTAAACTGGGAGACACGTCCAATCTAATGACTTCTTTTTTGGCATTTGCACTTGAATTGGTTTTGGTAATTAGTAGAAGTTAATGTTCTCATTTTGAGGCTGCAGCTTTTAAAAGTTTAGTGATTCTTTTGGTTGTAGGTTCAGAGCTAGGAACAGTTAACCTAGTTAACCTAACTGTTTCTGTTGTGTTGCTCTGTTTGGTTTATTTGTTCTGTATCTAGAAGCTAACCCATACCTGTAATAGTATTTGTCTTCTCCGTGTCTTTTCTGGCTCTGCATTCACATTTTTAAGATGTTGAAGAATGGTGAGAATTGTGTACGGTATTAAAAAATGTGGGTACACTAGTGGCAGAGTGATTTTATTTTTTTTACTCTTTCGTCATTCAGTAATGATCCTAGCCTTCGATTTGTCTTTTTGATCACTATTGGGGTTTTAGCTGCTGTACGTAGAGAACTATATATGATTATTAAATTTTTCCACCCTGACTTGTAACAGAACTGGTATCATGTAATTTCTGTTTCTATGTGCTTTCTTTTGCATTTACATGGATATTTATCCTTCAGTCATTTATACCTTTTGATCAGATTTATTTTTTATTACACAAAATAATTTTGTATAGTTAGTAAGCCTTTTGACTTTTTAAAATTTAACTAGCTTTCTAGATCTTAGATGTGCTAATCCACATTGACCCTTTAGGAACTCTACCGGCAAAATCTGTCATATGAAAAACTTTATTTCCGCTCTTGCTTTGCTTTGTTTTAACAAGTTATTTAATTCTGTGAGGACCTTCCCTTTTGTCCTGTGTTAGCACAGTTTGTTTAGGAGATTCCTTACCTTTTTTTAGGTAACTTGTCCAAACTTCCTGAAAACTCACATCTGTTCTGTCACTAAAGTCACACTTATGCAGCTGACCTTATGAATCCTTCAGCTACTAGTAGTAATGACTTCCCTTTACAAAAGTTGTTGACTCTTCCCATATATTTATCCATATGCTTAGTCTTGCTGGTTTTGTTATAGCTTAAACTGTTTGCTTTGACTTATCTGTACCAAAATTCCCTGATTGCACCCAGAAAGCTAATTTTTTGTTTAAATGATAGAGTATTTGCCTCTGTCATTGCTGTCTTATAGTGTAGTTTTAAGGAATAAAATTTCACAGTACAGTTGTTAGATCATTGGTTTCATATTTTTCTTTGTCTGGAAATTTTGAGTAAATAGTGTCTGATCCTGACAACTTCTTGTTAATGGCTTTATCTAGATTATCGTCTGCTAGATTATCTTCTGCTGATGATTGCTTAAAATGCTTTCTCTGTTCAACCCCTCTGGAGAAAGACTCTGCTGCAGCAACTTCCATCAATGGAAAAAACCCCCAAGGTAGCTTTTCCAGTACTTTTGTTTGAGCTCTTCCTTCGTGCCTCAATCACATGTTTACCATACTGATTCTTTCTTATCGTCATGCTTGTTCTTGGAACAGGTTTTCATTGCGAACTGAGAGAGTTATTAAAAAGTTGGTTTTAAAACTTATTTTTGCTCTGCTTTTTTACAACTTCTAGTTCAATAGCTAAAGTTTATAGGGAGTCCTTCCTCACCCCATTTTCACTGTTTAGGAGTAACACCCACTTTTAAAAAGAAGCTTTTCTACCTAAAATAGCTTTCTCCAATGTTGCTTTTAATCAGGCTGGCGTTTCTGGGGCTTTTTTGTTATTTTTGTTTGCTTGTTTTTAATAAGTGATGTGTGTTTACTGTGAGCTTCTAACCATTTTGCAGATGATCCTTGTCATGTGCAAGTATTTATGCTTCAAGATGCTCCTTTTAAATAGCCTTTTCATTTTCGTATAGCTTACTCTTGTGAAACGTAACTTTATAAGAATGGATTTTTTTTTTATTCCAAAGAGGTTTAATATTAATATATTACAGTTACTGTTAGTGGCTCTTTGATTCAAGATGTAGCTGGCTTTGAGAACAGTTTTCACAACTGTGTCGTATTTAGGTATCTAACAGTGAGAATTTCAATTACTGAATAGTTGCGTTTCTGCTTTCATAAGTTCTGCAGTTTTCGTTAGCATGTACTATTACATTAACTTTTGGTCACATCAGTTACATAAGTACAGCTCTTAATTTTATGCTTGGAGGATGCTATGCTTACAGACCTGTTGGCTTTCCTGTAGATTTGTGGATAAGGGGAGAACAGTGGAAGCCATTTACTTCAAATTTTTATAAGGCCTTCAGCACTGTCTCTCCCGATGTTCTTGCCTCCAAGTTAAGGTACTGCCGTCTGGATGGGTGGACAAGATGAGTGAAAAAATGGTTGAATGATCAGCCTCAGAGGGTAATGGTTAATGAGTCATACTTGACCTGGAGGCCAGTGAAAGTACAGTGCTGTGGAGGTCTGTTCTGGGACCCATCCTCTTTAGTATCTTTACCAGTGAACCAGAGAAGGTGATGGGGTTCACTTGTCAAGTTTGCAGACACCACCAAATTGAGGGGAACCTGTTGATAGACAGAACTGTCATTTGGAGAGAGCTAGATAGGCTGGAGTAACAGGACAACAGGAACCTCATGAAATGCTAAAAACAAATGCAAAGTTCTGCACCTGCAAAGAAGAACTCCTTGCAGCAATACTCTCTGAGGAGCAGCTCTATGGAAAGGGATCTAAAGGTTTTTGCAGACAGCAACCTGAACATGAGTTATCCTGGTTGCAAAGAGGGTGAAGTATCCTGGGCTGTATTAACAGTAGATTGAGGGAAGGAAAAGGATTATTCCCCTTAACTTGGCATTCTTCAGACCGTATCTGGAAAACCACTTCCAGTCTTGGACTCTCCAGTTCAAGAAAGGCATCGACAAACGAGTGAGTTCAGTGGAGAGCCACCAAGATGTGTGGCGGCTGGAACACTGGCTGTGTGAAGAGAGGCTGAGAGATCTGGGCTTGTTAAACCTGGAGAAGAGGCAGTTTCATATCAGACCCCGTATCATCAAGAAGATAGGGCCAGGTTCTTCACAGTGGTGAATGGTGGAGAGGGCAAGACACAGTGGGCATAAATTAAAATAAAGAGGATCTAGCTGGATATTTAAAAAAAAATTAAAATGTAACAAATATGGTAGAGGTGCACAGTGGGTTTTTATGGCTTTTACATTAATGTTGAATTTTTGGCCCCTTTAACTTTGGACTGGTTGACATGGTAATTCTAACATTCTTTTAATGTTGTATTTCCTAAAATAAAAGGAAGAGGAATGTTTTGTGCTGCTTCTGTTGCAGTTAGGTGGTGTTCCCATTCCACAGTACTTGGGTTAGAATGCTGTTCAAGACGTACAATCTAATAGTATTGTTGGACTGTATCTGGTCCTGTGATTTTGTTTTTTGCAACTCCACTGCTTGATGCAGAGTAATAACATTTAGAATTATGGAATCCACAGGTAGTCATTATTTCAGTGTTAATGTTCCAGCTAACAGGTTTGGAGAGTTGTGAATACAGACATGAAAACAAAATCTTAACAGAAAATATGTATAGGCAAAAACAACTCCTTTCAGGCACTTCCAGATTTGCGAAAGTGTAAGCATAAATGGAGAGATGAAAAATATCATTAGACGTCAGTAACTTGGAGACGTCAAATACATAGGAGCCCTACCTTTATTTGTTGTGGAAAATCACATAAAGTTTCTACATTAAATGAAAGATTAAATATTTTCCAGACTATTAGTGAAAACTTGCTGTTGTCTGAACTGTTCTTAACTTGTAGAGGCAGTATTATTTTCTCCATTATATCCTCAAACATATTTTTCAATTGGGATTTGGTACTATACGATAGAGCCTCCTGCGGAAGTTCTCTTTGGTTACAGTTGCGCTAGACCGTAGCCCTCTTTTCTTGAACTTGGTATAAAAAAAGTAAGAGTGGTTTCACTGTTGTTCTTGGTTGCCTTAACAAAGTCTGTCACCTGAAATTCTCTGTAAGACATATTTTGATAATTGATAATTTTAATAAAGTGACTCTTTATAGCTAAAGTGTATCAAAGCTTTTTTAATTTGTCCTCTGCTAACTGAACTCCCTCAAATTTCTGATTTTACAGTTGAGAAGTGATCATTTTCTCATAAAAACATGAGAACAGCCATACAGGTTCAGCCAAGGAAGAACAGAGGAATTGGGCAAGTGTATATGGCACTTTTTCTAGTATTCTGTCCACTTGAGGTTTGGCAGCCTAAGGTGAAACCATCTTTGGCTCAGTATTTACTGGCTTTCAGGGTTGTTTTTTTTTCTTTTCAATGAACATCTCCAGGTTTCACTTGAACGCAAAAACTTTTAGTGTCTGCAGCATAAAATGACAGCATTTAACAGCTGGTTATTTCATGAGCCGTCTCCTATTAGTTTTGAGCATTTGTTATCCAAGACAGCTACGTCTTTTTAATGTTTCAGGTAAAAGTCAAAATAGAAGCTAGAAATGGACTTCAGTGTTTTATCCAAGTTTTGTATTTGCAATTGAATACAGTGCAAAGTATCTCAAATGTATAATTAACAAGTATAAAGTTAAATTAAAAGCATCTTTGTAACAATGTTATCTTTCATAATGAATCCTATTTGTAATAACTAATGGAATTGTAAATACAGAAATCTTTCAGAAATCTAGCACAACTGATTGCAGAAATATGCAGCAGCAGATATTTATGCAGCATTCCTCTCTGTTTGTGAATATACTTGTTTCATACAGGTTATGCTTAGTCATTTCATCCTATCTTCAGCAGTTTTCTTAGAGCAAGAAATAATGCAGATTGCCATTGCAAGACAAGGTCACTTTTTGTGTTCTTTACACAACATAAAGAAAATGATGGATTTCTTGAGCTTGGTCTACATCATGATCCCAAATTGCAGACTAATCAAGAGATGCAGAAGCAAAGTTTGAACTGGTTTGCTGGTGGCCCAGAATCAGTAGCATGTTTTATCACCACAGCATGACTGATCCTGCTGAGAACCTTCAGTGAAAGATATACTAGGGGGTAGTTTGAATTGTCTTTAAAATTAACAAAGAGCTGCATTGGAATTGGGGGGTACTGTATGCTGTGCTGAAAAAGTTTTGCTCTTTTTTTACGTGGGTTAAAGGATCCTTCGTCCATCTGTAAGATGTAGGTGGCAGTTGCTAATTTTTGGTTCCAGCCATGTCAAAAGCGTGATAGCCAACACGCTGTCTTTTTAAAAGCAGGTAATAGGTTTCAGTTAGGCTCTATGCTACCAGGATTCTGGTAGTTTCTAAGAGCATAAGTATTATGCTTACTTTCCATTGTAATTTCAACAGAAAAGCTCAGATAAGTCTTAAATTTCATAAAGATTTCAAAGCCAGGAAGGATTGCAATTACCTGCAGTACAGCGCAGTACAGCACAGTTCACCTAGTCCTTTTCAGAAAACTTGTGTCTCTCAAACTCGCTTGTTCTTATTGCGGTCTGGCATGGAGCTTATTTTTTGCCAAAATTATCTGAGTTGAAGAACCTGGCTGAACTTACATTGCTGGTAACAATTACGACCTGTGAAACTTCAGACATTTACATCTCTAGTCACATTCTTTAACGATGAATGCCACACACTATCTACGGTTTCTCTTTTTCTGGTATCCTTCTTGTGCCATACAATGTTTTGCTGCAGATGTATTTTTTATTTATGATTTAAAACTTCTGCGTTTAACATTTTTATGGAAAAATGCTTGTCAGTGTTCATGTATTTCTCTGCTAGTTTTCTATCAATATATAATCTTAGTGTTCACTTATTTCTATTATTTGCATTGCTTTGGATGTCTAATTAATTAATTTCCCCTTTTTATTTCCCTCAGGAACTGTCCTAACATTTTTGAAGATCTGTTCTCACATTTTGGCATCTTTTGTTCCTCAGTGACTTCTATTTTTTCCGCTTGTCTTCTCTTTCTAGTGTTCCTTGGTCTGATTTACTGCCTTTCTTTATAGCTTTTGGAATTGTAATTGCTGTCGTTGATTCTGTGCTTCAGCAGTTCCCTCTCAACAATGACAATGGTTTAATCAAATTAGAGTGGATAACATTAATAGGTACACTCCCATTGTTAGAAGTCAAAGAAAGAAAATACAGTTTAGTGTCTTCATTTAATATTTTATGGTCCTTAAGTACATTTATTCTGTCATTGTTACTGTGGTGGTTTTCCAGACCCTCATCTGTTGTGAACAGATGACTCGACAAAAGTAAATGTTCAAATATATTTTCTTGCACATTTACTATTTTTAATGTATGTATCTTTGGAGAAAATGATATGTCAGTCTATAGTTTGGGATGTAAGGTTATAACAGTTTTGTAGCAGTTAAAATATATAAGTTGCCTGGTCCTACAGTGACCTACAGTGGAGAAGACAATACAGATAAACTATATAGGGCTATCTCCAGGTTAGTGGTTTCTGTGGCATTGTGTGTTTGCTGGTGCTTGGAGGTATGTTGCTGTTTTGAGCTTGAAATATTCTCAAATTGTCTGGGAGTAAGAAATTGCTGGTTCCCTTGAGCAAAAGGGTGAAAAAAAATTGGGCAATTTGCTTGTAGCAGTATACATAGAGTCCATTTAAAATTCAAGTGATGTATTGACAAATGTCTGTTGTAAAGAAATAGTATCAATATAACCTCTTTCTGCACTTTATTCTACAGTTTTTATTTCTAATAGAATTTTACTGCTGTGTTTCAAGATGCAGTTAGGAGGCAGGTAGATCTTTTTAAATATCAGGTTTTTTAATTTTCTATCATATAGAGGGAAAAAAACACACACAAAATAATACTTAACACTATGTACTTCATAAGCTGCTTGTTTATACCAATGCCATTATTTTCCAGTTAATAGAATGCTGTGTACAGCTGTTTATATATAGCTCTTTGTGTAAGTGTGCTTATATTTGTGCATGTACACACACAGAGTATCTGACCCTATTTAAGTCCTCAAAAATAAGATAACAGTGATTTTTATCACAAAAAAAAAAATCCCTCATGCACTGATTGTGAGGGGGAGAGAGGCATACTCCCAGGTCAGGTAGTTCACAGCTTAAGGCAGCTGCCTGGTGTGGTTCCAGCTGTGTGTGTTCAGCCTTTAGGCTGTGACATAGCGCATCTAGCATCAACGTTATGTACAGTGCATGAAGCTTAATGTTTCCTGGGCAGCTAGTGTGCCTTAGCCTTCTAGATTTGTAGGATTTTTAGCACCTTAACCAGTTCCAGTGATGGTTTTTTCCAGTGTTACCTGTCTTAAATTATTTCTGCAAGGCATGAAAGAGCAGAGCAAGGTATGTATAGCCATCTTAAATGCCTTGTTATTTTTTACTTGCTTGTTTTTTTACTTGCTTCTTACAGAGCTTGAGAAGGCCATCTTCATTGCTCTTACAGATATGGTCATTCACCTGTTTACTGTTGTTATTTATGCTCCCTCCCCAATCTGAAACCTGCATCTTCTTGTTTAGTCTTGTTATGCCTGCAGATTATACATGTCAAAACAGAGAAGCTTTAATATTTTTCTAGGTAAGAAGAGCACTGAAATAAATTGCTCTCTGATCTTTTTAGATGGGAGAAATAGATTCACTCTACATGTGTTTTACAAGATTGAATCATTCTTGTAGCTCATCTTTGTACCTTATCTGCTGCTTTTTTTTAATGAGTTCCAAAATTGAACTCAAGTGTTTGTGGTTTCATGAGCTCATGTGTGAAGGCAACATGATATCCATACTCGTAGCCAGGATTTTTCTTTTTTTAATTCCCATTGGCAGAAAATATTAAAATTATAATGTTCAGTGAAATATCTATAATAAGCCCTGAATCAAAATGTCAAATCCTGGCCAGGAAACTTCAGTGTGAGATATGAAGAAGTGACAACTTCTAAAACTTAAAATCAGAAAGATACAACATTTGTGCAGAATGAGAATAGTATATGTGGACACAAGATGAAAAAAAGTGTTGTACTATGTGTGTGATGGGGGGAAGTCTCTTAGTTACGTTTTGTGGTGACGGATGACACTGCCAAATTTCTGCTGAAGTGATGAAGCAAGTCTAGTGCAAGTTGTGGATGATGGTCAGATGTCCTGGTGACTTTCCTCCTTCTACATCTTAAAGAAGGAAGGTCCAGATGCAACAAAATCACAAAGTCATTGGTGGTAATGATGAAGATTTGGAGCTCTTCAGTTACTGGAAAGCAGTTGGAGGAAGATGATTCTTCAATGGATGTGTCCCAATTAAAGGCCTGGGGCAAATTGTGTCTGGTTATTCTGGGACAGAAGGTCCGATATAAATG
The DNA here is from genome assembly GCF_964289735.1 of Phaethon aethereus. Classification (NCBI taxonomy): domain Eukaryota; kingdom Metazoa; phylum Chordata; class Aves; order Phaethontiformes; family Phaethontidae; genus Phaethon; species Phaethon aethereus. The sequence continues at coordinate 202,209,866 of NC_138575.1, forward strand.
GAGAGCAAGGAAGAAGTTGAAAGTTTGAGAGAATGACATAGAAATTTCTTTGCCTGGTCTTTGTACCCTGGAGGAAGAAGTAAAGCAAATGAGAATATAGCTGTAAAGGAAGAGATGAGAGCAGGATGCAAATGGCAGAAAGCAAGGAAAATACAGAATATAGGTAAGATTTACTTCATGGGCAGACTTTCTCTTTTGTCCTAAGTTTGTTGGAAATGTGATCATCTCTAATCATTTTTTCACCATTCATCAGCTGGCAATTGTTCTCCCCACAGCCAAACTATGTTAACATTCCCCATCCTGCTTCAGGCAAAAGTGACTACATTAGGGCATATCACTGGTGATAAAACAATAATGAGCAGTGGAAAACAGGGAAGGAAAATAGCTTCCTTTTAGCTGAAACATCTGTTTGCAGAGTGGACGGGATCTTAATGAAAGGGCACTGTATCAGTTTCAAAGAGAGACCTGCAATATCCATAGGCCAAAGCAGAGAGTCAAGAAAACAGAGCTAGAACTACTGCATCAGGTAAAGAAAGAGATGCTAATGGTACATGGGGAATTTATCTTTTTTGTGTGAGGCGCAAACTGAGGTGCAGGAAATGGAATGGCAGAAAAAGTAGAACAATTTGTAAAGATCAGTAGATCTTTAGGAACCTGTAAGCTGATTAGGGTCCTTTGGGAACTCAAATCTAAAACCCTTCTGTAGCAGGTAAGCATATCCTATATAATTCAAGTCACAAATTGCTCAACATCCATTTTAACTCATTATGGCTTCTAACTTCCATTTTCCTAATCTTTTAATTGGAAGTTTGTTCCAGAATTTTATGTAGTTTGGGACCATCTTATTTTTAAGCTACCCTTATTTCTGGTCATGGTTTTGCCCACACATTACATTTTTGAAAACAATAATCATTCTTATTAATAATGGATACCTTTCCCTTGCAACTTGATATTTTTATATGGAACAATTCTATCTCTTCTAGCTTTCATTTTGCTAGGCCAAGGAAGCCAAACTTCTTTGACGTATTTCTCTCTCAATGTATTCTTTGTTCTCCTGATCATAGTAATAGTTCAGCTCATCACCTATAACATTAGAATGTGTGCTTCAGACCTTCAGGATTTGATTTGATTTTGAATGGAAGTATCTCTTTGAGATACTCTTTGAGAAAGAGGTACTAGTGGAAATCACAACAGAATCTTTTTTCCCCAATTATAAACTGGCAAACAAATGCTAATAACGATGGTAAAGCCTGTGTGTTCCCGGGTGTAACAGCTGCCACATTTTTTCACAGCATAGCTGTGTGCCTGCAGAGGAATATGCTAATTGTAGACTAGATCTTATTCAGTGAGGATGTTGTAGAAGCTTGACTAACAGTATATAGATGTGAAAATAAGTTTGAGTGGAAATAATAAAATTAAAAAATGGTAAGAGTTCTGGTTTGATTTAGTTTCAAATTCAAACACAAACTTTGAGAAATTAAATAAAGCAGTGATTTAAGAGCATAGGAGCTCAATTATGGAGGAAGCACAGAAAATAATTGAAATTTTAATACCAAACAAGAAAGAGAAACTTCCAGGAAGGACTCCAAACATAAGGGAAAATATAAGCACCTCAAAATCCAGAAGACTAGAGCAGGAGCTTGACTACACAGGTCAGAGGGGATAGTGAGACATGCTAGAAGTCGAGCAAATTAAGCTCTATGAAAAGTACATAAAGATCCTCCTGTCTGAAGACAGTGAAACGGCTGGTGTTAGGTATTTATAATGTTGGAATGAAACACGTGGCTAAAACTGAAGTGGAAATTACTGGCTCAGTTTTAGATTAGAAAAATAAAGTAAGATGTAATAGAAAAGGCGGAAGGTCTGTATATGTATTAGCACCTTCAAAGTGGAAGCAACGTTCAGATCTCGATACGCTCTTACCAGAATTGTCTGTATCCAAATGCCCCTGATACCTCACTGTATGGTCCTAGTCCTGGAACTTAAGTGGGAAAAGTGCTGCAGGTGGTTATAATCCTGTTGGATTTACCTCACTAGTTTATGATTTTTGGAAGATACCAAAGTGGAAAAAAGGCACTAAGAACATAGGTGTAGGTGAGACACATGACAAAACACAAAGAACTTACCATGTTTAGATGACTTCAGACTAATGCAGTATTTTTACAGTGGTTTTATTGGGGGTACGGGGGCAAATAGACTGCTCCTTGGAAAAATCCTGGCTTCCAAATTCCCTTTCTTGAGATTTTTTCCATTTGGTGCCTAGGTAGGAAATATGAGAAGGAAGGATAAAGCCATATTAACTCATGTGGGGGCAGTGCTGCCAACATTTGCTACTTGAGTTAACCAGATCACCTCCTAAGTCATGTAATAGCAGCCTTATCTTTGAGAAATGGTGCAGGATGGATTAAATACCGGAGGACTGGAAAAAATAAATGTACCAGTTGTCAAAGTGGGGAGAGGAGTCGAGGAGAGAGAGTGCAGTCATCTTAATATTGACATCCCAAAAAAGTTTATCAAACTGTTTTTGTGTATGTGCAAGGTAAAGAAGAGATGAATAATTGCCAGCATGGGCTTATCAAGAATATATGATGTCAAACTAGTTTAATTTCTCTCTATGATAAACCAGCTGAACCTGTGAATAGAAAAAAAGCAGTAGCTGTCATGTGTTTTGACTTTATTTAAAGGCTTTTGTAAGTCTGTCTTTTGTGACATTTTCTTAAGTAATGCAGAGAAATGTGATCTAGAAGAAACTAGTGTACAGTAAACGTAAAAATGATTGGATTAGTATTGCTATTGATTAATTGTCAACGAATTGCTCTCAAAATGAAAAGATACATTGAGCAGGGTTTCTTTAGAGACCTGCCCGGAGTCTGGTTCTTCTTTCTGTTTTTTACCTGGTGAACTAAATGATAGAGAGTAGCTGGAGTCATTCTGCAGATGACACAAAACTGGGGAAGGACTGTGCTGGGGAACCAGATCACATTTCAGAATGATCTTGCAAAACTGGAAAAATAATCTCCAAGCCAGTAGGTGTAATTCAGTGGAGATAAGATTATGTGACACTTATTAATGAACAAATCATAGAAGTCTTTCAGAAAAGGATTTTAATTTTTTTTATTTGATAGCTGTATACTGTATCAAAAGGTTACTCTTCCACTGGGAGTACAGACAGAAGTGTAGCCAGAAAAATGTGCAAAGTCAACTTTATTCTTAATTGAGCATTAATGGAGTCTGCTAGAACACTGTATTCCACTTGGGGAGTCACAGTTCAAGGAAGACTGGACCCCTTCTAGGCTGAACAAAGGCATCACAGGGGATCAGAAGCGTAGGAAGCATCCCTTTGAGGAAGAGTAAACCATTTTCATTTGTTTAGCCTGCAGAAGAGGCGACATAAGAGAGTGTGGCTTTCTAATATGTAAAAGGCTGTTGCAGAAGAAAAAGGAATAATGAGAGTGGGAGTGGGGGGAATTTAAAAAAATTTGCTCCAAACTGTAGAAGTCTTTCTTTCAGGAGGATTCTTATTCATATTGGCCAAACTGATAGACTTTTCTCTTGATTCAACCATAATATATTTGATTTAAGAGAAATTTTATTTTTACATATCCTTTTAGTGCTTTAGTAGGAATTTGGAATTCTAGCAGTTGATATCTTCAGATTAGTTCTAGACAATGCGTTTGTATAATCATAGCTTTCAGGCAGAAGTTTGTCCCTCACCTTTCTCTGATTTGAATTCGAGAGGGATCTCTTCAACATGACTGTCAAGATTACTTTAGCCTTCTAATACTAACTTCACGGATGGTCATCCATGTAGGGTTTTTTTGCCATAATCTGTATATACAGAAGAAGCCCTATATAACTTAATTAAAAATTCATTGCCACTTTATGTTTGACAAAGAGCTAAACAATGCATTACACTACGTTGTCCATTACACTTTTATGCAGGACAGTGTAATTATGTGAAAAATAGCCTTAACAGTAAGAATAAAATTTATCATAGGATAGTGCTAATGCATTTATATGCAATGAGAGTAGGTGCAATTATAGTGCATTTAAGATTGGTATGCCAAGGGCAATAAACTTTACAACAAAATACAAAAGTTTAATAAGCATGAGACATCATAAGAACAATGTAGACTAAACCTTCCTTGCATCCGAAAAGCTGAAATGCAAAGAAGTTTTTATTTATTGCCTCAGGTAAAAAAGTCTGTAGAAACAGATAAGTGATGACAAAGCTTTGATGTTAATAAACCCAAATGGAAGTCAAAAATCAAAGTGTGTAAACGGCTAGGTTATAAAAAGAAAGATGACAGAGTTATACCCTGTAATTAGGTGTAATTTGTGCTTTTGGCACAGCTATTTGTCCTGCGTGAATGAGAGGTTGTCTTATGTTTTCTTGTCCCTGTATAATAGAATTGCAGTACGGGCACATCCCACCTCAACCCTCTCTCGGGTTTTTTTTTTTCTTTTCCAAGAAGTATTTGAAAGCAGCATGTGTATTGATTCCCTCTTATGTGAGTACTAGGCAGTTTGCCCTTCCTAGTACTTGAAAATAATAATAAGCTGAGTGTTTATAAAACACTTACTGCTAGAAACAAAGTAATAATTTTAGAAAAATGCAACTCTATCACAAAATCAGTTTCTACCTTTAGTGTAAATCAGACTTGTATGTCATACAAATAAATTACATCAAAATGAGAAAATTAATAATACAATTAAATTATTTAATGAGTTGTTCTGTTTAGCAGCTGCGTAATTGGCTGTCTCATCCATATTTTAAACTGTTGTAGAACAAATTGCTATTAATTAAATAATTTAATTTAATTGATTCCTGTCTTTGTTTTGTGGTATCTCTGCATGAGACATCAAATTTTCAGTGCTGGAAACTATTTTACAACCATCTCTTTCTACCACGAGCTGTCAAAATTTAAAAGAAACCTTTTCTTCTACTTTGTGTGTTGCAAAGCAACTACAAAAGTTTATTGATTCAGAGAAAACTGCAGATTTTACTAATGGCTATATATCTGTACAGGCATCAGTTTTTAAACTTTCCTGTTTAGGAATAATTACTGTATTTTTAGACATGCTAAATTCTCTGTGTCTTTATGAAATTACCAGAAGGTTTGGTCCTGATGTATGGTTTTAATCTCTCTGATGTGAAGTTCAAAGCTCTCATCTGGTGGGATGCGAAATACCCTTGCGGAGCACCTTTCGGTAAGTGGTGTGACATGTTTAAGGTGGTAAATCCATGGTGCAGTGCAAGAATTGACTGCTCCAGCAGTGCAAAGCCACTGGCTGAAGCTCATGTTTCTCTTATACATGAAAACGCATGAAACAAAATGAAAAATTAGTATGATTCTTTTTCATCTTGACCTAAATATATTTTCATTTTGTTTTCAATGTCTCCTTTTTTATTTGAAATTTGAGTCTGCCATTTTCAGAAGTTCTCAAACGATTTCTGTGAGTGCTGCAGCGTGGTTGCATGTCAGTGTTCGCTGGTGGCACAAGGTGGCCCTCCGCCTCCTGTGGGTACCCTTCTGCCTTCTGGCACATCCTTGAAAGGGTGTCTGCTTGTACTGCAGCGCATAAATCTATCCTTTTTTTTCCAGTTGTCTTTCCAGTTCATGAAGCCTTTTTCATGAATTCTGCCTTGAAGGACAAACTCCCTGGTGGGGAAAAGGGCTCTCTGATTCAGACATTTCCTTTCTGTTAGGGCCAGGGGGCTGCAGTTTCCCTTCTGGGGGTCTGTGCTCATTCAGGGTTGGGGATTCCTTCCTCCCACCCCAGTGTCACTCCTCACACTATTATATGCCCCTCTTCCTCCTGGTGCCCCGCTCCAGAACTGCTATGGCTATATTGGAGGAAAAGGATTTGGCAAGTCTGTAGGTTCTTCTGCTGTTAAAGGAGTAATCTTCCTGTTATAAAACTGGTTATATAAGTATTTCATTTCAGAGGTCACATTTTGGTAAGCTCAAAATGTTGGCTAAAATTTCTGGAAGCCTGCATGGGATATCATTTAAATAAAATTTAAAAAAAAGCAAATCCTCAAACAATATTACTTCAACTTCTGCCCATGCTGTCAGTACTTTCATATATCTTCAGAGGATTTAAGTCATAGTATATGAATAGGATGCTACTGAAGTAACTTAAGCTCTTCTGTCAAGATTGGGTGGGATTCAGTAGAATTCCAAAGCCCCGTGGGATGTGACGAGAGCAGAACTTTCAAGAGAAATTCAGTAATGGTCCAGTGATTTTTGTAGTTAGAGGTGCCAGTAGACAGGTTTTCAACTAGTTTTCCACATCTGCAGCCTTAAAACTTGTAAGAAAAATTTAGAAAACACTGTATGCTATGTACTTTCAACAAGTGCCAAAGATGCACATTTTTCTACCTTACCTGTGAAACCACTCTGTCTTTTAAATGTGTTCTGATCATTATTGGGTTTATCTTTTCTGATAAATGTGATATTGTTAGTGAGACATGGTCAAATGTTTCTTATATAATCTCAGAGGTTAGAAAATGCCGATCTCCAGGAGAGTTCTGTAAGTGTGGTTCATGCCGATAGGTTACTTAAAGGCTTTTTGTTTTCCTATTTTCCTCCCACTGAGATCCACTTTTTAATTCTATCTGTAGCGTTTAAGCTGCATTTTCTAACTGCGGTGGAATGAAAAGATGTGACCTGTACTGCTCTTGGAAGTCAAGTGGTAGAGCCGTGCTCCAAATGGCTCAGCTCATTGTCTTTTCTCCTGCTAACATTGTGTGTTAAGCTTTCCCAGACAGACTTGTTTAAATCTGTTTCTTAGGCCCAAATATCTGCTTGCAATTGTTGCTCTTCTTGAAGTGCCGGCGCTTGCTGAAAATTACCACGGTTTTGGAACTGCTGGCACTGTTCACTCCGAACCAGTTGACAACTCACATTTACTTAATAAAATCAATTTTAAGTTTTTTTAAGCCCAGAGTCTACAGTCATAAAAGTGTACCCTAGCTTAAGGTCAGTCTTTCCCTCTGTGTTTTGGATCATTATTTGCTTTCGTCTGTTTTTTCCCGTTTCCCCCTGGTTAATTGTAAACTTCTTTCATGACTCTCAACTTTCTAGACCTGTCAGATCTGAGGTTCTTGCTCTCTCTGGGCTATCCCAAGCCAGGTTCAATTTTCACCTACACCATCTCCCACAGCACCCAACAGGGGTGGGGGTATGAGGCTGAGCCTGAGCAAAGCCGTGACCCCTCCAATCGGGCCAGCTGCCACCTTTGTGTCACGACAGTCTGGTTTGCAGGACAGAAGTGCACGGAGCGTGGCTTCCTAGCCAGGCACCATCACTCCACAACTCTTGAGGTCAAACCCAGCAAGTCTGTATGACTTTAGAGGAATGACTACCAATTTATTTGGGACTTCCAGGTAGTCTTCCTGTAGAGAATGTGATTTGCCTGTCAATTGCCCAAATTCATTATGTTGCAGAATAAAATCTGAAAATTCTTTTTTCTAAGTTTTCTGTCTGAGGTGAATGAGTTTGTGAGATTTCTCTCTAACGCCAATATATAAACCAGAACTTTTTTGCTTGTTTTTTGAGTGGAGCCATTTCAAATTAAAGCATAATTAATTTTGAATTAAAAGCTGTTTACTTACAAAAATGAGGGTGTGGAGTGGGAATTTAGAAGCATACTGTAGTATGACTTCCGCTGTTTGGAAAAAATGCTAGTATATACTAGTGTTGGTATTTGACAACTGTGCAATTTTTGTGTGATTTCTTCCTAAGTTAGTATATACACAGTATGATAGTAACATACTCTATTAAAACTGATTCATTCCATTGTCCTCTTACGCTGTTGAGGTGCTGCTACTTGTTGAGAACTGGGAAGACACCTTAAGGTGAAAGGAGAATTGGATTCTGTGTGCAGAATAGTAGCTTTGCTTAGAGACTTATGTTAATTAATTAATTTATTCTTATAATTGCAGGATTAATCTAGATGTGTGGTTACAAAGATTTTTTTTTTTTGTCTGTAGATTAAAACTAGAATAATGGATAAATGATTCTTTTTCAAATATTTAACTGTAATTACATTAGATTCATAGGTAGGAGAATATTTCTTTCTACTTGTTCTCTCTCCGAACTCTATATCTGTTCTGGAGTTCTTTGTCTCTTTTTGGTGGTCTGGGTTTTTGAGTCATTAATTTGATGGATGTCAAAGCCTTGCCTTTGTTTAAACTGTAATAACATCTTTATTTGAGAATGTATGGGGATGTTATCGTCTGGAAATGACTGAAGACAGATTTGTGTTCTTTAAAGCACTTTTATTCCAAATGATAATGACTTTTGTTCTAAATGGTACTTTCAGAGTTCGGTTACGTCAGTGGCTGCAGTCATCGTAGCAAATCAGTTCCCTGCAGAAGATGATGATTGCTGTAAATCAGACCTGCTTAGGTCATCATATCAAATAGATGGGGCCTGCAGTCCCTGGCTGAGAGCAAGGAATTAAGTTATTCTTTGCCAGGGAAGCCTTAGTTGTTTTAGGCCCAAGAACGGGAGGTGTGTACTTGAGGAGACTACCAGGAGTTGCAGAAGTGTGGTTGACTTACTCATTATGGCTCAGTAGTAATTTATTTTTACCACTTCAGATAGCTGTGGATTTGATGAGTAAACTTTAATGTCTACTGATTACATTCAAATTCTTGTACAATAATTTAATGTGGTTTTTCTTTTCACTTTATCTTCTCTAATGCTAGGTGTGCATTTGCATTACAGATTAAGTAGAGGAAAAACGCAGTAAAAGTCTGAGTAAGGATGCATTTGATTTTCTTAAAGTTCTAGGTATGTAGTTTTACAGTTGAAATATAGTCCATTTTTTTTTAAGTATACTGATTTAAAGAAAAAATCAAAATCGTTTTTCTGGGGCAGATAGTTTTAAAAATGCCTATTTGGCAAATATAATTGAAAATTTTGGGTTATGTGAAGGAGTCTTCCAAATTGTATTGCAGTTTTTTAGCTTTTTAAATAAGATTTGAGATTTGAAGTGAAATTGTGCAAAACCAAGATGTGATTTATTTCAGAACATTCATATACTAAAGTGTTTGACTACTATATAGACAATTCATAAAAATCAATAAACTTATATATATATATACACACACACGTATGTGTATCTGTATATCTGATGCTTCCACATTGAAACCTGCTGAGAAAAAAGGCAAGAAACTTCCCATGGCATTTTTGCATTGTCCCAGTAATACGCCTGCCACAGAGGAAGCACCTACCTAATTGAGGGTAGATCGGTGTGGTTGTCTTACCTGCTCCATCTCTGCCTTTCCTCTTGAGAACGTTAACAGAAGGCCTAGGTTTTCCTTGTTTAAATAAAAATCCTGTCCTGTTTCAGAAATATAAACTTGTGTATGAAAATTGTACCATGTTTTTTTCAGTAGGCTATAACTTGGCTTTCTCATGCTTTGATGACAGTGTTTTCTGTTTCCAGACTGTGACCCTGAACACAGTAAAAACATACTGGTAATAGTCCTTTCAGAGAACCTTTTATTTGTTTTGGTTATGAGAATTATTTTTCATCATTCCAGGAAGAAAGCACCTCTATCTACCTCTGTCATTTCACCTATTTCAGTAGTTCTGTAACTTATATTTTCCAGTGTCTTTGGATAGAATCCTGGTGCATTCTCATGAGCTTTGCATCTGAGGTTATAATATTTAGGTCTTTTTAAAATTGGCTTTAAGAATTAGCATTTTACAGAGTTACTTGTATCTGCCAGTATTAAGTAGGCCATAAGTATTCTATTCTGCTTTTTAAAACAATAACAAATTTTGTGCTTTTAAATGGAAGTGAGAACAGCATTATATAATTGCTGTTGGTTTTAGCTGAAATTTCTGGAGTGCACCACAAATAAAATCCTGGCTTTTCTGTGGCCACTGAAAGTGTCGAAGAAAACGTAATGACCTTGATGATTTCTGACAAACAAATGAGGGCTACTTATGGCAAGCCAGCATTGTTGAATTAGAAGCTATATTCCAAGCCTGCTTGTAAGTCTTCACAAATCCTATCACAATGGAAGCCATGGAGTAACAAAAATATTGTGAAACAAATGCCTCCTGGGTGGCTAATTATTGGCATTCTTTCCTTTTTACTCAAAGGGAAGCTCTGTATCTTCCCTGTAAAATGCTATCTGACTCGAGAGCAAGAATGCTTTGGGGTGGGGAGCTGAAATCTCTGCAGTGGTTTATTTGTGAGGGATTTCTTATTTATGCTTTTGTTTTATTAAAAAAAATAGTTCTTAAAAGGAACTGCTTACTATCACAAAAGACTGTTAATACCTTGGCTTTCTCTATTAAAATATCATGTAAACAATTATTGCATTATTTGTGCTGCTTCATGGCTGTTGTTCCAGTTTGAAATAAACGTTGAGTTCAGCAGAACAGTTAATACACAATCTTAATTTAACATATTTTGTTTAGATGAACTAATGGAGTGAGAAGGCTTTTCAATTTATTACATTTTCTTTTTAAGTGAATGCCAAAGCTTTTCTGCTGATCTGAAGTAAGAACTCATGATCATATTGCTGTTTATCATGCGTTGTAGAAGTTGCAATTATTTCCTTTCTCTGAGCATTACTGTATCAGCTTGGTTATTAAAAGGTTTAGATGCCATAATGTTGATCAGAAAATTACAATGGTGTACCTGCATTCCCATCTTCATGGAAAAGTGGCAGTTGTCAGAGAAGGAAAGAATAAAAGGCGAGTATGTGCCTGGACGTGGTTCATATTACAGAAACTTTTCGATGAGCATGAAAATTAGAGCCTCAAAGTTGAGACAAATTTAGAAACAGTGTAGGAAATAAACTCTCTCTAGGAAGTCTGAATTTGCGGGAAGAAAAGTAAGTTTCCCAAAATTATGCTTTTACATTGGCAATGGAAGTCACTGAACCCTTCTCAGTTAGTTATTTTTATTTTAATAGGCCATTGCTTGTGTTCCATTAACTTCAGTCTTTTACAGAATCTGGGGAAAGATTGCTGTGAATGTGAACAATAACAGTCTCTGGTGATACCTTGATGGCCTGACTTTCTATTTTTGGCTTTCTTCAGTTGTGTTGTGCTTCCTAGGAGATTAGAAATTCATTATTGTGCATCTGTTCTTCCTTCTTTGTGGAAGCTGTCAGTCCAATATTTTGATTAGGGTTATGATTTGGGGAAAGAGAGAATTTTATTGTTAGGGAAGAGAGAATGTACTCTCTTCTGACCATGCTGCAAACAGGTTTTGTTACAGCATTTTCCTGTCATGATTTTCCATCCCCCCCGCCCCAGAGGACTAAAGCAAAAGAGACAGAGATCCAGCGTTTCTGGCATTAGAGACATGAAGTTTGTCTGTGCTTCACATAGCTTTGGTACATATTCTCGGCTTTCAGGGAGCTTTTCATTGTGTTACTTTTCTTAGTCCTAATGGTGAAGGGTAGAAGAGTTTTTCTTACTGCATGGTAGCAAGTGTTTTTCTTGTTCCTTGAATGTGCAATACTTGTCCTAAATTTGTTTTAAACAAAAAAAAGAAAACTCTCAGGTGTTTTGTAAGAAAAATTTAGTGACACAAGTCTGGTCACATTGCCACCTTGTTCAAAACTGCACCAAGGGAAGAGAATTTAGTTGTATCTTCACGGAGTGAAATAGCTTGCCTCATCAGCAGAAAGCTCTCATACAGCAACAAAAACCTATGGCAGACAGATGTGAAAAATCTTACAATTTCTTACTTCCATATTTGTGGCATTAATGAAGAAACAGTTTATAACTTAGAAGTAATTGAATATTTTAATCATGGAATATACAAGGAAAAAAACCCTTAATTCAAACAGTGGCTTACAGTATTTATTTAAAAATCCACAGTTAATTTACCATGTGTTAATTTTTTAAGACAATTAGGATTATTTTTCTCTCTTCCCTTAACAGGTTGTATTTATGTACGTGTGCATATATATTAAAATAAAAACATCACTGCTTGCCCAAATGTGTATGTTGTAGCTAAGGCTGGCGCTTAGCAGTCTCAGTACTATGTCAGAATCAGTCAGGTTTGTAATTTTTTTAATACGTTAATAAAAATGAAATAGACTCTCTGATATGTAATCAGGATAAATCCACTAACTTCATCTAAGTTTTCTGATTTATACTAGCTTCATCTGGTTTACTAAGGAGAAGGATTGAGCAGAGACTAGATAGCAAAAAGTGGGAGAAGGCATGTGGGACAAAATTAAAATGACCTACAGTCACTTTGAAAATCAAATATAAAAAAGCAGAAAGTCGAGTCGGGAAATCATGCTCCATGACCTAACTTTGGAATGCAGAATATGGGGAAAATGCAAAAATGGCATAGGAATTTCTCTGGGCTATGTCATTTAGAGAGACCAATCTATGTGTATACACAGCGCATCAGTTTTTATACTTAATTTTCAAATGTGGTACAGCAACTCAGCTAAGAAAGCAGGCTAAAAGACTTTTTTGAAAAAGAGATCTTCAGATTATGCTTAATCCCTGTTTGCTTAAAGTTCTGATTAAACTAACTGAGCACAAATATGACCATAAAGCTAAGCACAGGTTTAAGTGTTTTGTCAAATGGAAAGAGACTTAAATAAGTTTTGCATGTGTTTAAATGTTCTGATCTGCCATGATCTACTGAGTACTCTTACCTGTATTACTGAGTCTAATAAAACCACAGTCTGTTAGGTTAGAGATACAGGGTCAAAGATGTTTGGCTTTAATGTCTTATGTTCTCTTCACAATCTGTAGCAGTAGGCTGCCTTTGTAGTATTAAAAAGCAGAAATGGAAACCTAGCAAAGCATGTGATATTCCTATAAACTGCTGCCCTCGCCACTTCTCAACTAAACTATAATCATCAAATATCAGTATTTGCAGAGCTAAGTACAAAATAAGTTACTGAGTGAAAATAGAAGAATTTGATATCCATTTTCAGCCTCTTCAACATTTAAATCCTTCTCTAAAAGAAAATTTAGGAAGCTGTGATTGCACACAAGCATTAGAGTTGTTGTTGAAGCTTGATGTGAGCAAACGGTCCTGCTGAATTGCTTGGAGAAATGGGGTGAAGGGTTGGCATGGAGTTGGGAGCACATTCACAGGAAACTTGAAAAACTATAATAATTTGAAGTTTAGGTGAATCGTACAATTCCTTCAAATATTAAACAGATAAAATGATACGCTGTTTTGAATATTCCCCCTCTCTTTATCTGTTTGTGTGTATATGTCTACATATGTAAAATGCAGTGCATGTGTAGTAGTGTGTGAGTGTGTACACACACACGTATGAAAATTCCGAACTGGATATGTGGCTTTTTTCTTCCAATAATTAAAATTCACCCGTACGATTTCATCTCCTACCCCCTGCCAAGTATTTTCATGCTTCAGTATCACCACATGAAATGTATCTAGTCCAAGAAAGGGCAAGTATTGAAACCAATGATGATTGCTTTGCAAAAGTAACTTAACTGTCAAAAGTGGTAATAAGTTGTGGAATATATCGGTTGTTTATTTACTTTTGACCTTTGGAAGTAAGAAATGGTGGTTATTCTGAAGCAGGACATCTTTTTATTTTTAATGGTAGCGTTTTCCAGACTCAATAGGAGCAAAAGATCAGTTAGGAGCAAGACATTTAGAATATTTTAGTAGAAGTAACTTATTCAAGTGGATACATATTGTGAAATGTGGTAATTTCATTGCCTCCCCGTCCTGCTTGTAGCTGCTGTTGATCATTAAAATTTATAACAAATTTCACAGCTGCTGTTGATGAGTTAACTAAGGTAATAGCCTGTGTTAAGCTGTAATTGGACTCTGCCTGTCATCTTCACTTGAACATTGTATTCTGTTAAACATTATTAAACTTGTGACACCCTGTGGCAGTGGTGAGCCATTGCATATTATGGACTGCTGCAAAAGATGCATTTTGGACACCCTTTTGGGGTAGAGCCTTCACTTTTCAAAGCTACAGTGACTGCAGGCACCTTTTGGTCTCCCAAAAGAGATAGTCCCTACAGAGGCAGGAGTAGAAGTCATGCTTATTTTCAGCATCGTGTGGTTTACAAATAAGTTTATTTGTTAGACCAAGCAAACACCTTACGTTTCACCCGTCTTATTTTGAAACTGCCTCTTTATCACTAAAGTTTCTGAAACAGTCTTCTGTCTGTGTGCACAGCAGCACTCCAAAAGACAGCAAGGGCAAGCAAATATTTCTGAAAGGGATGATTTTCACTGAACTTTCTGTCTGTGTTTTGTCATAAACTGTTGAAATTTATTTGGTAAAGCAGCTGTTAGCAATAGTTGTTGTATTATCAACTAATCAAGTAAGGTAGCTAAGATAGACAGTGTTGTATGGACTTTAAAGGCTGTGTGGGCAACTTCTACCACATCTTGAAATATTCATCAGAATGTTTGCACCTCTCCACTATAAAAAGTGTTTGGTCACAAACGTTTTAGCAGGGCCTATTGTGATAGGACAAGGGGTAATGGTTTTGAACTAAAAGAGGGCAGATTTCAACTAGCTATAAGGAAATGGATGGTGGTGGTGAGGGGGTGAAGCACTGGCAGAGGTTGCCCGAAGGGGTGGTAGATGCCTCATCCCTGGAAACATTCAAGGTCAGGTTGGACGGGGCTCTGAGCAACCTGCTCTAGTTGAAGATGTCCCAGCTCATTGCAGGGGGGTTGGACTAGATGACCTTTAAAGGTCCCTTCCAACCCCAACTATTCTATTATTCCCCACAAAACCATGTTTTGCTGAAGCAAGTTAGTTTGTGAAAGCATTGTATCCACATCTGCTGATAACTATTTACTGGTGATTTAATAATTTTCCTTTATATCGCATCCAACAGAAATGGGAATGGGCTATGCTTTTTGTGCCTCCATGGTTAAACCTTGGTGTTCTGATATAACATGGTAAAATACTTGACATTTTTTGCCAATAAATATTTAGTTTGGAAAGAGGACAGATAAATTTGTGAAATTTTATTTCTGTATTTACAGGCACACAGATACATATATACACATATGTGCATGCTTTTAGGAGCTGGGGCAACAGTTGTGCCCCAACACTTGCATGGGACAACTTTTATGTTAATGGATTTCTGAAGTCGCAGATGCTTACAGTTTCCAGGTAGTGCCAGTGGCTTTGCAGATAGATAAGGTTGCTCAACCTTTTTCTTTACAAGCCTCTTTCCAGTTGTTCACAAGTGTCAAAACATGACTGCTCACTCTGAAATTTTCTGTGCCAGGAGTCAGCCTTAGACTGAGTTTTTGTGAAACTGTGCAGCAAAGATGAAATGGAAGGTACAGGCGCTTTCAGGGAAGTGTCTTAGGTGCAGGAGACAGGAACGGGGCAGACTCCGATCAGGACATGGAAGGCTAAAACCAGCTGCTGAGGTGGCGGCTGCAGGGTTGGTAAAGGAATTAGCAAAGGGGAAACTGAACAGCTGAGGGACGGGGCAGTGAGGCTGGGCCAGTAACCGGGGCAGGAGAGTCTCTGTTGAGTCTGGGTTCTAGGAAGTTTGGTCTTGGTACGTTCCTTTGCTGTCTGTAAAAGATGAGGTGTGGGGTTTTATTTCCCTCGGTCAATCAAGATAAGATCCTATTGAATCTACCAATTACTCCCTCAGCTCAAACAGGGGAGGCACATGCTGTGGTGAGAAGTGTAGTTACAGAGTAAAGATGTTGCTATATAACAGAACGTGGGTGTGTTTTTGTGTATTTCAGCATGCTGAAACAACTGAAAGAACTTTTAGAGTCATATCACTACATTGTATATGGAAGAAGGAAGGCTAAGTTGTGACTGAACTAGCAGTTTTAATTAGGACAGTTTTTTGAGTCCTTGATTTTGTGGCTTTAATGTTCAACAAAGTGGACTGTTTTATCCTTCCCGTGGCACTATTTTCAAAAAGTTACAGTATAAAATGCAGTGAGTAGAAGCATGAAGTAGTCCAAATACTAGAAATTGAGGGCAAAGCTTGAATTAATTGTGTATGTGTTTGTTGTTTTGTTTTTTTAAAAAAAAACACTGAAGATTTGAGGAGAAGATGACACTAAACACAATGTTCAGCACAATTCATGATCTTATCTGTCATTTTCCTGGAGGGAAGTTGGGCAGCTCTGAATGTTAAAGTCCTCTCTAAATCACAGAATCATAGAATCTTTGCATTGGAAGGGACCTTTAAAGGTCATCTAGTCCAACCCCCCTGCAGTGAGCAGGGACATCTTCAACTAGAGCAGGTTGCTCAGAGCCCCATCCAACCTGACCTTGAATGTTTCCAGGGATGGGGCATCTACCATCTCTCTGGGCAACTCATGCCAGTGGTTCACCACTCTCATTGCGAAAAATTCCTTCCTTAGATCTAGTTGATATAAAAAGTCTGTCCCCATCCTTCTTATAAGCGCCCCTTAAGTACTGGAAGGCTTCAATAAGATCTCCCCAGAACCTTCTCTTCTCCAGGCTGAATAACCCCAACTCTCTCAGCCTGTCCTCAGAGGAGAGGTGTTCCATCCTGCTGATTATTTTTGTGGCCCTCCTCTGGACCTGCTCCAACGGTTCCATGTCTTTCCTGTGCTGAGGGCTCCAGACCTGGACGCAGGACTCCAGCTGAGGTCTCACCAGAGCGGAGTAGAGGCCCAGAATCACCTCCCTTGACCAGCTGGCCAAGCTTCTTGTGTTGCAGTCCAGGATGTGGTTGGCCTTCTGGGCTGATAGCACACATTGTCGGCTCATGTTGTGCTTTTCATCCACCAGTACCCCCAAGTCCTTCTCAGCAGGCCTGCTCTGGATCCCTTCATCCCCCAGCCTGTACTGATACCGGGGGTTGACCTGACCTATGTGCAGGACCCTGCACTTGGCCTTGTTGAACCTCATGAGGTTCACATGGGCCCATTCCTGGAGCTTGGCCAGGTCCCTCGGGATGGCATCCCATCCCTCGGGCATGTCAGCCACACCGCTCAGCTTGGTGTCAGCTGCAAACTTGCTGAAAAGTGTTTCTATGCAGAAAGAAAAAAAGAAGTAGCAAAGGTAGTTGCATTACATGAAAGATGCATTTAGAGGATGATTCCTTGTTTGAAAATTCGAACAGCAAGATTGGTAACAACAGTGCAAAGAATGAAGTAGGGAGTAGAATTCGTATAAATTCATGTAAAAAGCTCATATGAAAATTCATATAAAAAACTCCTCAGAAGGAGCTGGGTCAGTCATTTCACCTGTAAGAAGATGGGTAGGCAGCCAAGAGTGGCTCCCAGAGATTGGGACTGAGCTGTGGATTGAATTAGTTAAGTTTAGTGGCAGAAAGGTAATTTACGCATCATCAGTATACCATGATATTTGAAGACACATAGACAAAGAGTAGCTCAAGCATTTAACTAAGAGTGGAGGGACATGGTAATTCGATCATGACAGTGTCCACCTTGCCTCTGTTGGACAGACCTCACCAAGTGGGCTGCAGGCAGTAGCCTGCCCACTGGCTACAACTAACATTGCAGGCAGTACTGTGCGAGGCATCTTGAACTCAGACTTTTCCAAGCTCCCCAAGTTGACCTTTGCTTACAGAACAGCCACGATATACGTACCTTTGAATGTTGTCCACCTATCCTGCTTTGTCAAAAATGTTAATACATCATTGATATGAAAATAATTGTGTGGTAAAAAAACAGTGTTTAGGAAAAAAGGCCACTTTACGTTAAGATATAAGAATACCTTTTAGTTGGTCATGTATCTTTGCTGTCTTTTGGGATATGATTTGTATCTCCAAAGAGTAACCAGTCTATTAAAACCCACATTTCTTTTTCAAGAATACCTTGTTATGATAATTACATCTGTTTCTAGTTTTGGCAGCTTAATGCTTTTTATTGAGGCATCATGCTACAAACCTGTATTTTCCATGTGTTAGTACGCTGTTTGAGACAAAAGACAATTTCAGGCTATGATCAGATCCTTGCGTAAGAGAATCTAAATGTTCAAGTCAAATGAGAAGACAGACTCCAGTTGTTAAATACTATACTTATAAACCCTTTGTTCTGTTGTAAGCTGTGTTTGGTCCCTACTCTTTCATTTGGTCCTTCCAGTTAAAGACCTGTGACCAACTCTGTTAGGTTGTTAATTCTCCTTGATCCTAAGGCAAGAGTTGTTAGGTTAGGCCTGCTACACTAAAAGAAAACTTTTGGGAACCTCATTTGTTGCTTTTCCATCCTGATTGTAGGTTGATTTAATTGTCTTTAGGATTACTTTCATCTCATGAGCAGAGGAGCGTATTCTGTGCCAGGGATATACAGATTCTTTATTACAGTGATGTTTTTGTCTTGCATGGTTAACACAACTGAAAAACAGTTTCTTCATCTGACAGGTACAGAAGAATGAGAAGATTTTACCATTTTTCTTTCTAAATATAATTTTGCATATGATAGCAGGTACTTACAGGTGATGGTATAGCTGTGTTTTGGCCACTTTTTCCTGTGACATCTTGATCACACAAGACGTTCCTCAGATCTGATGAAAACGAAGGATGGCTGAAGAGCAGTTGCTCTGAATGTAATGTTAAAATGTCAGTTAGACAAATTAAGATAAAAGGGTGGTGGTACCTGCAGGGCAGAGGGATATGTTTACAGGAAGATTATTGGCCAGCTCTGAACAGAGAAGCAAGCAGTGTGTAATACCTATGGTTAACACAACTGTAGGACTGTAAGAGTCATAAAACCAGTGTTGGTATCAACATTGTTCTATTTAGTGTATAGTAAAATTTATAAATTTTAGTTTGCAAGCTCACTTTCTGGAAATATTTCGTAAGCCTTATTTGAAGTCAGGACTGAAAGGTCAGAGACAGAGGGGTTCTGGTTTGGTTTTTGTTTTGTTTTGAGAAATGGTCTGCTGGTAACTGGCTATTTCTGTTTTTATTTGTGTGAGTTCATTCTGCTGTGCATTAGTTAGTGGTTTTATCCTATGGTTTCCATGAAATAATTTTTTGCATCTGGTATGTACTCACATAGGAAATGCAAACTATGAATCTGTATTGGGAGGCATTTATTGGGAGGCATTTATAGTGGTTATTGTGGAGACAATGACAAGAATGGTTTATTCTTGCCAGATCTTGTTCTGTTCCACAAACCACTGGAGATTTGCTACCGATAATGAGTTAGGTAAGGCTAAAGAAGTTGTAAGAATGGGGTTTGGAAAACATGCCTTGCATTATATACCTTTTTCCAAATATGTATTGATTGTTCTTTGATGCTTTTTGCCCTGTAGGGTTTCCAGCATGGGGCAGTTTGACAGATAGGTACACGTTTGCAGGAAGGACGTGAGACAGAGATCTTCTTGTACTGCAGGATGTTACTATGCAATATCTGTGTCCTGTTTGAAGACAATGTCTTTTCCTGCTGCGAGTACTTTTGTTGGACAGAGCTTATCCTCAGGCTGGTTAGGGTGCAATGGTGCAATGAGGGTCTCTATCCAGAGCAGAAGTGGTAAAGTTGCTGTTTTTATGTAGACAGGTGTGTTGGGCTGTGGGTTCTTTGCTTGTGGTAGCAAGGTGTTGTATTCTGCCTGTCTGCTGTGGCGCCTAGGAAGATGACCTTAGAGCAGGACTGTATCAGAGGGTGATTCAGTGAAGGGAGGAGGTTGATGTCTTTGCAGTAGAAATCAATGAGGAAGTTTGTGGGTTTGATTCAGATGATGGAGAAAGTAATTTTGTGTGTTCTGGTTATAGTGTAATTTTGCTAGTCCAGTTACCTAGAGAGTCATTCTTGAAGTGGTCCATCAAGAAATAGCATATTGCAGGTTTGTTCTGGGGTCTGTGCTGTGAAGAAAAAGAGAGTTGTTAATCTTTGGTTGGACTACTGATTTCTGTGCCTTAGGGTGTGTGGAAAAAAGACTTTTGCAGATGTGGTAATAGAAGATGATGAATGCTTAGCATGTAAATCTTAAGTGAC
This sequence comes from Phaethon aethereus, assembly GCF_964289735.1. Lineage (NCBI taxonomy): Eukaryota > Metazoa > Chordata > Aves > Phaethontiformes > Phaethontidae > Phaethon > Phaethon aethereus. Next base: position 202,229,798 of record NC_138575.1, read on the forward strand.
TCCCACCTGTGAGTTGCACTCATGTACTAGTGCAGTTGGAAACCATAAAGTAGCTCTGATTTTCTGAGGCCTGATGGAGATAAGCTGTGTAGCAGTTCATTTTATTAAAGTCTGAAATTACAAATAAAAAATTATGAACAAGCTGCAATGTATTTCCTATTGGTTGCATACTCCATTATTGTTTGAAACATTTTTAGCATAATTCTTTTCTTGCTAACTCTGAAGATCAACCTTACGTTTTCTGTCTAGCAAGGGAAGGTTAGGTTAAGTTGCAAGGCTTCTGTTACTTCTAGGATTGCTTTCCAATTAATCAGTATTGAACAAATTACGAGCACTGATTCTGCTATTGTATAGTTTCAGGCATGAAGTAACCTCTAATAAAGATTTAAATACTGATAACTGTGAAGCTCAGAACAGGTGAACATTGTTAACTGATATTTTACTTTTTTCAGCTATCAAATTGGATTCATGCTTATGGCTTTAGATTGAGTACTGATTTTTTTTTTAATTACTTTGTAAATAGCTGTTAGAGTTGAACTTTTCTGAAGCCTTTTGTGAGTGTCTAAAGATTAATAATCACAGAAATTTTTAAAATAGCTAGCTGGCTTATTTCTAGCATGCTTTGTTTTGCAGATGGCTTTTGAAAGCACTCTGTATTTAAAACCCTAGCATGGATTTAGAATGGCTTTGAAATAGTTTTCAAGGTGGCAGAATAGAAAGAGTGTGACATGACTACTTAATCTCTAGCTGGGGCCAAGGGTTCTTTTTACATAATTGCGTCATTCTTACAATATGTAAATTCAATGGATGGAGTAACTGACTAACAGTTGCAAAAAAAAAAATTATCATAAACTAGTCCCCATAATTTGGGACTGTAGTATAGAAGAACTTGTTTTTGAGGAGCCTTGTTATTGCTGAACTTAAATGCACTTGTCCTTTTTTTTTTTAATTTTTTTTTTCCTTTTTTTTATTACAGGTGACAATTAGGCTAACATTGTCTTAAAGGCAAAATATACATGTATATATATAAAAAAATATATATATAATTGATGTTCCTTTCACTAATTTTTACAACCTGGTAGCATAAACTGAACCATCAACAGCCTGCAAAATCAGAATATGTATTTCTTTAAATAGTGTGTTGCATCTGCTATTCCATCGTAAACAAAACAAAATACTTATTTTCTAATGTAATTGTGACTATAAGGTGAAATGTGAAATATTTCATTTTACAATTTTATATGTTGACATTCCCTTTAGTTGTGTTTTATAGATGTTTGGTTTGGTACAAAAATCTACACTGCAGCTTTCACCATACCTCAGTCTTGTCTAACTTCTATTAAAGTTTGGTTTGCCAGATCATTTCTGTGACTCTAAGTCAAGATCAGTATGTTGAAAGTTGTCTAAAGAAAAGAAATCCACCTGAACCTTAAAAATCAATTCTACAAAGGTGATTGAGTTTTTGCTTTTCCTTTAAAGATCAAACTTCCTGTAATAATTCCCATATAATCCCTGGGTGGTTAAATAGCACAGTAGTCATAACATGCTTGAAATGTATGCAAGGCATCAGCCCAAAAGTTTAACTCATAATAACAGAAGGATCAAAGGTCTTCACTGTCACAATTTTATTTTAAAATAAAACGTGATACAGACATAAATGTTAGTCTGAGTAAAAGGCTTTTATAGCATGCATTTTGGATATTTTATATTGTAGATTAAAACCAGGTCTCCTTGTCTCAGCCGCAGAAAGAAATCTCACACACCTTTGTCTTCCTAAAACAATGTTGTTTCAGTTTGTTCACTAGTTGATGGGTCTGTGCTGGAGAATGATGCTTCTGAGAAAAGGGAGACAATCTGTGACACGCAGCTTCATTCCCGCTGTACAAAAATAAAGTGGTGTGTTTGAAAACGTGCTTTCGATGTCCTAAAAAAATACTCTTAAGGGAGGGATCTTGCATGTTTTTTAACTTGCCATGTAACTCGGAATAATTAAGTAAACTTCCTTTGAAAGTACCTATGTTACTGTAGGGTACTGAAAATAATGGAAGGTATGATATCCCATTAGTAATTTGAGTGAATTATAAAGACAGTTCAGTGGCTTTTTCCGGTACTGAAATTTGTCTTTCAGAGAGCCAGTTGTGTGGGCTTACACAGTTGGCTTCTGGTCTTTAGACAACTCTTGCTAAGATGAACTAAATCACAAATCTACTTAAAGAAACTGATTTTAACCAATGTCCTTTTTTGGTTCATTTTAAGTGAGATGCTATGTTTGTAAGAAGTTTCCATGTGCTGCTCACAAGTTGTTGTTCCGAAATGTCGAATTATGAAATAGCTTCTGCTGTGGTGAGGTGTATTTTGTCCCGGTTCTTAGAGATTTTAATTTTCTAGAAGTGTACCACATCATTAAAGTAGACACACTTTTTCAAGCTAATGCATTGTCAAGTTTACACTTTAATACTTAAATACTTCCTGTCCAACATTCAGAAATCTAATTTTCAGTTTGGAAGGTGGGAACTGATTCATCAGTGTGGAAATTCACTTTACTGTGGATGACAAGCAGAATTTTTTTTTATCTGTTTTACAAAGCATACATCGCGTATGCAGTGTGATTAATTGCCCGGTTTTGGAGTTTAGTAAGTTTTTATTCTCATAGAGCACAGTGTAGTATTCTTATAAATAGTGGTAGTATGTGAAAAAAGTCCCTAACAATTCCCAGGTACAGAATTATTTGCAAGGAAGGCAGGAAAGGATGTGAATCACTTGGAGTTCTTTATTTGAAATGATACTATGTTTTCTGATATGTACAAGGAAACAGAGTGGTGTCTGTCAAGTACATGAGTCTGACTTTTATTTTAAAATCTTAATTTTCCAAGCTGGACTTTCATCTGCCTGTCAATTTTTCTTTCGTAGTGTGTTTGAAAAATAGCTATTATTCTTCACTCATACTTAACTTCGCTTCCTATACTCTTCAGAGGCAGGGACACTGGTATGTCTCCCATCAGAACTAATTTTTTAGTAATTTCTTTTCCCACTTGCAGGAGATTAAATATGTGTTGAGTTCTTTCAGGGGAGGCACTGTACCTGTGAGGTGTGCTGCTTCTCTGGCTCCTCCACTCTCCAGCCCTTTTCGGCGCAGAGCCCCTCTCCTCCACCTCGGGCGGTTAGGCTCGCACTGCTGCCTACCCTCATTGCCTGCTTCCACGTAAGACCATCTTCTGCCTAACTCTGATCCAGGATTTGGAAACCTTAAGATAAGCATGCAAGAGGAGGGACCCTTCCACTTCTTACAGTATCTCTTATACCAAATATTGTTTCAGTATGATGTCATATATCAGTCCATCTAGTTATATTTAGAATACCCAGGTAATATGCTTTTCTAGTGCTGATTAAGCTACGCTGTTGTTTAACATGTGCTGTTTTCTTCTTGTCCCACTACTTTTCCAGGGTTTTTATCCCCCTCAAATTTTCTTCTCTCTCTAGCTACATTTGTACTAATAAATTAAAATACCTGTTTCAGTTTGAACATAGTGGGAACCTTTCTATAAGATTATCATGTTGGAATTGGATATATTCTTGCTTTCATGTTAAAAAAATAAAATCAAGTAGTAACTTGAGATTAAATTCTTTGCATTTCAGCTGGTGTACTTTGCCAATCCAGGAAATAACTACTGAGTTTCAGTTAGTTTGAATGTTTGCAACTAAAAAGGGCAATGGAGGCACTTCAACTATATGTGCTCTGTTTAAAAACCTGGCATTGAATGTGTTGAACCCATGTGTTGAATTCTAAGATTTCAAAATATTACACAGATAATGTGTTCTGTAATAGGCAAGTTGAGATAAAGCTTTAGAGAAGACCACAGAGAAGCTCTTGTCAGATGACAGCATAGGTCTCTTCATTTCCTAAGCAGGAAGATGGATAGAGAAAAAAATCAGCATAGTGCAGGGTCTGGGCATTGTAAAGGAATGTGCAGATAATGTGTAACATGAAACTCTTTCATTTGTATTGTCAGAGAAATCCAGAGATAATCAAAACTGCTAACACAATGAGTTTTGTTAAATTTATTAGGGAAAAAAAGAGTAAGAGCCCTTAAGACTGCTTTGAAGTTTTGCTCGCACACAGTATAGTGTCGTGATAGCCATCAGGTGTAATTGGGACAAAAGGGACTTTGATCTTCTTGTCTTTCCAGAGCGGACCACCTTTTGAGGCAGGATCTCAGCTCTTCTAGCTAACAGATACTCAGAGAAGGGATTAGCTTCAAATTTATTTCCAGGCTGTGCTTTCTTATTTCAGACTTTGTGCATTGTAACTGCATTGCCAGTTTTGTAATTGAAGACTTACCTCTTTGCTAAAATAAAATCTATGGTTTTCTGCTTTGGTTGCACAACAATTTAATAAAGAAACTGTTCTTAGAGTAGCATAGTATGTGACTGAAGATGTAGCAGAATGCCTCCAGTATAGAAAAGCTGAAATAGCTGTCTGACACATTGTATGTCTGCTCTCCAAGTAGTGTATGCAAAACTCAGCAAAACTGATTTTCACATTCTCAGCGCTCGTGCTCAGGGTCATACCTATCACAGATGGTCTGCTGTTACCTTTTCTATCGCAGAGTGAAATTTACTTTGCAATGTATGAGAAATGTTTGAGAATGAGAAAATATTCAAGTAGTGACCTGACAGTGTCTTATATATATTCCAGTATTCATACCCATAGAAACTCAGATACTAGTGGCCTTAGGAGAAGTTTCTGGCTTTGCAATGCTCTGTGGGCATCTGCAGGGGGGACTTGTTACTCCATCCCATCAGCATACTACTCTTCAAATTCAGGACCACAAAGAAACTCATGCACCTGCACTTACCCCGATTTGTTCATGGGTGGTAGCTGCCAGTGGGAAAAAAGCTTCGGCTACGCACTTCACGTGGTCCAGCTACCACTTATGCTGTACATCTGTCAGGTTGGGCCCTTCAGTACAATGTTGAGTAAATGCTGAATTAACTCAATTAAAACATTCTACCTCGATGCCAACAAATTCTGAATATGCAGCTCACCATTTCTGCTAAACGTCTCACTCCCTAGCTCTGCCATAAGTTGTATGTGGATGCACAGAAGTTTATTGCAATACATCTTTTTCCGAAAATGTCCTCTGATACCTCTTCTGGTTAGCTGATCTTTTTTTCTTCCTTGTTTCCTTTACCCTAGTAGCTTCTTACATCATATGTTGTGAGGGTTATCTGAGATTTATTTTCAAGTACTGATGCTGGTAGAATTTATAAAGTATTGTTTACTCCTCCAGGTAAAGTTCTTTGAAATAAAGTTTGAAAGCTACAGTTTCTTGGCTTGTTCAAATAGTGAATTTTTTCCTTCGTTTTAAGTAGTAATTCGTTGCAAAAGATGTGGTATAACACCATCTCTGTCTTTTCAGCTGAAGGATTAAAACACCTTTTCCATAGATAATGCAGAAACTCTATAGCATTCATTTCTGTCTCCTATGACTGAAGAAAGTCTCCAAATATAAACATAAGCAATGATCTGCTTATCTTTAATTTTTCAAGATTTTCTGAAAGCATAGATCTGCAGGAATGGTTGGTCTCTTCTAGTCATTTAAATGAAGTGCTGATTGCTGAAAATATGAGTGTGGGTGATAACTATGTGGTTGCTGATCAAAGCAGCTAGAGAGAGTGGCAGTCCTATAATGACTCAGGTGATTTTTTGTTATAAAGTCCCCAGGAGCCCTAGGCTTAAGCATACAAGATAATTGTGCTTTGAACACATGTAAACTCACCCCGTGTTGTCCATTTTTAGTTTTTCTTCGGATGCACATAGTAGTTCATGAAAAAGATAAGCAAAGGTTGAGACCTCATGCTTTTAGAGGTCCTTTCCAATCCTATATGTTACTAATTTTTCTTCTTTTTCTCCTTTTGCACTTCAGAAGGTGGAATGGAGATTTTCCCCTCCCACCCTTGAACTTATGTAACTGTGTTCCTTTGGTTCTTTGTGGGGGTTTGGTTTTTAAGACAGAGATGTGCTCGCAACATATTATACTAAACAAAGAAGGAGTTTCTCTCCAGTTTTTTACCATTATAAAACATTAATTGGCTACAGAAAGGAATTTAAACACAATGAACATGTCAATGTTAGCTTTGTCCCTTGTGACTTCGGAGGAAGGCATGCTTTCTGCACTATGCACAGTCTGTCAAAATTTAACATTTGAAAATGCATTATCATTGTCAAAGATGGGCTAAAAAGCAAACAAAATGTATCCTGGTTTCAGCTATTCACAATAATCCTAATACATGTTCTCCAATGGAAGCACTCTTATGTACTAAATATGCTTTGATGAGGTTGGGTATACTTTTAGAGGCTTGGTAGAGGGCAATGTCCTGCTAAGTGAGGGGTTTCAAAGCCAGTTTTTTGCTTTGAATCAGCATCATATTTAAGCAGTTGATTCCTTACCAAATAAGCTGTAAGTGCATCTATTTTCGTAGTGACATAGGTGTAACAGCAGAATGTTGACACTGCGCTTGCAGATACCGTTGGAGCTCCCTCGTTCAATAGCTGGACTTAAAAAAATCCCTTCAGTCATACGCAAAGCTTGAAATCTGTGCCGCTACTGTTCATAGGTACAAAATCACAGCGTTTCTCCTACAGCTAAGGCGGGTAAGTGCTGTTGGACAGTGAGCAGTGGTACCACCCATCTGTCAGTGGGTGTCTCTTCCCTTCATTGCTCGGCTCCCTACGGTGGTAGTACTCAGCAGGGTGCGATGATTTTGGGTGCAATGGCAGGCTGTTACTGTGTCAGTCCATTGACATCTTCAAATTTGGAAGGATGGTCATCGCCTGCATATTCTGCTGAGATGCATTTTTACAGTGGTATAAAGTTCATGCTTCCAGCTGGGCAATCAAACCCGAAACATTTAGTCGTCTAGCACGTTGCTTGGAGTAGCAGCTGATGGCCATAGTAAAGAGTTGTATTTATGTTGCGTTCCAAACTAATAGCATAAAATAATGAAAATGAAAGCAGCTTTTTAGTCAGAGACATAGGGTATATTTGTGATCAAGCATCTGAATTACAGAAGAGCGAATGACCTACTATTTAATTTCAAGCAAAATAATCATGGCTGTCAATGTATAATTTTTCATATATTTATTTTAGACATTTAGAAAATACAGCATGTATATGACCTTAAAAATAAAAGTAAAAAACCCCTAACTTTCAGAAAATCAAACCTCTGTGTTTTTCTCTGGATAATGAGTGTAGGTGTTAATGCAGGATTTTCTGGTGGTTTTTATAACTTTGGGATTAGAAAAGTAATGGATACCATTAATTCCTGATACAGTTAATTTGGTTTTTTTGACCAAATTTATCCATATTTGAGCAGTGCTTACTTCTATGATAGATCCCCCATTTACACTTCCATAAAGAAAAGCAGAACTGGGTTTTAATAAGGGAACAGGTTGGAATAGGCATTCCCATTTTCTTCCCTGCCCTCAGAGCTACAACTGCTGTGATTGCTGTGGCCTGAGTATTAGCTGTTGTTTAGTTTTTTTCCTGAGTTATGGCAAGAAAGTAATAGTGCTTGGAACTTTTATTTTCCTCGATAAAGATTTCCTGCCTTTCCCAGGCAGTTGGAGTTATTCATATGAGCCATAGGTTATGATTGATTATTGTGGCCAACTTCCATGCTCTGTCTCATTTTTTACTATACCTGGTAAGGAAGGAGTTAAGTCAGACATAGATTTATCAGAGGATGAATCAAATTTTAGGTGTCCGAATATTGTGAGGAGAGAGACACCCATCTTTGCTAAAGCCAGGAGTCATCAAAGGTAAACAAGTTCTCACTTTTTAGGCTGAATCTGGGAAGTTGTCAGGAGACAGTGATCTGTTAATGGCGTTCTGGGGGCTTTGAGCTAATGACCTGTCCATCATCCCAGATGTACCTTGCTTAACTATTTTTTGACATCCAAATAGAAATCTAATCTCAAACTAGCTCATTTCTCCGTGTTTGCTACGGTGGCCAGAAATTACTGGCTTTACCTCCTATCCTTATACTTCATTTTCTGAGACATAAATTTATATCTGTCTTTCTCAAGTGAGGCTTCTGCTTCAGTGTGGCTTTCAACTCCTTTTTGGGAAGTCTTGCACTTTTATTTAACACCGTAAGTAATGAAAAAAGTGGAACTAATGTAACACTTCAGTGCCCCTGCCAGAGCAAATGGTCTTTGCAGTTTGTAAACTGTGAGGGAGTGAAAAGGAGAAACTAAGCAGTCAACTTCTCTGTTCATTACAAAGGGTGGTTGAACTTCTGTTTGGAGATAACTTATACTTAGTGGTTTCTAGTAAAACATTAAAGTGTTGGCTGTTTGCAATGCTTTAAAAAAAACAAAAACAAAACAAAAAAAACAAAACAAGACCTACTTGAAATTAAAAGAAATGCAGGAGAGAACTGCTTCATCAAATATCAGACAATTGACGAGGCTCTGATTCTGTGGCCTTAATGGATTTCTGGCAGAAGCCAGAAGTAATAATTGAAGTTAAAACCTTTAAAGTTTTTGGGTTTTTTTTTTTTCTATCTGTTTAAGCACAGACTGCTATTTCAAATTTCTATAAATAAGAAACAGAGCACATTTAATTTGGGAGTTGAAGATTACTTTTCTGCAGCATTTCTGTAGTGCAGGTAGAACTAGCGTATTGCCAAATACGAATGCTCCACTGCATGCAGTCTTCAAAGCTATTTCACATCCCACACCATTTTTGTCAGCAAATCAGTACAAGTTTATATCAGGTTTTAGATTTAACTAGTATTTGTTCTTTTAAAATAATTTTCTTGTAATGCCACAGGAATGGCATTGCAAACTTATCATTTATGGTTCTTTAAAACGTGTTTTGGATAGTCTCGAGTGTTTTACAGAATTGTTTTACATACACACACTGAGTTGGTCAATGTCCTGAATTGCTGTTGGTGTGAGATGAGCAGAGACTCCTTTAACATTACATCAGTAGTATAATTAGGAAGGAAAACTAAAATCTTTTAAATATTACTAAAAATTTTCTTAGAACACAGAGTGTTGTTATTTTAAATTCTGATAGTTTTCTTCCAACTAGAATCTGGAAACAGCTGTTGAATGTACCTTAAATAGGTGGAGTTTGTGGATGTTTGGTGAACCTAGTTCCCACCTCCATCCTCAAGGGTTCACAAGAAGAAGCCATGAATCTGTTGCAGATTCCAGACAGAATATCGCTCACTATTCAGGACTGAATATTGAACTTCAGGTAAGTGTGATTTGAAGTGGCAGGATTACATTTGGGAAAATAAAGCGATTTTTTTGTGGCAGTTTTTTTTCACAGCAGCTGTATGAAGCTGCTCAGAAGTGTGGAGTGTTCGAAGTAGTCCCAGCAGAGATGGATTATTGGAAAAATGCAAGTGAGGTGGGCAAAGCTGCCTGATAGATTGCAAAACCATATGATAAATTCTACTGATCACATGCATATGGCCCCATATAAGTAATGTATATTTCTGCGTGGAGATTTATCCTTCCCACCACCTTTTTTTTGTAGTAAAATTCAGAGCAGTAAATTAGGAACGATACAATCAGATATAAAAGGATTTAGAACTGTTTAGGTGACTGGGCCAACAGCTGGCAAACACAGTTCATTGTGGAAAAATGTAAAATAATTAGTCTGGGAGCAAGAAACCGAAGGAAATACAGTGTGTGCTGCAATGGAACAATCATTCAGCACACTGACTAGGAAAGGATTTGAAGGTTATTGTGGAAAAATCATTGAAACCATGAGGCTTGTGCACAGCTGCAAGAAAGTAAGTTACTAGGTTGTATCAGAGGGATAAAATACAAAATAAGAGGCGATACAGTTACAGGAGTGTTAGGCTCCATCTGGAATCCTGTATATAGTATTGGTCACCATGCCACACAAGGAAGATATTGTCTGGGAAAGAGTGCAAAAGCAGTAACAAAGATAAATATTTTATGTGTAAAGATTAGGGAAGATGATCCAGTAAAATGGATACATACATCCTTTTCTCTGCACAGGATTAAAAATGAGGAGTAATCTTAACAATGGGGAATTAGAAATGGACAACTTAGAACTGCACAGAAAAAGTGATAAGGATCTGGAATGAATCATTTCAGAAAGTCTGTTGGTATACAGAATATATGTAAATTCTATGGACTGCATAAAGAGAATTAAAGAGAATGACAAACAGTGTTAAATCTGTGATTGAGTTTTTAAATTTGAAAGCAGGCATGTTAAGTTGTTTTCCCTTCCCTCTCAAAGATTTGTGATTTGGATGACCAGTTTTCAGACTTACTACAGCTTGTAACTGGGAGGGTGGGCACACAAGTTTGTATCTATGAATTATGCTTCTGGGTCTGCTAAAACTGTTTATAAGTACATTGGGGAGCAGCTGACTTCTTCATGCTGTGTATTAGGAATAACGTGTTCATTCTGCCTGTGTGTCAGGGTTTAAACCCGGCTGGCAACTACGCACCACGCAGCTACTCACTCACTCCCTCCACGGCGGCATGGGGCAGAGAATCAGAAAAAAGAGAAAGCTCGTAGGTTCAGATAAAGACAGTTTGATAGGTAAAGCAAGAGCCCTGCATGCACACAAAGCAAAACAAGGAATTCTTTCGCCGCTCCCCATGGGCAGGCAGGCGTTCAGCCATCTCCAGGAAAGCAGGGCTCCATCATGCGTAACGGTGACTTGGGAAGACAAATGCCATAACTCCGAATGTGTCCCCCCCTTCCTTTTTCTTCCCTCAGTTTCATATGCTGAGCATGATGTCATATGGTATAGAATATCCCTTTGGTCAGTTGGGGTCAGCTGTCCCAACTGTGTCCCCTCCCAGCTTCTTGTGCACCCCCAGCCTCCTGGCTGGTGGGGTGGGGTGAGAAGCAGAAAAGGCCTTGACTCTGTGTAAGCACTGCTCAGCAATAACTAAAACATCCCTGTATTACCAGCACTGTTTTCAGCACAAATCCAAAACATAGCCCCATACTATCTACTATGAAGAAAATTAACTCAATCCCAGCCAAAAAAAAGACACTATACTTTTCTGTATTTCAAAGTCCTGCAACTAGAAGTTAAGGCTTACTCTTCAGTGTCTCTGTAATGCCATTTCAGGATTATGATGGACTTATACAGTATGCCACAAGTTTGGAAATGTGTTTTAGAGCATTTGCTGTTCTGTCGATCTTGGTTCTTCCATTAAAAAAAATTGGGAGAGGGCCAAGCATATTAAGGAATATGGCATTCTGACTTTATATAAGTGGTAAAATTATAGTTAAGATGAGAAAATATGCTAAAGCAATTAAACTATTTTAAGTAATAAAACTTTTTATTTCCGTTTCAACACTTGTCTGGGTGGGATGCTTAGCTCTTTCTTTTTTTACTTAATTCCTAGCTAGCTGTTGCACGAGCAGTAAGACAGCATGTGGGTAATATAAGGGGTAACTCCATAGACTTCAGTTCAAATTTGCATTTAACTATCTGCATCTTTGGATCTAAATCAAATGCAGTGGGTTACTGGGTTGATGTTTGAGAAAGCAACTTGTTAAACTTGGTGTAAATTGTAAACTGCTCCTGGGAACCTTTTCCATTTTGATACCCCGCTTTGAAAATTTTTGAGTTATTTGGTTCCAGCTGCTTCTCTGTTGTCACATGGCTGTGGTGATGAGGACATTTCTGCAGTAGTCTTTATGTTCAATGTGCTGGGGCCATTTCTCTCTCAAGACTTCTGTGGAGGCACACAACAGAGCCCCGCACTCAATATTTGATGTTGTGATTCTACTTTTTAGGTCGATACTTGTGAGACTGGAATAGACTACATCCAAGGCAGATGCCTAAATTCCATATACATTACATATGCATTACCAAGGGAGTGGGAAAGCTCAGAAGGGGAGTTAGGAATCCCAGGAGCTTTGTAGACAGCAGAATGAAACCAGTGTGAAAGGCAGCACTGCTTCTGCTGTTAATTCTGAATGATAATTTAGTGCAAGTTGGAAGGTAGCCCCTCATTAAAGCAAGTCGCTGACTGTTGGGTAGTATCATATTTCTGTGAAAGGCAGAAGACCCTTTCTTCTCAGCTCCCTCTGATTTCCTCTGAAGAGCCTGCCGTACACACACTGCTGACGTGTAGCAGTGTGTGTGTGCATGTTAAAAGAGATCTTGTGGGGTCACAGAGCTGCTTCCTCTCGCAGCTCTATGCAAGTCCTGCCATGTGTCAGCAAAAATCTGAGTGGGTGCTGCTCTGATTGCTGGGGTGTGGTGGTGCCTCTTCACTCATCTCAACTGGGGTGCAGTGGCATAGGCATAGGCACAGGCACCAGTTTGCTTATGGCAAGGCAGATTTAGGTGGTTCCTGGCAGCATGCAGAAACAGAACTTGAAGGGCTTTAAAAATTAAATAGCAACCTTGCTATCTGCCATATAAAGGCCTTTCTTCAGCTTTTCCTCATAGATCATGGTTTCTAGACATACTTATTACTTTCAGTTTTGTTTTTTCCCTTTCCATTTCCATTACCCAAGTCACTAATGAAAATATTGATTAGAACAGGGCTTAGGGCATTTATTGTAACAGCTCCTAAACAGTGTAGTCCTTAAGCATAACCCAAACGTATTGCCTGTCTGTGCTTAATGCTGACACAGACACAGAATTCATATATGTCATGAATAGCATTGTCATCTGTATCATAAGCAAGGTGTTGCTCTTGCAGTAAAAATCTGATTTTGGCTTTCCCATAGGCTGAGTGTTTTGCTTCCCAGTGTTGTTCCTCTGCCATGTCAGAAATTTGCTTCTAGTCATCTGACCAGGAACTGTCAGCAGATTAGTTTGTAAATGGGGAAAACTTGGTGCTGTGTATTAAGACAGTCTTGGCAACCAGATCATATTTACAGTAGCTTCATATATATGAATGTTTGATTTTAGGATTGAGGATAAAGTTAATATAAACCAAATTCCTGTTACATTTTTCTCTCATTTTTTAAACTAGCAGCTTTTACAATATGGATTTCTAAATAGGTATAAAATCACTTTAAAGCAGGTCATTAAAAACTTTGTGACTTGCCAGAAGAAAAGTCAAGCCAATGGTACTTTTTTTAATTATTCGTTATCTTTAATGGTATGTAATGATGGGACAGCAAGTCAAGCACAGTCCGAGAGGGAACTGTCTGCAACATCTCCCACAGGAGGCTCCACAAAAAGAGCAAACTGACTTTAATTGAATAAAAGCTAGAAAGTTAAACAGGGAAAATTCAGGCAACTAGGAGAGACAACAAAAATATTTGTACAGAGATCCCCTCTGCCTTCTGTGTCCTTGCAGACGGATCCTTACTTTCAGCAAACTTGATGGCCAAGAGGCAGCAAGCTCTGCCTCTTCCCTGCTTAGTCCTGAGGAAGGGCTATCACAATGGCCATGCCCATGCCGTTTGGCACTACTCTAACTACACTTAAAAACATCTCTGGCCAACAAGAATTTCTTACATGAAGGCTTAAGCCCTTCTGGGGATATGTTCTGTTCATGCCTGTTGCAGGCACAGTGCTGAACTAGAACTGCTCCTTTAGATGCAGTTCCCTTGGTGAGTGTGTCCTGATAACCCCACAGTGTAGTCAAAGCCTTGCCGAAGTTCACTTATAAACTGATGCTATGTGAGAGATTCGTGCTACTTTGCTCATGTGCATTTACATACCTTTAGATACCTAACTGAGGAACTTGGTCTTTAAGTCACTCTGGAATCAGTGGGAAGAAGCAGTCCCCTGCTGAGGATCTCTGTAGTTTAGATACCAAAAATGTATTCTGTTGTTAACACCCCTCCCAATTAGCGGTTGAATTCAGGAACAAGTCTAAATCAAAGATATCTTTACAAATCTTGAATAATTAAATACAAGAAAACCTGTTTGACAACCACATTGCTTTTGACCCACTTTTTAAAGCAACATCACTTCAGATTGTTTCCAAGAGTTAGAGGAGAGTGGCATGTATAATTATTAGATTCAGGTCTGAAGAGCATCAGATGTTACCTTAAAAACAGTTTGGCAATCATAAAACTGTTCTGTCTGGATCGATGAGATCAATGAAGTGTGAGAAAATAGATCAGTATTGCATACAACCACGTATAGTTTAATCTGAAATGTGCAGCTGCAGTTTTGCGGAAAACAAAATATATAGCAAGCACAATGCTTTTATTCAGCTTAAAGTTCAAGCATTTTTTTCCAGCTATCAATTTACAGGTTAAGATAATGGATTTTGGCAGCATGCAGAGCTATTAAGTAATGTTTATTAAAATGGATAAGAAAAGACTTAAGAGGTGGCCTGTAAAAGAGAATTTTTAAAAGACTGGTTAGTGGAATAAAGAAACAGCATTTTCTCCTAGAAGTAAAGTTTTATGTCCCTGGATAGGTCATTAATGAAAAATATTGTGGTGATATCATCTTATTATTTAGTACAGTTTGTGAAGTGATATGGAAACTGTACTTAGGGAGTTTTTTCACCTCTACTGTGAAGCTGAAAAACTTACATGTGTTAAACAATTATCCTGGAGAGAGAAATAATCAACTATATTTAAGTTTGCCTCAGTCACAAAACTAGCATATAATTTGACATGAACTTGACGTTCACAGGGTCTATTATCCATTGTGCAGTTCTTCACAATAGGCAATAGAAGTGTGAAACTCCATGCCAATAGTCATTAAAGTCACTAAAAGTTTGCATGGACTCAAGGAGAAGTTGGGTAGGTGCCAGAAAGTGACATAACCAAGGGTTGTTAAATACATAGGAACCACATCCAGCTCAGGTTGTCCCTGAGCTCAAAATAGATTAATACTCAGAGAATATTTGTATTTCTTCCTAAGCGTTTGCTTATGGCCAATGCTTGAATTGATGCAGACACACTGCTATTGGATTTTAAGTACAATGTCTGACTCATTCAAATGCTCTATCCTTGCAGCCACAAACCGTAAGGAAGGAGAAGGGATACTGGATGAGGTAGACCTTTGTTCTGACCCAGCTCAGTCGTTCCTTCACTCTTCTGAGACCTTCTCTGACCACAGGAAGACATTTAAATATTTTTTAAGTACTTGCAAGGTAGGGCTAGACATAAGTGTGAGTTTAGCTCTGAGCATGAGCTGAAGTCGTACTGTGTATGTGTGTGTTTATTTGTTTTTTCTGAATAGAAGTGCTTTTGAAATCTGTGTATCTGCCAGCAGGTCACAAAACTAATATATCCTGACTGCAAAATCAAGGCTATAGAGCAGTACAGTGCCTTGGACATATGGGTATTAAGGCACTTTTTCTGCAGTTAGAAGCAGGGTATATATGCAACTGCTTTAAATGAATATTTTACAATGGAATAAGCTTTAATGTCATATATATCCTCCAAAGGTTTCCCCATTAAAAGAATCGAAATATTACTGAGTTAACTAACCAACTCTTATTTGGGATGACTTCTCTTTTCATGAGCAATAAAAATATTAAAGACATGATGACATTCAAGGTAGCTATGGAGTTTATGCAACCCTGTATGTCTTTTTGCAGTAAGGGGTACCTTGGGACCCTGTTCTTCACTGCAGATGTTCCCCAGAGGTCACTTCCCTGAGGGCAGGTGATGACAAGGAGAGTTTGAGCTTGATTGAGCCCATGCCCTAGATGCAGTGGAGACCTAAGAAACGTGCATTTCTCTTTCATTGTCATTCAAAATGAACAAGGTGTTTCCTAAGCACAGTGAGATTGATCTCACTACCCCCATAACTAGTTTCTACCCTTCTCAATACTGGCTTCAGTGCAAATTCCTCCCTGCCCTCCCCAGAACTGTTTTCAAGCTCTGTGGTTGCAGAGTAAATAGCATCTCCCTATTCTTCACAAAAATGGGGCACTTGTGATCTCCTGTCATCAAGAAGCAGGAATCTTTGATGGGCAGAGAATGGGGCAGTGCGGGGATAGGCATGACATGACCTCATCTTCCTTTTTGTCCTTTCTTCTTCCATTCAGTTGCTGGACAAACGTGTCAGACCAGAACATGTAACAGAACCAGCATCTCTGACAGCTGGTCTCAAGAGCCCAGGTGATATTTGCCTCAGGTTGCTCTGCAAACTGAGGTTATCTTTATTGAAGACTTTAATGGAGGAACATTTGGCTTCCTATTTTAAATCTTAAAAAAGCCACATCTGTTGTGCACTGCGAGATTGAGCACCAGTTAGTTTTTGGTGGGGTTTTGTTTTTTCTTTCCAGTAAGCAGATGATTGGGGAAACATGGAAAAGAGTGGAGCAGAGAAATAAAGTTACTTTAACTAGTTACACTGTAAACCTTTGACCAGCTGTTCTGTCTGTCCAAAATTAATTCCTCTCTTAGTAATAAGCCACTAAACAAAGGCCAGAGCTGGATTTGAAGAACTGTTTGCTGGTATTGCTAATGACATACTGATTGCATTGTCACATTTTAGTACTGTAAAAAAGAAATGGCATTACTATCTCAGATGCTATAGATAAATGCATAATATCCCTATTTTTTAAATTAAGCAAATTCTGTATTTTTATGGTTGGTCCAACTAGCCTGGTCTTTGTTTTTAACCTGTTCTGGGCTCTTTCTCTGTCTGTGATTCTGAAATTTTGTGGCAAATGGTGAACTAGCACATAGAAGTCATTCTCTCTGAAAAGATACTCTGGAGAATTTCAGCAGTATCTTGAATTTTGGAAAATGTCATCAGTGTCTTGAATTAGAAAATATATTTAGCATGGTAAACATTCTGTCTTCGTTGGCTGTGTGAGTTATTTCCAAAGTAAGTTTTAAGACTTTAACAAATCAGTGAAAGGTTCCATTTTTACTTAATGTATTTTGGAATAGGTATCCATCGAGAGATCCAGGGTGAATCTGTTTTTTGTGGATGATGGTTAGTACTAGCTAGAAATCAAGTCATCAGTTTGTGCTTTCAAAGTGTTAAATTATAATGGTGGCTAGTGAATCTTCTCCAGCAGAGCAGGGGAAAAAGATCTTGCATTATGTTTAGTTACTACGGTAAACATTTACAAATAGGCAGTCTGTCTTTGAAAAATGTAGGCATGCCTGAGGTCTTAGGATGGATGAGAAATTATTTTTTATCATGAGAAAAAGGGGTTGGACAAATATAGCATTAATTTGACTCAATCTGGGTTTTACACAATTTCATCCTTCTTGAATTAAATGCTGGAGTCAAACTATTGCACAGAAGAAGTCTGCGATAAAGATAATCTTAAAAACTTTGAAGAGGAGAAGAGAGAATTGCATCAGATGGAGTTCTGGACCTCCCAAAGAAATGTAATGTTTGTGCTAACAGCACAGCCTGCTTCCAAGAATATGGCAGCTTTGATAAATGGGGCAACACTGATAACCACTGAGGTCTTGAAAAAGAAAATCAGCAGATGCTTGATGACCTGCTTAAATGGTACTACATCCTCTACAAAAGCTGTTTAAGGTGCAGCCAGGATGGCTGAAAACAACTTTATCTCTGGTATGGAGGAATGTAGCACCGAGAAATGGATGACCTACCAGGTACAGGTTTTTGCTAGATTCAGATGCTGCAGAGAAGAAAATTGTGCTGCATTGTGACCTTGCAGTCTTGCTGAAGGTGCAGCAGTGATGGGCTTTGAAGGGAGGATTGAGAAAACATACTTGAACTTTCATTATAGAAGGAAAGTTCAAAATTAGAGGATGGAATTTATAAACGCTAGTAAAAAATGAAGGGTCATTACAACTATGCTATAATCAGGAATACACTGTTTTTACACTCTGTAATGGCTCCAATTAAAATAAATATTTGTCAGTGTTACCTTCTTCACGGTGTTTCATATTGAATTCATTTTGGCTTTCAAGATAACTGTTATTGAAACTACTGAATGTGAAAGATCTTTTTAATTTCTCTGATGTAAATCTAATGTCCTGGACAATCATCTCCTTGGTGCCTGGTTTAGGTAGTAAGACATTTTCTCTTTGCAAATGAAGTGTGTGTATACATGTAATGAATGCAAGCTTCTGTTACCTTCTGCTGATGCCCTTAACCTTGTCTCATCTGCTCCATTTTCTGTGGGGTTTTTGTTAAGAGGCTGTCATCAACTGATTTTAAAAATTCTGACCTACACAGCAATCTGTTAGAACTTTTAGGGTCATTCTTAAGAATTTTGAGTGTGATGCATTTTGGAATCTATTGAAAACTTAAAATATTACGCATATCTTTGATTAAATGATGTGTGCTTAGCTCAAAGCAAATGTGTCAGTTTGAATAAGCAGAATTCTAGATTTCTGAATTCTTGTTTCAAATATTTTGAATTTATTGTGAATGTTTTAGCTTTAGAAAGAATGTTGATGAAAATGTTTGATTGTAAATGGGAATACCAGAATTTAGATAAAACTTTCACTGTGGTTTCTGTTTTTCTGGACAAGTGGCATAGCAGAAGTGTCTTAACTGTCTCTCTTCATCTGGTCTTTCCATGTGTAATCTCTGTGTCAAATGAAAATGCTTTAGAAGAAAAATTCTGCATAGGTAGAAAGTTTAAAAAAATAAGCAAGATGAGGAAAAATATGTCTGGTCATTGGAAAATACACTATTTTAAGACATTCAAGTTTTACACATAACTTTGCCACAAGATCAGTGACTCCTACAGAAAACAAATCATTCGTTTAGAAGTGAAGTCAGCAGCTTTATGGAGAAATAAATATAATTTTACAACTTAATTATAGTATAAACATTTCTTTTGGTTGCAGTGACTTTGTTATTGTTGTATTAATCTTACAGGACATACGGATGTTTGTTTCAGGTTCCTCCTGGGACCTGCTAAATCCTCTAAGCATAATTCTGACCTCTCTTCTAAAGCGCTTAACTTGTTAGCCATTTTTCATCTATGTGACCAAAACTTTAATACAGAAAAAAAGAAAACAAGAAAGGAAAGCTTTAAAGAGATTCCGTTTTCTTTCTTTCCATGTTGCTGTTTTCTGATTAATTTACCACAGTGGAAGTTTTATCTAATAGTGTTAGTTCACTGTATTTAAAAGTGAAGAATTTCACACTTCCCAGATGCTGTTGAATGCTTTGGGAGGTTTGGTGTTGGTAGTCTTTTTCTATGGCAACCTAATCAGTTAACTCCCCATCGCTTATGGCACCTTTTTAAGTACCAGGCTGTCCAAGAACTGAGAAAACATCTTGGTGTAACATAGGTAATAGTGGGGTTTAAAATCTTATATAGACTTTTTGTCCAAGATTCAACACATTTTTGAACTATCTGAGTTTTCTTTATGTCAAAACCTTCAAAAAGGGAGATGCTGAAATTTGGATAAATTCATAACAACTACAAGTTTCTTTTAAAGTATTTGCAGGCTGACTAAATAAAACACTCATTTACAGAGGCTGGTGACAGCTAGCATATATGATGCATATTTAAGATTGTAATCTTTTTTTTCAGTCTCTGGTAGTATAATATAAATATTTTTTAAGCCTTGCGTAGGCATCCTGTTTTGTTTGGTTTGAGTTGCATTTACTCTTCTATACAGAAACATAGTTCTTAGTCCAGGAAGATGAAATCACAGGGTATTTATGCTTTGGGGGTGCTTGTCCTTGGTAGAGAAGTAGTTGTAAGTCCATAGGTTCTGCCACTGCATGGTTGGTTTTGATCAGTACTGTGTTAGCCTGGTCGGCAACTGCAACACAGGGTGTATTTCTCCTAACGCAGTCCCAGTGTTGTGATGAAAATTCCCTGGCAAGGCAAATCCAAAGCACCTAGGTTAAAAATTAACAGGATTCGCATTTTAATGTGTAATTATATTTGGCACGCGGCATGTTTCAGTGAGTGATACGGCAATCTAAGGCTGTTCTACATCTACTTTTATGGAAGGCACTGTGCATTCAGCCGCTGTTGGAAACATTTTGAATGTGCAAGCATGTTAACAACAGTGCTTAAACAAGACTGATATTCTGAAATGTGTTTCGAAAACATTTGAAAAGCATTTCGAAAAGCGACAGTCTTCTCTGATGACAGGGAGGCAGTTTCTTTCACAGTGTTTCCCTTGAAGCACATACATTGTCTCTAAAATGTCATGCCAGTGTAATGCCTTTTCAGGAATGCTTTTGGTGTGTTGCAAACGTAGGGTGTACAGAGCTGTTGGAAGTGTAGGTAACCGTTGACAGAGGCACTTTGAAGTTGTTTTTAAAAGCTTGTAAGACCAATTCCGGTACATTTCTGGTTTGTTTGTTGTTGGTTTTTTTGGTGTTTTTTTGGTTTGGTTTTTTTTTTAACTTTTCTCCTCCTGTTATCACTAAACTCCCTACTGTCTTAATCCCCATTCCATTGCATTTACCACTTCTTGCTCAGCCCTTACACAGGTTATGGTAGCCACCTTCTTTCTAGTCTCTTTTATTCATATATGGACATGTATATATTTAAATCTGCACAACCGTTAAATACTAACACAATACATCTGTTTAATTACAAAAAAAAAATCTTGAAAATTGAACCACTTTGGGTTTTTATTATGTAACTCTTGACTGTCTTCTTACATACTGCTACATCAAATCTATCTGCCTTATCTTCAGCTTTTCATCTCTTCAATTTTCTTTTGAACCTGTACTGCTTACTTTACCTATTGGCAAGTCATCTCCTCTTTTTGTCGTCTTCTCCCAGTCTTGGTTTTGGGTATGCATTCTCTTAGGTCCTTGCGCTTAGGTTAGGCTACTACGTCTACCATTAAACAGTTTATTTACTCCTTTAAATTCTTACTTGTAAGCAGTGAGTCCAGAATTCATTTGTGTTCTGGTTCAGAACAAAAACTGGTCTAGCATTCAACCACCTACTATTAAAGCTATTAACTTTTTTTTCCTGTTTGTACAGTTGCTGCAGGACCAAACATTAGGACAATGAAAAGCTTTTAAAGCTGCGAAGTGTCAGGTAAATATATAGCACCGTGCAGTTGGCATGAGTTGGACTGCAAAAATTCCCCCAGTTTGAAGGTGTACTTCTCAAACTTGGACATATATAGTCCCATTCTGTAGGGCGTGCAGTTCAACTGAACTGCCAGGTAATAAATGGATTATCTCTTGATGTAGTTCAGAACAGATCAAGTAGAGCTACTGAGTTACCCAAACAAAGAGAGAAGATATTTGAAAAGGGCATATGGTTTCCTTGTACAGCACAAGCACATGTAAGCAGTAAACTCCTATTAACTTGAAAAGTCCTAAAGATCTGCAAGACCAGGGTAAGCAAAAAGTTCAGATGACTGGGAGCCTCTCACAGCTCCTCCTGAGAAGATGTGCCAAGAGGCACTCCACACATCATTTGAATTGAGATGAGGGAGGAAAAATAAAGGTATTATGCCATTTTAGAGGCAAATAGTTAAGCTCTGTGTATCGATTACACATTTGCACGTAGCATCTATCAAAAGTGTCTAACTCATCTTACCTTGAAAGATAAATGTGTTTGTGTCTTCACATTTTAACTGCACTTCAATGTGCAGTGATTGACTGAAGATCAGTGAGAAGTAGGTACAACACATGTTTCACTTAAATCCACTGACTGCCAAATACAACAGTATGATGAGCTTTAGGAGGAGGCTTTGTTGCCTTTGAGGTGTCCCTGTGGTCCCCCGGCTGCTCTGTATCTATTCAGCGCTTCTGCACCAGTGCGTTCGAGCAGTGTGTCACCTGCGGGAGGGGAACGTGTAAGCAGGGCGGTGTGAGAACTTGCAAGTTGAGGTGTAAATGTATGGTTTGTTAAATGAACTGGTTCTCTGGCTTGTTAGAGCTTGGGCACATTATCTGTCTTTGTTATATTCTGTTAGGGGAAATGTGTTCATTTCCAACTTCTTTTTAAGTTTTATGTTTAAAAACAAGCTTTGCTAAGGATGGAATTTCTAGAACTGAATAGTGAAATTAAAAAAACTCTAAAGGATAATACAGAAGAGTCTCAGTTTATATTTGGGTTAATTCTTCATCTGGTATGGGTTCTAGTAGCAGTGAAAGATCTGTTCTGTGTGTACCAGTTTAGTCTGAACTCAGTGAAATACAGAGTGGCAGGGAAAAATTAAAACCAAAGATGTCAAGGGTTTAGGTGCAAATAAACTGTTCAGCTGCTACTTCAAACATAACCGTCACTAATTAGTACTAGCACAGCAGAATTGTCTGAGCAGCTATTTTAAAGAAAGAAGGGGAGTGGCACCTGTTAATGCATAGAAAGAGCTTAATCTAGTTTTGGAGTCTTCATATTCAGCAGTGTTAAGAGTAGCCAGACATAAGGCTATTGCATTCTCGTACTCTGCTTGTCCTTCTTTAGCAGTCTGTTCTCTGTCTCAGAAGTAGCTCCTGAGAAGGTATTTTAATCTTTTGTCCATTTCCCACTTAGGAATTTCAAGGCTGTTAGAGCTTTTAGTAATGTGGTTGTTTATTTAGTTTCACATTGCTAAACAGTCATTCAAATACTTAGAACTTATTTCCAAACAGAAATCAGTGGGTTTTTTTCCTCTTCTTACTGGCTTACTTTATGCCCAGGCTTACAGTTTGATCTACTAGGTCAAAAAATATAATGCTGAAAAAAGTCATACAGATCAATTCACTTCATGAGAACATTTTGCTTCTGATCTTGTCTCTTTAACTTGATGTTCGTTTTGGTAACTGGTGCATTTGATCGAGACTCTGTATAATACAGAGTCTCGTTCTTTACTGTGAGAGCACAAACTACTTTTGCGCGTACTTATACAAACTTTCTTAAATATTACAGTCTTGAGCTTTCTGTAATTCACATATTTCTGTCAAATGGATTTCCTGTCAAAACTGTTTTTCATCTATCAGTTATTGCATCGTATAAAACTTTCAAACCTTGAGCTCCAAAGGTTCTCCTCTGTGCATTCAGCGTGAGTGCTGGGTATGTTAACATGTGCAGCGGAGTTTGAGCTTAAGTTACATTTTCTGTTATTTTGACCACTTCAAATTGAATTGAGTTGAAATTGAGATACAATAATGACACAAGTTAACTGCAAAGTTTTCATCAGTCATACAGAAATTTGATACAGGGTTGCTAAATCCATCTGTAGATCTAGTGTGAACTAATGGTTCCAAACCTAAGGCTCCCAGAGAGCCTGCTGGCACCAACTGGATTTTAATTACAACCCACACATTGGTTTAGTTATCCTTATGGCAGGTAAAATGAGTGGTGCAAGTTAACTCTTCCAGATCAGAGAAGAAAAAAAAAGCATTGATGCTCTTTTCAGAGGAAGGAAAAAAAAAGTTTTATGGTTTCATTCTTTTCCCAAGGGAAAGGGGAAGTGGAAGAAGGTGTATAGATAGTGGAGGAAAGAAAGGCAATGAAAGGATACAAAGAGGCAAAATAAGTAGGTTATATGGAAAGGAGTACAGTGAAGAAAGAAAAATTATGTTGGGAAAAATTAACTGGAAAATGTAGACTATTTTATAAGCAGAAATGATGGAAAGCATATGAAAGGCGTAGGCACATCAAAACACCAAATTCTGTGCAAAGCGAGAAAAAGTAAAATGAACAAAAGTGGAAGACATCATTTTAAATTTAATGGAGAGATAAATGTATATGCTTAAGTCATTTCTGACTCATAATCAGCTGCAAATACTTGCGTTCGTACACAAGTACTTACATTTTGAATGGATGCAGAATTTGTTACCAAAATCACATCACAGTGATCAGCAGTATTAAGAAAATCACAGGTAAGGGTTATCAAAGTTTTATTTATGTAAACTTTCTTTTTTATTTAACGTATTTTTTA
This sequence comes from Phaethon aethereus, assembly GCF_964289735.1. Lineage (NCBI taxonomy): Eukaryota > Metazoa > Chordata > Aves > Phaethontiformes > Phaethontidae > Phaethon > Phaethon aethereus. The sequence continues at coordinate 202,253,557 of NC_138575.1, forward strand.
AAAGAGTTCAAAGTTACAGTGAATATAAGGTTTTAACTTGACTTAAGCTTGCTATTTTTCATACAAAAAAAAAATCAAAGCCAAAAATTGAACACCATGACTTCTTTATTAGCATCCTAAATTAAGAGACAGATAAACAGATTCATTACATCAATCTGAAATTAATTGTAATAAGTATTGTTGTTGTTGCCCGTAGGCATTTCTCAGTGCAGGAAGCTGAGAAGGAAACCATAGTCTTTGGTAATGCTTACAGACGCCAGTGGCTGGTCAGATGCTGATCCCTTGACATGTTTACTATGGAGGAAAACACTTGCATCCTTCTAGAGCGCATTTTATGTCATTCAATTCTAATTTACCATCAACTATCATAGCTTTACCATGGACATTCTCAAACTGGCGTTGGAGGCTTGACATAAAACCACAAAGCCAACTAAATTCCAAGTTAAAGCTGAAACTTCATTCTTAATTCACTTGGTTGTGTGGGGTGCTGTGGAGCGTGTGGGAACACCCAGTGTTTGAAGCCCCGGCTGTACCCACACACAATAGAACAAGTTAAGGATGGAATTTCAGCCTGAGCCTTAACGCTAATGCAGCATAGCTCTTTATGATTTGATTTCTTCTTATATAGCACTGTTAAAGACAAAAATAAGCCCAAGTCAATCTCAGAGTCATTTTAAATTATGCTTAAAAGAATCTTGTGCAAGCAACAGTAATAGATTCTTCTCACCCGTTCCCTCTCAGTAAATCTGCATTTTTGTATCCTGCTTGCTTTGAGCTTGCACTGTTGGAAACTGCTGAGGTGTTAGATTACAGATACCTTAATACCTGAAGTCCAACCTTAAATACATAATTGTTTCCTACAGTATACCTGTCTTTACTTGAAACTCATTTTGTGGAATACAATTAAAGAGGAAAAATCTGTGTTTTGCCCTGTACGTGCATTTTTATGAGCAAAATTAGCTTTGACAGTGTTTTTAGAAACGTCAGGAATGTCAAATCTCCTTTATCTGAAGGACTACTTGGGTGACTCAGGAAAAGATGACTTGGAAATTAGTCAGGACTTAATTGAAGTGGGAAGGATACTGAATTGTTGAGAGAGAGATTGCTCCACTCTGCATGCTTTAAATTGGTACTTGAAAAGAAGATCAATCTTAAAATTAAGTGATTGAATCAGCCTTTTCTTCAAAACATTTTTATTCAGTCTTTGGTTAGGTGTTTGGAATAGTGATTAGAATAGTTATTCAGACATTTATCCCTTCTCAGAGCAAATGAGAGTTACGCTTCTAATCTTTTTTTCAAAAATCCATAGCTCTCTACTTCTTCCCGTGTATTTCCGTCCTTTACCAACTGTCTTTGGTGGGTCCGGCATCCGTGCTTGCCAAAGACATGGAGAGATACATATTGGTGAAGAGAACAATGGTAAAGGAAGGGGATACAGCTTATAAAAGAGCGTGTAAGATGATATTTTAGACTTGTCTATATTTTACTCTTAGCCATGTGACATGGCCTATACCTGCTTCAGGATGCCCATGTCCCCTTTTCTGAGACAGTAGATCTGCTTTTGCTTAGGATTAGAGACTGTCCTAAACCATAGTTTCAGGAATAACTTGATCACTGGCAATAGTAGTCCAGAAACAGCAAACAATTTGGTGGAAAGAAGTGATACAGTTAAAGCAAAGAGTTTGGAAATTATGCTCCAGAACTCCTTCTGAAATGATTATTTTGATTTGGAGAATAATCATAGTAAAGTGTTATGGTCACATTGTTTATTTAGGTTTTGAGGGTGGTTTTGTGTGGTGAAATGGAGAAGAACCGAGGCAGTGTGAGAGTGATAGTTGGCAGTGTGGCTAATGAAAGTGTGATGACCAAAATGTGAGAAAGATGTCACTCAAAGCTTAGTTAAATGCTGGCAGTATGCTTAAGGAAGAAATTAAGACGACTAAGCATAAGATCATCAGTACTGATCTTTAAAGGGCAAACATCCAGCTGCATTCAGTTTAATTAAAATTGCACAAATAATCATATTGAATATTTTTGTCAAATTATAAATTTTATGGCTTATAGCTGAAGAGTCATCACTTTTTCGATGTCACTACACCTTGATTGTGAATTACTAGTCTCCGATGCCAAATGCAGCAGGTTCAAGTCCTTAATTGGTATTAAACCGATCTGAACAGTATTATTGTTGGGTTTGGAAAACATTGTGCAAAAGATGGCAATTAAAAGGCCTTACGTCATCATGATGTGCTATTTGAGTATGTGGCCACTGGTGCTGCCCGCCTTCACTCTGGAGAGTAAAAATCTCCGTATTCCTTACACACTTTCTCTTCTGGCCTGTATCAGGAATAGTGTGGCCAGCAGGAGGAGGGAAGTGATTGTGCCCCTGTACTCGGCACTGGTGAGGCCGCACCTTGAATCCTGTGTTCAGATTTGGGCCCCTCGCTACAAGACGGACGCTGAGGTGCTGGAGCATGTCCAGAGAAGGGCAACGAAGCTGGTGAGGGGTCTGGAGCACAAGTCTTCTGAGGAGCGGCTGAGGGAACTGGGGTTGTTTAGCTTGGAGAAGAGGCGGCTGAGGGGAGACCTTATCGCTCTCTACAACTACCTGAAAGGGGGTTGTGGCGACGAGGGTGTCGGTCTCTTCTCCCAAGTAACCAGCGATAGGACAAGAGGAAATGGCCTCAAGTTGCGCCAGGGGAGGTTTAGATTGGATATTAGGAAAAATTTCTTCACTGAGAGGGTGGTCAGGCATTGGAACAGGCTGCCCAGGGAGGTGGTGGAGTCGCCATCTCTGGAAGTGTTCAAAAAACGTGTGGATGTGGCGCTTCAGGACATGGTTTAGGGGACATGGTGGCGCTGGATTAATGGTTGGACTTGATGATCTTGAAGGTCCTTTCCAACCTCAGTGATTCTGTGATTCTGTGATGTGAGACGCCTGCTGCCACCTCTTTTCCTCTGAGTTTCCACCCTCTGGTACAGTTGCCCAGATTTTCACTCCCTCAGGCAATAAAATTGTGCAAACGTGTTTGGGAAGGAAGGTCACCTTTTTTTGTAGTGCTCTATCCCTTTCTGCATCTTCTGAACTGTCTGTCCAGACAGCTTTAAAAAAGTCCCTATAATTGCACTCCAGAATGGCTGTTCTTGCCATTTGTTATAAAGGTGGCCTGGATTCACCACGTTTAATGGAGGTGCTGGTGGTGTGGCTCTATGAAGCTCCAGTGGAGAGCCCAGCTCAGTCATCTTGGTAACTTCTGCATAGGCACTGGCGGGTTGCTTTTAGGTCCCCCTGAAGCTTTTTCTTCTCTGGGTTGAAAAAGCCCAGTTCTCTCAGCTTCCAAATGTTCTATAGTAAAAAGTATCATAATAAAAACTTTCAGATTTTTTTTTTCCTTAGGTTTGTGAAGGTTGCAGAGCCACTTGGGGAAATTTCAGTCTTTATTCTCATAACTGTCAAGGGGGGTAAAACTTATTCAGTGTTTTTGAAATATTTTTAAAGGCTTTTTATTTTGTCTGTACATGTTTCTCTCCCAGACCTTCAGTGAGGTCTGCCTTGTGCTCCTTCATAAATTAAAGTGCAAAATAATGGGATATGAGATAATTGCAAACATTTTGCTTTCATGCTATACTTCTGCACTCCTGATTGCTGCAGTCTTTTTTTTTTCCCTTTAACATTGACATACTTGGAGCATGCTGTAGAGACCGTCACAGTAACCATACTAAAGTGTGGGGGGGAAGCAAAAATAAAGATACCTGTCATCGTAAAGATGGCAGGTCAGCTTTGTTACCAGTATAAATTGTTTTACTGCCATTGGAGTGCCATGGTTTTTCAGTCTGAGGGCCACATGCTGTTCAGAAGTAGCAAGCAGTTACATGTGAGCAGCTGAGCTCTAGTGTAGCTCATGCTGAGCTCGTGCTGGTGTCCAGAGGGGTCAGAGTGCTTTTAGCAGACGCTGAGCTTCTCATACAGTAACAGGATGTCAGGAATTCTGCAAAAGCTTTAAAAACAAAGTAGGAGATGACACGCTGATGCATTTCATCCTGTAAGGTTTGCTTATCTCATTTGTGCTAGTATTTGAAGCTGACTTTGTAAGAAATGACCCATGTTCCCAAGGCGGTTTTGCAAATTGGGGGTGCTAGTTTCACGAAAAGAAAGGGGCTTGATGAATCTGTAGTCACACATTGTTGTAATTTTGGTGGGAATACGTTCCCTTCTAAATATGAGGCGCACTTCAGAGTTAGTATGTGAACTTGTACCTGTTTCAGTTAAAATTGTGGATTGCTCAAATTCAGTGCTTTGGTATCAGCAACAAGTTTAGCTTTAGGAGAATTCAGACATATACTGCAAGACTTAAGAAACTTGAAAATCCAGTTGGTTTGGTTTGGTTTACTTTACTTCTTGTCTAAAATTTGTATTTGTGCGGAAAGACTGCTTTTCATTCCATAATTTTAGTTAAAGGACAACTGTGAAGCAATTTTCCATTTCTTTAAAATTTGCCATCGGGCAAAAATTGCTCATGTTATTCTGAGAAGGAGATGTTTTTAATAAGAATGCCACATGTTAATACTCAGCAACTATGAACTATTCATTCGATATCTGCAACATTTGTTGAATCTTGTTAGTCAAGCAATTACAGAGTCACTTGTCCCCCAAAGTTTTAAAAAGAATAAAGCTAAACTTCTCATTGCATTAGATTTATTTTTAAACAGCATTTTCCAGAATGTACAGATGTGAATGATAGAACAGCAGCAGTGCAGCTTGGTTGTAGGCCATGATGAAGCTCCATACTATGTAAGAAGTTTAAAGCAGGGATATTGATATGAAATGGTCCTATCTAAAACAAAGTAAGCCTTGGCTTCAGATACTTAGAAGTAGCCCTCATTCTCCTTGCATATCAGAATATGACACTTTTAATTCTAAATTATGAGTATTTTGGTTTTTTCCTTGTTGGTGGTCCCCTCCTGCCCTGCCTTCATTGAAACCCAAGGTTTGAGGGAAGCAAACACGCTACAAGGGGAAACTAAAATTGACTGTAAAAGGTGCTTGTATCACTCAGTGAAGAATTTTAACAAGTGCTTAATGCTAACACAAAGGTGCAAGGCGTGGGATTAAATGGCAAATTGCAGCCTTCTGTTTAGAACTATAATTAAGTGTAATATCATATATGATGGTAATAATTGCATCCAGGCTATGGCTATAGGTTTGCCAGTTGTACCCCTTGTCTTGAGATCCCCAAATCGTACACACATATGGTCCTCATATCCAGTTGGGGACCATGGTGGGTAGAGAATAAGGGAACCTAACGACACAAATTTGAAATGCTCCATCCTCTTCTCTGATGTCTCATTGTCCTCTGAACTGTTTTTTCACGCTTTCTTCAATGGACTGGTTATTGGCCACAGCTTGAGGTCCACACTCCTGTTCCCAGAGTGCTTCACATCGAAGCAGTGGGTCGTTACTCTCAGACCACCATGGCTTCCATTATTTGGAGCTGCCTGTATCAATATCAGTCCTACGTCTCTTTCTTCTCTCTTGTAAGCCTCACACTAAACTTAATGTTTTCTATTTTAACTTCAGAGCTCTGTCTAAGAGCTAGAAGCTATTGTCCCAACATAGCTTGTATGTTCATCGTTATCAGCTAGCTCTCCTCCTGCCTTTGCCACTTCGTACCGAAGTCCTGGCATGTTGTCAGCTGGGTGGAGGAAATGTAACTGCCAGCACTTGATTCTGCAATGGTTCAAACTCAGCAGAGGAGACTGAATTAGCAGTCCCCATCTTGGAGGAATAGCAAGTTAAAACTAAAGTGTCGGAAATCTGGTCACAGCTTTTAAGTGGTTCAGAGTGTCCCATTCTCTTCTCACTTGCCTGCTCCTTGGATGCATACACACAAACACACAGGTGCCCTGTTTGCCTGCTACGCTGTTTGCAAATATCTGTGCACGTTCCTGATTTTCATAACAGCTTCCTGTGCAGCTGCGTGCCTGTTACCTTGCACATCAATATAACCAGTGCTGCCTTCAGCAAAACCAAGCGAGGTCTTCCCTCTCCTCCATCCACATCCTGTCTGCCTGTCTGTGTCCCACAGTTCGCCCCCTGAACACACTCAGCACAGCAGACCCTGTGTTTTAACATCAACTGGTGAGACCCTCGCTGCACCTGCAGCTGCTCTGAGTGTAACCAGGAGCAGCTTACGCTGCAGTTACTCTCAGGAGTAACCCAATTTGCAAAATGCAACATACATCAGCACTGTACTGGACTGCTCATATGCCAAGCAGTCCATAGGAATAATCTGAATGATCCTGGGGTGTACTCGCTCATCTGCGTCACACACCGAGTAATGCCATGGGCACTGACCTAGCTGCAGATCCATCCTGCTGTTTTCATTGCTTTTCCCATTTTTCTATGTTCTCTGAAAGATAGGCCCATACTTAAACTAGAACATCATTATTCTTCCATCTTAGGACTTGCTCCACAACTTGATCATTAACTTCAGGAGTGGATCATTTGCATAGATGCAGAGCATGTTTCAACCTTTGCTGAGCCAGTCACAAAGCTGGCAAAATGCTATTTGCTGTTTGGTCAGTTTATTTATTTGTTGAGTTAGCGAGCTGAATTTGGCTGAGCAGAGAGTCCAACAAGTAGCAGGGCTGGCAAATGAGGAGGTGTAGGACCATATGTCCAGGAGCAGGGGAGTGGGAAGCAAGGGCAGCCTTTGGTGACAGCAAGCCATTAATTTGCCTGAGCTGTGTTGTTAAGGCATGCTCACAGTGAAGCCAAAAAATACTTTGAATGTCATGTAAGCATGTAATTCATTAAGACCATGCCATAAAAGCTTTAATTCCTGGTAGTCTCTTGTTGTGGCTACCCGCAAAATATTGAGGTTAATCAAGATCGGGTATAGTATTCTTTCTAATTACAGAGTTGGTCTACAAAAGCAACCATCTTTTTGCATGGATTTTTTTTTCTGTTTCAGAAGGAAGATGTCATTAATGCAGAAAGGGATGAAAGACTGTCGCTTCGGAAGCATCGCTTCATGCATTTTGCATCACTGGAATATGAAGGAGAATATTACATGACACCAAGAGATTTCTTGTTCTCAGTAATGTTTGATCAAGTTGAACGTAAGTTTTTTTTCTCATCACTGTATGTGTGAAGGAAAATAAACTTGCAGGTTCCCTTAAAGATGTAATTTGCAAATCACTGGGATAAGATCCTTTATCTGACATAAACCAGCAGAAGCCAATTTATACATGTTGTGCATATGGATTCTCACAGGCACCACCACCATTTACACCAGTGAAGTAAATTTAGAAATCTGGTGACTTGATGATGACATTACGTCTCTGCATCATTTGCATGTCTGAGCAGTATGTAGTTCCTCAATTACTTACATGCCACAGAAAGTAGTAGGACTGTAATATAATAGTGTTCATACCATTCCTGGCCCTGTTAACTGTCTCTCCGTTTCACCAGTAAGTACTCTGTGATCGTTTTTGCTACAAGAGGCGGTGATGGGAGAGACTTGAATGAGTGTAATAAAGCATTGAGCTCAGCTCTAGGTTTCTGGTTTTCAAATCTCCTCTGGTTTATACAAAACCTAGTTAAGAACAAATCACAGTTGTATGCAGGTTTTTAAAAAAGTACTTTTAAAAGCATGCTTTCTGAGGAGAAGATAGGACCAGCAAACAAATGGTCCTACTTTCCTCCTGGTTTTCTGGCCTCATTAACTCTGCCATTAAGCTTTTCTTAAGCTTCTTTTACCTGTCTTTGTATCATCTTCTGTAATTTCCATGTTAGAGTAAGTTTTTTTTAAATGGTATATGTCTTTCCTCAAAAAAAAATGGCTTTTACAGCTATCCCAAGAATTTTTTTGCTGTAGAAAGGTTAAGTTCTCAAAGTTTCAGAGAGGATTGTCATTCAGAGGACGAATACTCTGTCAGTATGTCTGCTGAGGGAAAGAGGAGGAGATCCCAACCTTTAATCTTTGCTTGCTGCAGTCTGCACGTAGTGACCAGGGGAGCGCGTTGTCTAGCAAAAGCCAAGCATAGCCTGGGATGCTCTGCCCAGCTAGCAGCGAATGTCCGAGTGACTTGGGGGTATTGAGCAGGAAATAGAGAAGGGAATTCAAGGTAATGTGGAAAGGCTTGAGAGGCAAGGGAGGAAGAAGGAGAAGAATGCACTGCGATTCAAGCCTGTGGGAAACCTGGGGCAGAATTGAACTTACTGAGCTGCAAGTGATCAAAGAATAGGACACAACAACCTGTAATAAAAGAAGTTTTCTTGTGTCTGCCAAAAATCTATAGGTGATAAGGATACACAACTGCACTGCTGACACACAGCTTCTAATATTCTACAAAGCTGCATATAAATCCTTAAAAGGACTTTATGACCTTGAGAGTCCTGGAGACTCTGAAAATAAGTGGGTTTTTTTAATACATGGCTAACGGAAAGAGTTTTTTCCCCTTCGAAACTTAGGTCATAAAGTTAAAAACCTAGAAGGGATTTTCTTTTGAGTTTTCCAGCGCGAAACACTGAAAGATAGTGAATGCTGAAATTTCAGTTTTGAAGGTGTGGGTTTCAGACAGTTGTCTGTGAAAGCAAGGTTAGAAAGATAAGTGTGTTTCAGTCTTAGCAGTTCATACATATTAATTGGTTACTCCAACTATAATAGTACACATGCAGATTTTTAATGAAGTGGTATGCGGGTAAGATTTATTTGTAATTCAGACAAGTTAATTTCAGTTACTTTGATAATATGAGTAGGAAACAGCGTTAAACAGAAAAGAGAAAATAATGACAAGAAAAAAATCTTTGCACTAATGCATATTTAGCATTTCAAATTGAGGTCAGGCTTACAACAATAGCATCACAGACAATTCATAGAAAAATGTTTATACTTTAATCTAATGCTCCTAAACATTTTTTAACCATCATTGGTGTGGGTTTATTGGCCAGTAACATAAACACAATAGTAAGCAATTCTCTTCAAGCCATATTGCTTGGGATTTTAGGTTTTCTTTAGATCTGCAAACAGACATAGCATTAGTTAGCAGAGAAGTATGGTGTTTTAAGTATTTTAAAGGCAGTGGTTTGTTCATTGGGTTTAGAAGAGTTTCATATAAGGAAAATAAACAAGATTTTTTGTCTGTTTTTTTCAAGTGTCCTTCCAGGTATATTCAGAGTAGCTCAAGATGGTGAACTTCATAGCTAATGAAAAAAGCGGCAATTATTTTTGGAAACTTTCTGCTTAGATCATAAAATTAATTCCCTTTCACCCTGAACAGTGGTTGTAGAAAGGAAAACAGGCATGCCAACACTAATCCTAGAAAGCCCTTCACTTACTGGCATACTGAGGTGCAATTTTAACATGTGATACTGTATACAAATGGTGAGTCTTATAATGCTGAACTTAAAGCTGTAGCAATTTGGTTATTCGCTACCTATTTTTGATTAATCACTAATTAAAAAAAACAACTCTAGGAAAATTTTGAAGCACCCTGGCAGTAACCATTCGTCTTCATCAATATTTGCTTGGAGTTTGCCCATTGGTTGCTGTATATAAGGTATATAATAATGTGGAAGGCTTAGGGCTGTTCTAAAGTTTTGTTTCTGCTATCTTTTTTACAGATAATAAGCAGGAACATATGACCAGCCTCATGAGCAATTTAGCTGTGTACACCAAGAAATATTGCTGAGGTTGATCACAACATTCTGTTGCTTTGTTCCTATTCAGAGGTAAACACTCCCAAAGGACAAAAAGGCATGTCAAAAGAGGGGATGAGAAGCACTTACGACTTAGGAATAGGGGTCCTTGTCCAACAGGCTTGCCGGTTTTTTGCTCACTGGTGATTGTCATTGGAGAATCACTTTGAAATCCCCTGTTAGTTGTTAAGCATAATGAAATTTAGAAGAAAGTAAATGTGGTGGTGTGTAAACCAGATGAGTCGTTGGTGCTAGATCAAAAGTGCTGACGTTAGAAAATACCAAAGTATTTTAGCTATGTCCAGATTGTCAAGTGAATTACTGTACACAGTTGGGTGGAATTTATTACTGAAGCAAAAATCTTAGGTGTTCCCTTTGACAAGGTTGCAAAACATGCAATAAATTATGATTTATTATAGAACACTTTCCCAGATAAGAAAACAGATGAACTGTAGTGCAAATATATCACCTGTCATCCAACCCAGGTGATCTTGAACCCTGCTTGATAGACCTTAGTTCACTAGTTCTGCTCATTTGTTTCCTGGTGCATGGGTTTCTCTATTACTGATTGTCTTTAAGGCAGGCCAAAAATTGTGAAATCTTGGCATTCCTGTTGATTAAATCACACCTGCAAAGTTATTTACTGCCAGGGTGATAATGAAGAAAAATATTTACAGTCCTGCCATCTAAGGAGAATGAGCTGATAACAAATGCAGAGTTTCTTGACAGACTGATTTTGTTCTGCATGTTGACAAAGAGCTTTATAAAGGAAGAAAGGCACCATCCAAAGAAAATTTGCTTGCTTTTAGATGCAGTGTTTCACGCTGGATTACCTTTGTAAATATTTGCCTAATTCTATTACCGTTAGTTATTTTATGAAAGGAAGCAGCCACCTCTTTATAAACAGTGGCAAACAGTAAATGAGATGTGGTCGTTTGGCACAGCATTTGTGCTGGTACAAAACATCTATGACAGAATTTTGTGCTAGTTAACACAGTGCATACAAAATGCCCCATTGGGATTTTTGGATTCATGGCTATATGGCATGTAATCTCCTGTTAAAACAATGTTACCACCGTGATGTGTGGAAAACCATTGCAAAACCAGCCAAGGTCATCTGGGTAATTTGTGTGATGTTCATCTAAACTATCACATCTGATGCAGTGATGGTTTAGTGAAAAAGTGTTTTCTGTTACTCTTCTTATTGTGATGTAAACACTTCTCAATGTCTAGTAATATCTAATAAGAATAATATGAATTTGCTGTGGTGCATCAGAAATTCTAGAATTTTTAAGGTAACAGGTATAAGAGGGATAAAGCTCAGCTGACTTACACTGAATTTTCATTACAATGCAGGAGTGTTTTTAAAAGACCGTTACAGCTTCATGTAAAACTTGTATTTTAAACAGTTGTGCATACTTAGACTCATATTCCAGATTATACAGCCAATATTGTGTTAGAGCTTTTCCATGGAAATATCATCTCTAGTGTGCTGTTGTTGTAGAATATGTAAGAAAAACTGTATTAAATTTTGAAAAGGACAAGAATGACGAAAATTATGATTTTGCATATTAAATCTGGACTGTGTATATGTTCATTTTTCTGGAGATTATTCTATTCCAGAAATACCTTCCTCTTTCAAGTAGAAGACAAACGTTGAGGTTAGCTTGTCTGATGACAATTAATACATGGTAAATAAAGATCTTGATCCTTCTGTATATACTCAGTCCAGATCTAATATATCAGAGCACCTTCACGTCCCAAACCACTTCTTTATCTGTGGTAAAACAGGTTTTCGTGGGTTCTGTAGCACCAGGGTGCCAGAGGCAGTATTTCCACGCAGAGTCCTGTCAGTGAGTATTAGCGTGTTTTAAGTTTTCTGAGAGAAGTTGTTTGAGTTGGTTAAGCTTTCTGTGGAAACACGGTTGGTGCAAAGTCGTGGTATGTTTGCAAGGTTTGATAGGATGTGTGGCTTCATGTTGTTGCAGCGTCAGCATGGTCGTGACTGTGGATGAATCTGAGGAAAGGATACAGTGCAAGGCTGTGATGGTTACAAAATTGAGTTCTCCATTGTCCTTAGTGGAGTTCAGTGCTGGTGCAGTTGGTGGGGTTCGGAGAGCCAAGAGGGACCAGCCAGTAAATGGGCACCTCAGAATGAGCTGAGTCAGTCTTTTCGTTTCTGGATCTTGAGTTTTTGCCTCCAGTGAGAGTTCAGATCCCTATACTTCAGTGTCTTCATTTTGACCTGAATTTCATATACAATAACTAACAAGACTGATATGAGTCATGCATGAGTGTAAGATCTAAAACCTACGGTTCAAAGTTAAAGATTAAGATGTTGCTCAAATCCTCCAAACACAGCAGAGAACTCTACAAGCTGGGATATGCAGGACAGCGATGATACCTTGCCCAGTGCTAGATGGAAGGTAAAGCAAAGCTAAAGCAGCAGCATGATGGTTTAAGGTCATTGTATGAATCTCTTCTGAGTTTTAGAAAAATGAAACCAAATCAGCCATTTCTAGCCAAAGCTTCTTAGTCATTGTTGTTTACTCATTTCTTAAAGTGGGGTTATGAGCGACGGAAAGTGATGTTCCTGTTGAGGGATCTGCACACGTAAGCGAAGATAAGCAGACTGCGGAAAATTTCTGCTTCTGTAACCAGCCCATATGGTGAATTTTTCATCTTCAGCTGTCTTTCATCACCCAAGCAGCATTAGGAAATCCTGCTGCAGCCCTAAGAAAGTCTTTAAAGTTACATATTACATACATTTGGCCTTTTACTTTCCCTTAAGTGTCCAAATACAACATAAAAATTGATGTTCTGGATAAAAGATCATTTTGGGTAAAACGTTGTACCTCAGCCAACTGTTGGTAAATAGATAAGATAAATAAGATTTTTTTTTTTCTTCTTTTCTCCTCAGCAATAGTATGTTAACATTGATAACTTGGTTACATAGGCTGTCTGATGGAACAGCAATGATCTTCATGGGATTGGTTTATCTAAAAATTAATTTGAAGGGAAATAGTTCTTTATCTAGAAACAGTAGAAATACTGCAGAAATTCGTACAATTTTGATAATGTGTATTTATGTCTGGACATAAGCTTTGTTGTGAAATCAAAATAAAGACTAATGCATTTTCACAGAATCACAGAATCACTCGGTTAGAAAGGACCTTCAAGATCATCAAGTTCAACCATTAATCCAGCGCCACCATGTCCCCTAAACCATGTCCTGAAGCGCCACATCCACACGTTTTTTGAACACTTCCAGAGATGGCGACTCCACCACCTCCCTGGGCAGCCTGTTCCAATGCCTGACCACCCTCTCAGTGAAGAAATTTTTCCTAATATCCAATCTAAACCTCCCCTGGCGCAACTTGAGGCCGTTTCCTCTTGTCCTATCGCTGGTTACTTGGGAGAAGAGACCAACACCCTCGTCGCCACAACCCCCTTTCAGGTAGTTGTAGAGAGTGATAAGGTCTCCTCTCAGCCTCCTCTTCTCCAGACTAGAAGATAGCAGTTGCATCCTGAGGTACTACGTAGCAGAATTGGAGATGGAATTCTTGAGGAGAAATGGGGTCTTCCACCCCACAGCAATCAAATCTGATTTGTTGACCAGGCTGCTTTTTTGGTGTATTAACTACTGGCCACTGCACTGATTTATTTGTTTGCTCTCGTTTTTCAGAAAAACTTGTTAGGTTGAGAATCTGGAAAATAGATGCAAGAGGTGCTGCAATTAGAGCAGAGGTGTTAGGCGAGGGCTGGCTTCCAGTGTTTGTAGCCCCTGCAGCTGCAGCAGCAAGGAAATGTGCACGGTCGGATGGGGGAGCAGGAGGAAGGATTGAGCACTGATGTTTTGGGGAAAGGGACCCATGGAGCAAAATCACTTAAGCAGCAGCAGATTTTAGCGTATCATTGCACAGGGAGAAGTTGGCCTTCTTTGTCCCCTGTTCCATCTCCATGCCTTGAACCATGTTACGAGACAGTGCTGAAGGTACCTGAGATACATTCCATGTAAGGTCAAATAGGAAAATATATTTTTGATCCTTAGAATTATACTGACATTGTATTAATTACATTTGTATTTTTGTGGTTATGACTGCATGAGACGACAGTAAGATTATAATAACCTCATGGCTTTGTTGTGATTAATTCTTGTTTTTCCCTTTGCATTGCTGCCTAGCTGGACAATGACACAGAAGCACAGTTCTTGTCTTGATTGACTGCAGTGCTTACTGATAGGTAAAAACTTTGGCAAGATGTTATGTTTTGAAAATACATTGCTGGCTATTTAGCTTTCTGAAAAACACTTGTTAATGAGAAGATATATTGCAACTTCTCAATGAATGAAAGCAATTTTTTAAAACTCAGCACAAAAATAGTACCAATAATAAAACTGGTCAGGTTTCAGCAGAGTTGCAAGCAAGAAGCAAGTGGTCTCAATGCACATCTTGAAGGATTTAGTTATTTAAAGTGTGAAACTTATTGGTTATTTAATGGCATCTGAATGGAAAACAGATTCCTTGAAACAAATGAAAATATATTGTGCGCATACAGAATACTTGTAGTACAAGTAATGGAAATACTTAGTTATTAATAACAGGAGTCTGCTTGTTGTATAAACATCAGCTGCCTTAGAATTTCAGAAGTCTTGCAACAGTTTCTGCTTTAGTCAAGTATTCCAGTTTTGTGACATACTACTGTGATATTTAAAATACTTAACAGAGAAGTCACTTTTTTTTTATACATATGAACAAATTTCAAGAACTGGTACAATCATTCTTGGTCTCTGAATATTTTTCCTATTTGTAAAGATTTTTTTTATTTTTGTAGAACACCACACACTATTTCAACTACATTTATAACAATCTGTCAGCATACCACAGAAAACATCTCTGGGATTTTTTCTGCCACGGGTTCTGAATACTTTTTGACAGATTACTTCAGTATTATTTTTTTAATAAATTCAGTGGAACTTAATCAGTTCTGAAACATCCTGCTTAACTGACAATTAAGTCTTAACAGATGTAGCGTGAAAATCAGACTCAATTAATTTTTATCACTCTTAAATGTGTTTTAATTTCTTGCAATGTAAGTCCTTAACACAGACAGGTATTGGTTTGTACTTGCAAAGTACAATCTGTTTTTAAAATTCCTTGGGTTGCATTCAGATATTTAGAACTGATGGGGATCTGGCGGACCCTCAGTGGACGATAGCAGGTGCCAGGAGTGCAGGTCAGGCTCTTGCCAAAATCTGGCATGTTTTCTAGCCTCACATTTTCAGCTGTTTGTAACTCTTTCGGTGCTGATGGTTCTGTGTTTTTCCTTAGGCCAACGCTGAATTTTTATTGTATTATTTGTATGATTTATCCTTTTGTGAGTAATCTTGATATAGACTGATTTTTTTCTTTCCCCTGCATGTTCTCATAAGAAATGTAACTATTTTTTTTTTAATATCTAAGGTAGAACCATCAAGTATCAATCACTTTCCTTCTGGACGATAATAGCAGGCAAGGTGTGCAGCCTGCTTTGGTAGACAAGAGGAGCTGTCCTTACCTGCCACACGGCTGCGGTCTCCAGGGAGACCTTTGGGAAGTTCCACTGCTCCCTCTTTGCAAAACACTGGCATCAGTTTCCTAGGGGAGAAACTCCCCATGTTATGTTCTCTTTTTTACTCCCCAGCCCTGCACCTGCAGTGGTTATAGCACAGACTGTGCTCAGTAGCCTTTCTTATCTGCTGTGAAACAAAAGCAAATACTGAGCTCGGAGACTTTTTTCCATGTGTAAAACACACAGGTTTCTCTTGTTAGAGCCACCTGCTTACATGGCCGTGCCTTCTCTTGGGCTTACCAGCTTTGTTACTGCAGAGGAGAATGTAGCCGAGAGCCATCTTAGTAATTGAATCCATCTTCCAACGTTGTCCAGTCCATCAGAGAGCTCTGGTCCCCACACCACCATCCATAATGCTGGCGAGCACCTGGTCATTCTGCTGGCTATGTCTTTCGTTAAATATCTTTCCTCTCAGACCTGGAAAAGGTTTGTGCACCTACCTGAAAGCGTAAGGATTTTTTCAGCCATAGCTAACAAAAGATACCACGCTTTCCAACAAATCCTGCCTTTGTCCTGCCAGGTGAAAGGTAGTTCATCATCATTACTAGGTCCTAACTGGCCATTCTTGGTTTTTCTAGTTAGCTTATCAGTATATAGAAAATGCCAGTATCCTGGGTCTTCGTTCACCAAGAGCTGCGATCCTGCCTGGCTTAATAAAAATTAAAAAATGGGCTCCTGATATGCAAGTTGAATATAAAACATGGCCAAGCCAGCTGCCGTTTGACCTTATCCAGACTATTTCAGTCGTCTTTCAGAAGAGCTGTCATTTGAAGTCTTTAGTATGATACAGCTCGTTTTCCCAAGTGCCTAGCCATCTTTTCAAGTCTTGAATTTGTGTCCTTTGCGCCAATTCCTCCGATACTGCTGGGACTACTGGGACAGAAGAAGTCTTGCTGCTGCATTGGTATTGGCAAGCACTGAGTCACGTATCCCACTGGAGAAACTGCCAGTTCCAGAAAACAGACTACTTTTGTCATCTTTTGTTCCTCTCCAAATATTTTTTGGTTTTGTTTTTTGTTTTTCCTGGGGAAGAGAGAGGTGTGTTTGTTCTTAACTGTGGACTGGATCCAAACAGTTGTGGGCCTGGCAGAGCAGATTCTTATAATAGAGAATACTAAAATTAGTCATTTTGTCTCATGTGGATGGACATCTGCTTTTCCATTGGGACTGTGTTTATTTACTGTGTCTGACAACTTCTGAACAGTCACCCACACCCTGACATAGCAATTATTTCTTCTACATGGATTTTTTGGTGATAGATAATGTGAGAGCTCACTTCTGTTCTGCTGTTACTTTCTTGGGAGAAAATTTTTGAATGTTAGGTTTTATATTTCATCTGCATCTCTGTCTTTGTTTGAATTGGCAGAGAGCACAATTATTTAGCAGAAAAGAGCAACATGTTTTGGTATGTGTGTGGTGGTAAAGGCAGTGTCTGCTGCTGAAAAAGTAAGACGGGCTTTTAAACCAGTATGGTCAATTTAGAAGTACAGTGGGCAACATAAAATGACTTTACTCTTTCACTAAAAGAAAGCCATCTATTGTTTGCTTTTCATTTGCACCCACTTCAAGAATTATAAAAAGGCCACTTAGAATTCGATGTAAATTTCAATTCAGTCTCTTTCCTTTGCAGCTAAAATAAATTCTCATTTCAGGAGGACAGTCCCTATTCTTTATGCCCATTACTGCAGTAAGGAGGAAAAAGAATATCTGCTTAGTTGTACCATTGTAAGAACATTTGGACTTATTACCACAGCTCGCTTAAGTTAATGTGTAATATCTTGTAATGTGTTTTTAAGGATTTGTGTCCTCTATTAGGGTGATATGTAACAGCTTAGCACTTGGTTTTTAGCATTTCATGGCTAAGTATGTCAAAATTTATCATATATATTCCAAAAGTGAGCTCCTATTTTAGTTTAAAAACTTAAAATATAGCCCTTTTATAAATTTTTCATGCTCAATTTAAAATCATTCGTAACCACTGCTTATATTGGAAAATGGTGACACAGTACCTCCTCTGCTGCTTGAAAACTCTGCTGATATCCAACGTAAAATTAATCACTGTGTGTTTAAACCCACTTGCTCTTGTGCCAGCATTTCCCATTACCTAAAATAGGGGTTTTTTTCTTTTGAGTCTTAACCCCATAATGCATTATAGATAATTATATTACTACTCAGCACTGGTCTTGTTAGGTTAAGCAAACCCAAGTTTCTTTTTATCTCCTCTGGCTGGGTGAGGCCATGCATTCCATGGATTCATGTAGGTAGCTTTATTCCATGCTTTTCTGAATTTGATTTCGTTTTATAAAGCCAGCTTCATTCCCTGACTCACAGCACAATCCAGTAGCAATCACTGTGGCCTAAGGGATGGAACAAGGATGGAAGTCAGGAACTTTTAAAATTAATACTGTTGCTGAAACATCTGAATTGTCAGACTGCAGCTTCAGACAAGGAGAAAAATAGTACAAAGCAATGCTCACTAGAGCAAAACAAACTCATTTAGCCTGTGCTTTTACTCACAGTTGCTACATGCAGAACAGCTTCCAGCACCACAAGGGCTTTGGTCCTCTTTTGTAGCTCCATGTGCATGCTAGGCTGAGGGTAGTACAGCAAAGCAAATTATTTTCTCTGTTCTTAGGTGAAGAAAGTTTTTGTGTAATCATGGCATCATGATTAAGACAAAAAAACAGATCTGGCAAAGAACATCCTTTTGGGAGGTTAAGGTCTTGATGCCCCCAGGTAATGTACACCTTTGCACAGGAACAGGAAAAATTGTTCATTTTTTCAGTCCAAGATTGGTCTTGGAGGACCAATTAGTTTTGTCAGAGAAGCTGAGTATGGCAGGAAGCAAACAATGCAAGGATAATTGGAGGCAGCCCAGTATACTGAAGGCTACTACAAGTTAAATGAGAAGATGTTAGTGGGAATTTTGATGTAAAGTGTATTTATGCTTTTAGATTTGTCTCGTCCGTTAGCTTTACTGAACAAATACTTCTGTTCTAGTTCTGTTTTGACAGACCTAGTACAGTGTTCCCTCTGGTGCTCAGTAAGATCAGAATTCCTTAGAAAATCTGAATGTAAAATTAAAGTCAGGGTAAAGCTAAATGTCTTTTTGAGGTTTGCATCATCAAATGATTTGAATTGAGGGGAGAAAGCTTTTTTCCCTGGAGAAAATAAGAAAATTCTAGAAAAGAGTAACTTCATTTTTTTGAAAGATATATTGATCATCTTTGTCTAGATTTTTTTTTTTCTTTCTGCCGAACTTTTTTCTTTAGAATGTGAGGAGTTTGAAGTCACAGGGTCAAGAAACTGCTTATCTTTGCTTCTCTTATTCAGTCTTCACCCCTTAGAGTGGAGGAGGTGTTCTACTTGGTGCATGAGACTTTTTTTTCTACTAGTAGTGAAGGCTGATGGACATTGTGTTGGTAATTTATTATTAAATGTACTATTGACAGCATTTATTTTTTTCTAACTTGCAAATCAACCAAACCATTTTGGCCACTGTGATGAGGCACGATTAACATCTGTTTTTAAGCTATTCTATGATTTGTCATTGCTTCTGATCTTTTAGGGGAGTTCTCAGATGTTTCATGATCCTGCTCCTCTTTCCATTACCACCTTATCTTCTGAATAAAGACAACGTTTCAAATTAGGTTTATGTAATTTCATTCTGGTACTCTCAAAAACTGGCCAAAACTACATTGCTCTAGTAGTCTTTCTGTGTGGCAAAAATAGGATAAACCTTGCTTAGCTTAAAATACAGGAGCATTCTGTTATCACTTCCATACCCTTGGAGCCCCTGCTGTAGAAAGACTTCCCAAACATCTGTTAATTGCTATGTGACAGATGTTAATGATGTGTAAACAAGTCAGACTCAGCAGGGGCTGCCACTGGTTTGCTCAGAGCTTCTGTATGTGCTAATAACAGAATGAGCTAATCTTAGAAGTAGGAAGAAACTCCTGGCTAATTTAAAGGTAAATGCAAGAATGATGTGGACCATCAACTGAAGGAAAGCAAGTAAGCCACTGAAAGGAACTCCGATTAAGCATGAGAAGGAAGAAAGAAAGAAAGAAAGTCTAGAGATTACAATAATGCCTGAACCTGGAGAGTTATGGAAATAATGAAGTAAAGCTGTGCAGGATCAGTAAAATGCCCAAAGCAGTAGGCAGTCTTCTGTAGGAAAATTCCCAAACATGGTCATTAGAATGTCCTTATCTTCTCACAGTGGCAATTGGAAAAAGTAATGTCATCACTGGGGTCATCTGCATTAAAATGGCTTTCCTAAAATTTTCATGTAAGGTTGCACTTCAGAGCCTTATAAAGGGAAAAGGTTCCTTCTGGAAATTCTGACATGGCAGGATCAGCTTAATTCAGCTCTGAATAGCAATTCCCTTTATCACTAGTCATCCTTGTAATCTCCAGAAATCTAAAATATCTGAAGTTAAGTGCTACAGTACTGCACCTATGCCAAAAGCCTCTTCCCCTAAAATAGTACTTTTATCCTTTTTTTTTCCTTATGCTGATTCACTAATCACTAATGGGAATTAGTTGCAATTATTACAGTTCTGCTGAAAAAGAAAGTGATGCATTAGATTCTTCTAGAAGAGACACACTAATTCAGTTCATCCTTTTAATAAAACTAATTCCAAAATGGATATGTTTCTTTGGTGAGTGTTTATTCACCCGTTTCTTTCAATGGATGATGTCAGGAGAATGTGGAAGGGTGAGGAACAGATGGATAATATCACCAATTGCAAAAATACAAGTATCTTGAGTAACACCATAGAATATTAGCAAGTGGATCCAAAACAATTTTGTGTACTTTCTTTTGTTTAGATTTATCATATGTTTTAGAAGTTCCACTTATCTACATTCAACACAAGTGGTAATTAATTTACTGAAGCATTTCCAAATTTCTAGTAAAGAGGGTAACTTCAGCCCTTTTTGTCCTCTTATACAAATGTATTTGTTGTTTCTTCACAAAAAGTCTGCTGCAAAGCAGAGGTGAACAGGAGCTAGACCTGTACCTAGCCCAGGTCATCCCAGGCAGTAACTGAACACCATCTAGTGGGTGTTCACTTAATCCTTTCATTCCTAAGCAGAATTTATATTGGTTATAATTTACAAATTGTTCTGCAAGCTCAGTAGCTATGCCCTCAGACATCTAGTCACCATAAATTGCTTGTTCATGAATGGGGCTTATGTTCTGGAAGATAAGCATAATAAGGTTCTGAATTTTTTTTGTGTTTACTGTCCTCTGGACAGCAAGAAAAAATATCCCAGGCCTTGAGCTTAAACACAGAGCTCTCATTACTGAAATTACCAACATAGAATTGTTTCCTTTCAATGAAATGCCCAAACTCATCATTAAATACACTACTTAGTACTCTCATGTCTTGATGAATCAGGTAAAAATGCTGTCTCTTCCTTCCTGATTCGTTGGTGAGAACGGAAGCCAGGGTACAGTCTTCAGCTGCATAAGAATGTTGTTGCCTTTGATGTAAGCAAGGGGGAAAAATCGTAAAACTCCATATAAAACCTACCAACTGTTGCTTGTATTTGGTGCTAGTGTAGGTTACAAAAGCACCTAACCTGATATTTTCCTATTACAAAGTTGCTCAGGTGACTGTATTAAATTAGAGAGACGTCTTGTATTCATAGCCCTTCTAGAAACAAATGTCTGCAAGCATATTCAAAACCCAACCGGACATGGTCTTGGACAACCTGCCCTGACTGACCCTGCTTTGAGCTTTTTCCAGTTGTAACTGTGGGAATATCAGGACGTTCTGATTACAATGATGTCCAGAGCTCCCTTCCAACTT
This sequence comes from Phaethon aethereus, assembly GCF_964289735.1. Lineage (NCBI taxonomy): Eukaryota > Metazoa > Chordata > Aves > Phaethontiformes > Phaethontidae > Phaethon > Phaethon aethereus. The sequence continues at coordinate 202,274,686 of NC_138575.1, forward strand.
TGTCATAGAATAGGTTGGGTTGGAAGGAACCTTTAAAGGTCAATTTCAACTGTTCTGTGAATGAGGCAATTTCCCTCATTGGGAGGAAGAGGAGCCCCACTTCATGCGTCTTCCCGCAAACTTCTGAGACGATCTTCCGCAATCACCAAAAAGGTGCTGTTTGTGCTATATTCCCTTGAATAGTTACTACTGGGAAGGAATAAGATGTTGGAAAAGATGTGTTTAGTCGGTGGAACATGTAGGGCAGCCCTAAAGGAGTCAAATTCTAGATATTTGATGGAAGGACAAAGCACTAGGAGAATGAAACAGGAGCAACTATTACCACCATCGTTAGAATAGTGCAGCAATAGAAATCGGGCATTCTGCTGATGAGCTTTCCAGATTTCACAACAGCAGTGTGGAAGGACCTCAGCCATTTCTCTGTTGTGGTTTTTTTTCCTCCCAAAGGTCTGACTAGGGGTTGCTGGGAGATGATGAACGAAAGTTTCCCAAACTTGTAGCAAAATTCCATTGTACTTTTCCAATCAGCTGTCACCTCTTGGAACATTTTTTGCAATATTTCTAAGAAATTTTACTGCATGTTGTTGTAGTGGAAGTAAATTAATCTTTAAAAGAAAAATACTGTTTTAACAAAAAAGAAAGCATTAATGATGGTGTAAATAATTTTGATATGTGATAGGGTGAAACACAAAAAAAGTGAGCTACTATATAAACTGGATCTAAATAGCTTTTTATATTTACAGGACTCTTGAGAACCCACTCAATTTATGTGAAATGTCAGTGCTCCCAGTTACTTACCCACTGCAGTAATTTAAATTGGTTTGATGCACTAATATGTCAGCTATTTACTGCTTGGATACAAGTGCTATAAATGCCCTGCATCTGAACAGAATTATGGTAACAGCACTGCATTTTTCATGCTGATACCATTAATAGCCTAAATTTTTTCACAAAATATTTTGAGTTTTAATTTTTAAATTATATCAAGTTATTACTTTTTTTTCTGTTCCTCTAGGAATAAACAATATCAACAGTACCCTGAACTTTGTACTTGTATGAGTAAGTTTAAGAAAAAGCAACCTATTGTGTAAAAAAGCAGTTGAATTAATGTCACTATTGTCTTTTGAACCCCAAACTACAGTTTAGTATTAATACTGTCTTCAAAATGTGCAAACATGTATTTATGTGTATATAAACTGATGAGATAATGCATGAGCAAAAGTCTGCTGGTAGCAACAGGACAAAGTAGGTGACCCACATGGTCATTTCAGGCTTTGTTATCTGTAACTCTTGCATGTTGGAGTGTTTGTTACATATCAAAGTGCAATAAATAAACCATACAGTTACTTCATACAATTTGACACAGTTTTATATGATTCACAGTTCCTGGTTAGGGGATAAGTTGCATCAAACCAAGAAGGTGAAAAAGATAGTCCTTTCTGACATGTGCCCTCTTTTTCCTTATTCCAGGTTTAGTAAGGTAGCTTTATGCTAGTGATAAATCCCCACAAAAAGAACGAATTCTTCAACTGACACCTCAGTTATGTTTGCCAGCAAGTTAATCCAATTTGTAATAATGAACAGTGTTTAATATTCTTGTCCTTAGTCTTTAATTGTATTATATTCTTTTATATTTTTTAAGATGCACATGAAAAGTAACAGTTTGTCATGGTAGGGAAGATCTTCAGATGTATGGAACACCACAAATTTTAAAGGATATGGCTGAATGAGGAACGATAGAGATTGTTGTTACAGTGGTGATGGTGGCTTTCTGTTGAGCACAGAAGCTTAAATCAAGTCTTACACAGTGAGGTAAGCGTTATAAATTTACCTGTCTAATTGAGTGACAGAGGCTGGTCAATTAGAAATTTTTGATTTATTAAAGCAAGCGACAAGTAAGCAAAACAGCGCTGGGGCGGGCGGGGAGTCTCCTGCTCCACCAACGGCCGGCAACTTAACAGTCTTTCGGTCCTCTCTTTATACTTTTCGTCGGTTGTCAGTTTCTCCAATCACAATCCGTTTTCACTCGCGCCTTCTTTCGAATCTTCCAATTGCAATCTACTCCGCTCCCCCCTCCCCTTCTACCTCAGGGCATGTTCTGTCTTGTTGCCGGGCTTGTTCTGTCTTGTAGCCAGGGGTATTCAAGGTGTTAAGCAACGATTTCTTATCATGCCGTTCCATCTTACTATACAGTTCTTTCATTCTTAGCATTACCATCTAAACTTTAATGCTTTAAGAAAACTTTCACAGGACTTAATTGTATAACACCTATCACAGGCATCTGACACAAAGTTTGATGAACAAAAGAGTTTACAGTGTATCACAGTAAGAATCAATTTCTGCTGCTGTTAAGGTGTCGACCTTTTCCTTCATTTGGATTGTGGAATGATTAATTTGCACACATTTTCATTCTGAATCCAAATTAATCTCTGCTTACAATTAAGATGCAATTTCCTCAAGTTATGCATGCAGTTAGATCTTTAACTGTGTCATTTTATTGTTGTTCTTATCCTACTTTATTTGTTCATCTAATTTTTGTTATACTTGCCTTCTCTAGCTGTAAAGTAGCTTACAGAGACCTTAGAACAGGGGTCATGACTTCTAACACTGTCTAGTAGAGGAACAGAATTAAACCTCTAGTACTACGAGGCTATCATAATAGTTTTTCCTCATCTGTCGTTAGTACCTTAACCTAGCACATGCTCTGGCACTATGGTATTTAAAAACCTAGGTTTTGTTAGCAATAGGAGATGACAACATAAAGCATAGCGACACTACAGACCTCATCTCTTCTTTATTTCAGGGAAGGATCAGAGTTCATTAACTGAGTCTTCTTGAAGGCTTAGTCTAGCTTATGCTGTTCTCCTTGCTAGATGAGACTGGCTACGATCTCAGGCATTTTTCTTGAGTTGAGGCTCTGCCTGCTTGCTTTTTGTGGAAGGTCCATGGTTTTGTGCAGATTCAAGGGATGCCGTCCATCCCAAAAGTTGGAACTACCTAATGTTCTCTGTAGGTTGTCAGGAGTCATTCTCTACCCTTCTGGTCTCAGAAACATGTATTATGGAAACAGCTCCTTCCAGGTAATCTTAATTGTCCTTCATAACACTTTATTGCTCCAATTACGCAGCCACTCTGCCTCTTGAACTGTACTACAATTTGTCCTTGTATCTGATTAAGTTCGTAATAAAACAGAGAATACGTGCCCTTAGCACTGCTAACATCAGGCTGGTAGATAGGAGGTTGGAAAAAACAGATTACAGACATAACAAATACAAAAACAGTCATAGTGTGAGTTATCTGGTTGCGTGCAGAAGGATTAATCTACTCAATTTAGAGATATAAAACCTGAGTGGCAGGTCAGAGTGAGTGATTATAGCATCTCTTTAAAGTTAATAGAAGGAAACTGGTAAGTCCAAGGCCTGTACTAGACAGCTGTCTGTCAACCTGGAATAGATTGCTTTTTTGCCTTGTCTGTTTCTGTCCTTTGACTGTAAAGGAGCCTGGGGTCATTAGTCAGGATGAGATCTGTAGACAGAGATATCTTTTATTAGACCAGCTGCTCTAAGTTGGAAAAATTAGACAAGCTTTTGGGCATGAGAGCTCTTCTTCAGATCTGAAATAGGAGCAGCAGATTTCAAAGCTAATTATAAATCCTTTTCTACTTATGTCCTTACACCATCATAGTTATAGCAAAGCATCAGAGAGATCACTAACTCAGATTTAGGCATCTAATTTTTAGACATCTAAATGAAGCCAGAGGAACCAAGCATGAGGTTCTTGTTTGGGAGTTTGAGGACTTGCATTTCACGTGACACATTTTTCCTCTGGATGCTCTCTCCAGTCCTGAGCTCAGAACCAGCCCAGAGGGCTGGCAGCCTCTCCTGCTGGAGAGATGCTCATCTGCGATTGCCTTCTCACAGGCCTGTTAGACTTTTCTGGTGTTTTGGAAGAAATAACTTTCTGTATGCTATATATCATTGCAGTGGTGAGCCCGGAAGTCTGAACCTCTTCTCAGCTTTTCCTGTCTGCAGTTTGGATTTGTTATTAGAAAGAGAGCAGATCTGGGAGCAAGTCACTTTCCCTGGCTAATACCTAAGGAAAAATTGTTCCCCTGCTCTCCTTGCCGTCCCGACAGCAGCTACGGTCCCAGTGAGCTGCTCATGTGCTCTGTAGTGAACACCACAAAAATCTGGTTTTACCCTGATGCCTTTGATTATTTTGGAACTCCTGGCACTGCTGGTGACTTGGTGCCACGGTCTCTTTAACAGGTTTTGAAAACTGGTTTATCTTAATTTTTCAGTCTGTTTCAGTCTCCTAAAAGACTGTGTTGTCCTTTGATGTTTTCTCCATGCATCAGCATCCCACCCTTTTTTCCCCGGGCTGCCTTACTCACTGAGAAACCTTCTGGTATTGACTGACTCTGATGCAACTTGTCTTCTGAAATGGAGATTTGCCAACGCTGGCCTTGGCCCAGGACTCTATCTTTCTCGTTTCCTCAGAGGAACGATTGCTCTAAATAAAGAAGGACAGATGCAAAGCTTGTTTTGTAAAGCATATCAGAAGCTTCTATTACTGCAAATTGCCTTTTCCACTGGGCATACTTGGATTTTAATTCAGGTGGTTCAATTCACTAATTTGTGTGATTGAAATGACTTTTATCAATTATCTTTCAGTGGAGCAATGCACTATTTCAGTAAAAGCTTAGTAGCTGAAATGGATTCTTAATTCATTTAAATGGCAAGCTCATTTATTGTTCAGATATTGGTTTGCCAGGAGCTGTCATAGCAATCTGACCACTTGCTTTGTCATGCTTTCAAAAAGCCTTGATTTTTTTTTTTGTTATCCTTGATTTATCTCAAATATGACCAATATCAACAATATTTCAAAAGGAGGCCTTAAAGAACTAATTACTGGCTTGAATTTTTGCCCTTTACATTATTGGTTTCATTAGCAGTAAGTACTTTGTAAATACATAGAGCTGAGATAAAGCATTTATAAATGTTTTTTAAAGAGCTGAAAATGTAAATAAGACGAGTAAACAAAAGCACACCTTGTTGAGATAAGGTACTTGTCCAGTATCATAAAAAATATCTGAGAGAGCAAGCTGGGAATGAAATACAAGCTATTGCATTTCAATGATCTTCTATTTGAGGCCAATTTAAACAAAAATTTTTAATGGGATCTCCCCTAGGAAGTTGACATACACGATTCTTTTCTAACCCAGCTCTCCAGGGCGCAGGGGCAGGATTCTCAGAGTTCAGCCTGTGTGAAAGGTGGCAGCTGGCTAAAAGGGAGAAATACAAATTCTTGTTCCCACAGCGGGCAAGGCTTGCGAGGTGGGCGCTGCTGTAAAGGCCACAGCATGAGCTGCACACAGTGGGTTTAGGTTTTAAAATGCCCTGATCCTGTCCACAGATTACAACTGCCCTGAAATCCCATCCAGCGTAAAAGGTTTGTTTCACTCCTCGTTTTGCAGAATCAGGGTTTCGTTGAACTGTAACATACTTAATGCTATTCTCTTATTTTTTTCAGGAAAAAACAAATGGTTTCCTAGTACCCCAGTATGACTTTGAACTTGCCAAGCTTCAGCAAAGATAGCAATAGTTGCCATCTATAATAAAAAAACTGCGAGGACAAATTTATTTGTTTTTTACTTGTTTATCACAGTGTCTATCTGAAATGGATCTAAAAAGAGATCCTGGTCAAACCATCTCAGTGACTTTCCTGATAAAAGGGACAGGAGTTTGTTGTCCTCCTAGGAAAAGATAGCTATTTTGTACTGTTTGCATTTGAAGTTAAGGCTGTGGAGAAAGGTCATTTAAAAAATTGATTTTCATTTCCATGTTACAAACATAGTGCAATCTTACAGACATGTAAAATTATGCTTTCCTTCAGATAGTAGTAACTTCTCTGCTTTTGTTTTGGCATTTGATTATTGTTGTTACAATTGTTGGTCATAGCGATTTTGTTCATTCTTTGGCTCTAAATGTCTTTTGTCAGATCTAAGCCTTTCCTTAGCTATACAGGTGTAAATGGGTGTTACTGAGTGCAAGTGGGTACTTGTTTAATTCAGCCCTTTCCTCATGTTAATCCTAACATTGATGTCGGGTCCATTCTGCATCTTACTGTAAAAAAACCCTGATAGATGATGGAAACACTTCTATTGTAAGAAATGTATGTGACAAAATACCCAAGTTTGCCGACGGCAATTTAAGGCTGATGTAGCTGCTCTTGGCAGTGTTTTCCTAATTACAGTTGTCAACTTACTTTCTTGGCGAACAGCACAGAATTTGTGTGCTTCTAAGTAGACTCACTATTCATTCAACTTAAAAAGCTAAAATGGCTTTTTGTCCATGAAAGGTGTGTCTGTACCTTGTTGTTGTTTCATGGATCCACTATAGATGGTGAAAATTAGGTGATAGCATCTGTAAAATATGTAGACACCCTTGAAAATACTCATTGTCCTTTAAGCCAGAATTCCATCATAGTCTTGGCAGATCTGTAGGAAAAAAAAAAGTTGTTTTTCTTCTCATTCATTCAAGTTCAAAACAATAAAAATTCCAACTTTCTTTTTCTGATACCAAAGTAAAACTGTTCCTACTACAAACAAGTTTTCTAATATGTCATTAATTTACGTATTAGTGAGACTCTATCAAGGTAAAGGAATAAAACAATAGAAAAATGCATCATACAGATCTTTTACTTAAACCATTGCTTGTATTCCTTAGAGGGAGACTTAGATCCTAATATATTTGTAGTCATGTGTCAGGAATGACAGCACCAAGATTTAACTGATAGAAAGGAAAAGGCTTTTTTATTTTTTTCTTCAGCGTCCAAACTGGCTAAGAAAACCGTTCGTACCTTTGCAGCGCATTTTCTGCAAAGAGGAGTTAACCTTCTTTTCCTAATTATTGTAGACAAGGCCTTAAAAGACCTGGTTCCTTAGAGGGCTGTATGTCTGGTATGGTAGTGTGCGATACTAACAGAGCTTTCCTTATTGTTGTTTATAAAGGGATCTCATTGTTAGGAAGTGAATAAATGGAAAGAATAAGCACCAAGAGCTAAATTTGTATTGAAGGAATATTATGAGTGCTACAATAAAAATATCTAATGCTTCCAAGTGGAAACTGGAATTTGAGTCTTCACAGATTATTTTATATGGTGACAGTACCAAAAGAATATAACTGGATTTAATTTGTAGAAAATATTCAAATAATTGTTGGAGGAAACTCATTCTACCGTTTAAATTATTACATTATTATAAGATTGTATTCTAATACTTCACAGAATCATTAAGGTTCAAAAAAACCTTTAAGATCATCAAGTCCACCGTCAACCCAACATCACCATGCCCACTAAACCATATCTTGAAGTGCCACGTCTACACATGTGTTCAGCTGGCTGTCAACCAGCACCCCCAGATCCTTTTCCGCTGAGCAACTTTCCAGCCACTCTTCCCCAAGCCTGTAGCTTTGTTTACTTTTACACAAATGACAATATGGAAAATAACACTAGTGTCACAAATGTCAGTTTTTTCAAAAAAATGCCTGGCCTACCAGTACACATGCTTGCTGACATGTGTATGCCATTTTCATTTGACTAGGTTATTAAATCTTCTGATTTTGAAGCCCATGTGAGAAGAGCACCATTAAAAGGCTCCACATTTATTACTCTGCTGTATTTACTACTTAGAAAAGTAGCGAAGCCTTTGTTTATTTCTCAGTCTGTCCCTTTCCCTCCTACCTTTTTTCCTCTTTTCTTGTAGCAGCAGCCCCTTGTGGAGTCAGCTGTGGTAGGGACCAACACTCACCCACCTGGTTCTGCTCCTCACCAAGTCCTGGGGTGATGTGACTGTCCTCCTCCTCTTCTGCCACTCAGCAAAGGCTTCCTCTCCTCTGGTAGTCTTTTCACCCATGCCAAGATTCCCCAGTCAAGGGTAGCACGAGTACCTCTGTATTGTTGTTGTTGCTGTCTTTTCATCTCTGAACCAGCTCAGTAGGCATGTCAACATCTCAGATGTCCTCTGGAGGGTGGCCATAGCTGAATGCAAGAGGGCGGATGTTGATGGCTGCCGCAGCCATTTATATGAGCTCTAAGCAGTTGCAGGTGTGACTGCGGACTGGTGAAAAGAGGGTCCACATGTCTGCAACAGGTTTTCCTTCCCTTCCTTAATTTTTATCACTGTAGAGTAATTCTCATTGAGGGTATGTTCCCTAAAACTGGGTAGCTGAAGCGTTTCAGAGTTCCTGTGCTGAATACAACATGAAGAAGAGAAACATGGACTTAAGCAAGTGTAGAGCCTCGCATACTTGGCCAACTGCTGTCTCAGCTGTAGCTCCCAGTGCTTTCTCCTTACCTTGCATCAATTATTCATGCCTTTGCGGTTCCAGCTCACAGACTTCAGCTTGTCTCCCTTCGTCATCCTCCTGAGTGCTGGCAAAAGGCTACTGCCCAGTACGCTGCTGCGATAGCCGTTCCTGTCCCAGATATGATGCTCTTGGGGCCACCAGGAGAATGGAATGAGTGGAGCTGCTGTTAACCAAATAAGAGTGCATGGCTGGCTTCGAAACAGGCAACTAAGTTGACCCTTTACAGTGAAAATCACTGCAGGGTGGTTTTCCCTTTTATTCTTTCAGACATTGTTTTTTGCAGACCTACAGCCTGACTCATTCCCTCTGGTAAGGCTTCTTGCCGTGTGGGTCGCCCAGAGCCGAAAGAGCTGCTGTAGTTTAATGCCACATTGAAATGCACTGTGCAGAGGAGGTGACACTTCAAAACTGATTATCTGAATCACTTAATTTGCTAAGTAACCATTCATTGAAATGCTCTGCAGCAGTCAGCAGTGTTGAACTGTGGTGTTACATAGCACTGCTCAGGACTCAGCCTTGCTGGATATAGGCATTTTAAACCTGATCTCCCAGACTGTTATTAGTCTGACTTCCTTTATCTCAAAAGAGGCAAAGTAGAGGATTTCACACTTCCTTTGAGCTAGAAGGTATCTAGCTGTGTAGCTTTATATATGTGTGTAAACATATGTACGTGCACTGCACAAAAATGTATTCATCCACACTAACAGGTGGTGCTGGCAACACCTGTCGCTGGGGTCACTCAACACTCCGGTATTAAAACCCTAATTTTAGTTGCTTATAACTTTTGTCAAACTTAAACATTTGGGTTGCAATGTTATGTGCCAGGTGTCTGCCTTAGGCTGATTTGGGGGAGGGGGGCAGGGAGAGGAATTTATCAGCAAAACTGTTACTGCCAGTTCAGGAGCCCAGGCCAGGGCACTGGTTTGCCTGTGCTGAAAAATGAGCTATTGTTGGCTGAGATGTTCCAGCAGCTTCTCTCATCCGAAGCCAAAAGTTGCCAGTGGAGGCTCCCCTGCAACTGGGCGTGTCTTTTGCCAGCATTATGGAAATTCACTGTTTTACTGCGAATGGACCTCCATCTGGCTAAATTATGGGCCTGTGAAAACGCTTGGTAGAAGTTTGTTGATGGCTGCTCACCAGGCTGCCTCCATCATGTCAGTTTCCAAAGAGCAGTGCAGCGCTGGTGACCCTTTGGATGCAAGATGCCCGTGGTGCAGCAGAGTAAGCCGTGGAGCCTGAGCATGGAGCAAAGCAGGCTGCTGCACACAGCGGCACCACTCCTCAGAGCAAACGCGAGCAGCTTGGCTTGCGCTTACAGAGTGTGAATAAATAGAAGGGAGTGGCTGGCTGGTATCCAGAGGAACTGGTGGTGAAGGAAGGGAGCAATGGGCTGAGAGTGGTAAGAGTGAAGGACACAGGGTTTTACGAACTGTACGAGGAGAAGTGCCGAGGAGACAGACTGGTGTGACAGGGCAGATAGACTGAGAAGGGATGGAGCACAGCTCCTGCCAGTCCATGACCACAGGATTTCTGTGTTCCCTGCCTCACCAGCTGAAACATTCCACTGATAATACATGGCAGCTCCTCGAACGGGTGATTTACAGGGGAATACAGTCTATACTGCTGCCAGTGGCTTCCCTGTTGGAGCACACAGACTTGAACCTGCTAATAAAACAGGAGTTTGCATGTTTTCATCTGATGCTGTTTCAGGAGGCAGAGTTGTTCAGTTTACTTCTGCTTAATAGAAACATCAATATTTTTTATGTTTGTCCCTTGGGAGGCATTCCTGAAGAGCAAAGGAGTCCAGGAAGGCTGGACATTCTTCAAGAAGGAAATCTTAAAGGAGCAGGAGCAGGCTGTCCCCATGTGCTGAAAGACAAGCTGGTAGGCAAGACCACTGGCCTGGCTGAACAGAGAGCTTTGACTGGAACTCGGGGTAAAAAAGAGACTTTAGGACCTTTGGAAGAAAGGGCAGGCAACTCAGGAGGTCTACAAGGATGTCGTGAGGTTATGCAGGGAGAAAAGTAGAGGGGCCAAAGCCCAACTAGAACTAAATCTGGCTACTGCTGTAAAAGACAATAGAAAATGTTTCTACAAATGCAATGACCACAAAAGGAGGGCTAAGGAGAATCTCCATCCCTTATTGGATGCAGGGGGAAACATAGTGACAAAGGATGAGGAAAAGGCTGAGGTACTTAAAGCCGCCTTTGCGTCAGTCTTTAATAGTAAGACCAGTTGTTCTCCAGGTATCCAGCCCCCTGAGCTGGAAGACAGGAATGGAGAGCAGAATGAAGCCCTCATCATCCAAGGGGAAATGGGTAGTGACATGCTACACCACTTAGACACACACAAGTCTATCGAGCTGGATGGGATCCACCGAGAGTACTGAGGGAGCTGGCGGAAGTGCTCACCAAGTCACTTTCCATCATTTATCAGCAGTCCTGGCTAACCAGCAAGGTGCCAATTGACTGGAAGTTATAAAATGTGACGCCCATCTACAAGAAGGGCCAGAAGGAGGATCCAGGGAACTACAGGTCTGTCAGCCTGACCTTGGTGTGGGGAAAGGTTATGGAGCAGGTTTGTCTTGAGTGCCATCCTGTGGAACGTACAGGACAACCAGGCTGTTTGTATCAGGCCTATTCACCATGGGTTTATGAAAGGCAGGTCCTGCTTGACCAACGTGATCTGCTTCTATGACCAGGTGACCCGCTTAGTGGATGAGGGAAAGGCTGTGGATGTTGTCTGCCTGGACTTTGGTAAAGCTTTTGACAGTGTTTCCCCCAGCATTCTCCTGGAGAAACTGCCTGCTCATGGCTTGGATGGGTGTACACTTCACTGGGTAAAAATCGGGCTGGATGGACAGGTGCAAAGTGTTGTGGTGAATGAAGTTAAATCCGGTTCGCGGCCAGTCACAACTGGTGTTCCACAGGGCTCAGTAGTGGGGCCAGTTCTCATTAATATCTTCATCAATGATCTGGATGAGGGGATCGAGTGCACCCTCAGTAAGTTTGTAGATGACACCAAGTTGGGTGGGAATGTTGATCTGCTGGAGGGCAAGAAGGCTCTACAGAGGGATCTGGACAGGCTGGATCGATGGGCTGAGTCCAACTGTATGAGGTTCAACAAGGGCAAGTGCCAGTTCCTGCACTTGGGTCACAATGACCCCATGCAATGCCACAGGCTTGGGGAAGAGTATCTGGAGAGCTGCCTGGTGGAAAAGGACCTGGGGGGTGTTGGTCGACAGCCGTCTGAATATGAGCCGGCAGTGTGCCCAGGTGGCCAAGAAGACCAACAGCGTCCTGGCCTGTATCAGAAATAGTGTGGCCAGCAGGAGTAGGGAAGTGATTGTGCCCCTGTACTCAGCACTGGTGAGGTCGCACCTCGAATACTGTGTTCGGTTTTGGGCCCCTCACTCCAAGAAGGGCATTGAAGTGCTGGAGCGTGTCCAGAGAAAGACAGTGAAGCTGCTGAGGGGTCTGCAGAACAAGCCTTACAAGGAGCGGCTAAGGGAACTGGGGTTGTTTAGCTTGGAGAAAAGGAGGCTGAGGGGAGACCTTACTGCTCTCTGCAGCTACCTGACAGGAGGTTGTAGCAAGGTGGTTGTTGGTCTCTTCTCCCCAGTAACAAGCAATAGGACAAGAGGAAGCGGCCTCAAGTTGCACCAGGGGAGGTTTCGATTCAATATAAGGAAAACTTACTTCACCAAAAGGGTTGTCAAGCTTTGGAACAGGCTGCCTAGGGAAGTGGTTGAGTCACCATCCCTGCAGGTATTTAAAAGACATGTAGACGTGGTGCTTAGGGACATGGTTTAGTGTCTTGGCAGCGTTAGGTTTATGGTTGGACTTGATGATCTTAGAGGTCTTTTCCAACCTTAATGATTCTATGATTCTTTGATTTTCATTCTTTTTTCTCCTTTTTAGTATTTGTTAGCTTTTGCATACTCAACATGCACTTGAAGGGTTATTATGTGTCCATGCAAATCCCTTTTTAAATAATATAGTTGTTTCTTGCTGTATAATCTTGCTTTAGACTCTGTACTACATTTGTAGTTCACAGTATGCAAAAATCACACTAGTAAGTCAGTCATAGGCACCGAAGTGGTCTATGGTTTCATCTAGGTTGCAAGAACATTTGAACAGACTGCTCATATTATTTTTAAATGTTGTCCTTTCTTGATCGTTGTGGGAATTAGAAACAAACTGCCTGCTGCAAAATACTCTGTTTCATATTACTTAGCATTTTCCCTTAAAACTCTGAAGAAATGCCACAGAACCTGATCAAAGTTTAAAGTCAGTTTGTTATTGAATGATGATGATTTTTTTTATTATAGGTAAAGCCTCAGCCAAGAAACTCACAAAAAAGGTAAGCAAAATGTTCCTTTTGCTCTTCAAAAAACTTTCATTCTTTGTTACCCAACTGAATAGACTTTTCTTTCAAAACTGGCTTTATATTTTCTTGTTTGTGTCTTTAAAGGAGGTAGATGCTGCACTGCTATGTGTTGCCAAAGCTAAACCAGGACCAACCTTTTTTAGAGAGCTTGGTGATAAAGGTAACAAGCACTTTTGATATCGAAAAGTACATCTTTCTTTTTATCTCATTTTATGGTATGAATTGAATGTATTTTTAAAGGTTTCATGGATTTGACTTCATCCCCCTCTAGCCAGTAGCTGCCTCCTTGGCAAATCTCTCAGCTATGCAAGAGAAAGTAAAGAGGCAGGGCTGGGAGTTGAAAGCCTTCTGAGGTGCAGGAGGAGATGTGAAAGAAATCAGAAGGCCTATTTGGAGAAGAGAAAGGGGCTAAACTTGAGTACAAAATGGACTTTTAAAACTACTTGTTAATAAGCTGCTGTTTCACTGTATAACTTAAATGCATGGAAACTAAGAATAAAAATAATTATGTAAAGTGACATCCCTGATTCCAAGAGCAACTGAACTTATTTCCCCCTCTTCAGGAGCTCGGTGACCCTTCACAGCACCAATGTGCTTCAGTTTCTTTTCACCCAGCATTTCCACCTTATATCGGGCTACATAAAGAGAAAATTCTGAGAGCTGGGATATTGTTTGTATAACAACAGGGAATTAAAGAACAACAAATAAATACATCATTAGCATAAATTAATTGAAAGGAGACAACAAACAAGGATCAAGGAAACCAAAGAGATGAGTAATTAACCATTTCACCAGTAACAAAGACTGAAATCCCCAAACTAATGAGAAAGACCAACAGTGTCTGTTCAGAAACCTTCTGTATCACTGAGTTCGGCCTGAATCCTTTATCCCATGGATGTTCCTGGAAAATAAAGCAGCCTTTGCACTGCTGCAATTCCTTGGCAGGCATGAGCCACTCTCTCTCCATGCACAGCAGATCCCCGGGCATGGCTGGCAGCTTGTGCAAGAGAGCAGACCTCAAGCTCAGCCTGCAGCATTTTGCCTGCCCTTTGGCCTCATGGCATAGTCCGTGTGCGGTTCATTTCTTCCGTCCTTGTGCAGATGTGGAGGGGTCTTCAGCTGGGTACCTTGCTTGTCAGTCCACTCCTGCAAGCCCCAGCATACCCCAGCAGCCCTGAAAGATCTCTGAACAAGTTGAACAATTTTTTCCTATCCCAGAGAAGGCTGGATTTTGTATTGAATAGCCATTCCCACCTCTTCAAATTACCAATCATCATGCGCCTTCCCAGGACTGGGTTTAAAGGATTCCCAGTCTTTAATTCTTGGCTATTTTTTTTCTCTGTCCCTGCTTTCCCTAGTGCCTTTCTTTTTTTAGTGATTGACACCTCAAGTCCCCAAAGCACTCTGCCTGGGAAAGCTGGGAATCCACCAACAGAAAGTGAAAACATGCACATCAGCACAGCTTCCTTTTACTGCACCTCTCCCAGCTGACTGCTTGGCAGAAAGTGGGCTCGATGATATGCTCAGCCTGGCATCTTTTGCATTCTGGACAAGGCATTGATCTCCCCGTGCTTAGGACTGGGTCTGTATACTCTGTCCTTCAAAGGTCAGGTAGGAGTTTGAGATGATGCAGGAACATTCAGTGCAGTCATCCATAGGCCTCCACAACACATGGAGTTTTCACAGGTTTTGGTCATGATGCCTCTTTAGTGACTTTGATGCTTTTGCTTTGAGATGCATTAGTATTATATTTTTAAATGTAAATATTTATGTATTAAAAGCTGCTTTTACAAGTACCAGAATAATGAATCTACACTTCTTCCACTGTTTAGCTGAGATTATTCTAACTACCTTCAAATTGTTATTTAAATATCAAGTAGAGAGAAAACTGTCATCAGTCCAGTTTGTAACACATAACGCTAGGGAATTCTGCCTTCTAGTGGGCAGTTTTTAAATTCATGTTTTTTTGTGGGTATACTTATGATTTATTCAGCAACAAGAATATTGTACTGTCAGCATTTGCTATAAAGTTTGAAGGTAGAGATTTCCAGGGAGGACTAGGGAAGGTTCATTTAATGTTAGAAAATGACGGTATTTTGCCAATGCTAACTGCAAACACTTGGCTGCAAGTATGCTGAGTCATTCAGCAGTATGTGAAGCTTTTATCTTTTAAATTTTGCTTGGACATGAATATAATGTTCTGTGATTATTATTCTTTTAAATTTCTTGCATTGCATCTTTTACTTTGAGTAACTTCATAATGATTACCGCAGAAAAAAAAGATTACCAAAATATTTAATCTACTTTATGGTAAATAAAGGTCATTCACTACAGTTAGTAAAAGGACAATAAAATTAAAAGAAGAATTTATATGGAAATGAGTCCACAAGTTAAAAAATCTTATCTCAAATTATTTTAGTATAATCAGTCTGCCTGAAAATGTCCTACAGGCTGTGGCTTTGCTTTAAGGCACTGAGACAGGTTTTAAAGAACAGTCAAGAAAATTTTACATATTTTTATTATATTTACCTTTTTACCTATTTCACTATAGTGACTTTTCAAACAGCTTGTGATAAGATGATGAAAACAGAGTCTGTGTCTCTTCTCTCCCATTTCTTGCAAGGCTCTCCTTTCCAACCCTCTGCAATTTTAGTGCATAGAGCCATCAGGAGTCTCCCTTGAGCCGATAACCAGAGTGTTGTCTTTAAATTGATCTTTTCTTTACATCCTACCATCTCCATAGAAATTTTGCAGATTCTTTCTGCAAAATTTTATAAAGTACAATGTTCCATGTCTACCCATATAGCTAAAACTCTCCAGGTCCTCAGCATTTTGTATCTCAATTATTATGACTTTTTTTTTCTCTGACTTTAACAAAATAATCTTCCAGGTTGGTATCATAGAATCATAGAATCGTGTAAGCTGGAAAAGACCTTTAAGATGATCGAGTCCAACCGTAAACCTAACACTGCCAACTCCACCACTAAACCATGTCCCTAAGCACCACATCTACACGTCTCTTAAAT
Organism: Phaethon aethereus; assembly: GCF_964289735.1. Classification (NCBI taxonomy): domain Eukaryota; kingdom Metazoa; phylum Chordata; class Aves; order Phaethontiformes; family Phaethontidae; genus Phaethon; species Phaethon aethereus. The sequence continues at coordinate 202,290,470 of NC_138575.1, forward strand.
ACCTGCAGGGATGGTGACTCAACCACTTCCCTGGGCAGCCTGTTCCAATGCTTGACAACTCTTTCGGTGAAGAAATTTCTCCTAACATCAAATCCAAACCTCCCCTGGCACAACTTGAGGCCATCTCCTCATGGCCTATCACTTGTTACTGGGGAAAAAAAGGCCAACACCTACCTCACTACAACCTCATTTCAAGTAGTTGCAGAGAGCAATAAGGTCTCCCCTCAGCCTCCTTTTCTCCAGAGTAAAATACCCTTTAAATTGCTTTGATAAAGATGTTTTTCTTACATCGCTCCTTTGAGTGTGTCATCTCTTCTTTTGTATCCCAACACTGGGCTCTCCTTGTTCTATCTGGCATAAGCTGCTTGTCTTCACCTTACAGCTCTTCCCTGGACTATCCCTGTGCAGCGCATCTCCAGACAGCCGAGAGGCAGACTCCCACTTCTCCTTGCCAGTGATGCTGGCCTTCATAACTTGCTGATTAAATTTTCAGGCAGAGGTCTTTGTGCTGATACCGTTGCAGTCCACAGTTGGGAGGTGTATTTTATACAGAGTTGAAAAGTTACCTCCTTGTTTTACTTTATATTCTTCCTTTAACCACCCTCTTTCTGTGACACACACAAAATTAGGGAGCAGGAATCCTGATCACTGCCTGTCACACTATTTTCTTAATTTCTTTTCCTTCCCTATTTGTTTCTAGCCATTTTTTTATCTTGTCTTATACTTAGACATATAAGCTAAAATAATGGGGTAGGAGTTCTTTCTGTTTGGTTTCAAATTTGTAGAAATCCTGGACTTGTTGTCTAGGAACACAATTCCAAGTTTTACAGCAATGCAAATAATAATTTACATTCTTGCAATGGCAGTAACCCTAAAACTTGTAAGCAAAACTAAATCTTTGAGTTTAAAGTATTTTTTATTTCCACAGTTTATCGTATGACTGTAGTACTTGTGCTGACTTACACATGATGCATGCAGGGTAATAGGATTACTAGCCCTATTTTGATGGAGAGGAAAGCTGAGATATGGAACCAGAGTGAGTTGGCAACAAGATCAGCATTAGACCTGTCTTTAGCTAAGACTTGTTCTCAGATTTTCAGACTCTTGCATTCAGCAATTTAATATTTCTAAACTCTGGTACTTAAAACTTAAGTTGTTAAGTCACTATCTGAGGTCAAATACAAATGCTGTTAGCTCTGCATAGTAATTTATCAGAAGTTATTGTTTATCTCTGAAGCTTAAGTAGATTCCTTATCTATCAATTAACTAAATATAAATTACAAAAAATAGTTTATCTTTGCACAGATAGGCATGTTTGAACTTCATTTTTTGGAGCAACTTCAGCATTATACAACGTTTAGCTCACAAGTTAAAAGTAGCCCAGTTATTTTGAAAAGTGATTTATAAAAAAGCCCTTTACTTTTTTTTTTCCCCCCCAAACATTATTGCAGGGCAGATGGTTCAGATTCTGTCGTTTAACCACCCTGGTTATGCACTATCTTTAGCTCATACGCTCTATTTTGACGCTATCACATCTTTGTGTTTGTTCAGGCTTTTCACTTAAAGTGGTATTTCAAAGGAAAACACTGGAATTTTCCTTCAAAAGGGGGGAAAATACTTTCACCTTGTAGAAAGGACATGTTCCTATTTAAAAAAAAAAAAAAAAAAGAAGCCTCCTCTTGGCGTGCTGCCCAGCAGTGCTATCAGCACAATCTAGCAGCTTGGCAGCTTTGCGTGTTGCCATGTTCCCCTTGAGAATTAGAGGGAAGCTATTCTCCGCCTTCACAAGCCTGCCAAGGGATGGAGGACTTTGATCCTTCAGGGTAACGTTAGAGTAGTTCTCCTCCCAGGTACTAAATGTGACAAAGCGCATTTAATTTATTTGCCTTTTAAATAAACATTGAATGTTTTCAGTGAGAATCCAAAGATTTAGGGTAGGCCTTTTATTAATACCAAATAAACCTTACTTTCTTGATTAGACATGAACATTGATGAGTCTCTGGATAGGGAATTTTACCTTCAGAGCACTAAAAACAGAAGTAAAAACTTTATTAAATAGTAATGTGGCTTACTTTAATAACCTATTTAATACGATGTTAAACTACATTTTTTATATTTATAAGATTTGATCTTTCAAGTCTTGCTATAAGTAATTTTTCCTTGCAAGTCATTTTTTAACTCTTTTATTTCAGGGTTGATATCTTATGCAGAGTACCTATTTTTGCTGACAATCCTTACGAGTAAGTATTATATTTTTAAAATACATATGCATAAATACTCAGCTACTAACAGCTTTCCAGGAACTTCTTCTGATATTTTTTAACTTCTAAATTTCTACGTTATAGTAAAACATAAAGAACTATTGTATATAGAGTGATAAGGCATTAATATAAATGGATATAACTTTAATTGATTGCAACTTACTTCCATAGTGTCATCACTGGTCCATAGCAGTACTTCAAAAATCATGATAATCCCTGCACCATGAGATCAGTAAAGTCTTTCAAGAGACTTTGAGAGAGGAGAGATATTGGTTACAGGACCACATAATAAGGGGAAGAAGAACAGTGGGGGAAGATAAATAATTTGTCTTCTGGGTGGTAGTTTTAGTCATTTTGGACAATGAGATGTTAATGTTATTGCCCATGCAGTGGTGTAAAAAGCTGTTGTGGTGTCTGAAAGGTTGTTGCCTGTTATTCATGTGTTCAGATATGCAATGGATGATATACATAAGCAGCAGACTTCTGCAGTGTCTTTTTGTTTGACTTTTTAATCCTTTTTTTTTTCTCTGTTCCTTTTGACTTTATTTCCTCTAAGTATTTTGCATGTATTTCTGCCCTCTCCTTTGCTCCCTTTGTTTTTCTCTATCAGACAGTCTTTTTAAAAACTTTTTTGTTTTGTACTTGCATTATCTGCAAACAGCAGGCATTTTTTGATTGTGCCTTGGAAGTGATCTTGGATTTTCTCAGTTTCCTCACCCATACTTACACTATGCCATGCTTGCCACCTCCCTGTGCAGTTCTGATGAAGTGTAGGTGATGCTGGAAAATACCGAGATTTGAGATAAGATGTGTGCGATGAGGATTACGCAGTGAGACCCATAGACCAGTAGTGAAGTAATTCACATGCGTGTCCATGTAATAGTCCGCATGCAGTCTTGCTTGACTGACTTGTACAGGTCTAACATTTTAAGCAAGGGACAAAACCAGGCATAGTAGATCTCATGGTATCAGTGGATGGGGAAAGGTGAGAAGGAATCAGTCATTCTTATCCCAATAGATTGTAGATGCTTGAGCCTCATCACTTCCATGGCTGCAAGGTCCATAGCAAGGGCTTAAACAAACTGACAAATTTTCCTTCCTCTAGAAATACACTCCGTCATGGTAGTGTTGGTCTCCAGAGTCCAGTCTTCACAGACAATGTCTGTCGGTAGACACCTCTCACACAGTTTAGGTAGGCCTTTTACAGCTTACATCATTTCTCAGCAGAACTGCATTGGTTTCTACTAGGAACTTCAACTAGTACACAATATTACGTAGTATATGCATATTAATATAACCTATTTACCATACAAATGTTTGTTTCACCAGTAGTGACTGTCCAGTGCTACACACAAGATTGAACATGAGTTCAAGTGCTTTTTAAAATCAGAAATAAGCGTCTAGCCCAGTTAGAAAGCCAATTTAAAAATATTTATGGCAACTCAAAGAAGAGGGATTTTTTTTTTTAAAAGCACAACCACATTATAACTTCAGAAGAATAGCTTGCTTAAAGTTGCAGAAATATGTGCCAAAGATTCTATTTCCTTAAAAATCTGTGGCAGCTGAAAGTAAATTCATGCTGATTTATTGGCTGAAACAATTAGAAAATTGAGGCAGTATCAGAGCAAGTTGTTCCACTTCTCCAGATAATCAAGTAACATTATTTTTTACAGAATTTATATAGGAATGTATTGAACTGCAAAAACAAAGGCACCTTTTGATGCAGGATAAAAATGCAGTGCTAACATCGCTGTTTTGGTTGCACAGAGGGTTATCATACCGATCAGTTTGAAAGCAAATGTCAACAAGTGTTAGTGCCTCTATCTTTGCCTAACAAGTATCCCATGTCAGTCAGCCCCCAGTTACACAACATGTCTCTCTCACTAGTGAGAATTAACGTGAAATTTCTTAAAGCAGCCATTAATATTTAAATATCTTCTTCTAAGTCACCAACAGAGCAATAGGGAAACAGGGAAAGAGTGACCATGTTTCCAGAGTCCCAGCTGCCCGTCATACAAAAGCACCATCTGTAACAACACTGAACTTGAAAATGTAATTCTTTGGCAGACAAAGGCTTTATTTTGCCCCCTGTGATCTCCTTTTCTCTTTCTGTATGCCTTGTATCATTGTTATCTTTTTTTTTCCAGTGCTGTACTGAATTTCATTTCCAGCAATTGGTTAATGGAGCTTCTGGTGAAGGAGCCCAGGAACTGAAATTGTCACCTTGACTCAAAGCTTCGTTTCCATTAGCCAGTCACACAGCTTGGTCAATGTAGGAATGGTTGCAGGGGAAGCACCTAAGTCTACCTGCACTCACAGCTAAGATGAAGCTCTTCTGTTCAGATTTTGGAATTTTGCCTGATTCTAATTAAATACAAATCTATCTGAGGTAGTCTTTGAACTATGCTTATTTTACGAACACATACCTTTGGGGTTACATCATATCAGATAAGTATGTCATCTCTGAACAGTATAAGCAGCTTTAGGTCCTATATTTTCAGTAACAGCTCTCTTATCTGAAAATTGCAACACAGATGGTATGAATTACTATTAAATGCATCAATTACTTTTATTCTCTAAATGTGTTATAGGATAGGCTTTTTCTTGCTTTTGTACTAGTAATGCAAATTTAGTGTGTGGCATTTCCATGGAAAGGAACCCAGTTTTGATTATTACAACCCAGTTGCTGGGGAGGACCTCTGCTATGCAGTTGCAACAGTATTTATAAAATATCCCTGCATCACCAGGTTGCTCCACAGAGAACATTAGTTGGCTGCTGAAGATGTAGTTATTACTAAAATGTAAAAATAGTACTGTCTTTAACCGTCTTGTTATGGCTTAAAAAGAACGGGATATTTCTTTAATTTGTTCCCTTTGCAGAAAGATCCTCTAAATATAAAGCAAGACTTAAAACTTTACAGGATGGAGCTGGAAGAATATATTTCCAAAAGAAAAACTTTGAAGGCATTGGAGTTTTTTAGAGATACTGCTTCACTGCCCTCATGAGTCCAACATTGTTCTTGGAAACATGAATATATTCTAGAGACGTTAAGTCAGTGGCTTTCATATTAATGCCTGACTTGACTGGGTTGTGGAATTAATTCACCTGCTCCAAAAATCACTGGAATAAGTTCTTGCTACTGCAGTGAACTGTAACTACATTTCAGCAGCACGCTGCTCCTGTGTGGGCTTGCTAATGAGCGAGGCCACCTCCTGTAAGCAAAGTAAGATCAGGAAATTGTGGGAAGGAGCTCAAAACACACTGTGTTTTTATAGCGCCTGCAAGACTCAGAACTCATTACATTTTTTGTGTTGAAAAGAAACATCCACTCGGTGAAGGAAATGCAGGGTAAAATTGTTCAAAATTCCTGAAAAAATCAGCTTGATGGCAGTCATACAAAACGTGCTTTTGTCCAAAAAGGCCAGAAAGAGTGGCATATTACTTCTCAGTAACATTTGAGTACATTGTTTAGAGAGGGAGGAGAAGGGAAGGAAAAAAAGGCCTGGGGCTAACACAGCGGGAGCAGGAGCCGAGCGAGGTGGCCGCGATTACAACATCAGTCTGTTTGCTAGGGAAGACCAGGGAAGACTCCAAATCCTGGCATACAGTAATGCGTGCAAGGAGTACCTGAGGAGTACACTAGCTCTTTCATGCCATTTGGGAGTAATTACTGATTTCTCAAGGCACTTTCCAGTCTTCTCACCTGAAAAAGAGCTCTAATAAACAAGGCAGAGCTAGACTTCAGAAGTGACATGGGATTATGGAGACAGTTATAGCGAATATCTAAGACCAGGACAGTAAGACATACAATCATTTTCACAATCATTGGGATCAGATGGACATTCATGGCTGTACTTAGGCACTGCTGGCATTTCGTGCTTTGCCATTGCATTAACTATCCCTTGAAATGGTAGTAAAAAGGTGTTTAAAAAGTTTGCTTATATTGGAGGAATTACATATGGTTTACTGGAAATGTCATGTACATGCATAACAATGGAGAATTGAACCATGGGCAGTATTCCTTTTGCATTAAATAATTAAGTACGTGTGTGTGTGTGTTTACAATAAAGTTCTTTCGCAATTTGTTGCAGAACCCCAGACTGGATTTCAAATTGCCTTTAAAATGTTGGATACAGATGGCAACGAGCAAGTTGAAAAGAAAGAATTTTTTAAGGTATGTGTGTTTATATGCGTATTAATTCCAACGCATTTAAATAGTTCCATGGGTTATATTTGCTAAATGAAGATTCATTAAAATCTCCAAGCCTGTTTTTCAGTCCAATCTATGATCACATACTTACTACTTTATATGAAAGGAGCATATACCAAAGCATTGCTATAGAAGTACTTCGTAAATCTGAATCCACTTTTATAAATGTCACCTTTGACTTGTGTCTAAAGATCTGTTACTAGGAAGGTAGTTGGTGTACATCCCTTAATCCCATGAACTAATTTAAATAATCATCAGGAAAAGTCTTTTATTTTCTAAATATTTTGAATAATTTTTAAAATTTGCCATCCTCTCTTGTTTTTTATTAGTTTTGTTTGCTATTACACAGGGTTTTTAGCAATTCACACTTTGGAGAGTAACAGCAGTTTTTCCCATGTTTTGTATAAAATATGGGGGAGACAGGCAGATGCTTTCAAAATGAAGAAAATCTTGCTCTGATGTTTTAAAGAAGAATAGGCTTCATTATATCACTTATTCAACTTTTAAGTATTTAACAGGAGGCTGGTAACTAAATACTTGTTGTCAAAACTCAAATGTAAAGTTAACAAACATAGTTTTTAATAGACTCCGTCAGCCTAATTCAGATCCTTCATTCACATTGGAGGTAACTAGAGAGACCGTTTTACAAAAAACTGAAATGGCTACTACAAAGCAAATTATTTCCTGTCACTAGGATAAAGTTAAAGATGATCATTAATGCAAGAACTCTAGAGAACCAAAACTAAGAATGTAAGACTTTAGGTAAGAATCTAAAACTTAAAGATGCACCTGTTGATAGAGAAGTTACCAAAAATTTATTTGCATGTACTTTCATAGCCTTAAACTCTGAATTAATGATACTATAGCTGTTAGCTTGTGCTTTGCACTGATAGCCATTTTTTCAGTGAATTCTCTTAGCAAGATTACAATTGGTGAGTTGTACTTAAATATATTTAAAAATATTTTTAAAATACTTTTTGACTTAGTAGTACTATTTGAAAATAATACTTGAAATTAGACCATTTCCCAAGACAATGTTCCCAGAAGCCCCTAACTGAGCCTGCAGATACCCTGCCCTCATTTGTAGCTGAGGAAAATCTTTTAAGCTTGAAGAATTTGCTCTGTTAAAATTTAATTATTCTGCTGATTAAAAAAAAAAATCAAATTCTAACAAAAGCCTTTATTTTTAACCTACGAAACCTGGTACAATTCGAGTGAATTTTTATCAGAGTAGCAGTACCCTGATCACTGAAACATGTCTGTATCCTGGTTTCGGCTGGGGTAGAGCTAGTTTTCTTCCTAATAGCTGCTGTAGTGCTGTTTTTGGATTTAGTATGAGAATAATGTTGATAACACACTGATGTTTTTAGTTGTTCCTAAGTAGTGCTTATAGGAGGTCAAGGACTTTTCAGCTTCCCATGCTCTGCCAGCGGGGAGGTGCACAAGAATCTGGGAGGGGGCATAGGATCGGACACTGAAGGAGGGTGAGATCCAGGATTTCCCAGTAGCTTCAGTGCCCTTTGCTAATATATATGAATGAATGTTTAGGAAAGGAGTTCTTGCATGCAATTCCATGTTTTGAAGGAGAGAGGTGCTCCGTACCTTTTCCATTTCTGTGCACATTTTCCTCCTTTCTGGTAGGAGTTAAAAGTCAGTCCCTTCCCAAGAACAAGACTCTTTGTTCTCTCTCCTCCCTATTTCTTTATATTCAAGTCAGTCTGTTTTTAATTTCTGCTTCATCCATGTTTCAGTGGTAAACATTCACAATACAAGAGACATTTCAGTATTGGGGCCCAGAATCACAGCAATCTGTATTTTGAGGTAGACACCTGCATGGATTTGTTGCTTTGCCCTGCAACTCTAGGGTGAAGAAGATGTAGTAGAAATGGCATATTCATAGATGTTAGTTGCCATCCTTTAATCAGCCCCTGCCAGAGGGCAAAGAATTGTTTCTCAGAGCCATATTATCTGCATCTTTTTGAGGACAGTACGATACTTCTGTGTGCTCTGCAGTTCCAAGACATGAGACTTGGTGAGGGGGGTTTCCAGACATGTGCACATAATAACCCATGCACATTAATCTGAGACCTCCCATCAAGAATAAGGCTACCAAAGATCCCGAAATCCCCAGCAAGTGAGGAATTTCCCTAACTCTGTCCTGATGAAAGATTTCTAAGTAGAATCAGTGACAGTTTGAAACTATTGGAATGGAGGTAGGGTAACTGTGATGGCACATGCAAGAGCTATGTGATTTAGACTGTCTAAATAGACTGTCGTTATACACTTGTCCTGGACAGTAGATACCACAAAAAAACTTGTAGAGGTTTATCTAGGACTGAAGGAACCAGCAGCCGACACTGTCAGCAGTTGTGGTGGTTTGGGACAGGACACCTCTGCAGTCCGAGAACATGCACAAGCAGTAACTTCTCTTAAACAACAGAAGATGCAAAATCACCTTTATTTTTTTTAAGACTGACATAGCCTTTCTGCCACCTCTTGTCTTCTTCAGAAAAGATTACTTCTTGGTATGTCTTCAGTAAAGAGGCATCAGTTCTGCGTAATAGGTCTCATTATCTTTGAATTAGCCATTAGTATCTTCCAGTGATGAACAGATAAATATTAAATACAGATAAATGTTACATGGAGCAGTTGAATATTAGAGTCCATTTCTCAAGGGCAGAATTCTTCTCCCTCTGTGAGTAATTGCTGCACTGTGCTGGAAAAAATCCGCAAACTACTGGAAACAGTTTCAAGCACTATAAGGATTTACATACAGTGTAAGAAAACAATCAACTAAATCTTCCAGAACACATGTGAAAAAAAATTACACTGTGTGTCTGTGTTCTTTAGTAGTCTCTGCAGACTTTTTTAAGAGTCATTTAAAAATAAAATCCAAAAGAAAAACTCTTCTTTTCTCTTGTTTGGAAAGTATTTATGGTTGTATTTCTTGTGTGTGAGCAGAAGGTGGATTTTTCAGGTAAGAAAAAAATGTACTTTTTCAGTGAGAATATGGACGAGCAGTTGTGTTTTTATCCAGAGCTCTATATTGCTATTTTGCCATGAAGAACTTCATAATGCTTTTACTGTACTAGTCAATTGTTTTGTAAATGATGAAAAATTAAAAGAATTGGAGAAGCTTGGAAGGACTGGTACCATTTAATTGTCTTGTTGCAGTATTTATTTTGATAAATACTATCAATGCATGCCATTTAAAAATAATAATAGGAAATAACTATCCTGAGGAGCTCAAAAATGAGGCTATAAAAAAACCAGAACAGGTGAATTAGTCAAAATTTGAAAGTCAAGGGAAGACCTTTGGCAACACAAACAGCAGTTTTTCCCTGCTCGCTACTTACAAGCTCCTATTGCTTCTCTGAACAACATAACAAAAAAAGTGAAAAAATAAAGCCCTAAGAAGTGGTTTGAAAACCCCACAAAATAACGGCTGTGTCATGGATTTTTTTCCCCAGTTTGAATGGACAGGGTGAGGAATCACTCAGAAATGTTTGAGAAGCAAAGCAGCAGCTTTGAAAACCCTGATCTTTAAAAGCTTCTTTCCTAAAGTCTCCAAATCCAGAGTGTTCGGTGTTAAGTCCATATCTATACCTGAAAGATAATAAGTCCCTTGTTCTTTCATTTTTGCTGTCCTTTTGAGGATTCACGCAAATGTCTGTGAAAGGTAGGTATACCTTGTGCTATGTTAATCACTCATTCTTGTGGCAGTGTTGACCTCCCAAGCTAAAATACAGTCGAAGAAACCTTGCAGCTGAGTTATACTTGAGGTCCTGCAAATTAATGCACTTTCGATATTACCTTCAAGCTCTGTTTGGGACAGTGGAAGTTGTGTTTTTAAATGTGACTCATTTCAGTACTTCTAAAAATCATCTTAGCTAACACATTCAAGATTCTTTTATTTGTAGGGTGGAGGGGAAACTCAAACCACATTCTCCTTAAAGCTAGTTCTGAAAATACATTTGCTTATTTAATTAAATTATTCTTTGTTGTTAGTTGTATACTACCTCATTTGAACAGGTATGTTTTTCAAGTCTAGAGAATCATGTCTGTAGCATAACTATGTAAAGCTGTCTAGGAGGACAGCGTGAATATGACGGGATAATTTTTATTTTCCAACTGACCCTTGGTGTTATACCCCTGAGTTTCAAAATCTTATGGAGTGAATGCTGAGCTTTTAGTGCAAGAAAATCTGTTCTAAAAATAGGGTAAGCGCTGGACTGCAAGAGATAGATTCATATGCTCTGCTTGGCTATATTAACCACAGTAGATAAGACATTCCTGGGAAAAAGTGTGTCTGAATAGCAAAATATCCTCAAGTATGCAAATATTTTGTCACGACTAAAGAACCTCGCAGAAACATAATGACTTTATAATTAAGAAAAGGTGAAATTAATGCAAGTTTCTGAAAAAGGAGGCTCTTGTAAGACCCAATTTGTAATTTTCCTGTGGTTTTTTTCATGTTTTAACAAATACAGCTACAGAGAATCATTGGGAAGGAAGATGATTTGAAAACAGCTGGAGACGAAACAGTATTTCGGGTATGAAATAGAGATATATTTACAAAAGCATTGTCGTATTTCCTGTGAACTTTGGGTTTTTTTCAGAGTTTTTAGGTAAGTGTATAAGCATCAGTATTAGTGCTTTAATTAAATGAAAGTGCATGATTTGTCAGCTATTTTCTAACTGAACCTCCTGATGAAATGTATGCATTTCATGTATTTTATTACTGTGTGGTCACTCCATTAGTTTCTGTAAGCCTCTGTTTCAAAGTAACACTCTTCTATTTATGAAAAACTCAGAAAAAACTCTGTATCACCATATGAAAAGATGGCTTTCCAAATAGAAATTGGTATCTTAAACTTACTGAAGTGCTGCTGTTGCAGTAATACCAGCTTATTCTGAGTTAGTTCGAAATGTAATTGCTGTCATTGAGGTGACAAAGGCAAGGATTACTTTAGTTAGGTCTGCTTCCAGAAGGAAATGGCTTAGATGCAGACCAGAAGAAGAGACAGTCTTAGAGGATGAACTTCTGACTGGGTTAGAAGTTTCACTGGATTGCAGACCGTTAGCAAATGGCAAATACAGCTCGTCAATGAAAGGAGCAGGTAAATTCCTGCTCGCTTCTGGCTGTTTTCCCCAAATCCTGCCAGTGTAACCTACCTTCTTCTCTGAGTTGAGTCTTTGCTAGCTGCCATGTCTTCTTCGGCCTCTAGTTAGCACAGAGACAAGATATTATGTAGCCTGGATGAGACTGAATGAGACTGAAAACAGAAAGGGGGAAGTCCTGAGCATACTGAAAACACCTCAGAAGCAGCTGATGAACCAGGGCAAAGGAGGGGGAGAGTACAGATGGATTATCTCCCGCTGTTACTATAAGGCGCTGCTTGCATCAGCAGCACAACTTTCGTTGTGTGCTTAAATTGGATAGTGTAGCTGAAGGATATTTTTCTTATCACAAACTTCCTTTCAGTTGTAAACTGAAAATGGGTAATTAGGCACGGGGCAGCGACTGCTCATGTTGGGAGCATTCAGTAAGAAATTTATACAGGGCTCTGCTGTATAAACCTATAAACTGCATCAGCAGTTTCTACAAAGGGTTGGTCCAGCTTGTGTTCTTTACTTTTTCACCTGCCTGGGGAAAAAATGGAAATGGCAGTATTGCGAACACCTTTAATATTTACTAGGCATAAACAAAAACTGTCTTCTGATGCATAAAGGTTTTGCTCCCTCAATATGCATCCAGAGTTCAGTTAAAAATTGTTTGACTGACTAATAACCATCTCCTTTCTTGAATCTTTTCATCAGTCACCAGATTAAAATACCTAGGATTAATAGGGTTGTCTGCTCCTCAAAACCAATTTCAATTGAGACTTAACTGCCATGACAGTGAAAGAAAAAGGATCTTTATTCTGCATGAATGCACAGCTATAGTATAACATTTCCAGAGAAACTTTGATACAGTTGGACAGATTTAACTATAAACACATAAGCTTATTGGGTGCTGATTAAATACCTGAGCCTGAATGTGTCTATTTTGGGTTTTGTCTTGCTTCAGATTTTGTCTTCAGAATTCTCCATTGCGAAAAATCTGAAGTTATTGTAACCAGAACATATTATTTAATACGATTTTGTAGCAGATTATAAATGGATTTACAGTCAGTTCAAAAGAAGAATTAAATAGCTCTGGGAAGTACAGCTATCTTGAAATTCTTCTGGTCTCTATATTTCTACTTGGCAAAGTCCAAATTACTGCTTTTCTTCTAATTTTTATTTTCTTTCCTGTCTCTGTCTCTCACAAAAGAAGTTGATTATCTTTATAAGCAGTGAATCTGACTATACAATGTAGTCAGTGCATATGTTTTTACCTCTTGTTTTTAATAATTATGACAGTCATAGTATTACTTTCCAGCTAAGCAGATAAAGCATAAAAATACAGTTTTTAAAATATCTGTGTTCTTTGAAAGCTGAGATACTGCAACTGAGATACTACTGTTTCATGTTTGGGATAGTTCTGTATTTCCACAACACTTTCAAAATTTGCATGTGAGTTTGCTGTTTTTTTCACAGTAATCCCAATCTCTGATACCAGATGGAAAATGTCACTGACTTATGAAAATAAGGTATAGCTGGTAGTCTGCAACTTTATTTAACCACCAGGTATATCCAGGTATGTTCCAAGTCCAGTATGTAGACAAAGGTCCCAGTTATTCATTTACTGTATGGCGATGCCACTTAATACCCATTGAGATACTGTATTAGGAAAAGAAAAAGCAGTTTGGTTGCTGTGCTCCCAGGGTGCTTGTATCTCTGCCTCTTTTACTGAGACTTGCACATACACGTCTAAAATTCAAGATTTCACCACTAGCACTGGCCCTTGAATGGGATTGCAGTGGACTCCGTTATCCAGAGAAATATATTTCAGTTGAGGGATTTTCTTTTTCCAATATTATAATTGATGCTGGAAGAAAAGCCAGAAAATCTGCCCAGCCTTAGCCGGCCCAGTCTTTTGGGAAGTTCCTTGCTGACTTTTGCAGAGCAGGCAATCTGATTTACTCATGGCAGAGGCATGCATGCACACAATGAAGGAGAGATGCAGGCAGACGTACAAGACTGGCAACCTGGTTCTTTCTAACTAGACTGGAGAAATCAGTGCAAAAGTCAACAGAGTCAGTGACTATCTCATCTCACCCATCTTCCCGTAGGCCAAAGGAAATGCTGCACTTGGCTTCCTAGCACAGCTGTTCTGCTTCACTTGAGACATCCAGCTGAGTGTTTGGCCATGCTTTGCAGAAGAAGAGAGGCAGAATCCTTTCCTGAAGGTGGTGTAGGGTGTTGGAGAAAAGTGCATGTGCTAGAACAGTTTGGTGTGTTTTGAAAAAGGTGTTGCCCAGTGAACAGCTTTTGTCTTAATGCCCTGAGCTCCTTAAAAGGGTACTGTAATAGTGATATGTGCACTAGCATTCTGGGAGTGAAAACAATGCTAATGGTTGCAGATATCTACTGTACAGCCCACTCGTCTAGACCAGGGACTTTGCTCTTGAGTGCTTCAATTTAGATTAATGAATTATCAAGTAGTTTCAACACCTCTAATTTAATATGCTTTGTGCAATGGCTAAACTTAGAAGTTAATTTTAGCTATTTTTAGGAAAGGAATGACGATACAGAATGTTCTATATTTGTTCTTAAAATGGAATTCATGTTGGGAAATACGTGCATTGTCTCATTTCCAAATGATTAAACATATGCTTCTGGATTCCATAATGAACACATTGTCATACAAAGCATCTCATTTACATGTTTTTTTTAAAACATTTAACTCGTACTTGGGGACACAGCCATTAATCTCTTTTAAACAGAAAAATTTTGAACTAAAATTGAGTCTGATTTAGAAGCAGTATACTTTTATACACACACATGGATATTTTCATATTGATTGTGTATCAGTTGTTTTAAGCTCTCTACTTTTCTTTCTTCATTATTCATTCACACATTTATCACCGCTTAGCTGGTCAGCACAAGGTTTTACACTTGGACCGTCAGACATTGGAGCATTGTGATGCATCTCCTCCGGCACAGAGACTGTGCGGGCCATCATAACCTGCCCATCTGCTCCCTAGAACTTCTAATTAACTTGAAGTTTTGTACCCATAGCTTCAAAGTCTGTAAAGCCCTGGGCCCAGAATGACTGAAGACTGCCTAAACTGAAGGGAGAAGGATGGTAGTTGACAGCGATGCTCTTCTAGTGCAGTAATACAGAGGTGCAGCATATCTGTGCAGCACATTGAATTTTGCAAGAATCTGGTCCAAGACTAAAATTAATATCCCTCCCCAAAAGAGTGTGTCATTAATCTTGTCACCTCTCAGTTCATATGGAATGCACATTTTTTTCTTGACCTGTCTTCTCCAACTTAAATGTGTATGTTTCCTATCAGCAGATTAACATTAAATTCTGTTGAAAAGCTTTTAGATACTTTAAACCAAGGAGTATTGCAGTGTTCCTGCATGTTTTAAAGGAAGCATTCCAGGCAGGTAAACCCCATAAAGAACCAAGCTGTGTGGCATTAAAATATTAAGCTATTAAAAAACTGCTGGGTTATTGTTTACCTCATGGACAAGTACATTATTTTATTTTTCCACGTGATCTGATGACATTATAAGCTGAAGAGAGACAAAGAAACGTGCTTTCTGGCATCTTTCTAGGTACCTGTTTTGCTAGTACATCGAATTTGGCTTGTATAGCAAAAGTCTCTTCCCCCAAGGAATTCATCTGGAAGCGTGCTGTGGTCACAGTAACATTCCTTTCCATTGCACAGATGTGTGAGGCAAGGCTACCCCTTTAGTCTCTGCTACTTAACCTAGTCTGAAGTGCTTTAAATTGTATAGGTAGAGAAGCCAGATAGCAGTGTGGGCTCCTGACAGGCCAAGGAAAACACACGATTTGGCTTTGCACTAACAGCTCTAGTCCTTGATCCAAACCAGTATGAATCTGGTTGTAATCTCTGATGGCTACCTAGTGTATTTGCTTGTAAAATTAATTGGAGTAAACTGGAAATGGTGCACGTAAGCCTGCACACTTGGCATTTTGTGATAACTGAAACTTGGCGTGGCAGCCTGAACGTGGACTACTGGGGATGTGTTCGGACAGCGGGGTGCGGGAATTCGACTCCTCATGAACTGTGTCCATGCTCGCGCCGAGAGCAAGGAGGTTAATGTGTGCTGAGAATGGGTGTGCTCTGCCTTTGAGGCCAAGTCCATGTTAATCAAAAGAGCGTCCGTCACTGAACATCATCCCTCCTGAGGGGGTCTGAATTCTTGTGAGGGGCTGTCCCCAACTGTGTACAGAAGCCACTTTTCCCGGCTGGCAGCAGTGCACTGGTCAGGCAGCCTCAGGCTTCGCAGTGCAACAGTGCCATTCCCTGACTGCTTGATGCAGTCCCTCTCAACCTGCTGGCAGCAAGACTAGTTTCAACCTGTTCATATTTTTTTTCATGAAGTACCTCCTACAATGTCTGCTCCCAGATTAGCTTTAGCCCACTTGGCTGGAAACCGTTTTTGTTCTGTACCTCCTTGTGAATTGATGCGGAACCGTGGGTGACGCACTGAAAGGTGAGGATGTCCATGAAGTTACATCTTCCTCCTTGCTAAAGGCACTGACAGTACAGCATAGCAATTCCATGGCATTAGTTGTCATGAAAAAACAATTCATCTCTAGGTAATGGGAATGCTGGGTGTCGTTGAATGCTGGATATAAGCTTTTTAATTGCTTAGAAAACACTCCATCGGATTTCTTCTCAGATATTGTCTGTTACACCCTCTGTAGAAAGAGAAACGTGCAGTTTACCCTATCTGTATCAGACCTGATGTATTCTTGAATCTTGCCTTGTAAGAAAGTGTCTTGCAAAACATTAAAACTTTAGTATGGATTTATGTGATAAAAGCTGATTACTCAAAAAATGATGTATTGTTCATTCTGGCATCCACTTGAGGCTGCCTGGGCTTTGCTAAAAAAGACTGCTTTTGGAGATCTGGATCTCCTGGTCTCACTAGCTTGCCTGTTCTCAGTTCTTTTGACTAGCTGTACCTGGCAAGATTAATTTCATAATGGATACATTTTTTAAACCTTCTTCCCAGAACTGAGTTGTAGGATATATCCCAACGCCTTGGAGGCTCTCAAAATGATAGAAAGGTTGATGGTCTTGAGCAGTGTTTGAGGCTAGGCTGCTTAGATTGAAGTCTACGTTGCTTCCACGGATAGGAGCCTGCCATGATGAATTGACTGACCTAGCAGATGAAAAACAAAGAACATCAAAGAAGTGGGCTCAGAAATATTTGCAAAGATTTAGTCTTACCTTTGGAAAGACTTGGGACATCACTAGCAGACAGAAACTAAGATATTGTTGTCCTCGACCCTTCTCTCTTTTCTGCCTCTGTTCTTCATCTATTCACTCTCCTTCTATCTTAACAAAAAAAAAATTTCAATCCAAAATATATATTGTTTCAATAAAAATTGTAAAAATAAGACATTGAACAGCAAATACCATCTCCAGGAAGCGAGTAAGAGAACAAGGAACATATTACAGATTTTAATCATGATGAATGCTTTCCAGTCATGCCTCAGGCAAATTCTGCAATGAAAGGTAGTAAGAATCTAGAGACAGTAAGTCTATTAACATTTCAGATGAGTTTTGAAAATCAGCTAGGTACATTATTCTGAAAATCCTGTCTCACTGTGTGATAAGTTTCTTCTCAGTGGCGCTTGTTGCTACTTGCTGCAGTATCAGGTCCTAAATGTCAAAAGCTCAGTGAGGAGCTACAGGATTAGGTGGGTCTGTGCCCGTGACTCAGTGTTTGCAGCATCAGGCTTCTATGTTAACAGTCTGTGTAATGTAATAAGGAAATAAATGTTGTGTTATCTGATCTTGCTTAAAAAGGAATAATTGCATAATTCAGCAGTTCATGGTGCTTTTGAAAAGTGTACAAGGTGTTAACATTACTCTAGGAACACAAGCTTATGTTTGTAATATGTACACACGTGTTCATTAAATCATATAGACTTGTGTGGCATCAGAGCTTGGTCTTCGGGGTTCTTTGTGTGAACCAAGGGCCCCAGGAACATGTCTGAGCTCCCCAGTTGAGATACATGTCGCTGCCCCATCCTGTGCTTGTATCAAGATCAAACTCAGAACATCACCCTCCCTTCTCCACTCTGTGCCTTGGCTTTCTGTAAAGCACACAGCCCAAAAGGGTTCTGTGCTGCACCCTGCCCAGGCTGAAGCCACCAGATACACCAGAATACAAACTTTCACTCAATTTAGATAGTAGCTCTGTGACTCAAAGCTACCAGTCTGGTCCTTTTTACAGCTCCAGGATTAGGTTACCATTTCATTCTCATTGCCAAGAGAGACATTCCAAACGTTAAGTTATTCTTTTACCTAAGCTCAAGGAGGGTGAGGTGTTGGAAATATTAATAGAGCTCTCATTATCTTCTAACAAAGATTTGTCATGTCGGTACTAATTTATACAGTTCAGCAGCAAAAGCTTCTAATGATTCTGTGGACAAAAAGGAATTATGTACTAACATGTACTTAAATTTAATAGCATTAACTCTAGGAAAAGCAATTTTTTGAAATTTTACCCTTAAGCTGTAGTCTCTGTGGTCTGCTCTTGCATATTCTGTTTTAAAGAAATGTACTGTTTTGTAGTTTTAAAATACATTTAACTCTCACTAACATAGCGTTTGGACATCTGCCAATTCCACGTTGGAATTTCAGCTGGTAAAGAGGGTAGCCAACAAGTAGGTGCATATTTGTTTTAAATCCAGGGGTAGGCTTTGTCATCTTAGATAAGATGATATAGGTATTGTTTGTATGTCTTCTAGCTTATAACTAGAGAAACATGAATAAAAGAAAAAAACTTTTTCTGTTGCAGACTTAGTTTTTAAAAGGTTATTTTAAACCTCATTTTTCAGTTTGTTTTCAGGACAGCACTGATTTTAACATGAAGTAATTAATTTGGAAGCCTTAAATTGCATAATCATGAGTTCAGTTTTTAAAATTACACCAACAAATTTATTTCTTGCATTTTTCAAGTCGCTTTTAAACATGTAAGCAAAAAACACAAAAAGGAGATTAGAATCTCACTGCAATGAGAAATGTGTGGATTCTTCTCTGTTTCTTCTTAGAAAACTTTGTGTTCTGACATAAATAGTTTGGGTTTGAATTTCAAATAAGCATACATTAATGTTTGACTTCTGACTTTCAAAAAAGCATATACTAATGTTTATGCATCAATCTTCACAGTAATCTGAAGTGTTTAAACTTTAGAAGGATGGATCTTGTGGGTATTTAAATTTTTTTTGCCTGCAGTTAAATGGTAAAGTTCAATAAGTACAGTATGTATATAGCTTCAAAAGTTGGGTTTTTTCCTAGGTTCACTCATACGTATGTCGTATCACTGGCATTAGTGAATTGTAGCTTGCAGTAGAAATGAGGAATGTTACTTCTTTAACTATAAAATAACTGTGTCACATATGCAGTAAGCATGAAATACACAGTGGACTAATGGGCCTTGTTATTGATGATGCTGAAAGCTAAATAACCATTAGTATTAAATCTTATGAATAGAGTCTTGTCTTTCATCTTAGCTCTTCAACCAGATAAAAGACACAGAGGCTATTTAGATGTCATAAGAATAGTTTGTTGAAATCCCTCCGGACTTACAAAAAAAAAAAATCTCTTCATGTTGCTTAGTGTTGCTTTCAAAGAAATGCCAGTACGCTAGTGCTGAAAGAAGAATAGAACAGAAATCCAGCGTTATGTGTGGTTTTAGGCTTCTTAAAGATGCTGTTGAGTTGAAATAATGTGCATCCTTTTTCTGCAGAAATCTCTTAATCAGATTTTTAAAATATCTAGAAAAGTCACTAACACTGAAAATTTGCAAGAAGCCTTGTAAGACTATGTTATAATAGAGCACTTTGAATATTTGTATTTTTCTAGTTTTGTTTCTTAGACGATCATGAATGTTTTTAAATGGCTGTATCAAATTAGAAATATCTGACTAAAAACTTTTTTATGAAGATGTTAACTTTACTTAAAGCCTCTATTCACCTAAGCATAAAGGTTTTTAAAGATTTAACTGGCAACCCTCTCAGTTCGAATAATAAAATACACTGATCGTGGTTGTAAATTGTGCTCATCTTCCATACAGATGTATGTGTAAAAAATGTACTCCTCTTTCATACAGAATATTTAGAAGCAGAACATACAATACACTGTTGCCAGTTGATGTGAAAGAACTCTTCAGCTCTGAGATCCTGTGTGATAGCTTTGGGAACAGTAATTAAATTGCAAGTATCTCTTGTGAAATTCTAGTTAAAATAAATATTTCCAGATTTGTGGTGAATAAATAGTAATAATCATACAAGGCATAATAATTAATCATGCATTTTTTTTGTTTTATAGGGAGCAGAACTGGAAAGCTCTGGTGTTAATACCATGTTGCTGGTACATTTCTTTGGAAAAGAAGGAAAGGAAAAACTTCGCTATTCTGAGTTTTTCAGGTATTTTTTTCAGCTAGGCAAGCCTAACAGCAACCAGTCCTGTTCCTACCCCTTCTACTTTGCACCAGCATTGGCATTAATCTGACCTCACACTGTGCTGGTTCAGAAAGTTAAGCAGGTAATCAAGCAGGAGATTATTCATGATTTTTCCTGTTTAAATTTCTAGTTTAGCTCCTTGAGTCTGTTGTCTGCAGGAGGAGTTGAGCACCATGAAAACTCCAAAGCAGCCATGGGCCTGGAGGCCGTAAGGGTTGAGACTACCATTCTTGGCAACTGTGCAATAGCATAGCAATTGATCATGACAATATGATTCACGAGTATTTTCTTTTTCTTGATCAAATCACCAGAAGAGTGACTTCTAATCAATCAAAGAAGCTTTTCTGAGCTGAGACACCCCCCTCCCCATTACAACTGTCATGGTAGGCTACAGGCAACTTCTCTGCTTCTTTCAAATTCCAGCTTCTGTTGAAACTTTACCTGTGCCTTTTCCTTTACCCTTTGAATTACTTTTGTAATGGCACTATGCAGATACTTCGTGGCACTTATGTCGGAACTGGGAATTAAGTTATGGCAAACACCACATCAGACTGAAACTGCTGTGTAATACCAAGTGGCCATTACTCCTGGAAACGTAATGTTGTATACTCATCTATTTCACCATAAGCTTTGCAAAATCAGAAGTTAATAGAAAGTTCTAAGACTAGTGTAGGGAATCATTCAGTTTATACATCATATACATGTCAGAAGGATGGTGTAATCCTTGTCTACATTGGAGTAGGAAGTTCTGCTGTGGTTGCTCTTGACTTGAAAACCCAACCAGGTATCAGCTGTTAGTGTTTAATTGGATGAGATTCTTTCTTCCAGTGCTTATTTCAATCAGTCGTGATGACCACCACCTACACAGTATCACAATTTAACTGGTTAAAACTCTCTATTACTTGGGAGATCAATGTCTCCTGTTAGTATGAACTCCAGACACAGCTTGCTATGTGAACTTGGGCCTAGAAGCCTAATGCACAGTTTCTTTGAGATAAATGGAAGTGCCTAAATACCTCTGTGAATCTTGACACACATCTTGTAGCACCACATCCAGAGAAGGTTATCTACATCAGTATTACCTTTTGTACAAAAATAATCAGTCATTTACAGACTGCAAAAATAAATTGGGATAATATGTTTTTATTCAACTTATGTTCAGAAGAAGAGGAATCTGTCAGCCCTCTTAAAAATGAATGTTGTTGCAATCAGTGGAGGTTTGGAGAAAGCCAGAATAGAAAAGGAAGAGTGACAATTTTTCTAACACTAAAGAGCATTCGGCTCCACTGGCGCTGGCACACACTGGTCTTCAAATAAACACAATTTCTCTTTTGAAGACCTCAACTCAATAGGAATCAAAGTGAGTAAAATCAGTTTAAGACGCCTCCAGCTCCCTTTTCTATAAATACCATAGATCCCCTCAATGAAACGAAAGGCAGAAAGCACCAGTAAAAGGTTGTGTTTGCATATACAGTGTAAACTGAAAAGCCTTAGGTTTTAGATAAAATCCTGCATTGACCCAATGAGGCATGACATTGATGAAACTATGTACCTAGTACATGTAGGTTAAAGACCTTTACCTACCACACAGATAGAGGCCTGTAATCAAAATCAAACTCCCACATCTTGCTCTTAAAATTTGTGGGATAAGTGTAAGGTTTAATGCAGGTAATTTTTCAACAGTGGCAGTTATGTTTTGTAGAGCTGGAATGTGCCTCTTTATCACTGCATAGACACTCCATCTCAGTTGCAACATGACAGTGAAGTTTGTTTAACACTCAGAAAGGTGAATAAAAGGATCACTGTCTTTTTAACCTGTGTGAACATATCACCTTTCACATGATTTTATTTGCAAGTAAATCAAGCACATCATTTCTGGGTTCCTATTGTTCAGAGAAAATGTGATTTCTATCTGATGGCCTCTCATAACATTTTACCTTACGCGGGAAGCTATTGTTGGCTGTTTGATCAAAGTGCCACGCTGTTTTTACAAGAGATGACTGATGAGCTGTACAGACATAGATCATTGTCAAAAGCAGAAAATAATGATGGCAAATGCTTTTATCATTTTCCAAGTTCTTGCCTAGAAAGCTTTTCCATTGATCAGTGTAGTACCTAGTAGAAAGTAGGGGTGATTAGATTTGATTAGGATACACTAAAACTTGTCACATTAGTTAAATACACAGATATTGCTGTGCTGTAGAGTCCTTGAAACTAAAAAAAAGAAAAGCAGGAATGCTTTCTTTGTGAAATTTCACTGTACTTACATGGGAATTCAGAAAGCTGAGACTAGCATTCTCACCTCATTACTTACGTATATTTTCCTCATGCTTCCTCCTTTTCAGTTTGGCGGACGTTAAAAAAATTCTTTTGTAAGTGTGCAGCCATCTGTATCTACATGTACACCACTGATGTCCGACCCTTTTAGCCCATAGTTGAAACGTTTAAAACATGTTGGGCAGCCACAGTCAATATATCAGGGCAATTAATTTGCCTTGTTCTCCTTTCTTTGCATTCAGATGGCACACAGAAAATGGAAACCGTCTACATCATTCAGCCAGCGTGGACCTGATGTAAGCCAGCTTTTGTGCCTCCCTTCCTACTGCCCTGAACACGGGAGGCACACTGATTATAGGGAGGGAAAATGGTTAAGCCGGCTGTGTTCCATCTGTCTCCACCTGGTTCATGGTCTTTGGAAATCATAGGTAGGCGATACACACAAGGACAATCCTCAGGCAGTTTTTTACTGGACATAAGGAATGAAACAGAATATCAGATCACTTTTCAATCTTCCTTGGGCTGCTGGGAGCATGAGAGTAGAGAAATAACATTTTCATAGGTATTTTGTGACACCAGTCAAGCTCTTTTCTCACTATCCTCCAGAGCATAGTCAAAACAGCAACCAAAGCTGCTTCTTTTCATTCTCTGCTGAGCAGCAGTGGTGGGACTCCCGCTTCCTTCTTCAGGGACTGCTTCGAAGTAGTGGAAGCAGTCCAGGAAGCCCACCCAACCATCCTGTGTCTTTCCCATAGTAACAAGGCTGTTTCAGAGATCCTAAGGTAGGACTCAAGGAACACATGTTCAGCTCCAGACTGCTACATGGTTTCCTGACAGTTGTATTGTCTGTAACATAAGGACAATATGATAATTATTACTAATAATTTACCACTTCAAAAGTGTCAGCTTGTTTCCCTGGCAAAAGTTAGGAAATTTAAATCTAAATTATTCTGGAGCATGTTTATGTACATCGCTAGTAACAGTGGTGCCTCCTGGTCAAGTGCAGCTGGAATCGTTGTTACCCTGTATGAGTTTAAGAAAACATAAAACAATATGCAGCAAACCTACCTAGAATCATGTAACAGAAGGCTAAATTTAACACAAGAAGCTGTAACCAGGTGAGACTTTCTTCTCAGAAGACCTGAACAAATTTCTGTTTCAGATGACCACCACTCAGTTTTACACCTCAACAATAACGTCATCTTCTAATACCAGGTCCCATCTTACAGAGTGTCAGATTTCAATCATGAAGTCAGATGTTCTTTGGGATTCCAGGGTTTTTTTTCTTATGCATAGCAGTTTCCCCTGTTTTTTGAGACAAATAATTTTTGGTCTTTTCCTTCCAAAAATGTTTCACTTATGCTTTAATTTCCAGCTATATTGTATATACTATTTTTTATTCAGAGTAGAAGACTATTTAGCTTTCTAGGTATAGCAAATATTTCTTCCTGACAGCCACTGTTTTTTTTTTCCTGAAAAAGTCCCTTACTGATCTTGTTTAAGTATGTCTAATCCCAAATAAAAGAGGAGACAGTAATTCACTCCCTAAACAGTTTACGACTGCTATTATTTTTTTCTGTAATCTGTCCCCAAGCAAACTTAAATCTCTCACAATCTCCTTGAAGGAAAAAAAGAAAGAAAAAGTGCAGAGAGTATGGAAAAAATATTCAAAAAACTTTGTATTTTTTTCCTGGGACGGCTTACAAAAACGTACTTCCTGGTACGGTTAAACAATGGGTATCTTGTAATCATGTAAGGAAAATTAACATTTCAGATCCAATTCATGACATTTTCTTATCTGGTTTGTTGCTTCCACATTCCTCATAGAATTTTGAAGCAGAAATACTGTTTAATCATGGTTTCTTTTTTATTTTCCGCTTTAGCTTGAAGGTCCCAAATTATATAGTCATACACGAAACATGCCTTTTCCCTGCCTGGCCTGTTTTTTTTTCCTTCAGTATTTTGAATTCCTTGGTACATTTCATTTGAAACCTTATATTTAAGAAACCAGAATGGTCCAGGCTGAACCACTCTGCTAGTGCTGACATTTGTCTGATGCTATGCTGTGTTTGTGCCAATGCATGGATGCAGGATCTCTTTTAGGTAGCATCATCAACCAGTAGTGCTTTTGCTGTGATGATAGCTTGTATGTTTTCAGTGGTTTTCATCTAGGGATTTGGAAGTGCTTTGCAGATACAGAATGTGATTGCCTCCTCATTTGTCTCTGTACCTACACTTGTATCTCTGTGCGTGTGTATAGACCCCTAATACACGTAGGGATGACATCTTGTGCAACCAGGATCAGACGGGGAGGAGGTAGAGATGGGGACAAAATCTGGCACCGTGATTGTGTATTCCTATCATAGCTGAATCTGAATGTTTTCCAAATGTTTAGTAATGATGCTGAGAAGAATCTCTGTTTCTTCCTTTCCTATATACTTAGCAAAGGAATAGCTTGATTAGTTTCTACAGGATGCTTATAAATGAAAGTGAGTAGTTTTGTTATGTTTGGTTTGGAAACATTGAGGACAGTAAATCAAAGGGGCTTTTGCCTGTAATTCTGAAAATGGTAAGATTGGTTAACTGTCTTACCACTTGCAAAACTGAATTTACAAGCATAGGTCTAAATGTTCTGTAAAGGTTAATGGTCAAGCCCTTATTAGATTTTCTATATTCCGTTTTGAAACTCAGATTTGCAAAAAGGCAACCTTGCAGCTGGTTTGCAACAGCCCTTTGGTGCAGAGAGGGTTATCAGGTCTTCAGAAGGACTTGGGTATCCAAAGAGGAGCCAAAGCAGAGTACAAATGCCAGGGTGGTATATCCATCACTATCTTTGTTGTTAAGTTTCCTTCCTATAAATCAGTGCAACAAGAACGAGTCAGTTCTGTATCAGTATATTAAAGCTCTACACAGACTTTCAGTTCAGGTCAAGAGGTATAGAAAGAAAAACTTTCCCTAACCTTTCCTTTTGTGTTTCATTCTACTGCTTTGTGTTCCTAGCACTTCATTGCAACATCTCAGGTTGGAGGGGGAACAGCTGCATTCCTCAGGTCTCCCCACTTTTACTGCATTTTTGCTTCTATTAAAGCTGAGTTGCCAAAAAGTCTTGAGAGACTCCCTCTTTCTATAGATCTGTAAAGCACATTACAAAATGAGGGATAAATCCTGATAAGGTTTCTGGATGCTGTTGTAACACGATAACGAATTTGGCCATTGGCCTTCAATGTGGGTGTTTTAGAGAGTGCGGATAAAACAGGCTATCTTAAAGAAAGTACTGTGTGTTCCCAGACTTTTCTCTGATTTACCTTCCTTTTTGTTATTTGGAAACTTAGGGCTTGCTTTTATTTTCAAGCTGCTATAGCATAAGACTATTCCCAGTGTAATTATTTTTTTAATTGTAAAGCACATCTACAGTCAGAATCCTGTTTCCATAGTTGAATTATGGCTCCCTTCAAAGTCCCCAGCCAAGCTGCCCCTGACTTTGGGAGAGCAGGAATTTCATACCTATGCTTGCTTTTCCTAATACCTGAAGAAATTTTTAAGGAATTTCCAGCTGAAACTCATCACACTGTGATCCAGAAGATACAAAAGCAAGGATCCCTAGTGGTGTCTTGGCATTTAAGTATCAAGTTTTACATCCTAACCAGAAAGTTATTTTAATAACTTTTAATAACTTAAAAAAACTCATTAGGATTTTCAACTCTCACATCTGGGAATAAGAGTGACCTAGAATGCTGATGCGATGATTCATAGTATTTTAATTTTTATAATATGGGAAGCTATCACATATAAATTTTAAATTGCACGTTTCAGCTGCTGCTCCAAGTAGCATTTGGTACGGCAGGAAATCTTCCCACTCTGGCTTGCCAGGAGCGAACCTACAAGTTGAAATGAAATACCCATTAATTTTTTTGTACCTAAATAACTAATTCCCATTCCGTTCCCTAATCTGCGCAGGGCAGCAAGAGGCACAGCTCTTGTGCCACAGGAAGGGTGTCCTTGCCTCAAAGCAACTGGGGAGGGCAAGAACTCAGGCCTGAGAAAAGGCAGTGGAAAACCCACAGTGGAGCTAGGGAAATATAATGCTTCATTTGCTGTCTGACTAGAGGAGGGTTCAGAAGGAAGAACACATCAAAAATGCCACAGCCAAACCCTTCACTTTCCTCTTTGGCTTTGCTGCACCTTTCAGCTGGCTTATGTGTGTGGCTATATGGGCCACTTGCTCCTTCCTCAACACGTAGACATGCTTGGTCTTTGAGCTGTCCTGCCTTTAATGGGTATGGCTAGAGGGCAGGTCACTGAGTGTTTTCTCCTTAAGGAAATACAATATTTAGAAAAGATGGAAGAATACATGGTTTGTCATCACCTGTGGCTACTGACCAGTACTGAGTGTTAGTTCCCCAAGAATTCATACTTCCAATAACAGACCTTAAATCTGTTGCAAAATGTGTCTACCTTTCATAGATTAAAAGCCAAGAAAATAAAGCACGTGGTGTCTTGTTTCCCTACATCCACATTTTAGGCATATTTCTGAAAGTGACCTCATTTTCAGCAGCTTCTCCTCCCCCAGACCAGATGTTACATGGGTTGGAAACGACAGTCAAAGATGCAGTTACGGTTCTGCATGCTCTCTGCTGTGACTTCCAGCCAAGCACAAGCCCCACGTCCCAGATACCATCTACTCCTTGCCCTTGACAGACACTCCGAAAACGCAGCCAAGTGGCCCTAGTCAGTCTCTGCTAGACTGACTCCATGCCTGGTCCGCATGCCTGGTCCATGCTGTCCTCTCCACCCACAGCTTGACCTCCTTTCCCAGGATCCATGGAGGCTCGTGCAAGTGGTGTGGCAGGACTTGGTTCTGCCAGCCCGTGCTGGCTGATCTCCCCGGCACGTGCCGAGTGCTGGGCTGGCCGCAGGCAGCAGTCACCTCACAAGCTGCATCTGAAAACTGAAGAGTGGTTTGCAAGCTGTGCAAGTAAGCACTCGCCGGTCTGTAAGACAAGGGGCCTCCTCTTCACATTGGTGGTACAAACAGGTCCTTTTGTGTTTCATCCCCTTGTGAGAGGGACGGTTGGGGGACATGAAAGGGAGACAGGTTTTAAGGTGGACTGTGGAGGAAGATACCCGTGTTTGACTATGCTGTGGAGGCCTTGTAACCCCCTTTACTGGACAAAAAAAAAGCCCATATAAAATGTGAGAGCGTATCGTACCCCTCCTCAGTATTACCCTAATAAAACTAGCCTGAAACATAAAATCACTTCCACTGTCAGGCTTTCATTTGCCTGCGTGTCCCGAGCTTCAACAAATGCGAAGTATTTGTTGGCCCTTGCATGTGCAGCTCTAATTATTAGAGGAAAAAATGCAAGAGAGCGCTTATGCTGTGACAGCAGTCTTCAGCTAATCCCATATAGACTTCACAGATCTTCAAGCTACTAACTGTCCAAGTGATCTCATTAAAGAACTAAAGATAGCTGTGTGGACTAAAATGCCGCAATTTCAGGGGAAAGAATTCAAACCCAGTGAGGCCATGCAAACACTTATGAGCAAATGAGCCCCTACTGATACTGGCTACACAGACCCTTAGCTGTTCCCTTCTCCAACTAATTGCTTTGTCCCAGTATAGGAGTATTTAATTCTCTCCCATCACTAATTTTTGCAACTCAATAAAGCAGGGTTCTTTCAAAGTACTAAAGGGATTCTGGCAAGCAGCACTGTGTTTTTATCCTTCACATGTTTAAAAATCAGCAATTTTGGATTGCCCCATTTCTGAAGTGGAAATTACCAAATGGATCGCACAGCATTGTCTTTTACTTACTCAAAATTCATATCAGAAGAAGTTATAATGGCCACATAGACCAAACTGGGGAAACTCAAAGCTACAACTCTGCTTATAGATCTAGCTCTGTACCTGCAGGTTGTTACTTGCTTCTCGTGATATGTTTTTTTCTTCTTTCTAAAAGAATGGGTGTCTCCTAAAAACCTTGATGTTCACCCCTTCCTTTTTCAGACAGGTCTCTTCGTACCTTCCCAAACACCTGCAACATCATTTTCTGTGCTTTTCTGAACTCTGTACACGTCAGTTGTAATCCTCTCTAATCCATCCTCTAGTGAGTGCAGAACTGATTTGCCAAACCCCGCTTTGCAGTTATAATCTTTGAGGCTTTTAGTCATCTTTTCCTGCAGTGATGATTTCAAGTTTCCTCTTTTCTTTCACCTTTGTGATTATTAGGGCCTCATCTTTTAAGGCACTTTCCAACCTTGTCATTCTTCTCTCTATTAATATGAAATTTCATAAATCATGTGTCAGGCCTTTAGTCACCATGTTCTTTTTCATTCACTCATTATAATACTGCCTTACCAATCATTTTATCTTATTATTTGCACTTTTTTAAACACTGGTAAAAACTATATGCCAAGTGTATCAGTAAATTATCTTGGCAGCAGCAATCTATGAATGCAGACTTAGAGAGCACCCTACTGGTGTCATTATTGAAATGCAGCCGTGGAAACAAATCTGCACACACAGGTAAAAATTAAACCAGTGACATTTTAAACAATGACATAGATAGTATTTGTGATTAAGGGTTAGTGTCTCCTGCATTTAGTAGCTAAGGTAGTAGAAGTGATACAGTGATGCAAGTATCAACTGTTGGATGATATCCGTTTACCCTTAGATTCATGGAAAATCTGCAAACAGAAGTCCAAGAAATGGAATTCATAAAGTTTTCAAAGGGTTTGAATGTCATGAGAAAAGAAGACTTTGCAGAATGGTTACTGTACTTCACCGATGAGGAAAACAATGAAATTTACTGGCAGAATGTGAAAGACAGAATTGAGGCAGGAGAGGTTGGTATATATGCTTTGTTTTGCTTCTTCATTTGTATGTACAGGTTTTCATTTGAATATGAGTATCTAATAATGTAACTAGTTTCCAGGTGAATTATTGCAGCTTTTGCATTTTATGCGGCTAAGATAATTTGCCAACTGAAAAATACAAATATCAACAATGAGTAAGCAATCATACTTAAACACTAGGTCTCACCAGATTTCCTGAAATAGATTTACTAGGGTGTGAATGTATTATTCATTATATACCATCTCAATTTTGTGGTACTCTAGAATATCAGTTTGGAAGAATTCAAGACTTTTTGCAAGTTTACAAACAACCTGGAAGACTTTTCTATTGCCATGCAGATGTTTACTGTAGCCAATCGTCCTGTTAAACGGGGTAAGTGCTGCACACCTTTCACATATTTTTTTAAAAGAAATAATGCATTTTTATTAAAGACTTAATGTAAATAAGTTATCCCAAAGTAGCACTATGAAGTCCAAAAATACCATACCGCTCTTTATTCTGAATTAATTCTATTTAATGAAAAAACAGGAATATAAAGTTCCCAAAATGTTTTGATTTGTAAGTTCTAATATGCTGAACAGTTCACAGCAGACTAAACCATAAAATAGTAGAATGGTTTGGGTTGGAAGATGTATGTAGATCATGTAGTCCAACCCGCTGCTGCCATGGGCAGGGACATCTTTCACTGGTTGCTCAAAGACCCATCCAACCTGACCTTGAACACTTCTAAAGATGAGGCATCCACAACTTCTCTGGGAAGGCTGTTCCAGTGTCCCACCATCCTCATCGTAAAAAGTTTCTTCCTTACGTCCAGTCTAAATCTACTCTTTTTCAGTTTGAAACCATTTTGCCTTGTCCTGTCACTACAGGCATTGGTAAAAAGTCTCTCTACGTCTTTCTTATAAGGCCCCTTTAAGTACTGAAATGCCACAATAAGGTCTCCCCGGAGTCTTCTCTTCTCCAAGCTGAACAACTCCAACTCTCTCAGCCTGTCCTCACAAGAGAGCTGTATCATCCCTCTGACCATTTTTGCGGCTCTGCTCTGGACCCGCTCTGACAGGTCCATGTCTTTCCTGGGCTGAGGGCTCCAGAGCTGGATGCAGGACTGCAGCTGGGGTCTCCCCAGAGCAGGGTAGAAGGGCAGAATCACCTCCCTCGGCCTGCTGGCCACGCTGCTTTGGATGCAGCCCAGGCTACAGTTGGCCTTCTGGGCTGCCAAGCACATGCTGCTGGCTCATACCCAATTTTTCATCCACTTGTACCCCCAAGTCCTTCTCCGTAGGGCTGCTCTCAGTGCAATCTAAATTCTAGATCTATTGAAACAATACATGCTTCAGTAGCAGTTTGTGGTAACAAAGCTTTTTCCTCATAGTGAAACTAGTTTTTTGAGGAAACTAAACAATAGAAATCTCCTCTTTTGCAGGATCTGTGGCATCTTGCTGTGTTACACTTAAGCCTCCACATGCCGTCTCCATGTGCTTATGTACCATTATGCAATCACGGCTATGAAAAACAGTGTACTAAAGTGATTTCTAAAATAAAGATTTGGAGGAGGGAAGTTGCTTCTTTCCCATGTAGTAGAAATAGGAGCAATGCAACAAAAGTTTCATGGACATAAAAATGCTTTTTGTTGTAATCCTGAGGTGGTTCTTACTTGTTAGACTTGAAAGACAGCTCTCGTAAGTTATTTGAAAACAGCAACGTAAAGAGTCCCTAAGGAAATTTGTTGAGATATTAACGTTCATTGAAATAAGTATTTGATGGGCTCATGTGAAAAAGGTGAGAGATATATGAGAAGACAGGAAGATAATTCACTATTCTTGAGAGAGAAGTGTGAACATCGTTTGAACGAAGGAAGGCCAAAACTGAGGGGGTTACAACTTGCGACTTCCATCACTGGTTAATCCAGCCTTTAGGAAGAGTTTTGCTTCCACAGCCTCTCCGGGCAGCTGTTCTAGTGCTTAACCACTCTCATCGTGAAGACTTTTCTGTGTCAAACTCTTGCTGCAACTTACAACAATTGTGTCTTACCTCCATGCACCCTAAGAAAAATACAGCACTCTCTTCCCTATAACCCCTTTCAGGTGATCCGAGGGCTGCAGAGATCCCCCATTACACCTCTGTTCTCCCCAGCTCCCTCAGCTTTTGTTCTTCCATCATGTGCTCCAGTTCCCAGCTGGGTTCATGGCCCTCCTCTGCTGGTTTGACAACATCTTTCTTCAGTGGGGGGAGACAGATTTTATTTGCACAAGGTGTACAAATAGTGGAGAGGGAAGAGGATGAGTTAATGGTGAAATAATAGTCATAGGTGAGATACGAGAGTTTAGCTCACTTCTTTAAGTGCCAAAGGTTGATGAGGTCAACAGTTGATGTTGACCTTGGTAATGTTTCCTTGTAAAAACTCATACCTAACCAACAGGCAGTTGTGACTCTGTTTATGCACTGAACCATACT
Source organism: Phaethon aethereus (assembly GCF_964289735.1). Classification (NCBI taxonomy): domain Eukaryota; kingdom Metazoa; phylum Chordata; class Aves; order Phaethontiformes; family Phaethontidae; genus Phaethon; species Phaethon aethereus. Next base: position 202,322,138 of record NC_138575.1, read on the forward strand.
GTGATCGAAAACAGTCAGCTCCTGAGGTAACTCACGGATGTTACATGTATACATGTCTAATTCTTTCCTGAATCTCACTAAGTTCTTTGTCTTGCTGTTTGCATGTGTGTACATGTGTGTATTCACACACATATGAATATTTATCTAAAAATAAGACAGTCCTTTAGACCTTCCTTTTATTCTAGACTTTTTTTTCTTATAAGTTAGCAGCTCATCTTTTCTCTCTGATAAGGTGGCCCTTCTGACTTTGAAGGTTATTATGCTCCACCATTTTAGAAGAGCCGCCTTCTTTTCTTCATGTTCTGTTCAAAAGAGTGCAGTGCCACCTCTGGATTTATATTTACCTTCAAGAGCTAAAAGAGTTAACAACTTTTTAAAGGCAAAATTAAGACTCTACTATAAGCATCCCATATTTCATGTCCTTTTCAAATTGTGGCATATCCTTTTACAGAAGGATTTTCAACTTAATTATGTTTAAATCAACTGTAAATTAATCAACTGCATTTATACAGGAATTGTTCAGAGGCAAAGATCAGAGCTAAGTCAGGAGTGCTCTTTCCTCTAGTAAGCTTCAGAACTAATCTTACTTATAGCGCTATTTATAAACAGCACTTGTTTATGAAAGCAGAACCACGTTATTACTATATTTATGACTTTGTTGAACAACTTGCTGTAATAACCTACAATACTGCTGTACTTTAATAACCTCCAGTCCCTCCTTGAAATTCACTCTTCTGTGATACCTTCAAAAATGCACCCAACTCATGTGTTGTGATTGTGCTTGCTGTCATAAACAATAATCGTTTCACTCTTGCTATCTTCTGATTTATGGCAACCCCACACGTTTCCTCATCTTCCTTGAGTCAAAACTCCAAATTCTTTACACCACAAGACCAAAAGTGGAGATAGTAGGTATTACTGTAATGCTTATGGTACTATAAAGAGAGAAGGCAAAAAAGCTGAAGAGGAAAGTAGATGTCCAGAGAGGTATGACAGCTTTTTCTGCCATAAATCCTCATAAATTCTTCCATCAGGATTTAGGAGAAGGTAACAGACTTCTTTAAAGAACAGAACTACAGGTATATAAAGCCATGTGCTGTAAACAGTGCGTTGAGTATTTGATGATTTGTATTTCTACAGAGTTGCTGAGGGGATTGTTGGTTGAGGTGGAGCGTATTGTAAAATACTGTTCTCTGAGGAGAAGATTTTTCTTGCAGAATGAATCAGCATGAAACTGGTTTGAGATAAAATAGTAGTATTTTTTAATGAGACCATAGTGAGGCAAACACTTGTCATCCATGTGCACTGGTATCAGCCAAAAGTACATAAGTTTTCAGCATGCAGCTATTTCTAGCAAAAATTACCACTCTCACTGTTGCTTGAGAAGTAGTGCATTTCAAAAGTTTATCACGTACTTACTGAAGATTGTTATGAAAGGTGAAGCAAGCTCAAGAATGCATGAGGCCTCCTAATAGTTTACTAGTTCACACATCTCAAATTCTCCAGTGAGGATACTCATGAGACATTGTAAATTGCACAGAATCCTGCTATTTATGTGTTTTCCATTTCTTTGCAAGTTCAATCCCTTATGATATAATATTGTGTCTTTACTAGCTGAGTTTAAGAGAGCAGTGAAGGTGGCAACAGGACAGGAGCTCTCAGATAATGTTTTGGATACCATCTTCAAGATTTTTGATCTAGATGGAGATGACTGCTTGAGCCACAGCGAGTTTCTTGGAGTCCTGAGGAACCGAATTCATCGAGGTTTGAGGGTAACAAGCTGACATCATTGTTTTTAAATACCACAGATGATTGCTACAACTATCTTGTTAACAGTTATAGAAACACAAGTAGCGATAGCAAATAAAAAGAAGTTATATTTTAAACTGAAGATTCCTTACTGCTTATGAATCTGGGAGGAGTGCTGCCACCAAGAACTTCTTATTATGCATGTGAACTATGGGAGAAACAGCATTGCATCACATATTATATTTACACGGTCTGTGAATAAGAGTCTTTTTTGTGTAACTACTAAACATACTTTAACTTTATTAACAGGTACCGCAACAGCAAGGCATTCAAGGTTACTGGAAGTGTGTGAAAAGAGAAAGCATTAAAGGAGCCAAAGAAGTGTGGAAGCAAACAGGGAAAAGTCCTTTTTAAAGCAGTCTGTTGTTCTTTTGCTATAAATGTTGTTATTTAGGGGGGTTTGTCTGTCCTGTTTACATAATAGCTGAATCAAAAATACTCTTTTTTTTTTTTACTCTAGTTAAACTTTAATTAACCCAGTTTCTAATGCAATAATCTTATGTCGTTCTAGTGCAATCAGTTTGGTTTACAGAACTGTTGTCGCTTTTGACCTCCATACGGAAGTACTCTTGTTCTAGGGAATAGTGTTGTTTACTCCCCTGTGGAGTCTGACCTTGTGCAGTAGCGTAGAGGATACACAGGTTTTAATAGTGGCCACTGGCAGGAACGTCACGGCAATATCATCTCCTGTTGAAAGAGTGGACATCATCTCAGCCACCAACACAGCAGTTCTCTTTCCCTGGCAAAGACAGAGGTCCAAAAGGCGAAACCACTTGCGCAATCCGTACAAATCAAGTTATCCCAAATCAAAAAGGAAAATTCATGTGGTTCGTGCCCTCATTACTGTGAACTGCTCGTGTGCTAGTTCTGGTGGATGATTCCACCAGATCCTGTGTGGATGTCTGGTTTGTCTACCTTCATGATGATAATATTAAACTGGAAATAGAAGACTGTTGATACAGGCTTTAAAAGTTGCACATTGATCTATGAATGTGCATTAAGTCTCTCAGACCTCTTCAACAAATAGTGTAAATGAGAAGCAAAAATCTTCATTCTATCATAAAAAGCTGTAGCTACAATTTGAGTCCTAATTATGTTGCTTTAATTGTATTGCAGAAGGTGAGCGTGTAACAAATAGTTGCTTTATCTTAGTAATAAGTCCCTTAGTTGTGACAGGGAATGCTGCAATATCTCAGGAATTCAAGGTTATAATAAGCAAGTGTTGGGGGAAAAATAAGTCCCAATGAAAAAGTAAATAACTTTTTTTTATTCCAAAATGCAGTTAGACATAAGATCTTAAACAGTAAAACAAGGAACACAGCAAAATTAATGTTAGCAATTACAGATTAACATTCTTTAGCTGTAACATAGTGTGTATCCGTGTATACATGGGTGTGCATGTTACATGTTTTTTCTTTCTTACAGCCTTAGGAGCCAGTAGTCCTAGGTCCAGATCAGTCTTCCTGATTGGCCGCTATCTATATGAGATAGACTTATCTGTAAAGCTGTCAAGGTTCTTCCTCTTTCCCCTTTCCAGTTGTCTGACTTGTTTTGGCTGGGGTGAAAGCTTAACCTTTCAAGACAGGTTTGTGGTAACAGACTCAAAAGATGGACTGGGCAAATGTCTCAGGAAAAACCACCAAGAAATCTCACCACTCTATGAGGAAGTATCCATCCCTTTTAAGCATGACACTAGCTGTGTTATTCTCAAAGTTGTATACAAACTCAACAGGAGGTGTTTTGTTGTCATTTCTTTGGGGTTTGATGGGGGAAGCCTTGAGAAGAGGGAAACCTTTCATGGTAGATAGCAGAGCAGCCCTCACTCCGGTGAGGCACAGGAGGCAATGCATTAGGAAACCATAAAGATGCCACCTAAGGAGTACTGAGATTACAGAGAATGTATTTGGTATGTCAGTAGCCGTCAGGCAAGCTTGTGCTGAGGAGGAGTCCTCCCGCCTGAGGTTTGGCACAGTGGTCTCATGTCGGGAAACAGAGTGAGAAGCTAGCAAAGCAGCAGTGTGCCACGCTTCCCTCCACAGCCTTCACTTGGAGCTTTAATTTAAATTGGGTTAAAGAGAAAATGCTTGTATTCTTGTCATTTGTGGCCATGCACCCAGTCACCCACCAGAACAAGAGCACGCCTATGTGGAGACCTGTTGAGAAGATCAGGCACCAGTGACCACTAAGGATCCCTTTACTTCGCCAGGAAACCATGAGAATGAAATAAAATACAGTAAACGCCTCAGCCTGCCCCCCTCAAACTGAACTCATGCACTGCTCTGGGGGCAACAGGAAATTAGGTAGCTGGTTTACTTTGTGTGTTGGGAAGTTGCTTGCTGCTTCTGATCACGGGAGCTATGAGAAAGAGAGCTGATGGGAGCAGAGGTGGGGCAGTGGGACTGGCATCAAAGTACCACAGCCAGCCCCACGTCACCAAATAGGAAAGGACACGATCCAGCAAGACACGGCTCTATCACAAAAGTGTGTGTGTTCCCCCAAAGCGTGCTTTGTTCCACCCCTGCCTTTAATGCAAGGCTGCCTTTTGCTTGTTGCTGTTAATATTTTGGCAAATCATTTTTACTTTGGAATGGAGATTATTCTTTAGCATTTTTTTCTGTGTAATGTTAATAGGTTTATGATGTTCTTTATTGCTTTTGTGGTTTCTTTTGTTTACCAATGACTTGCTTCCTACAAGCTGTTTGGTTTTCTTTTGGAAAAATCAACTCATTTAGCTTTAGTGTATCTAGGAAGTTTAATTCCCCATTGCTCATTTATATCTGGGTTTGTGCAATCATCAGTATCTGCTTTCGGCAGCAAGTTACTAAAAATGGGATTTCAAGTTTTATTTTTTAGCAAAAGCTTTAGTGTCAAGTTCAGAGGAAAAAGAGAACAGATACGCTTATTTTTAGATGAACTTTGACTCTGTAGTAAAAAAAGAAATGAAATTATTGATTAGGAGTTAAAATACAGTTATGAAACATTTTCAGATGTTATCCTTAAAGTACAGCTGGGAAGGAACTCCTTTGAAGGCCAGGGAAGACTTGTCCATCAGGCTTGAAGAATCAGACTCTGTTTAATTTTATAGTCTATTTTTGTTTGTCTTAACTAAAAGGCTTTACAAAACCATCTTAAAATAATTTCTCATATTCTCTTCTCACATTCTCATTTCTCATAATCTTGGGTTGAAAGAGCTGTTTACGTAAGCGTTTAGATTGACCCTGTCTTTTAAGGAATCCAATGTAGTTTTGGCTTTAGATGTTTTAGTTCCTTTTAGTAGCTGTATGGTATTTGCAAGCTGTCTGTTAGCATTACTCAACACAAGTTAGTTAAAAGTTTATGCCAGATGCCAATCTATCAGTTAAACGTAGCAATTATGACTTATTTAATGTTAGGAACTCTTCCTCTGAAAAGAAATATCTAGAAAAAATAAAATTAATTTTTTTTTAAATCTCCAACATTGCATCTGAATGTTATGTGGAATAAAGATGAATACATTGCACTTGCAGAAGTCTCAAAAATTGATTTAACATATTTCAAAAGGATACACAAGGGTGAGTACAAGTCATTTACAGCATAGAACTCATTTACAGAATTTCAGTTGTGTCCTCAGAACACCGCTTTTTACATTTCTTTCAGTTTGTTTTGTTTAAGATAATTCTTTAAGAACATTTATTGTTCATTTCTAAGAGAAGCAAAGGCAAAAATGCAGTGTGATGTACTAGAACTAAGAGAAACTCATTGCTTGTTTCTAGAAATTAATTTTGGTGTCTCAATTTATGCAAGCCTCTTCCTAAAAGCAAAACTCCCTCTGGAGTCAAACCAAGTTGTTGGGTTTTAACAAAATATGCAACAATGAGGAGTATATATTCTGCAGATAAGAATTGAAAAAGAAAAGTTTTATCATGACGTTACATGGCTGCATCAAAAGCAAATATCTGATTTACTCATATTGTCTCCTTTCGGGGTTCACACAGATTGCCACTGATCGTGCCTGGAAACAGGCCAGCACCTGATCTGAACTAGGGTATCATCAGGATGTGTTGGCTTCTCTGTTGAACCAGGTATTATTAAAAGGGTGAACAATATGTTCATTGCCAATTTCAAGCTTTCAGTGGAGAATACATAAGGTTTTTATAATTTTAGGAATTATAAATCTTTTGTCTCTGGACTCCAAGGCATCTCGGAGCTCATGGAATTTTGGGTTGTAGGTATCAGACGATGTCTTGGCTCTGAAGAGTTTACAGATTACACTTGAGTTATCTAGGAAGCAGAGGTGGGACACTAAGAGAAACAAGCCAGGCCATGGATTGCAGTTTCATGGCACTTTGCATGTCCAGTGCATAGAACAAAAAAGGATCACTGCCCAATAAAGGGCTAGAATGGGAACCAACCCAAGTATTTAGAGGAAGTATTTTAAAATTCAGCCATATTGACCATACTTTGACTTGAGCATAAAAATGGATCAATAAATATACATTGGAATTTAAAAATACAGTTTTCTTCTCACGCAAGAGTTCTTATGGGAGAGGGCAAGCATGCCTCATGCCTTCAGGATTAATCTTCCTGTAAAACAGTAAGAGCTGGGTCAGGAGACTACTCCAATGCAGAAAAAATCTTCAGTCCTGAACAGAAAATATATCTCCAAATGATGTTGTGGTCATTATTGGTGAGATCCAAGTTGACCGAGCAACAGGTCCTGTAACGCAGCGGGTCACAAAGGAAGCACGAAGATGAAAGTGGTGGGTGTAGACACGCACTGTCAGCCTCTGGCTGACCACAGAAACTCCTCCTTGAGAAACTGAAGATGTCGCCCGACAAGACAGGGAAAGCCCTGTTGAGGACAGGAAACCTGAGAGGCTTGAGCATACACAAAATTAATCGGCAAAGAAGTGCGTGTCTCTTAACTCTCCTGGTATTTGAAGGTTTCCTGCTGGCTTTGTGATTGAACAGTGCCTGGTTGGCTCAGTAATATAACAATTATGCAACATATGCGGAGCCAGATTTCCCGTTAGGCTGGTATTGGCTTAATTAATATTTTCAGTTCATTAACCGACGTGCCCTAGCACAGAGCTCCGCTCGCCGTCCACAGGGCGCGCAGAAGACGAGCTTCCCTGGACTAAACTTGTACTTTGTGAACACGGCCTTTCTTCATCATCTTTAGTGGCCCCTGGTGCCAGTACTTGCATTTGGACATTTTTTGTTAAAATGATGCGATATTTTATGTGAAGGGTGAAAACTCTTAGAGAGGAGCTGTTTTAAAACGTTTATGAAGTTGGACCTAAAGGAAGTGGATTCTGAAATCAGGACCGTGCAACAAGCGATTTCCTGGAGAAAGGAAGTACTCCAAGGGTGTTGCACGGTAACCCTGTATGCCTCCGGTCCACTGCTTTAGGGGAAATTTGTCAGTTTTAATATTACCTCATGGAGCAACTAGTAGCTCTAGATCGCCCCCAGGAAAACCAATTGTTTTTAAGACTTGACAATAAAGTGTTTTAAAATTATCTTCTTTTTTTTTCAGGTTCAAGATTTTTTTTTTAAATTATGTGGGATCCTACTGTGTTTTACTACAATTTGAAATTGATAGTATTAGAATGAGTGAATATTACTAAAAACATTGTGTGCCTCTCTTAAATAAAAGGAGATTAGTTAAATGATAGGTCCTGAAGTTAAAAGAAACAAAAGCTCTTTTAAATGCTATTAGAAGAAGTTATAATTTAGGAGACATGAATATCACTGGACAGAAGGACAGTCGGAAAGCAAGGGAGTGCTTGCGGTACAGCTGCAATTAAATTTTTCAAGATGCTGTTTAGGCAAAAGCATGTCTTCACAATTTAGAAATTTGACATAACACAAACAAGGGGAACTAATCACTCACAGTTGGTGTGTACAAGATTACATGAGCCTTACTGTAATGCAAAGAGCAAATACTTAACACAATCTCAATTGGTTTTATGTGTGTATCAGAAACATGAAGCCTCCAAAAAGTTGCGTTGTCTGATACTACCAGGAGCAAATAATAAGATTCTTAATGAGATAAACTATCATTTTTCATCAGTCTCCATCTAAGAGGCTGTTGGGATTGCTTCTGTCTGAGGATTGCATGTTCCTGGAATTTAAGATGAGCTACTCTGAGGGGAAAAAAATACAGAAGCAAAATGAAGATGAAATTGTTGTAGATTATGAGATCTAACTTATACAGAGAGAAATTCTGAAAAAATTGAGTGTTTGCAGTGTCTTGCTCTAAGACACCTCTCCACAAGCATAGCAAATGTTGGTAGCTGTATTTTTAATTTTAAAAAAAATTTGAAAGGGATGATACGGTAATTTACAGTGCAGTAAATTTTGCCACATGTGCCTGCCAACCTGCATGAACTATTTATTGCAAATAAACCAGCAAACATCTGGAAGACTCTGCAATAGACCCTAACCGGTGCTGAGGCTGCAAGGGGAAATGTTTCACTTCTCTCCTAGAGTTCTTTCTGTGGATGAAGCAGGTGGGCAGCCAGAAGTGGAGATGTGAAATGGACTGGGGACACCTTTTTTTTAGCTATTTGACAAATACGGGATCCGCTGCAAGTGAGGCGAGCAGCCATTCCTACAACATGGCATTCTCCGTTGCTGTTCGGCTTCCCAGAGACTGCTCCCAAGTGTCATCACTTGTCCCTCCCCACATCTGAGGCAGCGGAGCTTGCACGAGCTGCAGTACGGCTGTTGGAAGCCAAACAGGCGCTCGGTGATTTCTGGCAGAGCTTCCTTCCCTCCTGCTTGGCTTCTGTTCAAGGAGCTGGTTTCTGCTCAAGAGGTCCTTGTGGAGACATCCCAGATGGCTTTGAGAAGTGGAAGATGTTAGTTCCTGCCAGCTGTGCCAAGGGTCTCCTTGTGCAGCATAACTCCTCAGCTGGGGGGACTATCTGGAACCAGTAGTCCCTCTTTGCCACCTCACAACCTTGATGTTGTCCTTGATTAATTCAGTTTCACTTCAGTTCCTGTCAGGATGGGAACACAACACAGAAATGTTACTGGACAATAGCTGGTCCTAGATTTGCGCAGTTGTCACTGGGTTTCTATCCCACCCAAGGCATCTGTCTGACCCAGAGCAGAAATACTGGCCATGTCACAGCTTCCAACTTTGCCGGTGCCCAGACTCCTTCCAAACCATGCTCAGTGGCTGTTCCTGCAGCTCAGTACTGACGTGCTAAAAGGGGGTCTTGTCAACACGCACATGGCCCTGCCAATACCCCTGCGGGTGAAGCTGGAGTCAGCATCAGCAAGGAAGACTGGGGTAGGGAGGGTCATGTTGGATCACCTCACATCTTCCCTAGCGGGGTGCATCGTTTGCTAGTTAAGCCTAATTATTCACAGCTGTGCTGCTTAGTGTTCATGCTGGGAATTGTGCTTGTTGTGAAGGGTTGTGGGATTTTGTTAGGAAGGGTGGTGGAAGCAGAGATGAGAGGAGTGTCAAGTGCACAGTTGTTGGGATCACTCTGCATGGCTCAACCTTAAGGAGAAGGAGCTGTGGCATTGAGAAGATGGTAAACAGCTGGATATCTGCACGGCTCGGCCTTGAGGAGAAGGAGCTGTGGTAAACAACTAAGAGGAAGCAAAGGAGTACAGGAACACCTGCAGGCAGTGAATCCTGACTGTGTGAGAGGAGCGTGGACAGCACGTGATATTTTATATATAGCCAATTGCAATAATGTGTGTACAAGCTGTAACCAATCATGAGTGTGTGCGCAGTGACTAAACAAAAATTATGATATATATTGGAGTCAGACAAGACAATAAACGGCTTCGGAATATAACTCATAGAGTTGTGAAGTCCATCCTTCTCCCGCACACAGTAACAGCCAGACAAACAAACAGCTTGGTAAAAGCTGTAGCTTTACTTCCCAGGTCCAGCTCCTTTCCCTTTAGATTGCAGGCTTGAGAGTACCATGTTTATTCACTGAATACACTACTAAGAAAGTAGCACAGCAATTAAATGATTAAAAGCACACACAGCTGTAAAACTAATTATCATTCTTAAAACTTGCAGATTACACCCAATAACATTGCATTACAATTCTATCCCCCCTTGCCTCCCCACTGCTGCGTACCAGGGTGCAAGCCTACCCCTACTCACTCCACCCTCCCACACCACGTCTTTTGGGCAGAGAGACGATGGGGAGTCCAGCAGGGCTGTCCAGGGGGGTTCCCCCCACTGTGCTGGTGGGTTTGGGTCTGCAGGTCAGCATCCTTACAGCGTGGAAGCATCCACGCTCCCACCATCAGAAGATCCTCCTCTGTTATTCTTACCTTTCCCCATTTTTTCTGTTTCTGGGCCCACTTTTCACTGCCCTTGTACCGTCCTTTCTCCACCCAAACTCCTCCCGAATGGACACTCAGCTTATGTTATCCTCCCACACTACCACTAGCAGTGAGGCAACACGCCTACAACCCTTGCTGCTACCGAATACCACCAGAGTTCCCATTCTGCCACCTTCCCACCGATGTGTGGTGATGCCCATGGTGCTGCACAGGGTTCAGCAGGTGGTGCAGAACATACATGCTGTGAAGTTGTTCACCTCCAACAGCGGTTGGTTAGACTTGAGATCTTACTATATGCACACATTCTTCTTGTAAATCAGGTTCCCACAGCCCCATACCCAAGACTTTCAGTAGACTAATGTAAGTTTTCATCCCATATATTACAGGATTAATACCAGGCTTTGTTTGGATATGCTCAGTGTCCCAAACTAACCTGCAGCATATACAGGCTGATAATACTTCCAGTATTACTTCGGTTGCAAAGGTACCATGCAGACTCCATTCAACTTCTGCACCTGCCCCATATTGTGCTCCAATTCAAAAAACTAATTAATTGGTTCCATTTTGCTCATTCCACACCCCTTTAAAGCTAAAATCGGTGACTTTTTACAAGGACTATTAACAAATATTTATGACTTGGACACCAAGTTTTTAAATCTGTTCCCATTGTCTTGAGGCTAAATGTTGAAACTCCCTTGAGATCTTGAGGGAAAGCACATGCCAGCAGCTGCTGCATGTTTTTACATCTGTAGCAAACAGAATGAAGATCAGAGGAGCTGGAATACTTTAACAATATCCCTAGCACATCAGTCCAAGATTTTCCTAGTTCACATTAAATCCAAACTGCTCTGTCCTTGTTAATCCTTCTCTAGAGTGATTAGTCCCTATAACCAAGATGTCATCCATGTAACTGTAGACTGAATAAAACTATATGTTTGGGTTAATGCCTAGGTTATTGTGACACTTTAATTTAGGCCTGACTGCTTTGTATAAACTTGCATGCCTTACTAATCACCAACCTCCAAAGGAGGAACCGAAAAGAGGGACCTCAAGGACTGGTAAAGGAAAACATCTTGCTGCAAGAAAGATAACAAGGATAGAAGAATGTCACTGGTATGAAGTCAGCAAAATCCACAGTAACTGGGATGAAGGTAAAGGCGTCAGGGAGGTCGTGACCACCGACTCAGCTGAGGGACTATGCAAATTGCCCCGCACGCCTGCCAAGAGCATGCGTGCTGATTTACATGGCAAGCGGAACTAATGTAAATATAACTGACTAGTAGCAAGTGATACGGTAATCACTAACCAATGAATGTAAATTTGGTTTTCCACTATTTTTACTAAACATGTAACAAGACAAATACGCTGTAGTTCCTCTGTGTGGTGTGCTAGCTTTGTGGAATTACCACTTAGCACCCATCTTTGCACAAACATGAAATAAATAAATACCTTGGTTCTGTGTGTAAGATGGGCCTACGGCACACCAGGTACCGGACCGTGCTTATGAGACAACATAACCAGTCACTCCTCCATGCTTTCCAGCTCCATCCTCCCCTGGCCGCTCCCGTTAGGAATGTTCCTCCTGTAATCCCTTTCTTTTAACAGCCCTTGCATTACTATGTACAATTTTGTAACCCCCTTTCTTACCACCCTGACCCTGCAAGTGCTCCCGTGTTCTACCACGCCCGTAACACTTAGAGTTGACCTCAAAATGATCAAGAGCAAATGGATTCTGCACCTGGGACAGAGTAACACTGGGCACAGATATAAACCGGGAGAGGAGCGGCTGGAGAGCAGCCCTGCAGAAAGGGGTCTGGGGGTGCTGGTCGACAGCAGGCTCAACAGGAGCCGTCAGCAGCGTGCCCTGGCAGCCACGAGGGCAAACCGCATCCTGGGGTGCACAGCATAACCAGCCGGTCAAAAGAGGGGATTATCCCGCTGTATCCAGCACTGGTGCGGCCTCACCTTGAGCACTGTGTGCGGTTCTGGGCCCCACAATTTAAGAAGGATGTGAAGGTGCTAGTGAAAGGGCTGGGAGGAAAGTCCAATGAGGAGTGGCTAAGGACTTTGGGCTTGTCTGGTTTGGAGAAAAGGAGGCTGAGGGATGACCTTATTGCTCTCTACAGCTTCCTGAGGAGGGGAAGTGGAGCGGCAGGTGCTGAGCTCATTTCCCTGGGATTCAGTGATAGGATGCATGGAAATGGTTCAAAGCTGTGCCTGGGGACGTTTAGACTGGACATTAGGAAGCATTTTTTTACCGAGAGGGTGGCCAAACACTGGAACAGGCTTCCTAGAGAGGTGGTCGATGCCCCAACCATGTCAGTGTTTGAGGCATTTGGATAATGCCCTTAACAACATGCTTTAACTTTTGGTCAGCCCTGAGCTGGTCAGGCTCACCAGATGATCATTGTAGGTCCTTTCCAACTGAAATATCCTATCCTATCCTATCCTATCCTATCCTATCCTATTTTCCTGTGGCCCCCGGACACACACGCAGGCTGCTGCTGCTTGGGCTCTCGTCCGGGGCGTCCCCTCCATTAGTGGTTAGAGGCTCACGGCCTTCTGAATTCCTGACCACCCACCTCAGTGTTTTTTCCATCATCTCATCAGCAGGCAAGGCCATATGAATTGCTCGTGCCCCTGCCAAAGCAATCCGATCGCCGTTACCACCCGCCTAGCCACGCTCACAGCGACTGCCGTGGTCCCACGCTCCCCGTTCCGCCCACCCACAGCCGCCCCTCTCCCCGTGCCGCATTTTCGGGCTGTTAAAGCCTTACCCCTCGCCCTGCGGGTTTTACCTTTCCGGCTGCCCCCGGGGCCGCAGCGATCCCCCGCCGCCGGCCCTCCCCGGCGCCTCAGACTCGGGCCCCGCTGCCGCCTTCCGCCGCCGCCAGGTGGCGCCGCAGCCCCGCGGGAGCCGCCGCCGGGGCCGCCTCGCGCCGCCCGGGAGCAGGGGAAGCGCAGGCGGGGCCCGCGCCCTCCGGTTTTGGAGGAAAATGGGGATCTTGGCATGCCACGGGCCCTTCCATCCCCAGGATGCCGGGCTCCGGTAAAGCGAAAAGTTTCAAGCATTAAAAACGTGAAGAGGCTTAGCCCCGCAAAGCAGCGCCTGTGGCGATGCCTTTCGGGAAGGTCGTGGTGCTGCCCGCAGTTGTCAGGCATTAACTGAATTTCAAAATAAAGCACAGTAAGTTATTTATAAATAAATATTCTCTGCAGCGTCCAACATGTTGTTTGAGCCTGGTAATTGCATGGACTTGGTGAGCAGAAGGAGGTAACAGCCCGGCAGGGACCCAGGTATGGCAGCCCGGCCCCGTCCCGGCGCCTTTGTGCCCGACATCGACCCGCCCGCCCAGTCAGGACCGCAAAAGAGCAGCGCTGAGGTTTAAGACCAGTTCTGATGGCCAGAGGAGGATCCCGCCCAGAAACGGCCCCGCCGGTACAGAGTGAAACCCCCACGACCCGCTCGCCTCCCTCCCAGCGCAGGGCGAGGAGCGGCGGGACGCTGAGGTGCTGAGGCGCCCGCGGGAAGGAGGCGGTGGCGGACGCCGGGGCCGCCCCTCTCCCGCCCACTGCGGCCCGCCCAGGGCCTGCCCGCCCGCCCGGGACCGGCTCCGCAGCGGCGGCCGTAGCTGCAGCCGCCGTCGCCCGTCGCAGCGCCGGCGCCGATGCCTCCTGCGGCGGCCCGGTAGGGAAGATGGCGCCGTCCCACGTCCTCAAGTGTTGCCAGAAGGTGCTGGCCTGGGTGCCCGTGGCCTTCATCGCCCTGGTCGTGGCCTGGTCGTACTACGCCTACGTGGTGGAGCTGTGTATGTGTGAGTGGACGGGGAGGGTCGCGGGCGCCGGGAGCTGCCAGCCGGGCGGGGTGGACCCCTCACCACCCGCCTTCTCCGGAGCCCTCTTCTCCCCCGCACCCTGGAGGGGTTTCTTTTCCCTTCGCCCGCCTCAGGCTTGCTTTCAGGCGGGCGAGAGGAAGGCACCCCCAGCCCCCACCAGCCGATCCCACCGGGGCTGGGTTTACCTGGTGTCCCCCCGCCCCAGGAGCCCTCCTGGAGCCGCGGGCGAGGACGACGGGAGCCCGCCCGCAGGCGCCTCATGGCGGGGGCGTCCCGGCCCGGGGTTGCCTGTGGAGAAGCGGGGGACGGGGACGGGGGAGAGGAGGCCCAGCCGGGGTGTCCGGTGTGCCTCGTTTGGGGCCAGGCCCCTGAGGGAAGCGGTGAGGGGCAGGGATCCCACGAGAGACCCCGCGGTGGCTGCCGGAGATCTCGTGGGGTCCCTGTACCTCACGTCTCCCCGGGAGAAGTTTCCCCTGTGTATTTTTCTGTTATTAATCCGCATTCCCCATGTATCAAATAACTCCTGACCACCTTATAGGTGGATTTATTGTCGTCCCCCCCCGAAGAAGCCCAGTGTCATTGAGGCGTAATGAGGTTGAAAACATCCCACTTAGGCGAGCAGGGGAAAGGATTTAGGGCTTAGGGGGTTTTGTGAAGCCGTCAAGGCTTTCTGGGCGAGGGTTCAGCATTACGTAAATCTGACTTGCAGACGGTCTTGGTCAGGATATTTACCCTTTTCTGTCTTCAGGAAGAAACTTCAGATAGGAGAATGTTGGCTTTCTCCAGGCAGGGTAAATGGAGCGGCACAGTGATGCACAGTATTTGGCAGACTTGGTAAAACTTGGAAGCAGCGTAAGAAAACGAAGGAACATGTTACTGAGCATTTGGCATGTTTAAGGAAGCTGAAATGAAAAGAAAAAAAAACCCCAAAAGTACAGAAGAACTATTTTGAGCTATATGTAGGTCTACTAGTGTGTGTAGGTCCTTGTACTTCCTGCTATTTGTGTAAAATATGTGCTGTGAAAGAAATAAAAGGCTTGCATATGCTTTATATCTGGGCAAACTTGTGAAGACGTCCTGCCATTAGAAATAACTGGTTACTTTTTTTTTTTGCAGGACTTCGGTTTTGTATAGCTTTTCTGAATGCCTGTGGTATTTCACAGACTTTTGTATTAGCTTTACGTATGTGCACTGGAACTTAACGACAGGCAAAAAGTTATTTGGACTTAGAATTTGTTGAGATATTACATGAAATGTTGACGTAAGACAGTTGCAAATATGTCAGTGTATGCAAACTTGCCAGTTTGCTGTCGTTTAGTAGTTTGTTTGTGGAAGTAAATAGTACTGGTTTTCTGGGAAAATTGTGCTTAAAATGCTTGGAACCAAATTTTAGACAATCTCTAATACTGGAAGTCTGGGGCATGGGAGGCTGTTACAGTGGTCCTGTGAGGGGCTGCGTGACGTTATAGGCTCACATTTTACAGGTGTGCTATGAAGGTTTCCTATAGTTATTACTGTCTGACCAGTATGACAAAAGGCAGATTAGGGCTATGTGTTTCTTCTCGTAAGCAAAGAACAAAACTCAGAGGTGAAGAGACTTGCCCAGGGTCACATCGGTGGTCTCTGGCTGAATTGGAAACAGAACCTCGACCTCCCAAGTCCCAGCTCTGTGTCTTGATCACAGAGTGGGTCAGGGCTGGGCACTGGTGAATAATTTCTCCTTTATGGGCATAGAGAAGCCCTTCCGAGTTCATTAGGGTTTCAGTTCTGTGAAAATTATTGGAAGGGTTGGTTCCTGTTTATGTGAGAATTTTCACATCTATAAACCTGTTTTCTAGATGTTTGGCACTTTTTGCTCACAAGTCAGCTTTATTCTTAATGTCTGCACATACAGACTATTAAGAAAAAGTGGTCTTTTAATAAGAAAAATACTTACTGGATTTTATTGCTGTCAATGAATTTTATAGTTATTACCTGTCTAAATCATACTCAGTTACCAAGGATTTTATTTTTCTGTGAGTTTTCTGTTGTGGGTTTTATTTTTAGTTTGTTTTTTTAAACCTGTTGAATTTTGTTTACACTCTTGATAAAAGGTCATCTCATCAAGGGAGAGGAAAAGGATTTTGTATTTGGGTTTTTTTGGCAGTGGTGGTTCCTCCCGCCACCCCCGCCTTGGTGTGGTTTTCTCTTACACTGCAGTTGACTTCAAACCGGTATAGAGAGGATTTATAGTGAGATACAGGATTTTCGGTTTCTCTTGGCAGGTATGTTTACTTTCTCCCAGTGCTCCTTATGTTTTATTTTGGTTTGAGAGCTACTGCACTGTGTAAAAGAAGAGCAAGGACGTGCCTTTAGCACACTGCTAATGAATGAGGTGACGCTGGTCTCTGCAGATGTGCAGAAGCAGGCTTTACGGCTTGTTGCACTTCTGTGGTTTTGGCAAAAGGCACAATATGCAGCTTATGTGTGCCAGGGTAAAGGAGAGACAGATGGAAGAAGAGAAACTTTAGAAAAGAGGAGACACAATAGAAAATCTCGAGTAAATACTGAGCATAAAAGAGAAATTGAAACCCCACAGACACCAGTGTTTCCTCAAAGGTTATTCTTAAAGATTAGATAACTGTTAAGGTGTGAAGCTAACAAGGAAACAGGAAGAAAGAAAACCATTCCCCCAACTATTTCTTCTTCCTGTGTTTTTTTTCTCCTCGTGGTCCCTGCTTGTGTATGAAAGGTTAAATATATGTATTCAGTTAGTAGATCAAGTGGGAAGCCAAGCTTAATGCAGTATCAGAAAATATTCCTAATAATGAAAGTAGAAGATGGTATAGTAAAGTTGGGGCTGCTTCTTTCATCCCATTACCCTTTTCCTTTGAGTTTTGCTTCTGTGTGCTGGTTGCCCCACCCTCCTTTGCTGGGGTGCTCATATGTTGCTCAATGTCTTGCTTTTGGTGCCTGATGGACTCAGTCTGACTCTGTAATTCGCTGCTAGTATGTATTTACTTGGTTATGACTCTTCTATAAGCCAAAATTATATTACTTTCATACTGTCTGTGAACACTGAGGAGGACTGGTGTGGATAAGATGAAAGGAGATTCATGAGCTAGTCTATTGTTCTCCTCCCATGGAAACTGCCAGCATCATTGTATCTCTCTGAAGCACTGATGTTGGGTGCTGGTGAACACTGTCTTATTTACACCACTATTGCTGTCTAGTTGTGATCTATCAGGTGAACTAGCTATTAAGCTAATTGGAGAGGTAAAAACAGCTGTTTTCTCACCAAATGCGTACAAGTTGAGGGAATGTCAGCAGAGTGGAAAAAATCTGAACGCATGTAACTGAAGGAACTGCAAAAGACTTGAGGCAACATCTCATTCTTTTTTTTTTCCTAATGTTTTGAAGTAGAAAAACATGAATGAACACTTTCCTACTAGATTATTTCTTCCTTTCACACATAACTTGCCAAGAGCTCTGTTTGCAAGAAAACACACCTAGAAATAGCTTTTCATTAGTTTAAAAACATTTCATGTGTTCTTTCTTGTTATCAAAACATGTTTTGCTTTTAACATTGCTTTTGTAAACAATGGCTGTATTATGCTGTTAGTGAATTGAACTGATTGTGTCTGCTTACCATATGCCTCAGAAGCTCAGAAAGAGTGGAGCTCTTCTCTTGTGGTTCGTTTTCCCTTGTGACCGACTCGTATCTTATTACCTATCCCAAACGTTTTTGTAGGTGCGGCTGTAATACAGACTGGCTAGAGGATGGTCAGAAGACAGTGTTTTGACACATGTAGTAGGAGTTGGTGGGTAAAGCCAGCCTGTTTCCTACAAGCAACCCTTTTGCTAAAACACTAGCGGAATTTGGTAGTGCAGTCTGCACTGAGAAGAGAAAGAAATTAACTTCGGCTGAGTTGTCTGCAGATCATAACTAAGGTGTATTGGCTGGTTTTATTATTTTTTAATTTTTTTAAATAAAAAAATATTGTTCAGGTTAGGGTTTTACTTCTACAGCAAGAACTGTATGTTCTGAAAAGTGATGTTCTGGCTCTTCTGGGCCCAGAGTTGTAAGGAGAATGCCTTGTTTTGTGGATTCTTGTAAATGTATGAGTGTTTTCATGCCTCAAACTCTGCAAAGTATGGAAAACTGTGGTTTTAAAAGCTATGGGAGTAACTAGTTGTGTGTTCTTTTCATAGCATCTACTTCATAGCAGAAAGGTTTGCTTTTTTTTAATACCGTGTAATGTCTAATGTGTCTAAAATCCTGTCAAACAAAACAGTTTGTAATTTAGAATACATAACTTCATGTTAATGGTACAAATAGAACTCCTAACTGTTCCAGGAGATTGCAATAGCTCTTGTCAGTAGGAAGATAGCTCAGATTTCCCCAAAGCACAGTCCACATGAGAAGCACATGGTGATCTGTTGTAACGTTCCCATTTCAAGAGTCTGTTGTATAAACAGAGAGAAGGTAATTCCATCTGCCTCCTCCAGAAGAAATCTCTTCTGAAATTCTCCAGAAAATTGTAATGCAGTAGCTGTCAAGCAATGGCAAGTTGATATTAACAACAGTCTGCCAGTAACTTGGGGTTTTCAAGTACAGAAACAGCTGAAGTATCAGCACTGAAGTATAACATTAGCATGTTAAGCATGCAAAAAGCATTCCCGTAGGAAAAGAAGGTTACCTTTCAAGAAAAGGAACAGCAAATTAAACAGATTAAATCATTAGTAGCAGTTGACTATGTTTATGGTGCCTCTCATGAATTTCGAGATGAAGAAGTTAAACCGCTTTGGATGCACTTAAGTTGTGTTGTAGTGTCTCTGCTCAAGCGTGCATATTATCATCTTAAATGAGAACCTTTTCTCTTATTATAAATAAGTAGAATTCCTGTTGAGGTGCTCAGACTGGGGTACAACTATGTTGGAAAAGTAGACGCTTAGGTTGAGTAGAAAAATTATCTACTTATATGGTGCTTTGCACTCTATTGGTCATATTAGTTTACAAGGACGAGTGGGCATGTGCCCTTTATATGGCATGAAATCTGTTCTCTTGGCAGTCCTCTAATGAAAAAATTGTTCCAAGAGCAACAGCACTTGGTGTGAAGTGCTCTCTCCTCTTCCTACTCTTCTGCCAGTGGAAAGACTCCATCCCTCTCCTCTCTCCCTTCTCCCAGCCCTCTGTCTGCCATGCCCACCCCAGCCCTCCATCATCAGTTTTCCCCTGTATCTGCTAAACAGTTCCTGACAGCTCTGCAGTAGTTGGCATCTTTCCTTGATCCCTAGTTACCATTTGGTCAAAAAGAAGTGTGGTGCAGATGGCCAGTTTGGTGTTGCTTAGCTTGCCTGGGGGCCAGGCAGAAAATGAGTGCCTGAGCTTAGAGCAGCTATTTGCTAACAGAGGGTGTGTACTTGCCTCTTCTACCCATGCCACAGCTTTGGTGAAACTTACTGGCATATACTTAGTGTGAGACCTTCACTGAGCTTCAAAACTTGGCTGAAACTGGTCCATGGGCAGGATGGCTATCATGGTTTAACCCCACCAGCAACTAAGCACCACACAGCCGCTTGCTCACTCCCCCACGGTGGGACTGGGGAGAGAATCATAAGAGTAAAAGTGAAGAAATTCATGGTTTGAGATAAAGACAGCTTAATAGGTAAAGCAAAAGCCATGCACACAAGCAAAGCAAAACAAGGAATTCATTTACTACTCCCTGTCGGCAGGCAGATGTTCAGCCATCTCCAGGGAAGCAAGGCTCCATCACACGTAATGTTTTCTTGGGAAGACAGATGCTATAACTCTGAAGGTCCCTCCAACCCCTTCCTTCTTCTTCATCCCAGATTTATATATGGAGCATGACATCATATGGTATGCAATATCCCTTTGGCCAGCCTGGGTCAGCTGTCCCAGCTGTGTCCCCTCCCAGCTCCCCCATGCACCCCCGGCCTTCTTGCTGGCAGGCCAGCACCAGAAGCTGAACTGTCCTTGACTACTTAGGAACAGCTCAAAACATCAGCATGTTATGGACATTTTCTCATCCCAAATCCAAAACACAGCCTCACACTAGCTTCTGTGAAGAAAATTAACTCTATCCTGGCTGAAACCAGGACAATGGCTTTGGAGTAGGGGAGGGAAGGGGCTTAGGGAAAGCAGGGAGCCAAGCACAAGTATCTGAGCCAGAGCAGGAATTCTGCTTGTGGTCTTAGTCTTTTGTTGTAGCTGTGATCACTCATTGCTGCAGCACTTCCTGATCTCGTTTTAGATGTGGACTGTAAAGCTTTTGTTCTTGGTTTGAAAGGGTTTAGATAGTATGAGTATTTAAGGTTATGAAAAACAACTTCTCTCAGATTTTTCTACTCCGAATTTTTTTCTCTAACAACAATAGGAGCTTTCTATATGCCTTTAGAGTTAGAACAGTGAACTAAAAAGTCACTTTCATTTTTAATCAGAGGTTTTATGTTACTTCATCGCTTACTAGTCTCCCAGTTTTCCTACAAGACACTATGGGTAAAAGGACCAGAATTTCAAGTGTATGTTTTCGGTAGACATTACTTTGAGGTCCTTGACCCCCTGCATACTGTGAACTTCAGGTTCTGCTGTCTATTGAAAATTAAATAATTAAAACTTGGTTCTCTATCAGCTCATATTTTTATGAGTTAATGCAGTTGTGCTTTCCAGAATAAAAGAATTTACTGTGTTACAACGATGGGTATCTGAGCTGAGTTCCTGCACACCTGCGGCAGGTGAAACACTTGGATGGCACTGTACCTGCTTTTACTTTTGGAACTTGAGACTTCCTGCCATGGAAAATGGGAGTAGAAGTCCTAGTTGTCTGTCTAAAATGGTGCCTGTAAATACTGAGGGTTCATGGGTTTCATTTTTCACCCATTCAATAAATCAGTGTTTATCCAACTCTTTTTGTTCAACAGGGCCCTACAACTGATAAGAGTTTATTCTGGTTTAACATGTACTTTCCTTGTAAGTGTTATGAACTATAGGTTTCCAGGTTTCCTGAAACAGCTTTTATGGAGTTTTCAACTCTAACTCCTCCCCACCCAGTGCATATTTTTCCTCTAACAGGACAAGAATATCTACTTTTCTTTCATTAGTATATATGAAATTTAATAGAAATGTTTGACCACAGGCCGATTTTGTGTGTGAGCTGAATCTCCACCAAGGTGAACCGGATATAACAGGGATAATAAGACCACAACAAATACGTTTGCTCTTTTAGCCACTTTCCCAATCTTGCCTCCTCCTGCTGTCACTAAATTGTTTCCTGTAGGATGTGCTTAACTCCTCCTGCCCTGGGTCAAGAAAAATAATCCCAGACTTTTCCCTGCCTTCTGCTCCTCCACCCCCCCATCCTCAGTGGAGTGCCTCCTACGTAACCTTTGACTGTCTTCTCTGTGCTAAAAATCAAGTTCCTCCTCTGCAGCATTTTGAAATGCCTCTGCTTTTCCTTTTTTTCAAAAGACCAAATGGCTCATCCATTCCTTATTCCTGTTCCGTTTTGATTATTAAAATTGTCTTGTGAGAGGAGAACTGGATCACAAGAACAGCATGCTTTGCCTCTGCAGTTTCTGCAGCACTCTCTCTGATGCTATATATGATGCAGCATTGTCTTAAATGTGAAACACGGAGCCATTTTAATCATATGATTTACAGAGAGATCGAGTGAGGGTTTTCTGGAGGGATTTTTTGTTTGTGGTGTTTCAGTTGTGCATCCTGGTGCGTGTTTGTCTCCAAAGCAGGGAATTCTTATGCATCTCGTGAAGCGTTAAGCAGGGAGATAGCTGGTGGTTTTTTCCTCTTTTTTTTTTTTTTTTTTTTTTTTTTGCCTGTAGGACAAAAAATTCTAGAGATGAAAGTAAGAATTCATCTGGAATTAGGCAAGATGCCACTGCAGAGCGAATGAACCAAAATTTAGATTAAATCTAAGTAACCTTGAGAGGAGCAGAGATGATTTGTTTGAAGCAACCTAAACAGTTATTTTGGAAGCTGCTTTGCAGTTGTCTCTGGTAGGCTTAAAACTTACATTAAGTGTCTCTGCTAAAGTGAGTGCAGAGAGCCTGTTATTGTACTGTTCTTCTTGACGAGTAGTCATTACTTTTAGGTTTGTTAAGTTTGCATTAAAAAAATGGAGGAGTGAAGTATATGTCCACAATGCTGGGATTAATAGTACCTGAAGGCTTTCACGTCTATGGGTTTGTGACATGCAGATTTACCCAAAGGATCCCAAAACAGAGCAAAATTTGGTTTCTGTTCTGTTTTAAAAAATCCTATGTAACTAACATGCAGGGCTGTCTTTATAGTATCTGGAAAAGGATGTGAGTTGTGCATAGGATTTTTGTGGGGATCTTTTGTGTGCATATATTTTTATCAGTTTAATCTACTGCCCATTAAGATTCACTTTTTTAATTATTACATATTAAACAGACCCTTAAGTTCAGCCTAGTAATTGCATACAGAGATATTACTTGCAGCGTTGCAGGGTAGATACCTGCTGAGATAAAGCTAAAGCAGCAACTAGTACAGAGGATAGGCTTGAACTTTTTTAATAGTTCATAATTTAGACAAATCATGAATTGAGACAGAGGGAAGCTTAAAGACCACTGAGCACTAGATTCAGTCGTTTTTCTGTGGCTTTTTTCTATTGACATTCTCAGACTTGTAAAGATCCTGTGTTTCTCCCTTCTTCCCACACTTGCAGAGGCACTTGGGGCACCCTATTGCCAAGGAGCTGTTAGAACTGGAAACAGGGCTCTGCAAGCAGAAACGAAGGTCTGGGAGAGCTGTTAGGCACATAGAGGGCATTGGGAGCTGTGCTGCCACGCCTCAGCTGTCTGGTTTTGTGATAGTTTCCTTTCCTACTGTGTGACAGCACTCGCCTCTTGCTGCATGGCTTCTCTGGAGTCTTGAGAAGTGGCTGCACCTCCTGATCCCATCCTGGTTTATGTTTCTGTGTGGCTTCTCAGGAGGCAGCAAGTTTAAGGGTCTGGGTCACCTCGCACTTGGTCGTAGGTGTTTAGAAGTAATCACTTCCCTGATCTAATTTTCTGTAACTCTGTGTGGTTGCTGACTTATTTGTTAAACCAGTGGCAATAATTTCTTGTTCTTCACAAACATTATTTCCCACCAGAGTACCATACTTCACCTGCAAATGTGGGTATTCTTGCAACTGTATTACGATATGTGATGTCCTAGGAAGATGACAGCAGGAGTTAATTCTCTTAGTAGGTGCCATGCCTACATCAAACTCTACTCATTTCTTCCTAGTTTGCCAGTCCTGCTGTGTTACATCCAGTGTTTTGCTATGGGAGCCCTAATGCATCTCTGAGGTGTAGTAGGCAGTACTGTTTCTTCCCTTGGTATTTCAGATGACGTTTTTACAGAATCCTGAGTTAATGCTTTCCAAGAATATGTGGTATTACCTGTCAGCAGGCAGGTAAGCTCTGAGGATTTTATTTATTTATTTACTGGAAGCAATATTTACTGAATGAGGGCTATATGGATGATAGGCTATGCTCTTCTGTATGCTCGCCTCTTTGTTTACTCTGGAGTACTTTATAAGTTTTAGCATAGATCTTCTGGAGTATCCAAAAATCCCTTTGCAGTGGCTTGTGCAGTTTTTGTGCTGTCATTTTTTTCATGTTCCTAAGTGGTCTGGTAGTTAAATCAGACCTGGTGCAACAAAAACATGTCCGTCTGATCTTGTCCTCTAGCCAAAACTTTCTGTCCTATTATCCCTGATGATTTTTCCCCTCTGCAGCACCTGGTTCTTTTGTTGCATTCCAGGGGAGTTTCTGGTTATTTCTTCCTTTTTGCAAAGCAACTAGAGGAAGTAGCTTTAGATACAGTCAAGGTTTGCCCTGAGATATTTCAGTCCAAGTAAGGTTTAATGAGTGACATTTTGTTTTGCAAGAACAAAAACCAGCAAATCCTTCAGCATCAGAATATGGCATCATTTGTGATCAACCAACTTGATGAGCCATATATGGACAGATTCTCTAAATCACCATGAGAAGTCTTTGAACCTTTATGGAATATTTATTCCATAAGTATTTTACTAATAAACTATTAAATATTTATTGATCTTTACAAGTCCAGTATGTTGAAGACATGAATTCCCCACCATTAAACTTTCCCACAACCAATATGCATGGTTTTAAATGACATGTTTTTCAAAACAAAACTTCCTTAAAGGGCTCTATTGAAAAGCTTTGCTTACTAATATCTTAATGGGAGTTCATGTAAATTACATTACTGGCTGTTACGTTGTTAATGTGTTGCTGGCAGAAAATTATCTCTTCTCATCATAGGTAGTTCCATATTTGATCTCAGGTGGCAAATACCAATCAAACCTGACCAATGCTACAAAAAAAATTGAACTTAAAACTTCATCCAGTGATGTAATGTATGAGAGGAGG
This sequence comes from Phaethon aethereus, assembly GCF_964289735.1. Taxonomy (NCBI): domain Eukaryota; kingdom Metazoa; phylum Chordata; class Aves; order Phaethontiformes; family Phaethontidae; genus Phaethon; species Phaethon aethereus. The sequence goes on from NC_138575.1 coordinate 202,346,512, forward strand.
TCAGCTTGCTGGGCAGTTTGATTGCTTCCATTACTCAATGAACTTAGCAGCAGCAAAATCCTTCTCTCAGAAAACAGTGCCTAATACTTTGTAATGAGATTTATGAGATTTTTATCCATGGTGTTTTGCAAGGGGATTTTATCCCAATATTTAGGGAAACACTTGCTGCAGATATGCTCAGTAAGTAAGGAGACAGCTGATTTTGGAAGAGTCTGAAGCCAAATGCGAAGAAGAGTGTCTGATTAACAAAGCAGGTCCCTACACTTGGCTGATGGTTCTCACCACCTGGCAATAGTTCACATCTGCAGGTCACAGCAGCTGTGTCTGGAATTTTTGTTACCCACAAACTGAGACCTCTGCACTCCTGCCATGATACCTCTCAGCTGTGTGGAATAGTTAAACAAAGACTGTCATTCTATTTTCATCTGTCTAGAGTAGAAGTAAGTGGATTTACTAGTAGTGTCATGAGCCGTAAGACACTCAGCTTTGAGTGACCTTAATATTCAAGACAGGTATTGACTGGCATTTACAACCACAAATTAGTGACGTGCTCTTATTTTTGAAAAGAAATTATAACTCCTTAATTACCTGAAAAATTACGTTATAAGGATGAATTGTATGTTGGGGTTTTTTTGGTGGGGTTTTTTGGTTGGTTGGTTTCATTTTTTACTTTAAATATATTGATGGTTTCTAGTATTACCTGCAGAACACCTAATCTCGTGTGTAAGACAACTCTGTACAACACATGGTAGTAGCACTCTGTCAACACCAGCTGATTATCCTGTCTGTGTCTCTGTCTCTTGCAAGTGTCCTCATCGTCTTAATTACAGAACCACTGGAGTTACTCCTAACACGAAAAGCCCTTTTGCAAATCCAGATACTTGAGTGTGGTGTTACTATGAGGTTGATCTGGCCTGCCTGAGTGTAAATACACCTCCTTCAAATGTAAATGCAATTAATTAGTGGTGTGGACATAAGCTAGCTCCACTGAGATGCTTCTGAGTTTCCATACCTTTCTCCCAGTTCTGCTTTTTCCCATTCCCCTGTGTGCCAGAGGGATCACAGCTCACTGACTCGTGCAAGTAAGAGCTCTCTTTGTCCTTCAAGAAGAAACCAGCCTTTCTTTTGGCTGTGTCTGATAGCTTAAAGGCAATATTGGAAACAACTTCTGTGCAGCATTTCCAAACTACTGAGCGATAAAACTGTTATTGTTATGATAAAGTAGAATTTTTGGGAAAGATCTGTATGAAGAAAGTCCAATAATTCAAGTAAGCATCTGAGGAAAGCATGTAGAAGTAATGCTAGGGTTTAAAATCCATCAAAATGCAAATAGAATGAGCAGTGGCAATAGTGATTAAATAGCTGAAGAAAATCAAGTTACATTAGGTTTCTTTGGGCAATTATGGTAAATTGAAAATGAATAGTGCTTCTCAGGGAATAGGGCTTTTCAGGGACAACAAACCTGGTACGCTGCAGTAGCTGAATGCTAACTTCATAGGCAGAAAAAGCCTTTAGTTACTTGGGCTGATACGTCTCTTCATACATTATGGTTCTTAGTGCGGACACAAGCATAGGACTGAGGTTAAGACCTGGCAACATGTCCTCCTGCTTACTAAACAAGTATAACTCTTGGTTTTGAAATCTTTTAAAACATGCAAGTGAGTGAGAAAACCATTAGAGGACCTTTGGTATGACTTTCAAGAATATTTTGTAGAGGCAGAGGTAAGAAGCCATCTGTAGGATTTTGTTCCAGAAGTCAGCTGCCTTCGTAGCTGTGTTTTTGAGCTGTAGAAGTGGTAGCACAGAATTTACTGTTCATAGAATATACGGCAGAAATCTCTTCACTTGTCATAGCTTAATTCATTGCTAAATGTAACTCGGTACCCAAGGAGTATCTTGCATTGATTATGCTAATCTCTGCTGTAGCCCTGTTTGTATTTATGCATTGTATGTACTTTGCATTGAGGCTGAAAAGATGTTAGCTAAATAAAAAACTCCTTTGCTACTATGATAAGAGAATGTTTTCTGTGCAGCAAGCCTCTGGCTGCTCTGAATTACTTGTTATAGTAAAAGAATTGCGTTAATATTGTTTTAACCTGTGGCGGCTTGACCCTGGCTGGGCGCCAGGAGCCCACCAAAGCTGCTCTATCACTGCCCTCCTCAGCTGGGCAGGGGAGAGAAAATATAACGAAAGGCTTGTAGGTTGAGATAAGGACAGGGAGAGATAATTCAGGAATTACTGTCACAGGCAAAACACGCTCAATTTGGGGGAAAATTAATTTAATTTATTACTAGTCAAGTAAGAGTAGGATAGTGAGAACTAAAACCAAATCTTAAAACACCTTCCCTCCACCCCTCCCTTCTTCACAGGCTCAACTTCACTCCCAGTTTTCGCTACCTCCAGCAGTGCAGGGGGATGGGGTTGTGGTCAGTTCATCTCACGTTGTCTCTGCCGCTCCTTCCTCCTCAGGGCGAGGACTCCTCACACTCTGCCCCTGCTCCAGCGTGGGGTCCCTCCCACGGGAGACAGTCCTCCACGAACTTCTCCAACGTGAGTCATTCCCATGGACTGCAGTTCTTCACAAACTGCTCCAGCCTGTGTCCGTCCACGGGGTCACAAGTCCTGCCAGCAAATCTGCTCCAGCCTGGGCTCCTCTCCTCGCGTGTCCACAGGTCCCGCCAAAAGCCTGCTCTAGCGTGGGCTTCCCATGGGGTCACAGCCTCCCTCCTTCAGGCATCCTCCTGCTCCAGTGTGAGGTCCTCCCCCGGCTGCAGGTGGAGATCTGCTCCAGCGTGGAGCTCCATGGCCGCAGGGGCACAGCCGGCCTCACCATGGGCTTCACCAGGGGCTGCCGGGGAACCTCTGCTCCAGCGCCTGGAGCCCCTCCTGCCCCTCCTGCTGCAGACACCAAGGCCAGTGCAGAGTTGTTTCTCTTACACATTCTTACTCCTCTCTCAGGCTGCAAATGCTGCCTGCTGTTTTTTTCCCCTTCTTAACTTATCCCAGAGGAACTACCACTGCTGCTGATGGATGGGCTTGGCCTTGGCCAGTGGTGGGTCTGTCTTGGAGCTGGCTGGCATTGGCCCTGTCAAACACAGGGGAAGCTTCTAGCAACTTCTCACAGCAGCCGCCCCTGCAGCCACCCCACTACCAAAACCTTGCCACGCAAACCCAGTACATAACCATACAACAAATTGTAGTGATGGCTGGTAATGATAACAGAAAAGGTCTGTAGTGCAGATTGATCTGCCTTATTTGAAATATTAATTCAATTTACCCATCCCTGTGATAATGCTTCATTGAATCCTGTAGCAATGGACATGGCGGTCATGAACATAGAAATTTTGCTGGCCATAAAAAAACCAGAGCGTCCCCCTTGCAGCAAGGTGTCTCTTCCCGGCTGCGTGTTCTTCCTCCTTTCTCCTCCCACTCCAGATTTCTCTCCTGTGCCACTCTCTGCAGTGCCTTTGAGGGCATCATCTCATGATCACTCGAAATTGCAAAGTAGCTTGCTGAAGTGATGTTTCTGCGCACAGCGTGTGTGAGGAGTTTGGGATCTAGCTCATGTGCTTGTTGGAAATGGCTGCGCTGCTTTAAGCTGTCGGTGGCCCTGGCAGGGATTCTTTTCCCTCTCATGACTGACTGTGCATAACACAAGACAGCGAGAGGCCATTTACTGCTGTTCACCCTTCATCACTGCAGTTCCTGCTGTTTGTGGTCACTCAGACTTGCCTTCATTCGTAGCTCAAACCTGAGCTGAAGTGCGCTTGCTTTTGCCTGTCTGCCATAGGGGAGTGGGGATGTTTGAGAGGCGTACCTTTATACACTCCTGCAGCAAGAGTTGTCCACCACAGGTTGTGAGACAAGCATTGTGCTAGACCTGGGTGACCGTGCTACTGCTGGGGCATGCAGTGTGGCAGCGTGTGTGTCTTCCTGCCGGCGCAGCATGAAGGCCTGTGAGCCACCTCTCCTGCCTCACTGTTCTAGAAAACGTTACTTTCTGAATTACCTTGCAGTCCATTGGGGGAAAACCTGTGTTCTAACCCTGGAAATCTCGAGTAAAAAAAAATACATCAATCTAGCACCATGTGAAGCGAAAACAATTTTAGGTTTGTATGGCTCAAATTTCTGCAGAGGACATTCATTCCAGCTGGTGGGAAGTCACATGTGCAATTCCTGGGCCCCAGTAGCCTTTCGGCAGGGACCTGGCAGCATCTTCCTGCGTTGGCTTTTGGCTACATGATGCTGTCAATTCGGTTGTCTTGAGTCATTTATCTAAAAACAACTCCCTGCTGCTTAGGGAGGAAAGCACCTAGTGGGTGCCTGCCAGTCAGGAAATAAGAAATAGCTCAGTGTGGAAAAGTCACAGAATTGCAGCTTTTAGAGAACAGTGGAGAGGTGCTAAGGCCTTCAATGCTCTGGCACTGCCCTGTAACAGAAGTCAAATGAGCATTTGCTCAAGGCAATTCACTCACTGTCTGTCCCCGCTCATGTCGGTAAGTGATGTTTCTACCATCTTCTTGTGAGTGATTAAGGTTTGCATTTGCAAATTGGAATTACATTACCATGAATCTAAGTTATACTTTCAATTAAATGCCATTATCTGAGCAATTGGAAAACTTGGGGTAGTGTCAGTGGTGCTTTCCTTTGCAGATAAGGTAGTGCCTATGGGGAGTTTCTGTTGAGTTTCAGTACCGGTAACTTCTGGAAATACATATGTGTGTATGCATATATATAAAAATATATTTTTTCCTTAAAAACTGAGAAAAGTTAAGGCTGCACTTCTGGTGGAGGGACGCAATTGCACATTTATCACTTTTTCTTCCCACCCATGAGGAATGTCAGCCAAAATGTTAATGTTACTCTTGAGATTCGTGAAGAGGCTGTAATACCTGAAGTATGACTCCTGCTAGGAGCCATCAAGGAAGCGGATGGGGAATATAAACATAGCACATCAGTAACAAGATCAGTTCTTTTGCTTTTCTATATATATACATTTCTTGCTCTGCAAGGAACATATCTGGCTTTGACTGGAATATGCCTTTTAGGGCAGTAGGGAGATGTGGTGTGTGGGTTTTGTAGAGTGGTTGGGTTTTTTTCTTCCAAGGTTGAATGCGAATGTGTCATCTTTTAGCATGCCTTTTGCAAGGTCCTGGCAGATCATTCCACCTCTTTGCCTCGCAATAGAGAGATTTGGGTTTTTTCCTATTATGCAGTGATTTGGAAGGTGCTTGAACACTTCATAGCAATTCTGAAAATAAGCGTGAAACTGAAAGCAAACCAGTTCCCTGAACTTACTTTTTCTTGCAGGATGTTTTGGGAGGTGTCCTTGAAGCGGCTTAAAAAATTCTCCAAAGCTTTCTGAAATTTGCACCTCTGACAGTTCATACTCCAAGAGGAATGCTTCCAACAAATGACATTTTCCCCTCAGTCTCATTTGTTATACAACTGATGATGTCCCTATGTCTGCAGGATTGTTTCCTGTGATAATCTATAGGCTTCCGCCTCTTTCATTCTTGGGACATAGGTGAGATGAAAGATAACAGACAACAATGTACGGAAGAGTATCTAGGAAGAGGTGTAAGGAACAACTGGGGTCATGAAGGAAAAAGTATCTTTGCTGCCAGGGGTGATGCTAGGTGTCTAAATCAAAACTAAGACAACTTTTTCCTCTGTTATAGTCAAAGCTGGAATTTCTGTTTGTCCTCTAAGCTGACCAAGTTAAAAAGTACATTTGAATCCAGCCTAATAAAAGGCTGTGTCATATACTTTGAAGGTAGTAGTGCAACCACGTACTTAGTTTTGTGTGCTTCATATTGCAGCGACCCCAAAGCGTTGGGAGGCCCAATGTGTAAGCTGCTAAGTGGTGCAGGACCATATTGCAGACAGAGCGTATTGGGCCCGTATGTCCCTGGACAAGCTGCAGCAGCGTGAAGTTCCGTGTAGGCCCGTTTACTTCTCTTCACAGGCAGGCTTTGCTGAGCTCCTTCCTTAGTCAGGCTGATCATGGAAACCCTGAGGTAGCCAAGGTAAAGCTCTGTGCTGCAGTCAGACAGGCAGGGCTCGTGCACTTCGTTTGACTTGCTTGGTGCTGTAACGCTGAGATGCTGAATTCTTTGAAATTGAGGCCATAGTGGAAACACTGTGTGTGTGAGCACGTGAGTGCCTGCTTCTGAGCTCTTTGCAGTGAAGTGAACTGCAGCTTTCACTTTCTAGTCATGTTTTTATCCTTCCCTAGCAGTATCTTGCTAAACTTCCTAAGTCTTCTTGAGAAACCAGAAACTTAATATTAAGAAGCCAATCATAAGAATATTTTTGCTCTTATTTTTTCTTTTGTAGATGAGCAATAGACTGATATGAGGATATATTTTAAAATCCTCAAAAGAACAGCTGTTTTACAATGCTTACATTGCTGAAATATGGACAGGTTTGTGTTGACTGCGGTGCTGAAGGCGCTTACTTGTGCTGATGGATCTAATCTAGTTTACAGTGCTATTGTGTCCTGGGGTTAATATATAAATCGTATGCAGTGCTTATTTTCTTCAAAAGAAAATCAATAAGCAAAAAGGCAGCGCTGTTTTTTCCCCCCATCCCACCCCCCAAACAAGAAACCATGTTTTAGAAAAGTTTAAAGTGAAAATGGTATTAATTTAGAGGAATTTTCAGTCTGGAGATAGAATTATTATAATATAATTACGAGATATAATAATTCAGTCTGGAGAAGAGGAGGATGAGGGGAGACTTACCGCTCTCTACAACTACCTGACAGGGTGTTGTGTCGAGGTGGGTGTTGGTCTCTTCTCCCAAGTAACCAGTGATAGGACGAGAGGAAATGGCCTCAGGTTGCGCCAGGGGAGGTTTAAATCGGATATTAGGAAAAATTTCTTCACTGAGAAGGTGGTCAAGCATTGGAACAGGCTGCCCAGGGAGGTGGTGGAGTCACCATCTCTGGAAATATTCAAAAAACGTGTGGATGTGGCGCTTCAGGACATGGTTTATGGGACATGGTGGCATTGGGTTAATGGTTGGACTTGATGATCTTGAAGGTCCTTTCCAACCTTAGTGATTCTGTGATTCTGTGGAAGCTGATGGCAGGATCTAAGTAGTTAGAAGCCATAGAGTCAAAAAGCAATAGAGAGCTAAGCTTGTAACTTAAACTGCAGGCCAGGATTCTGGGCCACAATGGTAATGTCTTGTTGGATCATTGGGGTTTTTTTTCCTAAACCGGAGTTCAAAAGCTAGAATTGATTTCTTGATGGTATAAAGCTGCTTGTCACATTGCCAGCCTAGCAAATACTTAAAGGTCTGTTTTATGTAAAGATTAAAGATTAACTTATTTAAACGAAGGCTTTGCATTGTAGTATAAAGATCCTGTAAAACTGTTGATTTGCCATTTGATGAGTGAATCTGGACAACTAGTAGGATTGCTGTTCATTTCATCTGTATGGCAATGGGAATAACAACAGTGAAAGGGATAGAAACAGAAACACTTAACTTGCATGAACTTCTGAGGCAGAAGAGAACTGGCCATCTTTTATTTCATTCAAGGATTATAAGACCAGATGAAAATCACAGGTGTTTCAGTGTTGGCTTTTACCTCAAACTGCAGGAGCTTGCCAAACTAAAATTGTTCTGCACAGGCTAATAACTGCATTCTGACCTAAAGGACCAAGATACAAAAGAAAAAATTATCTTCCTGGTACTGCAAAGCTTTAATTAATTTTTATGAAGTTTATTTAGGGATCTTTTTGATGAAGTCTCACAGGTGATATAATCTTAAGCTTTTTTTTCCTGTGTGTGAAGACTTTTCATTATTTTGAGTCATCAAACATCAAATTTGGCTCACAGTTTTGTTTTGTGCTGAGAGCAGAAATGAGGCTACAGATTATGGAGTGCTTTAACCAGAATTACTTACAAAGATTTCCTGTAGTTTTATAGATAACTATGTTCTCCCATCCCATTAGAGGATAATTAAGAACTTCCTTATATGTCTCGTTTAGGGAAAGACATATTTGTCCAGGTGTATGCAAAGGTGTTTACTTAAGGTATATGAGGAGCCAAAGACAAAGCTTAATCTAAAGTACTTTTAGTATTTTTTTTTTAAGTTGAGCAAACAACCCTACTCAGTAAGCTTGTTTTAATTTACACGTTTTTAATTATTTTTATCTTTTCCTTGTGTTATTGAAAAAGTTTTAACTGGAGAAATAACACACTAGTAAAACTTAAAGCAAAACACTCATAGGATTTGCCTTAAAAAATAATGCCACTTCTGTAGCACACCGTGGTGTAGTACTGAGACCATATCATGACACAACTGGACCTGTTTTTACATTTACATGCATATTTTGCAGGTAATCATGTGCTTCAGGTCTGTTTCTCTGTGTGGATTGTGTCTCAGTTTCAGACAGAAACATGGGAGGAGGATGTGCAAGTATGCATAACTACTGTGAAATTAAGCTATTCTTTAGGATTTACCTCCTTTAGTTTGAAGCCAGACTTGTCTGTTCTAAATTATAATTTCTTCCTTCTTTAGGTGGAAGGAACCAGGATCTTTTCCATTGACTTTGTAGAGGCTTCCATGGACAGATAGATGGTGCCACGTGAATATTTTAAGGAAGGGCGAGGGGGAGAATGGGGGGAACAACCAACCAAAACCACATAGCTGGACAAAAAGAGGTCATCTATACACTGAGATATCATCTCATTATGTCTCTCTTTGATTATAAAAAGAGGCACGGTTGCATAATACAGTTGCAGACCCTTTTACTATAGATATCTGCAGTTCAGTGAGACACATGCCACCTCTGTGGCCAAAGTAACCCTTCAGAAGGAAGTCTGCAATGTATCCTGAAGCCCTGCAGATTTAAGACTCTAGTGTGCATTAGGAAAAAGCTCTTTTGAACTGGCGCACAGACTAATGACTGTAGAAATGTCAGAGCTGAGACAGGAGACAATGTGGAGTGAGGTGAACTGCGGTAGGCAGGGTGTGCTGTGTTAACCTTTCGCGCATGCCAATAACCAGAAGCTTAAATTTACTGTATAAGATGAAGAGTCAGGAAAAGATCCTTTCCTTGTTGAATTTCAGGAATTCAGTGTCTGAGAAAGAGCTCCAGCGAGGAGAGTGATATGACCAAAGCAACCCAATAAGTACAGCAACTCTCTGTTCAGCACCTTACCTGAACTGATGAATGAAGTGTGAAGGTTTTGGAGAAGCCTGAGGGCAGGAGGATGTACTACTAGTCAGGCAGTATAGAAGGTATATCTGAACAATAGAATTTGCTGTTGGAATAAGTGGAAATGAGGATATAGGAGAGAAGGAAGTGGAGAGGTTTTAACTATGCCTGAAGAACTCAGGTCAGGGGAAAAAAGTCAAAAATACCATGTCACAGGAAGAGAGAAGTGGTGGGGAAGAAACTAAGAGAGGGAAATAGGTTACATGTAACACAGTGTAACAGGGACTTCTGTAGGAACAATTTTTATTTCATTTTCTGCTTTCAAATGGAACACCTGTTGGCCTAGTTGTTGACTTGGAAAACTTTGCTAGGTGCATATCTGAAGGAGAACATGCATAAATTACTATCTAATTAATGTCTGTGAAAAGGAGTGTCCTCGCTTGGTTAGTGCAGGGAACTGGATCTCTTCAGTTCTTCCACTGACTCACCAGGCCTCAAGGGCTGGCAGGAGGAATACTAACTCCTGTTTTACCCCAGAGCGGGGTAGGGAGGCTCTACTAACACCTGAAGTATGCTTTGGAACAAGTTGGCTATGTCATATATCTTGCTTTTAGCCAAACATTTGATTCAATGCAAATTTACTTACCATTTATCTTTTTTTTTTTTTTTCTCTTCCAGTTACGATTTCTTCAACTGCAGAAAAAGGTAATTTTTTAAAAAATTTTTTTGAAGATGTGAATTGTTCTGTTGCATGCAACTCTTAAGGGACACAGAATTTAAACATACTCCTTTATGTGTAAGCTCTCTTTAGTGAGTAGATTAGTGCTAAGAAACAAGGTAAATATTGTGAGGTTGAGTCTGTTTAGCTTCTAGTACTACAAGCTTGGGATGATGACAAGACCTGTGAGTAATGCAACTATGATTTAGGTTTGCAAATGTTTTTTAAATGGGTACCTTCTAAGATCAGGGAAAAAAAAAAAAGAGAGAAGGAATTGCGGCAGATCCACAAGTCCATCTTCTGTTTATTCCTGAACACACCCTGTGTCCTGAAAGACTTCTGGAAGAGGAAGAATTGTTGTTCTACTGCTTGCTATTTTCCAAACAGCTTACCAAATTCCTCAGAACCCCATTCTTTGGGACTGGTTAGAACTGTGCAAAACACAGCTATTTCAAAGGTGGCTGCACATTATAATTTTAAATTTCTAGGTCAAGTGGTTAAGGCCTTGTTTTGACAAACTTTACTTAAGCCTTCCTATTGGCTTTGGCAAGTATATGCCACAGTGGGTAGTGCTTAGAGATACAAACTGACCAGAAAATATTCCAGCATTCTTGCTCTGCCACTCCTTTTATTGTGAATAAAAACTAGTCTAAAGGATGGTTCAATTCCAGAAGTTCAAAATACATTTTTTTTTTTATAAACCTTTCTTCCTTTTTTTTTTTTCCTGTAGAAATACAAATTATTGATGCGATATTTCTTTGGGGGTTCATTTCAACTTATGGGGAGACATGAGTGGTAGATTAAGCATAGACTTGCATTTTGGCTGTCCACAGAGGGCTATCTTCAGAGTGTGAGACACTGGTAAGAGTCTCTCATCTTTTATATATTTTTGCAAGAGAGCATAGAATTTGGAACTAATCTAGCAGTTTTCTTCCTGGTGGGGAACATCCAAGGGAACACTGTGAAAGGAAGGAACCTTGATGGAATCTGTCCTTTTTCATCTTCTAATGAAGAGGTGAAATAATGTGAAAATCTCCAAAATAAACTGTAAGCCATTCAAGATGGGAGCTGAGTCTTACCCTCACTTTTTTACATCACATTGCACAGCTGGACATTAACCTAGACCTTGCAAAATTCTGCAGATTGCTGCTGTGCTGTATGTTGACCTGTACATTAATAAGTTTTACTCCTAGGTTCTTCTGGAAAGGCAAAATCCTCATCTCGGTTAAGGAAGCGTGGCAGAGCAATGATGTTGGTGTTGCGTAGTCAGATCTCTGGCTTTAATACAAATGCAGTGCCTGTCTGACTGAAGCAAGTGCTCTTAAATCTATCAGAGAAGAAAAATGCTTGATTAATTAATGAGACTGACAGTATCACTGGAACCTGACTGTTAGGCTTTTAATAGCTGTCACCTGCACTCTTCCTGCACCTTCAATTCTAAAGCATGTCATAGGCATCCTGTATGCATGAATTTCTTTACTACGGGGGTTGATCTTAAAATGAGATGTGAAGTCTTTTTTTCATTTAAAATGAAAGCTATCATAAGTTTTATAAAGTTGTTAAGCTAACTTGCAATAGCCAGGAAATAACATCAGAAGAGTCAAAAGGCCAAAGTACCAGTAACATTGCTGTGTAAATCAAAATGTACATCTTAGCAAATATATTTGTTTCGTATTTCAGTGTACTGTGTTCAAATCCTTTTACTCCAGTACTTAATTACAACTTTTGATCAAATGAGTGGCCATTTCTTCATTCTATTAAAGCTAATTGTTTCTCTGTAGTTCATATTCTTGTATAGATTTATATCCATTAGGTTAGGTTATTAAAGTAAACTCTGAATCTCTCTTAACAATATAATATACTCCTGTTATAGATTATTACCTCTCTGTAATCTGACTCTGTCTTGGAAGTAGTATTAAGAATGATTCAGAAAAGGATATTAAGGGCAAAACTCAGGAGGGCTTAGCATATTTCAGGGGGATTCTAAGAGCATGTCTTAAGGCTTTGTCCTCCTTAGGGCATGAGTTATGTTCTAATATGCATCAGTGCCTTTAAAGAGAAGTGACTCCACTTGGTCACAGCACGGCACCAAGAGTCCCGGATTCCCTTAGCTTAGCCAGGACTTCTCCATGACTCTGAGTTTGGCTAAACTGGCAGGTATTGGTGATTGAGGTTTTTGACGTATTTTCCATCTAGCTTGTAATTACAAGGAAAGGAGCCGAATAGGAATGAGGCTGGTTTATATTTGTACTGGAAGCTGATGCAAGGTGCTTCAGGGAGTAGTCTGCAGAGGAGATACTGCTACCCAAAATGGTGGGTACATGGACTGCCAAAGTGAAGCCATCAAAATTGGTATCTTCCCTCCCTCTCATTTCTTGTGTAATCGCAACACAGGAGTGGGAAAAGAAGCAAGAGTTTATTCCGTGTGGGGCCAGTATGGACTGCCAATTCCAGGCTCTTTCTCCTTTAGACTGGGTGGTGCCCATCACTGGAAGAGCTGTGAAAGTCTTGTTCTTTCTTGAGTTGCCCCAGTTTGGCTACTGAGGAGAGGCCTTTGGCTGTTAATGATGGTGACAGATTGCAAGATCTCAGTGCAAGAGTGCAAGAGCACTTTAAGAACTGTCTCTTTCTATAAATAGTGGTAGCACTGGCACAGATCTGTACCTTTGCTGCAGCCAGCTTTGGTGCCTGTTATTCTGTGTGGTGTTGGGGCATTACAGCCTGTGACAAGACTTTGAGGTTCTGCTGGTTGAAGTATTGTGTGTGCCCTAAAAATAATCCTTCAAAAGAATCTGAATTCTGGGGGTGATTCTTTATGGACAGACTAGAATGGTTTACTGTGTAAGTTCGTTTTGCTGTGCCCTGCCCTCTCCTGTATCTCATTTCCTCTTTCCTTCTGATCAACTCCTCTCACCCTCTTCTCCCCCAAAGCTCTGATCTGTGCAGCTGATTCCACTCCAGCTTTGTGTCTATTTCTCTTTTCCAAACTGTTTTCTCATGCTTTAGTTGCTTAACCGCATTGTGTTTGAATGTGTATAGTATGTTTTTAATAAAAGACAATTTCTAATTATGCAGTGCCTAGTATTGTGATATATGAGTCCTTTCCTATCAGAATGACTATTTTAGGATGGCTTTAGAAAAAAGTTTTGCTTCTTGCATTTTCAGTCAACTCCACAGATTAAAATTTGCCAAATCTGTCTGTAAGGTTGGAGGAGTCAGAGGCAAAGGTAAAAAGCATCATTATCTGAAGAAAGCTCAAATACAGTTTGTTTGGGTTTTTTACTGCAACAAGCAATGAAAATCCTGAAAGATGATAAATTAAGACCATGTCTTCTCTGACTGTGCACAAGCATTTTCTGAGCTGTTGGAAGTTCCCAAAGTTTTGAGCCTGTTCTGCCATCTGTGAAGTATGTCATACAGCTTCTTAAAGGACTCTCTTTATGTGCATGGGAAAGTAGGTCAAGTTTCCTTCTTCCTGCAACTGAAGATAATATAAGTGAAGATAATGTAAATATTTGGTATGACTTCTTTTCTAAGGCTTGCTGTTCTGGCATAACTGATCTGTTTCCTCTTGACAAGTGGTAAAAGAAACTGTTAGAGGAAACAAGATCAGAAGAAGCTTCCCCGGTCATAAGGTCTGGTGCTCTGGCCTTTAAGGCAACTATATCACCCCGTCAGAAATTGATTGAGCTCCCTACTAAAGCCACTGTCATTTTGTTGCCACTGTGACTATAATAGGAGGACTCTTCCAGATTATATCCCTCTGATGATTTGAAAGAAGATAATCAGACAATTTTTAACTTATGTCTAGCTCTCGTCTCAGAGTGCCGTTGCCTCCAAACCCCTGGTGTGGAGTTTTTACTGTCATTCATGATCAGTGCTTTCAACAATGGCACAATACTGTGCTGTTTCTATTAGAAGTAGAAATTAAATTGAATTCTCTAGGTCAGTTATCAAATACTTTACTATAATCTAGAATGGAATTGTAGCATCATCTTTATCCAAACAGGTTAGTTAGTTACATGCCACAGGTGAAGCTGTGGTCAGTTCTGGGTTTTTTTGGTTGGTTTGGGTTTTTTTCCCTTCAAAGTCTGTTGTGGAATCGTACATAAAAGCGTATTATTTCCTTAAGGAATAGCAACCATCGAATTTGGTAATTTATTATTATTATTACTTTAATTTTATTTTTTTTAAGTGAGCACTCCTAGAGTGCTAAGTCTACTCAGGGAAAAGGTTTAATATAACTTAATTTTGTTTAGCACTCATCAATTATTGAGGATCTTATTTTGTCGTCTCTTCAGCTATATTCACCAAGCTCTTATTTGTATTTTATTGCAGTTGTCTACCTTGTGGTTTTTCATCTGTCATTTGTCATGTTTGTATGGTCCTATTGGAAGACGATTTTCACAGCTCCTGCATCCCCCTCTAATGAGGTAAATATAATGTTAGAAAAACGTCAATGCCTTTTTTTATAAATAGCTGAACTGTTTTCAGTGATGAAACTTGTTTGCAGTACTGCATGATTCACCTTTCCCTTCTTATTATCTAAAATAGAACAGCATGACAGTGTATCATCAATGGAAATGATCAAGTTACTCTTAAAATACTGTATACTTTGTGTAATGACATTTTCTTATATGAAATGTGCATTTAATTAATCACAAGTTTGACAGTCATGTACAGTGCTTTGCTATGAAGGAGCTTGCTTGAAACCTGGAATTTTTAAAACCGATAAATCAAATACAGTGACAACATTTTTATATTTCCATTTTAGACAGTTTTGACCTTGGTTTGGGTAAGAAAAAGTAGTAATGCAATGTTTACTCATAACCTGGAGGACTGAACCACTTACTATTAAGTCAAGGGTTAAGGTTTAGGGAGAAGTAAGAAGTGAATACTTAAAGAAGCTTTATATAATGGCAGAAGAATGCATGATGACTGTAAGAAATTTTGTTTTGTAAAAGAACAGTATTAATTGCAAAAAGCCTGAGATGGATTACCTTGTTTTCTATTTTCTCTGAGGTGTGTGTATGTAAGGATTAAATACTGGCACCAAATTTAAAATACTTCCCTTCCCTTCCTTGGTTTTATAAAGCTTTTAAACTAGTTAAACTGTTTGATGCTTTGGTTGCTCTGTGGGTGATGAATTTTTATTCTATTTTTGGCAAGACTGACTTTCAGTGCTAATGTCAAGCTTAAATGTTTTTCAAAAGAGTTTAAACTATGCTTCTAAGGAAAAGCAAACAGTGCTCTGCAGTGCTTAATTATGGCCTAGAGATCTGTATCTTAAAGCTACAGAATATAAAGTGAAAAAAGCTAAAGATTATTCTGCTGTTTAGCTAATCAAAAAGAGTAGTACTGAATTTTTAAACCTTAAAAATTCCAAGGGGCTTGTCTTCAGGGTGGTTTGTTTTGGCTTTATATGGGATGGTTCTTCAGGAAAATGATAAAGTTAAGCAGGTTAGCTCATTAAAAAGTGGTTGGAACTGTGTTATTCCAGGTTTTGTAAAGCTATATGAACTGGAGCTGCTCATAAAGCTAATGCCTAGTAACTTTTACTGTCTGCTTGGATTCTTCAATAATAGAAAACTTATGACAGTACTTATCCTGTAGTTACAGTAATGTTGTAGCAAGCTTTTCATATTCAGTGAGTGAAAGGGATGGTTTGGGCATATGGCATGTAACGAATATTTCCTATATCAAGTGTGGGGGTAGATCAGATTTCATGCAGTTTTCTTCTACAGCTAGCTTTAAAAAAGAAAAAAAAAGGGGGGGGGAGCCAAAAAGAAAAACCCCACAACAATAAACAACAAAAAACAAACACACAAAAAAAACCCCAAACCCCAAGCAACACAAAAAACAACCACGCAAAAAAATCCCACCACCGCTTTTTCTTTTTCTGGGCAAGTCCCTTCTGTTCATGCACCAGTGAGTAATTTGTGCTGGTTATACTTCAAAAACAAAGCCTGACTTCAGAATCTCCCCATTGTATGAGTGTAAACGTACATATTTTTAGTCATTCAAATTAGCCATTCTTGCGAAACAAATAGCATCCTGTGATCTTACTATTGAACTAAAAAAAGATTCTGCAGCTGCTGTTGTCTTAGTGTAATCCCTGTACATTTGTCGTAAGAAAGAACAATCAACATTATACAAGATCCAGAAAAAGGAAGGAAACAAAGGGACTCTTCTGTTTTCAATAAGAACTGCTGGAACCTCATTGGAAATTCTGTTAGCTATGTGGTAACAGACAACTTTTGATGTCTTTGAACATATCCTGCCTTTGTCCAAAGAGACTACGGACTCATGGCCCTGTGAATCTCTGAGATTAGAACAGAATATAGCTCTTCGGAAAACCAAAATCCTATCCAGATTTTTTGAGTACTATTATGATGTTACTTTTAAGTTTTAAACCCTGTGATTTAGCTCCTTTTCTGTGCATTAATGGTTTGACATAGAAATGTCATCTAGAAGTAGTATTTCATGTTTAATGCAACCTCTGCTTGATTGCAGGTCATGGCGATAGGCCTTGGGTCACCTAGCAGACTCACAAGGGCAGCAGGGAGGAAAGCATATTGCACCACTGTTGCTGGCATGATGCTTCATATCTGTCATAAAATTTTGATGTGAGCATCTCCAGTTTTCATATTTGAGTAAATATGTATCTTGGAGATTAAGATTTAAAAATGAGGTCAAACTCTTGGTGATGACTGAAATGTTAAACTTTAATTTCACCCTTTACATAGATTAATCATAGTTTCTGATTATTTAAAAGGGGATTGTGTTTCCTATTTCACCCTTGAATGGTGGATGGGCCCAATAACTGGGATGATCCTATATGTAACAGGAGGCTTAACTAGCTTCTGTGAGATAGGAGGCAACTTTTTTGCGCTCTGGGTTAGAAAGTAACAGAGAGGAATTGCAGCAATGTCTTACTGCTTCCTCCTTTCTGTAAGTGGAGTCTTTATTGTTGCTTGCCAACTGACTGTAATCCGTAAGAGGAAAAAGTACAGGATGAGAGGAAAATCCATGTGAACTAATCATATACATGTTCTTGGTAGGAAAATATGGTCATATTAAACCACACTAAGCCAGTTTTTGTTCCAGCTGCACACACAGCATTTTCCACTCACTACCATGAATACTTTGTCTATGTGTGCTCATAAAAAGGGCTCTTGTAGTCCATGCAGCTCAGCGTTTAAAAGTGCTTCAGAACAGAAAAATACCAAAGGAAATAGTGAATTCAGCCCCCACTCCACAGGGGCTTGTCAGCACACTGGGTTTTATAAGGCTTAATGGTAAAGCTCATAATTTCGGTGGATACCAAACTAAGTGTTTCACAAGTGAGTAAAAGCTCTCCAGGTTCTTCTGGTAAAGCTTTACATTTCAGTGAAGCTTCAACAGGAATGTTCCTCATGCTTCACTCAGAATTTTAACTCTCTCTCAACCTGTACAGGCTTTGCTGAAGTTTCTTTCAATACAGCTCATGGATTTTGAGACTAGTGCTGGCTACTCCCCAGTTTCAAGCTCTGTGCTGAAGCCATGAAGCCCCCGCCCTCCTTTTCCCTGCCCTGTGGTTTGTACCTGTCTCTAAGTCAGAGAGAGGAAGTGGGATAAGAGAACTTCAGTGCCCTGTAGCAGCAAAGGACTGTTGTACCTTCCTCTTGTTCACAGATCCCTTAATTTACACTGATCAGGAATTAAAGGAAAGGTTGCGCTTTCTTAAAACTCCCCTGAGTCTCTGCCTTCCTTTGTGTTGAAGAGAAAATCCTATAGATAATGGAACAGAGATAAAGATTATTTTCTTTAAAATATGCCCAGGACCGTCATGGAGTTTCAAGGATCTCCTGTAATTTCTGTAGCATTCTTTTTTCTTTATGTGCATTTTTTTGGTCCGGTGGATGGGTGTTGTCCACAGACACAGGATTAAGATACACAGCGTATTTTCCTTGGAGCTTGACTAGAACACAGAGTAATAATTAATCTCTTCCCTTCGTTCCATTTTCTCCCTCCCTCCTAGTTCTGCTTGTCAAAAGCTGATAAAGAACAATATGAAAAAGAAGAGAGACCAGAATCCCAGCAGGAGATTTTGAGAAGAGCTGCTAAAGACTTGCCTATCTATACGACAACAGCATCGAGAGGTGAGAGAAAAAGATAATTTTGTGCTTCTGAAACTGCTAGTTTAATTCAGTGACATCCATTTGATGTCACTGAATGAACAATCTATTAAGCACATATTGCAAAGGCCATGACCTTGTTTTGTTATTTGTTTGGACTGTTGGGCTTTTTTTCCTCCCAGGATAAACTGGAGTCCTTTTGTGTGGGGATCTCAACATGCAGCCAGTATTTGGAATTTAAAAAAAAAAACAAACCTCTTCTAGCAAGCTGATAGATGACACCATTTATCTCTAATTGTGGCTACAAAAAATAAACGCAGCAAAGAAATATAGCTAATACAGCTAGAAATAGAGAAAATTAAACTTTTTACTCAATTTTACAATCATTTATATCCCCCTTTTAAATATCTTTTTTTTTTAAGGTGTATCAGTTCAGCAGAAGGAGAAACATCATACTTAAGGATAGATTTTAAGGATGAATAAATGTTGTTTCATTACCATCTGAAATTCAGTAGAAAGCTAGTTATGGGCTATTTCTGTATTTGCCTTTAATACATATAAGCATTTTTATTCCAACTTATATATGAATGATCTGTGAAGCTGCTGTCTTATACATAATGTATATTCTTTAAAAATCTATCTTTATATATATCTGTTTCTCTTTCTTGAAACTAGCAACCCTGTAGTGTTTTCAAAAAACATAAACTACTCAGAATAATGGTTACCAAAGTTTACTGTGACTTTCCAGACAAAATCTAAGGACACCTGGCTTTTTCGAATACAAGCCTCCCTTTAAGGGAATCCCAATCTTAAGTTCCTGGAGTGGTCTGGGAAGCTCTTGCCAGCTCTTAGCGGTTCTGCTTAGCTGTAGGTGTAAGCTTTCCTCCTCCTTTCAAACTGCATGTGCTGGTGTCTTATTTCCATTGAGAAGAGCCTGAAGGCTTGTTTTAAAATATCCAGGAAAGATGAGGAAGAGCTGATTTACTGAACAGTCTGATAGATCACTATTTGCTGAAGAGGATAAAGAAAGCTAATGCAGAAAGTTGGCTTGCCGAACGAACATAGTTTCACAATGGAATGCCAGAGTACCCCATCCAGAGGTGAAAGAAACCAAGCGATAGGGGATCAGCACCAGAGGATGAAGGATGGGAAGACTGGGGAGCAAAAGAGTAAATGGAAATGTACTCAGTACAATAGTAATAGATGAAAGTGTTTTAAATAGTTTCATATTTTACATTTCTTAAAAAACTCAAAAGTAACATTATATGAGCATAGGCACATGAAGGTCTGTGAGAACAGGTGTGGCAGGGGAGGGCAGGAAGTTCTTTAAGATTTAGTTCATGTTAAGGGGGAAAACCTTTGTAAAATTAAATGAGTTTTAATGACTTGATCCTTGCCACTTGAATGCAGCAATCAGATACTGTGATCGATGCCAGCTAATCAAACCTGACCGCTGCCACCACTGTTCTGCATGTGACATGTAAGTTACTGAATCTGAAATGATGGATTTCCTCTCTCCTGCAATCATCACTTCAGTGTGTTCATGTCTTCAGCTTGTTCATGTTTTCAGTGTGTCAGCCCTTGCATAACAGCAGGTTTTACTATTTATTCCTCTCCCAAGACTATCAGTACTTGAATTTCATGAAAGAGCAAAGTTCCTCCTGTTGGTGCAATATTATTTTTGTAAGCCCATTGTCCAAAGTGGCAGAACTTTTTGGGAAATCTGCTTGTAGCTTTATAAAACAGTGCTTATATTGAAAAAATAAATAAATAATCAGCAACTGAAAGTAAAGAAAGGCAGGTCTGAGATACCGGCACCAGCAAATGCTTATTATAGAACTCTTTTATTGTATCTTGCTTCTGCAGCCTTGAAACGGATGTGTGCTACTAATAATGTTAAAAATCTTTTTCTCAAAGATTGACAGCGGAATCACATGCCTTAGCCATTTCAGAGACATCACTGTTATTCCCTAGCTTCATTCTGAATCATCAGAGAAGTCGGTAAGGGCGTTGAAGACTAAGGCTATGAGTGAGACTTCAGTAGGCTGAGCTTGAGGAAATCTAGTTAACTGAAGAACCTAATACACCTCTTTTGGCTAAAATTACATTTATTAGCAAATACAATGAACGTCTGTGTGTCTGAAATGTCTAGTATCTGCCCTTGTACTAAAACTGGATGAAACTGGCATGTGGACTATTGAAATTACCCATTGTGCTGTTCTTTTCCTCAATTAGCGTTAAAAAACAAGCAAGCAAGCAGCAAACTAAAAAAATGTAGCAAAAATAACCCTAAGGTAGACTGAGTTGAAGTGATTGCCAGGCTGAGATACCTTATCCACACAACTCCGAAGGGTCCTTTGGGTTTGTTTTCTCTCAGTGTGCACATGAAACTAGTATGGCTTAATGAACTATTACATGGTGTTGCTCAGCAGTGCTTCCCATGTTAATTTAAGAGACTCTCTTTGTCATTTCTGAATCTCAGTTTGTCCTTTTGGGTGAAAGGATGGCTGCTATAATACAGAAAATTGGCATGATTGAGAAGCACTTGAAAAAGATAGAGTGGGGAAAAATACTTTTAAAAAAACCAAACCAAACCAAAACAAACCACCACAAAACCAACCCCTAAACCTGTAGAAGCTAAAAGTATGTGTCTTAGAAAGAAAACGTATTTTTCCTTTAACTTACTGGAAATTATCTCTTTCAGATGTGTACTAAAAATGGACCACCACTGTCCATGGTAAGTTTGTAAAAACAAAAAAAGATCAGTATAATAATGATTAATTAAATCCTACATGATGAATCAGATGCTGCTTCAAAAATGCAACTTTGAAGTAAAACTTGATTTTCACAGAACTTCTTGAGGCTTTAATATGTGAAAATAAATCTTGTTCCTAATGTGTGTTCCAGCATAGAGTTGTAGGCCCAGTAGCCCATGTCATGCAGTTTCTCCTTATATAGAGAAACCCTGGCATTAATGAGACCTGTGAGAAATGTCATTTCTTTCTTTTGTTTATTTTGGTATTGTTACCAGGAGAAGACACTCACTACACTGTGAAAATCGGCTCTCAATTCTAGATGATACATAAGACCCACTCGGACAGTTACTCTTCTGCAGTTTCTATTCACTGGTAGTCAGTAGAAATATTATCTGCTGTCACTGTAAATATACTGCTATCAGTAGTTGACTTGAAGGTGGTTTTGTAACGAAATCAACATCCACTGAAATTGATGGAGAGGCTCTCATAATCTTCCGTGATGACTGCAGTTGCCTCATAGTGTGTTCCTATGCAGACTGTATGTATCATACGCTTTGCCAGCTCATGTCCTGTCCTATAGAACTTCATGGGGGGCAAAATTTATGTGAGGGGCCTAAATCATTTGGCCTGAGGAAAGAGACTTTGTTCAAAATGATAGCTTAAAATGCTTCTGAAACACTAGTGCCAGACTGTTTTGGACATACCACTGACATCATACACGTTATGCTCTGCAAAAGCTGAATGTATTGTTTTTTATTTTATTTTATTTTTTGTATATCATAGTAACCTCTTTCTCTTTCCCCTCCTTCTAGGGTGAATAATTGTGTGGGATTTTCTAACTACAAATTCTTCCTCCTGTTTTTAATGTATTCCTTACTGTACTGTCTGTTTGTTGCTGCTACAGTCTTGCAGTACTTCATAAAGTTTTGGACAGTAAGTTCTAAGGCTTTTTTTTGTTGTTGTTGTTCATTTGTTTAATCCTGCATGTGTTATTGGAGGCTGCATCAGCATGTTGTCACTCACCGTTTACTCTGTTCCAAAGTTCACTACCATTAACAGCATCAATCGAAGTGACTGAAGCAGGAGAACCTTCTGAATCTTAATGAATTACATGTATTACACTGCCCAGGATGAGTAATTGGGGGAAGAAAGTCAGATGAGGACACTTTGTGCAATTTCTCTGCTCCATCAGAATCAAGTGGCACAGCTCAGGTTTTTTTTGAGACTATTGGATAGAGATACGTAAATATAGAAAGAACTGGCTATGTCAGTTACATATATATTTATGTGTGTGTATACATACACACTTATATATAAAAATACTGACAAATGTGAAATAATTTTGTATCTTCATAGACTTGTCTACGGATAATCTGCTACCAGATAAGGCAGAATAATTTCCTGGGAACTGACCAAGCTTTGTTTTGGAGTCCCTACGTAGGCATGTCTGAATTTCATACAAGTGGCTTTTATCGATTTGATCTGGGTAGAATGCTGAGATATGTACAGTGTTAATGATATACATCTTCCTTGCAACTCTTAGCAGTTGTCAAATCATCAATACACATACATGCATCTTAGTAGATTTAGTAACTAAATGTTAAGGGCAACCATCCTTCTACGTAAGTGTTACATTCCTCTTACCAGTTTTGTTCCAGTCACATTCCAGGCTGAACAGAGTGTCTTCTGGTGGTGTTCCCTTTCTTCTCCAAAACCTTGTACTCTGCCTTGCTGTCTCTAGGCAGAAAAGCTAGTGTCAGAATTCCCTTAATCAGTGTCCATTAACTAGCATGGGAAAAAAATAATGTAAGTGGAAGGCTCTCCATCACATCTTTATAAGTAAATAACAGCATTCTTAGATGGTAGTTGCTGTCAGAGTAACTGGGAAAAGCAGTCATTATCTGTAGCTGTACAAAAAATGTTTATGGGAGCAAAAAGATGTTGCCATGTGAGGGTAAGGGAAGCTTGATCATGTGTTCAGAATAACTGTACTTTGAGACAGTCGGCATTAGACAGGTAAGATAAATGGTGCAAAAAGTATGTTTGTTTGTGTTCATCTAAGCCTATGGGTCTGATCTGCCGAAGTACTATGTTTCTCTTAGTCTGTCAGTTCTGTATAGTGGCCTGTCACTGGAGAGCAGGGAACTATGTGGGAATCGAGCTGTCAGTCTTGTGTGAGATGAAACCCATAAATGTATTTATCAGTCATAGCTGTGGCTTGACAGATATTTAAAATTAAATGGCCTGATTCTGCTGTTCAGTCTTGCTTGACTGTAAATAGTTAAATTTTTAATCTGCCTGGCTGCTTTCCAGTGCTTTGTATGCAATTTCTAATGAAACTGTAAATGCTCTCTTACATATTTACCAGTCAGTGCTTGAGGGGAAAAAAAAAAAAACATGAATTTGCTTTGTCACCCCAATTTATAAGTGTTAGTGCAACAAAAGTCTGCAGGACATATGACCACAATGAACATTTAATACTAGCTTTTGCAGCAAGGCTCTTCCAGAGCCCATCGGACACAATATTGAAGTGGACCCTTGAGCAGAGGAAGTAAACTTAAGAGGGTTTTGTTTTTTTTTTTAATGATTTAGTTGTTAAAAAATGCTTCCTGGAAGCATGGGCTACTTCTGAAATGTGACAATGGACAATGTATTGGTGTGCTTGCACTTGTTGCTTTCATTTCCGGTTACTTCCAAGGCAGCATCTAGTGATGCCGTGATCTTATCATTAGAGTAGGTCTCTGACTCACTTTACTCATATTTAAATCATTCATTCCACAAAACTAATATCCCTCTGATCTTAGAGCCTGATTAAAGTAGACTTCCAGAAAGAGGTGGCAGCACTGTAATCATCTAGGTTTGCAAAATTTAGTATGTCTCTAGTATGTAAGCTTTCAGGCAAGTGCTGTTGACTGCAGAATAGAGTCCTGGAAGTTTCTCTCTCCATCTGTGTCCAGATCAGAGCGGAGTACTGCTGACATGTGCTGTCCGTAGACTGCTTCAGTGTATTGCTAATGCTTAGCTTTGTCTGCTACAGCATCAGACAGATGATTGTTTCAGCATTGAGGCTCTCTAGATGTCGTTCCCCCCAAGCTTGACCATCATAAATGTTGTAATATACCTTCAGAAGATGGTGTTTCTTTTTTGCTTCTTCATAAATGTTTTTCAGAGAAAGTGTGCAACAAGCTGCTGTATATATGCAGTGTTGGGATGGAAGATGAACTGCTTCTTGGGGAGTGTAGCCTTGGTCACTTCAAAACTTGCAGTAATGAGGCTGTGAAGGTGTATGCGCTAACTACACGAATTTTAGCAATCCATGGTTTTGCACTGTTGATTAATACCTGCATAGAGACACAACACACATATGGAGATCCTTACAAACATTGTGAGACGTGCATACCTACCTAGCTCTTCCGTTGAAGAAAATCTTTGTGTTTCCCACTTGCACGTGCAAGACTTTCACATAGCATCTTTCATGCTCAGTGCAGAAGTGCTGAAGAAGAAAGATCTTGATACTGTTCATACAGTGGTGGAACAACCACACTAGCTGTAAGTGTTTACCACAGGCTTACACACTAATGCAGATGTTAAAATCTCTTTTGTAGATAAGGGAACATGAATGACTCCTTTTTATGAATGACTCCTTTTTTTTTTTCTTTATACTCATAACTACGTTTCCTATACTCGTGACATTTTTATTTCTACCTAGAAAGTTGTTAAAGATGACCAGGTAAAACCTCGGTTTAACCAAATGTATTTGACACAAACACCAGCACTGGCCGAATGCCCAGTCCATGATGTCTTGTTTACAGAGTGCATGGTGGTACTTCCCAGTGTATGTTTGTATCCACTCTCATTCTTGCTGCACTCCCTCCCTCCTTGAAACCTGTGTATTTTCCAGCTGTTCTCAGTGTGTTTCATTGTCCTCCAAATTATTTTGGCAATCCTGAATATATTCAAGGATGTGATATGTGTTCCAGGTAGATGGCACATGCTTCTGCAAAACTTTGGTTGTATTAACAAAAAAAAACAAAACAAAAGGTGCGATTCCAGATCCTTAGTTAGAACTCATTCCTCTTGCATATACACACAAGGGCATATACCAGATCTGAGTTTTTCCTAGATTTAAGCTAGACCTAGCTACTAAAAGACTAATAATGAATGAATCTCTGACAGCACTTTTTGTTGTTGTTGTGTGTTTTGTTTGGGGTTTTTTTTATGACCTGATACATTCTCAAATGAGACTCTGCTTGTGAAGAAGTTTGTAGAGTACTCTTTAGAATAGTGAGTGGCTCCAGTCTATTATGTGTGCTAAGTAGCCCTAATTTTATTGTGCAAATTGCTTCCCTTTGTAAGCTCTGCAGCTCTCTCACCTGCAAGTCTCTGCTTCTGTGCTGCTGCTGAGCATAATGATTTTCAATAACTAATGCCTGAAGTTTCACTCTCTTTTCACATGCTGTGGCATGTGGACTGCTGCTAGAACACAAGTGTGAATAAGCCTGTTATACGTCCTCAAAGCCTGCATGCTTCTCTCCAGGAAGGAATTGGCCTTTTTTGAAAGATGCTTCAGTTCTGCAACTGTCATTCAAGAACTTAAAACCAGTGGCTGAAACTGGGTAGTCAGAAGAGGTAAATGTTCCCTGGGGATCATGCAGATCCGTTGTGCATAATTCAAAAAAATCCTTCTCCAGGTTATAGAGCTAGTGTTTTAGGAAGATGCAACTGAAACTTCTGTTTTCTGGCCCACAGGAGACTATGCTGCTACTGCTCTTTGAGCTTCAAAATCAACTGTTCTGAGAATTTTTTATAGAGAACTATTTTGTTTGAATATGCAATTCCAAAAGAGACATAGAAATAGAAGTTAAAAAAATTAATTAGGAAACTGGGGAACACTGCAGTGTGCTCTGAGGTAGGAAAAGTCATCATAGCTTTAACATGAAGCTTAGGAATAAGCAGCAATTGGAGTATGTATTTTGCTGGTCTTGATTTCAAAGGATGACAAACACAACATATCCCTACAGCAGGGGGAAGAGGAACTGTTGCACAAATTGTCTAAGCAAAACTGCATTTGAAAAAAAAAAGGCAGTAAATAAGGAAACTGAACTTAGATGGCAGTTGAGAGCTGGACTCTGCTGTCATTTGCCTACTGTGGCATGATCTGATGGTAGCCAGCATTTTTGAAAACGCTGTGTATATCTGCCTGACTGCAAACTAAATGCTTGGGCTCTCCCTAGGCTTTCTGCACAGATTAATGTAACGTAAAAGCCATACATCTTGCCTGCAACACATTCATTAAGTGCTAGCATCTTAGCGAAGATGGCTAATACCACTCTTTAGGTGTGAAATTTGGAATTTAAAAGCTAATTTAAACTCAACTTTCCTGTTTCTTGCTTTATTTTCTTAAGTACTGGTTCAATTTCAGATGTTACGCTAAAGATACATCCCATAAACATATTGGTATTGAAGAATATTAGGAAGAAGAAAAACCGTACTGATTTGTTACGGGTTTTTTTTTTAAACAAAGAAAATTGTGCAAAGAAAGGCAATTTTTTAATGTTTTTACTGAAGCTACATCAAATGGTAATAGATATGTTCTGATGTCAGAAAGATTTTGTAATTTATAAACCGTAGTTTGATACCTCTGGATTACTCTGAGCTTTTCAGACCTTTAGGAATGGTTTCATCATACAGAATATTCAGATAAACCTTACTTGTGATGGAAATAATTAGCAAAGGTGTCGTCATGCTGTTCAAGCTGAGGAACCGCTTGAAAGTGATCCAGCCACAAGCTGAATAGCAATACTTCTATGCTTCAGTAGGAAATGTCATGCCTTAGAAGTTAGTAGGGTGCTCTTAGGTACTCTCTCCTCCATTCCCTTGGAGAACGGGGGCTAAGGCTGCTGATGGGCGTTGGAACTCGGCACGTCTGAGAGCACGTATGCACACCCACCATATTGTTCTTAACAAAGCCTGTGCTGTTTTCAAACACTTCGTCTTAACATAATACTAGTGTTTAATAAATTGTCTTTGTTTGCGCAAAGCTTTGCCGCAGGAAAGCTGCAGAGAATTGTCCAAAGGTAAAATCCAATATTGCTGTAATTATTTAAATACTGTTCCTAGTATGATTTTTCTAATCCAGTCATTCATGGTAGCTATTTGCACCATCACAGAAGGAGACTTGTAACCTGTTGCCTATGAATATAGACAGTGTACAGGGATATAGGTACACCTATGTGCGCTTGATCTTAACTGAAATGTGTTTTAGTCTAGAAAAAAAAATCAGCCTTAGATAAGTGGGTATACGGACTGAGCTAATGGAAAAAGTAATGGCAATAATGCTAACTAAACAGCTGAATAAAAATAGCCTCTCTGCTTTCATAGTGCTGTTAAAGGTCAACTACTTAAAGGTACTGTGGTTTTGAGGATATAGAACTGAAATGGTATTGTTACAAATCCCATTGGCCTCTTGAAAGTGCAAGCCTAAAAATAGTTGGGGTTGGAATCAACTATCCGATATGGGTGGGGGGTTATTTTTTACATGGTGGTTGTACTGAAATTGTTGTTTTTCATGTAGATGTGGTGAATCACTTCTGGCTGGTCAGACACCGCAAATTTGTTTTACTAGGTATTTGCTGCATGTTGCCTAAACCTTAGAGATCATGAAAAATTGACTATCTGTCACAAGTCTTGCCTAGGAGTTGTTCAATCTTGGAAACAGTATGACAGACATTTCCCTTTTACGTTCCTTACACCAGTTCAGAAGTAGGTTCAGCATTATTACCTTGCCAGGAAAGGGTTTGTACTTTTTTGTTGTGTTTTCTTCCCTTCAAAGAAAGTGATTTTGGATGTGTTTTCCCTGTGTCTCTGGCTGTGGCTGTACGGTTAACAATTTTCTAGCATAGGAAATTTTTTTCCCTGCCCACTACTGGGCATTTAAAAACTAACAGATGAACATATGCACTCCTGCTACTAAACTTCAGTGGAAGGGGTAACCATCAGCTTTAAACGCTGCTGTATACCAGTTTAACGTGACACAAAAGGAAAGCCGGACTTATGCTTTTTTTTCCTTTGTGAGAAGTGAAGTGAAAGACCTATAGCAGATTGGGTGTGGCAGAAAATGTTTAGTGACAATACTGCATTATTTGCTAAAAAGTGTTAACATACTAATCTCTTTCTCTCTTTCTCCCCAGAATGAATTGCCAGATACCCATGCAAAATTCCACGTACTATTCCTTTTCTTTGTGGCAGCCATGTTCTTCATCAGCATACTGTCACTCTTCAGCTACCACTGCTGGCTAGTTGGCAAAAACAGATCAACCATAGGTCAGTTAATTGAAATACGGAACTGTTCCTTGTCCAGAAAAGCAACAAGTCAATGAAATTGTGAGGGCTACAGGACATGCCATCACATACAAACAGGATTTTAAAATATTGTGCAATAAGAAGCATATTTGGTAAAAGTAATTAAAGGTGAAACACATGGGGAAATAAAGCATGTGTAGGGGTCCTCTGCTGGAGACAAGTATTTGGATTGATGATGAATGTTAATTTCTTTTGTTTGTATTTTTGAGAGCTCTGAGGCACCGTGCATTTTTGTTATGGTTTTATATAGTGTTAAGTATGTAACACAACTGCTACTTGCCAGTAACCCTGTTCTAATACGTTGAGTGGCTGGGTGGCCCCAACCAAGGTGAAGGCTCTACTGTATATGAACGTACTATATTTTGAACTAGACCAAAAAGAGTATTCTTAAATCCTGTGAAATAAAATGGACCTCACTATTAGGAAGTGAATTGTAAAGGCAGTGCGATAAAAATGGAAACACTGATGCACGTTTCCTAAATAATAAAAGAGATTCCATAGTTTCTATGCCTAAATGTTTTAAATGGCATTGACCAGCATAAGCAAGTTATGTGCATTAGTTAAAATATCAGAAGTTCATGCTAAAACATTTTTGCAAGGGGCAGGGGGTTGGGGGGCGGTGGCAAATGGGGACTGGTGGGTATTTCCACAACTGAGTAAGTCACAATTTTACACCTTGCAAGAAGTTAAATTTCTATCCTCAAAAATAAGTGGGTTGATTAAAAAAGAAATAATTTTCAGCTTGGTAGAACTTTTTCATGGAGGAAAAGGAATTTTTTTGATTGCTTGACAGGAGGATTGTTTTTTCTTTTGACATCTCTACAGCTAAGGAATATTCAGTCTCTTTTTTTTTTTAGCTTTGAAAAAAATTTTAGCATGTTCCTTGCCTGAAAGTCAGTGGTCATAATTGGCAACACAGTCAGTACTTTATTTTGTGGGTTATGATGGTAAAAAGACAAGCTGTTGGTATGGGGAGAGCAATGAGTCCTCTTGGTTCTTGGACAAGGGTATAATGGGACTGACTAGAAAAATGGTGGTGGTTTGCTACAGTTCATGGTGCACCTGTGTTTGTAATGTAATAGTTCTCATCTTTCTCTGATACCATGGGATGCTCTTAATTCAACTTCAGTCCTTGGCAGAAGTGGAAAAAACCATACTGTATGGGTCTAGGTCCAGTAGTCCTTATGGTAAATTACTTCTAGAAGAGGAAGCCGCCTGCTCAAAGAAGGCTTCACAGGTCAAAGAGAGTGCTAGCCATCAATGAATATGGGATGTGGTATCTTTGGCATGCTGACGGTACTTGGCTCTGTCTCAGACCTTACATTAAATGTAAAGAGAGAAAGATGACTGTTCTCCTTACGTGACTTTTTTACCTTTCATTTCTATTTTTGTTATTAACCCTGTGATTTTTTTTTAATGCTCTCTGATTACTTGAGATTTACTTTTGTTTTCCATAATACACACCAAGATAGTCTCAGCTCACCCGACGCTGTTTTCACAGTAGAGAAGTTTGAGTCTGTTTATTTGCCTTCCCTGACTCCTTATCACTTTAGAGATATTGTATGTTTTTCTTTTACAGAAACATTCCGTGCACCCACATTTCGAAATGGCCCTGATAAAAATGGCTTTTCTCTTGGATGCAGCAAAAATCTGAGGGAGGTTTTTGGAGATGAAAAGAAGTATTGGCTACTCCCTATCTTTACCAGGTATTCAATCTGAATGGGAATGAATTGGGGAACAAATTGATTCCATGACTTTCACCTTGCTTCCCCTTCTCCTGAAAAAGAAAAAAAATGGCTGAAAAGCAAACTTGTAAATCCTGCACGATGAATATTGGTGTAGGGGAAATATGCAGGAGAAAACTGAGCAAACTCTGCACAGGGTTTTCATTGAAAGACAAGGGCCTCATTGACAAGGGCTTTCTAAATATGGGATTTTGGAAACCTTTGAGAGGTGTATTTCAAAAATTGTATACCTTTTGGTGGTAGTATTAGTGTCTGATTATAGAGCAGAAATCAGCAACTCGGAGGAGACCCAAATGCTTGAACTTGATGATTGAAACAACATCAGCTTAAAAACACCCCCTCTTACTTGACAGCTTTTCTTTTACTGTAGATGACAGTTCTGGTATTGAAAGCCACCTGAGAAAGTGCATGTAAATAAGCAGCAGTGCAAAAAAAAGAGTTCTGATACGATGCAAAATACTGGTTTTAAAACTTCAACTGAGGCATTGTTAGGAGTTGCAGACAAGCATCAGAGAAGTTTGATGAACAAGACTGACCTGCTGCCCACTCCCACCACTCCCAAAAGTCAGCAGAACAAAGTAGGAGCCGTGTTTCAACACTGCTTTTGGGGGGTTATGTATCAGTTTAAAACGTCGGTGAGCTCATTTGTGAAGCTGAGGTCTGGTTGCAAATGGCAGAGTTAATAACTAGATCTTAAGTTGCCTCAGCTGTTTGCTCAACTACCATGACTTTTCATGTGATTAAAGGCAGAAGCTATATTGCAGATGGATCAGTCACATTTTATCCTGATTAATCTTGCTTTAAAAGAAGGCTTAGCTAACCTCAAAATGATGGGCAGAGAGGAAAGCATGGCCACCAGAATATTATTTATGCTACAGCTTCTGGGGCTGTAAATACCAGATAGCCTGACTATGTGTGCATGGTGGCTTGAGGGAAGGCTAAAGCTACAGTCTACAGAAACACAGTGATGTTTCTGAAATATATAGACTAGTGCTGTGCTCAGTAGTCCATACTGAGTGATATGGTGGGAATCATTTGAGCTCCAAGATTTAATTAACTGATCATTCGACTTAGTGGTAGAACTGCCTTGCTCAATTCTGGAGTTCAGTGCTGCACTCAAGTAATTGATTCAAGCCTGTAGCACTTGCCTTTTGCATGGGTGCTTGTTCAGTTCATGTAAATCAACTACAAACAATGATGTGAATCTTTGTTTCTGGTTTAGTTTGGGCGACGGGTGTAATTTTCCAACTCGTTTGGTGATTATGGATCCAGAGCAACTTACTGTCTCAAGCCAAAATGAACCTGACAAAAGGTAACTATAGCATTTAAGATACTGATTTTGTACTGTTCTGTACTTCATCTGGAGAAAAAATTGTTTTAGAATTATTTTTTAGTTTTTATACTTCTTGTCATCTTCAGAGTGAGTTTGTAAGTCTTCACAGAAGAACAGAATGGATCAAAACTAAAAAATGGTGCTGCTTGATGCAGAAAGTGTTTCTTGGTTTTGACCTGTAACAGAGAATATGGCTCTAAGGAAATAGTAATAGAGGGAGTAAGAGAGCTTACTAGCTCTTAACAATGATCAAAAAAGTCCTAGGGGAGACTGAATAATGGTCCATGGGGAAAAAAAATTAAGAAATTTTTTTTTTTTTTAATGATTGAAAGGCAAGGTAGTATTTGTATTTCACCTCCTCCAGCATGTTTAAACAAGGAATGCTGAGACACCGTTTGCAAGAGAGGTATATCACTGTGGCTATTGCCTGTTTTTAACACTGGAGGGTTTTTAGCTCTTTACTTTTTATCCCTTCAAATTTGCATGTTCTGTATCTTCAGTGCATTTGCAGGAAGCCTGCTTTAGATTCAAAGACACAGGAGTATGTGAAACTTCTGAGGGTGTTTACATTTGCCATTTTAGAAGTCTTCTGTATAGTTCGGTGAATTTGTAGCTGGAGGTTGTTGTCAACAGCAGTCACCCGAGTTACCAGGCATTAGGGGAGTTCAAAGGCAATACTGAGGAGAAGTTGCTTCCATTGCAACGTAACCTGTGGAATTTACACATGAGCCTTGTGCAAACAGCAGAGTATCCTTTTGTATTGGTGAGATGTTCAGCAGAAGGCCCTAGCATTTGCTGATGGGATAAAATGGCATTAGGTTTTCTTCCAGACAGTACTGATTAGGTTTTCTTTTTAACTGTGTGGCAGCAGCATTGTTGTCAGTATACCATTTCTTGTCTATCAATCTGTGCTTTTTTTTCCCATTAGAACTGCGAGTGGCCTATGTCAGGGTTTAGACTGATAACTGGAACAAGCCTGTAGGAGAACTGGGGTTGGGGGCCAGGGGCCATTTTTAGTTGGCAGTGTAGGTTTTTTTGTTTGCTTTGCTCTTAATTAACTTCACTAGTCTACAAATGTCTGAAATGAGCAGCTACTACTATTATGGAATTGCTGTTGACTTTGCTTACTTTTCAGCTCTGGAGCCAATCAGTCCTTTCCTACTCGACCACTCAGTGAATCACAAAACCGATTGCTAGCCAGTGACACTCAGTGGGTAGAAAGTGGCCCTGAAGAGGAAAATGTTAAATCAGGTAGCCTGCACTGTAACACTTCTGATGATTCTATCATTTTGTTTGTGGTGGTTTTTTCCATATTTTTTTTAGGCCTAAAAATTCCTTAGGAATTGGTTGGAGTCAAGTAGAAGAAAATTTGTTCCATAGAATCAAGTCAGCATGTTTAGGAGTTAAAGCTAACTTGTATCTCATGCTCAGCACCAAAACAAGTTCTTTTACTAAGGTCGCAGATAGATAACTCTCACTTTCGCGCTTCCTGTTCTGAGATTTTGAATCTTTTGACATTTGATTAGGAGGATAAAAATATTTTCCTAAAATAGGCGCAGTATGATAAATGTGCTTTCTGGTTTTAATTCTTTGCTATTTGTTGTGCAAATCTGCAAAAACAGATAATTGAGATTCTCTCACATTTTAGGTGCAAAAAAGCATATTATAGTTTCATTGGAAAGCTGATCTCAGCTTATTGCTAATCAACCATCTCAATGAGAAACAGGTAAGATCAACATAATTGATTGACATTTCTCTGTATGTATGAGTAAACTAAAATAGACATCTTGATGTCAAAAGCCGCTAGTCATGGCATGCAGAGGTATCCTCTGATGTCGGATGAGTAATAGAAAAGTCTAAATAAAACTCAGAATGGCTGTCCAGAAGACAAGAATGGGAGTAATGCTGTAGTGCAGGAAGCACAGGCTGGCTAGGTCTGAGATGAGTCAGACTAATCCTGTAATTTAGATTGAAGTGGGTAGTGCTGGATTTGTTACCTGACCAGGGAGAAGAATCTAATCTGCTAAATAGGCAATTTCAAGATGAAGTGCTGTCTTGAGGAAGTGCTGTTCTTAAGGAACAGCTCCTTAACTGTCTTAATCATATATTGGTGGGCCGTGCTCTGCTCTTATACTTTAAGAAGCTGTGTGTGCATGAGGAAGGAAGGTCAGTACGTAAATACAGGTGCCTGCATATGGACTGCTTCATCACACTTGGAATTGACAGGGATCTTCTTTCATGTAAGAGCTCTGTGCACACTTTGCATTTAGGAAATGCAGTGAGTGCTGCTATGCTTATGAAAACTTCCCTTGGTGTATTTCCAGTGACCAAACTAGATATCTCTTACATTGACTTCATACTGTGGTGAGCTTATAAGCTTAATTTTTCTCTCTAGAAGAGAAACAGATCTTGGACAACTAGCAACCGTAAATGCTGAGGGTTGAGTCATTTACTCCCTCTGCTTTTTTGTTCTTTTTTTCCTTTTTTAAAAAAAAAAAAAAGGGAGACATAACTTGCAAGGAATTCTCATTTTCTTTGGAAATTTTTTTTTTTTTTTTAATAAGCCTTCTGACCTAGAATTGCTGTTTTGGGGGAGTTGGTTTGTTTTCAAGAAAAAAATCTGTCCAAAAGGTCTTTGTGGGGGATGGTGTGATGCTTTGACTGATGTTGGTCACATTGCTCAGTGTAAACTCTTACTAAACCAAAATTAGACAAGTGGTATTCCTGAAAAACCTACTCAACCATGAGAACCCACCAATGATGAGCTTTCCTTTTGCAACTTTTCTTAACACTTATATAAATGTGCAAATGAACATCCCAAGCAAGGGACTCTTTCCAGCCTCTAGATATATAAAAACTAATCTGAACAGGTTACTAAGGCTTTTCTATTCTTCATAGAAAGGAATAGATACCAGCTCATCCCAGCAGCCTTTGATAGGGTGTTATAGAAAGGTCTTAATCTTTCTTTCCACTGACCTAGAGAGGGAGCATAAGTGACTGGCTTAGGCTAGACAATTAACTGGTAAGTGTTTGGGATTAATTTCCCTTCTATCCTCACTCTCTTCCTAAAGTCAGGCCAAATTTAATAAAGGAAGATCGTGTACTTTGTGTCACACTTCCCAGACTGCTGTAGTTTTAAAAGTTGCATAAATAAATAGTGCATAATTGCACCCAATGCAAAAGCATTTTGGTATGTGTTATCCCAAATAATTAATTTAGTTAGTTAACTCAGTAGCACAATGTTTCAGCTGTTCTGGGTTCAGTTGGATTTGGTCACAGTTTCTGTCGGCCAAGGTGGTTAATTCCTGTCCCGCTGCAATTGTAAGCAACTGCGCAGTAGCTGTGAGATCCAACATCTGTTCCAAGTACTCTGTAACAGACCGATTCTTGTATTTTTCCATTTTATGCCTATAACATGCAGCAGAAACAATCGAAGTTACAGCTGACGAGTAAAATTCCCAGATTATTCTAGGAAAAGAGCACTATTTGCAAAAGAAGGCCAATCCCCCAGCCTCGCCCAGGCAAATATCATTCGTGTCCCCACAGCAACTCTTGCCAGTTAGGGATCCAGGAGACTTTAGCCACAGGTCAGTGGTGATGGATTGACATTCTTAGTGCAGATAATCTTCTAAAACATAAGAGGTTTAAAACAAACACAAAACAAAAAAAACACACTTACCAGAAGGCTAATGATGAGTTGAAGTTACCATAACTGCTGTCCTGAATAAGGAGCCTGTAAATTGCATGTTACGTAGCTGCATTCTTGTAATGCACTAGGATCTGTTTTTTCCAAGCTAATGGTATAATTCCACTAATTGCCTTTTTTGTTCACTAGGTTTCTGCAACACATTTTGTGCTTGAATATTACTTAATTTTGTTTGGAAGAAGTTGATCAGTAAAAAATGGAACATGAACATTTTAGGAAGAGATAAGAAATTCAAGTTTCTGCACAGTACAATGGATTCTTGTAAGCACTATTGCAGAGCAGGGAAGTTAAGACAGATGCCTTAAGATTCTTAATGTGCATTTATGCAACACTGAATTATATACTGCTACCAAAGGGCCAAATCCTGAAGTGCCCTGCTTGGATGCACAAGGTCCAGAGCAGGAACTATGCATTTCTGTTATGCTGCAGTGGTGGGGGTAGATTGCAGACTCCTACCTCCCCATGGGCAAACTTCATACCTTAGGCACTGCAGAAGTCACTTCCATAGCAGGTCTCCAGGGTACAGAAAGAAAGAAAGAAGGAAAAGGGAAAAAGAAAAGGGGGGGAGGTGCAAGAAAAATCAACATAGAGCATGGCCAGTGAGTCTGAAGTGCAAACACCAGGTGATGGGGAAGGGACTGGATGATGTCTTCTCCCCTCTTCCTGTTAACCAGTCTACCCCATGATCATAGCTCTCCAAGTCTTTTGGGACTGAGGACTCCTTCTACTAGCTGTGCTTTGGAGCCAGGCAATGCCAACAACATAAAAGCCTTTTACTTGGGTGTTTCTTTTTTGCTATAAGATTGAACCCCCTGCATCATTGTAACTTGATTTATTTAACCATTATCAAGAACAGAGCTCAAAGAAGCAAACTTGGTTTTTAGTTGAAAAAACATGGATTATTACTTTCCAACAATCGTCTGTCAGCATACAAAGAAAACCTGATCCAAAAAGGAATTAACAGTTGTTACATTTTCTGTTCATGTCTGCAGTGTTCTGTATGAGGCAGTAACAAACTGGTAAAATACCCCTGAGAAAAACCTTATTGCATTTGTGTGTTGTTAGAAAACAGAACTGGAATAGTACTGCTTTTTCTGTGGGACTCTTGATGGTTTATAAATACTGTTTTATACTTTTGTTTTATCTTTTTAATAAAGGCACAAGTTTTTATTGGTTCTGAAGTACCATTTAAACAAATATCAAGTACTTACGAGAAAATTAGTATTGGATCATACATCTGTGTTAACACACTGAGAATTTCTATGCTTTCATCTGCCACTTTCAAGTCCAGTTTAAGTGATGCTGAAATTGCTGAAGAGTGAATGCTTTGTGCAGTGATGTACCTGTTCACAAAAGGCAAAATGTGTTCCTGTGTCAGGAATGAAGTCCATCCTAAGCTGAAGACCTACAGCAAGCAACATGGGGTTTTTTCCCTCTCGCTCCTCTGTAGAGAAGACTGCTAACTCCTCTTTGGGTGGTATTGGAATTTTGCACCTGGAGAAAGTGACAAATAACTGTTTTCTTGTCTGTAACTTTTCTGCTGTTCAGATGATGATGATTACAAATAGACGTGAGCCCTTTTGATACAGACTGAAGGTAGTAGCCAAGTTGATGATCTGGACCAAAAGAACTTGTTTAGTTTCTCTCGCAGAGTGGTTGCTACTTAAGTCAAGTATGTTTATGATGGAGATACTAAGGTATCAAATATATTGTAAGGCTTAAAACAAGTATTTTTTGTCTTTGGAAAGAATAAATTTTTCTTAAATACTAATCTTGTAGAACAAGAACTTTTGAGAACCTATGAACATGATTTGGTCACTGTTGGATGCTCTTGAGACAGAAGTAGTGGTCCAAACTTGCATGATTTATAAAAGTTGCAGAATGTTCCTTCAAACTTTGTACAAGAAATTTTGCATTTGCTAATTTCAAAGCTTACAAAAACGTTTGCTACACATTAATCTGAACAGTTTAGCTTTTTCTTCTCAAATGTCAAGTGAGAAGTGCTCATCTGAATATAAGCTCTCAGCAGTACTGCACCAGCAGAATTTCTTGGAGAAGACAACAGAGACAGAAGACCGCAGGTTCAGATAGCTCATTCTGGATACCAAAATTTGCAGCCCCCAGCACTGGTGGAACTGTAATGGAGGGCCCAGGATATCATCTGGCGTTTACTTACATCAGTGTGTAACAGCTGAGATAACGTATACGTGCACAGGCATCGTCTAGCAATGCTATAAACAAAATCTAGGTCTCTAATAAGGTAAATATCACTGATTCAGCAATATGGTCTCTGCTCCCCCTCACCCCGCAAAGTGCTCGATATACCCCCATATGAATGTATATATACTATAGGCTAACATCAGTATAACTTGTTTGATTTCTTAAGTCAGGATAGTTAATCTACAAGAAAAACTGCAAGTAAACAGACTGGACTAACTCCCATCTGTGTTCTCTAGCAAGTGCTGGTCTTCTGAAACCAGTTCTTTGTGTATCTGATGGACATTTTTGTGGCTTTTCATGAAGAGCTGATGTTTCTGACATCTCTATGCAGATCACGGGTACATTTTGTCCCAGATTTTTCTCACTTTTCAGATGAGAGGAGGAGAGCAGTGTGCTCAGGATACTCTTGAGGCCAGAGTTACTGTTGGTGTAAATGGTGGCATTACTGAGAAGTCATTTTGACAAATATGAAACATAGTAAAATGATTCAAATATGATTCTTCCAAATTCAGCACCACCACCCCTTTTATCCCTGCCCTGGGGAACTGGTTACTAAGAGAAACCCCAGACTGACAAAAAGGAATTAAGTTCTCCAACGGAATTGTATCGATGAACTTCTAAGGGTGCAACAGTGAGTGGGATGGGGGGTCAGGTTTTCCTGGCAGGCCCTGGCTGCCCAGGAGGTATCATGTCTAAGGCAGCAGGATGACATCTTCTGTCCTGTCTTTCAGAGTTCTGTCCCGACGGCTCCTTAGCCATAAGCAAGGGCAGTCTGTGCTGTATCAAAGAGTAGGATAGGCAAAATGAGGGAGCAAGCCGGGAATTAAAAACTTGGTGAGGACAGAGAGCTGTTTGGCTGTTGAGTTGCAAGCAGACTTGGGTGTCACTGCCAGCAGAGGCAGGGGGCTGCAGGGGCGCTCCAGGAACTAGGTCCTTTTGACCCCTGCGCTCAAGAGCTGAAAACTTCCAGTGAATGCAGTAAGAAGAGCAGCCCTGCCTGTTCAGGAGGCCAGAAGGGAGACGGATCCCAAGAAAACTGTTGAGGGTGTTGGGTCATGTTGCACATGCTGCTTTTGTGCTTTAACGTACTCTGTATCAGCAAGTCTTGAAAATACCTAGGTTGTCACTAAAAATAACAGCCCTTAAGCTTTTAGATGCATCCAAATAATTATTATTGAAAGCCATAAATAGTATTGTAGTTACTGTAGGATAGTTGACATTGGCTGGAATTAGAAACTAAATGCTTTAGTATTTCTTACTGCTTTTTTTCTTTTAAAAAAATCCCCATACGCACACGAGTCAAGCACACAAAATGACATTAAACTCCCACTGTGAGGACAGAAGCCTGACATAGGGCAAGATTTCAGTGTGTGATTTCTCCTCGATATTTCTGGAATGTCTTGAGATGACAAACCTGCCCCTGTGAACATGAGGCAAGGAGATCCATAAATGGAAAAGAATACTTAAAACTACACAGCCAGTAGTAGGGGCTTTTTTTTATGATGATTTATTCACAGACTGTACAACATAGACGTCATTGCTGCTTCTACAAAGGCATATTGCAGGAAGAGGGCAGGAAGAGCTGTAGGTTTCTGTCATAACTGATTACCTATAGTATTATCCTGAGATTGCAGTGTCTCAAGTTAGATGCATCATAAACCTTTGATTGAAAACTTCCACTTTAAATACTCAGACGGTTATTTTAGAGGGAGTTTGGGCACTTTTAGTGATTTGAGTAGAAATTACGGTAACATTTTTGTTAAAGCTGGCCCTTGAGTGTGGAATTCGCAGGTACCAAGCTACTTTTGGGATGCTATTCTTAGAAACTGGTCCTGTTCTCCAGAGTGCTGAATGCCTACAGTTTTTGGGTACTGTTTCTTCCCTTGTTTGATCTTGTGTGGCTCTTCTGTGTCGTAAGTAATCTTTTGGGGTTTGGTTAAGCTCGATACTATTCAATATCCACTCAAGGAACTTCTTCATCTAGCTGTTTCTTTCTAGTTTTTTCCTGTTGTAGCTCACTAGAGCCCCAAGAGAAGGGAAAAAAAGCAGCGTCTGCAGCAGCATTTGTGTCTGGCAGATTTACTGAGATGCATTGACTCCCACATAAATTAAGCAGATCTGACTAGACCTGGAGCACTGACTGACCATATTTATTAAAAACTTAAAAAAAACCAAAACAACAACAAAAAACCTAAAACAAAAAACCCAACTTTGAGCTTCATAGTATATGTTCTGTGGGGACAACGTCTAAAATTGTACATAATTGGGGGATTCAGGTGTATGTTTACAGAGGCTCCAAATAGCAGCTACTTTATTGTAAGTGCAGACAAAGAACACGTCTTTCACAGTACCTAAGAAATAGCTAGGTATGCAACATCAGAGGCTCTTCTATCCCTAAAAGGCACCAAAGAGAGCAGCTGCATATAAAGTGAGTTGTTATACTGAACACATTTACTACACTCATTTCTATCAATTTATTTTGTATATATAGACTGCTTTTTATATGCATTTTCTTCTTAATTACATAACTGTCATGAAACTTAATGAAGCTGCAAGTTGTAGTTTTAATGATGATTAAAACTGGTGTTTGGCTGTTTGTTTTCTGCAGCAATTACTTGAATCTTGTTTCCATTAGGTCGTAAAGTCTGATAATGTTTACAGGATTGCTTGCTTTGTTTCTGGGGGCTTTCCCCATTTTTCTTCCCATCCCCTGCCCCAAGAAACAGAGAGCACACGCTTAGCAGTCAAGCAGATGTGTTGGGGATGAAGTATGGGCATCACCTTTATTGGTGTTAATGGTGACATGCAGATTCCCTTCTGTTTACCTTGCTTAGCTGACAACTTACAGGCTTAGCATGTTCCTCTCCTGTCTCTTAAACTGTTGCTGTTGGCTTTATTGTGAGGAAATTAAATCTTTCTGAACAGCAATTTACAATCATAAAAACATCACAGAAAGAGGCAGCATTCCTACTGTTAGGTCTGCCCCCTCTCCCTCTCCCCTTTTTAACTTACATGAATTAAACATCCCTGGGTTATATCTGCAGTCATTTTTGTATTTGCCAGCAAGGGTCATCAACATTTGCACTAATTACAATGTCCCAGCTATTCTACTTCCATGTAGTTATTTTTAATTGTGCTGCCTAAACTTGTAATGAGCTGTATTTAAGTTTGAGGTGAAGTGTAAAAGATGTATGTAATATCGACACATTTATTGTACTTTTTGTGTGTTACAGGTAGGACTAGTCCTATGCACAGAGAAATCATGTTGCCATTTATAGGTTAATAAATACTTGAAGTAACTTTTTTAAATGGGCTTTTATAAATGAATTAAATACAAAATCACATTACTTTGCCTGGAAATTCCTTCATGTTTTAATTGTATTGTGCAATTTCCCCATGTGTATAATTTTCCATAAGTGTTATCTTAAGCCATTTATAACCATTGAAAGTGCATTCAGGATTTTGTACATCAGTGTTCAGACCTGTTCATGCTTCTCTGAAGTATAATTCATGTTTAAATAAAAAAATTGTACCATTTTAGGCCTCTTTTCCAAAGTGATAAAATATGAATAGATTTGACACTTTTAATTCATCAGTGAATGCAACATCAATAAAAGTATGTGGAAGAAATCTGAAAATTGCTTAGCTGTAGCATGTATGTATTGTATCAGCGAGAAAAACTGCCTACCTGGGCAACATTTTGTAACTGTTCCACAGTTTTTACACTTCAACTGCAACAAAGCTAAGATTACACTTGATGCATCTTCCAGGTCACTTGGTCTTGAGAGGGGAAATGTTTAAAACAACTCTGACTTGTGGCTGACTATATTCCTTCAGGACACTAAACATGACTTAGAAATCAGACTGCCACTCAAACAAGAATCAGCTGTGTTCCTTTTAGACCAGAAATAATCTCTGTAAAGGAGGGCAGTAGCCCCCAAGTTGACACCGACGTGACAATGGCACTGGCATTTAAATTCAACTCTTTCCAGAACGTTTAAAAAAACAGGAACATTTTACCATCTTTTATGAGTTCCAGCCTCACACACCTAACATTGTGATTCTACTTCATCTTGGTCCTATAACGCCTGATGAAGTGAGCACTATGTAAGTAGTGTCAGTTGTGTCTCAAGTGTTGATGCATACAGAAGTATCCTTTCAGAAAGGAAAGTGGCCAGTAAGAGCCATCTGCTCAGTACCAGCAGATAATCCCTTTTGACAGACTCCAGCTCCTAGCTTTTAAAAGGAAATTAGTGAAGCTATAAACCTAGTTCGAATCGTCATCACTGCACTTGATAACTCCCACTGTGTTATGCAAAACCTCTGAAGGGCAGAAGGCAGGCAGATGGTAGAGCGCCACAGAAAGAACTTTTTCTGAAGAG
Source organism: Phaethon aethereus (assembly GCF_964289735.1). Taxonomy (NCBI): domain Eukaryota; kingdom Metazoa; phylum Chordata; class Aves; order Phaethontiformes; family Phaethontidae; genus Phaethon; species Phaethon aethereus. The sequence goes on from NC_138575.1 coordinate 202,388,025, forward strand.
ACAATAGTAAGAAAACATATGCTGTTCTGTGGGACTACATTTAATGCGAGATTTTATATACTGTAGCAAAGTCTCATTTGTCATCTACCCTTTTTCTGTTCAATTACAAAACTACCATAATAGGTAAAACAGCAGATTCCACAGTAGTGCATAATACATGCCAAGTATAAACATGCCATATTATTCAAGATGTCCACTTTTTCGACACATTTAAGTGGTTTAAATGATCACAGACATATCTATGCTCAGGAAACTTGGCTTTCATCAGGCTTTTGAAAGCTTCCCATTTTGCACGTCTCCCTTCTGTGTTATGTTTGTACTCCTGTTCCCGTGTCAGGTAGGGTCGACTCAGCCAATATTCGTTTTCTGCTTCAATTTCCAACCTTCGGATCATTCCTTGCTTCATTGAAAGGGTAACCACTCTTGGTCGCCTGTATTTTCCAATCCATTGTTTTCCAGGAATTCTCTTTCGGAGTAATACTGTTGTTAAGAACATTATGCCTTAAAATATAGGCAAAAATATAAAATACTCAATTAGGAATAAAATTTTAAGATTTAACAAGAATAATGAAAAATCACCACATACTTGCTCTACTGCCTTTTAGCTGGCTGCTTTGAAGTTTGAAGTTCAGAACCTGATACTCACAACCAACTATTACGTACAGGAGACAGTACAATGACAGACATATTGGAAACTTAAGACTGGAAAAGGGCAATAGCTATCTTTGTTTATCTAAAGAGCTTACTCAGTTATCCTTACATTGAAATTAAAGCATGTCTTCCATAAATTACTTATGAAAAATTCAGTCCCAGATGCTATTAAACAGAGGATTCACTTCATCCATTCCTTCCTCAAATAGCTAACTGCGCTGTCAAAACAGGGAGTATTTCCAGGTCTATCTTCTAGACTGAGATCTGGCCTTTACTCAGTATTAAGTTTTGAGCTACAGTCTCTCCATAAACTTAGTAGTATACGATTACCTAATCTTGTATTTTAACTATGGGAAATCTGGTTTGTAGAGAAAAACAATACCCCATACTAGACCAAGTAGCATATGTAGAAAGCATAAATACCGTTTCCAACAGAATGCACAAGTGTAACAAAGAGGCAAGAAAGGTCAAGCGATCTTTAGATCTGACACACATGTTCTTCATTAACCTGTTTATTAGCCCTAAACATGCCTAACTCCTAGATCTCTCATTACACAATACTTTCATCAACTATTAAGTGAGCCAGGCACTTTAACACACCATAAACCAGCACGACTGCTGAGAAAAGCCACCCCGCTAAACCCCATTCCCGTGGTGCAACCGCAAGCCATGGGGCTTCGCGGGGGCATTGGTTCCTCAGGCTCTGGTTTCCCTTCCGGTAGGGAAGGGCAGCGCCGGCTGCTCGCCCTCAGGCCTGCGCCCGCAGCAGCCCCGACCGGGAGCGAGACCGACGCGGCACACCTGCCCAGCGTGGCTCTCCGGTGCCACACAGACCACTGGGACCGCTCAGCACTCACCAGCTCCAGGCGGGTTTCGGCCCGCGCGGCGAACGGCTGCTGCCTGGGGAGGAGGATCCCGGCCCGCTCCCCGCCAGGGTTACCTCCCGGTTCAGGGCCAGGACAGCCCGAGCGAGACCGGAGCCAACCCGCCAAAACACACACCGCGCTCGGGGCGAAGGAGCACTACGAGACGCCACAGCAGCGCTCCGAGCCCTGTCACTAACAGGCCCCTCCCGTCCGTCCTCGCTCACCTGCTCCGTTAACGGCTGCAGCTCCACGGCGGGAAGCAAGATGGTGGCGGGAGGCGGTGGGATGCACGTCTCGCGAGAGCTCGCGGCGGCAGGGCGGGGCCTGGCAGCACCAATGGGGCGCGCGCTGCCCGCGGTTCGAAGGTGGCGGCGGGCAGTAACCGTCCCCTTCAGGCAGTGCGCGGCTCAGCTCGGCTCGACTCGGCTCGGCTCGGCCCGGCCCGGCCCGGCTCCGCTCCGCTCCGCTCCGTTACCTTCAGGGTCGCTGCCAGCGCGCAGCGGAAGCCCCAGCTCTCGGGACAGCTGTTAACGGCCGATCGCGTGGTCTGGGGCTAGCCGCGGGGAGCGGGGCTCGGGCGGACGGTTCCGGCGCTGCCTCTCCGGCGCTCCCCCTCCCTGCGGGAGATGGACGTGTCGAGGGACTTCTTCGGTAAGCTGCGCGCCGTCGCCCTCACACTCGAGAAGGAAGCGAGGCAGCTGGAACGGGCCTTGCGCAGAGAGGACACGGGTGAGTGCAGGCCTCGACCCGTCTCCTCCTTGGGGCGGCTGAGTCCGCCGGGGCCCCCTCCCGCTCCTCGGGCCGCAGCCCTGCTCCGGGGCTCCCGCTCCCGCCTCCCCAGGCAGCAGGCCCCCGAGTCCGGAGAGTTGCTCCCGGTGGCGATGGCGCACCCGGACGCTGGGACTGACGGGTCTGCTGGGATAGCCCCGGGAGGGGTGGTTTTTCCTCGGGAGCCCTTGATCTGGGTTCCCGCCTGCAGTTGTGCCGCGACGCTCCTCTGGGCATGTGAAGAGGGGTTGATGGCTCCCGGGACGGGCCTGGAGTTAAGTCGGCAGGGTATTGTTTGGGGTTCTCCTCTTATCATTGTCTCTCGGAGCTCTTTTGTGGGTTTGTAGGTAAGCGTTTATCGCGGACCAAGACGGGATGAATGGGGAATCACATTCTTGCTTTTAGTCTTCTCGTGATTGAGACAAGAAAACGCATGTGCAGGGTTTGTTCTCTGTGCACAGATAGCTCAAGCTTCTAATTGGATTTATTGCTTGTCACATAGCAGGTGTCCTCTTTTACATTCTTTGCATTAACCTCGATTTCCAGCGAAAAAAGTAATGACTGCTGCATGTGTAAGTGAACAATACTAACATCTTTCCATGTGCAAACAAGGCAGAAAAATTCAGCATTTCTGTTGATGGATGTTTTTCAGTGGTGTCTATATCACTTTATTTCCAGTTTTATTATTTCAAGTTCAAACTCTTTAAGAATAAAAATTTTGCATAAATAATCCTAGATAGCCCAGGGACCAACCTATTGCACCAACATCTGATGTATGTTCATTTTTACAGTATTAGCTGCAACAGTAAAATGGAAGCCTGTACACTTTTTCTGTGTAGTTTCACATACTGTGGGAATTGCAGTCTCATGCTGTGCAAGGTACCTGATGTGAACTAGTTTCTCTTTGGTTTTCTCTGTCTTGACTCTCTTTCTTTAATGTATGAGTCCAACACCTCTGATAGCAGAGATTACATTCTGATGTAGAATGTACTTGCATACTAAATACTCATCCCCCTTTTTTCTTTCCAAACCCTTTTATGTGAACATGCGTATCAAAGACTATGAAGATGAATCTCCAGTAAGAGTCTTATATGACCTCCATTGTGAAATCAGGACTCTGAAGGTAACATTTTAACTCGCTTCCTTCTTGAAAAATTAGGGAGGAGGAGGATGTTCTATAAGCTTATGGTTCTATTTTCATCATTAAGCCAAAATACAATTTTGTTATTCAGCAGTTTTGACACTTATTTTATTCCTCGTAATGGCTGTGCACATCGGGGTAGTGCCCAAAAACTTTTAGGTGACTTAAAGTAGATTTAGCAGTATTTATTAGGTTGCAATCACTGTTGTTGCTCAGATTAGCAGGGGACAAAGGTAACAGAAGTTGTAGTTGTGCCAAGTCGTAGGTATAGGGGAGAAGGATTCAGGAGCAGCAGCTCCCTAGAGAAGAGGTATGCTTGTTTGTGTTCAATGACTAGTGCTTCAAATAAAGAAAAGCTTCAGAGATGTTTCAATACCTTCAGCCATTTCAACTTGTGAAGAATTTCTTTAATAGAAGTAGGAAAAATGAGCTATAGAAATAAGCAACTGCAGAAATAATTGAGAGGTAAGATAGGATATAATCTTGAGGTTTACCCTCAGCTCTGCACTAATTCTTTGTACCTGGGGAGTAAGTGTCCAAAATAATTGCTGTTATCTCATAGTTTTATGGAGTAAAAGCATTTATTTTTGTTTGAGATGTTACCAGTAAGCAGTTATCATACTGCGAGCTGTCATCTTGGTTTAACTTCTCTAAGTTTTTGTACACTCATGCCCTATATATTCCTGATATTTTGTAACCTAGTTTTCAGGTATAGATACAGCCTAAATTTGCTGCTTATCCTCATCTGAATTGAAGTTCAGTACTTATTCCCAAAATACTTCACGTGTAAACAACTACCATGTGGTGGTTTGAAAAACATTATTTCTGTGTTTCCCTCCCCCTGCTCTGCCCCCAAAGGAAGATGTTAATGCGAGTCTTGGTAAGAGTTGCTCTGAAAAACAAGCAATTCATGAGTTTATGAAGGCAAGTGAAATATTGATGCAAAGAAATGCAGCAGATCTTGGAAAAATAAGAGAGTTGTTCCAGAAATATGGCTACAAACCACATGTCAAAGACTCTAAAGGTAATATTTCTTGTCAATACAGTATTTGAAGACAAGTGTAATTTTCTAAAATGTTTCTCTTTAGCTATGTGTATATTTCTATTAATTAAGAGATCAAGTACATCTATGTTGTTTGCTTTATAATAATACCCAGAGGTAAAAGATTCTGTTGTGATTGGTGCCAACCAAAATACAAAAACTTAGAGGTAGATCTCCTGGCACGTTTTTAAGTTAGTAGGTAGGTGGGTCTTCCCCCCGCCCTCCCCCCGCAATAGTTATAGTCAGAAAACATGTTGGCAAATGTGTTTTCATGGCCCAGAGAATTATGCTGCTTCAGTTTCTCATGTATGGGAAATTTGTAGGTGCATCTAAATTACTTCAAATTGATATGTGATGATTCCATTGACTTAAATCACCATGGAGAAAAACTTAAAATAATGTGCTCCGTAGCATAGAGAAGCGCATACGGGGATTAGGTGACACGTGGCAAGCAGTAGTAGCCTGATTGTGGCCGGAGGGGAGAGATATCCTTAATCCAGTCAAAGTGCATGCATGCTTGCGTGAAAAATCCAGATATGCCAAATGAGTTTAAAATACTACAGCTGTCAGTACTACACATACCCCTTTTGGTATCAAGGGCCAAATTAATCTTCAAGACGCCTTTGGCAGGGCACAATTAACCTTCCCCTGAGCATTATTCAGTCATTATGCAAAACCAAATTGTGGTTGTGGACCATATTCACCTCTGAATTAAGCTACTACAACTGTTTTACAAAGATATGGCAGAAGGCTTTAATTTTACAGTACCTTCCTTCCTGTCCTCTCTCAGCCTTTAAAGAAGACTCCAAACAGAGCTACAAGGTTAATTTGTTTTTTAAGATGTATTTTTAAGCTAAGTGTCTCTGACTATGTAATACCAGTACACATAAAAAGGTAATGCCCCTGCCGTATTATTTTAAATATCTTCCTCTCCTGCCCCTCGCTGCTTACATCATGCAGAAATTCACAAATATTTTGAGGTGTTTCAGCTTAACTACAGAAATGTACAAATTACAGATTTGCTTATTTTTGCACTGGACTCTTCTTAGCTAAAAAGCTACCCTCTTTGTTGAATTTTTAGTTGCTGCTTCATAATCTTTCTTCAATACTGTTTTTCTGAAGAATGATCGTTCTAGTACTGTGTGCAGCCTTTGCTCTTTCCTCAGAAACATTTCCAGTTCCATACAAATGGAATTTATGTTGTACATTTTTAATCAACTTTCCCTTTTGCACTGAAATAAAAACAAATAAATATGTTTAAGATTAGCACTTCCTGCCTGCTCCATGCAGGGAGGTGAATTCTATTAAAAATACACTTGTGTAAAAATCTTTCCATTTCATTTTTCCTAGAAATATTTACCAATGGAATAAAATTCAGTAAATGTGTGACCTGCATTATAAATATAGCTTAGCCTGATACGAGCTTTTGATATCTGTTGTAGCTTCAGGTTCAGTGCTTTCAAATGAAACAAGGAATCTATTTTTTACAATAATAAATAAAAAATTTTGAATTGGGGGGGAAGTCCCAATTTGTTTTATAAACTCTTAAAACAGAAACTTCTGACATTTTTTTATTACTGTTCTCAAACAGAAAAGGAGGAAGAAGTTAACAGTGATTCAATGGTGTGTGTCCAGAATAAATCTGATGAAGAAAAAGCAGATGACGTACCTCATCTTCCTTCTACTGAGAAGCCACTGGTGCCCAAAGACCCACTGCGAAACCCCCAGCTTTCTGATTTTGGTCTTTCACAATATGCTTTCTCCAGGCCTTGGAGTGCCGTGAAAGGACAACACACAACAAATGTGTATCAAGAAAATGCAAAGAACAGGACTCCACTAAAAACACAGACCCCCTGTATTTTGCCCAAAACACCAAAATGTAAGCTAAAGATGGACGATTATGAGTGTGTAACACCAAAACTTGAACACTTTGGCATTAGTGAACATACCGTGTGTATGAATGAAGATTATACGATGTCACTTATTCGTAAAACTGCTCAAACAAGCAAGAAGTGAGTAAATTATTTAAGTTCAGATTGTTTCTTTACTGCATTTTCTGTAGTTTATTCTTGCTGTACTAATTTCTTGCTGCAATTGCCCTTCTCTTTTTCTTCAAGCAGGTGATAATTTACCAGCAGGTTAGTCCTGTGTTTTTATGCAACTCTCTCTATGTCTCTTCATGTCCCCTTTGCAGTGCCAAATGCTGCCCTGAAACACATCTCTGATATACTCCGTGACTGCCCCACGATAAGAATCTTCCATATACAATCTATTTACAATGGGAAAATGCACAGTGTATCTGTGATCTTTTGTTTTCTTAACCTTAGATTTGCATTTGAGAACATGTCTGCAGTAGATATTCAGTAAATGGCTCATTGTAGAAACTGTATTATCTCTTACATTATCTAGCCACACGTTACAAACGCTTAGCTCTTTTTCCTCCAGTCTTCTGTTGAAACGACCTCTCCAGATTTTTACTGTTCTAATTAAAATTAAAGAAAATAATTTGCAGCAGTGAGGTGTAGAACACCTTAGCACTAGAAGTATTTTTCTGTCTATCTAAAGGTAGTTGGATCATGTTTTTATAGTTAGTATTAGCAATATGTTCAATTTTAAAAGTTGACAGTATTTAAAAGAAACACACTGTTCTGCAGCTAAATATTTGGTATTTGGAGAAATTATTCAAAAAAACAAGAACCAAAATAAATTGTGGAAATAATCATTCAACTTTTTTTTTTTTTTAATCCACGATATTTGCAATATAGGCACAAGATGTGAAGTTCTTCAGAACCATGCCAACTTAAGTGACTTTGTCCCCCAAAGATCCAGTTTGCTGCAATGGTTAAATTTTGAGTGGTGTTTGCTTTTTGTTTTTTTAAACTTCAAGATTACTGGGAGGAAAAGTGAAAGTGAAAAGATACATTTTCTTTTAAATAGTTTTGGGATCTCTCCTTGGGGATGGTTATGTAAATACTATAATGTTGATAAAGCTTTATAATATTGGAATTGTAATAACAGGAAAACTGTTACTGGCTCCTGAAAGACACTAACTCAAAAATCATTCCTTCTCCAAATAATATTTTGAAAATAGTTTCAGCTTATAGCACAATTTAAATTCTTTTGATATCTGTAATTTTTTGTGGGTTTGTACTATTTTTCCTATTTAATGAGAACTGTTTTAAATGTGATCGTCACTTCTAATTATGACTAATTTCAAAATGGATACATACAGAAATGCAGTTTCTATTTCTGTGGTTTCTAGTGAAACAATTAGACAGACCACTTGCAATATTTATATATAATTAAAAAAAAAATCACACTATCAGTCTTCCATACCCCTAATGATAATATTAAAATTCTATTGAGAATTAGTTACAGCATGATTGTTCTTTAACACATCATCATTATTAATGACCAAAACAGATGGACACACACTAACTGTGACTAAAGTTAAAGCCGTGTATGGATTCAGAATTAGTGGCATATGTGAGAGGTTCTGGCATTAAGTCATTAGAGTTAAAATGTTGTGTAACTGTCTTTTAGCTTATTTGTTTTATTTATTTGGCAACATTAAGTTAGAGTTAGCTTGTGGTTTGATCGGAAAGGTTGAAACGATTAAACAGCCTGTTACCTCCAAAAAGCACTTAGCTCACCTCTTAGTGAGAAGGATCAGCATGTTAAACGGGCAGAACGCTAAGCCAGCAAATTTAAAATAATAATAATAGAAAGATTCCCCCCCGCCACTGGATAACGTGCAGAATCTCTTCTCTGATGATCAGATAAGCAAAAAAACCCTAGTAAATATGAGCTAGCCTTATATCTGTAATTTCCAGGTACAAAGATAGGTAAACAATTCTGACTTGGAAACAGCCCTGCCCTTTCATATTCCTTGCTTGTGCCAGCCAGCCAGGTCTTGTACCTAGCTGAAATCTGTCTAGTAGCTATGCATTCTGTGAAAACCACTTTAAAAATTAATCTCAAAGTTCTTAAAAATATTTAGTAGACCTCAACTCCCTCAACTTTGTTTTTCAGGTTTTCAGTTTTGAAGCAGGTGAAAAGAACAATACACTTGAGTGCGCCTACTATAAAACTGAAACCAAAAGTAATTAGGAAAGAAGGGGGGGGGGGGAACATCTGTACAGAAGTGTTTCTTGTTATAGTTGTTGTTATCCCCTGTAAAAACTAAAAATCATGGTTTCAGGTCTCTATAACACTTCTAAGGCAAAACTGACTTGAAAAATTACTTTTAACTAAAAATTTGAGATTGTTAATCTAAGTAAAATATCCTGCCTCAAAAGGATTTTTTTTTTTTTTTAAGCTTAGGCTTTTTGTGGAGAAGCTCTGTATCTGGTTCTCATAGTTAAGATAACTTTTTAAACATGTAAAATAATTTTCTTATAGACACACTTTTGTGTAGAGTTTAGGTAAGCTTCCACTTTTTGTCTGGTATTGTCTCTTAACTGCCTACATCCTTATTCCACTAGAATATCTTAAATATGAAGAAATAATTTTTTAAATTTCAGTTTCAAGTTTTGTGAAATTGATATTAAATGGCTTTTTACTCTGAAGTCAGCTAGTGATTAACATAGGTAATATTATTCAAACTTAAAAAATGAATTAAAAGTCTTTTAGTGTTCACAATAATGGTAGTAGAAGAACCAAAAGTAAGAACCAAAAATATTTCCTCTTGTTGTTTAGAATTTTCTAGGCAACGGGCAATTCAGAATAAAATAGACTGTACCCCTAACACAGAATTGAGCATCTGGGACAAAGAAAATTGATCCTACCCTGGACACCTTTTTTTTTGTTTTTGTCAGGTTTTGTTTGGTTTGTGTTTGGTTTTTTTATGCCTTGGATTGAAATCTCAGTGTATTTGGTAATTTGTGGATGGACTGAATACTTGCATGATACAAATTGCTGCAGTAAAATCCTAGATGAAAAATCTATGAAAAAATAGTCTTTGAGGGAATGAATTTTTGACTTGCATGTTGATGAGCAAATACTAGAAAAGTGATCAGGTTGACAGTATTCCTTTAATTGTGGTTTCTTCATATTACTTGAGAGCTAATTGAGGATTTTGGTTTTCAGGTTGGTTAAAAAAGATAATCATGAAGTGAATGTACCAGAAATTACATCCAGGGAAATCGTGGTTACTCCTGGGCCAAAACCAAAAGTGACAGCTGAGAATGGTAAGTTAAAAATCTGTGAAATAAATATATATATGCATTTTTTACATATGCATGTGTAAATGCTTTGTAAAGGCCTGGCAAACTTTTAAACTGTGTTTCTTGTTAAATATAGTTAATTCAGGCACAGTCATTGTATGAGTACTAATGTCGAGAAAATGAAACGTTGGTGGTTCCTATAGGAAAGTTGCTTACTTCAATATAAATCTTGCTCATTCTTCTGCTCATATCTGTCTAGAATTATGCAGGGGGATCCATCATTTTGTAACTGCAACTTATCTTTATTTGAAATAAAAATACTGTTTTGCCAACTTTGCCTTTTTTTTCTGAGAATACCCATTAGATCTGTTTAAAGATAGGAAAGAAGCTGCTTTGAAAGAGGCTAACAAGACAGTAACTTAAATCTTTCAAGAGTAGTGCTAAAACTTCTTCGAAAAGAGCTGTAATACATTCTCTTGAAAATGTGGGAAGATCTTGGGACAAATATAGTGACGAATATATGAGAAGCTAAAGCAATGTTGATTTAAGTTGGGCTTTCTCAGTTATATTCGGTTAGTGGGAGTAGACTTATTACTCTTTTTTTTTACATCTGCATTTGTTGCTTTTATGGAATTCTGTAATTTGAATGGTTCTTCATACCAAAAAATAGCAGCAAAAGTGATACAGATGTTTTAAAATACACAAATCTATGAAAACCTAATAGACTTAGAAAACTAAACTGGGGCACTGCAACTGATTATATACATGTGTGTATGTGTATATTTTTATCCATATCCCCCCCTTCACCCCCCCGCTTAATTTCAGCAACTGACTGGATGGCTTCTCCTATGATACTTGTGTTCTGTACTCCTGATGTGAAAATGCCTTCCAGAACAAATAGAACAGTATTACCAAGGTCACCAGAGACAAATGAACTGCCTCCTCCCAGCCATACAGCAACACCACTGTTTCCAGATTTTGAAACAAGATGGCTAAAAATGGAAGCTAAGGTAGTATATAGCAATTGTGTATGTTTTCACACACTTTTTACCATAAGCCATTTTCCAAATGTCAGTTTCGGATTCTTTTCCAATACTACTTATGTCATTGTAGATCTTTCTAATAACTTTGTACGAACATTTATTAAATACTTTACCTAGGATAAGTAAATTAACTGAAGGCAGTTAATACCTCTTTTGCAACAGGTAAAGCAGGGGGAAAAGATTGAGTCGGTGACAAAGAATGATGCAACAGATAAACAATACGTTGAAGACAGCATTCCTTTTGCTGTGAGCTCTGATGAGTATCTTAAACATTTTGGAGACCCTTCTCCTCCCAAGATAAAACACTATGATCAGTTACTCGATACTCCTCCACCCCCAGAAATTACAAGGATACCAGATGATGTTCTACAGGTTAGCTATATACACTTTTTTTCCCTAAATAATTTTAATATCAAAATAGTAAAATTAAAAGGGCTTAGTTCTACCAAATATTGCTCTTCAAAAAGAAAGAGTTCTCTGCTACTTATTAAAAATATATAAAGTGTAATCCTGGTTTAAGTTCTTAGATAATTATTTTTACCTTTTAATGTTTCCTCTAGTTTTTGTCCAAGTATAATCGTAAAGTAGACTCTTCTAAAGCCAAGGAAATGGAGACCAAGGCAGGACATACTACAAGATACGAAAGTGATTTCACTGATTACTGCAACAAAGAGAACAGGTCTGATTAAATTTTACATATTTGGTTACATAATTTATCTTGGAGAAGTTATGAAGATGCTTTAACGCATTTAGAAATTCATGCAGCTGCTTGCTCTTCAGCTGCCAAAATAGCTCTTGTTGCCGTGAGTAAATAACTATTCTTTGGCATGGTATGTGACTGCCTTTACTGTAAAGAACAAATATTATAATTGATTGTGTGTTTGAATCCTCCCAACTTAAAAAAAAAAAAAAGGTAGTGTTTTACTGTTTTATCTGTAGGTATTTTGCTTTGTGGCAATCAAAGCACCAGTGAATGCTTTCTTCTGAGTAAATTTAGGCAATAAGACTAAGGAATTGGAGAAAACTATGTAAGTGACATGACCTATTTTGGCAATGACAAAGTTCTTTGAAATGCAAAGCCACCTTATGAACAATATGGGATACATATGAACAACGTAATAATAGCTTTAAAAAGAACTTGATCAATTTGAATAGAAAGAAGTTTTTGCGACTACTTGATCAAGTGTAGATACTCCTTCTTCAATGTAATGTATATTACACTTGTTGATTATCTGTTAAACTTGGGGTCAGTACAGATTATTTAGGTAAGTGGTACAAGGAGCGTGTATGGAGTCAAATAATAATCGCAAAAACCCAGGATGAGACTGATAAAAGTAGGTATCTTAATATAATTGGAGTTGGAATTTATTTGAGTAATCAAATAGAGCAAAGCTCTTACTTTAGCTGACGCTTTTTTCTTGTCAAGATAATTTTTAAAAGTTCTAAATATTTGTGTCTTCTGCTAATTCAAAATATGATTGAGATAATAAGTTCATGAACTCTTCTGGATATATCTGCAGAGGTTATCCTGGATTTTTCAAGCCAAACGTCTGAAATCAAGCTGAAGACCATGTTGAGACTGTTTCACATTCATGAATGTTATCACTGAATCATAACAAGCTCAAAAAGCAAAAGAAAATACTGGTGGGAGGAAGAAGCCATACAAAGGAAAAGCCTTCTTAGTGGAGAAAGTTTGATGTGGATAAACTAGCTTGAACTAGCAACTTGTGCTTAATTTTTTTCTTGAAATTATTGGCAAAATATATTGAGGGGTTTTAAATATATATGCTTCAAAGAGGACTGAGGTCATGTATGAGGTAGTACTGCAGTTGTTTCACCTGATTCTAATGTTTGTTGTGTATGCTTGCATTTGCAGTAGGCTGTAGAGAAGTGTAGTTGCAATAAAGGGAAAGCCCCGGAAAGTGGCTACCTCTGGCTGTTCTGGTGACACTGTACATCTTTTCAGGGCTGAGTTCAAAGTCTAGTATTTTAACAGTATTTGCTATCTTCAACAGAAACAAGTCTTTTTTTAATGTGAAGAGTAACTCCTGCCTTACTATTTATTTAAAGCACTTCTGTGCTATTAGTCATTTCTGCAATACTAAGACACATCACATACATTCCTACATCAGGCTCTCTGTTAGCTATCTGATGGACAGATATTTCTTATACTGCTTCTTCTTTCTTATTATAGTATTCTTACATCTGTATTAGGTGCTATACATCTGTTTTCCTTTTGACAGTCTAATTTATGTAGCCCTAAGAGGTGATTGGCTCAAATATGAATTATTTGAAAAATCTATTGTGCAGTTGGTATTGATTTTATTTTTTTATATATATACATACACACACACACCCCCCCTACCTTCAGCTGCTGGAAAGATTTGCTGGAGACATGTGCATTCTGTAAGCGGTGGTGTCACTTCTCAACATGCACATCTATCCCTGTAGTAAGTGACCAAGCTTAAGTTCTCAGAGTAGTTGGGCATCTTTTTGGTATCTGGTAGGCATAGTAACTAGGATTTTTTTCCACCAGGGGTTTTAATTTTGTCCACAAGAAATCCCAGCTACATATCCTTGTTTGGACCCAGTTTGCTGTTTCCAGCATCAGCTATTCTGAGCAGCTCCAGGACTGTGCTTACCTGCTGTACATGGTCTTCCTGTTGATGGTTACTATTCTGTCGTGTCTGTGAGGGCGGGCATGCAACATGTGAGAAGGGAGAAACTGTCCCAGGAGATGGGGAGAAGTGTATGCTTTTCTGAACTCTGAACACAACTCCATGGGTTTTTTTTTAAGTCCTCAGGATTCGCAAACAGCTGGAGATGCCTGGAAATATTTCTCCAGTTGCTTAGACTTGTCCTGGCTAATACCTAGCAAGTAGACCTTCTGCTATTCCAGTCATTCTCCAGGATGAGTGTACATCAAATTAACCAGAGGAGCTGATTTTGTACTGGTTCTGGCCAGAGCACACTGTCATTTTTCTGTGCTAGCTTCTGTTTAAAATAAGTATGTGTGTTTATGTGTCAGTCTTTGGGTTTGATCAATGCTTTTGAATACTAAATAAATCTGGTGGCTGCTTGGAAAACTGTTGCTGTTGTAAAAACACTTACTTGTTCTACCTAACTCCTGGGCCAGACCTGCTTCCAGCATCTTCACAGACTAACACCATTTAATGGGCTGGATGCTAATCATGGAATTTTATGGTCTTCACAAGGTACAAAGTATTCTGCTCCAGCGCAAGAATCTCTCAGCCAGGCAGATTTACTAGCACTAAGCAGGAGGGGTTTCACAGTCTGCATTCTCCCTCCATGTTCTTGCCCTGAAGCAAGCCAGGTATCCTGAAAGGATATGGACATGGTTTAGTGGGCATGGTGATGTTGGGTTGATGGTTGGACTTGATGATCTTAAAGGTCTTTTCCAACCTTAATGATTCTGTGAAAGACTCCATTTAATGTGAAATGGCACAAACAGCACTACTGGCCTGGACCTTGCTGTATTCCCTGCCCCACTGCACCCACCTAATGAAATTCCCAAAAGGGCTTATAAATGTCTTTTCCTTAAACTTAAGAGCTACTCTGCACTCCACTGCCTTTTCCTCTATTAGGGAACTGTAGAGCTGTACCTAGCAGTGCTAGGGTTCTCACTGTGAGCTACTTCCATCATCTTTCTTGCCTATTAAATGTCTTCTGCTACATTTCATAGCTATTTCATTAACTAATTTGAAAGGGATTCCATTAATATTTTGAGCTACAACTTATCTTCAAGATGAAAATTGAAATCTTAAAATCTTCTGGTCTACTCAAGCTATTATGACATGATGATCTTAAGGGTCTTCCAACCTAAACGATTCTATGATGCTAGCGTATTGCTGATTGTATATATGTTCTTTATAGCAGGCCCGTTGCTCCGAGGTGGATATAAAAGCAGCAAAACAAAAACTAGTTTTAGTTTCTTGTGTTTCACCCTTGAAAACCTTTTAGGTTTCAGTAAGGCCTAAGCAGTATTTTGAGTATTGGGGGTGGGAGAGGGAAAAGTTGGCAGAAGAGAAAACATAAGCAGTGTTGGAAATGGATCTATGTTCAAAATATGCTGGGGAGGGGAGTGGTGGAAAGTTGGTTGGGTTGGGTTTAGTTGTTTGGTTTTTTTCTCAGATCAGTTCTCTCACAGCAGTGGCTGCATGGCCAGCTGATAAGCCACACAAGTTCAAATACTGGAACAACCAAGGATGTAGTCACAGGGCTGGAGGAGGGTAAAACTCCACTTCAGCCAGTATTGCTGCTGATGAAAGGCTCGTCCCACTGCACAGTAAAGAAATCTAACATCTCAGAGTGGGAATAATGTAAAAGAACTTAAAAGTTACATGTTAGTTCATTGTGGGGTGAATCTGGTAACAGCATTGGTCTGTCAGACGGTGCAGTTTGGATAAACAGTAGCTAAGTAAGTAGCAAACACAGTAGTTCTGTAAGGGGCAGTTGTCACCTGAAAATAGGCAAAACCGACTCAGAGTAGGGTTCTGTATTGTGCTTAATAGTTTAACTGGGGGCTGCTTCCACTAGAGGCTGTTTCACCAAACTCTCTTGCACAGAATCTAGGGGTTGTGCAGTTTTATAATGGATTTCTTCCATTTGCTAAGCCTCTAAAAGGCTAATTTTATTTTGTTTTATTGTTTGTCCTCCCCAACAGTAATCTCAAACTCTGCTTCTGTCCATGTGAGTGCTAAATCAGATAGGTGTAAGGGAAGCGAGAGAGCAGGATCACAGCTTCTAGCAGTAGCCTGCAGTTAGAAAAGATTGACAGAAAAGATTGAACCCAGCACAAAATTGTACTTCAGTGGCTAGGGACATCTGGGAAGCAACCAAAAAAGCATAGCCTCTAG
The DNA here is from genome assembly GCF_964289735.1 of Phaethon aethereus. Lineage (NCBI taxonomy): Eukaryota > Metazoa > Chordata > Aves > Phaethontiformes > Phaethontidae > Phaethon > Phaethon aethereus. Next base: position 202,403,578 of record NC_138575.1, read on the forward strand.
TTTTCCTTCATTTGCTGTGGCTCTTAATCTTTTTTTTTTTTTTTTTTTTTTTTTAAGTATATCAAACATGACAGCTAGCAGAAGCTTCTTTGCATAATCCTGTTTGTTGTCAAATGAGCATCTTGATTGTTCTGCCTAGGAAGCCCCTTAAGGTGGTCGGTGCTTTCTTATCTTGTAAATATTTTGCTGGAGGTTAAATACAAATAGAGATCTTGCAGTGAAATAAAACTTCCCAGATGGTTGTCAAATGGGTAAACGACAAACACTGCTTTCAGTGCCTCCTGTTACGCTTTTATTGATGTGTTTATAAATCACTGGAGCAATAACTGGATTCCAGGTTTCCTTGGTTATTTACAGCATCATGGATGCTTTAAATTTTCTGTAACATGTGGTATTTGCTTTGTTCCTTGTTGTCATTACTCAGATGTTCCAGTACTCATGGTGGTTGCATGTGCTCCATCAACAGCTGTGGCTGATGTTGGAGCTGCCTTGTATTTTGAGAGTGCCTTGGTTCCCCATGGGACAGTAATAGAGATTGTCACGTTTATAAGGAGCGATGACAACATCCAGTGGCCACACTATGGAATCACATGCACGTTAGTTCACAGGAATACAACTTCCTACCAGGGAGACATCAGTTAATACTGATACATTATCTGTCAACTTAAACATGCTGTTCTTGCGGTAATAGCCACTTTTACAAAGGGGCAGTTGACATCATGGTAAGGAGCTGACCAGGTCCATGAATCTCTTTGGTCTTGTCTGATTCAAGTTGAAGAGTTCAAAAAATAAACGGTGCAAACGTGCACACACAGAGGAAATGGTCCGTGGAAGGTGCTCTGCTACACGGGCATTTCTCCTGGGGAGAGACCAAGCAAAGGGTAGTTTGCATAATAGCCAGCAGGAAGGTGTTCAAATACTTTCATAATTTTTGGCATAATGTATTCCTGGCTTAAAGCCCTGTGGCTATGCTCCCTAATGATTGCTTATGCAATCATTGTAGACCAATTTAGGGCCTTGCTGCACAGTCCCGCCTTTTGTCTCCCCCAGCTGCAGGTCCCACGCCCTTGGTTGCATCACGGCAGTTGTGGGTGCAGCACAGTAAGCCATTCCTGCTTGCCCAACCACCAGGAACTAATTGTTGTTTTCCAAGGTTAAGGTATTCCAAGACTCTGCATGCTGACCCAAATTGCTGCTCACCTGCAATGGCACTGACAGGTATTGAGGCAAGAGAAGGGAAAGGGCAAGGGAAGTGGGAGCCAGGACTTCCCCCTTCCCAGTTCAAGCTGCTCTGGGAATCCCATCCCATCTGGCTGGCTGCTTTGGTAAGGTTGCCTGAGGCTGTTGTTCCGTGAGCACTTCCATGGCAGCTGAAGCAGTTCCTCTTCTTCACCCCACCACCCATCACCCCTGCTTCCAACCCTCGCTTCCTCCTCCCTGGGACAACTGCTTGGGTGGTTGTGCACAAATTAAACTGGAGGGGACACAGCTACTGTGACAAACCTCACCCTTGGAAGAGGACCCTATAGGTGCAGGGTGGTGTGGTTCATTCCTGGCCACACAGGCTGCTGTGATGTGGTCCTGGTGGGACCATGTTTCAAACTATTAGTACTCTTAAACGCATGTGCTTCCCCTCTCCTTTTCAAGCATAAGCCCTCCTGTTCTGCAGTGCAGTTCTTAGACCAAAGGCAGCAGGTGTGTGGCATGCTTGCTAAGGGCATGTGTCCCCAGGGGCTGTGGGTCGGCACACAGCCCCAGCTGAGCAGGCAGGTAGCAAGGGGTCTTTGTGCAGGACTGCTGTGTGCCTGGTGATGTTCTTCAAATGCCCTACCTGGAACCACTGTTGGGGCTCTCCCCTCTTGTCCTCTGAAGCCTGGGTATGGGCTTCATGGCTTTCAGCTAGAAGACCTCAGCAGAAGACTAGAAGGAAAAGGGTCAGCTATGCTTGCTCCTCTCTCTTGTTCAGCAATGGAGTGCTGGCAGGTGTACATCACTCAAACACGCACTGAGGGCTCAAGGAAAGGCATACTCTGATTCAAACATAATACAGAGCATGGTTGTCTGGGCCAGGTGCGGTTTCAGGCCCCTGTTAAAGAACCCCAAGTCTCTTTAAGCCTGAGGACACTAACTCGTGTTTGCCTGAAGCACAGGGTGGGGAATTTGTGCCTCAGCCAGCAGTAAGGGTGCCCTTGAAGCTGTCACAGAGTGCACTGGATTTTCTTGCTGAGTGTTGAAGAGGTCGAGTTTTTGGGCCAGGCCAGGATGTCTCTACTTCAGCCTGTCAGTTCTTTGAGTGTGGAAATACTCCAGGGAGGGTCCTGAACACCCCAGCCCCTATCCATCTTTTATCTATCATCTCCAGTGCCTTGCCCTGGTATGGCAGCCAGGCACCTCCTCCTCATCGCTGACAGGTTATTGTGGCAGGGCACGGGGCCTGCTGTGCACGACATGACACGGGTGTTTTACAGTTCATATTCCTCTGGGTCCTGTTCCTCGCAGGAACTGATGCTTTTTTTTAACCCAGCTGATCTGCTGTAATGTCTGGACACAAGGACTGAGAAAGAGCAGCAGGTAATTGGATCACTTTGGTTTTTGCAGGTTGTGTCTTAGCTGTCGCATTATTTATGGCACCTGTTTGAACATGACCATAGCTGTTGTCATTCATTTGCTCTGACACAACAGGGTTTCTGAGACCTCATTTTTCCATGCTTTTCATCACAAGAGTGAGAACTTACTGATAACGCTTAGTGTTTTCCTGCTGTATCACAGCTGTTTCTGCTTTTGACCAGGGCTGTAAAGCAAAACTTAAGCCTCCACAACTGCTCCAGCGAGACGGCGAATTCGGTGCTGGAGTGAGGAGTGTGTCTGATGCAGCCCAGGTTACTGACAAAGTATGCATGCCAGCCTTGCCCTCGCTGCTTAACTAGAGAGGGATTTAACCCAGATACCAGTTCCTCCACCAGAGATGCGGCCAGCCTCTCCCAAAAGTGCAGCAGAAAAACTTTTATAAGGGTCACGCTGCCCTTGCAGGGAAGGAGATGGCTGCTCTTCTGACGCTGTAGCCTCTGTTCCTGTACATACATATGTGTGCACACACACATGCATGAAATCAGAGGGGCACTGTGAAAACAAAGGCCTTAGTTTAAGGCCTGAGCATGTCAAAGGAGGAGGACTCTTCCCCCCCCGCCATGTTAAATGAAAGCCTGGCTAATGATCAACAGCAGCAGCAGCAATATTTATGTAGTGTAACAAGGTAATGGTAGGGGATGTTCTTGGTGTGAGAAAAAAATGGCATTCTTTTATACACTTTTTTAAATTTATTAGATTGAAAAAAACATTGGTTTAGATGGATGAGGAGGAGAAAGAAAAAAAAATTAGTTGTAAGAACAAAATCTGCTTGGGGAAGCAGAGCAGAGTGTCCTCAGGAAAAAAAACAAACCTGGATGAGCAGGAAAGGCACACCAGAAGGAACACAGAAACTTTAAGCCGTATCTATGGGAGCAAAGCAGCCTGTGGTAGCTGCTACTAAGGCTAAAAAAAGAGAAATTAGAATTGCCTCAGTTTTGTAGCTGGGTCCGGTTCACCCTGCTGCACCCCACAGGCAGGGTCCTGGCCCTGCCAGGCGAGCCCAGCTCACCCGGCTCACTGCTGCAGCCGGAGGGGCCAGGGCTCACAGGCACTGGAGACCTGCACGAGGGGCCCAGGTTTGTTTTCACCGATGAAAGAGAAAAACTGAACCTCTCTGAGGAAGGACAGGGACCAGGTGAGACCTGGAGGGTCACCTGCAAGGGCGGGTAGGCACGCTATCGCTGGAGGGGCCTGGGTAGGGGGTGAGAGCTGCCTGTCACGCATGGGGTTTACCTCTAAGCAATGAGAACGTCAGGAACCCTTTTTTGAAAACTAACCTCCTAGTTCTTCACATTATACAGCTGGGAGAAAGAGCTTTGGTGGGATGGTTGCTGGTGGAAGTGCAGACACGAAACAGTTGTGTCTTAGTGCTTTAAGCATCAGAAAAGGGAAGAACCGATCTCACTGAGCTCCCTTGATGAGGGACAAAAATTCCTCGTGAAACTGCTGCATACAGAGCAAGTCCTGTGGATTGAGAGATCTGAGCATAGTGTTTCCCACACCACTTTGCTTCCTGAGCATGCGAGAGTGCACACTGCTGTTGAGTTTTGTGACCATGTTTTAATTTCCCCAAACCACAGTGCTGTACATATTTTGCTCCTTTTAGGGACTGACATCCTTCCTCAGCTTTTATAGTAGCTTTGAAGAGAGACACACAAGCTCATTCCTGTGAGTAAATTCTCTCCTGTGCAGTAGGACAGTGACAACTTTCACTTACCATTCCACCTCTTGCAACATCTGGATGGTTGTACCCTTGTGCTGTCTGCTCTCACGGCTTCTCGCTGTACCCAGATGCCAGAGTTCAAAACTGCTGCTGTTGGTGCTGTTGGCCTTGATTGCATAGCAGATTTTTGATGTAAGGAACATGAGCTGCACTGATCTCTCAAGTGTCTTTTTCCCATAAAAATAGGTACAGGAAGTCAAACTCTCTTTGTTTCCACATTACCTTTCTGTGTGAAGTGCAAGTGGTCGAGGGCAAATCTCTTTCTAGAGACATTTGGCCCAAAGCAGCCCAGAAGAGGTCAGCTGAGGTTTATACTTGCGTGGCAGTCATGTGAAGATGAACTCCACACCTAAGCAGTCAAGCTGAAGAGTTTGCTACTGAAGGCAGTTCTGCGTGTTCATTTCCTGGTGATTTTGCTTTACGGGCCACCAAAAGAAAGCCAGTAGGTTGTTCCTCTTTTTCTCCGAAGTGTTCACAGACCTGCCCCAGGCTGGGTATGCACAAGCCCTCAATGAGCCATGTCTCCCATTCCAGCCGCAAAGCCAAGCTGCCTCCCAGAGCAGCTGAGTGACAGACACCGGCTCACTTGCTGCTCTTGTATTATATATTGACTACATTTAATTTTGAGAATTATCCTTAAAGGCAACTAAAACAAAAAACAGGACACAAAAACAAGGAAATGGCCATATTCCTGCATACCTCTAGCAGCAGGTCTGTCCTTGCTTTTGGAGGGAGGCTGCGCAATTCTGTAATTACATGCTGGTTACCACAGGACTTGCCTCACTCATTGTGCAGCATGGGTGATACCCTGTGGCAAGCAGGTTCTATGCCTGACCAAACTTGCACCTGGTGACAGAGAAGTCACTGAGCTGTTACATCACCCAGGCTCCTCAACAGCAGCATCCCCGAGTGCCTCCTCCTCGCACCAGAGGTGGCTGCCTTCACCCTGGCAAAACATCCTACCCGTCCCACCACTGGCACTGCTAGACCAGCTCCATTGCCACTGCCAGGCTCTCTGTCCTTTATAAAGCAGCACTTATATTGTTTTTCCTTGAGCTCTCTTTAAAAAATGGGTGGGGAACATTTTTAACCTCTTCGGTCTTAAGGGTAAAAAAAAGTGACTCGGAGGAGGCTCTGCAAATGGAGGTCATTCATGAAGGCTGATACTGCAACTCCCTAACTTGGAAGCCAGAGAAGGGGAACAGAGGAAGGTGAACCATGGGCAGAACTGGACCTCAAATGCCTCAAGCTACACCCCACCAAGGGACTCCTGAGAGAAAAAAAATATATATATATACACATGTAAATCACAGCTCATGAAAGCAAGCATGCCTTGTCCACAGCTGACAGGAACACATACTTCAATCTTAGCCTCTGCTCTCTAAGGCCTTAGGTGAAGAAGGTGAAGGCCCTAAGGAGCAGCTACAGCTTCTACTTCTGCTCTTGCCTTTCTCCCAACACACTGGGACACAACACACAGAAAAGCGGCTCCTGTCTCTCTCTGGACCAGCTGAATGCTCAAGGTCAGCCATGAGGCAAACAGCCCAGGGAGGGCTGGAGCCTGCTGGCAGATCTGTCTCAAGATCTCCCCCTGCAGTGACAGAAGAAACTTGCAAGCACTGAGCTATGGGAAGCCACAGATCCCATCCTCCAGTGTTGTGCTCATTTGCCAGGAGATGGGTCACCCCTTTTTTCTCTCCTCTCCTTAAGAAGGTAGCAGGTAACATCAGCTGCTTCCCAGAGAGTAGTACCCATCACGCAGCCTTCCAGCTCGCCCACGGACAACCAAGACCCCTTAGCTACCCCTTCCTCTATTTTGAGCCTCTGGAAGCTGGCTGCCAGACAGCCCCAACAACCTCCAACTTCATCAGTAACTTTTAACACACAACAGCCTTGAACCTTGATACCTCACCACTCTTTGGCTTTGCCCTTACACCCAAGGGTTACAGTACATTGAGAAACTGGTGCTCAGTACAAGCCACAAGTATTTGTGAAAAGTCATCTGAGAGCTAAGCAGCAAGATTTACCCAGCTCAGACTCATCTGTGTAGGGTCCAAAATTGAATGTATCCATTAGATGAAGATAACTCAGGGAAGGAGGCTACACTAGAGTTCTGGAAGCCAGAATTGGGTGTTTTCCTCTTGGTCAGTGTGTGCTGACAATATATTGCTTGCGGTCAACAACCTAGCAGACCTAGGTAGGCAAGCCAGCTGCCTCCACCCCACAGGTTCGCTTGGCCAAGAACTGGGTGGTCAGGGTCAGGACTCCCACACGTACTGCCACAGCGCAGACTTGCTGCCTCACCTCCTCTCGGTCCACCTGAACTGCAGGCAAGAGCATCTCTGGGCAGAGCCCCTGCCCCTGTATCTTCATTAGGAAATAGTTCTGTCCACTCTTTAGTCGACCGCGATCTGAAAACACCAGATTTCTTCTGGTCAGGTCTCTGCAGATATTCCCATCTTCCAAGACAGAGGTCTCCAAAGGGGGTTGTGCAAGACAATCCAAAGGAAGATTATCTCCAAAGTGGTACACACACAAGTGGGGTGCAGGAAGAAAGTATTTTTGTACCATTAATAAATACAATTTTTAAACATTTTTTCAAGTATTTCACCTTTCGTTTTGCACATATTTTTGTGTAATACAGTAGTAGATGTATATAATTTATAAACAATTTTGGGGGTCCATGCTCAAAAATGTTTTACCGATAGGGGCATGCAATCAAAAAAGTCTGGAGACCACAGTTCTAAGAAAAGTCCTTCAAAGAGAGCATTTTGCCTTCTGTTTTTAAACACGATAGTTCCTTCAGAACTCAAGTACAGCTGATGTGCAAGTGTGCTGAAACTGCATCTTCCTCTGGTAAGGCCAGCAGTTCCTCCTCAGTGGTGTCACCAAGACCACTCCTCACCCATGGATCGGCATCATCTGCATAAGACAGAGCAGCCCCCGGAAGCCGTAGCAGTCTGCCCTTACTCACCTCACCATCCTGCAGGACAGGCAGCCTTACACAGCTCCTCTCTGGCCTTCCCTGTCAAAGTATCTATGTCAGCAGGGAGCGTAACATGAACTTGCCTGCCTTTGACCACGTGCTCATCCTCCAAAATCCAGCCAGCGGTGGTTTAAGAAATCCTTCTTTGCAAGGAATCCCCATTAGGCCACCTACCTCTACTCATCAAGCCCAGAAGTTGTCAGATAAAGGCTTTCGCCCTCCTTTAAATTTCAACTTCTGCTTAAAAGCCAACTTCTGAATTTCTCTGCAGAAATCCACTTGAAAAAAAAGAAACAAACCACAAAACAAAACCAGACACCACCACACTATCAAAAGATTAATAACATCAATCTTTATTCTAAACAAGACAGAACTACAGGACACCTGTAATCCTTCTGGTCGTGTTTTATGGAAATCTTGAAACACTGGACACACTGAGTTACTGTTCAAGCTGTAATAACCAGGGATAGGAAAATGGCACTACTAAAGATAAGTGTTCCTTCTAAACAAATAAACTAAAAGTTAACTTGAATTTCTGATGCTTAGCTTTGTCTTCAGGTGTTCTTGCTTAGCAACAAAAGCAAAAAAAAAATAAGCCTGCTTTAGAACAGCAAGTAGGAACAAACAGAAGATGTAATCATACAAAGCAGCATTAGTTTAGTATGGTCTCATGCGGCTTGATGGGGGCGGTGCACGATTCGGAGGAGTAATTGCTATATCCAAGTAGTCTCCTATCTGGAATTTCTGTGACTGCAATGTCATGGAATCATCTGTGCCCTTCCTGCCCGACATGGTACTGCCGATCTCCTTCACCCTGCGTGCAGGAGAGGAAAGGCAAGTTAGGTATCACAGGCAAATCTCTCTGGATGTCCAAAGCAGGAACAGTATTGGGTCACAACAACCTTCCCACGCCATCCCCTTCGCTACATTCAGCATTTAGCTACATACATAGGATGCTGGTTTTTTTCTCTCCAGTACCAGGTACACCGAGAAAAGCTACACCAAATCCTCTTTCTGATGGGGCAGAGAAGTGGGGAAACCTTCTACTGTATTAAGTTAAATACCAGAGAGAAGCCCTTCCCCCTTCCATACACACACAGAACAAGACCCCACAGATTACAGAGCAGGATATATCCACTGGTTGCTGACAAAGATTAGCTCATACAATTTTGGAAGATGGATACTTGCATAGATCACCGCTAAAACTCAAATGCCTTCTCAGATACAAGACCTACCACACCTTCTACCACCAGAAACAAAGCTTCATCTCAAGCTGTAGGTCACCAATACAGTGACCACAGCCTTCAAGCACACAAGTTCATTGTTTTGGGAACACATTAACAATGACGGTCACCAAGCAAAATTTAGAGTTTGTGGTGGTCATCAAATAGTCTGTTATCAAGAGCTTCAGGAATTTTATTTGTGGGTTCTAGACTGTAAAGATCAGTGTGAACAAAAAATAATTTACTGCTCTAGTGCCTGAATCCTTCTATTAACTCAGAGAAGAAATGCCATTTACCTATATCCAGGCCTCTTGAGGTCGGTAAAAACAATTGCAAAATTGAAGTGTGTGCCCTTCTTCCGTGCTTCTGGGTAGACTTCTTTCACTAAGCTGGTCAGCTCTTTCAGAGTTGCATCCATCCTAGATCCAACAAACAAACCAAAGTGGTTCATGTTCTTAAAAGCAACAACAACAGAAAAGGCTTCTCAAAACCCATTTAAGATGGATGGGTTTTGGGAAGCAATATATTGCTACAACTTAACCATGCATTTCCTTGTATTTGCATACTTTCTGTCAACACCTGAAGATGACTAAGATCTTACATTTCAGTTACATAGTGAGGCATTGATTTCACAGCTACACGACATTCCAAACAATACAATTTGATCTAATGATCAAGTGACAAGAAGTTGCTTTAGTTATTGATTATAATACCTGGGAGAATTCACCACTTACTGTACACTGGAGGCAACATGGTCTAGTGCAAATGCAGCCTCTAACTAGCTGCCAACTTACTGCAATATAAGACCAATCTCTTCACATCCATATACATTTCAACATCTGCTTTTCCAGGTCTCTCAGAAGAGTTACCATTTAAACAGTGGGGGCCTATTTTTATTTTAAATGCATTAATGCATTTATACACTGACAGTGTAAGACTTTCCTCACTTAAGTTGAGACCTATGTTAAAATACTTTCTGGAATATTAGAAGAAATGTAAGAAAAGAAAAAAATAATGATGGAGTTTTCCATTTCCATCAATATTTCCATTACAGCACTACTCCTTTTCCCAGCCTTCAACCAGACCAGGGCCAAAGCTCCATTCTAGAATCTCGAGAACAAAAGGACTCAATCATCACAACTAAATGGGTCTAATAATACAGACTGTACACTCACTCCAAGCTTTCAGCAACCAAAGAGCAGTGTGTGGACAGACAATGCCCATTCTGACTTCCGCAGATGGCAAACAGCTCAGACATCATCAATAGCCTGGACTGAGTCCATAAATCCCATTAAGAAATAAATTAGAACTGTATGGTTTGCTAGTCACAAAAATGTATGTTGTATGGTTGAATAAGTCCAAGCTATAACCCTAACAGACACCTTGAGGGAAAAATAAGATGTAAAAACTAGCATAATTCACTTTCAAAAGCATTCTTCAACATACTATAAACAAAAGCTAGTGTTCTTGCAATGCAGACCAAAGCAGTTCTCCAACCTAAATTTGAAGGCAATAAAAAGCAGCTCTCTCTTAAAGCACTACTACCTGACCGTACAAAAAGAAACACACTATTCCACCCTCAAAAGGCTCTGACTTAAGCCAACACAGGGTTCACACAACAGTTCAAACCTTCTGGGACAACTACTTCTCTACTGAAAAAAAGGGTCTGTTGGAACAAAATTTAACCATTAGTAAAAGAGAACCTCTGTGTTGAATAGATTCGTTGTGCTAACCAAAGACACACCACAGCACAGGCCTCCGATTACATGCATTGCTAACGGGGCGATTCAGTTACACTAAGTTTCAGTGTGCAGCCATCGGCGCTTGGCTGAAGTCAGGCGTGCACGGACACCACGTCCAAGCCGCCGTGGCTACAGGCGGCAGCTGCCTTCCCCGGCGGAGCTGCACCCACGAAAACCTCCCGGCGCTTCCCGCTTTCAACAAGGCCGGCCGAACTCGCTCTTGCAGCCGAGCATCAGAAGAGGCGTTCAAGCCAGACAAGCTCCCCGATACCGCCCGGAGCCTCCTCCGCCGGGCGCCGCTCGCCTCCATGCCCGAGGGCCGGGCGGAGGGGCCCGGGCCGCCGCCGCGCACTCACCAGGTGTAGATCTGCAGCTCGCTGGAGGGCACGTTGCCGCGAGAGAACTCGTCCATGCGGTGGTGCCGGCCGTTGTTGGTGGTGAAGACACGAAGCAGCAGCGGGCACGTCTGTGGGGCGAGGCAGGGATGAGGGGCCGCTCACCCTCCACAACCGCGCCCCCCCACCTTCCCCCGGCCCGAAGCCTCGCCGTGCCGTACACACCACACCACCACACCCTCCCCCACTCCCGCGGGGCCTGCACCGCCGCGCCCAGTAAGAGGACGCATAACGCCATCCCCAGCACCTTTTCCCGGTCGATCGGCTTCTCCGGCTCCTTCTTAATCTCCTCCTGCGTGACACGCGACTCCACCGCCATCTTACCCCACCACGCAAACAACCAACTGCCCCGGATGTCCCGCCGGACGCCTCAGATCTCGCGAGAGGAGAGAGGGGGCGGTACGGCCACAGCGGGGCGGGGCCGGGCGCGCGCAGGCCCCAGGTGAGGCGGAGGCAGGGGTGCGCAGCGCATGCGCGCGGACAGCGCGGGGGAGGTGTGGGGACGGTGGATCCTGAGGCGAGGAGTGGTGGGCGCTGCCTGGGAGCGGCCATCAGCTTCTTGCCCGCAGGAGGGGTGGTGGTGCCCGCGGGCCTGGCGGCTTGACCCCACATCCTGCCCCCGCATCGCCACGAAGCAGCAGCCGGCGGGAGCGGTGCGGCCGCGGGCTGCCGAGTCCGGTCTGGGCACCCTGTTCTAGCCGAGGCTCTGCTAGGTCTGCCCTTATCCCGCGGCAGCGTGGTGACTAGTCGTTGTCTGACAGGTCTTTACGTGATTCTGCCTAAAACCTGTAAACGTCTGGGATAGAGTCGCGTGTCTGAGCGGAGTTCTGCGCTCTTCAGACCCTGATTTGGCAGGGGTTAGGATGTGCCGCCGGAGATGTCTCTCCTTGTCCGGCTCCGTGCAGTGCTCGCGTATTCTGTGACTCACTGCCTGTGTTTTCTAAGACTTAGAAAAGCTTTCAATAAGCTGCTAATATTGATGCCTCATGGAAAAAGCCACTTCCTTCTATATGGAGACAAATGTAAACAGATGTCTAACACAGATAAATAATGCAATCAACCACTGTAACTAACAGTAGATTAAAATAAATTAGAGAGGGGTAAGTCATGTTTAGAATTTAGCTTCCCATAGTATTACATTTGGGAAAGATCAAATGCATATGCTTTCCATTTATGGTCTTGTTTTGCCAAGAATAGAATCTTGTATTAGGTTAAATTTGAGTCTGTGGTTGTGTCATACAAAATAAGTAGGAGAGCGTGCTGTGTTTCTGATGTGATAACTTTTTTTACATGTTGAGAGAGTTGTTCGTTATTCATACTAGAATGGTGGAAAGGGGTTGTTAATTTGTTTTCACAGAATTAACACTTATTTCCTCAAGTGCTGTGAATTTATTTCTCATTTCAAAAGTAAAACAATTAAATTTTAATGTTAAATGATGCAGAAATATATGTGCTTGCAGGTGCAAAATCAGAGACTCATAGAATTGCTGAGGTTGGAAGGGAGCTCTGGAGGAGACTGCCTAATCCAAATGCCTGCTCAAAGCAGGATCAGCAGAGGATGGTTGCTCAGGGCCAGGTCTGGATGGGTTTTGGCTATGTTGGAGGATGGACACCTCTCTGGGCAACCTGCTCCAGTCACCCTCACAGTTAAAAAAAAAAAAATTTTATTTTTCTTCCTATGTTCAAATTAAATTTCTGGTATCTCAGTACATGCCCTTTGCCGTTCTATTGCTGGGCACCGCTGAGAAGCCCGGCTCTGTTGTCTTTACTCCTTCCTGTCAGGTATTTATACAGCATGATAGGATCCTCCTGAGCTGTCTCTCTTAAGGCTGGACAGTCGCAGCTCGCTCAGCCTGTCCTCATATGACAGATGCTCCCATCCCTTAACCATCCCATTAAGCTCTATTTGATGCTACATTATTATAGCATTCCTATACTGATCATACAATTTTCTGCTGATGCCTGCAGCGGAGTACAGCACAGAACTTTGTGCCACTGAAGCTGTGTCTCAAGGTCCCCATTCTGCAATGGACTTCTCAGAGTAAGGAGATTCAAGCTGAATTTACATCTGTGGTGGGTTGCTTTCCCAAGTATAAGTCTAGTATCGGAGAGAAATAAATAACAATAAATTCTGTACCATGAAAAAAGCATATGCTTGTTGAGATGTTATAACTGCTGAAATACCTGTGCTTTAAGGGTGATGTTGCGGTATGATTTCATATTTCCAATCACTGTAGATACATGTTTCCAATGTATTATTTATTAAAAAAATATGTAGGGGAGAAAAAAATTATAAAAATATATTCACCTGTGCTGTTTCTTTGTGCATCACAAAGAAGAAAAAGGGTTATAAGTCCATACTATATAAAAAAGAAAAAAGCTCTTGCAGTTCACCTCTAATACAACCAGCAGCATTTGGTTTTAAAAGCTGATTTGTGGCACACCTAATACAAGACAAGAGAACCAACAACCTGTTAGAGTTCACCCTCAGTTTTTATTAATTTCCTTTTGCGGTAGCCTGGATAGTATTGTTCAGTTTTTAATCTACAATAACTTATGGCATATCATCATTTTATTACCAAAGGGAATGACTCAGCCCTGCCACCATTTGCAGGATTTGATTTCCCAGGCAATGATACAGTTTATTACACTGCTAAAATTAATTATATCTGCCCTGATAATACACGCTTTGGGCTCAGTATGCGAACTGCCATTTTCAAAACAAAGGAATTTATGTCTAGGATCAGGTGTCATAAAGGAACAGCTGTAACAAATAAAGCACTGTTCTATTATGAATCTAAGTAGTTCCTTCTGCTAGAACTTTTTCAGTGCTTTACTTATGTGAAAAATTACCTAGTGTGCTTGAGTTTTAGGTAAATTCAAGCGTGACTTAATTTATTAGTCATGAACCGTATTAATAGTCATAATTTATTTTCAGTCTAAAATCTTAGATTCTTATGTTACATATTTGGAAGAGAAAGTTGGAAATTATGTGGAAATGCAAATGCAATTACGTTCTCTGTAACCTGGACTGCAGGATGCAGGTTTTACTGGAGTCAGTGCTGTCTGGTGAAACAAGGCATAACACAGTAAACTGGAGTCCCAGCCATTCAGGCTGAGGTCCCACGTGTACCTGAGTTAGTCTAACAGCTCACTCTTGCCAAAGGTGGGGGATTTAGCTCCCCGCTGCCTGCCCTTGCAGGTCACCTGAGGGTTTTTTCCCCTCCCTTCTGCCAGGTGTGGCCCTCACTAAATGCTTCCAAGAATAGGTTACATTCCCTAATTTAAGATAAAACTATCCAGTTAGGGGCTATTTTTCTGTCAATTTATAGCATTTGTCACTTTCTAAACTAATTCTGTGATTGCTAGACCTGGTGCAAGACGAGTGGTGGAAGCACATGCCCAGGAGTAGCTGGGAGACAGCGGGGAGAGAGTAGGAATGGAATAGGGTCTGTCCCTTCAATGGCAGTGGGATGGTTGATGGCTTCACCCTCCCTTCACATTTTCTTAGGTTTTGGGTTTGAGGGGTCCCTCTACTCATCAGGGACACTGTGTTCTGTGCAAACAGTGTATATATGTGCAAACATGTATGTATAGCATATGCTATAGAGAAAATGAAAGCTCCTCACTGAGGTAGTGAGGCAGAGTAAGACTCTATAAACAAGTAAATCTCTAGCCTTTATTGTTGTAAAGGAGGTACCCAAAGTATGAATCAAACATTTTCAGATATGAATGCCTGTAGAGAACCGAGACAAGTGGTCTCAGAAGTATGAATTGCCTCTTTAAGAATTGTTAACACACATTCCTATTTAAGTGGTTATTTAAATAGTAAACTTTTAATTGTTTATTGGAGCATCTAGGAAAGATACGGATGAGATGGTGTGTTGGTGCCATTAGGATATGGGATTGGGCAAAGCTGCCACAGCCTTTTAGAGACGAGCACTGTGGGTCAAGTAGCCTGTTGGCCTATGAAACTCTTACCATAAGTAAATTGTGATTGCAAGGGGAAAAACAAAAGGAGCAGCTGATACTGTGTGACTTAAAACTTTCTAAGCAGAACAGAGAAGATGATGTAAATTAAAAAGTGTCCTTGGGAAGATACAGAAAGGAAAAGGACAGCTGGGCCTGGGATATCAACCATTGAGGTAAACCCCCAAGGAACTACAAAAATTTTAACAGGTGACCAGAACAAGGAACTCTGAACATTTCAGACCCATGAGTTTATTGACTCTCAGTTCAAAGAAGCTGAATTAGCTTCACTCTTTGCAGCATGCTGTTTTCAGCTTCCCAAGGCTCCCAGGACTTCTGGGTTATTGGCTGCATTTGTGAGTTCTTCCTAACCAGGACTATGTACCCCTCCTTAATTTTGCATGGTTGTATGTGTATCCCATAAATCTTGTTTGCTAGAGGACTTGGTCTGTATCTTGACCGTGGAAGGTTCAACTACCCTGTTCTGGCAACACCACAACTATCTTTGAAACATTTTTACAATCAGCCTAGTGAACAAAGTCTCAAACTGGATGGAGCTGCTACTGCAAACTGGCTTTAACTGGTTGTGTAAGAACACCGTCTCATTTTCTTCACAAATATGATTGCTGGTATTTCCTACATTTCGTGTCACAGTAACATCACATATCGGTTTTATGTTACGAATACTTCACGTGCAGTAGATTTCATTACAGTGTTTTAATTTCCTGTAGTTTGTACCAAAGGTAGCATAGATTTCAAGAAGCCTATAGTGCTGCTAGGCAATTACACTGCTTTAATTTAAGCTGCAGTTCTTGTTCATTGTCCTGTTTTGAACTGAGATGATTTGGGCTCACAGAATGCACCATAACCGTTGGGCTTCTCTTGGTCCTACTCAATGTGCACGTGAGCCAGCAGGTGAATGAGTCAGTGTGGTAAAGACTAGCAGGAGTGAACTGTTCCTTTGCGATATATAAGATGACTCTGTCACTGTATATGTTAAAGCGTGTGGAGGCCCTGAGGCAGTATCCTAATTCAGGAGCACCAAGACTCGACTCTCTGGGAGGAATCTATATATACGTATGTATAGATTACATATATGTTTTCTTCTTCTTTCCCTCTAGAGTCATCAGAAGGACCACAAGTTAATAAAAATGCTTTGAAGATAATTTACTAATATACAATATTGCAAAATTGTTACTTAAACATTAACTTGACAGTAGCAGCGATCAGTCTGCACAGCCGCGCGCGCGCTCCGAGACCCAGGTTTTGTATGCAAGGCAGAGCCGCTGGTGTGCCTCGTAAACAAGCTGCCTCACACTTGCCAGTCTAAGACCTTGTTTAAAGTTGGTTGTGATGTTGCCAGATGCTGTAATTCTGCCATTCGGATGGAACAATTCCACATCAGGTGTTTCCTGAAAGAGCATCCTCAGGATGCTTTTTTTTCCAGTTTCAGAAAAATATTTCCAGGAATAATATATTAGGATGATGAGCGTTATCACTCATATTTCTATTATTTTTTGTTCCTTTTAAATACCTACAGTGGTTTGTCTGAAAACCTGCAGCATCCACATACTTTTGAGAAAGATGAACAATTTGGCAGAGATGCTTACTCCTGTATCAGAAATATTCTCATAAAGCAAATATATTTTACAGAGCAGTAATTTTTTTTTAAACTATGATTTATCCATAGTCAGCTGAGGCAAACTGATATGGGTGGCTAAATTGCACCTGATACCTCTGGGTATGTGAGGGATTTGGACGGATGTCCACAGTGCTCCTGCGCTCTGCAGCAGGCCTGGGCACAGGGACTGGGAACAGCAGGGCTCTTTCTTTTTTTCCTTAGGGTACTGCTCCCCGCAGTGGGCACCGATGAGGGACACAGGATGTGGCCCTGCCTGTGTCCCCTGAACAGTGTGAGGAGGCAGCTGGAGAGCAGCTCCACAGCGCTTCAGGCTGACCCAACACAAAACTGTTTGCTGGATAAATCAACAAGAGAGTACGTGTTATGCAAGAAGAGGTCCAGCAAAAATTGTAATGACTGCTTGAATTTCACCTGGAAGAGACCAGAACAAACTGGAACTTGTCAGCAGAGGAAGACAGAATTCAGTTTAAAGTAAAGAAAAAGTAAGTCCTGGTCTGTCATGTAGAGTTATTTTCTTCTCTATACAAATACACGTGAAGGTGTGATGGTGAGATGTACTAAATATTCTATTGATTTTTCCTGGTGGGGTAGTAGACTCAGTTACAAAATATAAAATTAAGGAAGAAATGTTGCCAGAATCTAAACCTGGATTTCATTAAAACGTGTTGTCATTTCTCTATAAAATACATCTGCTACAATGTTCCAGAAATTTTAGACACACAATAGAGCAATAAACTGCTTTTATAACTTGGGTAATACTCCACCATAGATTCTTGGTTTCCCCCCTACTGTTTGTGTTAAATTACCTCAGTACAGAAACGTTTGTACACTGAAAGGAAGGAATAACTGGGTTGTCATTGCAATAAGGGGAAATTTTAAAAATTGTGTACGAGATGTGTTTTATAGAGAGGACAACCAACATCAGAAGTTTGTCAGCCCGTAATTCACTGCTAATAGTTAGGTCGGCAGCATGGGTCTCTGCCTATGCTCCTTTATAGCTATGTTTCCTGGTTTCCCCTCACTGGGGCAGCTCCACTAATGATAGCAGTGGTGGGGAACCCAGTGTGAAGGTTTCTTTCATCACTGGTGCTTTTCCCAGTTGCAGGTGTTGCTGCCACCCATTGAGCTAACCAGTTTGCCCTGGGAACACCGAGGCTGCCTGACCTGCAACCCCTGCGCCAGCTGCTCTGAGGGCAACAGCACTATCCTCCAAACTCCCTGCGTGGCAAAGCAGCATGTCCCCTCACAACATCATTGTCTGGAAGAGATGTTCTTAATATTGTCTTCCACATTTCCTGTGCAGACAGATCCCTTCCCTGGCTGCTTCCTGGATTAATGTGATCCTATCCTTAAACACAACACAAAAGTCTGAGAAAGGGGTGAGTAGGTAGACACAGTCCTGCACATGCTTTGATGGGAACATCTCCATGAAAAAATGTTAACAGGTTAAATTGATGGTTATTCCAGTATCTTCCCCCAAATATCTGTTCTTTTCCCTTCCCATGGAAGAATAATATTAAAAGACTGAAGCTTTTTCTCCTAAAGCAGAAAATTCCAAGAGAGCTGACTAAGTATACGGAAATACACGTATTTTATACGCAGCTCCCTGGCTGTGCTGCTCTTCAGCTTGCCATCTGTAGAAGTTTCCAGGCTGTGGCACACACAGTTCCTACTGAAAACAGTAGATGGATAAAGATGGACCCACACACCCAGAACAGATATTTGCTTCTCTGTTTTTTGCCCCAGGATGATGGGTCTTAACACAAAGAATCTCCCTGTGTCTGTGGCATTTCACACCAATTCTTTAATGACAATGGAGCTGTTGATAAATAAATCCTCTTGTCAGCCACAGCAAAAGTCATGTTTTATTTGGTTTTGTTCTGGGGCTCACAGAGTCCTGCAGAAGGTTTGTGGGAGCAGTGCCATATCTTTCATGGCAAAGGTTGATGTCACGTAAGCCATTACATGTGTTCTGCCTCCAGAAGCATCATTATAAAAAGAGTCGAGCAAGACTCTCCTCCAAAATAAGTAGTTCCATGTGGCAAGCCTTGTCAAGCACAAAGCAAAACCTCAGCACCCCGAGACAGTCCAGCTACATCGCAGAAGTATCTTTTGTGTCTTGGCATGCAGGTCAGAAAACACAATTACGAAACTTTTTGTTTTCATTTGTTTTGGTTTGTGGTTGGTGGTTTTTTTGCCTTAGTGTCCACTTACGACCAAAATTTTCTGGTTGCAATAAATTACCTGCGACATTTTGAATAGCGCAATATAAAACCAAATTCTTTTCTGAATGCTATATTGTACATATTGCAATATCAATTAACTTGATGTTTTTCAAAGAAAGGAAATGTCCATCACTGGGAATTTACAATATGTGAAGTTTGAGCCCAGAATGAATTCTGACAGCTTAGTTCCCATAAGCTCCTCAGAGACACAGTGCTTAGTGGAAACACTGACATAATCTTAACGATAGTGGTGGGGATAGTGCCAATAAAACAGAATGTCCTGTAGGCATAATGTAAGGCAGAATCACTTCGGCTCCCCAGATCACAATAGCTTTGAAAGAAACGTTGATAGAAAATTTGTGCACGCCTATTCCTTTGACCAAGAAATAATTATCTTGGTATGTAGTGGTGACTGTTATTATCAGCTGTATTATATTCTGTTTTGCACATGGCAAAAGGTGCTGGGGAAATTTAAAGGACATTTTGATGCAAAAATGAAATCTTGCTGCAGAGCAATGGAGATGCGTTGGGGTTATAGATGAGTGATCATAAGGGCAGGGACAGAGATGCACACTGCAGCCAGGGTGCTAGAAGGAAGAAGTCAGCCTTCTATGATGGAGTTACTAGCTGGGTAGATGAAGGGAGAGCAGTGGATGTGGTTTACCTTGACTTCAGTAAGGCTTTTGACACTGTCTCCCATAACATCCTCATAGTGAAGCTCAGGAAGTATGGGTTGGATGAGTGGACCATGAGATGGATTGAGAACTGGCTAAGCAACAGAGCTCAAAGGGTTGTGGTCAGCGGCGCAGAGTCCAGTTGGAGGCCTGTAGATAGTGGTGTTCCCCAGGGATCAGTACTGGGTCTGGTTTTGTTCAACATCTTCATCAATGACCTAGATGAAGGGTTGGAATGTACCCTCAGCAAGTTTGCTGATGATACAAAACTAGGAGGAGTGGCTGATACACCAGGAGGCTGTGCTGCCATTCAACAGGATCTGGACAGACTGGAGAGTTGGGCGGGGGGGGAACCTCATGAAATGTAACAGGGACCAATGTAAGAGTTCTGCACCTGGGGAGGAACAACCCCATGCACCAGTACAGGTTGAGGGTTGACCTGGTGGAAAGCAGCTCCATGGAGAAGGACCTTGGAGTCCTGGTAGACAATAAGTTATCCATGGGACAGCAATGTGCCCTGGTGGCCAAGAGGGCCAATGGTATCCTGGGGTGCATTAAGAAGAGTGTGACCAGCAGGTCGAGAGAGGTTATCTTCCCCCTCTACTTTGCGCTGGTGAGGTCTCATCTGGAGTATTGTGTCCAGTTCTGGGCTCCTCAGTTCAAGAGACACAGGGAACTTTTGGAGAGAGTCCAACGGAGGGCTACGAAGATGATTAAGGGACTGGAACATCTCTCGTATGAGGAAAGGCTGAGAGAACTGGGGCTGTTTAGTCTGGAGAAGAGAAGGCTGAGAGGGGACCTTATCAATGTCTATAAATATCTGAAGGGTGGCTGTCAGTAGTGCCCAGTGATAGGACAAGGGGCAATGGGCATAAACTGCAGCACAGGAAGTTCCACCTCAATGTGAGGAAAAACTTCTTTACTGTGAGGGTGACGGAGCACTGGAACAGGCTGCCCAGAGAGGTTGTGGAGTGTCCTTCTCTGGAGACCTTCAAAACCCGACTGGACACGTTCCTGTGCAACCTGCCCTGGGTGATCCTGCCTTGGCAGGGGGGTTGGACCAGATGATTTTGAGGTCCCTTCCAACCCCTACCATTCTGTGATTCTGTGAAGTCACTGCATTTACATTTCTTGCTGTTCCTTCCCTGTCAGCTCTCTTGGCAGAGCTGGTCATGATGAGCTTTCCACAGACTTGCAATGAAACAGGTTAGCAAAGACTTCATACTTAAATTGTTCATAATAATCCCATTGCTCTTGCCTGGAATGGGCAAGGAAGGGTTCACACAAGTAGCGTAGCCATGCTGGCACGTCAGTGCGCCAGAGGGGATGGTGACAAAGGTCATCCTCTTGCAGTAGTTCAGCTGGATTCAGAAAATGACATCTGTCCATAACCTGGTGCTTTCAGATGACAAGCTGTATGATGTGACATCTTATCTGACAGCATGACAGGCTGTGACATTTTGGACTGCTGTGAGCAGTGCTTTTCTTTGTGTTCACAAGATGTGTAAGAAAGCACAGCACTCCAAAAAATAAATAAATGCCTCACAGAATTGCTGGGGGGAAATTCTTGCAAATGAAGAAAGGGGAAGGAAAGAAAGAAACTATTGAAAAAGAAGTGGATTGGAAAAAAATACACCTTCGGTTGACACTATTTCACAGTCAGCTTTATGCTTTGTTACCCCTGTTACAAAGCTAAGAATAATTCGGATTCATTTCTATAAAACTTCAGGACATAGAAGAGCAAGTTAAATGGCTCTTCTACACCTCTTAGATTGTATTTGTTCAATATGAACCAAGACAAAATATGCTCTGCTGTTTTATTTGGGCCTGAGGAATGCAAAGGCATAATAATTACCAGCTGATACACCAATATAATGCAGCTGTTCAAATTTTTAAGAGATCATTATCACTTAATGTTACTTTTAAAAAAGAGATCTTGGATTTTTCAATGAAATGAATACTAGAAAAAGAGACACCATTATATGAAAGGAGGTGAATCTCTGAAATACAATAACTGCAAAAATTCTATTACTAGAGGTGCAGATAGATTCCCTGCCTATTAGAGATGAATGATTAGCTAAGCACAATGTTTTGAAAATATAAAGTGAAATATTATTAAGAAGACAGGGCACAGTTATTGCTAAGTTCTTACGTAACAATTCTGATGTATGGGCCAGATCGTAAAATGCAGTTAAAGTACAGCAGCCCAGCTGCTGATCACTTGTTTCAGACTTGGAGCTTCACCCAGAAAAATATGGAGCTACTGACCAAATGTGCTTCAACCATCAAACATGGAGGAGATTCCGAAGGGATTTTAGCCAAGACCAAAGATTAATTCATACACTGTAGAAGTTATTCATTGGTTTCTGATTAGAAACTGTGAAGACTAGTAAGCATGAGAGATTCAAGAGTGTTCCTCCATCTTGGGCTGCATATGAAGCAGGAAGATGTATCCATTTGTGTTAACATAGCTTGCAGTTCTTTGAGCTATGGCCAGCAGATGCAAATGGTTTGGCATACGAAGACATTACACATTTTTCATTATTTTATGTTTAGATGGCGGATGAAATCTTTGGTCAGTCTTGGAGAAGTTCCCACTCCATCTTGCTCTCAGGGATGTCTGGATTTGGATGAACACTTTTTCACCTCATATTTTTTGAGTACTTTTCTTAAGTTGGTAATTTCTGGTGGCATCCATGGTGGATGGCCACCAAAAATGGGCTGTGTACCTGCCTCTGGGGGTGCTGAAGCTTATCCTCCTCCAGCTGTCTGCAGGATATGACTTATACAACTCCTTTCGCTCTGCGCATACTGGGTGCTGACAGCTGATCTACAGGAGATTTTACAGTTTCTTCAGGCTGTTTGAACGAGTCCTGGTTTGTTGCTGGGACTGCAATCCCATGACCCCGGCCACCAGGATGAGAGTCGTGAGTGGCCTTGTCAGAGACTAGCTGGCAGAGAAAATAGGTGGTAAAGGGTACTTGAAAGCAGCCGGTCCTTGGTAAGTCTGGAAGATATCAGATGCAAGTGTTATTGGTCCTACCTGTGTGTCACTGACTGAGCGTGAGCAAGGCTGCAGGGACACTGCTGAAATGTGGGAAATTATACTTTTGTACACGCTGTTTCCTGGCCCAGCCAGGAGCGACGCCAAAGCCATGACAAACAGCAATGCAGTTTTTTGCTAATACTGCAGCTTTTAAAAGAAGACTCCCAGAAAAAATGTATCCTGCTTTCCCAGATATAAAAATGCATATTTAATCCCAAAGTACCTTTTTTTGCTGTCAAAGTATAAATAAGCCCTCTGGCTTCCTGAGGAGGAGTGTGCGGAACGCCAGCCTCTCCGCTTGATGAGCGTGTGAAAACCTTCGCTCGCTGGAGCGCCGTGGCAGAAGAGAGGCGAGACGGGCACGGTGCAGGCGAGGTGACCATGCGCAGGGAACGTGGCCATGGCAGGTTCCCCCGGGAGTTTACGAAGCGGCACCAAGGCATGCGCCTGTCCTGCTGCACCAGCACTGCCATGGGGGACGAACTGGGATGTTAAACTCCCCTCACTGAATAGACCATTCAGCTCCTGTGCTGTCCTCGTTCCAGTAAATAACACGTTTCACCCCTGAAATTATCTTGCATTTCCCTGAAGTGTTCTTAAAATATCCGTGACACAAAGCGCAAAGGGAAAACTGCTGGAATTTGGTCCTGCTGAGAGTGAGGTAACAGTATGAAGGATATGAGGCAAGGTACCATTTCATTGTGCTTTACTAGCACTTGTAATTTACATCTCATCGCTTTCAAGGCCTCTGCTGGTAATATTTCTTTCTTCTAAGAATAGAGCTTAAGGGTATTTTAAGAATTCTAGTTGTCATGCAATTAATAGCGTAACACTTTGTTCTGAGTAAAAAGATCTGCTTGTTTTGAGCAGTAAGAGTATTTTGCATGTGAAAAAAGGGGAATGGGGAATGTTTTATTGCCAGCACTTTTCCTTACAGGGAGATGAATCACTTGCATTCTTGGCAACCAAGCTCAAATTCACAAGAATGCTCAGTTTGATCAACTTCCTTCAAAACATTAAGCTCAAAGTAAAGAGGAAAAAAGAGAGAAAGAAACTTGGATGGGCTTGGATGCGGAAGACATTACAAGATGGACATCCAAGCAGGAAGACAATAAATCTAGTGTACAAATCGTTTTGCCCAAAGCAAGTCACTGACTTGCTGTTACAGGAGGGTCCAGTCTAAATTAAGGGAATATTGGAAGGGAAAGGAAAAAAAAACCAAGGAGGAAAAGAGCCAGAGAAAAGAAAGAAAACCCTGCCGATCTGGCAGACATGGCGGATGTTGTGTCAAACATGAGTTTATTTGCTAACAAAACAATGTGAATTTTCAAGAAAAATTACCACCCTTCCCTTCAGAATGGAAGATTGTTCTGAGAAACAAAATATGAGAATACGGTTAATTTAGGCATGAGGAAACCGCCCGCATTCAGGCTGTGGCTTCACGTGACAAAGGCTGAGGATCATGGAGGTCACCTTTGGCAACAGCGTGGGGTGAACCAAGCCATTGCCTGGCTGCTTCTCTCCACCCATCCTCTCAGTGGACCCCACTGAGGAAGGGCTGTCACTGAAATGGTCCCTTTTGGTCTTATTCTAATGGATTATTTTCCAGCTGGATCGGTTTCCTGGGCCAGTTCACCAAACAGCCACCCATGGCACCACGCAACATACCCATGCGGCAGTGGAGAGGATGCCAAGGGGATGGGGACATGGCAGAGGGGGAATGATGAAGCTGGCCAGGCATCCCTGCTGCTACTGTGACACCTCAGCCGTGGTCTTCAGCACAGCACCAGGCTAAGGCACATTTGGCCCTGCTGCTTACTTCTGCTCAGAGACAGTCAAACGGTGGCTTCAGTGAGACCAGCACAACTGCTTGTTGGCCGAAGTAAAAACAACCCAAGCAAATCCCAAAACTTTATTTAGTGTAGAACTCCCCCTTTTCTAGGTCACGTTCTAGGTCACCCTGTGGTCGTGCAAACAGCTGTGCTTTGCTATAAAAGCATGACTGTGAGGAGTGGTGGAAGACAGGGAGAGAAGTACTGCTCCCCAAAATGACGTGTTTCTTCTGCATATCTCAGTTGGTACCTTTTGATTTCCCCCGGCTCTTCATCCCAGTGCTCTGCCACCCCGCGCCTGCGGTGCAGCACTGGGGCTGCAGCAGGGCACAGGCCAGCAGCATCTCAGGATGATGAAGATAAGCCTGAGTGTGTGACGCCCTGCAGCCAGCATAGGGCTGCTGTGTTTCTGTCCAGGGTGTCCCCCCAGAATATATGTTCACTTAGTGAGCCTAATATGAAGGGAAAATAATAATTGGGGAAGAATGAGAAGGTAAAGGCCCAGGAAGGCTGGGCAAGGCCACAAAGGATGAGTGCGACTCAAAGCAGGACCCAAGATGCTGCAGCAGTGTTGGTGTCTAATATCCTGAGCATCATACAGTTGCTGTTGTGTGTCTTCAGGATCATAGTTTCAGTGTGTTGCCTGCTTCTGTCATGCTCTGCAGTGCCCATGCAGTAAATCCAGTACTTCCCCTATGATTCTGTAATCAGATATGTTGCTTATATGTAATAAATCCCACGTGTTTGGGGCACTCTGAGTTTACTGTGTATTCACCAAGCATCTGCATCCCATGCATAGAATAAGATCAGCGCTTCCTGGTCCGGCTTCCTGCACACAGACCATGCAATAGGTCAGCACAGGACCTGGGGATATGTCCAGTTTTTCCACATGTGTAGCCTTCCTATCCAAGCTACAGTACAGGCAATCCTCAAAAATCTGTGAAGGCAATTTTTCTGGACAGAAAAAGAAAACAACTAGCAAATCTGGACATAGGGTAGCCTCAAGTTAGAGCCTCGAATACAACATGAAACAGTGCACCAAGCTGCCAAGGAGAAATGTGTGGAATCTTTGCACTGGAGTTTTTAAGACTAGACAAAAATCTGCCATAGTGAAAAGGGACAGCCTAAACTGGATCCTTCCCAGCCTTACATTCCTGTGATTCCCTGTAAGGAAGGACTGGTTTGACTCTCCCCGGCATGAAGAACAGCAAGCACAGTCTGTTCTCTGCTCTGCAACCTGCTCTCTTTCTGCAGCTGGGACAGGCACGAAACCCAGGACAGACACTACTCTCAACCCAAGAGGGCTGGGCACTGAGAAAAGGGAGATTTGTGTGCAATGAGTCTGTGTATTCATGCATGAGAGAATTGCGGTGGCAATGGTGTTCTCTCATAGTAATGCAGAGCAAGACGGAAATGTGTTGAAGGTTTTTTCAGGATTAAAATAAGCAGAACAAGAGCCAGTTGTTGTTTTGGGGAAAAGGAAAGCAGTCGCTGTCAAAACAGTTCACCGACTTGGCAAAAATGCCAAGCTGACCCTGCCTGCAGCATACCTGGACTTCAAAGGGTTTATCTTGAATAAGGATTAGCAGGAGCCACATCACTGCTTCCTACATGTATTCAGCCGAGGTTAAATGATAGGCAAGGCTATACCCCAAGGGTGTGTTTTCCTTCTGATGCCAGCCAAGTTGCTGACACCTCTGCCTGTAGGTCTGTGGGATCAGCTTTGCTTTAGCTGCCTACACCCAGAAGGAGGTCAGGTCTGACCCAGCACCAGGAAGAGCGGGTGACACTCACAACCGGTCGCTTCAGGAGCAGTGCTCCCCAGCAGGAACCCTGTGAAACAAATGGTCAGGCCCCCACTCCAGCGGTGAGCCGGCCGCTCAGGAGGGGCGTGTGGCTCTCAAACAGGATGCAGGCTGAATAACCCTCCATTCCTGAAGAGGGTGGTCCCCGAAGGTCAGGGCTGCCTTCAATGGTGTGGCAGTGTGAGAGGAAACTGCCTCAGAGGGTGCTTTCATAATGCTCGGACTATGAATAAGTTCAGCCTGTTGTACGCTGGGTTCCCAAGTGTTAGTCATCAAAAACGTGAATAGGAGAATAAGGTTAGGGAGAGAACAATTCTCCCGCTGAACTTTCGTTACAGGATGAATAGGGGTCCTCCTCCCCCCACCCTGCTTTGATTTCAGACAAAGGGCTTTGCGTCCCATGCAGGAGTTCTCTTTGCTGCCTGGGAGGAAGGTGTGTGTATGTAGGTGACACAAACCAAATCGCAGAATACCTGAGGTTGGAAGGGATCTCTTGAGGTGATCTAGTGCAAACCGCTGCTCAAGCAGGCTCAGCTAGAGCAGGTTGCTCAGGACCATGTCTAGTCAGGTTTTTAATATCTCCGCAGCTGAAGGCTCCACAACCTCTCCAGGCAACCTGTTCCAGCTCTGAACAGACAGGCAACAACCAGAGACCTGATGTCAGTACGGATCATTCTGGCACTTTTTAATTTCACAGTAAATTATTAAATATAAGTACGTAAATTATTAAATAGAAGTACAACCTTAATAAATGTACTTGATATTAATTCACTGAATTGATATTCATTCAGCACTGTTCTGTTGAGGCTGGGTATAATGATGTGGGCCAAGGTTGAGCCATACTTTACCCAGTTTCTTAATTATTAAAAAAAACCCAAACCAGACAGTCAAAGAGAAGGTCAGGTATTACATTGGATTAACACCCTGGGGCCCCATGGGAACGGTCCTGGTTCAGGACAGAAGCGACCATTACCCCAGACAATGCTGTGCTGATTTAGTGGAAGGAGGGCCAAGGGCCTTTGAACCTGCCAAAACAATAAATCCAGAAAAACGATGGAGATTTTTCATCCACTAAAACACAGAGAGTTTTCTGGGAATATTTGTCCCTTAAGCTCCAGCAGGTGAGGGGTCAGACAGTGTTGTGCCTTCCGTTCCCATGCTTCTGAGCCTGCACTTTGCCCTGAGCATCACTGTTACCAGGGCATCTTCTCAGTTCTGGTAGGAGATCTTATCTGAAATCTTAATTGAGGCACATTGAGGCTATCCAAGGCAGTTTTATATTGCTCAAGCTAAAGTCACTGAAATGTTTTAATTAACGAGCAAACACAGTCTGTCGCTTTCCTCTGCCTGACGCACAGAAATCTGTCTGCTTCCTCCCTGAGTACAGTACAGTGTGTCTAAGCCACTGGTTACTATAATTACGATGGGGTAAGCATTTATATGGCACTATAAAGGTGAACAGGGTGCTTTGCAAATACAGAAACACTACTCTCATTCCTAAAGAATTCAGAGTCAAACATGGTCAAGGAAAACCACAAGGCAATTGTCTTAAGGAAAGAATGGATCTTGCAGAGACTGAGAATCACCAGAGCAGGAGGTCTGAAGGACAGATCTGAAGAGGGGGAGTCCCAAGGATGAATGACTGGGTGCCACTCAGAAACACCGGAGTTTCTTTCCTAATCTGCCATGGACCTCATAGGTGACCTTCAGGAGTCAAAGAATCTGTGCACGAGTTCTCCTCCCTGTAAAATTGATGTTACTTCAACTCATGCAGCTACCAAAATAAAGGTGGGATGCAGAACAGAGGCTGGGAGGAGACAAGAAGTATTGTGGCAGGAAAGCAGCAGGAGGCACATAGGAAGCAAGAGGGGGAACGGGGGAAAAGGAGAGAAAACCTCTGAAGCGTGAGGAGGCAGGGAGCCAATGACAAGATTAAGAAAGATGGTACCCTTCAAGTGTGGGGGAGGAGAATGTAGATTAACAACCTTTTGGTTAGGCTAAAGGGAGTACAGAAGAGCCTGAAGAGTAGCTGTCAGCAAATTACAGTAGCTGAAGTAATGGCCGGAGCACAGAGATGAATTGTAGCCATGGTGATAGAAAAGCAAGGACCACTTCAAAGTGAAGAAGATAGTGAGGCAGAAACTAAAAACTTAAGATTAGGCCTTTAAAGAGAGACTGGTTATATGAAAAGAAATGAAAGAAGAGAAAAAAATATCTCTAAACCCAGAAAAAATAGAGGACGTACTGAAAGCAGATACAGAGAGAACTGATACTTTTATATTGAAAAAAATGTATTTGAGGCAGAATGAATATCTAATAGCAAGAACTTAAGAGAATAAACTTAAGGCAAGAAACTTAGGAAGAACTTCAGGAGAAAAAATTAAAAAACCCACAGGCATATGAAACTGGACAGTCACGGACAGAATAGAACATCATTTCCCCACTAGAAAGGTGCAGGCAGAAATGACTGGGTGCGCTGGGGAGGAGGGTGAACGTTGTGTTTCAGGGGCCACCCGACAGACAACTCCAGCTACACCAGCACCGCTCGTGGGGTGCCACCCGCTCCGGGCACACACCTCCTCCCACCTGACGAGGCGAGGATTTACCCTCGCGTTTCAAAGGGACACAAAGGGAAGAACAAGCAGTAACTGAAATTCCAAGCAGCCAAGAAAACGCTCCTTGCATGCAAACACGGTCTTTGCTTGCATTTCACGACACTGCACAAGGCTTCTTAAAAAGTAACTTCTAGATTTGCGCGCCCGTGTCGCTATGTACACAGGGGATGGTTAAACAGCTCTGGTGTGCCGAGAAATCCATGATGTAGCCCGAGCCTGCCCTCTTGCTATGTACACACCAGAGGGCTGGTATTGGAGAGAGCGTTAGAGCATTTTGAGTTATACGAGATTATATGAGAAGCAGAAAATAGATGGAAGAGCAATTAGACTGATTTTGTTAGGCTAAAGGGAGTACCAAGGAGCACGGAGGGTAACTAAATAAATTACAGTACCTGAAGCAAGAAATGGTCAGGGCACAGAGCAGATTTGTAGTCATGGTGATAGAAAAGCAAGGGCCACCTGAGGTGTTTTTCATGCAATCATGAGATGCCACTTTAAAAACTTGTGACTTCTGTGTCTCTATTTACCTTGATTTACAGTATAATAACACTTCTATTCACGTGTTTATCACATTCCAAGATTTATAGACAACTTTACTCATTTAAGTTACAAACTCAGAATAGTAATTATCATTCTAAGCAAATTCTGTATTTTAATTATTTGCAAATCATGTATTATCCACCCTGCAGTTTTAGTGACTGGTGATGAATAAAAACTACCCCCGACATTCAGAGCCTTTTTTCTTTAATCATGGAGTTGAGATTTTATGAGCTCCAGCACAGTATACAGAGGTAACATACAACAGAGACTGAAAGAAAATAGCTAAAAATTGAACGTATGTTTAGGACTGCTGTGGAGCTTTTCAAACAAGCGTGTACTCCTGAAGTGAGCTAAAAGCAGTGGCTGGTGTGGGAAGAAAGTTCAAAATAGATGTAGGCTGAAAGACTGTGTGGAAGAGTAGGAGACACGCGGTGATAATGATAGTCATCAAACGGGAACATGCGGTGGTGAAGCATTTTTAGAGTGGAAAGTCTTTCAGTTTGGATGCTGTTTTCATGTTACATTATTCCGTGATGATACTCTAGTAGGGCACTATGGGCAGTTGGGGATTTTTCACAGTCTCCTACACAAGGGTCTCTCAGAATTTTCCCCCAACAACTATTTTAAGGGCTGTAATCCTGAACCTGATGCCCATAAAACTTTATCTTTAAAACGGACGTCTGGCACATACGGATGACAAGTCCCAACATGCAATTTTCTGTTTCTACTACAAAGACCAGGCAATAGTTACCCACGTCCTTCCATCCTGCTTGTGATTATACCAACCAATCTGTAGGATTCAGGCCAAGTTATTTTATTCATGCAAGTCACTCACCTCATAGACGATAGTAAATACCTTCTCTCAGTTTTCCGGCGTCCTTCTTTGCAGATAAAGGTATGTAAACAAGCACAAAGCACACAGGATCGCAGAGTACACAGAGGTGTGACTGTAGCTTTTCCTATGTTCAGTATCTTTCTCTCTCCGTCAAGAAAATATGTGAGGTTTGTTGACTGGAGCTTCTTACGCTGCTTTGAGATACCTTGCCAAGTTGTCTGTTATCCCACTTCCTTCCTGCAGGCAATCCAAACAGGGGAGGCTTCCCCTGGAGCCCTGCACCACACAACTGCGCAGCTCTCGGGCCCGCTCTTACAGCACCAGGGATGTGTGGCTGAGTGCTGGGCTCAGCAGGAGCTCTGAGAACGTGCCCACTTCTGTGGGCAGACCTAGAGCTGGCGAGTGCTGCAGCCCCACTGTGCTCTGCGCTTAGGAGATGCTGTGAGCCGGCGGCTGCCGCCTCGCCCCGCTGCACTGTCGGGCTGCTCAGCGCCGTCTTGCAGATGTGGCAGGTATGCCAGCTTGCGGCCAGCTCAGTTGGCACGGTCACCGTGAAAAGCCAGTTTATTTAGGAAAATGAGAGGCAGCAATAGGCTTACAGCACCGCTGGAAAATTACTGTGTGTCAAAGAGAAGCTAAGCAGCGAGGATCTGAATTTCTGCAGACTGTCTAAGGCAAGACCTAAGTCTTAGAGGTTTCCCCTAGAGCTTTGTGTCTGGCCGATAGCCTGGAACCACAAAGCTGGACATCCCCTCTGACTCTTCATGTTTTGCACCCTTTTAAATTTTTTTTTTGCTGACAGTATAATCTCGTTGCAGATCATGATTCAGGAGGTGAGGATTCTGGTCCTGGCTCTGCCATTGAATTGCTGTGTTCCTTGTGAACATCCATGCAGCCTAGCCATGTTTCTCCATTCAACCTCTCTGTCCATCTTATCTGTAGAGATGTAATTTCTGCTCAGAAGAGGTGGCCCCTTATTATGTTTTGGGGTTTTTTTAGAGCAATTGCAGCGTTACAGTGCACCATCACATATAGCAAGATTAACTGATGTTACTCCATGCTTCTCTGGAATGTTCTTGTTTAGTAGTTGTTCCACACGTGTGGTTGCCTTGCATTAGCACAGTCTTACTTATGGTTTTTTTTTTTAATTTATGGTCACTTCTGTCACCTACTTCCCACACTCTTTGATACAAAAGCAGACATTTTAAAAAGAGGTATAAATAGTTTTTTTAAAAGCTCATCCCTTTTGTCTATAGCTGACATCTATGCCTGTTTCCACTGTGATCTTACCCAGTGTATCTGGAATATATGAATGCACATAATTCAATCTCTTACAGTTTGACTTCCATGTTTTATATTGGCTCACCCATGTTCTTTTGCACATTAACGATGTCAGTCTGCGATCTGTCTAGTTCTCTTCCTCTGCATTATGTGTCTTTTTCTTATCCGTGGTTGTACTTCCTTGCCCATCTGTACTATCATTTTAATTGTCTTTGAATACACATTAATAGTACTCCGGAACACATGCCAGTGCCCATTTTTCTATCCCATCCCTTCCTTTACTCTGTTCCATGTCCAGTTTTCTCTCACAATTTAATCAGTTGAAATTCGTTGGTGTTGTTTTTTTTTTTCCTTTTGAGCTGATTTAGTCATAATAAGAAGGCTTACAGGGAAAGATCCAAGTCTTGTTGAAAGATCTGATCCAAAGCTCATTACCATGGTCACTATTTTTTTGATAATCTTCCAACTATACTTCCCTGCTTTTACAGACTCTGGCAGATCCAACAACATACCAGAAGAGAAATGGTTTCCTCTGAGTCCCACATGTAGCCCAAACCACACATTATGTTGGGAACCCAAAACATGTTCAAATGATACCTAATCTGACACTTTCTTGTCCTTTTCTGAAGTAGCACTTTTCCTTGTATTGCTTTTGATAAGGCAGCCTACTAAAAGTGCTAACTCCTGACTCAGTTCTACCCTTTAGCTGGGAGAGAACCATTTACATGTTTGTAAGCTGAGATAGTTGTAGCCTGTCTAGTTTTATTTTCCATGGATACTGGACTGACAGCCCTCGCTGTTGAAATCCTTTGTTAGTACATTTATTCTCTCTAGCCATACCTTCATGTCCCTCCTTAGGTCAAGAAGGATCTTGATAAGTTTTAAGGTGTGTACACCTTGAGGCTTTCTGAAATGATCTTGGTTTTTGCTCTGAGAAGTGTTAGGACTAATTGTGGTAAAATGCCTGTGACAGTCTGGTTTGCAACCGAATGAACGTGGGTTCCTAACTAACCCTGAGGATGCCAGTTGTGTGCATCCCCCTGCTGTGACTGCTGACTCGGTAGGACATTTTGTCTCCCTGTTGGCAATTTTCTATCAGGTTTCTCTGCTAGTATGTCTAGTAAGTATGCTTCTAGTGGTGCTTTTGGGAAATGTGACATTTAGCTTTAGTGACCAGGCATTAACTGCAAGCAGGTAACTAGCTGAAAGTACCCATTTTCAAGAAGGTTTTGTTCACTGCTATTTTGGGCTTCATTTGAGTAGATTGCAGTCGTTGTCACATGAGTCATTTTTTCTCTTCTTCCAGGGTCTTACCTAAAAAATCTCAGATTTCCCCTATGTATGAGCTACTCAATGGACAAAGCATGTGTCATTTTATACTGACATAATAACTTATTTCTATATTCTCAGTGAAATGAGACACCATTTTTTCTGCTTTCCAGACTTCAGATTTTCCATAAACCAAATACATCATAGGAAATAGGAGATTTCTTCTCCTGCACTCAAAGTTGGTAACAGAAAACAATAACCACTGGATTCAGGTTAACAGTTGAAACATATTAAAGACATCCTTTCGTTGATAATCTCACTTCAAAATATGTGTTGTTTATTGTGGAGGTGACAATATAAATTCCTTAGCTGCCAACAGTCTTTAAATTGATAGATTAGGCTAATGCAAAATGCAAATTTGGGAGATACTTTAAAAATATATATAATTTTCTCATGGGAAGAGATGCACAGGACTTTAATACCAGGTCTTCTAAATAGGTACAGTAAATTATTGGAGAAATGAACACAGCTTTCTTTTAAATTAATGCTAAATTATAACACTGGGCTTTGAGGCATCAATTTAACATAATGATAGCTCACAGAAGAAGCTATTCATCCAGAAATTTCCTAGTCTTTCCAAGGCGTGGGAATTATTCCTTTTTCCTTACAGACAGGGAAGCTCAGGTGGAGAGGTGAAATGGTTTGCTGACAGTCACAAAGTGGGGCAGGGAATGGAGAAAAACTGATCTATGCTATCTTGGCTCCGCAGACCTGGCTACAGCCCCCTCTCCCAAATCAACATGAAATGTTTTAGTGGAATATCACTGTTCTGAAGCCTTGCATGGTCTCTTATGGTTGCAAAATGTCCTTGCACTGGAGTGTGTATGTGTGTGCATGGAGCAGGGGGCAGTTTGTAGTTTCCATACGCTACACACGTTGGGTCATTCCTCCCCACGTGTTCTAGTGCTGCTTTCCCACCCTGTACTGCTCTAGGAGCTTCCTAGTCCCAAACCCTCACCTCCACGCCAGTGGCTCTGGGAATTCCTTTGTATTTTCTTCCCCAGGGTACTGGAGAAGAAAAGCACTTCATTTGGTCCCTCAGGGTAGGGGTTCTCCACAGCTCCCTCAATTTTTTCCTCCCCACACAGGCATTTTGGGAAGCTACCCTTGTCCTTGCCAGTTCCAGAGTCCCTCATTTTCTGCACCAAGCCAAGGGCTTTGAACGTGCGCGTGTTCCTCCCACACCTTTTCTTTCTGTCTGGAGGGTGAATCATTCAGGGCGTCTGCGGCAGGAAGGGCAGAGCTGCGGTGGGGTATTGTTGTGCTGGGAGATGCTAACAGCTACTGTGCCAGGCCTTTGATGAAAAGATAATTATAGGCCAGATTGATGGTTGCTGGATGCCCTCACCAGATGCCAGTGTCCTGCTTTACCCCCTTCTCATTTTCTCCAGGATCAGAAAGGCACTGCCTATGGATGCCTAAAAACTTCTCCTAAATGTTTGTAATCAGTTGGCTATGATGTTCAAAAGCCATCCGCATTGCATGTGAACAAAGCGATGACATCAAGCTGATTGCAGGGACTTGAAAATTTGGCCGATTCATTCCCAAACGGAGAACACAACTGGCTCGCGCTGGTGAAATTCCACACAAAGTCACAACATTCCTGCAGTCCTCTCGGGCGCTGCCTGGGCTCCAGCTGCAGTCAATGATTGATATGAAGTGTGGGGCTGGGGGCAGAGTACATAGGAACAAGGGTCCTTGTGAAATTCAGAGTTTGAACCTTCTGTGTGGGGGCTATAAAGGTAGTCTGAGCATCCAGAATGCCTTACCCAGTTAATGGGAGAATGTTTCCTCTGCAAAGCTGAGGCAGTTTCCCAGTCAGATTTGTCCTATTTCACCTACTTTGTGCAGAAACCAAATGTATTTCTGAAGTACCAGCTCTATACCTTTGCTGCCCAGAAAGAATGCTGTAATAGATCTCATAGTCCTGGCAAAAAAGCATATCTAAACCATAGTTAGAATTTAGTTAGAGGGGTTTTTTTCACCCACCCAATTATTGGAGCAATGAGCTTAACTTTGACTGCCACAAATGTAATTTTGAATCACTGTTAAACATATACATTATATTCACATGTAGGTTGTGTTGTCTGTACTGTGCTGGAGGACTCAGAACTCCTGTTTCTAACTGTTTTTGCATTGGTGATTTGGGAAGAATGATTCCTCAGTACCATTCTGCAAAGAAAATCAATACATTAAACCAACAACATTTCAGTGGTGTTTACCTAAGTCTTTTTTCCTTGCACATCATTCATTTTGTGTCACAGTGGTTTGTTCTAGACATGTTGTCCTGGTGAAGGATGTCACTGTCAGCAAATTCTTTGTGTCTGTGTGCTCATACACACATATGTTCACACGCTTATAATCATTTAACGTGTGTGTGTGTTCCTCTTTTTGAAAAAAGACTAGCAGAGAACTAGACATTCATTCCAGGTCAGGTTGGATGGGGTTCTGAGCAACCTGATCTGGTTGAAGATGTCACTGCTCAGTGCAGGGGGGTTGGACTAGATGACCTTAAAAGGTCCCTTCCAACCCAAAGATTCTCTGATGCTATGATTGCTGATGATATTCTCGCTTTACCTTTCTTTTTCAAGTTTTCTGAATGGGCTCAGGGTTTTATTGGCTACCAGTACTGTGTAAAGAAAAGGTTCATCCACCCACAGCACAATTTTTTGGTTACTAGGAGTATTTTTAGCAGCACGATTTGGTAATTGGTTCCAAATACAATAGTTTAGAAAGAGTCACACTGTGGCCCAGCTAACGGAGAAACAAGAGTATGGGGAGGGGACAAGGTGACACACAGATTTAGACGGGAGGGGATGGAGCTGCACAGAACTCCCACTTCCCTCACTGCCTCAGGTGGGTGGAAGGAGAAAGAACATGAAATGGTGGAGCTGTGGTCACTCCTACCGTCCCCACACAGCGGGGCAGAGAGCTGCTCGGGCAAGTCAGGAGGCGAGTGCTGTAATCGCCATAGATCCAACAGAGTCACTCAGTGAAGCAGAGCCATGAATAAACACACTGACCCTTACTTGTGGTAGATCGTTATCTCATGGTCCAGTCTGTGAACGGATTTGCTCGTACAGACAAAATGTATTTTTCCTTTTATGTAGCATCTCTTCTTCTGGAGATAAGTTACTGTGGGGAAGATAGCTGGGAGAAAAGACTTGACTGATACACAGTAATGTAAAACTTAACAGAGGTCAAATCATGTTTTAACAGGGTTGTATCATGCTACAATCCAATTCCATTTCCTTAGTATTTTTGAGGAAGATGATTGCTAATAGTTTGAGTTTCCAAAGGCTAAAAGCAGAAATAGTCTAAGTCTCCTCATCTGTGGTGGACCAGCCAAATACAGGTAATTTTTAGAGAGTGGATTCAACCCATCTCTCCTGTACCTGCTGCTCTGCTGGTGGGAATTCAAACCCAGCAACTCTGTGCAAATGCATGAAATTCAGGAAGTGCAGCTGGCTGGAACCAGGAGAAGTAGTGCAGCTGAGTTTCATTCCCAGATGGATTGGAATGCAAAAGGAAAACAAACAGTTCCGAAGGAGAAAAATAAATGAAAATATCTGTTTTACCTGGATTTAAGAGTGTGGATGACAATCAAATCTTACGAAAGAGTGTAGTAGCACAGAGTAAGCAATTTTTATCTCAATGCCGTTCCTTTAAACCAGCCTGAATTTTGTTGGGAAAAGGTCTCAAGCCATTGAGCAATCTCTGGTTTGGGCAATCGTGTTGCTATGGTTCATCGGTTAAGCACAGCAGTAATTCAGAAAATGAAGCTGTGCTGCATCTGTCATATCATTTAAAATTTACTTCAGTTTTGCAGGTATTTGAAGATTGCAAAATGAACCACATTACTCTGCAATATCCTGCCAACGCTGGAATCTGCTCTGAACCTAATGGGTTTCTTTAGCTCCCCAGAGTTGGGCTTTCCTCCCCCCCTGCACTATATTCTAGCCAGTGACACTATTGAAATTCCGACAGTAATTTATATACAGTAACTGGCTGCCCCCAAATGAGATGCTAAACAATTTCTGTGCACCAGGCTGCATTTTTCTCATGTCTTCTCCCAAACCGGCATCATTTCTAAGCACTATTGACAGTTTGCATGGAAGGCATTTAAAAAAAAAAGGGGGGGGATTATGACAAAACAAGCTAAGAGAAATATCCTTAGATAGGACTGTCCATGAGTAGTATTACTTACAAAAATAGTCCCCATGGCTTGGAAAAGGCTGTAAACATAGCTCCCATCCTGGAAAGAGAGTTATGCATAGACTTATCTTTATACGTGCTCTTGGTCCTGTTGAAGACACTGGGACTAGTCGCATGATTAAAGATAACCACGTGTCTTAAGTGTTTGCAGGACTGACATTTTCCCTGCGCACCACTGAAAACCTTTCCCTGCCAAACAGAGCGCCTCTACAATGAGCACCTCCCAGCTTTGCAACAGGATTTCAAGAATTCTCAAGTTTTATTTCAGGACTGTGACCTAAAGATATATGCATAGATATAGCATATATATCAAAAAGCTTACTTTCACGCTCTGTAGTAGTATTCCCTGGTTACGGCTAGTGTGCATATCTGTCATGCTGAGCAGGCAGAGCTGCCTCGCAGATCCAAACATTGCTGTATTTGTGTGTGTGTGGATTATTTCTCATTGATAACTGTCTTCATCAAAGACCGTAGAGAGATCTAAAATCAGAATATCCCTGCTTTCATGAAAAACAAACTCATATCCAGGCAGCTCCGTCCATAACAAGGTCAAACACGGGCTTTGCATCCAAAAATCCTTTGCAGCTTGGGTCTGCATTTTTGTTCCAGATGTGAATTCCCTGGCTGCCCTCCTCTGGCACCTCATAGCCCCCTTGTCTCCTTACCGTGATGAAAACACATGAAAATTAAGTAACCCCCCTTGACACAAACAATCAAACAAACAATCAAACAAAGCAGCAAACCAGAAACCAAAAGCCCAAGTAGGCACGGATACTCCTGCCGCTTTGCGTGCGCCAATGGTTAGTTCAGCATGGAAGGAAAAATAGCGATAAAAGGTTATCACCACAAAACTCTCAATTAAAATAAGTTTGGAGCGTCCGGCAAGCAGACGAGTACCTCCAAGCTGCCTACCTCAGCCCTCTTCACCTCAACAAGTGGAGGCAACGCCATTCCCTCACCACCTCAGGTCACCCCTCTGCCCCAAAACCCAACGGGGGGGATTGCTTGTGAGGTGAGGTGTTTTTTGTGAGGGGAAAGAGGGCCACAAGCTGCCCGTAAACCTAGGGAAGGGCACCCTGAGGGGACCCGAGGACCGCCCTCCGGTCCCCTCCGCCCTCCGGTCCCCTCAGGGTGCCACAACCCTTAACGGCCCTTCCCGCCCTGGAAGCCCCTCCCCCCGCTGGTATGCGCCGGGAGGGGCGGGGGGAGTGGAATGACGCGGGCGCCGCGGGTCACGTGACGCGAATGGAATGCCAACAATGTAGCGAATGTCCCGACTGCGCCCCGCACTCGGCGCCCGAGACGGCCGAGGGGGAAGATGGAGTCCGGGCCCCGTCGTCGGGGTCGGCGCCGCCGCCGTTGAGTCGCTTTGTGACGGTCCCCGCTAGGCGAGCGACGGCGCTGGGCGACCCGAGGAGGTGAGCGAACGTGGCGGGGTGGGGGTGGGTGGGGGGTGCGGCGCCGCGGTTTCCCTTCAACAGCGGGTGTGAGCTCTGCCTTCCCCCCCCGCCTCCTCCCCAAATGCTGTGCCCTGAGGGGAAGGTCGTGTGGAGACGGGGGGGCGCGAAGGCGGGTCGGTCCTTGAGGGGAGAGTGAGCGTCCCGTGTGTATGTGTCCTTCCCCGCGGCAGCCTCGACGCCCTGCCTGCACCCTCCGACATTTTCCGGACACCCGTGACAGCCCAGCCCCAACGCCGGGGGGGGGCGTCCTGCCCGCCTGAGGCCTCTGCCCCAGGCCGGGCAGCCCAGCTCCCACCCGCCCTGGGGACCGGCTCCGCGGGGTGCCCCTGCAGGCCGGAGCTGCTGGTAAATGGCCGGAGTTTATTTTGGGACCTTTCTGCCTGCGAAAGAGGTGGGTTTGGGGCTGGAGGAGAAAGGATTGGGGCGTCCGCCTTCCCCGGGCGTGCTCCCGGGCCGGCGCGGGGGTTGGAGGCGACGAGCCTGGGGGCCAGACCCAGCCGGGGGGGTGCCTGTGGTGGCGAGAGCTGCGGGGAGCCGAGCCGGGGCAGCCGGAGCCCGCGAGGTCCCGTCGGGCTGCAGCGGGGACCCTGCTGTTCCCAGTCAGCTGGAGGTCACTGCCAAAATTCAGCACTTCGCCACCCTCTCTCCTGCCTCGTGAGAGGTGTGCGTGTTGAAATACCCCCTTCCTCGGCAAAAGCACTCGCGCAAATGACGCAGAAGAAGCTTATTTGGAGTGTCCAGGCTCTGCGGTCAATGACCGCTGGTCTGCTGTGGATGGGGAAGGTGAGCTGTTTCCCACAGCACTGGATTGCGCCAGTGCTTCTGGTCGGCAGCGGGATGTGGGCACAGAGTTACTTTTGGACAGTTTTGTTAGCAGGAGGAAGGAGAGGAGGAATGATTTTGGGAGAAAATCCTGTATGAGTTAGGGTTGCAGGATATCCTTAGGGAGAACCGAGTGGAGGAGCTCAATTGTTTTCACTTTTACCATATGCCTACTTAATAAGCACGGTTTGTATAATAATGAAATTCCTGAAGCGCTCCACCCGCCCCCAACAATCTTAGGTCTCAAGTATAAAGTGGACGGTCCCAGCTTCCATGAATTTGTGACCAAAAAAACCCAAAGCAATACCTGTAAACTGAGAGAGGGAAGGCAGTTGTAGCAGTTTCTTAAAACATTACTCCTTCCTTCTGCAGTGATCTCCACTTCAGCTCACTACAGTGCCTGCACGGTTATAAACAGGGAAACAGCTCACCAGCTCAGGCTTTGGGTCTTAGCTCTTGAAACACAACTGAGCTTTAGTTTCTTGCCTGTGTCCCAGCTCCACAGAGCCACTAGTACATGCAGCCTGTTGGTGAACGAAGACAGGAGAGTGAACAGCTAGTGCTGCTGGGACAACAGACATCAGTATGTAATTTCAGTGTCGTTGGTTGGTTGCTGCCAGAGCAGCTATTGGTATTTCTCAAATGAAGAAAAATAATCAGTTATTAAAAAATTGTTCTAACTTGATGCAATTAAAGTAATGCTGCACTTATTTGAAATATTATATCTTCAGGATAATGGACAAGATTCTAATTAGTGCAGAATGTATAACATTTTGGGGAAAAAAACTTAGGCTTGTTTAGTCAGAATGGCTTGAAGCTCAAAAATAATTCTGAAAAATCATTTCTTGTGACAGCAGGAAGGCTATTGATACATTCATGCTGTAGGCAGGGTGAAGATTAGAAGGATTTGGAGTTCGCCAAATCCAGATGTGCAGTCAGAAATGCTTAGACAGAATTAGACACACTACGTATCTGTTAAAGCATACAACCCTTTTTTTTTTTTTTTCTAAAAATGCAAATCACAGGAAGATTTTAAAAAGCGGGCAGCTTGTCTTTCTTTGTAAATCATCTGTAATATTTAATGTTCCGATTTCTTGGCTTATCTTACATATTTAGTCAAAAAATCCTTCTGCAAAATATGAAACACATTTGCCGTTACCTCCAATACTTACTGTTGTGGCTGTTCTCATTCATACTATCTAAACGGTCAGCGTTTCTTTCTGGTTTAGCAGTATTGTAAATGTAAGCTGAGGAAGTTGCCAGCTGGCTTGACCTAGCGTTACTAGACTCGAGCTTAGGCTAAAGGTCACAAAAGTTCTGTATGTGAAGCATGTGTGTAAGTGGGAAAGCAGTCCTTTGCTGCAAAAAGGTAGGGGCTTGCAAGCTTTTCCAGCATGTCCCAGGCCTGAGGACTGGCACAGAGACTGAAAAGGAAGAACAACTCAGATGCCTAAACCCAGCCATATGGTGCCTGCTGCTGTCAGGAAAAGACAGACAGTTATAGACCAATTAATTGCTCTGTATCTTTTAAGCACTAGCTAGTTATGATGTAATCCTAAAAAAGCTGCAATACTATTGTGGTGTGTGTGTGTTTGTTTTTTTTTTTTTTAACAAGGCTATGTGTAATCTTTTGCTATATTCTGTCCAAGTAGGCAAAATTCTGTTTTTGGGATCCTGCAGTCACTTTTGTCTTCATTGACAGCAATGAAAACTTGATCTGTTATTGACTAATAGCTGATTTGTTGTTTGTGGAAATATAAAAATATAGATGAACAACTTTAGCACTTCCCTTAAAACATAGTGACAAATCCTGTCCAATGTACATGTGGGCATTTATGTCACTCTTAGTCTTGTATGAGCTAGGGTTGCAGGATATCCTTAGAGTACGGAGTGGAGGAACTCAAGACCTCGAATACGTGATTGAATATATTGTTGGTGTCTTTTAGTTAACTGAGCATTTAAATCTCAGCAAAAGAGGTTGACATGCATGCCCTTCATTGTGTTTTCTCAAGTAGTTTGATCCTAGAGCTTTCAGAGTAGAGCTCTATCACCTTTCATCCAAGATGTGGATCTGGACTGATGTTAGACTGTACAGAAATTTCCTGTTAGAGGAGTATATGGCATGCGTTGTAAGAAATAACATGTAGACCATATCTCAAGGGATTAATCTGTGCTTCTGCATTTCAAACTGGTACACCATCATAAAAGAGTCAGGGATGTGACTTTACTGTTGCCTTTCAGTCCTTGGTTGTAGAGGAAATCTTTAAGTGGTCTCTGTGCTTGTGAGGAATTGGTGATGGGCTTCAGAGGTGAGTGTGTCCAGACTCTCCTGGCCTTCACAATACTAAGCTCTTCACTTGGCGGTGAGAAATGATGGTAAATATATGGAAATGGTTGTTTTATTGGGAAATACTGTAGCTATCACAGGAAGAGCTGTCACAATGAGTTGAGTTTTAGTATGAGCATGTGAAAATAAAGAACAATAGTTTCCGGAGAAACTTCTTCCAATGATGAATGTGCTATGATCAGAAGTGAAGTGACTTAAAAAAAAGATATAAAAAAATCAATCCAGTTGACTTCTGAGTGACTGAGGGGAACGTACAGTGTGTTACCATCTTCTGTATTTGCTCTTTGAAGACATCTGAACAAAATCCTAACCTTCCCAACAGAGTGACTCGAGTACCATTCCGGAGTCACTTTGCACGGGCTCATAGCAGCAGCAGAAGCAAACTTGCGTAAGCAGCATCAATAGCGAGATGACATTTCTGATTAAGCTATCTTCTTAATCCTCTTCCAAATGCACCATTATTTAATGTTTCTACTATGGTGATGCCATGAAGGCTTAGTTAAGGTAGGATTCTTATTGTAACTCCACAGAGTTACAACACAGAGATCACAATTTGCACAGTAGCTCAGCTGCGCTGCATAGTTGTTCTCTGCTGCATGTCAGAAGAGGTGCATAAAGATGTCTCAAAGTCTTTTCTTTTTTCTGTGTTGGGTTGCTAACTGAGCTGATTCGACCTCTTCTGCTGTTACTGAGTAGCTCCATCTACCCCTCTTTTCCCTTGCTTCCCTATAAGGCACAGCTAATGGAATATCATATACCCTTCCTCCTTTTCTTTTCCCCCCTTCTCCATCCAGTTCTGGGGAGAATTCTTACCTTCAGGCTGTGCTAAGATATTAATGTGGAAAGGCAAAATATCTTGTCTTTCTGTTACTCACTTTGTTATTGAGATACTAGAAGTTACTATGGTTAGAGTCATCAATATTTCCATTATAAATCTTTTCATAAACTTCTGAAACTGAGCTCTACTAGTATAAAACAAACAAAACCTTCAGTGGGGGGAAAAACATTTCATGAGCATACTCTTCCCTAATTATGAAATAGAATAGACTTGTCCAGGATTTGGTTATGCAATTGGGTGGGAAACTTGCCACAGTTAGGTACTGTAAAATTGTTAAATGTTGTAGTTTTCAAGGGTTTTATTTTCATTTATTTTTAAAATTAAACTTTAAAGAAAAATTGATTATTTATTGATTATGTTGAGAAAGCCTTTTGGAATCCTATCCTTGAAAATAGATAAAGTGAAAATCATTAAATCGAATCCAGCTGTGACAGCTTAATAGGTTAAACTGATTGACTTTCACTTGATTGTCATGCTGTCCCTTCAGAGGCATTTACAATATCAACTTAATTGCATGTACTTTCTATTTTCTTTTGTTTCAGACACTGTCAGTCAGCAAAATGATGATTCCAAGGATTTTCATTTTCTGTAGGAAACATGAAGATCGTGAGCTGAAGTAAAACGTTGGCAGAAATTTCTTGAGAATTTTGCCTTTTCTTTTTCTCTTCGAAGGATTAAGTTTGCAAGAAATTGATACCATCAAGCGACACTTTTTCAAAATAAAGTAATTTTTAAAAAAATAAAAGTAAAGCTGTATTTATGCTCAGAGAAAACTGGATTAACAATGAGGCCAAAGACTTTTCCTGCTACGACATATTCTGGGAACAGCAGACAAAGGTTACAAGAGATTCGAGAAGGTTTAAAGCAACCATCCAAATCTTCAGGTCAGGGACTACCTATTGGACCAGGCAGTGAAAGTTCCCTGGAC
The DNA here is from genome assembly GCF_964289735.1 of Phaethon aethereus. Lineage (NCBI taxonomy): Eukaryota > Metazoa > Chordata > Aves > Phaethontiformes > Phaethontidae > Phaethon > Phaethon aethereus. Next base: position 202,446,678 of record NC_138575.1, read on the forward strand.
CCTAAGATTTTGATAGGGAAGGATGCTGCAAGGCAGCAGCAGATGAGACAAACGCCTAAGTTTGGACCGTATCAGAAAGCTCTGCGAGAAATTAGATATTCTTTGCTGCCATTTGCTAATGAGTCGAGCACTACAGCAGCTGTTGAAGTAAATAGGCAGATGCTCCAGGAACTGGTGAATGCAGGTTGCGATCAGGTACGTATGAGTTTGGAGGGGGGATTGTCACTGTCTTCAAAATGAGTTTATACTCAGGACTGAGGGAAGGATTTTCACGGATGTTATCAAGCTTGCTGGTTGACAAAATGCACCAATTCTTTTGGCAGTCGTGTTGCTGTATGGCAAGCAGAGTAGATGGACTTGCTGTTGAGAGACTTGCCTAGTACAGGGTTAAGTCATGTTAAAGACGGTCATGGTGACCTCTAGGATTCTCTTATGATTTCTCCCAATTGATGTCTAAGGCTGAACAGGATAGTTTGTCTTTTTTCTATTTTTCCCCCCTTTATTTTCCTCTTCTTTTTTCCCCTCAATATTGGAACAAGCCTTAGCTATGAGTAATAGGGTGCAATTTTGTCTAGCACATCTAAGCTCAGTTCACTGTCAGAAGCAACTAGAAGAAATGACAGAACCAGTATATGGTCTTTGAAGCAGCTCACCTGCTGTTTGCCAGAAGCAGGTGGAATGGTCTGGATGTTCAGCAAGCAGCAGTGGTTGGGTGCACACCTTTTCTTCCTCACCACCTTTGCTTCTATCAAGAGGTAGGAGCCCTGTCTCAGATAAGGGACTTGGCACTGAGATTCTTGCTTTTGTCATTCCAAGATTGATACTGGAATGCATTCTTAATTCAAAGACCACTCACCTGGTGTAGAGAACAATGTCTTTTTGTGTTGAGCTGCATTTATCTTGCATGTTGCATCCAGTCTTGGTATTGACTTTAGCCTCTGTCCAGGAGTAGTTCAAAATTTTGCTTTTTAGGGATGAAGTCCCATTTTGGGTTCAGATTCTGATTGTTGTAGAAACAACTTTTTTCCTGTGTGATTGAATGACAGTTGTTGGTAAGCTGAAACATTTCCATTTACAGTCCTTGATATAAATTGGAAAGATTTAAAACCGAAGTGCTTTCAGTAGCATTTCCTTGGTTTCAAAACTTAACCTCTCATTCACTTATGGCAGAGTGTGTGTCTCTTGGCTCTCCTAGACCATATTCTGAATCTGTGTAACAAAACTAACATCGGGCATTATTATAAACAGTCTGCGTTTCTCTGGTGCTATATAGGCATTATTAGTGCTGTTTCTATTCCAAAGAGTTTATGCTATGTGAGATAATCTGAGCAAGAGTAGATTGCAGATCCAATGAGAAGTGCTGCAGTACAACTGAACGCTTCCTAGTCCAGTGAACCAAGATGCTGTACTGAACTATTTAACTGTGGAAACCAAGGATTTTCTCGGATCTTAAGTGTGCCATGAAAACACAGTGTTTTTTAGAACCCTACCCTGTACATTTCCCTAGCTGTTTAGGATGAGAACACTCCCTGTGCGTATGAGCCAAGGTTAAATGAGCACAGCTGGATTCTGGATTGGAAATGTGCATTTGGTAGGTTACATAGACAAATTGTTCACACACAGAACAGGCTTGTTGGACTGAAATCTTGGAAAGTATTTTGAGCTGCACTACAGCATAGAAATGTTAAGCCAATGTATAAAACAGAAATACCTGAGCACCTGTTAAAATGTCTTGGTATTAAAGGCAGTCTAATGCACTATATATGTAAAGTTTTTCGTATCTGTAGCTATTTTTTTACTTCAGTGTTTATACAATGGTATTCTGACAGAGCAGTGAGAATGAGCCCAGTTCTGACTCTGATGTGGAGATTTTTGCTACCTCAAATTTGTCTGCACATTTTTGGTTGGTGGGGGTTGTTTTTATTTTTTTCCTCACTGGCCATGATCCTTCCATCCTCACATTTAGCTTTTCTCCCTATCTGTGATTTGTTGCCTGGAGACAGCATTATTGAGCCTGTCACTTAGGTGTGCTTGACGTTCAAACCTAAGCATAAGCAGGATCACATTTGGCTAGAGTCCAGATAGGGGTTTCAAAACTGGAGTCTTGTGGCAAAAATTGCTGGGTTTCCTAATGTGGGTCCAGACCATACAAAGGTTGACTGTCCTGGAGGGTTGTGAATGAGTGGAGCTTCTGGAGATCATAGAATCTTTGGGTTGAAAGGGACCTTTTAGAAAAAGAAATTTTTTTCAATGAGGGTGGTGAAACACTGGCACAGGTTGCTCAGAGAGGTGGTAGATGCCCCATCCCTGGAAACATCCAAGGTCAGGTTGGACGGGGCTCTGAGCACCCTGCTCTAGTTGAAGATGTCCCTGCTCATTGCAGGGGGCTTGGTCTAGATGACCTGTAAAGGTCCCTTCCAACCCAAACCATTCTATGAACAGATCTCTGATTTAACAGAGTGGTGAAGACTGCTTCAGTTTCTTTGGGGATGGTTTTATTTGCCTCTGGACTGAATGCTACCATGAGGTTGGTAAATGGGCATTGAAGCCCCCCTCCCCCTGTCTTAAATGCCAGAGGCAAATGTTTACAGGATAAGGATTTCAGTATTTTATGAATAGCTAATGGTCTACTTGAGCCTTCCCCTACAGCAAGCTTGCAAAGTACAAGATCTTACACCTCCTGATCCTACTTCATGGTGCACTAATCAGCTATTTAATGACTGCAAGTGTCCTGAAGTTGGCAGTTGGTCATAAGAAGCTCTAATTATGGGCGTTCTAGGAAGCTGTGAAGAATGAAGAGATGGCTTCAACATTATTCAGTTCGATCTTAAGTGAACTCCATTTTCAGATTGGGGTGATGCTTTTTGGTGTTCTAGATGGAACACTGGAAAGTAATCTTTGTGGGTAACCTGTTCTGGTGGACACCGTGCAAGGATTGGGATTCTTCTTCAGTCTGTTTATAGGGCCACAATAGGGATTTTTAGAATATTTTTGGGTGAAGGGGAGTAGTCACAATTGAGCAGGAAGGAGTATAAATTTTAGAGGCTGGGGAGAGGATACTTCTATTTATTACTCTTATTAGCTCTGCTCATCTAGCGTGTTAGATTTTAACAACCACCATTTTGCATACTACAAGAGATGTTGCCTATTAGGTAATGTAAAGGAAGGGTTTGTAGCTCCCTATTCTGCCTGAGTGACTCTAAGTTTTAAGAAGAAGTTGAAATTGGTTTAATTAAATAAGAAGGAAACATCATAACATTTTATTACTTTGTTCTTGCTCTATGAAAGACCCACACAGACAGGAGATTGGTTATAAACTGGTTGGTAAACTTAACAAGTATATAAAATGCAGTGTAATTCATGAAGTAAATACAAAGTTCTTTTTCAGTTACAGTCATCAGAGGTATACATGTGAATACCTCAATTTTTTTTAATTGATTAGGAAGTTGCCAGTGTCCTTTGGAATGACCCGTGTTCTTTCACAAAGATTACTTCTCAGCCATTGTGTAGCTTATGATTTTGTAGTGAAATCTGGCCCCCAAAATCTAATGGGAGCTTTGCTATTGACCTGGAAGAAGCCGGGATTATACATTCTTTTAAAGAGACACAAAACAAAATTACACACCTAATTAGTCATAGTTCTTCTCAAACAAATGGAGTAACTTGCCTGTTGTTTGCTTAAGTTACCTTTTCAACAGTAATTATTTAGCAAGTTTCAGTCAAAAATAATTAGTGCAGCATAAATCATTTTGAAATGTGTAGAACATGACTGCAAAAGACTGGACCTTTTTTGTTGTAAAAACTTGAAGGCAAAAGGAATGCTAATGCTACTGTTCTTTAGTAAATAAAACTCCTTGGGCTTGGAAGTCTAACTTGCAGTCACTGCAGAGGGACAAGAGCATGGAGTGGTTGTCCTGCAGGCTAGTAAACCGCTGGAATCACCTGGGGCAACTGGATGGTGTTTGGGGTGTGGTGGTAAATGCAGCTGCTGTTGTGGATTGAATTTTTCTAATGAATAGATGCAATTGAGCATATGATCAGTGACATTCCAGCAACCTGAATGGGCTGTACTGTACTTACTGTACTTCCTTAGAGCATAAACAGCCACTGACATTGTAATTTAGAGTGGGCTGCAGCAGTTCTAGCTGAACTGTGGAACATTACATGCTTGTCACTTCCCTCCCTGCCCAAGCAAACCTCTTTTCTTTGAGCAAGGGTGCCTTTTCTGGGTGAAGATTTCTAGACATAGTTGTCTGGGCAGCTATTTTTAAGAAAAAATGATGTTTCAGGATTTTTTACAGGCTATGTACCTCCAGTAACATGCATCATGTACTATACACTGTACAACTGTGAATATGTGAAGCGGGGAAGTTCTTATGCTTCTTTTTTTCCAGAGGCTTTTGTAAATATCTCTGTAATAAAACATGTACACCCTACCTGTGCCAATATCAGAACATTCCGAAGGGGAAGATTTGTCCTTTGGACACTAATTATAGTATGTTTCAAGGAACTGGAATGGTTTCTGTGTGTACTGTAATGCATCTAAGAATATCAAGCTGACCATCTTGTCATTTGTTACACTGAGTTAATGGAATTTGCTTTGTAGAAGTGGGGTGGGGATTTTGTTGTTGTAGTTTTTTGGGTTTTTTTTATTCCCCCTTCTGGCATTCTAGCATTCATTTGATCTCTTCACCATGGATTTTTTTTATTTAACCCATTTTGCAGAGATTCTACCCTGATTTGGGAACTACTGCTTGATTTTGGGAGACTTTGAGAATGGGGAATACAGTATTTGTTTCAATTTGGACAAATATTTGCCCTTCTTTTAAGTGAGGGAAATTCAGCTATGCCAAATAGAGCTGGGTCAGGAAGTCCTTTTTATGCTTTGCGTGTGGAATTAGTATTCTGTTTTTGTCTATATAGGGGTTTAGGTCATGCTTGTTCACATACAATCCATGTGTCATCTAGCAGTGTGTTACTGAGCAGTATGACTTTTCATCCTGTCGTTGGACCGATGAGAGGGAGCAGATACAATGCAAAGTTTTGTTTTGGTAACAGACAATGCATGGCTGGAGTTTTGCTTGTAGTAGAGTATCTGTTGCAATGTATTTGTTAAAAGGAAAAGTCTAAAAAGACAGTTTACCTTCAAGGTGAAGGGCAGCAAATTTTGTAATAGCCCCGAGCAAATGGGGGAGTTAATTTCATAACAGTGGCCTGTCCCATAGCAAAATTTTGTCTTCTCCTTGAGTTAAACTTTACCTGTGATAGAGTTCTGTTTGCCCAGATATTTACCAAAACCTCCAGGATGAACATCTTAGTCATCTGCTGGGTGTTTTGGGTCCTGATTGTTTTGTTAATGAAAAATAACTGAAGAATGAGCTGTTATAAGATTGTCTAGGTTATTTTGTAGGACATATGTTAAAGGTGGAAAGAGTCATTACAAGCTATGTTGCAGGTCAGGAGGAAATAAGTATTCTTGGGTTACAAGGAAAAAAAAGGGCTTTCAAATGAGGACAGTCACTGCTGAATACAGAAGAAGGTTTTTATTTTAGCAACTGAAGTAGATTTGTTAATTCAGGCCAACAGTCTCTTGTGTGCTCGTTTGCCTCCCTCATTTGAAGGTAAGTTGTTCGGTCTGTCTTCTCTTTGCTAGATGTGTTGCGAGCTTGTTTCATAACTTTTTCCAATACTTTTTTCTTTCTAACCTTCCTTTTTGGTGTCAACCTTTTTCTCATTTCTGAGACGTTTTCAGTATCATCCAGTGTTATTCCATCACAGCATGAAGGGGAATGTGTTTTCCCACCAGTATGCCTGAAGTTAGCCCCTTAAGTCATTTCAGTTTTTAGCTGCTTCAGAAAAGGTCAGTCATAGCTTTCCAGGGGCTGAAAGCGAGACGCGAGGATTGCTCTTGAGCTGATACCTGCCGACACCTTTCTCTTCCATCCCATTTCTTTTGCCTCCAGTCTTCCTATGTTGCTGTCACTTCTTCATGACACCGTCTTAGTGAATATACTTAAATCCTCTGTGTCATGACGCAGTTCCTGCAATACATTTGGGAAGGTACTCTTGGCTTTGTTCTGTGTAAATGTGGCTTAGAGTATTCTCTTGACCTTCAGAAGGGAGAAAAAGAATTTTGTCTTTTCCCTTGCATTTTTGCGGTGGTGGAAATACTCTTGCCTATGCTCTTTTACATGACAAGATTTGGCTTCTTGGCAGCTGGGCAGTAATATGGCACTGAACAAGACTGCAGTATGTTTTAAACTCTTCCCTTTATTCTTGTTAGTCTCTTTTCTTCTTTGGCAAACTATAGAATAAATTGCAATTTGGTAGTAGAATTATGTTTGAAATGACAGAACGGGAATCCGATGCCAGACTTCAACTGTAGATAACTGTGAATCTTGAGTTATGTTAAATTAATGCTTCCCTATTCCTCATGTCAGATAATAATTCTGGAAGCTTTTGAGTTAATATACAAGTCTAAAATTATATATTGCTGTAGCAGGGTTTAGGATTAACTTGCATTGGATACTTAAATTGTACTTACTAGAATTTAATTGCCAGGAGAAGGTTGAGCTATGGATTTTTTTTCTTTTAACAAAAAAGGAAATGGCTTCATCACAGTCACTAAGAATTCTGCATAAGCATTAACTTCAGTCTCTGAATAAAAAAGCCATTGTGACCAAAAGTAAAGATTGCCATTAGTATAACAGGAAATCGACATCACAATAGTAGTAGGGTGTAACTGTTCCTTTTGCATTCTTTGTTCTCAGTCTAAATCTCTACTGTTCATTTCAGCTTGTATCTGAGAGAAACCAACTTGATTTTATGCTGAGACATAAAATTTTGGTTGTGTTTGTTTTCTTCTTACGTTCTCAAAAAATGGAATCACGCTTTTAAACTTACAGAGTTTTCACTAGAAGGACTGGATGCAAGGCTTTTGCATGCTACAGTCTTTAGAGGTAATCCAAGATGTGCATTTAGAACACATTTAATTCAATTTAGGAATGCTTTTCTGATAGTTGCTAAACTAAATAAAAGCTAATGTTAAAGCTGCTAATTGAGTATCAATAGGATGCAAACAAAAGTCCATGACTAGTTCTTATGCGATATACAGGTATTTGACATACTTGTGTGGAGTGATTTTTTTATTAAACACACACACACTCCCACACACCCCCAGCAGGGCCAAATATACATAGAGTAACTTACAATGGCAGTCCTTTTTTGTCACTTTTTTTCTTGCTCTACCCACAGGAAAAATTATTTGGCAGACATTTTGAAATTAGTTGATCAGCAGAACTGAAACTAAGTTAGCAGGAAGAAAAAAAAATGGGGAATGTCACCTGTACCCTGTGTAGAAATACTAATAGCGTCACCAGGTACATGCGTTCATAGTAATTTAAATTACAAGAGTGTAGCCAGGCATTCAACTGCATAATGTAATCTGATAAACTGAAGGGAACTAAACTACTTTTTCTTAGATTTTATTTATAAAATATCATTGCCAGATACTGTCATATTTACCCAAGGGCAGAATGAAGTTACTATGACTGCATTTTCTGAAAGCATGGTAGTGTTACAACTGTATGCCTGTTTGATGGAAATATTCAAGATGCTGGCTGAATTCTTGCCAGACCACTGTTGGAAGGAGAAACAGTGACCAGCATGGTCATGCCCAGGAGGTGGGGACTGAGGACCACACTGCTGTTGCTCTGAAGGTGAATGGTTATGTGCTATAAAATGCAGCAGAAGTGCTTTTTGGTTGTGAGGTTGATCATGTCACTCTTGAGCAGACCACCACAGCTTGTTGGTGCTCCCTTGGGCACAGCGTTCAAATCCTACTCAGCAGCTGCCTGTGGTGGTGACTCCTATATAATGTCCATGTCCCATGTGTGTTGTCTGTGTATCCCCGCAACCTACTAGAAGTCAGGATCCAGTATATATAATCTTTGCTCCTCAATTGAGTACTGTTTCTGTGACTTGCAAATGCATGTATGCAATGCTGTCTAAAATAGGTGAGGAGAGACGTGGAGACCTTCAAGTCGAATTTTCTTGGTGATGGCAACTGCTGTTTTTCTCATTTGTTGGGTATGTCCATTAGTTCCCCACCATTGCCTTTTTTAAAAAAAAAATCTCTCCTAATGAACAGCTAGGCAGGTCCAGGTTTTCCTTTATTTGACTTAGGAAAGAATTCTGGCTGGCTTGCAAGCTGCCTTACTATGGATATAGCTACTCTAGAGTAGATACTTTACAGTCAAGTACTGCTAGAACAAACACAGTTCACACTAGTAAAATCTAGGCAGGACAGGCACGCTGTCTGTTGGCTTAAAGCTACAGATGTTTGTGTTAATTTGGGCCTTATCCTTACATAAGTCATGTGTACAGCATGTGAAATACATTCTACTCTTTTCACTCTTGCTGCTTATGTTCATAACATAATTGTGAGTATAGCTTAGATCTGCCATTTTTATGTTGCTTGGAACTGAGGCTTAAAGTAGAAAATGCTGGTCCTTATTTCTAGGTGGTCTTTTTATCATTTCCTAGCTTTTAGGAAAAAGGTAAAATTCAATTTAAAAATGCCTCTGATTACCAAAATAGAGGCTGAAGTCGCTATGTCATTGTGGCCTTTGGTGTTACCCTACCATACTAGCAGCAGGCTTGTATTGTCCAAACTTGAGAGGGATCCCACTTTCCCATCTTCAGAAGATGCTTAAATAAAAGCCTGGTGAAATTCAACCAGTCAAACTCTTGCTGTCTGCCTGCTCTACACATCTGCTGCTGGTCACCCAAAATACTGTTGCTGTTGGAATATTTTTGACTTCATGTTACTTGGCAGCTCCTGTGTTTTCCCTGATACCATGTGGCTTCTGCTGAGGTGGTTCTGTTATCTCTGATCTTGATGAGGTCACCCAGCTATGGTTGCAGCACAGCAAAATTGGTTTTGTTCTAATGGTCTTGTCCTGCCAACTGGACTGGCACTGGCAGTCCACGAGAAACCAGGTTTCACCCAAGAGATGCATGTGTGTATACATGTATTATGATGACTGCAGTGTTCGTGTGGTACCAGCTGTTTGTGAAGCACTCGATCCTGGGATTTGGTACTGCACTGAAGATCTCTTTTTCAGTCTAAGTAAACAAGAGTCTAATGTCTAAGGCTGTGTTCTGCTTCCCTGCAGTGTGAGAGATGGATTTTTCTTGATGAGAAACTTGTGCTCTTCATTTTAACTGAATCCAAGCAATTAAAAATATTTCCCCAGGGAGGCGAAGGATGAAGAGAACAGGAGAGGATATGAAAATACTTTTTAAAAAACCCATTATTTCTAGGACAGTTAATTTTCAGAAGGCTGAAACGAAAGAATGCTGTGTACCCGTAACTTTGTGAGTCAGGTGATGGCTATTGCAGGGACAGCCTGTGAAAATACCTATGTTCTGTGCTGCTTTGTTTTTAGTTGTTATCAGTGTATGTGTGCGTATGTGAAACTGTTAATGCAACACGTGTTGTCTTCTACGGATTTAGAGAAATATAAATGCAGTGTGAATGGAAAAATGTTGAGATTTAAATGTAGATTGCTTGAATGACCAAGAATTTTGCAACTGTTTTCTATACCCATTGTTACTCCAATGCATGATTTGTAAATTACTAATTTCAGCTGAAGCATGCAAAGATGCAGTGTATTACTACTCGCATAATAAAATGCTAGAAAGACGACTTCTGATACTAGGTGATAATATAGGTCATTTCTTGCCCTTCAAAAGATTGACTTCACTAGGACAGCTAGCAGTGTAAACTTACTCCTGTCTAAGTCTTTATATGGTTAGGTTTGGATTTTATCCACCATTTATGAATCCATTGGATGTGGGTTATTTCAAAACAGAAGAAAATGTCAGCGCAGACTCCGAGACAGCTTCCTTCTCCCCCTGTTCATTTTGTTCTTCCACTGTGTCAACTCTGAATTATCTTCAAGGCTATTCAGATCTATAGCTTACTTTACCTGTTGTCCTATTGCATTGTTTTTTCTGCTTCGTTGGTTTGAATGGTGAATATTCAATATCACCTATATGCTTTTCTCCATGTGCCTCTGAATACCCTAAATCAATTAATCTTTTTAATAATTGCAAACTACTAAGAAGGAACTCTTCTATAGACTTCAACCTTATTTTTTAGATTTGATGTGACATCCTAAAGAATTATACATGCAATTATAACGTGACTTTGACAGCATACCCCATATATTTTCATTTCTGCATCTTTCTTCCATTCAGTGTCAGGACTTCATAAACTAGCTTAAACTAGCCACCTGTCCCATTTTTACTTCTCTTCCAGCTTTGCTACTGTCACTGTGTTCATTCCACCTTCCTGCCAGATGTCAGCCTGATAAAGGTGCATAAAATCTAATTTAATCAATGTATCTGCAACCTTGGAAATATTAATATGTGCCAAGTGTCTGGTTTACAAAACAGCAACAACAACAAAAATCTCTGGCTGTCCCAGTTAAAAGTATAAAAAGTTGTGGTCATGTGACAGAGATCTTTGAATCAAGACAAATCTACTCCATATTGGGCTATTTTTGTCCTGGCTCCAAACAAGTGCTGAATAATTTTCTCCAGAGATGTGCATTCCACCTTGCTGAAGCCTGTTTTTTATGATTGTCCGGCACAGTTCCTTGATTGTGCTTTTAGATGATCCCCCAATTGCCTGTGTAATGTGTGCTGCCCAGATATGACAGTGACCAGCTGGCTGTGTGCAGGAATTCTTTCAAGTGCTCCAGCAGTTGCTGTGCTGGAAACTCACTTCCATCTGCTTCCTGTCATCATTTCTTGCACCTTGGCCATCCCTCCCCTTCTGAAAATCTTTATATTATGTTTTCTAATGCAAACTCTAAGTTCATTGAGTGCTTTCTTGAAGGTGTGTTAAAAAGAATCTGTGAAACATGTACATGGTGTTGTGGTCATGCACATGGTGGGGAGAAGATGTTGGTGCAGTGCTCAATAGTGCAAATCGAAGTCCTAGAGCCTAGAAGGAGTTACAAGTGGGGAAAAGTCATCAGTCTTTGCCAGGGCACATGGCAGCTCCCCATACTAAAAAGTAGGACCTCACTGGGAAGTGCCAGCAAATTCAAAAGCAAGCCACAAGAATTTTCATTTGCGTTGGTGTGCCTCCCTCCACCCCTATCTCTCTGTTTACTGGGAATTGAACCTTCAGGGGTTTTAGCCACATGAAAGTAATCTAGAAAAAGTATTTTTCAGTACCACTTTGGTGCTATAAAACCTCCTGTAACAAGTGAGTTCCACTTCTCCAGGAACTTCCCTGTGGTTCGTAAGCGTTAAAAACTGCTGGAGGTTGAGAACTTGCTGTTGCAGGTCCTGCCCTACACTTACACAGAAGTGGGTGCTCAGATTTACTGCCAGAGAGAAGTTGTTGCCTCCTGAGCCTGGAACACATCTGCTCAGGAGGCAAAGAGAGTCTGAGCTGCAGCATGATCTGTGGCAGAGCTGCCTTCTCCCAGATTCCTGGGAAGGTCAGAACGTCCTGCTATGTGTTCAGCATCCCTAGGAACACTATTTTGGGCAAGTAGCAGCACTATATGTTTAATAGGATTCCTTGTGTTCCTGAAAAAAAAATATTTTCTTCCTGTCACCTCATGGAGGAGGGTTTGTGCTCCTGAGCTCACCACTGTCTGCTGGAGTATGAACCGAGTCATCACCCTGCCCTACAGGGGCCAAACAGCAGCCGCCATAGAATTAGCACAACATCTAGGGGAGACCAGTTATTTTGCTTTCAGCTGTGCATAAAACTTCCTTCTCTTCTGCTCTCTCATTACCTTGCAATAGGACCATTGCCCAGCACTAGACAACCCTGAGCCAAACTAGCAGGGTACCATCAACCATCCTTGCATACAAATTTTTGACCCCATGAATTTTGGGGAAAATGCTGCCACTCTACCATAGATCTGATTTGTTTTGCCACATTCACATAGTAGTTCTGTAGTTTCCCAGTCTGGGAAAAGGCTCAATGGAACTAATTTCTGTCCTCTCCTCTCCCCCCCACCCCCTTCCCCCTCCTTTTTTTTTTTTTTTTTTCTTTTCTGACTCTTAGATCATGGCAACTAATGGAACAGAGGATGTATTACTGCTGAGGGTTTAAACTCTGACAGGAAAGTGATAAGTGACAATCCTAAGGGCAGATGTGATGCATAACAAGGATGAAGCCCCTGCTAAAAAGCAGGAATTGTATGTGTGAGCAGAGAGGATGATGTTTGGCATTTACTTGACGGGGAGAGCAATTGGGTCACAGAGCTGGTAGTGCTGAGTTCAGCCATTAGTAGCAAACTGGTTGTTTTAACTGGAGGAACATTAGTGCTAATGAAGTATCTGCCTTGAAAACTGGATGCAGTTTTTGAGGATGAAAATCCTAATCATGCACGCTGAAGTGCTGTTTTGGTCTCTCAGCCCCCAAGCCACCTGCATGACTGAAGCCAGCTTGTAAGCAGCGAGGGCTCATGCTCAGGCATTAGGAAGGTCCTTTTCTTCAGCTCTGCGGTGTGGAAGACATGGCAGCCTGAGCCAGAACTGCTCCCTGCATACCAGGGAAAGCAGCATGGGGTTCCCAGCAGTGCCCTCAACAGTGAGTGCCTCCTGCTTGCTCTAGCCAGCAGGCACTGCACAGGAGGACAGGCATCTTCTCCACCTTCCCAGCATGTTCAATTTAAAAGCTCCAGGTTGCCTTGCTTTCCTCCTCCCTACTTCTCTCTTTGCAGTGTTTTTTGTGTGCTTGCTGTCTAAAGTCATACTTAACCCCTCATCCTGCCCACATGCTCTGCTTACAAGGCTTAACTGCTTTTTGTACTTGTAGGTAACACCCTCCTCTATTCTATATGCTTATTGCAGTGGCTGTTCTTGCTTTTGTGAAAATAAGGGATTTGCCTTTAATGTAAAAATAGCTTTATTATTTCCATACGCAAGCAGCAATCAGGACAGGCATATTTCCAGGTCAGCCTGGAGATGGGTTTGGATAGTGAAACCCTCTGTTCCAAAAATGGGCTGGAACCAGCAACAGTTCTTGATGTGCTGAGCAAAGCTAACTGGCATGGAAAGAAGTGGGATCCCTTTTTTGGGTGCACATGCAACATGCTGGTATTCTTCTGCTATGGAGGGGAGCCAAGCACTGACATAATGAGCACTTAATTCTGTTAAGTACTTAGGTTAGTTCTGCAGTTTTCTCAAAACCATGTTCTTGTGGTAATTGTAGGCATGGGTTTTGAATAGAAGATTACAAAGGAAAGTTTCTTAGGGCATAGTCTGTACCTACAAGTGCTTAGAGTATCTAAGTAGAAGGGATGTTTGTAGGAGCAGTCTGTATTATTCCACAAGACTGTGCTCAGTTGAGTACTGAGTGAATAAACAATAAACGTGCAAATCTTGGATAATGCTGATCTGTGCTGTTTAGATAGTCCAGCTGTACTTTGGATTTTGTTCTCTGTGGTAGTTGTCTTGTGAATCTTCTGGCTCATTGCCGTACATTTCTGGATTTATACGAACACAGTATCACAGAATAGTTTGGGTTGGAAGGGACCTTTAAAGGTCATCCAACCCCCCTCCAATGGGCAGGGACATCTTCAACTAGAGCAGGTTCCTCAGAGCCCTGTTCAACCTGACCTTGAATGTTTCCAGGGATGGGGGCATCTACCACCTCTCTGGGCAACCTGTGCCAGTGTTTCACCACCCTCATTGGGAAAAATTTCTTCCGTATATGTAGTCGAAATCTGCCCTCTTTTAGTTTAAAATCATTACCCCTTGTCCTATCGCAACAGGCCCTGCTAAAAAGTCTGTCCCCATCTTTCTTATAAGCCCCCTTCAAGTACTGGAAGGCTGCATAAGGTCTCCCCGAGCCTTCTCTCCTCCAGGCTGAACAAGCCCAACTGTCTCAGCCTGTCCTCACAGGAGAGGTGTTCCATCCCTCTGATCATTTTTGTGGCCCTCCTCTGGACCCGCTCCAGCAGGTCCATGTTCTTTCCTGTGCTGAGGGCTCCAAAGCTGGACACAGTGCTGCAGACGGGGTCTCCCCAGAGCGGAGTAGAGGGGCAGAATCAGCTCCCTTGTCTTGCTGGCTACGCTGCTTTTGATGCAGACCAGGAGACATGATGTGGATCTTTTTAATCTTCGTATTTTGCTAGTTCATATTTTTACTTCCTTCAGGAATATTTTAGAGGTCTCTTTAAGGCTTTTAAAAACTAGTCAGCTTGAATTTTCCCTTTATCTTCACAAAAGTCACTACAGAAGAAGAAAAAAGCACAGAAGAGGAATTACAGGCAGCATTAAAAATGTTCCTCCAGACCAGAAAAGCAGATTTAACATGAATTAAAAACTCAGCTCTGTTTCAGAGTTGCAAAAGCTCTTTTATTCACCAGAGAACTGTTAAAGCTAGTCATTTTTGGCATAGTATTGGTCAGGGAAGCATGACAAAGTGCAGTGGAATGCACTGAGCTGTGATCCAGCTTGTAGTGGTATATGACTTTAGTGTATGGAGCATTGCAGGAAGTGCTGGGGTGGAGAGGCCTTTTATTTCATCAGCTACTGAGTAAGTGTGTTCTCCTTCCTCAGACCCCACCTGCAACAACAGAGGGTCCCTTGGATGCTTGGGTCAGAAGACAAAAGATGAAGAGCCTGCACAATCTGAGTTTCTGGTAGAACTTGGCTCTGTTCTCTGAGCACTGCTGTGCAGATGGTGGTGAGATGAGAAGGCTGGGAAGAGTAGTGTGTTTGGGATTGCAAATCAACTGTGCATATCTAGACTGGGACCATATCCCCAGCCCCAGCATGCTGGAAGATGAATATTCTTGGGCTGAAATTCTGTCCTTATTGAAATCGACAGTAAAATTCCTATTGATTTCATCAGGCCAGAGCTTTGCTGCTTATTTTGAGCAGTAAAAGAGTCCTCCTGTTCCACCAGTACACACACATGCTAAGTTCATTTACTTAGACTTAGGTTTTGGCAGAGATTTTGGCCTTAAATGGAAACCTGTTCAAATCCATTGAATATCGGTAGCATGGATTTGAGATGACACGGACTGTTAAACCCAACTATATGTGATAATTCATAACTGATTGAGATATTCCTGTAATTTGAAGTGTACCTAGTATCTTCCTTTTTTCTTTTTTCTCTCTAAATTATGATATTGGTGTCCTCAAAGTTTTCCAAGCATTTGTAACGATGCTATAAGAAAACATGATGGTACCTTTCCTGGCAGAACAGGATCTTTGGCCTATTACCTGCGTGTTAAAAATTGGGAAAAGCTTGGTAGGCTATGGCTTGTGTTACAGTGTAAATTGCTAACAAGAGTTTTACTGTTCACCTTGGGTTTCACATTTGCATTGCTCCATTACAGCGATAATTATATACAAAGCCACTGTTATATTGGCATTGCAGTAAAGCTGTGTGGTCCAACATCATTGCAAAAAATGGGGTCTCTACCCAGAAGACATTACAGCCTGAACTGATGTTTCTAGGGTAGGGATGTAGGAGAGTTGCAACACAGAGGAGATGAAAGGACAATGATATTTAGTGCTTTTATTGTTCTCACAGATATCTCTGTCATTCTTATTGTCTGCTTACTTAATGCTCTTCAAGAGGAGAGGTTGAGGTTGTATTGAAAATATGGGGAAATGTTCAGAGGAGGAATAAATCTGTGGTCACCTGGTGGGATGTCCCAGCCTGTATGCTTCAGGTGAGAAAGAATGCAGAAGTTGCTTGGCAGATAGATTGCCTAGATGGGAACATTGCAATACTCATTGAAAGCTCATTTGGCATTTAGGATACAGATCCCATTTAAGATGTAGGCTGTCAGATTATTACAGGTTAGGGTACTTCTACTCTAGATTCTTAGCTCTACCCTTTTGCAGAGATGTCCTGAAAGTTGAAAACTGGCTATTTCACTGATATGCAAGAACCATTATAGTCATTCATATAATGGGCTGCATAGGGAACTGCTATGACTATATCATTGAGTTTTTTGCATGGGAGTATTTCATATAGTTCCAACATCTCAGATATTGCATGTTCTGGAACATAGATCCTACAAATTTCAGTTGTGGAAAAAAATTGCCTAAATTCAGGTTTTCACACATACTTCTATACATGTGTATATTTATACACATACTTCTGAGCTTGATTATCATTGGCCTCTGTGGTTAGTCTCTGAAGATGGTTGCAGATACTGAAAAGCTTGATTAAAAAAAATTCAACATAATGTCAACAATTTTAAGAGCTGATAGATGCCTTGGAGAAAAGGAATAGACAGTTGCAGTGCTTGTTGCAGGAAGTGAATGTTGACCTTGGACGCAGAGTGTCTTCTTGAACACTGCTGTTCAGGAATCATTGCATCTGTAATTCTGCATCTCACAGCATTATCCAATGCAGTGTGCACACAGACTGGAGCGCAAGTAAGATGCACACACAGTAGAAGTGAGGAAAGAGTGTTTCTCTGCAACTGTAGAAATTAGGTTGTAGTGAGGTGGGTGTTGGTCTCTTCTCCCAAGTAACTAGCAATAGGATGAGATGAAATGGCCTCAAGTTGCACCAAGGCAGATTTAGATTGGATATTAGGAAAAATTTCTTTACTGAAAGAGTGATCAGGCGTTGGAACAGGCTGCCCAGCGAAGTGGTGAGTCACCATCACTGGAGGTATTCAAAAAACGTGTAGATGTGGCACTTCGGGACATGGTTTGATGGGCCTGGTGGTGTTGGGTTGATGGTTGGACTTGATGATCTTAGAGGTCTTCTCCAACGTTAATGATTCTATGATTCTGTACTCCCAGACAACCTCTCAGAGTTTGCTGGTGTAGTGTGAACTCTATCATCAAAATACAGAGACCATCTATGTATCATTACCATGGAGGCTTAGCTTTGTTTTGGGTTTAGCATGCTCAAAGAATATGAACACAGATCTTCTCATGAACCTTCAGTGCAGTGTGATGCAATGACATCTGTTTAACAGTACTTGGCAACACACACACAGAGGTTAGAAACCAGTAGGAGTACTGTCTCCACCCAATTCTTCTAGGGGAAATTTAGGAACTTGGTACTTGATTGCCTAACTGGACACATATCCTTACCTTTGGCAGCTTTGAAGAACAGGTGCATAGAAACTATATTTTTTTACTTCATCCAGAAACTGAGATGTTCACCAGTGCACTACTGCACATTGTTAAATCTTAGTTTCTGGGATGCTGTATTATGAAGCCTCCCTTCCAGGCCATGTAGTGTTGTGCTTGTTACTGCTAGTGTTATCCCATCAAAGCACTGGCCAGGTTTCTTTCTGCATCGGAAATCCTTGAGAAGAATTTTGCCCAGCATGATTTTTGCTGTAGACCTCACTTTTAAGAATAGTTTTCTCAAGGAAGAAAAGGGATTACTTGTCTCTTACTGGTTTCTTAATATTTTGCATCCTTAAATATAACAGAAGAAACATTGCTGTCTCTGAGTAGCATTCATGCAACTGAGCATGTGCTGTAGCAGTAGTAGTAATAATAATAATAACAATAACAAGAATAATTATTATAACGCCTGAAAAATAATTGCCATTTGTTCTCTTATCAAGTGACATGGGTTGAGAGCATTGGAAAACATCAATCTCCTAAGAGTTTGAGTAAAGGCTTGAAGGAGGCAGGTGAGGAATGTTGATCCATTGCCAGGATTACTGGGAGCTAGTAGGCAAATGTGTCAACACTGAGTGACTTGGTCAAGCGAATGGTTTCTTTATCTGCGTGAGCTTTCTCAAGCTTCCTTCTCAGACTTCAACTGTGGAGGAAGTATGAGGGGAGTCATGTCCTCTGCTCGGCTTTCCTCCCTCTCCTTTGTTTCAGTCTAATCAAGTTCAGACTTCTTTAGAGTTAAAAATACTGTATTTTCCTAAGAAATATAGTTGTTATGGAATAGGTCCAGTATCTTCTAGAGTCAGTATTACAGCATTTTTATTGGCTTGATACAGTGAAATTTTTTTTTTTCTTCCTCCTGTGGTTTAAAATTACTTGTCTAGCATGTTGATTTATAGCCTGTCATGTAAGACTGTTTCCCCTTGGCTATATCTTTTTAAGATGATAAAACGTATTTCTGAAAAAAGTCCTGTTGTTGCCTTGAAATATTAGGTGATAACTGCACAAGTAAGAGAGAGATTAGCTTGTTAAACCTAATATGACACCAACACACGAAATACTGCAATTAAAAACTTTCTTAAGGCAGCATAGAGGAAAAAAAACAAGAAAAACCTTGTGGTCTGAGATATCACAAGCATACTCCATTCACCTGGGAAGTTCCTAGGTTGGTGTGAAGGAAGGAGAGGAGCCTCCAGGAGAGCAGCTTTCAGTGGTGCTGCCAGAGCTGCCCATCTTCCCACTCGTTCCTCCCCGTTTCATTCCGCAAGCTGTGCCAGCACAGTGTTTGTGGAGCTGAGCAGTGACTGATCAGGGAACTGATCCAAGTTAAAAATAACTTTTTGGGGATTGTGGGAGGGACACAAGCACAATTGGGGGGTACAGCAGGGGGCACAGAAAGGAGCAGAGAAGCTGAGAGTGGTGGCAGCTGCCTTGGCTGTCAACCACCGTCAGAGGAAATACTGAGAAAACGCTCAGCCTATGCTCACATGCTTTCCTCCTTCTAGCTGTGCTCCAGAGACAGCCATCTGCTCAGTGCTGTCTCTTCTTACTCCTCCTTTCACCCAGGTCTTACTGCCTCAGCTGAGCTGCTGCTGGAGTTAACACTAGCTCACTTGGGTCAAAATCAGCCGAGTTAGCTTCAACAGTTAAATCATAGGGCTGTGCTAACCCAGCTGTCTGTGGTGGTAAGCATACTGCAGGGTGGTCAGGCAAGAAGGAAGCAGGTGATACCTCGGGCACAGGGAACAGTGACAGGCAGCCAGGGACAAGGTGGGAATAGTTTTCTGCTGGAAGGTAGTATGTGAATACTAAGTTATGAATGCTGAAAGTAAGTGAGATTGTTATTTTTCATGTTGCTGCGGCTGATTTCATTGATGGCTAATGGCAGGTTCATGAGGAGATACTATTGTTAAGGGGATGGCATTGTGGAAGGTCTTGCAAGAGGATTTCTTTTCTTACAACCACCTAAAACACATATCACAGCCTTTGCATGTAAATGGAGTGGAGCAAGAAAGATGCTTCTTCAGTACTGTGTGTCCTGACTATTAAAGTGTGCCACTTGGCTGGCAGCCAACAGAAATAGCATCGAGGTGAACTGAGTAAAGATACTGCTAAGGAAATACCAGATGGAAAAAGGACAATTTAAGAGAGATACTGTGGAAATCTAGAAAGAAATGGGTTTATACTTTCAAAAGGTAACTTCTGAAAAGAACTATGCAATAAAAGCAAAGCCAGATGACTCTCTTTCTTTCAGTTGTTCTGTTCAATATTATCTAATATTTCCCCCCTACTCTTCTATGTTTAACCAGGCTTGGGTGTCTGCTTACAAGGTTCCTCTAGAACATCAGTCAAAGTGTATGTTACCAATTGGCTTTATTTTTTTAAATATTTATTTATTTTTACACTTCTCTGTTCTCACTGAGCACAGAAAAGGCGCAGTCGTGTGAGGCATTACCATGGAGCAGAAGCAGTCTTTCTTCCTGCTCTTGGGCAGTTTTGGGGACCCTGGTGGGCATTTCTCCCTCCCCCTAGTAGCACTTGAGCTGAGGAAGATGCAGCTGCTCTCTTGGGGGAATTGTTTGCCTCTCCGTGGAATCTTGTCCCGGTCAGCTATGTGCTAAGAATGTGAATAATTTTGCTGCGGCTGCTTTACATGTAAAAAGCCTGACCTTAAGATATTTTATCCAGCTGGAGTTTTTTTCTTTATCTTTTTCTTTTTTGCCTCTAGCATTGATAGAGTTGAGAGTTTTATCTTGCAACTGCAGAAAGCTGCAGAGACTAGCAGTTGTATAAAGTGTTTAGTACAAAGGGGTATTTTTGTAGTCTTAAAAATCATTAAGTGGCAGTCAGTGGTGTTTAGCAATTCTTACTTTTGGACCTGCAGTTATACATGTGTATTTGATAGAGTTAATGAAACTAAGCACTGCGTGGAGACTTCTGGAAAATGTCTAATGAGATCCCTAGTGCTGCTGAGTATATTGTATTACAAGGTTGAGCGTATTGATTTTAAAATGTTAAAAGCTGAATGCCTTTTTTATATTTTTTAATGAGAATGTAAAAAAAGAAAGATAGCATTACAATTAATAAATAAAATTCAAAAGTGCTAACACATTTTTTAAAAATAATATTGCATTTAAAAGTTCTACATCTTCCTACTCTTTGAACAATAAATACACCAAGTTGTCTTGCCCAGCATACTTGCATTCTGCAAGTGTGTCTGTGTGTCTGTACTGAAAAATATTAGGAATATCAAGATAAAACCCAGATGTTTCTTCAGTCACGTGAGATGTGCTGCATTGGACTGTGCTGTGAGGCTGAGAGGGAGGTAGCTTTCATTTGTCTCACAATGGAGCTATATTTCTCAGCTTTATTTTTTTTTTCTTTTTGACTATGCATTACTGCTTGATGTCAGTTGGGGTCCCATTGTGGTATAAATTCTCAAAGGAGGGAACAGTTCAATGGTAATGCATTCCAACCAGATACCCTGGAGGTTTTACAGTTCTATTAAGGTACTCCTCAAAGAAAAATTAAGGAGAATAAAACTCTCCTAAACTTCTAAAGGCCATATTGGGAATATGTTTGAACCTTGTTTGGAAAATTATGTTAGTATTTGACGTTGAATATGAATGAGCAACTTAATTTTACTGTCTTTACTTGAATTTTTCTTGCCTTGGAGATGAGGTTTTAAAACAATACTTGAAAGTTCTAGTGGTTTAAAACTAAAAAAAAAACCAATATAAAGTTACGAGAAAAGGAGGGGAGAGTAGTATCATCCTTTAAATGCTAAAGCCTTATGAAATGTAAGAAAACTTCTAATGCCTTACGTAGGCAGCACTTGGTAAAAATGACAGAGGCACTGTTAACAGGGATAGATGCAAAATTCAATTTGTAGAGTTGGGTATGGAGAAGTGCAACAAGCAGTACTAAAGTATTGCAAATTTTCAGCACTATGTGACTTTCTGGGAAACAGCTGACTTCGGCAGCACAAAAAGCTCTTCCAGTTCTCGACATAATTCTTTCCTGTGCTTTGGGGCTTTATTCCTGGACAACAAACCTCATAACTCATCTTGCTGAATCTGAATACCCAGTTTACAAGTCCCTTGTTTGGCTAAGAAATCGTTTGCAAGCTCTATGAATATTTGTAAAAATCCTCTTTTATACATAACTCAATATGTATCTATCTTTATAGTAGGAAGGAGGAGCAATGGGAAGCACTCAGTGTCTCTGGCCACTGAAAATAAATGCTTTGTTACACAAATAGCATTATTGTAAATGTAATGCCAGCCAATTGCATTTTTGGCTAACGCGTGAGCAATAAAATTAGCAAACACATCACTTGCTGCTAATGAAGAGGAATAAGCTCATCATGAAACATTCACTGAACTGCTATTCTATCCAGCTTGATTTACTTGCCCTGATAGAGTAAGAAACTGCTTGAAGCGGGGATGTGGGCGCTAGTAGGAGGGAGTCATGCTATGATTCTGACAGCTCAGTATGTGAAAAGCGGGTCTGGAGGAGAGCACGGATGTCCTGCTGCTCTTGCAGCAAATGTGCCCTGTTTACTAAGAAGTGTAAAAGACTAAGACTGCAAAACATCCCACCTGAGAGAAGGAACCTGAGAGAACCTGATTCCAAGAGATTGCTTAAAAGAATTTATGTAGCGCTTTTTAAATGGCAGCTGGCCTTCGCACAGCAAGGTGTTGCTTTTGCTGGAACTGCCATCTTAATACATTGGTCATTTAAGATATCAGGAGTAGGTTGTTTTTTGGTTTTATTTTTTAAGATTTCCTGCCTTGAGCATAGAGACACTCACTTGGGCCTCCAGAGAATAGAGTAGAAGATGCCATTTTTTATTCATGACAGGATTTAATGCATGAGGATCCCAGTACACAACTGGAAATTAATTTTTCATTTCAGTTGTACATACTGTACATACTGTTCATACTGTACTCCAGTACACTACTGGAGCGCCTTTCTAAAAACAACAGTGCTGTTCTGCAGTGTAGTGCACCTTTTCCTCAAGGTTGGGTCCAATTTTACCTCAGCTTTGAAGATGCCTTCCATGCAAGGCTCTTTACTGTGTTGTATATGTGTTGAGAGTTTGTGAGATTTAAGTGGAATCAATAAATTCCTGAAACCAACCTTCTAAGATTTTTTTTTCCCAGGAATGTATATTGTTTTTCTGCTGGGTGCTGCAGTGTTTATGAATATCTTCAAACTGGCCTTTAATACTTGTATTGGTATTAATGTCAACACTGTTGACCAAGTTCGCATGTTTCATTAGGCTGGGTCAGACAAGGGCAGAAGTGGAGTAAGGAGGAATAAGTTTGGCTGAAGTCTGTCCATTCTCTTGGGTGGGAAAACTTTCTGATTGCATGAAATGAAATGCACAGCACCTCTCCTGCTCTCCTGGTGGTTTCAGTATACCTTACGAAGAAGTAATAGGAAAATGCTTCCTGTTCTTCTTGTCTTTTCAAGCTGAATTCTGTCTTTAAATTGAGTTTCTGGATCCATTATTGCTTTCTGTATGTAAATCATACCAATACAGAGTAGGTTTCAAACCAAATGGTGACTGAGTATTTGAAGATTACAGAATCACAGAATCATTAAGGTTAGAAAAGACCTTTAAGATCATCAAGTCCAGCCGTCAACCCAACACCACCAAGCCCACTAAACCATATCCTGAAGTGCCACGTCTACACGTTTTTTGAACACTTCCAGTGATGGTGACTCCACCACCTCCCTGGACAGCCTGTTCCTATGCTTGACCACTCTCTCTGTAAGGAAATTTTTCCTAATATCCAATGTAATACTCCTCTGGTGCAACTTGAGGCCATTTCCTCTCATCCTATCACTAGTTAGTTGGAAGAAGAGACCAACACCCACCTCACCACAACCTCCTTTCAGGTAGTTGTAGAGAGCGAGAAGGTCTCCCCTCAGCCTCCTCTTCTCCAGACTGAACAACTCCAGTTCCCTCAGCCACTCCTCGTAAGACTTGTTCTCCAGACCCTCACCAGCTTCGTTGCCCTTCTCTGGACACGCTCCAGCACCTCAATGTCCTTCTTGTAGGGAGGGGCCCAAAACTGAACACAGTATTCAAGGTGCGGCCTCACCGGGGCCGAGTACAGGGGTACAATCACTTCCCTACTCCTGCTGGCCACACTATTTCTGATGCAGGCCAGGACGCTGTTGGCCCTCTTGGCCACCTGGGCACACTGCCGGCTCATGTTCAGCCGGCTGTCAACCAGCACCCCCAGGTCCTTTTCCGCCGGGCAGCTCTCCAGCCACTCCTCGCCAAGCCTGTAGCGTTCCATGGGGTTGTTGTGACCGAAGTGCAGGACCCGGCACTTGGCCTTATTAAACCTCATACAGTTGACCTCTGCCTCTTGATCCAGCCTGTCCAAATCCCTCTGCAGAGCCCTCCTACCCTCCAGTAGGTCAACACTCCCACCCAACTTGGTGTCATCTGCAAACTTACTGAGGGAACACTCGATCCCCTCATCCAGATCATCAATAAAGATATTAAACAAGACCAGCCCCAGAACCGAGCCCTGGGGAACACCGCTTGTGACCGGCCACCAGCCGGATTTAACACCATTCACCACAACTCTCTGAGCTTGGCCATCCAGCCAGTTCTTTACCTAGCGAAGAGTACATCTGTCTAAGCCAATTTTTACCCTATTGCCATTACCACTCTTGCCCCATGCGTATCTTCCTCCTAGTTCTAAAGGCTGTAACCCCTGATAGTGTCTTCAAATAGCTTTTAGCAAACCCTGCTACTCAGTGCTGCTGCTGAAAGGATTCGCTGCTCTTTGCATCAGCTCGACTGCTTTACTGTTAGGTTAAAGGAAGTAGGTGACAGGGAGCTGGGAGGTGTTGCATACAAAACTTTAGCAACTTGAATCAAAACACAGAGGCTTGGTAACAAGTCCACTGGCTTGGACTTCTGTGCCCTGTGCAAAGGATTTGATTTGGAGTACCAGATGAGAAACTGTTGTTCTTTGAGTCACGGTTGTAAGGCTCAGAGTTGGCCCAGTGTTGGGCTTGGTGTGAAAAGGGTATGGCATGTTTGCTAACACCTCTAGTTATTAAAAAATATGAACAGGTACGTGGAGGACGTTTTCAGTGACCATTACAGGAAGGTGATGGTGCTTCTTGGGTTAGGACAACTCATTTGCTTAAACTTGAATTTATTTTCTAATTGCCCTCTGTTTCCTTTTCTTCAGAATTCAAAAGCTATTGCAGGATGTTATGTTACCTTTGTAATATTAAAAGTATTCATAAATAGTGCCGTGGCTTGGCTTGGCTTGGCTTGACTTGTGGGAACAGGAGAAACTTTTAAGCCTCACTTGGTTAATAATGCAAGGCTTGTGGCTAAGGCACTGTGTGACAGAGTGCAGGTCACCACAGTGGCTGCCAGTCAGGAGCAACAGGAGTGAGCTGGACCTGAGGCTGAATCTGCTGTGGAGCGTGTCCAGAGAGTGGGAAGTTCCCTGTTCCTGTCTCCAGAGTGAGGGGATTTCAGGGAAGTAAAGTAGCACCTTTGGAAAGGAGCTATATACACACTTGATGTGTGTGTGTGTGCATTCACACATGCATGAAGTAAGCAAAGCTCTTCCATACTGCTGTGTAACAAAAACCTGCCAATGCAGTAATTTATAAATGTTGTTTATATAACATGGTTTGGCCTCAGCATAAGATTTCTGTATTAGCACATAATAGTGCTGCTGGTTTGAGTTCCGTCTGCTCCAGTGGGAAGATTAGGAGAGATTTGTACAACTTTCTGTCTGTTGATGCACCCGCCATGGGTCATTTGGTTAGACTGAACTCTGAATAGTTTAAATAGCTCTCCAATGAGCAGACTTAGATTAATGAGATACAGTTACAGCTGTATATACAATTGTTTGTTCTGTTTTAAATTAGAAGTCCTTTTCAGAATAGGATTCTTCCCTTGTGTTAGTGCAGGGCTCAGCGCAGTGCAGAAGGCTTTGGGTGCCCTCACAGTGGAAGGGATTTTGTACAGCTAGGAGATACCTCGAGCAGTGAAGATGTACAGATACGCACTTGCCCCTCTCCTTTATTTTAGCGTTAATGCAAACCTGGCCTGTGAATTGTGGTATATAGATAGTCCTGTAGTACTACAGTGTTCAAAACTGAATGCTCTGTGTGCTCACTCCTTACACCTCTGTTCTGATATGGGATCTGAAGCAAAGTGTGTGTTTTCCAGAATGGGGACTTTCTGTACTTGGGGAGATATTACTGCTGCCTATTACTATGGCCAAGTTTGGTTGCTAAATCAGGAGCCTGTGTGCCCTTGAAAGTTGGGGGAAAGAGTGAGTGCCTTCAGAAAGGGGTGCTAGAGCCTCTGAGGTAGGCAGCAAGTCACCACGTATTTTGGGTGCTAACAGTGTCACGCTCTCCACCAAATATCTAATGAAACTAGGCTTCTACCACCAGCTCTTCAGCCACAGATGTGCTTTTTCCAAGGCCAGGGGTGACAGGGAGAACAGGCTCTTTGTCACTGCCCCTCAGGTCTATCTGTTAAGCTGTCTCTGTGGTGGGGGTCTCTGCACTCTGCTCCCCTTCCTCTCATGCCTGTGTCCTGGTTGGGACAGAGCAGCTTAGCTCTGTTCTTGCTTCCCGGGTGGCTTGGAAGAAAGAAAAAAAAAAAAAAGTATTAATGATGGCTTTTGATTATTCTCACTCCCTTTCCATTATTGTTGTTAATGCTGTGGCCACTCTTCCCTTGCCTGTTTGTAATTGTTCTTTCATGACGCTTCAGCTTCATGCAGCATGCAGGTTTTTTGACTGGGGCAGGAGCTCTTCCAGTTTCCTGCAGGCTTTCCCTTTCCAAATCCCTTCCAGAGTACCTGATGTGCTTTCAGAAATGCTATAATAAATGTGTGTGTGTGTATATATAATGAAATTACTTGTCTTTTCTGACTGGTGACACAAATAAGAGCCTTATTTCTTCATGAAAGAAGGTGTCTTGTCTTTTTTTAATACCTTTAATACCTTTAGGTATTAAAAAAGGGCTTGCAAGGCTTACTTGAAATTAGATTAATTTCAACAAAATCACATATACAGACATGCACACATTATGTAATATCTACATGCACGTCTGTACGTACACACGCATACTCTCTGGGACATCATCAGGGGTTTGCCTGATGAAACGTTCTGATTGGATTTGCAAATTGACATTGAAGTGCACGTGTGTTTGTTCTTTAAACAGATTGCATCTCTTGAATAGTTCAGCAGAGCTTCTTGAAGTGTTTACATACATGCTCTTTGTCTGGAGATGCCTTGTTATAAATACTCCCTTCATTTTACAAGCATTTGTTTGGAAGTATGTTGAACAGCCATGCTTGGTTTATTTCCAAATGTCTTAACTTTGGGACCTTGGATTGGCTTATAGCCTGAAGTTTCTATCTCTCCTTTTCATGCAAAGAGCCATATTTGAACAACTCGTGGAACACAAGGACTATAATGTAAAATGGTAAGTGTCCTCCTTGAATCACCCGTGGCCAAACACAGTGTGTCTTACAAGGAGCTGCGATGCAGAAAGGTACTATATGAGTTCAGTTAAAATTAAAAAAAAATCAAAAAAGAAGTTATATGCTGATACTTGATACAAATTGCATAGTGTTAAAAAAGTATTTTGATGTAACTGGTGCCTTTTGAGACACCTGCGTGTCACATTTCCAGTTACTGTTCTCAACTCTTGTTTTTTTCTCTCTTACCCTTTCCAAGTTGGTAAAGGTGTTACAGTGGCTGTTCTTTATAAGTACCCTTCTACTAAGTCTACAGACTATTTTCTCTTGGAGGAACTTAAATAGCGTTGATTAGTCATGAGCTTAAGGAGAAGCAGCTGGGGAAAAAACACTAGAGAAGTGTCATGATGACCCTTTCATTTTTATTTTTTTGCGATACTTGTGAAAGAACTTTGTATTAACTCTAGAGCTGGTAAAATACAAAAGCTAACGTGATAAATTTCAAATGTTGGTTTCATTTGTCTAGTTCATTTGTTTGTTTTTAAATCACCCAGAGCAGTTTTAAATCTGAAAAGATACTGGAAATCTTTTGAACAGGTATAATCTTGATGATCAAAAGATGCTTCTCAATCACTAGTTACTTATGTTTTATTTTGTCGCATTCCTTCCATAGCTACAGGAAACATGCCTTGTCCTGTGGCTTAGAGGATTAAGGTAATCTTATTTCAGCACTGGTTTGTGGTGGTAGCAATATGAGGGTTTCTATCCTGGGACGCAGGAGAATTGACACTTTAGCCCTCCAACATCTTTTTGTCTCCTACTGCAAGTTGAATATTTTGTGCTGGACTTAATTAGCTTACTTTTATTTAATAATAAGTTGTCATACTGTCATAAACACAACAGCAACAGGATCCCACTGTACTGGATGCTGCGCAAACACAGAATAGTAAAGACACCTACCCCCCGTAGGTGACTGTCTAAATCAAGACTAAAAGAATTCTTAAGGCAAGCAGAATGAGTGGTGGCATAGCAGTGAATGTCATGTTAGTTTTATTTTTATTTGTTTTTCTTCTGATGCAATACTAGAGCATTGTATCATTTCCAAAATCCTCCCTCTATCTTTTTGCATACTTCCTTTGTTAGTTCTTCAAATAGCCCTTGGAAGTGTTATATAAAAACCTTCTGGTTAAAGTTGTTCCTTACCTGTAATTCCCCATTCCTAATTTACAGTTCAGTTATTTTTTTCATGTCGGTGTGATTTAACTTAGTGAGTCTTACATTTCATCATCTATCCATATTTTTTCTGTACCATATTCTTTCTCAACTTTATTTACTACAGGGTGTCCCTTCTGCATACTTTTTCCATTACTAAGTCTGGTATTAAAAAAAAAGGAAGCACTCTCACAACATGAAGTGGGAACGCACAGTCAGTGCAAAGCAGGGCTGGAGCATACGAACAAAATAATGGATGACCTTAATGGCCAGAGTGCTACTGGAACTGAAAATAAACTCAGGAACAAAACGGGTAGAAATGCTGCAAGCAAGCACTAAAGGCTGGGGTTAAAGCTAAAAACCCAAACTTCCTCTGCTGAAGTCAACAAAGAAAAGGAATTACTTTATCACAAGGATAACATTTCCACCACTGCTTGCATGTCATCAAGAATGGTGTGTGCAGCTCGTATCAAAACCATGTCCCAGTTTGATCTTTCTTGTTCTTGTTTAACATCTTTTTCGGTGACATGTACAGTGGGATCGAGTGCACCCTCAGCAAGTTTTCAGATGATACCAAGCTGAGTGGTGCAGTGGACACACTGGAGGGAAGGGATGCCATCCAGAGGGACCTTGATAGGCTTGAGAGGTGGGCCTGTGTGAACCTCATGAAGTTCAACGAGGCCATGTTGCAAGGTCCTGCACATGGGTCAGGGCAATACCAAGCACAAATAGAGGCTGGGGGATGAAGGGATTGCTAGCAGCCCTGCCGAGAAGGGCTTGGCGGTGTGGGTTGATGAGCTCAACATGACCCGGCAGTGTGCACTTGCAGCCCAGAAGGCCAACCATATTGTAGGCTGCATCCAAAGCAGTGTGGCTGGCAGGTCGAGGGAGGTGATTCTGCCCCTCTACTCCGCTCTGGGGAGACTCCACTTGCAGCACTGCGTCCAGCTCTGGAGCCCTCAGCACAGAAAAGATATGGACCTGCTGGACTGCATCCAGAGGAGGGCCACAAAAATGGTCAGAGGGATGGAACAGCTCTCCTGTGAGGACAGGCTGAGACAGTTGGGCTTGTTCAGCCTGCAGAAGAGAAGGCTCTGGGGGAGACCTTATGCAGCCTTCCAGTACTTGAAGAGGGCTTAGAAGAAAGACGGGAACAGACTGTTTTGCAGGGCCTGTTGCGATAAGACAAGGGGTAACAGTTTTAAACTGAAAGAGGGTGGATTTAGACAGGATATACGGAAGAAATTTTTCCCAGTGAGGGTGGTGAACCACTGGCACAGGTTGCCCAGAGAGGTGGTAGATGCCCCATCCCTGGAAACATTCAAGGTCAGGTTGAACAGGGCTCTGAGGAACCTGCTCTAGTTGAAGATGTCCCTGCTCCTTGCAGGGAGATTGGACTAGATGACCTGTAAAGGTCCCTTCCAACCCAAACCATTCTATGATTCTGTGATAGATGGGCTACTACAGCAATAAAGAAAATGAATAGCCCGTTGTACAAGAGAAAACTAAAAGAATGTGGTTTGTTTAGCCCAGGAGGCCAAGCTGCAAGCATCCTTCAGGATGAAGGGGGTTTACTCTCTGTAGATAACAGCAGAGCTTCTGAAGTTAAAAGATAATCAAAACTAAAGGCAGAGGGAGTAAATTGACCCTGCGTAATATAGGCTGAAAGTAAGAGGGAGGTTTATCGCCACCAATGCATTATAGCTTTGAGGGAGCTTTGTAACAGAGGCAGTGGGCGCAAAAAAGTCTTACCTAGCCTTGGGGCAGATCTCCATTACTTTCAGAATGGGTTACGTGGTGTATGAATGGACTAAGTGATCCTGCAGCAAACAAGTGGGCGCTCAGTAGGCCTCTGCCAGTGCTGATTTCCTCCTGATTTTTGATACACTAAAATTGAAAAGCGCTAATGTTTCTCAGGGTAGCTTAATTATGTGGCTAGAATATTGTAATCAGGATTATAGGTAGGCATGGGAATTTGTGGGCAAAATTTAGCCCCTGTTAGCAACCTGAAAATGGGTAAAACAAAAGTAGAGTACAAAATTGGATGAAGCGTCCAACTAGAGAATAATTACACATAGAGAATATTACAAAATAAGGTTCTCTGTTCTGTGGGGCTGTAGGAATCCTGACAGAGCATGTTGTACACATTGTTTCCTGCATTTCTTAGGTTTTGCATGTTTAAAATCATGAATGAAAATTCCTACAATGGTGGGCTATCACAGAAAGCTTCGTAATCAATTCTGGATCATCTCTTCTGGCAAGAGCTTTAGTTTTTTCCCCTTCCGCAGAGAACCTGTATCTGTTTCCTGCATCTGTTGCCCATCCTTCTTTGTGAATGGAAAGCAAGTAATTAATTTTTGTTACTGTTAGCAATTAATTACCCTTGCCAAATCTTGGAGGACCTATTGTCTCCTTCAGACACAATGTTCTTGGGAAAAAGTCTTACTTATTGTAACCTCTTGTGCAATCTTCACTTGGATGATAAATACATCTTGGCAACGAGAGCTTTCTGAATGAAAAATGTTGCTGGACAACCCTGTAGTACAGCAAGAACGCGAGCCTCTGCCAGTGCTGGTGGAGTACAGCCAGGCGGGAGGGTAAAATGGGGAAAGCCTTTCACATTGCTTACAGAGCACAGAAAGAGATGAAGTCTGTATATACACACATCCAGATATCTGTTTACCATCAAACAAGGATTTTCCCTGTTGAGCATCTGAGCTCAAAGGTGGCCTTCCTTCTAGCAAAATCTTGAAATCTCTTGGAAAGCTGCCTTCTTACCAGCAGAAATAATGGAGAGCATGTTGACCATGCATCTGTCTGGTTTGGGTAGCCCACTGTAGGAACTACCTGGGAAACACCCCCTTCCCCATTTTTCTCTATGAACCCACAAACTTGGGATCCTGCAGAGTTGCCTCAATCTGCTTTGTTGTTCGTGGCCTGACTTTGGTTTTCCATTAGATCTGTCCAGAACCACAGCTGACCACTGAAACCTCATTTTAATATTGCAGCTGTAGCATTAATTACAAAATTATTAGCTTTAATTGTAAAAGCAAATTTTCCTCTTGTAGCTTTTCACCTTTACTTTTACTGGTTTAATTTTTCAACAGCTAGTGATGCGTGGAAGCAAAAAGGTGCATAAAAGCCCTGCACGGAGAGATGTTTGAATCCTCGGAAGGGAATACACAGAATGCGAAGAATGAGTTGAGGCCGGGACTGCTCTGTTCCCTTGTGGTTTCTGTGCGCGCTGCCAGTGGCTTGTGTTTCTCCTTGCAGCCTGACAGCTGGCTGTGGGGTTAGTAGAACGCAGCCAGCGGCCAGGTTTCTCAAACCATACTGCGGCTGACAGCGTTTGGCCGGGTGAAAGGGAAACGCTCCAAAGCAGAGGGCCTGATGCAGTGTACTTTGCAGTTAATGGAAATCGTTGTTGACCTCAGTGGGAGCTGGATTTGATCCTGTGCCTACTTGAATGTTTTGGCGTTGGATACAGCTCCGAATGCGATTTTTTTTCATGTGTCATTTCTGGTCTGTTTTTTCCTTCTTTTTCTAAAACATACTTACCTTAAAGTGGCATATACTCAAGACAGCTCTATCTGTGTCAGTGTAGCTGTGCACTCGTATCTTTGCTCAGTGTCTGTCCTCTTGTTTCGTCAGCCCTTCTACTGTCTACAGTATCAGTTTGCAAGATTTTGGCATTGATATCTTTCCTTCCTCTTGAGCTATTCTGCTGGTTCTCAAACGCCTTCCATCTCACCTAAGCCTGTGCTCTCCAACAAGAGTAATTACTGACACTGCTTAATCCATCTTCTGCCCTTCTTCCCATCCTTCAGAACAGGTCTTACCTTGATTTCCAGCAAATGCAGCCGGGGGCTCTGGCCCCTGCCACCAGCAGAGAGCCAGCTTCCCCTGCAGCAGGCTCCTGGAGGCCAGCCCTTCGCTGCCTTGTCCCAGCCACGCTCCCTCGCTCAACAGAGCTCATCACTGTTGCGCATAGGGAGGAGAGGGCCACCATGCCCCATTAGCCAGCTCACCCTCTGTGAGCCTCAGCCATGCATCAGCTTGTCCCCCATCCCTACTGAAAAGGTGCTGCAATGAGCAGAGCCCTCTTCATGTGGCTGCCAGAGAGGAGAGAGCTGTGGGCATGGAGGATGGAGGTGGGAAAAACAATGCAGAGGAGGCCAAAAGCCAGCTATAACAGTACCGGAGCTTCTTGTTGCCCTCCACTCTCCTGGAGTATCACATGCCCCCAGAGGGCTTTGTCTGCTGCGTGGAGAATTTTATGTGATCTGCATCTGAGAAAAACACTTTCCTTTTGTATGTGGAATGTTGAATTTTTGTTGGTCACTCTCCATTTGCTTGGAGATGATGTGAGGCTTTTGAGAACCAGCATCAGAAAACTGGGGTTATTAGTGTCTCGTGATTAGCTACAGGGGAAAGGGCCAAAGCTATGGGATGGTGTACAGGGGAATCGCAGGTGTTCTTTTGAACCACAAAAAAACTTACTTCATTTTTTCCAGCAGTAATGTAAAATGCTAAGCAAACAGGGTATGTAATGAGGAAACCCTTTGAAGGGTGGGAGCTGACCTAATGAAAGATGAGAGATGGTGAGCTGGAGCACAGGGCGGCTGCTGCACTGTGGGCTTGCGGGGGTGAGATTGCCAGTGACACATCTGCCGGTCCCAAGCTGTTGCTGGCCCTGGTAGGTTATTCTACAGTCCATAGTGAATGTTGGACTTTACCCTTCCCATTATCCCCACTAAAGTTTAAATATGAATCCTCTAACATACCTGCTGAAGGTAGAACATGCAGCTCTGAGTGGACCAGTGTCATCTTTACTCTGCTTTTCTGACATAGGCAAAAGAGGAGAACGGTAGTGCCACAGTATGGGGAGGACAGGGGGGAAAAGGATTGTTTTCAGAGTTTATATCACTATGCTGGTGATAAAAGCCTAACCTATTATACCCTCTTTGAATTGTATACAGCCAACACAGCTAAGAGAGTGAGAAATTGATTATATGGGCTGTTTTATTAATCATTGAGATAATTGTTTACCAAGAATTTATTCTCTTGGTACTCCATTGCAGACAAAACCAAAAAAAATCCCAACATCCAAGCCAGCCCAAATGTGTGTATGGAGCACATTTGACTTAGGAAACTTTAAGACTTGTGATCTAAGGCTAGATCCAGCTGGTGTAAATGGGCAGAGTGTGTTAGCAGCCATGTGGAACAGGGCTGTAAAGCCCAGAGTCCCTGGATGATGAGAATGCTGAGCGCTAGGATGTGAATTTGTTAATACTTTAGAAATGTATCCAGAAGAAGAAAAAAGAAAGAGAGGAAAAAAACATTGTGGGAAATTCTTTCCTTCATACATAATAGTTCTCTGTTGATTTAAAATTGCCCTTAGTAATGTGTTGATGCCAGTGAAATATTTCAGCTATAGGAAATGTGAAACCAACTACTGCCTTTCTATGAATTATAAGTCATAAATTGCATGAAAAATATTCAAACTTGCTATAGCTATTCCCCAAGCAGAACCTCTGAGTAATGGAGAAAATGCTGCCATTTTGGGGGGAGTAGGAGGGGACTGAGCTAAGCGAAGCAAAATGCCAAGTGCCAGCGTGTGGCTCTGTGCTAAGTGTGAAATAGTGAATTAGGAACATCATCTGAGTGTTCCTCCCTTGCTAAGTAAACCATTAGCAAGTATGTTCAGTCAAGCAAAGTTGCTTTTTGCTCCAGATGATACGGGAAAGGGGCATACGTGCTGCGGCTACCTGGCTGTTAGCCAGCGCGCAGAACTGCCCCGTGGGAGAGCGGTGTGCTTGTGCCAACCCAGCCATCACATCTGCAGTCGGTGAGCCAGTCCAAGAAGGCACAAACTCTATCTGATTCAGCGCTCAGTGGGCAGGTTGCGATGACAGAATTCCCTTAAAAAATGGCAGTAAAGTGGCAAGATAATAGGATACTGACATTTGCAGGCAAGTCCTTGGTGGTGACATTAATTTCATCCAACTTTAGACATCTAAAAGCTATAAGTCCAGTTCAAATTAGTCCTCTACTCTTCTGTCACCAAAGGTTAGTTTATCTCCTGTTATATCTTTTCTATGAATTGCCTTTTGGAGGTGAGTATAGAAAGGACCTCAGCAACTACTGTTGACTAAGTATCTAACTTTTTGTTGGGTAAAGTTCAGTGAGTTGAATTCAACATTAAAGCTCTGGATTTCAGTTTCTTAATCATTTCAGAAAAGACTATGTAGCCTTGTGAGGATTTGTGAATTTTACTTTGCAACCAGAGGCTAGAGTCATTGTTGAAAAGTATTCTATATACCTGAGCTGTAAGTAAAAGTATGCACAAACTACAGGAGAGTGTGACTTGCTGTTGTGTAGTTTAGAGTAGTTTAACTACAATATTCATATTTGCCCCAGTTTTAGTTTTCAGGTTGTGTGTCTGGCAGCAGCATTAACTTCTGAGTGATGGATGTGTGCCCAATAAAATACAGCTAAAAAGACTAATAATGTGAAATGGCAGTTCGGTGTGCCTAATCATTTTCCAAACAGATAGTGAATGATGCCCCAGCTGTACTGAAAACAGCAGTCTGTCTTTCCCATTGACTCTAGTTGGGCCAGGATTTGCTCAGCAGAAATCAGCTCCTGCCTAATTAGTTTCTTGTGGCATCTTGTGAAAACTTAAAGCTTTTACTGTGTTCAGGTGTGACTAAGAAACATGCTCTCAAATATCAAAAGCTAATTATTTCGTTCTATTCCATCCTATGTCAAGCTATGCTGCCTTTCCAGATCTGACTCAAAGTTTATTTTAAGGAATCTTAAAGTACACATTTCTGTTTGATGCTTCTTTAATTGGCAGAGTCCAGGTAGGTTGTGGTTTTTTGTTATTTTCTTCTTTTAATTTTTGAGTTGTATAAGGCATGCAAATGTTTTCAAAATACGAGTCCATTTGGCTTCAGGCAGCTGTGATCTGGTGTGAATTATAAAATGCTTCTATAAATGTAAGAATGCTTTCTGCTTTCTAGCCTGCAGTACAGTGCTTGGGTTTTGTCTCAATATGATTCAATTCTTGTTTGCTTTATACAGGAGATGGCTGTCCGAGCACTGAAGCAGACGGGTAGCAGAAGTATTGAAGCAGCTCTGGAGTATATCAGTAAGATGAGCTACTTGGATCCTAGAAATGAACAGATAGTACGTGTAATTAAGCAGACCTCACCAGGTAAGCATGAACTTTTAAAAAAATTGTGTTTACTTTCTTGCAATAAGCTATTTTTTGAAAGTACGGTCGTTGCAGGTGAGAAGTAGTGACATGGCAGTTTCAATAGTACTCTTGTAGGGGACATGAACACGGCCCTGCAAAGTGAGCTGGGCTGGAAGCTGAACACAACTAGTGCTTTGCAAGAGCACATTCGTAGTCCACCTTCTTAAACACAAAGCTATTTATCCTTCAGTGCAAATCACCTCAATCATCTCAAGTTTACCACAAAGTAAAAGCTTGCACATAATTGCCATGGAGTTGTGAGATAGCTCTCTTCCTAAGAATTCACTCATGTTAACATCCTTGTAAGTACACTGCAGAAAGAGCTTGGGCCAGGATAACAGCTTTTCCACTCATCCCTGCTAGTCTGCTTCAGCTCTGTTTCATGTAAATTAGCAAATGTGAGGATTTGGGCCCTGCATATGCCTCAGCAGCTAACACCAGACCACAGCTGACAAAAGGCCTTGCAAGAGTTGTTTCCATTCAGATATTAGCACTTACAGCACTGCAGAATGCATTTGATCTGTGATCAGGATAGGCTCTGATTTGGATAGTTTGTTAGTTTTGTTTTCTTTCAGTTTCAAAAACTGGCCAAGCAGACAAATAACCCTCCTCTGACTGGCTGAACCTGTGTAATCACACAGTGTTACATGCTGCAGAGGGGTTAGTGGGCGAAGGGTTGAGCAGATTGGAGAGCCATTGTGAGGGGCCTATTTTGTTGGACAAGGAACTTCTCTTGTGTCAGTGGCAAAATTGAAAATCTGTGTTAGGAAGGGTGTTAGATCTGGGGTAGTTGATAGAGAGGCATGTCCAGAGATAAGGAAAGCTGAGGAAGAGAAAGCCCATGCAGTTTACAAAGAGAAATCCCTAGGCAGGAAGGAGGTCTTCAGTAAAGCCACTTCTTTCCTGTGGGTAGCCACATAGAGGGAAGGTGGAAAAGGGAAAGGACCTCATTTTCCAGGTGGTCACTCTCAGGAATGGTTCTTCAGATGTGTTAAAAAAGGGTGCATAGTTCTGCCCTTTCTATCAGTCTTAGACTTCCTGTTTTATTATTTGGGTAAATTCTGGAAAACCCTAAGAAAATAGTTCGTGGAATGTTACCCTGCAGGATGACCACCTGACAGACAAAGTAGTACTGGTCAGTTTGCTATTTGGAGAGCTCAGTCCTAATACATGCACAAATGTGGCCTCAACTGAGCCTTAAGCAGGATTTTAAATAACTTTGACAGAATTACTGAACTGTTTTTTGCTTTATATTAAAAAGGTTGTATTCCTTAAAGTGAAAGAACACACCAGTTGTAAAAAAGCATACATTTCCTCTGAAAGGGTTACAAAATCTTTCCAGGCTACCATTTTAATTACTCAGTTGTCTTTCATTTTCATTTAGTTTTGCTTGCTTAACATTCCATTGCATGCAGCTGTTTTGAATACTTAACCTTTTAAGCTGAAGATCCGCCTTTACTTTTAGGGTACACAGAATGCAAAACTTAAATTGATGCTTGCCTGCCTGAGGTGCCACAAAATCATACTCATTTGTTTGGTATGGTATTGTTTGTGCTAGGATAGCACAGATCTCCTCTAGCTGATTAGGAAGCATGTAATGCTACTTGGGAGCTTTTCATTTGCAGTTTGAGAATTTCCATCTTCTGTTTTTTGAGTTCCATATGTATGGAAATAGATTTTCAAATTAATAATTTTTGTCTTGCTTTAACTTCAGTAGTAAAGCTAACAAGAGCTTCAGCATACTGGCAAGACTCCACTAAAACTTAGCAGATACTGCTGTGGGAGAGAGCGCTATGTATAAAAACAGATGATCCCATGAGTATAGTTGATCAATCTTAAGAATACACTCTGATCTAAAACTTTCACAGGCAAGAGACAGTCATAACAGTTACTGTGTTGGATAGGAATGTGTGAAAAAAAAAAAAAAAAAATCTGCAACTACCACGTTTGGTATCTTCACAAATCCAAATATTCCTCTGTCAGACCAGAACAGACTTACTGCCATAGAAATCTAGGAGGTGGATGTCATATCTCTCTTCACATCAGCAAGATTCCTTGTACAACTGAAGTATGTGTCCCAAAGGAGGACAATTATTGCAGCTACTTTCCTTCATGGTCTCTGATAGGGAAAAAGAAAATCAGTTTATCCCAGAGGCTCAGCCTGAATCCTACTGACAGAGATAACAATTGGGTCTTATGGCTGCCTCCCACCTCCAGGCCACAGTAGCCACTTCCTAGGATGCTTTGGATTGCAACAGCCTCATCAGTGCATCTCACTGTGTCCCAAGAGATGAGCTATCAGGGAATGCTGTTATAAGTACAACCTCAGTAAACATGGCCTTGTGTTATCATAGGAAAAGGAGTTGCCGATTATAGATTTCACTTTAAGGGGCTGATTATTTGTCCAGATTGATTCAATTTCAAAACATTGCATTGTTTATGAAAGTGTAATTTAGTATGGGGGCAGCCTCTTCAGTGTGGAGAGATAGTGCATGGACCTGTCTTAATAACATGTACGTCCTTATGTGACTGTGTAGAGCAGGGCTTGTGTGTATCATAGAATCATACAAGAGTTTGGGTTGGAAAGGACCTTTAAAGGTCACCTAGTCCACCCCCCTGCAATGAGCAGGGACATCTTCAACTAGGTCAGGTTGCTCAGAGCCCCAGCCAACCTGACCTTGAATGTTTCCAGGGATGGGGTGTCTATCACCTCTCTGGGCAACCTGTGCCAGTGGTTCATCACCCTCATTGGGAAAAATTTCTTCCGTATATCCTGTCTAAATCTCTTTCAGTTTAAAACTGTTACCCCTTGTCTTATCGCAACAGGCCCTGCGAAACAGTCTGCCCCCATCTTTCTTCTAAGCCCTCTTCAAGTACTGGAAGACTGCATAAGGTCTCCCCCAGAGCCTTCTCTTCTGCAGGCTGAACAAGCCCAACTGTCTCAGCCTGTCCTCACAGGAGAGCTGTTCCATCCCTCTGACCATTTTTGTGGCCCTCCTCTGGATGCAGTCCAGCAGGTCCATATCTTTTCTGTGCTGAGGGCTCCAGAGCTGGACGCAGTACTGCAAGTGGAGTCTCCCCAGAGCGGAGTAGAGGGGCAAAATCACCTCCCTCAACCTCCTGACCACACTGCTTTGGATGCAGCCTACAATATGGTTGGCCTTCTGGGCTGCAAGTGCACACTGCCGGGTCATGTTGAGCTTCTCATCAACCAACACCCCGAGTTCTTCTCCTCTGAGATGTCAATGCACCACTCAGCTTGGCGTCGTCTGCGGACTTGCCAAGAGTGCCCTCAATCCCACTGTCTATGTCATTGATGAAGATACTAAACAGTCCTGGTCCCAACACAGACTCCTGACGGGCACCACTCGTCACCACCACCGATCTCCATCTGGACGTTGAGCTGTTGACCACTGCCCTCTGGATGTGACCATCCAACCAATTTCTCATCCACCCAACAGTCCACCCATCATATCCATATCTCTCCAATTTAGAGAGAAGGATGTTGTTGGGGGACCATGTCAAAGGCCTTACAGAAGTCCAGATAGATGAAATCGATAGCTCTTCCCTTGTCCACTGATGTGGTCACTCCATCCTAGAAGGCTGCTAGGTTGGTCGGACAGGACTTGTCTTTGGTGAAGCCATGCTGGCTGTCTCGAATCACCTCCCTGTCCTCCATGTGCCTTAGCATAGCTTCTGCAGATGAGGAGTCAATGTGCTGCATCTGGCCCAGATGGGCTCTGCTGTAATACAGATAATTGGGAAAGCTTGCAATCCAATGCTCAAGCCTGTTAGCGCAATATGACTATTCTTGTGGACCTTGTGAAGTCAGGATTTTAAAAGGAAATTGTTCAGGCATATACAGGTGAAGTCCTGTGATTTGTGAAAACTAAAGAACCAGAGGGGGAACAAAAGAGCAAGTGACAGCACAGTCTCCCCTTGTCTTTTTAGCATAGCCAGTGCTTTATACACCTGCAATTTGTCCTCAGATCAAAGAACTGATGAAAAGTGCCATTGATACTTGCAGCGTAGGAATGCTGCTATCTTGTCTCTGCACATTCTTCAAGCTAAGATTAACATGTTGACACCCTGAAAGGTTTGCCTTCCAAACAGGTGGAAGATTGAGTAATATGAGGGGATACTCTGTCTCCAGCACGTAGGAAGGAATACAGAACAAACTGCGTGATGCCTTTGTTGCAAATGAAGGAGAGGGAAACAAGGATTTTTGAGGAGAACGATGGAACAGAGAGATGTAAACAAATCCCCAGCATGAGCAGTGAGCTCACTGTACAGAAGATGTGGACTATGGGATGACTTAGTAGCTTATAGTAATGTTGACTTTTAAGTTGTGTTGACAGTGCTTCCGGGAGCTTTTTTTCTCATGTTGGTGCTGTACTTAACTCCCTGCTCTGTAGCTTCCTCCTATCTGTGAATAATGACTGGTAATACTGGTCCAGCTTTAAAAACCAGGCTGTAATGTAATATGATGATTTCATAGTTAAGGAATTTGTGCTTCTATTTTCATGATTTGGTAGAACTCCCTGATGATTCCTGGCATGAGCAGTGTTGTGGGCCAGTAGCTTGTTATCAGTAGTAATACTTGGCACCTATAACTTTAAATGTTCAGAGTGCTTAATTTAGATTTTGGAAGGTGTTTTTATAACACATACTCCCTACGCAGTGTGTGTGTGTGCATGTGTGTGTATGTCTGTATGTATAGATGGATGAGTAATGCAAAGTAATTGGTTCATCTGAATTGTTTCCTAACATTCTTTTGTGTTCTTTTTATAAAGGAAAGGGTATTGTGCCAAATAATGTAACCCGCAGGCCAAGCTTCGAAGGATCAAACGAATCTTTTCCGTCCTACCATCAGATCAGTAATGCAGCCTATGAAGGGACAAGTTTTGGAGCAGAAGGTGCAAATATGCTTACTGAAGTTCCAAGGCCATACATGGACTATTTAATCTCTGCTTCACAGTCTACAGCTATGAATGCTCCTGTACAGCGGCCCTCTGGAGTAGGCACTCACAGCACACCCACAAGCCATCAGCAGAAAACATACCCTGCAAATATCGAATCTTCTGTGATTAATTATCCAGTGGCTAATCACAGCAGTCAAGCTTTGCAGCTGCAGGCATCCCATGGCTCCAACAGCCAACATTACAGTAGGCAGCACATGATGGTACAGGGGGAGCCGATGGGGTATGGTGTTCAGCGGAGTCCATCCTTCCAAAACAAGATGCAGCAGGAGGGAGGATACGCCAATATCCCAAGTAAAGGGGCGGTTGTTCAGAATAATTCTGGTCATGCATTTCAGCAGGCACCAGCAAGCCTGTATATATCACATTCTCATCACAAACAGACAAGTCCTTCTTCTCATCAAATGCATGTGATATCCAGAGGTCCAGCCTTTGCTAATGATTTTTCAGACAGTCCACCACAAAATCTATTAACTCCATCTAGAAATAGCCTAAACATGGACCTCTATGACATGAATAATCCTCAAGTTCAGCAGTGGCAGGCAGCAACACCGTCACGCCGAGATTCTTTACAAAATCCAGGAATAGAAACATCTCCACGGCAACATGTATCCTTCAGACCTGATGCCACAGTGCCAAGCAGAACAAACTCCTTTAACAACCACCAGCAACAGCCACAAGTGACAGTGTCTATAAGACAGGTTCCTTCGGGAAAACCTGATCCTTCCATTTCATCTCCAAATACGATCACAGCAGTCACATCTGCACATATTCTCCAGCCAGTGAAGAGCATGCGAGTGATGAGACCTGAGCCTCAGACTGCAGTGGGACCTTCCCATCCTGGTTGGTTACCTGCACAGGCATCGGCTGTGGATGGCTTGGAGATCATTGAGCAGCATGTGCCACCTGTTGGAGCATCTAATGCCTATCAGCTAGATGTGGATTATAGTAACCAGGAACTGCGGTGTCCACCACCACCGTATCCGAAACATTTGTTACTGCCTGGTAGCTCTGAGCAGTTTGATATCAACTGCTTATGCATGGGTGTAGAGCAGACCCTCCGTGTAGTCCCCAATTCAACGTGCAATAAGGTGGAAGAGAACAGTGAGCGAAATGACAAAAGCAGCAAGAACACTAAAGCTGAAAAACCAAGCAAGGATAAAAAGCAAATTCAGACATCTCCGGTGCCTGTGCGAAAAAATGGCAAAGATGAGGAAAAGCGAGAATCCCGAATAAAGAGCTACTCACCTTTTGCCTTCAAGTTCTATATGGAGCAACATGTAGAAAATGTCATAAAGACCTACCAGCAGAAAATTAACAGAAGATTACAATTGGAGCAAGAAATGGCTAAAGTAATTCTCCTTGTTTTGTTATAATAAAAGCTAATGGGGTCAAATTGATTATTACTATTTTAAATAATTCAAAAAATTTATAAAGGCAGACTCCACTGGAAGTGGTAGGTATCCAACACCTCCCTATACCAGTCGATTTTCACTTAGAAGCCTGGAGGCAGGTCTGGGAGGCTGTTTGAAAACCTGAGATGTGAAAGAATATATCTTCATACTAGAAAAGTAAAATGAAGCAAACCCCCTCCCCCTCCAGTAGGAAAGTATTTGGTTTAGTGGAGAACTCAGAAGCCAGGTTTGAGGCTGAGATAACCCTGGCAATATTTTGGCAACTCTTGCAAAACTCTGAAAAAAGTTTTCTCTTTGCTCCAGTTCTTCCTCCCTTGTTCCATGGTAGCCAGTCATTCACCAAAGCCATGGTTCGACTTGGCAGTGTATTCACTGTGCCATATTTTCAGAAGAATACGTAATACTTGACTGGGAATTGTCTGTTGAATACATGTAAGTAATAATACTGTGCAAGTAATCATATCTTGCCCAGCTTGGACTGATCTTGGGACCCTTGCTGGAACTTTTTCTAGAAGCAGGCCTCAGGGAGGTGCACTTTTTGAACGAGAGTGCCTCTTTCATGCCTAATTGTAGCTCTCAAACCTAAGCTGATTCACTCATAGGGCTTTCAAACAAAGCTGCCAAGTTCTGATGGTTGCTCTGGCAGTTTTGGTTTTAATTTTTAAATGTGGAAGAGGTTTTTTTTTCCCCAGGCACGACTAGAATATGACTAGTCTACTTTTGTATGTAAGGATAAACGCTAAGGAAAGCTGTTATTAACACATAATGGCTAATAATTAACTACCTGATCTTTCCTAGCAGAGTCAATTTCCAGAGTCGGTTAATTTCATGCTCACATTGCTCCAGGAAACTCAGTGGTTTGTTTGTTGAGGTTAAAATTAAATGAATGTATTTCTAAAATCTCTTGAAAGGTCGTCGTTTTAGTGACAGTTAATAGTTTGTCCTCACTGCAAGTACAGATTGTGTTGCATCGCTTGGATTTAGTGGATATTTTCCTGAGTTTGAGATAAGGAATGAACTCTAAAGAAATAAGACATCAGCTAATTGCCTTAGTGCTTCTCTTCTGACTCTTCAGCTTTCCCTCACTTCATAACTCAGAGATAATTCATCTATAAACAAAAACAACTCCTTCCCCTAGCAACCTCATCACTGGCTGGAATAATATACTATGAACTCAGGAGATTTTGGCTATCTGGATATCATATTATTCTGGAATTAACCAAGAACACAACACACTAATTATTTTACCTTAAAACAACAAACACTTGCTTTATTATGGATTGAGGTATTTGCCTTACATTTTAAAAACAGTATTACTTGTTTTGATTTGACTGTTGCCTTCAGTCTGACAATTCATCCTACCTGTTCTGCAAGTTTCTGCAGACCTCCATCCTTTATTCATACAGATTTCATTTTTATTTATTCATTTTTATACTCTGGGGATCTCACTGCATAGTCTGGCTGCCCACATTCATCTTTAAAGACATAGACTACAGATGTGAAATTAAATCAATCTAAGCAGCGGCCCCATGGGCTTATGCTTGCGTGTCTAGCCTGCTAATCAGGCAGCTTCAACTCCATCCACCCTCCTCTCTATTGCCCCTTCCCACCAGGCACTAATCTTCCTTGATTGGATATTAGGAAAAATTTCTTCACTGAGAGGGTGGTCAGGCATTGGAACAGACTGCCCAGGGAAGTGGTGGAGTCGCCATCTCTGGAAGTGTTCAAAAAACGTGTGGATGTGGCACTTCAGGACATGGTTTATGGGACGTGGTGGCGCTGGATTAATGGTTGGACTTGATGATCTTGAAGGTCCTTTCCAACCTAGGGATTCTGTGATTCCTTTCTGAATGCTTTGGTTGCCAGCTAATTTAGGATTCTGGAAATGGGGTATGCAGAAAGAAAGAGGCATGCTGCAGAGGATGAGTTGTCAGAGGATCCTGGGGATCAGCCCAGGGGTTTCTGCTGGTGGAGGCCACCAGTGGCTCTTGGAGAGGGACAGGCACTGAAGTTGGCAGTCTTGGCAGTGTGCAGGCTCTGTCTTGAAGGGTGAGGAAAGTCTGGTTGGATACTGCTGCTTCTCCCTTTCTCAGGAGGTCTCTACCTGCCACCATGTGAAGTGTTGCTTGCAGTTAGTTGGAGGCTCTCTGGGGACAGGAGGTGGACAAGCCAGCTTTTTTACAGCTTAGGTGCAGAGGGGAAATAATACAGTTAGAGGGGAAATAGCACCAGGGTCTGGGCTGCAGTGGCTGAGGGGAGGCCAGAGCTGAGGGTTATATGCACGTATTTTGGAAGGGAAAGGGGCGAAGTTTATAGAACAGGTGGTCAGGAGATTTACAGACTTCGAAAGCAGAGGATGTATGTGGCAGAGGAAGAAAAATAGTTTCTAAAGAAGAAGGCTCCCAAGGCACTTGGGAATGTGTAGGTCAAAACCCAACAGTTGAACAGCACTCAAGGTAGGAACTGTTAATGTGAGTTGCCCTGGAGAACCATTCATGAACAAAGCGGACTGCTGCACGTAGGTTTAAGTTTCGGTTTAAGTTAAGGTGTACTGCAGTGAGCATACATATAGTGGAATGCAGTGGCAAAAGTGCACATTTGAAAGGTGTAAACCAAATCCCCAAATCAGATTTGTTCTGTTCCCCTCTCTGACAGTATTGCCCCATGCCTCTTCATTCAGTCAAATGAGGAAGGCAGACCAATCTCAGATATGGCAAATTCCCATAACAAGTTAGGGCACGGTGAATTTGCCAGTATTTCAGAAATACCTCAACAGACAGACAAGAGAGTATATCTCTCATGAATGCATCTTTTCTGGTTCTTGGTTAATTTTTCTGAGAAATGTGTTTTGGGAATGCTAGTTTATTGTTCTCTTGCTATGAATGTAACAGTACTAGCTCTTGTGGTTTGCTTTCCTTTGTAAAGGCTGGCCTTTGTGAAGCAGAACAGGAACAAATGAGGAAAATTCTCTACCAGAAGGAGTCCAACTACAACAGACTTAAAAGAGCTAAAATGGACAAATCTATGTTTGTGAAAATCAAGACTCTGGGTATTGGTGCATTTGGAGAAGTATGCCTGGCCTGCAAAGTGGATACCCATGCCCTGTATGCCATGAAGACTCTGCGAAAGAAAGATGTGCTAAACAGGAACCAGGTGGCTCATGTCAAAGCGGAGAGGGACATACTTGCTGAGGCAGACAATGAGTGGGTGGTTAAACTCTATTATTCCTTCCAAGATAAAGAGAACTTGTACTTTGTGATG
Source organism: Phaethon aethereus (assembly GCF_964289735.1). NCBI lineage: Eukaryota > Metazoa > Chordata > Aves > Phaethontiformes > Phaethontidae > Phaethon > Phaethon aethereus. The sequence continues at coordinate 202,491,451 of NC_138575.1, forward strand.
GACTACATCCCTGGCGGGGATATGATGAGTCTACTGATTCGAATGGAGGTCTTTCCAGAGCGTCTGGCTAGATTTTATATTGCAGAGCTCACTTTGGCGATAGAGAGTGTGCACAAAATGGGATTTATTCACCGAGACATCAAGCCTGACAACATTCTGATAGACCTTGATGGGCATATCAAACTGACTGACTTTGGACTGTGTACTGGATTCAGGTGGACTCACAATTCAAAATACTATCAGAAAGGTAGTGTTCTTAGGCTTTATTTGTGATGTTATTGCATTATTTATTTTGAAACAAACAGGTACCTCTTGGCATAAATGCCAACACAGAAGAAAGTGGTGTGGACATTGACAAAGCGTCAATGGCAATATGATGCTCCTGTCTCGCACTAACTCATTCAGTTAGTTTGTTTCCGGTCCTTTGTTTCCAATACTGTTTAAATTCCTATCAGTAATCTGGCTGACCACTGCAGTAGCAACAGTTTTTCAGTTTATACTTGTTTGGAGGGTCTCTTTTGGTGGTGAAATAATTTAATCACAGATTTAAAGTAGTCCGCACACCTCCTGTGTGTGCCATTGAGGAGTATTGGTGTCTGTTGGCATTTAGCTAATCTAAATATACCATTGTTCCGTATCTCCCATATGGGAGCATCCTTCCTTACACTGAGACAGACATCTTGCTGGCTATGAAAAACCAATTGTGAAGGGCAGGGCAGAAGGAAGTGCCGTGGGTTTAAAGTTTAAATGCTGTTCTTCAGTGAGAGTGGAAGATGGCACAACTAGATCTAGACAAATACTTTTCTCTTTGTGTGTTGTGTTTTATGACTGTGAATGTAAACTTTCTCTCCCATTTGAAAGGGAGCCATATCAGACAAGACAGCATGGAGCCCAGTGATCTTTGGGATGATGTGTCCAATTGTAGATGTGGAGATAGGCTGAAGACATTGGAACAGAGAGCTAAGAAGCAGCATCAGAGATGTCTAGCCCACTCGTTAGTTGGAACCCCTAATTATATTGCTCCTGAAGTCCTGCTTCGTAAAGGTAGATAACCTGTATTTTTCTCCTGTTTAAGTGAACATCGATGCTTTGATACACTTTTTTAATTTTTTGCCTTAAATAAGCTTGCTGCTTTGAAGATTGTCATTCTGAAGGCCACAAACACTTAGCTCAGATTAAGGACAACAGATTTCTCTACATGTTCCACTGTTTGGCATCACACTGCTGACATTGATGGTGGTCATGCTTTGTGTGTCTGTGTACATCTACACTCTGGGGCCTTTGAATGAGACTGCTAATAAACATGTCAGATGATGTTGGCAGTGATATTTTTCAAGTATAAATCAGATTATCTGTACTCACGGGGTATGACTATGACCGCTAGCAAGTTTACATAGTTTATATAGCCAGCTGACAGTTCTGGATCACTGGTGTAAACTTGTGGAAATATGTCCTCCAGATTCCCAGAATCTTGGGGAAACTCAACAAAAAGTCTTCCAGAATTTACAGTGGACACCCTGCATTCAAAAGCTTGGCTTAAGGAATTTAGACAGTATTTGGTGGCCATCCATGCAGAACAGACATGGTCACTGTAGTAAGGAGATTAGATGTTCAACGTTGTCTCCAAGTCAGATCCTAAGCCTAATCTTCAAGTTGAGAGATTTCACACTGGACCTTACATTATCCAATGACACAAACCACCATTGAAATCAGTGTTCAAATCCTCCATTCCTTTTTCAGAGATCTCAAACTTGTACCTTATTTGTCTTGTCACAGCAATTAAATGATTGAAGTTGTTCCTCTGCTTGGAACTTGCTCAGAAAGTGATCTGTGGCTTTCTTCTGTCTCTAGAGCCAGGCTATGTCTTTCAGCAACTTTTCAAATTCATGGTGTCACCTCTACTGAACCTAGGGGAGGACATCAGTCACTAAACCTTTTTGTTACTCTTTTGAGGTCCAGTTTGTGCTGTGATGTAGTTCTGGGACAGGGCATGAAAAAAAAAAAACTTATTTCTTGATTTCACCACTTGCTTATGTTGAGAATTAAATTTATTCAGAAAGATGCCCAGACAACAGGATTAAATCTTTACTGACAGCCATAGAATTCAGGTCAGCAAGGAGAAGCGACTTTATGATCAAGGTGGATTGGAGTCCTTTGTTTTTAGGTCACAAATTGTTTGTCTGAGAAAAGACAGAAATCTGTCTGTATGTTTTGTTGCTTAATTGCAAGTATCTGTACACATTCTCCTTGGTTGGTGGAGGGCAACCTTTTGACTTGCCTTTCAGGATACACTCAGCTCTGTGACTGGTGGAGTGTTGGTGTGATCCTCTTTGAGATGTTAGTGGGACAGCCTCCTTTTCTGGCTCCTACACCCACAGAAACCCAACTGAAGGTAAGTTGAAGCAAAATTCCAATCTGAGGTAGCAAAATGTTAACATTTTTCCTTCTCTTCTCCTCCACGCACAGACTATCCCCTATTGTTTTACTAGAGAAAGGAGCAGTGATTACAAAAGCCTATTTTTTAAATAGTTCTATGCAGGGACAAATCCTTACAGTTGGCAATGCAAGTGTTTCAAAGTCAAACAGTGAGTAGTTGTTTATTAGAAATGGTGTATCTTATGACCACTTTTCCTAGTTTACATTTTGGAGACAAAATGAATTGATTCCTTGAAGTCATTCCATGAAGTCATGTGTAAACTGAGTATGTTCTCAAATCGGACTATGGGAGCATTCAGGAAGGAATTTGCCTTTTTCTTAAATGGAATTGCTCCTTTTATCTGCTGTCTGACAATGTTTCTTGATTCATTAAAGTAATTATTAACAGCCGATGCAGTCTAATCATTGGGTTCTTGAACCTCTAAAATAACTATACAGACTGTGAATTGACTGGTTATGCATATACTTCTGTACAGCTGACAATCAGAAGGATTTTGTTTCCAGGATTAGAAGTTGTCTAATACCCTTCTTACCTCCAGGTGATAAATTGGGAAAGCACACTGCACATTCCTTCACAGATCAAGCTGAGCCCTGAGGCAACTGATCTCATCACAAAGCTCTGCTGTGCTGCTGAGGACAGGCTTGGAAGAAATGGAGCAGATGACATTAAGGCCCATTCTTTCTTTCACTCCATGGACTTCTCTACCGATATCCGTAGGCAGCCAGCTCCCTATGTCCCAAAGATCAGCCATCCAATGGACACTTCAAATTTTGATCCGGTTGAAGAAGAAAGCCCTTGGAACGATGCTAGCGGTGACAGCACCAGGACATGGGATCCACTAGCCTCTTCTAATAGTAAACACACAGAACATGCTTTTTACGAGTTTACTTTCCGAAGGTTCTTCGATGACAACGGGTATCCTTTCAGGTATCCCAAACCTTCTGGAATGGAAGTTGGCCAGTCTGAGAAATCTGATGTAGAAGACAAAGGTATAGTGGATCAGACTGGAGCTTGTCAGCCTGTATATGTGTAAATTATTGTACAGACAACTCCAGATAAGACTATCTCAAATCCAGTAGGGCCTTTAACTGATCCTTTAGGAGCTGATCCTGCAGTGCTTGTTCAGGTGTAACTCAGCTGAGGCTGGAATCGGCCTGGGGAGTCGGAATCTTGCAGGGCCAGGTCCTGAAAATGGCACTCTTGAAAGTTCAGGTCAGTTTTACTGTAAATAGCTTTGTTGATAATTACACTTGAAATCCTGGTCTTCATCAAAATCCGCAAGGCCAGCAGTCTGTCATTTCTAGGCCTATTTTTATTTGAGGTCAGCATCCCCCTACTCAGATTAACATTTACAGACTTCTGCAACCGTCAGCATTATTTTTTAAAATGAATAAAGAGCACTTATATTTTGTTTATAGCAGGGGTTTTTTTCTTACTAAATTATAGGGATTAACTTTGACAAATCATGCTGCTGTTCTTCTTTTCTACATTTTTATTTTATCCATAGCACTTATTTCACATTTAGGAAGATGCAAAAAGCTGAAGAACATGTGATGAAAGGTCTCTGTGCAATAATGTAAGAAAGAAAAAAAGAAGAAAAATGAAAAAAAAACCTGCTCTTAATTTTCTAAATTTACTGATGTATTCGCACCGTGATTTTTGTTTATTATATGTATTTTCCACATTTCAAAATTGTGACATAACCTTAAAGCTGCTTTATTTCCTTCTGCTTATTGGAGTGTAATAGAAAGTGTGAGCAAGTGACAATTTGGGTGTGAATTCGTTGTCTAGTGTGTGAAGAATGTTGCATGAGCAGTGCTTTTCTATTTGAAATGGCCTTTTCTTGCCATTCACAGGCAGGTCCTGTGGATCCACTTTTACTAAGGGTCTAAAATTAGACCATTTTAAACCGTGTGTTGGTAATGTATTGTGTGGGTGGTTTCCTCTTATGATTGTATCCAAAATTAATTTTGTAAAAGAGATTGCAACGGTTCTAACTGAATAGTGATTTTGTGGTCTGATGTAATAGATCAGTAAACACATATCATCGGCACACACGTTTCCCCACAACGGATCAATAGCAAGACCATTATTACAAAGCTGATTAGTGGCAACAGTCTATCTCAGGCTTATTCACGTAGCATGCAGCACAGTGTCCGCTGTTTCATCCTAGCAGTAATGCAGAGCACCAGTACTACCATCTGTAGCTCAGCATCTTCAAAACAGAATGTCTAACGTAACACATTGAGATCCTCGTTGCGATGAGGCTGACGTTGAGCGTGTGCAGCTCCACAGGCGTCTACGGAACCTGGAGGTACGCGGCTTTTCCAGACGTCAGATCCCTGGACATGACTGGCTGTGTATCCGTTTAGGATCCTAATGTTTTAGGCACTGACATCTGAAAACGTTGGCATTGCTCATAGGTCGTTCTGCCCTGTTGTCTATAGATAAAAATGTTGCTGTGATGGAGCACCATAGTCCTGCATTTCTGTCAAATTATAGGCATACTTTGAAATATCAATTCTTAACTATGTTAAAATGCGCATTTTTCTTCTATGTATAAGTGAGAATTATTCAAGGTGATATCAGAATACTAAAGATAATTAAGCCATACATATTTGCATATATATTATATATAACTAAATAAGTAAACACACACAAAAATCCTTAATTCAGATTAGTGTAACAGTCCTATTTAAAGTGATTGACATAATAACATTTGAGGAAAACACTCCTTTAATGTGTTTTTGCTTTATTTTATTTTTAAATCTGGAGCTTCATTATTTTTTCCGTATTTTATTCCACATATTATTCCTTAATGTTTTAGCATATCCTATCCTATCCATTGTTTAGATATCTAAGCAACAACATATAAATTCATCAGCCTAAACTAAACAAAAATGATTGTGTATTTGTTTACATTTGTATGAAAGGAATGTTCTGAGGTATGCAGTGCTTGTGTTGTGACAGTTCATGTAAGATTCAGTATTACTGCTTTTTTATATAGTAATGCCATTTTTTGTTATTTACATCTATCTGACATTCTTTCATGTGGTAGGTTCTTTCTCAGGAACTCAGTTTAACTGTTATTTATTGATATATCATTGCCTTTGAAAGCTTCTACTGGCACAATTTATTAAAAATCTGAATCAAAATCTAAGATGCGTTATGTGTTTTTGAAAAGGATAATTTCTGCCTATTTTAAGGCAGAATTTTTAATGGATTTGTTTTTGTAATGTTAGTGAAGGGTTTGAGTAATAAACATGAGCTCCAAATCTCGCCTCTCCTGCAGCATTTGAAGTGGGGTCTTTGGGTACATTGAGACCATTTCTTCTGTCCTCATGGCCCTCGAGAAGAAGGGGCAGGATTCCCAGGTGCAACTTGCTTTCCTGGGACCAGGTCAGCAGGTGGCATAAAATTCAGCACCGTCACTTTCTCCGCAGTAATGGCTCCGCCAGGGCGACCACAACCGGTGGGCTTGTCCCCTCTGGCTGTCGCCTCTGATGTATTTCTATAATGCAAATAATTCACCTGCAAAACACAGAATCTTTGCAACAAAGCGGAACAAGAGAAGCTGGCCCAGAAGGAAACGAGTGCTTCCACAGTGAATATATTGCTCATTTAAAATCTGTGCTGCAGGGAACAGGAGCCAGCTCCCATTTCACCTAAAGAACTGCTTTGGAAAACAAATTTTTCCAACTTACCAGGTGCTGTCTCTAGAAGGCTTGCATCTTTCTTAGACATTGCAGGGGTAAACAGAAACTTGGAATAAATGTTACGAAATTTGGAGAAGAAAAAATATGCCATATATTGGGACTGGCTCTAAGCATTCTCGGTTCTGCTGAAGTTCCTGCAAAAAGCATCTAATACCTTCTTTTAAGAAGTTATATCAATTCAATGTTTGCTTTTTAAAAAATCTTCCTTTAAAAATAAACAACCAAAAACCCCTCAGATGTATTTATTGCTGACTGAGTGTAAGAAAGAAGTTTATTAATTCCGAAGTTGTGTTCTTGGTTAAGGGCACGGGTGAGATGCAATCCTAACTTTGCTAATCAAGGTTGAACCTGCTGCTGATTTCGGTGAGGGTTTCAGCAAAGACAGTAATACCACTTATCGTGTGTACAAAGGTCTAAATAATTGCTGCAAAAATGTAAGTAGTTGTTGTTTCTAGAGTGGAAGCTTTATAATGGAAGGGTGCCAGTGGCCCAGGAACAGAAAGGGCCTCTGCCACCTTTCATACCTGTGTCCTTCAGTGCAGCCAGATTTGCCAAGAAGCAGCAACAATTCCTGATAAGCAAATTATTCCTTAGTTGGATGCAAAGGAACGAGCAGTAAAAGTTAGAGGCAGGTACCTAGCTGGAATAACATGAAAGCTAATTGGCTTTTAAATGGAAATCGAAGCAGGAGGTTAACTGCAGGAAGCAGGCGATGGGCTGGAACTTGATGGAAAATCAGTCTCATAAATGTAAGAAAATTCTCTTCTTTTCCCTGTGATTTTAGAGGTATGAAATAACGGCCTTAAAGCTTTCCTAGAGAAACTGTAATGAGAAGAGGAATTTAGAACATACAATTTGGTTCTATCCCAAAATGCAGAAACATTGGCAGAAAATGGCAACTGTTACTAAAATTATTGGAATAAAAAATATTAAATCTTTCCCACAGGAAATAATCTCAGGAATAGATAATGTAGAAATAGCAACCATTAAAACACACCCCAAAAAAGTGTAAAAACGTTTTTCCTGGCAAAGAAATCTGCTCCAGCAAGGACACGGAAGTTGTGCCTTCCTCTGGTTTCTGTTCTGAGCAGTGAAACGAGCAGTGAGCGGCGCTCGGTGCAGGGTCCTGGGCTCATTCCTGTCAAAATAAACGGAGGATCTGATCCATAAAGCTGTGGTCACCTCCTGCACATGCACCAGTAGCTCCAAGCCCTGCAAAAGAAACGGGGCCTGGTGATGTGGACAATTTAAATTCAAGTGGACTGACGGATGCCCTGACTCGTCAGCTCTCATGGTTTGGAAGGTGCCTTCAGTTCGGCGAGGTGAAAAATACCTGTGTCTGCATCTGTTAATTTTTAGATGGTGAAGAAAATGGGCTTCATGAAGCAGGCCTTGTGACATCTTGAGGATTTCTTAAACTTCAGTGGGACTCAAAAAATAGCAGGGTGTAAGGCACACCTCATCTCCTGGTCCTGGGATCCCCAAGGGCCAGGAAAGCCCCAGGCACTTGGCCCCCTTGGCTGTGGTAAGAAAAGGGGGAACTGAATGAATGTGGGAGGGGTACAGGTGGGTGAGGGGAAATAGCTGATCGTGTGAGACCATGAGGGGCGGCTTCGTGGAAGGAAAAAGAGTTGAAAGATGTCCCAGCCTTGCTGCAGCATGCAGCGGTTACCACGTGGGGTGCGTGTGCTGAGGAGAACGTTTCTGTCGGCACCTCCCTTTTGTCCTACACTTTTTGGGAGCACGCAGCACACGCCCTCCTGGGAGAGCCTGCTGGGCAGGCAGGAGCCCGCGCACGTGGACGTGCAGCGAGCCAGACCCGCAGCGTTGGGTCACGCTGCACGGGGAAGAAAGAGGCTGCATTGCCGCCCGGCTCCCACACCACCTCCGTCCTGGGCTGCTTTAAAGGAGAGCGGAGCAACAGATCCCTGCGATGCTGCTGGTTTGCCCAGCCAAGTGCCACAAAGGAGCTCGCCATGTGCCATGAAGTGCTCGTCACACACGGTACGTTTTTCCCCTAAACTCCTGGCTGTGCTTCTGAAGGCTGCATCAGCCACCCCGTAAATACACTTGTCATAAGTAATAGCTTTTCTTTTTTTCATACTTTTATGCTGTTGGGCAGCTACGGGTGTGGAGTTTTTTTTCCTTTTCTTTTTTCAGGGCAACAGTTGGCTGCACAACTCTGCTCCTTTCCAAAGGGAGCACTGATAGCTTTCTGTGGCCAGAGGGGAAACTGGGCTAGAAAGGAGAAGGATCTGCAGGTCATGCAGTAACCTGGCAAGTCTGATGGGATCTCTTTAAGTAATGCAAAGCCTGAAAATTCAATCACCACTCCTGGGGGGCAGTAGCTCAGCCTCTCGTTGTGGTAGCCTTATGGTCTGATGAGTTATTGTGTCTTTTTGATAATTGCTTTCCATAGCGTTGGTCATTCTTGGCCTTAATAGCAACAGTAAGCTCGGCTTAATAACTGCCTGTGGCTTTCCTTGGTCTGACAACAATTTCAGAGTAGGTAGTTTGACAAAAAAGATACCTGATTGTGCTGAATAAGACAACCATCAAAAAGGAAAGAAAGGAACACACGTTTACTTTTATGTGTCTAACTTTGCTACTGGGTCCTCATCACAAGGGCAAACGTTCATGAGAAAATTCTTACGAAAGGCTCGGTTGTCCAATGACTATATACATATATATATACACAGTTCACCAACTATTTACAGTGCTTGGTTTTAGCTCAACATTGGGGGATTGGTAAAAGGTTTCTTGGTTTGGTTTTCTAGACATGAAATCTAACAGACAAGAAAGGTCAAAATTCGGGACTGATTTACAGGATAACAGCTTCAAATGCCTCTGTGCAGAGTGTGGTTCTACCTGATGTTATGATGAAACATAACAACAGAAGGAGGAACTTTTTTCTAAAGGAGGAACTCCCTTGGGTGGAATCCGGGGAGACCGCGGATACCCAAAACTGAGCGGGGAGTGGCAGAAACAGCAGCGGATATCTAGGCTGGCTTTACAGCTGCATTTGCTTCGGATGAGGCCAGGGGTGAATAAACAATAGGACCATAGAAATGCCGGCTGGAAGGGACCTCTGGAGATCCGCAGGCCGACCTCCCACTCGGCGTGGGGCTGCGGCCAGCGCTGGCTCTGGCCGGCCAGCGCTTTGTCCAGCGAGAGCCTCCGGGGATGGTACGTCCTCCTCTAGCACGAGGGGCTGCGGCTGAGCGGAGCAGGAGGTGATGGCTGTCGCCAGCCAGATCTGCCGCTCCCCAAGCCCTTCAGGGAAGCCTGGCAGTGGGGATTGCATGGCTGTTGCCCTTCCTGGCATCCTGGCACTGCACAGAAGCCTCGTGTCGCCACCGAGCATCGTACCGTAGCTGTAGGAGTGCAGAGAGAGGCAGCGTCCCGGCAAAAGACCTTGAAAGAAGCACGGCTAAAGGGCTGGGCGAAGGATACGAAGCTGTTGAGACGAGGTGGTGCACGTCTCATCTCGGCTCCGTCCCCAGCCTTTGCCCACCGCCGAACGGAGCCATGCACAGCCGGAGCACAAGCCTCACCCAGAAGGGATCCTTTTCAGAAAATGTGCCCCCACGCAGCACAGCGGTGAATGGCGTGATGCCAGAGGCCGGACGCCATTTTGCGGATGGCAGTGCCAGACGACTGGCAGAGCACTGGCAGGGCGACGGCGATCTGCTGCTGCAGGCCTTGCGGGCCGCGCGTGGTGTGTCACCACGGGGAGGAGGAAGGCCTTTGCTGTGTTCAGCTTCCCAACGGGTGCCTTGTCCCGGCTGTGCCCTAGGGCTGTAACACCGACACAAGTCAGTGCTCTGCCCCCCAAATGCTTAATACTGGAGGGATTATCTAAACACAAGTTATCTCCCAGCAGAAAGCCATCTTTCCGTGCCCAAGGATCGGGTGGGGACAGGCTGTTTCCCTCAGGGAATTCTATCTGTGTCGTTGAAGACCAAGTCACTGGGCAGAAAGAGGCGAATTCGAATCCATAGTGGGCTTTTTTCCCAAAGAAAACGCTTCTCATAGGAAAATATTGGTTTGACAAAGTGGAAGTATTTTGGGGGGGAACTTACTGGTGCCTTTACAATCATACTTCAAAAAAAATGATAAAAATAGTTCATTTCCAAAAAAATAAAAAATGGAATAAAAGGGCCGAGGGCTTGTATTGTATATAACAGATAACAATTATAAAAATAAAAATGAACTGCTGTGACTAGGTCATTTTGATGTTTCCAGAACAGATTTTGGAAATATAATTTCTTGAAAATTTCCAACTGTGTGTTCCAATTTAGGCCTAAAGGATTTTTTTTTTTTTAATTCAATTTCCCACATAACAGGACCTGCCAATTTAAACTAGCTCTAAAAATAGCAAAAGAGGTCAAACAAATCTGAGTAATATCTGGAATTAAAATTAATTTAATTGGCAACCTCATCTCGCACGTAACTCTGATGCCGTCAGTCATCTTGCCCTCTTTTTAAACGTAATCCATGTCCCCACCAGGGCTCGGAATGGGGGTCGCGGCAGAAGCGGTACCGAGGTTGTGACGCGCTGGGCCGGCGTCTGCACCGTCCTTCGTGCTGGGGGGACAGCCCGGGCGCGCGCGCGCAGCAGCGCCGCGGCAGCACCCTGCCGGGAGGGGGGTCAGCCCAGCTGCTGGGCTCGCACCGCAGCAGCCGATACCCGTGGCCGAGCCGACCGCTGGGAAGCGTGGCTGCGTGAAGCGCCAACACGAGACAAGCAAGAGCTTATTTACCCAGGCCCGTCGCTGAGGGATTGACGCCGCTGCGCACACGGTTTGCTTTAGTTTATCGAAATGCTGCGGTGGGCTGATTTGTAAGTGGGGTTTTTTGCTGTGATTCAGCTCGGGGTAATGGTGGTCACTGGAATCGGTGTCCCAAGTGGCTGCGTGTTTGCAGCAACGCAGGAACATTTTGTTATTGCTGTTTTCAAAATGAACCATGGCCCAGATCTGCTTTGCAGCCCTCCCAGGGGAAGGTAAAAAGCAGTATAGACGACAAGGCATTGTGGTGTGAAAGCATTTCAGGGCTGGCAAGTTTAAGGCATACTGACCTAAGGCCACGGGCAGCTGGAAGGAGCGAGCACGTTGCAAGGGCATGACTTCTGTCTGGGCTATACCTGCCCCGACGGAAGTGGGCCAGGGACCGAGCACCACTCCTGAAGGCACGTGGTACCAATGGGCCCAGGAGATTTGTCACCTCACCATTACAGAAGGACACAGTATGGGGGGCATGCAGCCATCCATGGATGACAGCCAAGCTTAAGTCCCCGCTGTCACAGGCGAGCACAGCACATCAAGTGCCCGGCAGATGTCAGGCTGAGATTGGCACATGATGCCCGCAGGAAACAATGTTCGGGGGGGGCTTCCATCGTCCCTGTCCCCACAGGCTGCTGCTGTTTGACAGAGGGGCCTCCTGGTGTTCCTTGATTGCAAACGAAGTCCACATAGTCATGACAACCAAGAGCAATCCCTGCCATATGTAGCTCCCTAGCCAAAGCCAATTCCGTGTTCCTAACAGTCTTGCAGTTGGCTGTATTAATACAGTTGTGACCTTGAAGCCTAATTACTGAAAGTCACAGTAAAATGAAGAACCTCAAGCAGGTTGGAGGCAACATACTGGAGGCAGTCTGCTGAGCGACCGTGATTGCAAGGGCCTCTGTGTCTGCAGTGATTTACTCTTGGGTTTGGTCTCTATTAAACTGAGCCTATTTCAGAATCTCCTACATAGGGTGAGAAACCTGGTGGCAAACTGAAAAATTGTAATTGCTTGGTGTGGAGATTGCTTGGAGGGATTTTTAACAGCTGGTTCGGGAATCAGCTGATTTAATAAGTGGTTTTGCCAAAGCAGAGTAAATTGCTTCCAGCACATTCCTGCTTTGGTTCCTGCACTACCTCAGCTCTAAGACACCTTGAGGTGACCTTACGCTGCCTGGTTTGAGTTCAGCACAGGAGGTTGGACTAGAGACCTGCGGGGCCCTTTCCGACCAGGAGGAGCCTGTGGCTCTGGGATGGCCAGGACCTGCTGGAGGCTCCCCTGGCCAGAGGGGGGAAGTCTCAGCAGCAGAAAAAAGCACCAATAAATAAGATGGAAAACAGTTTATCATCTGTAAAGAAAAATCCTCTTTTCTAGCAGCTGAGAACCAGCAGGGAAAACGAAGCAGAGCTGTACACAGCAAGAAGAAAAGAATGATGATCAGAGGGCCTAGAAGTAACTCTGTGGTTCCCTGCTAAGGAAGAGTCGTGGTGCAGTGCAGCGCAGCCAGCCCCGGTGACAGCAGCTGCAATTCAGGGGACACAAAGGCAACTTTCCAAATCAGATTGCAGATCTCTCTTTTTTCCTGCTCTCTTCTAATACATTGAAATTCACTTTGCAGCTAAATGACTGACTTAAATTAAATGATTAACGTCCTCGCTCTTGCATAAAGCTTCCTCATCCCTTTATTATGAATTTAAATGTTACTTTGCATTTTCTGAGTGTCAACATACATAATCAGGCTTGACTTCCTTTTGAGAAATATCAATAAAATAACAGCTTCTACTGTCAGGCTCTGGCACAGTTCCCAGTTATTGAGCTACTTGAAACAACATTTGTCATCGCTATAAACCATTTTTTAATATAACATGAAATAGGCCATAGAAGTTTAACTGCTGCCCTCTTTTGGGGACGATAATTACTGCTCATCTCTGTCGAGCTACTCCACTACCAACAGATACTGAATTATCTCAGCGTTGGGAGCACAGTGGTGGAACGGTTTTGTACACAGCACAATATCCTAATGCCCCAAATTCCACATGCTGTTTGTGCCTTCCTTCACAATTAACAGTGGCTTCCCTATGAAGGACTTCTGCAGTCAGTGAGGGTTTCTGCGTCTCCCCGTTCTTCCACGGTTCCTGGGGGCACTGAACAACTCCCTGCTACAGGACACTGTGGATCACAAACTCATATCTTGGCATGAGTTTTAATTGCTTACAGAATACCAAGGAGAATAGGTTTATCCAGCCTCCGTAGCCTGATTTTCAGATGGCTTTCTCTTGCACTGGGAAGCCCAGAGTTAACATGTACCTATATTAACATGAACACATTGTGCTTCTATTAAGTTTCTTTCCCCTAGGGTCTGTATTTATTTTTAAAGCGAATAACAGCAGTTAAGTGGTCACAAGGGGGATACCAGAATCTGCCAGAGCAGATACTGGTAAACGTCCCAGGACAGAAGCAGTAGAAATGTAGAGGCAGAGAAGGATGTTTAAAGCCCAGGGAAAAGACATTAAAGAACACCTGTGCCTTTGCAAATCAGCTTCTAGTTTATTTTTAAATCCTGGGATATGAGTCAAATGTGAAGCACTTCCCTTTGAGTCCCTGCACGGGGCAGCTATAGCTGATCAGCCCCCGTGAGAAGCAGCAAGAGGTGGCCAGCATGGAATCTGTTTTGGGAAAAGGCCTGTCCCCGGGTGACATGCTTTGCTTCCTCTTTCACACTTGCTGTCAGTGGACAAAAAGTGAAAAGAGGGGAGACGCAGGTTCAGAAAATGTGTTGTTGTATGATCCCTCCAGTCTGCCTTTGTCTTTGGCTTCACTTTTATCACCGAGGTTAAGCAGAAGAGATGCAAAGGCTTGTCACTAGGATTATTTTCCCTTCTCCATCACGGCTCTCCCTAACAGGCTCCTGAGCAGTGGCTTGAAAGATGGATTTCTCATGTGTCACATCTTTGAAAGGAGATGAAACTCAGTTCCTAAAAGGTGCTCACATGCATCTGATTTCTTAGTTGCTTCTTTCCATCATTTAGAGAGCTCTTGCCACTCTCAGGTTGCTGTAGAGATATCACAAAAGCCCCTCCTAATTCCAAATCCCATGGAGTCCCTGAATTCCAACACCAAACCTTGCCCCACTCCTTACAAGCTGCTGAGGGTCCTTCTTCAAGCTGATGCCAGGTTGGCACAAAATGAGATTCTCAACCTAGACAAGGGAGTGCTTACCTGACCACCGAGGCCCATTTTGTTAGACATGTTCTGGGTATCTCTAAGGCAGAAGGTGCCTAAATGTGTCTTGCTCATTAGGGTACTGGAGTGGGATGTAGAGTGAAGTCACTGCTTTCAGAGCAAGATTTTTCAGTTTCTTTCTCCTGTATGTAAGGCAGATATTACTGTACAATCTGTACAAATTTATAAGGGATTTTTGCAAGAGATTTTTGGTAAGTGTGTGTATTCATCTTTTAAAGGACTGTCTTACTGAGTGGAAATAGAGTTGGTCCCTCTCTAGCTTGAATATTGCTATTTGTACACAGTAAGACTCCTTCAACGTGAAATCAAGAGAGCTTCCATGGTATGACAACCAGTAGTCTTGGAGATGGGCTGTCACAAGAGGGGTAGGAGAAACTGCTGGTTCCAGAAGAGGCAGAGATCCAACAAGAGCCCCTCTCCCACCTCCAGCCATGAGGCCATTGACTATGCTCAAGCGAAAGCAGCTTCCTCTTCGTTCACAGGTGAGGAAGCTGGGCTTTGGGTGTCTACTGTCCATGAACAGGTGCAGATCTCTGACCAGAGGTACCATACGGTGTCATAAGTGTTGTTCTTTTTCTCTGTATCAGACTTGGCTGCCACAGGTCGCTCCCTCAACAAAGGACTGTATTTATTATAAGCTTCTAATAAGATACTTGGCTCACTCTGAAAATTATTTATGGCACCTGGCTATGTAATTTTAGGCTATAGAAGATAAGTGAGACCACAAGTTCAAGCACTGATGTCCCTTTTTGTTGATCTACTCTCTGCAATCTTTAAGGCTGAGGTCTGGATGTCCTCAGCGACCACTGACGCTAATGAGAGCTGAGGGCACCCCATGATCTCGCTAGACTAAGCACTAACCTTAATAACTGCTGATCTAAATGTTCCCACTCCAGCAGCCAAGGAGAAGAAAGATGCTCTGGAAATGTATTTTAATTTCTCAGGACAAGCGTCCCATGTGGGCCTTGTCCCTGCCGCTCGACAGCGTGCTTCTGGACCACCTCCTCACAGAACAGCCCAGCCACTGCCTTTGAGGGACTTGCTGATGCGGTGCTAAAATCTCATCCTAAATCTGATCGCTTTAGACATCATCCAGTCTTCACGTAACTACAACCAAGTTAACTGCGTAAAGGATTGATGTTCATGATGTTTGTCACTTCACGAACTGGGCAGAGAGTACTTGGCGTTTAGGGTAGTCACTGTGGAGCCACTTCCCACAGGCTTCATAGGTTGGGAAAGCATTTTGTAGAATAACATGTAATAATAATGATAATTCCTGGACCATGTAAGAAACAGAAGCCAACGATCAGCACTTCCACGCGCTGCCATGCAGCGGTCAAACGTGTGCAAGCTGCAGTGGGTAGGGGCCATCTTGTGGTAAGACACTCATACAGTCATTTTAAAACAGTCCATAAGGAGATGCCATTAGGTTAAAAAGAATAATGTGAGTCTCCCCTGACCTTTCTGTGTTACTGCTAGTGTTTTAGGAACACAAAAATGAAGATGTCTGTGTGATAACTGTTTCCAGTAAACGCAGACCGGGCAAGGGCCTGCAAACACGGCCAAGTAACAGTCAGGACCCAGCAACAGGCCGAGCTGGACTGCAAGGAAAAATGGATTTTATCTTTTTCATGTAGATTTTAGAAAATTCTCAGGTTTTAAATTTAATTGCCTGACAGTTTTAAAAATGGTGTTTGAGAATACTTTTTGAAGTAAATACCATAGTTATGACAACTCCACAGAAATGCTAAAACAAGACTACAACAAATCTGCTAAATACAGGCGACTGCAAACTGGATTACCATCTTCATGTGGGAGCAGAGTATCACAGGCTGTGCACGGCCAATCGAGGAAGAGGACATAGTGGTGTCAGACCTGAACTACCTTCGAAACTGTGATGAAGATGCTCCACTGCTGTGTATTTTTATATATATATATTTTATATATATATATTTATTTATATATCTCTTCTCCCAAGTAACCAGCAATAGGACGAGAGAAAATGTCCTCAAGTTGCACCAGGTTTAGATTGGATATTAGGAAAAATTTCTTCACTGAGAGGGTGGTCAGGCATTGGAACAGGCTGCCCAGGGAGGTGGTGGAGTCGCCATCTCTGGAAGTGTTCAAAAAACGTGTGGATGTGGCTCTTCAAGACATGGTTTAGGGAACATGGTGGCACTGGATTAATGGTTGGACTTGATGATCTTGAAGGTCCTTTCCAACCTTAGTGAGTCTGTGATTCTGTGATTCTGTGATTTGGGCCAACGTGCAAGGACTTGTGCAGCTCGGCTTCCTTTGAAGCAAGTCAAGATGACTGTCACTTCAATAGGTGCTTAAAACAAAATTACACTATGTTGTAAACAGCAGTAAACTGGTTGTTTTCTGGAATTTTCCAAATATTAAAAAAAACAATAAGAAGAGTTCTTTTTTGCTTTAGGTTGTGGTTTAATCCAGCAGGCAGCTAAACACCACACAGTCATTTGCTTGCTACCCCCTGGTGGGATGGGGGAGATGATAATCAGAAAAAAAGATAAGACTTGTGGGTTGAGATAAAGACAGTTTAATAGGTTATGCACATTAAACACATTTAAACTGTTTAAAAGTTGCACACACAAGCAAAGCAAAACAAGGAATTCATTCACCACCCCCCATCAGCACGCAGGCGTTCAGCCGTCTCCAGGAAAGCAGGGCTCCATCATGCATAATGGTGACTTGGGAAGACAAATGCCATAACTCTGAATTCTGAAGTACCCCCCTTCCTTCTTCTTCCCCCAGCTTTATATGCTGAGCATGACATCGTATGGTATGGAATATCCCTTTGGTCAGTTGGGATCAGCTGTCCCAGCTGTGTCCCCTCCCAGCTTCCCGTGCACCCCCAGCCTCCTGGCTGGTGGGGTGGTGTGAGAAGGAGAAAAGGCCTTGACTCTGTGTAAGCACTGCTCAGCAATAAGGAAAACATTCCTGTGTTATCAACACTGTTTCAGCACAAATCGAAAGCACAGCCCCATACTAGGTGCTATGAAGAAAATTAACTCTATCCCAGACAAAACCAGCACACTTTAATTTCTTAGTTTATGCTAATAAAGCCTTGAATTTGAACTACATTATACACTCATATTTTGTTTTCACTGTAGGCTGGATCATTACTTACAGCTTAATTAATATTGATGTCTAACAGGTGGCACTTACTTACCTGTTTTTTTAATACTCACTTTTCAGAAAAGCATCCATTCACAGAATTGACTGTAAGGTAATCTTCTGCTTCACATAACTGGCAACAGCAAAATATCTGAAGAATAGTTCCAGTACAAAAAAAGAAGGAAAAAGACACCTGGAAGGAATCACAGAATTACTAAGGTTGGAAAGGACCTTCAAGATCATCAAGTCCAACCATTAATCCAGCGCCACCATGTCCCATAAACCATGTCCTGAAGCACCACATCCACATGTTTTTTGAACATTTCCAGAGACGGCGACTCCACCACCTCCCTGGGCAGCCTGTTCCAATGCCTGGCCACCCTCTCGGTGAAGAAATTTTTCCTAATATCCTGCTAAATAATATCCTAATATCCAATCTAAACCTTCCCTGGCACAACTTGAGGCCATTTCCTCTTGTCCTATCACTAGTTAGTTGGGAGAAGAGACCAACACCCACCTCGCCACAACCCCCTTTCAGGTAGTTGTAGAGAGCGATAAGGTCTCCCCTCAGCCTCCTCTTCTCCAGACTAAACAACCCCACTTCCCTCAGCCGCTCCTCATAAGACTTGTGCTCCAGACCCCTCACCAGCTTCGTTGCCCTTCTCTGGACACGCTCCAGCACCTCAATGTCCTTCTTGTAGTGAGAGGCCCAACACTGAACACAGTATTCAAGGTGCGGCCTCACCAGTGCCAAGTACAGGGGCACAATCACTTCCCTACTCCTGCTGGCCACACTATTTCTGATACAGGCCAGGACGCTGTTGGCCTTCTTGGCCACGTGGGCACACTGCCGGCTCATGTTCAGCTGGCTGTCAACCAGCACCCCCAGGTCCTTTTCCACCGAGCAACTCTCCAGCCACTCCTCCCCAAGCATCTTATCTTCATGCCAGACAAACTGGATGAATCACTGCATTGCTCTGGGGACTACTGCTTGATGGGCCAGCCCTACCCTGCTCTTTCCCCGTTTGGACACCAGTTTAGGGGTGATTGTCCCCAGCCAACTCCTTTTCCATCTGTGGTCATGTCACAGTTAGAACAGACTGATGTTGGGGAGCAGCTCACCTGCATCAGATGAGGAGGAGTGTGCACAGGGGCATTGCTCAGTTCAGACAGGAGGAGACAATTTTCCTTTTGCCTTTGGTTGTGCTAGAGCGGCTGTTCCGCCTCTCTCCACCATTGCAAATATATCGCACCCCTGGAGTAAGTACAGCAATGCCTTACATGGAAAGAAAACATGAGGAAAGGAAGGAAGGATGGGATTCAAACATAGGCAGCTGGTGTTCTCTTAGGCAGCTTCAGGTAGCCCAGGTAGTTTACTAGCAGTGTCTGGATACGGTCCTGAGTTAAACAGGTCAGGGATGCTGAGCTGTGCTGTGGTTTCCAGCAGAGATTCCTCCAGTCAAGGATGCCGTTGATCAGCTGGGAAGCTTGCATGGCTGCTACCACCATGGGAGGGAACATTTTGCCAAAACTGCTTCATGAATAGAACGTGGATCCCAGGGTGGGATCCCATCCTGCCCCTGGGATCCCACTTCTCCCTGAAGAGTGTCATGGCATTTCATGAGAAGCTGCCTCCAGCAATGACAGCTGCTGAAGGGATCCCTCTGGTGCTCCTCGTGCTGCATCCTGCCTCTCCCTGCTTGCTCTTGCCCTTTCACAGTATCATACAGTGCAGCTGCCATCTCTCCAAACACCCTCTGCAACAGTGGTGGCCGGTCCTGTTTCATGAGCACTGTCTTCACCAAAATATCTGGAGTAGAGAAACTAGACAACCTCTCTGTAAATAAAGGTGGATTTAGTTGCAGCAGTGGCTGAAGAAAATGAAATTGTCTGTTCTCAAACAAAAGTTAATGCCGTTTCCATTGTTATTCCAAGATTTCAACAACACTGAGGAAAGATGACTGATACATACAGCTATGCTGGACTTGGTACATTGGCCTCCAGAGCATTTCCTGCCAATTTGGTAATAACCACTTCCTGGCTAATAAACACAGTCTCAGAGTTTATTTGCCTTAATCACCTTGGCCTTCCGCTTCAGAGTTCATCCAGCCCAAAACAATGCTATTGCATTTCTTTTTGTTTTTTTAGACACATCCTGATGTCAGAACTACAGCTAGCAAAGCAACAGGACGGACGACATTGCACTCTGGACCTCAGCAAAGGGAACTACTACTGCTTGTGGCATTGCTTGAACTGTTGAAATGTTGGCGTGTTGGATCCTACAGACCTGCTGTTGCCTATCATGTTGTGTTTCTTCCCATTTTTCAGCATATTAGCACCAATACATATTTTACTCAGATTACTCTGGATGCATGATTCCTAAATGCAGGTGCTGACAGTAAGTTACACCTATGGTAGCAAATAAAACAAGTTCTGCACTAACAGCTTTGAAGAATGGAGGGAGTCAAAACAGCAGCAATAGAACAAAGCAAACATGGTCATAACTTGACTCCTGTCACATTTACTGTCCCGACATCCCAACAGAAGACCTCTTTCAGCATTTTGTTCAATGCATAAGTCCTTTGAGCGCCCAGTAGAAAGAAGCCAAATCTAATTCAGCATAATACCTTCACATGTGGCATTTCTCCCTCCTTTATCCATGCCACAAGTCATGTTTGGATGATATCATTTTATCTCTCTAAGACAAGGTAAAGGACAATTTTTAGTCAGTATTTCTGTGCAGAAAATGGCATTTCCAAGCCTGAGAAATGTCTGGCTCCACCGCATTTTACTGTGCCACACTGAAAACTTGACCCCTCCGGCCTCTTGAGCAATTGGAATCTGAGGGAAACCATATTCTGAGTAAATCATCGATAATACTATCTCTGAGGCTAACAAAACTGTTTATCCCTATAGTTCTAGTCGTCTAGGCAGACTGTTTACTCTGATGCTCACTTTCAAATGACACATTGTGTAGAATTACTGAAAAATGTGCTGGCAGATGCTACAGCTAAGAATAATGTGAAGCAGTCAGGTGATGTGCTCAGGGAAGACTTCTGCTTATAAAGATGAGTAATCAAACAGATAATCTTGTTTTCTGAAGTTAAAATCCTGATTGGCAATATTTTTCTGATGGCAAATTATTAATAAATTATCAATTTGCTTTTTAAGTTAAAAGTTTTAAAATAAACTATCAGAGCATTTAAAATTATATGTAGAGACTGATTATAAACTAGGATTGCTGCCTAAATTTCTCCAAAGCAGGACCTTTGCCTACTATTTTTTTTCTCTTGTATAGGACAATTACTCTCAATATTTAAATTTGACATTGGTTGTTTTCTCACCAAGCTTTTTTTATTAAGGGTTAAACTGGCTTTAAACTTACGATTTTTTCATATAGTAAATTCATATTCAAGCATGCTTCTATGGGTAGTGCCTCCCAAATATCCAAACCAAACCCAATCCAACCCCTGAGGAGCAAGAGTGATCCTACGGTATTTGGGAAGCAAATTTTTAAAAAGTGTAACAATCTTCATTATACGATTGTTACTGTTCTTTCCTCAATGGGTATCATTTGGGGGGGGCAGACTAGGCTACTAATCAGGCTGCTGGGCTACCAAAGCTGTGATCTGAGAGTCAGCAACTGTACTATCTGAATACATGCTAGGTGCTCGCTCTCTTTCCTCACTGCATTGACTTTTCAGCCCCATGTCACCGCCTTCCCAGTACAGGTGTTTGTGTGACGATGGGACTTTCCCGATCAGGGAATTAATTAATTTTGCTGAAAAATAAACCAGGAGAAATGCTAGATCATTTTTTCGGTTAGGAAATCTTCCCAGCATAGGTCACTGCACAGCCTCACAAACGGTTGTTTGCCAGAACAGCGCAGGAGGCAGCGGAGAGGAAGCAATGAGGGGACGGAAACATTGGATTTGTGTAGTCGAGGATCACACAGCTAATGACAAGCCTGCTGAAGCTGAGCCTGACAGTGCTGCTGCTCCCCACTGCTCCTGCGATGCCCCTCGGTTGTGCTGGAGCAATTGTGCTACCTGTCAGCAAGCTTAGAGCAGAGAGCTTGCGCCAAAAAATAACCCAGTAAAACAGCGGCTGCTAATTTTAGCTGGATTGATTTTCTGAACCACTTCAGTGCATGGTGACCTGGACGGTCATGCCGGCACGGTGAAGGAGCACGGGGAACTGGGGGGGCTGGAAGGATGGGGACAGGGCAGGCAGGGTGGGGACTGCCTGAAGCATCCCTCTTGCTGAAAATCGTCAGCATGTCTGTAATGAGACTAGCTCTGTCACTGCAGGAAAATTCATGAGTATAGTCTGGCCTGGTCACGAATTGTCATTCTCCGCATTACCATTTTTCTTTTGGAACAGATCACACATCGATTTCAGGTCATCAGCTTTCACCTCTGATCCTACCCCGTGCACAGGCTTCCGTGGGAATTACGCCTGGAACAGGCCCTGAGGTTTTGCACATATGAGACCAGGGGCTCACCAAGAAAGAAGATTGTTTCACAAATTCAACGTTACGGTTTTCTTTATTCACAAAATGTTTGCACACAAACCGCAATTTTAACATACCTAGTTTGGGAAGCTGTGTTCGCAGCAAATTTCAGCTGTTTGCTAGAAATATTCCTTTGAGAAGTTAATACTCAAGACTGCTCATCTAAGATGAGATGATATGATGCCTTATATCATAATGTAGTATTTCAATTTCTGACTGGCTAACCAAATTATTACGCATTTGCTTTTCTGGTCAATACAAATGTAATCACAAAATAAAACTATTCTGTGATTAAATAAAACAAAGCCTTTATCTGAAGAAACGAACACAACTTGCTTCACCTGAATTTATCTGAATAATCACGTGAATGCAACTTCACTGACAACATTATACATGGACACCTAATAACAAAATTATTGTTGAAATACTTTTTAATATGCGTTCCTTTAATTCGCTGCTAACTAGGAAAAAAGACAGGGAAGTCATGATGTGAGAAAGCTGTGACGGCCTCAAGGAGGTAAAGCACATTCTGACACTGCATTGGCTCATAAAATCTTCCTACCCACACTGCTGAAAGTACTCGTCTTTAACCCCAGCCACTACATGAATGCATCTCCTAAATCAGCTGTAGCGCTAAGGGGTTAAGGGGCTGGCCGTGATTGTGCCTGCTCTGTAAAAGCACTCTAGGTTGGATCCTGAAAAGCATGGATCAGTAAACCTTTTATATATACCCGACAAATTTGTTGAAATGATACTTAAAGAGAGAAGGCAAAAATGCCTAGAAAATCACGAGATGCTATGCTAATGTTTAACTAGCACGCTTTCTGTACAAGACAATCATGTTCCAGCAATCTTGCAGCATTACTTAAAAACTGTCATAAAATGATGGAAAAGGGAGAGGTAATTTATATTTATTTAGTCTTTCAGGAGACCGCTTAAGAAATCAAGTGGCCCTGAAATGAGAATTCAAATAATATAATAAAAAGGAACTGGTTCAAAATACAAAAATCTAAAATAGATTTATGCTGTAACTGATAAAAATTAGGAACAGGTGCTTCAAGTTTGTGTATTAATTCCATTATTGTTTAACATATCACCATCTGGAAGAGGAAATATTAGATAACAAAATCTGCGGATTGTACAAGTAAATTAAGTTTTTTTAAAAAACTGGTACAGGCTATGGTATTAGAGAGATTTAGTAAGAAGGTATGAATGGACAACAAGATAGCAAATGAAAATACAATAGTGACAAAGACAATGTAATGAACACTGGAGACAAAAATGTAAATTGTCCATACACCTTCAAAGGGTCTAAATTAATTTGATCAGCTCAAGAAAAGTACCTGTGCATGAACATAGGCAGCTTCTTGAATACCTCTGGTAAACATGCGGCATAGCCATGAAAGCATGTCAAATGTTACAATGGTCAGGGAATATATAATAATGTTAAACAAATCTGTGGAATATCTCCACATGCCAACTTTTACTCAGTTCCATATCCGCTCTCAAATTGTTCATTTTTGATGGAGGTGAAAGGAGCAAAGTGAGAGAGGGCACTTTTGAGGGAGGGCAAAGGGGTCTATATATTGCACTAATAGGAAACATATTTGCACACAGAGTACGGCATAGCACAACTCTATGCAAGTTTCTGAGGGCAAAAATTTAAGAAACACAAGAAGGCTAACTATATGGAAGAACAGCAAAAGCTCACAAGTGCTGTTGCATATTTCTATCCCAAAAGTTGATACTAAAATGTGTTCTGTCTTTGGAAAGGATAGTTTTTTCCAGGTCTGTCTTCAACCATTGAAGATGTGAATGGCAAACACTGAGGACAGATGAGTCCATATCTGCCAGCTGTTCATTTACTTCCACCTTCCTCTTATTCTTGTCACATCTAAATACAAGGTATAGTATTAGATCTATATAAGGTCTAATAATAATGTCTATATAAGGTGTAATAAGATCTATGTAAGGTCTAGGAAAAATTTCTTTACTGAGAGAGTGGTCAAATGTTGGAACAGGCTGCCCAGGGAGGTGGTGGAGTCACCATCACTGGAAGTGTTCAAAAAACATGTGGATGTGGCACTTCAGGACATGGCTTAGTGGGCATGGTGGTGTAGGGTTAACGGTTGGACTTGATGATCTTATATTTCCAACCTTAATGATTCTGTGATTCTGTAATCAAGGATGGTATTGCTTATATACCCATGCATTTACTTGTAGAACCAAAAAACTACAGAGTCAAACCATTATTTTATTCCTGATTAAATTTCTGGAGTTCAAAACCAAATTGTTCCATTGTCACACAGAAAATTGTTAGTTAAACTAGAGATGCTTAAGGTTATTAGAATGGAAATTATCAAAGAGAAAACTAGAATGGATTGTATTGGAAAGAAAATGGGAGAAGAGGATCTTGACCAAAAGCTTCTAGAGCCATAAAGATCAATCCATTAATAACTTTCCTCCCATTTTCTTGTCAGTGGCAGCTTACAGCAGCCATGGAGTAGGTCCAGTGTCTCAGCAGTGGAGTAAGCATACCCTAGCTTGACTGATCAAAAGAGTAGACAGCACCTGAAATGCATCAATGGCAAACAAGAAGTAGCAGCCACTTGGGATTGTTTGGCAGCTTCCAGGAGAAAAACCCTAAGGTGAGATATCTGTGGGAAGAACTGTGGTCTTGCAATACCCTCCCTGGAAAACCAGAGAGAAGCTGGGAGACTTGTCCATGGACCTCCCAGAACCAGAACACCAAGTCTGGGGGACCAAAGGAAAACCTAATCTAGGAAAAACAGCTTGAAAGATTTATCCCCTAGTTCCCTCATGCTGACATACCAGAGGTAGAGTGGCAGTAAAAGGATTTGCTGACCAGTTGCTTCAGCTCAAGTCACAGGGTGGGCCACCAAGGTACCCACTAGTTACCCTGTCAGACCTCAAACCACAGAAGACAAAGCAGGGTCAGGGATCTCAGCTGCTGACAGAGAGTCTGGCTGGGGGTCTCGGAGAACTCCCGCTAGGAAGGGCTGGGTAAATAAATAGGAGTTGGGCACATATATGGGTTGGGGGTATAATCTAAAATTTGTATACAGCTGCTTACGAAGCAAGCAAGCTTATACAAGCAAGGCCCTCCTGCAAGATGGATAAAAATAAATTCCTCTTCCAAATTTATTAGAAGGATTAGGAACTTCTTTATAGTAGTTTATATGAATTGCCCCACGCAGAGTTGATTCTAGCACTAAGACAATCTGCAGCGGGGTCCCTGAGGGGCTGACGATGAAGAATAGAGATGGTATTTCTGCCATACAGACTGCATTGCAAAGGGGCATGTCAAGGGGCAGAAAGCCTATAAATAGACCCAATTTTAATACTTTTATAAATGGCTTGAGAACAAAAAGTAGAGCATGCTAATGAAATCTGCAAATAGTATTCAGGCACATTCAGTAACAGATTGTTAACCATACTGTAAAAGGAAAAACTAAATTACTTTGATGCATGGAATAATAGAAATGGCATGAAGTTTTTTACTGTAAGAGTTCTGGGATTAACACTCTAAAATTCCTGCTGTAATGCATGTATGCATATCAGGTGATTTTGGGATGACTATGCCACTAAAATGATGCAGATGTAAAATTAGTGGAGGAAATTTTACAACCTTGGTCTATGGATTTCCAACAGAGCTACAAAAAAGAAATGCCCTTGTAAAATGTAGTCTGGAGTATCACCATTCTGGTGGTCATTTTTTGAGATAGGTCAACTTGTGTTAGAACAGGAGAAGCAGTATTTATTGGCAGGAACTTATTCATGGGAAGAAAACTCCTATAATTCTATGTAGCTCACAGTATGAAGAATAAGGGCAACATAGCTTTCTAAATATACCTAGAATAAACATGATGAAGGAGGAAAATCTAATTGGGATAAAGAACAATATCTATTCCTGTGCCAGCAAGCTAGCAGCAAATAGAGTGAAAGTAAATAAGCTGGAACGCTGAAAAGTCAAACTCTGGAATAGCTGTTCAATAAGGGACGTGAGGACAGGAAACTTAACTCACCTTAGACACTATTATCTTATGCGTGGCTGCACATGACTCTGCAATGTGAGGGCTTAAACTTAGAACTGTAAGGCACTTCTGATTTATCAGGTTCCTCTCTTAGATGATATACAACTTTTTTTTCCTGGTTGACTTCATTAGGCCGTCATAGATCTGGTCATACTGACTATTCAGATGGACAATTATAATCTCTGATAAGACTAGCAAATGTTTGCACTATCTGGTATAACTGGAGCTGTTAAAGGATCTTTCTAATGTCTCAATATACCAGGAAAATTAATACTATTTTTTTCAATAAAACAGTCAAATCCACCTCAGACTAACATGAAGCCTTCATTTCTAACAGTGCAGTGTTGCAGGAGCCAGCAGGGACATGCAAAATTGAGGCAAGACTTTAATTGCTTCAAAACCACGGTGGTGGTGGTTATCCGCCCTGGAAACGCAGCAGGTTGAGAGTGATGCCCACAGTTCATACTAACCCCTCACCCAGGAATCTCCTAAGACATACTGTTACATTCCATCCGTACAAGTCAAGGAAGGGGAGAAAGAAATCCTTTGAAAATCCTAGTTTATTCTGGAGCTGCCAAAGCTGAAAAATCTCCTCATCCTTAGGATCAGATTGGGTAAGCACTGCACTCTGTCATTTGGTTTTCAGGGAGCTTGTGCAAGCTACAGACCCAAGCTGAAGCAGCAAATTGTAATGACCATTCTGCCCAGCTGTTAAGAGAAGCTGTAACTGGCAGGGCAGCTGCTTTCTATTACTTGCCTCTTTCTGTATATGGAACTGAAATACAGAGAAACTAAATTATAAGTCCCGTTGCATATTTCTACTGTAACTTCAAAAGTTAACCACATTCAGATAGCCTATGTCCAATTAACTACTGGAACTGTCTTTCTCTACTGCAGTTGATTTCATTACATGGCACATACCTGTGGCAATTGTGAGTTATTAGCTTGCTTTCCCCTTCAAAATAGGAAATGGATAAATGCTGAACCAACTTGTGAGAACTCGACAGTATTTCTGCAGCCAGGAGGAAAACTTTCGGGCACAAGTTCTCAGCTTGTGTCAAAGCTGCTTAAGGGAAAACATCCAAAGTAGTATAGCAGCGTTCCCAACTACTACAAGTAAAACTTGTAGTAAAACACTACAAGTGCATGTATGTGTATGTGTGTGTTTTAAGCTGCAAAGGTTTCTTTGGTACCCTTTGCTAGCTAGCACAGATGTTCCACCTGTCAGCTTCTCCAAGCCCCACTCTTTTGTACCTATAACACACAGGGAGAGTCAGAAATCCAGATTAGGCCCATGAATTCCCCTAGCACTAAGATGGTAAATCTTACCTAAGGGTCTTGCTGAGGACCTCCCCTCAGGTCCTTGCTTTTTACGCAGGACCAGTGAGAACTTGGCTGGCTGTGACTTGTAAGCTACTGAGAGGAAGGAAAAGCCACCTCCTAAGCAAATGGCCTTGTGAATAAATTATTAGTAGGAATCCCTTTGCAGGCATCTTTAAAGCAGGATCAGAACAGAATGATTTCAGAGGAGAGACTAAAGCATCAGTACTGTAGCCTATGCTAATAAAAAGAATGACTTAATCTTGAGTGAATGACAAAAAATTACTTCTGTAAAACAAGTAAGCATTAGAGACAGTAGCCTAAAATACAGTGGTGCTGCACTGATCCCTTTTGGGCTGACAAGTTTGCCTTCACAACGGTCTTGAGATGAAAGAGGTAGTAAGCTGGCAATCCGAGTTGACATTTTGGGTGCTTGAACATAGATATCTGCTGCATGAAGATTTTTAAGTGTTTATTACAGACAAGATGAAACACGCTAGCTTAAGCTATCATCCTACCATTTAGTGTACCAGTAAAGTGTTCCTGAACACCCAGAAGACCATGGTAGAGGCTGTGTGAAGGAAAGCATACATGTTTTCCACATACTTAGTGTAAGTTACTGCTGATAAACTTCCAAGTGTGAATCATAAGCAACATGTTCTGGTCAACCAGTCATAAATCCTAAAGATAACTTTGAAGGTCAAAATAGCTAAACTTAGTGACTGTTATGTTCAGCTCTCCCTTTCTCAGTACACTGAAGTGCTAACTGACACAGTGGTGGCTAGACAAGCAGAGCCAGGAAGAAAAGGAACACAGGCAAATACAAAAACAAACACCACGTTTCCTGTAAAACAATTAATGCACTTACTTGGTTTTAAACAATGCTTATGCTCTTACTATCACAGCTTCAAATACAGGAATAAGTGTCACAAGATGCCAAAAGTCTAGATCTAGCAACACTGCTCACCTAATCTACATCTTTTTCTTCTATTGACATTTTGGCTCCTG
The DNA here is from genome assembly GCF_964289735.1 of Phaethon aethereus. Taxonomy (NCBI): domain Eukaryota; kingdom Metazoa; phylum Chordata; class Aves; order Phaethontiformes; family Phaethontidae; genus Phaethon; species Phaethon aethereus. Next base: position 202,519,666 of record NC_138575.1, read on the forward strand.
GTGTCAATCTTAACTACCCCACATAACGCCTTGCTTGTCAAAAGCCCAGTTAAGTGCGAGGCATCTGCCTCAATTCTTGGGTGGAATATTAGTTTAATAAATACTGAGCATGACTCAGTCATCTGTGTGTCCATCCTCCTGAACTTCCCTTCTGCAGGCTGCTGAGGGAGCGAACCAGAGCCACTGTTGGGGCAACTCAACTGCCGCTCTGGGTGTGCCGTGACTGCTCCCAGCCACTGTCACTGTTCACTGTTTTGACGGTGACACAGGTACTGCACACAAACAACTACAAAATGCACCGAATCTCTATCATCTCATTCTTACCGTCTGTATCTCTGTCTGTGTACCAGTGGTGGTTACGGTTCATATCTTCTTTCTAGTAAGACCCAGTCTTACAATGTGGAGGTTGCTTACTTAAATACTTAGTATTTTACCTCTTCCCAGTTAACTTCACTTATGACACACTCCATTCCTAGTCAAACTCCGTTCTTAACAAAACTAAGAACTTGAAATTAATTACTTGAATGACTAATCTAGCTTTGCAGCGTTGTGTACCATTACTTGGTTAGACCCCAGAAATCAAGTCAAGCCCCATAAAATAAGATGAACAGCAAGAATATGAAGCCTGTTTAGGCCCTTCACCAAAGCAATGCAAAAACAGGCAGGCAAAGTCAGGTACTCCCTCAGAATTCCTAGAATCTGCTTAATCATTTTCATTCATCCTGTGCTTCCTTGACAAGAAAGATCAGGTTCCTACTATGGACAAGCTGCTTCTCTCACAGAGCTCTGATTTAGAGTTGGATCTTAATTTATTCACGAAAAAGACTTTGGGGAATAACAGGAGGAGTACCATTCTCTGCATCCTGAGGGAAAGCAGGAGTAAGGGAGAAGTGGATGGTGATTGCAGACTTCAGCCAGAAGCAAAAGCTGTGAGGGGCTGCTGCATGCTCTGGAGGATGAGATGTGCAGTCCAGTCACATGTTAGAGCTGTGAGGGAAAGGATTTTTCTGAGATTCTCTGTGAACATTAAGATGCATTGTCAGCGAGAAGTGAAATCTGCTTGCTACATTTGCTTTATCAAATCAAGCATGTGTAAGCCTTCTCAGTTTATTAGTTCAACCAAACACAGGTTGATTATCAGGTATGGGAAGAGACACTTTCCAATCAAAATTTTTCTTTTTAATTTTTTAATTTTTAAATTTTTAAATTTTTAAATTTAAACCCATTTTCCAAATAAACTGTCTTTCTGCAAAAGCCTCAGTTCAATCTTTCAACTTTATTTTTCCCTAGCTTTGTTCTCAGAAGTAACTAACATTTTAGCCTAAATATATGTATTCTTTAAGCTTCTAACAGTTACCTCGCACAGAAAACTTTGCCCAATTTATACACGATTGAGAACTGGGTTCATAATAGGAAGCACTGCCCAACAGCACTGACTGGTGCTACCAGACTTGTTTATGATAATTTTGGCAGAAGCTTTTGCTCAAGAGGGGAACAGTGACTTACGTGTCTGTGTACCTTGACTGAGGCCATTTGTATGGAAATCTAGCCAGGGTGTCTGAAGGAATTAAGCAGAATTGTTTGAAGTGATGCTGTCAAGTAGTTCACACTGGTGGGAGATCTCCTTTGTCACTAGAGATGATCATCACAGACTACCACAACAGGGACAGCTAGTACTAGAGCCACGACTCTGAACAGACTTCTGCTACGTGCTGGTGAAAAGCCAGCAATAAATGAGAAATTATTACAGGAACTTATTTACAATATATTTGCAGAATTTATTGCAGGATTTGTTGCAGAACTCAGCCAGTGAAGGTAGATGTTAGGAAAAAGGTGCCTAGGAAAAGAGGCAAACTGGACGTACTAGCCAGAGAAATGAGGTCTTCCGAAAAAAATAAGTGCAGGCTATGTGGGAAGAGATCTCCTGAACACATTTGGGAAACAGGACGGAAACAGTCTTAAGAACACCAAGAAATCAAGACTAGGAAGTAAACCAAGATGCACATCCTGACAGGAGAGGACCGTTTCCAAAGCTTCTACCTAACCAATGATGAAAGATTAATTCCTCCCAAGCTTGCCACTTGCAAGCTTACAATTTTCATTGCTCTTTCATATTAGTGATCCACTTTCCTACTGAGTTTGATTTTCTTATCTCATTTAACTTAGTGCTCAGTCACTTCTATTTCCTTACCTTAGACTTTGTCAGATGCTCCTGACTACAGCAGGTCCTTCCTAGTGTTATTGTGTGCATGCATAGGACTGTCTGATCAACACATATTTAAAGAAAACAAAACAAAACAGAAAAAACAAAAAAACCCTAATTAACGATTGTTTTAGTACAAACTATTGGCTCATTTTCCTTAATATTTTAATCTTTAGCCAAAACTAGCACTATTTGGATGTTTTCAGCTGTGGCAGAAAGCAAGCCAGAGAAGGACTGCTAGAGCAGGAAGCACAGGCTCCATTACTGACAACACTTCTTCTGGCAGCAAATCCAAAAGCTTTGAACTATTTTAAGAGTATTAACACCACAAAAGAGGGAAGCGTTAAGGAAGAATGTGATGCATCTTTTTTAGCCAACAGCAGAAATAGCTTCAGCATTCCCTCTGACAAGATAAATGAACAATCAGCTTTTCTAAGACTAGCCAAGAGAACATTAAGATTGTAATGTAGCTGAGAGAAAATGTGACTACTTGAACTGATCATTTTTACTGCAGATTACTCCACTCAGTCCTTCCACTGGAAATGAGGGCAAGATGCACCTGATGATGATATAGTAAAATGCAAGATTTTGTCTGCACATATTGTATATATTTGTGAAAAAAAGAGTGGATTTAATGAACATGCTACTTTTGAAGTATGCTCAGGGGGAGAAGGGGGAGACACAGGTTGATGAAACCACTGTGCCTATTCAGGGAACTGACATGTGGATCCTAAGGAGTCATATCCTACCTGAGATGGAATAACCACCACAGCAGTATAGACTGAGGACTAACCAAAAAAGAATCTGGAGGTTCTGGTGGACCATGTCACGGACAACAAGAGCAGGGCCACTCCATGAAGGCAGATAAGCTGGGAACTGAGGCAGACCACAGGACAGGCAGGGCAGTGCTCTTACCAATCAGGGTGCAGTCCCACAGGATTTGGGCAGGGCTGGGCTGGCGATAGCTCTTCTTGAGAGTCCAAGACAAGGCGAGATAATGAGTCAGGCCCAGGGTGCAGCCAGAAAGTCCAGCCAGGAACAGCAGAAGATAGAGTCAAAGACAAGGTCCGTGCAGGAGAAAGGGTTGGAGACAAGGCTATATACTACATAGGTCCATCCAGGAAGGCCAACTGATAAGCCAAGACCATAGAAGACACGACTTGACAAAGGTAACCTACAGTACTGCACATGCTGAAGTCTCAGATGAGGGTGTTAAGGCAATTAAGGAGTCGTGCACTTTACTTGGCCCTGACAGATACCAAGCTAAACGTAAGTGAGCAGAAGAACACAGCAGTGAGTAAGACTACCTTTATAAAGACATACTAGGTTGTTTTTACAGACATGAAGCCAGTAATCAAGCGAATTATTAGTCCTCTTTACTCAGCTCTTGTTAGATCATGTCTGGAAAACTGCATCACACTTTAGGCCCCCCAGTATGAGAAAGTTGACAAATTGCAGTGAATGCAGCTGAGGGCAATCAAGATGGGAGGGGTGTGAGCACATGCCCTGTGAGGAGAGGCTGAGGGAACTGTGTTCTGTCAGAAGGCTTGAAGGGGAACCCAAGAGCTTCCTTACAGTACTTGAGATTATCAAGAAAATGGAGCAAAACTATCTACTGAGGTGCACGGCAGCAGGATGAGAGGCAATAGTCACATGGGGAGACTCTGATTTAAGGGGAAAAAACTTCACCATGACAACAATCAAGTATTGGCACAGATTGCCCAGATAAGTTGTGCACTCTCTGTTCTTGGAGGTTTGCAAGACCCAGCTGGATGAAGACCTAAGCAACTTGGTCAGAAGGTTGAAGAAGCAGAAGGTTGGTCTAGAGATCTCTTGAGCCCCCCCAACCTGAACAATACTATGCTATTTCTCTTGCTCCCATGGCTATTAAAGTGTGCTGCTGAACACACAAGTCCACAGGAGAATGAAGGACCTTTAAGCACACTTGAAGGAGTTGTTGAAGAACCTCATTTTGAATACAAGCTACAAGTACACAAATACTCAAATGAAGTAGTCCTTTACTGAACTTTGAGGAAACAATCTGGAAGGTTTCTGGAGTGTGTGGAGGATAACTTCCTGACACAGCTGGTAAGTGAGTCCACCAGGGGAGGTGCCTTACTGGACCTGCTGTTTACAAACAGAGAAGGACTGGTGAGAGATGTGGTGGTTGGAGGCTGTCTTGGGCTTAGCGACCACGACATGACAGAATTCTCAGTTGTGAGTGAAGCAAGGAGAGGGGTCGGCAAAACTGCTACCATGGACTTCCCGAGGGCAGATTTTGGCCTGTTCAGGTCACTGGTGAGAGAGTCATTTGGGAGATCGTCCTGAAGGACAAAGGGGTCCAGGAAGGCTGGGCAGTCTTCAAGAAGGAAATCTTAAAGGCGCAGGAGCAAACGGTCCCCATGTGCCGTAAGAAGAGCTGGCAGGGAAGGCGACCGGCTTGGCTGAACAGGGAGATTTTGCTGGGACTCAGGGAAAAAAGGAGAGTTTATCATCTCTGGAAGAAGGGGCAGGCAACTCATGAAGAGTACAAGGATCTCGTTAGGTCAAACAGGGACAAAATCAGAAAGGCAAAAGCCCAGCTAGGGCTCAGTCTGGCCACAGTTGTAAATGATAATTAAAAATGCTTCTACAAATATATTAACAACAAAAAGAGAGGCAAGGAGAATCTCCATCCCTTACTGGATATGGTGGGGAACATTGTCTCCAAGGATGAGGACAAGGTTGAGGTACTTAATGCCTTCTTTGCCTCAGTCTTTAATAGCCAGACCAGGTATCCGCAGGGTATTCAGCCCCCTGAACTGGAAGATGGGGATGGAGAGCACAATATCCTGCCCATAATCCAGGAGGAAGCAGTTAAGGACATGTTAAACCACCTGGACACCCACAAGTCTATGGGGCCTGATGGGATCCACCCGAGAGTACTGAGAGAGCTGGCGGAGGAGCTTGCCAAGCCACTCTCCATCATTTATCAGTAGTCCTGGTTAATAGGGGAGGACCCAGATGACTGGAGGCTTGCCAGTGTGATGTCCATCTACACGAAAGGCCGGAAGGAGGATCCTGGGAACTACAGGTCTGTCAGCCTGACTTGGGTACTGGGGAAGATCATGGAGCGGTTCGTCTTGAGAGTGCTCACAGGGCATGTGCAGGACAACCAAGGGATCAGGCCCAGCCAGCATGGGTTCATGAAAGGCAGCTCCTCCTTGACCAACCTGATTTCCTTCTATGACTAGGTGACCTGTCTAGTGGATGAGGGAATGGCTGTTGTCTACCTGGACTTTAGCAAAGCCTTTGACAGCGTCTCCCGCAGCATTCTCCTGGAGAAACTGGCGGCTTGTGGCTTGGACAGGTTTACTCTTCACTGGGTGAGGAACTGGCTGGATGGCCGAGCCCAGAGAGTTGTGGTGAATGTCATTAAATTCAGCTGGTGGCCAGTCACAAGCAGTGTTCCCCAGGACTCAGTTCTGGGGACGGTCTTATTCAATAGCTTTATTGATGATCTGGATGAGGGGATCGAGTGCTCCCTCAGTAAGTTTGCAGATGACACCAAGTTGGGTGGGAGTGTTGATCTGCTGGAGGGTAGGAGGGCTCTGCAGAGGGATCTGGACAGGCTGGATCGATGGGCTGAGGTCAACTGTATGAGGTTTAACATGGCCAAGTGCCAGGTCCTGCACTTGGGTCGCAACAACTCCATGCAATGCTACAGGCTTGGGGAGGAGTGGCTGGAGAGCTGCTGGGCGGAAAGGGACCTGGGGGTGCTGGTTGACAGCCAGCTGAACATGAGCCGGCAGTGTGCCCAGGTGGCCAAGAAGGCCAACAGCGTCCTGGCCTGTATCAGAAATAGTGTGGCCAGCAGGAGTAGGGAAGTGATGGTGCCCCTGTACTCGGCCCTGGTGAGGCCACAGCTTGAATACTGTGTTCAGTTTTGGGCCCCTCACTACAAGAAGGATGCTGAGGTGCTGGAGCGTGTCCAAAGGAGGGCAAAAAAGCTGGTGAGGGGTCTGGAGCACAAGTCTTATGAGGAGCAGCTGAGGAAACTGGGGTTGTTCAGTCTGGAGAAGAGGAGACTGAGGGGAGACCTTATCGCTCTCTACAACTACCTGAAAGGGGGTTGTGATGAGGTGAGTGTTGGTCTCTTCTCCCAAGAAGGGAAAATGGCCTCAAGTTGCGCCAGGGGAGGTTTAGATTGGATATTAGGAAAAATTTCTTCACCGAGAGGGTGGTCAAGCATTGGAACAGGCTGCCCAGGGAGGTGGTGGAGTCGCCATCTCTGGAAATGTTCAAAAAACATGTGGATGTGGCACTTCAGGACGTTGTTTATGGGACATGGTGGTGCTGGATTAATGGTTGGACTTGATGATCTTGAAGGTCCTTTCCAACCTTAGTGATTCTGTGAACACAGAATTCTTTAAAATAGCTTTTCTCATTATATTCAGGGTTTTTTTTACCTCTTTTTACACAAACTTCTAAGTCTTTAGCTCTTGTTTTGCTGTTCTTTAGAGTAAGACTGATTGTATATCGCACTGTTTGCCAATAAATGCACATCGTGACTTAAGTGTGTTGTCACACTTTCACTGCCTTCAGGCTCCTCCATTTCTGACTGTTAGTTCAATTTTAGGAATTTACTCATAACTCCTTTCAGTGCAGCCCTGCTGATCTCCTCACATTCTTCAACAGTGAAGTTGAATGTTACCCTGAAATACATTTAAGGTTTTAGCATGAATTACATTACATCCTAGGTAAACCTCAAAATCCATCTTTTACATGGTTCTATTGCTACCTCAAATCTTGTTTAGTAGTGAGCGCTGCCATACACCCTTCAGCACTGAAAGCTGACATTTCTTGGGAGAAAAATACTTTAATTCTTCTTCTGAATAGGTAAGATGTATATCTTGCTGTCATCCTGTTTCCTTGATCCTTTCTTCTGCCTTTGGCTATTACATTGTATCACCTGCATGGAAACATTGCATATTTACACTCAGTTTACATGAACTGTCTGTGGGCATTCAAGACTCCTATTGGCCTGCTCAGCTAGCTGGTATGTTCCAAACTTCGCTAAGCTCAGCACTAGAGGTCAGCTAATGTCTTCTCAGGGTTGGGAGGATGGCAGATACATGGTTGAGAACACCTCACTGCTGTAAGGACAGAGTGGTCTAGCAGGATCAGGGGAACAAACCAGCCAATGCTGCCCGGTGCTCCATGCTGTGAGGGACCCCGAAGGGCATCTAGCCTGGTCCTATGCACTGCCTGCGCCTTGGCAGCTGCAGACTTCCCATTTAGTTTCATGTGAAAGTATCAAAGCTCCAAGTCTGCTCCAGTGTGCAAACTGAAGTGGAAACCATCAGGTTTGTTTAAAAGGCAAACTCCTAAACCAAAATGAAATGCCAGCGAAGGCACAACCTGAGAATCCTTTCGCTCCTACAGGTGTACAACAATGTTCTCTCCAGCATATTCTTCAGAGGTCATGCTGTCCTGTAACTCACATCTAGTAACATGAAGTGAGCATGAGAGCTCCAGATGGAGTTACGTGGACAAAAAATGCAGTTTACATCCCTTGAAACTTGGCTGGCTTTTTTGCGTGCCATAAAGCAGTTCCATTTGCAAAGATGCTGGCCACCTTCTCCCCTCCCCACCACTTTCTAAGCTGTATTTTAAAACACAGTCCTTCTCATCCCCCTGGAAATCTGCAAGCACGGCTAAAGGCAAGGAACGGCGCGCAGGTAGTGCCCGCGGCCTCACCAGCCCCCGACTTCACCGGTAGGCACTCGGAAACGCGACGGAACCGGGCAACCCCCAAACAAGGCTCACGCTCCGGTCGCGCCCTGCCCTCCCGACGCTCAGCCGGCTTTCCCTGAAGCGGCCCGGGAGGCCTTGCAGCGCTCCTCCGCCCACATGCGGGCCCCGGCAGGTGCGGCAGCCTCGAACCGGCGTCAGGCGACGGCGTCGGGCCCCGCCCCGGGGCTCCGCAGGTCCCGCCGCGTGCGCCGGACCCGCCCCGGAGGCGGGCGGGAGGGAGGGGAGGAAGGTGCGCGGCGTGCAGGGGTGGGGGCTGTCTCCGGCGGCCCCCCTGGCTGGTGGCCGGCGGTCGCGCTGCGGCGGCAGCGGCGCCGCTTCGCCTCCGCGCCGGGGCCGGGCCGGGCCGGGCCGCGCCCGGGATTGGCTGGGCGGCCGCCTCGTCCCAGAATGCAGCGCATGGCGCGTCATTGAAGAGAGACCATGATGGCGGCGGCCGCGGCGGCGGGGGGGGCCCCCGAGGTGATCGCCCAGCTGGAGAACGCGGCCAAAGTGCTGATGGTGAGGCGGGTGGCGGCACGCGCCGCGCCCGGAGCGGCGCCTCGCGGTGGGGGCGTCCGCGCCGGCCCCCTCCCCCCTCCCCGCGGAGCCTCCCGCCGCCCTCGCCCCTCAGGCGCGGGTTCGGGGCGCTGCCCGCTGGGGCGCCGCGCCTCCGCCGCCCTCTTCCCGCATCTTCCCGTTCGCCGGCTGGCCTTCCCCTCCGCGGGCGGTGGCCGCCGCGCCGGCTTGTCCCTGTCACCCTGTAGCTGGGGTCGGCCCCCGCCGCGCACGCCGCGCCCGGTCCTCCATGTGCCGCCCGCTCTTCCCCCCCTCCCCCCGGCCCCGGGCAGGCTGCCGGCTGCCCGCGCTCCCGAGCCTCCCTCCACGGCGGGGTGTCCCGTCCCTTACGCCCCGAGCCCTCGCACCGCCATTGTCCGCCGCGGAAACCCTCGGCGAAGTTGCCGGTGAGCAACTCTTCACTCCCGGCGGCGGGGGCCGGGGCCTGGATCGCCTCCCGCGGCAGCCCCCAGCCCAGCGGGGCCAATGGGGCACCGGCGGCGGGGCGGAGGTGCCCGCAGAAGTGCCGCGAACGGCGTGGTTGGGCGCCGCTCGCTTCCAGAGTGTTCCTTTCAGCGGAGGGGCCGGGAGCCGCCGGGGCTCACGGCGCTGCCGCCGCCTTGAAGCAAAGCGACCAGCGGTGCTTCGCGCCCTGAGCCTTTTATTGCCAAAACTGCGAGCGTGTTGTGTGTCATTTTCCATGGTTGCATGGGAAAGAAAGTCCGCACGGCAAAGATCTGGATTGCGATGGAGCTAAATGGCTGTAGCGACTGTTGATGTTAAAACATCCTAGTCCTGCGTCTTTGTAAAAGTTTTTTGTTCCTTTGAGTGAAAAGCTGTGTAATGACCTGTGTCGTTTTACAGGTCTTACTTGCAGATCTTCTAAAAACGGCTAGCTTAAAGCCTTCCCCACAAAATTTATCTTACCAAAATGTGATTCCAACAGAAATAAAGGTTGTAAGTTGTCAATATTGAAGGGATTTCAAAAGGACTGAGCAAATAGTAGGAAGGTTTGCCTGGTATCGATAACTGATCAATGACCAGAGCCTGAATGATTGTGAGTTTAATGACTAGCCAAAGCGGCCTGACAGTAAAGTGATGAGATTTACTCACAGGTGTCCTCATCAGAATACTTGTGTGTTACTCCTTGTGAAATCAAAGCCTGAAAAATGTTGACTGTATTTCCAAACAGCAAAGTAAAGGCAGACAGCTTAGTAACAAGCGCTAATCCTTTTAGAAGAAAAAACTTCCCAAAGTATGCGAATAGTGATGCATCTTAAGCTTTGAGTTGCTTTTGATTCCTGCATGCCTTTGCAAAACAATAACTGCGTAGATTATTGGATGTTCTCACAACGTCTATGTATCTCAGTTTTAAAAATAATGCAGTTGCTGTAATTACCAGAAGTGTTTGCGTAGGGGAAATGTGTAATAAGTATTATTATGAGACAGAACACGTGTGTGGAAGGAAGCTGGCCGGTAACTAGTTTTCAGTATCAAACTGATAGCACATGGAGTGGCATGTCCAAAGTTTTGCATCTGTGCTAGGAAACTTAACATTACTTTTGTTGGCATAGTTTCCCTAGCCTAGTCTTGCTATGATAGAGAGAAAAATGCAACTTACTGTGGAGTCTAAGTAAATAAAAATGTTAATACAGTGAAAAGATGCAAGCCTTTTATGGTAATGTTTGTGCTTCTGTTGAAGAATAGGTGCTAAACTTCCTGGTAAAACTAAGCGTCAGGTCTGTAGGCAGATGGTTCTTAGGATCCTTGTTGAATTTCTAGCTTACTCTTTCCCTCCAGCCTGACAGTATGAAAGCTGACTTGTTGCAGTCATTAGCTTTTACTTGTTCTTTTTTCTTTTCCACAGCTGCTCTTGGAAGTCTCATAGACAACACTGAACTGACAAGAATGTTAGATGGCTCTTCCTGAGGAAGCCACATAAAGCAAAGATATTTACTAAAGCTATCCATGAGGCTAAGGACCCAGAATCAGTCTTTAATCTAGTTTGGCTGTAGAAGAGCTGTGAGAACTGCTTAGGGTTATTGCTCTGTATTTCTTCTCAAAAATCATCAGGTTTTTGGAGTGATGAAGGAGAGGAAGAGTGCAGTTCACCAACTATGCTGCTTTACAAAGATGTTTATGACACCCTAGAGACTGAAAGGGTTATGTGCTCTGCTCCTGTTCTTTCTCACTAGCATCTGTGGAAAAACAAGGACTGAATTGTGTTTCAGGATTGCACCTGGACATTGATGATCTTAATTTAATGTAGCCTGTTTTACACTGTTTGGTAAAAATCTGTTAAATGTCTGTTTGGGGATGAGGGCAAGAAGTAACTGTGCGTGGCAGTTGGGAGGTGGACTGATGAAGCAAATTGGTGGGATCACTTGGAAAGGTATTTATGTAAAAATCTCAGGACTTGGGGGAAGGTGGTGAACCTGATGCTAGTAATGGAGATCATAAGTAGAGGCTGGCACCTTGCAGTGGAGCCATACCTGAAGTGATGGGAAAGGGCAGAGCTGCGAGTGGCAGCAAGTTTTAACTGGGCAGGGAGAGGTGGAGGGGGATTCAGCCAGGTCTTCTTGTGGCAGCTGAGACAGTAGCAATCTGTGCAAAAACATGGTTGGCTAGGGAGGCATCAAAGGTGGTGCAACATATCTGATGATGGAGCAGGGAGCGATGATGGTTTATGTGATACTTGTCTTGATTTCAAACTGAAATACTGAGCATTGGAGGAGAATAATGGACTAGAGGAATTCAGGCATGCTAATAAAAAACCCTGAATGTGTTTGTTTAACTTTCCTTAAGAGTATGGATTGCCATGAGTGCTCTCAATCTTTGATAAGTTTTTTTTTTTTTTTCTTCTTTATTGCACTGGATTAGTTGCTTTTTCCTTTGGAAAACTACTTTTTATATGTCAGATGAGAGATATGTTAGTTCTCATCTCATAAATTGCTGATCCTTATGGATTTTGCAGACCATGGTGTGCAGTGTATGAAAACTGGAAAGGTTGAATCTGTTCTCTCACCACGCTCCTCTACAGCTATGTAGACCTTTGTTACCAGTAACACCTTTCAGCAGGTTCTAGGTAGCCCACGTTCAAAAGGTTTAGTTAGGAAAATGATTGAAATTTGGTATAAGTTGAAGAGTTGTTATAAAAGATGAAGCTTGAGTTGTCACTAGCTGCCAAATATGACTTTGAATGCTGGTCCTGTGACAGTTTTCTTTGGTGTGTGTAAGAATATTTGCTATATTAAAAAGTATGTGCTTTTTGGGTACTTAATTCCTTTCCAACAATTCTAATGGTGTTTGCTTGAAGTAAGGTCCCCATAGTGCCTTGTAACTTAAAATGTAAAATTCTGTGCGGTCATTCAGAGCCTTAGGCTGATACTCACCTTTGACCTGCATGACTTTGGCTTGGTGAAGGCCATACGCCAGCATCTTCTATGTACCAAATGAATTTACTGATCCTCCATTTCCAACAGGCATGGCATTCTCTAACTAAATATATATGGTTCCTATCTGTTATGTTCTGCTTAGTTCGGGTGGTAATTAATGCTTAATGTCATTAGTGTCAGTTAAGTACTGTTTTAATAACTGTCTTCATGGATGAGAGAAGACATAGGTTGTATCATTAAGCAAAGACATGGAAATGTCATCCCATAGGTGAGAGGATGAAGTAGGAAGCATGCTTAAAACTCTTTAGTTATTGCTGGGAGCTTATTAAACAGGTTGAAATTTTTTAGTATATAATGTTCTGTGACACCTAACTGTCAACTCACAGGTTATAGCTTGTTTCCCCTGTCCCCCTCCAAAAAGGGGTGCTCTGTTCCTACCTGCAGCTCCAGTTTCTCCCTTGTGACCCTGTGTTGAACATATTAATATTGCTGAGATGACATAGGAATTAAACAAGGGAATGGATTTCTGTCAAGTTAGCAAGACGAATTGGCTATCTCTGCAGCCATTTCAGTTGCAGAGCTAGCACAGTGGGGCTGAAATTAGATTGTTGGACATGTCCAGGGCTGGTCTGCCCCTATTAGCAATTGTGAGCTGTCAGGTTGGCTCAAATGTATCATATACCTTCACTGGACAATTTACTTCCTAACTCAGACTGTTTTGATATTAGAAATGCCAGACTTTTCTCAGAGGTGCGCAGTGAAAAGACAAGAGGTTATAAGTTTCAGAAATGGAAATTCCAGCTGGAGGGAAGAAAAAAACACCCAACCCAAAACCAACACAGTAAGTGTGGTTGGTGAAGGCAGTGGAGCAGGCTACCTGGAGAGGCTATGGGAGATCCCGTCTTTGGAGATACTTAAAACTTGACTGAACAAGGCCCTGAACAACCTGATCTAACTTTGAAACAAGTTCTCTTTTGGGCAGGGGATTGAGCAAAGTGAGGTCCAGAGGTCCCTGTCGTCCTAAGCTATTCTACATGGTATGGGTCTGGGTAGCATGAACAGTTTCTTGAACAAAGGCTTTTGCAGAAGAATTCTTTTCTTTAAAAGTTCATAAATGTTCTCATTTCGGAACAGACTGTGGTCTGTTTTGGGGATGGTGGGGGAATCACCCATTACTATCTTTTTGGGGTACTACTTAGTTTGTGTGTTACCCTGCCCTTTTGAGGGAGGTTTTGGGCTAAAGTTAGATAGTCTGACACTGGTCATAAAAGCTTCTCTTTCAAATGTTGAAATAAGCTTACAGAATAAGATAATAAGGGAGCACATTAGTACCTTTAAAATCCAAGAACAAATTGTTTATGTAACCTGACAATTTGTATGGTTGGCTTTTTTTTGACCTGCTGTTCTCGGAGTTCAGGACCATGACAGTCCTCCTTCCATGAGGAAGTTCAATTTCTCATTGCAGCCTGTCTTCATTGTGGGGCAGTTTTTCGGACTGTTAAGTGTTACTAATCGTAAGGGTGAAAGGAAGAGATGGACTAGCTCTGATTTTGTTATGGCAGGTTACCTCTTGGAAGAAATAGGACAAATGAATCGTTCCAGTGCTGAGAAGATTTGTTGAAGTCCTCCAAGTCATCACGCAGCAAAACAAGCTGGATGTGTGCAATATTATGGCTGGATTAGACCAAACATCTGCCCAGCTGAGTTCTGTTTCTAGTGATGACATCTAGCCGCTGACTTAGAGAAGGGGCCTGAAAAATAAGGATAATCCTTTCACTAGTATATACGTACTTGCTTGATGTAGCTCTTGAAATTACTAATTCAAATAAGGTAACTACATACATATATATGTTGTGTTTAATGATTGTTGATCAACTTTTCTTCCACGAATGTGTCCAGTTGTTTCCGGAATGCAGTTATATTATTTATTTTCTTAGTTTTTGTATTATACTTGTCTGGTAGTAATGGGTTCCACAGGTGTTTTTGGAAAAAAACCCAGCATTGTTATTTGACAGAAGGCTGCTGATTGATCGTTTCATTCATTCTTGAATGATGAGAAATACCCGATCATTGCTCTGATTTTTCTTCTACGGTACCTTTTGTAATTTTTATAGCTCTCTATCGTACTGAGTCCTCCAGTCATCTGTAAGCTAAACTGAAGGGTCTTGCAGTTTTTCATGTGGGAGATTCCCCACCCATCTCATCATTCCTGTACTCCTCTGAGTAGCTTTTCAGATTTATGATACTGTTTTTGAGATGGACTGACTAGAAATGCATTCTTTTGTAATGTGAGTACTTGAGGATTTTAGATGTTTCTAAATTTTTGGTATTCTTCTGTATTCCTTTCCTAATAGTACTTAAGATTGTGCTTTTCTTTGTTACCTGAAAGCAGCAACATGATCTTTTCAGAGGACTATGCCCAAGCCGCCTGGATCTTTTTCTGCAGCAGTACTAAGTAACTTAGTCCATCATGTGTATGTATGTTTTTTCCTTCTTTTGCTTAAGAACTGGTATGGTTGGTGCATTTTACAGGCACACAGTTTCAGGTTACAGCTTGGGAGATAAGTACGTGCAGCGTGCGGCATGCTAATGAAACTTCTATTTGGAAGCTGAGAACAAATGTGCATAGAGCATACCTGGAGCACACAGTGCTGAGGGTGAGGAGTTGAAAAGAGGAATGTGAGGATTGATACAGATTCTGGTATCTTTGAAAAGCAAACATAGCATCTGATGAAATGAGCATCTAGTGAACTGGGATTCCTCATGCTTAGGGTTTATTTCCCCTGTGAATCAAGATGATGTTTCGCACTCATTTGACATGTCACTGTTGCATTGGCATATTTCTATATTTTGTTCTGCATCGTCAATGAAAATACTGTGTGTCTGCTCCTAGATTCATCTGCTGGGGAGCTTCATTAGCCTGTAACTCCATCTGGATAATTCTTCTTCAGGCACTACCTACTGCTGTCTTCCCTTTAACCTGCTTCCTAAGAGTCTTATCGTTGTTATGCTAATCTATATTCATTAGTTAATTAACAGCTTTCCGTATGGAGGGGTAGAAGAAATCCTCTTGATTGTTGAGCTGATGCTGTCACAAGCAGCTAAGTAAAATACTCCTTTTCATCAATTTGTGACACTGTTTTGATACTAAAAACTCTGTCTGGATTAGATATATATAAGGATTCCACTTCTGTATCCTGGCTTGTTGAAGGGGCAGAATTCTGGATTTTGATGCTCATGTCCTTTTCTGTTTTACCGGGGGAAAATGTATTCTTTGTATCTATCTTTTTCTGCTTTCCTTGGCTTCCCCAGAACAAAACAAAGTGGAACTGATGCCTGTGTTGGGGCAGTGACGTGGTAGAGAGAATGCATTTGGAGCAATTTTGATGAGTGGCATAAAACTAAATATATGCTGGGAGATGGCGTAGAAGGGAGGGTATCAGATCTGAGCTGCAGCAGACACTGATATGGGTCTATCAGTTCTTTTTCGTCCCTTTAAAGTTGGTCTAAAATATCTGTTGAATAGGGTGTAGTTGTTCGGATAGGGATTTTAAGAAATGGAGGAAAACTGGCAAGGTAATATAATTTAAATAGTCCTCCTTCTTCCCCCTCCCTGCCTCCCAAAAGGAAAACTCCAAACTTTCCAGCTTCAGAGACTTAATGATGAGTGACAACTGTACAGTGCTGCCTCTGGCTCTACCAAAACATAAGAGTAGTAGTATGCCTGCCTGAGCGGCTGCATAGTAAACTGGATCGGGAAGTGGATGCAGGGAGAAAAGGGGGTTTTAATTCAGGTGATTTTCACTGTGTTGCATTATAAACAATTTTGGTACCTTGACTGAGATGAAAAAGCTTGCCTGTGCTCCTAAAAGAATTTTTGGTCAAATTATGCTGTTAAACCACTTCAGAAGTATCAGATATAATTCTCTTTGTCTTCAGATTAAAACTGATTTATTTTTTTTTACATGGAAAATACACTTAAGTTATTTGGGTTAATATAGGAGCAAGTGAATGAAGTTCTATTGCTTTTGTTACTCTAGAAGTCAGATAAGTTGTTTTAATGGTGCCTACCAAATTCAAAATATACAGAACTATAAAAGTGAATATGAAGAAAGGCTAAAGCTGTATCATGGTTTGTGCTGAAATTACCAATTTCAGTATTTATTGTCATGCAGTCCAGTTGCGTTATGTGCAGCTGTGAAAAATGGTAGAGGCATAGCTGTAGTAATGTTGAAAATATGCCTTATACCAGGGCCTCTTGAAGGCTTCGTATAATTAATTTGTGGCTGTGAAATCCATAAAGTGCAGAAAGGTGTTTTGCCATGGAATTTTACTGCTTATGATGGTGGTTTCTGGGATTTCAAAAGACTTGGCCAAGGTGAAGAGCATCTGAAGTCCCAGGCTTGTAAGCATGATGTAGATGTAGGCTGTGTTTTCACAGAAGCCTAAACCAGCCTAACAGTGAGTGGCTGAGGAAAATCATTACTTGTCTTTTTGCTGGATTGATTATCAGCTAGTTCAATGAGCTGGACTGGCTTACAGAAGAGCCTGCTGGTTGCCAAAGCTAGCACAAGATAATAATGTCTCTTTAGGAGTGGAAAGGAATTAGCATGGTTGGAAGGAGAGGAGGAAGGTCTCTGCCTCTCCGGGAATCACAGCCTTGGAGTTCTGGAGAGGCAGCCCCTGTTCACTACTATCAGCTTAGACTAGGATCCTGTTGTAATGAAAGAAAAGAGTAATACCAGCATCCTTCACAAATGTGTTTTGAAATCTGTTCGTGGGAAGAGCTGCAGAAAAGTTACATGATATTTGTCTCTTTGTGTACTTTTACCAGGAAAACAGAATACTTCAGTAGAGTGGACTGTAATGCTTAGAGTCCTGGTGTTTTGAGGGGCTTGCTGTAGTATGGCATTAAGGTTGTATTGAAGTGGGTAGTATATTCATTGACTTTATATTTCCAGGTTTTTAGAAATGGGTAGCTTGATAGCTTTTAAGACACCAAGAGGTGGTTGAGCCATGTTCAATCAGTTCTTCAGACTGCTTTGGAAGGACCTTGAATTTCACATCACAAATAAATATCCTGGCCACTGAGGTTTTTGCTCCAACAACAGGTGGAGGAGGTCAGAGGCAGTTCATAGAATTCAAAAAACAGGTTGTAGCATCATTAACATGGAATCTGAAAATTTAGTAGCTGGGCATTTTCCAGAAGCTGGTGCACTGACCTGTGCCACAGGGCATCTGTGGCTCTGGGTCTTAAGCATTGGTTTGTACAGAGATCAACGGTGCAACTGGATGACAACCAACATTGAGTTATACTATCCTTTATTATTATAAAACAATATGCCAACTATTGTTAATTGTGGCATTAGTGATGCTATTGAAACAGCGTCAAAGCTAACACACAGCAGAAACAATTGTAAAGACACAAATCACACTGGTTCATTCACGAACTCGTTGATGAGTTACTGCAGAACTGTCACCTTTCCGTCATGTGGCAGCATGAGAGAAGTCACAGCTCCATGTACTGCCTGGCTGGGTACGGGGTGAAGGTTCCCATGCTGGTGATGTGGGGGCAAGGTCCGTCCTCTCTGGATGGTCATCTACATGTGTAGCTTCTCTGCCTTGGGCACACAGCGAAGGCTCTTCTCTTTTTGCTGATTTTTTTCTGTCTCTGCAAATAGGTGGTCTTCAAGGTTTTGGAATGAACTTCCCCAGACTTGATCTGCCACAGCTTGGGCTTGTATTGGTGGTCTTGGCATCACGTGGGCCTTTAAGACAGTGCCTCATTTGTCTTGCCATGACTTTACTCAGGCATCATTGGTGCTGGCGGACCCTGCCTGCCTGCTGTGGGCTTCACCTTATGGCTCAGTTTCCTCTTGTGTTACACCCCTTGTCTAAAAGCTACATTTTACATGTTTGTCACTGGTGGATTTCATGAGGACTCCTCCGCAGCATCTGTACGTATATGTGCGCATGCAGTAACTGGAGATCCCCAAATGGGAGACTGGATCTGCGTATCTGTTGCAACAGGACTGCAGCCCTGGGAGGGAGGGAAATATATTCCCCCTTGCAGCTACAGATGCAGTTTTGGTATTAGGTGCCTCAAAGCTGAATGTGTGTTGTTAAAGCAGTGGCTGAAAAGCATTACTTTAAACTTCACTGATCTTATGTGCAAACAGAGCTTTGGGTGTTTTTTGCACTGATTATAGTTTTGGGTGTATTTTTGTTAAGGTCTTAACTGTTCACATTTAGCTTCGCTTTCTCTTCTCTTAATTCACTGACTTCTACTATTTGCTTTGCTAATATGTTGCTGCTATTTGACTTTTCTTTCAACCAGGCTTTTTTGGTAGCTTCTCAGACGGCTACATCTTGCATTGTTATTGAGAAAATGTGCAAATAGGTTTACAAAACACGCGCATACCTTTCTGGTGGAGAAAACGTGAATAGCACTTTCCTTACCTCTCAACAACAAAAACCCAACCCAAAAAACAAACATGCTTCTTCCTGAGAGAATTAGGGAGACTTAGCTGCAAAGCCTTTATTTTTGTGAAGTTGTTTTAAGTGGGATTAAGAACAGATGTTGGGTAGCTTCAGGATAATGAGTTGTTTAGCGGGGAATATATAAATATTAAATTCTAATATCAAGAGAAGTGACAATATTGTTTCTGGAGCCATTCTTGTGTTCATGTTACAATATCATTCCCTCTAACAGCACTGAGAATGAAATGTATAATTATGACCACATTTCTTCACAATCATTTTTCAGTAAGCATGTGGAGCCTTGTGACTGTTCAGAGCTTGAGACTTAGCTAATTTATGCAGGTTTCTTAGAGTGAATTCAGGCACCTAAAACTTGAAGGGAGTCTTAAAAATTGCCTCCTCTAAATAAAACCCAAAAATGTGTGTATGTAGAATAAAAAAAACAATTGTCATTAAAAAACGCTTTTTCGAAGAGGATTTCTCGAAGTATGTATCATGTGTCTGCTCCTCTGTATGTTGGAGGATGAATACAGAGGTATGTAGCTTCTTCGGTAACGTGGTTCAGGCTGTATCTGCAAGAGCAGAACAAAGTAGTGAAACAAGGTAAAAGTAAATGACATCCTGCCTTCTCAAGTATGTACAATTCTGGATATATTTTTGCCATCTTCCAGAAATGGGAAAAATGTTGGGGGAAGGAAGTTTTTCTAGGTGTGTTTAGTGAAAGTCCATGCTTTTTCCTGTTTTTGAGTGAAAGAACTCACTTCACAAAATCATTTTCAATTTCACAATTTCTTTTTAATTCCTTACCCTGCAGTCTGGCTTAGGTAATGAGCTTCATCCTCTGGCCTCTGTTCTGTTGCTCTTTTTTTGCTAAACCTTTGATTTCATGTCTCTGTAGCTACATTTCTGTTTGCTTACATGATTCAGGTATTTTTGGTGTATTTTATTTGTGTCTGCCCGTAAGTTTCCATTAATGCCCTTACAGTTAAAAGCCATTAGTAAAGGTAGGTGTTTTAGGCTGTGCCAATTTGAAAATACACTAAGTCAAAGGAGTTTTCCATATCAATTTAGATAAACTCAAAAACTTTAGAAACTCCTTTATCTCACTTTTAGTCAACTCCTAAATAACTACGATGAGACAAAATGGTTTTGAAATTTTAGCAAGATCGATGGGGGAGGAAGTGCTAAAACCTAAATTTTGGCAGAGAAGCTGGCTGCCCTGTGTGCCTGTCTGTCTTCATTAGCTTGGTGGAAGGAGATGCTTTTGTGATGGGAGGCAAAGCCTAAAACTCTCAGAAACCAATATGTATCACTATCTAAGTTTAAATCTTTCATGGAGTCATTACTTTTAACTTATGTGTTGGGGGTGTTTGAGGTGGACAGGGGGGTTATCCATGTGATGTCCTTTTACCCCTGTGAAACCCTACTCCACCTGCACATGCTTACTGTAGAAGGCTACATGTGAATAAAAATAATGCCACCCCTGTAACAATGGGTGGTTATAGCTGTTCTTTCAGAAAGTATAATTTGAAATTGGACAACAGGAAAAAACAGACACTATAAGATACATATTCACATATGGATAATATTAAAGTTTCTCTTGCAGGAGGAGAGTAGTTGCTGGCCATATTTGATGTACAGTGACGCTGATAAATAGGTTGTATATCATGTACCTCTCAACTTGTGGACTTTGGAAAGTTAGTATTGCCATTACCAGCATTGTTATGATCTGCTGTCTAGTAGAAGAGTAGTCACAATGGTTCTTTCTTTACTTAAAACTTTGTCTTGGAATTCACTGTCACAATCCTGGCATTTTTTTGCTAAACTGTGTCTATAATCTCTTGTAGGTACAGAAATGGGCAATACAGAGATGAACTATTTGAACCTGACCAAGCTGCAATAAGGGTTTCAGGGGCTGTGGATGGGCTAGGGTCCTATCTCTTGCTAGAGAACCAGGACCTGTCATGGGGATAGCCCACCCTGCAGTGGAGGCTGTGGTGTTGATGCTGAGACTCCTTTCCTTCCTGCCCTCTAGGATAACAGACTCGGGGCCTGAACTTGGGACCCATTTATCTTCCATAGCTCCTTGTGGGGGAAAGAGAGAAACACCTGCAGCTAATGGGAGCTGAGGGAAAAGTTCGGTTAGTTTCCTCCAACCCTTGTCCTCCTTGCTGCAGGATGAGGAGGCCAAGTTCACTCCAGCTCCAGGAGTCGGTCAGAAAAAGGAAGCAGGAGAGCAGGGCTCGAGGCTAGTGTGAGTGCACTTGTAGTAAGGGCACTTTATGACTTTTTGTATCCTTTAGTAATGTGTATTTTTTAGGGTCCCTGTAATACAGCAGTGATGTACAGAGGTCATTTCAGCTCAAGTTAAAGCAAGCCGATTTTATTTGTTAACATTAAATGGTTTAAAAAGATTTGGAACAATGAGGTTCCAACACTGTTGCGTGTAGTTATGATGTTTTTCTTATCTTTGTCCTTCTCTTCCATATTGAGTCGCATTTCTGTATTGACTGAACTTTCTCTGGTCTACATGGGATGACTTCATAGAATCATAGAATCTTTGGGTTGGAAGGGACCTTTAAAGGTCATCTAGTCCAACCTCCCTGCAAGGAGCAGGGACATCTTCAACTAGAGAAGGTTGCTCAGAACCCTGTCCAACCTGACGTTGAATGTTTCCAGGGATGGGGCATCCACCACCTCTCTAGGCAACCTGTGCCAGTGGTTCACCACCCTCATTGTGAAAAATTTCTTCCTTAGATCTAGTAGAAATCTGCCCTCTTTTAGTTTAAAACCATTTGCCCTTGTCCTGTTGCTACAGGCCCTGCTAAAAAGTCTGTCCCCATCTTTCTTCTAAGCCCCCTTTAAGTACTGGAAGGCTGCAATAAGGTCTCCCCGGAACCTTCTCTTCTCCAGGCTGAACAACCCCAACTCTCTCAGCCTATCTTCAGAGGAGAGGAGTTCCATCTCTCTGATCATTTTTGTGGCCCTGCTCTGGACCCACTCCAATGGGTCCCTGTTCTTACCTGTGCTGAGGGCTCCAGAGCTGGACGCAGGACTCCAGGTGGGGTCTCGCCAGAGCAGAGTAGAGGGGCAGAATCACCTCCCTCAACCTGGTAGCCACACTTGTTTAGACTTCTTGTTACTTGGTAAGATCTTACCGACTTAGAGAGACTGCATGGATTTGCCCATTGCCATCAGCCTGATGTTTTACGGAAATTGTTTTGCTAAGCAGAATTGCAGGTCCGGCCTTACTTGTGCTTTGAAATGTTAGAACAGTGAATGTGGAGAGTAGGAAATAAATAATGTTTCATTTGAGGGCCTGAACTGTAACCCCATGTCAGCATTCATCCTCTGGCTGTCCACAGCCAGACTGCTGTGAGCTAAATAGCCGTTATAGGACATTTCTCTGATTTATCTGTTGTCAGTGTGCTTAAACTGATGTCCTAACTGCAGTTACAGAGGAAATAGTAGCAAATAGGTATATAGTGCACATGTAATTTTCTAAAGCGTTTTGTCTTCACTGTTGTGTTACGCTGTACCCTGGTTTTCGTTGCCTAAACTTATGGAAGTGAAAGACTATTTAAGTTTACACTGCATTTTCTTGAAACCAACTTGAAACATTTAATTGGCCCAGAGATTATAAAGAAAGCATCAAGATGTAAAAAGAGAACTAGATTTTTATTGTCATGTATTTAAGGTCTTTGATAATTCTGTGTGCTGCTTTTGCGATTACTTCATATGGGGCTCTGAGCTTGATCCAGCACTGACAAGTCTAAACTTGTAACTCTTGGCATATGCAGAATTCAGTCATTTTTCCAAATTCTGCTGGAGCAGTCAGTTCTCTGTGAGGTGAATGGAATCTGGGCTGATCCTGTTCACCTAATGCTTCCAGAAGGTTGGCATGAGTAAATGTACTGTTAGTTTAGTTGAATATGTGGATTTTCTTGTTGAGCAATGTGCACAGTGGTCAGAAAAGAGAAAGCCCTAAACGAGTCCCGTGAGGAGACTGACAACAGTAAGAGCTGATAGTGGATGAACCGCTCACATGGGTACCTCTTCCTTGAACAAAGACTCCACTCCACCTTTCTCCCTTTTGCCTTTCAAGTCCTACCTGCTCTTCTTCAAGCAGCAGATCTTGAGTACCTGTTTTGACAATGAGAAGCAGGCATAAACAGTGGAAGTGGTTCCTCAGCAGACTGGTTATCACGAATCATGTATCTGAAGTGTATTTTGCACATAAATGAATGGCAATTTCAGTGGAGAACCTGTAATAGTCTATATTTGGAGGTCAAATTGTTAGTAGAGAAATAAAATCTAGGTAGTTTTTGTTGCTTATCTTGGAGAGGAAGTCTTATCTCAGAAAATGTTCTGATATTGATGGTAATGATTTACTTTGGCTCTCTAGTCAATTAATGTGTATATCCAGTATTTTATATAAGACCATTTCAAAACTGAGAATAGATCTTACAATAAACCACAATTTATCTCCTGTTTCACTTGCAAAAGGCTTACTAAAGCACTTCAGCTCCAAAATACAAAGCAAAATCTGGTATGAAGAGAAAAAAACCTCTTTTTTTCCCTATTGTTAAGTCTCTGCATGAAAGCAAGACATGAGTTGAGTAGATGTGTAGGAGGTAATTCCTTCAGCAGTCACGCATTTGTTCCAAATATATACTGAAAAATACTGGGCACTCTGGGGCTTAAATAATTAAAATCATAATTACTTTGGGGAAAGATTTTAAAAAAAAAAATCAAAGTTTTTGTTCAGAAAGCCTTAAATCTCCATCATATTGTCTCTACTGCAGATTTGGTTGGAAGCCATCTGTTGCAACTTTCTTACCAATCTTCAAAAGTAATCTTAAGTATCTTTTAAATTGGAAGATGAGTTACTGCTGTAATTTAAATTATTACTCCAAAAAGCAAGTGCAAAGAAAGTAATTGGAACATAGTTGAAGTTGTTTATTATGCTAGCTAGCTTTTCTGTAGTAACTTAGCTATTACTCAAGGCTCTGGCAGTTGTGTAATGACAGATCTGAATTGGACAGCAGAAGCTGCTATCAGTACCAGTTGTCTAAACTGCCTTCTGGCCTGGTGCCCGAGGCAGGAACGTCTGATCCACTTGTGAAGCAGTTGCCGAACGCTGCAGAGCCGAGCATCTTCATGTAGCCTGAATTGTTGGCTGGTGGCAACTGCTTCATGAATGGATCAGACATCCTTGCGTTGTTAGGTATCAGTGTCTGCTAGAGAAGTAGTGTGAATAGCTGAGAACAAAAGTGTGGCTAATCATCCAGTTCTCTGTGTCTGACCCCTGTATTTGATCTCTTTGATTAGCTAGTTTAATAAGGCGAGTGACAGTTATTGAGTGTGCTGTGATATACTGTAGGAAGAAGCTTATTTAAAACGCTTGAAAAGTGTTACTGGTAGAACTGGGATGGAAACTTGTTATGGCTTGACTCCATGGAAGTCAGGGTAGTGCAGACTTGGGGCTTGTTGCTTGATGTGACTTTGGTGGAGTTAAACTTGGAATCTTCTTGTTCGGAGAATCTGATTCTTTTGTATAACTCACCTATATAGCAGAACTGTGCTGGGGAGTAATTCTCTTAAGGTGTTTTTTGTTATTTAAGATACAGAAATTTGTTTTTAGGGGGTTTTGAGCATCTTGGAGGAAGAGCACAGTAAGTTAAAATTTTATGACTTTTGATCATTTAGGTGTGTTGCAGCTATAACAATTGCTTACATGGATAGAGTAATACATTTAGCTGTCCTTAATGCAGTATGTGCACTAGTTGAAAATTATTGCTTGCCCTTGTATTTGATTTTTTCCCTTTTTTTCTCTTTCTCCTTCTATTTTTGCCCATACTCCCGATCACCATCACATGGTGTTGCCCTGCACATGCTTTTCAAGTTCACTCATGATCTTTCTCCTTTGCATATGCCTCACTGTTACTTGGCTTCCCTGCGTGCTGGGAGATGTTGGCGAGCCATCTGGGCTGCTTCTATTCCTTCTCTGATTGTATCTTGCCTGATGGTGGCTGTCAGCAAGGTCCAGACCCAGTGGTGCCATTGCCGTCTGTGGTAGCTTTTGCTTATCCTTGTGTATTGATAGAGATTCAGTTTCTTATTTTTGTCTCTGTTAAGACTTCCAGGCTCTCTGCAGCACCAGAGTTTAGACACCATTCTGAAGAACAACTAGCGTGTTTAATTGGTTTTTCATAAGCTGATAACAGCCCACAGACCAGAGTTTGGGAATAGTTTTATTTTGCCTCTGGGCTGCATGGAAGGCAAGATTCCCCTACGTATTTGGGGAAGCTCAGTGTGGAGAGTTTGTGGTGAATTTTATGAAGTCACACTTCAGCAGAAATCTCAGATTTTTGTTTCTGCCCTTGTCAAGTTTGTAATGTTCTTTACTTGCAGACATAAACATTGCCTTTGGCAAGAAAGTTCCTTCTTGGCTTTAGCAGTAGCAGGTATAAGCAATTTGATCTTTTTTTTTTTTTTAAACCCAAGAAAATTAGTAGGCGTGTTTGCCTTTCCATAATCCTACTAGTGTTTAGGCTGTACTGTTCATACCGTAGGTGGGACATTTTTTGTAGGTGAGAATACTGTGGGTGTCAGCTTAAAACACTCTGGTGCACTCTCTCTGTGTTCTCTTAAGCAGCAAAGTCTGGAGGAGTGCATGACGGTTCTTTGTGACATACTAAATTGCAGATTTCCCCCAGTGTAATTGTAGAAAGATGCTGAATTCGGTTGTATTCAGTGCTGTCTTGCCACAGCAAAAGTCTGTGAAAAATCAGAATTTGTCTCTAGCAAACTTTTCTGTCTGCAAGGAATGAATGCTGTTCACCCCATCCTTAATAATGTTTATATACAATCGTGGGAAGGATTTTTCTTAGCAAAAGTGTGATGCAGAGATGACAGTGCAAACTGGTTAACTAAATCACACTTAAAATATTCAATTATTGATTTTAATAATGTCTCTTGAATGTTAGATGCTGTTAATTTTAAGATGCTGTCACTGTCCACAAGTGACCAATAAGTAATATTCTCTGGCATCTAAAATCATTAAGAAACTAATGTCACTTCTAATATATGATCAGAAAATGGTTGTATTTTGTATGTTTATGATGATCAACATGAAACTTTTCATAATTTTTTTTAAGGCAAAAAGTGTTTTCAGAGGTAAGGGGAAGGAGGTAAAAAAGTAGACACCACTTCAAACGTGGATGTGGTGTTACTTCTTCAGCCTGTTATTGGCGAATACATGGTGACTTCAGCTTTAGTCTTACAAAGAGAGCAACCCATTGCTGTTATTTGCAACCCATTTGGTACCTTTTTCACGTCTCTATTATCTTCATTGCTTGGCACACTCCATCCTGACAAGTTGTTCTGGTTTAACCCTAGCTGGCAACTGAGCACCAGACCACCACTCACTCACTCCCCTGCAGTGGGATGGGGAGGAAAATCAGAAGGGTGAAAGTGAGAAAACTTGTGGGCTGAGATAAAGACAGTTTCATACGTAAAGCAAAAGCTGCGCATGCAAGCAGAGCAAAACAAGGAATTCATTCACCACTTCCCATTGGCTGATAGGCGTTCAGCCATCTCCAGGGAAGCAGGGCTCCATCATGCATAAAGGTGACTTGGGAAGACAAATGCCATAACTCTGAATGTCCTCCCTTCCTTTTCCTTCCCCCAGCTTTATATGCCGAGCATGATGTCATATGGTATGGAATATCCCTTTGGTCAGTTGGGGTCACCTGTCCCGGCTGTGTCCCCTCCCAGCTTCCGTGCACCCCCAGCCTCCTGGCTGGTGGGGTGGTGTGAGAAGGAGAAAAGGCCTTGACGCTGTGTAAGCACTGCTCAGCAATAAGGAAAACATCCCTGTGTTATTGATGCTGTTTTCAGCACAAATCCAAAACACAGCTCCATACTAGCTACTATGAAGAAAATTAACTCTATCCTAGCCAAAACCAGCACACAAGTCATAATTATATGTATTTATTTAGAGGTATGTTACTGAGGTAGGAAATGCTTGTACTAAGCATGTGGTTCTGAATACATATGTGTAGCTTCAGATCCTCTATCTGCATCTAATAATACTTCTATTTAAAAAAAAAAAGGAGCAAAGCCCAAGCCCCTTACTGTGTACCTTCACCAGTTGTTTCCTAGTCATGTGTGTATTTTCCACATGACAGTTGGTCTAAGCCTTTCTCATATCTATCTGTTCTGAGTGTCCCTAAGAATTAATATTTTAAATTACTTGTAATATCTGTTTCTGTTCATCAGTTTCTGCCTAATACGCCAAATTTTTAGCCTTTTTTAATCGTTCCCAGTTGTGTGGTCCTTTCTTGTAGCATCAGTGAATAATACAATATCATTTAAATTGATGGTGTACCATCAAGGGAGGAGCAGAAAAAAGATGATCAAAGTTAGAAATGAGAAATCTGTGTTATATAAGGAAGAAACAAAGGTGGGTTATTTTGGGGAGGAAAAAAAAGTGAGTGGCAATATATAAACTTATGGAATTAAATGGTGATGCTGTATGAGGTGCTCTTCTTTGTCTTCCCATGGTAAAAAAAGGATAGTTGCAGGCAGTAAGAATGGGAAAGCTAGTTAAAAACCCACCAGTACTCTCATGGCTGTTGAGGAACCCGTGCTGTTTGGAGTGTTTAACATTGTTAATCCGTTGCATTTGTGACTTCTGCATTTTTCAGATCAGTGGATTGCTTATACTAAGATTGCCAGAGGTAAAGAGTTGCTGTGCAGAAGGTTGGCGCACCTCCTGTTTTGTTAGTAGGGAGAGGGGCGATGCAGTTTCATCTGTGATGCGGTTTCTCGCAATGTTCTTATAGTGGTAAGAAAGGGGAGAAGGAGGATTTAAAGGGTGTGTGCTGACCTTGAACTCACTGAAGAGAAACTTTCATTGGTGATGGAAAGCTGAATCCAGTTTTGTTTTTATCAGGTTCCACACTGGAAAGAAAAGGTAGTTGCTTGGAAATTAGGTTTAGATTTTTGTAAAGTAGCTGGTCTAATAGTCAAGGAAGGTAAAACCTGACTTGGGATTAATTTTACACGACAGTTCCTGTCTTTCCAAAATAATTATCTTGTTGCTATAACACCCATGTAAGCTGAGATATCTCCTGAGAGTGATCTGATTTTTTTGTTGTTTTTAAAATACACAAAAAGTGAAAAATCAAATGTAGGGTGATAGAGGAGTCTGCGAAAGGAAACTATTAGGACTCTAATCAAGGATATAAGACCCTCTCTCTTCCTACCGTTGAAGATCACTGCCTGACTTTTGAAAGGCTTGCCCGTATCTGAGATGCAGACTGAGGGACTTGTCCTTGGCAGAACTCATCTTTAAGTACAGAAGGAGCTGTAGTGCATTCAGTCTTCATAAAGAAAGTTGGAGCGTGCTTACACTACACCAGAAAAATGCGTTTGGACCTATGATTTCCACAGATTTTCTGTTTGGCTCATCTGTGCCAATGTGTTCCTTCAAACTGCATCTGTCTGCCTGTATCCCAAAAGATTAGAAAGATGCCGACTGCTGAGGACTCAGTCCTGTATTTACTATAATATGGAGAACATCAATCTCTGGCTCTTTTCTTCTTTTTTTCCCAGCCCTCTTTTCTGACTGTGAGGTGTTAAAGGTGTTTTCTACTTTTGACTTCACAGACTATTTCCTCCTAAAGTTTAGTGTTTCTGCTCTTTTCAAAAAGAATTTTTTTCCACTGGCTCATTTACTGTTGATGGCTTGAGGAGAATCATCACAATTATTTGTGTTTGAAGAAGAAGAAGAGTGAGAAGGGAAGCAAAGACCTTGACTTTCCCATGCTTTTTCCTTGAGCAGAAAAACCGCAGTAAAGGCTTTTTACAACCACACAGGGAAGGTATGGGATTTATGTAAGCACATGCAGGTTTTAGATCTTCTAACATATGCTTATTGGCTTATCACAATTTTGTCATCAAATACCTTACCTTAATTTTTCTCTCTTTTTTTTTTTTTTGTGTGTTTTGTTCGGAGTTGTGATAGCAGGACATAATAAAGTAGAACAAACTGTTTCTTTGTTTTATAAACTGGATGACATGAAACGGAAGGGGTTACATTTACTTTTCTATTAGTTGTCTAGGGTTTCAGGTAAGTTTAGTGGTCCTGAAGGTATTAGTGCTAGTCTGCTGGAGTGTTTCTAGTCTTGTATTTTTTCAGTTTCTCTTTCCCCTGTGGGAATAATCGCCATTTGAGTCAGCAGTCCTGCTGGATCCGATCAGTAGGCACTGCTGTGGCTGTTCCTATTCTGTATCCAGACAGCCTTGGTAGCTCAAAGGATGTAATTTTATTTATGATACTGTGTTATATAGGAACTCTATTCTTATGGGGCAGTGTCTTGCTATGCTAAAACCAGAAAGATGATTGTTGTCCTGGAGAACTTTTTTAGGCAACCTCTAAGACAAGAGAGAGCAGATGGGTGTTAATGGTAACATCAGTACAGAAAGGAAAGTGGTATAGCTGGAAATAGTTTCAAATGCCAAAAGAGCCTGATCATGACCACACTGGTCTTTAATTTCCTGTAAGCTGGATGCTAGAGAAGAGTTTGAAGGAGACAATTAGAAAGAAAACGGTGAATGTGTAGGTATTTTATGGGGCGACCTTCCAAGCATGATGGGTACTTGGGGTATGTTTCTAACCCTCTTGTGCCGAGGGGACGCTGGGCATCAGCTTCAAGGGCTCTTGGCCTCACCTAAACCGTGTTCTTGTAATGTGAAATTTGTGTACAGAATATGTATATGCTGGGCTTTCCTTTAAAGCCTTTCGTTAGCTGGACTTTGCTTTCAGTGTGCAGATAACTACTGTTCGAATGCAGCGAAGGCAGCAGACTGTGAGCCTTAAGCTCCCTCTGGTGGCTCTATAGTACAGTTTAAAGCTTACCTGTTGCAGTTGTCTGTTCTGGACAGTTTTGAGAGTATAAGTGCGTAATGTGTTATTAAATTATTGTTATTTTAAAAATTAATACAGGAATATGATGTGCCATATGCCTTTCCAAGGTGCTAAAGGTCTTCTGTAATCAGACTTCAGAGAAGAGTTAAAATAATGTAAAGTTAGAGGTCTCTTTTTCTAGTTATTGTAAGCATAAGGGGATATTTCCCATAAAACTTTTAATTCTGTCTTTTTTTAATGGTGACATAATTTGCTGCTGATGTCCCTGAAAGTGCCTGTAAGTATTACAGAACACTGAAAATGGATACTATTTCTATGACAAACTCAGATATGCTTTGTTAATGCAAAATCAGTTCAAGATCAGGTAGCCCTAATTTGCTGCTCTTGCTCTAAGAATGTGAATGTAAATGACCCCAGACTTGCAAAATATTATGCTTTGTCACTTACACCCAAAGGATTCCTTCCAACTTGGCTGTAATAAGTGAGGCTTCATGAGACTGCAGAGCTGTGAACTGCAAGGTCAGTACTGCTGAAAGGGCAGTGTCACTCCACTCCTTTTCTCCCCGTTGTTGCACTGGCTCTGGCACTTGCCTGACTTCTTGGTGCTTATTAAAGTAACAAAAAAGTGTTCATTCCCCTTGCCCTTTTTTTTTGGGGGGGGGGCCTAGTTGACAGAAGGTGACAAAGACCACACAGGTGAGAGCAAGAGAGGAGTGAGACCTCTCCTTTGGTAGCAGAGAGTTATTTTAAAATAAGTCACTTGTCTCAAGAAATTTGGTTCTTAGTTCTCACGAAAATTCATTGACCAAAGCTGTGTGTTCCTTGAGACTTCAGAGTATTCCCATGGCATTGCACCGTAACAGAGGCTGTAGATTAAATGTACTTTAAATGGTAATTGGTGCTGAAAAAAGCACCAGCCATAATGTCTTATACTGTGCTGGCATAGGCTTCTGTGCTGACTTATGGTGAACCAGGCTGGGGGACTGATCCAGATGAAAATAACCTGCCTTTGGTGGGATACTTTTCGGTGATCAGTTCCCCAGCCTGGTTCTCTGTTGATTTGCAGAAATGCTTGCCCATGCAGCAGAGAAGAAAGTGGGGACTGCTTTTTTGTTTGGTTTATTTGCAATAGCACTGACCGTAGTGTATGTCAAGCTGTTGCTGTAGAGGTCATTCCTGCATTTTTGATAACCTGCTCCAGATACTCTGCTGGCATCCAGTACAGCTGGCTCTGTTGCAATGAGTGTAGCTAGAGTCCACACAGAGAAGTACTGTCCTTCAGACTGCAGAAAGCATGGGTGGTTGGCAACAGCTCCTGCTGATGGCTGGCTGCATGCAGGAGAGTTGAGCTGTTATCACAGAAATGTGATGTGCCCCAATTCAGTGAGGCTGATGCTTTACAAGTTTAAATTTGCTTTAAAAATTATTAAAAGTTTGGGTTTCTGCATTGGGTTGGAGTTTGCTGATGCTCAGTGTCCTGGAAGGATTCGGATACCACCATGGACCTTACTTCTGTGTCAGCTGTTCAGCAGTGCGTAATGCCCCAAATATCCAAAAGCTTTTCCGTGCGTGCATCTGTGTGCAGCCTGCTGACTTACACCCTGAGATGCTGCTCTGGGTGAATGGAGGACAGGCTTGAGCTGAAGGCACGCTGCCATCTACCTGTATGCACAACCTGACATCTACTGACGCCTACCCAGAAGGGGCCATGGACGAACACTTGTTTTCTCCCCAGAGCTGGTAAGTTTGACCTGTCCCGTTGTACGTTCAAATCACTGTCCAGGGAGGTCCTGCCCCGAATTGGCTGTAGCAGAGCAGGTTTGTGAAGGGGCAGAGCATTTATTCTGCATCCACGAGGTTTTTTTGCAGCTGCCTTCTTCCACTTTTTTTGCTCCCTTCCCAAGGCATTCATAACATCTGCACTGGAAAAGTTGTGAGAGTCAGAAATCTGCTGTGCAAGAAGGAGCACAGCTGTTTATTAGGACCCCCTTGGTCCATGCATCAGCAATCTGTTTTCCTTTGCTTCATTTAGTCAGATTATTGAAGAAATGATTGAGGAGCAGCAGCTTTAATCTGTGGTGTTATTAGCTCATATTTGAATCTTCTATTGTCTGTGTTTTGTCAAGGTTGAAAGAATTAAATCAGATTTGACATGTTTTATTTACTGGAAAATACTTCTCAAGTTAAAAACCTTGGTCTTTATGCTAAGTTCTTTGTGCTTTTATTCCCAAAGCAGTAGGTACAAATCAAAACCAAAAGACACTTGGTACGTATGTTCTCCTCAGGTTGCTAGGGACAGGAATTGAGTTTGGAAGTTCAGCTGCAGTTCAATGACCAACTCTGTCACCTTGACCTGGCTCTGTAGTTTTTATGCAATCTTTCTATGCATGCATGTTCCTCTCAAAGGCTTATGGCAGCTTATGCTGCCTTCTTGGTGTCAATCTCCTGTAAGAGTATTTTGTACCATGTGCTTGTTCAGAGAAATCCCAAATAGCAGAAATTGGACAATATTAATGGCGAAAGTGGAGAGCAGCGTGGTGTTGTGAACAAGCCCATGTTTTCTGCAGGGTTGTTTTTACCTTGTGGGACAGCGGGGGAGATCTCAGGGTTGCTTCTTGAAGTGAGGCTGCAATACAGGTGATATCCCACCTCGCAGTGATCCAGGTTACCACTTAGTTTCATGTTTTACCTATAGTTGATTTTTAGGTGGAAACCACCATGGAGCTGCCTTTCAGCAGTAATGGAGCAGCAGGTGCTACCTGAGCAGTCAAGGTGCCCATGTTGTATGGGGATGGATATATAAGAGCATGGGTATAGGCAGCTGGGGAACTGCTGTAGCCATCCCTAAATGAGCTGACCCCTCTCTCAAATTCAAGCCCTCAGTCAGTCTTTAAGATGGCAACTTTAATGTGAAACACTAGAGGGTAGTCTGTTACTGCCAATACTTTATTTTAGAGCATATCCATAGTCATGATTTTTTAATCCCTTGAATTTATTATACAATTCAATATCTTAAAGCAAGTGTAGAACTGAATAAAAAAAATGATGCTTTGTTTCTGTGACTGTGAGCGTGGTGTGCAATGATATTTTTGGTTTGAGTAGAAAAGGGATTGGGTTGAATGTAGAGCTGACTTTTGTCTTTCTTCAGAAGTGTCATTAGGAGCACAGTACTTAGAACTACTCACTCTGTCTGATGTCTCAATATTCACACTTATGTGTACACAATGTAAATACACAGTGGTATATAAGAAGAGGCCTTGACTTGTACCAAGAGATACTTGATTTTGATGTTTAACAAGGCAAATATTTGTGAGTTCCTGACATTGCTCATATGTATTTACAATCGAAGGGGGGTTTTAGTATTGAATAACTTTTTGTTTGTTTGTTTTTCCTTCAGGCACCACCTTCCATGGTCAATAATGAACAACGCCAACATGCTGAGCACATATTCTTATCATTTAGAAAATCAAAATCACCATTTGCTGTTTGCAAACACATTTTGGGTAAGTTTTAATTTATTAACTTAAGCATGTACCTGTTTTTATAACTGGAACTGTGCTGTTCATCAGCTGGGAATACGAAAATTAGTTTTGATACTTTTTGATGGAGATAGTTTTTGAGAGAGCATGAAGCCTATTGCTGCCCTTTGGTTTTGTTTCTGGCAGCTTTAAAGGCTGCAAGTGCAACTTCGTGTAGCTAAGTTCCTAAACTGATTAAATAGATTCATGTTTCCTCTGCTACATGATTATTTTAATACTGTCTAATCTGTAGAGCTTGTAGAACTGTCTCTAGTGTGATTGCTTGGCTTGATGTTTCCCATTGAATCAACCAACAATGCAATTTTATATACTTTCACCAGATTTTTGCACTGGTGCTGAACTTTCCCATAGTGAGAATTTATTTCAGGTTGAATGTCTTAGTAAGTTGCTATTAACAGCTCAACTGTTGTGTTTAAAAAAAAAAAAGTAGTTAGAAAAGTTTCTGTCCACCTGGTAGAAGCAATAGAGTATTGATTCAAAGTTTTGCGGGATTATACCTGCGGAGAAGGGAAAGAGATAGGTAGGTATCACCTTTTATCAGAAATGTCTTGGGTTTTAATGAAATGCTGT
This sequence comes from Phaethon aethereus, assembly GCF_964289735.1. Lineage (NCBI taxonomy): Eukaryota > Metazoa > Chordata > Aves > Phaethontiformes > Phaethontidae > Phaethon > Phaethon aethereus. The sequence goes on from NC_138575.1 coordinate 202,553,119, forward strand.
AAATGTGGTTGTTACAAGTCTTTAAAAACAAATCTGTTTTTACAGGCGCTATAGAGACTTTAACTAGAGTTTTGCAGCTAAATAATCTGAAAATTGCAGGTACAGTAAGCATCTAAGATTCCTGTTCAGCACCACTGTACTGACCAGATGTGAGTGTTGGGGGGGAGGCAAGGGGGAAGTTGCAGTGAAAGCTGACTCCAAAACCTGGTGAGGAAAACCTGGAAATTTGTGGAAAAGAACACATGCCAAAAACACAAAAAGCAACTTTTCTTTCAAAGAATTTGCTAGAACGAACAGAGAAATATTAGAATTATGTTTAAAATATTATTTTATACGTAATTAATTCTATAGCACTTTTTTAAAGTTATTTCTAAATTTACTGGATTGGATATGCACAATTAACAAATATTGTGATGTCAATATTGCAGGCCTACTACTGTGTTGTCAGCACAGTAGTATCAACAGCAGTAACTTATACTGTGGTACATAGAGCAGGCTGTGGTTCCTTTCCTACACCCAGTCCCTAACCAAAATTTTTTCTACAAATGAGCTGCTTCTAGTTCTAGTATGTTATATTAGCACTTCATCTGGTCCTGAAGACTGTAACCACATTTTTTGCTTTATGGGTCTGCAAAATTGATGCTTTTTAGAGAATTTCAAGTGGGCAAAACCCCATACTTAAGTAACTTTGCAGAACATTGTGGTCTCTTATAAGTGATGTATTTGTCACTAGTCAGAAGTAATGGAAATTTGTGAAATAAATACCTAGTAGTGCTATCTGTGCTAAGGGATACATCACTGCGTCTTGTTCTCAAAGAAGAGAATACTATTTAACATTAATAATGAAATACCACTGCAGACATTTTTCTTTTTTTTCCTTCTGAAATGTGGCTGGGTGGAAGGAATGTGATCCTGTTTTTAACACCTTTTGGATGCCTAGAAATACTACATCCTTAAACTGCTCATGTGCTATCACCATTGAGAAACAGATATTTCCTCATGGGGCAGGTTTTTCCTGGCAGTGGCTTCTCCAGTAGGCAGTTGTGATGCTGAGACCTGGAAATGAGAGACTTTTCCCCAAACTTTGTGCTTCATGAGTAAGTGTTTGTATAGTCTGTATAGAACAAACAGCTGGTTAACGCTTGGGAGGTGAGAAGAAAAGCAGAGATGATGAAATTGGGAACCAGGAAGGGAAACAAACTGTTCATGATGAATAAAAGAGTTAAAGTGTACTGAGGGGATATGTGCAGGTAAGGATGGGTAGAAACCAGAGGATCAGAGCAGATGGGTTTAAAAAGAAACGGCGGGGGGGGGGGAAACGGTCAAGACAGGAATAGGAATGGAGGTAGAGACAGATAACAAGGATGTTGACGGTGTTAGATAGTTACTGTATAGTTTCTTTAGAAACCTGGAGTTGAACCCAGGAAGCATGAAGCTTTATGTTCTTCTACTTTAAGCTTGTAGCTCTTAAATGTACTGGCAAAATTTGTCCTTGGTAACTTCGTGTAGAGGATAACAGTGCTCTTGACGAGTTATAAGTTTACACCGAGTGCTGGCCGTCTGTGCTGTTAATGATTGCAGTTGTGCATCTGCAGTACTTGACGCAAAGGAGAAATTCCATCCTCCTTTTTTTTTTTTTTATTGATAACATTCTCTTTTTTTTGTGTGAGCTTTGTATGGTTTGAAAAGCCAAAGATCAGGAAGATAGAAAATCCCAGAATTAAAATACCCACGCAGGAGTAATCTGGCTCCTTTTTATGTGTGTGTTAGACATACACATGAATCTTTTAATTTAGTGGTTACTTAGTTTTCCAAATTAAGCTAAGTAGATTTAAAGGTGGTTGATTTAAGCATGCTTACATGTGTAGCATTTATATTTGGAGCCTGATTAAATTACTTAAAAACATTTTAGCAAATTTGGCTGCTATCTTGTATATAAAACTTGCATATAAAGGAAATATATATGAAATTGTGTGTACATAATCAGGGGAAGAAAGTTTGGTTTGTAGTTGTTTAAAGCCCGTCATCCCCTGACTAAGGCTTTCTTGAATAAGCCCATTTTTTCTAGTCCTGGCAGGTCACCCACCATAGCTCAAACTCTGCTTCTTTTTCAGGAATTTTGTTTCACATTTCATGCTTTTGCTACCATGTGGCTACACCTTTTCCGAATGCTCTTTCTGTGTTTGCTACAAAGCTCAGAATGTTTTGAAACTGACTACTAAGACACTACCTGCTATTCTTAAGTTGAAATTTTTAAAAGGAAAGGAACAACAACAAAAAAATCTCTGTAGCTTTCTATCATCATATAAATGAAATTCAAATTCTAGGGGTTTTCTGTAAATTATATTTTGTAGTCACACAAACTGACATCTTTTTCTAGTTTCTTTAGTGCATCTATATACAAAGCAATCAGATACTCAGATAATAAGGGCTAGTGATTCCTACGCTTTTGTAGAAAGTTATATTTTGATCATCTCAAGATAATACAGAAGCTTGAACCTTAAATACACCAGTCTGTAAAACTTTTGTTGTAATAATTAAACACAAATGTTTTCTTCATGTGTAAGTGGACTTGCTTCTCATTACCATCCATAAAATACATGTAGTTCTATGCACTGTTGATTCCAAAGGCAAGCACACGAATGACAGAAGAATCTTCAGTTCTGGTATGCCTGACAATTTAATCATATCTTAATGTGTTGTGACTAAATCCGTCACTTCTATTTTATTTTGTTCCACAGTTGTGTTAGCATTCTTATTCTTGATTTTTTTGGCCAGTCTCCTCATGCAACCAACTCTCTTCCCCTGACTCTCTGACTCAAATAATATTGAACAATTTGATAATTGGGTTATTCATTTCCCTTCCCTTTCGAGGTGTAAATTCTTTGCCTGATTCCAGAGCAACAAAATTCCATTTAATAATAAATTAAGTAACAGTAAATTCTGTGGTTTTTTGTTAGAAATACATACAAGCTAAATACATGTATGTCTTCTGATACTCAAATTGCCTTCGTTTTTCCCCACAGAAACTAGTAAAGTGGACTACGTCCTTTTTCAAGCTGCTACAGCGATAATGGAAGCAGTTGTAAGAGAATGGATTCTCTTGGAAAAAACTAGCATTGAGTCACTGCGAACATTCCTTCTAACCTATGTCTTACAAAGGCCTAAGTAAGTATAGAAAAAACACCTCTGAACATGTAGGATTCTGCATAAAGTATGGGTTCTCCTTTTATTTCCAAGGGTAGCAGCAGAAGACCATTTCAACAATAATTTGTCTTCCATTCTTAACACTTAGTTGAATTCTGTAGAGGTGTCAGCTTTCCCTTATGAATTCACACAAAATGTTTGAAAAAGAGACGAGTTTGAAATTTTATTGAACATTAATGTTGAAAATTATTTGCAAATGTATTTTTGTAATGTTTACAGCCTTCAAAAGTACGTTCGGGAGCAGATTCTATTAGCAGTAGCGGTGATAGTGAAACGGGGATCATTAGACAAATCAATCGACTGCAAAAGCATTTTTCATGAAGTCAGCCAGTTGATCAGCAGTGGTAACCCCACTGTGGTAAGTATTTTATTTTCTTCAAAATTTAAGCAATTTCTATCAGCAGCATAAAGTATATACTTAGCGACTATAAAATCTTGTATACTTCTCTAAAAATAAAAATTAGTAATTAAGGTGGTAGCTATTCAAGCAATCGTTTACCAAGTTGGAGATTTTTTGAATAAGAATGTTTTGAAACTTGTAGTAGTATGTGTAGTTCTTTGGTACACAATTACACCGTATTTCTTGGGGAATAGGTTTCTCTCAATAGCTGTTTTAACTATCACTAATGTGATGGGGATTTCTTTTCCTGTTTCTCTGGGTTTCTTTAATAAAACAGCATGATCTAAAATGGATTTTCCATTAGCTGGGAGGTTCTCTACACACTGTATTCCCCTTCCATCTGTGCAGTGCTGCACCCTCCTGTGGCTCAGCTGTCGGAATAGGCTACCCAGCAAGAGGCATAGGCCTCTGCTGTTCTCTGGGAGACGGATAGGTGGAAAGAAAGGGGTGTGAGGAAGTAAAACGTGGAATGGAAATACAAAACTTACTCTAGATTTAATGTCATACTACTAGGGGTAAGTGTTACCTTCCATACTGAGCTCAAAGTGGAAACAAGGTGTCCGATATCTATCGATGCATTTAGTGAAATTCCGTTTGCTATGCCAGGGGATAAGTTTAGAATAGGTCATAATAGAGGCATGTAACTAGAGATTAAAGAGAGGTGATTTTTCTCCTACGAAATGCAAATCGAAGATTATGTAGATTCCATGCTGAAACTTTTAAATGAAGCTTTTCTCAAACAAAACAAACCATGAGGGAACGGACTCCTAACATTGCTGAGAATTTAGAGCAGCAGTTGTACTAGATGTGAGTGGCAAATGTTTAACTCTGAAAATTTGATCAAAATGTACTAGAAGTAATGCAGCTCATGTCATGGTCCTAAAAATAGGGTGTCACCTCTGAGCGCAAGTGATATCCCCCCAGGGTAGGGCAATTTCAGTTACACTTCTAAACCTCAGTTTCACTGTTGTTTAGCTTAAGGAGGACATTTCAGTGGTTTTGGTTGTGCATAATTTGGTTAGAAATGGGTATTTGTTAAGGAGAACAATGTTCAGTTCATGCTTTTTTCCAGGGAACATAGCCTTGTTATTAAAATAGAATTACAACTGAGATTTTCAGGTTTTTTGTATACTGGTGTGTATGCTTATGTAGTATGTGATCTTTCCATAAAGGTACAAAAGTGGAGTAAACTGAAACCTGGATGTTGGCAGAGAAGTCCTCTCTGAACTAACCCTTGTACAGTCCAGCTTCTGCAATTGTATTCTGTGCATGTGTTAATGTACAGACAGGCTGCACTGAACATAGCTTACAGCAAGCTAAGACTGCCAGCTGTAAGGATATCATCCTGGGCTTGCTGCAGAACAGAGCACGTCGCAGAGGAGCTCTGGCTGGGGGAAGGGACAATATCTCACCCTCCTCCAAGTTTCACTCGCTGCCACCATACAGAGACCAAGTTTGGCTTAGCTTTTCTTTTCCCTTTATCAACCCCTCTTCACAAGTATTACTTTCTCCATAATTTTTTCCAAAGTATTTGTGCTCAGGTTTTAAGAAGGGTATTTAAAACATCTTTAATATATAAAGATGTTTTCTATTCTGGTATGCTAATACAGTGTACTACTAAAAATGACATGTGATGATGCTGGAACATCTTTTCTGTAAGGCACGGTATATCTTTGTTAGTCTTTGGCAGGCTGGTTATAAACACATGCTCCCAGGTATTATATATAATATACATATGTATGTATATTATATTTATATTATAAAATAGTTCTCATTCAAAATAATGTTCGTGTAATCTTCTGAGACTTTGCTGCAAGAGAAACTCTGGTACTGGCACAGCTTCATGTGACCCAGCACTTGGCATACACAATAATAAGCGGCAAAAAAATTGAGTGTTAGCATAGTACCTGCCACAGCTGAGCTCTGAGTGGGTTCAGGGCACGCCTCTTGTATAAATATATAACTTTGAAAGGTTGTATGAAAGAATTCATACAATGAATTATCTACTTATCTTTTCAAATATGGGTGGGTGTTTTTACTAGTGTCTCTGTAGTCTTCAGCCATGCCCAGCAGGCCATTTGGAACCAACAGTGATGCAGTTGCCTCGCTGTGTGGAGTCTCAGCAAAGGGTGCTTCAGGATACGGTATGTAGCTCAGGGAGTGGTACTGCTTTCAAGGGACTTCAGAGCACTGGGGTGACTGGTTGAAGGATCACGGGTAGTGTTTTCCTTAATCCCTTCAGTGGCAGGGAAGAATACTGAAAGGAACAGGAAAACACACCTGATTAACACGTGGCTCAGAGGCTGGTGCTGTCAGCAGAATTTTGTTTTTTTTGATCACGGGGAGGTTTACACAGCACCGGGCCTGCTGGCGGCAGATGAGGTTTGGCTATCTCAAAGGGGGAAAAGGATTCTCGCTCATGAGTTGGCAGGGCTCGTTGAGAGGGCTTTAAACTAGCTTCAAAGGGAGAAGGGGATAAAACCATCTTGCTAGAGATGAGCCTAGGGGTGGCATGCTGGAGTTGGGGGTGAAATCGATAGCCCAGCTCAAGTGCATCTACACCAATGCACACAGCACAGGCAGCAAACAGGAGGAGCTGGAAGCCATTGTGCAGCAGGGCAGCTATCACTTAGTTGCCACCACAGAAACATAGTGGGATGACTGTCATGACTGGAGTGCTGCAATGGATGGCTATAAGCTCTTCAGAAGGGATAGGCATGGAAGGAGAGGTGATGGGGTGTCTCTGTATGTTAGGGAGTGTTTCGGTTGTATAGAGCTCAAAAATTGTGAAGACCCAGTCGAGTGCTTATGGATAAGGATGAGGGGGAAGGCCAACGAGGCAGATATCCTGCTGGGAGTCTGTCATAGACCACTCAACCAGGATGAAGAGGCAGACGAAGCATTCTGCAAGCAGCTGGCAGAAGTCTTACAATCACTAGCCCTTGTTTTTGTGGGGGACTTCAACTTACTGGACATCTGTTGGAAGTATAACACAGCAGAGAGGAAACAGTCTAGGAGGTTCCTGGAGTGTGTGGAAGATAACTTCCTGATGTAGCTGGTAAGTGAAGCTGCCAGGGGAGGTTCATTGCTTGACCTGCTGTTTACAAGCAGAGAAGGACTGGTGGGAGATGTGTTGGTTGGAGGCCGTCTTGGGCTTAGCAACCATGAAATGATAGGATTCTCAATTCTTGGTGAAGTAGATGGCGGGGGGGGGTGTCAGCAAAACCACTAGCATGGACTTCTGGAGGGCAGACTTCAGCCTATTCAGGACACTGGTTGAGAGAGTCCATGGAAGGCATTCCTGAAAGGCAAAAGGGTCCAGGCAGGCTGGACATCCTTCAAGAAGAGATCTTAAAGGTGCAGGAGCAGGCAGTCCCCATGTGCCACAAGATGAATTGGTGGCGAAGACGACCTGCCTGGCTGAACAGGGAGCTTTTGCTGGGACTCAGGAAAAAAAGGAGAGTTTATCACCTTTGGAAGAAGGGGCAGGCAACTCAAAAAGAGTACAAGGATCTCATTAGGTCAAGCAGAGACAAAATTAGAAAGGCAAAAGCCCAACTAGAACTCAATCTGGCCATGGTTGTAAGGGATAACAAAAAATGTTTTTACGAATGTATTGACAACAAAAAGAGAGCCAAGGAAGAACTCCATCCTTTATTGGATGCTGGGGAAAACATAGTGACAAAGGATGAGGAAAAAGCTGAGGTACTTAATGGTGCCTTTGCCTCAGTCTTTAACAGCCAGACCAGGTATCCGCAGGGTGTTCAGCCCCCTGAGCTGGAAGATGGGGATGGAGAGCACAATATCCTGCCCATAATCCAGGAGGAAGCAGTTAAGGACCTGTTAAGCCACCTGGACACTCACAGGTCTGTGGGGCCTGATGGGATCCACCTGAGAGTACTGAGAGAGCTGGCAGAGGAGCTTGGCAAGCCACTCTCCATCATTTATCAGCAGTCCTGGTTAATAGGGGAGGACCCAGATGACTGGAGGCTTGCCAATGTGGCGCCCATCTACAAGAAGGGCCAGAGGGAAGATCCCGGGAACTACAGGCCTGTCAGCCTGACCTCCATGCCAGGGAAGATAATGGAGTGGTTCATCTTGGGGGCACTCACAAGGCATGTGCAGAACAACCAGGTGATCAGGCCCAGCCAGCATGGGTTCATGAGAGGCAGGTCCTGCTTGACCGACCTGATTTCCTTCTATGACCAGGTGACCTGCCTAGTGGATGAGGGAAAGGCTGTGGATGTTGTCTACCTGGACTTTAGTAAAGCCTTTGACAGCGTCTCCCACAGCGTTCTCCTGGAGAAACTGGCGGCTCTTGGCTTAGACAGGCATACTCTTTGCTGGGTAAAAAATTGGCTGGACAGTCAAGCCCAGAGAATTGTGGTGAATGGAGTTAAATCCAAGTTGGTGGCTGGTCACAAGTGGTGTTCCCCAGGGCTCAGTTTTCAGGCAGGTCTTGTTTAATATCTTTATTGATTTATTTATGGATGAGGGGATCGAGTGCTCCCTCAGTAAGTTTGCAGATGACACCAAGCTGGGGGGGAATGTTGATCTGCTGAAAGGTAGGAGGGCTCTGCAGAGGCATCTGGATCAATGGACTGAGGTCAGTTGTATGAGATTTAAGAAGACCAAGTGCTGGATCCTGCACTTGGGTCGCAACAACCCCATGCAATGCTACAGGCTTGGGGAGGAGTGGCTGGAGAGCTGCCCGGTGGAAAAGGACCTGGGGGTGCTGGTTGACAGCCAGCTGAATATGAGCTGGCGGTGTGCCCAGGTGGCCAAGAAGGCCAACAGCGTCCTGGCCTGTATCAGAAATAGTGTGGCCAGCAGGAGTAGGGAAGTGATTGTGCCCCTGTACTTGGCACTGGTGAGGCCGACTTCGAATCCTGTGTTCAGTTTTGGGCCCTTCACTCCAAGAAGGGCATTGAAGTGCTGGAGCATGTCCAGAGAAGGGCGATGAAGCTGGTGAGGGGTCTGGAGAACAAGTCTTACGAGGAGCGTCTGAGGGAACTGGGGTTGTTCAGTCTGGAGAAGAGGAGACTGAGGGGAGACCTTATCGCTCTCTACAACTACCTGAAAGGGGGTTGTGACAAGGTGGGTGTTGGTCTCTTCTCCCCATTAGCAGGTACTAGGATGAGAGGAAATAGCCTCAAGTTGCACCAGGGTGGGTTTAGATTGGATATTAGGAAAAATTTCTTTGCTGAAAGAATGGTCAAGCATTGGAACAGGCTGCCCAGGGAGGTGGTGGAGTCACCACCACTGGAGGTGTTCAAAAAACATGTAGACGTGGCACTTCACGATATGATTTAGTGGGCATGGTGGTGTTGGGTTGAGAGTTGGACTTGATGATCTTAGAGGTCTTTTTCAACCTTAGTGATTCTGTGATTCTATGATTCTAAGATCGAAGTTGTGCTGTCAGTACAATGCCATGCAGTGTCACAGGTGTTTCTGCACTTCACTGGAGAGGTGTTCATATTAGTTATTTACAAAAACATGCCTTCTTCCACCTGACTGGGAGGGGGCTAGGATATGAGTATTGGGAGAGATCAGCAGATGTTTTCCAGCCCTCTGTACTTCCCTGAGTCCTTCCACTTTTTGACACATCGTTCATGTGATGTGATGTGCACTCTTGCCTCCAGCCTGGTACGCTCAGGTGTCAGGAATCTGTCACACCTTTGTCACTCCCAATTCTCTATTGAGTCTCTTGGTCCCTTTCTGTATCCTGCTCAGACTTCTGCTTTGTGTTTCCTCTGACGTGCTGCTCATGCGTTTGCGTCTTCCTACCTGAGGATCACTCCAGCAGCTGAGAAATAACATATGGAGTCAGCAGCAGGTCACTTCATAGTTAAAAATGTTTAAAGCTCTCAAACATGGCTTTTAGTTATTGATAATGGCTTTCTACAGCAGTTTGTAATTGAGAGAAAATCCTTTTTTAAAAAAGCGAAATGGTCTTTTGCCTGCTTCCCACTTGCTTTCTCCTCTCTGCTGTCTCTGAAGCTTCCTGGCCCTTCTTTATCTTACAAGAATAAAGTAGGTACTTAATCTTTTCTATTCCTGCAACCCTCCACCCAGGTCCTGTGGGACATCTGTGCTAGTTCTGTGTGTGTTACACTTATGCTCCCTAAAATCCTTGGGACTTCTCAGTAACATGTTAGGGTCAAGTCCTGAAGGTTGGTCTAGTGAGAACAGCAACTGTAGATAGTACTAAGTGTTTGCATGTGTCCTTTTGCAGGATTTGATATGCTTAATATGATAACTTTTCAAGTATTAGTTACAAATATTTTTAGCAATGATTGTATTTTGAGGATGGAATTTGAAGGTATGTTGAGTAATGCTGTGGCAAACTGACATGGGACCAAGACTGATGGATGAACTGTTGAGAATGAAAAAATTGAAAGGAAATTGCAAGGAAGAGAAGGAAAGGAATAGTGATGAGAGGAAGAAAGTGGGCAGGAGATTAAAAAGATGGCTTTCATGTTGAGTAATCTCTTACTAGTGGAACACAGTTAAGGAAATAACAGGGCACTAAAGAGAGGTAATACTACAGGGATGGGAAGGATCCATGGTTAGAGACAGGGTTTGAACCTGGAGCATTGGCTCCTGCTGCTTCTCCGCGGTATGGACCTTTATGGATCTCGTGAAAGAAACCTCTGTCCAAGAAGGGAAAGCAAACTATAGAGGGTCTGGCTGCCTATTAATTTATAAATGAATTTAGGTAGTAATCTTCTGGGAGGACAAGGATTAGCTTTGGAGTTTCTGGTTTTGCTTTTTTTCTGGCTCCTCCTGTAACGTCAGTACAAGACATCCTCCTGCTCGTGAAGGAGAGTCTGTAATCTCCCTCCAATAGCAATTTCAGGATCTCTTTTCAAAGTCTTCATCTCTTGGGGGACAGAGCTTCTGGCCATAAACACAGTATCATGGGCCAATCTTAAAATGCTAGTTATATGTTTTCTATCACTGACTTCAAGATTTGGAGAATTGTGTGGGACAAGTTCTTCTCAACTATAAATGCCTTCAATTTCTTGGCCTTTTCTTTTTGTGTTAGAATATTCTGCTTTTGCATAGCTAAAGGATTTCGTTTGTCCTTCATCTATGCCAGAAGGACAGGAATCCTGGCAGCTAATGTTACTGATTCCCAGGAGGAGGAACTGGTCTGCATGTGAACACAGTCAGATAGACTTGGTCTAAAACTGGACTAGTATATGTGTTGCACCTCGATTTCTTCCCAAATGTAAATAAGCAACTGCTGTAGACCTGACATGGGACTGGGAAGCAACAGAAGCTGTGGGTTTTTTTAAGATCTACAGCACATACAGCAGAATGTATTCTAAAATAAAGCTCCATCCATACCTGATGCTAAATTTTTCCATATATGCAAGCAGACTTGTCAAGACTTACTGGAAGAGCTCTGGGATTGTAGCAGTTCCTTCTCTCTTAAAATCTGTAAATCTGTTGGTCTGTTTCCCAATGTTCATGGTTGGACTAGAGGAGAGATTCAGATGCTTCAGGTTACCTAAAACCACTGAGGAGTGTGCTGTGGATGGATGTCATGTGAACAGTGGGAAACATTAATAAACAGAACTCTAGGCATTCATCTTCCCTGAAATTAATCTAGCAATAATAATTGCTGCATAGATAACTAGTTACATTTATTTAGCATTTATGGTTCTTATTTCTATTCTTCAAGAGAAATTTTACTCCTAGATCCCTGTCTAGCTGTTGCTGTCTCATGTGGTAGGGTAGGATTTGGAGAAGCTCTCATGACTTTTACATATTTGACAAAACACCTCCATTATTTTACCCCCCTCTACCCTCAGCTCTATCTTCTGGTCTAATAAAATATTACCTCGTCCTGTGAACCTTGGTGCCCTTGAGACATGTTGAGTATAAAAACCAGATGGTTAACCAGGATGTTTAAGCTGTTTCCTTCATGCTGACAAGTGCTCTACAAAGGCCTAAGGTACTGTGTTAAAGATTGGTTTGGGAATTTTAGGATCCAGAAACTATTTCTAATGAGGTTAAAACTCGGTAATAGAAATGTAAGAGAACTTGAAAACATAAGTATTTTTTTAATAGCTGTATTAACCATGGTGCCTTTTAAAGTTTTCTGACCTCTCTTTTGAAAGAGAGCCTACTTTACTGGAGATGCAGTACAGCAGGACTCCAGCTTAGTTGCGTAATAACTTTAATATCAGGAATTGATAGCTCCCAGTATTATCATTTACAACGGAGCTACAATTTCAAAGACAGGGCTGGGAAGTGAGGAGGCATGATCCCGAGGAGAGATGTGTTCCCCCTGTTCTATGTATGGCATCCAGGACGCTCTGTTTCCTCATTCTCATGAGATGTGCAGGTGTGGAGGCCCTCACCTGTAGACCTCAGAGATCCACTGGGAGGAAGAAATGATGCCTTTCCATGTGTTACACCTGTATTTCTTTTATTGCTGTGGTGACACACAAACAAACAGGCTTGAGGGGAAAAGCCTCTTTAAGAAATTTATTGATCCTAGCTGCTCAGTCTTTAGTTCCTCTTCCTGTCAGAGGTGCTGCCCTTCTGAATATATATATATATATGTTCAGTAATAAACTGGAGCTGTGTGGGAGTCTACTTAAAAACAACCAGCGTTGTACCTCTAACCTTTTGGGTTTTTTTTTTTCCTTGAAGCAAATCTGCTGTGGAGCACAGGCATGTAATGCAGCCAGGCATATCTGGCAGTATGGCAGGCAAGAAGGACCAGGAATGAGTACTGGGAAAAGTGGGGGGAGAGAGGACACCTGCCTGCCAAAGAGCATTTGCCAGGACGATGTGTATTTAAAGCTGGGTGATACTGATGGTGAGCTGCATGGGTAGTCTTACTATTCATTATTTTGAACGTAATTGAAAGTCTTGGATTTGTTCATGCAGCTAGTGTAGGAATGAAGATTAACTGGTGCCTTTCAGACAAGATTCTGGTGAAGGATATGTTACCTCTAGATAAATGTTTTTCAGACCTTCACTTTTTTTTAGATTACTTTTTTTTTCTCTCCTGATTCTGCTTCACAACTTTGCTTGTTCCCAGAGAAACAAAGAAAAGCATGTTTTGCACCCTAAGCTCCAGCAAACTGTGCCGGGACCTCTTCCATTATTAGTAGAGGCTGCTACTTCCTTTCTGTCTTTGGCCAAAGCCTGCATGCTTCACATGCCACAAGATCATCTTCCTGTGGCCCCCAGTGATTGGCAGAGGAATTGGTTTTCTCTTTCTCAGCTCAACCTTGGGGGCTTCCCTTGCTTGGTTTGGCTGGTTTCCCCACAAGGAAGGGAAGCAGGGTCTCGCCGGTTGTGCTGCTCGAGGTGTGGTGTGTTAGTCTGGTGCTGCTTGTCTGTCTTTGCATGGTGGCAGAGGGGGAATGGGAGGAAAGGGGTGCACTGCCCAGCCAGTCCCTTGTGCTGACAGCACAAAACTGCAGCTGTGGGTCCTATTCCTATCATCCTATCATCCTGTCCCTGCTCTACAGCTTTTTTCCACCAATTGACTCATTTGGGATGGAACAAAGGGAAAATCCAGTGGGTTCTTCCTGGTGCTTGCTTATATTTCTTCAGAATATATTCTGGTTTTCTTTGGTTGGGAACTACTACTTCAGCTCCTGGGTTCCCCCTGCCCCCATGCTCCATTGCAATACTCACAAGTTTAAAAGGTGGAGTGGCCCCAGTTACTCTGTGTACATAATGGTATTTTTTTTTGATCCTGTTAACCTTTCCTTTTGAAGTTGCAGCTTACATTCTGGGGATTTAAATACTCAAAAAATGTTAGCAAATACAGCTGTGCTTATTCAAGCAAGTTAAGGGAGAAGTACATTATTGCCTTTATAAAAGAAGCCTTGCTTTAAACAATATATTTGGTAAAATTGCTTTTGACACAGATTCTCACTACAGAATTTTATCATCTAGGGGCAGCGCAGCTAATTCTACCTCTGATAGATTTTCCTCTTTGATTCTTCCTGCTCTTGTGCAAGTTAAAATTAGCATGTTTAGTGATATTATTAAACGCTTCTTGTGGCCTCCCTTTGCTTTCATTAACAGAGTTTACATTATATGGATAGGGATAAAAAGTCCTCTAAATGCATATTTAGGCTAGCAGTGATCTAACGTAACAGGGTAGATGTTCTGATTTTTCTCTGTTCAGGCAAGACCTTTATTCTTTTAAAATATACTTACTCATTTTTCTGTAGGTATAAATGACACTTGCAGAAGGTGGGGGGGATTGCTTGATAGTTTAGGTTTTGTAGTAAAAATAAATGATTTAATCAAGGCTCTGACAACCTAGCTGTATTTCTGCTCTGAATTTCAGGGCAGAGGAGACACTTTTGGTGTTGTAGTTCATGCTGCTTTGTCTGTTGGCTTTTCTGCCTTAGAGCTGGTGTACCACATGTCCATTTTTTCCTAGGCGGTATTTGAACTCTTCCTTTCAGATGCTTTGTAACCTAACTACCCTCAAATGAAGCAGTTCACTTATTCCATGGGCAGTCCAGGCACAACTGTGAAATCCCTTCAAACATTATGGCTTTAACTTTTGTTATAGGGGACATTCCATTTGGAGGGATAAGTTGCATTTACCTTCTGCATCTGAGTTTTATGAATTATATATAAATGTTGTTTACTGTTAAATGGTGCATAGTCTTTCTGTAGTGTCTGTGTTTTATTAGAGTAATTTAAAAAGAAAACCACTAAAACGATGTTACTACTGGGTGTCTGATTGCCAAGTTAATCTCTTATCACAAGTCCCATTGATCTTCTGTTTGAGCAGCTGAGAGTCTATTTTATGTATAGCGATCTTTCATAAAGTTTATTCCTGGTAATAAAGCTAACTGGGGTGAGTGCCAAGCTATTCTCAGAGGCAGTCCGCTCTCAACAAGAGAAGTATTTTATTTTGTTAGATGGAGATATTGTTTGGGTATGTACTTGTGGCAGAACTAGTGAAATTACTAGCGAGTGAGTCAAACTAGGTTCAGAGGTGTACTCTTACTGGTATGAAGTTAATAGCATTGCTGTGCAGTAGACATTTAGATCTGACTTTTAATAAGATGCCCAGAATCACATGAATTTTCTACTTATTACTGTATGGTATTATTAAATTGGATTCTTAATCTTTTCAGTGGCATGGCAAAAACCTTAAAAAAAGCACACTACAAAAGAACAAAAAAAAACCTTCCACCCTAGAACTTTGCATGTATTAAGTGCATTAAATTTTATTATGTGCAAGAGGAAGTAATTTTATTTCAGAGTGCAACTGTATTGGTTTATCTGAAATTATGTTGTTTTTAAGATTCTTGAAATCTTTCTTCTAATAGCCTCCATTTGCGTTTAAGTACTTAAAGTGTCTTCATACCAAACATGCATGTAAATTAAAAAGTATTTCAAAATACTAGTAATTAACTTCACTGAAAGTTACTTTTCATAAAGTAAGATTTTACTTTTAGTGAAGTTTAAATTTTATTCCAGAGTTTCTGAAGAGTTCAATAGATGGCAGGGCACATGTTCTTTGATGCTAATTATTTTGTTAATATTCATATAAAAATGGCAATATTACAGCTGCGCACAACAATCTGTATAAATTCCCGTAGTCTTATGGCAGTTTTGGGAAGCGGTGGTGGTTTTGTATGCAGCTCTATGCAAATACTTGACATTGCAAGGACAGGTTACGGGTCTTGATCTGTTCCTCTGCCCATGTCTGTAAGCAAAACTCCTGGGGGTTGGTACCTACCTTCGAGGAAACCAGTCTCAAGCAATCTCCTCTCAGCCTGTTGTTGCAGTAAATTTTAAATTACCGTCCAATATCTTATCTTTGGTCTTCTCCTGTTCTGGTAACCTGCATATATGGGTGTACTTAAAATTCCTCATGGATGCAAGGGGTAAGCGCAGTTGCAGAGCGCGACAGGAGGGCATGGGTGTGCCTGTAGTGCACACAGCTCCCTTGGGATGATGAGGGAACGGGGCAGGATTTGCACCCCAGGTACTGAAATACCAAGGTGAAGGAGCTGGCGGGATGCTGAGAAGTCAGTGGGAGGGAGGAGAGTGGAGGGATGCAGTGTGCCCTGGTGTTCGCTGTGTGCTAGAGTGCTGCAGGGAATTAAGTGCATAAATCCAGCAATGTCACACTTAGCTCCTTTCACGCTTAACGCAGGTACTGATGTCAGAACTACCTGAAGTAGCTGTTACTGAAATCAGGGGGGCAGGTCACTGCTCGAGCTGCTTTATCAGGCTCTTAGCAGGTTCAGTCAGCCTAACTGCATCCTTTGCTCTTTACGTCTTTGAAGAGATTTCTGTACCATCAGCTATAAAATTTAACCTTCCTTTTACATTTCTCCTTGAAATCAGGAGAAAAGCCCCCCAAAAAATCTGGAACACACTTTTATTATGTAATAGCACATTACTATCCAAAGAGGAAGGATAAATTATTATATACCATGTAAGCAAACTGGAGAAAATGGAAGGAGATGATGTCTGTCATTTCAGCTAGCCAACTATTTGTAATCACGGTGGGAACAAACATGTTTTTCCTATTGCTTCTTACCTGTCATTCGAACTTACTTATTTTCCAATAATTGGCAACCGACTGCGAGTGATAGGTAGCCTGCATCACTGTCCTGCTTGTCCTGTGGTGGTCTGGATGGTAGCTTGGTGTGAAGATCTTTGCGTGATAGAGCTGAAGCAGCTGAGCTTTAGCCGGGCTGTTGTACTATTGTAATCATTAATACCACATGGTAACCATGGTATATTATAGAGCATCAAGCTGTACAGGTTTGTAATTGCAACTAATGATGTCCATACATCATGGCTTCTCTCAGCTGAAAAGTATCAGTGTGTCAGTAGTTCAAGCATAAAATAAAAATGCATTTTAAAGTACTGAGAGAGCCTTGTGAGGCTTCTGCATCTCCTGGCACATAACAAAATTGGTCAGTGTTCTCTGGCAACTTTGCATTATTCCTTTAAAAACATGTTTTTTATCTGAAGCATTGTTCTAGAGCCAAACTTTGGGTTGCCTTTTTTTAGTTTGGTTTTTTTTTTTCCCCCACAGATTAATTCTTTTCATATGGAACTTTTAATGTCGGATTTAAAACTCAGTGTTAGCCTAACCTAATTTTTTTATATTGGATCAAATCTGGATTTACACAATAAATATGTTTTATTTAGAGGAAATATCTTACACAGAAATTTGGAAATAAAATACTGAAATGTTTGAGCTAATTAGAAGTATTTCTGAGTCTAGCGTAGAACTGGCAAAATTGTACTTTTGCTGGAGTAAAGTGTGGTATTGCTTTTACTGGCTGAATGTTGCTTTTATCATATGTGACGTGTGACAGTGGTGACTGTAGATGAGAAATAGTCCACTTGAAATAAATATTTATTTCCTTAAAATGGGAACGCTTGGATTTAGCAACAGATGAGCAACATGCTGGTCCACTGTAGAGTGTGGTTATATAGTAGAAGAGAAAAACCTATATATTACCATGAAGGCACTATGTTCGATCTGTCTGGGACTTATTTAGCAAGTAAGAATGTTAATTTAGTGTATACTGGCTAAGATAACTAGTTGTCTGGGAGGTCAAGGTACTGACTTCAGAGGCATTTCTGAACAAAGATGTTGCAGTTGGTGGGTGGATGGCACTGGTCTCAGCTGTTGTATGAGCTTGCATAAATAGTATCATCTCCACTTTAATCTTTCGGGTGTTCAGAGGTAGTGTGCATATTTATGTTTAACCCCTGGACACTTGCTGGCATGCATGACCCTTTAACAATTCCTATCCCTCTGTCCATCCCTGGCACCTTGGCTCCAAACAGTCTGGGAGGATAGCCAGTAATTTTGAAGTTTTTTTGTTAAGAATGTCTCTTTAACAAAAAGTGTTTTCATTTTGTCGGTATACAATTTCTATTGTGCTTGTTACAGTAGCCTGTGGCAGACTTCTGGAGTACATGCAGACTTCTGAAGTACATCTCCACTGTACAATGTTTACTCCCCTTTGTATGTAATGATCAGTTTAAAAAAAAAAAAAATTAAAACTGGTGTTGATGGTTACTGGACTTTGGCATGAGGAAAAAAAAGCTTTTTTTTTACTTCAAAAAACAGCAACAAAGGCTGGAGCAGTGTGTTTCATAAAGGGAAGTTGGCTTTTAAGTTGTATTTTATGATAAGCATTTGATCTACCTTAACTTTTGAGAATGAAAAAGATCCTTAAACCTTCAGTCTTCATGGATCTGTTTCTCCAAAATTAACGTGCCTTTTCTCACCAATTTTTATATCACTTCAGAGACATCGTTCTAATAGAGTCGTTTTAAAGGTTCTTTCTGAGGCTTGTGGATGTTGTGCTTTAGAGGGGAATATCCAAAAGCTTTCAAGCATCAGGGCTTTCAGCGTATTTTTCACCTTTTTTCTGATGGAGGGAGAGGGAAAAGATGTAGTAGATGGTTTACTGCAAGTGTTGTTTTTGACTAGCCTTTATTACTTTCAGTGCTATAAATTTAATCATGATCAAATACCAACATGGTAAGTGTAGCAAATGGAAAGAGGGGTCAAAACAGACCTCAGAGTGACCTGAACTATAAGATCAATAGAAATGAGTGGAAACGGAATCTGGAAATAATACCCGTAAAGTCCTGTGCACAAGGAGAGAAAGTAAACAGCAAGGCTGGGAAATGGATTGCAATAAGTTTGTTTCCATTTTGTAGTGATGATTGCACAGGTGCCAGCTTTTATATTGCTCAAATGCTTGAATTTCTTTTGTAAGGATGGAACCTGGATGATTCCAGAGGTGGTTCACTCAAGGATCTATATGCCTGAAAGTTTGAGTTGTTCTAGTTTGTTTAAGAAGAAACTGAAGTAATAGTTGTAGAAATATGTTAATAAAATAATTTAAGGACAATGTAGATGGTATTATGTTATTGGACATGTTTTAGTTATATTATTTCCCCTTTTTTATAGCAAACTTTGGCCTGTTCCATTTTAACGGCGTTGTTGAGCGAGTTCTCAAGTTCAAGTAAAACCAGCAACATTGGACTAAGCATGGAGTTCCATGGTAACTGTAAACGTATATTTCAGGTAAACTAGTTCTGTATCAACATATGCTACCTGTCTTTCTAAAATTTAAACACTGAGAAGCAGAAGTACTTTCTTGTGCCAGGTGCATTCAGGTACAGTGTGTGCCTAACAGCATTTAATAGGACAGATATATTATAAATGCAGATACTGGCTACTTCAGGAAAATTGATAATGTATTTTTCAAAAACTTGTATCAAAAAGGTGCAATCCGTTTTGCCCATTTTATGAATGTAGAGCTACAGATCTTTATGTGGTTGGACTCTTTTAATTCCTTGGCTACCAATTGCAAACAAAACGAACACTCTGTGGAACAATGATAGTCTTAAATATAGCTTTGGTTTAAAGCCAAGGAGAGCTATGTATTTAAAAATATTATTGCAGATGGTGTAGTCTCGTTGTCTCAGATGTATTGTTTGGCCAGGCAGAAATGTTTTTGTGAAGGCATTGCTTTAAACTGACTGTTGTGGAACAACTTACCAACTTTTTTTCATGCCAAAGACCAATTCTCTCCTCCACCAGTAGTTAAAAACATACTGTTAGTTTTTTCTTTTAATGACTAGCATTTATGAGAAGATTTTTTTTTCGTATTATTTACAAACACAGTTTATTAATTTTGGCAAAGGAGTGAGGAGGGCTCTGACTTGACTGACAACTTTAGAGTATTTTTTGTATTTTAATGAAAAATAGAGTGAAAACAGAATATTTTTTTCCCTTAAAGTATTAAAGTAATTCTTTTTAATCAACATTTTAATTAATGACTGAGAGACTCTATTAATATATTGTGTTTGTCCTGTCTATAGGAGGACGATCTGCGGCAGATCTTCATGCTCACAGTAGAGGTACTTCAGGAATTCAGCAGACGTGAAAACCTCAATGCTCAGATGTCTTCAGTGTTTCAGCGTTATCTTGCACTAGCCAATCAGGTCTTAAGCTGGAACTTTCTTCCTCCAAATTATATCCTTTTAATGTCAGGCCCTTTATTTCAGCTGAGTTGGGTCAATTCTACCAGGTGATAAGTAAAGTCTTTGTGAGAAGAGAAAAATGTAAAACTTAGAAGCCTGATATTTAGTCCTTGATTTATGTTTTCCTCGATTAGTGCTCTTGGTCATCCCTGTGCTTGCTAACAGATGCTTACATACAGAAACTGCTGTTGCTCTTCATTAAAGTTTTAAAGTGTTTTATGTAAAAGGCAAAACTAGTTCAGCAGAGCAGCCCCCAGTTATGGGTTAATGGTCAGTCTGGTTGGTGCAGGAGAGAGGAGATGACATCTCGCTTTTTTTTTTTTGTTGGCAATACACAGGTGCCATTTCTTCCATTTTGACATCTTTGTCAAGTATGCTGATTATGAAAGTCCAGAGAAAGGTGGAGATGGAAAGTAGAGGAGGAAATGCGACTCAGAAAGAGAAAGGGTCTTAGTAAAGGAGAGAAGGAAAAAAGGTACAAAAATACTCAGCCCAAAAAATGAATATTGTAGAAATAATCATTCATATTCTCTATTTAAGAGAGGGTTAAGAGCACTTGCAGTAAAATATTACTAAGCATCTTTTAATAGCTAGACTGTCTTTAAGATGCTTGGCAAACTTTCCAAGAGCCAAATTTTTAAGCTGGTTTATAAACTTTTTTTCTTAAAACTTTTTGAAATTGCTACTAATTTATACATACAGCAGGAATCTGGATGCTGCCTTCAAATCCACCGTAAAGCATTTTATTTGCTTTCCTGGTTTGACGGTCAGAAGGCAGTATCTGTGTTTTTCTGTTGTCTTGGTTCTGTTCAGTATGCAGTGGGCAGCAAAAGTGAAACTTATTTGAAACTAGTTATTCCTTGGTTCACATCTGTAGAGCAGTTATATTGTCTTTATGGAAGGTGCTACAGATTAAAAGTAAATATCCTACTCCTATTAATCACTGAAGTGATTTGGTAGGGGTCCAGGCAGGAATTTAGTGCATGTGCCTGTAAGACTGAGATTGGAGTTAAATTATTGCATCTTATAACATTTTTTGGAAGAGGATTTGGGATTTGTAAGAATTCAAATAATATGTGAACACTTTTTTTTTTTCCTAAGCTGTAATCTTAAATAGGAAGGAAATGCTCTTGTGTTATGCAGTGGTTGGTAGAAGTGGTTCCCTCTGAATTTTAACCTTGTTCTGTCTAAACCTCTGATGTAGTCCCAAATACTGATGTTGCTACGGTTCGGAAGTGAAGGCTCTAGTTCTTCACGAGCACTTTATCCTAGGCTAAGGTTTGCAGTGGTGGAGCCAGACATATACAAGCAAGATGTGAAGCTTTGTGAGTTCCAGCTTTCGTTTACAAGTCTATATAATATGAAGTGATTCAGTCTATAGGTGCTAGTAAATAACTGTTAATTGAAATAGCTAAGGAAGCCATACTGCTGCTTAAGGTTAACAGTGTTTTCTGCTACTTGGCCTAGTTGAGATACTACATCTGTTAAACAAATTCTGGCCACTTCTGGAGATCAGATCGACCTTTAGTCCGAACCACCACAGGTGCTCTTACGTGGTTCTCTTTCAAATCTTTTCATAACTTCTGCTCCACTTGATACCATCTTTTTGTTTTCTACCGTTGGACATTTCATTTTGCTGTAAGAATTACAGCACCAGCTCAGGTCTCCTCCATCTATGTAGCAACCTGTTTTCACAGAAGTTGGAATGACTTTAATCATCCTTGAGAAATGTGGGTCTTGGCTGATGAAGATTCAGTAAGTGTTGGTGTTTACAGCACCATGTTTATTATATTGTGGCATAAATCTCTCTTCCTTAAGAAGATTGGTTTCAAAATAACTGTTGATTGTTAGCTCATGGGCCGTGAAACTTAACTTGGCTGCGGTTTCTAAATAGGTAGCACATTACATCAGGACGTAAGAATTGCTGTGTTGATTGATCAGTTGGTATCTTTTCGGTATCCTCTTTCCAAATCTTTGACAGTACATATGCCAAAGCAATGGGCGTATATTTAATACTCGAAGCATGGAGTAAAATGATCCATTGTATCCACAGATAGATCTTTTTTCTTTAGTTGGTTCCCCTGGTAAGATAGTATTGATTCTCAGTATTCCCTGCAGCATAACAGTAATAAACAGTATTTGTATACGATCTTTAGCAAGATTTTTGTATCTCCAAAAAAATGAAGTGGCATAAATGTGCATTAACTCTACAGTGACCATCACCAAGAGGCACATTATTTAAATCACTAAGTTGCGAGAATTGCATCAAAACATGTAACTTCTCAAGTGTTCTTGTGCTGTTATAGGGTAACTTAGTATATGCGGCATTGTTAAATGGACAGTGCTGTCAGCAATTTTAACAGAACAATTGTGTTAAGTCTGTATTGCCTATTGCTAGCAAGAAGAGCTGGCATAAAAGATGCATTCTGGAATAGCCATCTCGTTGGAGCAATGAAAGAAGAGAGCCTGGAACCTACCTATGTTTAAGGTGGAACTTAGTAATTTTTGAGTGTCTTAGATGTAGTGCCTGCAGTAGGAAGGGCAGGGCATGATGATCTAGGAGGCCTCCTTTCAGTCATGGGCACTTTCTTGCATTTCATTTTCTAACACACAGGCAATCATCTATTATTTTTATCAGCTACCTCAGGGTCTTAGTTCACCTGGTGTTTGCAGATGCTTCAGAGGCTTTTGGCAGTACTGTTGGAAATGACAATAACATAGGATTCCTATTTTGCACTAAGAACGTATGGCAGTCTGTTGTGGCATGTTGGCTTCTGTGGAGTTTCTTTTTTCAGTGCTGTTACAGCACTGTTGAATATTGTTTGCTCAGATGGAACTAGCTTTAACTGCATTTTTTCTTAAATGAACGTTTTGACTAATTAAGGAAGTACAGGTGATTGGTACTAAGGTACGGCCCTCTCCTTTACAAGAATGTCTTCAAGGATCCCATTCCTAGTACATTATCAGTGTTTAAAGTCTCCAGTTAAGGAGCTGAATGTCGTTGGGCTTTAATGCACCTTGACATGGACATATAATATGTCCTGTGGAGTCAGGATGTAAGTATAATTTATATTCTTTACTTCCAGAGATGTTTCTCACTACTTCTTGACTTTGTGGCTGCCAAGAACAGATAAATCCCATTCTAATGGACTTGGGATGAATGTCCTTAAATGCAAAAGTTCTTAAACAGAACATAAAATTTTGTCCAGCTGTCTCCCATCTACAGAAGGGTGTTTATTATCTGTCATTAGGAGCTGTCATAGAACTACTTATCCTTTATTCATTAAGGTATGGATGTTTACAGCTTTTTGTAAGCAGTGCTAATAGTACATGAATAAAGAAGAAATTGAGCTTTAGTTCTTGTTTTGGATTTGGTGCCTCTACTTGCTTGGAGGCAAGCTGCCAAATTTTCAAGTGAATGTAGAATAGAGGATTGGATTTAAAATACAGGTTACGTAAACCTGATGGGATGCACTCCACTAATGTGCATCGTTGTCTATTCCATTGAAATTGATGATGCGATGGCAACTGTATGAACTGACGAGATTTTGTCTTTTTGTTCTCTCTTTTGTCATCTTTTGTCTGATCTGAATACTTTTTTTTTTTCAAGTATGTCAGCCACACGGTTAAAGGAACAAGCTCTTCATATCTCTGTTCTGAAAACATCTTTTGTACCTCAAGCCAGAATGAGACACCTTTCTGGGAGATCCTGTGAACCATATAGCTTTGCAGACTCTCACGATTTGAACTCGGTCCAACCTGGATTGGTAGCATCTGTTATGTGTAATGGAAGTACATGAAAAACAGAATGCTCCAGAAAACTTGAGGTTTGTTTTGAGGATTGATTCAAGTTGGCATTGATGCTGAAAAAGCATCCTGCCCTAGCACCTCCCAGGAGCATGGTACTGAGCAGGGAACCACCTGGGTAAAAACTTTTTTTTAGCAGGTTGAGGTCCCCAGTTTGATTTGTTGCACAGCTACAGAAATGATTGAGCCTGTACTGAGGAGCGACAACACAGATTTCCTTCAGCAGCAGGGCTGCTTTCCTTAGGTTTTATGTTTGTTAGCAGCCTGGCATTATCCTGAATTTACTACAGCAGTCTGTCCTTATCTGAAAGATAAAGGGTTGGGATATTATCCTGGCTATTGTTTGGGATCTAAAGAAAAATTCAATGTAACTAAAATAGCTGTATTTAAGAAAGTGCAAAAGAGAACTGCATTTTACTTTTATCATTCTTAGGTGAAAACTGATCGGACTTTAAAATCCCTGATGTTTAGAAATTATTTCTAGGGTACTATGTGTTTTCTTGACAATACTTTCTAGCAACTTTTTAAGACAAAGTTCGG
This sequence comes from Phaethon aethereus, assembly GCF_964289735.1. Lineage (NCBI taxonomy): Eukaryota > Metazoa > Chordata > Aves > Phaethontiformes > Phaethontidae > Phaethon > Phaethon aethereus. The sequence continues at coordinate 202,577,111 of NC_138575.1, forward strand.
CAAAACAGAGATTTACAGATTCCCTGAATTTGGACATAATTGCACTAAACACATTTGTATTGACATTGAACTTCTGAACAATTAGTGTTTCATCATTTGGGTTTTCCTGAATTAATTCTGAAAAGTTTGCAATGAAAAAGCATCTTAAAAACATTACTATCAGAAGAGGAGAAGAGACTAGTAATGACCGTTTTTATGAAGTAGAACTGATAAAATATATAGTTGGGGTTTTTTTCTCTTCTGCTCTCTTGTCCCAGTGGTTTTAAGTCTCCAGTTTCGCAGTGCTTTGTCATCAGCTTCCTAGATGGCAGCCAGTATATAGTGGAAAGGTGTGACTCTTGAGCTGCATCTGCATGGTAGTCACTTCTGCATAGGTTCTTTAAGTGTAAGCTAGGCTTAAGTGATTAGCTGGCATACTATTAGCTGTATAAACATAGCAGCAAAATGTAGCAGGAGCTGCAGAATCCACTTGAGTGGTCAACATGAGACTTGGTACTGGCATGACCACACCATGAGTGGCTCCGGAATTGGCCAGTTTTAAAATTAGCTTGAGTCTTCCTACACTTCCTATGCCTGTTGTTACACAGATGCAATGTGAATCCAGTGTCTCCAACACAAAGTAGTTGTTTCATTCTCATGACAGTTAAGAATACTTATGTTTAATAATTAAATATTTAAGCATATGTTCCTTTTCCTGAATGCTGGATATGTTTGCTAGGAGTATAAGTTATATAAAGGTTTGTGAACCATTTCTCCATAGGGGGCAGCAAGCCTCTGCATCAGTTTTAGACAGTTGCTCCTAGACTCATCCCATGTCCTTGGCTGATAACCTAGCAAGCCAGAGGAGGTCTTAAAAATACAACTATAATCAGTATGTTAGCATTTTAACACTGGGTGGCAGATTTCCAAGCAGTTACTTTTCTAATGCAGTTTTTTATTGTAAAATAGAAGTGTAAGACTGACACAAAGTTCTCCAGAAATGTTCCAAACAACAAAGGTAAAGTGATTAAAATCACTTTTGAGAAAGATATTCGGGCCTTAGCACCCCAAGAGTTTTCCCTCCGTTTCTGAACTGTTCTTCACTCCTGTGGACAAATTTGAGAACAAGGTTCTCGCAGAAGAAATCTCAACTTTGATTTTTGAGTTCCTAATTTACTGCTTTGTGGAAAGGCAAGCCCAGCTTCTCTTATGAAAAACACTGTGGGATCCATTCTTAGATACTGGAATTTGTGGGAAGTCCTGAAGTGAAATGTTATAATCCCACGTGTCTGCCTTAGGATATGAAGTATTTTGATAGTCATCTTCAACCTTCAGCCCCTTCCTGGGACAGAGGCAAAGAGTGGGAGGAAAACTACACATTTGTTTATCTTTTATTTTCTTTTTTAATACATTCCTCCAAGAAGCATATAAAACTTCAAATTTATCTTTTTTTTTTTTACAAATTAAAATTTTTAAATTACAGATTTACAATTTAAAGAAGTTTACTTTTATTTCTTCAGCTCATGAAACAAAACCAAGCATAGAGCTAATGGCTACTTACATAAGTTTACACAAAGATAAAAGAAAATCTGTCTTACACGTTATGGTCTTCTCTTCCTCTCTAGGCACTAAATTGGTGAGCATATGAGCCTTATCATACAAGAAGGCATCTAGTTATATTCTTATGCTTTTCAGTAGATCTTAGTACATACTATTGAATAGTCTGTTCCGATTCAAACAGAAGTTTCTAGTCTCTGTAGGAATCAGTGCCATAAGTTTTGTGAACTAGGTGAAGCATTGCCGGGCATCTGGTAGCTGTTTCTTAGCTTGGATTTCTGTGTCATTCAAAGTGAACTGTAATGAGAGTTACTCATTCTTCAGTAGAACTGGGAGTGTTACAAACACTTATATTTATTATCAGGAGTGGTTTACAATTCTTTTTCAGTTAAAAACAAACAAAAAACCACTAGGTCCTCCAGGATATCATAGTAGACTGGTCTATGCTTGTCATAAATCTATGTTATAGCTTGAGTGCTTACAAAAAAGTGTTGTGCAAGTTCTGTACTTTTTGTTTCCTCATAAGTATTGAGAATTAAATTAATTTTTGATGATGAAAACTGCATTTGTCGTGTGTACACCTATGTACTAGGTAATCTAGTGCCATTTTTTCAGGTTTGGCATAACTGGGCTGCTTGCTAATAAGGCTGAACCATAGCACAGAATAAGTTGAGGTATTTCACGGTAGCAAGCATCTCTACAGCCAACTTATGCTGATGTTTGCATACATCTAGTACTTGATAGAAAATGGATGCAAGATCTCCATGATAGGTACAGGCATAATTTGTATTGTTCAGTGAACAGATATTTTACCCACAAATCTGCTATTGTCAGATGTGTCATCAGTCCATTAGCGTGAGAAACAGTACTAAAAATAACAGGATAGGCCTGCTAAATACTGAGGCTTGTTAAAATAGTGACAGCAAACTGGCCCTGCTTTCATTCCACGTGAAAAGTGTTATGTAGCTGGTCCCTTCTGTAGACTCAACCTAGGGAAGAGCAAATTGATTTTCAGAGGTTGATATTGTATATATCACAATCTTCTGATATTGATGTATTTCCAAGCCAGTCATTTATTGGAGAGTTACAGCAAAGGACACTCTTGTCAATAAACAATTTCAAAACACTGTTTTTTCTAAAATATTCTGAATGAAAAGGGGAAAAAAGGCATAGCTTAATTTGCCAGTTAAAATTAGTTTTAATATATTAGTAATATTACTCCTGATAAAGGATGCTTGCATGTCATAATTTCATGCCCTTTGGGTTTTTTTTAAATGGGGCAGAATGATAGCATTTTTGATCACTGAAATGACATCTGTATTTCAGATGGAAGTAAAATAGACAATTCTGTGATTTTTAGTTTTTACCCATCTGAAATAATCTGGTATGGTTCAACACACACTTACAATTTTGAAAATGGTGAAACTGGTTTTGTTTTGCACTAATGTGAAAGTCCTTGATCACTGTTATGCATTATAATGTGACAACGCTTCTGAACACATACCACCAGTGAAGGTCCACTTGGTACTGTGCTGTGGAAAAAGTCACTTTTTTGCAATGTGGTTCTGCACAGTGTTGTTAGGAATATCAGGTTTTGGTAGAACTCAGAAGACAAGTGTAAATAAACTGAAATTGTGCATCTTGTCTTGTGGCCCAATCCTTCACATTAAGCTAGATGTTTGCTTTATATATTGTTCTCTTAAACAAAACCTATCAAAAGTTGAGGTCTGTTTTCTTGAATGATACTGTTGTGAAATTTATTTTTTTAGACATATAAATACTTCTTGATACATGTTTTTTATAATACCTGATGACTTAGACTACAAAAGTTAATGCAGTTCATTACCAATAAGTAAATTACATGCAGCTGAGCATGCTGTTACTTATTCTGATGGTTGTGTCAGAAAGGGATCAGGGAGGATAAGGGTTTAATAAAGACAAATGAAAATGTAAGTTGCTGAGTTAAAGCAGTTTTACTACTGTTTGTATTGGGGGGTGTCACAGAAGGAAGCACTTTCAAAAATCTTTGATAAACACTCTTCTGCGTGATCAGACTGACAAAGAATGTAACTTGCTTGTTTAAATTTTTTTACTCACGTCTGGTTTTTTCTGTACTAGAGCATTGAGCATTTGCAGAATTTGTAAATTAAGTTATGCCAAAAGACACAGTAAGAACTGAAAAGAGTGCAGCAAATCATGGCTTCACGGAGTGTACGTTTTTCATGCACGTCTTACAAACATGTTTAACGTGACAATGCCTTGTGGTGCCTTATGCTTTTGTTCTTCACAGTGTGATTAAAAAATGTAGATTAATGCAGGGCTAACATATCTGCATTCTGTGACGCATATTTGGCTATTTAGAAAAATAGGATATAGATTTCAATGAGCTATCTTTAGCTATCATAAGGCCTTTTTAAAAGCTGCCAGGAAAATCTTGTAGAAAATGATTTCCCATTTTGCATAAATTTTAACACCTGTTAATTGCGGTTGCTTTTTTCCCTTCTCGCTGTGTCACATTAGACACCCTGGTTATCAAAGTGATCGTATCACTATGGTATGTCTCATAATTATGATCAAACTGTTATCTAACATTCCTGGAGCATTCTTTTTTTCAATACTTAATACCTTTTATTCCTTGGCCTCATGCATGAATTATGCTGTGTATGTGAAGAGGCTTAAAGTTTGTTTCCATTACATTCTTTCTGAATGGATCCTGTTGTATCTAGGATTTTTTTAAAGCCAAGTAGGAATGTTATTGTTGACCTTGACACCAGATAACTGGGCAGACATTATATAGCTATGTTTGAATCCTCACAAAATGTGATGCTAAAGCCAACAGAATCCTGGCGCGAGACCCTCCTGGACAGCAGAGTTATGGAGCTTTTCTTTACAGTAAGTTTCTTTCTTCAACTTTCATAGTCCAGACCACAGGGAAAGCAGCTCCTTGCTGTTCTAAAACTGTATTGTTGGACGCTTCCTTTTGCATCAGGTAGGACTGATTCTGTTAACTTCAGCTTGCTTGTCAAAATACTTACAAATAGAAGTATTGTATTTTTCCTAGGTTACTGAGTATGTATTTTGCCTATAAATTGCCTTAAATTTATGACCATTAACAAAAGAAAAAGGTATATAATCTAAACTTCTATACGTTTAATACTTTTGGACATGTATTCATCAATTGTAACCAAACATGGTGAGCAGTAGTAGTGTATGTCTTTCAGATAAGGTGTAACAGCTCTCAAAAAAAGATCAAATGAACAGTTTGTGTTTGCTGATCTTAAAGCATTTGCTCAACGGAACAGCTGAAAATAGTAATGTAATTGCAGTTTTCTTTTCTGCAGCGTGCAGAATTCTGCATCTCTTTCCTCAGCACAAAGTAAATCCAAACAAGTTAAAATAGATTAAGTTAGGAGGGATGGGAAGAGGTAGAGTTGGGATAGGGTATGTAATATTCAATTTCTATAGCTTAAAAGACTTATGATACTAAAATTGGATAAAATTAGTATTATTTTCTTTCTACTGTTGGGGGAAGAAGTTTGTCATTTTTGCTCAGCTAAGAAGTTACTACAGCAGCAACATATATTGGCTTATAAATTAATTTACTATGATATTTTATCTTATGTTACATCTCTTGGGACCTGAGAATTCAGCATTCTCACGCTATTTTACTTTTTGCAAAGCAGAGAAATAATGTGCTCGAAACTTGGACAAAGTTACTGTTAGACAAAGGAAATGGAACTCTCCAGTGCTGCTTGAGAGTTATCTGATACGTGCTTGGATACATGTCCGTACTTTATAGGATTTTTTGATAAATTAGGTTTTTTTAATTTTTTTTTTTTACTGCAAGTTTATCTGTTCCAGCAGTTTTGAAAAGGTGAAAAAATCACTGGCAGAACAGCTACGCACAATCTGAACAGCTGTCTAGACTATCCAGACAGTTGCTACTGTCAGCTGTGAACCTCCACATGCAAATAACTCTTCGGCTTACATATTAACCCTTCCTTGTTTAATAATATGAAGTTGTTAGAGTCAGGTATCTGTTTCTTTGGTTGGTTTACAATTACATATTCATTATAAGAATAATGTTTTGAATAACATGAAGAATTGTTTTAATACATTTGCAGTTTACTTAACCAAATACAGGAAGGTTTTGGTTACTATTATTTTTGCATGAATGCTAGCCAGGGCAGTGTGCTGTCAGTTTTGGTTTTAGATTCCTGATTTGCAATGGTTGAGGCTTGTAGTATTAGTTTGCTACTTGAAGTAATGTAAGCAAATGGTAGCAATTTATATTCATTTATCTGATCTGAGAAATTTTAATAACCTTGCAAAAGTTGGCAGGGCTGCCATGTTAAAGAGAAAGCCTTCAGTTCTAATCTCAGCCTAGTGTGGGGTGTCTATTAGGAGGGGTATTTCTGTTGCGGGGATTGATTCTCCTGCTAGTTTGCTCTTTCAGAGATTAACTGTGCAGCTAATCCAACTAGTTATGAGTTGGGCAAAGTTGCAACTATAATGCTACAGAGAAATGGTTAGTGTTTTAACTGTACCTTTATGTATAATATTGCTGAGGTGAAAAGGCTACCCGATATTTATTTATTCAGTAAATATTTTATGAAGAAAAATAGGAGGCATGAGCCTAAGAAAATTCTTTACATCCATTCTTGACAATTAAAATAAGTATGTGAGAATATGATTACTGAAATAGTAAGATTTGACTCTAGAAAGCCTCAGCAGCAGAAGTAATGACATAACAGTTCGCAGAAACGCGGGAAGATTACTGCTGGCCTTGTATAATGTAAGGGTGTTGCCAAGGAAGTGATGCATTCATTTTTGTGTATGTCTTCAGTGTTTACTTCTGCTAAAGAAGCATCTGTATAATCTTGATTGAACTTGTTGACTAACTTTAGCAAGACTCCATAGCCTAGGCATAGTTAGCATAATAGAGATGACTGTCATTATTGCTGTTTTTAGAAGGAGCAGTATGTCTGACTGGCTGGCATCTGTTTCTCTCTTTAAGACATAACATTCAGTAGACAGTTCAATTTTCAACATGTAGGTGAGACTTAACTAGACGTTAGTTTCAGTGAGTTAATTCAAGGCTTGCGATTCTGTGAACTGAGTCATGATCTTGACGTTTACTATAGTTTAGAGAGTGGTAGAAACCCTTGCATTTCAGACTGAATGGAAGTTATAGTAAGCTTTTTTTGGTGTGTGCTCTTTTGGATTGAGAGCCATGTGACTGTTGTAAGAACACCCTATTTTCCGTGTATTATTAACTATCTCACTTCCTGAAAGGTACATCGAAAAATCAGAGAAGATACAGATATGGCCCAAGATTCACTACAGTGTCTGGCACAGCTGGCGTCTTTGCACGGGCCAGTCTTTCCCGATGAAGGTTCACAAGTCGATTACCTGGCACACTTCATCGAGGGATTACTGAATACTATCAATGGGTACGTATGCCTGCTCTCTAAATTTAGATGGCATCTTTTAATCTTTAGTTTGGAGGGTAGCGTATCTCTGTGGAGAACTGTTATGACTTTCTTATTTCTGGGTATAATTTGTGCTTACTGTTGGATTACTGAAATTAAGAAAAGGCAGTTTAAAGTAGGTCGTGGTTAATTAATATGAAATAGATTTATTGATTGAAAATGTATCAACAAAATCAATTCACTTTTAGCATTTTTCTTAAGGGCAAAAAACTAATTGCTATTTCTATCTATAGAATTGAAATAGAAGACTCTGAAGCAGTGGGAATTTCCAGTATTATCAGCAACCTGATAACAGTATTTCCACGCAATATTTTAACTGCCATTCCAAATGAACTTTTCTCTTCATTTGTTAACTGCCTTGCACACCTCACTTGTTCTTTTGGAAGAAGTGCTGCCTTGGAAGAAGTGGTAAGTATCTGCTCTCAAATATTAGGCAGTCTTTTTTATTTCTCTGTATTTGTGATAAGTGTAATTGACATGAGATTTGGCTGTTTTATTAGCAACTGTTAATAAAACTGTTGTGAATTCAGTGGTTTTGTTCTAAAAAATCACATCTGAGAGGATTTTCTTTTTGTTTCAAACAACATAATGAACATAGTTACACACTGTGTGCATCTTTCAGACTTTCCCTTGATTTAAAGCACTTGTCTCATATTTTCATTTGAAAAAGAATGGATTCATTTAAATGTATTAAAGGCTTTAAATATTGCTGACCTGCTCTTGTAGGACTTCTTTGAACACTGTTGTGGGTAATGAATGAGCTACAGTCCTGACAGCTTAAAATGACTGCGTGAACATATGGACAAACTGAAACGTAACTGCTGTTGAGAGTTCTGAGTCAGGAACTTCTGTTTTAAGTGAATGTAGCTGTTAAGATCTGTTGTTAAGTCCATACTTCTAAGCTGTTCAGATCATCCCTTCGTTGCTGAGACAGTTCAAATGGTAATGCTGTGTACAAATCTAGCACAGGAATTCAGAGGATTTTTTTTCTGTTTGTTTGCTTCTTTCAAACTTTGGTTGTAACATTAAAGAGCAGTAGGGATATGATGTATACATATAAATGTTCTGCTTCTAAAAATTGCATTTTCTAAGACCACGTAGCTTAAGAAAAAAAGCACTTAAGAATTAAGGTGAATAATCTTGCACTTAAGCTATTTATGTGCAGTAGCTATTGATTTTAAAATAAGACTATCAAGATATTAGCCAGTATTTCCCCATTGTCATTAAAAAGTATGAAATTGTACCAGTTTTGCTATATTGACTGGGCTTAATTACCTGAGTTTGAAAATAATTATAGAAGTGTTTAGTTATAAAGTTGATGGATGTGTGTGTTTACCAGAGATCACAGCTGTGTTAATTAGCATTCATTGCAGAGCATTAGATCATGTCTTTGCTTTTGGCCCAGCGCCCACTTAAACTTTCAAGTGTGTTCATATCTTAATCCAAAAATTGGTGATTAAATTTAGAATCTAAAATACAGCTAGTTTCCAAGCTTTATTGGTCAAAACTTGCCCTGCTTGTAGAACACTGAACATAGATTCTGGTGCTCACCAGCACATTTAGGAATGCTCCTGAAGCCTGTATAGAAAAGATTCAGCAAAACCATAGGCACCTATCATTTAAATTTAAGGGACTAAAGAGATGTTGTTTCCTCAGTTAGCCTCTTGTTACTTGAGAGTTAGAATATGCAACTTTGTTTAACGAAAACAGTGCTTAACATAATGCCATTCAAAACAGTTCATCTCTCAGCAAAAGCTTATGGTAGCTTGTACCAGTATCTGGTACAAAGTTTGTTTTGGAAATGACTGGCCAGTTATGCCTAGTAAACTGTGGCTGCCTACACTTACATAATCCCCTAGTTCTTGCTGAAGAAATTAATTTCAGTATTGAAATTAAATGTTCTTAGATTCAGCAACATCAGAAAGAGAGAATGCAAGATTTTGTTTTAAGAGAGAATTTTCTCTCTGTCCTTGAATCTTTAAATCATTCTGTGGAAAGAGAAACCTTCCATTCTGTCGTAGCTCTTACAGATATCTCAACTTTATGCTGTTTTTCTGATTCCCAGGATGATACAGGATTCTATGGTGATGGGCCTTCAAAAAAATATTTCTTATACCTTAAGAGTGTGTCAGCAATAAGGCATGCTACCGAGACTTAAGTTATTACCAACTTAATCCAGATGGCATGATGATACTGTGTGCTGTGCCTGTAGAAATACTACTATGCTTCCCCAAAAACAAACTTTTGGCTTCAGAACGTCCCAGCCATAGTTAATGTGTTTCCCATGCTTCTTGCTTAGACTGCTTGTAGTGACAACTTCTGTGAGCTCATGTGTTGTCTCTAAGAGCTTTTGATAGATAAAATACCGTGTGCGTTGGGCTCAGTAGAGTCCTCAGATAATAATCCTGGAACTCTTCAGAAATCTGAAGTGCAGCAGAATGCAAGCAGATGTACTCCTTAAGCTTTGCTGGTTGTAAAAGCTGTTTTCCCCATATTTCTGCCACTTCCTGTGCCAGTAGAACGTCTCATGAGAACATTGCAGAAACCCTGCCAGGCACAAGGAATCTACTTAGCTGAAGACCTGCTGTGGAAACTGTCAAAATTGGGAGATCCTGAACCATAATATGCAAACCACTTCAAAGCAGCTAATACTGATTTTCAACTAAGAGGGGAAAAAACCACAATCCAAACATCAAATGGTGTTTTACATTAAACTGCTAGTTGGGGCTGGGGAGATTGGCTGAAGGAAGTTGAAACATTTGCCTGAACAGCTACACTGGTGGAGGGCATTAAGCTTCAGCAATGCTGGGGGCTAGTTCATGGTGCAAGTTGGACAAATAATCTCTTCCTTTCATAGCACTGAGTCTGAGAGAAGATGCTTGTCCACAGCTCTGCTTCGCCTTGCTCAACACTCAGTGCTTATACAGAAGTAGAAATCAAACAGTCCATCTGAATTAGTGAAGAGTATGAACAGGGTGTTGGACGAAAAGTCAAATAGAAATAGAAATTATATCAAAGGCTTCTTTTTCTCAAAATGAATCTTAATGCACTGTTCCTGTTTTGTGATTTTTTTTTTTTTTAAATATCATGTGATGGGAGGGATCATTCTGAATTTGGTCTTCTCTGCTCTGCTTCCAAGACTTTCCAGCTTACTGCTTGAAAAATTTTAGAAGTGTTCTTTCATCAAAGGGTCAGCAGACTGTGAAGGAAAAAGTACCAATATTCATTTCCCATACTAGAGAAATTAAGCATTTTCACTTTGACTTTACTGGTTGTATCTTGCCTCTCCTGAAGATGAGAGTTCTGAACTGGGCTCTGCCATTGCTTCTGTTGGATCCGTCAGAACAATTCAGCTCCCTGGTCTACAGTGTGTCACTTAGTTTACCTGTATGACATCTTTGGTAGCCCAGCTGTAGCTAACCTGAAATAAGGACTGGGAATTTTTAGTAAGGTTCCTTTTTGATCAGATTTGTTCAATATGGATAAACTCTTTGACTATTTGGGCATGTACTTTATGGAGGCACTTATTCATCCTAGCTTCCTTATGAGAATACCATGAAGTGTTAAAAACTTTTTTTTCATGGTATTAACTTCTGTATTACCTTCTTAAATAAATGAATTGGATAGATTTGAGTTATTTTGTTGCTCATAAAAAGACATGTCTGTTTATTGGTTTATGCTCTGGCTTCTTATAAATTATTAAAAATTATATGTAAATGTTATACATGCACATGTCAAAATATTTCAGGATTGAATGACTGTGTGTGAATTCATGTGTCCTTTAGCCAAGTTTTAAAAAGACATGTTGTGGTGTTCATCCTAAATTTGTGGTTTATGTACTGTTGAATGCAATTTTACCTCTCATCTTGTCATCTTCAGCTTTTGTTTTCACACTTGCATCAGTGTGTACAATATTTTAACTTTTGTGAATGTGACCACTTTGCAATTACAAAATGATGCTGTGGAGCTATCTTGAAATGCTTCCAATGTAATATCAGTTTTCCCTCTTAATCAGTCACCCAGCCAATGTTTTCTTTTCCTTGCCTGCTGTTCATAACTTCACTAAAAGTCATGAATTCTTCTGTCTGGAGCATGATTAAGGCCTTAATATCCCTTTATTTCATCAAGGGATCATTTTACTAAGCTCTGCTATCTCAAAGTAACTTTTGTGAGCAATCCTGTTGGTTAAAACTCGAGAAGACTTCTTAGAGGAAAGAAATGTCCTGATTTAGTGGCATGTTTATCTGTACAGTCACACTTAAGTTGTTTGAAGTTGTATATATTTACTAAAGTTCAGGTTTTGCATCAAATCAAAAAGTTGATAGGTATATTAAAAATACTTCTAAAAATAAATGGCCTCTTTGCTGTTTGGGTTCTTTAGTTTGCCTGTAACCCAAGACCTTGTTATTTTTAGGCAAAAAATTATTATTATTAGACAAAATTGTATTCAACAGTAACATAAACCACAGGGTATTTTATTTCCTTTTGCAACTTTTGGACTATGTAGAAACACATATGAATAACTTAAAAACATGAAGCATCAGTTAAAATGCACTAAGCAATTGGAGGTACAGGCTTATTCTATGTAATTCCGCTTTTTGTTTGTTAGCTCATAGGATGAGAAGTTGTGTATCATCATCAAAACTGGCTGCCTGTAGTAGGGTTTCTTGACATGTGCAACCTTACAATGATTTCCTCTGGAACAGAGAATCATCATCTTTTCTCTCTGTATTTCAGAAATAGTGGAATACTTACAAATCTATATGCACATGTTCTATATTTGTCTATTTAATTAAAAAGAAATGGCTCAATCCTTTCTTACTTAATTCTTGTTACTAATAAGAGCTGAGATGCGTGGCATCTTTGAGGTAAAAGCTCAGTAGCTCCTGTATTTAGGTAATTATGCGTTAAAGGCTTAATTAAAGACACTTTTGATTTTGAACATCAGATGAAGAGAAATAGCGAAACACTTTGACGGTTTTTTAAAGCCTAGCAAGCATGAAAGCTGCACTGACCTTTTCAGTGTATTGCTTCAGTTCATTCTGATATTTTCTTGGCTATCCTTAGATGGGTTTTATGACTGATTTTTAAAATTGTTTCAACATTAGAAGAACATCTGCAAGTATGTTCCTCTGGTTTAGTTTAGGAATAAGATTTTAATTTTGTTTCTTTCATCTCTTACAGCTTGACAAAGATGACATGGTATATATGGAAGCATATGATAAGTTGTTGGAATCTTGGCTTACTTTGGTACAAGATGACAAACATTTCCATAAAGGTTTCTTTACCCAACATGCTGTTCAGGTCTTTAATTCCTATATTCAGTGCCATCTAGCTGCTCCCGATGGTACAAGGAATTTGGTAAGCCCTCATTCTAATAGTCCTTGATGATGATATATAGTAACTAGCCCATATCTTTTGGTGTGTTCTATATTAAAACTAGTATAGAATTACTGTTCGTGACTTTGGTAATGAAAAATTTGCTGAATTTGTTATTTGGTGGTCATTTTCCAGTCTGTTTCTCTCATTCTGAAGAGGAAATACACAGTTTCTCTCATTCTCATGAGGAATACACAGTTGAAAATCACTTTTTAAAAAATGGAAACGAGTAAACCTGTTATTCAAATCGACATGCATCTCACTGTTCTTCCCACAGATGCAATGACTAAACTTTTGACCACCCTTCTCTGGACAAGAGTCCTAGTTAAAATCCCCGGTGAACCTGGAAGCCTTTTATATGGTTGTTACCTCCTATACATTATCCTCAGTATACTTTTGAAGTATAATTGACATGCATAAATATCTGAGAAAATGTAGAATGACTATGCTTAGACTAAAAGAAACTTGTAATATTATGTGGTTCTTTTGGATAAAATGAATTCCCATTTGAATTTTCCAGATGACTGTTCTAGAAAAAAAACCTAAAAGTATTTCAAGTATCTCTTGGACCATTGAGAAAGCAAGCAGATTAGTCTCTTTGCCAGGAGTCTGGATCTTACTAAAATAGATTCTTATACAGAAAGTTGTATGTACATGTTGGATGAATTAATTGTTGTATAGATTCAATTCAATAACTGTATAAAATTTCTTTTTAATTTGGTGCTGTGCAAAGATCTCCAAGATACCTTGTTCTGAAAAGCACCATATAAAACTTGATTCTGCTATCTCAATATGTAACAGATGGTAATAACAGTGCCAAAACAGAAATATTTATCAAGAGAACTTTGAATTCATATTAGGCGCTCTTGACATAACTTGTATACACAGGTTAATTCATGTCATTCTGTGAGATAAGTCATTTATCCCACGGGTAACCTTTTAAAAGCCACAGCTGGCATTTTAGAATGCTGCTTGTTCAATATCAAAGCAGTAACAGGAACTTTCAGCCTCTGCTTTGAGAGCAGAGGCTCACCCTTCAGTAAACAGCTGCAACTTTGAAGTTGCCAAAAGAGAACGATTTGCTGGGTTACGTAAAGAAAAGATGGGTTAAAAGCACTTTGGATAAGGGGCTGTGCATACATTCAGTTTTCCAGAGCCTTTATAGAAACAGAGCAGACTGATCGCTTCATCTGTCACTTGTGTTTTACTTTAATTGTGTAAATTTTATGATTCTTTAAGAGATTTTTGAAAACATTTTTAACTTCGATACTTAGTTTCTACATATCATGGTTCACCTCTTCAAGGAATAAGGTCTGATTAGTATTTAAGTAGTTTTATAATGCAGCCAAGATAAGCTTTGAGAAATCTAACAGTGCAACTTCTGCATCAGCAAGAAATAAAACTGAGATGACGATGACTATTATTATTATTACTCGTCTTTTGTTTTCCTGAGGTTATAGCATTTACTTTTTAATGCTTTTTCCCCTCAAACAGTGGGTTATGGAAAATCTTTAATGAAAGAGATTATTTTAATTTCATCATGAAAAATACACCTATTATGTGATTTATGTAAGATCTCAGACGACTGAGAACAGTATTTTTGACTAATGCATAGAGGAAAGCATGGAGGTTCCAGTATTTAAAATGGTTCTTGGTCTGCTATATATGTGATTTGAAATGTAAATGTACTTCAGCAATCCTCTGACCACTAGGTTTGCAGACCATTTCCGTGAGCCAGAGTCATTCAATACCTTTTACCACATTTAGAATCATAGAATAGTTTGGGTTGGAAGGGACCTTTAAAGGTCATCTAGTCCAACCCCCTGCAATGAGCAGGGACACTGCTTCTAGCAGTGGATGCTCAACAGAGTTGATTTGTATACCCTGTGGTATAAAGAAGCTGTTTTGTTACTGTCGAGCTGGTGCTTATCCTATTAACAACAAGTAATCAATTTTCGTAACTCTTATCCTTGACTCTTTTCACAAACAGTGAATCTTTTGGCTTGAGAGCACTATTGCAAAAAGTAGCAAATATACAATTAACTGAATGTGGCATTTTGCTAATGAATTTGTGAAATGCTGATTTTAGAACAATATGAAGTCATTTTTACTCCTGTGTTTAATTCTTCTGTGTCTTAATTTAGTACGAGTCTGTTGTTCATCCATGCAAAACACCTTGAAAGAAAAAGCCAAAATAATGCAGAAAATTGTGATGATGATAAAATTTAACAAGTATAATACTAACTGGTTGCTTCTAATTTTCTTGAAATAACCAAAGACTGCCAACGGTGTGGCCTCTCGGGAAGAAGAAGAAATAAGTGAACTGCAGGAAGATGACAGAGACCAGTTCTGTGACCAGCTGGCCAGTGTAGGCATGCTGGGGAGAATTGCTGCAGAACACTGTATACCTCTTCTTACAAGGTACCAAAAAAAAAAAAAAAGCAAATCAATAAAGCAATCACATTGACTTTTGTGATCTGACTTTGCCAAAACAATTTTTAAGAAGTGAAGTTATTTTCTTGTTATTTGTCCACAGTTTATTAGAAGACCGAGTGACAAGGCTCCATGGTCAGTTGCAAAGACATCAGCAGCAGTTACTTGCCTCACCAGCATCAGGCTCAATTGACAATAAAGTGCTTGATGACCTGTATGAGGATATTCATTGGCTTATTTTAGTCACAGGTTAGTGAACAGCTTTAAGTAGTACTTATTCTGGTATTCTTCGTGCAGCTGGAACACCTCAGGGGAAAAAAAGTATTCCCTGTATATCAGCTACTCTTAATTGACTCTAAATTTTATCCTTTATGATTCTTTCATCTTACATACTCTTTGTTTTACTTTCACCTGCCTTGAATAACATGAACGTTATCTTTAGAAGACTGATAAAATCTTTACATGAGGTAATGTCCTTTGGAAATTCCCACAACTAATTTTGTTACAGATTTTTTGAGATGTGTTATCAGTCAACCTATTCAAAGAGTTAGTCTGTTCATGGTATCAGTTGTATTATCTGGGGGCACATGACTTTATAAGGGAATCAACTTGAGATCAGGATAACGGTATTACTCAGTGGTGGTGAAGAATCAATTAAGTTCCAAGATCTCTCAGTGCTGATGATCCATGTCCTGACGTTTTGTTATGTTTCAGGGAACTTGAATTTAGAACATTTTTTGTTTTAATTTTTAGATGGAACTATCTTACATCTGTTTGCAAAACGTAGTAGCAACTAAGACAGTGTCTGTACTTTTTTAGGAGAAATGTATACTTTATGAAATATATTATGGGATCTCTTTGAACATCTGATGTTTTAGTCGCTCTCAGATGTTGACACAAATGTGTTAATAATTTTTTTGTATCACTGTGGGATGGAGTTTGTAGCTCACAGATGGCTGTGAGATGAGACATTGAAAACTACAACTGAAGCTGGAATTAATATTATTATCCGGACGCCAGAGTATTGTATAAAAACCCATGTTTCACCTGATCTGCAGTCGTTATGCAAGGAAGACTTTATTATAGCACATGTACTTGGTGTCTGAAAGCCTCTGACAAGATTTGAAATGTTTTCAGAACGGAAGTCCCAAATGAGATTGACTGAGTGGGGAAGCTGTAAAATCAAGGACTTTTTTATCACAGAAGAAGAAAAAAGTGACAATAAAATGTTGTTTTGGGTGTGGTTTTTTTCCTCCCTCAGTAGTTGAATTGACTGTAGTATTTTTACATGAAGTAAGGTTAATCTCTTTATTATTTGCTTTTTAATTTGGTGGTTTCTTTTCCAGTCTTGTCACATTAGGTTCTTCTCTACTGAATGGCTTTAAGGATTCTAAAGTTAATTTATACATATTTAAACAGGGTTAGTGAGGATTTGTACAAACATTTGATTCTGGTGTGATATCTGCAGTTAAGCCAATGGATTCTGTAATCCAGTAAGTTAACCTAGGATAGAAAGTTGTGATCACTCTTTCTTTTTTAATGTAAGGCTACCTCTTGGCTAATGATACTCAGGGAGAGACTCCACTAATACCTCCAGAAGTAATGGAATATTCCATTAAACATTCAGCTGAGGTTGACATCAATACGACACTTCAGATTCTGGGATCTCCAGGAGAAAAGGCCTCTTCTATCCCAGGGTACAACAGAACTGATTCTGTAATTAGGTAAGGGTGCATCTCGTTCTGTTGAGTATGTTAAATGTTTTTTCAGAGAAAAAAAGTGAGAACATGAGTGGACTTCTGTGAATTTGAAAAGTAAAAAAGCAATATGTAAACACTGAATATTGGAAAAGAAATGTATCTTTTAACTAGTATTAAAGTAAGGGCAAATAATTTATAAGAATGGCTTTACTACAGACTATTAAAGGAATGCTGTAAAAGAGATTATGAAAAGACAGAGAAGATGAAGTGATTTTTCTTTTTTTTTTTTAAGGGTAAAGAAAGGCAGGGTAAATACAGATGGTATTTCAAGTCAAGGTGGTCTGGGGAGGACTGAGAAGAAAAATGGGAGTAAGGCATCAAAACAGATAAAACTGAATCAAGATGGGAAGGCTGAAATAACTACATTGACCTAATAGTTTTAACAGAGGACGTGAGCCAAAGTCTTGGCAATAAACACAAATGTGTTTATATCTCTACTGAAAACCCATCTTTGATCTATTTGGTACAGAAAATCCTTAAAATGACTTAAATTACTAAAAAGTTGGTAGATCAAAATGTTTAGATAATATACTATATACTCTATAATTCATTCAGCAGATGTACAGCTTACTGATGCTCTGGAAAGCATTTGCTTGAGCTTGTGTACTTTGAACATGAGTTACTGCCCAAGCTTGGCAGTAGCAGCAAAATTGATCCTCGGTGTGGGAGGAATTGTTGTCACTTCTGTACATATACCACTATTAGCCTACAAAAGGAGCAGGAAAGGGGATTTCTGTTCTCTTTTTGCAAGAAAGCTGATGCCCGCAAAAGACTCCTCAACTTGAACCCTCACATATCAGAAGATTGCATTCCACTTTTAATTAACATGGAAGATTCTTCACCCAAGATTAGTTGTTGTGTACTTAACATTTTCTTCTTCTGGAAAAGGCTAGAAAAAATGAATCTTCATTAGCAATGTGTCTAACATTTAGAAGTTTGAATACTGTTCACTGATACTGTTGGCAGCTGCAAGAAGTGGCCACCAAACAGGATTTCTTGATGCAGTGTGTTAGTGGTGATGGGAATAAAATCAGATCTTAAGTAAGGAGAGTTTTGAGGGTCTATGGCAATAGCTCTGAAACATCTTCAAGAAATAGACTGTCAACTGCTAAATTCCTTGTGCTCTATCACATCCTTACGAAACTTAATTGATATACTACAAAAGCTAATATTTAATGTAGCTTTATGAACGGATTGTATTAATGCAATCACCAGATGATCTGCTATTTCAGACTGTTTCTCTGCAGTAATGACAAAGAGAGAAATAACTGGTCATTTTCATATTTGTTCTTTAGTATCCATCACACTACAAAAGCTGCCCAGTGAGGATCCACTTATACCTTGATGGTATAAGAAAGAGAAAATCAGTTTTTCAAAAAAATTTTTCAAGCACTCCAAGTAGTAGTCCATTTGTCTTCATTCCCTCGATGTCAGAATGTTTGTGAGGATTCTTTGTTGCAGTAATTTTGATGTCAAAGATGATCACCTTCTCTTTTAATGCATATTCTGACTTTTTGGAGGATAGTTGCCAATCTATCCTCTCTCTCTTTCCGTACATTTAAAGAAACAATAAATTCAGGTGCTTTTTACTTCATTAGAGTTGAACTACTTCGTGTTATTCTGTTCCTTCTGTCATATTTTATGAAAAGTGAAAGTGTTTGGTAGTCGCATTGCTTCTCCAAAAACCACTCTCAGCATCCTCATTGTGTTTTAAACCTGCAGGTTGTTATCTGCTATTTTAAGAGTGTCAGAAGTAGAATCTAGAGCAATAAGGGCAAATCTCACACACCTCCTGAGCCCCCAGATGGGCAAAGATATTGTATGGTTCCTCAAGCGTTGGGCAAAGACTTACCTCCTAGTAGATGAAAAGCTGTATGATCAGGTAAGGATGTAACTTTTATGAATTAATTGGTGAGTATTAGCAAAAACATTATTGTGTGAACGCAGATGTCAGCGTAGCTATTTTAAAGTGCAGTGATAAAGCATTTTTAATGTTAAATGGGTTGTGGTTTATTTTGGAATTTGTTTGAAAGCTATGTTTTCTTAATTTTTTTAATTGGAAATATAAGTTGTTAGGGGACCCTTCTTGCACATTTTGGTGCAAATGTGATTTTTTTAAATTTTTTTTTTTTTTGCCATTGCCATAGCAGAATAGCATAGCATGCTCTCAGGCTGCATAGGGGGTGAAACTCACTGACTACAGCAATTTTATAAGTTACTTCTATCCATCAGATCTTACAGTTCATCTCTAATACAGTGGTTGCCCTTGATGGATGATTTAGTGAGTAACCTGGTCATGATTCTGAATTAGATATTTCACACCATCACAAGGTAGTATACATTAGCTAATGTCACGCTACTTTCTCTCCTCTTCCCATTCTCATATGTTACCATTGTATATATCACGATTTAAATGATGTGTTCTTTGTAAAGGGCAACTTCTTACGGTGTTTGGACAGCACTAATCATGATTAGACCTTGATCCTGATTTTGCTTATCAAACTAACTGTAATCCAGCTAGCTGACAGAGGCCACTCATCCTGAGGAGGCCCTATGGGCTCTAACTTTCAAGAAGGAAGCCTCCTCCTCCCCTTTATCTCCACTATTGAAGCAACTAAGAATACTAACGCTTCAGGAAGCCCCTCCTTAACAAAAATAGGTATACGATAGACCTGTAAATATTTGGAATCATATTATTCAGGTTGTACTTACAGCAGAGCTAAGAATTTGTAAAGGTGCCAGTTGAGGAAGAATTGGAGAGCATGTAAGAAGGAGATCCAGATGAGAAACAATGCAAAAAACCAAAGTAGGGTATATAGGAAATGCACACATTTAGTTTGTGTTGACATGTGAAAGTGATTGAAACCTCTGTTTAAATCTTATGTGCAGTCATGTATATATTGTGAATTTTAAAGATAGAAATGTTAGTGGTGTACTGATAGGAAGCCCCTGCACAATTACAAAATCCTTGGATTTCACTCTTGAGAAACTTTTTTAAAGATAGGAGAACAGGCAATTTTAAGAAGCATATTCTAATGTGCCAGGATCAGAATGTGACATCTTTCCTAAATGATAGATTATAGATTGAAGGAACAATCTGCAGAAAGCAGATGCAGAAAAATTGCAATGAAAATAAGTTTTTACAAGATTTGATCTAGATCAATAGCTAGGTTTATTTCTAATAATTTTTATCACTGAATTTTGAGGAATTTTGTCATACATTCACGGAAACACTCTTGGGAGATGATTTTGGGATTTTTCTTTTAATTTTTAAAGCTTTTGAACTTTAAATTGGCATTAAAAGCTAGACATACTCAAACCTGGTTTTGTAATGAGGTTGGAACTTTTCTTTGTTTTAGGTGTTGTGCTTAAAATTGCAAGATAAATTTGGCAAAGATTTTTCTATTACAGGTATTCTTTGCCATCGTCTATGTAACATTTGTGTCTTTTAAGTAGGGAAGAAGTGACAGCCTGAAGAGAATTTGCTCACAATGATTACCATACACTTCGGGGTTCTGGCTTCTGTAAAACTCACTCATTTTAATGCTTTTCTTATAGATAAGTCTGCCATTTAGTACAGCATTTGGTGCTGATACAGAGGGTTCCCAGTGGATTGTGGGTTACCTTTTAGAAAAAGTGATCAGTAACCTGGCAGTGTGGAGTTCAGAGCAGGACCTTGCAAATGATACTGTACAACTGCTAGTAACATTAGTGGAAAGGAGAGAGCGGTAAGTTGCTATACCTCTGGAAGTCAAAAAATTTCTTTTGCTTCCTTTAAATTTTTTTGGCCAAAGTAATCCAGATATAGGGCACTTCATATTCATGTCTCTGTAAGTCAAATTACTGTAGTAACATACTATAAATGAAAAAAAGCTTGTCTGACAACGTGAGGAGTGAGACCTATATTTGACAAAACATAACCTAAGTTTTATTATTGTTTAGAAGTGCACTCTCCTTCCCTTACCTTTATGCCTCACTCTTAAACAGTGAGAAAGGAAAACTCTTCTGGTCTCCACTCTTATTGCAAGGATTTTTGTGGTGGTGTTTGTTTTTGTTGAACAAGTTCTTCCGGATTAAGAGTTCAGATACTGGCTGAGCCAGTATAAACTGTGCTTTGTAAACATAAAAAAAAAGTCTTTTAAAAATCCAGGATTTGGCAGATTCAGATAAATTTCAAAGTTTTCTTTGGTATTACAAACTGTGAAGCAGGAAATTCTTGAATGTTTTACTTTTGTGAATTGATATGCAATTATACATGCAATCATGCCTTCATAGTCTGCTGAAAGACAGTTCTGAAGTTTGAGGGTTTAAATGCTTGAGGAATTTTCTTTTCAAAAAAATGTAAACCCACAGGAGCTAGTTTGGGAATAAACTGCTTATTTTATCATGACATAATGAGACTAAGCTTTTAATCCATGCAATATATCCATTAACTCTATGTGTGTATGTGTGTAAAACTAAAGCACTTCCCTGCTTTTCTCCCATATGAATTGAGCTATTTTTGGAGTATATACTTTAGAAATCTTAGAGGTGAGGGATTAATACGATGAAAGTCAAAAGGCGATTTAGCCTTAGAATAAAGGAGTTAAAAAAAAAAAAAAATCTTCTGACAACTGCTAGCAACCTGATGTGCTCTGTTAATACAATTTTGTGAAGTCTTCTCTTTAATTAAACCGTTTTTTCCCTCTTTTAGGGCAAACCTAGTTATTCAGTGTGAAAACTGGTGGAATTTAGCTAAACAATTTGCAAGGCGAAGCCCTCCTCTTCACTATTTGTCCAGTTCTGTGCAGAGAACACTAATGAAAGCTTTAGTTTTAGGAGGTTTTGCTCATATGGATACGGAAACAAAGCAACAATACTGGACAGAGGTAAGTTATTTTGATGCTTCTGTTACCTCCATTTTAGCAAGTAGTACAAACAAGTTAGTTTAGGGACTTTTATGGTGATACAAAGTCAACAGTCTTTTGATTTTTTTGAACATCTAATATTGATAATTTTTTACATTATTCTCTCTTTGAAGGTCAATAGTTGTATGGCACCCATGAGCTGCCAAAAAGTGTATCTAAAACATCACAACCTAAACAGAAACAACTTAATAATTACTTGGAGGATTCATGAAGCAGCCAGTATAGCAATAGTCCCTTTCAAGTGTACTATAAAAGGTTAAGAGTTTCTCTTGGCACTGTGTCATTTCTTCCTTTTTATTTTAATTTGGTGGTATTATGAATTATTCAATTAATCACTTAATGATAATGAGAGTAAGTAAAAAGCTAATGTGGGACATAATGAAGAGCCTTGAACAGTTTTTTGTGCCCTGGCTCCATTAAAGTTCAGATATTTAATACCAGAAAGGTTGGTGCTAGAAAGTAGCTGAAATGTGATCAGGAAGCACCACATGAGTTTGTAAAGCATTGGCCTTCTGAGAGAAACTTGCTTTTATTAATAAAGCTATGAAATTAGTGATTGAAGGTAAGACTATAATGCGCTGGAAGTAATTGAGGAAAACATTTAACTATTTTTATGGAAGTTTCTAAATTGGTTCCAATTTAGCTGAATACAAAAGAGATTGTGCTGTTGAGAATCATAATATGACACACATAATTGTGAACATGAATCTTAATTAATGCTTTTCATTGATGAACTGTAACATTTTCCCCTCGTACTGAATTTGGAAGAGAATCAAATACTGTGAGCCAGAGAAAGTCGTTGTCATTTGTTTAAAAACTGCAAAATAAAATAAAATACTTATGGAGGTGCTTACTTTGAAACCAGCCTGCAGGTAATGATGGATAATGAGAATCACTAATCACTAGTACTCCAGCTTACATTAATGTGACAAATAACATAACTGAGCCATTGGAAACTAGAAGTGATTAGTTCTTGTAGTGTTGTGCCAAAAGCAACCTGTGAGCTTGCTAAATTACTCAAACCTCACATCTCTCATATAATAATATGCTTATCTTAATGTGACTTTTCTACAAAATTTCAAGGTTCTTCAGCCACTTCAGCAGCGATTCTTGAATGTGATAAACCAAGAAAACTTTCAGCAGATCTGTCAGGAGGAGGAAGTGAAACAGGAAATCACTGCGACATTAGAAGCACTCTGTGGCATTGCTGAGGCTACCCAGATTGATAACGTAGCAATTCTCTTCAATTTCCTAATGGACTTCCTTAATAATTGCATTGGATTAATGGAAGTATACAAAAACACACCAGAGACTGTTAATCTCATAATAGAAGTCTTTGTTGAAGTTGCACATAAACAAATTTGCTATCTTGGAGAGGTAAATACACCCAGAAGGGGAAGGAGGGGAAAAGTGCGTGCGTGCTTAAATACAGTGCTATTGCTTAAACAAAATAAAGTGTAGTGATTTTTAGGTTCTATAGAGAAAGAAATGCTATATGGTCACATATGTTGGAGGAATTCCTTTGTTTAAAAACGTACTCTCGCAAAGATTAAAAGCAGGACATCTAGACTGGTCTTACACCAATAAACTTAACCACAATTAATCGCTAGCCTAACTCTATGCATGGGTGGCAAAAGAGCGCAGACTGTGTTGAGTAGTTTTTTTAGCCATATCAACAGTCTCTGAAGGCTAGTCTAGGAGAATTGCAGCACTGTTTTATGTGACAAATGTATACCATAGAGACACTGCCTTGGTCCTAAACAAGGCTTTAATAGATACCAAGAAGTTAACAGGTAAAATGAGTCAGTGCAGTACGCTTACATCTTCGCACTGTTGGTTAATTTTGCTTTTGCATCTAGAAGAGTTCCTGCCTATTCCAAACTGGGCAGGCACAAACAGTGTATTGTGGCTCCAAACTTCAATAGCTGAAGTGAGTCCCCAAGGGATGTTGTTGGTAATGTAGTTTGTGAGATTACCGAGATGTGTCAGCCTGTCCCAAGCCATTCTTGTCTTGTCTTTTTTTTTTTAAGATTGAGGCATTGATGAAAGTAATGTTCTGCTGTTTCAGTCAGTAGCACATCAGTGTATGGCTGTAAGTGTTCTTATTGTTTAAGGTGGCTGTTTCGTTGACAATTTTGCGTGTAGCTGTTGCAGTTATATAACCACTTTTTGTAATTAAAATCTCGAGGTATCATCAAGTAAGGTCATCATCTTAGAACAAAGTGTGTCACTTCACAGCAGATGGAAGTTTTCTTATTTAACATTGCTTTATAGGCCAAAGCCATGAACTTGTATGAGGCCTGCCTGACTCTGCTCCAGGTGTATTCCAAGAACAATCTAGGTCGACAACGGATAGATGTTACAGCAGAAGAAGACCAGTACCAGGATCTCCTCCTTATTATGGAGCTTCTCACTAATCTTCTGTCAAAAGAATTCATAGATTTCAGTGATACAGGTATGAAAGAATTGGCAGTTGCTGAACCGTAACTTGTGTTCTGAACTGTAAAAACCATTGTGGGGCATGCGTTCAATCCAGGTAAAGTGCAAAGTGAAGTTTAGGCTTGACTAGATCAGAATATGGATATTACTATGTAATGTGCCAGTAGCAAAGGAAGGACTTGTCACAGTATTCTAGCATCTGAATTTATTATTGCTCTCATAAAATAAATATAATTTCAGAAGCTGTATGAAACAGCTTGAAATCTGAATGTTGCAAGTCTGAACACATGGTAGCAGCAGTTTTATAACAAAAAACCCATAGAGAGGTCAGAATAGTAAATTACCGCAAGAGGGCAGATGGATTATCTTTTTAGTACAAGATCCAACTTTATTGAAATGCTGAGATCATTAAAATTCCATCATGTTTAAAGGGTTTCTGTATACCTCATTCACAGAACATGCTTTATGGTATGTGGGTGTAGCTAAGGGTTCTTTTTTGTATTCCAGACTGTTACTTTCTTCCATATATTTGCCACTTAAAATTGCAGTAGTCCTGAATATGATCTGCCAGTTCTAGCGTAGCTGTGCTGCATTGCTTTTGAATAAGCTGAAATACATTTGCATGATTTGGATCTTACCATGTCCTATGCATTTTGCACAGAAAACAAACAGAATCTGCCTAGGTTGTTTTGATGATGTTCATTGCTTTTCTGAGGTATATCTTCAAAGAGAAAACCTTGTACTCCAAAATGCAGTGCATCAGTCTGTTTTTTTGTCATGCATGCACAAAATGAATACAGAAACAGATTTAGACTTTGTCTATTGAATGGACAACTCAATGCCATGTAACTTACTCTCTCTGAGGTCAGACATTGGATGTTGGTTGCATGCAAACACTGTAAAGTAGTTACTATGAAACTAAGAAATGTGAATGCTACCTAAGTGTAATGCCCAGACATCAAATGTATTTAAAGTTGTCTGCATACTGTTGCTGACTCAATGCAGGGATTATAAAAGTAAAGTCACTGCCAGTTGATGGGAAATATAGGTCTTACCTGTAACTGAAGAAAACTTGGCAACATCCAAGCTACAGAATTTTCTGCAAAAAGCTCTCCCCTTTTTTTTTCCCTCCTTGTGTTTACAAAATATATATAAGCATATGTAAATATATAATATATAAAAAGTATAAACATGCAGTACTATTTTGCTCACTCTCTGTTTGTGTGCAGGCGTGAAGAAGCTGTCACTAGAAACAAATGCAATGTTCTGTAATGGAAGGGAGCCCTCAGACTATCTAAAGTGTTCTGGTTTAGCATGCCATCTGCTACACGTGATTGTGAAATGCTTAGTCCTAATGAATATAAATATAGAGTGATGTGGCAGCCTCCTCTCACTAAGCTTCTATTTTAATACGGTGCCTCATGTTTTTGTTTGGGGAGAGGGGAATTGTCCTATTTTTAAAAATGTCTTTATAATAAAGAAATGGGAGTCTTCCTTCAATGTGTTTAATCCTCCTTTTATACAAAATGTTATTTGTCTTTTCTACAGATGAAGTATTTAGAGGACATGAGCCTGGGCAAGCTACAAATAGATCTGTATCAGCAGCAGATGTTGTCTTATATGGGGTTAATCTAGTTCTGCCTCTGATGTCCCAGGATCTGCTGAAGGTAAGTATATTTTTACACATAGCTGCTAGAATATGAAAGCTTTGTAGTAATGAATTCCCAGAATTCATTCCTATATGCATTCCACCTCAGTAAGTTGAGTTTTCTAGGCTTTTTAAAATGTAAACAACTGTTCCACAGTTCTAGATACTGTTTGAAAAGAAATATTGTAAGCTGAGAAAATGTATATTTGAAGGGCCTAAACAAAACTTTTTTCTTCTAAAAGTGAGTCTGTGCAGGTCAACAGTTAGCTAAATCTGAAGTGTGGCTTGTAGAATCCTTTTTCTGATAGTGTCAGAAACGTGATAGGAAGCATAAACAGTGATACTAGTAAGAAAAAATGTGAGAGCAAGTAGTAACTTTTATTTTCACAATACATCTGGCTTTCTTATAGACATCAGCTGCTTGTCAGTAGAACAGTAAAATATGAAACAGTGGAATGGCAGTACTTCATTGGGTTGCACTGTGTTAATGTTTTACATGGAATCAGGGGAACACTTCTGAAGTGTGTCTCAGCTATTCCCTCTTAACATGCTTTCTCATCTGGTACTGCTTGCTAAGCATGAGAGCTACCTCCATTTTAGATGAAACTGAGTCAAAGGATGTACCCTAGGAGCCCCCCTGTTGTGCTCCAAATGCTTGTGAGGCTTTTACCCCACAGGATTAGACTTGCTCATGTCTGAAGTAAAACAGTGTTTGCTAATAAAGTTGTAGCTATTCTAATGACTCTGAAATTGTCTACTAAAACTGTCTTTTCAGTGGAAGTCACCAGTCCTGTCTCTTTGCAGATGGAAATTATCTCAGAATAGAGTTATGTGATTGATTCTAAAATTACTATGTTTTTCTTTTGACAGTTTCCATCCCTGTGTAATCAATATTACAAATTAATCACTTTCATCTGTGAGATATTCCCTGAGAAAATTCCACAACTTCCAGAGGACCTCTTTAAGAGCCTAATGTACTCACTGGAGTTAGGGATGTCATCGTATCCTTTATAGACTTGGGAGGGCTTAAAAATCTGAGTTGCGTTTATAAGGACCTGTTAAAAATTTGATTTTTTTTCTTTGCATTTTTTTCCTTTTCTATCAATATCTGTATCTGTAATTACATATCAGTAATCGACTCTTACTCTCTGCCCTCTGATGACTGAGTTTCACTGTAGTGTCTATTAAGATTCTAGTAGTAGCTGAATTTCCTCTGACTTGTGCTGCTTGAATGCAGCCTTTAAGTGGTTTAGCATGTAAGTTTTTTCTGGCAGCCATTCCTGCCTCCTCCATTACTTCATTTCAAAGTGTGTAACTTCATAAGCCTTCAGCTGGTATCCCAAAGCCATTCCTGAATTAGTTTCTCAGCTGGTAATACAAAACATTGCTGCTGTTCTACTGGGCTGGCTCCAGAGCATTTCCTGTCAGGGTGCCAATGGGCTCTCCCTCTCATAATGGGAGTACCATTTTCACTAATCTGTGGCACGTGTCAGAAACAGATGAGCTTGACCATAAGGGACTCTTTCTGAAAATGTTATGTCAGAGAGGGTTATGTTACCTTAGGGCATGTAGCTAATAAAAGAAGGCAACAAAGTTGGAATTCTTTTTTCTGCTTTTTCTGTTTTTGTTTTTTTTTAATTTATTTTTTTTATTAACAGCTTTATAGTAAAAAGAAACCTTGGAACATATAAGCATTTAAAATATTTGCTAGTGGCTGGGAAGTTTTACCACAATTTAAATGAAATCTGACTTTGATTCTTTAACATCCATTATCAGAATGAGTTCAGAGGTTTGCCAGCTCTGTCTGGAGGCTGTAACACCATTAGCAGAACAGTGTGCAAAAGCACAAGAAACAGATTCAACCCTTTTTCTGGCAACAAGGCACTTTCTTAAGGTAAGGCATCTGCGTTTCATGTTACTTCAATTTTTTGCACACAGGTAGCATCAAGAGGCCAAATAGTGATCATATCTGACCAGGTTAATCAGGATCACACATACAGTAAGAAACAGCCTGTTACCTAAAAAAACCAGCAGATTAAGAAAAAAGAGAGCATAAAGGACTGGAGATGTTGGACTAGAGTACAAAGGAGGATGGAGGCCTACAGGGCGGAAACTACTTATCACCAATCAACAAAAGACCTGAGCCTCTAAATGCAATTTATATTTATCCATGCTCTGCATATGAGCTCTGGAATGAACCTGATTGACAGTTTTAGCAGTTAGGTTTATTGTGAAAGCTGTGAAATAGAAAGCTTCCAGAATTGTGTGAACTGGAAGCTGGGTAGAGTACTAAAACAAGAGGCAGAAAAAAGAGCATAGTTGGGAACTAGAAAGAAAATGCTGTCATTTATTCAGTGTATCCAATGAATTATGCGTTTTCGTAATCCAGTGTCATATCTAGTACTTTCTTTTTAGGACCATCCACTCTATCTCATTGAATTTTGGAATGACCTGGTAGCAACCAGGTTCCTGCTAACTGAGAACAAAGTAACTGGAATTTGTGTGCTTATCTTCTGATGTTGTAAAGACTTCAGTTTTCCTTAAGACATCTTTTCTTACCAAACTGACATTTCAACTTCTGGAAATTGTTCATTAAAAGCATACCTCAGTCAAGCTGAGAGAATGAGAACCACCTTAAATAATTTTATTTGTCTCTATATTTCTTCTTTATATATGTTAACATAGCTTTCTGCCTTTTCTCTAAATTTCCACTTAAAATTATAATATCATTTTTATTAATCAGTTCCTTGTTTGGGTTTCTGTGAGCTGTAGGAGTCTCCAAAACTTGAGGAAAAAGTTCCCTGGTTTATTCTGGAAGAGCAAAGGCTTCTTTTATTATTTCTCTGGCATATCTGCATCTTTTGGAGAAAAATGCAAGAAGTGCCATTTCTCACTGAAAAACACACACAAATCAACAACAGGTTTCAGTGCTTTGAGATGTGTGTTTGTGCTGCTAAGCCAAGACTCAACTTCTAAAAGAAGTTGGCTTTCCAATTAATGACACCCAAATTAAAAAAAAAAAAAAGCAACGAAACAAACAACAAACGTGGATGTTTGTAAATACATGTTTGTTATTAGTATTATCAGAAGTGAAGATGAGGTTCAGCAGCAAATGTTGGTAAAGTAGAAAGTTAAGTTTACACTTCTGTAACTACTTCTGTTTTGTCATTTCAGATGGTCTTTGATATGCTGGTACTTCAGAAGCACAATACAGAAATGACAACTGCAGCAGGTGAAGCATTCTACACATTAGTGTGTTTGCATCAGGTATGGCATTTAAACACTTACACTCTGAAAACCAGTAATTTGTTAAAGGAGAGTGGTTAGTTACTGTGCGTCTGGCAAGTCATAGAGTTGTTCAGGTTGGAAGGGACCCTCAGGAAGTCTGTAGTCCAACCTCTTGCTCAAAGTAGGGTCAACACTGAATTCAGTCAGGTTGCTCAGGACTTCTTCCAACTGTGTCTTGAAAACCTCCAAGACAGATATTCCAAAGTCTCTCTGAGGGGCCTGTTGAATACTTTACTGTCCTTACAATTCATGTGCTTTCAGCACCTGCCAGACAGTCTTGGTGGCCCACCACTGGACTCGTTCGAATCTGTCAACATCCTTCTTGTGTTAAGGAGTCCAAAACTGGACACGGTATTCCACATCTAATCTAACAAGTGCTGTGTAAAGACAAATAGTAAATACAGCCCAGTATGCTACTAGTGTTCATTGCTGACAGGCACACTGCTGACTTGCTTAGTGTGCCGTCCACCAGGCCTTCAGGTCCTTTATTTAGCAGAACTGCTCCCCAGACTGTCAGTTCCCACTTTGTATAGTTGCAGGGGGTTAGGCTGTTTTAGCTGTAGGGCTTCCCCTTTGTCCTTGTTGAATTTCATGAGGTTCCCATCAGTTCATTCCTCCAGCCTGAGTAGGTGTCTCTGAATGTCAGTCCTGCCCTTGAATACACTGGCTGCACTCCCTGGTTTGGTTTCAGCCACAGACTTGAGGAGAGTGCATTTCCTTTCCTCCTCCAGGTCACTGACTAAAATATTTAACAGGACAAGGCCCAGATGAGAGCTGTCACTGCCACTTGTAACTAGCTTCCAGGTCGAATATGAGCCATTAACCACAACCCTTTAGAGGCTGATGATACAGGTGTATAGTAGCCTACCCATCTAGACAATAAAATCCCAGCTTGCTTACAAGAATGCTGTGCAAGACCGCTAAAGACTGGCTAACATCAAGTATCCACTGCTCTCCACTAATCCACAGATGTAGTAATTTGATCACAGAAGTCAGTCAAGTTGGTAAAGCATGATTTACCCTCAGTAAATCCACACTGGCTGTTCTCAATACCTTTCTATTTCATGTGTGCAGAAAGAGGTTCCAGGAATACTTGCTTCATGATCTTCTTAGTTCTTCAAAAGTAACAGAGAGCAGCCAGCTTTCTGAACCCTTAGATGAATTCTGCCAGGTTTCATGAGCTTGTATGCATCAAAATTTCTCAAGAGATCTGTGGGTTAATCCTCTTTACCACTGGTAGTTCCTCTCCTCCTTGGACCCCTGTCTCTGGTCATAAAGGTCTAGGAAAACCTATCAGTGAAGACCAAGGCAAAGAAAGCATTGAGTATTTCAACTTTACCTTTTGTCTGTTACCACTAAATCACCTGCTCCATTCAGCAGCAGGACCCACATTTTCCTTGTTCCTTCTTTTACTGTTAATGTATTGGTAGAAACTGCTCTTGTCCTTCACGTCTCTTGCCAAATTCAGCTTTATCTCAGCTTTGCTTTTCTGTCATTTTTCTTGTCCAGGCAATGTTTCAGTTTTCCTCCTTCGTAGCTGTCCCTGCTTCTATCTTCTGCATGTGTCCTCCTTGCACTGGGTTTCAGTCCTGCTTAGCTGGGTCAGTGTCCTGTTGTGTTTATATTGTTTTCCTCAGTATCTGGACAGGCTATTCTTGTGCTTGGAAGAGGTTGTCCTTAAAGACCTGCCAGCTCTCATGAGCTCCTTTTTGTCTTCAGAGCTCTCTCCTACAGGATCCCACCCACCAGTCTCCTGAATAAGCTGAAATCTGCTCTCATGATGTCCAGAGTCTCTACTCAGCTGCTCTCTTTTCTCACTCTCCTAAGGGTCCCGAACTCCACTATTTCATGATCACTGTAGCCAAGGCTGCCATTAATTACCATATCCCTGACCAGCTCTTCCTAGCTGTGAGAAGCAGATTGAAAGTCACCCCTGGGTGGCTGGCATTCGACCAAATATCAGGGAGATAATATCTCATAAGTCTGATCTGGAAACTTCTTCACGTTGCTTGAAGATGACTTGGCCCACTACTTACCCTGTTTTGGTGATTTGTAACAAGCTCCCGCCATGATGTCGTCTTTACCACCTCTCCTCCGATTATGACCCATCAGCACTCAACTAGATTGTTGCCCAGTCCATAGAAAACTAACCTTAATCTGAGCTGCCTTTTTACATAAATGGCAATCTTTTGTCATCTTCTTCCCTAAATAGCTTGAAAGAGCCTCCATCTGTCCATCCGAGCACTCCAGTCATGCCACCTGTCCCACCACATCTCAGTGCCTGCAGTGATGAGTGATGTTGCAGCTCTGCATCTGCACATTGAGCTCTAGCCCTTCCTGTTTGTTTCCAAAGCTGAATGCATTTCTGCACAGGCATATGAGGGTTGGCCCCCTTTCAACCTGTTTCACCTTTCCTGATGAGCACTCTTAAACCCATCATGCTTCCTTGCATTCTTAATACTCTTGGTCTCTGGCTCCTCACTGATCTACAAGCTGTTACTGCCATACCCCGTGCCCTTTAAAGCCCTTCCTGCCAGGTTGGCAAGCCTTCGGCAAAGATGTTCCTAAGCCACTTTGTCATATGGATCCTCTCTCTTGTTAGCAGCCCTCATCCTCAAACTGGAACTCATGATCATGTGACAAAAAAGACCCTGTGAGACCAGTCACAGGTGGCAACTTCATCGTGTGTCTACCCCCACCCAAGCCCTTCACCAGTAGAATTAAGTGGACTGCCATTCTGACTCCTTCACCCTAGCTCCCAGAGCTCAGAAGTCACTCTGGACTTGCTCCAGGTGCCCCCTGGCAGAGTCCTTTTAGTCATGTTTAACATGGAGTAGTACTGCGTTCAGCTCTGGGGCCTCCAATGTAAGAAGGACATGGACCTGTTGGAA
Source organism: Phaethon aethereus (assembly GCF_964289735.1). Lineage (NCBI taxonomy): Eukaryota > Metazoa > Chordata > Aves > Phaethontiformes > Phaethontidae > Phaethon > Phaethon aethereus. The sequence continues at coordinate 202,608,884 of NC_138575.1, forward strand.
CGAGTCCAAAGGAGAGCCACGGAGATGATCAGAGGGATGGAACACCTCTCCTGTGAGGACAGGCTGAGAGAGTTGGGGTTGTTCAGCCTGGAGAAGAGAAGGCTCGGGGACACCTTGTGCAGCCTTCCAGTACCTGAAGGGGGCCTACAAGAGAGATGGAGAAGGATGTTTTACAAGGGCATGTAGTGATAGGTCAAGGGGTAATGGCTTTAAACTGAAAGAGGGTAGATTTAGACTGGGTATAAGGAAGGCAATTTTCACAATGAGGGTGGTGAGGCACTGGAACAGATTGCCCAGAGAAATGGTGGATGCCCCATCCCTGGAAGCGTTCAAGGCCAGGTTGGATGGGCTTTGAGCAACCCGGTCTAGTGGAAGGTGTCCCTGCCCATGGCAGAGGGGTTGGAACCAGATGATCTTTAAGGTCCCTTCCAACCCAAACCATTGTATGATTCTTTGTCTTCTGTTTCTGTCCAAGTAAGCATGAGAGTAAGTAGGAAACTCTTAGAAAGGAATTTAAGCTCTCTGTCCCAGGGAAGGGAATCTAGAAAAGGGAAAACCTATGGGAGGAGATGGTTGGTACGGCACATAGAACACGGAGCAGACGTGAAGAAAGAAGTGCAGTTTGCAGGAGTAAGCCTATCCTAAGAGCCAGAAGGCACTTTGAAGGGTGTCCCTTAAAGTTTTCTTCTTACTCTGCACTGCAGAGCACTGTACCTAGCTCTAAAGGCTTCTTTGGCTTTACTAGAAAATCTGGTCTGATCGAAGGGCTTTATCTGGTTTAGAGGTAGGTGAAAGGCTGCAGGTCCATAGTGCCTTCTGGTACACTAGTCAGTGAAACTGGTAACAGATTGAGAGGTACTGATAGCTTTCGGTCACAGCCCTGATTATGGATTTTGTCCTGATGAGAGAAGTTGTATACATTGTATCTTTTTATTTTTTTTAAGTTAATAAGATTCTTGTTTATTTAACAGGCTGAATATTCAGAGCTAGTTGAAACATTGCTATCAACTCAACAAGATCCAGTAATTTACCAGCGGTTAGCAGATGCCTTCAACAAGCTTACTGCAAGCAGCACTCCTCCTACACTGGACCGTAAGCAGAAGATGGCCTTCTTAAAGAGTTTAGAAGAATTTATGGCAAATGTTGGTGGACTTCTCTGTGTAAAATAAACAACAAAACTCTATGCCTAATTTAGACCCTTTCTGCAAAATGCACTGAGAAATGCTGAATGCTGACTAAATCTTGTACCTGTCTCTGGGTTCTTTGCAGCCATCTCAGATTCTAGAGAGCCTGGAAGTTTGAACATAACACAATGGAATAGGAGAGGTCAACTTTGAATCAGCTTCTGCTATTATGTGTTAGCTGCAATCTGTCATACTTGTGTGTGGGAGCGAATGAACAGAAAATTTGAATTTAAATTTTTTCCATATATGTGCAAAGACATATGGGCACAATAAAAAATAAATGCAGTGCCTTTCCCCCCATGCCGGTTTAAAATATGAGCGGCCAGATAAACATACAGATTTCTTTTCTACCCAAAATCATGTTAGAGTGTGATGCTGATACATACAAATCTCTGAACAGTTTAGCTGATTTTAAGCTTTGTTTTTCCTCTCTTAAAGTTTGAGTTTGTGTTCCAATGGGGAAGAAAAACCAAATGGTATTTTAACTTGTGTTTAGTTCTGTTTTTCTACATCAACTGGACACTGCATGTTTAATGCAGTGCAGGTTTTTACATTATGTTCTGCTGCCTAAAGTTTGGGGGGAAAAAAAGGTGTATATTTTTGTTCCCCTAAAATGAACTTTAGGAACTGTAGCCATTTCATTGCCTTAATTTAAAAGAAAAAAAAGCTCATATACTTTAGATAAGAAATTTAAGGCAAGATTTGACTCTTCAGAGTTGGTTTAGGGTGTTGGCATTAAGCTGCTGTGTACCTCTTGCAGCCCTTCGTGTTGACGTGTCATTTTGGAATGAGTGTCTAATGCAAGGTTCATGTGTAGTTTTACTTTCAGTATCTGTTTTGAGTCATACCTGGGTTGGGTTGCACGCAACTGCAATGTATTTCTACACTGAACTGTTTGCTTAAGCAATAACAACACAAAAGGTGTAAATTACTGGCAAACTTTTTAAAGTTTGGGCATTAGCTAAAACAGTTGTGCTAGAACAGGGGCATCAAACCCTTTTACTCAAGGGCCGTATTTGTTTGACTCGAGTCAAGAAAGGTAATTGGGATGTGTAGTGCTGTGGGGGATTTTTGATTTTGCTGAATCTAGCTCCACGTCTGCAGAGCCCTCCCAGCTGCTCTGCTCTTGCTCGGTTTTTTATATCAGCACTTTAGCTATTATGACAGCAGAATATAGTGCCCTGAGTGTAGTGGACCAACAAGGGAGAGCAGCACACAATTACAAAAGCAAGGCCTGCTTTGTCTCCAGTCATGAGCCAGAGAAAACTGAAGCAAACACAAATGCTGCATGTCTAGTAAAATTTATTTTAGTGGAAATACATGGAGGCAGAAGTGGGCCCTTTTGTTTAAGACCTCTGCTAGATTATGCTGTTGAATATTCCCCATGTGTTTTTAAAATTTACATAAAATGTATAGTATACACCTTTACATGGCTATGTATAGCATCATGTTTGCAGCTCTGTGCCATTCTTCAGCTATTCATCTCAAAATTAAGTCACAATAGCCAGAAATTTTAAAAGACCTAAATCTCTAATACTGTGCTATAAGTGATCTAAGGCTTTTTTATTTTTTAGTTAAATTCATACTTGTCTCAAGCATGGATCCATGAGGCCAAAAATGCCATCTCTTCATTATACTTTTCTCTTAATTTATGTGAAAACTGGGCTAGGGCAGATTTACATATTAAAAGGTGACCATAAAACTTGTTAGATAATGTACCTTCCCAGCTAGTATTTTATTTCTAAGATAATTTGCATAGTATTTTAAAACAGGGGTGTTGCTCTCAATTTTTTCTTGAAATTCTAATGCCTTTCTCTAAAAGATTTCTTGACTGTGCACCTGCAAAAAAGCAATGATCCTGGCAGATCCTTCTGTTTACAAACTGTTCTGATGGCTAATTTTTAAAAATTTTTCTGGGTTTTGCTATGTTTTTTGAGTTTGAGTTTGTACATTGGATAGTGCAGCAGCTCTGAAACCTCAGTTTTTTCAGATGAAGGGCATTAAAGCCTAGGAGCATGAGCAGCAGTAGGAGCTGCTAGTTTGTCATGATGTGCTTGATGTCAAATATCTAGGACAAGGTCCTCGAAGAGAGTATAGCAAATGCCTTCAAATTTTTTGGATCTGACTAAATAACTGATATACTCAGTCATCATTTCTTTTATAACTAACTCTGTCACTATTATTTTTTTAATCCTAAAGCTGGCTCGCTATTTAAAAATATTTATTAACTTTAAGATTTTGAAATCCTCTTGCTTAGTGATTAATGAATGGGAGCATAAATTGAGTTAGTATTCAGGACAAAGTAACGTGCATACCCATTACTTTTCTTATCAGGCCCATTGTGTTGTAACAAGCAGAGATGCACAGCATCTTTTGACTATCAAGACTTGCTAAAGTATGAATGCTTACTTTCAAAGACTAGTTTTGAAGGTTACTTAAAACTTTCCTTTGCCCTTAATTTAAAATTAGTATTATATGTTAAAGGAAAACTGTCCTAGTAAGGTTTTTTGTAGTTTTCCTGCTTGATGTTATGCCAGACAACATTCTTCCTTTCTTGTTTCTTTCTTAATTCTCCTTCCATTCTTGTATATTCAACAGGGGTCTTTCCACGTAATTTTGTTTCTTTTGGAGCAAATGCTAAGATGTCTCTGCTTAGTGACGTCTGTGAAATTGTTGCAAAAGGTTCTGGGAATAAGTTTTATTAATTCATACTCCTGCTGGCTAGGTGGCTGCTTTTACCTAAACTATTTGGCTTCTATATCCCTCCTCCCCCCTCACCTAAAAAGAAAAAAAAAAATCCTTCAGTGATCCTCTACACATCCAGTTGCTGTAAATCTAGATGCAAAAGTTCATTCAAGTCCATAGCAAAGACTTATAGACCATTTTTAGTGAACATTGAGAGTTGGCTCCATGTAAGTGTTCTGAAATTTTTATAGCATCACTGCATTGATTTTCCATTCACTGTGCAAAGTGAATAATGGTTCTAAAAATGCACCTGTTTTTTGAAGGGGAAAAAAGGCAACTCAAACTGAATTATAAATGCTGCATGATATAACTGTAACAAATATACTTGTCTAGACTTTTTTTGCTAAACCAGATTATTCCTCCAGTGTTTTCATTCTGAGACTAGAAATCAATTCTTTCCCATTTTGCCAGCTCCTTCCCCATTGTAAGAGCTAGTTCTAATGCTGGCATAATAATTTTCTTGTTCAACCTGTAATTTTTGATGCTGGCAGGCATGACCATCTAGTTGGGTCATGAAATCCAAGACCTTCGTGAAAGCACAGATATGCATGGACAGGGAGAAGTGGACTACTACTACATGAAACTTCCACTTTCATGTGCATTTATGCCTTAATTATCTTTACCGCCGGAATCTGCTACTTATTGCCCAGAGGTTTGTGTTTCACTGTTTAGTGACAAAGGGCTCACCGTTTTCCTCAGGAAGGAGAAACTTGTTTTCTCAGCGTGTCCAAATCCTACTAGTTGAAAGAGAGGGGTTTGAATCAGAGTCATCTCTTTGATAGTGCATAGCACTGACTAAAGCCCCAGTGTTTACCTGGGTAAATCCCTTTATATCTAAGCCATGTAGTTCTAGAAAATAAGCTTGCTTAGAGCAGTCAGTTGTCCATTTAAAATCTAATTCTTTAAAAGCAAATTCTAATTTGTGATCTGTAAAACTATTCAAAAATACAAACTGCAGCATTTCTCTTTTAAAACACTTCAAGTAATTTCAGTTTTGGTTAAATAATTACATAAGAAGGGGTGTTTTTTATGGAAGTAGCTTGATGAATATAAGCGCAGGAGTAGGAGCCAGGCTCCTCTAATTTTGTACCAGTTTTTCCACTGGATCCTCTGTGGCCATTGGCAAGTCACTAGAACTGTGTCGTTGTTAAAATGGTGATAATACCTACCTACCTCACAGGGATGTTGTGAGGATTAGCTGATGCCTATAAAATGCATTGAGGATCTGAGATGCTATGTAAATATTAAATATTTTAATTTTAGTTTTGTGAGGTGTAAGATTTACTGTAATGAAAGCAGAAGATTTTCGTAATTATAAAGCCCAGTAGAGGCAGCAGTGGTGCAGTATTCCCCAAGACTGGTCTATTGCAGTACAGTAATGCTTGCTGTAAGTTGTAGTTATTTCAATTACGGCCAGTTAAAATGGTGGCAGCTTCTTAAATAAGATAAGATGCCCCACCAGTGTGCCTCGGTTCTGGTCTGCATAGTGAGAGGACAGTTGTTGGTTATTCAGGCTTTGGTGCCTCTACTTGTGACAAGTGCCACTTGCAGTGTAGGGATTCTTGTTTGGTTTGGTTTTGGTTTTTTACACTTTTCTGCAAGGAACAAACACCACTCATTTCTCCCACATCTGTTCCAGTGACTCAGTATAACCAAAGCCTAATGATAACAATGAAAATCTAAAGAGCCAGCCTCAGCCCCCATAAATTTGCTTTTAATATCAGTAGATTGTGCCCTCTTTGCAGTAAATGAGATTAATGCTTTCTAGCACTAATCATGAAGCAAATCACAAAGTGTGATTTGCTCTAGAGCCTTAAGCTCTTGGTGGACTTAAAAAGCCCTTTTTTCAATTCAAGATTTCTTGGGGCCCTAGCAACTGAGAAATACGATATCCCTGGCTTTCCGTTCTCCTCAGTGAATTAAAGTAGATTCTGCCTTTCCATTTCTTCCTTTTCTCTATCCTGCTTTTCCTGTCCTTTTAAGCCATTCTTATAAAAGATTTGGAAGACTCTTCCAACCTTAAGGGAAAGATGCTACCCCTGTGGTTTTCTAATCTCTTAACAGCTTGATACTTGAAATTGATAAAATCCATTCTAATAGCATTCCCTAGCACATTTCAATCTCCCATTGAACTGTTCTAGAGTTTATAATTAGGAAACAAATACTATCCTCTTTTATTTGTTCCCTTTGTGCAAAATAAGGAACCTCCATGCAGTGAACATGCAGTTTTAAGGCAATAAATGCTAGTACTGCTGTTGGTCAAGTGTGTAAATATTTTAAATGTATAATTCAGTACTATGTTGTGTTTATATATTAAAAACGCAGGGATTGAAGTGCTAGTTGATTTCAAGTATTGTTTCACCTGTACAGTTGAAGATACGAAGTTGCATAGAAATATTTCACAATTTGTTGCAATAAGACTTGGGAAATGGCTGTGTAATCAAGCCTTATCACAACTGCATTTTCAATTTTGAAATTAATGCTTTGTGTATTTTTAAGATCCATAAGCAGGAGGAGGATAAAATTGTTTTCCACTAAAGACTTTTATTATTTTGTTTTGGCCGTGTGTGATTTGTGTGTATTCTTGTTTAATATTTTTCTAAAATCTCACCTGTGTTGAATCCCTGAAATAGCATTTGTTATACCTTCTTACGGTAGTAGCAAAAATAGGAATGTCATGAAACCTCAGGCTACACGTTGTGCTCTTTGACTGCTGTGAATGCACAGTAATTCAGTTAAAGTTGATGGGGTAACTTTAATTTACATCGGCACTGAAAGCATGAGTTTGTCCATCAACAGAAAAAAAGTATGATTAAGTGTGCGACAGGAGTATCTCACGCTGGACTGCAGTTACCAGAAGTGGCTGTGAATATATAATCAAATTAATCTTTTCCCCCATCCTCCAAAAAAAAGTTTTATGGTGACTTTTGAGGTCACTGTTATTGGTGGTGTTTGTCTATCCAGAAGGAATACTGATTTCTGGGTCTTGAATTTTTGTGTGTGTGTGTGTGTGTGTGTGTAGATTTAATCTAAACAGTTTCTGTTGATATCTGGCACGGAAATGTTCTCCAAGCTTGTAATCTGTTCCCATGTAAGTGACATCCAACAGTATGTTACTTCATGTATATCAGAAAAATTCAGTTACAGGCAGCAGCTCCTAATGTGCTATAATACAACTACATTTGGATAAACTGCAGCTATTTTCTATTGTTCCCCTCTTACTTTCATGCACTCACATCTTTAAAAAAAAGCAGGAGAGGGAGCTTTACAAATCCTGAAAGTAAAACTACGCAACAACTATGGTGGTGACAGCTTGCTATATACCTTGGCTGTATATATCACTAGAATTTTACTGGTTTCTGAAGTAAAATTATTGCAGTTATATATTTATATTGGCTTGGTTTAGTTCAGTGAACATTTTGGTGAAGGACAGAAACATTTAAGGTAATTTTGAGGAAATCTCTGAAAGCAGCTGGTAAGATTATCAGCAGCAGCGTATCCAAGAGCCTTTCATGTAGAAAATGGAACTATTCTGCTTTACCTTAAATATGAGGTCTGGAATAAACTTGAATGATTTGGGTACGAAGCCTTTATTCACACTTGTTTGTGTAAGTGTACACAAAACCCATCAATTTTGCCTTTATGAAACTTACATTTGCTTCAGTCATGAGTGGTGGAGTTGGTGGTGCGGTTTTTTCCTTTACTGATTTGCCATGTATTAGAAAGGTAGGAAAGCTCAGCCTTCCAAGTGGAATTTGTCTGGTGGGTCAACTGAGGAGGAGGTCATACATGAACTGGAAGAGGAGAAGAAAGTAAAAAGTTTGCAACTTTGTGGAGAAAAAAACAAATCAAGCTAATCTGTAAGAAGAAAACCATAATACAAGTGTTATCCCATAACTTCATAACCTCTGTTATCCTGACAAGGATTAATAACAGCCTGCCATTTCATCAACACATTTTTTGGGGAAAAGAGAAAATGCTATTTTGGAATTGTATGAAATGCAATACTATCGGTGTGAGTTTTGTTAATTATATAATAAAATCTTTATTTTGGGAAACATTCCAGACAAATGTATATCTCGAAGAACACTGAAGTTACCTGCTGTGACTGATAGATAACACATTACTAGTTTTTCTCCCATCTATATTTGAATCTCATGGAACATTCGAATCTCATGTTTTCCCCTTAACATCTATCAGATGTTACCGGATTTGATTTTTCTGTTGCCTTTGCAAGTTAGAGTAAGGCAGAGCTTTGGGTGTTGTGTACTTCCCTTTTTCTTCCCCTCTGTGTCTGGCCTACTGGTTGTGGTTGCAAAGGTTGATTTGCTTTAACTTACTGTTTTGGATGATGCAGTTTAGGTTTGTGGCATATTCAAACTGCTTCCAGTCTCTGTGTTTTGGTGTTTACTGAATGAAAGTCATTACTAGACACATGTATTGATTTGAAAGCCTCATTCATAACTTGGCTTAAGTTGTCAGGACGTTTGCTTTAATTTTAGAACTGTGCCCATACTTCTAATGGTCTTTTGTTCATTCAAATGATTGTTAACTCAGAAAAGGAAAAAAAAAAAACCACAGAAAAAAAGACCCCAAACACCAAAACCCAAAGCCAAAACCCCACCACCACACTGTGCAGTCTTTAGGAAGATCACTGATGTCCTCACACAAGATCGACACTGCTTTGGGGAAGGCTTGCATTCTTCTGCCGCTTTAAGGAAAGACTGTTCTGAAGTACTTTTTGCCTGCTTTTAGGCTGTTATGCACTTTCATGATTTCTTAACAAACTACTGTTAAAAATGTACTGTAACATGGATTTTGATAAGCGCACATGTATTTAAACAATTCACTCAGCCTCAGGAAAGCTGGAAAAATCGGATACCTGTTTTGTATCTTGGTTAAAATGTTTGTTACCTACATCCCTTAAGATGGCCAGATAATGTCTAGATCCTGTGAGTGTAACTATTTAAGATACCAATATAGTCTATAAAAGGAGGACAGTGTAATTTTACTCTAGGGACTGAGAAAACAGTGTCCTCTTACTTTTCCTACAGGTATATATAGTCTGAATTGGAGTTTCAAAAGCAGAAAACAGTGATAAACCCCATTTACTGTCCAGGAAAAAAAAATGTTTTCTTTCTCAACACTAGCTTATTTCTATTTTCTTCCTTCTCCTTAAAAAGTGTGTGTGTGATAAGTGCAGAGGTATGTGTAGGGAAAAACTGTAAAATCTGCTGCTGTACATAATGTTTGCTACTTGACTGCATTTTCTGTTCCACTTTAATTTTACTGGTTTTGCTAAATATATTTTATATATTTTCCTTCCTGCTTCTTGTGATGGCAGAGTGATTACCTCTTTGTGGGGGGGGAAAGCAAAAACAACCATGAGAAGGCTCTGGCTAACAAATTTCATCAAGTTTGTATGTTAGCATGTATCTTGGGGCACTTTTTGAGAGAACAGTATAAACTGGGGGCAATATGGGATAGTAAAATCAATGGGAATATTAAAATGTATGAAGGTGTAGATACTGGTAATTCTGTTTCAGGTTGGGGGGCATGTTAATTATTTTTAAAATCCATTTAAAATGTCAATACCACTAGGTGGTATTAAGTGACTAGTGGTTACTTACATTCTACTAGGTAGAATGTTTTTCAGTCTGAAGACCGTAGCCCTCTTTGGGGTCCCTGAATTACTTCCAAGGGATCCACAAAGCCTGGCAAAACAGAAAAGTCCCTGTGATCATATATCACTGTCATGCTTCTAAGAAGATTTGCATCTCCCCTGGAGTTGAGAGTCCATAAACTGTTTCGAGGATGAACACTTAGAACTGTACTTGAATTCAGAGAGCGACTGCAAGCTTTTAAGAGGTTGACTGATAGTCTGTCCCACCGTGTGACCCAAGCTCTTGGGAAGCTGTGATGCCCGCAGAGCTACTCCACGGGGCTCTAATGTACGTTTTATCCTGCATTTGTAGGAGAACAGCTTGGTATTGAACGAAAAAGCGCAGTAAGCTGCTCTTACAAACATGAGATATTGCAGGTGGTTCTGCAAGTAGAATATTTCCACTTCTATTATTTTCCATCTTCAGAAGTAGGATTATGTTGACATCAACTAGAAATAATCCTTGTATGGTTGTAAAACGTTGTGTGCTTGGCTGCCTTCCAAATGGATGTGCAGTTGGTTTGCCAGCCCTAAAAATGTTGAGGTTTGGGGGGTAAAAAGCTATTAAATTTTTGAGACTTAATGGCAACAGCAGAGATTCTACAACTGGAATTTAACAATCTATTTTCATATTAGTTAAAACTGATTATGCTTTTTCATATGGCTATGGCTTGTGCTACAGCAAGAGGAATGAAAAATACTTTCAGTAGTAAAGAAAGTACAACAGACTATAAAATAAAAACTTGAACACCAAAATATGAAAGGCTTACGAGTAACAAGTTGCTATTAGTTTCCAGGGTAGACCTGTGCTTTTGAAAACTCTGTTTCATGTTCTGTTCCTTGATCTAGTCTGACACAAGAGTACTAGTAAATGTGTCAGTAAGCAGCAGTGGTCTATGTCGTCAGGTTTGTCCCAGCAACACCGGTGTCACTGCTGTGCGACATGGGTCTGTCGGTGAAAGGACAGGGGAGATAGCTTAACTAGAAATACCTTTCTGCAAAAAAGATGAGGAAACAATAAAACCTAATTATTAATAAGAAATTTCTCGCAAGGTGCACTTTACAGGTGTTCCCATATTGCTGGTTCGTTTGTCCTTGCATCCCAAAGAAATTGCATTGCAAGCTATACCCTCTTTTGCTTCCTCCAGGGTCACTCGAGCTCCTTCTGAGCCTTCCTTCTAGAACCATCTTGTAACACAGATTCAGGCAAGGTCTTGAGCTGCCTGTTTGCTGCCAAGTAGTATCCGATATCCTAACCTACATAATGTCGCCCTGCCCATGCCACCAAGCCCCTGCACCACCATGTGCCCTTACATGACCTCAGTGACCCTCTTGGTGAGGGGCGGGACTGTTACTCTGGGAAATCTCGATGGGAGAGTATCATCATCACAGATCAGCCCTGTGCAGAACATATTTTCATGTAAAACGGTTTACAAACATGCATGAAATAGGAAAATTACTTACGTGACACTTCTTTGTAGAATCTGAACCAGATTTCTTACTGCACTCAGTAATATTATGCAGCTGCCAGATAACTATCACTTTGCAGCAATGTGGGGAAAAGGGGTTTGTTGGTTGGTTTGTTTTAAATTACAGCAGTGGTAGTAACACAAATGGATGTGGGTGCACTCCACATAGGACAATCTTCTATGCCAGGATGAAGACCTTTTTTGGCAAGACCTTTCAAAGACAAGGGGTAATGCACTGAATGCCAGATCCAGACTACTTGGAAGTCTTTTAAAACCAAATGGAAACGCCCACAGTTCTCTACTGTCATGCAAAGGCTGGTTCCTAAATGGAAGACAGAGAGAGGTAAAAAGTATGGGGATCTGAGGGAAAAAATCAGCCTATCCCCACATCCAGCGGTGGCAAGAAAAATTGATATTCTGCTGCCTACATAAGCTGCGATGCAAAAATATTTTATCAGAATTTAGTATTTCTGTCTTCCAAGGAAATAGTTCTGCTCTACTTGTAGGTGCCCAGTGCTGAGCCCGGGACTTTCTGTTCAGCCACAGTGAAGCGTTGCAGCAGATAAAGGTTCAAGAGTTTGTAGGTAAAATAGCAGTTTCTTATTCAACTCATTGCTGATCGGAACAGCTAGCTCTGGAGAATGGGAGTCTGCTGTTGGGTTAATTTTAAATAATCCGATGGGCAACCTTCTATGAGTTGGTTTATAGGGGAGTCACTGAACAATAGAAAGACAATGTTATGGAAATACTTTTTGCAAAGTACCAGACTTTATAAAGAAGGAATGATACAAACCAGTGGTGAGGAAGTTCTTAAGTTTTTGTTTTGGGGCAATATGAGATGACAAGTGCCAGACAAGCAGGGAGGTAAGTTTTTATGGCCAAAGGGAAAGATACAGGGAATTAATTGAAACAAGGAAAGTACTTCAAAACTTGCTATCTTTTGAAACTATCTAAGCAGCAGCTTCTCTTTGTATGCAAGAAAGGGAGCTTGTTCCAACTTGATAATGTTTAATTCAAATGGAAAGACTGGACAGGAGCGCTGGATCAAGAAAAACAGTTTGAGGAGGTGGGCTGGTAGTGCAGTCAGAAGCTTGTGGCTTTTGAACGCTTGGCATCGAACTCGAGATGCAGCCGCGATTTCAAAGTCTAGCATGACCGGCTACCTGTGGATGTCAAACTTGAGGTAGATCCTACCCATGATTTCTCTGTCTGCGGAAGTAACTACTTCAAGCCACGCGCGTTTCCCCCGGGCCTGACCCCGCGGAAGGAGGGGACGGAAGGACGCGGGAGCCGGCGCGGGCGGCAGCCGCGCTACGGGCCGTGAGGAGCCTACGCTGGGCGGCAGCGCTGAGGCGGCTCATGGCGGTGGCTCTCTGCATAGGCCCTGTCTTTTTATGAAGCTCGTATCTAAGTTGGAAACCTTTCTGCAGATCGCTTTAAAGCCACCCGAAGCACCGCAGTGGCGACGGGCACAGCGAAACGAAGGCTTCCCTCCGGCTGCCAGCGGAGCCGCGCCCCGGCAGCCCCCTCAGGCGGCTGCGCCCCGGGCCAGGCGCCTCCGGCCCCGGCTCGGACCACACCGCCGCGCCGGCGGACACCCGCCAGAGCGTGAGGGTGGCCGGGCGGGACGCGAGGGGCAGGGCGAGGGTACGGCTGCAGGGGCAGGCGCAGGCGCCCCGCAATCCGCCGCCACAGCCCGGGCGCTGGCGACCCGGGGTGTGGGGGGAGGTGGGGGGGGGGCAGTGCCTGGCCTCGCCCCGCACGCGGCCGTGGCGCCAGGGGCGGCCACTCCAGCCAATGGGGGAGCAGCTGCTACGGTCGCCGCCCCGCCCAGCCCGGCCCGGCCGAGGTCCCCGGCAGGGGGCGCGCGCGCCTTGGTCCTCACCGCTGCGCGCGGCGCTGGGTCGGGGTGGGCGAGGTCCGCGTGCGCGGAGGGATCTGACCGGTGAGTGGAGCGAGGAGGCGCGCGCGCGCGCGCGGTGCGGTGGCGACGGCCGCGTGGCCGGCCGGCCGCCCGCGTTTCGCCGCCGTGAGGTCGGCCGGTGCTCCCCTCTCCCTGGGCGGCGGGGCCGAGGCCTGCTCTGCCCCCGGCCCGGGTCTCTCGCCGCAGAGAGGCCGCGCCTGCTGTGCGCGAGGGACGATTGCTGACCGGGGGACCCCTCTCAGTGGGGCGGCCTTTAGTGACCCGAGCTGGGGGAGACGCGGGGGGCGCGGCCCCTGCAGCGGGGGCGCGCCGCTCCCAGCTGGGAGGGGGCTGCTGAGCCCAGGGGCGGGAGGGTTAACACCCCCCCCCCCCGCCCAGCAGCGCTGAGGCAGCGGAGAGCCTCCTGCTGACCGGCTGCTCGCTGCCCCCCGCCGCTCTGGGGTGGGTGGCAGCCCGGCGAGGGCAGGAGGGAGGCCGCGGGCTCGCCGCCGCGGAGCGTGCTTTCTAGGCGGACCCCTCACAGCAGGGGGCCGCGGGGTTAGGTACTCCGAGCAGTGGGCGCTCAAAGGAATTAAATACGAGAGAGAACAGGAAAAAAGGAACTTTTTCAGAAACGGTCCTACCTTCGCAGCTAGGAGGATAACAGCTGTTCGGAGTCCCGGCTGCTCTCCCTGTCTGCGCTAACTAAAAACGGTGAGAATTGGGCTAGAATACATTGTACTTTCCTTCTCCTTCAAGTAGCCACTTGGCTTCCAGACCTCATTTTATGAAGTAATTCTCCAGAGTTGGCCTTCTGGGCTGCAAGCACACATTGCCAGCTCCTGTCCAACTTTTCATCCACCAGTATCCCCAAGTCGTTCTTGGCAGGGCTGCTCTCAATCCCTTCATCCCCCAGCCTGTACTGATAGCGGGGGTTGCCCTGACCCAGGTGCAGGAACCTGCACTTGGCCTTGTTGAACCTCAGGAGATTCACACGGGCCCATTCCTCAAGCTTGTCCAGGTCCCTCTGGATGGCATCTCATCCCTCAGGCATGTCAACTGCACTACTCAGCTTGGTGTCATCTGCAAACTTGCTGAGGGTGCACTCGATCCCACTATGTCATTGATGAAGATACTAAAGAGTGCTGGTCCCTGAGGGATACCACTCGTCACCGATCTCCATCTGGGCATTGAGCCATTGACCACTGCCCTCTGGATAGCATCATGTGAAGCTGGTAGCCATGTTCACAGCACAAAGAGGTAGTTATTCATAAAATAAAACTTCTTACCAGTCACCATCATAGGTATGGTATTCTTGTGTAGACAAGGCCTTGGAGTCTCCTGTGCTGCTTGTTGTACCAAGTACAACTTGGTATTCTCTCTGTTCATTTATTCTTTGTTTTCCTTGAAGAGCTTTCAATCTGTAGTGATGAGATTTACCTGAACAGTTCATCAGCTATTAGAGAGTGAGCTGTGCAGAGGGGAAGGGACTAAGGAGTCTGCAGGCACCTCCACCCCCTTCATCCTACCTGCTGCACTGCGTGAGCTGTAGGCCATGTGGTGTAGTTGTAGTCACCTCCCTTTTTTCACGTTATATGGGTAGATCTGGCCCTTTAGAGGCCAGTAGCATTCAAATTTGTCATTTTACCTCATGAACAGCACCCTGCCTGGTTGGAGTTGTATTTTTCCCAAACTGTGTATGTAGTGTTCTTGAGCTGTTATTGGAAATCTGATTTCTTTATTGTTTTGCTTTTTAATTAGGTGCAAATGCAACACTTAAGAACTAATAGTAGATTGCCACGTTGCTAGTTCTAAACCTTGTATTCCCATTAATACAAGGGTTTAATGTGGGTGATATGGCTGTATCAGCACTGTATGTTACGAACGCTCTGAATCACAAGGCGTTCCTAAAAAGCATCCCGTCCCCCCAGGTGGATCTCGTAAACAATCTGCATGAGGGCAAAGCGCAGGCTGCCTGGAGGGACCCAGGACCTGGGGCAAGCATGGATGGGCCAGCTGAAGGCTCAGGGCCCTTGGGAGTTAATAGAGTTTAAAGGTTCCCTAAGTACTAGAGGCACCGTGGATTTCCCTGCTTCCTCCCATCCTCCCCCAAAACTTTCAGGGTTGTATCGGGACTTGAGAGCAGTGAGCTTTCTGGGAGGGGTATAGAGGGGCTTTCAAACAGTAGAACTTTCTACTCCCTTGAAGCCAAAGGAATTTACAAGTCTTGTTCACGTAAACTCACTTACTTTAATAGTTTTCTGATGTAGTTCTTGAGCATGTAAATGTCTTAATGCTGATGACCTAAGTCAGTATATGTAGACAATATATGTATGTTCAGAAAAATATTTTGAAGGTTTTCTTAATAGATGTACATAATGTTTCTACCATATGTTCTGTGTGACCTCTCCTTGCAACCTCACACTTAATTACTGCTTGGTTCCTAAGGCTTTAATTTACAAACGGAAAGGAAGACTATTTAAAAATCAACTAAAAAAATACTTACAGAAAAAAGATGTCCATGGCTGTATGTCTTTTTATCTACTGAAACAATCAGCAATTTTATCTGTGAGGGTTTCGTTTCACAGGCATGGATTTTAGTCCTTGCAAATGCCTGTATCAGCTCACAGAACATAACATCAAAATTTAAACTTTTGACTTAAGAACTGCAAGTTTGCATCTGTTTCAGTTTCTTAGTGTCAAAGCATAGCTGTGTCCTTGCCTAGGGGATAATAGCAAACCAGATTACTACAGGTATGATGCAGTTAATAAAAAAGAAAGTTGTCAGATGAGGAGTGATTTTAAACTTCTAACATCTGTCCTAGCAAAACAATTCTTGTATAGGGCCTAAAATGGATTGTAGCGTTGTGTATTGTTAGAGCATTGGTGCTAGAAACTATATTATCTGTGTGAACTTGCAGTCATTTCTATAGTAAATATTTTAAATAATACATAATTTATTAATATAAATAATTTAAAAGCATTTATGTTTTATTCAACAAAAAACTAGAGACAAAATTAGCCATTTTGTTTTTACTAGGTAGCTTGACTCCAGAATTCTCTTCTTGCATGAGGCTAAAGGCATAGGTGGCTCTGAACAATTCCCTGTTTGGCCAGCCTGGCCCGAGAAGCTAGCAAGTCAATGAACGATACCTTCGAAAAGCCAAGAGCTTTACTCTTATCTCATATAGGTGCATACCGTGTCAGCGGAATGGCAGAGTAAGTATTTTAGTGAATATTGATGAGTTATCTCACAGCGGCAGTTCAATGGTACAATTTTTCCAGCAAGTAGGGAGAAGCTGAGTGTTAGGAAATGTCTTGAAAGCTTCGCAGGGGCAAGCAGCATGGAGTGAAGGATGGAAGGGGACCACAGTTTCTAGAGTTCTTGTTGTAATGGAGAGAATACAGAGAAGAAAAACCGTGAGCAGTTATACATCAAATTATACTTAGCTTTTGAAGTTGCACGCAGTTCAGATGGCTCGCGGTTCTCTCGGTGATTTCTTCGCAAAGGCAGGCATATGCCCGTTTTGAAGTTCTGTTGAAGTCATTGCTTGTGTACGCGTTTTTAGATCAGACACAGAGAAAATGGGTTTCTTGAGAGAAGACTTTTTGCAGTTTTCTCCAGTATTTTTCAGGTGTTGGGTTCCTGTTTTCGTCACCTTCGTTCCACGAGGTGGCACCAACGCCTCGGCTTTCCCTCTGGGCAGATGCTGCTTAGCTGCGTGGGGTGAGCAGGGTTCAGTGACACTGTGCAGCGTTACGCAGTTCAAGAGTTTTCTGAAAATGGCTGTACTTTCTCCTTAGTATATATATACCGTGTCTTTTTGAGACGAGTTACGTCTGTGGTGTTACGCACAAAATACACAAATTTTCAGTCGAATAGTGTTATCTTAGAAAAACATCTTCTTGAGGTTCTTGCCTGCTTTTGTTTGTAGAAGGTTTCTGGCATTCGGAGGAATCTTTTCAAGGCATGGAAGTTAAAGCCAGGTGATGCTGATCCTAGAATACTAGTTTACTTCATTTTGAGTCAGAATTGTGTGACTTGAAGATGGAAAGGAATGACCAGTAGCTATCATTATTTCTAGGAGGGAAGGGAATAATTTCTATAGGATTTGCCAATTTTTTTTTCTGCAAGCCGATACAAAAAGGTTGTATGGATTCAGGAAATCAAGAACTGTAATGATAACTTCCCCGTAAGAATACAAGCCAAATCTGTGTTGTATAGAAAGGGAACAGTGTTTCTGCTGTTCCTGAATTCTCTCTGGAGATACGTTATTTCCAGTCTGCCTCTCACTGGTGTAAGAGCTCCTAAGTACAGGGAATGTGTTGTCCC
This sequence comes from Phaethon aethereus, assembly GCF_964289735.1. Classification (NCBI taxonomy): domain Eukaryota; kingdom Metazoa; phylum Chordata; class Aves; order Phaethontiformes; family Phaethontidae; genus Phaethon; species Phaethon aethereus. Next base: position 202,626,180 of record NC_138575.1, read on the forward strand.
TTGTTAGGAGATTTTCCTAGTTAGCTGTTAGACTAAGTCTGCAGTGTCAGTGGAGGTTATTTTACCTCAGCAGAGTATGCCGTTATTAAAAGTATTCACCATTGCAAAGGGTTAATTTAATTAAATTTTTTTTCCTCTGGTTGACGTCTAGAAAAATGGATGATGATGATGATGACATTCCCCAGCTTTCATCCCATGCGTTGGCTGCCCTCCAGGAGTTCTATTTGGAACAGCAGCAGAGAGAGGGCATGAAGACCTCCCAGGGGTTTAATCAATATTCCGTTGGCTCAATAGAAGAAGACTGGGTAAGAAACTAAACTTGTGTGAATGAAGCATAGTTAGAGGAATATCCTTTAATGGATTACTTTTGTGGATGGATAATGAAATTAAATTAAAAAGGGGAACACTCGAGATGTTCCTAGAGTGCCAAAATCAAACTATTCATGGATAGTAACACTGTAGGAATATTTGCTTTAATATTAAATCTGCGCATAGTTTTCTGTTCTCCATGTGTGGGGGGGTAAAAACTGAAATTACCTGAGGAGAGGGAATAAAGCTGCCAACAGAAGCATCTGTCCCTTCTGGAAATTTTAAGTCCAGCCTGGCGTGTGAAGGTAGTGAATATTCTTTCCCGAGTTTGAGACAAACAGTGTAGCAAGATGTAGTGATCTTTCCTTTCACATTGTATTTCTTTCTGGTTTATTTTTTTAGTTTTGTGGATGGCTGCCTTGCGTTACGTCTTCTAACAGACTGATTTTTTATTTGTCTCTGGGTTGTCTTTTTTTTTTACTCTTCCTTTTTTCTGATCATTTCTGGTTTAGTACTTTTATCATTTATTTCCTTCTGTACTGTCACTTTTCAAGTTTCTTTTTCCTCTTCTGCCAAAGTAACTCAACTTACAAGCACATAAGTATTGTGCACCTGCACTTTGGGTTTGAACTAACCTTGTCAGTGATTTTGCATTACTTGGTTTTCCTGATTCTGCAGTAAATACTTAGGAAACAGACAGTGTAAGCTACCTGCTGCTTGTCGCTGGATTACAGAAGTAAAAAGGCTGTCAGGAAAACAGTCACCTCTCCAGCTTTACCGTTTATGAACTGAGAAGTTGCTATGGGTTTTGTTTTTCTTCAAATATGACTCACCACACTTAACTGTACACAGCGCAGTCAGAAGATTTGATGTTGTTTGTAGTTGTGCGTTATCTTTTTCAGCAACTGAGCCAGTTTTGGTACAGTGATGAAACTGCATCATGCCTGGCTAATGAAGTGGTTGTGGCAGCTGGAAAAGGTGGTAGGTAGGTTTTAATAATTACATTGTAAATTTAACTTTTTTTGTGTGTAAATATTTAATTTCTACTATGTAGACCAAACATGCAGTTTAATTCATTATACATTGCACTTCATCTTTGTTCAACTGAGATACTGCAGAAATGCTTTGCTGTTACTTAATTAGTAGTTCATACTGATCTTACCATTTAGCATTTCATTGAATGTTGTAGGTTCCGCCTTGTAAAAGTTTACTATGAATCTTTCTATTTTTTGAGAAATACAAAGAGCTCCAGAGCATATTAGTGACTTGTAATTCTTTTTTCATACAATGTTTCTGTAGAACAGATGGAAAAACTTGGTTTTCTTCCTATTTCTGTAAGGAGTCGTTTTTAATTTTAAGTTTTCAAATATATTTCTTTGCTGTTCTGAAACAAGATTTTCTCTGTAGTTAAGCTTGAGGTCTTTGTGCAGCATGGAGGTTGAATAGGTAACGGCTTTAATAATTAAAACTCTGTTATTAAAGTAATTATTGGTTCAAATGGAGGACGAATAGCTTACATTTTTGGGACTAATGCTTAAAATGTTGTCCCAAAGCAGCCCTGAGGACTGCTGTAGGCTGGGTTTTTTGTTGTTGTTTGCCTTTTAAACTAATATTCCAAGTTATTGTCTCTTTTTCAGGATAGCATGCATTAGTGCACCAAGCGTGTACCAGAAACTGAAAGAACAGGATGGTAAAGATTTTTCAGTGTGTATACTGGAGTATGACAGAAGGTTTTCTGTGTATGGAGAAGAATTTATCTTCTATGATTACAACCATCCTTTGAACTTACCTGAAAATCTCCTGCCACACAGTTTTGACATTGTAATAGCAGATCCACCTTATTTGTCTGAGGAATGTCTTCAAAAAACTGCAGAGACCATCAAATACTTAACAAAAGGAAAGATTCTGCTTTGCACAGGTATAATTAATAAAAATATTAGGTCACTACTAAGTATGTTTTTCTCTCTCTCTGGCGAGAGAAGAAACTTACTCAAGTGAGAAAAATACTTAGTAATACTAATTAATCATTAATTCAAGAAGGAATATGTATCTTAAGCTTTTTATTGGAATACGTTAGTTCAACTTTTATTTTAAACTGAAGTTTTTTAGTAGTTAAAGTCAGTACTTTTTTCATATGGCATTACGAGTTTTACTGAATTTTTGAAGAATTGTAAGATCGTCCTGCAAAGTTCCAGAAATAAAGGGGCCACTCTCTATAATTGCAGTGATTGAATTCTGGGTATGACAAACATAGGTGCAACTTACTGTTAATGTCTTATTGAATAACCTTACGTATTTGTGATTTTCTAAACATGTCAGTAGCTGAAGGAATTCAGCTGCCACATACTACCTAGCATCTAAGGTGAGCTAAGTAGAAAGCATGACAAATAGGTTGGAATGGCCTTTGCTCCGTAAAGTGGGATGATTTTAGTGGTGTCTGGAAAAGAAAAATAAAAAAAGTCAACTTTCGTATTATATAATATTTCCTATTATCTGTCTTTACTGGTAAACATAAAATGAATGTCATGTGAATGACAAGGGGATTTTGCCACTGTGATTCAAGTAAAGAGATCTTAGGCACTGAAATGCAGGAGGAGGAATTAAAAAACAGTGATAAGCACAGTGCAACTGGAAAACTTATCAACTGTACTTGCAGGTCCTTCTTTATGAAGATGCATTGGCTGGTTTAAGAAGCGATGGGTTTCTTAAACTGTAATCTTATTACAAGACATCTGAAGACATCCAGGAAACTTTTGCAAAAAGCCAAAGGATGAAAAACCTCTATACATACAATTTGAGTGAAGTCAACCAAGCAGGCAAAATAAAGAAAACTTAAAATTATATATGTCCATAGAGAGCCTGCTTCTTTGTTTCATTGCACATGCCAGTCACACACAAGGATAGTTCTCAGTATTTTTTTCCCTAAAATGGATAGGTGGTCCTTCAGTTTACAAAGTTTAAGAAATACTGCTCAAGGAGGTGATTTCTCAGTGTGTAGCTGTATTGCACCGCACTTTATTTAAAGTGGAAGAGTCTATGTAATCTGTTTGCATTTCACATGGCTCCCTACCATGTAATTTCTTTGGCATTTAGCAAGAAGACTGAGTTCATGTTTCTGTTTTCTATTAAAGGGGCACTGATGTTACCCTCAACCTGTTTTTATGAAACTTTTCAGACATTGATTTCCTTGGAGCATCTTCCATTGTTTCAGATTTATTTCAAATTTCTCAATAGATTCAGTTGTTAAAGAGAACTGACAGTGTAGCTGCTTTAAGCCTTGCTTCCGTAAAAAAAAAGCTGTCTCTATGTGTACGCATTTGGGAAGGAGCTATTAAAAAAGCCCAAACATTCTGTTACTGTTTTTCCTCATCAAATACTAATTGTTTTTGCTGCAGGTGCAATCATGGAGGAACAGGCAGCAAAGCATCTTGGTGTGAAGATATGCAAGTTTATTCCAAAACACTCTCGCAATTTAGCCAATGAGTTTCGATGTTACGTGAACTATGCTTCTGGACTGGACTGATTTTCATAAGAAGATCTACAACTTTTTCAGTCAAGCTCCTTTCTGTTTTTTATCAGTGACTCAACATTTCTCAGTGCTGAAATATTCAGCTCCAAGTACTGTTTTCTGGGCTAGCTTTAATCAACACGGTGTGGTAGCCTCTCTTTCAAAGGTGTAAGCGTTTGCAGTTACTGTGTTTTGTATCTTACCTAGTGGGTAAATGGGGACCAAACAATGCAAGTGCTGGATAATGGGAACTTCTCTGTTAGAGTTTCATTCTAACTGGTAGTTTTTACTATTCAGGGACTCTTCAGTGACCTCTCTGAAGTGATTGTAGCTTGTTGGCTTACAGCAACACATACATAGGTGCTTGCCTCACGGACATCAGAATCATCATTGCGTCGGAACTGATGACTTGGTAGCTACTGGATGGTTGAAAGAGCATGAATAGTGGTCTCCTTTCAATCTTGAGAGATGCTCCCTTAGTAAAAGGATTGAGAGATGTTTGTTCTGAACGTGTCATGTGTTTTCAGATTCATTATCCAGCAGGCTGCTGTTTTTATAAAGGATAACAAGAAGAGAAAATAGGTCTCCTTCTGGGGGAGGCCTCTCCAGTTGCTTTTAATAATAATCAGAACTACCTACTAGTTGCCAAATAAGATAAGACCTACTATCCACCATTGTTGCCAGACTGGCTTTTTAAAAACTTGTGGTTATTGGTTCACCTTTTCTCTAAAGCCTTGTCACAAACCCAGACTTTCTTTTTGTAAAAGATAAGATCTACTCTGTCATCACTTAACACCACATAAACTTGTGTGTGTATGCTGTACTAGAGAAAAAAGAATATAAGTTTAGTTAGATGAAAAGTCTCTTTGCAGAAGTACAGTGCATTTCTTTTGCAATGTTTGAGTGTTAGAGCAACAAAAAGTCATGAGCTTTTAAAAAAACACACAACTAGGCTCATCTATTTACTACTTAAGCTAATCTCCAGAGGTGGTATAAACCTGATGTCTCCTTGAAAAAAGCACAATAAGGATTTCCTCTTTAGAGAGAGCTTTACTTTCATTAAGAATCCTCTACATTAGTGAGGCCAAATCACCTGAAATACAAAGTAATTACTAAACAAAAATGCAACACATCAGCCAGTCGTTTCTTCAGACTGTGTTCATGGGTTCTCACTTTTGAGTTACTCTTGCTGTTGGAGATGAGATACTTCTGTAGTAATGTGACGTGTGCATGTTAGTCTGTTAAATCTTGACTTATAATGGATCTGATTAAATATAGTGTCTGCTTTTTAACAGATTTCAGTATCAGGCTGAAGATGATTTACAGGTATGTGAAGTTAGTAGTTACAAGGACAGTCCTTTTTTTCCAATTGCCCAGTTTTATCTTCGCCTCCTGTTGCACGGACAGCTGCAGAGCAGTAGACTAGAAGCATCTGAGAAATCGTTGAATCTTACAAGGCCACTGAGGTATAACGTCATGTATTGATAAACTCCTACTGTTTCTAGTAGACAAATGTTAAATTTTATATGCAAAGTTTGGGCTCTATTTCAATCAATTTCAATCAAAACAGATGATACATTAGAAAAACTTTACTGTGGGATAGTAGAGATTTTTGTTAACTGGGAACTTTAAAGCCAGTTTTGACTAACCTTTTGACTACATTACTCATGTATTTTTGGGTGAAAGCTGGTTCGTAACTGCCAAGGCATTCATCAGTTTTATCAGCTATAAATATACTATATGAAACATAAACACTTGTCTTTATATGCCGTATTTATGTATTGGGATCGTGTATAAGGCTAACAGAAATGCTGTGCCTAAAATGAAGTATTAAGAAATTTATTTTGTGGTGGGGATAAACCTAATTAAGCTTGTGAGACAAGACTTTTAATAAGATAGAGATAATATTCATATTTTTTTGCATTTCTGCTGTTTGGATGCAGATTTTCCCACCCAGTGGAGTAAACAAATGAGCAGGAGTAACGTAGATGGAATATAATCCTCTCTCGGTACTCAGAGAATCGTGCTTCCTGAGCTGGACACAACACTGCTTCATAAATACCCGTCCAAGTCACTGTTGCTTTCTTCCCCACGTTCCAAGAGATCTGTTCACTTCCTAAGGCTTCTTTCCCCTCACATTTTATATTTGCTGCTTCCTCCCCTCTTCCCCCCCCATATAGCGTTCCTGAGATTCGTGATAGCAGTTTTCTCTTTCACATGCCTCGGTTTTTATCAGGCCGGTAATAGGTGCTGTTAAAACGAGAAAAGTGCAGCAGAGGAAAAGCTCGCAGGGAGAACGGCCCTGCGAGCGCATGGCTGATGTGGTTTTGCCTTTCAAACCAGAAGCCATCCTTGCTGCTGAGCCCAATAAAGCAAGAATCCCCCCTGAAAATGACTGCCCACAGGTGACATACATCTGGGTTCAGCTGTTTCCAAGAGGCTACGCCATTACTTTTGTGTGGCCAGTTTCAAAATAAGAAAGCAAACCAGAATGTTAAAGGTATAGGTATTGGCACAAATCTGTACTTTGCAATTGTAAACTTTTATGTTTATTACCTCAATGTCTGGCACACCAAGCAGATGGAGACAATAAAGTTGAAACTTTGTTTTAACTACTTAGAGACTTCAAGTGGGACAGGTATGATTGCCAGAAGGGATGATATTCATCCCCCTGCCACCCACTTCAACTAAAACGTCCTGTTCAAATACAAGCTCCACCTACGTTGCTGCTTTGCTATTAATTCCTTCAGTTTTCTGCTTAATTTTGCTAAATATGTGCTGTTGGGCTCTCTATATCAGAATTAAAATACAACTTTGCTAACTTCATCAGAGAGCTTTCTTAAAAAAAATAAAGAGTGCACCATTCAGTTGTACCAAGAAATTCAGTTTGCCAAGCAAATAACTGCTAATTCATGCATGTAGGTCAGATGGCTTTGAAAAGAGGCGCTGTGAAGGTGCACGATAATGAAAATGAGGGTACCTGTAAATCTTCGCAGATGCATTCAAAAGAGCAGCCCATAGTCCACCAGCTTCCCTCTTAAAAGCCTGGTGAGCGCAGGCAGCTGCCCAAGCAGAGCTTGACTAGTGGTATTCACAGCCTTTGTCAATGATGGGGGGTAAACTATTTCGGTCATACTTGTTTCCAGGGAAGTAGCTGTGTTTCTGAGAAGGCTACAAGTCACAAAAAATTCATAGTGAATTTATACTTTGTGCCATCACAGTAACTTTAAGAATTATTATGTGACAGGAAAATCTCTTTTTTCCTGTAACAGGATTATGAAAAAACCCCTCAGTATCAAGTAGTGATTGGCTTGCTTTACTGTGGCTCTCTCATGGATGGACTTTCTCTTCGAACAGACTGAGGTGAGGTGTTACCGCCATGCTACTTTTCCAGTGGCATTTACGACTGCAGAGGTGTATGTGCTACAGCCTCCTGGCTGCAGAAACAAGCACTGTGCCTCAGCAGGACACCTCAGTGCCCTGCTGTCAGTATGAACATGACACTTGGCAGAGGAAACCTGGGCTTTTGTGCACAGGCTGATGGCTGTAGGTGGAAGACAAAACATCACAGCTCTTGGCATCTCCCTCCAGGTGACAAATAGAACATTTCTAGAAATGCTGTTGTACAACGGTACTGCTTCCATCAAGATCTAACCTACACTTTCCATTAAAAATGCGGTTGCTCTCGGCTCGATGTTGCACAGTTAGCCTGTCTCCATACCCTGCAATTGCCCTCGCCTCTCCGCCCACACCCTCTGCACCAGAGCAAGTGGGAAACATCTCTGATGGCTGGTTTTGTCACGCTGCCGTGGTTACCTGCAGGGCACAGCCCCGGTGCTGCGCAGCGAGGTGGGAAACAGGGCGGCGGGCTTTGGCTTGCCAGTGTCAGAGCTGTGCTGCCGCGCCGGCTCCGCTCATGTTTTGCAGCCTCTGATGGGAGTACAGCAAAATCAAGTGGTAGCTCATGCTACTACTATGCAAAACATAGGACTGACTAGATCTCCCCCGTGTGCCCTAGTGCAGGTAGTTATGGCTGTTCCCTAATCCCGGCGAGACTAATGGGTGTTTATGTCTATGATGAGCACATCACAGCCTTTTTCCCTTTTCCCCTTGCTGCTGGCGATTTCACGTCTATTTGCAGCTGTAGACCTCCGTCTATTCAAACACCTTTGTGTAATGACTGACTAGTAAACCAAAACCAGCATCTCAGGCTTTTCTCAACCCTCCTGTGTGATACGAATTTTCCAACCTATCTTAAGTGATACTACAGAGAAGAAAGTAATCTTTTTACCAAGGATATTGTTCTGTGTTTTGTGGCTCCTAATGTATTCCAGGGACAACCTTATTGAAGGAAAAGATTTTCCTGGCACAACAAAAATTTTCTCAAATCAGCCGCAGCTGCCAGATAGTTTCAGCTTTGAATTGTTTGCATTTATTGGGCTTGGAGTTGGTTCAATGAGGCATTTCATGTCTGTCTTGTGTCAACAGTTTGTGAGCCTTGAAGCAACTCCAGTGAACCCCTCTCCCCCCGTGCAAATTAAAGGCAAGGCTGCCGCAGCTGTAACCAGAGGGCTAGAAGCTGGAAAATGTCACACCACAGTTGAAGTGAAACTGATACAAAGCCATGATGTGATGATCTTTCTTTGAGAAAAAATAATATTCCAAACACAAACTACATTTAACACTCAACATTTTCCACGTGAGTAATGTGAAGAGGGTTTATATATGGAAGGATATTTTGAAGGTTAACAAATGTTTGTGTAGCTAGTAATTCTTGATCTTAACTATTATCAAACAGTTGTTCATTAACAAATTATTATCAAACAGTTGCTCATGCTAAAATACAAACAGAGCTTTCAAGAGGTATCTATTTGGAAAGTGGGATTGGGAAACAAATTGGCTCACCTAAAAAATCTGTCACAGAAGAGGGTGAGGACTAAAAAAAGAAAATGGGCTTCTGAGTAAGATAACATGAGGTTGCCTGTAACCATAGGAAGCTTTCTGCACTTGTTGCGGTATAATGAGAAGGAAGTCGCCAACATACATAATCTATTGATCCACTGAGGTTTTGCAGCTCTCTAACACTTTCCTTTCAGTCATCCAATTCCTCAAGCTGTATGTAAGCTAAAGCATCTGTTTCTCTGGATTGCTGAAACCGATTGTGTTCCATTTACCTGATCTTAGCCTGCAGCTCCCAGGAATTCTCAGAACATGCTGTAGTTACTTGAAAACCTCAAACTGACTCCATAATTTATGCCTGCAGGACAAGAGAGCTACAACAAAAAAAGTGAGATTTCTTTCTCCACATCATGCAAATAAATCCATGTCTGTAGTAACTAACTGATTTGTTGCAGACAAATTTGTGTAACAAAAGTGTGTGGGCAGACAGATGAGTTTGCTGGAGGGCGGTGTTCAGCCAAAGCTTTAGCTGGTAGCCCTTCTGTGTATTTACTGAATGTTGAGGGCTGTGTGCTTTGTGACTTTTTTGTTATTACTGGGTTTTTTACTGCCTTTTACTGTGAAGGCTTTGTTTTCTCTGCTGTGGAGTCTGAAGGTCCAACTTCAGCCTCCCTGAAAGTGTGTGTGTGTGTGTAGAGAAAAACCCCCACAATTTAATAGTGAAACCATACAAGGTTAGACTGCTGAAGCATTATCTAATGCAGTGTTTCTCCAGTTTTGTGGGTCTGCTTCCCTTTGAGCCCCTCTGTCTTTGATTACCATTTCCCTGTTCTCAGAGGGTGAGAAGTTCTTCCACATTAGGAGGAAGGAAAAGTGAATGTAATTGCTACAAGTATTTACAATCTCCAGGGAACAGGTAACTACCTTTAATTGCTGGCAGCAGCTATGCAATTAGCTGTTCTAGGACTATTATAAACACTTTATGACCCTCTTTGAACCTTCCTTTGAGAATCCCCTTGAGATAGAAGCATCACAATTTGAGGAAACACAGATCTGAAGACAAGCAGAATTGTGGAAAAGCATCTGCACAAGGAACACGGTTATAAACTTCAATCTGACATTGTGATGGGAATCTTTTATTGGTTTCTGGAGTTCTTAAAGCTGTTTTAGGCTTTGTAAGAAGCTATACAGATTGCACTATAAAAATACTGTTACACTAGATTGGGTCATAAAGAGCACAGTCAATAATTATGCACCAAGACAAGGAGTTGTCATATGATTTTCATTCCCCAATTTGTTAATTCTGTTTAGCTCATAGTCTTTCCATTCTTCATCCAATGACACTCCAAAGGAGCGTGTGTTCGTGTAGTGTAGGGACTTTCTCCACTATGAAGTAAGCCCAATTTTGAAATTCTTGATGGAGCAAATAATACATTGCTGCATATGGTGTTTATTCTTTTTTGTAATGATATTGCAGTCATGATCCTTCAACTGTAAAAGATATTCTCTACTGTGCATTCAAATATTTATCAACTTTGGCGATTGTGGCCCTCTGAGGAGTTACGTTCATGCAGGGTATGCCTGGTCGGTCCTGATTATTGTTCACTAGACTGAGTCAACCTTCAGTCCCTTGTCCTGGAAATGCAAGTTTTTGTGTACCTAGGGTTTCTGGTCAGGGCTTGGCATCAAGTTCCTGCAAGATGCAAAGACAGAAGACTGCTCCTCCACAGACTAGCATCTTTTGCAGGAGATTGTCTGTTACGTGTAGCATAGGGAAAAAGGAGTAACACTAATTGTATAAATCAGTTGGATTTAAGAAGTTTGGATTGGCTGGCACTCATGTCAATGATCTCTCTAGCATCTAGAAGTTAAGACCTAGCCTCTTTACTCATCTGCAGTGTACCTGAGATGAAGCCTAGCCTACCCTTCATATTTATTTTTTTAATGGGGAATCTCCTCTGCTAACATGGAAAAGACTTTGTCCTTTCAACTGTACAGAATACAGTTTTGTCACATGGAACAGCTAAGCAGTTAATGATGAATGAAACTTAATACAGAATTCTTGGAACCCAAACTGTTTTCTCCAATTGATATTTTCTGTGCAGTTAGACTTAACCCCCATCAGAAAAGTCCACTGCAGTTTTACAATATTCTAGCATGCTTTTTCTCAACACTTGTGTACCCTTAGCAATTTGGCAACTTTAAAAATAGAAAACTTGTAGAATATTTTATCATGAATGACTCAAACTCAGCAAAGGTTTCCTTGCTGTCGTGTATAAATAGCCAAAGACGTAACAGCCAAGAACACTGCTTGGAGCTGAAATATGCAGTATAAAGGAAGGCTCTCCCAGCCTGAGAAATTATCCTTTTAACTGCTAATTTGGCACATGTACGGCAGCTATGTCATTTTTATATAAGAGTATTTAAGAGTAGAGTATAAGAGACTCCTTAAAAATATCTACAACCGGTAGTCTGCTGTAGTAATAGCTAGCATGCCTTACAGTTGCATCATCTTCTAAAATTTACTGTGAATAAGCAAGTATAAAATGTTCTGCTCTAAGAAAAAAAAAAAGCTACATTGGATTGCAACAAATACTTACATGAACTAAAGAAGTTCTTAATATGAATTGTCATCTCTAATGATCTGAGCAACTGGACAAAACTTTCCATCTTATAATTGAAATAACTGTAAGTAGAAAAAGAGGATAAGTCAATGTCTTTGCTGCTGTGGTGCAGTTTCCTGAGGTGGAGAAACGATAATGTGAAGCCAATACTGTAACACGACTCTTTATATATTCTTCATTCTGATGATGGCTTGTTCTGGCTTACCAGCAACTTCATTTCTTGCTTATCTATGCTGGAATTTACACTTTCAGCCTCTTTTTCTTGCTCAGGTACACAAGTGCAGCCCACAGGGATAGTGACGTAATCTTCTGTGTAGACGTAACGGCCCCCAGCACACGACGATGTGCGACGGAGGATGACTGTTGGCATGTACACAGGGGTGCTGCGGAAGTGAAAATTCTCCTCACCAAAGATCCCCATGAGGCAGCCTTTGCACAGACAGTATGCTTCAGGAATATATTTAGGATATCTTGTGGGATCATATGAAATTCTATGGGGAAGCAAATAATAAAGATTCATTAGCATCTCTAAAAATAGATATATTCATCTTTAAAACATTATTGTAATGTCATTTCACCGTAAACATTTATATAATATTTTTGTTTTCTTTGCCAGGAAAAATAGCTGTAGCTGTTGCTGTCTGGCTTCTTATTTGTAAAGTGTAAAGAAAAAACACAAACAACTTCTAGAACTGATCAGGTCCTACAGTGCATGCTGAAGTATGCTGGCTTTCTAAAATGTGAGATTCAGGGGTTTAAGCAGTGTAAGATTTGCATTTTGGACTGAATGGGTAAATAGAGCATTAAAAAGGAGACTTGGGCATTTCCAAAGTTTTGGTCTGCCTTGACTTACTCAAAAATTGGTAAATCCTGGTTAACATTACTATTGTTGAAGCTATGACATGATGTTATAAAATTTTATAATTTAAATGGAATTAAATTGTACTATTATTTCTGCAATAGTTTTTGCTGCCTAGTATACTTGGGGTTATAAAGTGTGTTCCTCTTGAAAGCAGATCTCTGTATTTCTTTCTCTAATTCACTTCCACTCTCTCTTCCTCTAACCAGAGAAGAGTAACATTGGCATGCCCACACTGAGATAAGCTGCAGAGTTAATGTTTTTCTGCCGTCTCCTGCTACATTTTGAGGTAAAGCATTGCCCCAAAGCTTCAAGAGTATAGCCTCTGGTTTTTGTTGTCTTACAGTTTGTTTGACACTTTCTTTTTGCTTATTAATGTCCTGTCTCTGGAAATTCCTGATTAGCAAGAGCTGGAAAGCTTGTAACCTAAGTACAGCTCAGATCAACAAAGTGCAAGTTCCAACATTCCTCCCTGGATGTTGTTGGTCGCAGAAACGAAGATGTGACACTACGGTCTCAAGTCATACAGCTCCTGGCTGACCTATAGCCATTGTTTTCAGCAAAGAGAGCAAAAGCTGATAAATTCTGCTTGGTTTTTGAAATAAAAGGCTAAGTACACAGCGGAGTACATGTATCGGAGTGTGCAGCCATGCTGCTTATTGGGGTGGTGATGTATTTGTTTTGTTCTTTATGTGCTTTTCCTGCTTATGCTGGAAGTAATTGCTGGGCATGGCTGTAACTTGTACATTATTACAACTGTGTATCATTATTGCAGAAAAGATGTTTCCACCTCCAGAAAAAGAGGCTTTTTAAAGTATGTTTAACTCCTATGCCAGCTGTCCTCTTTGTACCTGTAAGCTTCCTCCAGATCACCTTCTGCTCTCACACCATTACAAAACAAGCCCTGCTTCAGCATGGTTGCACCGTCCAGCTGGAGAGGGATGAGGGCTCGCTCTGGCTGGAGCACTGCCAGCCGCCTCTCGGTGCTCCTCCCGCAGCTCCCGTCCCCCTTTGGGAGGATGCTGACCCCAAGTGTGTTACCAGAAGCACTTGCCCACCCTCTTCTGCCCTTTCCCCCTGCTCCTCCTTTCACAGAGCAGGTGGTTACACCTACACACAGTGCACAGCAGGAGTATCCTACAGGCTGTTAACGGGCACACAGAGAGCATGAAGACACATTGGGAGGTCACCTAGTCTAAAAGTCTCCATGAGGCAAGCTCAGATGTATTTGCCCAAGTTTGTCTAGCCTGTTCTTAAAAACGTCCAGAGGAGATGCCCAGCCTGCCCAGAGGCTCTGCTGCAGTATTTCACCACCTCTTTATTTGGTAAATTTTCCTAAAAGTGAAGCAGAGAATTTTTTTCTTACAAATTAAATCAATTATTTCCTGTGTTTGTATGGAAAATTACAGCAGCTGGGGCTAAAAACACTGAGTAACAGTCAAAGATTTGATAGGAGAGACAATGTTCAAGCCTGTAATGTTTACTGTGATGTGAAGTGCTGCAAAACCAGTAAAAATTCTTGCACTGGGTTTTAAACCATCCCCTACTTGGGATCAGGAGAGGACCACCACACAGTAGATGAAGAGGGGCAACCATGTAAGAAAAATGAATAAATTAAATACTTGTCAACAATGTAATTACTTATGGAATGATACAAACTGAGTATATAATGCCCCTCTTCCCACAGCAGTTTTCAAAATAACCAATTTTGAAAAACACAATGGACTTAAATTTATTCCTAAATTGTGTTTCCCAGAACCCCATCAGGGTTTGTACCACCTCCTTGGGTAACATTAGCCTTTTATGTTTTCAGGTGGTCTCTGAGATGAGGTTTCAGCTGTGGAAGAGTCAGCAGAAGTCTGCCTTGAGCTGTGATTACATAGTGACTTCTAGTCAACAAAATCTGCGCTTGCCAAAACAGGCAGCCTGGCTCTCCCTCTAGCCTCTGCCCCTGGGTTGATGCTAATGCTCTTCCGGTCACAGGATGGATCAGGGAATTCATCCAGCTGAAAAGTAACCTCATCAAAAGCTGGATTTTGGTCCTTCAGCTGTCTTGCCATGTATACACAGAGCCCTACAGAAACAAGCCAGCGTCAACAAGCAGCTGTAGTTGGGGGCAGAAGGGAGCTGCCCTTTTCAGGAGAAGCAACAACAGTTTATCAGGTTAAAACAAATATGGAGTCACAGCTTTAGCCAAACACGAACTTGATTATTCTATCATCACAGAGACTTTTTTTGTTGTTGTTTTGCAATGGCCATATAATCTGGATTCTTTGTCTTTTTAAGGAATTTGTTTTCCTCACAGAAAAACCTGACCCGTTCTCTCATAGCCAGACATCTGTGATGTCACAGATACTTTTTGCAAAGCTTCTCTGTCCCATTTATACTTGCTTACTTTCCCCAGGAAATACCTTCATGTTACAGGATCTCCCACCAATGTGAAATAAAATGTCTGGTAGTCAGCAGAAGGGAAGAAAGTGGCTTTTCCGATTTAAAACTCAAGTGTGAATAATTTCAGTGGTGGATTGTTAAACACACCATATGTCAAGTCATTGGTATTTCCTCTACTGTATTATCTCTAGCACCTGGTTTATGATGTTACTGCAAATCATCAACACGCTTCTGGATGCAAACATAGGAGAACACTGTCACTGGAATCATGGTCTACAACAAGCTTCCCCTCTGAATTCCCATGTGGCAAAAGTCAGGTATAAACGAGGGGTTTTTTGGAAGGATGGTGTGGTTTTCTACTTTCTGTAGAAAAATCTCTTGTATTGCTAAGTTTGCTGTAGAGGATTGGAAGGAATCAGAGAGGATCCAAACCCAAAGACGGATCCAAAATATAGATGTGGTTTTGCACCCAGAGCAGAACTTTAAGGCTCAAGACTCTTAAGTTAATGCCTCTTGAAATTAAATGCTGAACTTGAATGTCACTAAACTTTGGAGCCATATCCGAGGTCCTGCATCTTCAGCTCAAACCTGTTAAGAAAGGCTGTATAACTAAAGCCTCATTTTCATCTTTCCAGAAAGGGTCTGAACTGCCAACAAACACCAGTAACCCAGCTGTAGAAATGCAGTTGTGTGACCTGCTTCCTCCATTTTCATGTACTCAACATAATCACCCTGTGCCTGTAATACCACAGTCTCAGCTGCTGAAGCTTGATGCCTCTCCATTACTCCAAGCACTGCAAGTCATGTTTTTATGCCTTCTCCTAGAACAGGGCAAACATGTTTGATCAGGTTAATTAACTTGCTAAAACACATACTCCAAGTTCTCACTGATTCCTTCCTGTAAGTAGTGAAAGATGCACCTAACTGGGATGGACACAACAGAAGCAGCTGGGAAGAGTGGTGGAGAACCAGAGAAGGGCAGTTTTCCACTGGCACCCAACTGTCCCCTGCATCCTCATGCCACTTGCTGTGGCCACTGCTGCAAACTAGCAGTGGCCACAGCAACTGCACAAGTTGCTTTTGCAAACTGGAAAAGCCCAGCCATTTCGATGAGGGTTGCCCTTGTCCTGTGAACTCAGGTTACTGGTACGTAGGCTAACTCTGCCTAGCCAGCACTCCTGATTTACAAGCGACAGGAGCAGTGAGCTATGCCGGGCTGTTGTGTTTCGATCTGCTGGAACAAGAAGCAGGCTTGTACTGAACTGGAACTGCTAATGAAGTGTGACTAGTTCTAGACTGCTTTTCCTTATGACCCTGCGAGTGCTTTGAGAGCTCCCAGTGAAAAACAGACTTCCTGCCGTTTATGTACTAAGCCTGGAAACTCAAGAGAAAAGTTTCTGTCAGAAGTAGAATTCTTGCAAAGACTTATCTGTCTTGTCCTGTACTGCTACTTTCTTATGTAGTATTTTTAATACTATTACCACTTCGTAGTTTCCAAGCTTCTAAATACAGTGGGTCAGATGCTGTGCTGGGGTAGGCAGATACAGCTGATTCTTCAGAAAATCGCTGTTAGCACTAGGCTAACAGCTGGATGTTATCAGAAGTCTAATAAGCAGATCATCATTCCTTTACTTCGCACTCTGAAATACTTGCAGGATTAAGAGCTAACGACTTTTTCCCCCCCCTCTTGGCAAGACACTTCTTTCTCTATAGCAGGTGTTCTTTTGTTCACATTATGCTTAGTGTGTTTTAGCTACAGGTACCAAGTACAGTGCTTGCATAAAACAGCCCAGTGCCAACAGAGATTTTCTGAAGAGTTGTACAAACATGTACTTGGATGGCAGTTGTGTGTCCCCTTGTACTCTTTCCCTCAGCTGCATCTTTGGGATATGCACACTGTGACACATGATAACATTAAATCCTGGAAAATGTCTTAGATACGGTTCTTGAAAATGACTGGAATATTAGTTAAAGGAAAGCCCCTCTTGTATGACTTTTTTCAAAAGCACTGCAGACAAGCTTGGCTTTCACCAGTAAAGACAGACTAGCCCATATTACTTTTATCAAGATTTTATGTAGATGAGCACTAAACCAAGGATGCTTATAAACTGCAACTAGTTTTTGAAAAGGAGAAAAAACAAGATGGGCAATGTTTGAGAGAGGGACTAGCTATCATGGGATTTCACGATCAGAGCAATGCTGACAATAAAAGTTAAGACTCTCTTTTACTGAATGTTGATTCCTGGGGACCCAGGACAGGAAAGGATGCTGAGAAATTTTGCTGATTATTTCACCTGACTGTACAGCAGCACATGTTATTCCGCACAAATCATTACCTCTATGCAGAGTGTAAGGAGTGCTTTATTATTTTTCTATCAGTGACAATTTGCTGGATACAACACCAAAAAAAGGCAATCTCAGCTTTTGCAAATTCAAGGCTCTAAACTCATCTCTCCATCCAGTACGTGAACCCTTAGTAAACACAGCATTAGGCCCAGGAGACAGACACAGAAGCCATGAAATTTGGAAATTTGGAAATAGGAATGACTTCTTGAATACACATAAAGATTTTTTGCTAAATTCCTGTAGAAACGTGTTTGCAGAAAACTCTGAACATACTCCTGTAAACTAGCTATGAATGCTATTATAAACATAAGACAATGGAGAATAAAAATAGAGCTGATGTATACAGCTGATTAACAAACGGCACCGGTGCTCTGCAGCACCACGAATGGAATCACACATCAACACTACCTGTACATTCGCCATTAACTTCAGTGGGATAAGATTTTTCAACCACTACTCTCAGCTTAATGATCAGACTCTGCAAATGTTTGGGCACGTGTTTAAAATTGATCCCTTTTTTAAGGCTCTTGTCCATAAGCCACTTGTGTGTGCATCTTTGGAGCTGAGCTTGCATTGGTAAAGATTCACCATGCTTAGGGCTTCTCTAAGTTTTAACCAGCAGCACCCAGTCTGTGCTGTCAGCAGGGATCCATAGGTGGTAAGACAGCCCCTAGCACTAATTCTTGTGAAGCAACTGTCAACCATAGCAATAGCCAAGGACCACAGCACTTGACAGTACCTCCTTGTACAAGCAGGCTTTCTGGATTTCATTGACTGTCCATGTGATACTACTAAAAACGACAAGCTGCTCCTCAATAGCTGTCACAAACTGAAAGACAGTCAGCCAATGATTTCACAGCCAGATGACTTCACAGCAGAGCTTCTGTTGCTGGCTCTATTTTTTTTAAAGCTTGGGTAATTCTTAGACCAACTTCCTGAAGTGCTGAGCAAATCCAGTATGCTCAAGATTTCACTGCACTCAACTGACTTCAGGGAACTCTGCCGCCTCTTCATAGCTCTGCAGGGTGAAGAACGATTTGGGTGATTAAACTTTGTGCTCTGAGTTATATACTGATCTCCTGGAATCAGGATGGAATTTCAGTATCAGGCAGATGAACTAATATTCTTCCCCTAACTTTTGCCTCAAATACCAACTGTTGGCTGCTGCCAGCAGCAGGATCGTGGAGCAGATGGATCTGTTGTGCAACCCATGTGCAACTCCTGTATCTCTGGGTTGTAGCAAGCCAAAAATGATGTAAGTCTTGATTTTTGTATAACCAAATTAAAAACCAAGTAATAGAAAATAAATAGTAATCACAGAACAAAGGAAAGACGCCACACAAGGATTATCTGTACTTTGAGCCAATCAAACTTAATTCTTCCACACTAAATAGAATGACAAAAATTGGATATATGCCATGCATTACGGTGAATGTTATAAAGGGATCTTTAAGCAATATATTTGATTCTTTCTCACAAATGCTGATATGAAAAAATTTCAGTTGACTTGAACAGTCACGTGAGCAGAAGAATTACAAGAAGACGTGTTAAACAGCTGGGAACAGGTGCCTAGGGAGATATGTAGAGGAAGGTAAGTAGAGCCATACTTCTATCTTTATTATTAATGACCTGGAATAGGGAGTATAAACAGTATGTTAATGAACTCTGCAGATGGTAACAATGGGAACTGCTGCAACACCAATGAAGACAGAGAAACGGCACGAGATATCTCAGACATTAAAATGCAGGTCGAAAGAAAAAAGACCCTTTGTGCACAAAGCAGAAATCAATTGCACTGTAACTCTTTCGGGGCAGAAAAGAAGCTGGAGAGCAAGATGTCTGTGAAACCGGGCAGGAGTATTGATTCAAGTTTCAAATAGTCAAATTCATGCTTTTAGGGGTGTCCTATCAGGGTGTACAAGAGGGGGCTGCCTACAGTGAATTCATTTCTGGGCATTCACTGCTAGAACAACTCCAGTCATTCAAAAGGCAGTTCAGGAGACAGCACTGAATCTTCGCAAGATGAGTAAAGGGGAGCAACTCATGAGGAAAGATTAAAATAATTAAATGTAAATAGGCTTGTCAAGAAAGTGCTATGTTACAGGAGAGAGCTGTTTACAGTTTTTCAGAGTAACACCCCTGCCATGGAGAAGAAATTGTTGGGGTCATACAAGTGGCACTGGTTAACCACTGACAAGGTGTAATGTGCCATTGCTTGGAATCTTTAACGAAGAGTTGCATGTCCTTTTTAAAGATACGCAGTAGCTCTGATGGGATTTAGGAGATTGCTTCCAGGGTAACAAGGTGAACACCACAGATTGGACCAGATCTTCATAATGCTTTTATCTGGCTTCAAAAATGTATGAAACAGCAGGTTGTAACAGCAAATGCACGTTACTGTACATAATGAACAATTTCGTATTTCACACTTCCATTACACATCTTGCAATGTCTATTGCTGTCTCACTGCACACTAATGATACAGTAAAAATGGGATTGGGAAAAAAAAAGCTGTAAATGAGATCTATTAACTACACAGTGTACTCAAGCTTCTGCACCCTAGAGAAAGAATTTTTCTCGTAAATATAATTTTAGATTCTGCCTTTGACTGTGTAATGCTTCTTTTTTTTCTTCCACTATCTTTTAGAATTTCTAGCTTGGAGATGTCAAGTTACTTGTATGTGAATGGTTACTGGTCTGTTTGAAAACATTTTGATGAAAAGATTTACAGTTTCTTAATAAACTTTTTGTAAGCCTGGCCTCAAATAGCAGCTGGTGCTCTGTTAAGATGTAAGCCTATACAGAGCTCCAACTGAAAATAAATACCTGCCCAAATTGTTGTGAGCATGGAAGGCACTGTTTTCAGACCAGGAGAACAATTTTCTGATAGCAAACTAGTATTTGGCAAAACCAACGTGAAAAATACCTGAGCCTAATGGTAGGTGTTCCATTCATCACACTTGCTTTTTGCATGCTTAGGTAGCTTAAAAAAATCCTCAGTCTGCTTACAGAAAACATATTACTAAAAATACTATTTCTAAAAATACTTTGTTTATGAAAGGCTTATTGAGCAAATAAAACATTTTTCTCTCAGTAGGATTACTTCTTAAACTGAAAGCTGGCAAAAATCATGCCACAAAATAAATGTTTGTTGGACATCACTAACAAGGAGATATTTAAGTTTGTTGAACACACAGTAACTGCATCAAGGTATATACAAAGGGCAATGTACAGAAAGCAGAAAGAAAGTCAGTTCCTTTTAAGTTTGTGCATGTTTTAGTGTCCGGTTGTCTGCAGTGTCTTTACAGAAAGCTGAAAACAGAGAACCCAATTCTGTGAGTCTTATTCAGACAAAACTACCAGACGACTTGATAGTGAGAATGTGATCACACATGGGCTTTAGTGTTCTAGATCAGCAGTTTCCAAGCTCTTCCAGAGCTGCCCACAGAAGTGCAGACCCTTGTTTTGTGTATTAACCAGCCTAACAACAGATCTACTCTACTTATTTTTATGCCCCCTTAAAAATAGTCCACCACCTCAGGAGAGGGGGGTTTGCAAGGCGTAGGTTGAAAACACAGGTGTAGGAAATTGCAGTACTCACTCCTCAACTACGCTCCTACAGCAAACTGGACAGCAAGCCCTTGGCAGAGTTTGTAGCGGGGTACGTGAAGATGCGGCTCTGACGGTGTGTAACCAGAACACACACTGCACTGTAATATATTTTAGAACCCAGCAAGCACAGTGTCAGAGTCACATCACATTTTAATGCTTTTAATTAGCATGAAATGCTCAGAGACAGCACCGGAGCCCATCTGAGTGACGAGGGGCTTCCTTGGTGATGGTCCTTTGCTGAGGGTCTTCTGAGCGGAGTGAACTTCACGTGTGACAACTCGCCGAAGCGACTTTTTTGAGGGGCGGTCTGCGCTCCCGCGTGCGAGTGTGTGCGAGCCCCATCTCACAGCGTGCTCCACCTCATTCATGTCTCATTCCTCTTTCTGCCCGTTGGACAGACACCTCACATTAAGTTTTAGGGTTTTTTTACTTATTTACCTTCTATCTGCCTATTTAGACGTCTACTTCAGCACCTTTCAGTCAGGCTGCCGCTCGGTGCAGCCGGCACCCCTCCGGACCGGCGCCCCCCGAGCCAACCTCAGGGCGCTACGCGGAGAACGGCGGCCAAACCGGCGGGCAGGCGTGGCACGGGGTGGGGGGCCACAGCGGAGCCGGCTCTCCTCAGCCCGCCGGGACCCTGGCACCGCTTCGCCCCTTGCCGCGGCTGGAGCCCCCCCCCCACTCCCCCCGGTGCCCCGGAGTCACCTGTAAGCCCACGGCGAGGCGCTGCGCAGGTTGACGGGGAGCCGGAACCTCTTGTCGGCGGCCGGCCGCGCCCCGGCCGGGCAGCTGGCGTTTTGCTGGCGGCCCGGCGGCTCGGGCTGCAGGGTGTGGTGGAAGGCGCTGAGCATGCCCGCCGCCAGCCGCCCGTACAGCTGCTCCAGCAGCTCCTCGGGCCGCTCGCCGCAGGTCCGGGTCCGCGCTGGCCGCTTGGTCGCCTTGGCGGCCTCCGGGCGGAGCGGGAGCAGCGCCGCGCAGAGCAGCGCCGCCAGCGCCGCCCGCACCTGCAACGACGCCGCTGTCAGCGCGGCTGGGACCGCGCGCGCCCCCCCACCCGCCGCGCCCCGCAGCCCCCGGCCCGGGGGTCAGGGCTCTCCCCGACCTCGCCCCGGGACGCCCTGCTCCGGCCCGCAGCCCCTTACCCTGCCTCGCTGCATGGCGGTCGGGCTGCTTGGAGGAAGCCGAGGAGAGCGGCGGGCTGCGGAGCCGCGCCGTGCCACTGGCTCTCTCGGCGGAGGAGCTGTTGGAAAAGTGCCCCGCTCCTCACTGCATCTCCCCTGGCCTCGCATGCCAGGAACATTTTAGGCGCTCACGGAGGAGACAAGCGCTCAGCGCCGGGCGCTGGCCGGTCCCGCGCTCCGCACGGCCCCGCCATCCCGCTCTGCCGCCCAGACCGCCGAGGACAGCCCCGCAGGCACGGCGGGGCTCGGTCCGCCACGCGCCCCAGGCCGCCACCTCAGCCCGGCCGTGGCAGCCCCGCGGGGCGACCCGCCCGGCTCTGCTGCAGGCCTGGGGGGGTGTCGGGGCCCTTCGCAGGCCGCGGACGCCCCATCCCTCGTCTGCTCTGTCAGGAGCCGAGCCCTCCCTTCCACGACACCCGTGGCACGGAGATGAGCCGGGCTCTCCTGAGGCTTGCCTGGCCCTGAGCCTCGAGTGGGACCCAGTGGCCTAGGGCATGAGATTGAGGCAGAGCCAGGATGGTTTTGGCCTGGTAGGAGCCAAGGTGTCAAGGCTTATGAGACAAAATGTGGGGATTTGCAGCTGAAAATAGCACAACTCTGGCCATGTCGCTGAAGCTGAGGAGATTGCTGCAGTCCAGACTCAGTCACTGTGGAGCAACTGTCACTGTCCCTTGTAGGGATTTGGGATCTCCGACGTGCCTGGCTCCAGGTAGCGCCTCTGGTTTGTCTCTCCAGAAACAGCCCCACTGTGTAGATTCTCCAGCAGGTACCACGGTGGTTGAAGTCCCACATGAGGACTGGGGCTGGCAAACATGAGGCTGCTTCGAGCTGGCTGTAGAAGGTCTCTTCCACTTGTTCTTCCTTCTGAGGTGGCCTACAGCAGACACCCTCTACACTGTCACTCTCTGCTGACTGAAAAGGAAGCCAGCTTCAGAAGATGAGGAACTTGTATTGCACATCTAAATGAGGTTAAGGTGAATCTCACCTCTAATGACTTCTCCATCCATTCTGTGCTGGTTTGACAGTATTTTTAACAGACACATAATGCAATATATTCAGGGTCTCTGGCACAACCACAAAAATGAGCATCTGTAGTACGCTGGATCATAAAAGATGTGGTCCAAATGTTGGGTTTAGTGCAAATGTTCTGCACTTTAGAATTTATCACTTGAATCAAATATTTGGTGTGCTGTGATTAATCCCTGCAAGTCTGTTGAGGCATTTAGTATAAGGATAGTTAAATATGAAAATATTGGTCAGGAATAAGGGAAAATATGTTAATAAGTCATACAAGGACTGTGAAACCCCAGCTTGGTACCACAGAAATGCAAGACATCAGCTTTACAGACCAGGTTGGAATTGAAACAGAATGACCTGGCATTCAATATGATGAAGTGACTTGATTTCATGGTTTGCGAAAAGCAATTGAGTTGAGTCAAAGTGTGATTTTTAGTGGGCTTGGTACCTCAGGCATCACAGCTCAGTATCACTCATGAGCAGTATCTTAACCTTGAACTGTGTGGGATTTGAGTCAGGTTTCAGCTCTGAGGACGGACTTTGTTTCAAATTGAATTCAAAACTCTCCCTTGCAGTTGTATCCTCAAGTGACAGACTGGGGCAAGGCAGCTGTCCATTTAGCCCAGTCCAGTCTAAGCCCCTGAGCCCTACACTGCACTTGGCCTTGCGTACTTCAGCACCTTCGAGTGATATGTATGGCAACATGACTAATATTTACCGTGACAGATCTTTTTATATTATTCTTCCTATGATAAACCAGTATCTTTTCTCAACGCTTTTCCAGTGGCGTGGGGATGTCACACCTGGCTTTGCATGACGTGACTTTTATGCACTTCCTTTATATGCATTGACATTTCTGGGAGAGGTCTGGCTCAAAAAGTCAGAGCGGAAGGGGAGGAAAAAACAGCACAGACATTAAACTGCCAGTGAGTTTAAGGCTTTGAGTCTCATCTAGGCAATATTCTAATTCTATGCATTGTATTGTCTGATTAGCCATCTCATTGATTCAAATAATAGTAAGAATCACAGAAGGGCAGCAAATGAGATTCCATTACATGAGAACTGAAAGAGCTCTATGCTAGCTCTTATGCTATAGTCTACCCTAAAGATATTTGTATCATAAAAAATTCACTTATACACTTTGGTAAAACTTAGGTTCTACCATGACTTTGAGGAGTTACTAAGCTATTATTAAGGTAACAGTACCATTGTAATTGATTTATAATTTTCTGAGAATTTGAGGGGGCTTAAGATATTTATATAATGAAATATTGGAAAAAAATATTTAGTAATAAAAAGTCTGCCTTGGACATGATGCAATATATGATAACATTTCAGTCAATAAATACAGAATAGCAACCATATGCAACTTTATGTGAATCTATAGGGAATTCCATGGCTCATGGCTGTTTTTGAAGAGAAAAGGATAAGGCAGTGAGATGTTTTCCTTCAATGGCCTCAGGTGAAAATTACCAGCGTCAGAGTGCAGAACATCCCTCCTGGGCCTTTGACAACAGCCAAACTGGTGGCGAGGTCCATATGGAGCTCACAGACTGTGTCCTGCCTCATCCCGCTGGCCGAAGGACGTGATTCTTGATTCTTTGTAATGGCACCGAGCCACCATTTTGTAAAATCTTACCCACTCATTTTCATATGCTGTGTGATTGGCTCATGGCCATTTCTTGACACTGCCATACTGCAGTGTGTTGTCAGGCAGCCCTCTGATTGGCTGTCAGGACCAGCCACCCCTCCTGTCAGACCTAGAAGTTCCCTCCCCACAAAATGCACAGAGACCACCATGCTATTTTCAGAAGCCATTTTATGGCAGGTAGTTGCCATTTCTGACAGTTTCATGGCCCACGTTTTCATCCTGGCCTGTGGCTGGCTGGCAGGCCCAGCCTCCCCTTACAGCATTCCCAGCAGTATGTGATAACAGAAAGCCCTTGTCCACTGCATACATGGAGATCACCACTGTTGATGATGTCATACCTCCACGGGTTTCATAGTGTGATTTCAACTGTGATTGGACAGTTGTCATGTCTTGAAACCATCATACCCACACGATCTCAGAGCACCCTCTGATTGGCTCGCCACTTCCTTTATGTCAGGAAATGTTCCTGTATAATATACAGAGAGATTTCTGTACATATATATGAAGAAGTTTCCCCAGAGAGACCACACAAACAGGAACCAGCCAATGGGTTCATGAGCCAGAAAACTTTGTTTTGAGAGAAGTTTCACAAGGAGAGGGTGGTGGTGCAGAGCTGCCCATGGTGACGGTCCACGGCTGTTGGGACCTTCCAGCTCCCTGTAAGACTGTGCTGCAGTACGGACTGTGGCTGTGAAAGACAAGGTAATACCAACAACGGGAGCAGCCACCCTCCATTGCCATGGGCAACCCCTGCCTCCCTGCCCAGGGCTCTCCCAGCCTCAGGCCACAGCTGCCAGTCCCACATCTCCCAGGCAGCCAGGAGACACCCATCCTGGGCTGGCTGTGTCACCAACCCTACAGTGACACGGGCCACTGCCAGCTTGCTGTCTGCCATGACATGGCATCATTGAGGTTGGTGCCAGGAGTTGGTGTCATTTTTTTATTCCTTATCTTTATGTCAGTGTCCTTGTAGAAAGTAACAAATCTCTCTGGCTGAGTGGCTGAGGACAGGAGTGCACCATGGTCTGCTCGTGTCCTTGTCTGAGCCTCCAGTTCTAAAAGACAAGGGAGGAATAGCCACCATTTGTCACACCATGGGCAACCTCTGCCTCCCTGCCCAGGCCCAGCTTTCGGAAGGGCAGCAGCCCTCCTCTCCCTGCCCCCTCACCTCAGCCCTCACTCACCCACGTGCTCACCTCCAGTCTGGGCCAGCTCGTCACACAGCCCTTTTCATACCCATCCTGGGTGGCTGTGTCACCAACCCCCTGTGACATGGCCACCACATCACCAGGGGGTGCCAGGGCTGATGGAAGACCCAGCCCTCAGCTGGCTGGGGAAAAAGGGCTGTCGCTCTTCTGTCTTGCTCAAAAACAGTGGGATGGACAAACCCCATAACTTGGGCCCAGGGGGAGAACAGCTGACACGGAGAGCCCACTGTCACCCCGTCTGTGTAGGGACAGCCTCTTACCCAGGGCTTCAGTCACCTCATGGCCCCCTCACCACCCCATCCCATCCCACTCCACCCCACTCCACCTCCCCTTGGCCACCTCCTTGCTGTCAGGACCAGATGGAAGGAGGTGGAGCTCAGCATGAGGATGCAGACAAATAAATGTGGTGTCTAAAAACTGGAGAGCAATTCAAGTGTTTAACATACTTATCTAGTGCCTCTTTGTCTGCCTTAAAGCCTAATATCCTGTTGAGCAGGCAGGAAACTGGCAGATAGGACCCTAGGGTTGAGCCTCAAGGAGTGGGGGTTTCAGCCCAGATCACATTATCAGTCTTCAGCAACAGTCCTCTGAACTTTGCAAACTTGAGAGTTCGCGAGCTCTGAGAGGCATCCCACTCAGAGGGAGAGGCTGTTCGCAGCCCGCTGTGGTTCAGGAGGGCTCAAAGGGCCTCACTGAGGACTGCTGTTTATAGGGTCGCGAGATGTTTGACTTTAGGCATCAGGAAATTTCTGTCCTGGCTACAATCTGGGTCGGTAATTTCTCAAATCTCCGGTAACGCTGGTACCAGTCGTTCCAGGGCTGTCAGGGGATGATTAGTTATTCCCGCTCTCATTCCCCACCCTGGCCAGGCAACCGCAGCCCTGGTACGGTCTGTGCCATTCCCCACCTTAGCTACGCAAGTGTGCTTGGTATGGCTGAGCGGCTCTCACCGCCAAACCCTTTGCACCAAGGCCAAGGCTTGCCGGGCAACTGAATTCCTAAGGTTGTAGAGTGGGTAGGGAGGGTGGGGAATGCACCACCACAGGCACTGACGCCTGTATCCAGGGATTCTGTCCAGGATTGCTTGCGATGACATGGAGGACAAAGGGCACTGGTTTTGCAGCCTGTTCCCTACAGTTACTGGGTTCTTCTTCAGACACTGGGGTGTGCTGGTTTTGGAAGCATCTCATTGTACCCATCAGGAGCTGACAGTGATTAATCTCTTGATCATCTCTGAGAGTCATCAGCAGTTAGTCAATGTCCCTGCTTCAGATCTGGTTGTCCTGAGAAACTGAAGGTAGATGCGTGCTAGGATCTTGATGACCTGCTACTGTAGATGTCAGCAACACATGCTGTTTTTATAGCCCTCCTCCTGCTGGTGTTTTGCACCCATGTGTTCACATTTCCTTACCATTCATTCCAATATAAACATTTTTATTACAGTGTTCTAGAAAATTCCTGGACTTCTGTTTTATAATACATTGTAGGCACTTTTGGACCTGCTGTCAAAAAATGACAGCTACTTTTTATGATTCGTAAGTGTTCTTCTCCATAGTGTCCCAAGCTGCTGGTGTTGCCCTTTAGTGTTTCAACAATATATTATTGTAAACTTTCCACATTCCTGGCCCAGAATGTATTGCAAATGAAGACAATGGTTCGCCTCCTTCTATGCAATAATTTAGTTTATGAATTCTAATATGATCCAGTCTTCACATTTTATTTTATTGGATTATGGTGAGCTTCATGGTGTGCCTTACCATTTCTTATGATCAGGAAAACCTGCCAGTAGCTGTAAGAATCTAGCCCTTCCTAGACACATTAATCACCAACACACAACCTTGTCAGGACTTTTTCTTGGTTGGGATTGTTGTCTTCTATAGCTGCCCTGGCATGACAGCCAGTTCCAGGTGCTATGGTTCACACATAAATAAAGCACATTATTGTGACAAGCGTTATTAGTGATGCCACAGTAATGTGCTTGTCACAGCAATGATACAATTGCCCTAAACTGGCATATTCCAAATGCACATCCTGCTACAGCAGCGTGTAGATTAACGACATCCCATCTCTATCTGAAATAATGATGTAAAAAACATTTTAAAATCATCATCTAGATCTTCTGGATGAACAACTCATATTATTGTAAGGAACAAACATCCAGCTGGCATCACCAGCAGGTGTAAATCTTCAGACAGAGAATTAAATTACTCCCCAAAGATGTCCTTCTCCCTCACATTCTGTTTGCAGATAACCTGTCACCCAGACTGCTGACTCCGTTCCCATTCCCTCTTCCCTGCCTTTGTAAGCATCGTAAAGCACTTCGCAGCTGCCATGGCATAGCATCTTTTACAGCAGGATCTCAGCATATCTTACAGTTGTTAGGCAATTTAGCTTTGCAAAACTGTATTCTTGCAAAGTAGAGAATCCTTAATGGCCTTTGTTTTGCAAAGGTGGAAGCGGAGGTGCAAACAGGTTAACCGTAGCCTTTCTGTTGAAAAGCTGAGCGTCTGTGCCTTTGAAATCAGCGACAATCAAAGCTTAGCAAATTAGATTAATTTCTTATGGTCTCATACTACACTTGCAGAGGAACCAAGAAGAGAAACAGTCCTTCATCATAAGTCTCGCAGCACTGTTTATCCTTTTTTGGTACAGTATGAATTTCCAGTGTTACTCTAGAGTAACTTCATTTTAACAGTAATGAGTTACACAATCTGTAGTGAAGGATATTCCGGGTGAAACATGAAATACGTGACTAAGAATGCTTTGATATTGTGGAGTTAGGCTTGTTTAAAAACAAATGAAATACTACCCAGGTAGTCATTTATATTTGGCTATTTATGCTGCCAAGATGCTCATCACCAGGGTAACCAACTAGAGTGTCTACAGCCCCTGCCCTAAGGGCTATCCCCAAGGATTTCTTCCCTGCCCACTTCTGAAGCGGTAATCCACATAGAAGGCTTCAGAGAGAATCAAGAAGGCAAATGTCTGTTTCAGGGGATAGAATTGCTGTGATTACTTTCCACCTTTATCCAAGGAAACTGAATTTCTGTATGTTTTGTAAAACGAGAGTGACTCATAAGGTCGTTACCAGAGAGCCTACTGCACAAAGAGACATTTTTCATACCTGTAAAGAGAAAAGTAACTCTGTATCTAACTGGATCCAGCACAGCCTGAAGGAGGTCTGAGAGGTCAACTGAGGATTGTTTAATATTGTGACCAATACATTTTTCATGATAACACAAGCTAAAATAGCTCACAAGTCAGTTCCTCAAGAGGATTAGCATTTTCCTAGGTTTAATACTGCTGCCTTCCTAAGAGAAAATAAATAAACAAACGAATATAATAGCAGTCCTATTGCATTTACCAAAACTTTATCCAGGAATTTTAAATGATCTACTAATTCCAAAATTATAAACACAGAATCAGGACTTAAATGGTGCTGGAAGCACATACCTGCAGTGTGGCTTCTGGAAATGGAGTCCGTTTTGCACAACCAAACCTGACTAAATGCTTCTGCTTGAATTTCTGGGATCAAGGTAGAATTATTTAGCTCATGTAGTGTTTCCATTCTTGCGGTTTCTGAGACCTATCTCAGAACCGAGGGCATCCTACATGGCAGTAGGGAGCACAACTCACATTGCACCTGAGTTAGATGCCAACCAAGCTAGCTCCAGGAGAGGGGCAGGGTCACCACACCAACATAGCACAATCATCACGTATAACCCGGGTAAGTATTTTAGACACAGCGCCCCACTGGCATGGCCACATTTCCTTCAGACCCGAGCTGCCTGAACCATGCAGCTTGAGGCCTTCCAACAACATGCTGACATAGCACTTTGGGCACGCACACAGCTTCTTTCTCCTGAACAGATTCCAGTTGTACGAGTCCCCACCAGGGATTACCCTCCAGCCTTGAGTCCAGGTGGAATGTCACCTATTGTGTTCCCTCACACAGAACATCTCACACAGCAGCAGGAGGAGGCTGCACTTTAAGCTGCTTATGAAGAATGGTTCCTGGTCCAGGGTAACTTATGGGTCATGCAAGGGAATTGTCTGGGAGATTGCCAAGAGTCACAGGCCAAAACTGTACCTGGGAGCATGGTACTGGTCTTACAGCATGGCTGGTTACACATCAGCTCCTCTGCTCTGGGCTTGCGCTGGAAATGTAACAATCCTAGTAGAGATATAGGCATAGTTAACATGGTTTTGAAGGAGTTGAACCTGGGCTAAATCATTTTGACTGTGAGCAGGACTTATTATTCCAGTGTTGGAGCTGAATCACATGGCTTCTGTCAGTTCAGAACAAGCTCAACTGTGCTTGCAAAATAATGTGCAAATACATCATAACCCAGAGCATTATATAATAAGATCCTCATGCTATAGGAGACAACATGTTCCAGAAGTTCCTGAGAGTTTGTGGAGGAGTGGAACAAAAGTGCAATTCTTTGTAAAACACAGAATTTTACATCATGTACAGTTAGGCATCTGGACAAACCGAACCAAGAAACTGCTGCTCATCAAAATCTCTCTGATGTCCATAGGAGTGTTTCCATGGACTAAGTCTGCCTGTAAACAATATCCCAAATTATTAGGGATTCATGCCACTTTAGCATGGACATGTGTGTGCGATTGCAATCTTTGATTAGATGCTCTACTCAAATGGTTTTGTGTTAGAAGACCATGACAGTATCTTGCCTGTCTTCTCCTTTGCACTGTTGCACAAGTTTATCTGTACTCCCTGCAGTGGTCTCAAGTACTTTCTCCCTCTGTGATCAGTCAAATACCTCATTCCACTGCAGTCTTTAGCTGAAAATGCTCCCTCCTGCCTGGCACGTTGCATCCTGGAAGTCCACATCTTCCAAGACCATAGAACTGACAGAAAAGAACTACCATGATATCCAGGAATATGTCATCCTGTGATCATGATCAGCAGTAGACCAGTAGATACAGCAGCACTGAAGAACAGGCAAGAGAAAGCTGGGTCTCATGTGTAACTGTAAGGTTAAGTCATCTGTCTGAGCCCTTCTCTGAGAACTGTTCAGCTCAGTTGTCTTTCCATCCCCCCTCCTTTGTCTGACTGACATTTAATTGAAAATACTAAAAATATACACTGCTGTATTGGGTGTTAGTGCCAAGGTTTGGCAGTGGTGAGGTGCAGGGGTAGCCTTGGTGAGGAGAGGACAGGGCTGCTCAGTGCCAGAGACAGCAAGTTCCTGCCAGCTCCACAACAGACCCAGAGTATACCCAGCTAACAACAGTACACGGACCGTCCATCCACAGGTGTGGACTTAGGGTCAAGGAATGGAAAAAAGTAAAATGGTAAAGTCTGCAGTGAAACTGGGGATTTACCAGAGACAAGAGAGGCAACATGTTTCTGAATTGTCATTCTCAAAGACATTGGAGGTCTTCTCAGCCAAGCTGAACAGTCAAAAAGCCAAAGACTGCTCTGGCTTGGCATAGCAGCATTGGTGTGGCATCCAAGCTCTTTAGCCACATAAGCCACCCGTTCTTTCCCTTTCTGTCCCTACCTGCAGCAGGAGAGAAGGGCAGCAGAGGAGAGACTTGCAGAAATAAAACAGGTAGCACCCACTTCTTTCTCATGTTCTTTTCCTCTGGAAGGATCAGGCCCCAGAGCTTACTGTGTCTTTTTTCTTTGCTGAGCTCCTCAGGATGTGCCATAGACCCCACTGAAGGTGCTCTGCCTACACCACCAAGAAGCTGGTGCAGTCCTAGACTGAGTGCTGCATCAGTGTCATGGGAAACATGTTACATATAAAGCAGTTCATTAACTGTACCATAAAACCCACAAGATCACATTCCTACAACTTTCTGATCACTTGCAGAGACATCTTATGAGGCTGGGCAGATGTTGTTAGAACCTGAAAAGTACATTTTATGAAGATATGAAAAGAACTTTCCAGTGCCGCTAGTCAGGAAACACTCTAAGCACCAACACTGAGGATGAGCATTGTGAATTTTAGAAGACTGAATCCTTGCATTTCGAAGTGTAATAACCAAAGGCTAACTATTAAACCAAACACATCAATGTTTTAAAAACAAGTCTCTGCCACCCAGTGTACTAGTTTTGCAAGTATTTATTACAAAATTCTGAACATCTAACTAATATTTTTATCTCCAAAAAGTGATATAAATCAGGAACTCCATGTTCCTATTTAACATG
Source organism: Phaethon aethereus (assembly GCF_964289735.1). Lineage (NCBI taxonomy): Eukaryota > Metazoa > Chordata > Aves > Phaethontiformes > Phaethontidae > Phaethon > Phaethon aethereus. Next base: position 202,657,966 of record NC_138575.1, read on the forward strand.
TCTTAATGACTTGTCCTGGTTTCATATCTTCAGTTCACAAGCAAAATGACGACTTCTGTAACTAACATCTTTGCACATACTCAACCTAGGCTGTAGAAAGCTACCTCTGCAGAGTCCGTGCCACAATCTCCAACATAAAATTCAAGATCTAATTAGCATTTCTGAACAAACTAGATTGAAATCTTGCCCGCTCTGACTATTCGAAAGAAAAAACCCCTCATCTTTGTAATTGCAAAAATACCTCAGAGGTTGCCAAAAGACTGTGAAATGGCCCTAGATCAGCTAAGCATAGACTAAAATTAAGATGCTTTCTTCAGTATTGGTATTAAATGCTTTGCTGAATTGTGGCCTTAAAGATGACCAAGATCATAGCCAACATTTTCAGAAAGTCAGTTCACAGGCCCTAAGTAAGTTCTGGCTTTGGATGAGGGATATGGGACTTTCAACCTTATAACATTGTTTTGAGGTATTTCGCACTGAAAGGTGAAATTTTAGAGACTGCTGTGTTTGATACTATCATTGGATGTAGCTCTGAAAGCAAAAGCTTTACGGATTTGATATAGTTTGCAATAAGTTTGAATACCTGTGTAGTTTTTATGCTGAGTAAAATAACCTCAGCATTATTTTTTTAAATATTGATTATAAGACTCCGTAACTTCAAATCCACATTTTTAACGTAAGATACCATATATCCAAATGTGGTGGGTTGACCCTGGCTAGACTCCAGGTGCCCACCAAAGCTGCTCTATCACTCTCCTTCTCAAGTGGACAGGGGAGAGAAACTATAATGAGAAGCTTGGGGGTTGAGATAGGGTCAGGGAGAGATCATTCACCAATTAGCGTCATGGGCAAAACAGACTCGACTTGGGGAAAAATTAATTTAATTTTTTACTAATCAAATCAGAGTAGACATAATGATAACTAAACCCAAATCTTAAAACACCTTCACCCCACCTCTGCCTTCTTCACAGGCTCAACTTCACTCCTGATTTTTCTCTACCTCCAGCAGCACAGGATGACGGGGAACGGGGGTTGTGGTCAGTTAATCATATGTTGTTTCTGCTGCTCCTTCCTCCTCAGGGGGAGGACTCCTCACACTCTGCCCTTGCTCCAGCGTGGGGTCCCTCCCATGGGAGACAGTCCTCCATGGACTTCTCCAACTCGAGTCCTTCCAATGCGCTGCAGTTCTTCATGAACTGCTCCAGCCTGGGTCCCTTCCACAGGGTGCCATCCTTCAGGAACAGACTGCTCCAGCATGAGCCTCACACGGGGTCAACAGCCTCCTTCGGGCATCCCCCTGATCTGGCATGGGGCCCTCCCGGGGCTGCAGGTAGAGATCTGCTCCCCTGTGGAGCTCCATGGGCTGCAGGGGCACAGCTGGCCTCACCAGGGGCTTCCCCAGGGGCTGCCGGAGAACCTCCGCTCCGGCACCTGGAGCCCCTCCTGCCCTTCCTTCTGCACTGGCCTTGGTGTCTGCAGGGCTGTTTCTCTCTCACGTTCTCACTCCTCTCTCCGGCTGCAATTGCTGTTTTGTTTGTGTTGGGGTTTTTTTTGTGGGTTTTTTTTTTTTTCTTTTTTTCCTTATATGTGTTATCCCAGAGGCGCTGCCACCTCTGCTGATGGGCTTGGCCTTTACCAGTGGTGGGTCCATCTTGGAGCTGGCTGGCATTGCCTCTATTGGACATGAGGGAAGCTTCTAGCAACTTCTCACAGAAGCCACCCCCGTGACCCCCCCCACTACCAAAACCTTGTCATGCAAACCCAATACTCCAAAGTATTTCACAAGCATTTTATCAAAATCCACTACAAAATTCGTCATGGATAAATGTTTTTCTGCCAGAACTTTTAAAAGGAGAAAAAGTTACGAGTGGACCATATACTATTCTGGAAGCAAATCCTCTCCTAGTTCTTCATCAGCAAAGTCATCTTCCTCAGTTCTTTTTCTTGCTGCAGTTTTTGGTCTTTCTGCTTGTGGGCCAAGTGGATCTATGTAGGAGGCATCTAGGGTTTAAAGAAATAAATACATCTGAAACAGTTACCTGGAAGTAATTTTACCCTTGTTTCAAACATACACAATCAAACACAAGAGTGGATTTTATCGTTACACATCTGTAAGGTGTCTTTGAAATGCTGACCAGAAAAAGCATATGAACACTGAAGGAGATCAAAGATACCACATTTGGGAAGTGAGGCATGGCACAAGAGCAAAGTACCAGAGTGCTAGTGACAGATGCTCCCCCCCACCTTCTTTAAAATAAATTTCTCTTTATTTTATTACAGTTGTTAAGTGAGAAGACGACTTTGGAAAAGTGAATGAAACAGGAAGACTGTTGAGTTGGTTGAAGGGAGGGCATTTTATGAAGTACCACATTCCACATGGATTAGGGATTTTAAACTGCTTTGAAAATTCAATCTTAGTGAAGAACTTAAGACTGCGGAACCACAAGAACTGACTAAAGGATGCAGCAGACATATATCAAAAGTACTAAATATTTACATAGGACACATTTCTTAATATTTATGATTACATTATAGTGATCTCCAAACAATGAAGCTAAAGCCATTCTTCACATTTATTTCATGAGGAAAATGTTTTCCTAATTGTTTAATTATACATGCTCTTTCAAGAACTTCATTTTCCATCTTCCCTCTTTTGAGGGCCAGGAAAGTAGGAAGGTACTTGCCTATTTCTTTACTGCCGCTACTTTCGTAGGGTTCACTTGTTCCAGGCAAAGCTTTGAGTTTGGCACTCAGTCTCTCCCCTTTGGTACCACCACTATCTGGGGGGGGGGGGAGGGGGGGGGCAGGGGCAGAGGGAAGAAAAAAAAGAAAGTTGAAGACCAGTTACATGCTGCTATGTTCTGTGAAATCATGACAGAAGACTAACATAAATTCAGCTACTATCTGTCAAACAAGATTTGGATGAAACCATCTTTTCATGGTGGATACAGTACTCACTTGTAATAGTGGTCATTAGAACACAACGGACACTGTGTCCACACATGTGTGTTCTAATTTTTTTTTTTTAAATATATACAGCCTTATTTACTTTGGAGTAAACACATTAAAATATTTCTGCTTCAAATGCTGACATTTCAGTTGCTTATAAATTACAGTCACATTTTGGAGTTAAAATAAGCATGATAAAGTATATGGACATTTCATATGTCTGTGTGCTTACTAATATATTAGTATGATCCACCTGTTGAATGCTCTCAAGGTTAAATACAACATTAACTTTGCTTTTAATTAGAAGACTATATTTGGCACGTGCTGTCTGCATGGCAGGCAGGCTCAGCTCATGTATACGGACCATCTTGGCCCTGCATCTTGTTGTAAACACTGTGTTGGCAGCTCAGTTTGCAGCAGGGCCCCAAGGAATGTGTCAGCTCTGAGGGCTGCCTCGTGCCCAGACAACATCAGATTAACATTCTCTTGCCACAGCAGTATTCCAGACACTTTAAATATTTGGTTCACCTCTGAATCTCTTTTTCACGTTCATGGCAAGATTTCAATCTTGTCTGCTACAACAAATTTTTATGCATTTTTTTTTCTCCTAGGAGAAAATGTTTCATGTTTGGTTTGGTATATTTGCAAGGCAGGACATGCCATGCTGCCAAATACAAACATGCTCATTTACAAGACAAAACAATGCTGTTATTAAAAGTCCTCCATCTATAAGGAGGAAAAATGGGTTTCATTCAGCAAGCATTAATTACAAATTTGGACTTGGAGACACATTTCCATTGTCTTATTTACTACAAATGTTCTTTTTATAAATATTGTTACTATTTTAAAAAACCAACAATCTTCCACAAAGATGAAAAATCTTTACTTCTCTATAAATACTACTGCAGACTTCAGTTTACTCAGCCCTGAATTGGAAGACAATGTCTCTGTTCCAAGATCAATCCAATATATACAGTCACATGTCAAACAGTTAATATGTTTACAAGACACAGATTGCTGAAACTTCAAAACAAAGAATGTACATTGATCTCCCTTGGATCAATTCTCATTGACAAGTTCCATGGAAGAAGTGAATGCTTAACGAAGGATTTGAAGAAACGGAAAGAAATCAATGGGTTTGATTGTGGGGGGGTCAACCAAAGGGCTGTGAAATTACAAAAGGGTCACCTCTTCATTTCAGTGGGCTTTGGACAGGCCTGCGCCAACAAGGAGGTGAATGCTGAGCTTCAAAGATGGTGTGGATGAAAATATTTTGAGAACAGTTTAGAGGAGAATACAAAATGTTTAACAGGGAAAGAAAGAGCGGGATAGGAGTAGGCAGAGAGTCTTGTGCAATGGCAAACAAGTAATTCACAAAATAATGCATAAAGTTGGAAAAAGCTGTAAGGAGATGCAAAGACAGGAATGATACATCAGAAATTACACTAAGGGAAGACTGAAGTAGTCAAAGGAACTCCATAAGGTTTAACTGGTTGGTTCCAGAAAGGAAGAACTGAGTGTAATGAAAATAAAAGAGGAAGAAGGTAGCATATCAAAGGTTTTCAACTGTGAAGGAGGAAAACACATTAATGATACTACTGGAGGAAGGTAAAAGATTTTATATTAACTAAAAGAAGAAAAAAAAGAATGGTAGACAAACCAAAACAGCTGGGATAAACATAATACCCACAAGTTACCTGTACACCTTACTGCCCTAAAACAAACAATTGCAAACAGAAACATTCTTGGACATCCTAGGACCCTTAGGTCCTAGGATGGATGAATCCTAGGATGGATTAGGGCTACATCCAAGAAGAGAATGAAGCAGTAACTCCAAAATTTGAAGCCAAATTTTCTCTCATTTCTTTCCCCATCTAGTGGATGTCCAACCCTTGAAGTACCTAAATCTCACCAACTGCCCCCCCTGCAGCTTTGAAGTTCCTTAAGCACTTATTGCTGTGATTGAGTTTCCCAAAATGGCCATCCTGAGCAGCAAGATGCCTGCAGCATGTTCAGGATGTGACCATGGTGCCTAAGTTCCCCTTTCTGTTTATGAGCCAATACAGTAAATGGAATTGTGAGTGCTGTAACAGTGAGCAAATGTAGCTGTTCACACAAATGTGGCTTTTGAGGCTTCAGACTTGGTTCAGTTGCCCAAACACATTATTTACTGTGTTTAATGAACTGAACCAACTCACTAAAGGGTTAGATTAATGCTAAAGGTAGTACAAGGGTAGCAGCAAGAACACATGATCAGGAATGAGAAAGAAAAGAAGCGTTGAGGGGGGCTGGACAGTTCTTTCCAGAAGCAGCAAGTTATTTGATCAATACATGGAATCATAGAATCTTTGGGTTGAAAGGGACATTTAAAAGTCATCTAAGTCCAACCCCCCTGCAAGGAACAGGGACATCTTCAACTCATTCAGGCTGTGCAGAGCCCCGTCCAACCTGACCTTGAATGCTTACAGGGATGGGGCATCTACCACCTCTCTGGGCAGCCTGGGCCAGGGTTTCACCACCCTCATTGTCAAAAATTTCTTTCTTATGTCTAGTCTAAATCTGCCCTCTTTTAGTTTAAAACCATTACCCCTTTGTCTTATCACAACAGGCCCTTTTTGCCCTGCATTGCATTCCCATCCACATGCTGTCACCTGATAGCAGGCTGTGCTGGAGCACGTTACTGATACATTTAAAATGAGCCTAATGAAAACTTTTTCTCAAGTGGATCGGCAAGGTAATGCAGGTCCCCTTACCTATATACGACCATGTCTACAGCAAGAGTGAAGGGAAGGTTAACATCTCTTTTAGTAGCAGCCCACAATTAGTTTAAGCTAATATGCAAAACCACATCAAGTCTCCATGGACTGCATTGTGCTCTGAGCATACCTAAAAACGTGGAAGAGCAGCATCTTTCATTTTAAAGTTCATCTGGAAGAGACTAAGAGGTGATTGACACCATCTACCTTACACAGAGATGTCAGACAGCACCTCAGGAAGTGAGAGGTCTGGCTTCAGTGCCTGCCTTGACCCAAGGGAGTTCAAACCCACAGCTCCATCTTTCAGGAGGAATGTCCTAGTTGTTGACCCATTTGGGGTAAGGCTTTTCTTGACACCCTGCCATGGGACACAGGATTTGGCTGCCAATATGGCAGCTATTAAAAACTGCTGACCATATAACATGATCTGCCAGAAGTTTAAATCTTGCTTTTTGTATTTCTATTTGCAGATAAATCATCTATATGTGTATATTCAGTACACATACATAATTTGGCCAAAGATTTTATACACATTCCAGCTTTTGGATTATGGGAATGAAGCTAACTTTCTCTAAAGTAACACACAGAAAAAACCCAAATGTAACATTGGGACAAAGGATAATAATAAAAACGCTGGATGAAAGGCTTTTTTGTAGAGTTTTTCTCTACTAATAGTACAGCTTTGAGTATTAACATCTGTCTGATTGCACTTGCAATCAAAGGACTACACATAGACATTTCTCAAACTGTAAATGAATTCTATCTGCATTACTCTAGTAACTGTACAAACACATGCTCCTAATTAAAGTTTTTGAATAATGGAAGACCAATGCTGAACTAAATTGCTCTCTGTATCCAAGAAAACCTTCACTGCAATTAATACATTCTCATTATTTATTCACTCATTGCACTTTTAAATAAAAGGTAAGTTATTACTGTCGCTCACATGACAGCCAGTCCCAGTGTGCTCACTCTGGGTTGATAATGTGGACAGATACGCATAAACTGGCTGCAGGAACATGGCTCCAAATTTCAGTTGAAAAAGCAACAGGAACTGGCTGAGCACAGCTGGTCAATATATTTTCAAAATATATATATTTATATTTACTCTGTAAAATTATTATACTTGAGACTTGGATTATCATGCTGACATCTTCTCCTCAGTCTGTGTACAATAGCATTAACTGTAAGCTATGCATAAGCTATGCATATGAAGGCATAAATAATATAGTCTACATGCTGATACATGATTACAGTGCATTCTTTCCTCTGATCTGTTTAAAATTCATGCCCATAATGTTACATTTATGAAATTTAATTAAATTATTTTATTATATGTTCTGTTAATTCAGATTTCTTCAACTTCCATACAAAAACTAACTTGAACTCATTCACCCACATACGATTAAAAAAAACAACAATCAAAGTATAAAACTTATTTTTTAGAAAATGATTAATTTTATATGGCAGAATAATGAATAAAGCAACATTCTGCAAAATTAATCCTTATTCAGAATCATCCTATTTTAAGCAGTGATATCTGGCAAAAAAGATTCTAAGCCTTTGTAAATGTTTTTGTACTTCCTACTTGGCAAGTATATCACTTCAACCCATAAAACCTATGACTTTACATTAATTTTTTAAAGGACTCTCACTAGTTGCAGTTACGGTGATGAGACTACTGCATCACAAATTCCTCCAGTGTCATGAAGGACATAAAGCAGAATTTTTAGTACCATTTTACTCATCAGGAAAAAGACATCGAAGTGTAAGGTGGTTTGATAATCTACCTCCTCCGTAAAACATTTGTGTAATAGTGTACAGTGGACTAACACTTTTAAATACTGCAGATGCTTCAATAAATCCAGCATGTGTTTAAATGCAGCTCCATGCATCTTTCATATATGGGATGAAGACACCGTCTTTGGAGAAGAGAGCGCTTTGGTTTGACCAAAGAGAACAGTAAGTTCAGCATCGCAGGCAGAATATTACATTAAAACTGAGAAATGGCATGGGAATTTTTATGCAATTTTTAACTCCCCTGCAGTTCACTTTGATTTGAAATTCTGTTGAATGAAAATTGTTTCTGGTGTGTCAGTTAAGCTAACTCCTTAGGCAAATTCAGATGCAGAAAACAGATTAAGATGTTCTCTTCCCTCAAATATTTTCCCTGTGTGTTTATAAAAAGAAAGGGTTGGGGGTTTTTTGTACACACAACCAATGGAATCATCCTACAATGATTTGTAATTAATGAGGCATCAACAGGCACACAAAGTCTAGAAAATATACGTGATCATGAAGTCTTGACTGCAGCATAACAGGAAAATCTCTTGCCTCAATTACAGTGAAGATTATTTGGGATGCTTATTGTCCTAACATTTGTAATGTGGCTTGCACATTATATGAGGAGATCCCTATGTGCTGGTAAAGGGTGTTTGAATTTGGGATGTTTGTTTGGGTTGGACAAACCCATTTTGCCACTGACATCATCACAGGTGAAATGAAAAAGGGAAAAGATACCTAAAGTACTCTTGTGTGGTTTCCTTCCCAAATTCATCTGGACAGGCTCAAGTAACAAGGAGAATGCAATGGACTCAGCCTTTCATCCTCTGAATTCAACACTGCTTCTTTGGGCTCCTGTCCGAGACTGCATGGCTCCTCTCATCCAGTACACAACTCCCCTCTCATCCAGCACAAAACTCCTCATTCAGAGAGCAGAGCAAATGCAGAGACCAAGTAAACACTTCTATGGTAATGTATTCCTCAAGGTCACACTTCCTCTTATCTATGAAAGGCCTTATGCTATTGAAGAGTAAAAATCTCTTAAGGTAGTAAAAACCACCATGTCCTAACTTCCAAATTCTGGATGTTAGTACCACATCTCTGCAAAAAAAAAAAAAGTGAGTATGAAAATAAGAAAAGCTTATTGAAAAGGAAATGTTTGAGAACTCAGATGTACTGTTAGGTCCCTTCAGGTTTTTAGGAGGTTTTGGGTTTGTTTTTTTTTTTTTTTTAAATAAAAAAGAAGAATTTTAAGGGAGTATACTGATGTCACCTCCTTCCAACATGAACCAAACACATTGAAAAGCAAATCTGATATTCATGGGGAGAAGAAAATTTTCACTTTTTATAACAAGAGTGAACAAACATGTTCAATTTTGGGTAGGCATTTTAGATTTAATTCTTATCTTTCTCACAAGGCAAGAACAGACTTTAACTGACACTGATACAGATGTCAGGTTTCTTGGTCTCCATTTTTCCCTTCTGCCTACTATCCATGCACACGTTAATCATATTCAAATTATGCTTCGGTGCATAATTATGTTTTCGTGCACCTTCTGTTTTAATTTATATTGGCAAAGTAGTAGGTGTCCTGTTAAATACAAACCCTGCTGACTTAATTCTCTTTCCTCTTAGCTTCCTCTTTAAAGGCAATTTTAGATAATATTTGCTAAAACAAGGAAGCCTGAATTATTAATACTCCTTATACAAATAACTATATAGCGACAAAATACTTGGCGGGGGGGAGTGGGGGGGGTGTGTGCGGAAATCTGTTAGGAATACCAGCAAGTATGGGGATGGTGAGCCGGTAAGAGGAAGGAAATAAAACATGCATCATACCTAAAATATTTGGAATGCATACATACTTCATTTAGCTAGTAAGTACTTTAATTTAGCTAGTAAGTGCTAAACTAAGGAGGATTTCATGCTTCACTGGGTTCAGTAATGATGGCAAATCCCTCATACAGTATAGGAAAATGATCCCTTTTGGTCCTGGCAGCACCACTGGAAAAGATTAATCTTAAAATGTATACAAATGCTTCTTTTTTTAATTTTGAAGCCATTAATTCATCAAAAGTGTACTAAGATTCTGAAATAAAATAACCCATGTTTACATTTCATATGTGTCTTCACACAGGCCCTATATGGAAATTTCCTACACTGCAAAATACAGACTCATAACCCAAGAGAATAATGCCAAACATTATTCTTTCAGTGGACAAAGTAATGTTTCGGTCTTTGGGTTTCTCTCAGTCATCTTCAGCAAAAGGCAGGCAAACTACAACATAGTCCTTACTATCTGTTGCTGTGAGTGTGCAGCTTCCTCACTGATAAGGTTCCCCAGAGTCAACATTACTAGTTAAAAAATGTATAATGCCTTTGACTCCTTCTAAAAATATATATAAGTAGTACATCTCACCTCAACTTTTAATTAGGAATCCCAGCAGAAAGTTAACTCCAGGCTCAATACAGGACCTTCTTTGTACCTCTGCTTGTTTGCCGAGTCATTTCCAGAAAGGTTGGATCTTTGGCACTGAATTTGTATAATGGAGACTTCTCAAACATGCTGTTATGCAGACTTGTTCCCAAACTCTGTTTTTTCCCCACTCTTTCATGAATTTGAGATAACATCTTGAGTACTAATCTAAGAATTAATGACTGGACAAATTCTAGGTCAGTTCTGATCCTGCTTACCCTTTCATCCTTTTCATGCTAGCATCCTAAATGTCTGCATTTGCTTTTTTCCCATTACTCTGGGAATGGGGGGAAAGAGTAATGCCTTGGAATTACTAGAACTTGCAGTCAAAAGTTTCTCATACGTTCAACTCTGAAGGCAAAGGGATTTTATTTTATTTTTTAATTAAAAAAAAAAAAGGCAACTTTCCACAAATATCTTTCTTTGAAAGAAGTATTGACAAACTGGTAGTTTGGGGGATTAATGTTGCCTTTGCATCTTTCCAGCTTGGTTGTTATTTATATCCTCTTTCGGTAAATTACTGACTCACTCTCTCCCGATAGCATGCCCCTTTTTCACTAATGAGGGTAGGGATAATTGCGAAATATAGCTGTAAGAAAAGAGACCCTTTGTGCCATTTGCCTGTACGTCTGATGCAATGTTTCGCACAGCTGTAAATACCCTTGCCTGCTACCAATGCTGATCTTCATTTCTATTTATTGTAAGCCAAAGGGGATCTCCACTTTATGACAGAAAACAGGGACTGATGCCATCTCACACTGCTGTTTTGCTGGCACCTCTAGCAGAGTGCCTCATCTTAAGGCTTATGTAGCAAAACATAAGCCCAGAAATGTTTCCATTCCTCTCTGTTACTAAAATAAGGAATTTCACCCCCAAAATTACTTTATCCCAAGGCTCAGAAGAGGTAAAATTCAATCCTAGGTGAATGGTGTTTTTTCTACATATCAAGAAATGATTTAAAGGCTTTTCTAGTGAAACTACTGAGTTGGAAAAGGAATGAGATTTCTCTCTCAAGCATCCAACACTCATTCTTAACCCCCAGAGAACCCAGGAGAGCTCTTCATAAATGTAACAGCATTCTAAGGTCATCTTAAGATTACACTAGTAAGTTCCATGACTTTTCATGACCCTACAGAATTGGAGAAATGTAGTAAAGCATCTGCTATGTAGGTGGAGAAATAAAATTACCAAATAAGAACAAAAAAAAAAGCGTAAATTATTTCTTTGTAAAAAGAAGGGAAGAGAGGCAAGAATTTATAGGTGGTATCTTTTGCCGAGACCCACCACTATTAATATAAACCAAACGCAGAATACAAAGAAACTGTTTCCTGTTTGGGTCAAAATGGATTTTTTTCCAGGTGGCTGAAGTAGTCTGAAGTCTGCTAGTTTCCCAAGAGCAGCAGCAGGGAACAGTAAGGTTTAATGTTACTAACATCTCATGGACTTAATAATGGGAGGGAAAAATCTTTAGCTCTGCAATATGCAGACAACCTAGTGCAGAAAACACAAAGCAGGCTAGTTTCCAGACTTACATTGCTAGAGTTTTACATTTATGAAAGTCAGCATTGTAAATCTATAGGAGCAGAAAGACTTAGCAGTCAGAAAGCAAGCTTTCCTCTGTGGAAGACTCTAATACTTCAACTCTGCCGTACTGCAAAAAGGGGAAGGAGGAGCTCAAAGATACTACAGGTGTCTTCTCCTCACTACGGAGTTGGCTGCACAAAATAGCCTCTTGAACTTGTAACAAACCCCTAATGTAATAGACTAGATGGTGGGCACAAAATTCCCTTTCTTCCATTTTAAATAAAGACACAATGAACTCCTGTTTTTCATGGCTTACGTGTTCTGTTTTGTTATAATAAATGATTCCTCATAGTAAATATTCCAAAGTTAATGGGGTAGAAATGCTCAAGTTCCAAGTTAATTGGATAAAAATGTTCAAGTCCACAGTATTGAAAACAAGTAGAAATTTAGCTTTAGGAATACTCTGAGATCTGTATATAAACCACAAATCGATGCCACTATTCCAGTTGAGGTTTCATACAGCAATAAGATAATCAGAAAATATGAAACAAAACTTGTGAAGTGCTTGCATATTACTCAATGCATATTTGTGCGCATCTCAGAATGTAAGGAGGTATTACAAACACTTTAGGAACAACGATTTTCTTTAGGATCCTGACAAATCTGATACTTAAGCAGAGGCATTAAGTACTTACCACCACCAGCATTTCCTTCTCTGCGGCTACGTGCACTGCCATCTCTGCCAGATTTAATGCGCTGGAGAACAGTGAAAAACGTTAGAAAAGAACAGAACAAAAACCCCATTTAGTAATATACATTAGAGATAATTATTGAAAACTCAGCTTATTAATAAAACAGTAGAGGAACAGTAAACTAGGCTTACTCTACTGTAACTGATAAACCTTGTTTTTTTCAATGCCCAAAATTGTCCTTAAAATCAGTGTTAAATACAATGTTTACATAAAACAAGAGTTCTATGAAATGAAAACAGAATATCTCAATAAATTATTTTTCTTCAGAAAAAATTTATACAATGAAGGTGCACAAAAGTGGTTCAGATGTACCTTTGCAAAGTACAGCTGAAAAAACAGGCAACATAGCCCTTCTTACACGAGTTCAAAGTAGCCTCTGCCTATTAACGTCTTGTAAATCCCAAGGGGGCAAAGTAGGGAAAAATCTATAAAAAGAACTATTCACCCCATAGATCTTAAATTTTGAATACTTGGCACAGCACTGTACTTTACAGCAAAATTTAATTTGCTGTTGAGTGTTAAACGCGAGATAAAGGTGAATGTAAATACTTTAAAAGCTGTGTTTAAAAAGTCAGCTCTCTTGCACTGAGAAAGGTACTGTAAACATCTTCCAGCTGTGTTTTTTTTAGTGTTACTTGAAAACTTGAACAGTTTATCAAAGCAGTACCTCTGTATCACACTGCAGACTTGGCTTCTCCTGGCAAAACACCAAATTTCTCATGCATACATCTTGTCAATTACAAGAAGGTGCATCTCGGTGAGGGACGTTTTGATGGGAAGGTACAAATATTTGGTGTTTAAAGCACTCAGCTGTTTATCTAAAGTTATCTCTGCACCTTATTTCAAAACATGAATTCAGGATCTGATTAAAACACATGTGGCACACTACCTAACCATGTATTCAGGTCAATTACTGTAGCTTCTTCACTCATTTTTCACCAGAAGAATATCATGAAGTCTGGAAAAGTTGGAATGACATAGAAGAAGTGAAAGAACTTTCAAGACTCATGCCAACAGAAAAAGGAAGAACCCTTAAATCAAAACTCACGGGAGTGAGACAGAAAAGCAGCTGGCCTAGCATGAAATCAGGAATGGTCTTGGAATAATCCAGTCTGGGACCAGAATTTCTCATACTTTTTATTTATTTTGGGAAATCCTCAACCCTAAAATATGTTCTCTGAATTCTGGATTAAATATCCTCTTCACAGTCCAGTGAAGTAGCATATATCGGTCCTTCAGGAAGCATGTTCAGACTCTCCCAATGTTGAATGACTGACAACAAGTCTGCCAGTGGAAGCTCAGCTTCTGTCTGCCAGAGAGTCCTAATATGATAGCACCCTCACAGCATTCACATCCTAGGACTTTACTCCCAAAATATAATAAAAGTACTACAGCTTAAGCATATGACCAATTCCTGTAAAGTTCCAAGTGAGTGGTTTATAAGTCATCCCATACTAAAAGCAGACATTTAAAATAGGTCCAGTGATTTCCACCCTAAAAATGCCTATTTCTCTCTCATGACTGCAAAAGAAATTTAGGATGATTAGTCCAGATGTAGATGCCTGAAGGTAAAGGCAATAAGTCCCCCCCCAGTGTTTGCACCTATCATCACTGCTTCACACCACACCCAATCAGTCCCTCATTTTCAGTCATTAAGCTCACTTAACAGAAATAGGAATGTGTGTATACATCAGTGCCAAGAAGGTTGTGTGAACTTTTACACTATTACCTGTCTTTTTTAAACTGAAACATGAAAAAGGAAGATAAATGCAGTTTAAAAAAAAAAAAAAAAACAAAAAAAAACCAACATATGAAGGCTACAGTAAAAATCCAATGCTGTGAGAGGCAGGGAGAAAAATGTCTACAGGGAATGAACCCCACAGATGTTCCCAGATTCTTGGCTGGAATTATTTAACAACTTGTCCATATTTGAGAACCAAGTGAAATAAGTACTCCAGAATATTTATTTTGGTATAAACTCCATGTGGATATACTTATTCCGGAAAAACAATGCCAGAATAGCAAATTTTGATCAATTTCTACAGGAAGACAAAGTCTGTGTGCAGACTTTGAAATGTAGGTATTTTACACTAGCATTTATCTTTTCTTTGCTGGGTGCAACTGAGAAATCACAGGTTAGTCTGAAATTGGGAGCAGGAATTGAACTGTATCTGGTATTGCTAACTGAAACCAGTGTTCCTGTTGGAAACTTAGGTGGTGAAATATTAAAATTTGATTATTTTAGAACTTGAAAGTATAGTTTATGACTACACGCTCATGGATGACAGAAGGAATTTCTTAGGACAAAAATACCTAGTAATTTCCAAAGCCAGATGGTAGACATAAGACTAAAAAACATCACACACACACACACACACACAAACCAACCAACCAAGCAAACAAACAAAAAAAATCCCCAAACCCAAAACCAGGGGATGGGATAATACCGACAGCAAAAATGAACTGCAAGGCTATTGTTTGCAAGACAGCACTGATGTTGAGATTCTGTCACGGAAAGATACTCAACTCCTAATATAGGACGGTAGTAAACTAAATCACAGCGCGTTCTATAACATCTTTTTTTTTTTTTCCACTCCTAATATAGGACGGTAGTATACTAAATCACAGCGCGTTCTATAACATCTTTTTTTTTTTTTCCTTAGTGTCTTGACTCATTTACATCTACAATGGTGTTGAGTTTTAAGAAAACTGGGTCAGTGGGTTCCTTGAGGGGCAGAAGAAGTTGTTCCCTTCCTTGAGGAGACACTGAATTTGGGAAATTTCAGAGTGTGGCAGATGAGAGCATGTCCCCCATGCAAGGAGCTGCAGCCTGTCAATACTTCAAACAGGACTTATAAGAAAGATGGGGACAGACTTTCTACCAAAGCCTGCAGTGATGGGAGAAGCGGTAAGTTCTGTAACTTTTTTGTAATTGCTTGGAGGTTTGAAACATTTTTTGTAATGAGTTGGGGTTTTTCAGCCTGGAGGAGAGAAGCTTGGAGAATATATGAAGGGGGCTTATAAGAAAGATGGGGACAGACTTTCTACCAAGGCCTGTAGTGACAGGACAAAGGGCAATGGTTTTAAACTAAAAGAGGGTAGATTCAGGTTGGACATAAGAAGAAAAAATTTGTGATGAGGCTGGTGAGACACTGGAACAGGTTGCCCAGGGAAGCTGTGGATGCCGCATGGTTAGAAATGTTCAAGGTCAGGTTGAATGGGACTTTGAGCGACCTCATCCAGTGGAAGATGTCCCTGCCCATGGCAGGGAGTTAGACTAGATGATCTTTAAGAGTCCCTTCCAACCCAAACCATTCTACAATTCTGCTTTCCAAGGTTAGTTTTGTGACAGGACAGTCACCAGACTCTTAAACAGGAATACTTAAATGTGATACAGAAAGTGAGCTTTCCATGTCATGGCTGAATCATGACCACTATTAAAGTCTGAACAGTCCAAAACAACTATGCAATAACTTGTGCTACCATGCATCCATACTGGCTTCCATTGACATCTCTGTCATTCAGGTTCTACTCAATGAAGTCCCTTAACACAACGTAGTCAGAATGAAAAAACAAACATAATTTAAACACAAATTCTGTGTTACTAAAAATCTTAAATAACTTAGATTATTTAATCTTTTAAATATTTTAGCAGTAGCTTTTTCCCCACAAGAAAGTACAGAAATGTGTTCTGGAAAGTGCAAGCTTCCAACATGAAATAAACAGGAAGAAATGTGACAACTTTAACATATTCAAACATTAATTTTCTTAAATGAAAAAAGTGTTTTCTTTAGAATCCTCAACGTTTGTAGATCTATGGTACAAAACTAACATCTTCAGTGTAAAAAATGCTGGAATTATATGCAAGGAAATAGATAACCTCTCCATCTCCAGGGACTTCTCTCTTACCAGCTATAAAATAATCCAGTTTTAACTGGTTTAATCTCTGAGCTTTCCTGAGTAAAGCACTGAGATATTGGTAGCTATTGTAAAGAAATATGTATTTCACTGACATTGAACTGATACCCCCTAGAAACTAAGCAAAGCCTGTTTAACACACTTCAGAGAGATCTCTTGAGTTTTGCAGAATAGGAACATTATATTTGGTCATCTGTTTTGCTTACTGATACCATTATGGGTGAGGCATGGAGGAATATTAGCCCCACTATATTTGTCGTCTTTCTTTTGTCCGTTTTCCCAAGTGCTTTAAACTTTACATTTACTGAAAATACACACCAATATACTTCAACTAGCCCCCCAAAGTGAGCTTGTAGCCTAAGTTTGGAATCCTTTGATTGGTGTTTCCCTTTATGAGTTTCATTTTTAAAATGTCCTAGTGTACATGTGCATACTCAGACTCTCTGAAATGGAAGTAAAAGTGAAGTAACTCAGGATGCATTTATGCATTATCCGACATGAAAAGGGAGCCAGTAAGTGTTACTAGGAGCAGAGTAAATTAGGTAAGACTTAACATGTCCTAAAGTGACTAAGTAGCTTTGAGGCAATTCACTGGATAGGAAGAGCAAGCTCAAATACCTTGCAGCTCAACAGCAGAGATAATACTTTCCAAACAGTAAGCTGATTTTAATTTTAAAGTCTTACTTCATCACAGGAATAGCAAGAAAATGATGCAAGCATATGCACACACACACTCTCACTCTGAATAGAAGACAAGTTGTGATCTCATACCTTTCATAGCCTGTAGCTTTTCTACGGAAATGTTTTTTTCAGTTTAAAAATTGGCACCAACATGAATGATTTACATCTACCTATGTAAACTGTCAATGTTGCAGCTTTGTATGCAGCAAAAAGAAGTTCTACTACATGGATATATTCTTAGGCTCCCCTTCTCTTCCCTGTAGTTGCATTATTACTTGGCTCATAAATACACTTTACACAGTCTGGCAACTAAGTAGGAAAGACAACATTCCAGAGACATTGAATTATGTGGGTGGCTCCAGCATTCCCATTGCATCCACATAACCCATCCTTCACTAATATTTAAAAATCACAGAAAATCCAGTGCTCAAAACCATTCAGGCAGATATAAGGTTGACCAGTAATTTAAAATTAAAAACCTGAAACTGCAAAACACAAGCCTCTCTAAACCAGGAATTTAATACACATTTTATCTTGAAGTATCATAAACACTATTTTAGCTTCATCTACGTATGTGTAATCACAGAAAGAAACAAGCTTACCTGCTCTCTCATTTCTTTTAATTTTTCCACTTTCTTGAGCTTTGTCATATATTCCTGGACTTCTTTCAGCCCCATATCTGTGCAGAGACGAACTAAAAATCGGAGGCCTAATTGAAAGCAAAACATTGTTACAAAAAGGCTTAGAAGCAGGTCAAACTACAAGTGCATCCTAGAACAACTGGACATACAGAATGGCAAACAATGCAAATAACTGGGAATACAAGGTGACTCTAGTCCAGTATCACTACGCAAGTTGTGATATTTTGCAAATAATTCAAAATTTTCTGTGATGCAGTGTCTATATCCACAAACAGTACAAACACTATTTATATACGTGGAAAGCACCTGACACACTAACTCATCTGGCTCAGAACTCTTGACACTTGCAAAATATTTTGAACACTGGAAAGCATAATAATGATATTAAGTTATTACTGAGAAGCCATTAACTCCTGCCTCTGTTTTATAATTTATAGAAACCATACAAGTTCAGAAAAGTACTAGCACTCTAAATACTCTACCCCTCTGAAATATGTGTGACCAATATGAACATGACATTTTGCTTATAACTTTGAGGAGTCACAGTATTGAATTTCTCTTGCACAACAGAGCTGTATGATTCCTCTTTGAAAAAGCAGTACGCTTGTTAAAGTGGAACGATACAATTTTGTTTTAAAATACAGTGAATGTTCTTCCCACACAGCAGTTAGAAGCGTAGGATTGTTGGCGACAACCTCGTATTTTGGAATTAGTGAGGCATAGTGCGGGATTTAAGACGATGTTTTCACAACCAGTGTCAACCCGTTTTCTACAGGGTTTTTTCATTTAGAGTACAGGTGTGACTGATTCTGCAAAAAGTCGTACTCTTCAAAGTTATGTTTCCTGAAGTTTAGTTTGAAATTCTCCACAGATTTTCCAGAGACTGGTTAACCAACTATATTGAAGAAGCCAACAACAAAATCTCACCCTCTACATCTTTTGGAAGGCCTGGCTTTAGTAAGACTTAACAATAAGATCTTCTCATATCTAGAAACTTAAAGCAGGAATTTCAACTAGCAGAGACTAGAAGTAAAAATACATATATTTTATCATAAGAAATATTAAATAAGTATCATACTTATAAAATTTAGGAAGTATGTATGAGAAAGAACTCAACCAATCCGCTACAGTTAAAACTCTATTTTCATGTCTCTTCAGTGTTACCCTAATATTTAAGTCACGCTTTAGTGTTGTCACAGAAAACATGCAGTATTAGCATGCATAAAATTGTTAGTTAATGAAAATATTTTCATAGAAAAATACTTACATCATGTGATTACTAACACATATATTCAATGCAACAGTTTCCTTTGATAGCTGTACTACTCAATGAAGCAACTTACATTCAACATTCTCTGGGAACTTTCTGTGAATGACTTTGTATTTCTCTAGAGCTTTCTGGTAGTTACCTGCAAATAAGACAAACATCTCCCATCCACATACCCAAACGTAAAAAAGAACACCTGATGAGAAACTGATACAGTTGAACATCACTTAACCGTTTTAGTTTGAGTACGTGATTTAATATTATGAGACCAAATTTCATAAAACCGAACTTAACGTTCTTTAATTACTGATAGTAAAAATTAAAAGCATCTGAAAACTGTCCAAATTACTCTGGAAATAACAGAATTGATGAAGAGGAGTTTCCTGATTTTTGCCCTTTTTTTGACCTACCTCTAGAATCCCATTGTTCTATGACACATCGACTAGACAAGCTGTATCAAGCACACTGGGGCTTACCTGAGGCTGCAAATGCATGGACTGGTCAAATAGAAATGTGTAACAGCTGATCTTTGCCTACCCTCCCTTCCATCACAATACTAATTTGCACAGATCTAGTGGTGAAGTAATTATTCTTTAAGACTTCTGCCTTCCATTTTGGCTCAGCTTGATTATTATGGAAAGGACTGTGTGAATCTAAAACCTCATATCCATAAAATATCTGACAAAAAAGTTTGTTGAGCTGTCACTATTTTTATTTTCCTAGTGCAAGGTAGAGATCAAACTATCCTGCTACATGTTAACACGATAAGCTGGGAATTTTGCCAATGAATCATAAATGATCTAAAAAGCAGCCAACACCATTGTGTTTCTTTGCTGAGAAAACAGTTAATCTGTTTAGTTTTGGGTGGTGCTGACTGTTCTTAATTCACCGACTTCCCCAGGTCCTGTTCCTTTTCTCACTGCTGTATTAAGCAACTGAGCAGAGTGAGAAAATGCACTTACTTATTATGGAAATCTGTTCTGTAAAGTTCTAAAGAAGCATAAAGGAGAGCACTAACATGGAACAGCAAGAAAAAAAGAGTATCATTTACATCAAATGTCTTGAATGCATTTTATGTAATGAAAACACCCAGAAAGAACGGTCTCTTTCCACTTTGCTTATTGGCGTGTTATATTCCCAGTAAGAAAATACAGCACAGTAAGACTGTCTTTTGTTTGTGTAAGGCAGATACTATTTTAATATAGAAAAATAATTCCCATTTCGTTTCAACAGCAGGTATAAAGCAACTTCAAAATCTATTTACTTATGTTAGATCAGATTGTAGTATAATTACATTAAAAAAACCTTCCTATCAGAAAATTTATACTGTATTATCTTCTTTTTTTACTTATTTAACAGCACAAGGAAGGTTTCATGCATAAGACAGTGCAGGCACACTTCCTGGACTTAAAAGAAAAGTCATGTTTTACTACATACACACAGAAAATTCATAACAAAATAATATGTAACTGAATTTTCAAACAAACTTTAGCACCAGTGTTCTCATCAGGCAGAAAAGATCAAAAGAAAAAAAAAAATCTAAAGATCAAAACAAATCATAGAATGGTTTGAATTGGTAGGGACTTCTAAAGATCACCCCCTGCCATGCACAGGGACATCTTCCACTGGATCAGGCTGCTCAAGCCCCATCCAACCTGATCTTGAACATTTCTAACCATGTGGCATCCACAGCTTCCCTGGGCAACCTGTTCCAGTGTCTCACCAGCCTCATTACAAATTTTCCTTCTTATGTCCAACCTGAATCTACCCTCTTTTAGTTTAAAACCATTGCCCTTTGTCCTGTCACTACAGGCCTTGGTAGAAAGTCTGTCCCCATCTTTCTTATAAGCCCCCTTCATATATTCTCCAAGCTTCTCTCCTCCAGGCTGAAAAACCCCAACTCATTACAAAAAATGTTTCAAACCTCCAAGCAATTACAAAAAAGTTACAGAACTTACCGCTTCTCCTGTAGCAACTGGCAACCATCAGCTGCCACTTCACTTGTGTTGGACTGCATGTAAATAAAATAAAATTATGTATACTGCCAAACAATGAATAAGCAAAATAATCTGGTAAAGCATTGGTAAAGACCTACTATTTAACTACTCTTAAAATTTTTCACCTAGCATATTGCCTTCCTAGGAAGAATTCAGTTTGCTCAGTTCACACACAGTGCATCATGCTCCTGTGTTCAGGCCTTGATGTCACTCATTTGTAGTCCTATGTTACAGTCTTTCTCCTGGTCATGATTCTGTGCACCAGACACAATTAGTACACCCCACACGTGAACCACTAATCTTTGTCTGAGGTACAGAACCATGCAACGGGGGAGAACAAAATGCTACACTGTATTCTGAGGGAGTCTCACCACTAGGGTCCCAAGCACACCCACGGGATCCCTGCCAGGAAACAGACTCCCCACCTACCACTTTGAACTCTGGCTTCTCCTCTGTGTCATCACCTCGATGCCCTAGCTGCCACCTTTCCTTCTCTTTGTAGCACACAATGGTGATAGATGTAGTCAAAGAAAATATTTGAGATGTTTGAGCATGTACAACAAAACTGTTGGACTCTTCTCTCATTCTTATCAAGATAATGTGAAAATTAGGAAGTTTTCATGTCAACAAAAAAAGCACTTTTCACATGTGGCTTGCAATTCAACAGTAACATATCCCAAAGGCACTGTATGCTAATATTTTCGGAATAGCTTTGTAGTTATTCTCTTCAATTTTTCTCTCCAGTCACAGTACAGGCCATTTTTAACTCTAAATAATCAGTTTGCCTGGTAGTTACTAAACAAGCTTATGAAGGGCAGCTGCTTCACCTTTTTTAGCTTCAGCTGAATATATCTCCTGTAAACAATAAAGGCAGCCAAACAGACACCATAATAAAGTTTATTATGTGGTTCAATATGAAAATTCTAGAGAGAATAAATTGTCAGCAGTCAGAATTAGCTGCATAACTTTTAAACGATAGATTTGTGCATGCTGTTTCTCAATTCATTGTCTAACATGTTATCTCAGAACACAATTTAAAATGCAATTATTGTCATTAAAACACTGAATACACTGAACAATGTTAAACTAAGAAGTGCTGGTCACAGTTCAAATAAAGTTATAATTTTAAAATGTAAATTTATTTACAATTAGTAGAAATTTATAACCCAACATTAATAATCACCAATTAGCATATCGAGACTCTATTTTCAATATCAAATAAATAAACACTGAAAGATGTATGTCCTATTATCTAATATTAACAATCTCATCCCACAGAGAAATAATTTCTCTGTGTTAGAGAGATTACAAACACAAATAATAACAAAGAATTTTGTATGCTGATTATTCATAAGTACTTTAAAATCCACATACTTCACGTTTCATTCACAGACTGAGTGCAACATGAAGCATAAAATATTTAGATCTTTGCCAAAACAAGATTATGAAATAATTCCTTTTAGTTTCAGCTGTTTCTTTCCAAAGTTTCTAAGAAGGCCGTGAATGCCAGCATATGCAATCTCATAGCTTGACTAAAATACAATTTTTTTTAAGGTGGCTAGTATTTATACTGAAAAGAATACTGGAAAACCTGTGAACTGGGATTTCTGTGAGCTGTCTTCTGTGTATTTTCATCTAATCTACATCTCTATTTCTTTAGAATTATACTACAATTTGGGTGAAGTCTATGTTTTTCTATTTATTTTTGTTCCAATTTTTAATCCTTATTTAAACCTTGGATTTTCTCTTCTATAATTAATGTCTACTCTAACTCAAGCCCTTTCAAGAGCAGAATTAGTATTTTTTTTACTGAACTTCTAAAAACCTATTCGCAGTATAATCTTTCCTTGAATAATACCATACAAATTTTTGTTCATATGCTGTCTTGTTCATGCATATCATTCAGATTCACAGAACAAAAAGAATGTCAAATTTTAGATCATCACAAGACAAGCAATAACTGAGCTTTGCTTAGCCTGATTTTTGATAGGTTTCCCCAAAAAGAGACCATATGCACATCTTTTCAGAATTCTGTTTGAACTTTGGACTACAGATTTAAATTTGACCAAACTTTTGTTTATTAACCATTTGTCTGGTAAACTCCCTTTCGGATCTAAAATAAAATGTATGGCCTATATACTTTCTTTAGT
The DNA here is from genome assembly GCF_964289735.1 of Phaethon aethereus. Taxonomy (NCBI): domain Eukaryota; kingdom Metazoa; phylum Chordata; class Aves; order Phaethontiformes; family Phaethontidae; genus Phaethon; species Phaethon aethereus. Next base: position 202,680,859 of record NC_138575.1, read on the forward strand.
GCATCACATTCTGCTAACAGACAATTTCAGCAAATAAGTGGCTGAACTAAACTCAATATGTTTCAAATATCTCTTTCAGGATCTATCTGATTTGTCAACTTACTTGCACTAACCATTGGTAATTCTGCACTGCACATTTTTGCTTACTTCTATGCCTTATTTGTAAGGGCCTTTTTATGGGACTAGAAGTTATGTGAAAAATGGAAATGCAGCAAAAAGTGCTAAAAGATGCATTTAGCTAAACCATCAAGTCCTCACCACATGATAAAATAATAGAATGGAAGTATTTCACATAAAGTCATACAGAAAGAGGTCTTGGTGGCTTAGGAGGGCTGATTCCCACTTCATAGCTATGTATAATGGCAGAGGATAGAGAGAAGAGTTCCTAATACTATCTTGGGCCCAATGGAGGATCTTTCTTAACACTGAAATTGCACAGTAAGAGCAAAAATGCACTGTAAATGAACAGACAGTTGAGACAATTAAATAATATCCCAAATATTCTTAACTGCGATATTTGCTTAAAGTATTAAAGTTAGCCAGCTAATTTATCTCTAGCTGTACTTACGGATATCTAATCGTAAAATATTTGAGTAGGCATAAAATAATAATTACTTACAGGATAAGTGCTGCTCTTTCAAAATACTCAATGGCTTTTTCACAAAACTGGGTATCAATGTAATAGGCTCCAAGCCATTCAATGACCTCAATGTTTGAAGGGAAATAGCGGTATGACTGACAAAATAGCAAAGGTGAAAGAAACACAATTTTAGTGATAAACAACATCTTTATGTTACTTCTGGAATATCTTACTCAAATGTTTTATTCTCCAGATGCCAAAACCATGCAATATATGAATGGAAGTAGTGTGCTATAATAAGGGGAGGCGGGGGGGCAAAAAAAGGCATGCCAAGTTTTCTAATTACAGAATACTTTTTAGAAGTTACCTGAGATGAGCCTGTCACATTTTCCAGCTAGCTGTATTTCAAATATTATTTTAAATAGTTTGCAACAGAAAAAATGTTTACTTAGATCACAGCTACTTGTAAGTTATCTTAAATGTTAAACAATGCTAACTAATAGGTGTACAATTCCACGCTCAAATCTGCTGGAAAACTCACTTAAAAGCATTCTTTTCTATGAAATACATATGTACGTAAAAAACATCTTCTGCTTTTTAGAAATTCCCACTGAAATAGGCAGCAAAATTATCATCAAGCATAACTCCACTTGTATAGAGATCACGACACAGACTTTGGTCATCCTCGCTTTACACAGATAAAAAAACCTCTCAGATTGCAGCAAAGCAACTTCCTGTCTTCTTCTGGTTTAGAAATGGGAATAATCTCTACAAACTACAGACTATAGCTGGTTTGAAATGAGAGAGGATGCCAATCTTTAGGCAACCGTGTATACATAATGTGTAGCTGTACTATTAAAAAAATATATAAACCTACATACATAAACACACATATATCTCCATATCCATTATACAGATATAGCTTCGAAGTGATGCAGTCACGTTACACACCTTTAAAAATATATTTTTGTATTTTTTATTTTATCTCAGACTATTAAAATTATTATGGGTCAATGTAAACAATGATCATATGAAAAATGAAAGTTTGATGTCAACCACCATGTGGAAACACAGGCTACGTGTTTCCTTAGGATCTGAATACAAAAATTAGATGTTAACTTTCTCTCTTGCCCTCAAAATATTTTTTACAGGATGACATTAATTTAAAAAAGTTTAAATGAATCAATTGTTAATTTGATATAGGAACCTATGACAAAATGTTCTTTAATTATGAGAAAGTGCATTGGAAAAGCAATAAAGAACAAGTACCTCATAGTAATAATGAAAAGCTTGGGATTTATCACCTTCATTATCATATAATTTCCCTAGCTCTGAAAGTACATGTGGATCAGTTGGTACCACACTGATCAGCTGCAGGAGCCACTCTATGGCTTGACTGGGATCTTCCATGATTTCATATCTGAGTTTTCTTTAGTCAAGGATTGAATGATATTTTGATTTACTCAGAATTCCTACTACTTTACATAATATAATCCATATGCTGGACAGATATGCCAGTCACTGTAGTGTGGAGATACTTTGGGATTTTTTACACATTATTTTCATAATTGCATTTGTATCAGAAAGTATTTTTGTTATGCTGAAGAAAGAGGAATGTTCAGAGGCTTTGACTGCTTTTTCACCTTAAAAAGACTTTGGGCTCAACAGAACATTTGGCTTGATTCTCCTCTCTCTCTGTCACCGATTTTACTTTGACTTCCTCGTAAGAATGAAGTGTGAGAACCAGGCAATGTATCTGTAGCCTTTAAAAGTTGGTTAGTTTTTCATAATACATCATTTTCACAGAATCACAGAATCATTAAGGTTGGTAAAGACCTTTAAGATCAAGTCCAACCATCAACCCAACATGCTCCCTAAACCATGTCCCTAAGTGCCACGACCACACGTTTTTTGAACACTTCCAGTGACGGTGACTCTACCACCTCCCTGGGCAGCCCATTCCAACGCTTGACCACTCTCTCAGTAAAGAAATTCTTCCTAGTATCTAGTTTAAACCTCCCCTGGTGCAACTTGAGGCCATTTCCTCTCATCCTATCACTAGTTACTTGGGAGAAGAGACTAACATCCACCTCACCAAAACCCCCTTTCAGGTAGTTGTAGAGAGCGAGGAGGTCTTCCCTCAGCCTCCTCTTCTCCAGACTGAACCACCCCAGCTCCCTCAGCTGCTCCTCGTAAGACTTGTGCTCTAGACCCTTCACCAGCTTTACTGCCCTTCTCTGGACACTCTCCAGCAACTCAACGTCTTTCTTGTGGTGACTGGCCCAAAACTGAACACAGTATTCAAGACACCTACAGAGACAAAATGTTTCCCATAAACACTTGAGAACAGCATGCACTGCTACTTTACACTCTTCATCCTTCAGCTAACATCCTCCTCTTTTCCCGCTGCTTTTCATCTGCCTAGTCTTAAACCTAGAAAAGTAGTAACAAAAGAGTAACTATTCCTTCAGTTGTGTCTTCCTTTGTCCTAAAGTAAGTGATTAGGTAAAACTGCTGTCCTGAAGAACAGACTATTGCCTGCAGTGAGATTTTGTCCTGTATGCCTAAGCAGCACAGCATAGACAGTGTACAATTCTGGTCCAGAGAACAGAGGCAGCTTTAGCTGTAATTAGGCCTGCAGCGTGCCCTCTCCTCCTCAGTCACCCCTGAGCAGCAGAACAGCTCAGACCTCTGCAGCAATGTGACCTGGAGCTACTGCCCAACACATTGTTCCAGTTTCTGCTGCACCCTAACTTTCATGGAAAAAGCTTGTGAGCATTGGTGGAAAGCAGTTTTACATAGCAGTGGAACAGAGAAACTCTCCCCCAGATGGGACCTGGGAGTTGTAGAGCCATTTATGCTGTTGTAAAGGGGCTATGCAAGGAATAGGCATCACAGCCCTTTTGTATTTTTGGAGGTACTTATTTTACTAACTAAAATATATTTTTATTACCTTCACTATTCTCAAAAGTGTAGTACAGTAACTGGAATCAGTTCTGCCTTGGGGAAGATTTTATTACGGTTTGAACATCCTCAAAAGCATTGTTAAAGAAATTTGTAGTGTAGAATATCACTGGTGATGTGCAAAGCCACCCCCCCCCACCCCCAGCTTTCAATCTGTTGAGCTTTTGCAGTGCTGGGAAACAATTATTTTCTTACACATATGCTAACTAATCTGAAAACAGCTTCCAGAACAGAAAATCACTTTCATTAACTATATATTTTTTTAAAGGTTTTACTCAATTGTGCTTACATCTGCCCTGTTATTTCAGTAATAAAATCAGCAGCATTTTAAATATTCCAGGACACACTTTAACACTGAGTGTAAATGTATTCCCTTGCAATGTGAACAAGTCTTAATGTATTTCTTCACTTGCTTCACTGGAAATGTCCAAGAAGGTTGTAAATTCTGTTCTCGTTTTTCACAAACATTAGAGAATGAATCTCTGCATGATCATCCAAATTATAATGGACTCTACAGTACCTTTCTAAGTTGTCATGTCATGATTGAAACACATATTTCAGATTAAACTAGTTTACTAAAACCCAGAAAAAGATACATGTTTGCTATCTGGTAAAGGACTTGGGCACTATTTCGAAGGATTGCATGGAGTTTCAGGAAACAATCCAAAGCTTCGTCTATTCTGTTTAACTTCTTATGTGTTAAACCTGAAAAATAAAGGTTACATTATTAACGCAACGAGAAAAAGATTACTTCAGCATATTAAATGACAGAATAACCAGGAAAAATGAAATAGGAACATGGTACTCAGAGGCAGTGTAACCGCCTTGACATTACCAACTCTATTCTTGAGAGTTGTGCTTATAATTCTTACCAGCTAGTATGATTTACCAAACTGATAAACACAAACCTAATCAAAAACCAAGGACATACGTAATCTCAGTTTTCGAACAAGATGAATGAGGCAAAGGCAGGGCCATTTAGAGGGGAATGACTCCAATGGTTTAATAATACTAAAACTGGTATATTTTTAGTAGATAGTAGAAATTTTTGATCTTCAAAGTGACATGATCATTTGCAATTAGTAGTTGACGTTGTTAACCCTGCTATTTTTTTTGCAGAACAGATAAGAAGTACAAATTAATACCTTGCTATAAAATAAATTACTGAATAATAATTTTTACATATTTATACACAAGAAAACTTTGAAAGCCAGATTCTCAGAAACACTAGTGTTACCTTCAGACAAAAGCTAAACCACAAAAATCACCTTTGGCTTACCAAGATTATAAAGTGCTTCAGTGCATGAGGAATCATTCCTGAGAGCTTCCTTATAAAACTCAGCTGCTTTTTCATAGTCTCCGTTTGCAAAAACAGTATTCCCTTTGTTAGTTAGAGCTGCCGGATTGTACCTATCAGAATTTACAGCTAAATCTGCATAGTTAGTTGCTTGTGCCAATTCATTCTCCTACATGAACAAAACAAACATTGTATCAGTCATTTGTCAGTCAATTTTCTTGCAGCTGTGGCTTCTTACAGTTAATACAGCGGAAGTTCAAAAGTTTGAGGATGAAAAAAATAATATATTCTTTAGTCCTAAAATATTCCTTATGTATTTGCATTAGGCAGATCACCACTTTTAAGTTTGAGAGAACTTAACACTTCATGTGTTTTGCCATTCTGTCCCATTCAATCTGGAAGTTTTGTTTGCTGCAACAAAGCAGTATTTCTTTAAAAAACAAAAATAAATGCCCATACCCTACAAACTTCATGCACAAACACACCTGCCTAAGCTACATACTTCACATGTTCCTGAAGTTCAGCCAAGGTCTTCAGGACCCGAGTTTTAAAGGCAGCTGCTGAGCTTCTGCACAAATCATACTGCAGGCATACTTCTGTGACCTGAGCTCAATCTCACTCCTCCTCCCAGCAACAGGATACAAAGGACATGATCCAAACTCCAACTACACTGAAGAATGGGTGTTCCAGAATAACTCTTGTAACATGTAGTTTCTTATAGTTTACAGAGATTTAGACAGACACACAATTCAAAATTAGAAAGATACAGAAGTTGTTACATAAATTGCAGTTCTTAACTGGTTTTGTTGAAGCAAACACTTACCAAATAATAAAGGAATGAAAGGTTTGTTGCAGCTGCACTCTTTACTCTGCTATCCTTTTTTTCAAACATTTTTAAAGTCTCCAGTGCCTAGAAATAATTTGGCAACACGTTACTTCCCAATGAAGCAAACTTATACCAAAATTCTTTCAGAAAGCATTGATAATTTTAGCTGTTACTGTGAAGTTTACCAATTCATACACTTACATACATGATAATGACCAGAGCTTGTAACACACACTTGTAAGCATGTACACACAGAAGTATATCTATATTATACATAATATTAATCTTGGTCACAAAATTTCAACAGTATTGGCTATTTATTACTTCTTCAAAATTTGGATTAGATCTGTCTACCTTGAAGTACAGAGGTATCTGACAATTCTATACATACAAAATGCAAGTTCATATAATTTGCTTTTAATCTATTCAACTACTTAAAATTCTCATACCTATTTTGCCAGTTCCTTAAGTCAACACAAAAGGATTGACATTAAAACTCTTATTAAAAAGCTAAAAAAGTATACACTATATTAAAAAATATGCAAGACACCGTCGGATTGGATTTCACAACTAGCAGTTGTTTTGTGTAATAAGACGACGACACCTGTCTAAATTTAGGAAGTACTCAAACGTGAAGACTGAGGCCGTAACATTTTTTTTTAATCTTTTACATAAAACCTAAATTTCATAAACTTCAAAACAAAGAAGTTTATAGACAGAAAGTACACAAATTTATAGCTAATAAACTATCAAAGAAACTTTGAAATAGAAGACAGGTTTTTTTTTTTTCATTGCCTATGTGATAACATTTGTAACTGCAGACTAAATTATTAAGAAAATCTGGCTTCTTTACACTAAATATTTATATTAACTACACAACTGTTTGAATATCACAGTGAGCCCAATTCTGTCATCTGTTACAACACAGATGTGGCAACCTCAATTTAGCCATCAACATTAGCAATTCAAGTGTTTCCTTCTTCCTTTACATGAAACCTGTAAGCTGCTGTTTACATATGCAAGCGAATGCATGATAGTGTATGTGGTATGCCAAAACAAACATAAAGGAAACAAGTTTTAATTGACTGTCATACATACTGTTTTTACAGTTATTTTACACAAAAGACATGACTGTACTAATGACGCGTAAAATGACAAAGTATATACAGCTAGATGTAGTTCCTTGGTTTAGCCCAAGAACTATGAACTACTAAAGATCATACTATTCTCCTAATAACAGAAAATTCTCTAAAGAAATACACCAATTTCAATCAAGAAAAGCATTGCAAAAGTTAGGCTCTAGATTTTGTGGTCTCTGAAATGCAAGACTTAAAACAATGATAATTTTAAACTTTTACATATAATTTGTGACTTTCTCCAAAAAGGGAATGGTCCCAAATATTTACAGATATAACATTACGATATCTGACATACTCTACGCTTAAGCAAAGACTTGCTTCTTTGAGTAAAAGCTGTGCATTTCTTACAAAGGAATTAATTTTCAGTGAACTTAGAGCTATACAGTTCTAAGTCACTTTCTGAAAAGCCGTTTCATATTGTAGCCAATTTGTTTACCTTTGCTTTTACTGCTAAATGGCACCTTTGATGATAAAGATTAGAGTGGAAGTAATCTCTTTTTCATGTATAATGGCAAGTTCATATAAGACCGAATTTTATGCACTTCCTGATAAATTATGTCTCAGGTCTCTCAAACCATTTCAGCAATTATGAGCCCTGGAACAAAAATCCTGGTCTGCCAGAGATGTTAAGGACTTGCACAACTAAGCTACCAAATTTTGTTTTAAAATTAATTTTCAAAGTCTTTCTTTGAAATTAAGAAAACATTCAGAATATCTAATAAATAAAACCCCTTACTAATAAAATAAAATCTACACATATTATGGTAATTTCCACCCTGAATTTATTTTACTTATTTTTGATAGGATTGTTTTAAAGTAACATATTCATTATGATGAGCACATAGTTAAGCCCGTTACAGTCAGAGCAGAAATCTATTTCAGTTCTTTTTTTTTGTTTGAAACACAATAAAACTTTCAGCCTTGAAACTGAATATTTCACAAAGTTTCCATTCTTGTTCTTCAGCCAAAGGTGTGTTGAGCAGGTGGTGAGTTAGTAAGTATATGAACAACAGACAGACAGCATGAATATAAGTGGCAGCTGCAGTTTTATTACAGCAACAACAAAAAAAAGACTCTCTGCAACCACCATTCTGCAGCCCCGCTCTACTATTAAGTAGTTCCAGTGCAGGTTAAAGGTCTTCTATCACATAATCAAAATAAAAAGAGCATCTTCTCCACTTACTCCTAACTTCCAGCACCCTTCCCTCTCCCTCCATTGGAGTACTCCACAGAAACATCACCAACAATCTCTGTATCACATTTTATCTCTGAGAATTGTTTGTGGGTTTTTTTAACCTATACTGGATACTAACTGGAAATCACAAAAAATTACTATCAAAATAGTAAATTTTTGAGATCATATGACTGTTTCCCTACCTGTAACACTCTCACTCTCCACAAGCTATCATCAATAAAGCTACTAGATTTGCCCAAAATTTTCCAAACTCTCAACTGCTTCCTGATCTCAGAAAAGCTATCAGTCAGACATGCAGTATAATAAAGGATAACTCTCTTGCTGTATCTACAGCAAAGGAGAAGAGGGCAGGACAGACAGGAGGAGCAAGAGCTGCTCAGGAAACCAGAAGAGCTTAAATATGAGAAGGAAAAGTAGGCTAAAGTTAAGCATGTGTGCCTATGTGCAACCCTCCAAGGTGAAGGGCCTTAGAAGATGACAGAGGTATTAAGCCTCACCTGTAATTTTGCTGCATATGACCGCTCATACTTCTTGCCACGTATATGAACCCGGAGGTTGCTATATTCACAGAATCACAGAATGGTAGGGGTTGGAAGGGACCTCAAAATCATCTGGTCCAACCCCCCTTGCCAAGGCAGGATCACATAGGGCAGGTTGCACAGGAACAGATCCAGTTGGGTTTTGAAGGTCTCCAGAGAAGGAGACTCCACAACCTCTCTGGGCAGCCTGTTCCAGTGCTCTGTCACCCTCACAGTAAAGAAGTTTTTCTTCATGTTGAGGTGGAACTTCCTGTGCTGCAGTTTATGCCCGTTGCCCCTCGTCCCATCACTGAGCACTACTGAAAAAAGACTGGCTCCATCCTCCTGACAGCCACCTTATTTACAGACACTGATAAGGTCCCCTCTCAGCCTTCTCTTCTCCAGACTAAACAGCCCCAGTTCTCTCAGCCTTTTCTCATACAAGAGATGTTCCAGTCCCTTAATCATCCTTGTAGCCCTCCGTTGGACCCTCTCCAGAAGTTCGCTGTCTCTCTTGAACTGGGGAGCCCAGAACTGGACACAATACTCCAGATGAGGCCTCACCAGCACAGAGTAGAGGGATATTCCTTCATATTTACTCAGCATTCCTATCATTGAATGTACTCAACAGTACATGTTAGAAGGAAATTGAGCAAATCCTGTCAGATATCCAAGTTTCTTTTTGTTCAGATGAAGCTGTTTTCCAACTGCTCACATTTCAAAACAAGCCTTTTTTTCCACAGGCAAAGAAAAGATCACATGACAATTTTGATGAAAACCTAGTATTATAAGTTATCCCACAATCTATAAGAAAATTGATTAAGAGGGAAAAAAAATGCATTTTTCTTAAAATAAAACATTATCAACCAAGCTGCACACTCGCTTAGATAATACCAAAAACTTAAGCATGGTAAGTTGCAGTATTAATTTATACACCCACATTGGCAATTTATATGCATAGAAAAGGAAAGCTGCATTAACAGCCTGCAGTACTTATTAGCAAGAGATTAGGGATATTGTTACCAACGAAGGCAGTTCAGCATAAAATTAATTGGCAGAAATTTATCTAACTAGTGATTGGATAGCCATTTGCAGAAAGAGTTCCTACCTACATAAACACACATAAATAATTTCAACATAGCCAAAAGTTACTTCACATGTATATTTAAATATATAACAAAACAATGAAAAGGGAACATGTAATAATATGCATGATAAAAACTTTAAATTACAAAGATTTTGGTAGATCTATCTTCTGAACTTCTGCCAGTTAATGAATTTTGAGCAATGAGCTATATTTTTACTTGGAAGTACCGACACTGTAACTTTGCTATGACCTTCCTCCTTTGGTAAGATACACTATGGCTTAAACTGCTGTAATATCTTTTCAGTAATGGTGATTCATCCTAGCCCTCTGTACCCTCCAGGAGGGCAATCTTTTATAAGACGCAGAACTGTCCAAGCTCAATAGCAGATGCTTAATTCAATTCCAGTTTGTATTTCAATGGAAGGACAGGAGGGCTGACTGAAGTTCAAGGTCAGATTGTAGTATTTCAGGGAATTCTCACACAGGGAACAGTGAGAATACCATAACATAAACAATAATCATACATATGGAGTACATCTGCATATATTTTGGTGTTATAGTCAACCTGAGAGAAAGATTCAGTTCATACTAATGAAAACACCTCCACATTGGTTAGCAACATGCTTTCTAGGCTCTATTGACTGTACTGACCACAGTTCCATTAACAGTAATGACAGCCTGGACACCCAGTGAAGATAACTAAACTTAGGTGTCTTAATTTTGACATGAACTGCATCCACTGTAACTTCTGTGGCAGAAATTTCATTTAGAGAAAATAATAATAAGTCAGTGTTTTCATAAAGTTATTTTACTGAACAGCATCAATATAATGATATTTGCATAAATCATTCTTTCCCTTGCTGAAAAACATGCTGTGGCAAAGAAAGATATCTTTGACAATACCACATTAAAAAGTAGTAATGTGAAAAGTTACTATACCTGGTTAAAATCCTGCTGCCTCAAGTAAGTAGTGGCTTTATTTATTTCCAGGTCATTGGCTAACTCTACATAGTGGGAAGCTTTTACTACTTCAACACACCTGCAACAGAAAGCCAGCCATAAAGATAATCAAAATGCATCTGTGCAAATGCTACTAAGTTATATATTTTCGCAGCGAATTTGTTTTCCAAAATGAGTTGTTCTTAGCTATTCTTACCTTACAGAGGCAAAGAGCATTTAAAATATTTGAAAAAACATTTTATTCTCATAACCTACCTTAATACTCTCTCTGCTCTCTTTTTTAGTCAGCTGCCTAAATATCATGTTATTTTCCATCACTGAGTGACAGCTTATGGCAGATATTGACTACGATCATTTTTCAAACCATTTTCTTTGGATACATTCTATTAGCTGTTTTTTTCAAACTTGAAACGTTATCCAGTTTTCAACTGTTACTGTTAACAACTTTTAACCATAAAATGCAATGAGATCTAACCATCCAACTGTTCCTTATGGAATATGACAGAATAGTCCCAAGATTATGTCACATTTTAAGTAAGAAGTTATGAAATCTGAAGATTATTTGTTCCCACTTTATTCCTGTAAATAAAATTAATCTGATTAAAAGCACATTTAATACTCGGAGAACTCATAACAAAGTGTACTATTTGGAAAACCAAGCTCAAACTGCTGGTTAAACTTCTTCACTGGGCTTGAATACCTCAGCCTAGCAGAATAGAGACAAAATCTGTCCTGATACACACAAAACAATCCCATACATCTCACCAGAAGTTCTTTAATTAGCCAGAATAGACTTAAAAGTGTTTTTCTTCATGACAAGTATTTTGTGGATAGCACTAAGGAAACAGAGTATCTGACAACCTTTTCCAGTTTTCTGAACAAAAAACAAGATACAGAGCAAACAGATCTGACTTATTGATGCTAGCAATTCATAAAGCAGCAAGCTAATTTTCACAAGACATACTGCTTAAGTTCTGATAAGTCAGAAAGGCAAAAGTAGCGAAGTTATAAGATTATAATAATTATTAAACCATCAAACACCCCCTTGTGGACTGTAGGAGACTAAACATGTCTGTGTGAGAGATTATTTCATGTTAATGAAATACATAAACAGCTTTATTAGTAAGTTACACCTAGAGGGCCTGCAAAACTTGAAAATAATCCTAACTGGCCAAAAAAAAAACCCCAACAGGTAAAGGAAAGTTCTCTTTTCCCCATCAACCTTCCTTCACTTCCCAAACATTGAACATACCTGTTAGTAATGCTGTAGCTGCAGATACACAACATTAATTTGTGTACGTTATTTTCCAATAATGTTACTAAAAATACTAAAAATATCAAAGTAAGCCTGTGCAATAGAAAACTAAAAACTAGTTTAAAATACATTTTGAAAAGTTGTATTTATCATTTTTATACTGTCCTTATAGGAAGTGTGTCTATTTTATTTTGTTTTAAAGAGAAGAGAATTCTGCTGTAGAAATACCACAGAAAGCAAAAGCTAAGCTGTAAATTGAAAAATAAAGTGGATATGAAAGTTAAAATGGTAAACAGTATCAGTAGCCTATCACTGTATACATACACTTGTATAAATGTTTAAGAAACAGTAGATTAAGTTTACATTTATAAATACTAAGTTTATAAATGAAATGCAAATAAACCTTTCTAATAATATTTAGATTCCAGTGTTTTATATGATGACTCCATGGAGTAATGAAAACTTCTTCAGCAGCCCACATCTTCATTATGCTATCTTCAAACTTACAGTAAAGAGTAGCAATCACTGCCTTCTGTACAGCATTTGTCTATCAAGATTTTTAAAAGTTTTTGAATTTTTGAATTGAATTTTCAAATTCCAATGAAATTTAAGCAGCTCTTTTTGTGCTAATACAGAAGAGTTCAAAACGTATAATTAATAGTTGAGGTTCAATGATACAACAAAATTAATTTTTAGCACAGAATAGCACTAATAGCTTTGTTTTGTTCTTCTACAGCGCATTATGCAGGCAAACTGAAAATAGCCTGGATGCTATGCTTGAGATGTGCAACAAACTGTTTCCCAGACTGTTTATATTTGTGAATCTGGTTTCATATCGAGCATGAGATTGGCATTATAGGCTAAACAAAGTGAAGACCCACTTGAATCTTACCAGTCATAGCCCACTGCAAAAGATGTCTCAATTACTGGTGCAATGAGTTTAGCAGCTGTCATGATGTATTCCTCTGCCATGGATTTCCTAAGAAAAAACAAACAAACAAAACCACAACCCAAAACACACCACCATTTCAAAAACATGTATACAAAAAAATAACCAAATTTTGTTCTTGCTTCTTCCTACACCGAGGACAATCTTAGGAGTCAACCTAACCAGGCCCCTGCTACTGTCTTGTACTTTGATAAAGCTCTCAGTTTTTTCTGTTTTCCTTTCACTGCACAGTATAGTTGTATTTTTTAAAAAAAACTAGTGATGCAAGTTTTAAGTGGTATATTCTATAGCATTTGGGGTAGATAGTCTACTTCAGTGCAGTACACTAAATTAAGTGATCCAACCGGTTCTTTCATGTGTGTTCTTTCCTAAGAATTATGAGGACACTTCTATAACAGGAGCTGTGGACATGCGAGAAGACTGATAATACTTTCAGGAGCTAAAACCCATGGCACCACAGTCAAGAAAGAACAGACTCCAGCATTACCTCTCACGTTCTATTTGTCTTAAGCTGTCATTTTTAATGGCTTCAATCAGTAGATTTGTATGTGGATCATCCTGGAGGGGGACAAAACAACTGCAAATTATGCAAGTATACATGCATTTTAATTATTTTATAGACAATATGAGTGTAAACGTAAATTGATGCAAAGTTATAATGCCAGTTATTTACTTTTCACATTTCAAAAAGCTAGTTTCAGTTTAGTTTTCTAACCACAAAATTTGAAATTTGGCATTACAACTACTTTAATCCTGGTTTTCTGCTCTCATAGGTGTAGTTTATATTGTGTATTAGACTGGGAAGGCTACAAATCACCGTGAGAATACTCACATGCTTAAAAATAAAAGCATGCCCGAGCATTTGCTGAACTGCAGTGGTACTCAGCAGATGAGGACTTGTACTACCTTCTCATTACAGTAACTCACATGATCGTCTTGTGGTTTCTATCACACATCTCTCTCAGTTCTAAAAGAACTATTGCAGGTATGATGGGTAGCCACCCTTTCCTCATTTATTGGGGATAGATCATAGATTTATACAAAATAAAGACCAGAAGGAAATTTTGTGATCTTTTCTCTGACCTCTTCATAACAAAATACAGACCCTGGAATGCCTGTTAAAACTACAGCTTGCCTATCCTTAGAAAGAACTTCTACAGTCTACAGCTTTTCTTCTAATGAATTATCTTACATAGTCTTCAATTAATTCAAGTGTTTAATGACCCTTACTGTTACATAGTTTCCAATATGAGAAATTACATCTATAACAATTATATATAAAAAGATATATAAGAAATTATATACATATTAATGAGTAAATATAAATATACACTTCATATATTAAATTTTATTTGCTTATGCTAGGACAATAGAAAGCAACAGCTACTCTTAAGCTGCAAATAGTTGGAAGACTAATTATACCTTTGAACTTTAGGATTGAAGAGAAAAGCGTTTTATCACTGAAAAAAAAGACTGCTAAGAGAATATAAAGGGCTTGCCTTGATCTTTCTGTAGAGGACCTTTCTAAGAGGCACCCTAAACCCATTAATTACTTTCTCCTCCTGTCTTTAATATCATGAGCTGCTGGTTTCATGGTACAAAGGAAGTCCAGTTTCCAACAAAAGCTAGTAAACTAAAATAAGCACATGTAAACTCGACTAAAATTTTCTTTTGTAAAATACCACCACAGTATTACAAGTTTTATTAGCACCTGTTTGAGATAACTTGCATTAACTTACTCATTGCTTTGCTCCTTTTATTTTAGCTTATAAATATTTTAACAAAATTTTTATATAAAAGGAGGCAAAGCAGTAAGTCATCTGTGTAAGTCAGCCCAGATGAATTTCAACAAAATCGTTATGAAGACAATCATGTGTTGTGGATTTTATGTACATCATATCTTTTGAGGAAAAAAAAGATTTGAACGTTCTCAACATTATTTCACACTTCTGAGCAGTACTGCCACACTAAGTTCTTGTTGGTAATACGAAAGTTATTTTAGACACATATACACGTTCAATTACATATTCAGTATAGCCCAGGCATTCAACGTCTCTCCCCCTTTCTCCTGATGTACCATATAAAGACACAGTTTATTTTGTTCAAACTTACATTTGATGAAATGTATTTGTCATCATAATCCACTTCCAAGGGAACTGCAATCAGTTTTTGAAAGGCTTTTTTCATTTGCTCACTGTTTCCAATAGCAAAATAACATAGGATCAAGTTGAAGCCTGCCTTCAGGTTTGGGGACATGCTCATTATATGTTCAAATGAAGAAATAGCATCAGCGTATTGGCCAGTTTTAATAAATGCAACTCCAATATTTTGCATTATTTTAATCCTAAGGAAAGAAATCAGGATTAGGTTATATTTTTAACTATCAAATCATACTGTATCCAAAACCTGTATGTCAGAACTATGCCTAGTAGCAGAAACTCACCTCATCTCTTTGTGGACACTAGGAATCTGGTCTAGAGCCATACGGTAGAATTTGATAGCTTTGGAATAGTTGCGTTGTTTTAAATAAATATTTCCCATATTCACCTTCAGTCTACCTATCAAAAGATGTCAGTGAGTTACAGCCTTTTAAAGCAGTTACAGCATTTTTAGATTGTTTCAAACTGACAGAGTAGAACAAGTTCTTAATAAATTTGTCTTCATTAGAGGGTAGCAGTGGCCCTTTAAAGAAACACTGCACAGAACAGTCTTCTGTGAATTTTGACACAGAAGGAGATGAAGTAGTAACGAAACCTAGAGAAGAACTATCAGTGTAAGATGTATTCTGATTTTGATTTGATTTGGTTGTGAAATCAGGTAGAGGTAGAGAAGTAGAGATTAGTTACAGTGCTCTTCAGGAAGACAGCTGCAAATAAGCATCTCTGAGAAAAGTGTACTGTAGGAGTCTCAAAGATGTGCCAAAATACTAGAGAAGCTTTCAGAAGGGAAAGCAGAGTCAAAAGAGAAAAAATTAGTACTGAAGCATACAACATAGTGTGTACTGCATGAGAAAATGCTGTATTTGGCTTGATGTTAAGCTTATCCAGGAAAGACTTCATGAGTTAGAGCGCCAAACCACATTGTTATACCAAGTCAGAGATTGTGAGTATCTGTCATCCACTCTGACAGACAGACATGAGGGCTGAGATCTCTGTGAATCAATGCGATGCAGATCAAGTCTCTATTTTGAATGCCTGATTACCAATTTTAATCCACTTTGGATTAAAATGTACCCTACCTCCATTGCTGAACATCTTATTCTTCACTATAACTTGGTAAGTATTCAGTGCTTCAGTGTACATTTCATTAGCAGCGTACTGAGTGGCCAGATTGAAAAGAACCTATAGAAAAATGGAATTATAGGTAGAAGAAAATAATGTTCTCTCAACAGTAACAAACTTGAATTCATAATAGGTCATTTCAAATTAATTTACCTTGGAAGTATTGCTTTTACCAGTTTTAAGCTTCCCAGCTTTTACGTTCCTTTGTTCTTGCACATCGACAGCGAAAACAAGTTTCAAATCTACTTATTCTAGGTAATTTTTTTATTTTTGTACTTAAATAACTACCATTAAAAGTCATGCTAAGTGGGCCTTAGACCTAAGCAAGCACAATGTTCTAACACAAGAGTATTACAAAACATTGATACAAGGTAATTCTTAGAAACTGTGTGTAATTTAGGACTTCCAACATGCGGAAAATGGTCCTACTACTTGTGGTCACTCAGTTTCTGAAGAGAGAATTTTTCCAAACTGCTGTTTCAAAACAGAAGTTGTGTTGATGTCAGGTTAAGTATCTCCACATTTTTTCTTCAGCTTTACTCTGACCTTCACCACAAAATAAATTACTAGGTCTGCCTAACTCAGTGTATTCATTGTTAATAATTTTCTCTACAGCACTACCAGGAGTACAACTTTAAACACCTTCTAAGTATTTTTATTTATGTTGTATCTCTTTTTTAAAAAAAAAAAAAATTGAAAACCAGAATGTAAGTCTAGATACTTGCTTTAAGAGTCAGGATTTAGGAATATTAATATATCCTATTTCATGTAATATATTCTCTTTCACTTTATGGTTCAAGTTAAAGGCAATGTCTGATCTCTCCTGTTTTCTTTTCTTGGCACATTACATTTTCTAGACTATTTATTTTTGAAGTACAGGGTTTACATCTGTTATATTTTGATATGCATGTTTTGTATGTAAGTAGGTAGTTGGAATAGACACTCATGGGCATCCTTCTTCACTTAATGTTGACTGTGTGGTTTCTCTGGTACTTGAGACCACAAGGGAACAGACTCGACGATATAAATGGATCTTTGCAATCCAACATTAATTTTTTAACTTCAAGAAGTCATTCACTTTATCTTCCTAAACTGCCCTCACCCCCAAATGTAGATGACATCTGACCTGGTACACAACTAGAAGCATTGTAATGTACACACTCTCAACAACACTGAAATAAACTCTTTAAGAGGTTTGCTACCAATGCCTTTCACTCATTGAAGATTCCTAAGCACTTACTGAGTAAGTGAGGTCTAAGTTGATATTTTCTGGAGTAGCAATTTGTTCGCGTTGTCTCACCAATACTCGTTCCTTTCTTCCAGCCTCTTTTGCTTTTTCCAGAGCCTGAAATAAAATAATAGAATTTGGCAATGCCTTGAATCTTACTAACTCAAGATGGCAAAAATACATTCAAGATGAGTATGAAATAAAAATGAAAAGAATATACTCGTGTCCATTTTCTTTAGATGCACAGACTGTACCCAATGCTGTGTAATTTTAGAGAAGTATAGTCACACACACATATATACACCACAACCACTTATGACCCTAGAAGATTATTCTATGGGTATTAATCATAGCAAGCGCACATCAATGTTTAAAAAAAAAAAAAAAAAAAGAATGGGGAAAAGAAAAAAAGAGGGCAGGTTTAGGCTAGGCATGTTTCTTTAGTCGCAGAATCCCAGTGCAGGAAAGTGTTGGAAGGAAGTGAAGGCAGGAAGTAAACGCACGTGTTACACAAATGTATGCTGTACATACACCTTGACTAATTCTGGATGCTGGCAAATTGCTTCCCTTTTTTACCTATCCACAAGTGATATTTCACATGTACATTCACAGTTCAAGTAAGTCCAAAACCACTGTTTCATCCAATGATAACCTTCTGCAGATTGGCGTCAAGACCCTTCATGCAAGTAATCCTACAGGTCTACAAGTGCCATCAGCAGTCAGTTACATTAGCATACAGCCTCTGCAAGAGCGCAGACGTTAAAAAAAAAAATGACTAGCACTGAAGGAAGCACCATTATTTGGCAGATAGCAGTGAAGGAAGTACTTCTCAAGATATTGCTTGATTTTGATTCTTAGTCCTTATGATAGAAGGCAAATCCAACTTGGCTGTTTTACAGATAATGAGTTGGCAACTTTGATGACTTCTACAGGAAAACAGGTATTCTGCTGGACTTGTCAGAAACTAACACAAAAATCCTAGAGGACCCTCAGAAGAGTCTGGTATAGTCTACAGAAGAAACCACCCTTTGACATCAAGAAACAAAGAACATTCTTGGCCATATATGCAAGAGGGTCAAGAAAGATCAACAAAACAGGCTGGCTCATCTCCTAGTGAAGGTGAAGTTCAGACATTATATCAGAAATAAATTAGGATAGGTCCGTAAGGACACATCCTAAATAAACATAATAAATGGATAGATTTCTTTAATACTCTCTGATCAGAAGCTGGCAGCAGCAGGAAAAAAAATGCTTTTATTAAAAAAGTGCAACATAAGAGGGTTTTTGTTGGGAGGGTTGAAGTAGATGACCTTTAAAGGTCCCTTCCAACCCAAACATCCTATATTCCAGTCTAAATGCCAGACTTAAGTCCTACTTTAGGACTCAGTCATTGTCAGAAGCCTTCTTGTTAACTCCCCAAGGAAGTAAACTCCCTACAGTGTGGACTGCTAGGCAAAATCCCGCTCTCCTAAGGAGCTATCAGGCTATTAGCTCAACAGATAATCCAAAAAAATTACTGGAAACGAGTATGACTGAGGTAGACCAGGATTCCAGAGATGGTTGTCCTAGCAGGCACAGGCATAAAGGCAGTCCTCCCACAATACAGTATCATCCTTATATCAGAACTGTCTAGGCTGACCTACCACAATGAAAATGATCAATGTTTGATCTTCCCTTAATTTGATCAGGATCACTGGAATTGCTGCACCAACTGAAGAAAGGCATACACGAGGCTTTTTAACCAGAAAAACAAGAATGCATTCAGAGAGCTGGAACAGCTTTTTTCTCAAAACCAGTTGATACAATGCTTCTTTGTAATAGGCAAAAAGATATGGGATGTTACCCATCCTGACAGTCCTCAAGACAACTGAAATCTTCCATTCTTAGTATAATAGGGTAAATGTCCTATTCTGTGTTTGCAAATATGCACACTACATGCAACTATATAATATCATTGACAAGAGAAGTACACTCGTGCTGTACTAGTTCCAAAGGTAAACTGCTGTCTTAAAGAGTGGAGAAAACCTCAATCCAAATATGCTTCTTAACCAAACGCTGGATATTTCTCTACGAACTAAGGGCAGCTCCTGCCACTGTAACATGGAATCTCTCACCTACAGGAGGCCTGAAACATGCAAATAAAGAAATCTGCCAAATACAGATAAGATTGTGTATTGGGTTTGTGCGGCAAGGTTTTGGTAGCAGAGGGGGCTGCAGGAGTGGCTTCTGTGAGAAGCTGCTAGAAGCTTCCCCTGTGTCTGACAGAGCCAGTGCCAGCCGGCTCCAAGACAGACCCACCGCTGGCCAAGGCTGGGTCCATCAGCAGTGGTGGTAGCACCTCTGGGACAACATATTTAAAATGGGGGGAGAAAAACAGCAAAAGCAATTGCAGCTGGATAGAGGAATGAGAATGCGAGAGGAACAGCCCTGCAGACACCCAGGCCAGAGCAGAAGGAGGAGCAGGAGGGGCTCCAGGCACCGGAGCAGAGATTCCCCGGCAGCCCCTGGGGAAGCCCATGGTGAGGCTGGCTGTGCCCCTGCAGCCCATGGAGCTCCACGCTGGAGCAGATCTCCACCTGCAGCCCAGGGAGGACCCCAAGCCGGTGCAGGCAGGATGCCCAAAGGAGGCTGTGACCCCGTGGGAAGCCCACACTGAACAGGCTCCTGGCAGGACCTGTGGACCCATGGAGAGAGGAGCCCACGCTGGAGCAGGTTTGCTGGCAGGACCTGTGACCCCATGGAGGACCCATGGTGGAGCAGTCTGTTCCTGAAGGATGGCACCCATGGAAGGGACCCAGGCTGGAGCAGTTCATGAAGAACTGCAGCCTGTGGGAAGGACTCACATTGGAGAAGTCCGTGGAGGACTGTCTCGCGTGGGAGGGACCCCAGGCTGGAGCACGGCAGAGTGTGAGGAGTCCTCCCGCTGAGGAGGAAGGAGCGGCAGAGACAATGTGTGACGAACTGACTGCAACCCCCATTCCCCATCCCCGTGTGCTGCTTCAGTGGGGAGGAAGGGAAGAAAAACCAGGAGTGAAGTTGAGCCTGGGAAGAAGGGAGGGGTGGGGAGAAGGTGTTTTAAGGTTTGGTTTTAGTTATTGTTACCTCTACTCTGATTTGCCTGGTAATAAATTAATTTTTCCCCGAGTCGAGTCTGTTTTGCCCATGAAAGTAACTGGTGAATGATCTCTCCCTGTCTTTATCTTGATCTACAAGCTTTTTGTTATATTTTCTCTCCTGTGTCCAGCTGAGGAGGGGAGTAGTAGAGCAGCTTTGGTGGGCACTTGGCATCAAACCAAGGTCAACCCACCATAGATTGTAAGAATAACATATGTAGTCTGATAAGAAGCATCAGCTAGGCACACAGTATCACCTTGCATAGAAGAGCTAAGGAGGCCTTCACTGTGCATGGAGAGCACCGGACAATATAAAGCCACTTCAAGATAAGAAAGCCCTCACTGTCAATGGGTCCAGCAAGGCTCCTGAGAGCTGCATGAATTCTAGACCTTAACGCAGAGACAAAGACCGCCAAACAAGGCTATCTATCAAGAGACAGACTGCATGCTTCGTAACAGATCCAAACTGCAGCTAAGACTAGCCGTACGTTAAGACAGCTGAGGTAAGATTAAATGATGCTGTACTCACCATGTTTTGCAAGATCTAAAGAGATATGTGAAACTGTCTGAGTAGACAAGAGTGCAGATAAATGTTCCTTTGTGTCAGACAAAAAGACAACATTTAATAACAGTGCTAATTTGTCCAAACAGCTTGAACTCACTAATTACATCTATACGAGATGTAAACCAAATAGGCTAGAGCCTGTTATTTAGCCACTACTAACTGGCATGACATTGTTCTAGTACCCTCTACAGCAGATCAAATACATTCAAAGTGCCTATTGGAAACAGTTCCTTCCTTACCCACAGTAACCTTCAACCATATCTAGGAACTCTTTAGAAAAATGCTGGTTAGCCTGGGCCAAAACTGTGCCAGTAACCATGTTAACATTTTACAAGCCAGAAATTTGTAATCAATTCACAAAATGTAGGCATTGTGTTCAACGGAGAAACAGTGCCATTTTCCCAGTTTGTAGCAAGGCTCAGACCGTTACAGACTATTTGCAATCTTTGTAGTGAATTTTGCAGCTTTTAGTCTCCAAAACATGAGAAAGGCCATCTAGCCTAGGATCTGTGTTGGACAGTATTAAGGAGATCAAGCAAGCTGCTTTACCCATCCTTGTACTCTAAAAATACCTCCTCAGAATACACTCCTGGACTACAAAATTTTGCAGCTCAGATGACCAAGCAAGAAACATCATCTCTCATAGCTCTTACCACTCAGATGCCATCAACTTGAGAGGGAAGTGGATGAGCACAAAGGAAGTCTACATCCCTAAGAACCCAATGTATCTAATTAGTTCTAACAAGTTGAGCCTGCTCTGCCTGCAGCAGTTTAGGAGCTGGAGCTGGCCAGTCCAAAACATATGGAATAAAACATAAGCCTGGTCCTAAGAAGGAAGTGTCAGAGGTTATTTTGACACACTAGGACCCAAGGCTCATGTGCTTTATTGCCACTGTCCTATGAAGGATACTGTGTTTGCACTTTAGGGTTTGCTTAGCTTGGAAGGTCCCCTTGTCTGAAGGACTAAAAAATAAAATAGTTCATCCTGATGCCACTTTTTGCACCCTTATGGTGCAACAAAAGCAACATAGTGTCTACCACATGCTATAGCACCAAACAGCCCCTGACATGGAAGGGTACTGTGGAGGTGGCTTAAGTGAGATTGACCCTGGTGCTACATACCAGTGCTGGATGAAAATTACATTATCCAAAAAGCCCAAGCAACATCGAGGAAACAGAATGTCACTCAAGCAAGACCCTTACACGTGACGCTCAAATGCTGCAAAGATGCCAATTACAAACCCGGTATTGAAGAAGGGTTACTGACTGCCATAGCGTCCATGGGTTAGACTGGGCAAGTCTGTGCCAGGATGGCTAATTGATCAGACCCATTTGAAGAGGCCAATGGAAATATGGGGAGGGGAGTTTTTGTAACACAGAAATTTTAACAAATATATACAGAAGAAGTACAGCTCCTACCTTTTTTTTGGCAATACAAGGTATCACTGGATTAGAGTTATAGCAAAGTAGAATTAAGATTATTTTAATAATTTGAAATGTTTGAACCCAAGTCAGTTTGATACATTATCTATACAAATTGTTCTTCACATAATAGCAAAAGTGAAGTGAAATCCCGAAAAATTACCAATTTCAAGTCTCCACAGCTGTTGGCAATGCAACTTTCTTCAACCAGTTCATTCACTTTTTTTTCCAACTGCCTAATCTTCTCTTCTGAACTAAAAATAACAATAATAGGATTAACACTAGTAATGTAGCTGCAAACACTAAGCTTTTACACAGGGTATTCTCAATAAAACACCACAGTGATATATCATATGCCACAACTAACTGGTCTTCCCACCAAAGAAAATATAATGTGAAACTATGCCCAGAGAAGATCCTCCAAAGATATCATATTCATACTTTTAATTTGAGATCAGAAACCTAAGAAAACATAAATCTTATGAGAACAAGAGACACATGCAAATTTCATGGACCCAATTTGTTCAGTAGAAGTAATGACAGAACAAACAGATGGGCTGGTAAAACTTTCAAATCAAACACCTAGCGAACTGAAATACTGTATTAAGAGCAATTAATTCAACCTTTATTTGCACAGATAACTTAAAATATAGTTTGCAAATGCAGATTATAATAAACAGTTGTTATTCATCTAGATTTTTTCCTCAGTTCAACAACCAAACATTTCAGTATGATTCCATATTCCTATATAGCTATATTTAAGGAACACAACTTTTGTATTGAAAAGCTCAATGACTTGTTCTCAGTGAATGCCCCAACATTCACACCAGCCTGCAAAACATTCACAACCCCAGTTTTACCTCAAGTGCTAAGCTCAGAGTGAATGGGGAAAAAACAGCAGGCAAAATTCCCCCAAGTTATTCTCAGAGCGCTGCATGAATCATGGTGTTCCTTGCCTGTCACAGTCTTCCATAAACCTCCACAATTCTATGTAAGTATCACAGCATTTGTGTGGCAACAGCTATGTCCAGGTTGCTGAGCTACAGCCAGAACCAGAAGTCACTGAAATCAGATGTTCCTGAAAGTCAGGGCAACTGCTTTGGTGAGTCATCTAACCACATGCATAAATACTTGTGGCATTATTCCACAAAGTTAAGAGTTTGGCCCCTCAAGCCTTTCTAACTGCTTGGATGTTTTTAAACTCTACCCATGGCTGTTTTTTTGTTGCTGTTAATGCTTTGAAATAATTTAATGCAAAACTGAACAAACCTGTCTGAATTTTTCATTTCCAGAGGTGGAGCAGGACCTCTTGCTTGACCAAGTGGATCAAATAAAGAACCTGCAAAATTAAGCATAGTGAAAATTGTAAAATAACATCTCCCTCTGGCAGCTGGCAATTTCTACAAGCCATACCTCTCACAGCTGCCTTAGTGTAACCTGCAGCATGCACTGCTGTCATTGGTCGAGCAACCCCATCCTTAAATAAAAAGGAAGACATATTAAAATAATCTTCCTAAAAAATAGATTGTGAACAGCACAGACATCAGTTACAGATTACAAAACCTTTAAATATGAAAACCTGTTTTTACCACCTCAGTAAATGGAATATTTTAAAAACGTTTTTATTTCTCAAATATTATACACCATATAATATGTGTGTGTTCAGCCTTGAGAAAAGGCAGCTTAGGGAAGACGTTATCACCATGCTCCTGTATTTAAAGGGTGCCTACAAAGAAGATGGAGACTCCCTTTTTACAAGGAGTCACATGGAAAAGACGAGGGGTAATGGGTACAAGTTACTCCCAGGCAGATTCTGACTGGACACAGGAGGAAAATTTTTCACAATGAGAACAATCAGCCTTATTAAAATTTCTTGTCAGGACACTAAGTGCACTAATAAACCTTAATGGCCCTGACCAGACTCACCTGGGGCCTCCAGCCTCATGCACCACACACCCATGGGTCTTTATTTAAGCTCAACCCTGGTCCTTCAGACCCTGACTGACCTTTGTGGGAGGGCTACTGGTTTCCACATCAGCTACAGCTATGCTTGGCCACAGAATCCCTTGATACAGATTTCAACCTGTGGACTAACCTCCTGAATTCATCTTAGCCTTGCCTTGCCACTACGATCCTGGCCAGTGATCACTGGTCCTAACCATGGCCATTGTCTTTTTGGCTTGACCTTGGACCTGCCTCATTACATGACATTGTCTTATGTTCTGGACTTTTGGCTGGACATGGCCACCATTTCTGGGTGGATCCTACTTGCCTTGCTCAGGTATTGTGGGACTGGGTCCTGGCTGGCAAGGGTCCTGCACTGCTGGCCGTGCAACTTTCCCCTAGACTCCTAGCTTGCCTTCCCTTAGGGAGTAGCCCTAATCTTGACATTCCCTGGTAATTCATGTTTCCCAACTGGGCTGGCACAAAAAAATACAGTGGCTATAGATCTATTTAACATTAAGTCAATATACTTAAGGGTGGTGGTGGGAAAGTCATTACCAAATTGCAGCACATTCTTATTAGAGTATAAGCACATAAGAAAAATGTGACAACCAGAATCTCTCTCTCCCCTATTTCAAAGAAAAATTCCTCACTGCATGTCAGTAAGTGTTAAAAAGCACTAGGCTGGTATTACTTCCAACCCTATGCTCAAATGAAATACTCATCATAACCCTCATGCTTTCTGACAGTAGTATTTTCAAAAAAGGACAAATTAAAACAGTGTAATAATTTGTATTATTTCAATGAACTTTTAAATACTTATATCAAACCCAAACACTTATCAGAAAACTTAATTGTTCCAAATCAATATAAAATGTAAATATTGAAACTTTTACCTGGATAGCTCCTGTCATTGGTCTTCCCATAGATGAAGTTAAAGTTGCCTTTGACTACAAAAATAAGTTAATTGTTTAAAACTAGCATTCACAAAGCATTAGAAGCCTGTAAAGGCTATGTATAGTCTTCACAACACTGCGTTTTAAGAGTTGATCTACCTCTCACATAAGTTCATAGCAAAATTGCCATTTACATTATTCATATACAATACACTGTCAGTGCCTGGCAAACTTAAGATGGTGAACACTTCAGTTAGCACAAATTGACAACATAGTTTTCAATGTATTTGGATATCTCTGACAGACTTTTAAAAAAAATTACATAGAAATTTATCTGAGGCAGCAGTACTTTCTTTTATTAAATCAGTGAAATTACTACCGTTAAACTGGACAAGTAATTTACACAAAACACTTCAGTAAGATTCTGAGTACAGCTGATAAAATCTGCCCCTGTATTTATCTGTTAAGTCATATTTTCATGGAGATTTTTTTCACAATAAACACAGATATACTTTAAAACTGCCAATGGATATCTTTTCCATTAGCTGACATGCTGCATACTGCCCTTCTGTAGTAGTGCTAGAAATGTACAGGGAATAAATGTGAAATATTTAATAGTAAGTGCTAAAGGTTGCTACAAATATACAATAAAAACAGACAGAAATAAAGGGCTTCAGGTCATGAAAAAGTATTCCCCTAATTCCCACTCAGAGGCCCATGTTTTACTATTTTACCCACTATCCATCACACATTGTGACTGTTTTTCATTTTTTCTGCTAAGGATGAATCTACCTTAACAGAGACTGTTAAGGTAGAGAAGGTTAAGAGAAAATCTGGTTTTTTCTCTGCAATAAAATCAGGTTAATACCTTGAAATCTACTGCCTTATGCAGTATGGAAGCTGATTTGCAGTATGGTTTGGGAGAAAAATGAAAATAAATACATCACCAACCATGCCTTGACCAAGTGTGGGGTTGTGACTTAATTAAAATTAAGGAAGGAAATACTTGGGTAAAAAGAGCTCACTTTGTGCAACGGATTAAATGGTAAATTCATTTTTTTTGGTAAATAACTCATTTTCATTAAGAATACAACAGAACAAAAACTTACCCCAAATCCAGTAGCTAAAGGCCTTGAAGCTGATGTACCAGGAATTTTGGCTGTCACCTGGGTGGGAAAAAAAACAAAACAAAAAAAACCACAACCAATTAACAACCATAGGTATTAATTATCAGTCTTTCTATATGGTTTCTATAGTGAATTCTTATGTATATATACTTCCGTAATATTTTTTATATATATACAGATATATACTCTTCTAATATATATATTCTTCTGTATAGAGGAATTCTATAGTCAATTCAGGGGAATAATGCTTCAGTTGTTATAGAAAGGATTCTCATTGTTGAACCAAATTATGCTGGCAAAAAAGTAATATTAATCAGGCCATTCCAGCTCTTCTTTAGACATAAGCTATATACTTCTAAAGTGCAGGTGACAACTTCATATTTAGTTTTGAAAACTAATATAAGAATAAGTCACAGCTAAACAGAAGAAAATTAATGTAAATTACATGAATATGGAGAAAAAATTGATCAGAACACACAGTTTTCTAAATCCCATTGTCTAGTATGTATCTCAACCTTATAATTACATGTCAGAGTGAGTAATTCTATGTGTAGAATATTAAATAAGTGCTTTCAGAATATATCATTTTGCTCTTTAACATGGTTTTATCTCATTTTATCAAACAGGAACACACATTTCTGGCCAAAGCTCCTTGTTTGCTCTAACTTAACTCCAGAACTTAATGAAATTTGTGCTCTGCTAATTTTTTACTTATTTTTCATATAAATAAAGTCTGTATCTTCATGTTAATAGTAGACAGAAAAATATAAGAGATTATGAAGATAAGTTTGTACCAGTGCCAAAATTAGAGGTAGGGCTCCAGAGAAGGTCTACATTATTGCAATGTATTTTAAAAGGTACTTACAGGGGGTCTTCTACCATGACTTGTTCTTGCTGCCTGTTGAAAAGCTACATCATTTTCTAAATCCTAGAAAAGGTAAAATAAAAACATCAACCCTTTTAAATCCACAACACACAAAGACACAATTCTAGAACCTTATGACCCCTGAAAGCAGAGAGGTAAAAAACAATCCTTCTTTCAAAAATACTTGACTTGAAGATAACTGAATGACAGGTTTTACTGACAATAATGATTATATTATTTGGTCTACCATTTTGGTATTTTAGTTTAGGAAATGTAAAAACTCATTATCCTCTGAAAAATAAAAACACTGAGGAAGCAGAGCTTTAGTGATAAAATATAACATGAAGTTTTATTTCTGTCCAAAAGGTTATTATTAGCACTATTTCTAAATTTTAACATTAATGCCTGTCATGCCAATACATTAAGATATCTCATGTCTCTGAGGTCATGCTGCAACTCCCATGAATTTGGCATTGGGATTTCACACAAGATGCCAAGTATTGCAACACTGGCCCTGCTTTGAGCAGGGTAGTGGGTTTGGACCAAACTACCCCTCTGTTGTTCCAATTCCACTTCACGAGCAGTTACCAGAAAGCGGTCTGCAGGGTTATCATAAGTCATCCCAGATGCTCTACCAATTGCACTGAGACCTGCAGGACTCCATTCTAACTGCCACCTCCTTTGGCTGCAGCACAGTAAGAGATCAATGACCTATTGATCATTAAGTAGCCTCTTTTGTCAGAAAACTTGCTGCTGCACACTGTCTGGGAAACACCACATTGAATGTACCCGGATATGAATATGGCCTTCAAGTAACTAGGACTTTATACTTCATAAATTCTAAACATTAAAGCATATTACAGCTGCTATGAGATGCACCCAAGTATTTTGTTGGATAGAAAACTATTAAAAAAACTATGCAAAAAGATTCTGGTGAAACTTTATACATTTCTTGCTAAATAAAGCAAATTTCACTTCAAAGCAGTAGTACACTTGCACATTACTGCACCCACATGTTCTTATTTGTACTTAGAAGTTAAAATGCTATGTATGGGAAAGGTGGGAAACAGCAAGTATTTTTACCTCTGTGTCAAACGTGGGATTATAATCATTGTAGCCAGAATAAAGATCATCTTCATCAGCCTCAGGAGCCAAATGTACATTTTGCATCATTTTTCTGTGAAACATTTAACATGCCAAATGTTACCTCAGTGGTGTTATATGTATCTTTAAGAACGCAAAATATAAACAGTAATAAGGTTTACAAGTTCAAAGGAGCTCCAATTTCATTTTAGTTTTTAATTGCTGCCTTTGAAATGAAAAATAAGCTATTAGTCATAAAAACTAGGGATCACATATAAACAATATGAAATGGCACCATTCCATAGAACTAGATTTTGTGAGGTATTTATACCAGTCATGAAAATTGCTTTAAAGATATTTATCACTAAAGCTAAACGATCTTAATAAGTAACTGTGTTACTTTTAGAATGGTATCTTTACATTCTCAGATAACTCAGATTTAAGATAATTCTCTCATATTCTAAAATTTGCCTTTTTATTAGACTAAGCCACAGTGGTCAGTGTAGCTTCAAATCTACCCTCCTTCCTTTACCCATGTCCTTGTATCAAGGCAGCCACAGCTATTCTCCATACATAACATTCTTCAAATAATTTTGCCATTTTAATTCAAGTGGGTTTTAAAAACTAGAATTAAAGAAGCCTGAGTTCCAATACCTTTCTTCACAAATACTTCACTGTCCAAGACGGCTGCATTCACCTAATGGTCTTTCCCTCACTGAAGACACTAAGGAGGTCTCTCTTTGCCTGGCTACCTGTTTTCACAAAGACCTTCAGAAGATAACATCTGAGTCCTCTGTAACAGGAAATGCATGCACTTCAAAAGGAAGCATTAGCCAGGACAAAGCGCTGCACACCCCGCTGAGGGCCGGTTCCTCTCCAGCTGGAGGATGCCCCCTGCTGCTTCCCACTTGGCTGAGGCCTCCGCTAAGCCGTGCGCGCTGCCACCGCGGCCCGAAGCCGAATCGCTCCTTTTTGCGGGTTTCCTCGGCCAGCGCCCGAAGCCGGGGGCGGCAGCGGTGATGTGCTCTAGAGCGGTTCCACCTTCTCGAGGGCGGCGGAGGGGGCCGCGCTACCGGGCAGAGCGCAGCAGTGTCAGCCAGAGGCTCAGGGAACCAAAACGACAGTGCCGGTGCCCCCGTCCTCCCGGACGCTGCGCACACAGCCCGGCTCTCCGGTCACGCGCGGCCCGCTCCCGCTCCCCCTGGCCCGAGCATGGCGCAGGCGCGAGGCCCAGCCCGCGCCGCGTTGCTAAGGCGGACGCCAGCGGAAGCGGTCCCCTAATGCACCGCGCCTGGCTGGTACAAGATGGGGGCGGGGCGGGGCGCTGCACAGGGCTGGGGCCGATGATGTGCGCGGGCCGAGCGCATGCGCAGAGCCGCTGCCGAAGCCTTTGACCCCTTGTGGGCGTCGCCTGCTGCGAGGGGACGGTTCCTCGGCAAATGGCGGCGCAAGAATAGGGCGGGCGAAAAGGCTTTGCGCTGCTCGCGTAACTCGTCCCCTCGGCTGTGGGAGCTTTCTGCCAGGATCGGCTGGGGCGTGCTTAGTCTTGGCGCTGAAAAAAGAAAGCCGAGCCTCATCTCGTTTACGCAAATTAAACTGCAAGAAAATTCTGTCCTCCAAAACGCATAACTGCAGAGAGGGCCCCATGCAGATGCCAGAATTTCCATCACTGTCTTTTAGAGGGGAAACTGCTGCTCTGAACTCTTCCGGACAGATTTTTCAAGTGTTGATCACTGAGCTAGAGCTACATGTGAACCAGATTTGTCTTTTTGCTTGTTCTAGGACTTACTTTGAATTTATCCTGCAAACATTTAAACATACACTCAATTTCCCGAGTTAGGTTGTGCATATTTCCAAGATGGGAGCCTGTGTGCTAAGGAATAAAAGGTGTGTCATATGATGGACGTACAAACAAATTCTGTTTCCCCCTATGCTTTCCTTATTTTCTGGAAGGGGAAGACAAAACTACTGTGAAGGATGGTGCTGTCATCCGACTACCTACTTTTAGTCCATGGGACAAGGAAAATGGAAATAAGATCAGTTGTCTGCTAAACATTGCTCTGCTGTGTGCAAATAAAAGTGTGCAACGTGGATAATACTTACTGATTTTAAAGGGAGGATTATTAGGGTTAAATACGTTAGCGTTTCCAAAACATTAAATAGAGAGCAACTAAAATTCAAAATGGGGGGGAAAATTCCACAACGGGGAATTTAAGGTTACAAGATCACAGAATAAGTCAGGCTGGGAGGGACCTCTGGACATCTCTTCCATCTTTGTACCTAGTTTAAATTTCATTGTGTCTCTTCCCAAGAGTAAAATTAACCTGCTGTCATTTTATGGTGAAAATGGGTATTTTATGCTATAGATTTGCTATCGTGAGAGAAAAGCAAATCTACTACAGTAAAGCAGATGACTTCTTGCACAGCTGTCAAACCTTGCGCTCGAGCACCTGAGAGCACCTCATCACAGTGCACGCCTGGAGCATGTTTCTCAAGCTCCAGACTATTGCTGCTTGTGC
This sequence comes from Phaethon aethereus, assembly GCF_964289735.1. Lineage (NCBI taxonomy): Eukaryota > Metazoa > Chordata > Aves > Phaethontiformes > Phaethontidae > Phaethon > Phaethon aethereus. The sequence goes on from NC_138575.1 coordinate 202,711,672, forward strand.
CCTCCGAGTGTCGTAGGCTCCACTGGCAGGCACGGCTCCCAGGCAGAGACTTCATTACAGCCACCTCTCGCTCTTCCAGTGCCACACCGTTTCTTCCAGTGAGCTGAGAAATCTGCTCTCAAAACTGAAAGGCTCAATAAAAAAAGTCAGTAAAGCTTCCCATCTGCCATAGTCTCTGAAACTAAAAAATTAAAGGCCCTAGACTCCCACTACCATTTTTCCTACTTTCTTGTAGCTGGTATTTTGGAAACCCTGACAAGCATCAGCTGATTTGCCCACAGTAAATCATTACATTCTGGGGAAAGTTTCCCATGCCTAAATGGAAAACAGAACAGAGCAGGGATCTCTGAACATGCCTACAGTATTTTTGAGAGAGAAGATATTTTACGAGGCCAACTGTAACCTACCCCTACTGCCTTATGCTAATAGCATAACAAAGCTGCAAAGACAATATACAGTTCAGAGTCAGTCAGAACACCTTTTTTATGGTCAGGGTTTGTAAGCATTATGCAATGTCAGGTCTTTCTGCTGCTCACCTTCTTTCAGCCTCAAAGTCCTTTCTGAAGAGATAAGGCACATAGGATATGAGTGAAAGGTCTTTCTACTCCTGCTCCCAACAAGAGAAACAAAGATAACATAAAGAAGTATTAAGACATTATCACTTCTTGTATTAACCTGTTCATGTTCCATGCGTGAACCACTTTCACACAGAAACTTCAGACTGGAGACCTTTGGACATGAGAATCTTTATACCTGAAGTTTCTGGAATACAAGCCTTTCTCAGAATAACAGACTTCAGGTGGGAAAAATTTGCAGGTGAGTTACTTGCCACAAATGATGAACTCCAGCATAAGAAATATATATACATTTCTAGCCCCTCTTTTCTGACTCCTTGTATATAATTAAGCCTGTGGTTTTTATTTTTCTGATTGTCCCCAGACACATTGATACGTACCCAAGCAGCCGGTACATTCTGTGGCGAGAGCCCTAGCTCTGCTACCACGCTTGTCCATATCAGGGACCTGGGCATACTGGTGCCCAGCATATTCTGATGTTTCAGCCCAATTAACTAGGGCAGTGGAAAGAAGGCACCATGATAGGAAGGCAGTGCATCTATCTTGTAAATGAAACAGTGCTGGGGCACCACTGGAATCTGACCATGTTCATATTATCAAACTTCCTTGCCCTCCAAAATCGGATTCAAACCAGCTATTGGAAGTGGTCCCTGGACTGTATGGTGCCTGACCATAATGGGAATTGTTTGGGAGAATGATAACTAGTTAACATTATAATGGGCTATTTTATCCCCAGAGACAGTCAACCCTAGTGCCTGGTCCAGCCCCTGGCAATGCTGCATGTTGACGATGCTGCCAGAGCGTGCGCCAGGGGACGGGAGCTTGGGAATGCTCCCTGGCCCAGGTCCTTAGGCCTCTCAGTCCAGCTACTACTTCTGATGTCCTCACAACAACATGAGAGTCTCAACAGACTTTATGTTTCTAAAAGCTGTATCAATCTACTTTGTTTTTTTCTGGTGCTATAAAGTATAAATAGACCTTAATACATGAAGATTTAACACAAATCCCAAAAATCCTTTGTAGCAATATGGGGCCTTACTCGTGGGTTGTGATTATAAGACATCTTTTAACAAGATCATGCCACAGGGAGAAACCCATATGATGTAATTGTCTTTACTGGTTTTGGCTAAATCCAGATGGCAACCTGGAATGTGAAGCTGCCAAAAAAGTAGTAAAATTTAGTTGGATTAAGTCAGCACCGTCACTAAATGAAGTTGTCCCATTCTTTTCCCACCTTCCGATTTTCATTCCTGCCTCAGATCAGTCCTCTGACTGGCATCAAGTTAGATGCTTGTGCAGCTGAAGCAAACTGCAGATCTGGTCATGTTTTTGTTCAGTTACCTTTCAAGACATCAAGTACCTGATCCAGTAATGGCAGATTAAGGAGACCATGAAGCTACACTCTTAAACAGTATGAATTTCTTTGCCTTTCAATACGTGGTGTATCTGTCTTTTTGCAGTGGTAACATTAGAAATAAGGAGTCAGGCAAACTAAGTGTTTCAGTTCCAGGACTTGCTAACTTGGGTTCAGGGGTTACTGGCCACTGTCTGCCTGTTACAATCATTGTTAGTGTGCACCTTACTCTTGCTCTGGCAGTTTAACTGCTCATCTCATCAGCCACTAATTGGTGTTTTTAAAAAATGGTCTGAATTGAAAAGGTAATTCTCCCGTTATAATTTTTAAAAAGTAATTTTCTAGCATTGAATTCTGGACTGACCAGGTATTCCGAATTTTCTGCTGTCGTGTGGAGACCCTTCAGCTAGCTCAACTGCCACAACCAGTGAAGCTGCATTTAAGTACTCTGGCAACTAACAGATCTTGTCAGCATACCTCTAAAAATTACTAAAGAGAAAGAAAATATGGAATGTGTTTAAAATTAAAGCCTTTCTAATACTTAACCTTTCAAAATATTTTCTTAGTTTAGTTGAAAATTTAAGAGTTGAATGGTAATTGAACTCAATGGTAACTAAATTTATTTTAAAGACAATTAAAAATTAAAAAATTAAAGCCTCAGATCATGCTTTTCCTATACTTGAAAATTCAAACTTCAACTCTTCACTATTTCAGAACAGTTCTAAAGGCAGAAAATATTCAGTATAGTTCTGCTCTAAACATTAATTTACTATATAGTCTGTATTTAGTAAAGCAAGTAAATACATCAATTTACATACAATTTGAAAACAAAATGAATGGAAGAACCTCATTATGAATAATATATGTGTGATGAATAATGTATAAGATGTAGTTTGGGTTTAAAAGACATTTGCAACAGGAAAATTAAAATCTTGTTAACAGGTATTTTTACTATTAAAGGGTATAATTCCATCTAGTTTTCCTGAATCTTGTTTTTGTAATACCTATTTTACTGCTACTTACTTTCTGATTCCTGCAGATATCTTCGTTAAGAACCAGCATTTTAGCTATATTGGTAGTATTTGCATCAGATCATTTGCACTGTGAAAGACCACCTAAACGAACTGCACAAGCTACTAGCAATAATTAAAATTATAGTTTTAATTGTAGCATAATTTTAATATAATCACTAGTTATAATTACAGTATGCAAACCATTAGTTTGAACTCTGCAGAATAGGAATAAAGTTGTTTAATTAAAGCTGTCATTTTAAGGCATTATGCTTTCTGAAGCTTTCTGAACCATTAGGATCATAGTCCATTACAAAAGAAATGTACTTTCTGGTTGCTTGGTGAGCAAGTAATGTATTAAACCAATGTAGTGAACTATGCCTCTGTTTTCATCCCATGCCAAGAGCTCAGGCTAGGACACTCTGTTTTAATAGAGGCATGCAATTCCTTTATTTTCTGCAAGGGGGAATTCACATCTCCTTCATATTCCACCTCCTTGTACCTCACAGTTAACGCTAGTTACTTCCCCTTGTTTATTACATGACTCTTTTATACTGTCCTGCTCCTCCCCTACAGTAAACCCACCTCCTCTCCAGAGCCAGCAGCAGTTTTCAGCTCCTCACGTGGTGCAGCAGAGGAGCATGCTCAATCAAAGGAGACTAAAAACATGGAGGGATCAACTTTGCAGCTTCCAACACAAGTCTGCTCCTACTGCTGTTGGAGTTAGAAGAAAGAATACATATGCTGGTGAGTGCATATTTGCTTCAATTGGGCCTCTCCTGCTGCCATTACAAGCCCCACTTTTAATTCCCTAATAGAGCCCAGGTCCTTTCACCGTATTATTGGTTATAGGTTTTTGATGTTTCTGGGCTTAGGGTACCTTCCATCCTTCCCATGGAATGGCAGAAGAGAGAGGAGAATCACTGTCCCTTATTTGTGGGGGCTGCAAGTACTGGGCCTAAAAATTCTTATGCTATTACACAAAAACAAAACTTTACTTTTTTTTTAAGTCTTATTTTCCTCCCTTGACTTACACTTCTGAGAATTTAATTCTTTGTATTTTCCTTTCTTCTTGCAAACTTCTTTCTCCATTTTGTATCTATTCAGTTTGGTGTGTCTGACCACCACAAACAATGGGAGTATGACTGCTGTCATACCTTAATCAAGTAACTAATGCAGAGCTATGTGGTTTTGTCACTAATATATGAATGATAATAATATAGTTCAGATTTCGTTGCCACAGACCTCTTGTTTTGTTCTCCAATAGAACTTAAAGGCCCTGTCATTGCTATTATCACAACTGTGATTAGCTCTTAAACCCGTGGTAACACCTCCTGAACAGTTTAACTGAGCTTTTTATTCTGCTGAATCCATTTGTCTCTCTTTAATGGCTTTCGTCTCTAATAATCTATTACATAAGACAACTTAAGGTATAAATACACATCTCAGGAGGTCAGAGAATATTAAAATAACTGATAAGTACTTCCAAAGAGGAGTGATGGTGAGCTTGTTCTGAAAACCATCTTTCCAATTTGATTGCTTCAGTTATGCTTTGGCTAGACAAAGGTCTTTGTTTCTAACACATGCCAAATGATGCCATTTTGAATTAGTCTTCAAAGGAGCATAACTGGTACTTGTTACAGTCATAAAACAATGCTTTCTACAGCAGCCTATGCAGACTGTTGAGCAGCAGAACTGGCATGGCCAGGTGTCATGTGCTGTCCCAACCTCCATGTTGCTGTCCCACTTCCTTAAATCTTCTTGTGGCCCAGTTATGACCACTTTGTTCCGCCTGCATTTCCCGGCTGCTGGCAGGTCTCAGGTTACATCGGTGGCATTAAGGTCGGGAAGTCAAGGAGATACTAGTTTGGTTTTGCATCTACTGTCCATTGAGTCGTCATCCTGAAACCTTTATGAATTTGTATTTTTGAGATCTCTGTCTCCTTGTTGAATGTGGTTGGAATTAGCAAAATGCTAGTGAGGGGGATGGATGTACAAAATGATTATGTAGGTCTTTGATTTTTTTTTCTTGGAAACTAGAAGAAATGAGAGCCAAGTAAAGGTTCAAATGGTAGCCAAACAAAGGGTCACTGAGCTTCATCAGTAACTGTGAAACATTCATTCTGAGAACAAATGTATTAGTTTTCAACTTAATTTTTTTCAGAAAGCCAGAAACACAAGAAAACGTGCAAGTATTTCTCAGCTATATTAAAAGTAATATAATATTTGATAACAAGTAAGCATTTAAAATGTAACTTCTGTTTTTTTTAAGGAACATCCAGCATGATTACAGAGCAATATACAGATGAGTAGGAACTACACAGAATTAGAAAAAATGAGTAACGCAGCATGCCAACAGGAACAGTAGATATTGTAGAGCAGCTTAAAGAATTATGTTGACATAGTAATGTCACATTTTTAAAAACTTCTTGTGTGGAAACCAAGGACAGCAAAAATACATTTTTAATTTAGAATTCAACAAGAAAGTATTTTTAAGAATAATAAGGCCCTGCTTAATGTGAAAAAAGTATGGAATTAGTTTCAAATTTGAACTTTACTTTGGAATTCATTTGTGCCCTTGTCAAAATACAGAGAGCAATGGGATTTGATGTATTCTAGCATTTTCTCTGGCAAAAGTGATGGGATGGGGTCTTTGTCTCCTCAAAGGTGGCTGTGAATCCCAAGGCCCAGAGGCTCACAGGTGTTTCAGTTTCATTGGGAGCTCACCTGGGGGCACCTGAACATCTTTGATTACATGGCAATAAGCATCTACCTTCTCTAATGGTTGGGTAAAACCATGGCCCTTACCAAAACCTTGGCCTTGTCCTGCCCCAAAGTGCACACGTACAACAGGCTGGCCTCCATCCCGGCGAAGGGTCCTCCTCCTGCCCCTTGTCCCGCAGGTGACCACCCTCACCTGCTATCTCCCAGTGCAGCGTAAGGGTGAACATGCAGGGCCTGCCTTTCCACGGGGGCCAAAGCAGCGCTGACAGCATATCGAGCTCGTGGGGAAGACTGCTGATCCTGTGAGAGATGTCATGGCCGCGCCCCCCTAGCCCGCAGAGGGTGGGGAGGGGAAGGACGCGAGCCGGGACTCGGCCCAGGTAAGAGCCGCCGGTAGGTGAGGGGTTACAGGGAGACCTCCCTCTGTGCGTGCAAGGGAGGGGACCGGGACGCTGTAGGCGACGGGAGCCGCTCTCGCCCGGCCGCGGTCAGCCGCGTCCCGCGCCGCCTCTGGGCGGGCTCTTTCCCCGTCAGGGAAGCGAAGGCCGCCGGGCGGCTCGAGGATCGGCCGCTGAGGGGCGCGGCGCGGAGCCAATCGGAGCGCTCGTAGCAGGAGCCAATGGGGGCGGCCGTGACATGGCGGGAGCCGTGGGTGGGGGGCGGGCGCGCATTAAGGCAGAGGTGGCTACCGCGGCGCGGTGCCGGTTCCTCGTCCCCCATCCCTTGGCGCCCGCGAGCATGGAGCCCTCGCAGGTTGCGATCATCGGCAGGTAAACTCTCTCCTCTCCCGCGGGTAGGTGCAGTGCCCAGGGAGGAGGTGCCAGCCCGGCTCGGCCCCCGGGGGCTCCCGGAGCGGATGCCTGGGGACGTGCGAAGGGTCTCAGGCGCCGCCCCGGCGAGGTCCGGCCTGCGGGAAGGTGTGCTCGTTGCCTCGGCTGTCCCCGCTGGTGCGGGCGTCGGGTGCTGCGGCGAGGTGGTGCCTGGGGCCAGTCGGTGGGTTTCGGTGTGCGGGGGCCGGGCCGGGGAGCGGGACTGGGGCAGGGGAGTGGGGCCCGGGCCGGGCGAGGGAGGCCTGGCCAGCTGCGGGTTAGTGCTGCTGCTGGAATTCAGGAACCTGGGGGCAATGCACCTGTTTGGCTCATTGGGAAAGGTGTCTTTGCTTAAGTCCCTGACAGCTCCGTGCTACTTTAAAAAAAACAAACCACAAAAACAAAGTAAACAAACGTCTACAGCATGAAGTAAGTCATCCTTCAGGTCTGAAAGACTGCTGCCCTCTTCCATTGCAGTGTTTTGTGTGTGTGTAAGTGCAAGAGGAGCAGAGAAATTTGAGCACAGCTTTACCATCCGGTTTGTCAACTCTGCCAAGAAACTCCTAAGGTTCTCTCAGGTACTCCTGCAGTAATACCTTCTTCCAGCAAGATACAGTGGTATGTCAGACTTGTGTGTGAATGCAGTGTTTCATCCACTTCTTGAGCTAAAACTAAAGTTCTTTATTTGAACAATAAAATGCTCAGGAGAGGAAAAAAAACCTGCCAGACAGTGACAGCCCCCCTACTCACCGCTGTAACTTGGTGCTAAAAGTGTGGACTGCAACCAAGTTTATTAGTGAGACCGCTTGAGGTCTTGGGACACGTGTCTGGGCACCATCATGTGACAGTGACAAAACTGGCTCTTACTGGTGGTGCTCGGGGAGATTTTATTCACCGTAGGTGTGCAAAGGGTCAGGAGAGCTGGACTTATTATTGTATGCTCTGTAGTTCAAAAGAAAAACAAACCCCACAGTCCTAAAAACCTGTATTGAAATAAAAGAAAGAAAAAATTTTTTGGTCAAACACTGACTTAAGGAAACTTAATTTAAAAGGACAATTTGAAAGAGGTGATGCTAATTTATAAAGATACTGGTAGCTCAGATATGCTTAAGTGATCCAAATGCTTTTAGAAATCCCAGGAGGCTACAGTAGCTAACAAACCTTGACCCATACCTTACTTTTTCCATAAGTGTGGTTGTTCTGTAGTTTGCCTGAGAACTGCTGAGGTCTGGGCTTACTACAGTGAAGTTGTGTGTGTTTTTTCTTTTAAATGGTAAGTTTTGAGTGAGAAGTTACTGTCTACCTAACAACGCTAAATGCAAAGTTTCACTTTTTTTTGTCCTAATTATTTCCACTGACTCCTGCTGTTTCCTGAAACTTCCTGGTTTGTTCCTGTTTTTTTTTAATTATATTTAAACCAAAGGCTGAACATGTTCCTGTTTTCTTTTCCTTCTTTTCTCATCTACACTGTTGCTTTATCTTTGACTTTTACACCCCTTTTAATCCTTTATTGGTGCCCTAGTGGCCTTGTGTTTTCCAATTGCCAGAGGTTGCTTAAGTTCAATGCTGCAAATACAGTGATCTCAGAAATGACAGGAAATGCATGTAATTATCAAAAGCCCCACTGTAACTATCATGGGTATGGAGTTCTGCTCTTGTCTCTGTTATGGAATACTTTTTCTTTGTGATCTCAGTTTATTTAAGCTTATAACACTGTGTCTCAGTCCTTCCATTTGAAGAGGCTGATGCCTACTATAAATCTAATTAAGTTAAAACCTGCATTGCTTTGAGAGATGTGATAAAACTGGCGGTTATTACAAGTTTTCTCTATGTATTTCCCAGTAATTTGACTTCACCAAAAGATGTAGGCAGACAGTTCCTGTGTGCTTCCAACATGGTAGAGTGTTCTTCATCTAAAAATAAAGGTAGTGCTAGAGGTGTGTAGGTGGAAAAGTAGTATCAAACCCATGTTTGGTTGTTTGTTTTTTTCCTTTTCACATGCTTATGGTACTTCCTGAATTGCTGAGGACTCATGACTTCAGTAGCTGGGCCTTGGGTTTTCTGATCATCTCTGAAGCAGGATCCTGTACAGACCAATGGGCTGCTGTCCATCTTTAGACTATGAACTGAAAAAATGAGGTGTCTTCTCGGTTTTTTGTGTTTGGTTTTTTTAAAATCTCTTTTAATGTAATTCCATACACCAACTCAAGATTGTGGCTGACAAAACTGTTGATACTTGAGTCCAGTGTCCCAAAGTACTGGTTCCTAGTATTTGAATTCTGCTGTCCTTTTTCTGTTTTGTTTGTTTTTTTCTTTCCTCATTATCTTTTCCCCAGCTCTCAGAAAAACTGATACACAGCTAGCAAATGATATTTCTCTGTTAGAGTATATCCTTTTGTTTCTTATCAATACGTAACCAATCTTTTAATCAAATATTGAAGAGTCCAAGCTCTGTTTTCCTTCTTGCAACACTTGTAAGAACTCCTTCCCCAAAATAAATGCTGCTTTATTAATTGGCCGATACTTATTTTCTTTTCAGTGGACTCATTGGTCGCAGCTGGGCCATGGTGTTTGCTGCTGGAGGCTTCAAGGTGAACCTTTATGATATTGCACAACAGCAGCTAACAAGTGCACTGGAAAATATTCGGTAGGTCACCTGACTTGAAATTATTTGGATTGCACTGAAACTGTGGTATTTCTGTAATTGTGAATGAACAGCCATATCTTATTATTTAAGGGAGCATAGGTTTTAAGCTTTAAAGAAGGCTCTAACTTAGAACTACAGGTCCTGTTAAGATCAGAAGAACTGTGCTCCCAAATCTCTCAATGACACTTCTGAAGAGCACTTTAATTCTTAAGTAGTGATTTAAGAGCTTAAGTTTAAATCCAGATTCTTCAAACAATGTTTACTATGATTAGGTTATCTATAGGCTAAGCTTAAGATACATGAACATAACAGTTTTTGCTTAGAAAGACAACAAAGACTCAAAATGGGAGTAGGTTAATATGGATTGCTGAGGAGCCTTGCTACAATTGTTAGTATTTTATAACTAGACTGTTTTAAATTCCTAAACTCATATGTTTTGAGTCCTAGAAGAGCAGGTTGCTAGTTCCACTAAAGCTGCAACTACCCATCAGTTATAGTAGAGGCTGGGAAGCATCTTTAGAAGGAGCAAATTTGAGGGTGTGAACACAAGAACAATCACACTGGTTTAGACCAACAATCCTCTAGCCCTTTTCTCTTGCCCCGTGGCACTCTGGCTAAAGCCACGTTCTTTTGGTACGTGACAGAGCTACAAGTTCAAGTCCCACCTGTCTGCTCCCCTCCCCCAACCTTCAGTGCCTAGAAGTTGCTTATGTATTCAGAAACTCTAACTAGATTTCCTCCCAGTATTTTTCTAACCTTCCCTTGAACCCGTGTAAATCCTTTTGTGGCCTCCTTGCCAAAGGACTTTGTGTTCAGCAGGTTTACTGCTCATTGCATGAAGAACTATTCCCTTTTGTTGGTTTTGAACCTGGCTCCTCAGTTTGCTTTGTTTGGCCCCTAGTTTTTATGTCTGAAGGGTCAGTGTCTGGTTTGTCCTATTCACCCTCTTCTTGCTGGCCCTGGAAATACAGCTTTTATATGCCTGTGAGAGAGACAGTGTGTTTATAGAGTAGTCCTTATGTTGCTGTATCAGCATTTAATGCTGAAGTTTGGGCTGCTTCATAATCAGCATCAACCTAAATGCGTCAGCCGTCCCTTCATGATTCCTTGAAATGAAATAGTCAGCTGCTGTGTGTCAGCTGGTATGGGGAGTAAGCTGGACCTAGAAAAGGGTTGTGGTGCGTTGCATCTTGATTGCTTTCTGTAACAAGACTTACAGCAAGGAGGAGTGACTTCAGGAGCCCCTTGTAGGTCAGTTTAGTTGTTGGAGTTTAGAAGCTAAACAGCATATGATTTGCTAAAAAATAAAAAAGAGGGGGAAAATCTTATCTCCTACAATTCTTTAAGTTTTTTTTTTCTTTTCCCAAACCTCTCTTTCCAGGTAGGTGTTAGTCAGACTGAACTTCTCTGTTGTTACACCTAGATGGCAAGCGCTTTTGTTTTTTGCACAATTGCTGTCAGAGCAATAGCCATGATGAGATTCTGGATTATTGTGGAGGGGTACTCTTGCAGTCTGTATTACTAAAGAAAGCACTTGCCCCTAATTTTTTCTTTTTCTAATAGCAAAATGAGGACTTTAGCCTTCCAAGATTTTCAGCTTGGAAGAGTGAAGCATAAAATATCCTGTGTAATAGGGTAGAGTGCTATTTGGGTGTGTATGTTCTGTCCTGTGCCTGCATGTGCTGTCCCATAAGAGTTCAACGCAGGTTTTGCCTTTTACATAAGGTGTTCTTAACCCAACTTATAATTAACTTGTGTATCTTGGCTGTTGTAACATCCTAGTTAAAGAGCCTAGTTTCAGAATGACGTCGTTTTTCTACAAGAGTAAAAGCTATGCTGTTTCTTCAACCAGTATTTTAATGATTGTATCTATCAAAGTACGGTCAAACTTAAACTTCTTTGCACTGACTTTGTAGCGTGCAACATATGCTAAATCCCTCTGAGTTACTGATACTTGTGTAAGAGCTGGAGCTTGAGTAGGTAACAAGGGCTTGCAGGAGAAAAACTGACAAAGCCAGTTGGTGGCTGCTTCTCTAGACTTGCTAGGATTTGCTTCCTTTTTCTCTCCAAACAGCTAGTACTTTTAGGGAATTTTTTAGGCTTAGGGTTTTTGTGTTTGGTTTTTTGTTTTAGTATTGAAAAGTATTTGTTCCACTCTGGTCTGCAGTCCATGAACTTTTAACGTATGGAGGTATTCCACATATTAAGGTGAAACTGGAGTGTACAGAGGACTGTTTGTAGTTTCCCTTTTCTAAACAAAAGTGGCATTTGAGCAGTAAAAACCTTTTACTTTTAAAAGGAGATGATACTCCTTTAACATAAATACTCAAGTATTTATTAACTATGTTATGTGATGAACTTGTACATTGACTTGTAACTCATTGTTCTGAATTTATATAAAGGGCATCTCAGGGTTCATTAATGAATTCAATTCTCACACAAGGTGGGCAACAGGGGTGTGTAGTCCTGCAAGAGGACTGGAATGAGTCTGGGGTGGACCTACAATGATCATGGGAGCCTGTATGTGTCTATGGAAAATCTGAAATGTACTCTGTAAATTTATTCAAAACACTTGGTTATCAGTAAAATGAAACAAGTGGAAATACATATCATGTTGCCACAATATCAGTAGACAAGATACAGAGAGAAAAGGAGAGTGTGTTTACTAAGGCCAACATGGTGTGATAGATTTACTGCCTAGCTACCTGTTGCTAGACACGTGGTAATCAGTGTCCTGACAAAATGACTGCATGTTGTCGGATTGAACTGGGTGTACCAGTGGCATTATTAACCAGTGTCTGCTCTAATGGAACAACCTTTTGTTCTGCTGAAGAAACAAACTAATGAACGGCTTCATGCCACACTTGACCTCCTGAATATATGCTGCAGTAACCTGTCTTAGAAAATGTAACTTTTCATATCCAGTATGCTTTCTTCTGAGTCAGTGTGATTCTAGTGTGAATGCATGATTGATAAACTTTAAAATAATGAGAATTAGAAAAACAAGTAGTACCCTATTCCTGAGAGTAATCGTAAAACATATGATACAGAACTGCTTTAGTGCATACCCCTCAAAAAACCTTTACAATCACAGAATCATTAAGGTTGGAAAAGACCTTTAAGATCAGCAAGTCCAACCATTAATCCAACACCACCATGCCCACTAAACCATATCCTCAAGTGCCATGTCTGCACATTTTTTGAACACTTCCAGAGATGGTGACTCCACCACCTCCCTGGGCAGCCTGTTCCAATGCTTGACCACTCTCTCAGGAAAAATTTCTTTACGAATATCTAATGTAAACCTCCCCAGCGCAACCTGAGGCCATTTCCTCTCGTCCTATCGTTAGTTACTTGGGAGAAGAGACCAACACCCACCTCGCCACAACCCCCTTTCAGGTAGTTGTAGAGAGTGATAAGGTCTCCCCTCAGCCTCTTCTTCTCCAGACTAAACAACCCCAGTTCCCTCAGACGCTCCTTGTAAGACTTGTTCTCCAGACCCCTCACCAGCTTCATTGCCCTTCTCTGGACATGCTCGAGCACCTCAATGTCCTTCTTGTAGTGAGGGGCCCAAACCTGAACACAGTGTTCAAGGTGCGGCCTTACCGGTGCCGAGTACAGGGGCACAATCACTTCCCTACTCCTGCTGGCCATGCTATTTCTGGTACAGGCCAGGACACTGTTGGCCTTCTTGGCCACCTGGGCACACTGCCAGCTCATATTCAGCCGGCTGTCAACCAGCACCCCCAGGTCCCTTTCTGCCGGGCAGCTCTCCAGCCACTCCTCCCCAAGCCTGTAGCATTGCATGGGGTTGCTATGACTGAAGTGCAAGACCTGACACTTGGCCTTATTAAACCTCATACAGTTGACCTCTGCCCATCGATCCAGCCTGTCCATATCCCTCTGCAGAGCCCTCCTACCCTCCAGCAGATCAACACTCCCACCCAACTTGGTGTCATCTGCAAACTTACTGAGGGAGCACTCGATCCCCTCATCCAGATCATCAACAAAGATATGGAACAAGACCTATTACAAGAATTACAATTCTTGTAATATGGTAATTTTTTTCCAAATAGTTACTGTGCTACTGTTCTAAACATAATTATGCTGCTGATAAAGACTGATTAATTACAGTGGAAATGCTGTATTTTTTCCCCTATGTAACTGGTTCATGTTTTATATAGAATAGTTTTTGCATGTATAATGAAAGACTATTGGAAGGGGAAAAAGTTTAGTTGACTCTGAAGAGGACACTAAAACTTTGCTATTTGTGCATGTATTCTGTGATTTCTTTCTAAAAGTAGATGCTGGTTAAATATGGTATTTACTTAGATGCAAAACTGTATCTCCTTTGGGACACAGGAGCAGGTAACTTTTAATATATTAAAAAAAATAGTTGTAAGCATAAAGACTATAGCTAGCTTCAGAAAAAAAAATTGTAGAAGATCTCAGGATGTAGTCTGTGCTAAAATATAAAGACAAGAAAATTTTATTAATTACATCATAATAATCAACTGCACTAAACAGTAAATTTATATTAGAAGCTCTTTTCTGTCTTCTGATCCTTACTTTTTTCTCTTAACCCAAGTAAAAAAAATTTTCTGGGACATATTGAGGTTGACTTTGTGAAGCAGTAGTTGTATCAAGGAATATGGGCACATAAAATTACTATTGCTACTTTTATTACCTAGATTAAATGCAATAGCAGTATCAAAACATGGAAATATTTCTTTGGAAGGGAAGCAACTTTGACCCTCTTTTTATTAAATAATAGGGACTCTGTCCCCTTAAATTAATTTAGGTTTGTTTAATTAAAATGAAAATAAATTATTAGTTATGAATGAAATGAAAATAAATCTTAGTTCTACAGAACTCTGCCTGCTGGAAACTGTGATATATGGCTCTAAGGTTCCATGGTACTGAATCTAAACTCAAAAGTGAGGCTCTTCAGTGAGAATTACTTGTATGTCAGCTTTATCTGGCTATAGGTTGCTCTTCTGCATTGTTCAAAGATGTTGGGCCTTTAAAGAGTTGGAGCCAAGCAGTCTTGAGATCAGAATATCACACTTCCTGTCTTAATTACTCATTTAACCATAAATTTTATTGGACTTGATATATAGTGAAGTGCAGCATTGCACTAAGCGATCTTAAATTTTTCTGTGCTGTAGGAGCACAGTTGCTATGAAAAATTAACAAGATGCAGGGGGTAGAAAAAAGTAGCATTTCCCTGCTGACCCCTGGCCATGTGGAGGGAAGTACTTTAAGAATTCCATACTGTTGCGAGTGGGGCTCTAGAACTTGTAATGAAGTGCCCAATGTATGGCAGGTTGCTAAGGCCGAGGAAGTAAACCATATCTAAGCCTATGACTTTGTTATAGCTGGAGTTTTGAAAGACTCTTCCCCCTCTAACTCAAGCTGATACTCTTTCTCGTTCCAGGAGATTAGTCCGTAGAAAAGACATTTGAATGTACATCACTTCTTGCTGTCTAGTGCCCCCTTATGTTTTGTGTACAAAGGGGAACAGCTTACTGGCTTGGTTTTGTACCATGAGGAGTACACTGATATCACTGTATCAGTACACTGATAGAGGCTTCGCTCTCTTTTCCTAGCTTATGGCATGTTCCATGGCTGTTGTGGTTAGATACTTTTCCCAAGCTGGCTTCCTCTTCCAGTCTCTGTTCTGTATTGCTGTATTGTAGTGACACTGTATTTATATCATGGGCAAAATGCAGCTTGGCTTAGGTCTCCCTTGATAGTTTTATATTTCCTTTGAGGGGATACCTTCTAAGTAGACAATTCTTATCACGGTATATTTTGATCCTGAGTGCCTGACAATGGCACATCAAGCTTGTGCTAAATCATAGGCTTGATTCTACCTTTCAGTTTTGGAGACTGTGTTAATAGGCTTTGGAAGGGGAGAGATTCTGTCTTTCGAAAGGTTCTACCTGGCCATTCTGTAGTCAAAAACACCTCCAAAGGGAAATGTTGTTTTGTCTTGTTCCTGTGTGGCAGCCAGGCCCCTGGGCAGCTAGAATATATGATTTAAATAAGATTGATTTTTGCAATTACAAGGGCTGTGTTTTGAGAACAGTTATGGTGTTGACATTTGTCTGCTATGCAGAAGTAACAGGTTGTCCAAAAAGCTGGTGAAATCTCCATCCCTGAAGGCTTTCAAGGCTTAGCTACACCAAACCAAAGCTAACCTCATCTTGTGTTAGCAATAGTTCTGCTGCAGGTGCAAGCTGGACTGGAGACTTCCTAGGGGCCCGTTCAGCCAATGTATCTGTGACTGTGTGGGAGACCCAGGTTTCAGGCTGGGTCTGCATGGTCAGAAGCGGACATGTGAACTGTGGGTCTTTATTTTCGGTAGGCCAACTTTGGTTTTGGTGAGAATTTCTAACTTGAACCTAAACGTAAACAAAATATTAAGAACCATAGAAAATGCTTCCCAGCAGGAAGGTTTCCCAGCATAAACTTGTCAGCTCTGATGCCAAGATGCCAAAAGAGTCTTGATAAACCTAACGAGTAAACTCGCTTAGCTCACTAGATCTGGAGACAGCATTGGAATTGATCTTCTAAGTAAGAAGTCACTTCTTCAAGTAACAAGTGATTTGTAATGCGTTGCAGACCCTGCTCAGACTCTGCAGTATTGGCCACTCTGTGTTTACCATGGAAAACCATAATGACTCTAACTGCATTTTCCTGTTACAAAATCTTTACTCTTGTTGCAGCATCTAGTTTCTGTAATACCAGTGTAGAACATCCTGAGAGTTCCATGTCTGGAAAACAGTTTGTGTGTGTGATAACTTCAAGAGATCGCAGAATCTTTTGCCTTTTGTGCGTTACCATGCTCTTATGCTATGTCCTGCCTCCTCTGTAGTCCTTTGTGCCTCTTCAAAAATGTGTCAAAGGCAGATGCGTAACTGTCCCTCTTTAATATACTGCCATTGCTATTCATGAAGTGCCTTTGACAGTGCTGGATTTCTCTTTTCTGGACAGAAACATACACTGCTTGTACTGCTGTTTCAAGAAGACGTAATGAATAATAATAACTTTTCCATGGTGGTATGTTGTGTGCTTACCTTTAGTCTGTGGAAAGCAGGAAGAGAGAAGGTGGTTGCTAATGCATTCATATGGCCAACGGCAACTCAATATTAGCTGCTTACTATTTGGCTGTTAGATGTGTGGACAGTGAACTGATCCCAGTGTCAGGGACTTTCAGTTGCCTACTTGTACTGTTGTGTCTCAGGGTAGGTATATGGGTCTGGTGATGGTTTGTTGTTTTGGGTGTGTTTTGCCATGCCAACTACCCTCTCATTTATCAGACAGCACTAGAGAGCAGTCTGGTGCCATGACTGATTAATGTCTTAGTCTTTGGGCAATGATTGGATGAACTTCTGAAGAGTAATATTGGTGGTGTCTTCTCTCCCTTCTCCTTGCTGGTTTAGGCAGCACGTTTGTGATTAAGTGGTCTTTAATCTTGCAAGTGTTTGCTTTTTGCAACAGTGTGTGCTGAATATTATGACTGCCCAATAGTAGCTGTGGATAAAGGTGAGGCAATGGGGTGTGAACAAGATGGGTTAAGTATTAGTGTCATTTGCAAGGTCCTTCTGTTAAAAACTTTTAGAATAAATTCTGTAAAAACTCTTAGATTTGTAACCATGAGCATCCCGGGCAGTTTATCATGACACTCCTGATCACATAAATTGAGTTCCTTATCTTGGAGCAAATACTGGCTGAGTTCCCAGAGCAGTGTTGACAAGGGCAGTCAGGTACAACCGTAAAACTCTGGAGGTAGACAAGGTATGGGCTCTAAAAGGAAGTAGTATTTTCTTATGGATGTGAATTCTTCATGCTTCAAAGACCTTACAAGTATTAGTCAAACTTTTCAAACTGTGCATGCGATACAATTGCAAAGCAAAGTCCTGTAGTGTGGTCTATGGAAATGTCTGCAATGACCTCAGTCTGTAGTCATCCTCAGGGATGATCACCATGAAATCCAGGCTGCTTTGAATAAGAGCCGTCCAGTAGAGGTCAGTGGTGCACTGCTGTATGTACAAACCGATCTGGTTTGTGCCTTAATGTATGATAAATACTAGGGGAAGCTCCCTTCCTTTGTCACAGAGGTGTGGGCAATCTAATAACCTAGGGGAATAAAAAGAGGGTTTAGCATTTGGAAGACTTAAAATAAAAGTCTTGAGCAAAACTGTCAATAAATTGAAGGGGGGTGGGGAGGAAACTTTCTGAGCAGGGAAGGCCAAAATTCATGTAACGCAGAAATCTTATTTCCTATTCCATGCTCTAAATAACTATACAATTGAAATAAATGCCTAGCATGAAGATTGATGATGTTAACAGGAAGATTTTTGTTTAGGAGGAAAAAATCAGTCCAGCCTTAAGTTCCAAGGTATGAAGATGGTGGTTTTGCAGATTAATTAAGAAATGGTGTTCTTGGTGCAGTGTGTAATGGCTTATGTCAGAGAAGCAGAAATGATAGGATGATCATCACTGGCAGAGAAGGACAGGTGCTGCAAACTTCTCTAAGAACTTGTGGAAGAAAAAAGAAGTCAAATCTCTTAGTCTGTCACTCTGGCCTTTTTGAGTCCCTCGGTTACCAATCATGGATTGGAGTTTCAAAGGACCAGGGAGGATGAAACTAGCGTCAACTTCTGCAGAAAGTAAGAACTTCACCCTATTCTTCAAAGAAGGAATTAATTGTGTTGTGGTCTCTTCAAATTTAAGTTTTAGTTTTGTTTTTTAAAAGCAATATGCAGCCTATGAGCAAGAGGAGGATGCTGGATTTAGGCAAGTGCACCTGGGAAATGAACTTCTGATAAATGGAGAGTTAAGACCTTTTGAATTAGAGGAAGTGGCTTCAAGTTGTGCTGGGGAGGTTTGGATTGGATATTAGGAAAAATTTCTTCGCCAAAAGGGTTATCAAGTGTTGGAGCAGGCTGCCCAGGGAAGTGGTTGAGTCACCATCACTGGAAGTATGTAAAAGACATGTAGATGTGGCACTTACGGACATGTTTTAGTGGTGGACTTGACAGGGTTACTATTGGACTCAGTGATCTTAATGGTTTTTTCCAAGCTAAGTGATTCTATGATTGGTTCCTTATCCTCTGGCCTCACAAGGTGTGAAGGAGTCGGAAGTTTGGATACTTTAGTTTAGGTGCACCTGTTTCTTTACAGATGAAGCACTGGCACCTTTGGTGTGCTGGAAGCTTTAAGTCTTGGATGAAACTCCTACCTAGCAGGCTGTAGTGTATCCTGGCAGCTTGGAAAACGGAGCTGAAGCTTCCTGTTTCCTGTTCTTTACCATGCAGATTGCTCAAAGGCAGAAGTCTGTGCTTTCCAGCTGTCCATTTGTTGTGTTGTTAAGAAAACAAATGGGGAACTCATCTAGAAACTTGATGGATTCTGTGATGCTGGCTGGAGGGGTGTGTTTGAGCAATTTTTTTTTTCCCTCTTCTTTTTTTCCTTTTTGTTTTTTCTTTTTTGAAGTGTTTTTAAACAAAACTTACCAGAAAATACTTTCTGACTAGTTTAGCTTTGGGTGCAAAAGGTCTGGGCCTTAAGCTTAAATCCACATTTGAGAAGAGAGGCAGAAAGCTATTAATGGAACTCTTTTTTTCATCAGTTTTGGACTACATAAACTGGAAGGAATACTAATTACTGAGGGAGACTTCTGTGAAGTCTGAGGGACTCCAGGGAAGCAAACGGGACAGACCTGAGTGGTGGCTCTTGGCTTAATTTTCTAGCTAAAACTGAATTTAACCTTTTAAAATCTCTTGTCCAGTGTAAACAACGCAATGCCTAGCTGTTTACCCAGGTATGCTCTGCCTAAGAATCAAAAATCGATGTCTGTGATCAGACAAAAATAAAAGAGGAAATGTTAGAACTTGCCGTACAGAAATGATTATCTGGAGTTAATTGCTGAAGCAGCTCATTGAGAAGGAGAAAGTTAATGCTTGTAGAAGTTAGTGCTGTGTGTGCACATGTGTGTGGATTTTTTTGGTTGTTCTTTGGTTTTGTTCTTCCCAGTTGGAAATATGGGTGCGTATTCTGGTTTAGAAAGTGCATTCTCACCTTTACCAGCTTTAAACAGAGCCTGTCGACATTTTACCTACTCCCAAGTTACTGGAAGTCCTTTGATTTCATGTACAAAGTCCACGATGGTCTGAAGGTATTTGTTTCTTCTGAGTGTTGTGCTAAACCAGGAGCACAGCTGATCTGTGCATTTCTTGGCTGCTGCTAAGTGGCTACTGAGTATTGCTTATCTTGATTTTTAGTGGGTTTGCTCCCAGAATAAGGTATCGATGCTCTGGGTTGGTGTCAGAAAGATGTATTAGGAAGCTGTTTTGTTTGCTGGGAAACAAATATTCTCTTTTCCACTACTTTGAATGGAAGAAAGGACATCAAAGTAACTTGTAGAGCAACAGATGTTTATGACCTCTTAAGCTGTGATAAAAGCGGTAGAGAGCCTGTATTTGCTGTATATTCACAACACATGAATGCTGAAGTAAAATTCTGATTCTTTGGAAGTTAATGGTAGATTAGTGAGCAGGTTCAAGCTAAAGGTCTGAGGGCCCAGTGAATCACACCTGCTGAGGTGTGACTTGCTTCTGTATAGTTAAGTAGGAACTGGATTATCTTTAAATCCCTGCAAACTTTCATCTTTGGTGACTTGAGAATACTATGGTCTAAATGTCTCATTCTGAGCTATTTTCTTTAGGGAGAAAGAATCTTCTTTCTTCGTATCGTAAGACAAGATGAACTGCATACTTGGATGCCTAAAAAAAATCAGACAAATGCACCCAAAACATTTACTTCTCCCCTCTCTAAAAGAGAGCTGAAAATGATTGTCTCAGATGTGCATGTTGACAGGGTAGGTGAGATGAATGCCACTCATTTTATTTAGGAAATCTGGAGAAGGAAGCTTAATGTTTTTATTTGATCTGTGGACTCAGTACTTGTTGACAGGAGTGAGCCCTAAAGAAAAGGATGGTTTGACAGAGTGAGCATGCATTATCACACGTTGCTCAGTAGATGTCCTGGAAAGAGTAGAGAGAGAAAAAGATAGAGGCAATGATCTACATTCCTCTGCCTTTTCAATTAATTCAAAGTGTTGCTTGAAAAATATAGATGACATCTCCTGCCACTTAATAAAGCAACTGAGAACTGAGGTCCAGTTGCTCACTGTCTAGTTTGTTTAGGGTTGCTGATGTAAAGGTGGCTGTAGTGGTGTCACTGGCAGAGGGTGTGGAAATGCTGATGCAGGGTCTAAGTGCTGGAGCTGGGCTGGAGAAGCAGTGTGGGGCTCACATCCCACCCTAGTGCCTGCCTGCTCGCCCTGCTTTGTAAGGACTAAGGATGGTGTCTGCCTCTGGCTGCTGTAGATTGTGACAAACATATGGGGTCCCATCTCCTCATTTTGCATCTCTAGATGCAAAAATAAATTCGGTGTTACTGTCTCGATACATGGAGGGGCCTGGGCAGGTGTATTAAGGACTAAGGTGTGGCTGGAAGTGGAGATCATCTGGGCCTGTGTAAATAAGTTCTGCCCACTTAACATGTACTGTCTCGTAAAGCCCCTAATGAAGACTCATGTGTGCCTCAGTGCCACAGTCACTTAGGAAACACAAAACAGATCACGGGTTATTTCTATATTCAGTTATATGATTTGTGAAGTCCAAATACATGAACTTTTTCCAGGCTGTACAGCTTCTCTGCTACAGCTTTTCCACCCTCCAACTGGGTGGCAAGTGCAATTTATTTATCATGTAAAAAGGCATCCAAAACGAAGCCAAAGCTTCAGAATGAGATTGGTAGGGAGAAGAAAGAATTTTTTTTTTCCTGCTGCTAACCATTAGCTCAATTTCCTCCTCACTTCAGGATGAGCAATTTTTGCTGAATAATAACCAAAGGCTCAGAGGACTTCTGGCTTAAGGTAACTGACAGATTTGACTGTGATGATGGCTACATCAAATAGCTTTAGTTTAATCATGGTCAGTTAATCCCACTTAATTTCTGTGGATATTGCTCCTCTAAGGGACTTTTAACAGTCTTGAAAGTGGCTTGCTTGCTCTGGACTTTCAAGGGTTTCAAACTGTAGAAACTTTTTCTGAGAAGGTGGCATGTCCAGCCCCGGTAATGGTGTCTACTTGAACATTCATTTCAAGCACTAGTCACTCAATTCAGTAACTACTTGAATTTTCTAATACTTTCTCTGTAGTCATTACCTATGTAGGGTAGTTTTAGGGTTTTTAGGTAGGACTCCTGGCTATATGGAATGTATTTATTAATTTCTATACAGTTAAACAATGTTGCCGCAGTGAGGCTTCATGACAAGAGCTGTTGTTTGTAAAATTAGATTAAGTATATTAAAGGGACCTCTCTTACCATTAAATATGAGTATAAAAATTGTTGCTGATCCTGCACCAGTGAAAACAGGTTTGAGGTGGTGACAAGCTTGCATCTAGGAGTAGATCTTAGAGCTGTCCATGCTTGGAGAAGAAAAACGTAAGATGGAGGGAGCAAAGAGAAATGACCGAAACTAAGATTTGTATTTTTTGACTATAAAAATATGCACTGGCATGGCAAATAGCATACTACTGGGTTGTTAAGAAGCTTTTAAAAAACTTAATGATGGTTTAACAATGATAAAGTACTTAAATCTGTATGTTGTTTCTGTCAGCAAACAAATGAAAGAGCTGGAGGAGTTGGGATTCCTGAAAGGAGCTTTGAGTGCAGAGCAGCAGTTGGCTCTCATTAGCATCTGTACAGACCTGAAGGCAGCGGTAGAGGGTGCTACTTTCATTCAGGTAAGCTAAGATTTGACAATTCCTAGCAAACAATTTAGAAAGATGATCACGAGTTGTGCTGTGCAGTCAATGGACAATGGGGAGTCCAACATCCTGAACACATAAGGATGGTTGTGCTTGTTAAAATTAAAGTTATTTCTAGCCTAGTATCCTGACATGGGAAATCCTGCAGAGGAATAGTCTCCCTGCTCAAGAGTCCTTGCATGTTTCTTTTGGGTTATGTTGGAAGAGGCTGGTGCTTGGCTAAGCCAAGAAAGAATTGCTGCTCTCCACTTGTAACAAAGACTTTACATGTTAGAAAGATGAATGTGGAGGGACAGGGAGCAGGAGATTCTTGGGGGAGAGATTATCTCTTAGGAAATACCATACATTACAGTGATGGGTCTAAAATGTGTTTCTTCTTCTCCAGGTACCTCGAGAAGGCAGGGAGTATGGCTATACCCAGGGGTGACTTCTGTTCTGACTGTGGGGGAGCACTGTAGCCAAAAGCAGCTATCTGACAGACTGTTAGAGTATTAAAAACAGGATTGATACATAGGGCTGGAATCTCTGCTGCTAAGTAAAATTAGGTTGGAGAAACAAGCTGTATTACTGAACCTGATAGTCTGTGGCAGCTTAACTATTAGTATGGTTACTGGCATGGGCATGGTTCAGGAAGTAGGTGAATTGGGGACCATTTCTGGGATAAACGATGAATGAGTTTGCATTGGACTTGGCATCTTCAAACCTCCATGGTTCCCCAGTGTTACTCCAGTGTTGTACCATTAACTGTCCCTAGATGTATGTGTGCTGCACTCAAGACTTTATAATATATACTGTTTCAGGCTGTAAATCCCACAGTCTGCTTAACTGCAACTCACCTCTAATAATAAATTTAATTAAAAGAGGACAGATTTCCAGACCTTTTCTTCCTGCCAGGTTGGTGAGGTGGAGGGAGAGAGAATGGGAGGTAGAGCAAAGCCTGACACAGGAGTCAAGATGTGAATGCACTGTAGATTTTTACAGTGGTATACTATTTTGTGTTCACTTCCTTTTCTCCAGACCACAAAACTATATACTGTTACCCCAATATCTTATTCCTTCATCAGTAATGAGCTCAGAGCTCGTCAGTGCATATTATTGTTTTCACATATGTATCGCCTACCTCTACTGAGTTTAAACTGCAAATTTATTGTCTAGTCATTCAGTCCTGTAAAGTCCTTCCACAAATGTTTGTGGTTGTAATGATGATGACCGACTTCCTTTATGAGCTAACTTTCAGGTCACTTATGAATGGATATAACAAAGGGCACAGGTATCTGTGAAACAGCACTGGTCAGCATCTTCCACTGAGTAAGAACTGACTGTTCTTCCTACTGTCTGCTTACTGTTTCTTTACCAGTTACTGTCCATGAAAGGACCTTTTATCTCACATGTGATCAGTTAACTTCTTTGGAAGCTTTTGGTTTTTTGTTGTTGTTGCAAGACTTCTGGGCATTCACATTGACTGCATCAGCTACATGACTCCTGTGGCTATGCTTGCTGCTTCCTTTAAAGAATTCTACTAGGTCTGTGAATCAGGACTTCCCTCTGAAAAAAGTTGCTTTGATTCTTCCCCCTTTATGTAATATTCATTTGGTGCTACCCTTTTCTCTTAACTTGCTTGATAGAGACATAAGGCTTACAGGCTTATTGTTGAGATATTTCTTGAAGTTCCCCTAAAAGTTACATCATGCTTGCTACTCTTCTGCTCTTTGGTACCAAAATAGTGTACATTCAGTTTTGTTTCAAGTGAGCAGGTGTATATCACTGCTACTGTGTTGGGTGTTTAAGCCATATCAAAACATGTCCTAGTAGCTTGGGTCTGGTTCTCCTCTCCTCTGTTCTATGACTTGAGACAGACCCTGGAAGTCCCCAAGACTAAGGCTTCAGTTTTCTTCAAGGATTAGAAGGAGAAACATAACAGTTGCAAAGAAATCACTGTTCTGTGTGTGTTTTACACGTGATTATCCTTCTGTACTCTGGTCATCTCTTGGTCCTATGCATTCTTCTCTGCACATTTTAAAGAAAGAAGGACATTATTTTTTTTAATTATTCCTCTTGCAAATTGCGTGGAGGAGAGGTATTTGCTTTGTTTTTGTCTTATTTTGACAAATTAACAATCCCACATGGCCATGTTCGTTTGGGTACTGCCTCCAACTTTGTGAAGGTTGCCTTCTTGTTTCTAGTAGACTCCCCTGTTTCTGCCTGTTTTCTTTTGCTCTTTCAAGTGTTTCTTACTACCTGGTATGTCCATATGGTGTCTTTCCTTTCTTTGTGTGCTACCTGTAAGGATCTGATCCTACTTACTGCCAACTTTGCATCTCCTTAGTATCCTCGCTGTTATTTCAGTATCTTATTTTGAAGCTAAGCACAGCTGTGATTGAGTTCTTGGCTCTTGTTGCTCCTACAGACATGTTGAATCTTAGTATGCTATTGTTCTTCTTACAGAGGCTCTTCAGCAGTAAGATTTTTTTAACAAGGTCGTGCATGCTACTTCAGATGAAATCAGAGACTCCATCATTTATCTCTCCTACCATCAGCTGATGTAGGAAATGGGCATCGGGCAAATGTTGTAGAATCAAAGTAATTTTGAGTTGGAAGGGACCTGTGGAAGTCATCTGGTCCAATCTGCTGCAGCATGAACATACATCAGCTTGCTCAGTATTTGTGCAGTTGTGTTGAATATTTCTAAGGATAAACACTTCTGGTCTCTAGGTAACTTGTTAAAACATTTGATTACCCTTATTGTTAAACTTCTTTCCTAATATCTAATTGGAATTCCCCTTCTTGCAATTTTGGTCTCTTGCCCCTTGTCTGACAACTGTGAACCTCTGAGAAGCAGCTGGCTTCTCTCTGTGTTCCCTTCACGTAGTTGAAGATAGTGGTGTTGTGTTGATAGTCTCTGAATAGCAACAATCTACCTGGGGTAATTCAAGCTTTCTGGTACTAGTTTATGTTCCCTTAACACTTTTGATGTCTTTTAACATGTAGTCATTAAGCATATAAATAAAAAAAAATAAATGAAGTAGCTGCAGTATGCCCGTGGGTAACAAATCGTATATATGAAGCTGTTGGTGGTATTCATATCAGCTCATCAGTTTCAAACCATAGCATCAAATTTTGGTTTGATCCAAAGTGTTAATAAATACACAATGTAAGTGGGCAGATTATTTGAACTAGTCCTTAATTTGCTCTTGGAAAGGGGGTGGAATAGGTAGAAAAGAATCTTAATTCTAGGTTCACAGTCTTATTTCAGCAATGGACAGACTACTTTCTAGCTGAATTGTATGAAACTTCAGAAACATTGCCTGGGGCAGCTTTAAAGCTGGAAGTACAGAATAAACCGTAACTTATGAGTGCAAGTGTTCTGACTTTTAGTTAAAAAACAAAACATCAGTTGCATTTATGTTAGTTGAATATAGAGGACTCTTGTTTTCTTGCTTAATGATATAATCTACTGATTAACTTCTTAAGACTTCCATGAGAACTGCATGTCTTTACCCTAGATTTCCATTGGTTAAATCTTAACTTCTTTTCAAATTTGGCCTTTGTAGAGTAAGTCCACTTCAAGCTTTAAAAATTTCCCTGATGTTTGCATTCCTTGAATGAATTCTGCAGACAGTTGCCTTCTGTGGTGTTTTCATGAGACATAATGTAAAACAAATGGAATGAAGTAGTAAAAAAGTGGAACTTTTAAAATTATATTAGCGAAGATAGAGAAGTGAAAAAGATGCAAGAAATAGTTAGAAGGACTAAGAAGAAAATTCCTAACAGTAATTTCATGAACTTTTAAAAACAAGGTATGCCTTGATGCATATTATTTTATATATTCTGTTTCCTCAGCATTTTTATGAGGTAACTTGTCTCAATTAGTGTGCTTTGCATCAACTTCAGAAGGAAATCAGTCTGGTTTTTGGCCCTAAAATTGAATATTCACCCAGTTTCACTTCTTGGAGCTTTTCTATGCTTCTTAAGAGTAAGTGCATGTATCATCTAGGTGAATGTACACTGCAAGCTTCTTGCATCATTAAAAGCTTTAATTCTGAAATAACTTCCATTATCTGAAAACTCCATGAAGACAAATTAATGGATACATTTGTACTCTAATGTGCCTGGCATGGGACTATTATGGGTGAGGTAAATGTTTGTTAATGTTGTGTTCTTAACTTTGCCGCATAAAAATATGATGACTTTTGTCCTTATGTGACTATTGGGTACTGAATTTATTAGTACTCCTTTCACTATTAAAACCAGATTTGAATGGATGTGCGTCTAGTTCCTAAATAATATAAGCTGAATAGAAATCAGTGCAGCACTTGTATGATCTCTTACCACAATGCTAGTAGAATGAAAAAAAAAAAAAAGTCTTTTTAAATGCTTTGCTTTGGAACAATTTACTAACAGAATAACAAAGTTTACTAGCTCTCGGAGGAGAATAAGATGACTAACTATTGGTAAGACTGTACTCTTGATGCTTGAGCTACCGTGTGTGCTGGTGAGTTGTGAGGCCTGGCCAGGCTGGTTCAAGCCGGGCATGGAGGGTGGCTGAGAGGTCATCTCTGAACCCATCAGTCGTGCTGTAGCACGAGGCAAAGCAGACTGGAAGGGGATGAAATTAAGTTTGTAACTTATACCTCATGGTGTGAGGTATTTATCCTTTTTTGTTTTAAAGGAACTCTGCCTTAGAACAGTATCTCTTCTTTCCAAAGTGGGGTGTGGGGCTCCCCACTACACCTGCAAATCTTTTGAACTAGTGATAACAACACTAAAGGTTCTTCAGCGTGGTCTCTTTTAGATCTTGCTGGCTCTTTCATCTCTTCCAGTCAGACATATTTAGAAAAACAGTGTTGCCAGCTTAAAAAACAGCTTTCAAAAAGCCTGGTGGTACCTCTGAATGGGAAACCAGCATTGGCTTGGGAGCCTTGATGTGTAGGTGTCTCGTGTCTCCTGTCATAAAAAGTTATCTTTGACTGTCTGGTACCAGTTTCTTCCACTAGCTTTTGTTTTACTTTCCTGATGGCTTTCAAGAACCCTTTTACTTCTGGAGATGAGGGAATACCTGTAAATGGCAATGGGAGAAGAGGTCTTCAGCTGCCCTGAGCTTGTAGGATAGATGACCAAACTGGTTTGGAAGCTGTGTTAATGATGTACTTCTGTAAATACAAAGCTGCTGGAAGGCAGAGTGTGCAAGCATTGTGGTAACTTGGCTTCTTCTGGGCTGGTCACTGGTCAGCTCTGAGTGCTGGATAGACAAACATGGGTCTGTTTGCTCTCAGCTGAGTAAATATAACCTTAGGCCTGGTTTTACCCTACTGATCTTAAACACTGACCTGAGACACCAGAAGCTATGTTTTGGCTTCTGAGAGAGCTGGATTTAAGCATGTGACATGACTTGCTGCCTTTGTAGAGGTTTTGAGAAAAATCTTTTACTGATTTTAGGGTTTGAAAGAGTCTGATCTCAAAGACTTGCTATAAAATACTTAATCAAGTTAGTGTTTGAGTTGAACTGAAAGACAATGTTTGGATAAACAGCTTGCCAGTGTCACTGCTGTGGTGCTGCTGCTGGACTTTTGTCCTTCCAAACGTTCTAATATTCACTCCTTATCTATCCTGTGCATATAACAACTGGTGTTGTCTACCATTGCAGACTTGAATATGGGTTTGGTCCCCGTTACAGGAGGTGGTCATTGCCATAATTTTTATCCTGCCCAGCAGTTAATCTTGCTTTTCGGGTTTTCTTTCAGTGCTCCCTGGTCTCCTTTCTAGGGCTGTACCATATTTCCATTGTCTATCCTAGGTCACTTACCCTTTTCTTCAGGGTGGATGGGATCACAGTAGAAGGAAATACCTATCTCGACTTTTCCTTTAAGGCTTTTGACATGGTTCCCCACAACATCCTTCTCTCTAAATTGGAGAGATAGGGATTTGATAGGTGGACTGTTGGGTGGATGAGGAATCTGTTGGATGGTCACATCCAGAGGGCAGTGGTCAATGGCTCAATGTCCAGATTGGACAGAAGTGACAAATGGTGTCCCTCAGGTATTGGGACCAGTACTGTTTAATATTTTCATCAGTGACATAGACAGTGGGATCAAGGGCACCCTCAGCAAGTTTGCAGATGACACCAAGCTGTGTGGTGCAGTTGATACCCCTGAGGGATGGGATGCCATCCAGAGGGACCTGGACAAGCTCCAGGTATGGGCCCGTGTGAACCTCATGAAGTTCAAGAATGCCAAGGGCAGGGTCCTGGCACTAGGTTGGGGCAACCTCCAGTAGCAATACAGGCTGAGGGATGAAGGGACTGAGAGCAGCCCTGCCGAGAAGGACTTGGGGGTACTGGGGGATGAAAAGCTGGACAGGAGCTGGCAGCGTGCACTCACAGCCCAGGCGGCCAACCATATCCTGGGCTACATCCAAAGAAGCGTGGCCAGCAAGTTGAGGGAGGTGATTCTGCCCCCCTGCGCCACTCTGGTGAACCACCCCCCTGCAATCCTGCGTCCGGCTCTGGAGCCCTCAGCACAGGAAAGACATGGAGCTGTTGGATTGAGTCCAGAGGAGGGCCACAAAAATGATCACAGGGATGGAACACCTCTCCTGTGAGGACAGGCTGAGAGAGTTGGGGTTGTTCAACCTGAAAAAGAGAAGGCTCCAGGGAAACTTTATTGCAGCCTTCCAGTATTTGAAGGGGGCTTATAAGAAAAATGGGAACAGACTTTTTAGCAGGGCCTATTGCAATAGGACAAGGTGTAACAGTTTTAAAGGAAAAGAAGGTAGATTTCAGCTAGATCTAAGGAAGAAATTTTTCACAGTGAGGGTGATGAACCACTGGCACAGAGAGGTAGTAGATGCCCCATCCCTGGCAACATTCCAGGTCAGGTTAGCTGGGGCTCTGAGCAACCTGCTCTAGTTGAAGATGTCCCTACTCATTGCAGGGGGGTTGGGCTGGATGACCTTTGAAGGTCCCTTCCATCCCAAACTATTCTATGATTCTTTAGAACTGAGAAGATCTGATCCATTGAGAAAGGATGTGGGGAGGAGTATGTCAGTCAACCTGTTTGAAATCTTACTGCCCCTTTCTAAAGGAACAAAAGAGACCTTCAACTCTTCTGTAGCAACCTGATCAGCTTGTTTGTCTTTCAAAAGTTTTGTAGGACACATGAACATCATGAAAAAAGATTGATCTCTTCACAGCATGATACTGACACTAGATGAAGCAGAACTTGTCTTCATTTGTTGTATGTGTGTTTAAAAAAAACCAAACAGCAAAACCCCCAAACCTGCAAGTTTGACTCTGATTTTAGAAAATGTAGTTATGAAAACCTGTTTTGCATTTTCTACTAAAGGTTGAATAGACATTTGTAATTCAGTCATTCTGAGCAGTATAAAATGGCAGTAACTTGATATTTTTATTGCTCCAGTTTCTGAACTGTAGGAAAGTACAAAATGTTTCCATCTAAATGCTGGATTTCACCTCACTGAAGTGTTATTTACTTGCAGCAGTATCATGTGATAGACAGTCTTTCATGTCACTCAAGAGCTAGTGATTTAAGAAGCATCAGATTTCACACTGGTATGAGCTCTTATCTTCTTAGTTGTCTTGAGCTTATCACTTCTTTAGATTTGAAGTGAGTTATAGCCCTAAATTATTTTTTTAAAAATCAGATTAGTCTGAAAGTACTGATGTTTTAACTGATGGTTTTAAAACTGCTCTGAAATAAGCTTAGTCATCTACTGTCCTTTAGCTGATAGTTTTGAATTCTATTAAAGGTTTTCTGAATATGAGCTTAACACTGTTGTAAAAGGCATTTGTAGATTTGCTGTCAGACATTTTTATAACTATATTTTGAATGGAAATTTAAACAAGTTCAAACCCTATGAATCAGAGTTTTACTTGTACGGGCCCCCCTATTCTAGTCCTGTGCTCCTCAGCAGAACAGTGTATGAGAGGACCCCACCTTTATCAGAAGATTCATCTTTACCTTCACTGCCCTGCAAACTACAGAGTTATCCAAATTCAGGCTGGAAGGGATTTCAGAGGTTACTTAGTCCAACCCGTGCCCCAAGGCATGATCAGTCATACGTAGATAACTGCCTGTCAGAAATGGGTTAACATGTTCTTAAAATCCTCACGTGATGTGATTCCTTCTCCTCCCCTGTGTTAAGCATTTTACTTCCGTGCATATCTACCCTTATAGAAAGTGGGTAGTTGAAGCCCCAGGATATAAGCATATGTGACCATGTCTTTCTGTTTTATTTTTTTTTAATAATTGTGTTAAATGGTGATAGTGTGGCCCCATCATTAACAAATTGACAGTATGTTTTTCAGTTAAAGGAGCTGCTGTCCTTATTCTGCTTTCTTACCCTTGGCTTACAGGATACTAGTTCTTGTTCAGGTTCAAAATAAAGTCTTGGTTGCCAAGGTTGTTCGGCATGTTTTGGGCTAACTAAAGTTGTTTTACATCTGAAGAGTTTTTTGTTGCCAAGCATATTTTTGTTAATTATCTGGTATTTGGAGGAAGTTGTGTACCGAGGTAGATGTAATGAATATCTGCAGGGGGGAAGGGGGCAAACAACCTGATGAGCTTCAGTTTCCTTGTGTGTATCCCATATAGTTTGGGTTCCTGCAAGTCATGGTTTAACCCCAGTCGGCAACTAAGCACCACACAGCTGCTCACTTGCTACCCGCCGTGGGATGGGGGAGAGAATCAGAAGTGTAAAAGTGAGAAAGCTCATGGGTTGAGATAAAGGCAGTTTAATAGGTAAAGCAAAAGCCATGCATGCAAGCAAAGCAAAACAAGGAATTCATTCACCACTCCCCATGGGCAGGCAGGGGTTCAGCCATCTCCAGGAAAGCAGGGCTCCATCATGCGTAATGGTTGAAGACAAACACCGCAACTCCAAATGTTCCCCCCTTTCCTTCTTCCCCCAGCTTTATATGATGAGCATGACATTGTATGGTATGGAATATCCCTTTGGTCAACTGGAGTCAGCTGTCCTGGCTGTGTACCCTCCCAACTTCGTGTGCCACCCCCAGCCTTCTCACTGGTAGGCCAGCACGAGAAGCCAGACAGTCCTTGAAAACTTCAGTATGTTATCAACATTATTTTAATCCCAAATCCAAAAGGTAGCCTCATAATAGCTTCTATGAAGAAAATGAACTCTATCCCAGCTGAAACCAGAACACTGTATCACCTCCAAGTGTTTCAGGATCAAGTCCCACTCACTCACCTCCCTGCTGTGGTGCACAGCCAGGTTGCTTCCTGCGCTTTCCTCGTGACCCTGGTTACTGGAGGCTCGAGTTCTACTTATCCTCCAACGTAATCATGTCAATTATCAGAATCTGTGCTGTTGGTTGTTTTTGTTTTGTTTTCTTTTAATCTTCCTCATTTTAACTGATCAAAATGCTGACACCACACTGAAAGGTGAGCAGTAGCCTGGGGCCTCTGTCAGTAACAGCTGTCTCTGCATGTCTCGTTTCTGCGCTGCATCCCAAAGCCGTACAGTGGTGAGCAAGAGCATGTGACTGCTGCCCAGCTGCTGTCCTGCCTTTACCCTCAGATGAGAGTAATAACACTTTCTAAAAGGAGGCTGAAGTAAATATGCTCCCCCCCCGCCCATTTTTGCAGTTTGAAATGACGCATTTTTATTTAGCATCTTGTCTTAATCAATATCCTGCTATACTGGTATATCGTCATCTTTAAAGTGTTTCAGAATAAGCATCTAAAACTACTTTGCCATTTTGGGGAGGAGCATGATGGAAAAATCAAAAATACTTGCAGTCAAGTATTTGCATTTGAAATATGTAATAATTTTCAATTTTGTGAAATAGGTTTGGTAGCTTAAGCATTAAAAATTTCAGGTGATTGGGCTAAATCACAGAATCACTAAGGTTGGAAGGGACCTTCAAGATCATCAAGTCCAACCATTAGTCCAGCACCACCATGTCCCCTAAACCATGTCCTGAAAAATCATAACAGTTAAGAGTAATACTGGAAGCAAAATTGATATTCTGATGTAATAATTTGTTCTGATATGAAAAATACTGTTTTATTTCTCTGCTTGTTTCAGTAGCTGAACTCCCAAACTCTGCGGTCAAAATGTCACATTTTTTAATTGCTGCTGGTATAGTTCACCAGATTCATGTGCATGACTCTCTTTTTACCAATTAGAATGCACATCAGTGTCTGACATGGAATACAAAAGAAATAAGCTCCAGTTTCTGTAATAGAAGGTGCATCTCCAGTTTTCCAGAAGAGATACAGACCGAAACCCTGCAGGAGAAGATCAAACTAGCATGTCAATACAAAAGCCTAAATAGAAATAATAATAATTAGCACTGAAATATTAATGATAGTACTGAGCATTTTAAACGCTATTTTGCTTAAAATATAATTTGACCTTGATATGGATTCTACAAAATTGTGATAGTGACACAAACGCAGCAGTCCATATGTATCCATAAGTGGAGCAAATAGAAGCAGTCTTGCTTTAATAACTTCAGTAACCTCAACTTTGCCAGTAGTATTGGGGGGTACAGAATTGGTTGTGAAGTTGCAGGGTTTAATTTGCAGAAAGATTATTTTAGCATATATACTTTTTCTTTCTGAAGTCAACTAGGTTTTTACAAGAATCTTTCCATCATTATAATTATTTATTTAGATGTGGTAAAAGTTATATGGAATTGTTGTATTTGACTGTACAGTTGCTAGCTATAGTAAGAGTGCTTTGAAATACATGTTTCATTTAATTAAATTTCCAAGTCTCCTTTCAGGTATTTTTAATGTCTGTCTTTATACAAATAACCTGAATGCTGTTTAAAATACACACGTCCCTGTATTTATACAGGTTTATGTTAATCAGGTTTTTTTTTAGAAATATAACATTCTAAAGTGACTTGGTAGATTGAAGAGAAAACAATTATGCCTGAAGTCTTTTCTGGGAAGTTATTTTTCTAGTGGATTATAACTATAGAAGATAATGAAAGTATTTGTATAAATGGATTAGGCATAAAAACTTGCAGAAAAGCTGCTTTTCTGAAATTCAGAACTCCTTGTCTCTTAATCCTGTGAAGATTTTCATATTTCCATGAAAACCTGGACATAATGTGGTTCCTGTTGCAGGAGTGCTGACAGTCTGGGTCCAGCTTGTGAGATAGTTCAGCGCTCTGAAAGCTGCTGCTACATAGTCATTCTACAAGAGGAGAGGATTGCTGTCACTTGCCTCTGGGACCCATTCTACGGAAGTGCTTCAAAATCGTCAGCTAAATTGCAGCACTGAAAAGCTGAGACCACTTAAATGCTGTAAATTATATGTATATAAATAAAGGAACAGAGCCAGGGTTTGTGGCATGTTTGGAGATCCTCACTTAACTGCAGAAGATGAAGAGCATCCTTGCAGCAATCAAAGTGGTTATGGCTTCTAAACAGTTTACCTGCTACTTGAAGCCCTATTGAATTTACTGGGAAGAGGGAAGTCACGGAACTCTTGAAAATAACTTTCTACCTCAGTTCTGGTTAGGGCAAGGTTACAGGGCCCCCTTGCTGTAGCAGCTGCAGAATGGTAGTGAAGTACAGCTTTTGGGGACTAGATGATGCAAGACAAAGGTAGGAGAGGAATAGCTGTCTAGGGTATCTAGTACATGCTGTGAGCTAGCATGTACATGCCTTCGTTTGAATGAGGAGCCAGTTGAGAGCTTATGGGTGAGGATTAACAGGACCACCTGTAGAAGACATTGTGGTAGATGTCTGCTACAGACCATCTGATCAGGAAGAAAAGGCCTTCTTCAGACAGCTGGAAGAAGCCTCACATTTGCAGGGCCTTGTCTTCATGGCAGGGCTTCAACCACATCAATATCTGCTGGAGTGACTACACAAGAGAGCACAAACAATTCAGGAGCATTCTGGAATGCATTCATGATAACTTCCTGACACAGGTGGTTGAGGAGCAGAAGAGGGGACATGCTGTGCTGGACCTTAGACTTACAACAAGGAAGAACTGGTTGGAGATGTGAAGGTTGGGGGGAAGCCTTGGCTACAGTGACTATGAGATGGTAGAGTTGAGGATCCTGAGAGAAGTAAGATAAAAAGTGGGATCACAGCCCTGGACTTCAGGGGAGACAATTTTGGCCTATTCAGGCCCAATCTGCTTGGAAAAATCCCATGGAATGGGATACAGTCCTGGAATGAAGAGGGGTCTAGGAGAGCTCAAGATTGATCTACCTTCACTTTCAGGAATTTACATTATCATAAATCTTCATATTAAGGTTACCAGGGAAGAAATGTTTTCTTGATTATGTTTTGAATACACAGCAGCCAGAATCTAGTCAGGAGGTGGGAACTCATCATTGTGCGGCAGTGGCTTTCAAACTTCTTTACTCGGCAATTCCTTATGCTTGGTGACTACCATCAGACTCCGTACTTGCTATTGAGAGGGCTCTATGCTGCTCCCTGTGACAGTATCTCCAGATGCTCTTACAGAAAGTGGCTTGCTTGTGGCTGAATGGTTGCTAATCTTTGACCTTCTCCATGCCAGTTTAAATCTTTGGCTTTTATCTTATACTGCCATGCTTGTATAGGACAATACTACTTATTTTAGGACCATACCACTGTCTTGCAGTGGTATTGCACTGTGTTTACTTCAGGCTACGCTTTGTTTCTTTCACCTCCCTGTGCTAATAAATCCACAGTCTTGACAGCAATTCCCATTGCTAGTGTAAGGGGAAGGTATTTTGCAAGATGGTGTTTTGGAGAGTGTTTTCCTAGAAGGTGGTAGAGGTGAGTTGCTACCCTGGCATATCTAAGAAGGGATAGGAAGAATCTGGGTAGATGCCAGCTTTTAAATATAGGTAAATGAAGTTGTGTGCATAGATGAGCATGGATGTGTGGGAGAGCACAGATGGCGAATAGCATGGTGGGAAAGGCCTGTACAAAACTACAAAGACACTGAATTTAAACAGATAAAACTCCCTAGCTTTCCATGTACTGGCATTCAAAGGGTTGTGTCATATGAGTGCAACTTTTTAATTAGGGGCAACTAGACCTCAATCACCTTTTCTGGGTGTCAGTGTTGTCTGTTAGGGAGAGAGTCTAGTATGTGTTTATCTTTGTGTAGTTTTTAAGAGTCCATAGGCTGGTCAAGTAGCTGCTGTGTGTTCTCTGAACATGTATTTGAATGGTGTAATCCCTTTTACCTTTAAGCCTTTAATTCAATACAACTTTTCCAGGAGGTGGATTTTAAAAATTAACAACTGTCATGTTCTGATCAGGCTGTTAAAAAAGATGTGTAATAAAGTTTAAATTGGGAGTCAGATTAGTAGCAACCTTGTTCAGGTGCTCAGGCCTTGGAATAAAGGTATATTGTTCACTACAAATGAGAAGTGTGATCTTCTCTACAAAAAGGGCACAGAAATATACAGTATCACTTAAAATGCGTAGAGGTGTATGCTAACCTTTTTGCACTGATTTTTTGAGAAAGACTGGAGTAGCTTTAAAACCGTATCTTATCTGCTCACTGTTTGATCTTCTCTTTCTCAGGGTAAACAGAATAGCTTCAGACCTCTCCAGGCTCTATAACTGACAGCAAGTGAGGTTGCTGTTTAATGGATTGTTTAGAGCTTAATTTTCCCCCTGTTCTTCAGGGAATTGATGTCTCTGAGAAAATAATTGCATGCTTGATGAGGACAGAAACTTTATTGCTGTGGTCCAACAATCTGAATACAATTGTGACACTATACGAGAAACTTCAAGCAAATGACCCATTCAGAAACCTTACGTAACCGTGGCAGGCTTGAGTTTCCAGCAGATTTGAGTTTGCCTTTTTGATTATCATCTGATGTGAGAGAAGGCTTAGAGTTTCAAGTTCACAATAAACCTATTCAGAGCAACTCTTTTATTAGCTTGAACAGTATCTGCAGAGTTCTCTTCATCTCTGGCTTTACTAAAAGAAGCTATTTAAACTTAACTAACAAGCAGGGATCCTGGAATTATAAGCAGAGTATCATTTTGTTTTGATAAGGCCATCTATTACTTTGGGCTCTATCTGAAGTTTTTAAAGGACCCCGTTTATCTCTTCCGCATTGTGGAACTTTTAGTACTGTTTCACGCAACGTGCTTATTTTTTAAGACTTCAAATTACTTTTAACCTATTTATTGGGTTAAAAACTGTCCCTGGGCATTCCTGCCACCGAGTCTGTCTGGAGCTGCAGGTATTAAACGTAAATTTTTGATTATATTAAATGTATAGCCTTTTTCCCTACCCTCATGTGCAGTTCAGCATAGCAGGAAGGACAGAATGAACTACTGACAGGTGGGAGAAGGTTAGAGTTGGGAAAGAGCAGGCATTGTCTGTGTATTTTAAAGGGAAAGCTGAGCTTTTGCAAGTTTGGGATCCTGTTTGGATTTTTTTAAATCCTTCCAAAAAAAACCCCAGAAAACAAGCTGTCTTTGTTCCCCTGTTTTCTTCTTGTAGGTTGAAGTCTTTACTGTTGATCGTGGGATCCACTGTAGCTATTCTCCCATGTCCTCATTGCTCCCAGACTGGTGGACTTCTGCATGCTCTCCTTCAGGCAGCTCCTGAGGCTGACTTTGAAATTCTAGTGGCTGTGAATTGTAGCTGTTGGCTCATACATGTGAAATTTCACACAATACTACAGAGCTAAACACACTCAATAGCTTTGGGAGAAGTTCTGATAGTGTGCGTTCTACTTCAGAAATCTTTCTCAGAGTTGAAATGGATGGAGATATTTCAGCTTTTTAAGTGTGAGGGTCACCAAGAGGTATTTCAGTGCAGGTTTCAGAACTGAACCTTGAAATCTCCCTCCATAGTTCTGGAGATAGTAAGTTTGTCTTCTTTTGAGATACACCTCTTCATTTCCATTTTGTCTGAGAGCGAATACTGACTTCTGTCGTGTGAGATTCTCTTTAAAAAATGGAGACCAGATCTTATTCATCCATACTGTTATCTTTATCTCTATCTCTACGCATGAGTAAACATCTGTATTTTAAACAAAGCAGATCATTTGTTTTGTGTTAAAACTCCTGTGATGTGTCATGGTCCATCTTCCTGCTATAGAGAAACTCTTGGGCTTTCCATTTCTTTATATGTGGGAAGGTATCTTTGTGTTACAGCTCACTGGTATATCTAGGCTGATTAAAACAGTGATTTATGCTGAGTTCCTAAGTGTCAAGGCGGGATCAGTGAAGTCTGAAACACATGGATAAATACTATTGAACTAGAAGACTTTTAATACTTATTTTTTGTTTTTATTCCAGGAATGTACTCCGGAGAACCTGGAACTGAAAAAGAAGATTTTCAGTCAGTTAGATCTTATTGTTGGTGACGATGTTATCTTGAGCAGTTCGACGTCTTGTCTCTTACCCAACAAATTGTTCACTGGCCTTAAACACGTTAAGCAGTGTATTGTGTCACACCCTGTAAGTATAATGGTGTGTTTGGTTTTTGTAGTAGTGGTAGTTTGACTAAACTGCACCCCAAACTCTTACCTGGAGACTGAGAGATACAGAAGGATATTTGGAATGCTTCTGTGCCATCATTAGTGTGCAGGGGCCTGACATCATAAAAGCTTTAGTTTGGTCATTTTGTGAGCAGCAGCATCTACTAAATTGAGAGGATGTATGCGTGTTTCATACTGTTGGCTCAAGATACATTCTGTGTAAGCTGTTGTGCTCATATTGTTGTGTGTTACTCTTTACTGGCTCTCAAAATGTAGGAATTCTGTGTT
The DNA here is from genome assembly GCF_964289735.1 of Phaethon aethereus. Lineage (NCBI taxonomy): Eukaryota > Metazoa > Chordata > Aves > Phaethontiformes > Phaethontidae > Phaethon > Phaethon aethereus. The sequence goes on from NC_138575.1 coordinate 202,749,375, forward strand.
TTGAAGACAAACCTATAAAATTTCCTACTTTCTTCTTGTGGCATCATTAGTCTTTTCTAGTATCCTTTTGCAGCTGCTGTGGGGTAACAGTAGGGTTCCAAACAGTGAGCTGCATGTGCTTGTCAGCTAATGTTGATGAAAGACGGAAGCTTTTGACTCTGGTTTCTTCAGACTTCTGATGCAGAAGCTGTATACGTGAAGAGGAAAAGCAAATGGATGAAATGGAACAAATTGTACTTGGAGCTGAATTTGCATGCTGCGACAGGACAGTGATGCAGAAATGGCATGACTAGAGGTGGCAGCGGAACCTCAAAATGCTGAAGGGCACCTGTGAACCTCTATAGAGTTCTATGTGGAGCTGCCAGACAGCAGTTTATGACATCTCTTCTCAGCATGGAAGAGCATTTTGTCTTGATCACTGGGATTCTTACTGCTTCTGTTTACTACTACTCAATAGCTAATGCATTTGTTAGTCTGGTGTTGGACAGGTCAGTTAAGACGACTGTTGTTAGCAAGTTTGCAATATCTGGAGAAAGGTACTGCTCTGCTATCTGCAATTTGGTAACTACATGTTCTCTCTTCAGGGCATCCCTCAGATGGAAAGTAAATGTCAGTTCCCTGGCCATGCTCAAGAGTGGCAGTGTGAATGCAAAAATACAGCACTACTTTACTGTAATGTCTCTACAGCTACCTGTAGCCTAATGCTACAGTGTCAAAGCGTTTGGTCAGTCCCTTTCTGACATCCCTCCACCACCACCATTGTGCCTTGGGGTGACTGGGAATTAAAGGAACAAAAGGATTGGTTCCTTTCTGTATAATTAGTTTTCATCCCATTTTAATTAAAAGAAAGTCCAAAGTATGTATCTGTGCCTATGCTTAGCCTTTCTCCAGTCTAAAGTTCAATAGTTCCTTATCTCTTATTTCCAGGGTTGTAACTTTCTGTAGTGCAAGAGAAGAGACAATGTCTCTTCTAGACTTCTGTATTAAGTAACTATAGCTATGATTGGGGTTTTTTAACCAATTCCTGGGCTTCTGCCTATTCTCTGACTGTTTGTCAGTCTTTGATTTTACATTACTCTTTCTTACTGTTTTCCCAAGTTGGTCTGTTCCAGTTGACTTGTTTAGTCTGAGCTGCAGTCTTTATAGGAGCCACTTCTGAAACCAGGTTTTATCAGATCTGGAAAGGTAGCTAGTCCTTGCATAAGCATTTTCTAGGTTGCTGTTGTAAGGATATATGCATTTTCCAAAGCAAATACTCTGGAGTGCCTTAAAATGTCTAATTGTTCTGAAATGGCTTTGCAATTCAACTGAGACTATTTTCTTGGTAATGTTTTGATCTCTGCTTCACTGAAAGGGGAGTGTACTGGAGAAACTGTGAGCTGGTGTACTCTTCCAGGGGCCTTTCTGCATCTGTTATATCAGGAAACATGCTTGCTTTGTAGTAGTTGTTGGCTTTTAGTGTTTTTTGTTTTAACTATGGGCTTACTAATGTCTTGAACGCAACAGCAGGACGTGGGGAATGGTGGCTGCAGAAGACACTGTGGAAACGAGAAGTGTGGAATTTGTTATACAAGAAAAATTAAAAGCTAAAGTTGTAAAGCCTCTGGCACAGGTGAGCCTGTTGAGGAGAAATGAAATAAAATGCCCAAAGGACAGAATGAGCTCCTTCTAAGCAAATCCCTTTGCTTAACATAGCAATAGGTTCAGTAATTAGAAAAAATAGATGAAATCCCATAGCACATCTGTGTGATAGAAATGCATGCAATACTTGTAGGAACAGCTGTTTTCTGCAAGCAGTTTCAGGCAGTGAGTTGGTAGAGCTCTTCTGCAGAGCGGTCCATTTCTCACGTATTGTATGTGCCTGCTAGGTCACACAGCTAGAAATATGGAGCTAGAGGAAACTGTGCCATTGAGTGAAGTCCCTTGCTGTACAGGAAACCATGTAATCAAATCACCTTAAAAATGTGTTAAGCTCTATCTCTTAGACTATTTTTTTTAACTTCTATACTCCTGTTGGAAGTTGTTTGTGTCTTCTAATTTTTGTTCCAATCCTATTAACAGTCCATTAAAATTAATTTGATGTTTGACGACAGCTTTTGTGTAGCTTAATCCTTTCTCTGTTTACTTTGTCATATCCTTTCTTAGCTTTCATTTTGTTAGGCTGGGTAAGGTAAGCTTTTCTGCTCCCTGAAGAAAGGCATTGCATTCCCCTTCTCATTTCTAGAAACCTTCCCCCACCCCCAATTTCACCCATGTTGTACCTCTTTTCATTTTTACCAGCATCTCACTCCTAAAAAATTGTCTTCCTAAGTCTCCTCAGTGTGCTCATGAACACACTGTATACTCCCCATGCCAAGTTCATGAAATAGAATATTTCAGCAAGATGACTGTCAACACTAATCTTGGAAGAAATTTGTAATAGCTTCAGCCTCTCTCAACAATTAACTCATCCTCTGCCTGACTGGAACTTGTGATATACTTAAGGGTTAGAAAAGCCTTCAGAGAACTTCTTGGTGCTTGCAGTGTTTTGGGTCGTGCTAAATTGCCTGGCACCACACCTGCGATGGTGTCCATGCTGTTCTCTGCATTGGTGGTGGCACTGCCAAAGAGCTGGATGTTAGAAAGGTTATGTTGGAACACAAGGCACTTCAAAAGAAATGGAGTGTGTTACATCAGGAGTTAGAGCAGATGTAACCTACATCAGGTTATGCGTTGGTCAGACCCTGCAGTAAAGGGAACCATGTAAGTACTGAAAAGAAAGAACATGCAGAGAGGAAAGACCACTTGCATGTTGCTGTGACTAACTGCTGGACTTGCATTTACATGAGCACAGTTAAGAGCAGTTGGCTATAAGGGAGCATGGTGAAAGAATCAATACTTAATTACCATCCTTTAAATGTCAACTTTATTTCTGGTAGTAATTTATGATATGTTAGATCCTTCTATTGCCTGGAAACTAGACCAAGAGCCGAGTTTAACACCTTAAGAATATGGCTGAAGGACTGCTGCTTTTGGAAAGAGGACACAGGCAGTGTTACTGCCTGTAACACTATGACCTGAAGAACTTTTAGGTGGTTCTAGGATGTTCTTCAGAATTTTTTGTTTATTACTTCAAAAATACATTACACAAAGGTCTTGACTTGATGAGAAATTACGTTTGAGAAGAGTCAGGGAGAGGTGATGTTTTAAATTATTTTTAAAGTAGGTACAGTGTTTGAAGGTAACCTGTTCTGCAACTTTTTCGAAGTATGTTTTATGTGATATCTGTTACAGTGTTTAGCATATATTTACAGGCTTGGGCCAGTAGCAGCTTATCTATTAAGTGTTGCATCTTACAGGTGGTGTTTAGCAATAATTTTGTTACAAAGTTCCTGAATATCTAAAAGGAAATGCCTTGCTTCATGTTGAAAGACAGGTGTTGACCATATGTCTTACAACAACAAACAGCCTGAATATTGAGAAAACATCAGTTACTCACGTCAGTATAAAGTCTTCTAGTACTGTTTGAGTGCTGTTGTCTTTAGTGTAGCTTCATGAACTTTGCTGGGGTTAAACAGAGTTAGATTTAATGCAAGATTAATTCTTTTCTTAATTTGAATTAATACACCAGCTTTTATTGGGGTCTTTCAGGATCTGAAGATCAGGCTTACTGTGTTCACTGGAAAATATCCATGCTAGTAACAAGCTATAAAGATGCTTTGTATTAACTTGTTCTGTTAATCTGTTAATAGTTGACGTTCTTCTTTTGTGTTTCTTCTTGAGGTAAATCCACCTTACTTTGTGCCGTTGGTTGAACTTGTTCCTCATCCAGAAACAGATCCTGCTACTACAGAGAGAACATATGCCCTGATGAAGAAGATTGGTCAATCTCCTGTCAAACTAAACAGAGAAATTGAGGGGTTTGTTCTGAATCGGCTCCAGTATGCAGTGATAGGTGAAGCCTGGAGACTTGTGGGTGTATGTATTTTTTTTCCAATTTCTACATACACACACTGCGAGTTTTGTAGATGTGACAAGCGAGACTGTATATTTGAATTTCCTATAAAATTGTGTCACCTTTGTTACTGTCCCTTATGAACATGAAATATATATTAACATGTAAATTAAAGACAGTAAGAGGTGATATCAATAATAAATAGCAAAGACTGACAAAAACAAAGTGATATGATCATAACAACTATCCTTTATCCTGCTTTCTTTTGAGAATACTGTTGCTTTCAGAACAATCAAAAGAACAATCTTAAAAGCACAGTGTTCAAAATAATGATTTTTCTTTTTTTTAGGTTGTCTCTTCAATTGCTGTTATTTTCTGAATGTTGCTGGCCTACTGTACAGTGGTTATGAAAATAATATTTTAAATGGTTTTCTCTTTGGCCTTTCAGGAATTGCACTCATAGGTTCGACAGTTATTTGATACTTGTAGGTAAAGACAGATTTCTCCTCCTCCTGCCCATTCAGACTTCTAGCTGAGAATCATTTGTTTGTGCCCTTTTGGCTTTTCCCACAGTTACCTGTTCTGTGCTGCAAAGTCTGATCTTTCATCAGGAAGAGCTGAATTTTGAGTCTATTGCTGTTCTGTTGAGAAGAGATTCAGTTGGGCTTGAGTAGGGCTTACTTTTTTGTCATGCAGAGTGTTTGGATTTTTCAAGCTGTTTAAAACAACCATGCACACAAATATAGGTAAAGATCTTGAAACTAAAGTAATCTTAACATATTGTCAACAAAGCGACTCTTTTCCAAAGCAGTATCTAAACATAGTTACTGAACTGATTTTGCTTACCTTAGTTAGCTTCCACTAGCAACACAACACAATTATATGAAGGAGGTGGTCAATAATAATAAGTAAAGCAATGTTATTGGGAAGGAACTGATCTTCTACTAGTGATGTTTCTTTAAATAAAAAAAAAAGTTTCTGTTATTAAAAAAGCTAATATAAAGTCTCAAATATATCATAAGAAAAACCCCTTCAGAAAGCTGTAGTCATGCTGAAAGACACAGGATAGAAAGGATAGTAACCTCTAAATTATTTTTGAAACCATAATAATACTGGTGAAAAATTATTTTGAGAATAAAAATGTAAAAACAGCTACTAAAAACTGTGAAGAAGGAAGGTAAGTTCATGGGGAAGAAAGCTAGCTGAACTGCAATGTTCACTGTTAAGGAGATTCCCACACTGTAATCTTTGCTTGAAAGGAAGGGATCTGACATAGAAGTCAAAAAAGTCATGCTAAGCACAAGATTTTTTGAGGAGGAAAGAGTAAATGAGTAATGGCAGACTGTGAAGGAGAAATGGAACTTATCTGAGAATCCCAAAACTCAAACAGGAAGTTGATGAAATACTGATTTAAGCCCCTTTTTACAAACCAGCTAGCATAATACTGTAGAAATGCAAGTTAGCACTTACACCTTAGTTTTTTTTTTTAAAAAGTTGAAAGTGTCGTTGGGAAACTGTGGACCAGTAAGTCTGATAATGAGTAGTGATATTGATACAATACCATAAGGGGGTTGTGGCGAGGTGGGTGTTGGTCTCTTCTCCCAACTAACTAGTGTAGGACGAGAGGAAATGGCCTCAAGTTGCGCCAGGGGAGGTTTAGATTGGGTACTAGAAAAATTTCTTCACTGAGAGAGTGGTCAAGCATTGGAACAGGCTGCCCAGGGAGGTGGTGGAGTCACAGTCACTGGAAGTGTTCAAAAAACGTGTGGATGTGGTGCTTCAGGACATGGTTTAGGGGGCATGGTGGTGTTGGGTTAACGGTTGGACTTGATGATCTTGAAGGTCCTTTCCAACCTTAATGATTCTGTAATACCCTTGGCCAGCGCAGATATCCAGGAAAGTAATGCCTCAGAAATCTAGTAGTATTCTTTCATGTCTCTGAGAGGCATAAACTGAATTGTGGAAGTCGCTGCCATAGAAACCTAGAACATTAAAAATACGAATGGGTTCAGGGACATTTAGACACACTCATGTTAGAAGACCATGCAGAAGCAACCTCCGGCTGTCAGAGTCTCAGACTGGACTGCTGAGAGCTGAGGCAGTGCATATCATTGAAAGTATCACTCTGTATTTGGTCGTCAGTTACGGAAAGAGTATAAGAACACTTCATGGGCTACTGTTGGTAAAGAGGTATTGATTTGAGGTGAGCCTTTAGTATGAAGCTGTCTGGATGCTTTTTGGGTGGGTGGTGGTATATGAATAGTAACAAGATAGTGCTTGAAGTGCTGACAGGTAATGAAATTTGCTTTTGTTGTGCATCATCAAAGTTTCCAAGTTGTTCTGGTTTTGTATAATGTTATTTCATTTCAGGCAAATACACATTTAAACTGTAACAACTTTGGCTGTATTTCCATTCCAAAAGCCTGGACAAATAGCAGTTATCAAAGGTGTATAGTTTCAGCTGTGTGACTTCAGGCTACACAGTGCCTTTGATGGGAGGAGAATCACTGCAGACAGGAGAGCTGCAGGCCTGGGGCAGTTTCTGTGTTTTTGCTGTTGTGCTGCCAAATTAGTAATTTTTATTGCAAGTCTTGTTCTTTTGCTGTGTTCCACTTTCAAAGTGGGGAAAAGTACTTCTTCCTTCTGATTAAGTCACTCTTCAGTTCTTATTGTTGAAAACATCAGCCTCCCCAGGTCTTTGAGAGGCTCCTAATGTGTTTTACGCACATTGATTCCTTCTGGTAACAAAAGTTTTCCTTACCCTAAGAAGCACTGGTGGTGGAAGAAGATAAACTACAAATATTAGCAGGAGGGACATATTAATAAAGTATTCTTGTCCAAAATGACCACACTGTTAATCCTTCTGTGGTTAGATATGTAAATTGCATGTATTGGATGAGGCAATCCAAGCCAGCATGGATGCAGAACACAGATGTTCTTACAAAATTACTTATGAACACTGTGGTATTTTTATGCTAATAATATATATTGCTTTTGACTATTGTAAAAGAACAATGAGACAGAACCATAAAACATAATTTCAAGCTTACTTGTGGTTGTAAATGTCTGAACAAGTACCTTTGTATGCCTGCAGTTAATGTCATAAACTGATCAGTGCTATGCTATTTCTGTTATAAGGTTTCTTTAACATATGGTGAATGCTTGAGAAAAATCTGTGTTGTTGCTGGAGGACTGTTGTATTTGCACTGCAGTGTATCAGTTCTTTGCTACATAACAAGGGCATAAATACTGAAATGAGCTTAAACAGCCCCTTTATGTAAAACAACTATCTAGTTTTTTGAGGATTTTGCTGAGGTGCAAGCTTGAAAGTTCTCATCTGCGTACTCACCTCAGAAATATTGATAGTAATGCCAGGGGAGTGATCTTAAAATTTCTTTACTGAAAGAGTGGTCAGGCATTGGAACAGGCTGCCCAGGGAAGTGGTGGAGTCACCATCACTGGAAGTGTTCAAAAAACGTGTAGACGTGGCACTTCAGGATATGGTTTAGTGGGCTTGGTGGTGTTGGGTTGATGGTTGGACTTGATGATCTTAGAGGTCCTTTCCAACCTTAATGATTCTGTGATTCTGTGATTACACTTGCACACATGTGCACATATCACAGAATCGCAGAATATGCTTTTACCAAAGTCAGAGTTCAGACACCTTTGCATGGACAGTCTTTTTTTTCTTTTTTGGGGGGTTTTTCAGTCAGTTGAGCTTATTTCATTCAAGAAACTAGTGGAAGCTTCTCCGGTAGAAGTATTAATGTACTGTTAAAAAAGGCATTGGTGGTAGGACAGACATGCAGGTACAGCTGTACTAACAACATTTACCTGGAAAATTTTATCACAAATGGACTGAGCAGCTTGCAGGATATATTTGAGTTCCCAAATGTAGCTCAGCAACTGATGGCCTGCCAGTCTTTCTCTTTTCTGTAGCAATGCTGAGTTGGGATGTGTGATGGGTGAGGCATGGGACAGGCATCATACGATGGGAGAAGGGCTCTGATACAGAGCATGAACATGAGGATGGGGCTGTATAGAAAGCAATGTGGTAAATATAGCTGATTGCTGGATGATACGTAGGGCTCACCAACTTCTGCCACATGGGTCCAAGAGTAGGAGAGGCTATAACACAGCCAGAAATCTGAGGTAAGGCCCTGCCAACAGGTTGGGTTGAGGCTTAGGCTCCACATGGTGCTTAAATTGCATGTGGGCATGGATGGTGGAGCAGAGAGAAGCGTAATTTAGGGCAAAGTGATGAAGGTAACAATGAGAAACACGGGTATTGGGATAGTTTATCTTTTCCAAAGGTGCTGGGGTCCCCAGGAGCACACATGGGGAGGGTGGGATTTTGAAGCTGGGCACAAAATGAGTGCTATTGAATGCAGGACTGGGCTAAATGTGGGAGTGGGAAGTAGGGAGTTAAGGTGGTGAAAAATTAGGAGGCCTGAAGGTTGAGATCCCCATTTGTAGGAAAGTAGGAGAATGAAAACTCATTTGGTGACATACAGTTGGGTGCTAAGAACTTTGGCCATGTGGATAATTAGGAATGTGGATTTAAGGATGCAGAAGTTTGACTTTACAAGAGCTTAGAAGCAAAGACCATAGATTATTTATGACCCTAAAAGAAGGAATTCAAGCAAGTGTTCCCCTTTGAGGCAAGAGTGCTACAATGAGATGTTTCATTTTGGATCTGAGTTAGTCTTTTTGTGTGACAAGATGTCTTTTTGAACATTGTTTTGACTTGCAAGTCATGAGCACTTGGACAATGCAGGTGTTTGTGGCAGGAACTTTTTTGCACCGGTTATCTCTGTCTCCCCATGCTCCACATTTATGCCATGAAAAAGCAGATACTGGGAACAGTCCAGTCTGTCTCTTAAAGGTCATGTATCTGAGAACCTTCTGTAGGACCACATAGCATGTGTGAGACTGATGTTTGTGTAGGTTTCTTATTCATGTTTTTAATTCATAGGTCTCTGGTAGAAGTGTTGCAAAGCTGATTATGATGTGAGTAAAAGATGTACTGTGAGATGTTGAGGTTGAATATCCTTATTCCCTTCTTCTCAACCCTAAATTTTGATATTACAAGTTTGGAACCATTAGAATAATCTGTAGCTAGTAATAGGAAAAATATCTCAAACAGCTTTCTCTGTTATTCCCTGTTACCATTTATTTACTTTCTCATGTCTCCATTGATAGTGGTCATCCTTGGAGCAGAGACTTATGACCTTTATTTGCCTGGGAAGCACCCTCTGCACTGCTGACACTATTACTTTTGTACTTTTACCGCTACCAATACATTCTATAGTAGCTTGTGATTATGTTGCAAAAGTGTGTTAGTTAATTAGCTTGACTTTGTCTTATTCTAAAGGTAAAGTTTTGGTTGACTTCACCCAGAAAATGACAACCAAACAGTTTTACTAACACTTTAGATTAGAAGTCTGAATATCTAGGACTGTCCTTTTACTGTGGATTAGTGAGTGGAAGCATATCTTGGTGAAATATTTTTCTAAACATTACCTGGAATTCACAGGGAGGTCATGAAATACAGCAGCAGAGATAGTGAGGAGAACATGGCAGTTTTTCAGCCCTAATCTAATTTAGGAGTTTCAGCTGCTTTTAAGAACCTGTTAAAACTATTTTGCATGATGGATCATATAGTAAGTGTCTTAAGAGTCTGTTATTTTCCTCTGTCTAAGCTTTTGATAGTGTCTTAATGTATTTTTTTCTTTAAAAGGTGGGTTTTCATTTAGGTTGTAGTCATTGTAGAAGACAAGGAGAACGGGCAGCCCTGCCATTTTTGTTAACCTTTTGGAAAATACATAGGTATGGTTTGGCTGTGTGTCCAGTTTAGTTTGTTTTCACAGCAATCAGGTGCATTGGATTCAGTCCCTAATTTATGTAGCTCTCCCTTCTCAGATGTCTAGCTTGGCAGTCCTTAAATGCTGGCAAGACTTTTTAAATTCCAAATTCCTTATTATTAATAATTGTATTATAGTGTTATCCAGAGCACCTTTCCAAAAGATCAAAGAAAAGGTAGAGGGTTGAACATCTAGTTACAGTACCCCATAAAAGAGGGATATCATAAAAGGAAGTTTAAAGGGCCAGGGAGAAAAATAGTGTTGATACTAAGTGTTTATTACAGAGTGAGGTGAGTGAGGGTGCCTTGGAAGAAGGAAGATAAAGGCTAGCAAAGTAAGGTGGTGTGAAGTGTGTAGGACAAAAAGTTTCTCAAACATGATGAAATGGAAAGAGATGGAGCTGGTAGACGGATTTAGGAGAAAAGTCATATGCTCAAAATGACAGGACTGGAAAAAGATCTCATCAGGGCGTGGATGGAAGGGACTTGATTAAAGTGATAGTGAAGAGAAGGGTGTAACAAGTGCTGCTGAGAGAGAATGCATATATTAGTGGCAATTAGAAAAAAAAAAAATACTCTATTTGGGAGATACAGAGGATGAAGTGGCAAATTTGGAGACAGAAAGTATGTTTTCCAGGAGGGAGTGAAGTCCAGAATAACTCTATTGGCGGCCTGGAGTAAGTAGGAGAACATGATGAATTGGTAGTATGAGAAAAAGTAAAATTGTTTTTTTGGCCATGCCACATTTAATATGATTACAAACCAAGTCGGTGACAGAAGTTGCAATGTGGGTGTGACTCACAGATGTAAAGACTGTTGATTAAAATCAAGCAGGTTAGGTCAGGGCCTAAAGGTGGAGACTGCAGAACCACCATAGGTTTTTAGAAAGGAGAAAAGGGTCCCTGCATAGCGAGCAGCACTAATAAAAGACTGAAGGATCATTAGGACAATACTGTGGCATCACAGGAGATTAAAATGTCCAGGAAGATGAAATTGTGGTATATAAATGGTGTCATAAGAAGTGTGGAGGATTCTGAGCTAGTCTAGATCTTGAAGTCTGACTGGCCATTGGAGTCACTGAGGATTTTGGTGGAATGTATTTTAAATTAAGACCTTAATTCTGTAGCTGTGAAGGCTTCTGGTGAACTCTAATACACTTCCTTTTCCCTTTGACAAGTGCTCAAGGCGAGGGCTTGCAAGAAGGGTTACCCAGGATGAAGAGGATAAAAAATCCCCTTGGGAAGATTGTTTCACACCTAGACTTAATGAAACTGGGTTGGAACTCTTTCTTGTGTACTTCTTAGTGTAAACACCAATCTTTGTGGAAGACACCTTGCTGAATGTGTACCCACCCTACTGAATCATTCCACCAACTTATGATCTTAACGTAAGTGGGAGTAGGGTTATTCCCTAGGGGAGGACAGTCTAACTTGTTTCTCATTTATGTGTTTTGAATATCTGAAGAGAAAAAGTAAAGGGCTTTTCTTTAAGAGGGTCTGTGTGACAAGGAGAAACTGAGCTCACGTGTACAGAATAATATAGCCCTCAAGTGGAGGGATCCGTCATGTCTTCCTTCTGGTAGCAGCAATTTTTGCCTTTTAGGAGCTGTAACCATGAAATTACAACTACAGTGAAAAGGCCAAGAGCAAAGCACTCATCTCATGATTCTGAGGACACCTGGTCTTCAAATGTCAGTACTGAAACTGGGGACTATAGTATCAAAAGAAATAAATCAGTTTTTAATTTGAAAATTAATTTGCAGTGATTCTGAAGTGTTGCAAAAGCCTGTTAACTCTTTAACGTTATGTTTACAGTTTTTAACTGCTGCTGCTGTGGTTCAAATGCTTGTCTGGAACTTCTGGTTAATCTTTTGTCCACAAATCCATGTCAACCAGGAAAAAAAAAATCACTCATCAAGCACAGCTTTACCAGCACAACTCATTGTTTGGATGAAGCACTCCCAACAGAAGAGCGCTTTTGTTGACTTTGCTGATGTTGTTCAGAGAAGTTGTGTTGCCATGTCAGGGGAAAAAATTTTCACAGAACATATGGTTGCCTGTGTTAGTTACAGTGATGCTGGTCTGCAATCCAAACGCTGTCTGGAGTTTTCATTTAGTTCTGTCTTTATGCAGATCTTGCTGTCTGCCTCTGGATGAGTTACTTTACCATGCCTATGCCTTACCTTTAAGTTAAAGAAAATACTGCTTTCTTATCCCTGCCATTTGACATCTAATTAAATTGTTACCAGAATGGCATGTTCCATATATAGTGGGTAGATCTTAATAATTGTGTTATCATTTCCCTTTCAAGATAGAGTTCAAAAGCCACCTGCAGCAGGGATTCAGCCAGGCTTATTTTTGATAGGAGCAATGCCTACTAACAGATCAAGACCTGAGGTTGAGTCTTATAATACGTTCTATTTACGCCTATCTGAGATGATGAAACCTGATGTCTGTGGCCAGCTGTCGAAGTTATGTTTGTCTTTTAAAGTAACAGTAGATGATGTAGTTGATGAACACAGGAAGACGCTGTGGGTGGGATTCAGCTCACTTAAGACGGGATTTCTGCAATATAGCCATTGACATCCAAGCTCCTTACTCATCTTTCATTCAGTGAGGAGAATTAGGCCCTTCTAGGACACAACTCATCTTACCAATTCTAGATGCCTGCTTTCGGATGCTGATTTCCTTTTTCTCCTGAGTGATCATAAAGAGTCTAGATGTCTAGCTCAGATGTCAACGTCTACAAAAGGTCAGGAGAGCTGTCCTGCATGCCCGTAACTCTAGCTGATCATGGTGAGATATGAAGGAGCGTTCAGACAGGGCCTTGCAAGAGGGAAATTTAACAGAAAAAGACTTGTCTTTGTCCAAGCAGATGAGTATACATACTTGTATTGTGCAGCTCCAAGGGGCTTGTGAAGAAAGAGGCACTGAGTGGGGAGAGGACCTCGAGGTAGGGTAAGAAGACAAATTAACAGTGGTTCAGCATCTCTTCCACTTTTTTAACCAGAAGGAAATGTTTTTATGTCTCTGGGAATAAAGAGGACAAGTTCTTGAAACCAAGCTCTATCTGATGGAATTGGTTAGAACAGGTCTTCCTATCTTTCTAGTAGGTGGAAAACAACCCCATATAGTAAATATTATTATTCTCAAGTAAATCTGTTAAGGTAATGAACTGTAACTCATTTTTTTACAAGCCTTTGTGCGCTTGCCCTAACCTGATGGGGCTGTTGTGTTTCTTGTAAGTGCTACCATGTGGGTGGAACAGCAGTGCTCAACTTTTAACAGGAGAAGTGCTTCATTTGGCATGCTCTGTATCCTGCCAGCTCTGAGATGTGAGGCTGGCAATGAACTCCAGAACCTCGGCAGGTTGAGACTGGGTAGGTTGAATATTCAGTGAGTTTTGTGGGAGGGAGTGGCAGCTGTATTGCCTGCGTATTTGGTCCCAGCCTTTTTTGCAGGTGGCCTCAGGAGTAGTACCCACTGCTGCACCCCCATTCTGCCAGTTGTGACTATGCCCAAAAGTCCAGCACTAAGAGAATACGAAGGGAGTTGTAAGATTTAGCCAAAACTCCTGTATTTAAAAGGTCTGGTACAGTGCTTGGATTTGATATAAACTCTTCTGGTCACATATGCTATTAAGAGTGTCACGTTTGCTCTGTGTTCTCTGATTCTCAGTTTCTGAGAAAAAAGTATATTTGTTAACATAAACAACTCAATTTAGTTTTAGTACTTGAATTATTATAAGTAGTAAGTATCAGACAAACTAGTGTGTACAAATACGAATAGTACGTACTGTATGAAAAAGTATTAATTTATAAATTTAAAAATAAGACAACTGTCAAAATATATCAAAGTGTATTTGGATTATGAATTACAGCAATCTTAGTGATGTGAATGACTTTATACTGAACCATAGGAAGGCTTGCATATTAACAGAAGCAGGTGTGTTTCTGTTTGCAAACTAACTGCTATTTCTAGCCTTAGTTTTTATTACTTCTTTAGTTTTTTAATTATATACAAAAAGCATTTTTAATTCTGCATTAAAACCAAACATTTACAAATCTTCCTTCTTGTTCTACTTTTGTTACTCAGGAAGGAGTAATATCTCCTACTGATCTAGACCTTGTGATGTCTGATGGGTTGGGAATGCGATACGCGTTTATTGGACCTCTGGAAACCATGCATCTTAATGCAGAAGGTGGGTAGTTTAAAATTATATGAATACGAAGGGAAGGCTTACATTGCACAAAGCTCCAGAAATGTTATATAACAAACCAGGTTAGGATTGCTATACAACTGTGACTCATCTCTCTCTTTACTGTAATGATGAAAAAAGGAAAATTTATCTAAACCTTGAGGTCAGTGGAAGGAAATGGATGCTGGCTATCCTATTGTAAGTGATCAGAAGAAAGATGACAAATCATTGAAACGCTAGCTGTGTACTTCATTTTTTCCAAGACTTGTCCCAGTGCTTTGCAAATATTGCTGTACCCATAGTTCAGAACTGTCTGAGTCAGGAAAAGAAGGTATTGAAAAAGTTCGTCTAATAATCCAGTGTTAACAGAAACTCACTTTCTGTAGATGAGTGCGCTTTTGCTTTTTTTTTTTTTTTTTTACTCAATGTAAACCATATACATTCTTTACATAGAACAGAACAGATGCATGTAGTACTAGCCTTAAGCACAGGAATCTACTTGGAGTCTTGCAGGACAGCGTTGTCAGGTCCTGCCCCCACCACTCCACGAACCTGCTATGCCATCCTCTGCAGGAACATGCAGAGGATGTTCTGCCCCCATCCATGCATGGTGTCTTCTGTCAGAGTAACTTGCTGAACTGCCTCTACTAAAACATAAAAGCGAAACAAATGCTTGTTAATGCCAAAAATTTTTTATCCGCTTTAAGAGATCATATCATATTTGTAAATCTTTTTTTTTTTTAATCCATGTTTTAGATTCTGTAATTCTAAAACAAAGTTTATGAGGTGAATGGAATCATATAAGTCATCTGGGTTGATTTTGATGCTCTTCCTGGAGTGCCCTTTGGCATTTGATATTCCGTCATGATCCAGCTTAGTTTCCTTCCTCCTATTAGGAAATATTAATTGTTACAAAAACATTTCTGAAATTCCCCATCTCAAGCCAATTTTAAGTAACACATGGAAGTGTAGGCTGCTTATTCATGGCAGAGTTTATCCAGCTTCTAGATTTAATGCTACCTTCTGTTAGGAATTTTAGTATTCCAGATCAAAAGAAGAAAAATTATGAAATATAATCCAATAGGCTGATGAATCAGAAAAGTAGTCCTGTGGTAGGCTTGCAAAATATAAAACCAGAATATACCTGTAGAGTTATTTTAACATTATATAATATTCTCAATTTAAAATAACCCTAAAATAACATAATTAGTACACTTGTGGACCAGGCCACTTGCACAAAAGCATCTTGTCAGCTTGTTCAGTAACTTGGATAATGAGCAGTGTTACTTGACTTCCAACCTTGCAGATGCATTGTCTCAGAATCTAGAGCTACTCCTGTTTATGTGCTGACAGGCTGTTGCTCTCATCAGAGACAGTTTAAATCAAAATTGCTGTTGTCAGGACACATGATGGCTTATGTTAATAGTTCTGTACCAGTGCCAACCTCTCTTTGGTTGCCCAGTATTGCTTCGCATAATATGGAATAGTATGGACCTCCTCTTGATTGCCCAGGACAACCCGCTCTGATGCATTTTACTAATAGTCTTTATTTTTTATCAATGGAGGGAAATGGAGGTAGAGCTAAGAAACCCCTTCTATTCTGTTTGTTAGCCTGTCTAGCAGCTTAACCAACTTCACAGGAGCTGCCTTTCTTTACAGCCATAAGATATTAGTTACCTACAATCCTAAACTCTGTGTTATCAGTGAGGAAGGATGATGGGGATGCAGGAAGCATGTGAGAAAAAAATAGTGTTATTTGTGGGAGATCCTGGAGGATGGATTTTTTTGGTGAGGGTGATGTGATATTTTTGTTTTGTTTTGAGTGAAGAATATTATTCCAGTGATTCTTTTTCTGAGATCAGTGTTATTTCTTTCCCTGTGGGATGCATACATCAAGATCCTCCCATGAACTTCCTATGCGCTAATGCCAGGTTTCCCCCGTGTTACTTCTGATGTCCTTTCCTCCATATTCATAAGTGGTCCTATCAAAAGCTGTTATCCAGGCCACTTTAGATTACCAGTTAATCCATGCATTAATATTAAAAATGTTGAATATATGGCAGTAAGCCAATAGCCTTGAGTGTGGAATAAAATCATAGCAACAAGTCACTAAAAGGACCAGAAGTGGCAACAGCGGTTTGAGAACTGAATTGCAACTGACAGGAAGGAAACTGCTTTGGGGGGAAGAAAGCACGTCCAAATTGCATAGTATTATAATGTTGATTGTTGGTTTCGGTAAATAAAATTAATGTTCATTTCAGTTTCAGTAAGCTCCGTCTATTGAGTCTGTCATCTTATGATTTCATATGGCAGCATTGCAACAAATGCTGTTAAATCTTTTACAAGGAACACCAACAGACTTCAGTAGAGTCATTTTAGCCATTTACTTATCATGGGATTATGTCTCTCCTGTATATGTACCTGCTATCTGTGAATATACTGAAGATGATCCAGGCTCAGTAAGATTGTATCTCCTGAATCTCTTGTTTCTTGAACTGTCTGCTCCTTTTAAACCCTTGCAAAAAATTATCTGTAAAACCAGAGGCTAGACTGTCATATATTGTGTTTTACATGTTTGCAGCAAAAGTTCTTCATATAAATTTCACAGTTGGCTGTCTTAGATCAGTTACTTTATTAGTGGGTTATTTAGTGAGCTATAACTGGAACTTAATCTTGGCCTAAACTGCTAATATTAGCAGAAGAGCTGTATAGGAGGAGGTTGAAGGATCTTTGTTGCTATTTTCTCTCCTGCATTTATAAAAATACCATTCCAGGTTCATATTCTACCTATCACTCACTGTGGTACTCATACAAGTGTCTACAGGAGTTGTGTGGAAATTTGGGCTGTTGTATAGTCCCTATAACCCAGTAAGCTAGGATTTAGTCTTCACAGTCAAAATTGTGTTTCTCGTACTGGAAGTGGGAATGCTTGCTTGGCTTAGAAGCACCTGCCAGATGAATTGCTTTTGGATGATAGGAGCAGTATTGTTTTGCTGTATGAAAAGCACAAAACATGAAAAGGAAAGCACAGGGAATCATAAGCCATAGTTAAAAGGAAGGAAATTTTTCTTGTCTGGCTAGGCAAAACATAGCCAAGCATGGTTTTTAACAATTGCTGTAGACAGGCATGCTGGCTGGTTCAAAAGCAAGAGATTATTTTCATTGATATGGCTGCTGCTTTAATGTTGCCATGTAGGGAGCAAACCAAGCTTTAACCCAGTTTGAGAGCTTTTGTACCACAAGCTAGTAAGCAGAAGGTGTGAGAATCTCTAAGTTAAGGTCTTAAAATCTAAGAAAAGGAAGATTGCATCCCTTTCTGTCCAACCCACGTGTTATGTTTTAGGATAATAAAATATTTCAACTTAATTCAGGAATACTTGTAAGAGGGTACTGTTGAGATGAAATAATCACAGTGGCACATAATCGTACAAAAACCTCTTCTTTCATGAATCCACCAGTTATTTCATACATGTTTATATATATTCAATTCACTTCCCAATAGGCTGAAGAAAGCAGCTTATAGTCCTTCTAGAACTGCTGTTTGCCTCTATGCAGTTGCAGGGCTTTTCTGTATGAAAAAGTTTGTGTGCAGTAAGCAAAGATGTGAATTTTTTTGGCATACTGGCTGCTGTGCACCGGTTTCCTTCTATGGACTTTTAGGTGTAAAGTGGTTCCCTCCACTTTCTGAAAGGAGCACATGACTTGGTACAGGAATTCTTAATGCTTTATTGCTCAAGTCATTATAAGATGTGTCCTAAAGAACACATCTTGGTGCATCCTTCTCCCTTGTGCTAACAAAGAATGTGTGTGGTCACCATTCCAGGCTGAGGAATTTATCCCAGATTTGAAACTGATCTAACAAAAGAAGTGGTTCATATGAACTTTGTTTAATACCTTGCTCCAATTCACAGTAGTCCTGCACAAATATTTGTGCATTTCGGTTGAGATGGTAGCACAGGGACAGTGAAAATGAAACTTTTTTTGGTGTTACCACTGTCTTAGGGTAGTTGAAAGTATTCATGCAGCTACAGTCTAAGTGAATTCATATGGGGATTAATGTAGAGTAGCAAGCATCCTGTGAAGTCACACCCTAACTAAGAGCATGCATCTGTGTTGAGATACACCCTTGATGAAGACAGGGTTATGTTTAGAAAGTTTCCCTTGGAGCTGTAATGTCTAGAAATGTAATCCCTCTATCAGCAAAACAAAGAGGTTGGGACTTTTTTTTCTTTGAACATAACCTAACCATGACAGATTCCTCTATGATGTTCCTGAAGTATGCCCCTCTTTTCTGTTCTCATCCTTACTCTTCTTCAGTCTTACCAAGTGCAGCCTTTTCTTAGATTTTACTTGCTAAAATCAACCCCACCCCAAACTCTTAAAATAGTTGATGCTATTACATCAGTGGCTTGACCATCTCGCCTATTCATTTTGAATCATTACAGTATCTTATTATGCTGCTTGTCAGGTTCAAAGTCATCAAGCTAATACTCAGTATCATGAGGCACCCTCTGTCTTTGGTGTGTTTACTGCCCTTGCCAGTAACACTTGCTCCTCTCTTGTTTTCTTTCACAAATATCTTACTGTCTTCCTTGTTTTGCCCCACACGTAGTGTCCTTGACAGACTGGTTTACCAAGTTTCCTTGCTTGCATCCTTCAGCCCTCATGCCTGTTGTCTTTCTTATGAAGAGAAAGGAATCAGACCTAACATACAGGAAGCCAAGATACTTGAAGATGCTTACATACTATAATGTATCAACATTATATACTACATTTTATACTGTCATGTTTTCCTTTCTTTTTTTCTACTACTCCCATCACCTTTATGTTTATGAACCTCATTTCTGAATAGGTCTTCTCAGGGCAGTGAAGCATTTTATGCATGATCCTAAGCTAAATATCTGTCCTGAGTTCCTTTTTCTTCATCAATGCCCTGTTCATCTTGATGATGCAACTGGAGACATTTCACTGATACCCATGCTTGCACCACACCAGTGCAAGTCCTTCAGGTAAGGACTTGCAAACCCGAAGTGTAGTTATGTGAACAAATTCTTGTGGGACAGTTCATTAGCTATTTTGGAAACTGCCTGGACTCTCACTGAAGCTAAATAAGCAGCAGCTTGTTCTTCCTTTGTTGGTGGTATAAAGAGCCTTGCATTTCCTAGATATCTATGGGCAGCTGAAGAGCCTTGAATCAATGCCCTTGTCTAGTTTGTGATAACATGTTCCTGTAACTGTTCTCTACAATGAGAAATGCTGAGTGGGTTTGGGACTTTCAAGGAAGATAGCGTATTCCCCCTTTCTTCTCTGTAATCCTGTATCTGCTACTCCCTTAGAACATTTTGTTACTCATTCCTCTTCTTCCACTCTCCGCCATAGTTGTAAATACGTGGTAGAAGGAAGATTCAGGAAACTCTTACCTTCCCTGGAGGTATTTCTGCTCTGTGTTTGTGGTTCTTGGGTGCCTGCTGCAACATCTGCCACAGCCCCTTCCCTCTAACATTGATGAGGTGAGTGTGCAAGATGGAGGTTTAGACAACGAGCCAACAAACCACATAGACAAGAGGAAACTATCGTCATTTCTGTGCTGAGACTTGATTCCCCTCTTTCTCTGTCCCAGATGCATCTTGCTTCATTCTTTTTCTCCAGTTGGACATAGTGGGGCGCAGTGTCGGCACAGCAACAGGATGCAAGGAGAGAAGTTGGTTGTTTTTAACAGACCCATTTGCCATCTTCTTCCTGTTTCTCCAGCTCCCACGTGCTGCCCTGTCTCTCTCACGCTGTTTACAGATGCTAATTCTTCTAGCTTAAGCTGCTCCCTGGGCAGTATCAACAAGGATTAAAGTTAAAGAGATTCTGTCATATTTGTTTTCCATCTTCTTGTCCCTGTGCTCCAGTCAAGTGCTATTCTCATCCATCTTTGCAATAGCCCTGACCTTTGAACCAAAGGACTCCTAAATCTAAAAGCCTGGAGTCAAAGATTTGCCAATTTTGAGTTTGCAGTTGAAAAGCAAAGTGATTTTTCCAGCAATATTCCCCATTGCTCAAGTGCCTTCTTGAAGCTGGCAGCATAGGGTTGATCTTGATTACTGAAACCAAGTTAAAGATTGCACTAGGCTCCACTGACATTTCACATTGGGAGTGCTATCTTGAGTTAGCTATTTTGAAATTATTATTTTTTTAATCTTTGAGTGAGAATCTATGTATATTCTAACTTTTGGAGTATTCCCTTCACTTGAGACTTGAAAGATTTTGCAGTGTCTGCTTCCTGCTTGGCATGCAGCATACATATACATGCCTGCATGTTGCCATTTCAGCTGCAATGTTGAGATCAACTGTACTAATGCTGCTGCTCTTTTCTAGACTCATATCTTTTTTTTTCACTTTTCTGATTTTGCTGACTTTGCGTAAGGCTTCTTTTCATTCATACGTTGCATGCAGTGAGTGAATTGTATTACCCAACCTGCATTTGGCATGTCTCTGTTGCATTGGTGAGGTACACCCAGCCAGAAATTGTTCTGATTCATTCAGGCTGTAGGTGAGCTGCCAGTAGGAGCTTGATTTCCAGGACTAGCTGGCTGAGTGAGCTTTGAAGGCCATCTCCAGCTCAGGAGTTCACATTCACCAGGTAAATGGATCAGCTACATCCAAGCATTCAGCTTTCCCAAGATACTAATGTTATCTGTTTAGATTGAAGCTAGTGAAAACGTTTTCTGGCACATAGTTTTCTCTTCTGCCTTCTCCTGACTGTACCAGAATCAAAACTACTCAGATCTGTGGTATTATTACACAAGCTTACCAGGTGGTTGAGAGGTTCCTCTTGCTTTTGGAAAAGTACCAAACCCAAACTATTTAGCACTGGTCTAGGTGTCATAGACCTGTGTCATCTGCATAAGCACCAGAAGAACTGGTAACTGGTACTGCCTTGTTTACCATTCCTTGAATTGCCAGCTGCTCACATGGATTTGCTTGAATTATCAGATTTGCCTGAATTGCCATTTTTGATTTTGTGATTGTCCAGCTGGCAACAGCAGCAAGTTCACAGAGTTGTGTACTTTTCAGCCTCAGTCATTCCTACTTCTACATCTGGGAACTTTCTGTGATGTTGCATGATGTTGAGGCAAACTTGTTGCTCAGACTCCTCAGCGTTAGAAGAAAAAGGTCATGTGAGCAAGGTGAAATGTAAATATCATCATCTTGTGGTTGGTGCATGAGTCTCATCCAGAATTGTCTTGGGTTCCCAAGATTGCTCATGTGAATAAGCATATCCCCTGTAGGTTGATCTGTGAGCCCAGCTGTTAAGATGTAACAGGTAAGCACTTATGCTAATGACAGGTTATGGTCAGTAAACCCTGATAACCAGTGGTCCTTTCCAGAGTGTTTATGGAGGCGGATGGTTTCTGCTTATTCCCTCAGTGAAGAGGTAGAATTGTATCACAGCCTATTCCGCATCCCACAGAAATGCTTCTCTTCCCGAACCTCACTTCCTGCCAGTGATGTTTTGGAGCCCACTAGGCAATTTGGAGGTTTCTGTCTGTGTGTCAATCAAGTAAATTGAGCAAAATACTAAATTTCCATATAATTAGATCACCAATAAACCTGTATGGTCAGCTGACCTCCCTTTTTGTGTTGCAGAAGGCCAGAACATGCCAGAGTGTGTTCTAGGAACACGTACGCTCCATGGGTAGATAACACAAGGAAAGAGGCTGACTAAATGCTGATTGGCACATTCTTGACACCAAATACGGGTTCAAGCTACTTAACGGGGTTGCTGTTTTTTCTCGTAGCCTCCTTCCTTCTGATACTGGAGAATGTTTCTGGTCCACTTTTTGAGAGGTGAATATTCTCAAAACTCTCCATGTTGCTGTCATGCAGCGGACATGTTTTCCCATTCTGTCCTTTCAGTTGTTTATCAGATGGTCATCGTGACTTCAGAGTCCTAATTTCTTAAAGGAAATGTAATACTTCCTTTAGCATTTGTCCTTTGAAAGTTCTGTCTTTGGTGCAGTAACACAAGTGTTCTTCTTACTCTTTCTAACTTCAGAGGCCTTTTGGAAAACTTGTAATTCAGTGATTTCAGGCACGTTGAGCAGTATAAGTGTTGTAGTTTATGATTCATAGTTTTCAGTAGTCAGAGGTTTCTATTCCTTCATCCACCTTTCAACGTCAACCATTTATGGTTAGACAGGTGTGAGTTCTACAGTATTGCTATCACACAGTATTGCATTCCAGGGAACTGTTTACAAGCTATTCAGGAAAGAGACTGCTTAGTGACTCTTGACCCGAGTTGCATTCTTTTGTGTGGTAGTCAGGCCACCCCACTTACATTTCCTGTATTTTGTGGTTGGATAAGACCATAAGCAGTTCAGGTTCACGCTTCTTGGTCTCTATGATCTCCTGAGTCTTCATGAAAGAGTTGGTGACTGTAACTGTTTGCTTTGTCTTCTGCAGATTTCTCCTCTTTGCTTTGATAATTAGCTAACAAAAAGAGCAAATTCTTCAGTCTCTATGGTTCTTGGAAAAGGGAGATTGTCACAAGCTTTTAGTAGATATCCAGAACTTCCCTTCTCAGATTTAGGAGGTTCATCAGGATAATCGCATTCTTACTCACGGCAGCTTGCTTACTGCCAGAAAAGCATTGCTCATTTACTGTTGTGGTGCAGCTCATTACTTCTTGATTGATGTACAGTGGGAAAGGTTGCCCTATCCTTTCTTGATTATGTGGTAGTTAATAGCACTAAAAAGTGTACTAGATGTATATGTCTGGCTAAATGACCAATTTATATTTTTGGTGCATTTATCATTCCAGTTCCTCTCTAGTGCCTCAACAGTAATTTTTTTGAGATTCCTACTGGAGCTGATGGATTTCCCTAATTCAGCCAAGGTCTACTTGACTGCCATTTTACCCATTATTACCAGTTAGCTGGTTCTCAGATTCTCTGACCGTGTATTTTTTAAGATGTTCACAGCAGGGTCAGCTCTGAGATCAGACCAAGCTGCTCAGGGTTTCATCCAGTCTTGAAAACCCCCAGAGATGGAGACTGCACAAGCTCTGTGGGAAACCTGTGCCAGTGCTTGAGTATCCAGTCTGAACCTCTCGTTTCAAATTGTGCCTATTGTCTCTTGTCCTCCTGCTGTGCAACAACTGTAAAGAGCCTGGCTCCATCTGCTCAGTGACGTCCCCACAGGCACTGGGGAGCTGCTATTAGGTCCCCCCAAAGCCATTTCTGCTCCAGGCTGAACAAGCCCAACTCCCCTAGCCTCTCCTCACAGGGTAAGTGCTCCAGCCCCCACCATTTTGGTGGCCTCTGCTGAAGTTGCTCCAGTTTGTCAATGTCTTTCTTGTATTGGGGAATCCCAAACAGAATGCAGCCTACTGACTGCCGAGTAAAGGCGGTTAATCACTTCCTTCATTCTAATGGGTGTGCTGTTAACCCAGCCCGTATGTTGTTGGCCCTCTTTGCTGCCAGGGCACACTGTTGGTTCATGTTCAGCTTGCTGCTACCATGACCAGGAGTTCTTGGGGTTTACAAGCCTGTGTTGTTGCAAGGAGCTCTTCCTTCTGAGGTGCAGGATCTTGCATTTGTCCTTGTTAATTTTTTTTAAGGTTTTGTTTTGGCTTATTCCTCCAGCCTGTCTAAGAACAGACCTGCCCTCCAATGTATCAGCTGGTCCATCCCCCTCCACCTCCCACCCCTGCCCAATTTGGTATCATTTATGAGTAAGTGCTGTTAAGCAATAGAGGTCTCAGGATAGATTCCTGCAATACTCTACTCTTATTGGCCTCCAGGTAGAGTACAACCCATAACCACCTCTGAGCCTGGGTATCCAACCCATTTTTTTTGTCCATCTAGTTGTCCAAGCATGCAGACCTTAATGTCCTAACTTTGATACAAGAATATTGCAGGAGACAGAGTCAAATACCCTTCTAAAGTTGAGGGAAATGATATCCACTACTTTCCTATTTTCCACAAATCAAATGATTTTATCACATAAGGCAACAAGGTCAGTCAGACATGATTTACACTATGATGTACCCATTGGTGACTACATGCTGACTGTCACAATCACTTTCTTCTTATTCCTGTGCCAAGGAATTTGTTTCAAGAGGAGTTACTCCTTGATTTTCTCAGGGATGGAAGTGAGATTGATTGGCCTTTAGTACCCTAGACTGTTCTTTTGACCTTTTCTGAAGATGGGTGCAATATTTGCCTTCAGTCATCTGGGGATCTCAAATGATGACACTGATGCATTGACTGGCATGATTTTTAAAATACAATAGAAAGCAGCCTTGTAAGGGCATGGGCCATTTCTCTCATATCCTTGGATAGAGTCTGTCTCGTCCCATGGTCTCAGGTAGGGCTGAGTTCTTGCAGATAGTCACTGACCAGATCGTCGCCTACTGCTGATAGCTATTCTTCTCCTTGAGCCCTGCCTCTAAGCACAGAAGCATAGGAGACCTTGCCAGTGAAGACTGAAGCAAAGAAAGCAATGAGTAACTCCACTTTACCTGTTTCTCCTGTCACTAAATCACCCACCCATTCAGCAACAGGCCCACACTTTCATTGTTCAGCCTCCTCTTACTAATGTAACAGTAGATGTCCTTCTTGTTGCCCTTGACATCCTTGCAAGTCTCAACCGGAGCTGCGCTTTGGCTTTCCTGACGCCATCCCTACATGCCTAGGCAGCGTTTTTAAATTTCTCTTTTACGGTCTGTCCCTGCTACCACCTCCTGTATGCTTCCTTTTTGCACTGGAGCTCATCCAAGCCAATCTCTTGATACATTTACTTGTCTTCCTGAATATCAGGATGGACTGTTCTTGCCCTTGGAGGAGGATGTCCTTTACCGGCCTCTCCACTGATGCTGTCCCACAGGCTCTCACCATACCATAGAATAGCTCCATACGTCCGAGCTGCTCCTTTACAGAGAGAGCACACCCCCTCCTTGTCTTTCCTGAAGTGTGTATCTGTCCCTGCAGCACTCCAGTTCTGTGAGCCATCCCACCACACCTCAGTTGCTCCAGCAATCTTATAGCTATGTGACCACACATGGAGCTCTTATTTTCTTTGCTTGATTCCCAGGCTGCATGCATTTGTGCATATACACTAGAGGTGGACTCCTGCCTTTTTTTATACTTTCTTGATGTTTCTCTTTTACCTGTTAGCCTGCACTCTTTTCTTTCCACCTCTGTACGCCCTTTACTCACGACTACAGGTTTGTAATCCTCACTTTTCCAGTGTTGCTAATATAAAGCTTTTCACACCAGATTGGCCAGTTTTTTTGCGAAGATGCTTTTTCTTCACTTTGTCAGGTGGATCCTGTCTCCCCGTGCCAGTGCTCAACCATCAGAGAGGGTCCTGTGATCATAAAAGCCAAACCCCAGTTGCAATACAGGCTGTTGATCTGCAAGATCCATCTGTTCCTCTTTAAGCCTTTCTCCTTCACTGCAGGCCACCTGGGTCTCCATGCCTTTGACCCTGTCTCTCTGAGCCATGTTGCTCTTGATACACTCCAGGATAATAACTAAAAGTAAAACCAGGAATGCTTCAACTGATATGACACATACCAAACAGGAGGAGAGGAGAAGTGAGAGTATTCTCCTCGTGAACACTGGTTGGGGAAGCAAAGCACGAGTATATCCATGGCTGTGTACTACATCCATCACATAGCATTGCTGATTGGTATGTAACATGAATTGGTTTTGCAATGAAGGCATGTCCTAAATGATTTTTCCATGAACCTTAATGGAAATGTGGTGGATAGAATCCATTTTTCCATGATGACAATTAGGTGTCTTAAGCATAAGAGCACACCTTTTTTTTTGACTCTTGATTTAAGACAGTGATAAGCACAGGCAGCCTTTACTGAACTTAAGTAGGAATTTCTGTTGAAATGCAATTTTTCACTCTTATTTTTAGGTATTTCAAATTATTGTGAAAGATACCGTGAAGGTATGAGACGTGTTCTGAACACCTTTGGACCAGTTCCAGAATTTTCAGGTGAAATTGAGCAGAAAATCAGTCAGGTAAATATGGGATTCTTAAATGCAATGACATTCAGAACAAAGAACATTAGCTTTTATTTTAACATTTGTACCACTTCAGTTTACCGTTAGAGGTATCTGTAGTCTGTATTTCTTGTGTGAATGTGTACTTCAGATTAAAAGATCCATATACAATGCATGTAAGTCCCTTTTTCAAAGCACTTTGACATACATCAAGAGAAAGTGATCTAGCAGCTGAGTAACATTATTACTAGGCAGAGGAGTCAACTTCTAACAACTGTGGGTTATTGACATTAAATCCTCCACACTATTTCTTACCACTTTTGTTCTGCATCCTCTACCATAATATGCACAGCTCCAAGCTTCCTTTCCTGCATGACTTTTCTCCCCATGTCTTCCTCTTACCCCATCTTCCTGCATAAACCCTGTAGCTTTTTTCTTTTGGGTGTTCTTTTTCTTGTTTTTGTATACTTTACAAACTAGAGCACCAGTCTGTAACGCATGCAAATACATGTTTAACTTAAGCATATGAGCAGTCTGGTAAGGTTACTTGCATGTTTAAAGATAAGATGTGTTTAAGTGCCATGCTGGATTGCGACCTAGTTTGTCTACTAACATTTCTAAGCCCACAATTTGTTTATACTCACTATATAGGATACTTTGTATGACCATAGGAATTAACTGAAGTATTGTCATTTCCTAACTTTGCTTTTTCATAGTTGCCTGTTTTATTGCTTCACTAAAGCCCAGAGGCAATTAAAAGGGACTTCAGAGTGCTGGGGCAACTGATAGATGGAGCAGGAGCACAGGCGGTGTTTTCGGCAATCCCTTCAGTGACAGGGAGGAACGCTGAAAGGAATAGGAAAGCACACTTCATCAACATATGGCTCAGGGGCTGGTGCCGTTGGCAGAATTTTGGGGTTTTTGACCGTGGGGTGGTTTACAAGGCACCAGGCCTGCTGGCAGCAGATGGAGTGCAACTGTCTCCAAGGGGGAAAAGGATTCTTGCTTATGAGCTGGCAGGCCTCATCAAGAGGGCTGTAAACTAGATTTGAAGGGGGACGGGGATAAAACCAGGCTCACTAGAGATGAGCCTAGGGGTGGCATGCTGGAGTTGGGGGTGAAATCGATAGTCCAGCTCAAGTGCATCTATACCAATGCACACAGCATGGGCAGCAAACAGGAGGAGCTGGAAGCCATTGTGCAGAGGGACAGATATGATGTAGTTTCCATCACAGAAACATGGTGGGATGATTCTCGTGACTGGAATGCTGCAGTGGATGGCTATAAGCTCTTCAGAAGGGATAGGCCTGGAATGAGAGGCAGTGGGGTGGCTCTGTATGTTAGGGAGTGTTTTGATTGTATAGAAATCAACGATTGTGGTGACCCAGTTGAGTGCTTATGGGTAAGGATGAGGGGGAAGGCCAATGAGGCAGATATCCTCCTGGGAGTCTGTTATAGACCACCCAACCAGGATGAAGACGCAGATGAAACATTCTATAAGCGGCTGGCAGAAGTCTCGCATTCGCTGGCCCTTGTTCTTGTAAGGGACTTCAATCTACTAGACATCTGCTGGAAGTACAACACAGCAGAGAGGAAACAGTCTAGGATGTTCCTGGAGTTACTTCCTGACACAGCTGGTAAGTGAGCCCACCAGGGGAGGTTCATTGCTTGACCTGCTGTTTACAAACAGAGAAGAATTGGTGGAAGATGTGATGGTCGGAGGCCGTCTTGGGCTTAGTGACCATGACATGATAGGATTCTCAGTTGTGAGTGAAGTAAGGAGAGGGGTCAGCAAAACTGCTACCATGGACTTTCTGAGGGCAGACTTTGGCCTATTCAGGTCACTGGTTGAGAGAGTCCCTTGGGAGACAGTCCTGAAGGGCAAAAGGGTCCAGGAAGGCTGGACATTCTTCAAGAAGGAAATCTTAAAGGCGCAGGAGCAGGCGGTCCCCATGTGCTGTAAGAAGAGCTGGCAGGGAAGACGACCGGCCTGGCTGAACAGGGAGATTTTGGTGGGACTCGGGGAAAAGAGGAGAGTTTATCACCTTTGGAAGAAGGGGCAGGCAACTCACGAAGAGTACAAGGATCTCGTTAGGTCAAGCAGAGACAAAATTAGAAAGGCAAAAGCCCAGCTAGAGCTCAGTCTGACCACAGTTGTAAAGGATAACAAAAAATGCTTCTACAAATATATTAACAACAAAAAGAGAGGCAAGGAGAATCTCCATCCCTTACTGGATAGGGCGAGGAACATTGTCTCCAAGGATGAGGATAAGGCTGAGGTACTTAATGCTGCCTTTGCCTGAGTCTTTAATAGCCAGTCCAGATATCCGCAGAGTATTCAGCCCCCTGAGCTGGAAGACAGGGATGGAGAGCACCATAAACTCCTCATAATCCAGGACGAAACAGTTAAGGACCTGTTAAGCCACCTGGATACCCACAACTCTATGGAGCCTGATGGGATCCACCCGAGAGTACTGAGAGAGCTGGCGGAGGAGTTGCCAAGCCACTCTCCATCATTTATCAGCAGTCCTGTTTAACAGGGGAGGTCCCAGATGACTGGAGGCTTACCAATGTGACGCCCATCTACAGGAAAGGCCGGAAGGAGGATCCTGGGAACTACAGGTCTGTCAGCCTGACTTGGGTACTGGGGAAGATCATGGAGCGGTTCGTCTTGAGAGTGCTCACAGGGCATGTGCAGGACAACCAAGGGATCAGGCCCAGCCAGCATGGGTTCATGAAAGGCAGGTCCTGCTTGACCAACCTGATTTCCTTCTATGACTAGGTGACCTGTCTAGTGGATGAGGGAATGGCTGTGGATGTTGTCTACCTGGACTTTAGTAAAGCTTTTGACAGCATCTCCCACAGCATTCTCCTGGAGAAACTGGTGGCTCGTGGCTTAGACAGGTGTACTCTTCACTGAGTAGAGAACTGGCTCAGAGAGTCGTGGTGAATGGCGTTAAATCCGGCTGGTGGCCGGTCTCAAACGGTTTTCCCCAGGGCTCGGTTCTGGGGCCGGTCTTGTTCAGTATCTTTATAGATGATCTGAAGGGTTCGAGTGCTCCCTCAGTAAGTTTGCAGATGACACCAAGTTGGGTGGAAGTGTTGATCTGCTGGAGGGTAGGAGAGCTCTGCAGAGGGATCTGGACAGGCTGGATTGATGGTCTGAGGTCAACTGTATGAGGTTTAATAAGGCCAAGTGCCGGGTCCTGCACTTGGGTCACAATAACCCCATGCAACGCTACAGGCTTGGGGAGGAGTGGCTGGAGAGCTGCCTGGCGGAAAGGGACCTGGGGGTGCTGGTTGACAGCCGGCTGAATATGAGCTGGCAGTGTGCCCAGGTGGCCAAGAAGGCCAACAGTGTCCTGGCCTGTATCAGAAATAGTGTGGCCAGCAGGAGTAGGGAAGTGATTGTGCTGCTGTACTTGGCACTGGTGAGGCCGGACCTCAAACACTGTGTTAAGTTTTGGGCCCCTCCCTACAAGAAGGATGTTGAGGTGCTTGAGCGTGTCCAAAAAAGGGCAACGAAGCTGGTGAGGGGTCTGGAGAACAGGTCTTATGAGGAGCGGCTGAGGGAACTGGGGTTGTTTAGTCTGGAGAAGAGGAGGCTGAGGGGAGACCTTATCGCTCTCTACAACTACCTGAAAGGGGGTTGTGGCGAGGTGGGTGTTGGTCTCTTCTCCCAACTAACTCGTGATAGGATGAGAGGAAATGGCCTCAAGTTGCACCAGGGGATGTTTACATTGGATATTAGGAAAAATTTCTTCACTGAGAGAGCAGTCAAGCATTGGAACAGGCTGCCCAGGGAGGTGGTGGAGTCACCATTACTGGAAGCATTCAAAAAACGTGTGGACGTGGCCCTTCGGGACATGGTTTAGGGGGCGTGGTGGTGTTGGGTTAACGGTTGGACTTGATGATCTCGAAGGTCCTTTCCAACCTTAGTGATTCTGTGAACACATGTATGTGATCAGCTGTCAGAGCTTAATTCCAAATATGTAAGCAGTCTGTCTGGAAGATAGCATTTGTGTTGCTATGTATGTTAATGCAATTTCCACATCATCAATGTTAAAAAGGAAAGATTCTTTTATGCTTAAACAACATAGACTACTTATAATAACAGTCAATAATAATTGTGGAGTTATTCATGATTAGAAGGTTTTAACTGACATGAAACAGTTTGAGTTTCTTTATAGAAAGATGGATTCCACTTCA
Organism: Phaethon aethereus; assembly: GCF_964289735.1. Taxonomy (NCBI): domain Eukaryota; kingdom Metazoa; phylum Chordata; class Aves; order Phaethontiformes; family Phaethontidae; genus Phaethon; species Phaethon aethereus. The sequence goes on from NC_138575.1 coordinate 202,779,586, forward strand.
GCATCTGTTTCTGTGACTCTTTATTTAATCTTCAGTCTTCAATGCCGAAGATGGACTTGCAAGAATCCTCTCTTGAGTAAAACATTAAACATTGCTTATCTTACTCCTCTGTCCCTTCCCCTGATTTTTTCCTGGAGTGAGTGCAGCTTGCCAGCCATTGGTAGCAGGTCCAGGTTTTACCGAGTTTCTCAACACTTGCCTTTTAAACCTAAGACCTCAGGTGCTATTTTGTCAAAGATGACCGTATGATCTCTACCTGCAATCTCAAAACAACTTTTTTTCTTTAAAAGAAAATCTGTTACAATGTACTATCTGGCCAGAGCTTACTACCTGTTGTTCTCCTTTCAGTGATACATTTAACTGGCACTTCTAATACACTTTGATTGTGCACTCAAAAATACTTTTTTTTTTTCCATTTTGTTTTAAATAACCTTTTTGCGTGCTAACTTGTTCAGACTTCTACCTTTGTGTCCTCAAATAGCACTATACTTTCTCTCCCAGATATTCCAATAAGCAACAAAAAGCATAATTTTGGGTTTCTTATATGTCTTCCCCTGTCATTTTGATCATATTATAACTGGCACTCCTAAGACAAAATGTTTTTAATGAGCATGGTATCCCTCATTACATTTATTAGGAGCCAGAAGAGAGATCACAGCTTTAAACACACACAGGAGTTTTGTCTAGAGCACATTTTTAGCCACAGAAATGGCCAGGTTGCCTCCTTCCTATTTAATAAAAGGTTATTCTTAAAGAGACTAGGCAGTGGCTGTGTGGGGCAAGCTGAGAAAAGAGGCTGCTGCTTTGATGTTCCTGTAGGCACCTTCGTTGCCACATTCAGGCCAACCTTCTCCGGGTGGGAGCACTTTTCTTCTCGTACTCAAGAGGCTAGCTCATTTCCAACCACCCATGTAAAGAATTGATGACCTATTGCTTGTGATATAGTAAATAACAGTTTGTGTGGATGGTTACTTGGTCTGACACGGGGAAAGCAGGAAAACAAAGGTGAGAAACTTTTTACATTTTTAAAACATGAGTTTTAATCATCTTAAATTTTCCGTTCCAGGCAATGTCTGAAAAAATTCCAGTTGTTCCAAAAGTCCTGGATGCCAGGAGAAAATGGAGAGATGAATGTCTCACTGATCTTGCCAAACTGAAAAAACAAATGAAATCTGACTGAGATGCACCGTGTCTAACAAGAGAGACCAAATGAAGAGCAGTTCTTCATAAAAAGTGGAAAATTTTGGTCATGCAGAAGAGGAGACTGAATGTGCAACCAATGATACGCACAAATTTAGAGACCAATGAAACATTTGGTCCAAATTTGTCGTGATGTAATTGATGAGTAACTGGAAACAGTTATTAAAAAGTTTGGTTAAAATTTATCAGATTACTATATATATGCATTAGATGTGTAAGCATTAAGTAGCTTTAGCAATATTAATATTGTGCAATGCTGGAACAAGTCATGTTTTAAATAATGCATTTTTCAGCTTGCTTAGGAGTTCAGCGCTTGAACAATATTTGCTTATGCAGGGATCTGAAATAGGCAAACATCAGCTGTTTGTCACTGGAGAAAATAATCCCTCATGCGCCAGTCACTGTGACAGCGAGGTTAATTTGTAAAGCACTGACTGTAGATAGGAGAAGGTTGTGTGTTGAGCAAAGAGTAGCTTCACTGGCCAGTGAGCGAAGACCTCAACAGCAATAAGGGTCACTTCAGCTTATATCTGTAACTGTTCCACAATGTAGGGGAAAGAATTACTCCTCCTTTCCCTCCCTTCGGCACTTCTGTACCTGTATGATGATCTAGATGTGAGTAAATAGAGCAGAATTTCCCCCCTCATCCCCTACCCCTGGTTCTGTAAGACTTACCAGAGCCCTACTTGGTCTTTAAGACCGTGCACTTGATACCCCATGGCTTTGGCCCCAGCTTAAGTCAGATGTTTGATGCTGGCCATTGGCATTGCTGCATAAGTATGTGCCCCATTTTAAGACTTGTCTGTGAGAATCAAGAGATTCTGGTTTAATAGCTAGTTTTGGAGACAGTATAGTGTAGTGGATCAGTCTGGACTTTCTCCCAGGCTACTCCATGACTGTCTGAGTGATCTTGAGAAGCCAGTTCACCTCTCTGTTGCCATGACTATTTTGTACATTATCTAAAGCAATGACTGATTCTTTAGAACTCAGCTGTAGTGAAAGTAACAGCTGTAGCTGAAGGGGGCTCCTGGTATCTGCTATTTTGCTCCCCTACAGAGGGACAGATGCAGTGGCTTAGATGTAGCATTTATGCTTTACTGCTGCCCTTCCCACAGGAGATAACATCTCCTCCACATACAAGGATGCAGTATATACCTGGAAGTAGTAATATCCTCCATCGCTGCAGTGGCATGTTGTGGTCCACAGCAGACAAAGTCTTATTATGAATGTGTCTACCCTGTAATATAGTTGGACTTTGATCTTAGCTGGAACATTGGGGCATTATTGTTATGCAGATAGTAAGAATAACTTGAAACAGTGCATTGTACCCACCCTGCCTGGGTTAAGGATTTCTGAATTTGTGCTAACTGGTCATGTAACTTAGTCACAGCACAGATGCAGAAGTTTTAAGCTGTCATTTTGCTAATGCTCTTGGTTTTTTTACAGAGGGTGCAGCACACAAACAGGTTGCTGAAACTTAATTAGTTACCATTTTGAGCTGAACAGCAGAAATGTCTGTGTGAGCATACCAATACCACTTATTTCTGCTTAGGTCACAATAAAAGAGACCTAAGATAAACTGTAGCAGTTGACGCAAGTAGTGGGCCACGAACACATTTCTGGATGTGAAGCATGGGATGGGAGGTGTAATGCAGAGGTTGTCCTACGTTCCTTTATAATCTGTTGAGAAAAAGGAAAATTTAAAAGCCCAATTTATTTTATCCCAATATAGACTTAAAATTGAAAGTTTCTTCTATTGCTTTTTATTGCCACAGTGACTGGCTCAACCAGTCAACCAGATGTTAACTTAGACATGTGAAGTTGGGGAGGTCTGTCCTCACTCCTGATGCCTTACTAAGCAATAGTAAACTAATTATGGGGCTGATTTCCTCATTTTATGTGTGTGTTTATATTTCAGACACGGCCATAGAAGGTTCCAGTTACTTTTAGGATTAGACCTGTTTTGCTATGAGCATATGACATTGTCATAGCTAATGAGCTTGCATTGCTTCTGTTTATTCTGAGATATTTTAAAACTCGATCATGTCATAAAATATTTGCCTCCACCTTTATTATTTGCTTATGAATAAAATATTTTAATGAAGATATTAACTTCTGTGCTCCAGTGTGATACTATGTCTTTAGAAATCAGTGCCCTGGCCCCTGAGATGGTGAGGCTGGAGCACTGGTCCTGCGAGGAGAGGCTGGGGCAGCTGGGATCGTCCAGCCTGGAGCAGAGACAGCGTCAGGGGGTCCACCAGTAGCCCCTAGTGCCTGTGGAGAGGTTATCTAGGAGACAGAACCAGGCTCTCTAAGTTGGGGCTGGGTGAGAAGATAGAGACAATGGACATAAGTTGAAACACAAGAGTTTCAGCCCGGATGTAAGGAGACACTTTTTCCTCCCATGAGGATAGTCAGGCAGAGGCACAGGTTGTCCACAGAGGTGGTGCAGTCTCCGTCCTTGGAGGTTTTCAAGTCCTGACTGCATGAAGCCCTTGAGTGGCCTGGTCTGACCTCAGAACTGAGCCTGCCATGAGAGGAAGGTTCCACCAGAGACCTCCTGTGCTTGCCCCGCCAGCCTGCGTAACCCTGATTCCAAGTTTTGTTTGATTTTGGCATATTTTGTATGAGAAATGTTGCTCTGGCTTCAAGTCAATTAACTCCAATGTATGTATATAGATTAGTTCAAATAGTCACATATATTGAGATGACTTTTTAACCTAAATCGTAAATGAAATTTAGGATGGTGTGAATGGATGTAAATAAATCTGCTTTCAGGTTTTTCCATGCATTTTCCTGGGCAGATTAACGTTAACACCATTAAATGGTCACAACTTTTCACTTATAAAGAACTTACAAAAATGTCTGAGCCACCAAAAATACCATGTTGCTGGTCCTGGTGATGGGTAAATGCTGCATTCACCACGTTCAGCATCTCCACTGCTTGGGGCTGCTGGCAGGAGCAGGGTTTACCAGGAGGGGAGGGTTCCCCCCTCTCTCTCTCACTTTTCACTTTTTTCCTTTACTTCTCCCTCTTGATTCTCAGCTTCTCATAATAGTCCATCACTAACATCTTCCAGGATATTTAGCTGACAATTTGGGTAGAACTGCTAATAGGTTTTCTAACTGGACAGTGAAGAATCCCTTCTGGGGAGCAACTTGTTAGAACTGAACTGCCTGTAAGATACAAATCCCCATTCTGTTGAATGAATTGGTTTAATTATTTTCTTCAAATTTGTCTTACTCCTTTTATCCCATTACTTTATTCCTCAAATGCAATAGACTTCTTGTGATGGATTGCACCTGGTATTTTATGAGGACTCTTTCAGAATTAACACCAGCAGTCCTACAGAGTTGCAGAACTACCGCAGTTATGGTCAAGTATTTATTTTGTTTGTTTGTCAGCAGAGGAAGCAATTGTTGTTTGAATGTTCAAGCAACTATTTTATGGTAAACTGTGACATATTTTGGAAGAACTTAACCTTGTGGTTTCTTTTTTATGCAACTGCTTATGTCAAAATCCTGTATTATTTTTGATCAAGTTACACCTATAGAATTTTTTAAATCCCTGTCTTTGTGGTACTGTGTTTTTCTCTGTTTTACCAGTTTGATATTTATTGTTTTCCTTAGTATGTGTACTTCGTTATCAGTTACTGCCGCTTATTGGAAGCGGAGTCTGATGTGTTCATACCAAAGCCTTTTATTTAATGCAATTGGAAGTCAAATGACCTATTATGTGTAAGATTAGAAAAGGGCAGATGCAGGGAAATACTCACCTGCTTCACTGAGGGAAGTCCAGTATCTCTGTTTCCTGGATCTGAGTGTAATGGAAGTAGTTTGCAGCTTGCAAAGCAGCCATGTGAATTTACATTCCCTATTCTGTAGTTACTCTTCTGTTCAGTCATGAGAATAGTTTGGAAGTTAAAATGTACTTTCTGATTGACATATTACCTAATTGCAATTGTATTAAGAAATTGCGTTATCCTATCCATACTATCTTTTTAGCCAAAAAATGAACTGTGCTTCATTAGGGAAGCAGGATAGTGCTTGTGGTGCTTGTTATAAAAACAAGAAAGATAATTTTGAGACAAAATGATGTCATTGTAAGTCTCGGTTTCTCAAAAGAAAGATGAGATATGCTGCCAGTGCCTATATAGTTACATGTCAGGATTGCATTGCTATAGTATGGAGTTACAGAAGGGTCTTTGAGAACATATAACTGTGGTACCCTTGCAGAGATAGATATATGGAGGACGCCAGCCCTCCATGAGAAGAGGAACCCAGCAGATGTGAACCTAGCAACTAGTGTAAGTGCCAGTAGGAAAAACAAATGGTCTTTTGCTTTCAACAGTCTACCAGGCCCAAAGGGAATGTTTCACAAATTAATTTGGATCTAGTTAAACAAGTGTAAATGAATACATTTGGTTTAGCTGCCTGCTCATCTGCTCCCGTTCCCCCAAGCTCCAGTCATGCTGGCAGGGTAGCCCTCTGCTCACCTGTGCCTTCCATTTTTTGTGTCTGTGTGTGTGCGCGCTATTGCAAATCAAAGTGAGTGGAAATACAAAAAATGACCCCAGGAGGAAACTCACATTTGATTTGGTAAGGCTTTGTATCAAGCCAACAGCCAAGGATTTCTTTCTGTTCTTTTCTGTGATTTCAGAAAGGAATTCTTCCCTTCAGCGTGTTATTCAGAGCTAAGTGGCGATGCAGCTTAGAGCCCACTGCTTAGAGAGAGTTACCCATTGACTGGTATTTCTTCTAGTTCATTTCTCAGGTAGAACTTCCTTCTCCCCTCTGAGTTTTTTCTTTTATTGTACAATTTTTATTTGGAAGAGTGATTTGATCATTGAATACAAGCTAATATTCATATATGAATAATGATAAATAGTGATTTTTATAATAATAGCAGAGAGATAGGAGCTTAAACCTGGTGTATTCATTTGAATGTGTACATTTAATCATACAAAACCAATATTCGAACGGCAAGGTTTAGCTGCATATCTTAATACTCACAAAGGCTTAAATGTTACTTACAGCATGTGCTGGGAGCACACCAGTAGCAAAGGTTGATTCCTCACTGCTGTGTCCGTACAAAGCTATCCACTGGGAAGAGCGAGTACGCGCATCCTTCACTGCCACGTGTGATGCCATAAGGCACAGAGCCGTGCTGACACAGACCTCTCACTTTTATAAATGGGAGGTCAGAAAAGAAAAGAGCAATTTGAATAGCATATGCTCTTATACGAATAGTTTCATAAGAACTGGGGGAAGAAGATGCTAGAGTGCCCTTTTGAGGCAAAACAGGGCAACCTTGAATGTTTGATCCCCAGAATTTGCTCTGAAGCTCTGGTTTGTATATTCTGATACGTGGTTGTGAAACACTCCGAGGATGGTTTCAGCTGGCTCCAACTGCAAGCCAGCTGCAAGGGAAGCTGTGAACAAATGCAGCTGGACTAGCATTTTTTGTACAGAGCTCACCAAAAATTGGTCCAATGTCCTCCTGGCTGTGAGGAAAAGCCTGCACCACTCCAGTGGAAGCAGAGCGAATTTCGAGGAGAGCCGTTGGTAAGGGCACATTCAATGGACTTTTGAAATGCATAATTGAACAGCATAATTGATTTTCTTAATGTATATTCAAAGAAGTGCTCCGTGGGGTTGCACGTTCCTCAGCATTTTCCTTTCTCTCTCTGACGATTTTTGTTCCTTCAGCGAGTATGGATTGCCCTTCACCAAACACTGAAATGGAGGGACGCTTGGAATAAAATGGTACTTAGCGTGCATGAGACTTCTTCTTGAACCCGAGTGTGAAATGGAGATTTTTAACGTGTGGCTTTGTAGACTTCTGCCAGCTACTTGGATTTCAGGCCTGTGTTCGCAAGAAGCAGAGATGTATATGATGCAGAAGTATGCAGAAACTTGTTTTCCTTTATCTATGAGTAAAATGTAGTCTAACGTGGAAAGGTCAAGAGCCCATACTTGCATGTGGATATAGGAAAGCTTTCTGCAGAAGCTGAACTTACTTTTTTAAAAGATTCTATAAAAAGAGCTGTAAATTTACCCTGAATTGGATGTTTGATCTGTTTGGCTTAAGCCTAGATGATGACTACTGCTACAGTATTAACGTACTGCCCAAGGCCTCTGTAAGGGTGGAACACCTCTGTATTAGCACAACAGAGAGATGTTTTCCAGCAGAAAACATTTAAAAGCCTCTGTAATTTAAATCGTCATGAAAATCTTCCTTTGCATTCATGATCTGTTTAAATTTTAACATCAGATCTTGCACTAATTTTTCCGATATAGTAACAGTACATACTTTCCATATGAAGCCACAGTTGCTTGTTCTTGGTCAGCTTTAGCAGATAATACTCTTAAGGAATACAATGGAGGCATTTTTTGCAGCCCAGGGAGAAAGTGATGAGGCTGTCACTTTGATATTACTGAAGAAATGAGGTTGTCATTTAGCCAGGAGTTCCTGGGAATTGCCTTGATACAACTGGTTCTTCTGAAAGAGAAATTTTTTTGTGTGTGGTTTTTTTTCCTTGTCTTGCCTAATAATCATTTATACATAAATTAAAACTGGCACCACCACTGGAAATAGTTTACCGTGGCCCTGTGCTTCACTCCAGCAGCTGCCTCAGTGAACACCTTGGCAATTTCCATGTAGCATGGACGAGTTCATAATGTGCATTGCTCCTGCACGCAGCAGCGCTTGTATCGCAAAGCTACCAGTCAGCTTTACTCTCTGATGTGTTGCTGTGCAGCTTGCATTTTCTTTTTAAGCTCTACTTAAAAACTTTATGGGGTGCAATCTGTCTACTGAGATCTTAGTAGTAATATAGAAAGTATTTCTGTGCAGTTAAATTATTGGAATTACCACTATAACACAAAGGCAGCAGACCAAGAAATGCAGAACTTTCCACATTCCAGAGCACCGTGTGACCACAAAAACAGATTTTCTGATATTACTCAGTAGTGTCATTTCAAACCCATGCAGTAATGGAAAGATGTAATTGTGCCATTTCAAACATACGGGGTAGTGGGAATAGCGAATTGCATAACCAGGCAGTTTAACCAAATGGGCAGTGCCTGTGCCTGATCTGTATCGTACAGAAGCTTCTGGAGTAGCATGAGGTTGCATTGTGTAATTCTGTAAACTAGAAACATTTCTTGTATTTGCTTTTGGTTTTCCTTTTTTAGGAAGAGAAGTTAATTATAAACCTCCTCTCCCCCTTGAAAATCCCTCAAAATCTGTATCGGTGCATAGTAAAGGGTGATTACAGAAGTCTGATGGATTTTTAAAGGCCGACTATAACTTCAGTTGCTGAGAGAGACATCATACTTCTCTAATCTGTAATTTACAAAACAAAAGCTATTAAAATGTTGGACTTGATGATCTTGAAGGTCCTTTCCAACCTTAGTGATTCTGTGAAAAATAAGGATATGACAGCAGAGAAAAATACAAATTTTCTAACAAGATGAGGTATTATTTATATTAGTACAAATAAAGCATATATCATTAAGTAATAACCTGAGCTTCTGTTTTAATCTGATCTAAGTATCTGAATAGTTTATTATAAGGAAAACCATTAGATAGGGATTAATGCAATTGTATTTAATCATCAGTAAAAGTGAGGTATGTGTTTATTCGTACTGCCTCAGTACACTGTGTGAACAGTGCTTACTGTGTCTACACTTATTAAAGTCTCTTCTTATAAAAATTACAGTCCAGACTCCTCTGCAGAGCGCTACCTCGGGAGAGCGCTGCCCTACCAACTCATCACACTTACTGCCATAAAACTTGCCATGACAACTGTCCGGACAGTGGTCGCTGACTGCAGCCTCAGGTAATTACTGCCATGTCCACCCTGTCAGCAATCCTGTCCCCATGTGTATGCAGAGCAAAAGAAAAGCGTAATTTCCAGCTGCACCTCTCCTGTAACCTGCCACTGAGTTTCTTGAATGTGAACAAAAGGACTTTCCTCCGACACCCAGCTCCTGGCCATGTTGGTGCAGGTCAGTAAATAGGCAATGTGGGTAGCCTTGCCCACAATCCTGGGTTTTGTTCTGTTTCTTAGGCCAGATCGGTCTGTGTTGGCATCCTGCCTGGCTTTCTGCCCTGTTTCTCAAAAAAAGGAGTTCTGGTTGTAACCGTAGGCCAGCTTGCCCAGCTCATAGGAAGCCCAGCCATAGCCCGTTGCATAGCTAGAAGCGGATGTTAACGGCTCATCCTCATTCACCCGTCTTCCAGCCTAACAAGCTTGGACTATTCACCTGTAAAATAATTTTTTTCCTTCCAAGATAATTTACCTGCAAAAGCTAAGTGAGGTCCATCAGCCCTAGCGCTATGCTGGTCCCAGTCTTCCTGTTCCATGATCCCGGCTGCAGCTTTTCTGATTTTCCCTAATGCAGGTTACTGCCAGCTGCCACCCATCTGGTGCCGTAACTTCAGTGTGAGGAAAGCTTGAGAACTTGCCATGAGACAAATATTTGTCTTATCAGCAGCATGTGGCTTTTTACCAAGATGTAGTTGTAGGACCTTATTCAGGTGATCATAGTGTGGCCAGCAGGAGTAGGGAAGTGATTGTGCCCCTGTACTCGGCACTGGTGAGGCCGCACCTTGAATCCTGTGTTCAGTTTTGGGCCCCTCACTACAAGAAGGACGTTGAGGTGCTGGAGCGTGTCCAGAGAAGGGCAACGAAGCTGGTGAGGGGTCTGGAGCACAAGTCTGATGAGGAGCGTCTGAGGGAACTGGGGTTGTTTAGTCTGGAGAAGAGGAGGCTGAGGGGAGACCTTATCGCTCTCTACAACTACCTGAAAGGGGGTTGTGGCGAGGTGGGTGTTGGTCTCTTCTCCCAAGTAACCAGCGATAGGACGAGAGAAAATGGCCTCAAGTTGCGCCAGGGGCGGTTTAGATTGGATATTAGGAAAAATTTCTTCACTGAGAGAGCGGTCAAGCATTGGAACAGGCTGCCCAGGGAGGTGGTGGAGTCGCCATCTCTGGAAGTGTTCAAAAAACATGTGGATGTGGTGCTTCAAGACATGATTTAGGGAACATGGTGGTGCTGGATTAATGGTTGGACTTGATGATCTTGAAGGTCTTTTCCAACCTTAGTGATTCTGTGATTCTGTGATATCAGAGGCTCAGACATCTATATTAAAAGGCAGAGGTGATCACCACTGGATGTTAGAGCCTACAAGAAGGGCCTGAATGTGACCATGGTCACGATTTATGAGTAATATGGCATAAACAACAGAGATAATTTGGAAGCTGCCTAATTAAGTCAGTGTTGAGAGACTTCTAGAACAATACATGATCACCTTGTTTATAGTAGGAAAGCACAAAGACCAGCACTGAATAAAGCTCAGCTACCATGGGAAGACTGGTTTATTTAGCATTAAGTCCATAGCTGTGTCTTACTTTTGGTAACTCTTGGTAAGTTTATTTTTAATGTTAGCACTAGAACTGCATTACTCTGGTTGCTTCTCATAACTCCTCCTTTTTGGGTACATTTCCTCAAGAAGTTTCTCTGAGGTAAGCAGGACCTTATATTTTACAGCCCTTTTTTAATATATGATCCTTTGCATGATTTCCAAGCTTATGTAGCCATATAGGTATATACTGCACTTTGTTATATTTCTTCTTTTTCCTTTTTTTTAAACCTTCCTGTTTCCACAGTAGTCTCTTATGATGACCTTTTTCTTTATTACTGATGTTTCTCAGATGCTCAGAGGATCATCTGTAATTTCAAAGCTGCACATGGGGAATAATTCCCACCCAGATGTTGCCCCAAACTTGGTGCTCCAGCCTCTACAGGAACACCGAGTTTGGGGCAACTACTGATTTTTTTTTTTTTTCTCAATTGATGGGATCCAAACACCAACCTCTGGCCATCTAGACCCTGCTTGATCATGGTTGATGTTTCAAGGGCCTGTTTTGATTGTTCCCCAGCAGCACATTGCAGTTCCCCAGGCACAAGCCCAGCTGCCCATTGGCAGCAGCTCTTCCTCCTTCCTCCCAGGAGAGTGTCGTGTGCTGCTGGCAGTGAAGAGCCAAACGGAGCCTTTTCCTAATCCTCTCTGTTGACAGTGATGTTTGGCTTCTCCCATTTAATCTCATGATATGTTCCAAGATGAAGCTGCTCCCTGTTTTATGGCTGACTCAGTATTTATCTGTCGCCTTGGTGCCTACTGAGTTCATTGGTGATCAACTGCTTTGTGAGGCTTAAAACAAAGTTATTGGCAGAAGGCCTTTTTATACCACAGGGGTTTTATATTTAGACCTAGAAGGCACAGGGCGATAGAAGCAGGACCCCAGTGGCGAGCATGGTCCCTGTAATGGGGGACATTATGTCCCCTTTTTAGGCTCCCAGGGCAGCTCTTCCACCCTCCAGCTACTGTTAGTTGCCTTAACTCCTTATGTCCTCCCTGAGCAGCAGAGACCCCACCGCAGGCAGCACGGGTGGAGGATGTACGAGGCTGCTGCGCGCGGCCCTCGCTTTTATCACTCTTACTGGTGCAGCTTCTCCGAATCCTGTTCCCTCCAGCTCTCACATCATAGTCTTTCTTTATAGTTTCCAGCCATGAGTTAATACTTTTGCTGGTTTCCAGGCTGGTTCGGCAAATACTGTCCTTCCAAACACGGTTTTCTCGGAGAGTCCTTACTCTTTTTGTTACTTTAAATATTATTTTCACATTTTTTTGTGGTATATCCTACAATTTCCCCTGGAGAAAATGATTTTTAGCAAATCCGCAATACCTGTTCCTCTTTTTTATTCCTTTTGTGGGGAAATTATGAAATGCTTAATACATGCTTCTACTTTTGTGAGTCTTTTTCTTGGTTTGGATATGGAACAAGCTACAGCCACACAAACATCTTGGTTAAAATCCCCAGCTCACATACCTGGGAAAACCACAGTAGCTGGGTGGAGAAAGTATAGTCTCCACAAGTAAATTGCAAGCTGGCTTAATTAAGGCAGATTTATTAGGGAGAATTTTATGATAGTACGTTTTCACCTTTGGCAGTAATCTAATAAGCAGCACAGCAGATAGCACGGGGCTGAATAACACCCTGAGCGCAGCCCAGGTGGGAGAGAGGCTGCACTGGGTCATCCTCCCGTCCATGTCAGCATCTCCCTTCACTGCCCAGGAGGATGGACAATGGTCCTGGCCCAGTGCCATTGTCCCACCATTCATTCATACACAGTGTGCTTTCTCCTAGCAGCCCCTTTGTTGCATTTGTGGCCTTAAACAGTTCCTGCCCTACTACCCCATCTTTTTATTTTTTTTTCTCTATTTTTTTATTCCATGCCTGTGAGAGACCCCAAACAGTCTCCCTCATTTTTTAGCTACCCACTCACTCCTCAGCTGCATCTTTGCATTCCCATTTTTCCCCCGGTGCAGTTCCTGGTAGAGGCCGGTGGCCGTCTGGGTCACCCGCCCCCCCCAGGGGAAGGGGTTGGAGATGGCAGAGGGAACTGCTGCGAGGGCCACACAGGAGCCTGATCTGAGGGTGACATCTTGGCAGAGGCTCTTCACTCAAGCCACAGTCTCAGTCTTGAGTGTGGCAAGTTAGAAACGCCTGACCGGGGACCGAACCCCTGTCACCCAAAGAGAGCGATAAGCCAAGCAGATTTCTCACCTGCTGCTCGTACTTCCACATCTCCTTCTTCTAATGCCCATGATTTTGGCTGACGGTTATTTTAACTGTCCACTTGGTCATGAGCTTTGTTCCTTTTTGTGGGCATGGAGACCATCTTCACGTACTTATCTACACTCTTGGGCTCACTGCTTATGAAATACATTAAAAAATATTTTTCAGGCTTTCACAAGATTGTACGAAGCTCATTCTATGTGAAAACACAAACATCAAAAGATTTTGATCCATGGCTTAGATTTTTTAAAAAAAGTCTTCCTAAGTGTAAGTAAGTTAAGCAACTGAACAAGTTATTTGGAGGAGTTGCAAAGGTCTTTGAGTTCTTTTAGGGAAGGTTAGATACACATGACTTGGAGATGATGCAGATATAGTTAGTACAAATCAGAAATCCTTCATCCCTATAAGCATGCAAATTAAAAACAATTAAAATGTACAACATTGCCTAATGCTTAATATAAGCATACACCCAACGCTCATGCAGCCAACAATTAGTTTATCTAACAAAGAGACGAAGAGGAAGACCAAGAAAAAGGTGGGGTGACACTTGATCACAGTAAGTAAATGCTAGCTCTGAGAAGGTGGTTTCCAAAGAGACATTTTAGTAGCATTTCAGGTGATTGTAAGGAAAAAAAAATAACCTGCTCACTGTAAATCACGGGATAACTAGTCAAGGAAGCAATCCAAGATAGCATGCTGGTGGTGATCTTCGCAGAAAGGTGTAAGCAGACATGGTAAAGCTATCCAAGAAATGCAATAAAATCATTCCCGGAAAGATATGAATAAGCCAGGGCTGCTGAGACATTACCATTGCAAAAAGTAATGAAGAAATTACCAAGAGTGGATACTCATACCTGTTAGAAAGGAAGTCATGAAGGAAATGGGAAATAAAGTCAAGACACAGGAATGTAGGCCAATAACACTAGTCATAAGGGAACAAACGCTGCGAAAGTGGAGGGAGTGTGGAAGGAGCACTGGGATGAAGGACCAAACTGTACAGTCCATCCCAACCTAAGGACTGGTGTGTTGAAATAACCAGGGAGCTCGTCAGGAGGGATCGATGTTAGCACTGAGGCTGTGACAGATGAGGGAAAAGAAGAGGGAAACAGCTCCTGAGCAGGATATGGTTGTACATGTAGTGGGAAAAGGCCACTGAAACATCAGAAAAGATCTCCAAAAACAGGCAGAGTGCAAAGAGGTACCGACTGGCAGGTTTTACTGACTTCCCTGATTTTGTGGAGGGTCACCTCAGTGCTTCCTTAGGGATATGATGGGAGTCAGTCTTGAAAGAAGCCTTGGTGAAAGTAGCTGTCTGTGGATTCACATCAGTTTAAAGGCAGCAGTGAGCAAGGAAGAGCCAGTCAGCCCCAACAGCCGGGCAGGGACCTGGGGATGCCATGGGCTGGTTGTGCGCTCATTCCTTGCAGGAGGCATTTGCTTCAGGATGTGGCACCTTACAGGGAAAGCAATAAATCATGCAGATGCTCAAATGACATCACTGTCATAAAAAAAATTACATGATTGCAAGTTTCCAAGAACTGGCAAACCTTTAGGCCACTGTTTGAGGTCAAGCGCTAATGGCAGACAAGTACTTGTGGAGCTCCTGTGCTTGTCATTTTCGTGAGCAAAGATTTGGCATTTTGGGGCTGGGAGAAGTATTCCTGTGGAAGATCTGAATGCTATTCCTTGGTCACTGCAGGTAACGCTATCACTAGCAGTCATGTTTAAATTAGTCACAACACTCTCCATCGCCCTGCAAACATCATTTTTGCCAGCTTGCATTTACAGCCTCTCATCTCCAAGGTCTTCATCTAAGGCAAAGGGCAAAATGCTGCCCATGCAGCAGCAGGAGTTAGTAAAGAACAGGTAGATGCCACGTTAGCAGGAGCTGCACCACTGACTCCTCCACGGATGATGGCAAATGGAGATGTGGCTCAGCCAGCCATGTTGAACAGACACTGGTACATGGAACCATTCTTTGAACCTTTCTTTGGCATCGAAGTGCAAATGCGTCCGATGCTGTGCGCGACGGGTCTATGGGCGTTATTCCACAGAGTGAGGATGGCTGCAGCAGGCAGAAGGCTGGGTAAATTAGAGATGTAAGTTTGAAAAATCCCCGCAGATTAAAAGAATTGGTTGTAAAACAAAGAGAGTATGCTGTGAGATAAAGGTACATAATGGGCTACAGCTGAAAAGATTATAGGAGTGATAATGTAAAGAATCTCCCGAATTAATCGCTTCCCTTGTGTAAGTATTTATGTTTTACGAATTATTATCACTTAGCAACCTACGCTGTCCTTTTTATTTTTTACAGACTTAAACTCTTTCCTGGGGGTATTATCTCTGTCTGGCTCAGCAAAATTAAAACAGTATCTCATTTAACTTTGTCTATAAGTAGATGGAAATAGTTGGCTCCAGATGTGTTATGAATTGAGCTTAGAGAATTAACATGGCTTAGATCATAGAAAGTGGGGCATACTTGGTGTTCAACACTTTCTTATAGAGCAGTAATCTGTGTTTAGCTTTATGGATCTTATCAAATGCTTGTCCAAGCCAAGTCACAACTCTTGCCAAGAATACTTAATGCCGCGTTTCAGGCGACGAAATGTAAACGAGGAAGGGACCTGGCGGGATCGCTGGGTCCCCCCTCTGCACGGAGGCACCCCCGCCTGCCAGGGAGCCCTGCCGGACCCCCGCCCGCAGGCTCCCTCGGCACAGGGAAACATCATGGGGAGTTTTGTCTAAAGGACTCCTGAAAAATCTCTCTGGACAGGGGTTCTCCAGCCTCTCCCCATGCTCCACGCCTTGTACATCTTGGAAATGTTCCCTAGTAGCCTGTCAAAACACTCTTTGTTGCAGAAGGAAAACTGATTTCTTCATGTCTTTGTCTCTGCAGATTATATAAAATTATCATCTCCACAGGAAGGTTTTCATGTGCTAAAGGATTGTTTCCATCTTTGTTCCTGTATTGAGTTTACGTGGCCAGGTTTTGGTAGCGGTGGGGGCTGCAGGGGTGGCTTCTGTGAGAAGGTGCTGGAAGCTTCCCCTGTGTCCGACAGAGCCCGTGCCAGCCGGCTCCAAGATGGACCCACTGCTGGCCAAGGCCGAACCCATCAGCGACGGTGGCAGCACCTCTGGGGAACAGAGTTAAGAAGGGGAAAAAAACAGCAACAGCAATTGCAGCCGGAGAGAGGAGTGAGAACGTGTGAGAGGAACAGCCCTGCAGACACCAAGGCCAGAGCAGCAGGAGGGGCAGGAGGGCTCCAGGCGCTGGAGCAGAGGGTCCCCGGCAGCCCCTGGGGAAGCCCCTGGTGAGGCGGCTGTGCCCCTGCGGCCATGGAGCTCCACGGGGGAGCAGATCTGCACCCGCACCCGGGGAGGGCCCCACACCGGAGCAGGGGGATGCCCGAAGGAGGCCGTGACCCCGTGGGCAGCCCGTGCTGGAGCCGGCTCCTGGCAGGGCCTGTGGCCCCATGGGGAGAGAGAGGAGCCCCGGCTGGAGCAGGTTTGCTGGCAGGACTTGTGACCCCGCGGGGGGACCCAGGCTGGAGCCATCTGTTCCTGAAGGACGGCACCCGTGGGGGGACCTGGGCTGGAGCAGCTCGTGAAGAACTGCAGCCCGTGGGAAGGACTCACATTGGAGAAGATCATGGAGGACTGTCTCCCGTGGGAGGGACCCCAGGCTGGAGCAAGGGCAGAGTGTGAGGAGTCCTCCCCCTGAGGAGGAAAGAGCGGCAGAGACAACGTGTGATGAACTGACCACAACCCCATTCCCCGTCCCCCTGCGCCGCTCACAGAGAGGGGAGGTGGAGAAGAATCAGGAGTGAAGTTGAGCCCAGGAAGAAGAGAGGGGTGTGGGGAAGGTGTTTTAAGATTTGGGTTTAGTTCTTATTATCCTGCTCTGATTTGCTTGATAATAAATTAAATTAATTTCCCCAAGTTGAGTCTGTTTTGCCTGTGATGTAATTGGTGAGTGATCTCTCCCTGCCCTTATCTCAACCCACGAGCTCCTCATTACACTTTCTCTCCCCCATCCAGCTGATGAGGGGAGTGATAGAGCAGCTTTGGTGGGCACCTGGTGCCTAGCCAGGCTCAACCCACAGTTCCTAATATTCTTTTCTTGGACTACATGAGCGAAGTTCCCCAGTTTTTCCTTTTGAATCCCTCGGTCTCTATTTCTCCTGACTCCTGTGCTCCTTGAATGCTCTTCACTTCGTCTGGGTCTGCAAGCACCCTGTCCAGACCAGGACGCAGCACTCTCAGTTAATTCATTCAAAGATCTGAGTGTGTATTAAATCGCACCAAATCAGTGCTCCCTTCTGTGTTAGAGGAATGAAGACACTTCTCTTCTCCACATCCCTCTCAGACCGATTTGCTGCCGTGCCAGGATGACCCATGCCGGACTCAGTGGTGATCTCAGACAAACTCCGGGGCACACGGACCTCCCACGCAGGCTGCCTGCACCTATTGCCCTTGCTCTTGTACACTGCTATTTTCAGTCCTGTCTAGAGAAGCAGAGAGCGAATAGGCGGAGGGCAGGGAGTGGGTGGTAAGTGGCTTTGTCCTCCTCCCTGAAATCTGCTGCCCGGCACTTGTGGCCAGCACAGAGGGAAGCCTGGGCTGGACTGTGAGTCGCCCTGCGCTCCTGCTCCCTCCCTGAGCTGGGAGCTGTACGCTCCTTGCTGGCTGCAAGCTACAGCCAAAGCCTTGGCCCCACTCTTTGCAGGAGAAAAGTCTTCCGTCCCCACACATATCCACTGCCATCGCACAAACCTGGCCCCATTTGGAGCAACCCTCTCTTCCCATTTTTCTGGCAGACGAGCCCCGCACTCCAGGCAGGGGACACTCACCGGTGTCACCGGATGCCTGCTGCTGCCCTGCTGCACAGGGGTGTGATGAAGAATTTCAGCATTAAAAATGGGTCAAAAAGTCTGAAGAAAACCAGTAATGGTCTTATGACATTGTAATACCTGGTGGAAAGCTGAGATAGTACAGGTCTGCGGTGTGGGCAGAAAGCTGCCGTTCCTTCCCTGATTAATAGCAAGGAAAGCTTAAACACGTGAAGTAGTTTTACTGACAGCTACCTTAATGCCAGAGGTACAGAGCTGAAGGTAGAGGTGAACTGAGGAATTAAGCATCAGATAGCTTTTAAGTGTTAAAAACATGTCTATGGCCGTAGCATTCCACCAGGAGTTCCCTTTAGCGCCTGAGCCTCCCAAACCCGCAAGCCATCCACTGAAGGATGCTCTCCACCAGTGCCTCCCCGCGCTCCAGCCATGCGTGGGGCAGGATGGACCCTGCCCGGGCTGTGCTGGAGGAGCCGGGCGATCAGAAAGTGGGTGCACACAGCCTGGCAGCGCTCCGGTACCACCAGCTCAGGGGCATCAAACAATCAGGAGCCTAGCGTAGAAATCACGCGAGTTTTTATTGTAAAGAACACTTTTTATTAGTTGTTATTAGTTTGGGTTTTCTTAATTAGTTCTTTTTAGTAGAGCAGCTGGCTACTTTAAAATGACTTCTTGTTTCTTTTATCCACAACCTGCAGGATTAGAAATGTACTGTGGGAGTTGGTTTTGATTTGACAACTTCTGATTGCCTGTGTTGTTTGCAGAGATTTTCGCATACTCCAGGTGACCCAAACAGCCCTGGCTTTTCAAAGAGGGCATCTATCATCAGCCAGCACTTGTGAGATCCTGCAAACCCACGAACAGCATCGCACGGCTGTGCCTTGGGCTTTGCTTTGCATTTGTAAATAATTTTGAGATGGTTCTGTGTGAAGGTGCTGTGCACGAAGTGACAGTTCTCATGCTGCAGCGATGTTTTCTGGTGGAAACGGAAAATGCTTTCCTATGCGAAACCTAAGCCCTCCCCACATGTGAAGGGGAGGGGAGACCCCCGCCCAGCCTCTCTGGGGCAGGGGAGGCTTTTCTCACTCTGCCCTCTGCTCCAGCAAGAAGTGACCCTTCTCTCCCGTGCACCAGCGCTGTGGGGACCCGCCGGGGAGGCAGGTAGCGAAGTCACCCCGGTGCTAACCAGGCCAGTCCGGGACCATTAGTCATGCGCTTGTCCCATGCCTCATTGCCTGCGCCCTGAACAGACGTGTTCGACTGCCTTTATGTAAAGCCCATCGAAGGGCTGGCTAGTGCCGGGGGGCGGCCACCACATCCACTGCCCGCGACCGCCCACCACCCCAGCGCCCGTCCTTGTGCTTTGATTGACTTTGAAGCCTGCCAAGAAAAGGAGAGGTGCCTGTGGGTGAGGTGCAGGAGGACCTGCTGCAATGGTGTCAGCACTGAGCCGAAAAGCCCACCTGGAGCAAAAACCCTGGTCCTGGCTGTTAGGGCTGACCCTCTCCACCCACCCTCCCAGCTGGGGCCACACCGTTGGGATAAAGGGTCACCGTCAATTTTTGAATGACGGGGTTCAGCCCCCTCCTGGCCTCCCAACCTGCAGGCTCTGCTCCATCTCAAGCCAACAGTCCTGGTGGGTTTTTAATAACCACGAGGGATTCGGTCTGGTCTAATCCCTTGTGCAGCCAGCAAGCAAGTTCTTATCTTGACTTAACCTACAGGTAGAACAACTCTGCTCATACTGCTGGCATATTTCAGGGGTTTATGTCCACGCCCCTGTGGCGTACACACTCCAGTATCCCTCAGGTAGTCTTTCATCATCAGTTAGCTTCAAGCCTCTGCAATCAGATACGGTTATCTGAGCAACAGGGAGAAATATTTACGAAAATTGGATTTAGAGGGGAAAAAGGGGTAGAAAGAAAGAAGGGAGGAGAAAAGAACTGAAAATGGAAAATCAAGGTTATTTGAAATATGCACTGATGTTTGTTAGAAAATTAGTGGGTTTCTCTTTGCGCATTGGCAGTTCTATATATAAGATTTACCTCATGCAATGTATCCTTTGCCTTCTGATTTGCATGGTAATGTGATTTTTAAGGTATTTGTTTCTTTCTAGCTCCTGCTAATGCTGTGGGAGGTTGTTGGTGAGGACCTCAAAAGAATGTGGATTGTGACAAGCTGGGGGTGTTGGAATTCCAATTCTGGATAAAATTTCTACATTTTTACTGTTCTTCAGTAAATATCCACTAATTCTTTCCTGGAGTTTCCTCCTATGGGATGTTGTCTTGGCTATGATCCACAGGGGATGGCCAAGATCAGGGTACAGATTGCTGAGCGGAGGTTTTACCACACACTGAGATACCCCTGTGTGCAGGTGACCAACCCCAAATAACATTCACCTGCCAAAGCAGCCCATTAGGCCAAGGAATACCCCTTCCTCAGGATCCTTCTGTCCTTGTGTGAGAAAAGACGACCTTGGCTACTCCTGCAGCCATGACTTTGGGCAGAAAAGCTCAATGACCTTATGCACTTCTACCAAACTCTTTGGGGGTGGCTGATGACATCATCTGTCCGCCTGGTGTCCCGGTGGGAGTGAGGGTGGCTATGGGGAAGCTGCTATAAACAACAGCTTAGTAGACCATCACCATCTATCGCCATCTCTGCGTCTGAGTGTGCTACTGTAGGGAAAGCTGCTCCTGCTGTGTGCTCACCTCTCCACTGGCTGGTCCCCTCCACGCCCTGCTACATCGCTTCTCCACACCTGGTTTTCAGGTGTAGTGTTGTACCTGTCAGAGGAGTCGGGTGGGATAAACCCCACTGCCGTCTTCTGCAGCCACACGGTCAGGGCAGGACAGACAGCGACAGAATTCATAATCACATTTTCCTCATAACTGGGGAACGAAGAAAAGAAAGAGTGATAAAACTTGAATGGTCTTGTGGAGAAGATGACCTTAGGACACAGGTTTGCAGGTCACAGGCCTGTCTCCTGGTCCTGTGCTAATGGCTGCTTGACATTAGGGCACTCAGGTTGCCTTCTCCATGCTCTGGCACTCGTCACCTCTAAAATAGAAATTTATGCTTCCCCAATGGCAGATTCAGCTGGTTAATCACCATGGGCTTCTCTGAGCTCCGGAAATGGAAAGTTGCACCAAAACTCAGTGTTGTTGCTGCTGGTACTGTCCACAGCCCTGCGGGATTCAAATGGGATTGCTCTCTGCCAAAGTTGCTCTTCTGGCTCTTCTGGACGCACCCTGACTTGTGACTGCCATCTCAGCACTTAATGAAGGGGTTAATGGACATCTCCTCCTCCTCCCTGCTCAGCACACTGGCAATGGCAGCCTGGACCCTTCCGGGAGGGAGAGCATGAATGGATCTCATCAGGGATCTCCTTTACAATACTAAAACACATTCCTGAAATCATGCTGTTGCCTTGTGAATATCTGATGTGGCATGGGTTAAAGAGACATCTTTATGGATATGGAAAGTGCTAAAAAATACCCACTTACTGTGTTGCAAAGGACATGCATTGCAAACTTGGGAAAGTATGTTAGGCAGCATGAATTTTGCCCTTAGGCAGTAAGTAATATGTGAATTACTTCTTAAAATTAGTATCCCATGCTTGTTAGGATTCGTTTTTTCATTAAGTTCCTTTGCTACTTCCTCAGCCTGTGTACATCTGACATGTATTATTGTTCTTTCAATTACTGCACACTTTCTACCCGGCCCGCAGGGATCAGGGTCCTCTGTACTAGTTTTTTTACCCTGGGAGACTGCAATCTGCAGGACAAGAGCTGTCGATGAGAACCGTGAGCGCTCCGGAGCAGTCTGAAAGCCTGTAGGTACATGCTCAGCGGTACCACCAGCCCCCAGCCAGCCAATGCCCAGGTGAAAGCATTACCCTGACTTTGCAAAGGGGGAAGAGGTCGAATCAAGGTGAGACTTAAGTAGCTCATGTAAAGTTTTCCTTCTTAAAACTCCTGCCTCATGCCAGAGGGTCACCCAAAGAAAAGCCCCAGGGAACACTTGTTCTCTGGGGTTAGGCTAGGAAACTGAGAGGGGAAGCGGATGTGTGATTTCCCAAAAAGGTTTGGAAGACCTTCTACACATTCACAACAGGATTGAAGGATGGGAGGTGGTATGTGTCAATGACAAAGCCACAGAAGCATGCAAAACACCAGCTGGTCCGATTCCCTCTCCTCCATGACCTCTACCATATGCTGATGAGATGGACTCGGAGGCACAGTGCTTAGCACAGAGAGGGCCTGAGAGCCCTCAGATATGGGGGAAATTCTGATGATTCAGAGTTTGGGCTTGATTTGGTTTGTAGCCACTTCAGAAAGGCTGTTTTCATGGCTAATATTTATAAACATGAGAAGAAAAGGAAAATAGAATAGGCTTCTTGAGGGAATAGCAGAAGTGGAAGGGTGGTTCTTGGACACTATTTGACAGAGTGAGACTCCAAGTGGCAAAACAACAACATGAGAAAATACTTTCTACCCCTACTCAGTTTGTGGCACGGTCCGGAGGTCGCACAGGCTTTGGAGACACAAACTTCGGTCCTGCCACTGACCCCGCGATTGCCCACGCAAGCTGTGGCTCTGTGTCCCAGGAGAAGGCAGGGTCTCTCCTGGAGGTGAGACCCTCCGGCAGCCGCAGCAGCCTGGGGCTCGGGCAGCTGGGTAAGGCTGGTCCTGGGAGGGTAGGGGCCATGCTGGGAAACACCACAGAAGCACCTGGACGAACCGAAACCCTCTGGACGTCTGTGCCTCACAGCGCTGCTTCCTGCTTGCATTCGGGGTGTGGATTTTATGCACGGGACTCATCTCTCATAAAGGCAGGGAAAGAGCAGTCACTTACCTCTGCCTTGTTCTCGGCTTTTGTTAATTTACTATATAATTTTGTTTTACAGGTAGACAGTGATTTTATTTTGTTATTCGTGCAGTTATTTATAGTGGAAGAAAGGGCAGAGTTGTATATGAAGTACCAGGTAAGGAAGGAGTCCCTGATGCTCAAGGCCCTGGTGATGGAAAACGTGCTGAAAGAGAGAGAACTCCTCTGCTCACATAAAATACAGGAGGCTTTAACAAAAAAGTCTCAGGTTTCCCTTTTAAAAATTCAGGATTTTACTAGAGTCTTTTGAACCAAGAAAAATGCATCCATGGGAGGGAGTGCCAGTAATAACAGGCCTGCGCTCACATCCAGTGGTAAAAGAGAAACAAGCAGCAGTTTCCCCTGAGGGAAGGGGGATTCTGGAAGTTAAACAGAAATGTTTACGGTTGTGGCATCTTAAAAGGCTTCCTAGGCACCCTGGCTTCCCTCTCACATCCTGAGCACCTCGGGGTTATGCATCAGCCCTGTGGCACAGGGAGACAGCCCACCAAAGAGCTTGCTTTCCGCAGCTCCATCTTCTGCGGGGAGACAGAGGAAACACCAGAACAGGGAGGTGGGTAAGCGTGGACAGATCCTGCCTTCCAAAATTCCCGGTGGGGATTATTTACATGTTCTTTCTGTGCAGGAGGCCGCTGGTTTCTCAAGAGCTGAAGCCTTTGCCTGCCCTAGTTGAAAACAGCTACTGTTATGGGATTTGCTTTGTTAAATTTAAGGCAACTCACACAAAAATGTAGCAGTCTGAGTTTGATGCGAGTCATCCTTTACATGCTAATCAACCCACCCGTCCTCATTTCTACATTTGAATTATTCTGCTAAACTTGTATTTAAGACCTTTCTGTAATGTGACTTTTGGCCTGACACCAAATATAAATAATTATCCTGCTCTAATAACATCTTTAGTCTATAAGTACTCCTCCTGCAAATTTGCCATGTAATCTACACAGGCATCGATCCTAAATTAAAAGACAGCATCAAAAGCTGAGTCACTTCTTCTACACATTCTTAAGTTCCCATTTTGGTTAAGCCGGCGATGGTTGCCAATCCCATTTCATACCCACCCTTCCCTTTTTTGTAGTCTTTCTCTCCTCCTGGCAGAGGACCGCATAGATGACCAGAGCACAGTCCAACATGTCTTTGTGCCTGCCTTTCACTTGGCTTTCACATGGATTTTGTCTCATGTCTTATCTCAGGGGCGCTCTCGTGGCCCCATTCAGTTGATGGTCTCCCCTCTTGCCCATCTCTCCGGTCCCACCTGAGGTGAGTGTCCGAAAATCTTGTTCAGAGAAGGTAAACTCAATAGTCCAAAACAAATTTCATGCCTCTGTTTTCATTGGGTGGAGAAAAATCTACAACCAGAGCAAATCTGGTTTCATGGCTAAAAGGCAAATCTTTCCTCCTCTGCAGCCATGGGAGATGCTGAATGTGGTGGAAGGAAAACAGTTTTGCTGCATGGGGTGAGGGAAGGAAGAGCAGGAGGCAGTTTCCAAATGGTGACCTCACTTCTTTGCTCTGCACAGGCAGGAAGATGCCACGCTGGGAGGACACCCGAGAGGCTGGAGGTTTGCAGCCGTAGGAGATTGTGGCCAGACCCTGTTATCTCCAACCATGCAAACTGCTGAGTGCCAGAATTGCAGAGATGTTAGCCAGTGCATACTACAAAAGGGGATGACTGGCAGGACAAAGTAAGCAGGAGCTCATTCATTGCTGGGCTGAAGGTTGGGATAAATGGGAAGAGTCCTTCCCTGGGAGGCAAACCGGTTTGCTGGATGACGAAGAAAGAGGTTCTCCTGTAACCTAAACGTGTCTAGCATAGACTCAATGGGGACCTTTAAGTGTCATGAGACAACAAGTCTTCCCACAGCCTGAGTCAGCTCTGTAATCCCCACACTGCAGATTACCACACATACATGCGCTCAAAGCAGAAGAAAAAATTGGAGATTGCATCCCTCAGGAGCCATGGGTGCTCCACAGGCCTTCCTGCTGCTCCAGAAAATAACATCATCATGCCAAACCAGGAAAAGCTAAGGGTGTGACCATCCTGCATTGCCCAACCTCTGCCCACTCAGCCGACGTCTGCTTGGCCATGCTGGTGGAGGAGAAGGAGAAGGAGAAGGAGAAGGAGAAGGAGAAGGAGAAGGAGAAGGAGAAGGAGAAGGAGAAGGAGAAGGAGAAGGAGAAGGAGAAGGAGAAGGAGAAGGAGAAGGAGAAGGAGAAGGAGAAGGAGAAGGAGAAGGAGAAGGAGAAGGAGAAGGAGAGGGTGGGCTGGGCACTGGGACAGGGGGAGCATGTTGGCATGTTAGCCCATGGTTAGTTAGGAGCAGCTATGGCCTGGGGTGGTTTTTGATGGGGTGGGATGTCCCCAGGTGTAATCTTGACTGCAGTGTCTGACGGGAGACACTGGCTAAGCAGAGACTGTCCTGTTCTACTGAGCAGTCATTAGATGAGAGGCACCCACTGGACACTGAAAATCAATAGTGTTGGCTGAAAGAAAACTCTTAGATAATACTAATGGGCTCGGCAGACAGGCCAGAAAGATGCTAATAGTCACTGGCTGATCTCAGCACCCTATCTGACACTAGCCCACATGCTTCAGGTGGTAGAGGACACCCCATGGGATTTCTGTAATGACCTCCTACAGGGCAAGGGATATATTTCTTAACCTCTTCAGGTAGGATCTCATACAGTCCATGAAGTATGAGTTGTATCTGACCAAGTTAAAGAGGGGCTATGATTTTAATTGGGACTATTCTGACAAAACTGAAAACTGGCTTGACTACCCTGGCTCATCCACCTGGGGATCCTGGCACTGGAGAAGAGATTATCTCAGTGGCTTTGATTGATGGGTACTGATGATCATCACAGAGGGATGAGAGGTGGGAAGATCCCTTCCTCCTTTCTCTTCCTGCAAGGCCTGGCAGCCCAACTTAGTCATTATCTCTTGAGAGGAAGAGGGGAGGTCTGTCAAGACCTTCATTAGTCACTCCATGTGCATACCTTAAGTCTTTCTAAAGTTAGGCAAGTGTTGGAGCTGGGGACAGCAGTGCTTGAGCTGGAAAATGCTGCTAGCTTTCTGCTCAGCCCATACCTATGTTGCAGAGTACAGTTTACTCAGCTTGCGTAAGGAGTGTTTTCTCGAAGCATTTCACTTTTGAGATGCTTCTGTGAGCACGTGTTGGGAATGGTTCCTGTTCAATCCAGTAGCTGACATACCAAAATCTTGCACTCAGTTGTTGCAAGTCATTAGTTCAAAGTCACAGTCCATTTGGAGTAACTCATGGAAACCCATTATTATTTTACCACTGCTTGTTGAGCTGCTTAGATAATCAAAATGCTTGTGAGAACAGGCAACAACTCTTGCTCTTGGCCTAAGAGGTGTAAAGAGCAGTGACATGTCGCAAGCGAGAAGAAGCAAGATGTGTGGGAGGAAAGAAAGAAGACATGGGAGGATAAGAACCATGAGACCCCCTGGACCCTCAGTCACATGGACTTTGTTGCACTTAAACCCAACACATTCTTGAAAAGCTCTTACCTGCTCTCTCATTTCATTGGTAAGGTGCAAGGGAGGTAAGGGAGGAATGTTACGTGCAATTTTTATTTTTTTTTTAAATAGCTAGTAAGGCAAAAGCCCTTGCTGTATTTTGGAAGCCCAGCACTACATAAGACAGAGACAACATAGTAGGCTTGGCCCAGCTGTCCAGGGAGAGCTGGGAAGCTCTAGGAGAACCTGCTCCTTTTTTCAATCTGGAAGTCTGAGAACAGGCAACAAATGATCGGGGAACGCTTCCTTTAAGTCATGAGGAAAAATGTGAATTATGACTGGGGTTTCCATTCTGCATCAGTTGGGAGCCATTTTTTCACTCTTTGCCCAAAGATGTTAAGGAATATTTGGCACGTGAGGACAGCAGTGACTTTGTGCATTTCTATCACATAGGTTTGAGACAGGTGCCATTACTTATTTAGGGTTTGATTCTGCACACATGTAAGTAGGTGAATACCTGCTTATGCAAATGATCCCTTTAAATTATTTTGTGGACATATGAAAACATGCATGTCAGACCCTCAGGTCCCCAAGGGCAGCAGGGAAAATGCCCAGCTGGAGCTCTGAAGATTGGCATCAGTTGTGACACTTCCAATAGGAAGCTAAATAATGACACTTCTTAGATAAGATAATTTACAAAGTGAAAATGTCAATGTAATAGGTTATATTTGAAGCTGTTTTCTTGTGACTAATTATACATCTGCATGTGAATATGCAGCTGCAGTTACCAACTGATGGGGCAAAGTCAAAGGCCATAAATATACTCTAACCATAATTATCCTTTTGGCCAACAGAAAGCATAGTCCTTCACAGCTGAAACACATATAACATTATAAAATACATATGAAAGCATTGACACTGTGTCATTATGCAGTTTCCATACAAAGCCATGGAAAAAAGAAAGCAAAGCATTTGAAGGAGCTGTCATTTGGTAACTTTGCTACTAATTTATTGTGGCTCTTTCTTTGCATTTCATAAGCTCCCGCACACATTGTGCCTCTAAGGTGAAATTGTGCAGGCCCTTGTCAAATCACATTTAAGGGTTAATTTATGGAGCCTATGTCCTGCAGAATGTGGTACATTGTTCTTTGCACAGCTGCATAAAACATTGTAAAAATTTAATAGCAAATAATTTTGGAGTAGGAAAAAAAAAGGCAAATCTTCAGAGGAAGATCAGGTTTTTGTGGTGTGCCTGGATGCTGTGAAAGTGAAGTAGCTGAATTAGAGGGTTATACATATTTACTCTGGCTGGTTGAGCCAGTAAGGAAAAATGGAGAGTTTGTGTACTTATATAGCTCTGTACTTACATGTTCTTTCCCAAATTCATGTCTCTGGCTGTCAAATGGAGCAGGTACAAATGGTTAAACCCCTTTGCCCAAACTCTGCTGTTACCTATATCCGGGAGCATTCACTCAGCTCTTCCAGACATAGACTGCATGTGGCTTCTTGGCTTTTGCTGTCGGGGGGGTGGGGTGTGTGTGTGTCTAGGGAATGTGAGATCAAGCTAATTTAATTTTCTACTACCTACATAGAACCCCCTGACTTAACCCCTGAAAACTTGCCGCTATGAGATGCCTCCAGTGAGGCCCCTCTTGTTCCTTGGAAGTTGGCCTTCTTTCAGAAGAGCCTAACATACTTTCCAAATTAGGGGTATTCAACCACCTCTGCCCAGAGTCAGAGAAGATAATTATCAGCATGATTTAACTAGAAAATTTTAAACTCTTGAATATGCTGGGGTGACATTTGCAGATGGTATTGTTAGTTTTCATGGGAGGAGCAGGGCTTTTTGATAATATGTATATCTAAGGTAATGCGTGTAGAATTTGGCCATCGCTGTACTAATGTTAACTAAAGGCTGGCACATTAGTAGGTATCCTGTGTTTATAAAAATCATCTGGCATAGACATTACTAAGGAATGACAGGGGGATGCTGTGGCGGAAAGGGAAGTTTTTGGCAAACCTGCTGTTGCTGCCACTGCTTAGCATGAGGGGAGCTCCCACAGCTCTGGAGACATGCGTGTGAAGCCACACACCGACCCCAGTGATCCTGACTCCCATCAGGGAAACCCAGAGAAACATCTTGTCCTTCACCACAGCTCTGTAATTTGAAATGAAGAGGAAGGAAAACTACAGGATGGAGAGGAAGAGAGAAGAGCCTTCAGATTTCCATATGTGGGGAAAAAAGACCTCAACTACCTCCCAGTGTGTAACCATGACCACATCATGATGAATATCTCACAATGCACTGTGCAGGGAAGCAGCACCCCATGCCCCGGTCCATGCTCCACGTACTGCGCCTGCACGCTGTGGAAAGTGGCACAACCATTCCAGGTGACAGGGTGAGTTCTCTGAGCTACACACCACCCATGTGAAAGGGAAGAAGCATGTCACCATGCAGCAGGCAAGAGCTCTTCCCTACATGAAATGCATCAAAATGGTTACGTCTGATTTTTCGTTTGTTTCTCAGTTTGAGATTAAAAATTTGCATAATTAATTTTGTAAAAGTTTGGGGTTTTTTATCTCTGTCCTTCTCTTTATTAGCGCATATTGACACCAGGATAATTACATCAATGATACCAATGAAAATCTCTGATAACCCTGCAATGAAGTGGCTTGCACAGATTTAGCTTCATTTGCAATTTCTGAAGGAAGTGCAAAATGCTTGATATCAGTGTTTTCACAAACTTCAGAAGTCTCAGAAGTGCAGGGTGGGGCTGAAAAAGGGAACAACTTTAGGCTGTCATTAACATTTTAGAAAAAGACAAAATACTTCACACCAAATAAAAGTAAAGGGCCATAAATACTTTCTTTATGTTTCTTTATGCAACTATTGTTCTTGCCACAGGAGTGTTTTGCAAATACAGATAGAAAAGCTGGTTGTACATTGATGGGCAGTTGTCCCCATTTCTCTCTTTCTTAACATGTGCTCCACACTATGACAAGCCTCAAGCATCCATATTGGCATGTATCAGCTCAGGGAATGGAACCCCTATCAGAAAGATGTCTTACCAAATGCAGAAGATGGAAGATATCAAGAAGAGCCTGACACCCACTAATTCTAGAGCTAATTTTAATGTTATTTTAATTACCATCATGGAGAATGGAATTAAGAGTCTGTGGCCCAGTCCTGTTCTCATAATATTTTATGAGAGGTTTGGCACTGGCTTTCATGAGAACAGGGCTGGGTGTCATACCTTCATATGCTAGTA
The DNA here is from genome assembly GCF_964289735.1 of Phaethon aethereus. Lineage (NCBI taxonomy): Eukaryota > Metazoa > Chordata > Aves > Phaethontiformes > Phaethontidae > Phaethon > Phaethon aethereus. The sequence goes on from NC_138575.1 coordinate 202,808,920, forward strand.
ATGTGAGAAGGATTGCTACTATCTGTATCATCTGTAAAGTCAGATGGCCTTTGTAAATCAAGCAAATGAGGTGAAGCCAACAATAGGAGGACTTGCAAAGATGAATTCAAAGCGGGTTGCTTATATAGGGGAGAGAATGGATCTTAGAGCAACGGGAATATGACTGTGTTGCATTAACTAGGGTATACAGAAGTTGTGTATCCTGCCATGCCTACCATGCCAGGTCTCCCTTAGAGAATCGTGCTCAGATTCAAGAGCCTCTAAGAAAAAGAAACAAACTGAAATGAATTTATAGCTGAAGGAAACAAACAGTTTTCGATGAAAAGAAAACTTGTGTGGCTGATTTTTTAAAAGCCAAAGATGCAGCTCTCCCAAAACATCTTCCAAGGTTCTCAGGTATTTGAAATCAATGGAGTCTGGCACCTCAAAACCAGAAGGGTCTGACCAAAAATGCCCTACGAATACAATGGCTTTTACATGCACAAAAAGCAACACAGAGGCAGGCCAATTCACCGCAGGTGAAATCGAAGACTATCAGCCATGCAGTGTAGGATATAAAGGTCCCTCAAAGACTGGAGGGGAAGAGAGAGGTGTCTTTATAGACAATGAGATCCTCTCTTCAAGAAATCATCAACACATTAGTGAAGAGAGCCAGACGAAGGAGGGGCAACACACCCTGAATCTGTTCCCAGGAATACAGAAGCCAGCTGCCAGCTGGCCTCTAGGTGACAGGAATTACACTGGCAAGACAAGCCATCCCTCCTGGACTTTCTTCCAAGGCACTCGACAACATAAGAAAACAAGAAAATGGGTAAATACAGAGAGTGAGGATGGGCCAGAAAGCATGACAGGGTCAAGAAGGCCTGGTCAGTGCAAAGCCAGGAGGGATACATGCTCGCACAAGATGTGTGCATGCTGGACTGACAGCACAGGTAGACCTGACTCCTGTATGCACGGAACAGAAGCGGCCCAAGGGGAAACCTGGGCTCATGCTGGTCATTAATATAAATGCAGACTTACAACTTAGAATCATAGAATCTTTGGGTTGGAAGGGACCTTAAAAAATCATCTAGTCCAATCCCCCTGCAATGAGCAGGGACATCTTCAACCAGAGCAGATTGCTCAGAGCCCCAGCCAACCTGACCTGGAATGTTGCCAGGGATCAACTGGGCAACCTGTGCCAGTGGTTCATCCAGTGTCTCACTTGACATGCAAATACTTTGAAAAGCAGTAATTCTCTGCTTGCAGAAGTGTGTGTCTGCTCCTGGCATTTACACCAGATGGATAGTGGAGCAGAACAGCAGGGAAAAGAGAAGATATACCTATATTTTATGTTTCTGCTGAATGGAGACAGGGAAATGCAGAGGGATAAGTGAAAGAGATCTTGGGGAGATTGGAGAATGAAGTGAGAGCCAGAGAGTGGAGGGTCAGCAAGAAACCTGAATCATCATCTGAGCATTTTAGGTGAAAACAAAATACTACAGTATGAAATAAGGAGCAATTAGAGAAGGTATCCTTACAGTGGACACAGAAATCTCAAAGGAAGTGAATGGATCCAGGTCAGGGAAGTAAGAAAGAAGAGCAAAGAGCCTGGATGATGCAAGATAACATGCAAGAAGGGGAGAGTCTTCTGGATGATACCTGAAAGGAAGAGAAAAGTGGGTACAGGCAAGCAGTGGAAATAAAAGAAAAAGGAGAGCACTGGACAAGTGCTACTGCCTGTGTAGAACTGCTAGGCAGAACAGGATAAAAAAGTCCCACTGTAAGAAGGGCAATCTGTGACACATGAAACAAGTGAAATGCAAAGACTTTGGGGGAGCTCAGGAGCAGCTTTAGAGGAATCGCAGCAGGGAGGGTTACTGTGGGATGTAGTGGTGGAGAACCCTGGGAGGAAAGCTGGAGGCAGGCCCAGGGAAAAGCTTAGGAGAAGGAAGAGCAGGATTAGAGGATGAGTGAGAGAAGCTCCTCGGCTTGGGGAAATGCTACAGGAACAGAATGGAAAAGCAGGAAGGGAACAGAGGATGTGGCTAGAGGAGATCACAGAGCAGGTCCCAGGAGAAGAGCAGGCTGAGTGTAGAGGAAGGGGCAGAGGTAGACAACGTGGGTTAGGAGCCATCAGCCATGCTGGCAGTTGGAGCTTGCTTATTCAGCAAGTCAGGCAGTAATTAATTAAATCAAGTCAGGCAGCAATCAGTCAGTTAAATCAGGTAACAATGACTCAATTAAGTTGAACTGAGAAACAATGAACTTATTACATGAAACCAGGGAACAACGAACTAATTAAATCAGCTGGAAGCCTCCATGGGTCCATCCAGAGCCCGGGCTAGGTGCCACTGGAGTGGGGGGCTCTTGCTACAGCTGCCTGCTCCAGGAGAAACATCACAACAGCAACTGTGCATCGCTGCTGACAGCCTTTCTTGTCCCACTTTGCCCAGAGCGAAGAACACGGCAGACTACAGCTGGTCTGATGAAATATTTGTAATAAACCCAAGGGGTGGGAAGATGGAAACTGTCAGCTTCCAAATTAGAAATAGCGATGCAGAAATCACTGGGCTGCCTGAGGATGGAGAAAGTTCTGCCTTTCAAATCAAGGCGACGCTGGATATCCAGAGGTGTCAGCTTAAGGAATTAACTGAGAAGCATTGATGGGTGCCTGACAATGATTTAGTCTACCCTACGTAGCATGCAGGAGATGTACGCTTTCCAATGGCATCCTGGAAGAGCACGGCTATATACTAAAACAGCTGCCTATGTCCATTTTGAGGTAAAAAGTGTAAATTATATGGATCAGCATGTACTGGCAGTGCGAGGAACCATTTTCATCCCTTTTTGTTGGTCCCCCATATCATTTGGGGTTGAGGTGGGTTTTTTTGGTTCTCTCCTGTTCCTTCTTCTGTCTCCACAAGCAGGGAACATCACTGAGATTGCCAAGTTAGCTTAGTGGGAAAGCACACGGTATGTTTCTCTTGGGATATTTCATGAATATCAGTTAACTGAAAATAAAAAAAGGAAGGTCTCATTGATGAGGACAACCTGGGGTCAAAAAGATAAGGGAGACAGCCATCTGCCCCATTATTCAAGGAAAGTGCAATCCTAATTGTTCTGCAAGAGCAACTGCAAGGCCCTTGCAGGTGGGAAAAAGTACTGCTTGTCGTAGCAGTACAAATGCTTGAGGAGCTGTAATGGTTAATAAACAACGATATTACATGGGCAACCTTTATGATACTACACATTGTCATTAAAGTAATTATATTGAAAAGGAAGTGACTCTTTGGGTGTCGTTTCTAGCTAGATGAGGTCCTGGGATTTGCCAAGACTGTGTAAATCAGGGCCAACACAATTCCTGTAGGGACACTGGCCAGCAAATTAAACTGAAAATAAAAGCTGAAGAAGAGCAGCTTCCTGAGCAGCATACAACAATGGTGGGGCTTGAGCTGAGACTTATATAGTATCAGTATCACATGTAAGCCTGTTGTCCCCTAATAAATGTGCCACTTTGAGACACACCTACACAACAGTTTCACACTGAGGGACTGGGCTCAATTTTCTTTCTTCCCTCTCTGAACTGCTAAATAGTCAGCAGGCAAAAAGAGTCTAATTAGAGATGTGAAGGTTTGGAAAGGAACAAGAAATTTTCAGGAAGAAACCCCCCCCTGCTTCCAAAAGATGTTTGAGCAGCAGTCTGACACGGGAAAATGAAAAAGAAACTTCCTGGTTTGTTTTTTTTCTCCTTTTTCATCCCTCCTGAATACTAAGAAGACTGAGAAGCTGGATTTGTTTTCTACAAATCTTCAGTCTAATGAAATACATGAAAATGAGGTTAAAATTCCAGTCAGAAGTTCTAGCCATCTCAAATTCTGGTTTGATCAGAGTGGTCAGGAGGCAGACTTGACCTACACCTATATTTTAGAAAGGGTGCTTGTGATTTAAATGCTCTTACAGGGTAGTTAGCCTTGCCTGTGATTGTGATTTCATAGATGATGGTATGTACTGCCAAAGAAACTGGCCCTATCCTAAAGTTAGGCTTTATACCTAAGGCCACTCAGTCCTCAATATTATGTTGTGACACCTATCCCTATTTTCTAAGACATGTATTTACAAAGATGTTTCTTTTGTATCTGCATTATCATGCGAGACATCTAGTGATACAGAATTTCTGAATCCTGTAACTTTAACTTTCCTCTTTGTTTATATGTCAATAATAGATGGTTTCTATATTTATTGGTCTCTTTCTTCTCCCTTTTTACTTAAAACTTATGTCAACAAACAAAATATACCCAACGCACATTATAGGGCACAGCTGCAGCTATTACAGGAGGAGGGGTTGTCATCAGTCAAAAGTAATGAATTTACATGTATTTATCTCACAGGTTTATCAAACAGTACTTCTTATATGCTGGCTAAATAATACACAAAAAAATCCTCATCTTTAAAGGAATAAGTACAATTTAGTTCTGATTACTAAGTAGTCAATTACTAAATATATTTTTTTTTCTCCATAACTAAAGAGAAAACGCTGCTATTAAAACTTTGAAACCTTTTTTCTATTCCTTAAGTGTAAGTACCCAGCAGAGGAGAACCTGGCCCCTTGCTCCCCACCACCCATTCACCTGGTGCTCCCCACCATGGTTTGAGCTCAAGAATGGCTAATTTGACATTGTCTCATTTTTGAAACACGGAACATCGCTAAGACTTTTTCTTTGCTGCCAGAACTGAGTGTTTCTGCCTAGGGATAAGCACCAGGTGTTGGCCTCCAACCGTAACACCCATCCGAAGGTAGTGCAGTGAAGACCTGATGCAAGGCAGCTTGCAGAGGTCCACGTTGTACCCCTGCCAATGGCTCATCTCCTTTAGGTAACTTCACGGAGACACCCACGGGGTCTTGTCACCATTAGCTTTTCCTAATACTTTTCTTACTGAAAAAAACCCTTCTTTCTGGAAGCAAACACAGACTTGAAAAACAGCACAAAACTCAAAATCCTCCACTGCAGCTAAGTATACCCAATGTCTAAAAATTTTGACTTTGGAATGACAGAGATGGGACACATTTTACTTTTTCAAGGTCACCGAATCAAGCTGCAAGATGACTGGAGAGGGAACAACACATGAATTCTAGATGTCTCTTCTAAAGCGTTTCTTACATTAGGAGATGGGCTTCCCCTTTTGCAAAGTGCAGTTGCGTGGCCAGGTCCAGAGCCTCCTCCCTTCGTCATACATGTCATATGCATGAACTTTGAACGTCATCTGAACACACAACTCCCACACAAGTCAGCGAACGCAGGAAGACTCAGGCCTCAGGTATTTATTGCTTGTCTAGCTCGGTGTAGTATCATACAACTTGGGCCTGGTCCTACAGTTGGTGCAGTGAACCAACTCCAGCTGCAGCAAGTGCTGGGACCCCATGGACGGGTATCACTATTGAATGGTTCGAGATAAGAGCTGACCCTGCTTTGACCAGCAGGTTGGAGTAGAGGCCTCCTGAGATCCCTCCCAACATAAATTTTCCTAACGTGCAAGTTCCATGGATCTAAGTGCAAGGATAGGAAAGGGTGGTGGAGGAAAGATGGGTGCCACACAGACAGAGGCTAATGTTTAAACCATAGCTGATGACAATTTCTTACCTTTCAAGTATAAAACTGAGTTGCTTGTGCTAGAAATTTCTACCTCTTCTTCCTGATCATGAGATCAATTAAGCCATTAACTTTTGCAGAAGATTTTCTCTGGGATTATTTTTATTCTAGGAAGTAGAGATAAAGGGCAGAATTTAGCTGGAAATCTTTTATAATTCGAGCCTTTATACTGGTACTCTAAACAAGCACAAACACACATTTTTCACCCAAGGTCTGAGCAAATGCACTGTTGTTGCAGTTGTGCTGTATGTTTTCTTTGGAAATTTAGTTAAAAGGATTAGATTATTTAGTTTGATGTACATGGGTGCAAAAGGGAGAATGCAGTTTTGGGCAGGGATTTTTCAACCCAAAGTAAATTGTTTCCTCAGCAACTGTATTCCCTGGAAACAGAAAACTTTCCAAAATAGGTCTTTGCACTGACAAGTATCTCCAGCTCCGTGAAAGCCTGCGAGTTTATAGGGCACTGCTGCAGCATTTCACTCACTCTTGGAAATAAACCTCAAAAAGCCAGAAAGTACTGGCTCTTCCTTCTGTGTTTGGCCAGCAATTCCTTAATGATTTCCAGGAGAACCGAGCTGGTTCTTGGGTTTTTTCCCTCTGTCCCAAGGCCCGTCTGAATACCTGGATTTGACAAGATGGAAATAGGACCCTGTTATCTTAAACAGATACGCGTTTCCTCTGAAAAAAACCCCACATATCTGCCGTTATCTTTATTTCCCTTCCCCTCATGCTCTCCCCCCCTGCAACCTCAAACCAGCCCCAGGGCGGCGGGAAGCGGCCGGGGGGCGGCGGGGGGCAGACGCCCCCCGCCGCTTCCCACCGCTCCCAGGAGGGACCCAAGTCCTCCCGCCCGCTCTCCCAGGCTCAGTTCAGCCGTCCTACCCTTCATTTTGGCTGTTTTCGCGCACAAAGCCCTAGCGCTCCACACACCCCCTCCTCAGGGCATAGCAGTCAGGATGGATGGGCGCCCGGCCCGGCCCCGCCCCGGGCTCCCCACGGCCTCCACCGGGCGGCCGGAGGAGCCCGGCGCGGGCGGAGGCGGGCGGGGGGCGGGTTAAAAGCGGCGGCAGGTGAACGGGGAGGGACCTTAAAGCTCCGGGGCGGTGAGGCTGGGGCCGGCTGCTCCTCGGGTACTGCCGGACCCACATTGAGTCCCACCGCCCGCTTGCGGTGCCTGGTCCCAGGAGCTACTGGTGGGGCTGATCTCCCTCTGCGGCTGTGGCCGTTGCTGAGGCAGGTGAGGGGCGCGGCGGGAGGGGGCGAGCCGGCAGCGGGACCGGGCTGGGCCGGCGGCGAGGGAGGCCGTCGCCGCGCGTCCTCCATGAGGCGAGGGCGCGGTGGCGGCGGAAGAGCCGGGGGTGGGGGGGCGCGGCGAGGCTGGCCGGCCGGCCCCGCCGTCCCCTTATTCCGCTGCCGCTACGCTTGTGGCACTCCAGCGTGGGGCCGCGGGCTCTGGTGGCGCTGCTCGCCGCGGGGAGGGAGTGGGGGCCGCCTCCGGAGGCGGGCCGGGGCGCTGCCCCCCCCGTGCCTGACGGGATTCACCCTCGCTCGGCCTGGGCGCTCCCGGCTTCGCTCCCAAACTTAAGCGTGAGGGGGAGCGCTTGAACCCCCCGACCACTCCGAAGTGGGAATGCTCTCGTCGCTGTTAACTCTCCATTAAACTCCTAACAATCTCTCTTTTTTCTTTCACGTTCTCCCAACAGCTCTTTGTAAGCAAGCACGTTGTGTGAAGTACCCGACCAGCTAAAACACCAAGGTAATAAAGGCTTCTGCAATTACAGGTAATTTCTGACACGCCTACAGATGTTGAGAGCTGCGTGAAGGTAAACAGCTTGCATCAGTAAAACTGACAGGTCCTGTGAAGTGAGCACACACTGGAAACATTCCTCAGAATTACAGGGGGAATAGGAAATGAGAGGTATGAGTCAGAAATAAATTTATTTCTGAGTATCAGGACTGGATAAGCTCACATGAGAAACGGGTACTCAAGCCCTTAAATAAAACACGAGGGAGATGTTGGAGGAAGAGCAGGAGTGCTTGCTTAGCCCGTGGCAGTATTGGTAGCTGACTGTGTCCCTGTGGCCTGCTGGGCATGTCTGTTTTTCCCATCGTTGCGCTTTCTTAGATTGGCTGTTACTTTTCCAATCTCTTGTGTTGAAGAATCTCTCTTTTTTTCTCCCCCCCAATAGAAGAATTAATTTTATTGTTGTCTTGTGCTCCATTAGTTTTCACTATGTAGCCTGGAAATGCTCTACGGGAACAGGCAAAGGGTTGAAAGAGAGAAGTGGCCCTTTGTCTTAAGAATGCTCTTTTAAACCCAGTTTTTGTGACTGATCACTAATGAGATATTATTGGCTGTGGCCTGTGTGAAATGATATGAGGGTTTGAGCCCAGATTCTGTTTGGGATTACCATGCCATACATGTGTGCACTGAGTCAAGAGCAGAATAAAATACATTTTCATTCTTGTTTTTGTTAAAGAAGTTATATGTGGTTTCTAGTATCTCTTGCTCTCCACTGGTCAGCTTGGAAACCCTGCTTGCCAGATACTTACCTTGAAAGGCCCCAGGGGAAAGGCAGCAGGCAGAAGGGTATGCACACGATTGTGTTAGGTTTAGCTCAGGGGACAAATCAATGGTGGGCCAAGCCTCAGCCAGGAAGAAAGAGGCACTTCCGTGTGTCAACTAGGCACTGCAATGTCACTTTCCAGGTGGGATTTCCAAGACATTTGCAGAGCCTTGAGGTTGCACCTGTACTACGTATGTCAGGGTTTCTGGGAGACTTTAGTCCTCAGAACTGTCAGCCTCATAATTAGTAGAAGGATGACATATCACAGAGCTTAAAAATGGAACAATAAAAAGCCATGAATTAAAATATTTCTCTGGAAGAATTAATTCTGTCCTGACAGGTCTAGTTCTCTCAACTTTCTGAAGTTTGGGCCTCAGACTATGCTGGTGTTTTGCATCCCTTGAAGCAAAACCCAGGGAGATTACTTGGGCAATCTCATTTATTTTGTGTAAAAAGTAGTTGTGCAGTGAAAAAGGTGTAGCTGACTATCTCAGCAGATGGAAACAATACCAGAACTTTGAGATGCATCTACAAGTTCTTAACAGTCATTGCGTAAGCTCAGTTGGTACCCCTGAGTAAAGAGGTTGCTTTACAACTTGATTTTTTTTTTTTTTTTTTGTTATTCATATGAACAGTTCCAATGAAACCAGTGGTCCCAGAAACTCTATGGAACAGAAGTGTGGGTCGAATCTTTGTTTTTTTCTTTTGACATTGTTCCTTGTTCTGTTCCTCACTGCTTTTCATTGTTATTTAATGATGTCTGAGCTATCTGAAAGATCTGTGACTCTTGCCTGGCTAAACAGCAGTTTATGTGAGCAAAAGCTTGAAGTGATGATACATGAGGAGAAATAACATGCTGTCAAAACAGAAGGAACGTGGAAGAAGAGAAACGCATCTCCTATTAGTTGATAACAGAAAGTTGAAAACTAATTCTATTACTTATCTTGTACAAATGTTTCTTCCTGGAATAGATTTTTTTTTAAAGCTGCTTTTGTCTTTACTTTTGATGAAAGAAATTGTAGCAAAATACACACTCAAGGAAAAGCTGCACTGCAGTATAAAAATCTTAGTGTTTATAAATTTAATTGACATTTCCAAAAGGGTGCAAGTTCTGTCTGTGTGTGAAAGACAGTGACTTGCCAATTTTGTAGGAAATGTTATATTGAAGTGGGAGTGGGCAGATTTGTAGAGGGGATGTAGACATTTGCCTAGGTCTAGGGGGAAGGAAATAGGAATTAAGTAACAGGTTAAAAAAAAACACATTTAAAATGTCGTAACTAAAAAGTTGCTATTTTCATGACTGGGAGCAGGGCACAGTGTGTATAAAATTTTCTTTAAAAATACGGGAAATAGGATACTTGTATCAGTGAAGACATAGTCCTCAGGAATTTGGCTTTCTTTCAAAGCATGAAGTTTAAAGTACATTTTGAAGAAAAGATTTACAGGGGAAAATGGCTGAGAGGGGCCAAATTCTAACAGGACTTGTGCTGTCTTGTTACGCCTTCAGGTGTCACTGGTACTTCTGCTTTCCTGTTTTCCACAAGTGAAGTGAATTTTGTGCAGAGATGTTCTGGAAGATTGCAATCCTCCATTTACAGTTGTAGGCTAGTGAAATAGCTATGGGTCCAAACGTGCTTGGAAAATGACTTAAAACTCTTGTAGGGGCATGAATGTGGGACAGTCATAAAGGGATCATGGTAAGTAGAACTGAACTCTTAATGCTGTCGATGTTTAACCACCATACTTTTTTAAACATTTAACTGCATATATATATTGTATCCTAATCTGTTGTGTTAAAGGCTATCACTGGGTTTAATTAGAGCAAAGAATACCTCCTGTTTTCATAAACTTGAGTAGAAGAGAAGTACAATGCTAGCAGTGTTCAAACCTGCAACTGTAAGAAGTTTCCTGCTCCTGATTAGTCTTTGCCTGTTCTTGTGTCAAATCAGATATACTGTAATCACTCTGTCGTGGCTCTTCTGCTCTCCAGTTTCCACTCTGATCTGGAGATAGGTTCAGAACAAAGTTTAAGCGCTACTAGAGAGAACTGCACAGGCTTTTATGATTGTTAGACTGCTCTTTTGAATTTGATTCAACTTTTTAGGAAAGAAGTAGAGTTGTTGATATTCCAGAGTGTTCCAGCTGCATGCTCCTTGAAGTTTTTAATATACTACTGTAAAATTAAAATAGCTGGAAGCTGCCTATAACAGTGAAGTAAAAAGATTTTGGTTGCCTAAGTCCCAGTTCAAAGCTGCATCTTCTTACAGTTTGAACTCTGCATTAAAGCTATAGCAATGTAGGGAGCTGTATTCTTTTTGGGTAGCAGGAATATCCTGGATGATTGAATTCAAGCTCTGTACTTCCAACTTTGAACTGGTACTTATCTGTCTTGGTCTGCTGATGACAAAATGCAAGTCTGTGAAGCCTATAATTGTAGTGGAGCATTTCAGAACATCCCTGTGAGATGGTGAGACTTTGTTATCATCAGTTTAATGCCTGGGAACATGAGGCATGGGACAGGCTGGCAAATTAGGTGGGAAGTCTGAGAGCTAGTAATTAATTACTGTAGCCTGTATGCCAGTCTTTTCTGGCAAAATAAAAGGATGCTGTCGTTGGGAGATGTTAAATCTATATTTATTAGAAGCTTCCTTGGTTCAGTCCTGGCAATGCTGCTGTTCTTGTGGTACTGCACCAAAACTAACTCTGCCATAGGAGTAACAAAATCTGCACCCTAGCAATTAAGTGCTTGCTGTTTTGCTTAGCAATAAACTAGACCCCAGGCTGGCAGGGTGAGGGTATGCTGCTAGAAAACTGCTGAAATAGACTTCTGTGTTCTTCAAATCTGGGTATGAAACATCATATACAGCTTTAAGACACCTTGATGCTGGTTATCAGCCTCGATACGAGCTGGTGCTTCCAGCATAACTGTTCAGATCAAGACCTGAAGGGAAAGTTCTATTAGTAAAGCCTTTGAATGCATGCTGGACCTCAACATATACAGCAATACTTATTGTGTGAAGTTGGGTCAAAATCATTTTGGTAATGATCTTGGGTCTGAGGCAGTTTAGATGTTCTAAAGCTTTTCTATGGTAAAAATTCTGCATTAGAACTGCTGCTCTGAGACATCTGAGTTATCTTTGTTGCCAGCTTGGGGGGTGGGGAGTGACCAGTGCTTTTTTGCTTAGTTTATCTTGGTTAACCCATTCCCACATGGCATAAAGTGACTTTTGTCTTGGCAGACTGCTGATCTTGTATCAGTATCTGGAGGCAATACTGAAAGTGTCACACTGGACCGGTAACTCTTGGTATGCCCTACACTAAAATTCTGATAGTAGCGAACACCCTCTACGCTTCTGTGTAATTCCAGTAGAATAAGTAAATTTGCATCCAATTTGTAGCTGTGAGAAGGTTATAATCTACTCTGTATGTTTAAGTTAGCATACTGTGGACCCCTTCTTGACTGGGACTCCTAAATGTTCCTACAGCATAAGCAAATATTATAGCACTTGCTAATGACTACTTTTTTTGCTTGATAATATCCTATAGCAGTAAGTGCCATGCTGTATATGTGAAAGTAATGTATCTTCTACTGTTTCTATCGTTGGTAGAACACCTTTGTATTCTAGCTGTGGATTTAACCATTGACTAATGATTTCCCAGTATAACAGTCTTTAACAGTCAAAAAAGCATCTGCTAACGAGCTGTACTCATAAACACAGGAGCTCAATGGTAATTGTCCTCAGTGTTGTGAACTGCAGGGATTTTCACTGGGTGTATGCACCGCACTGTGATTGTGGTTTAATGTAGGTTTACAGGAGCTAGCTTTAAACTAGAAGGCAGTCTAGCCATGGTAGCACAAGTTTCAAAACAACACTGACCAGAAGCTGGAGAACTACACGAATAGTTAAATTGTAGTTCTTTTGCTGCTGTCTAGCCTAACAGTGAAAACAACAACCACCCCCGCCCCCCCCCCCAACAAAACCCCAAAACTAAATGTCTGCTTATGTGCCTCTGTGTTGTGTGGTCATATAGAACCATTTCCCTTGTAACTAACTTTTCAGTGGAGCATGGTGATCTTTTATGATCTTTTTATTCCTACTGTATCACTATCATTATTGTAATACACTATCGTGATTGCTGAAATGGAACAGAAGGTTCAGCTGGTAGCAGAACAGAGATCTGTGCTGAGGCTTGGAAAGACTTATTTTTGTGCTCAGTTGCAATTTTTTTAAAGGAAAATTTAACACTTAAAGATAATACACTTCCATGTTAGAAGGGGTTTTAAATGCTCAGTTACTCAACCTCCTTGTCTTCAGCTATCTCCCGTTCTTCCTAGCTTCTTCTTTCATAACTAGTCCCTATCCTCATTCCTACTTCACTTTTCAAAAAAAAAAAAAATCACCTAAGTTTTCATGTCTTTTTGTTTATTTTAATCTTCTTTATTTTTATACTGTGCTGTACTTCCAAAGCCAGCAAAGCAGGTAAGTTCTTGACTGTCTACATACTGTTATTTCTGTAGGCATTTAGCTGGATTTGCACACATAGAAATAGTATCTGGTCTGGCTCTATGGAAAATAAGAGTTAGCACTCATTAAAGGGAAATAGCTTTCTTGCTTTCTTCTCCTTTGGTCAGCAAGGCAGTTAATATTTTACTTACTAGTAAAAAGGTCTCAAAAGCAAGTATCTGGAAGAAAGATAACCTATGATCATGAATCAACATCCTAGCTTTTGAGTAAGTTAGGAGTAAATGAGCCATCGCATCAGTACATATAGCCCAAACTTGATGTTTAGCTGGAGTGATCTGCACTGATGGCTTAATAGTGTGAAGGGCCATACTTGGTTAACCTAAATTCTGCTTAGGCCACTGTGTCTGTTTATTGGAGAGAGGTGGGCACTTCAGCAGTCTCTGAATTGCCTTCTTTAGATCCTCTAAATTGATTAAGAGTTGTTTAAAGCCAGCTAGTAGGAAACGTTGGGCCCAAAGTGTTAGGGTGGAATTCAGGCTGCCTTAATATGGCCTTACAATCTTAACTGTGCCAGCCTTCAGGGAGAAGAGTGAGACTTTACTGGTATCTGATCAGTGCCTGTATCAATCTCTGGAGTGTCCCAGAAGTCATATGACTTTCCACCAGCATAAAAACAAGCCTGGGAGGCCATGAGGGCACAGCAAGAAGGGGCAAAGATTGGTGACTAGCTTGGCAAGCAGCAGGAATAATAGGAGATGGTGACAGGGAGAGCTGAAGGTGGTTGAAGCATTTGGGAAGGTAGGTGGGAATGGTGAAGGGGGAGGGTTTGGGCAGGTATGAAAGACAAAGGGGTTTTTTTGGAAAGGAGAGGAAATCTCACTAGGGGACTCAGTGTGAAAGGCTGCCTGTCCAAACTGTGGTGGCTTTTTCTACATCGATCCAGGTACAGACATGCTTTTGCTAGAATTGAAGCACCATGTTTTGGCTTAGCAAGCACAAAATACTCTCAAAGGAGATGGGATAAGTCAGATGAAGAGTGTAGTTTCACGGTGTGTTGTCCTCTGCAATAAAGCTTTGCCAACTCCTCTTCTCCACTGACTGCTCATTCTTACTCCTGCTTTGCAATTTGTAGCCTGTTTTTTCTTTAAATGAAGTTGTGCTTTTCAGATGCTTTGTGGGTCTGTGCTGTAAAGCAGATTGGTGAAATGAATCAAGTTTAAAAGAAACAAAACATACTAGTACTGGGAATAACTTTGAACAAGCCACCTGGTTTATAATGCACACCCACAAAGTTGCAGGAGGTGGAGAACTGCAGTGTGACCTCAGGAGCAAATGGTGGTAGGGAAGCATCTTTGAGCTAACTTTGCCACTGAAGACAAGGTGCCCTTTAACTACACCCTGAGGCACTCATGTTTTGAATCCCCTTCTGCACAGGGAGACAAAGGAGTGATTGCTTGTGGAAACAAATCCTTGTGAAGTTGTGGTAACACAAAGGCAGCAGTACTGGTGTAGAGTGAGAGGTGAAGCATAAGGGCTTATGAGGAGGGGATACACAGGTTCTACTTCCCAGATGACTGACAGGCAGGGAGAAGAAGGAACAATGACTGAGAGAAGTGCAAGGAGTCTGGAATTAAAGGATGGGTGAATGATGTGTGTAATACCACAGTTTACATGGTGCCAGTTTTCTACAGGATTTGTATTCAGCTGTGCATAAGTATTTCTAGTCATAGTACTTAATTGTAGTGTCATTTTATAAGTACTGTAATTGCAATGTGTGTGTAATAGTAACAGAGAACACTAATAAAAACACTAATAAAGTTGTAACTGTTACTCTGTTTAACATACAATGATTGCCAAAGAAAATCCTGAAACAAAGGCTGATCTGCTTGATGAAAAATCAAATGGCAGAAAAAGGGGTGAAAACAAGTATTTGAAAATCGGGCTAGTATGTTTTGTACCTATCTCTGGTACTAAGGGTCTTTCCAGTGCCCTCATAGGGTTGTTAACCTATGGAGACTTTCTCTATATCTATATATTAGTGAAAAATGAAGTTTCTTCTTGGAAAAATAACCTAGCAGGATAGTATGGTAACTCTGCTTCCAGGACCATTTTCAGACAGATAAAGAGGTAATAGCCCACATAGATTCTGCATCCTGAAGGAGGCTCAGGAAAGGTTTTCTCCAATCCAGAGAAAATCTTGGGTTCCCCCTGCCTTGGTTTTTACTTCCTGAAGTATAACCCCACACAGTCAACCAGCATGATCTGAGGGAAATGTAGTTCACGGAACCAGTCAAGGGAGATTACCCTTACATTCCAATAACTCGAGAAGAAAAAACAACTTTGTATTCATGTAACAATTAAATGTCCTCATTTTCCCTGAGCAGTGGTGTACTTTGACTGATGCTCTGTATTACTGCATGTGACTTAATGATCATACATAATTCTGCTGTAAAGCAGAAAGGTTTTTTGACATTACTCAGAATGGGAGTGTAAAGTGGAAGACAACTGCAAAGAAATGTCTTCATTTACTTCCTCATGCAATGTGACCCAGCTCAGAGTTGGGAAAACCTTTTAAAAAAAAAAAAAAATCTGTCACGTGATGGATATTATGGCCTTTGCGCCAGTGGCTGCTCTTCTCTAGAAACCTGAAAAATGCCATTTTGCTTATTGGTGCCCTGTGCTGTAAATGCCTAAGAAAGATGGCCTCCCTGGTAGAAACGAATTAACAAAGTTGAGAAATAGAAACCTTCATGAGGAATTTCAGAGCAAAGAGATCTGTGAGCACTTTTAGGGTCCTGGCTGATAGGAAGCACAGGAAGTGCTGGTTTCTTGATTTCAGAGCAGCTTGCAAACTAACTTTCCGTAAATCCATCTGAAGTGGAGGGGTGGGGGGAGGTGGGCTGAAATGCCTCTGAATGCTCTCTGTGAAAGGCTGCTGTTTGTGGAAGCTGAGCAAACCCAGGGAATTGTGGTGGGCTATGAGGTATGTGGGACACAAAGGTGAAATCCTTTAATTCATTACAGTCATAGTACTTTGAACCTCACCTACTGGAAACTCTATGCTTTTGTTGAAAAGTCTGAGCTGCTGGCCTGTCTGAACTCTTCAAATAGTGACTTTAGCACTCTCCCAGCCTCTGAAATGCCTCCCCTATTCTAGGAGTAATTCAATCTGTGTTAAGAGGGGCGGAGTCAGCTGACAGGCGTTGAGAATGAAGGAATCTTTGTCTAGTTAGCCTAGGCTCTCTTTGTAGTTAGTGGTGAGGAATGCAGTTTTGGGATGAATCTTTAAGCACTGATTTTAAACATTGAATTTGAGATGGATAATGATCAACACTTCGAACCTTCTTTGCCTCAAGCTATTGTGGACCTTGCTACAACTAACAATAGAGCCCTACAGTTGTATTTTTTTAAATTTGTGAATGCAGGTTATCCAGACCTGTTCATGGAAGGTGCAGACCATCAGCAGCAGTTCCTCAAGGTCTGTCTTTATTGCTGGAATGTACTCATGAAAACATTGTTTACACTTTAAAGCTAAAGATGGGCCAACTTTCCTTAATTTATATAGGAATTCTAGCTGTCTTAAGACTATTTTTTAACATAATACCTAACTTACTTTTATATGATGTCATCTTGTATTCTTTTGTTACTGTTATCAGGCTACTGGAAGTTGTAGCTTTTAATTTAAGGCTGTTTTCATCAATTTCCCCTGTCTGTTTTTCCTACTTAATGTTTTCAAAGTCGAATGAATGTGATACCACGTGTGTAATCATGTAATGAAATACTACCCGCTGATATGCGATTAGATTATTTGTGACTGCTTATCGGTAAGCCCACTGCGTCAACAAACAGTTACCACAGGCAATGGATATGCTGCAATTATATGGTATTGCCTTTATTTTATATCACATGCTTGATGGTATTTGGTTTCCGTCTTGGTTAATCTTAGTTTTGTTTTTGTCTTGTCTTAGGTCAGACGATTAAAACAAGGCAATGGATTGGGGAGCTCTGCATACCATTTTAGGAGGTGTAAATAAGCACTCCACCAGCATCGGGAAGATATGGCTCACAGTCCTGTTCATATTCCGTATCATGATCCTGGTTGTGGCTGCAGAGAGAGTCTGGGGGGATGAACAAGATGACTTTATCTGCAATACTCTGCAACCTGGTTGCAAGAATGTTTGCTACGATCACTTTTTCCCCATCTCTCACATCAGGCTCTGGGCCCTGCAGCTGATCTTTGTTTCCACACCCGCATTGCTGGTGGCCATGCACGTAGCTTACAGAAGGCATGAGAAGAAAAGGCAGTTCAGAAAGGGAGACCAGAAATGCGAATACAAGGACATTGAAGAAATCAGAAAACAGAGGTTTCGTATTGAGGGCTCCTTGTGGTGGACATACACTAGCAGCATCTTCTTCAGATTGATCTTTGAAGCAGTCTTCATGTATGCATTTTATTTCATGTACGATGGGTTCCGAATGCCTCGCTTAATGAAGTGTAATGCTTGGCCCTGCCCCAACACAGTAGACTGCTTTGTTTCTCGACCTACTGAAAAGACGGTTTTTACTATTTTCATGATTGCTGTGTCCAGCATTTGCATTCTTCTAAATGTGGCTGAATTGTGTTACTTACTGACAAAATTTTTCCTCAGAAGGTCTAAAAAAGCTGGAAATCCAAAACATCATCCCAACCATGAAAATAAGGAAGAAACCAAACAAAATGAAATGAACGAGTTAATATCTGATAGTTGTCAGAACACAGTTATAGGATTTTCAAGTAGCTAAGGTGGTGTCAGTGCTAGTGTTCACTCTTTTTGGAGTGAATATTCTTTGTTTAAAGGCTGCAAGTGAAATTTGTTATATGAAACAATATAAGTTGTGTGAGACTTTGATACATAGTGTCAGGTGTCAGTTATGCAGATGTCTGAAAAAAGTCAGGGCAGCCTACAGATGTGAAAATTGCATGAGGATTAAATAGGAAAGTGTATCTTCCTATGAGTTACCCTTACAAGCTGACTATGACAAGTGGGAAACCCACTAATACCTTCATGCTGACACAGCTCCTGAAAACTACATGCAACAGCAATAAGAACAAAATTCTTTCCAAGCTATGTACTCTAGTATTACAAGATGTTTTGTAATAGTGATAGTTTTTACTTGTGAACTGACAAAATATTTTTCTAAATCTAAGATTCCATGTTACTTAAGGTGTTATAGTACACAACTGGCGGTTTTGTTTTGTAACCAGGCATATGCAGATGAAACCTGTATTACTATATTCATAGTGAGGAGACAGCGATAGGCTACATCTTCACAGCTTTGCAAGTGCTGCTTGAGTCTGGACATGTAGCTTGAGACGCTTGCATACACACTGCTGGCTGTAAAGGGAAGTTGTGTGAAAGCCCACCCCAGGCAGCTAGGTCCCGAGTGCCAAGTCATGTCTAAAACCAGCATGACAATATAGATACAGCCTAAGCAGACTTGCTTTAAGCATCTAGTAGACCTGGTAATCTTATTGATTCTTTTAACTGCATACCACCAGTTTTATAGCAACATACATAACCTTATGTAAATGTTTGTCTGATGTATTTGCTGTATTTGTGTCTTTATGTTACATCACAGAATTTTTTTGGTTTTGATTTGTTTGCTTTTTTTTTTGTGGTAGACTGATGGTGCTGTTAAACTGGGGGCTCTTTGTTTTGAAGGACACTGAAAAGTATAACTGGAAATGGAACAAGTCTTCTCAATAAAATGCAAACACTTTAACCTTTGTCGATGAAGTGGGAGTCTATATGTGAATGCTAGTGAGATCTTAAGCAGGGCAAGTGCCTGTGAAAAACTGTTCAAGCAGGGACTTTACACCCAAAGTGCACATAGCCCATACACACCCCTCATTCCCAGCCAGAGCGCTGATGCCCTGATTCTGTTGTCCATACTCCAATGGAGGAACTCTTGAGTGCATGGGACTATGCTTGTGGGAGAGGTATGCCGCTAGAAACAGCGGATCCTGAAGGTCGAAGAGGTGAGTGTAGCACAAAACCCTAGCTACAGTGTCTTGTGTGCGTACCCTATTTTGGATCACTTCTCACCACGCTAAAAATGTCACAGACACACTGACCTAGGCAGAGTTGCTCTTTTGTTTTTGTTATTTTTGTGCACCAGTGCAAATGGATTAGCAGCTTTGTTTTTTGTATTACGGAGCTGCTCTTTCAAGGGGTGTAACAGAGCAAGTATCCCTAGGAGCAGAGATTACACTTGGTGCGGTTTTCCTCCTGCTGTTGTAGAACACTTTGTCTTACAGGTGCTGGCACAGCTTTGTGTGTCCATGCTCTAAGTGGATTTGGGTTGGTTGTTTTATGTATGACCAGTAGAACCCCAACAGGCTTCTTGCACAAGCAACAGGAGAGACAAAATACTTACAATTAGCTGTGTCCCTGTGTGAGGGCCTTAGCTGAGCCCTGTCATTTATCTATTCTCTTCTGCTGGTGAACTCCTGATCTTTCCTGCCTTCACAGCACATTTTCTTTTTTAATTGGTGGTGTGAAAAGAAATTGCTGCTAGTCTTCTGAATGTGTCTACCAGCAAGCTCGAGGAAAAAATACACAAAACTGTGTATTAATGTGCTTGTATTGTTCTCTCTGCAGACTGAAAATACAAGCAGAAGTGAAAAGTGCTACAAAAGTTCGCCTTTGTAGTTGTTCCTGGTGGCCTCATCATGGCTCTATCTCCAGGCTCCACGTCCTGCTATGGCAATGGTTTAAACCTTTACTTAATGGAGCTGCTTAGGATCAGGAAGGTGGGTGCTCAGGCTGTACGTCACCGGGTCCCCCTCAGTCTGCCCAGGCGCAAACAGCGAGGGCTCAGGCCTCCCATTGTGCTGGTCCCAGGGTGTGGAGACACAGCTTACGTCTGTTCCAGAACTGTGTTCCATGGTGCAACTCGAGCTATGGACTTCCAGCCAGGGCATGCTGCGAATCACATACCACACAGGGAATACGAACAGAGATTGTTAATCTTTATGCCTGATCATGTCTTACCACATTTAGGGATCAAATTGAAAGGGCCCTGTGCTAAATGTCAATAATCCTGGAAAACACCTTAAGGTAGATATACTTCCCTAAAATGGAGGAGGGGTATTTTTTCTTGGTCTATGACAAAGCGCAGGCCTGCTAAACCCCAAACAGGGATGTGACAATAGCTCTCTATATGGTATTTTCATTTTCTGCTTACAAGTTTTCAAAATGGTTTTTATTCAAGCATTTGGATTTTTCTAGAAAATCAATTCCACATCTGTTGTTATTTTAAGCCTGGATAAGTGGGCAAAGTTAA
Source organism: Phaethon aethereus (assembly GCF_964289735.1). Taxonomy (NCBI): domain Eukaryota; kingdom Metazoa; phylum Chordata; class Aves; order Phaethontiformes; family Phaethontidae; genus Phaethon; species Phaethon aethereus. The sequence goes on from NC_138575.1 coordinate 202,828,909, forward strand.
GCTAAGAAATTGGGCGTACGTGGTCCTTTGTGTGTGGCCGTGCTGTATGTGGCTTTGGGCTGGCTGGATGTGCCCTGTGCGGACCTGGTAAGGTGCAGTCAAGCAACACCGTCCCGCTGCCGGGGTATTCTGGCAGCCAGGCGGGTCAGGAACAAACGTGCCAGTCCCTGTCCAACCTATGCCAAGGGTGGCAGTAAATCAAAGAGCCGGAGCTTGTCCAAGGCTCCATTAGTGCTAAGTCATTGACTCAGCAGGGAAGACCAGTTGTGACTGATATGTGTTTGGCTGGGATGTTTCTCGTCACACTATGTGCAACCCTAATTACAGACACTCTCCTTTATCTGAAACATCCCATAACTTTTGTTACTGCCAAGGAAAGGTCCCTGATGGTTTCAGTGCCCTCTTTAAATAATTCCTCATCTCCCTGTGCATTAGGTTGAAGTAAAATGGCATCATGAGGAAGCGGCAGCTTTGGGTGTCCTGTTTCTCCAAGGCACCTTCCCACTGCCTGCTGAATCCTGTGGCCTGAGCCAGGGAGGCAGCTCTGTTTGGCGGGGTGGTAGTTCACCTTTCCGCAGGGAAAAGCTGAGCTGCTTTTCTTGGTTTCAGACCTCCTCCTGTGTCTTTGCAAAGCTGGCTGAGGCTGGCTGGGGCTGCTCTGAACCGCAGAGCACGCCCGCACCCAGCCCTTCTCTCTGCCTGCCCTTGCTCCTGCCCCGCAGCCATCCCCTGATGAGAGGGTCTCCCTGCCAAATCTCTGACCCACTGGTGACCAGCAGTTTGTACTATACTGTCACCACCATCACCCTGTCGTATTTCAGGCAGTTCCTCTGATGGCAGCTGGCTTAATCATCCCTGCCTGTCCCTGCCCTTCCCTGCTGCATCTCCCCACCCTGTGATTTCCCCTTTGTTGTGCCTGGGGCAGAGATTGCTTAAATTGGCTGTGGTGCCAATTAATCAGAGCCTCTGGAAAAGCTCCATTGCAATTCCCTGCACCCTCTCCCACCTCCCCGTCTTGCTTTCCTATCAAACAGGCAGGAGCCCTGACCGCGTTCAGGCGCAGCAGCAGCAGCGTCTGCCGGACTCTGCTCCCATTACACACAACAGCCCTCGACCCCAGCCCCACTGCATGCACCCCTCCATCCCTCTCTCTTCTTCTCAGCCCAGCTGCTTCGCAAATTTGGCTTTGTTTTTCCATTGACCTAAGCCCTTCCCAGCAACCCTGCATGCCAAACCGCTAAAAGGACATGAGACCAGTCCAGGGATGGTCTGAACATGCTCTCCTCCTTTTGCATAGTTAGGCTGCCTACCCTACTCCACGCACTGCAGCCACGAACTCCTTGCTGCCAGGTCAGCAAGTTCGGCTCCACCAGCCCCTCTGCCAAGCAGAGACTCTGCTGGTTCATGCTGTGCTGGCCCAGCGCCTCACCCACCCTCGCCCTGCCACGGCGTGCTGGAAAGCACCGCCACAGCCAGCACGAGGCAGACCTCTGTTCCCAGTTGCTTGCTATGTTTTTCTATTACCACTGTTACCTCAATTTCCGAAAGAATTCTATTTTATAGAATCATAGAATAGTTTGTGCTGGAAAAGATCTTTAAAGGTCATCTAGTCCAACGCCCTTGCAGTGAGCAGGGACATCTTCAACTAGAGTAGGTTGCTCAGAGCCCCGGCCAACCTGACCTGGAATGTTGCAAGGATGGGGCACCTACCACCTCCCTGGGCAACCTCTGCCAGTGGTTCACAACCCTCACTATGAAAAATTTCTTCCTTAGATCTAGTCTGAATTTACCCTCTTTTCGTTTAAAACCATTACCCTTTGTCCTATTGCAACAGGCCCTGCTTAAAAGTCTGTCCCCATTTTTCTTATCAGTCGCCTTGAAGTACTGGAAGGCTGCTCCCCAGAGCCGTTTCTTCTCCAGGCTGAACAAGCCCAACTCTCTCAGCCTATCCTGAGAGGAGAGGTGTTCTATCCCTCTGATCGTTTCTGTGGCCCTGCTCTGGACCCGCTCCAACAGGTCCATGTCTTTCCTGTGCTGAGGGCTCCAGAACTGGGTGCAGGACTCCAGCTGGGGTCTCATCAGAGTGGAGTAGAGGGGCAGAATCATCTCCCTTGACCTGCTGGACACGCTGCTTTGTATGCAGCCCAGGACACAGCTGGCCTTCTGCGCTGCAAGTACACATTGGCAGCTCATGTCTAGCTTTTAATCTACCAGTACCCCCAAATCCTTCTTGGCACGGCTACTCTTAATCCCTTCATCCCCCAGCCTGTATTGATAAATGGGGGTTGCCCCAACCCAGGTGCAGGACCCTGCAGCTGGCCTTGTTGATCCTCATGAGGTTCACACAGGCCTATTCCTTGAGCTTGTCAAAGTCCCTCTGGATGGCATCCCATCCGTCAGGTGTGTCAACTGCACCACATAGCATGGTGTTGTCTTCAAACTTTCTGAGGGTGCCCTGGATCCCACTGTCTACATCATTGGTGAAGATATTAAAGAGTACTTGTCCCAAGATGGACCCCTGAGGGACACCACTCGTCACTGATCTCCATCTGGACATTGAGCTGTTGACCACTACCCTCTGGATGCGACCATCCAACCAGTTCCTCATCCACCCAACAGTCAAATCCCTATCTCTCCAATTTAGAGAGAAGGATGTTGTGGGGGACCGTGCCAAAGGCCTCACAGAAGCCCAGACAGACAACATCATTGGTAGCTCTTCCCTCGTCCAGTGATGTGGTCACTCCATCCTAGAAGGCCACTAGGTTGGTCAGGCAGGACTTTCCCTTGGTGAAGCCATGCCGGCTGTCTCCAGTCACCTCCCTGCCCTCCATGTGCCTTAGCATAGCTTCTAGGAGGATCTGCTCCATGATCTTCCCAGGCACAGAGGTGAGACTGACAAGTTGGTAGTTTCCAGGGCCCTCCTTTTGACCTTGTTTAAAACTGGGTGCAATTTCTGTTCTTCATAAAGTAGCATGCACTGCCTTGCTGGTGCTTCCCATTGCCACTGTGGTGACTGTGGAACAGCAGGATGAGGAGGTGCCCAGCGGCCAGACTGAGAAGAGTCCCTGTTGTGTATATCTGAGTAACGATCACTCACAGCTCAACGTCTAGCTTGTAGGCTGTGTTTATTGATTTGCAGGAAAAGGAGTAGTAGCTGGGGACCTGGGTTAAAAGTAATCATGCTGCTGCTTTTCTTTGTTACCTGATGCTCACTGAGCTGCTCTTGCCGTGGCAGAGGGACAGGCATTTAAGAGTTCTCCATGCACATTTTGATTTGTTTGGTGTGCGATCATCTCGGTCAGATTTCTGCTGTGCTCTCAGAGAGCATGGCCTCTGAAGCCGGAGGGACTGTTGGATCTGACATCCTACACCATACTGGCCACTGCTCTCCCCTCAGGTGGGCCCATGGGCAGAGACCATCCCCATCTTAGCAAACTTCTTCACAGGGACTTTGCACCAACTGCAGCGGGAGCCCTACTGTTGCAGCACCCTTTCCCCTGCCAGAGGCAGTGCATGTACCCACCTCCCTTCACAGCCCGGTATTGCCGGGCTTGTATTTCTCACGTTAGGCATGTAAAGGTGAATGGCCTCCTTTTCACCTTCCACAGAAGCCAAAATCTGTCCAGCTTTGTCAGAAAAGATGGGGATGGGGTGCACGTAACGCTTCTGCAATTCCTCACCTGCTTGGCCCTGCACCCCTGACACTAGCTGTGGCCTATGACTGCTTCTCCAGCGTGCACGCACAGCTGGGTGGCTCGGGTGGGTTCCTCTGCACAGAAGCACCCAACGCTTCATCTGACACTCACAGCAATGGGCAGCTGGGCCCGTGGGAGGAGGAGACGGGGAGAGGTTCTCGCAGAGCCCTGACTCAGCCGTCAAGTCCTAGCAAGGGCCCCAGTCAGCACCCTGCCCCGTGCCTGCCGAGCGGCATACGGGCAGCCGTGCCGCTCCCTGCACCTTGTCACCACCCAGCTACCACCCCCTGTGCCGCCGGGTCACCCCCCCGTGCCAGAGTTTCTACTTCAGCCTCCCCCCACCCGCCGATGCTGCGAACATCACGCTGGCGCTTCTTGCAAGCTTGCAGGTGTTTCAGGGCCGGATCCAAAGCTCCCCGCTGTCACTCAGCAAACCCCTGTTGATTCCAGCAGGCTTGGGCCAGGCCCGTAGGAAGGGTGTAACTCCTTAAAAGCACTGCAATACCACCCAGCCGCTTTCTGCACGGCCCTTCTGCAACGTCGGGGCCCATTTCACAGAGCAGCTAGTACCTCCTCGCAGCAGGTCTGCAAACCGGGTCAATAATTCCCCGTTCGGGCCGTGCCCACCCACCGCAGGCAGCAACGCTGCGCGACGCGCGCGGACACGCAGTCGTGCTCTCACAGCCATTTTAGCTGTTTTCAGTGGTTTGCTGGCGGTCACAGAAAGGAGTTTCTTACAGAGAAGGAGGGGGAGAGCTCCCTAAAATGCTTTGGCTCTTAACAATGGGGGTGAACCTGGCTCCTGCCCTGTGGTTCCTCGGCCAAAGGGAGTAATAATAATAATAGTTTGTATTAACACAGAATAAATGCAGCAAAAATTAGAATTCCCAGCAAATGCTTTAAATTCTGGGTTGAAGATTCAGCTTTGTTTTGTCATCCCTGATAATTATTTATGTTTAAAGGGATATTTTCAGCAGAAGAGGCTGTTAGAAGACAAAAACATCAGATGATGAGAGAGAATTAGTTGAGATCAGAGAAAAACTAAGGCACTTTGGGGAAAGATCATTTTAGCAGTCACACAACAGTAGGTGGAAAATAAAATGTACTTCAAGGAAAAAAATTTAACTCTTCGTCCAAGTCCCTGGTTTCCAGTAGCCTGAAATGCTTCAGAAGCAAAGGCCAGCCAGGCTGGCACTTTGGTCATCTCTGCCCTGTGCCCAAAGGTGATAGAGAAAAAAACCCCAAAATATAAAGAAGGAAATTGATAATGAAATCTATATTACGTCACCCAATCGTGCTGGCAGGTGGGGGGCAGGTTCAGCTACCCACAGGGGTCGGAGACACGAGGGGTTTGCTCTCAGAGACATGTGTCCCCTCTGGCAAGGAGCTGGAAGATGTGCCCACACCCAGCAGAGGTGAGGGGTGACGGCCAGAGACGCCTTCCTATTTCTTAGTCACTGTAAGAAAAAAAAGGGACATCGGTGACAGTAACTTTTTCACTTGTCACAGACACACGACACCGATAACCTGGAACCGCACTGACTGTGTGGTATTTCACAGGAATTAGGGATGAAAGGGGAATATTGCATAACTCGGGTTTCCCTCCTCACAGCCAAGGGGAATAACCTCTTGATCCCAAGACTATTTTTGTGTTTATCCATTGCTTATTGCAAAACATAAAGTCATGCTGGGGCTTCCTCCGGAGGGAGAGCCTGACCTGCCAAACTGCCACCCACACTTTCTCCCTCCGGCATTTCCCCTCTTCCTCCCCACACCAAGGTGGGATTGACGTGGGGGGAGGCCCCTTCTCCACCCCCCAGCCCCTCCAGCAACACCAGAAAGAGGAGCTGTGGGTGAACTTGCAGGTCATAGTGGAAGGCACCTGGTGAATTTAAGTGCCTGGAGGGCTGGGTGGGGCTTTTCTTTACTGCAGCTCTGAATGTAGGCGTCTGTCATTTATTTAAATCTGATCAAGTACCTAAATAGTCTCTTGGAACTCATCCCAAAACCTATCTAACCCCTTTATCACTGTGTAAGAAAACCTTGATTAGCAAACAAAGGTTTTGGCAGTCAAAGACATTAAACCAGCTACTCACAAACCCAAGGGAGATCTTCAGACCCACCACCACCTCTGGAGACTGACCCAAAGGATGATATAGCTGCACATCCCCCTGCAGCGTCGCCTGGTTCACACATGATTCCCCAGCTTAATTTACTCCTCAGCAAGCTAACTCTCACTCCTGGTTTGTTTTTTTTTTTAACAGTTCTGGTATTATACAGCCTCCTTCACCAACGAGATGGAAGGCATTATCCACTGAAAAATGAATCACTGAAGAATAACCACCTATTAAGCATGATTAAAAAACAGCAGCAAATGCATTTTTTTCTTAATGGATCTGTTAGGAAGAAATGTTACTTTTTTTCACACATACAAACCAAGTAAAAAAAGTAAATATCCAAAATGAGAGGTCACACAGCCCAGTCTGCAAATTTGAAGCGGATCAAATTCACCCAGGTCATGCCTGAGGTGTATTTGTCTGACATGGCATGCTTGAAAGGTAAGGGTTATCTGGTTTTGCTTGGGCTTTTTCTATAGCAGAAAGGCTGTTTGGATTAACTAACTTAATTTTATATTTAGCTTTATAAATTCCTTGAAAATTCCTGTGGTAGATATGCTTCAATTAGTCTAAAGCTTGTATATATTATTTTAGCTTAATTTAGTAAGCCATCGGTGCTGCTAAACCAACTTGAACATTGGATAAACTCTCAGCACTAGCCAAGCCCAGCAACACTGTCAGCAAAAGCCTGGATACGTGTTATTTTCAGGATTAACTGTCACTTTTGGAGGGAAGTTCTTAAATTCTGAACTCCTGAAAAGAAACCATGCTCAGGAGGTCACTTTTCCACTTGTGTGGACACACGTAACGGTTCCTCAGGACACACTTCAGTGAGGCACCTCTGAATGCTTTCCCCCTCAGCCCCGGCATGGCTGCAGGGTGCCCTCAGGAGACCCCATCCCTCCTGCACCACAAACCCATGGTCCTGAAGAAGGAGCCACCAGTGTCCCCGAAGGATTTCGTCAGTGTGCTGCAGACATGCCTGCCTGTGCTTGGGCACGATCTGGCACCTCACAAAACGCCTCCTTTCCTAATGGAGCTGGCTGGACGATTGTTTATCCCTCTGCGTATGTCTATCTCCCAACAAGGAGGAGACCCAGACCTGTATTTCCTTTAGCCTGCAGGGTTCAATCCCACAGCTCTCCTTCAATTCCACATCTCCATCGTTCCCACATCTCTCCTTCCTGAGGTCGGTGGCTGGGTGTGGAGGCAGGGAAGGAAGAAGGGACACTCTTCACTCCTGTGGGACATTGCACAGAAAGACAGAGATCGTGTAAGACAGGTCCTGGCTCACCTGGTGGTGAAGGCTGGCAGCTAGGAAAGCATAAGGCTACTTCTGAGTCATATTTGCAGCCTTATTCAGTGTTTAATACAAAATGCATAAACAATCCTGGGACCAGGACCAAAGCCTCCTCCCCTTTCCCAGCTGAGTCCTCTAATCCTTAGGGAAAATTCTCCCACAAATCATCTCATTCCTTCCCTGTGTCTTTTTGTCCTGCTGACTTTTGTTCCCCTCTGCCCAGCTGAATAAATTCTGTGAGAGAGGAGGAGACCAACATCAGCCCGGGCTAACCTACAATCTGGTGGTTATGGCATCGTGTGGGGAGTAGGAGATAGAGGTTTGAGTCCTCTCCAGTCAAGCAAAGCAAAAAGCTCCAAATCTTGGGTGAGTTTGGGAAAACCTAAGGATGCTTCTAGATTTTAACCAGGGACAGGAACTTGTTGCTGAAGTGAATCCCTTGATTACCTCCACTTCGCTCTTTTGGTCCACACTGAAGAATCAGCCTGGGTCTCTTTTGGATTGAGCAAAACTGGAAAACCCTCTCCTGGAGCACAGCCCCCATGCTCCAGCTGCCCCGGCAGTGGGTTCATGGGGACTGGCCCAAAGCAAACCCTCTAGACATGTATGCGGTGTGGCTGCTGGATCCTCAGCACCAGCTGTTTCTACAGACTGCTCCTGCTGGGCTCGGTGGTTGCTAATGTCTGTAGCCGTAGCCTGTGTCTGTAAATGTCATATTGCAATGTTGTACCCATAATACGGCGTAATGTACTGTAATGTAATGCGATGTAGGCATAGCTAAAAGTTATTCTATAATTGAGGCAGATGTGAAAAAAGAGAGGCTCCTTGATGCGGGGTTTTGCATTTTACATTAAATCATCAGCATCAGCAGCTGCTCTTACAAGAAAGGGAGGTGCTCAGCTTTTGGTAGAAAAAGCTGTGGGAGTGTCTTCCGTGCCAAAGGAGCAGCTTCTGGGCTTCACACCCAAAGCGATGGTCTAACCTCAGGAGGGAGAGGTAAGAATACATCCCCCCATTGGCACAGTTCGCAAGCCCTCCCTAGCTCTCCTGGGGTGTGATATAGAAATGTAATGCTTACCAGAAAGTGCTGGATTTCAGAAATCTGGCCAGTAGCTTCTAGGGCTTATTGGAAGGTATGTAGGCAACTTTCCCCATATCTTCCTTTGCTCTCTGGAATTTCAAAGGGAGCACAAATTGTTTTATTCCTGAAGCCAGACTGTGACTACAACTCTGTCATTGCTCATATCAAACAAGTGAAAGGAAAAAGAAAAATTAATTTAGCTGGTTTTTGTGATCTTGCTGTAATCAGCAGGCAGTGCCATTATACTAGTGGGTAGTGCTGGAAGCGTACTGACTGCCATACAAAAGAAAAAAAGAGATGCAAATCCAATTAAGCAGGCCAACTGGAGCTGTGCATAGCTAAAAGGGCATGAACAATCTTGGGTTTTATGCCAACATTTTGTGTCTCTGAAGTTATAGACATGCACGTATGTTTTGCTGATTTACAGGCAAAATTCCTGTTACCAGGATGTACAATAGGCTGCACGACAACGCAACATGTCTTGACAGAAGAATGACCTCATCTGAGATTGTGGGTTGCAGTTTGGAAACAAAGTGTTTCAACAACAACTGTAATTCCTGATGGGAACTGAAAACTCTGCACATTCTGATTTGCCTGGAATTTCCTTGTAGCTGCTCATAAATGCTATTGATCAGAATAATTTCCAGTAGATTCTATCTCTTTTGAAATAATAGAAACTACTGCAACTGATTTATGAGCACCCTTGTCTGACACTCAACCCATAACAATAAAATACCTAGCAGTAAAACATCTTGTGTGGTTTAGGCCTGATTCATTTTACATTTTTTCCACAAGCTAGACATGTACAGAGTTGCTCTAAGGTTGTTTTAATCCCATCTTTTTGTTGCCCAAACGAAGCTCCTTGTACAACTCGGGCCATCAGCCAGCCTCTATCGTGCAAATGCCCGCAGGGCCTCTGTGTTCCCCAGCCCTAAGAGGTGGGTCCCGCTGTGAATGCCTCCTGGCAGTGCCTGGTCTCATTTTAGTTTTGAAGCCCGCAGCCTGTGGCTCACCGAGACCTGAAATTTGCCTCTCTTCTCCTCCTCTCCATTTTCGCTGAAAGTCCATCATATTTGGGAAAATGGCCTTTTCCTGCTTTTTACTTTTGCAAAAAAGCAGACATCACGATGTGCCAAGACAGCCCAACACCCAGTTCTCCTGTGCTGCCTTGACCAGGAAAGACATCCCAGTCCTTTGCAGTGCTATACTGGGAAGGGGCTGCACACACAGAAGAGAACAAGAGAGAAATCGAGGTGTAGGCAGCAGAGGGACTGCGAGCCTGGGGCTGCCCCTGGGATCAGACAGAGCAGCATGGAACAAAAGTGAGTCTACCAAAAGGGTTGGGAATTACTCTGGGGCTCTCTTGGAAGGCAATCTAAAGCCAGTTCATAAAGGAATCACTTAGCAGCAGGCACGTTTTGGTGCTGAGAAAGAATCTCAAATAGGAGGGAGCAGCAACCTGTCAGAAATGTATTTCTTAACAAAAGAAATTATCACTTGACCCATTAAAATACGCTAGCAAGTCACCAAGTACCTGCTTAGCTGGAGCCCTTGACTTCTAGCAGTATTAATAGACAGTACATGGGTAATGCAAACATTGCAAAAGGCAGTGGTTTTCTTGGATGTCCACCTTTCCCTGTCAGAAGAAAATCCCTTTATGGTGTACTTGAATGAAGTGGAGAGCACCGGCAGGAATATTCCTGACCTAAGGGGGTTCATTTTTCCTTCTCTTGGGGTGCTGGTTGAAAGGAATATTTCTTGTCTCTGCCTGGAGGTTTTGTAAATATTTCTTAGGAACAATCTCAGTGGTATTTCTGAGGAGATGCTGTGTGGCTCGCTCTTTGTCATTTCTTGGCATGATGGCTCTGTTTCTTCTGTGTCTACAAGATCCCTTCCCACAGATCTCTGCAATGGGCTCTGCTGGGACTTCTGTGATTAGCAGGGTGATGACAAGCAAGGTGGAGAGATGCTGGTACCTGGAACATTACCTTCCCTGGGGCTCCACCACCCTTTGGAGCCACAAATCAAGGAGTCCTTCCTTATATTAATTTAGCAGTAATTACTGCTCCACTCCTGAATGATTTGTCCCTTTGGTCCAAGTCCAGCTGATTCAGTCCAAGTGTAAACTCAATAACTTCCTGAGCTCCTTTCCCTGGTTCTGTGCAGCTCAAATGCACCTGCAGCTGCACAGAAGTCCTGGAGAGATCTTTCAGGGAACATTCTGGCAGTTTGCAGCTTATCTTTTCCTTTCAAATCAGCCAACACAACTGGCTCCCCGAAGAGCTTGGAAGTCACCTTCTACCATCCAAGTCATTTCCTCACTCTGGGAGTATTCTGCATATCAGGGACTTCTTGCTCCTGAACAAAAAGAAACGCAGAAGTGAGACAAGTTCTCGTTTCTTCCAGCCTGTGGCAGCTGCTGACAAAAAGACTGGGGAGAGTGACTGGGCTGAAAAGACACTGTCCTTCAGGCAAGGAGAAGGCGCTATTAGGAAAGTCAGGACTGGGAAGCGCAAAAGAGAAGTTTGTACAGATGTTAGGGAGAGCCTAAAATAGCAGACAGACAATTCAGACTACTGGGGGAAGAGTTCCAGAGATTTCTTCACCAGCAGCCTTTGTACCCCAAGGATACTGCCATGTTCAAAGTGTTCTCCACCTCTTATTGCACAAAGCCAGGGATGAGCCAACATCCTTATCCCTTTCCAACCTATTACGGAGAAGGGCTATGAAACTTTGATGAAAACAAAACAAAAACCACTTCCCCTTTCCCATGGCTGTTCACAATGATTTATACTGTCATAAATAACTGACTCTTTTAATGAACTGTTGGTTCAGTTCCTAGCTGTTATCTCCAATTGTAGACCAAATTTATCAGTGGGGGTCATAAATCATAAGCATTGATCATTATCTAGCACTTAAATTTTAAAAGTCCATCTTTTTATACTGAACACTTGTTTATCACCTATAGAAATGCAGCAAAAATCAGAAAAATTTGGGCATGAGAATGGCCACACTTACTGGCCCATAATCATTTTAATCAACTGCAGAAGAATTATTTTAGTAAAAAGTTCTTTTGGTTTTTTTTACTTACGTTAGCAAGGTATCTAATACCTCCCCTGTTTTTACTCGTGTGTTTATTCATCAAGTTTTACAGATCAAATACACTATCTGAGACTTGTGGTACTAGTCTAGGGTTTGCATATGCCATAGAACTCAGAAGAGTCCTTCCAAGCAACAATACCATGCTGTAGTCCAGCCTCACCTCCCCCAAACCCCAGCGAAGCAGGATCTGACAAAGGAAGCTGCCCTCAGCTCAACAGCATTTTTGTGTACTTTGCTATTTGTTTTTGTGTCTGGTTGTTTCAGGTCAGCAGAACCATTCCAGCAAGCTGACTTCACTCCCCACTCTGCTGGTAACATTTTCCTCTTAGGTATGAGGTAGCATATAGATCATCACTGGTATCGTTTCAAGTTTGTGGAACATCAATGAGTAGATGGTATCTGAATCCTTCCTTAATGCTGTTTGGTGTCCAGCATAGACGTTGATGAAACGTAGCTGTCATTCAAAAAGCACTGCTCCTGAAGAGGAGTGGATCTGGGCAGATACTACTACCTCACCTATTTTTTGTTCTTTGAAGTGCACGTGGCTTGTACTTTCCAAATGCAACCTCTGTTACTTTATGTGGCAGGCTTTAGTTGACCTTCCCAGTATACGTATAATCTGGGAATATACCCTTTTTCATTACATACTCAGTGGCCCTTGGCCAAACTGGTCTTCCTGAAGCCTACTTCAGCTTTATTATTTCCTGTACAATGCAGAGCCTCACAGTCTTGCATAATTTCTGTTGACTTTTGAGCTCCAAATTGTTGCCCATTGACTAACAGCAGTCAAGCTCAAGCATGCAGCTGTCTGCTTGGCTTTCTGTCATGACAGGAACTCTTCTGATGTTGTCTCTGCACAAGGGTACCCCTGCCAGCTTTGCACGTAGCTTTGTGCGCTTCAGTGCCCAAGAACTCTGCAGGCACTGTAGATTTTCCCCAGTCAGCATCACTATCTCACCCTGTCACGCTGTGCTCTTTTTTAGTTTGCTCCACTGAGTACAGATGGCTGCCAAAAATCAGCACATTTCCAGCATTCTCCAAGTTATGCGCATGACCACCTTGCAGAGTGCTAAGTTTTCTTCAGCCCTCAGTGGTGATGGAGGCCTTGCTCTTCCATACCCACAAATAAAGAAAGAACTGCTTGCCTTTGACCTGTGAAGGAGCCATCTGATGGGATGAATGACAAGTGCTGTTAGACAAGTAGTTGAATTGCCAGGAAAAAAAGCCTAAAAATGGGGAATGCAGAAAAACTAGAAAATGAAAAAAAACCAAACAGTGGAAATTTGAGGGTTCGACTTGTTCTTATTTCCCAGGACACTGCCCGGATGCATCCCATACGGCTTCACAAGCATGTTCCCAGGGACATTGCTCTAGGGAGTAGCACTGGACATGGAGATGCCACCCAGCGGACCCTGGAGTTGCAGCTGACTGAGAGCACCACACAGACACATGATCTTCAGGCCACAGCTGTAACCCAGCACAGACCTGTTGGTGGAACATGTTGGTGTGGTCTTGACTGTAGCTTCTGCCTGGAAAGCTCTTTGTAATAGTTACTGCTTTGCTGTTGTTTTTTTTTAACAGCATGAGATTTTAACTGCATCCCCTTAGTTCCTCATGACTCTTCCTTCCCAAACCCAGTTCAACTCCCTTTTCTCTGATTAGTTTAGCAAGAGGAAATGTTTCCCATTATATATTTGCATTCAAGAAATGACTTGGTTAATATGATGCGTACATAGGTGCAACCAGGTCATTACTGAATCATCCTATTCTTGTTTTTAATATGATTCAGGACTTGCACTTGAGACCTCAGCAAACTCTGCTGGATTAATGACATAATCAGTGATTTGAATATTGACAAAGGGAACAAGAGAATATACTTTATTCGGTTTGAATTAAAACAATGTAAACCATGTGAATCCAGCCCATTTTCCATGGAGGAATCATATGTCATTCTTGGATGCTGCTTGCTCTCCCCTCCATTCCCCTTGAACTCCTGTCACTGAGTCCAACGACTCAAAGCAGAAATTTTAATTCCAGCGCTCCCCTCCCACATCTTCCCCTTTACTCTGTGGGGTGTATAGGATCAGTCCTTCTCCCACTGTTGGCATCCAGTCTCTCCTCAGTCTTCATGGGCACCACCCTTTGTACTTTGCAGCCTTTACGGCTGCTCCATCAATACTGCCTTTAGCAGTTTCTCCCCCCAGCCTCCAGTGTTTGCCACCGATTTCCCTCATTGGCTTCTTCCCATTCTTATCTGTGAATAAGTAAACTAATGTGGGTTTCTTCTATGCTCTGTGAGCTGCAAGAGATGCAGAAAAACAAAATCTCCTCAGATAAGCACCAAAGATGAAAGTGTTCTTGGCAAATCTGAGAAAACTTCGCCTTAACTATAATAGTGCATTTACAGACATGTAATATGCATGACAAAGGGTGGGAATTAGTCAAAAGTAAGATCTGCCCCTAGCTCTGGCCCATACCCTGCACCCCCTCTTCTTTGGGGGGAAATTATTTCTGAGGGACAGTAGAAAGCACCTTCCCAGAAGCAAAGAAAGTCATGAGCCTCCTTTATAAACCCTCCTTTGTTGGTGCCTGGACCTATGGTGCATCTTCATGATACAGCTATGGGTGAAATGGGAGAATCTCTGTGAAAAAGTATCATGCCACCTCTCTCACAGGAGACTCCGCTACCCTCTCCCAAAACGTTTATTTTGAGCAGCAGATAGGAAATACGGGTCCTACCCACCAACTCTCTTCACCCATGAAAGAGTTTGAGCCTTTGTGCACAAGCAGGGCCAAGGGCTGAAGAGCTCAGGGCAGTGGAGACCCCGCGAGCTGCGAGGCCGGCCAGGATGAGTGAGCTGGGCCAGCCAGGTGCCCTCCATGTGGGAACGGGCAACACTCCTGGGAAGGTGTCTCTGGAGCTGCAGGACTTGGACAAAGATCCTGGGAAGTTGAGGGAACGATACTAATCACTTCAAATTAGGGAGAAAAGGCAAATTGCCACTAACAAAGAAAATTCTGGTTGCCACTGGGGGGGGCGAAACAAGGGACGAGGCACCTACTGACACTTTAAAGTGTCACTTTGAAGTGTCACACTGTTGGTTCTGTTGATTTTTATTTTTAAGGCTGGAAATGATGAAACTTGTTTAACCTCCCTGCTATCCTGCACAGCCAAGATTTCACCAACAGAAATGACATGGCCCACACTGTTTTATGGAGTAACTTTGGAGAATAATTTTGAGGAACTGTCTGGTAGAAGACAGCTCTAACTTGTGGAAGTAAACTAGGTGCTGTGGCACTCTCCAGGAACTGTCTGAACTGGGCAGTGAGCATAAAAAAGGGTTGATGTCTTATGTACTGGCTTCTTTTTTCAGTGGACTTAAGCTTTGTCTGACAGAGAAGCTTTTGGAAGACAGTAAGGATTATGGGATCGATGTCTGTGGCCAGAGCAGTGAGAGTGACCTGCAGCAACGTTGATATAAACCAAGATCTTTGCTGCCCTTACATTAAGTTGGGTTTTAAAAGCACACCGAGTGCACGCTCAGAGCAGCCTCCCATTCTCCAATCTTCCTCCTACAGCACTTAACCACAGTGGTGTTTTTATCAAGTTAACATTTTGTTGTTAAAAAAGCTGAACAACGATGAAGTAGCAAAAGAAGTATTTACGTCAAACAATAAAAGTTTATTCTTTGTAAATAAAATGTTCCTTGAAAATGACACATGCGCCCATTTCTACAGTGCGGGGAGGGAGGAGGCAGAGTGTACCGAACATGGTGGCTGTGTAAGCTTTAAGGATTCAGTGTTGTATAGTAGATGTGGAAGCTACTGCTATATGGATTTGAGCTCCTACGATCATGTATTTGTGTTAGCCAGACCTTGCCAACAACACTTCAGGCACTGTTCTATAAAGTGCAAAGGCTTATTTTTTAAAGGCTGGGAGGGCAGTTAAAGTGAATATGAAAATAATGGCTGGGTACCTATTTCAGACACTAATATGCGTGTAAAGATCTTGAAGGAGACAAAATGGTTTGCTCAAAAGCTAAACAAGTATGGTATTTCTGGTCGTAGTATGACTAAAACGAGTGCTTGAAAAGTAAATGCAGAGACAAACTGGTTACGCATGCTGAGTTGAACTGGGAAGGTGCTGATTGCTGATGTTACTGCAAAAATGTCAGGTGTAATGTGTTTAGCTCAGCCTCAAAAAGATGAAAACTATTTCCAAAGTACAATCTGAGTCTATAGCTGCATTTCGAGTTGATCAACAATAACTGTGCCAGACAAATAACAAATAAACTGATAGGTGTTGAAAGAGCCTCATTTTAAGCAAAAATTATGAATAAGGAGGTTAATACACATATGAATTAGCAAAAATCAAAATGTTTGTGAATAGCACATTATAAAAGTGCTTCATGGGAGTCAAAACTAAACATGGGCACAAGGAACAGCAGAAGATTTATCCAGTGTGAGTATGGATAATAAAGTGGCAAATGAACCTCAGTGTCTCCTGGTGCGAAGTAATACACAGAGAGAAAATTAATCCAAAGTATACCTGTTCAAGTATATAGGCATATATGTACCCCAGGAGGTACTGTTCTACTTTCTAGAAATGCTTAGGAAAGAATCTTGGAATGACTGTGAAAAAGTCAACTCATTGCTCTGAGGTGTCTGAAAAAGGAAAACAAGTAAATAGAAATTACTAGAAAATCAAAGAATCATAGAATCACAGAATCTTTGTGTTGGAAGTGACCTTTAAAGGTCATCTACTCCAACCCCCCTGCAGTGAGCAGGAACATCTTCAACTAGAGCAGGTTGCTCAGAGCCCCAGCTAACCTGACCGGGAATGTTGCCAAGGATGGGGCATCTACCACCTCTCTGGGCAACCTGTGCCAGTGGTTCACAACCCTCACTGTGAAAAATTTCTTCCTTAGATCTAGTCTGAATCCACCCTCTTTTTGTTTAAAACCATTACCCTTTGTCCTATTGCAACAGGCCCTGCTTAAAAGTCTGTCCCCATTTTTCTTATCAGTCGCCTTGAAGTACTGGAAGGCTGCAATAAGGTCTCCCCAGAGCCATTTCTTCTCTCCGCTGAAAAGCCCAACTCTCTCAGCCTGTCCTCAGAGGAGAGGTGTTCCATCCCTCATAATTTTTGTGGCCTCCTCTGGACCTGCTCCAACAGGTCCATGTTCTTTCTTGCGCTGAGGGCTGGACACAGAATTGCAGGTGGGGTCTCACCAGAGCAGAGTAGAGGGGCAGAATCCCCTCCTTTGACCTGCTGGCCACTCTGCTTTGGATGCAGCCCGGGAGACAGTTGGCCTTCTAGGCTGCAAGCACACATTGTCGGCTCATGTCTGGTTTTTCATCCACCAGTACCCCCAAGTCCTTCTCGGCAGCGCTGCTCTCAATGCCTTCATCCTCCAGCCTGTACTGATACTGAGGGTTGCCCTGACCCAGGTGCAGGACCCTGCCCTTGGCCTTGTTGAACCTCAGGCAGTTCACATGGGCCTATTCCTTGAGCTTGTCAAAGTCCCTCTGGATGGCATCCCATCCCTTGGGGGTGTCAACTGCACCACTCAGCTTGGTGTCGTCTTCAAACTTGCTGAGGGTGCCCTGGATCCCACTGTCTACATCATTGGTGAAGATATTAAAGAGTACTTGTCCCAAGATGGACCCCTAAGGGACACCACTCGTCACTGATCTCCATCTGGACATTGAGCTGTTGACCACTACCCTCTGGATGCGACCATCCAACCAGTTCCTCATCCACCCAACAGTCCACCCATCAAATCCCTATCTCTCCAATTTAGAGAGAAGGATGTTGTGGGGGACCGTGCCAAAGGCCTCACAGAAGCCCAGACAGACAACATCATTGGTAGCTCTTCCCTTGTCCAGTGATGTGGTCACTTCATCCTAGAAGGCCACTAAGTTGGTCAGGCAGGACTTTCCCTTGGTGAAGCCATGCCGGCTGTCTCCAGTCACCTCCCTGCCCTCCATGTGCCTTAGTGTAGCTTCTAGGAGGATCTGCTCCATGATCTTCCCAGGCACAAAGATGATGCTGACAGGTTGGTAGTTCCCAGGGTTCTCCTTGCTACAGTTTTTAAAAATGGGTGCAATGTTTCTCTTTTTCCGGTGACCAGGGCCTTCACCTGACTGCCAGGAATTTTCAATATTATGGCGAGTGGCTTGGCAACTACATCAAAACATGGTTAGACAAAGCAGAGAGTGAAGCAAGGGCTATTAAAAGTATAGATCCAGACAGAACCTCTGGAGGTGCCTGGGGGCTGTTGAATGAAGAGATGCAGACACAGTCTTTGGAAAGCCGTAAGACGTTACTGGAAGATGATGCCAAGATTTCTGCTATCTTGAAATAAGCTAAAACCCGTTTCTGTGTTGAGAAAGTTACAATGGTATTTCTTCTCCTGTTTTTATGAAGCTTTTATTTTCACATTACTTTACAACCCACAAGAATAATTTTTTTCTGCATATATACACGCTTTGTAACATTCATCATATTCAGTGCTACCAGAATAACCCTTCCTTACAGCTGAACCTTTACAGATGCCAGAGTTGGTTCTTGCACCTCCTGCCAACTAGGCAGGTGTTAAGCAAAGCAGAGGCAATAAGCCTGCACCCATCGACTTGTGCTCTGTCAGAATTCCTTGCAGGATTCCCCTCTCCTTCCCAAATAAAGCATTACACACCTCTTCACACAAACGAGCAAATAAAAATGAAGGAAAGTTAAGTTAGCACTCAGCTTTACCATAGAATTTTTTTTTGTTATAAATGAAAACCGCTTGTGGCAGTACTAAGCAACAGGAGCTGTGGATTTCTTTGAAGCATTTACATTTACCACTATCAAAGTTAGGTATTATTTTATAAAGCATAGTTGATTCTTCCAGATGTTTCTTCTTAGATTATTTAAAGATCATACATATCTGACTTCATTTTGTAAACCTCTGAGAGCAAAACCAAATTCACTTTGCCATTTTGCAGGTACACATGCAAGTTCTAGTTTCTTGTAATTGTTATCTATACAAATTACTAGATCAAGCTTAAATTTTATTTAAATTCCTACTGATGAAAGCATTTCTACTTCCAGACGCGCCTCATAAAGCCAAGCTCAGTACTAAGCACAACATACAGGAGAGATCTTTACTTCTATATACAGAAACAAACACCATTTTCAGCAGTACTTTATATACTTAGACAAGTTTTATTATCTCATAAGTCATACGCATAGCATTTCACCACCTTCCAGCTTTCCTACACACCCTCTTTAATACAGCATTCTTTTCTGGTAGGGTTTTTGGTCACAGTGTTTCACAAAACAAAGACTCTTTACTGTGTTGTAATCAAGCGTCATTTAATGGAAGTCATTCTTGGTTGGATGCTTTGGGCGAAGCGCAGACTGCGTGAGGCAGACCTGAGCCTGACAGCAATACTGAGTGTACTTTACAATCAAAGCCCAAGGTAAGGGCTGCAGTGCTGATCTAACTAATTCCTGCCTGGCTGGCCATGGCTTCCATCCTCAGAAACTTTCCTTAAAGATGGGGTTTAAAGGACACTATAACTAGAAGAGGCCTTTTTAATTTTTTTGTCAACAACAGAGCTCAAGCTCCAGAAAAATAACACCTAGTGACTTTTCACGTGGCAAGTAACTCTTCTTTGATTCACTCTTTATATTTTCTGCTAGATGATTTTCTCTCACAAAACCAACTTTAGGCCCCCTGCTTGGTGCAGTAGCAGTGAAATGGAGGTTATGCACACTGGTGAGGATGCCAGAAAGGTTTCTTACAGCTGTAAGCCCACAAGATTTCAAAGGGGAAAACAACCGTAAGCCTTACTCCTACCCTGCCCTTAGCTGCCTGCTGCCCTAGTTATCCCCACATCTGGCTACCAAGATCGTGCAATTTCTTAGTATCAAATCAGCAGTTAGTTTATCTGTTCCTTGTCTTCCAAACTCAAGCCATCTAAGAAGGTCTCTGGGGTTTCTTTCTCCATCCCTGGCTCATCCTACAGAAAGCCCCTATGAGCTGCAGTTTATCTGACCGCTGTCCGAATGGGGCAACGGTGACGGTTTGCTCGGGCTGGCATGGCACCGGGGCAGTTTCGGAGGGACCCACAGAACTGGATTTCCCTCCGGAACATGTTTTCTGCTAACACTTGGGAATCAGTCCCGGCGCCGCGCCGCACTTGCAGGGCACCGAGCCCCACTCTGCCCGATGCTCGCCCCTTTGGCGGGGCTCTGGGCAAGCACGGCCCGGGCGAACCCGAAGGGGGCAGCGGGCGCTGCTGGAGCCCCGCTCCGTCCTCGGCAGCTCCCGCCCCGCGCGGGGCTTAGCGCGGCAGAGCCCAGTGCCGCCGGCCCCGGCTCAGCCCCACGCTCCCGCGCGGCGCCCCACGCAAGGCCACGGCCCCGCCCCGGGCCGGGCTCCCTACGGCCTCCACCGGGCGGCCGGAGAATCCCGGCGCGGGCGGAGGCGGGCGGAGGCGGGCGGGGGGCGGGTTAAAAGCGGCGGCAGGTGGACGGGGAGGGGCCTTAAAGCTCCGGGGCGGCGAGGCTGGGACCGGCCGCTCCTCAGGTACCGCTGGACCCGGGAGCGGAGCAGCGCAGCGCGCCGGTCGCGTCCCGGGTGCCTTACCGAGCCGGGTGAGGTGAGGGACCGGAGCCGGCTCCCGTCTGCTGGAGCGGTGGGATCGGGATTAGGCTGCGCGCCCCCCGAGCGGGTCGCGATCGGTGAAGGGAGGCGGAGGGGAGCCTGGGCCGGGGGCGACCCCGGCGAGGCTGGACTGGGGGCGGCCGCGAGCCCTGGAGCGGGGCGCTGCGAAGCCGAGGTAGCCACGCCGCGGCCCCGTTCCCCACGGCGAGGCAGCCGTGCTTGGGTTGGGACAGCCCTGGGGCGTGTCGGGGCGGCAGGTCGGGGCCGCCCGGCGTTGGCGGGCCCGGGGCGGGAGGAACCGTCGGGCCTCAAAGCCAAAACCGGCGTTTGCAAATGGGTGTCTGCTGACAGGACCCGGCTGCGATCGGCCGTGGCCTCTCCCGCCGCAAAAGGCTGGCCGCGGGCTCCTGTCCGCCCCCGCGCTCCGGCGTGCGGCGGGCGCAGGCTCGGCGCGGAGGGAGCGGGGCGCTGGGAGCTGCCTCAAGGCGCCCAGCGCGTAACCACCAAGGGGGGATTTCGAGCGTTTTCCAGTAAATGATGTCTTGGTTCGCAGAATGAGTGTCCCGGTAGATTCAACTCAGACCCCACAGCCAAGTTCGGTTTTTCTGTAGGGCCAGAGGAGCAGGGAGAAATGTTGCAGTTTTTCCCCGAAAGTTGCAGCACTGGTTCAGAACTGCAGTGTGAGCCCGCGCTTGCAGTCCAGGCTATTCACCCCACTGGGATACACATTTCAAATACTTGCCGTCAGTCCTGATTAGCCCCTTGTGAAGGTTTCATTGACTTTATTTTAACGACTGTGCAACAGACACGAAGAAATTCTTAACAGAAAGATGCAGCTATCTGATCATAGCCTAGAGCTTAGGTCAATGTAAAAAGTTGCATAAAATGCGCCCAGTTTCATCAGAGGCAAAACCTGAGAAGCCTAAGGAATTCCAGCCACCTTCTCAAAGCTCTCTTTTTTTTGTTTTACCCAATTTCACCTTTCCTCATCACAGTAAATCTGACCTCTCCCTCTTGCCTCAAGGCTTGTCTGTACAAGCTAGGCCCTTGTACCAAGGGTGTGTGTTGGGGCACGTTGGTCCTTTAGTTGTGTTGTAACTGTACCAGGACAGAGAAGTTTTTTGGTTTTGTTTTTTCTCGTTATGTGAGAACGAGAGATTTGGAAAACCTTGACCAATGTGGTGTTGCAAGGTATCATGCTCGCCCCACAGCACACAGCCTACGCCAAGAGGAGACAGAGCTCTTACCCATGGCCAGCGTGGCTCTCCCACACAGCAAAGTTAAGCCCTAGCCTTGAAAGGTGAGGGACCAGCTATGCAAGTTCCCAGCTCTGGTTTCAAAGTGTTTTGTCTGATTCAGTTTCCAAATGGCTGCGATCAGTGATAGCTGAGCCCTGAGACTGAATTCTGACTCCAGCAAAACTTACGTTTAACTTTCAAAGGGGCAAAGAGTGTGGATTTTAGTTTTCAAGAGTAGGAGGAAAGCTGAAATGGAGCTTTCCTGAAGTTTGACCTCCAGTTTATTCTGCTGGAGTGTGATAGCATCTAGAAAATCAACATAAACCCTTTAGCTGAAGGCTTTTTCCTCCAGCTCTATGGCTCTGCTTGTGTCCTTTTTGGATGCGATAGCAATGAATGTGGAAGGGCAGGCTCTGCGGTATCTTCCTTTGCCTGTTGGTTTGTGCTATACATGCAATGCATGCAGCCCTGACAGAGCTGGCTGGAGGCTTCTCAGTGGTGTTGGCAAAATCAAACGCTCTCAATCAAAATCTCTACTTCTGAGATGAAAGACCTGCCAAGAAAGGGACATGTCTGAGCTCCAGCAGAAAGCCTTGGAGGACTACTGGAGGTGTCTGGGAAGAGTGAGGGCTTCTGTTGAAGAAGGCCAAGTAGTACTTACCTCGGAGGCAAGTAAAGCACCAGCCCAGCCTTCTAGGGCTGTGGTGTTGGCAAAGAAATCATATGAAAACTACTGGAGAAGTCTTGACTTTGTCTAGATGTGGCCTTAGCTCGTGCAGTGACAATAATTTCTGTTGCTTTGGGAAATACACTTAGAGGCAAAACACTGACGAGAATCAACCACAGAAAGGCAGATATCTCAAGAAAGGGAAGGAAGGCGTAGAGGATGCACAGAGGAAATGTGTGTGAAGATGTAACTTTTCCAGCCCAAAGGCTTGTCAAGAAATATATCAAGGTATGTTTGTCCCATCATAAATACATGGAAGGAGAGAGCTAAGCTGTTTGCATCCATAAACATATGGGTGACATTAATGAAAGTGACTTGCATTTGCCTATGACTCTTGAGTGTGTGCTAGGAAGTCCTCTTGTTAGTAGAAGGTCTAGAGCTGATTCTTCACCCTGTGAAAACTGACCATTTGGTATATTATGTCATCCTGCAGGTAAAAGGACACAGAAAAGAAGATGGACTGGGGAACTCTGCAGGCCGTTTTAGGAGGCGTAAATAAACACTCCACCAGTATCGGGAAGATATGGCTCACAGTCCTGTTCATCTTCCGTATCATGATCCTGGTTGTGGCTGCAGAGAGAGTCTGGGGAGATGAACAACAAGATTTTGTCTGCAACACACTTCAGCCTGGGTGCAGAAATGTTTGCTATGATCACTTTTTCCCCATCTCTCACATCAGACTCTGGGCCCTGCAGCTGATTTTTGTTTCTACACCTGCGCTGCTGGTGGCCATGCACGTAGCTTATACCAGGCACGAGAAGAAAAGGCGGTTCAGAAATGGTGAGAAAATTGATATTGAAGAGCTGAAAAATGAAAAAATTCACATTCGGGGCCCCCTGTGGTGGACGTACACCAGCAGCATCTTCTTCAGGATTGTCTTTGAAGCAGTCTTCATGTATGTGTTCTATTACATGTACGATGGCTACCAGATGCCTCGCTTGGTGAAATGCAATGCATGGCCCTGCCCCAACACAGTGGATTGTTTTGTGTCTCGGCCCACTGAGAAAACCACATTTACTATTTTCATGCTTGCTGTGTCTGGGATCTGCATGATGTTGAATCTGGCTGAGTTGTGTTACCTAGTGATAAAAATTTGCATGAAAGAATCCAGGAAAACAGTTTTAAAATAATTCCCCAGTTTCAGGATTTCCTCGTTTCCCCATTTCCCTCAAACTTTCTTAGGTGTCAGAAAACAATCAGCAATATTTTATCACTTGAGGAAAAAGATAAAAATCAAAGTTCATTCATGTTTTAGAAATGATAGCCTCTCTGGGAAGCTGCTGCTGAGGCAGGTTTTAAAGATCATGAGCTAATTCAGTATTCCTGCATCCCCAAAGAGAAAGAGCAGCCTTCTGGCAGCAGCTTTTCCAAGTATGCCTGCTGCTGGGGCAGAATCACTTTTCAAAACGTGGGAGTGGAAAGGCCCAGAGAAGGCTCCAGTGCCCAAAGGAGAGCCAGGAATCCCAAACACTGTGTCATCTTCAGAGGCGAGCCAGTAACAAAGGGTTTTGGTCAAAAGAGGGGTAAAGGTTTTTTAAGGGGAACTTATGGCTTGTGAAAGAGAAGACAGGGAGGTGATTGTGTTTATAGCAGGTATCCTATTCTCTCTCAAGTATTTTGGAGAGCAAGGAAAGGGCCTAGGAACACAGATAGTCCATGGCAATGCAATTTACCAGCTCTGCTGGGCACCAGCAATGGTTTTTATCTTTTTACCTCCTCACCTGCACTGAGGAGCATCTCCTACAGACTTGGGGGTGGCCAGTCTCAACTGCTTGTGAATGTCATTAGGTCAGTGCTGCCTCCCTCCACTCACAGGGGCTGCAGCAGTGGGAGGAGTGAAGTTTGTTTTTTTCATTCTCTTGGTCAGGTGAAAAAAAGGATTGTCACCTTTGAGAAGGTGGGACCAGCACAACTCTCATCCTCCTTCTCTTGTTTTCCCCCACACTTTGTAAAGAATCTCAGTACAGTAGATGTTATTTGATGAAGAGACGTTTTACCATCTGACTGTGCCTCCTTCAGCTGTGTACCTTTAAAAGGTTTTTCTTTTTCAGTAAAAGCCAAGAAAAATTGCTTTGTTTCACTCTGTCTGTTATCCAAAAGAAGTGCTTCAACACTTACGGCATGACATGCAGTAGATTGCACCTACCTACCTACCTGCACAGCTTTTCTTCATAAAACTTTCTCCCTCTCTGAGGAACATTTCAAGTGTGTCTATCAAACCACTCCCAATCTCTTTGACATTCCACACTGTGAGACTGAATCACCCTTCCTCTTCTTACAGTAGGTCTAGCGGGAATTACAGACAGCTTGCAGGGCTAAAATAGCAAAGGGACTCAATCAGAAATGAGGAGAAACTTGGTATTTTCCTTAAAGTTCACATTGCTGAGCTATGAATTCTATGTTACTAACTTGAAGAACTATGTGAGTCAGTCTGGTGTTGTCTCTCCAAACTAGTCTCAAAACATGTTTTATGCCTGTCGTAGGCAGCTACACCAGCACATAAAACACCACAGTTTATCTCCCAAGTGACTGCCCATTGAACCCCTTTCTAGAAAACTGGTTATTTCTTCTCCTTAGCTTTAATAACTGGCTTTTCCCCAAAATGAATGAGTGCTATCTCAGCTTCTCTATTTGCATCCATCTCTTACTGTGCATTTAAGTTTTTCACTGTTGGAGTAAACAAAGGTGCATTAGTTAAGACGCATCACCCCTCACTGTGCACTGGAAGTGGAGCTTATGCAGGCTCCAGTTGCTTGTGAGCTACATCCAGTGTGACAACTTGACTGCAGAAGGAAATCTGTCATCTAAGAGGGGAGCAAGAAAAACATAAAAACACCATCCTCAGAAGCATGAACAAAAAGACAGTCATTAGTAATGAGCTGAACTGGAAACTTGGACTGTGAAAACATCCTTAATTCAACTCTAAAGAACAAAGCTTGGCACATATCAGGTTTGTGCTTGGTAAAGTTCCTGCATTGTTCCATGTACAAGTACAAAGAAAACAAACTATCTACACTCCCAGTGCTCTAGTATTACATTTCTTTTGTAACAACAGGATTTTTATGTGTGTTCTGAAACGATAATTAAAGCACTCTTGTGGTGTCTGTTTTCTGTATTGTTTGTACATTCCATGTATTATCTCATGTATCCAATGAAAATCTGTTTGCCATAATGGAAAGTGTATGCACTAATACTACATTCAATAGCCAAGGGCTACTTGTAAGGATTATAGCCTTCTGCTGCAGGTTGGTTTTTCAATTACTTGCATTGCCTGTTATCCTGCAGACTTCATGAGCTGATAGTGGAAGGTCACATATGTGACCCCTACTAGAAATCAAATGTGCTGCCTAAGTCAGCCTTGTATCAGCAGAACTTCAGCTGGAAAAGGCTGGTGATAAATTCCTTAACCAGTTCCACAGGGGAGAAAGTTTGTTTTCCCAGTTTGCCTTTGAGTTTAACTGGAACTTTGAATGAGACACACCAACACTGGTAACACTAACACTATGAGGTCATCTTCAGCTAGCAGTTTGGCAACGAGATTATCACACAGGGGAAAAAAGATAGAAATAGGGAAAGTGTCTGGAAGTGGCTAAGAGAGGGCTTTGATCCAGAACTGCAGCATCAGGTGATAATAGCTCTACCAGGACAAACTTACTGTCTGAGGTTTCTTTTTTATGTATACTAAATTTGACTAAATAGCTGCTTTGTAGGAAAAAAGTTCAGACACTTCATAGGAACATAGGAATTGCACCTATTTCTACATGTGTTACATTGCATGGTTGACTTCCTGCAAATGGATTTCATATAGATTAAACTACAATGCTGTGTGTACTCTTTCCTGAAATACACTAGAAGTGTCTTCATTTTTGGCACTTGGTTCTTAGGTTCTTGTCAGAATGAAGGCTGTGAGAGTGTTGAAAAGTGAAGCAGCAAATCTGAAGTCATGACTGAAAGAGGCTGATTCCTCACTGTCCAGTGTAGCCAGGCTATAAAATGTCAAATAATGTGGTATCAGAACTGGGAAGTGTAGGAATGGGACTGGCTAGGATTATACCATGATTGAAATCACCAGGAGAAATCACCATTGACTTCGTCAAGCTAAACTTTCATCCAAAACATTGAAACCAAAATTACAAACATATTTGTCGGGGCAGGTGGGGGGGGAAGCAAACTTCACTCACAGACCCGGCTAGAGAAAAAAAAAAACCTAAATCCCATGGGAGAAAGACTGATTTAGAAGGAAATCAGAAGTATAAATCTGTATTTATGATTTCTGGATATAAAAGTACCTTTATTAAGGGTTTTCTCAGACAAAAATTAAAAAACCCCTTTGGATGTTTTACAGTTATCATGAGCCAATGTACTGTGTTATTTCCTATCTGACAGCAAGAATATAAAAGACAAATGATACAGTCACAGAATCACAAAATCATTAAGGTTGGAAAGGACCTTCGAGATCATCAAGTCCAACTGTTAACCCAACACCACCATGCCCCCTAAACCATGTCCCAAAACACCACGTCCACACGTTTTTTGAACACTTTCAGTGATGGTGACTCCACCACATCCCTGGGCAGCCTGTTCCAATGCTTGACCACTCTCTCAGTGAAGAAATTTTTCCTAATATCGAATCTAAACCTCAAATTTAAATATCTAAACCTCTGTCCTAAACCTATTTAAAATCTAAACCTCTGTCCATACAGAGAAGAACACTCCTGTACCATGGAGGTTCAATTCAAAATAGCGACACTGTTAAAAGTTGCTTTATTTTGTAAAAAGTGTACTGCAGCAAATAAGCAACAGCTAAGAGCACTTTACTACAAACTGAACTTGGTGAAAATGAATCTCTTTTTTTCCCTAATCATAATTCCCTCCCCTGCAACTTAGGCTAATGTGTTTTATCAGGCAACAAAAACACACACAAAAGAATTGCAGTGTATTTTGTGGTCACCTGTTCTGATATTCAGGACAGCCAGTACCCTAGGTGTTAATTACAGGTTTCTTTGGATTTTCACCATCTTATTATCTAAACAGTCATTTGAACCTGTTTGTAGGCAGTGGCAAGAGTAATGGTAACTATCTGAGGCTTAATGAGCTAAGACTCACGAACTTAATGAGCTAAGGTAATGATCTTCAAGATAGTTCAGGAGGTGCATATTCTTTTTTCCCCCATTTGACCAACCCAGATTGTCATTGTAATTTTATTTCACAGAATATATTCCTCTTCTGTAAAGTTGGCCCAGCTCTGACCTGAGTGTTTTCTCTCTAAGCCTTCCTAGCCACCAAAAAAAGTCTTTATAACCCGGGTTTGGAAATGCATTAGGCTTTAATCGGCAGGCCTAGCTGAGGAAACAAGTCACATCTCCAACTTCCCTCCTTTGAGAGCATAGCTTGCCCCTGCTATGGTTGGTCCCCCAGTACTACCATAGAATCAACCTCAGGATTTGCCAGATAGTTGCACATAGCTTCTCCCTTTTTCTGCCCATTAAATCATTGCCAATAACTCAATGATTATTTTGCATCCACCTGGTCTGTGCTTAATTGATTGTATTTGAATAAGCCATGTGCTAAAAAATATTCTCTCCAAGAATACTACCAGGTAGCTAGATGGCTACTTAAGTCTTTCTGGTAAAGGAGTGATATTTTACTCATGGACCGGCACAGTATAATAAATACAGTAGCGTGTGAATGCAGCCACACTGGACTAAAGCAGGTGACATTTTTCAGTGGACAAGCTGTGCTGGAAAGGTTTACGTGCTTAGGCAAGGTATATCTTTTCCATTGTCTTGGCAATTATGGTGATACAGACTTGTCAGCTGGGAAAGACAATAGCAGTTTTAAAACTGTTTAAGAGGGATCCTGAAATTTGGTTTAAGAGTGTTTTGCAGATAATTTTCTACTGAGGGTCAATCTTTAAGACAACACATAAAAATCCCTCCCACATCTCTAAGTGATCCACCCATTAGCAGGAATGTTGCACATTCTTTTGATGGTGTGACTGGAAAACTTGCTATCTGTTTGGTATCCAACTATCAATGTTTCTTTTGTCTCAAGAGTTTTTTCACTTGATTTTAAAGTGTCATAGCAGTCCTGGTACACAGCGTTAACCCTGAATCTCATTGTTTCTGAGTTTCCCCAACTGAAAGGTGAAGATGGTAACTGTGTCTTGTTCGCCGGGAACAGAACAGTTTAATCAAGTGTTGTTTGTTAAGGTAATTGCAACAGGTGCCAGAAAAAAATATTTTATAATTATCGTGTGGTAAAGATTTCAAACCTATTGTATGTTGCATCATTAGTGTAATGTCTGCTTATGGTTAGTCATGTCCCTGCCCTAGGTGTTGCATCCTTTCCATGGACTGAATATAGAGTTTAATACAGAGTTTAATATAGAGTTTAATATAGAGTTTAAATAGCTTCCACAACCTCTCCAGCACAAATAAAAAAAAACAACTGAAACACTTACCCACACACATGTGCACACAGACACAGAGGAACAAACTGACCAAACCATTATCTCCCTGTTATCTGATAGAAGACTGAGGCATTGCAACATGGGTTTGTCAGGATTAATTTCTGCCTATGACATGATAAAAGCTTTTGTGTATAGCAGTAAAATAGTTATTAATGACTCATTGTCAGAGTGTAAGGATCCACCAAATGGGATAAACTGTATGCAGCTGGGAGGAGCTGCAGGTACATGGGAAGATAGGCTTAGAATTCAGTAAGATCTTTATCACCAGGAGAAATGGTTTAACAAAAGCGGTTTGAGAAGTTAGGAAGGACTAAATGCTCCTATTGTGAAACACTAAGCACTTGCAGAACTGTAGGATGGAGACCTGTTCTGAACCAAAGAACAGTTTTGTAGAGGAGAGCTGGAGTTTGCAGTAGATCATTACTCAGGGATGAGTGGTGTCCCTCAGGGGTCCATACTGGGACCAGTAAATAAATTACAATTTTATTTACTCACCATGCTACCTCATACGCTTTGTCAAGTGCAATTTATTATAGCCAAGCCATTCTCCATGATATTTGAAAAGTCCTGGCAATCAGGTGAAGGCCCTGGTCATCGGAAAAAGAGAAACATTGCACCCATTTTTAAAAGAGGATAGCAAGGAGAACCCTGGGAACTACTGACCGGTCAGCCTCATCTCTATGCCTGGGATGATCATGGAGCAGATCCTCCTAGAAGCTATGCTAAGGCACATGGAGGGCAGGGAGGTGACTGGAGACAGCCGGCATGGCTTCACCAAGGGAAAGTCCTGCCTGACCAACTTAGTGGCCTTCTAGGATGGAATGACCACGTCAGTGGACAAGGGAAGAGCTACCAATGATGTTGTCTGTCTGGGCTTCTGTAAGGCCTCTGACATGGTCCCCCTCAACATCCTTCTCTCTAAATTGGAGAGATATGGATTTGATGGATGGACTGTTGGGTGGATGAGGAACTGGTTGGATGGTTGCATCCAGAGGGTAGTGGTCAATGGCTCAATGTCCAGGTGGAGATCGGTGACAAGTGGTGTCCCTCAGGGGTCTGTATTGGGACCAGTACTCTATTGTAACTTCACCAATGACATAGTGTCCTGGTTTTGGCTGGGATAGAGTTGTTTTTTCTTCCTGATAGCTGGTATAGTGCTGTGTTTTGGATTTGGTATGAGAATAATGTTAACACTAATGTTCTTGGTTGTTGCTAAGTAGTTGTAGTGATTATTCTAAGCCAAGGACTTTTCAGATTCCCATGCTCTGCCAGCAGGCAGGAGCACGAGAAGCTGGGAGGGGGCATAGCCAGGACAGCTGACCCAAACTGGCCAAAGAGATATTCCCTGTCGTATAACATCATACTCAGTATATAAACTGGAGTTGGCCAGGGGGTGGAAGTTACTGCTGGGAGACAGGCTATTGATCACTGACTGGGTGGCGAGCAATTGCTGCACTGTGCATCACTTGTTCTTATATATTCCTCTATCAGCATTATTATCATCATCATCATCATTGTTGTTGTTTCCTCTTCTTTTGCTGTCTTATTAAATTGTTTTTCCATCAATCCACAAATTTTTTTCCCGATTCTCTCCCCTGTCCCACCTGGCAAGGGAGGTGGGCAAGTGGCTGTGTGGTGCCTAATTGCTGGCTGGGGCTAAATCATGACACATAGACAGTGGGATCCAGAGAACCCTCAGCAAGTTTGCCAATGACACCAAGCTGAATGGTGCAGTTGACACCCCCAAGGGACGGGATGCCATCCAGAGAGACCTGGACAAGCTTGAGGAATGGGCCCATGTGAACCTCCTGAGGTTCAACAAGGCCAAGGGCAGGGTCCTGCACCTGGGTCAGGGCAACCCCCAGTATCAATACAGGCTGGGGGATGAAGGGATTGAGAGCAGCCCTGCTGGGAAGGACTCGGAGGTACTGGTGGATGAAAAGCTGGACATGAGCTGGCAATGTGTGCTCGCATCCCAGAAGGCCAACCGTCTCCTGGGCTGCATCCAAAGAAGCATGGACAGCAGGTCGAAGGAGGTGATTCTGCTCTGGGGAGACCCCAGCTGGAGTCCTGCATTCAGCTCTGGAGCCCTCAGCACAGGAAAGAACATGGACCCATTGGAGCGGGTCCAGAGGAGGGCCACAAAGATAATCAGAGGGGTGGAACGCCTTTCCTCTGAGGACAGGCTGAGAGAGCTGGGCTTGTTCAGCAGGGAGAAGTGAAGGCTCCAGGGATACCTGGGGGTTGATAAGAAAGATGGGGACAGACTTTTTAGCAGGGCCTCTTGCGATAGGACAAGGGGTAATGGTTTTAAACTAAAAGAGGGTAGATTCAGACTCGATCTAAGGAAGAAATTTTTCACAGTGAGGGTTGTGAACCACTGGCACAGGTTGCCTAGAGAGGTGGTAGATGCTCCATCCCTGGCAACATTCAAGGTCTGAGTGACCTGACTGAGTTGAAGATGTCCCCGTTCATTGCAGGGGGGTTGGACTAGATGACCTTTACAGGTCTTCTCCAACCCAAACTATCTGTGATTCTATGACTCTAATTAATATAAATGAAGTTGGTAATGGATTTTTTTTTTTTTCTCCTCAGCACAGTGGGTAAAAAGCTCTTTCTGTCTCAGTTTTGTGTCTCACAAAATAGGCATTCCTCCCAACAGGAGGAAGACTGAAACCCAGATCAATTTTCAGTTTTGCTGCCCAGTTGACTATGTACGCAAACATTGGTGGATTTCACTGACTCCTGGTCTGCATGCAGAAGTTTCACAGCAACAGCATGCCATTTTGTGTTACTGATTTCTTTCATTTCAATGGCAGACCATCACGTTGTGCAGCAGTTCGAATTCTGTAGAGAAATTTTCCTATACATGAGCTTTTTTTCTATTTCAAAGCAAGATACCTATTGCTGTTCCTTTCTGTGGAAGGTAGCCAGTATTTGAGGACTTTACAAATCCATCATGCATGTCAGCAAGGTATATTGCTGGTAAAACATACCGTATTTACTCTTATATTGAATATAATGAATACATCCTTGTTAGGAGCTTTGGTTGTGGTTTGGCACCATGAATTGTTCACTGGTAGTACCAGTCTAGGCCAGTAACATCAATGTCATCCCTCCCTGTTCATTCTTATCTTGTCTGTGTCTCTCTCCCGCCCCATTCAACACAGCGCCTCCACTCCGGGACCTTTACTGGGCCAACACAGTTGTTTGCACAGCTGCGCTCAGCACTGGATTGGCTGACTGTTTTAGCTGATGAAGAAACCAGTGTTTTCCCTTGCTGGATTGTTTTTGAGCTGGGTCAGTTCCTTGATCTGGCTTACAGGAAGGCCACATGAACTTTTATGCTGACGTCACTGTGGGGCAGTAGGCCATGGTGTTGGGCAAGAAGAGCTGCAGGGAGTGAGCAGAAGGGGTGGAGGAATGGCAACATGTTAAATTGTATTTGCTGCTACACACACTGTAATTTCAAACCACAGCCTCTGGCTGTATTTTCATAAGTCACTGCTACTAGAAAGGCAAAAGTCTTACTGCCTTTTCCCTCTTTTGCTGCTGTACCCTTCCCTGCTCTCTACTCTTCTCTGCTGGCCCCACTTCTCACCTACTGGCCATCTTCTCCCTTGCCCCGACACAATCTCTCAACCTTTGTATAAGTTGATTTAACTCATCAGAGAACTATTTGAACTCTGCATTTTAATTTGTTTTCATATCAGTTAGCTTTCTGCCAGGCTTGTGGCAGGCATGAATGTATTTCAAGTATCAATATTTTCATTTCTGCCGGTAGTGTAGGGAAAAAAGCATGACAGGATGATAAAAAGCATCATTCCTCTTAGGATTTGGCATGTCCTGTGTCTTTATTTTTTTATTCTTCCTCCTAAGAGATGCCTGGCTTGTACAGTTATAGCTCTTCCTCTGCTACATCTCACATGGAGCTTTTGCTTTCCTGAAGATGACCTGAAAGCATCTCACTGCTACATATCCCAGAGCAGTCTGATGTTTTTGTTATATTAGGAGATTTCCCACAGTTCCCAAAGAACTTTCAAGAGGAACCTTGTTCTGGTGGGTAAAATATCAGCCTAGGATCTCAGTGCCATTCTCAGAACTGTATAACCTAGGACAAGTCATTAAGTCTTCCTGTGCCTCCATTCCTACAAACTAGAAGTCATAATAACTCTTCCTACGAAGTGGAAATAAGAATAATTCTTCTTGTCACCAGTTCTTATTTGTTAATATGCTGTGTTCTTTGACGTGCTCGTCAGTAGTGTCTAACAGAACAGAACACTAATCACTAATTTGGACAGTAATAATTACTACGTAGTATGAGATGAAATCACTACCTCAGTCTTTTTATTACCATTTTATTTACTAGTTAATGAGTTCTAAAGTGTTTCGGTTCATCCATGTAGAAAACAGCTAGAGAAGAAAAGACTTTAGTCCTCACTTCGAACTGTGCCTCCTGAGGTAGCAGTACCCTTTCTCAGCATTTAAATATCTTTAGTGCCATCTTCTGTAGCGCACCGGCATGTCAAGCACAGTTCTTTTTATTGACACACCATGCAGTGCCACAACAAGCTGAACTGAAAACATTTGTAGCTCTTTTTGGAGGCTGACTGTGTGGACAGAACTGCTATCAGCACTGCCGAGCTGTGTACCACTTCAGCGTGGCTTGTTTATGACTGCAGACGTGTACCGCAGTTTAGGGGTCCCTCCCCTAAATTGTGTTTGGATGTACAGTTATGGTAAGAGTGATCCTCTTCGGTACTTCAAAACAGATGCTTGAATTAGAAATTGCATGGGGTAAAACACTGTTTTGGATCAATACTGATCTGAAAAAGGTCCATTTTTCTTTGTGAGCAGCAGCTCAGGTTCAGCCTAAGATAATATATTATCTCCTTAACTTACAAGATCATTTTATCATTTCATAAGGCTTGGTGTCTATTTTTTATCTTCTTTCTTTGTACCTCACCATGCAAATCTGATTCTTCTGATCTTAAAAACACCTGCCTGACTGTTCTGTCTACATACTTCTTGAATGCAGTTGGTCTCTGCACCAGCCAAACCATACACTGCTAAAGGTTTGCCTACGCGTGGAACAGGGGTTGTCATCTGTGTGGAGGCTTGGATGGAAGACGAAAAGTGGCACTAAAGAAGATAATTAAAGGAAGGCTGAAAATTTTGTAAATATGCATTTTAATGTAAAAGTTTAAATGTCACCTTAAGTTTTACATTGTGTTAATGACAATGGAACCCTTTAAACATGATAAGGACATAGGGATTTGTAGCACACTAAAGTGGCATCTGGCCACTGGCAATGCTGTGCACCTTTAAAGATAAGTGACAGTGAGGAAGCTAGAGGGATGGCTCTTTCATGGGAATCCCTCTGTCAGAAAGTCCATGTGAAGAGACACTTTTTAACACCATTGTTTAAGTCAGAGCATATCTTCCTTCTGAATATATTCCTGAGGGATGCAAGTCCTACTTTTTCTATTTCCCCCTTATTTGGCTTTAGATCCTCCTATTCTAGTATGCAACTAACAAATAGCCCTCCATACCTCCTCAACATGCTTTCATGCTTGGACTTTCACCAGTACATAATTGGTCCTTTCTTTTTAAAGCTGTTCCCTTCAACTTTCCCTCAGGATTTTGCATCCTTGCCTGTCTCACTTTCTATAAACGTCCCAGAGGATTTTGTTGACAGCCCAAGCCTCTTCTTGTAAGAACCCAGAAGGTTTCTTGGAAAGGAAATCGTTAGCTGATGGGTGTAGTCCCATGGTAGGCAGGCGCTGCATCAGATTATCCCTTTTCGAAATGTATTGAATTTTATCTTAAAAACCTTCTGTGGCAGTACTGAAGGGCTGCTCTGGAACCTCACTGCTCTTCTGAGTAAGAATATTTTTCTTAGAAAAAGGGGTCGAGGCCAGTTTATACAGATCCTGTGAAATGCCACTTGAAACCTTCCACAGACTGAAGAAGTAATGATAGAAATACCCAGTTTCCATCCTATAAACCTTTTGGACAGATGGTTGGAAGTGAGACCTCTCTCTCTACCCTTCCCTAAAATCAAACCTCCTGACCTTCAGCTGACCTGATGAGCTGAGGGCCTTCACTGCATGAAGGAAGTTACAATGTCAGGAGTTACTAGGACTGCTGGAATTCCCTCCTGTACCCTAACACAGCCCCTCATGCTCCACTGCTTCAGGATCCACACTGCAATACTACTACACTTACACTCACGGTAGCATTGTGTTTCAGATATATCACCCATCTCTGAATAGAGTAATTTGTCCTTGTGCCACCACTACTGCTTAGGGCAACAGAGATCTTCCTCCCTAGTGTTTACAGCTGAAAGATTTCTAGGGAGCAACCAAGCATTGCTGCAAGGATACAAGAACATGGGGATGGTCTGTTTCAGCTTGTCACCGGCCCTCTGCTACACACAGCTCCTCAAAGCGTTTTGGAATTTTTCGTGGCTGGTATTTTTACTGAATAAAGCAACAGAGAGCCTTGGGAGCGACCTGGTGTGATTAAGTTTTCAGCTCTCTGACTGTAGAGTAGCTGTCAACAGAAACTCACACATTACTGCTGAAGAGTCATAGAGTCATCATGCCAGTTTAAGTCATTCTGTCTAATGTTTTCCTTTCTCAGGCAACACTAAATAACACACAAAAGCCTAACCAAAATATAGGTGATGGTAATATTTTTAAGCACTGATGCTGAGAATATCAAGAGCCACCTTTAAATTACAATTTTGAAAATAGTTGCAACTAATCTGGTTTTTCAAATGGTCTGCACAGAACAGTTTGACAGCTAATTTTGACTGAGGAAAGTATATGGGAAAAAACCTTTTTAAAAAAATTATCCATAATGCCTTCTCTTCCTAATATACGCTTAGTCCCAGGTATAGGCTCTGAAACTTTGAAGACCCAGGCTTGTCATTTATAAAATTTAACAAGCGTCCTGAAATACTGCAAGGAGTTGATGCAATGCTGCCTTCACTCTGAAAACCAAAGGATCTGTCCTGACTGAAGGGCAGTAGCTGCTGCCTGTGGAGCACCCTGGTTCACGGGGCTGGCAGCCCTTTGTGGTTCTCCATACAGGACACGCAGGCAGCAGCAGCAAAGTTTACCTCCTCCCAGGAAAAAAAACCCACTTCTTTCGGTGAAGAACTTTTTGGGGTTTTTGTGCTTTTTGTTTGTTTTAATTTTTGCTTCAAGATATACCTCACACCTCATGGATGAAAGTGGTATTCTCTCCTCGAAGACTGACAGGCAGTAAGGGCACCGTTAACAGAAGCTTGCTTTCTCCGCTGAAGCCAGCGGCCTCCGGCGAGCCGTTGCGAGCCCGAGGGCCGGCGCGCGAGAGGCACGCGCGGCCGCCACTGGGCGGCGCTGCTCCGCCCCGTGAAAGTGTGTGCGCGCGCGAGCGGGCCGGGGAGGCTGCGGGACCCTCGGCCGGAGTCGCGTTGTCCTGGCGGCAGCTGCGCGCTGGGCGGGAGGCGCCTGGGCCGTCACCCTCTTCCGCGGCCGTCAAGGTGCGGCAGCCAGTGCCGGCAGCCGTGCGCCGGCTCTCAAAGCGCCCCCCGGCCGGCCGGGACCGCTGTTTCTGAGGGGATGAAGGACGCGGGGGCGGAGGGGGGTGTGCAGGTAGCGGCTGCTGCCGCGCTGTCTTCGAGCGGAGCCCCGTGGGCGGGCGGAAACCGCGGCGGTGAGCGGTTTCTTACGTTTTTATCCTCTCGGAGGAAGAAGCTGTTTTATTTCTCAGAAATCCCACCCTGGCCGGCGAAGGAGGATGCATTATCTCCACAGTGACGACGTTCTAAAAGCCGGGGAGAGAAGGGCAAACGCCCCGTCTGCTCCGCTCGGAGCTTCCCGGGTGAGGAGACGGGGGCTACCGGCCCAGCCCGGCGCCCCTCGGAAGGGGCCGCGTGTGGAGCCGTCGGCTCTGCCCGCTGTGGGAGGCGGGCAAGGGGAGGAGAGAGAGGGAGGGACGGGTGCCCGATGCCTGCAGGGGAGGCCGTCAGAGGTCCCCTGCCACCGGCGGGCTGTGGGCAGCCGGCCGCCCGAGGGGCGCGTTGCCAGCGGCGGCAGCAGGTAGGGCGTCGGGCACTGGAGTCCCGGGGCGGCCCCTCTCGCCCCTGCACCCCCCCCCCGCTGCTTTTTTCCATAGCCCCAACAAAGTTTGGGGGCTTCTTCCCCTCCAGTTAAATGAGCTATGCGCCAACACTGTCTGGACTCTTCTGAACGAGTCAAGCTTTTGCTACTTAAAGTAGCCTTGCTCCCGCAAAGCGTAAGTAGAGCGACCCTGGGCTGTGCCGCTCAGCAGGCGGCTTGAGGGCCCGGGCCCGCAGCCCCGGGAGAAGGGGCTCCGCCGGCGGGGACGTGCCCGCGGGCAGACTTGGAGCCTGCGCTGGGGGCGGGAGCCTGCGGGGGGCCTTTGACCCGTTTGCCGTGCCCCTCCGTCCTGGGCTGGGCGCCAGGGAAGGGCAGGGCGAGGCCGAGTTCTGCGCATCGTGCTGAGGAGGAATAGCAGAAAGGGCATTACTGCTTTAAATGCCTCCCTGAGAGACCCTGGTGTGAGTGTCCGCTGTTCCTACCCCACCCGAGGGAACCATCTGCAGGCAGCGGTGCTCGCAGATGGGACTGATTAACTGAGCCTGGTGTGGCAGGGAAAAGTGTCCAAACCTGACAAAATACCTCAGAAAATGCAGTGGAGGGGGAAGCACCAAACATCATTTGTATCCGGGATTGTTGTGGCCGTTGCCCACCGTAGTGTGCATGTGTAGAGGCATGTAATTTCTTCCTTAAGGGTTACCACTAACATTTGAACATCGATGTGCATTTCAAGCCAGTTTTACAGTCGGAGTAAAGTTAAATCCTAAATATAAAGCAGAGCCAGAATTGCTTGGCAAGGGTGACCTTGGAAGTGGTCCCACACAGAATGATGGACTTCATGAGTGTAACCCAAGACGGTCCTGGGGTTTCTTGAGGTGAGCTCTGAGTTACCTGGCCCTTACAAACACTTTCTTCTGATAGTGGGGGAAAATGACTGGGTGGCATCCCTGCATTGACCAGGCTTTTACCTCACTCCGGTCACATCCTCAGTCTGAGAGTTAACGAAAACCATGCCAGTTACCTCACTTGTTCACTTAGGACTCACAAAGGATGCAAAGTATTTGAGATTAATAAATGTTCTTTGGAATTCTTTGGAAGATATTTATAGCTTGATTAAGTAAAAGTTTGCCAATGCTATAAGCAAGAAAAGTTGTTTCATTTGTGTTTTTTTCCTATAGGTAAAAAGAGTATCAGCAAAGTATTTCGGTTCATCACTGACTCTCTGAAGAAATCACATAAGCCTAGGATGTTATTAGGAATCCTGAGTGTGTGTTAGGTCTTTAAGACACTGGCATAGATATGAAGAAGAAATTGAACTGAGTAGCCAGAGCTCCTCTAAGGGAAATTTAAAGGGAAAATCCTCCTGGAACATTTAGAATTAAACTAGAAAAATATTTAAACGGTTTCCATAAGGCAAAAATGTACCTTAAGAAGTTTGAACAGGGTGTATAGCACTGTCTCCCTTGCAGTTACTGTAACTTGCCTGAAGTCCCCTCAGACTGATGCTTGTCTGTTGGGGTACCTGCTTTGCTGCGGTGAAAAAGGGTCTTGAGTCTTTGAACGCCAGAAAGGCTTGTCTTTCCTTTGTATATCTGGGGCAGGGGGCGGGACACTCCTTACTGTGCAGTTTTTAGATCTGTGTGGCTGATAGTATGTGGGCACCTGACAGATCTGTCTCACTCATGCTTCACTCACTCGGGATGTAGGAACTGTTGCCCTCATGTTCGACGGCTATTCCATAGCCCTCTGGTAGCTCCACACCCTTCACACCTTTCAGAGCTTTATTGGTAAGTCACTGTCTTTTAATTCCAATGTAGAGCTCTAAGATGGCATTTGAGTATTCTGGGGGAGAAAAGGGGTTACTTTTTGTTCCTGTTTTTCTTCTGTGAGTAGTGAATCAGAGCAAGGGTTTGTTACACCAGGGAACAGAGGAGTTTAACAGGTGGGGTAGCTGTCCTCCTGGGCTCAGCCCTGTGCTCCTTGCGCTTTTCCTTTACTCAGGCCAAACTTTCACTCTGAGGTCAAGTGAAGTCAAGAAGAAGTCCAGAGAAGTTTTGCCTGCAATTTAAGGAGGAAGATCCATAGCAATAAAGTAAGTTTAAGGTAATAACAAGATCATTGAAGGAATTAATTTTTAACAGTTGTTTAAAATACAATGAAAGTGGTAATAGATGTGTCGAAGTATGACACTGAGCAAGAAGAAAAGTATTTTTCAAATCCTTATTTAAACAAGTTTATAAAGTTAATTATGAAACCTTCACTGCAAATTATGAAATTCCCACCATTGTGTTTCATATATATGTACCTGGCCAAATACCATTAGGTTTCATTGGAAATTATAGTAGCTCATTCTGTCCCTGCATATCTGCCAGTTTGTCTGGAATGACATGGTCACACTGCAGACTTTGTGCAGGATGGCTACTTTTATCTGACTTAAATTAGCAGAGTTAAAAACCTGGTAGCAATGGAGATGCCTGATTGTTTAGTGTAAAAACAAAGGAAATGCTGCAAGTTATTTTCTATTTTAACAGCATTTTTTTCTCATACCGGTTTATAAAATCTAGGTAATTTTGAAGATAAAAACCTAAATCCCAAGATTTTAGACTGTCACAAGAAATGAAAGATAATGTGGACTGAATTTAAGAAATCATATTAAGACAAGGACACCTGTTAGGTTTCTAAGCAATTGCTAAGGGATATTTTTTAGATATACCAGCGTAATAAAATCATAAATACACCAGGTATCATAGTCTGGTAATGTATGTAGCATAGCTGTGTAGTTATTTATGTGTGCATATGTATATGGAAATAGATAAACATACATGTATGAGTAAAATTATAAGTAATTAAAATATCCTATTTCACACACTTGATATATTCAATGAATATATCAATAATTAGTGATGAACCTCTTTGGTGACATCATCAGAAATAGAATTAGAAATAATAACTGGAAAGTTTTTAGGTGCCACATGATAATTATTTCTGTCCTGTAGAGGGATATGTATGACATCACAGCTTTTAAAATTTTTGCTTTTTCTCATTCTCTTCGTCACACACACCATCCACAAAGTGTATTTGTCCATGTACTAAACCTAGTAATTAATAACACAACGTTGGTTCTTAAACGGAATGCCATGCCAGTTTTTATGAACTGCCCATTTTTCAATATTTGTCTCAGAGGAATTAACAGTTAACAATTAACAGTTGCCAAGCTCTGTATTTCAGCAGCGCTGAAAGTAGTAGTGTACAGATGAAGTTTATGTAATACTACAAAAGCAAGCTTGGAATTGTGCTCAGCTAAAATACTGAGTTGTGACTGTTTAGATTTAGGTATTTTATTGTTGAACTTAATGGTGACAACTCAAATATTCTTCGAGTTCTGTGAGTCCTCCAGTTTTGTTTGATGTCATTTAATCATTATTTGTATGAAGGCACCCCTTTAAAATTGTTGATGTGATTTTTGGATGAGTTATGTTGGCTTTAAGAATTACTCACTGGAGAATGTATTGACGTCGAAGAAAGATGCAGGACCTGGATTTCTGAGAGCCCAGTGGAGATACGTATCTTTGCATTGCTCTTTTAAATTATGTCCTTCCCGTATTTATGTACTATGGGTAATACATGTGTAGTGAAGGCAATGATTGCTTCAACTCATACTAAGACAAATACTGAAGTTTCCACCTCTGTGCGGTTAAGATGCTGTGAAGTATCTGCTCACTGCTTAAACAGTTTTTCTTTGTGTATAGGATGAATTTGCACACTCTGATACACAGAAATAAATCTTTTAATTAATGTAAATGTTAGAATAGCTTTTTAAAGTGTATCCTTTGAGAATACATCATGTCACATCTTTGGTGTCCTGAATTATCTCAGCCTGGGCATTGTTGACCTGTAGTAAAAAGAAAAAAAAACATCTTCAGTAGTATTAGTGAACGGAGAATGATTGAGAATAAATTAGATGGCATTATTTGTCATCTTTACTTTTTACAAAATGTTATTTTTCTTCTTCCACTAATCACTAGATAATTCTTTAGAAAAGCACAAAAATCCTACTTTTGTAGCCTATTGATGCCAGTAAGAGATACTTACAGTGTGCCTGTAGGGAAGAAAAAACCCGATTGCTACCTTTGCTACCTCTGTTCACCTTACAGTGCAGGGGTTGTAATTTTTCATGAGGGCAGATCAGTTTCATTTTTTGGAACAATAGAAGGTAATATCTGTCTTTATAAAGAATGGTGTGTAGCCTCTGTGCCGTTGGACACAAGAGTAATGGCAGCCGTGCTGAAAATGGACCATAATTAATGAATTAAACAAGATTTAATGTGCTAACTTTTGCTGATTAATAAACTTCCTATTACAAGTACTAGTAACAAAAGAACAAACCATAACTTTGACTACTTGTTATTAGAGCTGCCTGTTTTTTTGATCTGGATAGAAAACAGAGTGAGGCAGAGAGAACTGAAAGCTACAGAATAATGCAAGGGATAGCAGAGAAATTAAATACTGAACTCAGGGTTATGCTAAACTTTAATCCATCAAATTTCACATTATTTATTTTGCTGTTCCTACATTTTCCTACTCAAAATGAGAACATTCCCAAGCAACAGTTTTGTTCTGTCAAAAGATGGAACTAAACTGAGTATACCTTCAAATGGCTTTGAGTAAAAAAGATACAAAATGAATTCATTATTCCCTGAAAAATTAATACTTCTCAAGATTGAAATTAGTTCACCATCCAAAATATTGTAAGCCTCATAAAATTAAGATTGAAGATTAAATTTTAAAATCATATAAACATGTTAAATTAGGGTTATAAAAATGAAGTATTCTAACAAAATTTATTGCGTTTTGGGCTACTGTTTTAAAAGGGGAAAAAGGCACTCTTCAAAAAAACCCTGAATATATTAAAAAATATTAAAAATTGTTTTAGGACCCAGGGACATTACTACACAAAGTAAGTATTTCATTGTTAATATTGTCATTTGCAGTTTATCATGCTATGCTGGAAAAAGAATTCAATTATATTAAAGGGAATGTGTTTTTGTAGAATATCAAAGATCTATTTTTTTTAGGGAGAGTTTTTGTTGAATTAACATTGTGGGGATAAAAAAGTGAACTAGTACTCCAGGATTTACAAAAACGCAAAATACTAATGGGTGTGGTGTTGCTTTTTGTGTGAAAGTATACTATTCTGCAGTTACAGGTATTTTCATTGCCTCTTAGTAAAATCAAGTCATAAAAAAAGTAAGTTCAAGAACTTTAACTTCTTTAATTACCGTAACTGAAAGCCTGAAAGATGTTCAGTACAGACTTCAGAAATGCTTCCTCTGGAAAAACAGTGACATCATTGTTGGAAATCACAGTGAATATAATACTGAGAATAGTACATTTTACAATTCCTACCTGTAATGATGAATGCCTTTTCGTCTTGGGAATTGTAAGACACACGGGTATTTGGACAAGAATTATAAGTATGAAAAGAGTAAACTGTAATTCAGTTATATTTGTAAAATATTATGAGATTTTTGAACAAGAGGATTATCAGTCTTTTCTGATAGTGGTTTTTTGCATGCAAATTGTTATATCTGAATTATAATTATGCTATAAGTATTTCTGAAGTTACTGAAGTTAGCTGAAAGTAAAGTTTTGTATTTTGTTTTCAGTTGGAGGTTAACATATAAAATATAAAAGTGTGTTCGTTAGGAGAATGAAATGTACTTCTTACATACATTTCAATATTCTTACATATATTCCAGTTAGGAACAGGCCAAGGATAACAGAAGTGATACCAGCAGATAATAGCTTGTTTCTCAACTGAAGGAAGCTTGTGAGGAATCTAATCTTGAAACAACTCCTGTACTTTAAACCTTTCCAAATCAGAAGTTGTGTCACAGCCTAGAACTGGACATGGGAAGCCCACCATACATAAATTGGTGGAAACTACTGAGAATATATACCAATTGTTTATCACAGAAGTAAGTCATAGGGTGTAATTCTATTTTTCCAAGAAAATCTCTGTGCACAGTTGCTCTTGAGGTTTGGGGTTTTTTTTGTTAAAATAATGTTGCAGTAGATATGGTTCAGTAACACCAACTGGCAGGACCATAGGGGAAATGTCATAGAAACCTTTCTACCATTCCTCTCAGAATTTTTCTTTCTCCCCAATATTCCAAGTTATT
Organism: Phaethon aethereus; assembly: GCF_964289735.1. NCBI lineage: Eukaryota > Metazoa > Chordata > Aves > Phaethontiformes > Phaethontidae > Phaethon > Phaethon aethereus. The sequence continues at coordinate 202,871,591 of NC_138575.1, forward strand.
AAAATAATTCTCTTTTTAGAAATAAGCAAACTCAAACACGACTAGGCTTTGGGAACATGCTTCTTGTTGGTGTACACATTCCAAAATTAAACTGTAAATTCCATAGGTTTTGAGTAATTATTTTTCTGTGTTTGTACAGTATGAAAATAGCAGAGACCCGGGACATTACTGGCCTCCTGATAACAATAAAATTATTAGAGTTAGGCAAACTTTGTATCACACTCTGATACAAATGCAGTCACATTAATAGTAGGAATATTCTGTTTCATTGAACTGATTTCCATCTGTTCTTTTCTAAAAATAGGCATGAACGGTTAGAGGCATCTCAGGTGGAGGAAATGGGGAAATAATTTTTTAAAAATATTTAAATCTTGTAGAAATTCTAGCTATGAATCTTTCTTGCCTGTTTTGTATAGACACTTTAACCTGTATTGGCTGGGTGAAAGCACTAAACATGCCACTTCTCTGCTCACCAAAACCCATCACTGCATGGTCACAGGGTTATGTAGTTCTTAACATAAGTGTGCAATATTCTGCAAAAGGAAGTGCACTTAAGAAATGTCATTTGTCAAGGATCAATCTGTTCTGCCCCGGCATTGTGTAATTATAAGATTTTTTTTTTAACATTGCTCTAATGTTCTTATTGTAGGTTAGAAATCTGAAACAATGGGTGACTGGAGCTTTCTGGGGAGACTGTTAGAGAATGCGCAGGAGCACTCCACGGTTATTGGCAAGGTTTGGCTGACGGTACTGTTTATCTTCAGGATACTGGTGCTGGGGGCCGCTGCTGAGGAGGTCTGGGGAGATGAGCAGTCAGACTTTACATGCAACACTCAGCAACCTGGTTGCGAAAATGTTTGCTATGACAAAGCCTTCCCCATTTCTCACATCCGCTTCTGGGTGCTGCAGATCATTTTTGTCTCCACTCCAACCCTCATCTACCTGGGCCATGTGCTGCACATTGTACGAATGGAGGAGAAGAGGAAAGAGAAAGAAGAGCTGAAAAAGAAAGCAAGCATCAAAGAGACCAACTACCCAGGAGCAGCAGCATCTGGCAGTGGTGGTGGAGGAGGCAGCAATAACATCAAGGATCCTCTTGGCAAAAGGGGGAAGGAGAAGCTCCCAATCCGTGATGAACGTGGTAGAATCCGTATGGGGGGTGCCCTGCTCCGTACCTACGTCTTCAACATCATTTTCAAGACACTGTTTGAGGTGGGCTTCATTGTGGGCCAGTACTTCCTATATGGCTTCGAGCTAAAGCCTGTCTACCAGTGCAGCCGCTCACCTTGCCCACACACTGTGGACTGCTTCATCTCAAGGCCCACTGAGAAGACTATCTTCATCATCTTCATGTTGGTGGTGGCCTCTGTCTCCCTGCTGCTGAACATGCTTGAGATATATCACTTGGGGTGGAAGAAACTTAAGCAGGGCATGACAAGCAGATACAGCCTTGAGATGCCTGTTGCAACAATGACACCAGTCATGGTAACAGGGGAGTCCAAACCTGTTGCCCTGCCACCACCAGCACCACCCGTGGTGGTAACAACTGCCACGCCCCACCCTGTTCTTCCTGACACCCGTGCTGTCACACCGCTGCTGGCCCCGGTGACCATGGCATCATACTATCCTGCAGCTGCTCCAAGACCACGGCCCCCTTCCAACATGGCCTCCATGGCCAGCTACACTGTTGCTCCACCAGTTCCTGAGGAGAGGTACCGTGCTGTGACTCCCACGCCCATCTCCACTCCCGTCACCATCCCGACCCCCATCCCCACACCCACGCCAGCTGTCATCAACTACTTCAGCAGCAACAGCCGCGCGCTGGCAGCCGAGCAGAACTGGGCCAACATGGCAGCTGAGCAGCAGGGGAAGGTGCCCTCCAGCTCGGCAGGCTCCTCTACTCCCAGCAGTGTCCGGCATCCCCTTCCCGAGCAGGAGGAGCCACTGGAGCAGCTACTCCCACCCCCAGCTGGGCCGCCCATTGCTGTGGCCAACAGTGGCGGCAGCAGCACTGGCCTGAGTGGGGCAAGTGGCAGCAAGTGGGATGTGGAGGGTGAGGAGGAGCTGTCAGAGCAACGGCCCGTCTCAGCTGCCTGCACCACCGTGGAGATGCATGAGCCACCGCTGCTCGTAGACACACGGCGCTTGAGCAGGGCCAGTAAGTCGAGCAGCTGCAGAGCCAGGTCAGACGACCTGGCCGTGTAGTGCGGTCACCTCTGCTCAGAGGAGCAGATGATGGAAGGCAGAGTGGGCAGGGGAGCTGCCCAGGGAGGCCAGGCCTGGCGTGGGTGGGAAGGCCTGGGTTTCAAACTTTGACGCTTGCTGTTTTTGCACTCTGTGAGTTGTAGTGGGGAAAAATATCAACATTTTCTAATAGGTCAGGGGTGGCCAAAGCGCAGCCTGTGGGCCAGGGGACCAGTCCCGCTTTCTTTCATGTCCATGGCAGATCTCCTGAGGGCAGCCATAGGGGAGGCCTGCATAGATAACAGGTGGTGGTGGTAGCTGGTCATGTGCCCTGAGGCTGACTTTCATCTGAGAAAAATGTTAATATCCCTAGTGCCCATGTGCCTGGCCGTTATCTCCCTCTTGCCCTTGCCTTCACTTCCACCCTTTTTCACATAAGCTCTATGTGAGCGGATGCGATGACTTATTTTCTTCCTCTTAATTCTTAGGTAGCCCTATGGCAAACATCAGAGTGGCATATTGCCTATTGGCACCTGTCATCTCTATGGACCAACTTGCCATGTTAAAGGTGACTCAGTCTCTTCCATATAACACGACTTAATGAAGCCTTTGTGCTCATGGCATATCACCAATGTGGTTCTTGGCCGGGCAAAGTTTAGGTAACCCCTGTAATAGATTTTTGAGGTTCATATTTCTATAATTTTTTTTTTACTCTTGACCTGTTAGGAAGTGTTCGGTTTGACTTTCTATCCAGTGTTTGCTGACCATGATCACACCATGTTTTTAAGCCCACAAGTATGTTTGAGCATGTTTGATTATAATTTTAGATGACTTCTGAAATTGCTTAGAGGAGGACAGGATTTTAAACCACACCTCAGAAATTATTACACAGAACAATTTCTCTTCAGAAAGCAAGGATTATGATTTCAGTACATTGTGGCCCCATACGTTGCCTGTGGACAAACAGTAGGATAAAGTACAGCTCTGCATTTTAGACTATTAGATATCAGCTTAAGTTTGTTGGAAAAATGCTTTTTAGAAGTAAACTTGAGTGCATATTTTTAAGTATTTGAACATTTTGAGAATAATTTTGATCTGTAGGTTTAAAGTTACTTGACTGTGTACTTAATAATTTTAGTTTGATCTTTGATCTCACAAGAAAATGTAAGGGGAAAGAAACTTACTAATGGTAAGATTCCCAAAGCGACATTATTTCCTGTTGTGTTCTACCCTTTCCTTTAACAACAATCTGTAGTGTCTTACAGGTCAGTAAAAACAGATTTAGACAATATTGTATTGCAGAAAAGGTGGCTAAAATATCTGGGCAACATGCTAGTGGCTGAAGGGTCTATTCTGATCCCACTGAAGTCACTTGCAGATTTCCATTCAATTTAACAAGGACCAAGATTTGGGCATGGATCTTGCAGGCCTTATTCAAGCAAAACTAACATTCACATGGAGTTTTGGGAGCCAGAAGGAATGTATATTTGGGGCCTTACATAAAGACATTGAAATCCTGCTTTTGAAAATTGTGTGTTTCCCTTAAAAATGGGTGGAGGAGACCACTGAGTATTTTTTTGTAACGTGCAGCTTTCCTTAGAACTGGCTCTGTCCTTCATTCCTTTGTAACAAGTACTCTCACAGACATTAGTCAGAATTTGGAAAGCCTGATAAGGCTTGGAGGAGTTCAGGTGCAAAAGGAATGCAGGATTAGGCCCAACTTCTGTTCTAAGCAAAAGCCAAAAGAGCTGAAGCTCGGAATCAGTACTATTGCTGCTGTTAATCGGAAGTACTGTGATTGGGGAAGAGCAGTCAAACACACTGGGATAGCCCTTTGCATCTTCAAAGTATTTGGTCTGGCAGTGCAGTCCTTACTCAGGCAAAGCAGAGTCACCTTGTAGCAAGTAGTTACAATTGCCAGTTATCTCTGCTGTTAAATGTTTTCCTGAATGTGTTTATTTTATTCAACAGTTAAAATATATTCCCACCACTCAAGATTAAACATTTATTTTTACTGCTTTCTGAATAAACATACAGAGTTTCTCATGATCAGAAGCACTGTTCTGCAACCCTTGGGCATGTTGTCTCATGACTTCCTTGACCTGCTTTTTCTGTAAACCAGGTGAGGAGAAGTCTTTCTGCTGCCACTGATCTTGGGGGCAGACACTGCATTAAAAGTCAATGTACATGAGTACAATAAAGATATTTGCTATTAGGTGTTCAGCTTCATGCATGCTCTTGTCAACTTTCTATGTTATAAGCCATAAAAGCCCTTTCTGCAAGAAAGCTAAAAGCTAAATTCTGCTTTCTGTTGTATCCGTGCAACTACGCTGAACATAGACTAAAGTGGATAAAATTGCCTAGATGTAAACAAAGGCGGAGTTTAATACTCAAAGTTTTTAGATTTACTAGCGTCTAGAGTAGCAGTTTCGTAAGTTTTGCTAAATGCCAACTAATTACATTGCTGAAATAATGCAGTATGCATCTCTCTATTTTAGTACATCAAAATTCATGGGCTATATTTTCCTTTCCTTTATGCTTCTGAAGAATGAAGTCAAAGTCTCTCTGGAGTGTATTTATATAAACTAGACCACCTGGAATATGTGCTTTTTTATATCAACACCTGAGAGCAAAAATGGCTTGTTTGATGAAGCTCTGAATCTTCCAGTCCTTACCCTAGTACAACCCTCACAGAGTGTGTCCTGCAGGATTGGATCCATATTGTATATAAAAAATAATAACAGAGATAGATTTAACTTAGGATCAACTGATACTTAGTCTGCCCTTTTCAAGTTAATGTGTGTGGTTAGACCTGCAGAGAGTTCAGGTGTTTTTGTGGAATATATAGTATTTTCAGGCAGAGTAATTACTGGAAAGCTGTTAAAAGATCATTTTTCCTGTTAGGTGAAGCTCGGGGGGAGAAATGTTACTCTATTGCAACCCCTGAGAGAAATCTGACAGAGGAGCCTCCGCATCCAAGCAGTGCTGGTCTGAGAAAGCAAAGCTACAACTTGCAGGTTGTGATTTTAAGATCAGCTTAATTTCTATCATGTAACTATACAGCATCAAGCTTCTTGGTTACCTACAATTTCATTTGGAGTCCAGTAATTGTTTCTTCATTTAAGCCCAGGTAACTGTTTTGGCAGAACTCCTCCTTAGTGCTAACAACTGCTTTTAATTGCTGCATCCCATCGGGAATCAGATTTGTTGAAAAAAAATGTTACTGCTGTGGCAAATTTTGAGTACTTTAATTAAACTTTACTCATGAATTATCACTGAATTCAACAAGCTATGAGTAAAGTGTAAGGGTCAAACTCAGGATTTGGTCTAATCCACACTGTTAGATAGGTCTATAGGTCTTAATTCAGAACTCATGGAAAGATTAGGATAAGGCCTGATTCTTTTCAGATTTTACTTGAATAAAAAACATTACAGACATTCTGCAGTTTTCCAAATAAAAATTACAGGTGGAAATTACTTACATAGGTATTAGCTGATATATCAAAAGGTGGATGTTTCAATGATTAAAGATATTTTTCCTGTTTTGGTATTAAAAAACAGGTTGGTTTGCAGACTTCAGTTCTAGAAGATATGTACAAACACCAACTAACTTGCAGAACAGAGTCTGTTGGCAGAAATAATCTGCTACGTTCCAAGTCGTTTACTCTTTCACATCAATTAATTTCAAAGAGGGAACTGGTAGCAAATGATACTTTGATTTAGCCTGGTCATATGGCTGTTTGAGCTACAATCCTGAAACATCTTATACACACACCTAGCTTGAAGCCAGTAGGTAAGTTATAGCAAAAGTGGAAGTCAGAACAGAATCGTGCCTGATATTAAGCAAACTGAAAAACTCCCCACTCATTTTTGCTCTTTGAGTAGAATGATTGTAGGAAAATTTTTCTCTCTCTTACTTGAAGTTAAAAAAATGCTAACGTTAGCTATGGAAAAGAAAAGGAGAAAACTGAAAAAAGATACTTTTGAGCAAGTCACCATGTGTATAATATGCTACTCTTTTTGCAGTAAGTCAACACACGGGTAGTAGTTGACCCTGCTTGGAGCATAGGGGGTTGGGCTAGATGACTTCCAGAGGTCCCTTCCAACTGCAATGATTATATGAAACATGTTTTCCAAATCACTGATTTCATTAGTACATTTTTCATAATAGTTTTACAAAGATATGGTAAAAATATATCTGCATTGCATGTGAATACATAGTTTTTTGGCCGTGGGCAGAGTTGATCTGTTTTCTATCACTGGGCTTTTTTAATTAGTGCAGCTGTCAGTGAATACAAAAGAAAATGAAGTATAGACAATTTATAACCCCACATTTCTTCCCTTTGTATTTTGATTAAATGAAGACAGCCTGCTAGAACCTTCCTTTTATGAAAGTGGAATATTTTATCTATGAAAATCAATCTCTTGTTTTATCATAGATAAAAATGTGCTCTTTGAATTTGTCGGTCAGTGCTGGCATTGAAGTCATAGCTTCTTGCAAATAGGTTGCATGCACTGAAAAAGCAGATGAACTATGTTCTTTTCTGGTGTAATTTGGAAGCCAGTTGTGTGCAAAGTGGTACCAGTGATTGATTTGGCTCAGCATATTTGTCGTTCATAAAGGCACTTAGAGCTAATTAAATGTCTGACATTTTGCAGCTCTTGAGATTATTTTCTGGTATGAATACATAAGTGTAGAACCAGTAAAATAATTAAGGCAAGCTTTAAAAATCATATCAGTACTTAGGTCCTTTTTTGGTTAGTCATGGGACCACCTCCCCAGCTGATATAAACTGCTGTATTCCACTGAGTTCACATGGGTGACAACAGTCTGCAGAAGCAGAGCGTTGAGCCCCCAGGTCTTTTTGTTTAATACCAACACTAATACCATGGATGTGAACAGGCTGGGTTTTTTTTTTTTAATTCCAAATGTTTTTGTTTCATTTACTTTGATTTTTCTTGTGAAAAGTGTGCTCTTGTAATTTTGATTTTCTGAAGTTTACATTCAGTTTTTGATTTCAGATTGCGCATTTGGATGAAATAAACTGTTTTCTAAGTTTACATTTGTATAAAAAGTAAAAGAATTATTCTGCCAATATGTTAAACCTAAAAGAGAAATGTCTTACTATAACACAGGAACTCTTCAGACCTAAGGCAATACCATTAAAGACAATTTAATCTGAGCACTGATCTATAGTATCAGTTTTCTCTCTATATTTAAAATATGGGAGCTGGGTATATAGAGAGCACACTGTGGAAAAAGATACTTTTCATCATGAACTCAATTATTACCAAATAAATTAAGGTTCATTATTATGATAGGCCTTTTTGTGTGTTTAGAGGTTCAATGACAAAAACTAGCTGTGACATGTCCTTTAAGAGCTAAATTTACAGCCTGGTTTAAAATTCCAAACAAAATACTTGTGGAGAAACACTGCACTGTTACACTGTAGAAGATTTTACAAAAGAGAAATGTTTTCCTTTCTAGCCAAAAATATGGTTCTGAGCCTGCAAATGCAATTTCATGCAAGTTATTTTTACTCTTGCAGGTAAGACCATTAAAGGTAATGGGACTATTTACATACGCAAAAAACACTGATGTGAAAAAGAAGTTATAGATTTGCATTTTAAGTTTGTTGTAAGATACCAATCAAATTCCAGAAGTTTCAGTCCTTGAAGAGTCATGCAAGTTGTGGACATACTTTAAGGTGGAGAATACATTCCTATTCCCATTGATACTGTTTCTCACAGTTAAAGGGTTGTAAAGCGTAAGAAAGCTTACTTAGAGCTTTCTTGTTGCTTACCGGATGTTTTTCTTTTACATGACAGAATCTGACAACAAACACAACAAGTTTTCTGGGCTATCAGGAACTTGTAATAACAATAAAAACAGCGAACAGTTAAAAGTGCTGTCTTCAAAGAAGTGCCTTGTGTATTAAATTCTGTAAGAAACAAGTTGATGTAAACGTTGATTTACCTCATATGTTTACAAAATTGTGACTAAATAAACTTTCTGTACCAGAGAATTGTCTCTTTTAGATTAAATTTTCATGGTTGTGTAGATGGTCTAACATGATGGAACAGTTAACCAAAGTCAGTTAGCTCTCTCCCTTTATTCACTTATGCTGCTGCTTCCCTTCTTCATATGAAGTGCTCACTGAATTGCATCTCTTGGAAAACTGGATGTTGAAACCCATCTCCATGCAGAACTCCCAGTGGCTTCAAAGGAATTTCACAATCCAGAAGACACGTGTGATCAAGACCCACTCTGGCAGGTGCAAGGGGTGAAATGCTGGCCCCCTTGAAATCAGTGGGAGGTCTACCTCTGCCGTCTGCTGAATTCAGCAGTTTCACCCTTGGCTCTTACTTTGGCACACATGAGTCACTGCTCATCTCATGCTGTGTTGTGTAGTGTTACTAGTGACTCCCATCATCTTCCCCAGTGCTAACTCACTAACTTTGGTTTATCCATCTAGCTGATGTGTCTAATGAGACTGTTAGCTGTAAATGTACAAAATTTTAGTGCAGGGAAGATGTGTCCTTACTGGGCATAATGCAGAGTGCATTTGAAATTTGCATATAGGCAAAGTTCACAGTTTAGCACACAGAAGTGTAACCCAATTTTGTATGGAAAATGTACAATGTACTAAAGGGAAATTAGTCTAAATATTGTATAGTCCTGTGAAGATGCCAGGTCCAGGTTTCCCAGAAATTTAACTTGTGAAAGGCAGCAATGTGGGCAAGACTAAGTGACTCTTGCAGAAGTGTTAAAATAAGCGTGAAGGGTTTGTAAAATTTAATTTCCTATACAGCACTTACGTGGACCTGGCAGGGCAGGATAGTTTCCATCCTGTAGTACTGAGGGTTTATCTCTTGTGTTAGTACAGTCAAGTGCATTTTTTTTGGTGCCTCCTGTGGTCAGGCAATACTGTTTCTGCTTTACATGATCTATCCATACGGTAATCCAATTATTTATTCACTGCCTTTGAAGACTCGGCAGGGTAAAGCAGGCTGAGAGGAGTATACTACAGATTGTACTAAGGTGATGCTTAGCAGTAACAAGCTGAGGAAGAAAGTGAATAAAGCGGTATGGAAATCCCAGCTGTATTGCTAAAGATAACTTGCTTCTGACCAAGAGCACTTCTTACCACAAGTATACATGGCCAGAATATATTCCATACTTTCTATTTAGATGCGTGTTTCATTGCAAAGTTCCACAATTTTGTCACTCTAAGAACAGACAGTAAGAGTACTCCCAAGAGAGCTGAGAGCATCAGCTGGTGCAGATGGAGCTGTGCGCTGGGCTTGCCCTCCCTTGGGACACAGCTACGCTGCCGTCACCTCACCTCGCATCCGCAGTCTCCTAAAGAATTTCTGGCTGGAGTATGAAATGAGTGTTGCTACCCTTGATCTCTGAAAGCCTGTGTGATGGTGTGGGTACTTTTAGCTGCCACATTGAGCAAGACAGCTTGATGTGAGCATGTGGAGGAAAGGTGAAAAGGTGTGCCCCACTCATCCACAGCCATGCTGTGGTACAGTGGAGATTCTGATGGTAATGAGGTTTACTGGGGGAGCTCTAACCTCCTCCAGTACGTCTCCTCTGTACAGTTGTGCTGAAAGCCAGATGAGGAGCATCCCGCACACCTCTGTACCACTGCCATTGTCCCCAGGGAATAGTCACAGGCACAATCAGCTGGACTTTAGCAAGCATTTTCACTATGACTGTACAAAGGAATGGGATTTAACTAACTTCATCAGTGCTTTCCCACTCTGTAGTGGGAATAGAAATGAAGGCAATACACATTGTCTCCAAGGAAACAGATGTCAGATAGTCAGGCGTTAGTAGGGCTGATATTTTGATCATTTTTGGCAACTGGATGTGCATCAGATCTAACTCTCTTTATGTCTATTTTCAGCTGACAATAGAATAAGCAGATGCTTATCCAAAATCCCAAAACTGAAGAGAGAGCCTTCTCATAAAGATGGCCTAGGAAGAATATGTTATTCTTGGAGTGTCGTAGTCCAGGAAAACAGGGTGTTTGAGGAAATACACATTTTAGCACTTACAGGTACGTGAAAGAATTTATTATGCCAGAATTACAGGTAACCTTAAGTACTGTTACTGCATTAGCAGAACAGTTGGGTTGCACCAGCTGCACTTCATGGTATAAGTTTTTTTCATTTTTAGAAAGAAATTAGTGGAACATAGCAACAAAATGTTGTCCTTCATGGGTAGTTATCACCTTTTCTTTTTCCCGCAGTAGGTGATCTGTGTATCTTTGCGTCACTAGCAGTAGTACAGGGTCTATCAGAATTATTTTTAGTATCTTGAGGAGGATCTTCAGTGTGTGGGCTTTCGCCATACCTTGTTTTTAAGGGTGACCCTCAGCACTTATGATGGTGCCTGGTACCACAGAGAGCAGGGATGAGCAGATTAACACCAAAGTAAGTCATGAAGAGCTGCCCGGGCTCACTGTGCTTGTCTGCATCACTAATATAGCCAGCTCTAATCCCTGTGTGGTGGATGCCTTTTGTTAGCCAGATCTGTGTCCTTTTAGAGATCGTCTCCTGAGAAAAAAACAACCAAATGAATACCTGTAATTCTTCATCCTCATGATTTATTTGTTCCATGAAAGCATGATCAAATATATTAAAATGTCCAGACCTTTGCATTTCTGAGTAGTGTGAGACATGGCTTTTTAAAGAGTCCCTGTGCTATCTAGAAAATATTTTTGAAAATGCAAAGGGCTTAACAAAGTCAAACTCTCAAAGAGACAATACATTTTTCTCTGGGATACATTTTTCCTGTGTTTGCACAAGATCCACCAAAGTCAGTGAATAGATGGAGTAAAGTGAAATAAAACCTTACTTTCCATGTGAGAATATGGGTTGTATTTCTATACTCCTCAGCTAAGAACTAAAAAGGAGGTGCAAACAGTTATCAGCTATCGTATAGCTCACTTCCCCGTTTGAGAAGATCAAACTTTCTAAAGATTTTGGCTTTAAGGAATGTTGTGGTCTTTTGAGCAGAGACTAAAGGATAAGTATGGTTGAACTATCCAGCCCCACAGAGGAACCTACTGTTTGCTTTGCATGGCTTGTATAGTGGGGTTTGCTATGTAAATTCTGCACAAAATGCAGAAGTAAGCCGCTGAGGATGGTTTGCCTAAGCAAACTCATTCTTGTTTGGATTATGGATAATCTGAGGGGAAATTAACTTCCACTGCTTCATTATGAGCAGTGGAAGATGAGGAAAGGCAGAGTCACTGAGTTAAAGAGTAGTTAAATTTCTTTCCAGTTCTCTGTTGAGGTGTTCAGTGATGAATTGTACCAGGTCTCTAAAACAGAGGTAACTTTCATACCCTCATGCACCATCCCTCCTTTCTGTCTCTGCTCTGTAAAAGGAATTTAAGTTTTTCTTTTTCTTTAAGTAAGTCATAAAGTCGCTTCTGTCTTTCAGACTGCCAGTACATCCGTTAGGGCCTGGTACATGTCTCTAAATAGTCCTGTGACTGAAATGTGTATACAGTAAAACCAACAAGATCGGACAACAGAATGAACAGTCAGGACTGACAGCATCAGTTAAACTTATTTATATTAGCCACATATAAGTGTGGCTGAGGTTTTGTCATAAATAGCTGTCGTAATGCTGAATGTGATTTGTCCTAATGTATATATGACCGTGAAGCTCTACTCATCACTGTTGCATGTAACAGATGTGCTCACACATAGTTTGTTCAAACAGGACATTGATTTTTTGTAAACCACACCATTTTCCTGAGAAGACAGTCACCATTGGCATGACTTGGACAGAACTGAGAAAAACCTGCAGCAAAGCCAGCTTGGCTGGGGTATCAGAAACACACATGGCTGACTCTCTGGCTTTTCAGCATCCTGGAATATTTTAAACTCTCTACTCAAAGTAGTAAAGCCCAATGCTTTGAGAGCAAAATTCTTGGCCAGGAGTCTACAAAATAATGCCCACATTTACATCTGCCTGTGAATGTGGCTGTACTAGTGACTGCCATGGTTTGGGATTTTGCAGCACGGAGAAGGATGCAGCCTGCACCAGCCTCTTGCTGTGGCCTGCATGAGAATTACAAGTCTAACTTTCGGGATGTATTTTTAAAAGCTCTGGTATTTATTGTTTATGCATGGTGGAGCCTTTTTTCAGCATATCTGTGACTATAGGTAGGGTTGCAAGTGCCTGCCTGTTGGCCACCTCCATGCCATTCTCCTTGCAGCAAACAAAGTCGGTCCTTCAGAGCAGCTCAGTGGCACAGGCTGCTCTCAATTCATCCAAGCTATATGTGGCTTAATTAAGGTTCAGAAGTTACTTAAGACTAGGAAGAAATTCTTGTCTTCCTGTGTAAGATAAAACCATAAAATGTGCCTCAGCAATTCTTGCATTGTCCATCTTTTTGTGTCACTTCCCTGCTATGGGAACCAAAATGTCTGGAGGCCCCAGTTAGCAGAGTCTTTTGTAGTGTGCTGCAGTTATAGCTTCTGGCCACAATGTACCCGACATTTCTTCAAAGGAAAAATATCCAATTGGTCCCAACAACGCTAGAAATTCCATAGAGTTTTGATCCTCTATGGTTGAAAAATAACAAGCAAGATTGTTGCCTGCTCATCACGCAGTTTTTATCAAGTAGGATCAAAAAGAGTCCCTGTTTGTCATTTGTGTGTTTATAGAACAACTAAAACAGCATGCAAATCTTTCCAAGCCTGTAAAAAATCATGTACCAATATGGCTATTCCTGTAGAACTAGCAGTTTGCTTGAACAAGTGCATTTTGAACTGGGAAAAGCCTTTGCACACTGCACAGAACTCAGTGAGTTTTCTTTCATTTGGAGCTGAAGCTTCTGGATGAAGTGAAAGGAGGCAAGCTTGAGACAAAACTGGTTGTGAGAAGGCAACTGGAGGCAAACTCTGTTCATATTTTAGGGCTACAGAACTGGAGACTAGAGCTGAACGGAGTAAATAGCCATTTTAAAATTTTCTTTACTCTTTTTTGCCTTTAAAAGAAAAGCCTTGGATCACTAATAGTTGAATTTTCACCACCATCCTCAACAGGGAGTGAATTGTTAGTGAGGAACAGAATGACCTGTAGGCTCATTGCTGACAATCGGTTTCCCTTGCCTGTCTTTGTTCTGCCACCTGTTAACCCATTACTTTTTAAAAGTTTCTTTCTCTTACAGAAAGATTATAGGCCTTAGAAAAATACTTTAAGGAAAAGGACTGTCCTTGCTCCTGTTGGCCTGGTCTGTGAAAGGGGAGCTCATCATTGCAAAATGATAGTTGCAACTCAGGTCAGCTGACATACAAAATTTCTATTTTCCAAGGGATTCTGAGATTTCAAATTACAATGCAATATATTTTCACATATTCTTCATGAAATCAAGCCTGAGAAATTTTCTCAAAACCATTTTGCATTAGAAAAACATCCAGATGATAATTTTGTAAGCAACATGTCATTCTGGAATTTAGTTCTTTTTTCTATTTTGTTATTTTAAAATTATCTTGCAACATGTGAAGGGTAGCTGCGCCTCATGCAGCATCAAGTCAAATAAAGCGGAGGTCATGATGATGGGGTGATTTCTGACCTCTTCTTTTTAGATACCTAAATTCCATATATAGTTGTGTTTTAGACACCTAGCTGTTATTTTGAATCTCATTCCTTCATCCTTGAGTTCAAACCTTTCATACCCAGAATGCTGAAGTGCCATCACTGTAGATGATCCAGATGGGAAAAAGATTCCATTGCTGCCCTGTAAAATGGAGAGAGTATGGACTGCTTGCCATCCGTGCATAATGGAAAAGCTTAAACATATTTGCTTAGATGTTGAAATCTGTTACAACTAAAGCCATGAACTAACTTTCTAACAAAGTTTTGTGTATTGCTCTGAATTCCTTTTCCCTACAGCTGCTATAGCAAGTCATGCATGACACTGAAATGTGCATTACAAGTTTTTTGGTGTATAGGAGGAGTGCAATGATCTGCATGTAATTTGGGCAGCTGTCTTTATTTTCAGCTGAAAGAATTCTCTCAGTTGCAACAACGTAAATCCAGTATAACTCCACCACACTAGTGTAACACAGATAAGACTTGCTTTGTGTTTAAATGACTGCAGTGAACAAGATCAATTGCAGAAAGAATAGTTCTTTTTTAAAGAAAGATCTGCAAGTTTAGTAAATAATGGTCCAAATTAATCTCCGCTGTAAGTACACTCATTTCAGTGGTGTTGCAGCAGGAATTAATTTAGCCTGAAGCAACTTTGCAATAACTCATATATAAGCATGCACAACTAAATGTATTACACTTTAAACAAACTCAGCATTGTCTGGAGCACAGTTGGTCTGCTGAACCTCTGAATCTAGGAACTAGCCATTGTGTGTTGAGTTTGTTTAGACAGTACCATTTTTGTTCAATTGGCTACATCCGTGGTATTTTAGTGATAGCAGAAATGTTCCCCCTAGCTACAAAGTGACCTTAGAGCTGTCAGACATGACTTTTGTTCTAGGATGTGTATGCCTTAACTCTTTTGTGCACTTTGAAATAAAATTATAATGAAATACAGGGAAACAGTTTACTTATTTCACCAATTCTGAAATGTTTCAGTTTAACCCTTTGAGTTACCTCTCTAACTCAAAAGGGGTTGAAATGCCTTTACAGAAGAGCCCTCAAATGCAATAGAAGGAGTTGAAGACTGTGAAGACTTTGATTTTGATCTGATTTGGTTTAAAATCAGATCCAGAAAAAAATAACTCAGCTTTAGATAAATTAATGTAACATTAATTTCTCTCTGGTTTTAGATTTGATTTCTGTATAGTTTTCAGTTATCAATGTTATAAGTGATACCAGTCATTGTTACACCCACTGAGTCCCTCAGTCGACAGTGAGTGCAATTCTTTTGGAGGTCATTTTCTGTTCAGACTCCACCAGAGGAACACATGGGCTGCTTGTTTTAGCCAATCATTATTTATCAGAGTTGCATAAATGCCTTTTGCTTCTTCATGATTTTTGTGTAAGGAGAGGAGATAAAATGTGTCATGGAATCATAGAAATGCTGGTTGAAGGGGACCTCCAAAGATCTCGAACCCAACCTCCTACTCAAAATGGGATTATCACAAAAACTACATGTGTTCAGCCAGGGTGCTGTCTAACCAAGTCTCGAATACCTCCAAGGATGGCAGTCCCACAAGCACTATCCTCTGTGGTTTTCTTAATGCCCACTCTGAAAGTCCCAAACCACAGCCTCTGCCTGTTGCCACTTTTTACACCATCTGTCATGACCAAGATGGGTTTGGCTTTATTGTGTTTGTAACTCCCTAACAAGTAGTTTTAGGCTCCTATCACATCTTTGAGGCTCAAGGTCCCTGACCATCTTGACTGACCATTGTTGGACTCTCTTCAGTTTTTCCACATCCCTCTTGAACTGAGGACCATGAAACTGGACACAGTACTCCAGGTGTGGCCCCATTGGTGCTGAGTAAAACCAAGCAAGTTGTCCTCACTTTCTCAAGCAGATGATTTCCGGGACAGCCGCAGCATGACAGCATTCAGGGAGGTATGCAGTTAGGTCGCTGCTGGTGCAGGAGTGAGACTTCTGATTCATAGGTAGATTTGAAGTAGCCCTTTAAAAAGCTTCAGCAGCAAGAAGAGATGAAACACAAGTGAACCCAGAAGAGAGTAAATTGAAAGCATTGCAAAGTATATTCTGGAAGAACTAGTCAAGAAATATTTCTGTGTGAGACAGAGTTAATATTTATAAATGTTTGGTATTATGGTTAGGGACAGATTTGAACGTATTTGAGCTGTTCCTAGCAAGAATCTTTGCACTTACTTAGAAGAATATTGTCTTCTACATTGTGCCTTGTCTTTCTTCTTGCATTGTCTATCAAATGTCCTGTACCCCTCTCAGGTTTATTAGCTGTGTGTGGTGGACAAATACCCAGTTGTCACCTCATCAGATACAGAGATTCAGGTCTGTTTGAATTGCTGACTATGACGATGTGAGGTCAAGTTCAGACCTGGCAATTCTGCTTTTGGCTTGATGGGATGGGGTGGGGACAGAGGAGGTAACTGAAGAGGTTTCAGCAGGTCAAAGGTGATTTCCATTTTTTCTTACCTGACCACTCTAGGAAGAGTAAGGGCACGCTTATCGCTTTGGATATTTATAGGGTTTCCTACAGCAACATGGTTTATAAATAACTAGGGATTTCAGGGCAGCTTTCAATAGCAGAGAGAAAGGAAGTTTAGCCTTTCTCAGAGTTTAAAAAGCTGCTGCTTGTGATGCTTTTCCTATGATTAGAGCTCCAGCCACAGTGTCTGGGGTTCAGCAGAGCTGTCCAGGCAACTTGCTCACACACACTCCTTTTTTTTTAAATACAATTAACTTTCAGATCCTTTTCAGCACCCTGAGACAATCTTGCCCAAGGGGTAGTCTCATCTTTGCAATGTCAGGCAATATTGTCTTGCAATTTTCAACCTCTGCTTGCAGTGAGGTTAATGGCCCCCCTGAGCAGATATACCTTTGGCACATCTGCAGCTTGGCAGACTTTCTCCTCTATGGCTGCTGTGACAGCCTGGAGTTTAGGCAGCAATGAAAGTGCTGATGTTTCCTGGGGACTCTCAGCAATATTCTCCCACACATTTGGAGCTTGGCTGGGCAGTGACTGGGGTTTGCTAAAGAGCATTGGTAGTTTGGGAATAGATTGTGCAGTGGAAAGGACTCCACTAGCAGGGACTGAGACAATATGCCATAGAGCCTGGGGGGACTTCTCTTAGAGACTGCAATTTTCAGTCAAGTAGAAATCCATTAAGGAATCCAGCCAGGAGATCTCTTGCTGTCTAGAGATCCTGGAAAGCTCTGATACTGCTGGCCACAGGGGTTAGGGTTAGTTAGTTGTTCACCTAATGAAATGTTAGAGCCTTCTGCAGACTGGGGTTATGGACTCTTTAGGCTTGGTGCTGGCTATGGGTGCTGGCATTGGCAGTCTAGGCAATGAGGCTGTTGGGAAAGCACAGTGTCCTCGATCTGTAAGGAGAGCAAGAGATGGGGTGACAGACACTGTGACTGGCATGGCAGAGCATGCCTTTGCATTGCTGGTCCCTTTTTCCTTTAGTGTCTTTACTACTTGGCATCCTGGAGTGAGATGTAAAACCCCATCCCCATCTCAGCCAGCTACTGTCAGCACTGTGGCTGAGGGACCTCTTGCCTCTCCTGCTTGGGGGCAGGTCAGTGCCCTGCAGGGATTACCTCCATGATGAGTCTCAGGTAAAGCAGAAGTAGGCAAGCTCTATTGTGGAGAGTGTACAATCTGGTGGCAGTGATAGGGACACATGTTTTGAAGTGCAAGGCCAAAGAGTGATGGTCTCCTGATCCTGTGCTTGGTGCTGCATTGGTTTCTGTTGACACTATGCTGCTAGAGAGGCCTTGGAAACAAGATGCTGGAGGTTGGCATTTTGTTGGCACTGGTGTCTGCATTGACTTTCTGCTCAATATCAGTCCTTCATGGAAGGCCTGAGGTGAAGTGCAAAGTGATGATGTTTGAACCACCATGCTGAGTATTAGGGAGGAAAATATCTTTATAGATGATCTGGATGAGGGAATTGAGTGCTCCCTCGGTAAGTTTGCAGATGACACCAAGCTGGGTGGGAGTGTTGATCTGCTGGAGGGTAGGAGGGCTCTGCAGAGGGATCTGGACAGGCTGGATCGATGGGCAGAGGCCAACTATATGAGGTTTAATAAGGCCAAGTGCAGGGTCCTGCACTTTGGCCACAACAACCCCATGCAATGCTACAGGCTTGGGGAGGAGTGGCTAGAGAGCAGCCCGGCGGAAAGGGACCTGGGGGTGCTGGTTGACAGCCGGCTGAATATGAGCCGGCAGTGTGCCCAGGTGGCCAAGAAGGCCAACAGCGTCCTGGCCTGTATCAGGAATAGTGTGGCCAGCAGGAGTAGGGAAGTGATTGTGCCCCTGTACTCGGCACTGGTGAGGCCGCACCTTGAATACTGTGTTCAGTTTTGGGCCCCTCCCTACAAGAAGGATGTTGAGGTGCTGGAGCGTGTCCAGAGAAGGGCAACGAAGCTGGTGAGGGGTCTGGAGCACATGTCTTATGAGGAGCGGCTGAGGGAACTGGGGTTGTTTAGTCTGGAGAAGAGGAGGCTGAGGGGAGAACTTATCGCTCTCTACAACTACCTGAAAGGGGGTTGTGGCGATGAGGGTGTTGGTCTCTTCTCCCAAGTAACTAGTGATAGGACAAGCAGAAATGGCCTCAAGTTGCGCCAGGGGAGGTTTAGATAGGATATTATGAAAAATTTCTTCACTGAGAGGGTGGTCAGGCATTGGAACAGGCTGTCCAGGGAGGTGGTGGAGTCGCCATCCCTGGAAGTGTTCAAAAAACGTGTGGATGTGGCGCTTCAGGACATGGTTTAGGGGACATGGTGGTTCTGGATTAATGGTTGGACTTGATGATCTTAAAGGTCCTTTCCAACCTAGTGATTCTGTGATTCTGTGATTCTGTGAAAACCCTCCCAAGGAAGAGAGGGAGGATATTGAAGGTTGGCTGGAACCAACTTCCAGAAGGACTGCAGTCCAGTGTCTTGGTACCTCAACCCCAATTAGGGAATTTGTTGGCAGTCCCTGGAGCACTGACAGTGGGAGCTATGTTGATACAGATGTGGGATCTACATAAGTGCTTAAGCATCCATTATTAAATGTAATGTTCAGAAAAAGGGAGCTTATTTCTCAGTCTTGGCCTCTAAACTCATCAATTCTAAATTTAACAAGGCCACATGCCATACAGCTGATCCTAATTTTTACATTTGCCCAAGAACTTTTTTAATGGCAGTATTGCTTGCTGCAGTGAAGAGGGGCTCTTACTGGTTTGTTTTTCCTAAAACTTGACATTGTGTCGTATGTTAAGAGGTTAAAAGAAAGACTCATGTAAGAGATGCAATCAGTACTGGGGTTGCACTGAGACTCTGTGGGAGGCTGCCGGGGAGCCCTCTGAGGATCACATCTGAGGATGTTCCCAGCCCGCTCAGTCCCTCCAGAGGCAGATGTCACTATCTCCTGGCCAGCTGAGAAAGCTGAAAATGTCACACTGACAGATTTCTTTAAAAACCTTATCTAGGCTAGTTTCTTTGGTTCTTGCTGTAACTCTGTGCTTCTTTCTCCTCCCTTTCCTGTCCCCACATGCTCTGCAGTCCCATCCCTTTACAATTCCTCTCTCACCTCTTGCTTTTCTACCTTTACCTTAACAGCACAAAGCTATTCCCACATCCCCATCCTTCTCTATTTATGGTGGCAACCACCATAGCCATTCCCCTGTTTCTGTCCTTTCTGCCTGACACTCATCCTCATTCTTTTGTGATGTGTCCATGTCTTCCCTCCCTTCTCCCACTGTCTCTTGGACACCCATTTCATCTCTAAAAATGTCACTGTCAGCTGCAACATTCCCCTGTGCTGCTCTTTATAATTCCTCATTCTTCCAGAAAAACATCTTACCTTTCCATGAGTCTTTTGTCTCATTTCTCAAACTATCCTTTCATCAGACTTCTTTTTCTCACAAAGAATCTTACCAGTCCCTGCAGAATATAGCCTAACTTCTCCCATTTCCCAGCTCACATTTCTTCTTCCTCTACTCAACAGCTGTCAGAGATGTAGTTTTTCTTCTGCTCTCTTCTTCTAGTAACTCCATTTGCCCAAATTGTTCCCTATCTTCTCTTGCCCAATTTCTTATTCTTCCTCACACCCACTCCATCTCAGCCCATTCTTCTTTCTTGCTCCATTTGCCTGTCCTCAAGCTCTTTACCCGCACACAACAGGCTTTAGCGCATTCCAGCCTATAAAAAAAAGAAAACCTTTGGGTGTCTGCTCCAGTGTCTGTCACTCACCTTCCTCTATCTTGAAGTTCAACCACCGTAGGTCAGGATTTGTGAATTCCACTTGTGCCTCCCCCTACTTTGTCTTCCTTCCCTACTGCTAAGTCAGGGCCACAAAAATGATCAGAGGGATGGAACACCTCTCCTGTGAAGAAAGGCTGACAGAGTTGGGCTTGTTCAGCCTGGAGAAGAGAAGGCTCCAACGAGACCGTATTGCAGCCTTCCAGTACTTCAAGGGGGCTTGTAAGAAAGATGGGGACAGACTTTTTAGCAGGGCTTGTTGCGACAGGACAAGGGGTAATGGTTTTAAATGAAAAGAGGGTAGATTCAGACTAGATCTAAGGAAGAAATTTTTCACAGTGAGGGTGGTGAACCACTGGCACAGGTTGCCCAGAGAGATGGTAGATGCCCCATCCCTGGAAACATTCAAGGTCAGGTTGGACGGGGCTCTGAGCAACCTGCTCTAGTTGAAGATGTCCCCATTCATTGCAGGGGGGCTTGGACTAGATGACCTTTAAATGTCTCTTCCAGCCCAAACTATTCTGTGATTCTGTGATTCTATGATTCTATGATTCTATGATTCTATGACCTTCACTTCCAAACATTTTAAATTACTAAATGCTACCATCCACTTGGTCACTTATGGGCCTTATCTGGGTGTCATTTTCTATGGATATTTCTCTATATATTCTTACAGCTGGGCCCTGCCTACAATGTGGGCCCTGCCTACACTGTTGGTAATACAAGGACTGCTAAGAGTCTTTTTGGACAGTATTTCTAATATATGACCTCTGTGGAGTGGTATTTTGTTAGTGCTGATGCTCTAAGCTTTCTGTGCCATCTTGTAGGATATGGTTACCGCTGCTACCCCTACATTCAGCATCTGCTTGAGCTTGGCTTCCTGCAGCTGACATTGTTGGGACATTGTTGACATCAGCCAGTCCATGTTCTTTGCAGTCCTGGGCACCTGCCCAGGCACTGTCAGACAGCATGTAGAGCAGATTAACCACCTGGGGAACAGTGAACAGGAGTATCTCACCAGAAATGGTCTTCCTAAGACATTGGGGGCCATCAGTGGGACATATCTATGCTTCAGAAAGGACGTTGGAGGTATAACTACCTATGCCAGATGCTGGTGCCTGTACATTATAATCATTATAGCTACCTGACATGCAGGAGTACTGTGCCAGGTTCCTGTGTCTCACTCATCAGCATGGCAGCATCAGCCCTGTAACAAAGGTTAAGGAACTTCTGCTGCTGACTGAGTTGCCAGAAGTTAGGCCCTGTGAAGGCCCAGCAAGGAGTTTTCAGGATAATGAGGGTTTCCAGGTTCTGGTAAAAGTCAATGTTGATTTCTGCTTCTGAATCATCTCCAGTTTCTCAAAATCCCTGCTTTTAAATCTGCTCATCAACATCTAAATATAAGTTACTTACAAAATTGGGAGACCAGTTTCACTTAAGGCCAGGAGCTACTCAGTTTTTTCTAAAACTAGTCTTCATGTGAACATGCCTACATACTGATTTAGCTTAATGCTACTGTGAACCTTCCCTTAGCCTAATTTTAAGCAGTTTCATAGGTGATTTCTTGAGACACACTGAAAATATAGCTTAAAAGATGCAAACTTGAAAGGTGCTTGTGTTGCACTCTATAAGGTCAGTCATGAAAAATGAAGCAGGCCCATGCATATTAAATATCTCACAGATAAACACACATCATGAAGAGATCCAGGCACAGAAACCTGCTTGGTTCTGGGACTGCTTCCAAGAACAGACATTTTTTCCTGATATGTTGGCAAGTATCACCTAGACATGGCAGGCTGAAAGTGTATTTTGCTGCCTTTGTGGCTCAGCAATACTTTTTTTCCTTGAATGAAATGTTCTCTCAAGCACCAAGTCCTTCAGTTGACTCTTGTTCTGGTTCTGGTCCCCAAGTTATTTCATTTAATGCTCTCAGGCATCTCTGCACTCTGCTGCAGTCAACAGTGTTGACACATCCCCACACACTGGAATCTGCTCACTTCAGAATGCTTATCTGCCTGTGGCAGGAGCCCAGTCACACTGAGACCCTGTGCAACAGTGTCTCTGGCCAGATTTTCTGCTAACTGTATGATGGATCTTTCTGCATTTTCCCCACAGAGCAGCCGATCGTGGAGCAGGTCAGTTGGTATCTTACTGCCTCTCTGGACCAAGAAGGGCATGCTTGCAGAATACATCCATGCTTGACTTATAAATATTTTGTACTAGAAAAATAACAAATTAATATCTGTGATATGGAGAGGGAATTTGTTTATGTTTAACTGTTTCCAGCTACTGGCCAAGTATGATAACTACTGGGTGCAGGGAGTCCCAACTGGGCTCCTCACAAGGAATATTGCTCTTTGACCTTGCAGACAGAGCCCTTTGTTATGCATCATCACCAGCACTTGGCCAGCTGGCTGGTCTTTTGGCCAGCAGTGGTCAAATGAATTTTTCGAGCTCTGCTTTTCAGGCTGAGATGTCTGATTGTTTATATGTAATAAACTAAGATAAAATTCTGTCTATCGGTGTCAAAGCTGCAATTTGTTGGCTCTCCTTACGTATGCACTAAACATGGATAACCCTGAAGAGGAGAGCTAAAGGGTTAAATCTAAAATGTAGAGTAGTCACCAAGCAACTATTTTCCTTTCTGTATACAATGCTGTGTTATCATTGTGCCACTCAGAGATAGGTGCAAACGACAGAGTGAAGTGGGCCTGGGGAGTGTAATCAGCTTCATGTGCCTACTTCTGCAAGCTTGGCTTGTCTGTTTAGAAGAATAACTACAAAGTACAGGACACCAAGCCAGAAGAGCACATTCTGAGTACCAAAAATCCAGCTGGTCTGTTGACTTGACTGAACATTTTTCTCTATCTCTGAGTTTATATCAGAAAGGTGAGGAATTGCAAACTGTCTGTATATGTCAGCCTGGCATTTCTGAAGATGGCTGGATGGCCAAAGTAACTTTTTCTAAAAATGACCTCCTGTCAAGTCTGGATTCACCCAGCAGGCAAGCTTCAGCACTCACTGCCTGTCTTATGAACTAAGTAGTGGCTTACTTTTACACTTCTCCAGAATGATCCCCAGTATTTTAGTGCATTCTCTTTACACTCAGTGTTATTCCAACAGCTATGAAACCTCACTTCTCTTAGGAATGCCTTTGCATTAACCTTGAGAAAATCCTGTCACCGCCCAATACCTCCTTTTCCCCATTTGCAAAAGGGGGCCATGACTTTCATCTGCTTTAACAAGTGCTTTCACAGCTGCAGATGAGAAGCTTTATGTTATAGAGATACTTTCAGCCACTGGCAAGGAGTCAAATTTTTAAGAACTGACTATGGTAATTTGTATAAATTTTTGCTTATACACACATACACAATAATGGTTAAAATTCAGCAAGTGTGATTTAGAAAATTGTATATGATGGGTAAAACACAAGTCTTGCAGAATACATGCAATGACAAAATTATTTACTTCTAACCATAACACCGCTGACTCTCTACATCGCTTCATTCCTTGCTACAGCTCTCAAAATCCCTGCCATGGTTCTAGAGCTTCACCAACTAGCTAAGGACATTTCAAACCATCCCATATAGTTCCATGACATTCCGTAGTCTTCTTTCACCTGAATTATGTTCCACCAAGTCATATAAAAATATGTGTCAGAGTAATTCTAGAGGGAAGCCCCAAACTGAGGAAGAATTTGAAGACCTGCCATGAGCAATGGAAGTTCGGTGTAAGAGGGAAAGCCCCAAAGCATGACTGATGGGGATGTAAACAGTGTCACATGGGCAAATTAGCTGAGAAGCAAACTCTGTATATCTCCAGACTTGTTTTGTCCATCATGAGAAGGCAACTGCAGTGTGTTACTGATTATCTGTGTTAACTGTTTTTTCATGCACTGGAAAACAATAAGAAACTTCCCACATTTTGAAACATCACATTTTGTGGGACCCTCTAAGGAGTGAGATTTTATTTTTGAGGAAGGTCCATGTCTGCGGTTAAAACAAATGAAACTGGGTCCACTAACAGAGGCAGAAGGAACTTACAGTCGTGTCTCAGGAGGCTACTGCTGAAAGTGTATTGTGGGATCAAGACAACAATTTTTATAACACCATTTTATTGATTCTGCATTCCTAGATTATTTCTTTTATATCCTACTAACTCTGCCCCAGAATCCTTCAGTGGAAAATATCTACCTATGGTTGGTTTCAGAAGGCAATTATAGATGACAGTCTGGTTTTTGGAAGATCTCAGGAAGCAGAGAGCAAGTGTGTTGGAGTAGACTTGGACATGAACTAGATGGACAGGATGGCACAGGGACTGGCAGGACTGGCAGGAGTCTCTGGGCTGTGTATGTGGCTCCATGCAGCCCACAGTAATGGAAATGGTGCCCAGCTGTTTGTCTCCCCACTCCTGAGCAGATGTTGACACACTGAAAGCCACGGTCACAAGAGACAACTTGCTGACAGCGCTAGTGATGAGGTCAAGCACCAAAAATGCACCAGCACTCAGTCCTTCACTCTTTCTCCTCCGTTATGCCAGCACCTGAGATCCCAGCTGGAAGTACGCTGGGCTAGTGTGGAGGGAAGAGGGTGCTTCTGATCTGTTGAAGGGGACTTCAGCATCATGAAACTGCTGTTCCCCATAGGCAGTAACTTTCAGTTTTTATGGAAAACTTGAGGGAAAATGGTTAACACAAAGAGAGAGCTGAAATGCTTTCAGCATCTTGTTAGAAAATTAATTTGGTGTTGGATTCAGATAGAAAAATATCACATTTCCCTTGATGCTGTGCCACACAGAAGGGATTGGAGATGATTTCTTCCAGAATAAATTTGCTGTAGATGCTGCACAGATATGACATTGATGTGCTGCAGCTACAGGTCAATGTTAAAGGTAAGATGCTAGAATATGAAGAGATACTGACAAATGCAAGGACTGATGATGCAAAGACTGAGAGATGTGAAGATACTGAGAGATGCAAAGACAGAACCAATGACGAGTTTGATGTCAGCACATGAGGTTTGGAGGTTATGTTGTGGCTACTGGCCAGAAAAGAAGCTGTTGCTTTTGGCTTTATTTTGAGATAAAAGGAAAAAATGACCCCAGTGAGATAAAAAATAGGATGCTGTAGCATTTTTTCATTTACATACCTGAATCTCATTTAACATTATTGCATTCACTGCCATTGCCCTCATGCAGTTGTAAAATAAATGCCTACATCTAGTAGAGGCAAAGCAGACAGTGTCTGCAATTAGCCCAGGCCGCCCTGGCACTTTGAACTGATTTACTTAAACATCAACACCACCATTTTTTTTGTGCGTAGACATTACAGAGGGTAATTGCTTCCAGGAAGATACTCTAAGATGGAACAAGTTATTGCTGTCTACACAATAAATGGCAAACAAAAGACAACCACAATCCCTTACATTTCCTGAGAAAATAAACATGGTCCCCCTTTTCTAAACTGTTGGTATTTTTTAATTTCTATGTTGCTTTTTTTTATATATACTCTATGATGACAATCCCCAAACAAACCCCTAAATTTCTTTTTGCTTGAAGGTGCACATAAGGCCATACACAGCTGTTGTAGGGTTTCTGTGTCTCCATGCTGCACCAGCCTGGGTAGAAACATGTTAGAGTCACTCTCCAGTTTATGGGTTTGATCCAGAAGTCTTGAAGGCTTCCTCACATTTCTACAAGCTTGGGATCAAACTGAAAAATTATATCCTAAAAGTATGAAACTGCTTTTAAAATACAGCCAAAAGATGTATTTCCACACTCTGATTTCTACTTATATTATTTCTATTCTGATGCTTTATATTTATTCTTATTGCCAATAAAATAAAGAATTATTCTGAATTTCAAAAGGGCCTACCTGCTGGAGACCTGAACAAGCTTTCTTCTAGTGGGAAAAACAGTCAGTTCCATGTAGTTTTGATCTTACCTGGCTTTTCTATGTGCACAAACCAGAAGTCTGTGTTGTTCATATTTTCACACTTCAGAAACACAGTCATCAGTCTACCTGATATTTAAGTTTCTGTATGCCTCTATTCCCACATGGGCTGCCTAGGTTCCTGCTTTTCTCAGAAAATGGCAAGGAACAACAGCCACTTTCCTGGAAGTTTTGTGTGCTCTACTCCTCCCTCCCTACAGAGCTGATAACCCCTGCTACGGCTTCTGAAGGGCTCACTTAGAAGTCCAAGGACAGTCCAGGCCCAGAGCAGCTCACCAAACACAGAGGATGCCTGGACCGGTGAATGGCAATGTGCTTTCTAAAGGCCCAGCTACCACAGACAGACCTATCTCAGAGCACAAACGTATAAAAAGGCTAGTCCTGAGGTCACATCTCTTACTCCCACGCCCCATTTCCTGGTGTGAAGGTATCCTGGTTTCAGCCAGGATAGAGTTAATTTTCTTCACAGAAGCTAGTGTGAAGTTGTGTTTTGGATCTGGGATGAGAAAATGTTGATAACATGCTGATGTTTTGAGTTGTTGCTAAGTAGTCAAGGACAGTCCAGCTTCTCGTGCTGGCCTGCTAGCAAGAAGGCTGGGGGTGCACGGGGAGCTGGGGGGGGACACAGCTGGGACAGCTGACTCAGGCTGGCCAAAGGGATATTCCCTACCATATGACGTCATGCTCAGTATATAAAGCTGGGGCGAAGAAGAAGGAAGGGGTGGAGGGACGTTTGGAGTTATGGCATCTGTATTCCCAAGAAACCATTACACGTGATGGGGCCCTGCTTCCCTGGAGATGGCTGAACCCCTGCCTGCCCATGGGGAGTGGTGAATGGATTCCTTGCTTTGCTTTGCTTGTGTGCGCGGCTTTTGCTTTACCTATTAAACTGCTTTAATCTCAAACCATGAGTTTCCTCACTTTACTCTTCTGATTCTCTCCCCCGTCCCACTGTGGGGGAGTGAGCGAGTGGCTGCTGGGGCTTAGCTGCCGGCTGGGGCTAAACCACGACAGAAGGGCAGAGCACAGCTCATCCAAGTCGCCCAAGTGCTGCAGATCTGGACCATCCCATTTAAACAGGCTCAACCACTAGTCAATGGGGAGACAATAGTATTTCCCGACAGCAATTGACCCCCTCAGTCCTCTGATTCCACAATGCACTACAAACTCTTTACTTCTCCCATCTTTTCCTTCGGCAAGTGCTTTCCTAAGCCAGAGCAGAAGTGTCAGGGAGGCCCTGGGCGTGGTGAGCCACGGGCAAGAAAACTCACCCATCACAAGAGTATGGGACCTCAGTGTCCATTAGGAGAAATAAAAAACTTTTCTGAGCAACCCTTTTCTAAGGGCAAGTTTGTCTAATAAATAATACACTTTTCTGACATGCTTGTTTGCTTATTGTCATACAGCAACCATGGGTTTAGTGCTTTGCTTTAGTCATGGGCCTTACAGGCATCCTTCCTGCCATTTAAGCTGTGCATACTGCTTTTGTTAATTGCTGTTTTATGAAGGTCAGAGGTTGAAAAGACACTGATATCACATAATGTCCACACCTAGTGTCAGCAGAATAGAGCTGCCAAGAGAGAACCGGCTGGATGCGGAGGGCATGGTCACTGTATGGACATATTTATGAAGTTACCAACAGAGAAATGAAATGTTTTTCCTGAGAAGAGTGTGTTCCAATGCAAGAAGATGTCATCACTGACTAATCAAACCAGGTCTTTCTGGTTTCTCAGAGAGTATCTGGGTTTGTAAAATTCTGCTCACCTGAAAACCATAATGTTTGCTCTTGAGGAAGTAACATGGATAAATAGCCAGGTATCATCTGACATTTCTCCTCCTCCAGCTTCAGAGGGCAACACCTTGCCTTGAACATCAATTCTCTTGGGAGCTTTGAAGGAAGATAATGTCCTACACTGATTACCCAATGAAGAACAAACCGTTGTACTCTGAATGAACTTTGAGTGGCTTAGGGATTTTTTTTCTGTTGCTGACGATTGGTCCTTCTAATGCTGTCCTGCAGATGCAGCCTAAAGTCTTTCCAGCATGCTGTTCCTTGACTGATCTTCACTTTAGCTCCTTTAGTCCTTTTCAACCTTGTACTTTTAAAACATAAAATATTTCCATGTTGATCATTTAGATGGGGCACTGTATTACAATATTCTAGCAGTATTGTCTTTAGTTTTGCAGTAAATCATGCAGCTCTAGGATATGGGAAACTATGGACATGGGTTCTGATAACACAGATACTCCTTTCTTATTGACCTTAATTTCCCTTTCCTTCTTGCAGAGCTGTGTGAAAATATTTCTGATCCAAAGGCCACATTTTGAACTGCTGTTGCTGTCGTCACTACAAGGGAGACAGAAACCAAGCAAGAAGAAAGCACTGTGGACACAGCAATCAGCGGCTGCCTTCTTCATTTCACCTATGCTTTTTGCAGTGCTTTGTCTTGTCCTTCAAGTGCAGAACATGGCATCACATTCTTGCCAGGTATTCAGAGACTGAAATAATGGTAGAAAGGGGCTCACATCAAGAAAAAACCTGTATGAAAAAGGCAAGTGATACATAGCTGACATGTGAATCATATTTCCTGGCTGCAGTTGCCTGACTCTCAGGGCTACAGAAAATTATTTGCTGACATGCAGCCAGGTCTGTGTCCATCTTCTCCAGTAACTCCTGTTTCACCATGGACGTCAGGACTTCTCTGTCTCCAGAGAAGACAGTGTTTGCCTTGGCTTTCAGAGATTTCATATGCTAGCCTGAGGAAATGATTTCCTCTGTGAATTTGGGCACACTTGTGAATGTTAATGAGATGCAAACTTGGCAAATATACACTTAAAAGATAATTTGATTGTAATCACCATAAGAGACATCCTGGATCAAGAACTTAGGTGAGATTTTCCATATATAAAGAGCATAAGCATAATTTTATGGTTGAGGAACTAGGGAAAGACTAAGACACAGGTTTAGGCTCCAGCTTTGCTGCAGACTTCCCATCCAACCTGGGCTGAATCATTCACTCTCTTTCACCACTTGTTGTTTGGAAATGTGCAGAACTAATGCTTTTTTTTTTCTTTCTTTCTTTCTCACTCTCCCGTTTTGCCCTGATTTCTCAGATTAGAAAAACTTCAACTTTATAATTCTCTTGTGCATTTGTAAAGCTTGACCATGACTGGACAGTGAGGTGCAGCTATATTACTCATAATTACTTTGTCACTCTTATGCTTCACTTGACAAGGAAGTCAGTGCTGCAGAATGCCCTGTTATACACTGGTTAAATTTGGTTTATTTATAGCTGTTCAACAGGTCTGGAATAGCAGGAGTCAGCAGCAGCATGTAAGTAAGAAAAAGATCTTTTTCTGAGGATGTCAGCCCACCTTGTCTGCTGCGAGAAAAAGATTTTAGCTTCAAGGGGAAGTCATGCTTGACTAACTTGATAAACTTCTATGATTAAATGAGTGGCTTACTAGAAGGGGGCACAGAGCAGTGGATATTGCCTACCTAGACTTCAGTAAGGTTTTTGACACTGTCTCCCATAAGTATGGGCTGGATGAGCAGACAGTGAGGTGGATTTAAAACTGGCTTGAATGGCTGGACCCAGAGGGTGGTGATCAGTGGGACAAAATCTGTTTGGAGGCCAGTAACTAGTGGTGTAACCCAGAGGTCAACAGCGGGGCCTATCCTGCTTAATATCTTCATTGATAATCTAGATGCTGGGGCAAAGCGTACCCTCAGCAAATTTGCAGATGATGACAAACTGGGAGGAGTGGCTAATACAACAGAGGGTTGTGCTGCCATACAGAGGGACCTTGACAGGCTGGAGAAATGGGCCAAAAAGAACCTCATGAAGTTCAACAAGAAGTGCAAAGTCCTGCACCTGGGGAGGAACAACCCCAGGCACCAATACATGCTGGGGTCCAGCCAGCTGGAAAGCATCTTGGCAGAAAAGGACTTGGGGAGTCCTGGTGGACACCGAGTTGAACATGAGTCAGCAGCATGTCCTTGTGGCAAAGACGATTAATGTTATCTTAGTCTGCATTAGGCAGAGCACTGCCAGCAGGTCAAGGGAGGTGATCCTTCCCCTCTACCCAGCACTGGTGAGGCCACACCTGGAGTGCTGTATCAGTGCTGACCTCAGTACAAGAGAGACATGGAACTACTGCAGAGAGTCCAATGAAGGGCGACAAAGATGATCAAGTTCCAAGGTTATCTGGGCATGGTTTTGGGCAACTGGCTCTAGGTGGCCTTGCTTGAGGAGGGGGTTGAACTGGGTGACCTCTGGAGGTCCCTTCCAACCTCAGCCCTTCTGTGACTCTGTGAAAGACTAGAAGGCAGAGCAAACTCTGGCAATGTTTATGTCATCTATCAGCAAAGATCCTGTAACAAAAAAAGCCAGAAAATTGTAGGCAGAGCTTTCCTTCAAAAACAAAAAATGTGGTCACATGCTAAGAAAGGGCCTGTGCAGGAATGGTGACGTGCTCTTATTCGTGAGCCTGCAGTTTTGAAATGGAAGAAACTCTTACACTCTGTCACTGCAGTGCTGTTCCCCGTAAGATACTCTGCCATGGTATACCTCTTCCAAATTTACATTTCCCAGTTCATATACTTTCTAAAACTTTTCTTACAAAACTATTTTACAATCCGTCATGAAGATTTTTTGCCACTTTTTGCCTAAATCAATGCATTTCAAACCTGTGAAACCAATAATGTCCTGTTGCTGAAGTTCCAATGATACACAGGGCCATGGGCAGTGGTTTACAGCCGGTCTCCAGGACATCAGTGACATATAGCTTTACAGTAATGTTCTGTTACAATTTGATGATTAGGGAGCAGGGTGACGAGATGAGTAGTGCAGCTTCCTACTCCAGAAAACTGAGGAAACAGGGCTGTTGTGCAGTGCGGAGGGGAGGCATGACACTCTGGTTTGGGGAGGCGGAAGGCAGTGGAAATCATGACAATTGCTTTGTGCTTCCAACCAGGACTTCCAAGCAGTTTAAAAGGCCACCCAGAGAGATTGTGTCCCCAGTTTTATTAACAAATTTACCTGGCTGCTGGTAACTTAGGTGAGTGCTTCCCACTGATATTCTCACTACCCCCTGCCAGGAGTTACTGCCCTTTCCTAGTCCTGTGAATTCAACTAGATAAGAAATGAACTAAATTAGTCATATAAAGCAGAATATATTCAACAAGTCAGCTCTAGAATGTGGAACAACAGGGGTGGCTGGGCAGACTGGCCTCCACATTGGTGACAGTATTGTAACCACAATTTCTGAGTGATGATATGGCACTGGAATGTCTCACCACATACTTTCCCTTCAGGTACAATATTTTTTCACTGTCTTGAACATTAGAAGTATTTTGTGATATATGTAACTAGAAGATTGGATGGAGAGCTGAAGAAGTGTCAAAATTGACAGTAGTATTTCAGACTTTTCCTCCTACATTTTCACACAAAACAAAGTCTATAGCTTAAGAAAATTATAATTAAATAGCAATAGAAATAATTTTAGAACAGAATTAGAGTGGAACTTTTTAGATTTTCATTTTTAATAACACATCTTGTATTAACTATTTAAAGTTTTGTAAATTTTTTTTAGCATAAGTAATTTAGTTTTCACTTGAGCTCAGAGATGTATATGGATACTGACTGCACATCCTCTTTTCAGGGGGTGAATCCTTGTGCCCTGAAAAGACACTTGTTCTAACCAAAACCAGCTAGAAATACTTGCACTTATTTTAACTTCAGTTTTTCTGAGTTATCTAAAAAGATCACACTGTACTTGCTTAAACAAAACATTTAAAAATGCAGTTGTCATCCATTCTATTCCTCCTGTAGCTGAACACTTTGTTGTTTTATAATAAATGGTGACATTAGTTCATATCATGTGATTAAAAAGGATTCATCACACATTAGAGCCCATAATCGCAGCCTATAGTCTCATTTTAACATTTCTCACTGGCATATCCTACTTGACCCTGCTTACTGCAGCATTTCTATTATGCTGTCTAAAAGGACAGGAGGACCGAGCAGAAACAAAAATGCAGGGGTGAACATTGCTTTCACACTCACAGCTATGTGTTCAGTGCTGTTATAGCTCTAGATGAATAGAAGAAATCTGGAGTCTGGCCAACAGCGCTCAATAGAAATCTCCATCTTCCAAAAAAAATGTCCTGATGTGTTTAAAATAAATTGAACAACTAAACCAGTGAGCAAGAACCTTCTTTCACAGAAATATAGGACACCACTCAAGACAACCTGATTTAATACGGTATCAGCATCATACTTCATGCACTATCACTGTTTAATGATGTTTATTTTCTTTCTTGGCATGCTGGTAATGTATGATGAGGATCAATGTCAAAAATTCAAAGGCTACTGATTAGACATTTCTGTTTAGGCTTGTACTAGGTAATGCAGTGTTGATGTATTGCTTAGGAGAGAAATCAAGCTAGAACAGAGCAAAAGCTCACCTCCATGGTTCAATTTTGTTACACATGGTTTGCTGATAACATCATTAAAATAGTTTTCATGTCTGTATTGAGTGACACAAACAGCCAAAACAGATCTTATTTTAGCTTTTTCTTTTTTCCTCTCCTTCTTGTGAAAGCACTGCATATCAAAACAATGTGCAAATAAAAGGTAGTGAGGTGCTGTCTGAAGCTGAGCAAAGCAAGTTTTGCTAGAGCTGAGCCTCTGGCAAGTTTGTGCCATCGACCCTCAGGGGCTGGCGGAGGGGCAGGGAGGCTGCCGCCAGTGTCGGGGTTTTGGGGGACGGGAGGAAGGCAGAGGGAAATTGGGCAGCCAGTTTTGGGTGAGGGAAGGAGGGCTTTGCATCCAGCCACAGCCTGTTTCTCTTGTGTTTTCCCCCAGGAGCTTCCAGGTGGAAATGTGGAGAGGAAGCCCAAGCTGAAATAAAGCCCAGCTTGAGGTTTACCCTGGGTATTTGTGTTTCTCTGCTACTTACGCTTAGTTGTTATTATTCATGACATTATTCATTCACATTCATATAATGTTCGCACCCATCAGTTTTCTTTACTATTGCCCTCTTTTATTCCCTAAAAAAAGACAAACTATAAGCCTGCATTGCCCTTTTTACATTGCCATCATTTTTGCTTTTTTTTCCCCTTGTAGCCTGTCTGATGGGGTCACAGGCTGACAAAATTAAGGGGCAGACCACAAGTGCAAGCACCAGGCATCTGATGTCCACACTGCCTTGTTACAGGCTCTGCCACCCTCTTTTCCACAGCAAACCTGCTCGAGATGGCGCTGGCTTGGACCACCACCGGCACTGTCTTCCTGGTGTGTCAGGACCGGGGATTTGGTCTGGATTTTCTTTTATTTAGCAGTTTTAGGATAGCCTTAGAGAGCAGCAGGTCCGACTGAAAGCTATCAGGTGGGTGCATGGTGTCGTTGTGGTGAGGCAGTAAATGTCCTTCTGTCCTTGTAACCCTGCTCCTGCGCCCCAAGTGTGGCCACCTGCACATTTCCATGCTACACCTCTGGCTGAGCCTGTTTAACGCATCTTCTGAACTGAATCTTCTCCAGCTTTGCTGAAACCCAGGTGCACAATGAGGGCCAGTGTCCACCCAACAGCAGTTCTCCTTCCTGAGGAAAAAAATCCCAATCGATTTGAATAACACGACCTCAATTTCTTCATTTTAAAACCCTCCTCCACAGTGCTTATCACTCCTCTTTCAGTTGGTCACATTTTCTTCTTGGACAGACAGTCTGTTCCAGTGGCCTCCTTTTTGCTTGGCAAAATCAGGCTAGACTCAGTCTTCCCCCAGATCTCTCATAGCCCTCAAAAAATGATGTGTACAAACTCCTGCATGCAGAAAAACCACATGAGACATCCCACAGTCCAACGTATTTTACAACTCCTCTGGGGACCTTTGCTCAGGTTTTCAGAATTAAACAAAATCTTCCCTGCTCATTTTGCAGAGGCTGGTTATCCTGGTTGAGACTTTTTTAATGTTGGTTAATGTATTTTTCATTACATCTTCTAAAGTCCAGGTTTCAGGGCTGCCTTACAGAGGACCTCTTTTATTCTTCCAGCGTGGCTGATGATATCCTACCTTTCCATAGCTTTCAGAGTCCTGTTGTGTCTTGGCTCTCTTTTTACCTGGGTGCAGCCCCACGGGCATTAGTCAACGCCATCTCTTTTGCTTGCGCTTACGATGTGGAGCTCTAACATGTGCGTAGGGTCCGGTGTGGGAATCGGTGAGACCATTCCCACAGCTGTTGGAGGCTCTTTCTCATCTCCTGCCCATCAACACCAGACCCTTTTGCTGGCTACCACAGAGATCTTCCATTTCTTCCAGAACTCGTTGCCCACTGGTGTTATTTTGCCATTGAATCAACATTTATGCAGCAAAAGTAATAATTAAATAGTTAAATGATCATTTCAAGCAGTACCTAAGTATTTAATCGGTGGTAGCTATTGTAGCATCCAACCTCCTCATACTCTGTAACACCCAGGCAAGGAAGGGAAATTTTGTTACTTTGGTTTTCCAGTTTTTGTTTTTGTTTGCCCACAACCGTACAGAAAAGCCATGGTGCGGTCAGCTCAGGACACCCACGTTCACATGGGCTATGAAAACAACCAGATGTGATATGGCTATTAACACGGAAATATTCCTCTAACACCCCTCCATGATAGCTTCTTCATTTTGACAGGTCAGGATATTACATGTTTACTTCTATTACATCTAGAAAAAGTAGTAGATGAGATAGAAGAAATAGAGAACCTGAGACTTATTTGGGTCATTTAAACATGTTTGGGATGGGATCCAACTCGTCTAAGTTTAGATGGGAGTAAATCTGCATTCCCTTAGAGGAATGAATCACATTTAGATTCGTTAGAAATGAAATCACATTCATTAGAAATGAATCACATTTCTGCAGTGTGATTCACCTGATTTGCTTCAGGTATCTGCACTGAGATTTGCACAACAGAGCGCTGTGCCCCAAACCTGCCTCTTCTCTTACTGGATTTGGAGGGAGCTGAGGGGGGAGCTGTGATGGAGACCCCAACTCTCCTCACAGCCCTTTATCATCGCTTTGTTATTCGAGGCGGCTACTGATGTGCTGGTGATTTAAAACACTGAGCGATGCTCAACCTCTCTCACTCCAAGAGCCATCACAGCGCTGTGTTCTGGTCTGAAAAGCCACAATGGTTTTTCTGTGTATCTTCAAGTCACAAAAGGTATCCGTTATCCAAGTATCCCCCATCTGAGCCCACAGGAAGCCTGGAGCAGGTGCGGCTGGAGCCATGGGGTGGCTGCCAGCAGGCAGCACACCTCCAGCTTTTAGAGTAATTTATTCCTTTCATTCCTTTTGAATGATTTTCTCTAGATTTGTTTCTTCAGCTTTCGATGCTATTATTGCCAGCGCCCCAAGTGCTGGGTAGACACCCCCAGTCCTGCCTCCAGCTGGAGACCCCACTCCCTCCCCAGTCTCACCCATATCCTTTTTGCCTGGTCAGTGGTTTGGGGTGGCCCCAGACCACACCATTCCTTGCTGCCACTGCTGTGGGTTGCTCAGGGCTCTCATCTTCAGTTTGGAGTTAGAGACTCCATCACAACCTCTTCCCATACCCTTTTGCCTGAAAGACCCTATTCCTCAGTTGTGCTGGGTGTCTATGGGGCTTGAGCAGAGACAACTGAAGGCCACAAATACCACACACCTCCAAGAGTGATCCCAGCACCTTCCTTTTATTGTGATAAAACTCCTCTTTCTTGATGAAAAACATTCCCAGCCAAGACATGCTCTCCACAAAACACAGAAGTAAAAGTGGCTAAGGCTTCTTCTGGCCTGCAGACTTTACCTGCTGTGGGCTCCAGAACCATGGGCATGGCAGTTTAGGCCAGCGATTTCTCTTTGCAAGAGTACAATCGCCTTGTGGGCGAGGGAGGACGTGGTGATGCTGTGTACGGGTCATCCAACTGGCCTCTGAACATTCCCCAAAACTGCCAGAAACAAAAACTGCGATCACCATCCAAACCCGTCCACAGCATGGTGCTCCCATATATGCTCCTGTGTGCATGCTGCTCCCATATACATGGTGCATGGTCCTCAGCGTGGTGTTCCTGTACACATGATGTGTGGTGCATGGTCCTCAGTGTGCTGCTCTTGTGTAATTGGTCCATTGTCCTTATCATGGTGCTCCAGTATACATGGCACATGGTCCTCAGCATGGTGCTCCCGTGTCACTACACGTGAAGAGACCTTGGCTCCCGTGCGGCTGCTCATGGAGGACATCTCAGGAAAATGGCAGTAACTTTCACACGAGGTGGCAGAGCACTCAGAATCACAAAATCACAGAATCATTAAGGTTGGAAAAGACCTTTAAGATCATCAAGTCCAACCATCAACCCGACACCACCATGCCCACTAAACCATGTCCCGAAGTTCCATGTCCACACGTTTTTTGAACACTTCCAGAGATGGTGACTCCACCACTTCCCTGGGCAGCCTGTTCCAATGCTTCACCACCCTCTCAGTAAGGAAATTTTTCCTAAAATCTAATCTAAGCGTCCCCTGGTGCAACTTGAGGCCATTTCCTCTCATCCTATCACTAGTTACTTGGGAGAAGAGACCAACACCCTCGTCGCCACAACCCCCTTTCAGGTAGTTGTAGAGAGCGATAAGGTCTCCTCTCAGCCTCCTCTTCTCCAGACTGAACAACCCCAGTTCCCTCAGCCGCTCCTCATAAGACTTGTGCTCCAGACCCTCACCAGCTTCGTTGCCCTTCTCTGGACACGCTCCAGCACCTCAACATCCTTCTTGTAGGGAGGGGCCCAAAACTGAACACAGTATTCAAGGTGCGGCCTCACCAGTGCCGAGTACAGGGGCACAATCACTTCCCTACTCCTGCTGGCCGCCCATTCCTGATACAGTATTTCCCATCAGGCCGCAGCCTTTCCCCTCTCAGACCCAGCCACCTCTCCCAGGCCACTGGGACTCGGTGCTGTCCCCCAACATCTCTCCTTCTATGCTGAGGCAGTCAGCTGTCAGATCATGGCTGCCCAGGTCAGTCCTCCCCCAGGCCAGGTACCCACACGCCCCGTAGCTGGGGGTGGCGGCGGGCCTCCCCCAGCCGCTTTTTAATTGTGTATTTTTGTTTGAATTTGTCTGGTTAAATTGGCTCTGTCTTGTCCTGCTTTGTTGTAGCAGACCTGTATGCCTGTACACCAGCAGCACTGACAGAGAAGTTCGGGAAAAGAGGAGAGTTGAAATCAGATTACTGTTTTCCCCCCATATTCTTAAACAAACCCGATTTTTTTGAAATCTCTTGCTTGTGAACAGTACCACGTAATTAATGTGTCTCATTTCACTTTAACATGAAACTCTCCGAGACCTGCATTGTTGGTGTTCCTGAGTTTTCACAGAGTTAACAAAAATGTGGTTACATCGAGCTTTCATTGTATGTGGTGTCAATTACGTGCTGGGGGCTTTGTCAGGCACCGGCTGCGTGCGCGCCCACGTGACCGTCTCAGACACCTCACACAATGGCAGGAAAAGGCTCTCGTCTTGTCAGCAACATCAAATTGGGTGAAAAAAAGAAAGAAAATGTTTTCAAACAATTGCCTTCTGTTGTAAGAGCATTTTAGTGTTTTGGTAGAGAGCTCTGACGTATCATTTATCTTTTAATGCAATTAATACGATATTAATTTAGGTGCTGACAGCATCACATATCATCTAAGGAACTGATTTCGATTGCCTAAATTCTTACTTTAAAATAAATTTGTCACCAATTACCATGGACTTGGCTAATTCTGAAATTTTCCCAATCTGTTCTTGATCGTGCTTTTTGCCTGGTTGAGAAACGCGTAGTGGCTGCACCGCGGCTGCCTTCCCTCATGTATCACCAGCTGTTTTGCCTGGCACTGCAGTGAGAGTCCTGTTTAGCCAGAATACCTTCTACAAGACTTAGAAGATTGAAGAGATGAAAGTTATGTTAAAAACAAGTAGAAATTATGGACTAGCATTATATATAAGGTACTTGCCTGCCAACACATGCTGTTTCTTCCGTGATGACTGTTGAACTTCTGACCCAAGACACATGGAAGTCAAACCTGGCAAAGACTACAGCAATGTACAGTAAACGGAGTTAATGTTCCCATTTACAGAAAAAAATCTGATTTAAGTCTTACTGTAACTGAGAAACATAATCACCATAATATGTCCACTGAGCTACACCCAAAGCTCACAGAAACCAGTGTCACTGCTTTGCTTTCCTGCAGCCACCACTGGGTCAGGACATCCCAGCAGCAGGTGGTATGGCTGCTATGAGATGAGCTTCTTACAAAGGTTAAAATACACATAGTGTTTTTGTATTACAGAAATACTGTTTGATACTGGGAAAAAAATATAATTACTCTGCAAAAGGCTTAGTACTAAAAGAATGTTTTCTGCTAAAAGGAAAAAAGTTATTTTTCTCAGGTGTGGTATTATGTGCTCAGAGGTTGCTAGTGAACATGATCCCAATAGGGGAAACTGCTTGTACAGCAGTTGCCCATTGTGCCTTTCGCTGGGTTGATGTGTACAGTTCCCACAAGGTTCTCTTGTAACCAGCAAATGAGCAGTACCGTGGCAGGAACAGACCTCTCTTTCCTCTGGCTTGGAGGTAATTCCTAGCTTGCCAAAGAGGCATAGACAATTTAAGGAATTTGCACTGCAGTTCAAGTAAAAGCTCCCTGGTTCTCCTGTGTGAAACACTTTCTTTTGCCAGGT
Source organism: Phaethon aethereus (assembly GCF_964289735.1). Taxonomy (NCBI): domain Eukaryota; kingdom Metazoa; phylum Chordata; class Aves; order Phaethontiformes; family Phaethontidae; genus Phaethon; species Phaethon aethereus. The sequence continues at coordinate 202,910,371 of NC_138575.1, forward strand.
TTCCAGTGCTTGTATCATGTATTTGGTAACCAGCAGAAGGGAGGGACCTGTTTGATATTGTCAGTGTTCATGGGCCTTACTATCGGGGCCAAAGGAGGGCTGTCTCTTGCCCTATTCACGGAATCACAGAATGGTAGGGGTTGGAAGGGACCTCTGAAGATCATCTGGTCCAACCCCCCTGCCAAGGCAGGATCACCTAGGGCAGGTTGCACAGGAATGTGTCCAGTCAGGTTTTGAAGGTCTCCAGAGAAGGAGACTCTACAGCCTCTCTGGGCAGCCTGTTCCAGTACTCTGTCACCCTCACACTAAAGAAGTTTTTCCTCATGTTGAGGTGGAACTTCCTGTGCTGCAGTTTATGCCCATTGTCCCTCGTCCCATCACTGGGCACTGCTGAAAAGAGACTGGCTCCATCCTCCTGACAGCCACCCTTCAGATATCTATAGACATTGATAAGGTCCCCTCTCAGCCTTCTCTTCTGCAGACTAAACAGCCCCAGTTCTCTCAGCCTTTCTCATACAAGAGATGTTCCAGTCCCTTTATCATCCTCATAGCCCTCCGTTGGAGGACTAGTAGAGGTGAGGATTAGCCCTTACAAGCCCACAGTGGTGAAGCTGGAAGGTGGGTGGGTGGGTGATGAGGGGTTTGGCCCCCAGGAGAAGCTGTTTGGTGGTAGCCTGTGCTCATAGCAACACGCTGCGAGTAACATGACTGACTTGGCGCAGAAAGGCTTGTGGTTTGGTGGGTGGGTTTGGCGGGTTGGTCTGTGCAGGTTTAGAGGAATTTCATATGCCTGGAAGAACACGTGCAAAGAAACCAGAGGAGCCCTGCAAACTGCCAGGCAGTAAAGAAAAGGAAGACTATTTGGCAAAATAGTTTTGGCTTGCAGCCACTTCCAAGATCCTTTTTCTCCATGAGCTCAGGGCGAAGTCTTGGAGTTAAGAAAACATGCTCAGGCCCTGGCTCTCAGGAGTTCTTTCTCAGGACCTTGGGCCTGGAAAAGGTGCTGAGGGTTTCTGTCTTACCTCCTTTCCACTTTGGCCACCCAGGGTTATGCCATGCAGTAAAGTTGGTGGCAAAAATCCCCGATGCACCAGTCAGCAACTGGTCTAGTGCTAAAGGGCACATCCACGTACACCTCAGTCCGGGCAGTAGTCACCAGCCAGTCAATTGGCTTTCAGGCCACATGGGTCTGCTGCAAGGATGGACCTTCTCCAGCAGATTTGGCTCCACTCAAAATCTGCCAAAGCTGTAAAGTTTTGGCATAGAACAGGCAAAGAGTCTCTAGGCCAGAGAGAGAAAGTGTAAAATGAGCACAACTTGGGGTCAAAGCACTAACATAAAGGAGGGGAAATCTGTGCTTTCTTCCCTACCGTGGCCACTACTTATGTGTTGTATTCAGCCTTAAATCAGTTGTGTAACAATTTAGAAAAGTTTAGGTATTTCTTTGGTTTTATGGCTCTTAGGTTCACACCACTGAAATGTCATGTAGAAGCCTTCTCACAGAGGCTGTTTCTGGCCAGCACAGTTCCATGGAGTGATGCACAAGTACAGGATTAAACTACCATGGAAACAACCCTAAAAAGAGATTCCCCACTTGATAAAGGATGCACTTGTTCTTCCCTCTGAGCTTCATGCACCAAACATCAAGTAGCTGATGCAGAATTTCTTCTTTTTTCTATGATATTGCAAATTATCTGCAGGGAAAAGAGCTTCTCTTTCAAGATCAGCATTCCTTAGCCAGGCTTTTTCCCATTCATATATGAGACAGCTCAATTTGGGATGAGCCTAAAGGGGTGCCTTCCAAAAACATGATTATTTTTTAACAAATGCCACATATCAGCTGAAGAAAACTTCTGCCTTTTATCCCTGATAGAGGTATACTTTAAGACAAATTGCTGCAAGACAGCAGCACCTCAGGTGTTTCTACCGAAGGGGAGGAAGTGGGGAGTTTGGGTGGCCTGGCAGGCAGCAGAACATCTCCAGAAGCATGCAGGGGGCAAAATAGCAACCACAACTATATTCAACAAGCTTTGACCCTTGAGGCAGACAAAACAGCCCAAGTTCTCCATCTGAAAGACCTGCCATGTGCTGGCCAGAAAAATGCCAAAAGCCATAACTGTTTCTGATGTGGCCTCCTGTCACATATTCCTTGCTCTAACCACAGAAGTTTCCTTGAAATCAATCTTAACAAGACTCTGATAACAAATGCACATGCATGCGTGTCTGCCACTGGGTAAGACATGCCCTCACAGTGATATTTATCACGTGGTACATCCATAGGAAATCAGCTTTTGCTCAGGGTCCCTGTATGACCAAACCCAGTTGCTTATGGGCTGAAAACTACTTATGAAAAGATGAGTTTCCTGTGCTTGATCTCCCTTCCTGTATCAAAGAAAGATTTTTCAAAGATGAAATATTGTGCTGATAACAACATTGATTTTTCTTGAATTTGACCCAATTAGTCTAGTACCTTCCTGGGCATCCTAGGATCGGCCCTCCCTTTTGACCCTAGCAATGTTGTATTGCCTTTCTTAACCACAGAGAAAGAAACCTTTTATAGAGTCCAAACTATGACTCGTTATAGTCATGCTCCCAATTGGCAGAGCCAGTAAAGCTGTTTTGAAGGCCTTCGCTACTGTGTTAGTTACCTTCCTGGAACAAGAAGCTTGGATCTATTGATTCCTCTAACAACAGTTCAGAAAAATGATTATCATGAACTAGAAATGATGGGCTATAAATGCTGATCTTCAAAATCTTTTCAAAGAAAAAGCAGCCCAAGCCCTTAGCAGCTCCTAACACTTTCCTTGGTTACCTGCATTTTCTGTAAGATACAGTTTGGGAAGTTGAATGCTATTTCCCCCTAAGTTGAGAGTCATAAAAGAATAAGATGTAGCAGAGCTTCCAGAGCTGCATTCAAACAAACCAGCTTATGTTAAATTCCCTGTCCCTCACATGCAGTCCTAGGGTCTGCCAGGAGCACTGTGGCTGGGGAAGCTGGCAGGCTTTTGTTGGAGATGTAAAGGCCAGAACAGGAGTTCTCAGGCATGGCTAGTGCATGTGGCTACCCGCTGCAGAAGACATTAATAAAAATATTTTGCTTTTATTATTTTGCTCTTTTAACGTTAAGATACAACTCTAATGTGCACCACGATGTGAGTGAGAAATGACAGCAGGTTCTGGATGGATATACCTCTAGGCTCTGCTGTCATAAAACATCAAAACCCTGCCAGGGTCAATATGGCCCAGAACTGTAAAGTTAAGGCAGATCACCTTCTGCAATCATACATAGAGGAGGGCAACACATCTACACTATAGCTCGCTGTCTTCAGCTCCCAACATGAATGATCCATTAACATCTAGGGCATCTTGACATGAATCTGGACTAGTGCCCAAATGCACCCCCAGGGATTTTGGAAGAAGGTCTCACACTAGTCAGCCTCCCAGCCCTGCGGGCTCACATGATTCCCACCACAAGCCCTGCAAGATCTGTGACGAGGTAAGTCTCCTGGTGGTTGCTTCCACCACAGGAGCCCTGCAGGCAGGGCACAGCGGTCACCCTGCGGCACCAGGGTGGAGCTGCCACTGCTTCGCCCCTTGCGCAGCGGGACCTCTTCCAGCAGGACATGGGGATTACTCCGTTAGGGAGAAGGAACTAACAGAGAGGAGGAGCTAGAAGAGTGGGCTGGAGAGGCGTTTCCTGGGACAGGCACCTCCATCGCTGCCAGCAGCACAGTGCCTCAGCTCCCAGCCTCCTTCACCAGACCAAACGCAGCCCCCGTTGGTGCACCTCTAGCCCATGGTGGCAGCATGGATGCCACTGGCACCAAGAAATCTTTTTCCTAATGATCATCTCAGAAGAAGACAGCAGCATGACACATCTCCCCTTTGACTCAGGAACCTCCTTCCCCACGTTGGGAATGGCTGTGCCTTTGGGAAGGCAAAGCACAAGTTGTAGATGGTCTTATTTCTCTGAAGCCCTTTTGCTTGCCTGTTTCTCCTTGCACTGCAGGAATCTCCCCCAGGGTGCTGCTGGAGGAGCAGAAGGAATGAAGATACCTGCTTAAAAATACAGGGGAGACGTTTCATTTGCTTGCATTTAAAGAAAAAAAATCTAAACATCGTTTCTGCGATTGCTTTCCTGATGCAAACACACATCCAACCCTTACCTAGAAGACTTAGCACTGCTCCCCCCTGAAATCACATCCCAATGCGTTTCTGTGGAGTAACAAAACACACTGTGAAGGGGCCACTGCTCTTTTCTTGTTAATTTTGAATTCTTTTACTTGACAGCTCATAGTAACATCCCTTGTTATTCACTTCCTCCCTCCTGAGCTTACAGTCAAAATCGTTCAGCCTTTCTCCCAGAAAATCCTTTTCACATCTCTGCTAGCCTCTGCTCCTTAGCAAGTTCAATAATTGCAGTACAAAGGCTGGTCCCTTGTTAAACCTACTGCAGAGCTACCACGGAATTTTAAGGATTCTCTCTTACTCTGACAATGTACTGAACTTAACTCACCCGAGCTATTGCCTGTGGTTCTGGGGATTTAGTTGATGTGAGCTGCTCTGAACCTCCTCCTCTCTTCTTTTGTGGGATTCTCCAGTTGAAGCTGGAGGAGAAATCACATTATTTCGTAATGAGACACCAATGACACAGACAAGAATATCTTTCCTTGGGGGTGAGCACACTTTTTTTTTTAAACATGTGAAAGTACACAGTGGACATAACATCTGGGGATGAGGTGGGATTTTACTGTAAGAAATACTTTTGACCTGAAGGTCAGCAGACATGACTGCTTCAGTGTAATGTGGTCATCTCTCTGGATGAACAGTCATTCATATATAAATACATAGTACAATCTATAGATACTCCTTAGAAGTATATCACTTCAAGTACATTAGTTACAAGAGCTGTCCAAAATACAAGAACATGTACACGAACAAGCCTGTACATTGCAAAAGATGCCTGGGGTCCTATCCTCCAACCAACGTGAATTCAGTGGACACACTGGTAGAGAATTCAAATTATTTCCTTTTCAGTTCTCTCAGCTGACATTAAGCCCATCAAAGACTGTTCTTCCTCCTGTTATCTTTCAAAACTTGTCTTTTTTTCTTTATCATTTTTTAAAACTTTCACCTTTACTCCTAGTAAGGTCACTGATACAGCCAGAACTCATCAGAGGGGGAAAAAAAAAAAAGTTTGTTTCTTAAGTTATTGGTTATCAGACTGTAAATCTTTAGGTATTTATTATTTTGATTACCACCATAGAGTTGTTACGTACTATTGTGGACATCATGTCTAGGGCTAGAGAAAAGATAAATAGAAAATGTTTTTAAATGTAATGAGGAGACTTTTGGGATTTTTTTTCCCCAGAGGTACCAAGGCTGATGATTTTGCAATGATGGTGGGCCCCTTCCTTTGCCTTAGTGACACAGCTTTATCCTGAGCTGAAAAGCTGCTGCTTCACTTCCAAGTAGGGTATTTAAAAATATATTAATTAAAGACCAGATTTGCAAATACTACACTTCAATTGCCTTGCAAAACGCATGCTGAAAGCAGAAATCATCTGCACGACTGCAGGAAGCATACTGCTTACTCAGCAAACATACAAAGAAATAAAATAATATTTCACATTTTAAACCGGTAAAGCACTTTTAGTGGTTTGGCACAAATGAAATGTCAGCTGTTCAAATTACACAGATGACAAGGATGTTCCTGTTCATTTCCCAGAAACAATACAGAGGTTTCATGTTTTATGAACCATAATTTTAGTGTAAAACCAAATACAGGACTTACAAGGATCTAGGCACATTGTACATGACATAACCCACTAATGCTTTGAATACTTCCCTCCCCTGTGACTGTGAACCAGGAACAATTTTTAAAATAAATAAATCAATAAATACATAAATAAAGGAAGATGATGTTAATAAACCTAACTGTCCTTGTACTGGGAAGAAGACCCATCTTTGAGGAGTTCTTCTCAGAGAAACCGAAACAGCCTGCTTGTATTTGGGAAGAACCAGCCACCAAAGCATTTTTTTATTTCCTTTATTTCTTTTCTAAAGTGTACAAACTCAACTCAGGAAACAGCCACAGCTCGAAGAAGGAGCTGGTTTAATGCTAGCTAGGTTTTGTTCCTTCCCGTTCTCTCAAGTCCAAACTGCCGGCTCCCCTGCTCGGCCCCGGCCTTGCTTTCCAAAGCTCTCGCCTCCTGCGCGGCTGTAAGCACCAGGCGCCAGAGAAACACGCGTTTTCAGTATCTGCCCTTCTGCCAAACTCACCATTTTGGGTCAAGGCAGGTAAACCCATGTACTGGGTCTGGCTGAGATGGAGTTAATTTCCCCCACAGCAGCCCTCGTAGCATTGTGCTTTGTACTGGGAGCTAGACCGGTGTTGGTTACACACCGGTGTTTCCGCTACTGCTGAGCAGTGCTGGCACCGCATCAAGGCTCTCTCCAATACCCCCCTCACCAGTAGGCTCAGGGTGGACAAGATCTTGGGAGGGGACACAGCCAGGACAGCTGACCCCAACTGGCCGAAGGGATATTCCATACCGTACAATGTCATGCTCAGCATATAAAGCTAAGAGAAAGAAGGAGGAGTGAGGGGAATTTGTTTTTAGGACATTTGCCTTCCAGAGCAACTGCTAAGCATACTGAAGCCCTGCTTCCCGGGAAGTGGCTGGACATGGCCTGCCGATGGGACGTAGAGAGTCAATCTTTTGTTTTCCTTTGCTCCTGTGCACAGCCTTTGCTTTTTGCTTTATTAAACCGCCTTTATCTTGAACCACATGGGTTTTTTGGGGGTTTTTTGTTTGTTTTTGTCCCATCTTAATTTCTCCCTCCCTGTCCTGCTGAGGAGGGGAGTGATAGAGCAGCTTGGTGGCACCTGGCATTCAGCCAAGGTCAACCCACCAGAAACCAGTACCATAAAGATTTAAGCTTGGGGAACAATTCTGTGAAGCTTTCACCACTCACGTCAGGAAGGAAGAGAGCAGCTTTGCCCCAAGGCCAGGGGGGGCAGCCAGAAATGGCCCTCACCACTTCTGAGAAACGTCACATCATGGAGAAAACAAAACTCAGATCATGCTTGAGTCCTGTTTGTACTCACATCCTTGGAGTTTGAAAAATTACTTGAATGAGAAATCAAAGCTAAGCTTGATTGTCTCATTTTCTTTATTTGCTTTTTGTGAACATCTGCACAAATTGTTCTGCTCAGAAGTGTTTCCAGGACTGCCACCAGCACTGGTTTTCCTGGGTAAAACCACGCTTTATGAGGGGAACAACAGAGTCTGGGCTGCTTTTCCCAGCAATGAGAAACAAGAGGGTCACGCCGTTGCTCCTCATCTGTAGCCAGCTCTTGTCCTCCTGCCAGCCACAGGGCAACCAACCAACAGTGTGCTTTGAAGATAGCCAAGTCCTTGGAAAAATCCTCCAAGATTTTCTTTCATTTTAGAAAAAACAAAACAAAAGGACACTGGAGGTAGAAAAATATTAAACAATTAGTTGAAGTGCTGCGATGCGTCGCTGGCACCAGTACCTGGGACACAATACAGTGATTTAACTGCAGCCTTCCCTGCTCTAATTATGCACGTGAATGTGCCGTGACTTACCAGTGGCTTTACTCCATGACAACAACTGGCTCTTGGGTGAGGAAATAAAAATATTTCCCAGACATATGTATTTGGAAACAGCAACATACTAATACCCTGAAAATACAATTAGCCAAACTAAGCACTTCTAAATATACACCTCATTTCCACGTCCGCTGACAGCATACAGCAGTCGCTGCTGAGATCCTTGGAGCCAGGCTGTGCGGGAAGTTGGAACGGGTGACAGAAGCTCAGAAGGGATCGTCAGAGAGCAGGAATTAAACCTAAACCCTGTTAGTTGTTCAAAATTGATACAATCAGTCTTTTCTGTCCCTTCTCCTTGTGCGTTTGTTCACTCCCCTTGCCCACCCATACCATCACAGATCTCTCTCTCCCTGAAACTCTTTACCACACTAGTGTCTCACTTAAATCCTTTCTCGTATTTTGCCTGGGAGAACTGGGATGGGGAGACGCGAGGCTTTTGTAAAGGTAACATGAAGGTGCAATTATGCCTTGTTAAGGGATAAGGAAGAGGTGAAATAATCATTTCAGCTCCTTCCCTGCCCAAAACTTATTTTGCACCCAATCATGAACTTGGCTCACCTTGCAGTCACACATTTTCCATCACAGACCAAGAGCAAGAAAGTCTGAAGTGCCCGGGAGCTCCCTGACAGCCAAGGAACGAGCCTGAGGGACACCCCAATGCGTGGCGGGGGCCCTGCCCTGCCCGCAGGCAGGCGAGGGGAGCGCTGCCGCCAGCGCCCGCAGCCTGCTGGGGCCCTGCCAAGGCAGGGCCTCTCGCCAGGCGCTGCCAGCTCCGACCGGAGCAGCACGACGAGCAGGCGCGAGTCCCCACGTCATCTTTGTACATCTGCGAGATGCCTGCTGTGCTCGCGGGTGGCCGAAGAGGTGGCTAGTTAGTGTTACGGACGCTAACACCAGCCTAAGTTTTGAAGCACGTGTCCCGTTACATGCTGGCTTCAAGCATCCATGCCGTGGCTCCTGTGCCGAGGCTTTCAGGTTTCAACATTTCAAATTAAAAAGCTGCTAGAGGAAAGGTTTCTGACTTGAGAAATCAGAAATTACCATGCTTAACCAAGCCCTTGGGGACAGTGCGTCCAGCGCTGCGGCCACATGCAGAGCCCTCACAAAAACCTTAACAAAGGGCAACTCAACCGTCAGTGCTTCCAAAGCATCGTTAGCATTTGCCAGTATAACCTGGAGAGTCACACAGAATGACAGATTCACTAAGGTTGGAAAGGACCTTCAAGATCATCAAGTCCAACCATTAATCCAGTGCCACCATGTTCCCTAAACCATGTCCTGAAGCACCACATCCACTTGTTTTTTGAACACTTCCAGAGATGGCGACTCCACCACCTCCCTGGGCAGCCTGTTCCAATGCCTGACCACCCTCTCAGTAAGGAAATTTTTCCTAAAATCTAATCTAAGCGTCCCCTGGCGCAACTTGAGGCCATTTCCTCTCATCCTATCGTTAGTTACTTGGGAGAAGAGACCAACACCCACGTCGCCACAACCCCCTTTCAGGTAGTTGTAGAGAGCGGTAAGGTCTCCCCTCAGCCTCCTCTTCTCCAGACTGAACAACCCCAGTTCCCTCAGCCGCTCGTCATAAGACTTGTGCTCCAGACCCCTCACCAGCTTCGTTGCCCTTCTCTGGACACACACGAGGGTCTAACATCCTTCTAAATCTTCCTAAGTTCTTGGCCACAAAATCCTTTGAATTTCAGTTTCATTGAGTCCCGCCGCTCAGTGCAGGAGGAATCGAAAAGCTCCCACTCCACTTACTCTGCATCATACTCCATCTTACACATAATGCGTATCACATAATGCACAGGAGTGTAACGAGCTGAAAAGTGAATGTTTACAAAAATGGGAATTAAAGTATTTAACTGCCCTTCTTAACAGTAATAGACTAAAAGGGGATAGTGTAACAGAAAAACCACCTTCTATGTAATAAAAAATATCAGCAAAAATGGAAACAGGGCGAGTGCCTACCACCACTCATGCCTTTTCCATCCCACACACCAACTCCTTTTGGGACTCCATCGTTTATGTGCCACCTCTCCTGTTTTCCCACCTATTCACACAGCCTCTCGCAGGCCAAAGTTCAAGACACTAAGAAAACAAATTTTGCCGCACTATCGAGTCACACTGTCAGCATTTTAAAGATAATATTGTACACATTGAAATTACTCCACAATGTTTTGTTCAATAAAAATGAACTGTCATAATTTATGCTTATTTCAGTAACTACAAAAAGCTACATTTTCCTCAACGACTGCATACAGTTATAAAAGATGACTAACAAAGCAAATTTCTTTTCTGAAAATTGCACTAATTTTTCACTGTTTCTCACACTGAACTATATTTTCTATGTAATTTGCCTGCTGCTGACATCTGATTTTCTTAGGATCTTGAGGCTACTACTTCACCTGTGAATCGTTCAAAACTAGATCTCAAACCGAGGAGATGCAGAGCACGTGCCGGCAGGATTTCAGAAGTTTGGAAAATCCTGTCTGGACTGGGCTGCGATGCCAGCGCCATCTGAGCAGAGCAGTATGGTCCCCACGCTGCGTTTCTTGGGTGAGCTGTGCCAGAGCTCACCAGGATGGCTGGAACAGCCAGGTTGGCACTTCACACCCTCTTAGAGCAGTACTTGAGGGCAGGGATACGTATCATTGACTTGGAAGCTCCGTGTGGAACAGGGCATCATATATCTTCCTGCACAGCAACCTGACTCTAGTCCAGCTGCTGACGGTTCTTACAAAGAAAAAGAAAACGTATTTGCCCTTAGCTCCCAATTATTAGAAAATTGCATGTCTCTCTTTTTCAGAACTAAGGCCTTTTGTTGCATTTTGCATCACCATTCAAATTTAGGAATAAACCCCATACATTGAGCCGTGATGGATTCTTGACTACAATATCTTGGCAGCTTACAACATTTGATCTGAACACTTGAAAAACATTATTGCTGATGATGGAATAGCTCCATCTTCTGGAATAAAAGTTATTTTCTTGACAACCATCTTTGTGTTTCCAACATGGATCTATGTGGAAAAATTTCTATTTCAAAACCTAACTTGAATATTTTTACTGATATGGAAGGTGCATCTTGGGTAGAAAATAGGAAATACAGAAATAATGTAAACTTCAGGGAGCATTATTTTCTAATGACACTGAATACGCATGTCTGTTGCACAGCATGCCATATTAAAACCCAACCTTATTATTTAAGAAATAGCTGTAATCTGATTTTGAGAACAAGAATTTAAACTCTGTTTAAGACAAAACACTCAGCACACACATACTTAAATGTTAGTCCTGATTTAGGATACTTGACGCTTCATGTCAAAACTCTGTAGTTTTACAAGTGTTTGTAGTTAAACACTGTCCTAAACGGTGTGATTGAAGCCCCTCCTGTTGAAGTACTTTTAAGTCTGAACTATAGAGAAGGGGCTACAAGTTATCCATATTGCTATTTATAAAAAAATTGAAACATATGTTTAAATTACGTATTTCAAGTTAAGCACATGATGCATTTTAAGCAGGTAATTAGTAACGATGATTCCCATACGTAAAATTTAACTTACGGTCAAGTCAGGCGTTCAACTGGAGAGGCCAAAACAAAACCATGATTACAATTTCTGATTTTATCACTTTTATGTATCATGGGCATATTCTATGGCTGTTGCCTGAAAAAAACAAGCATTAATGAACTAAGTTCTTAAGTACTCACTCACAAAGGGAAAAGAGCATTGAAGCTGTTAGGGATCTATTGACCGTTGCTGTGTAGCATTTCTTGATTTCACAGGAAGGGTAGAGCCACCAGTAAAAAATGAAAAATTAAACATGTACATCTCCATCTACTTTTGAAATAGCTGTACATCTGAAGTTAATACATACGCATGGACACACAAGAATAGCAGAAATTTAAATAAACTTGCTTAACAAAACAAAGCAACTGAAGCTTTATTTCTCTATATAGAAAGAGGCGTCCCTATGTGCATTCTTTTAAGCTAAGGAAAATGAAAAAGCCATGCAGCCCTTGCAAGAAATAAATCCTAAGGTGGTAATATATATACATAGAAAGTTTCCCCTTTAGTAGATGATTCCTCTCAACAGATGCATAATGTCATTTAGGAGAGCCAAACTTATGACTACTTTATAGTAGAATATTCTACTACATTTTTTTCAGTACAATAGCAAAACCATTGCATGAACCACCATATTGCTCGCATCAGTTAAACAAGAGCAAGTAACAAAACTTAAGCAGCTAAATGTATATCGGAAATCAGACTCCTTATGCAAAGTAAACACAATGAAAGGATATAGAACAAATGAAAGGACTTTTCTTCAAAAAAATTATCTTTCAACTTTCTGCAACTTGACGTCTCATATGGCTTTTGAATGGAGGCATTAGTTAAAAGAATCTTCCCACCCATAGTCAAGTATTGACTGTATTTAAATACAGCAACGCAAGGACAAACAAAAGTTAAAAATTTAGCATACCACATTACTTTATGTAATACAGCATTAAAATCCCTTTTGCTAAGGCTACAAAGGACAGATTTACAGTAATATGAGGTACCAGCATTTATGGTCAGAAAAGTAAAGATGGAAAAGAATTACACAGCATTGTCATCAGACATTTCTCTTTTTTTCCTTTTGTTTTTTGGAGGGTTTTTTGGTTTTGGTTTTTACAAAATACATGTCTCGATGACCACATGCTTTAAGCTTATATTGATTTATTTTTTTATATATATATTTTTTATTTGTAGGGGCAATTGAGAGAGAGTCACAAATAAGGAAAGGACACTAAGGTTTAATCAGGGCAACAAAAAAAAAAAAAAGATGTTTTCACCAGAATAGATTCACATTACAGTACACCAATATTGACAGCATTCTCTTTTGTCTATTTTTGGTACATAAGATGGAATCTCTCTACATAACCTTATAAGGCTTCAGTTAACTAAAAAGTAAAAAACCTATTAGTTTACAATTTATGTAAAAATTCTGAAAGACACAGCAAGTTCTAAACTTTAGTAGTGCTACCCACACACAACCATCTGGTTTAAGAACCCATTAAAAGAGCCTCCTTTCAAGGGAGCTTCCAACAGCAGAGTTGTGCAATATGGATGTCTCTTACTACAAGGGAAAAAAAAAAAAATTACACATGGCACATTCTCATTCATATTTTGCAATGTAAAAAGTTACAAACATACCTAATGAAATAAATAATAAAAAAAGAATCTGAAATGTGTTTGTAACGTATCCTAAAACCACTACGCAGAATAATGGAAACTTTCACTCACAGACTATTTACATGGTAATACCCAGGTGAGGGTACACACTGCTACAAAACTCATAAAACAAAGGGTAAACTTGAAATGTTTTCCATAGTAAAGGTCTAGCAGCATGACTATATCTAATGCTGTTTGTTTTCTTGACGGTTTTTGGAAGTTTGTTTTAATCTATGTCTTCATCCAGTTCATAATTGTCTTTATCATAAATATCTTTTACTAAAAGAACCCGTACAAGCATATTTTCCAAAGTGTTGCGGTCCAGTGAAGTGGCAGTGTACCAGATGGGACTCTCTGCGGAGACAGAGCACTCTGGCTGCAGATAGAACATGTCCGTCCGCTGATTCAGATTCTGTGGGCTACAAGGGGGAAAACATGGGGGTTAGAAAAACAGCCTGACAGGACAAAACAGCATGTTAGCAGTTCCAACATCCTGCACAAACGAAACTCTAACTGTACCTAGGCAAGTTACCAAAAAAAAAAAAAAAAAAAAGATTAACGTGGAGGAATGCGGTCTAGTTCATAGAAGGAGCCATGCCAGGTCTGATCCAAGCCCAGCCAGTCCTGTGCCCTCAGAGCAGCCAAAAGCAGATGCCTAGGACTTAGCAAGCATACAAGAGACCGCAGGCTGTCTTCCAGCCTTCAAAAATTTGCAGATCCAGGACTTGCTAAACCAGAAAGGACTTTCTATCTATTTAGGAACCCCTGAAATCGACACATTTGCAAAGAGTAATCAGTAATTGCTCATGATCTGTAATCATTACATCAGTAATTGCTTGCACTGCCTGATGCAGCCATCTCTGAATGTAGAGCCCGGGTTTCCCTTGCAAATCAAGGATGGTAGTTCTGAGAGATGCACAGAAATTTAGCACAACAAGCTAAAATCCCTCCTCCTCCTATTTTACTTAAAGGGTTGGTCATTGTAAGTCTTAAAATCCCTTAGTTCCTCACCCACTGTACTTTGGAGTTTGATCCAGCTCAGACACATCTTCTAAGCCACTAGAGAAGACGCCTTTAAGGAAATTCTAGCATTTTGTCCATTTAGGCAAGTTTCAGAAAACAATTTTCAATTCTGCATGTGCAAGTGCTCACTCATGCTCCCTCCCTCATAAATACTGCTGACGTCAGGAGTCAACTCTATTTCATGTTTCTTTGGCAAAAATAAGGATTTTTACCAGCTCATCTTCCCAAACCGGCTCGTAAGATTTCAGGTGCTGCTCTTCACCTGCTGGGGTGAATGTTGGCTTGTTCTGCTCTTACATATATCAGATTAAGAGTCAGATAGGAAGCAAAATATGTTTAAAATATTCTAATAATTTAAATATTTTAACGTCCTTCATACTTTTTTGAAAAGCCAGTATTTTTATAGGAACAAACAATGACAGTGTTCACAGTCGTGAGTGAGAGGATCCTAAAAATTCAGATGTAACTGCTCGCTGATTGCGAAGTATATTTCAAACAGTTGGCATTACCTCAAATTTTACAATAGTTTTACAATATTACCTTAAATCACAACATTACCTTAAAATTTACAATAGCTTTTAAAGTGTTAAATATTTAATTAGAATTACTTCATCAAAGACATGAGGTATATGTTATTAGAAGTGGAAACAGAAGAAACAGACGGAGAAACTGGTAACAACAGACGAAGAAAAGGCTTAGGTACTCAGCAACATCTTTGCCTCAGTCTGCACTGGCAGTCTGTCATCTCACACCTCTCAAGTGGATGGACTGCAAGACAGGGACTGGACGATCAAAGTCTATGGGACCTGATGAGATGCATCCCAGAGTCTGGAGGGAACTGGCTGATGTAGTTGCCAAGCCACTCTCCATGATATTTGGCAAGTCCTGGCAGTCAGGTGAAGGCCCTGGTGACCAGAAAAAGGGAAACATTGCACCCATCTTTAAAACGGGTCAAAAGAAGGACCCTGGGAACTACCAACTTGTCAGCCTCACCTCCGTGCCAGGGAAGATCATGGAGCTGATGCTCCTAGAAGTTATGCTAATGCCCATGGAGAGCAGGGAGGTGATTGGAGACAGCCAGCACGGCTTCACCAAGGGCAAGTCCTGCCTGACCAACCTAGTGGCCTTCTAGGATGGATTGACCACATCAGTGGACAAGGGAAGAGCTACAGATGTTGTCTATCTGGCCTTCTGTAAGTCCTTTGACACAGTCCCTCAAGAACATCCTTCTCTCTAAATTGGAGAGAGATGGATTTGATGGGTAGACTGTTGGGTGGATGAGGAATTGGTTGGAAGGTCGCATCCAGAGGGTAGTGGTCAACAGCTCAACGTCCAGATGGAGACTTGTTACGAGTGGTGTCCCTCAGGGGTCTGTACTGGGACCAGTACTCTTTAATGTCTTCATCAATGACATAGTGGGATTGAATGCACCCTCAGCAAGTTTGCAGATGACACCAAGCTGAGTGGTACGGCTGATATGCCTGAGGGACAGGATGCCATCCAGAGGGACCTCAACAAGCTGGAGAAGTGGGCCCATGTGAACCTCATGAGGTTCAACAAGGTCAAGGGGAGGGTCCTGCAGCTGGGTTGGGCAATCCCCAGCATCAATACAAGGTGTGGGATGAAGGGATCAAGTGCAGCCCTGCCGAGGAGGACTTGGGGGTACTGGTGGATGAAAAGATGGACAGGAGCCTGCAGTATGCACTCGCAGCCCAGAAGGCCAACTGTCTCCTGGGCTGCATCCAAAGCAGCATGGCCAGCAGGTCAAGGGAGGTGATTCTGCCCCTCTACTCTGCTCTGGTGAGACCCCCCCCCTGCAGTCCTGTGTCCAGCTCTGGAACCCTCAGCACAGGAAAGACATGGACCTGTTGGAGCGGGTCCAGAGGAGGGCCACCAAAATGATCAGAGGGATGGAACACCTCTCCTCTGAGGACAGGCTGAGAGAGTCAGGGTTGTTCAGCCTGGAGAAGAGAAGTCTCTGGGGAGTCCTCATTGCGGCCTTCCAGTACTTGAAGGGGGCTTAGAAGAAAGACGGGAACAGACTTTTTTCGCAGGGCCTGTAGTGGCAGGACAAGGAGTAACAGTTCTAAATGAAAAGAGGGTAGACTTAGACTAGACATAAGGAAGAAATTTTTCACACTGAGGGTGATGAACCACTGGCACAGGTTGCCCAGAGAGGTGGTAGGTGCCCCATCCTTGGAAACATTCAAGGTCAGGTTGGCCGGGGTGCTGAGCAACCTGCTCTAGTTGGAGATGTCCCTGCTCATTGCAGGGAGGTTGGACTACATGACCTTTGAAGGTCCCCTTCAACCTAAACTATTCTATGACTCTAAGCAGTCTGCTGCTCTAGTTAGCAACGGCGACCAGTATCTGTAAGACAGCAGGACTTGAAACCACACCATACACGATGATCCAAATGGGTTTAAATGCATTCTTTCACCAAAGTTGAGATGTTTCTAAAGAAAAAGAAAACGTTTGTTCTCTCTTCCCTACTGGCTGTGTAATTCAGTTAAAAAATCCAGCTTCAGCTTCTCAACGAGATATCCTCTCCAAACCATGACAGTAGGTAGTGTGAAGGTAAAAAGCCCCCCCGGAACATTCAGAATTAACTGAGTTTATGAAAAACAGGTGCTTGCATTAACAAACCACAAGTATCTCTCTAACATCACGTACTTGCACTTCTGCCTACGTTGTGCGTAAGGTCTTTCTTCACCTTTAAGAGTAAGATACTGTTCCCTAACACACGTTGGGTCTCATGACTTAATTTGATTTACTGGGTTATATATACAATGTGATTTTATTTCCTTGGTATCACTTGCCTATATTTCACTTAAGAGTTACGTAAAATCTACATTAAAACCAGTTGCTCAAATGGCTGTTAAATTAAAGAAAAGTATTTATCATGAAATCCTGTTTTCAAATCCTTTCAAAACACTTAGCTGCTAAATTAAAATTTTTTTGAAGTTGCCTGAACTTTTCTTTTTAATGTATTCATTTCTGTGCAGATTGGAAGGAAACAAGGTATTTCTAAATGCTGGGATACTCTCAGTAGTATTTTTTCTACATTTCAGATTCCTAATTACTTAACATGAAGCAAATCCATTGTCTCAATCCAATTCTTACTGAAGAGACAGGAACCTCACAAATGAAATCCTCAGTAGCAAAACCTGCCAGATTCCTTGCTGGTAATTTTCTGCAGATACTTGGTGTTTCCAGGTAAGAAAATGAAATCGCACTGTCATTCACAGATGGAGTCCTTCACAGTTAACACTGAAGTACTCTGCTGCTCCCACGCTTTCTGCACGCCTGGTCCAGACACAGAACTGGAGATTTCAATGCTTTCATTTAAAGATTTTTCAGAAGACCTCAGTCCATTCCCTTTCTTGAGTGTATTTCATGTTGCATCAAAACATTTCCCTTTTGTACTTGGTCTACTCTAGACCACTTCTCTATTAACCCATACCATACTTACCTTTTAGACAGATAGCACTCAAACATTTTCACAGGGCATCTAGCTGGATCAGATGTGTTTTCAATTTGTTCAAATACTGGTTCATCATCTTCATGTTTCCTTTTTCCAGTAGTCATTTTATCTTTAAGGAGAAAATCAACATCATCTAAGCTATAACTTGAAGTTATTTTACATTTTTCAGTAAACTTCCCAGAGTGGGCAGCCCACCAGGTACCGCAATGCGGTCGTCACAGCTATGCATATCTGCAAAGCGGAAATGCAGCCCACAGCCACAACGAAGTCACAGCATTTAGCATGGAGACCAGGGGGCTCAAAGGGATCATTTTAACTCAGAGACCCTGTAGTCTCCAGGGACCACACACTCTGTTTAAAGATCCGGGAGCCGAGAGCTGCTAAACTTTATGCAAAGGCAGACCTCTGGCTCCTGGCAAGGTGCCCAGATGTCCCTCAGAGGAGCACAATTTGGATGCTCCTGCAATACTTATTTTGGAACTGCCATAGTACCTTCACTATCGGCTCTGCACAGGGAAGACACCTGATATCGAAGACAAGCTTTGCTTTCCATTGTTAGAGGGTTTTTTTTCCACTGTCTAAAAACAGTGCCAAAAGAAAGTCTTAAGTGCTGCTCCACTGTTTTCAGGCCAAAATATTTAGTGTTAAAGTAGAACAGAGTATTCAGAAGAGCAACCGGTGAATGTGATCCTAGCTGTTTAATCCTCCAAAGGTAATCTTCTTCAACTCGAGAGAATATTGATCCTTCAAAAAGAGAGTATTAGAGAAAATACAATGGATTAGCCCATACACTGTCCAGATGCAAAAGAATCAAATTTAATAAAATGTTCATGATGGAAGCCTCTAATAAGCATTTAATTATATGTCCACACCCCCGAACCCACCTCTTAAAAGACACAGACACTCGCTGATTCAGGGAGAGACAGTCAATAGGAAATATCAGTATAGGCAATTTCATACAGAACACATTTGTTTAATTACAACAGCATTGCTTACATGTGGCTCCCTCATGTTATTACATAAAAACAAATGTTCAAGGGACTAATCTTAACCCTTTGATAAAAAGCATATTTTTGAGTTCATTTTGTTCTGCTCAGGCAAGGCCTCCAAATAGCTATACCTGTCTCCTCCCTATTGCTAACAGGTATCTCATTCAGAAGGCATTCCTGGCCCATATCAGGGTATAGGGAGGGCCCTATACTGAGGCTCTCCAGAGCTATACAGAGAAAAACTAGTATCCAGAAGAGAGAGAAAAGGGGCTGGTAAGGACAAGCCCTCACTCAAGAGAGGATTGTGAGAAAGATGGAAGAACAGTGGATTCTGCAGTTCAGAACCAACACTGATCTGCTGGGAAAAACTCCTGTTTTCTCCATGAATTGATGATCCTCCTGAGCAGAAGGCCCATAGCAGAGAATCCTCCCAATCCAGCTGAGAAAGACTAAAATACATAGCTTGTTAGCCCTACCCACACATAGCCCAGTGCCTGCCTGCCTGCCTCCCATCTGGGAAAAAAATGGGAAAAAAATATATTCAGCTCAGGTAAAAAGTACAAGCTGAAGAGCAGCTGCTTATTCTAACTTTCTCTCCTAAAAATGGATAATCAATTTAAGATTAGCAGGTGGTGATTAACAGATAAGAGTAACTCTTGCAGCATGGATTACTGAGAAACAAGACAAGAAGAACAAGTACAGGCTTAACTGAACTCTTAGATGATATCGATTACTATTGCCATGCATAAAATGTTTGTATATATCTACGTGCTTAAGAATACAGAACTATGAAGAGATGAAAAACATACATGACCAAAAAGAAAATTACCATCTGGAAGTATGCTTGGTTGCCAACTTCTAAGGATTTTATTTAATTCCTGTTCAAATGTCTGGTAGATTGGATCAATAAATATGTTGTCTTTTCGATTACTTCCATATAAATACTACAGAAAACAGAGACAAACAATATTTACAATTCCAGATTAGAACAAATCCTGTGCTATAGGGTTCTTTTTCAGTACAATGCTTGCAGTTCTATAAAAAAGATATCTAAAAATAAAGCAATGACACTTTTCCAATATTTAGCAGTTAAATGTTACCTCCAATATAACCTATGTTGTAAATTTCTAACTGGATATGAATCACAGATTAATTACAACTCTAACATTTTTCTCCAAAATTTCCTCTGGGCGACACTGTATCAGTGAAGGAGGAGCAATTTAAAAAAAAAAACCCCAAACCCACAAACTAATTTATCTTTTCCTCCACCTAGGTCTTCAACAAAAAAAAAAAAATTCAGCAAGAATCTGCCATTTTAAATGTGAACTCTGGACACTGACAAAAGCATCTTCAACACAGAAGTGGGAGCAAAATAACCCCATATATTTGTGGTAACAATATGCAGCAGCACAAGAAAAATGATAGGATGGTGCAAGGCGCCTGCCTATTCTGCAATCTAATTATCTTAACCCTCTTGACCTCACCGACAGAAATTCTTTTGAACCTTTACCAAGAATTAATGGCCGAGGGCTATACTAGTATTTGACATTATCCTCTCTGGAGACATTTCTAAGAAATGGAGGATTGGCTTCTTAAAATTTCCACTTCAGTGTTATCTTTGCGTGAGCAAGCCTGTTGTTAGTGAATACAATAAAAGTGACAGACACAAAAAATGTACTCACTTCTGGAAATGACATCTATTTCTGTACACATACTTGAAATAACATTAAACACAGTGGTCATTTATACTTGGTGATTCAGCACATCTTGACTTCCCTGTCTTTGCACTTAGTTTTATAATAAGGAAAAACAAATTAATACACTTCCTAGAAGTCTCCAACACAACATCTCCATTTAGATAACTATTTTATATGATATGTTTAACTAATTTTTCAAAGCATAATATACCCCAAAACGTGCTTGTTTGTACATATATCAGTTTTGATTTTATAAAGCAATTCTAGGTTTGTCCCTCTGTTCCCTGGCACATTTTTCCTCCATGAATTTTCATTTTCTCTGGTTTGCATTAAACACACTGAAAACCGGTTCAAAACCAATTCCCACACAAGCCTGTGAGAAGTTAACTACAAACATTTCTGTTTCCTGGTACAGAATAAGTGTTTGGTTAAACCCCGACATCCCCAATAGAAATCTGTGAAGCACCCTGGACCATCAGCACTGCAGAGTGTACAGAAGAATGATGATGTGTTGCAGTCTCCTCTGCTACACCATACCCAACACGCACCCACAAACCTTCATTTCCACACTGTAACACTGTGCTCTGCTACTCTACAAACTGTAGTAGGGGCAGGATTAGCATAAATTAAGCAGTTTCCACCTGAGATGAGCTCTACTGAAACTGCAGCCAACAGGAAGGAACTCAACATGTCCGAGTCCCACAGTGGAGAACAAGCTGAACCACTGCCCACAGCACCTTCAGACAAACATCTGCCAAGCTGCATCAGCCTGAAGTTTGTCCAAACAACTCAATTATTACATAAAAACATAACCCCCCCCGCCAAGAAACCCCAACCTGTACTGGGACAACGAATGAAGGCCACGATGTAGTAGGGGAGCAAGGCAGGCTAACACCTCCTTCTAGGTAAACCCTCTCCACTAAATGCCCACCTGACCGAGCAGCAACCTTTGAGTATGATATTTTTCAGGATCAGTGCTTCACAGTTATCAAAACCATTATTGAACCATTTCTGGCTGGAAGCAGAACAATTTCCACTGCAAATGAACCTGAACTGAGAAAATGTACCATTTGACTCAGGGACCAGTTTGCTGGAACAGGTCTTCCAAGTGCTTCCTTTAAGGAAAAGTTATTTTACAAAGTCAAAAAAAAACACCCCAACTTAAGACTTGAAGTCCTGAGCACTTCCCCCTGTGCTCAAACCATATTATACCCACGTGGAAAAGTTCCAACCTGAGCCCGTACTTAGCCACAGTGAGTGCAGTCATCCTGGCAGAGGGGGAAAGTGCTCTTTTTCTAACCTACGGCTTCCACATCCTCTTCCTTTGAAGAGAAACTTATTTAGACTTAACAAAATATTGATGATCTTTGGCACAACTTTATCCTTATATGGCATCACTTAATCTCCTCCGAGCCCATTCTGAGTTACACAGAGCCAATACCTTTCAGCAGCAGCAGACAATTTATTCTCCCTCAGGAGTACCCACGCTGGGGTTGTCAGATGGAAAGAAGGACTAAGAAAATACTAGAAGGCAATGGAGTTTTGCTGCACCTTGCAACGACGACGCTGCATTTAGTGTACCCCTAACCTGTTGAAACCTGTTTCTTCAGAAGGGTAACACGCACCCATGTACATACAATTAGCACACAGATGTTGGCGGCAACCCTTGACAGCTCACACGCTGACATGTTTCTGTCCCTCACTTGCGGTCTGCCTTTGTGAAACGCACACTCCTCAGAACAGGCGACATCCTCCTACCAGTCTGAATAGCAGTGGCACAACTGAGCCCATGAAACAGGGCTGTTAACATCACATTAAATGTGATTAAATTAAATACTGGACACTATAAGTAATAATTACAGTAAAATGACCACATTTCCATGTTCCTCTAACGTTCCAGCGTTGTGTATGTTTATGAAGGCTCATGATATTGTGTTGTGCCACACAAACTTTGGTTCTGATCAGCTAAAAAAAAAAAGCTTTACACATAACTAGCTTTCACAGTAGACAAAATAGACAATGTCAAAGGCACAAAGAAAAAGGTGAAAAAAGGAAAATATTAGTTGAGTTCCATGTCATAAACACACACCTCACTCTGTGTATTGTTTATCAGCTTAATGAGTATTTTCAATTCATCACAAAGATACAGAGAGACAGTATGCCAGTGCAGAAGCAGAAAGCTAGCTGTATTTGAAACATATTTACTAAAATGCCAAACAATGAATGCTCGCTTCTCAAATTTCAACCATGCGCTAAAGATATCAACTAACTCCTTAGTTTTGCATACTCACAAGACAAAAAAATTAGCAGAGGTACTCTTTATTTTAAAATGCTTTTGATTAAGAACCTGTTATTTGATTCAAGTCCTCTGCCTTAAGTACGAAACATTTTAAGCTGGATTGTGAAGCTTGTGAACAGCTTGCTTTCCACATCATATGCATTTTTTATTGCCTTTTAACTTGAAGGAAATTTTCTGTGTTCTCGGCTCTGAACATTGCTTATTTCATCTATGATTTGCCTTATGTACCAAAAATTATGACATCGTCTGCTTAAAAGATAAGCTGTAGAATAGCTTTTCTCATTATCTGGTAATATGTTACTGCCTTCACATGCAATACACCTAAACTGACTCCCTTTATCTTCAAAATACAATGTAATTACAAGTGAGGGCAGGGCGGGTGTGTAAGACAGTCAACACGACAAGAGTTTCCTGCACTCTACAAAAAAGCCTGACTGCCCACAGTCTGCAATATTCAGTAAATTAGACTCTTGCAAAAAGACACTTTAAATAGCTTGTTTCCATTACAGGCTAAGTAACTGAATTATAGACATTTACAGATCATACCTTGTTTCATTCTGTTTTTACATTAAGCCATCTTGAGCAAACAAAATGAAGCACTGCATTTGGAAAAAACAATGTCATTTTAGGCTGCAAATTCCTTGCTTTAACACGGCAAGAAGCTTAAAATTATTACAATATATCAGTTTGCGTTCGTGTTTTAAGGACGTGTCTGCAAACTCTTTTTCTATACAGACAGCTTTCAACAATGTGATTTACAGAGCAGCCTCCCTCTGTTCCAGTCATAGCCGTTATATTAAAAATAGCTCCTAGTCAATAAATCCACATTATCTCCATTCTTCCACTGAAATGAGTTACCAGTCAAATCAGCAGCTCCACTTCACATCTCTACAGCCTCTACTAACCTCCTGAATCCCAAGACACAGATAATAGATGCTGTCAGGTGCATAGTTCTCTCCATTTGGCCTTCGAATTTCATTGACAAAATGTGTCAACCCATAGTTTAATTCAGCTGAAGTATGTGATAATAGATCTTCCTTTAATTTCACAGACTTTGCTGTAGAATAGAGAAAAAATGCTACATTATACAAGAGAATTATTACATGGTGAGAGTGGGATAGGGTATTTTTGGACTGGAAAGCAGGAAACTGGCATGATGTCCTCTCCACTAACCAATGAACAAGTCTAGATGTACCAAGTAGTTCAAATGTTAGGTCTGTATTAAAATAAACAAGGCTACCAGAGTAACGTCTAGTTAACCAAATGCAGTATCACCACTGACGAATGTACTGTCACGCACAGCTGAGGATGACCCAGAAGTGGCCCAAGATGCTGACGTGAAGACAGTGCTGTGGAGAGAGACCTTCAGGGGAAACACCAGTTTCCAAAGATCTGACGGCATAATGCAAGGGTGCCAAGACGCACACAGGAGCTGAAGAACAGCGGGATTAGCAGCAGTTCCCCTTTTCCCTCACAGTACAAACGTACACACAGAGGAGCGTTGCAGAAAGAGCAGCAAGGCTCCACGGGAGCGAAGGCCACTTCATGTCAGAGATCCACAGCCAGGTAATGCCAGCCTCCCGTGAAGATCTCTTTCCAGGACAAAGGGTAGGATGCCAATCCCTCGCAATTTAGAAGTCCGGAAAAGGTGTGAACTCCAAGGCAAGTTAGAATATGAAGAAAAACAGGATGCAAACAAAAACCCAAAATGGTCACAGAAAGTCAGACGAGCCAGGAAGGTGCTGTCCTGACTTGCACAAGAAGTGAGAGACCCAGAGACCCAGCATTTTGAACCAAGTAGGGGAAATTAGGAAAAAAACAAGTTGGGCAACTCTTTGGTAAAAGAATCCCAGTCATTGTCGGAACATTAGGGACATGTGAAAACTTCTGTTAAAAATTCCAGCTGAAAAAATCAGATGAGTACAGCAATTCTCCCTACCATATAAGAGTCTGGATGCCAGATTTTTGGAAATACTTACTTGATTTCAGTTCCTCTAATTCTGGAAGCTCTTCATCTAAATACCGAGACTTTACCCAGTGCTTCCATGCATTTACACCATATGCGTATTTGAATGGAAAACTACACTCTGAGTTTTCAGAGCTGTCATCGTGCGACTGGTATTCCAACACCGCTTTCCTCTTCACCCCCTGCCATTGAAACACAGTGGTTAACACCGCCGACAGCCGCTCACAGCAACGACGCGGAAGCTGCAGGCCAAATTACAAACTGAATGTTCAGCGTAAAGAAACACATGCTTTATTCAGTAGGTAGTTTCTGTGTTGAACATAACTTCTAAGGACAGTATTTACTTAAGCTGACAGAGGTTTCTAATTTGCCTTTCAAACTGGTTCCTAGCACAGACAGAAAAATTTTTGGTAATGGAGTTGCTGTATTAGTTATATCATATTAAGCAATAAACACGTGATGCACCAAATAATTCAGTGTATTTCTAGGATTTCATTGTGTTACTGATGCTAATGACTGTGTTAAGTTAAAGATGCTGCAAATTATGTCAGGTGGTCAACTTTTAGGCTTGACTGAACTCATCAATGGGAAAGCTAGCATTGGTCCCAAATTAAACCACGTCCAGCAGATAATACCAACAGTTTTCACTCCAAATTTAAAACTAGAAGAAACATTTATTCTTAGAAAGTTTTATTAGAATTTGACTGTTTTTTTTTAAAAGCTGCAATACCTACAGCAGTTATTGCAACAAAATCATTTCAGCTTTGTGTCAGGCATCAGAAACTCTATTTCCTGTTAGTTTCCTTCCAAATAAAAGAACATAGCTACTTTATTTGCAATGTCTAAACTAAGATTTTTTGACTGAAAATAAAATCTGGAAAAACTACAAGCAAATAAAAGTTATTTTTTAAAAGCTATTTTATACAGTAGATGCTATAGCTCCCATTATAAGCCATGGTAACGCCAGCATTCTTCCATTTTACTATCAAATTAAAGCAAGGCAGCTTTGCTCAAAGTAGAAGGTAGAAAAGCATTGCTAAGAGTACAGTAAATAAATACACTCTAGCACATTGCATCAATAGTTCTACCAATGTGAAGCAAAAATGGGATCAGAATTTAGAAACTACACTCCTATTAACTGCAACAGACACAAGACAAATAAATTTATTATTTGAAATATATCAATTTACATCATAAAGATAGGATATTAGGTATGAACAGGCAGTAACACATTTTAGAGCAATATGAGAACTGAAAAAAAAAACCAAACCCAACCCAAAACCTGGAGTATTTTTGCCCACTTAAATTTGCACTTAAAAAAATTTTTTTAATAGCATGACAAAATTACCTTCTTTTTAGACCGAGGCCTTGGCTGTTCCTCGTATTCTTCCCCAAAAACAGGAGGTAATAAAAATTCATTTTCTGTATCAAGCTCCTCAGTTGCTGAAAATATATTAACAGAAACTTATTTCTAAACATCTTTTGAATAATATTGGATTGAAAAAAACCCAATTAACTATACCAGTATGCATTAAGATAAGGGGTCCACAAAAGCACACATATAAACATTGCCAAAGACCAGATTTTAGCCAGACTAGACATAAAGAAGAAATTTTTCCCAGTGAGGGTGGTGAACCACTGGCACAGGTTGCCAAGAGAGGTGGTGGACACCCCATCCCTGGAAACATTCCAGGTCAGGTTGGCCGGGGCTCTGAGTAACCTGAGTTGAAGATGTCCCTGCTCACTGCAGGGGGGTTGGACTAGATGACCTTTAAAGGTCCCCTCCAACCTAAACCATTCTATGATCCTATGAAATAAACCTACTGTTATTTTGAAAGTAAGGCAAAGCTGTCAAAATACTGATTTCTAAATAAATTGCAAAGGATACAGTGCTCAACATTTTCAAGCACCATCTCAAGTCACTATGGCAGCATTTCTTACTACAAACTCTTATACAATTTTTTATGCCTAGGCAGTTTTTGGTATTAAGAAGTTTAAGTTATGATGAGAATTATCAGCTATGAGTGGAAAAAATACAAATTAACTTACTACATGCACTTTTGTTCATCTATTTCCATCATTTCTATTAATGTTTTGTATTTTATATAGCACATTATACTTGGTTAAAAACATTAAGAATCAGAATGTAAACTCTTTCAGAGAAACTGGGTTTAGTCCGTATTTATACAAGTGGTGGAGGTCTAGCTCATGATGGATGTTACAGTAATTTTGGCAAACAGATAGATGGTAATATGTCAAAATACTATTTATTTAACATTTCAGGAATAGGATGAAGGACTATTTCAGGCAACACAGTGGAATAAGACAACATATGATTGGATTTAATGTTGCAAGTTCCACCTTTATTTACTTTACTGAAGATGGTTCTTCCCTCATTTAGCAATCAAACAATGTTTTCATTCAAAACTGAATGCCCTTCTGATAGCCTGATTTCACCACCTTACTACTCAAGACACCATTCAAACTGGTCCAGATGAAATAGCATTCACATGCAAAGATCAAAGAACTCTGCCCCAGACTAAACACCAGTCCTTCTCCTGCTACGACAAAGAATCTCCTCTCAGAAGCACTTCAGTGTAACCAAGAGCTGTTACAAATTGCTATTATT
Organism: Phaethon aethereus; assembly: GCF_964289735.1. Lineage (NCBI taxonomy): Eukaryota > Metazoa > Chordata > Aves > Phaethontiformes > Phaethontidae > Phaethon > Phaethon aethereus. The sequence goes on from NC_138575.1 coordinate 202,937,311, forward strand.
TACTATTCCACTATGATTAATTTTTTCTTCAATTTTTTTTTTTTTCTTTCTCATGTACCAAGCCTCACTTATAAAAAGGGTTAAAAATCTAACATGCATCTGGCTAATAAACTTCCTAAGACTAAGATCAGACTAACCCCTAGACTTGATCTTTAAATTAGACAAATTACTATGAGACAATTACAGCAAACTGAGAAACCCAGTCTGGGCCATCTACTGCTGACATCTGTGGCACAAAGCAAAAGGAGACTTTCAATATCAGACATAGAAGCTAGTCAGGGGAGGTATGAGTTATATGTCCAAGAGAAGCTATGTCAAGGCGGATACTAGCTACAGACAGGAGCTTTCGTGGATCTTGGATTGATTAGGACACCTGATCTAATTGAAGATGTCCCTGACCCTGCTCATTGCAGGGGGGTTTGGACTAGATGACCTTTAAAGGCCCCTTCCAACCCAAACTATTCTATAATTCTATAGTATAAGGAAACAAACACCATTGCCTGCATTCTATAGAGTAGTAAAAATTTTAATACATAAAAAGGTCTCAATGTAGTGATTTTCCTGGTAAGTCAAATAACTCTACCTTTTTCAAATACAGGTATGGACAGTAACAAGACACTAAAAGGTAATATAAGTGATGTGCACCATATCAGCTTGCAATTTTCTAAGAAAATTGAGTGGGAAATTTGCCCTTTTGTCATTTTTGCTCTAAACCACCATTTCCCATGGAAACACCCGGTGATTGAAGAATGCATTCATTATTGTTTGCCATGACACATACTGAGTCTTTGAGCCTTCAAAATAGGCTCAGTTTTCCTAAATCCATGTCTAAAACCAAGTGATGAGCCATGTTCTTTTGTGAAAAGTTAACTCTCCCTTTTCTTTACATTCTGTTTCAAATACTGTATTTAGAAAGGTGGAGGAACTAATTCAGAGGTCCCCAACCTTGCAAAGACATGGCAAAGTTTTAACTAACAGTCAGTCAAGTGGATCTTGCAATCGACTAAAAGCTCCTCTGAAAGGATGATGAAACAAAGTACAGTGGTTGCCCACAATGTCTATTTCACAATATTTATTCAAATGACAGAAAAAATACCTCTTGGAAAGTCTATTTCAATATCAAGGTCTGGTTCATATGGAACATCAGGTAAGCTTGTTTGTGCCTCTGTTTCTGAGTTTAGTAGATTTGACTCAACTACCAAACCTGTAAAAAAAAAAAAAAAAAGGAAAAACTCTCGTTATTTTAACCAACAATTGGATTAGTCAAAACAGGGCAGATTTAGAACATTAGAAGCTGAATGGTTCTAAAGCTGCTTGTTCTGCTCATTGCCATCCTAGGTTTTGTTATTCTTGGGATCTCAGATTTACTTCTCCAATCTGATTTCCTTCAATCAGAAAAGATACTTACTAGCCCATCTGTCCTTCATTAAGATGACTCAGCAAAGCATGTGTATAGAAAATCAAATACTGGGGAATCTGGATCACATCAACTAATCACAGAACTCAAAAGAAGCCTGACAAACCTAACTATTTTTCTACATGATTCTTCCCGCAACAGAACAGACTTTCACATCTGTGAAAGTGATTCTACAAAAACAAACAAGGCAGGCAGGCCGAGAGAAACAAAAATTTGACCTTTTTCCAACTTCTAGCAAAGACAGATTTCTCCAAATTCAGTTCTCTGCAAACGAGCAAGCTTTGATCCCATGTACCTACTCATTCCAATAGCTGTACTTAGCAAAATGGAGCAAGGAACTGAAAATGACAACCTTGCAGTACTACCAGACATGTCCAGCTTTAGTGGGGGAATAGCAACAGTTTGGAAAACAATAAGCCTCCTGGGACTGCAGTACCATTGGCCTCCTACATATCAGGCCCAAAGCATAAGTTCATGTCATTTATCAACACCCTTCGAGACATCTGTTGAAAAGAGCCTGAAAAAACCCCAAAATTTCACCTGACTCAAGGGAAAACCTTAAAATACATTTTTTGGAAGAGAAAGCAGATTCTCCTGCAAAGATACAGAAGACACTTGAGGATTTTGGCAGGCAGAGCTGGGAAAGAGGGACAAAGAGGTATGTGCACTGAGAAAATATCATTACAGGATATGCGGTATATTTGATCTTTGGCTGTAAAGTTGTCCGAGACAGTTCTCTCCTTTTCGGCGAGCTGGTGGGATGACAGGCCATTTTAGCAACACAGCTGCAATGATCTATCAGCTGATGCAGTACTATCTTCGAAGACTGGATGTTTGCAGGTCAGGATCAATCAAGAGCAAAAGCATCTTAGGTCACCTGGTTTTGTTGACCACAGTTCCACTTGTGAAATATATGCTTCTCTTAGTTTTAAGAGTCCCCACTTTCCCACACCCAATGTAAAATGCGCCTAGTAACGTGTTACAATGACATCAGATCCCTGTCATATCCCACCTTGTTCAGAGAAAGTTCTGTTCCCACCTGTAAGACACAGCTACGGAGACCACTGTCCCTAAACTTCTGACTTGAGTTTTTCTGGGAGGACGAATGAATTGGTTTTGTCTTGGTTTGAGTTATGCTGAGAAGAAAACATGTGTGTGCAATCCTGGATGAATGCTTGCCATCAGCCAGGGAGCTGGCACAAGCAAAGAGAATGCCTGTGCTTTTAAAGACAAAGGTCTGGTACAGGACACTGAGGTCACACAACAGACTTCAGAACCACTTTCAATTGGTATTTCAAATGTGCTAAAATGATCTTTAAAAGTATTTAAATAATTAAGATTTCAACTTAATGTAAGAACTCAACAATAGCACTATTGTACTCAAAAAATCTTTCCCTAAAATATAAAAAAACCCCAACCCTTTTCTTGATTCACACACACCCACACATACATCCTAGCACTCTAAAGAGTCAAAACCTTGGCAAGAAAACTCACTGGCCACATCAGAAGCTTCAGCTTTTCCATCATGTTCAGGTACCATCTCTGACAAGTTCAGTAGCTCAGTTTCCAGAGGATTTGAGGGTACTTTTCCCTTCAGCTCTTCTATTGCTGCAAGGATTTTCTCACTGCTATCCAGAGTAGTGGGCAAGAAAACTGGAACTGGCACCTATGCAGACAGTGAGAAAGAGATAAATAGGAAAGAAAAAAAATATGCTGCAACAAAGCATCAACAGCAGTCAACACAGAAACAAACTCTACACCCCTTGTCTAAAAGACACAGTTAATACAGATTAGAAACATATCACTTCAGTGTGGGCTAACAAAAAATGCTGACAGGTTAAAAAATTCAATATACATGATTGAGAACAAAAGGGAAAGCAGGAAAGGATGCAGAAAAAAAAATCAAGTATGATGCAGAAAAAAAAACAAGTATGACAAAATATAGTGGGTCAAAGTAAGAACAGAAGGGTCTTCAGAGCTTCATACCTGTCTGACTATAAATTCAGACTAACAGTTTGGACAAATCAGCATCCTGTTTTAGTGGCTTGCTTGTGAAACATGGAATTTTATGAATTCAGTGGTTTTTTTTCCACCATTTGGATGAGATTTGGTACATAAGTGGTAACAAACTTAACTTAAGAGTTACTTTCTTTTGCTGGCACAAGGCTCCTTTTTGTTTTTTTTTTTTCTTTTCTTCTGTTTATCCCACTCTGCCATATCTCCCCAGCACAATCTTTCAGTTTCCCATTACCTATTACTTATTCAGCAAACTCAAAAGTATAACTCAGAATTGTTCCTAAAAAGTCCAGCAGCACAAGATTTTCACACCAAAGGCAGGCAGATAATTTCCTGATGATTCTTTAGGACCTAAGTACCACTGCCAGACTTCTAATGCTTTTTCATTAAATAGTGCTGCAGCATCCCGCAGTCCTTTAGATGGACCAGAATGAGAACACTCAACACAAAGTGGTCCCACACATGCATGTGAATGGATGCCAATTCAGAAATGACGCTGAAGTCTCACTTACAGGAACAGGAACCGTTGTAGGAACAGGAACATTTTGACTATACATGTTCATAGGCACCGGAACATAGACAGGTACAGGAATAGGCACTGGGACATACTCTTTTTTCCAATCATCTTCTATTAAAAGAAAAAAGAAAAAGGCAAACACTGCCAGGTACTTAAACATATTTTACACCTGCAGTTTAGGGAAAAAAAATCAGAGTATTTGCAGTATGTTCCAAGACAGTAACAGTTAAAAAATATGCAATGAAGAAATAAGTAGTTCCAGTACAGTTCAAGAGTTACCTGTCTGACAAGATTTTGTCTGCATATGAGGTTTACAGTATGTGGCTTTCGTCATTGTCAAAGGCTTGCAAAGAACTGCCTTGTTCTTCATTTCTCTGTTAGGGGTTGGAGAAGGTGGTGGTGCTGAGCCCTACAGACAAGCAAATAAAAAACGTGTTGTTACACCAAACTGATTTCAACTTTCCATCAAGTTCTTGGTTTAATGTATCAGTTGATACTTTTCTTATATGAGATGCTGAAGAGGAAGCTCACAAGAACACAACACAACAGCACCAACTATTATTTTTTAATTGCAAGATATTCTACATTCCTAGGAATCAGCTGCCACTGCCAGGAATGTAACATGGTTGTATTTTGCTCAGTCAGGGCTAGCACTTTGATTAACAACTTCAGGCTCATTTTCCTTTTCTTTTTTTTTTTTTTTTTTAGTTTAAGATACTCTTAAGATAAGTCATTTTACATTCTTTTTTACATGAAAGTGCAATTTAAGCTATTTTATAACTTAAAAAATAATTTTAGCTGTAAAAAGAATTCACTACAAGTAGCATAACAAACTTTTGGCTCAAGATCTAACCTTCTTTAACTATACTATAATCCAAAGATAACATTTTTAAAAAATGTATTTCTAGCTAAAATATTACCTCTAAACAGTTTTTTAATAGCCAAAGTATGAACTTCGAGCTCCCCCTGCTGGCTCTAAAATAGTGACACAAATACTTTCAAACATCACCTAATGCTCAAACTGCACCCTTACAGTCAACAGGTAACAAACCCTCTTGTTCCAGACATGGTTTTTGTCACCTAGCACCTGTTTTAGAACCTGATTTAAGAAACAGACTGTCACTTTTATTTCGTCAGATGTAGTAAGCCTAGCCTTAAATATGGGAAAGAAGTCAAGTCCTAAGAACAGCAGTAAACTCTACTTAACAAGCTACATTTTCTAAAATATTTTAAAAAAAAATATATCACAAACAGCTTTTATATGATCTTTAAAAAATTATGGACTGAATTAACACCTTTGGAAGCTATTAAATATAAAATACTAGATGCTTTTAACATGACCGTTTAGCTTGTCTGGTATCTCTAGTTACCTAAGCAATCTTATTTTCTGTGTTTTTTATTCATATATTTTATAATGCCATCAAAATACTTTCACTTAAATCTAAGATTTTCCTTACAGAAGCCTATTGGCATTAAAAAGGTGAGTCCATTTTTTCATGGAAAAATAGGCACTTCTGAGATCCATGTCACATGTCCATGTGAAAAAGAAATGAAAATAAAACTAAGTTTCAAAGTACACTAAGCTACATGAAAAAAATTATTATTAATAATACTTTTGACAAGCTGACAAAAACTGAAACTCAGAATGGAGGCTGCTGCTCCACTCATGATCGCCACCGTCCCAGACTAAACGTTATGCTTCCCTACTCTGTCACCCGCAGCAAAGTCAATAAAATCTTGAGTACCAATTATTCTACTCTTGGGAATAATAATTTAAGATCTGAAGCTTCATTTTCAGCCTTTCAAAGCTGAGATACAACCTCAATATTCTAAATGACCAGTGAAATTCTCTTCCTTATCTACAGTAAATAAATACACCTAATCAGTCGAAACATGTAAGATACACATAGTTTGTGGATTCACTTTTAAGCAGCACTTTCGTGCACTATAGATGTAAAATACATAGTTGATGACCTGGTTTCCCGGAAGACACTGAGAAGACAAAATATGAACATTTAAAATTTAATTTCAACTACTCGTGAAAAAGACTAAAAAACTCCACAAATTTAACTTCGTGTTATTCAAAGATACTATTTTTTTGTTTGTTTTTTTAATAGCCATCCCTTTAAGCCACCAGGATCGCACATTTTAAATACATCTAATTTTGTTATATATATGTTAAATATATGTACTTACTGTTATTTTTGTTCGGGGGGTTTGACAGCCCTGATCTAAAAATGTAAGAAAACATTTTTAGAAATTTTCTTCCATTTTTCAGAATCAAAGCAAAATTTCAGTAAGCAAGTCAGACAACATCTATCATCAGGATAACATTAAATTAACAGCACTGATTAGTACTGTACTGCAGGTGAGAACTGCACACAAGACTTCTCATTCATAAGCACCTCACTACTCCAGCATTGAACCTTACACAAAGGCCAACAGTAAATCAATGCTCCATCCAGATGTGAATATAGCCTCTTTCAGAAAAGCAAATACCAAAATGTTCACATATGAAAATGGCCGTACAAAGAAGTTGTATTGCTATAATTACATTAATTAGAAAGCTGATTTATTTGAACTTCGCCTGACTTGCCATTTACACCACGTAAACATGCATTCAGTCCCCATCAGCAAATTTAAATGGTACTTATTGCCAACAGACAACAGAAAAAAAAAAAGCACAATGTATTCCTCTTGCCTAGATACTACATTATATATAAAAATATAGATATTTCTTATCTAGACCCATTCTCATTTAGTTTCCATTTCATTTACTCCTTTAATTTATTTCTTTTTTCATTCTTAGTGCATTTATCTGCTTTCTGTGACCAAAACACATTTTGAAAAGAAGTGTTTCCACAGAGCTAGCAATGACAAACTGGAGCACAAGGAAAGAGGAAAACGTTTTCTGTCCCCATGAAGATACAATCTAAAAAGAAGATTTGGTTTTTAAAAAGTGATTACGAAATTGTTTGATTACCTGACAATGTTTCAGCTCTCGAAAAAGCAATAAAATAAAGAACTAGGACAAAAAATAACAAGCAGCTCCATGATGTCGCTGATGATAAAACAAAAACCCCCTCTAGCACGGTTTATTACAAGAAATAATTCATGCAGCTGTAAATTTTTCATTTAAAGGAAGCATCTTGTTTGCCGTTTAGCAGCGATAAAGCAGCACATACCATAGTGTAAGTTCTCAGGTCCTTTTTGGGTTGCCAGATTTGGTTCGTTTTGTTGACAGTAGAAACGGAGCAAACAGTGCTGATCACAAAAGTGTTTCATTTCGCCACGCCACTGCACTTTCTCTTTGAGAGTTCCTTGAGACTTACAACAGTCACATCGTGCAGCCTTAATGCAAAGGAAGATTTTGACATTTTTAAGCAAGCCTCGGAAAAAAATTATTTCTACATATTAAAAGGTTACATTTTTAAGAGTACTGACTACACAGTTCTAAGTCTCACTCACATAGGCTCTATGATAGTTACACTACCTTCTAATCTGTGTATACTGGCACATCTGTCACTTTATTTTCAATTGTTTGCTGGAGGTTAACACCCAGAATGCATCTGCTTTAATCACTAAGTCTTTAATAACTCTTTAAAAATTGCTCGTTCCTACACAGTCAGAAAAAAAAATTAATTTAATGCATCAATTTTAATTAATTCCACTGAAGCATTCTGCAAAACAAGAGCAGAAAGTGACTGAGACTCCTCAATGACTCTCTTGAACTGCGAACAAGTAGAGCTGGTTCCCTCCCCACCGAAGTTTGGGGTTTTTTTATTTTTAAGTCACAAACAGAATCACTTCTCTAGGTATCAAATCAGAGCTCTTCTAGGTATCAAATCAGAGCTCTTTAGTATAAATAACTTTTATATTTTAATTATTTTAGTGGTTTGACAACAGTTTTAGATTCCAATTATTTAGTTCATCAAAGTTTCTCTACTATTTATAAATAACAATAGCTCTCAAACTGAAGAGGTTTCCACAAAAATCTAGTTAGCACGTAACTTGAAACTCAAACTTTGTTCTTCTGTATCCCTAGCTAAAGATTTAAGCAATATATCTTTTACCAGCCTACATGGCAGTTTCATGGGGTATCACTAAGACAGACATTATTTTTCTCCAAAATAGATTCCTCTGAATTTAATCAGGCATACTATAAATTATTATCTGAACTGTGGTAGCCCCAGTTTCAGATCTTCAAGTAAGCAAAGAATTGTTTGCACTACTGCTCCCCTTGATATTGCTTGCCACTTCCAACCTAAAGCAGTCCTTAAAAAGGCAAAAGCTTTATCGATGCTCAGGAATCCAAAATAAGTCAACCAAATAATATAGCTAGGAGAGGAAGAGGGAAGATATGATAATATGCAACATAAAACATTAATACATAAAACCATACACAACATTGCAGTTATGCACAAGGCTCTGATAGCTAAAAAACAAAACAAAACCGAAAAACCAGTCCAGCTGTAGTTCTCACAATTCCAAAAAGTATCAACAGACCAACTAGTTCAAATTTTAAAAGTAATTAAATGTTGAGTTCCTTCTCTGTACTTTAACAGTCCGGCACCATCCTCTGGCAACATAGGAAATTCAGCTCTCAGTTGCAATTTTCAAATATTTATGATATATATAGAGATTTGATTCTAACAGTATAACCAGCTTTAAAAATTATATACATATTCCCTTTAAATAAAAACGTTTTAGTGTGCCCGGGAGCAATTAAAGCTGTGGCTTCAGGATCACCTCACACCAAGTGCCAGGCGCCACTGGAAGGGCAGGTACCTCTTTTCGCCCTGCTCTGGGCAGGTGTCAGCAGTAGTGCTCATGCACCTGCAGGATATACAAGGTCAAGTGCCCTATAAGCACTGCATAACCCCCCCATCCTCCCTAATTTTTAATTTTTTTTTTTTTTACATTTTATTACTTTGATTTTCTGCTGATGCTGATCCACAGTTCCTTTCGCAGCAGAGATGTTCTCAGCGGGACAAAAGAGCAAGTAAGTAGTATTCTTGGAAGGAAGTGGGGAAGAAGACGAAGTGTGGAGTGTTGCCAAAATAGCCTAGATTTATCAGTTCAGGAAAAACTGTGAATTCACACCTTTAATGCAAATGCATCTTCCAAAGCCACCAAAAGGCTGAAATACCCATAGAGAGAGGAAAAAAAAAGCCATTCACTCTAGGTTTAAATCTCAAGCCCACCTAACACTGATTGTTAAGAATGACAGCTGACCCATGTACAGAAAAGCCCACCTATTCTGACCTGCTGCACATTGCTTGACTATCACAGCACCACTTTCTGCTCAATTTTCTCTCTCCTTCAAAGGAAGAAAAAGGTGATAACTCCTGTCAAATGCAGCAACTACACCCTTCCTGCAACTGTTTTCTCCCTCTCTTGGTTCTGCTCTTTTATTTAGACCTTTGAATAAATGTATTATTGTCTCTCCTGGGCTGCTTCTAAAAGTATTTAGGTGAAAAAAATTTGTTTTGCTTCCACATGGAAATTACTATTTCTCAGAAAGGCCAAGATTCCTTTGTAAGGATGCTTCACTTCTCATCCCTACATTTGCTACACCGTAATTCTACCATTTCCATAATCATGCTTACAGTCAGTACTACACACCCTTCCATGCACTGAAGTTTCCTACTACCTGCTTGCGCTCCCCACTTCCCCAACCATGAAATTAACTGAAAGCAAAAGTGTGAATTCATGATTTTCTGCTTTTTCCTTCCTTCCTCTTTCCATTTGTTTTCATTTGGGATACTGGCACTATGCATTAATTCAATCTACTTCAAGACTGCTCTCTCTCTGTGTTTCCAAAAAGTCCATCTATACTCTCTGTGCTCCAACTGCACATAAGTCCTTTGCCACTCATGACTGCTTTTTGGTTGAATTCTTTTCCCAAGTCCAACTTCAACATGTTGAAATGGGCATGGTGATTAGTATAAATCACTGTTTGCCCCAAACGTGGTTTAAAAACAAAGTTTTCACATGTGGGGCTTTTATTTATATTTTTAATCCTCAAATGACCTGTTCCTAAATGTTCTACAATAATTTGGACTGGTTGTCCTGCTGCCTTTACCATTTAGATTAATGCTGGCTCTACAGTGTCAAATTTTACCACTGTTGACAATCATTGCTATCTGAGCTCACCAGCCACAAGTCTTTGTACGCCTCAAACTGTATTTCCTCACCTCCTATTTAGTCTTTGCTGAAGACACCTGACCTCTACTGAATACACAGTCATCACTGTACACGCTCAGTCCAACCAATACTCCACTGTAGCCCTGAATGACCTGTAAGCGCACTCCAGCTGTAGTATTTTCAGCAATGTTTCACAATGTATACTTGAAGAAACAGATTTCTGTGCTGTTCTCAGAACTGTGTACTCTTTTCCAAAAGAGATTTCTGTGCTGTTCTCAGAACTGTGTACTCTTTTCCAAGGTACTTTCAATGCTCTACTATAAGTAACATCAAAAGATTGAAACTCTCATCAAACATCAGGCTACTAAAATATTTATATTGAAATTTCCCAGGCATTTTTCAGATTAACATCCGAAGCATGGCATAAAACTGAAGTTTACAGGAGGAGCTCTAACAGCTTAAGGAGCTAACCTCAAGACACCCAAAAATTTACCTCATCTTAGACGTGCATGGATACCAGACAGTAGAAATCTCCTCAGAACTTGGCACCAACTGGTAACTGTAGCTGGCACCCAACAGATGATTATGACTGAACTATTCTTTTACATTTCAATCCCCCATATTAGTTTTGAAGAACACTTCTAGGTAAGTCTGATGTGCTTCTAATACTTCCAGATAACAGTCTGTTGTGCTTCTACCACTGCTACCTTCTTCTGGCTTTTTGAGAAAAGAATTTTGTCATTCAGGGAAGCTCTCCCATAATACTTAATTATTTTTAAAAGTTAAGATGTTTTCCAGATAATACTACACGAGAAAGATGTGTCCATAAAAAAAAGTAGACAAAGAAGATGGAGACAAACACTTGTTTAATGAACACAATGCCGGTGTTAAAACATTACTAGGTTATTACTAGTTATTTCTCTTCATGTATACATTCCTTGAAACTCCAAAATAACACTGGACATTGCATAAATGAGACAAAGCTCATACATATGTAACTATTCTTTTAGGAAGCTAACAGACAAAACAGCGAATGAAGTACAAATTCAGGAAGGGGTCCGTATCTATTCTGTCTTCCTATATTTTGATCATTATCTATTTATGGCTAGGCAAGAATATCAGCTAATAATGCACTACCAAATTCAAGATATCTGGAGTGACTTTTATAAAGAGGGAGAAGTTACCAGTAAGAATGTAAAGAAAAAAAAGACAATTTTAGCAAAACACACAATTTCCCAAAACCTATTACATGTTTCCCCATGTAATAAATGCCAAACTTTTATAACCAGAACTGAATTAGGCAAAGGCTTTAAGAAGTATTTGAAAAAAAATGACAATCAACAATTCAACATCATGTAACACTAGTTCCACTAGCAAGCGTAAAATTCAAAAATTAAAAATATCTAACACTTAAGTATCATCAAAAGTACCTAAAGTCACTAGTTACCAGCAAGTCTGTTTAGATTAAATTGCCTTTTCATGGCATCACGTCTAACTTTCCTGTACCACAGTGCCATCAGCATTTCTTAAGCATACTTAATGGGCCAATTAAGTTATTGCCCTTATCCCACGGATCAGAAGGATAACCGGAAGTCAGAGTTTTCAAGTGGTTCTCAAACCTGAACCAGAGTACAAGCTTCCACAGAAGTTTATGTACATGAAACTAGTTTGGTATGCACACCCTCAGACTACATTCTTTGCTGAATCATCAAGAGATTTCTATAGCACACCAAAGCTTTATTAAGTTCTCTATCAGAAGGCACTTTTTACGCAGGGATAAATTTCACCCCATACCCCAAGTTTTAAGGCATATATTGTATGAAGTTAACATTTTAGTAAGTTAACATTTTAGTAAGTTTAAGAAGTTTGCAGCCAAGCATCATCACCCTATTTTCACATGAGACAGAAGAAACACATTCTGGTCTTCAGTAGTTTCCTTTCAGGAATGTCTAACAGGACCCTACATACATTATTCAAAATAAAAACTTTACAATGTTTGGCTGTAACAATTCTGGAAGCAGCCATTCCAAAATATCAGATATGTCTTCAGATTCAGTTCTTTTATGGTAGGTAGATCATCTTGAATTACAGGACTTGTATCTAGCCCTCTAACATTTCAAGCTTTTTATTGCCGTCCAGGCTGTGTACAGAGTTTTGGTAAGGTGATGAATTTTGTACTGTCTTTTTTGCAATTGCATCCACAAGTGTAGTTCTTGTTTGACATTATCAGTGTAGCTTTCCAGGATGTTCACACCAGAGATCAAATATTTTATCCGTGGTACTAATCGCAGGTTAAACCCAGTCCAATTTCACCTTTATTTCTTTCAAAAAATGAAACCAAAAAAACCCTCTTAACGTGAACTCTTTGCTGGTTGTGCTTCACAAGGTAGTTAAGCTTCCAGAGATTTAGAAATAGATGCCATCTGTTTGATTAAAACTTTTATTAGAAATCCATTTGGTCTTGCTTTTCCCTTTGGCATCCTTTCCACTGGGAAATACTGAACAATCAAAGCCTCTGCAGTTCAAACTGTGGGAGAAGGGAAAAGGCAAAAAAGGAGGCAAAAACAGGAACAAGAAAAACTCTGCTAACCTAGTTTATCGTCAGTCAACTCAAGGTATCATCCAGCTGCTATTAACACTGTTTTCAACATTCTGAATACACATTTAAGAAGTTTTGACAAGAAAAATATGGTATCAATTGAGAAAAAATTGGAATTGTAAAGTAACAAATATACATAGTAGTTTCTTGGTTTTCTGTAACTCAAGACTTCCTTGCCAAATGAATTAATAAAATCAGATGGTAGAAATGCTGCTCTAAGATCTAAGAAAACTCAAATGATGAAATTAATACATTTGCTTATTGTGTAGCAAATGCTTTGCTGAAGTAAGCCATATTTGCTGCACAGTCCTTGAGATATCCTCACATGTGCATTTTTGGTTTTTTTAACTGTGGAGCTCTCGTCAAAAATTCTGAGTTACTTGCCTTGTAGTACCAGTCCTGAAATTTTTTACAGCACTCTTCACTGCAGAAATCTCTCACTACACCATCAAGTTCCTTAGTTGCTCCCTTTTTGCACAGCTGTGAGCAGTAATTACAAGTAACACATCTCAGTCCTAACCGTCTTGCAAAGTCTTGTTTATATAGCAGCTTGCAGCCTGGAAACAGATTTTAAACATTAGGAACAAAGTAATTTTTACAGAGAGATATCACAGTTAAGACTTAAATATTGAAAATTAAATGAATACAACAACAGCTAACAATTGGGGCTTCAGACAAATTCAGGTTGCACAATAGACTGTATTTCAAGACATGTTTACCTGAATACCTTTCCTGCACAACCTATGGTTTCATTGTGATGTCTACATCTTTTTCAAACACTACGCTTCACTCTGTGCTTATCAAATCCCTGAATAAACAGTGAGAAAAATTGTGTAATTTTCTTTTCATATAGAACCATGCAAAAGCGTTGACTTAGAATTACATTGCTCAGTTACACAACCTCAAAATGCTATACATCCAGAAAATGACGAGCAGAAATTTTAAGCTAGACAACACTATCCACTAAAACAATACCTATCTTCAAGGATCAACTTATTTCTATTACTACTTTCATTCATGTTAATACAACAAACCACTTAAGACAACTCATTAATTTTTAAGAACACTGATAGGTACAAGATGACCTAAGAACTGAAGAGTTTCTCAAAAAATGTAGCTATAAAGTATGCAATGATCAGTACTGAGAATAATTATGCAACAGTAGAAGTTTACATATGAAATTTGTGTAGCATTGTACACAAGGAATCTTTTATTTTTTCTTTTCACATCGGGTGGGTTGTTTTGGGTTTTTTTTTTTTTGTGTTTGCTATGCAGTCGTAATTTCAAGGTTGCCATAATGAGATCTATGTTCTTGAATAATCTGATCCTCCTTCAAGCAAATTAGAAAAGACATTCTAACACATTAAATGCATTGAGATGAATACTGTACCTATTACATAGGCTATTTTGAGAATATAATGTATTTAAACTACCTCAACTATAGCGTCTACTGAGATGATGCCTAAATCATATACCATATATCTCTGTAATTGTCCTAATTTTACAGAAGGGAACAGTATGAGAAGATGAAGTAACTGTCTATATTAAACACTTGAGGGAGCAGAACATCTGCACAGACCTTTAATCTAAAGTACTGCACCTGTTTTTATGATCTCTCAAATGTCACAGTACCACCATGACCAGAAATCAAGTTTTCCAAGTGCCCACTCTGCTAGGGCATACAGTCTAACACATGCAGACTTATGCACTTCTGGTAAGTTATGAAACTCACTACGTAACATATGCGGTACACTTCCTCTGGCATACAGAACATAAAAATACTATAATTATAACATATTCAATAATTCCAATTATTGTGGACTTGTGACTATAGTCACTATAGTGACTTGTGCTATTGTCTATTAGGGTAGAATTTCATATGTGTGAAACCGAGATACTATTTTAAAATCACTAAAAGCACAAGAAAGCAAGTGGAAGCTGCAGCAGAAAGCATCTTCCAAAAACAAAAGGTTATTGAGGAATTTTAACTTGCCATGCTACAAGTTTTGCTAACAAATTGAATTTGCTAGCGATGTTAAAACAAGACAATTATAGAATATCATGCAAATAAGACACTGTAGGTAATAACTGTGTTTTAAACTGGGGTTTTTTAGTTATACATCTGAATCTGTAACAACAGAATAAAGAAAACTACTAACACACAAAACAGGCCTTGCAGATGGAAGGTGCCAAATCAAGCAATCACCGTTACAGTGCAGCTAACTGGGATATTAAATACACTGCTCTGAAGGAAATAATAATCCTGAAGATACCAGTGTGTGCAAGCTATTAGGTAAAAGTACCCACTAAAGCACTGAAAGTTTCTTGCCAGTACTTTTTCCTGTTAACTGTCTCTCTCATTATTATATGGGTCATCAGATTCTTTCCACTTCTTCACAATTCTGGAGATAGCTCAGCATCACAAATGTATCCTAAGTCACAGCTGAAGAGGAGAGTGCTGCATCAACCTTTCAAGACTATAGGTTAGCAGAAGTACTCTACTACCAATCAGGTAAGCCATGTGCATCTGCCTAAATAGTCTACAAAAAGGAATGGACAAAGTTGACATTCTTCTTGGCTGCTAAACTACAGCGAGTAAAATTGAAGAAGATACTGCTGTTACATTAAAAGAAGTTATCAGGTAAGAAATTTTCCATTCTACAGTCAAACATCTCCTACATCTCTGTGACTCATGGAAAATAATGAGAAGTGAACATTAAGTAAGGGGAAATAAAAAGTCCAAAATTCCAGTCCCTTAAGACTAAATGCCTGAAAAACATGGAGGGTTTTCTATGGATCACTGACTGCAGGGCTTCTTGTTCAAGAAGGCCTCTACAGAAGATAGAAAAATACATCTTTATAAAACTTTAGATGTTGGCAGAAGATTGTTACAACCCTAAAGACTTCCAAAATGGAAGTACAGGCTTTTCTTTCTGCAACATCATGACCAAAATTCTTCAGATTTGTCTGATACTTTTAGGTCTTTGTAACAGGTAACTTAATCCACCTGACCAGGGAACATTTGGTTGCTTCAAGATCTTGTCACTTCAGGCAAAGGGAAAACAAAAATGTCTTTCTTTTTATAGGATGTATTTTAATTAGGTCCTTGGTACTCCGTGCATACCTGGGATATAACTTTTTCTTATAATGCTATGGTTTTGACTGGAATAGTAACACTTTCTTTGAAGTATGGAAAAACGCATTTGCATTTAGCAAAACAGATTGAGCTCAAACAATTTGGTCTTCACAGTGCACAATGTAAAACCTGAATCAACAGAGCAGTAGCATCCAAACTGGCGTTGTAGATGTGACCAAGAAGTGGGCTTTGACTGGCAAAGCATTGTACATAAGTAATACAAAAAACACTGGTTGTCTGATCTTTCCAATATCAACACTAAAATCCTGAGGGTTTTGCCAGCCTAATTCCCCTAGGGACTTGGGTTCATGAGTATAAGCATAAGACAAACACCTGAAAGCCCCAACATTTTGAACAAAAAGATATGAATAAAATCCTAAGTTCCTCAGGGTTTCCGCTATAACACCAGACACGCGAGTTAGTGTGACCAGATGGAAATCTCTAGTGCTTTAAAGTGACTCTAAGAGGAAAGAACTCTTAATTTCAAAGAAAAATGTAAATGCAAGTCATTTGGTTCAAGCTACACAGGTAATCAACTATGTTCTTCAGCAAAGTTCTAACAGAAGATGACCCCACAAGTCAATTGTCTCAGAGTCCATTAAGGAGTATTTTCAGATGAAGTATCTCCAACTCAAAATCTGAACCAGGCAAAAAAGAAGTAGCTGAGTATCTGCTAAAGCAACATAACATACCCTTAATTATGCTAGTAGAATTCTGGCTTCCAAGCAAAACCCAACACAAAACCTACCGCTTCCAACAGCCCTGAACTTTGGTTCCCCACATAAAGTATAGAGAGGATAAAGATCTCAACACATGCAACAAAGGCTTACTGACAGGACAACACACAAGCAGTTCCTCCAAGTCTTTACTTCAGGCATGTTCCAGGTCAAGAAAGCTTCCTTTCTCTTGGCAGACAGAAGAACTGTCAGGTCCAGCCCTGCAGAGCTGCCCATGGTAGGAAACATGTTTCACATGACTGTCTGCAGACTCAGTGCAAGCAGCCTACTAAGAACCTGATCCTATTCCACCAGCAGCATCTACCTGAATTATGGGGAAGTTGGGTACACTGATGTATCAAGCAGCTGTGAGACAGGAATGCTGAACTAGAAACACTTCAATTCCTCGACAACAATCTCGTTTTACCACAAAGAATAATGTATTTTATAGAATGTAATTGTTCATCCTAAAAGCAATTAGTTTTTTACCCCTGAAAAGCTGCACTTTACTAGACTACCTTCCTCCTCCTCCAAGCTACATACAAGACTTGCTGTTCTCTCATCCTGTAATAACCTCAACTGTTACCCTTCAACAACTTCATCTAGAGAAGAATAACAACAAGCCTGTCATATCACAAGCCTGTAAGTATCAAGAAGCCTGTAGCATCACAAGCTATGTCTTGAAGATTTCTGGAGCTATGTTCCATCCACATCTTTCTGCTACGTTCTGTTTTTTCCCTCTGTATATTGAATACAATAGCCACCTCTTCCATACCCACATTCCTATATCCACTGTCTCTGGCTTCAAAAAAAACATAACTACCCTTAGGAAGACAGATGCAATGCATGCAATTTTGGGTCTTGCTTGGATTATCATTGAAATAGACCCCATACTCTCTGAGTAACAGACAAGTTTTCTATCCCACTTTGTTCCTTGTCTTCTGCTTAAGAACCTTTTATTATTCAACACAACTTTTATACATCCTCAGTTTAACCTGATATTAGATACTAGCTCCTTCCTTTCTTCTCACTTCTACTCCCATCCAGTTAAGGACAAGTTTCTGCTCGTCCTTAAATCTTTTCAAGTTGATTTTTCTTTCAGATTAATAAGCAGCATCTTTATGAGCACAAGAAGGCAGCGGCTTATAATCTCAGCACCTTAAGTTGTCATCACCCCTTATCTGCAACAGCCAATACTGTCTTCTCTTAAAGAACTATCTCAAACCTCTTCAAAGACACAATAGTGGCATTAACACTGAAGAACGCAAATTAACAAGGACAACTGTATCACAGAATCACAAAGGTTGGAAAAGACCTTCAAGATCATCAAGTCCAACCATTAATCCAGCGCCACCATGATCCCTAAACCATGTCCTGAAGCACCAGATCCACACATTTTTTGAACACTTCCAGAGATGGCGACTCCACCACCTCCCTGGGCAGCCTGTTCCAATGCCTGATCACCCTCTCAGTGAAGAAATTTTTCCTAATATCCAATGTAAACCTCCCCTGGCGCAACTTGAGGCCATTTCCTCTCATCCTATCACTGGCTACTTGGGAGAAGAGACCAACACCCTCGTCACCACAACCCCCTTTCAGGTAGCTGTAGAGAGCGGTAAGGTCTCCCCTCAGTCTCCTCTTCTCCAGACTAAAAAACCCCAGTTTCCTCAGCCGCTCCTCATAAGACTTGTGCTCCAGACCCCTCACCAGCTTCATTGTCCTTCTTTTTGAACACGCTCAAGCACCTCAGCATCCTTCTTGTAGGGAGGGGCCCAAAACTGAACACAGTATTCAAGGTGCGGCCTCACCAGTGCCAAGTACAGGGGCACAATCACTTCCCTACTCCTGCTGGCCACACTATTTCTGATACAGGCCAGGATGCTGTTGGCCTTCTTGGCCACCTGGGCACACTGCCGGCTCATATTCAGCCAGCTGTCAACCAGCACCCCCAGGGCCTTTCCCGCCGGGCAGCTCTCCAGCCACTCCTCCCCAAGTCTGTAGCGTTGCATGGGGTTGTTGTGACCCAAGTGCAGGACTCGGCACTTGGCCTTATTAAACCTCATACAGTTGACCTCAGCCCATCGATCCAGCCTGTCCAGATCCCTCTGCAGAGCCCTCCTACCCTCCAGCAGATCAACACTCCCACCCAACTTGGTGTCATCTGCAAACTTACTGAGGGAGCACTCGATCCCCTCATCCAGATCATCAATAAAGATATTGAATAAGACCAGCCCCAGAACCGAGTCCTGGGGAACACCGCTTGTGACCGGCCATCAGCCGGATTTAACGCCATTCACCACGACTCTCTGGGCTCGGCCATCCAGCCAGTTCCTCAACCAGCGAAGAGTAAACCTGTCCAAGCCACAAGCCACCAGTTTCTCCAGAAGAATGCTGTGGGAGACGCTGTCAAAGGCTTTACTAAAGTCCAGGTAGACAACATCCACAGCCTTTCCCTCAGCTACTAGGCAGGTCACCTGTAGTCAAACAAAGCACAGGGTTTCACTTGATATTCTTTACCATGTTAGAAATTAGCTCTCCATGAGTGGAAAATCTCAAGATTCAGTACTCAAACTAAAATTTAAATGACATTAACAGCATCAATATTCTACAACTATAGACAGAGCGAAGATAAACACAATCTCTTCCTCAGCATAATTCTATCTTTTGACTTTTTCAACTACAAGAATACTGCCAGAAGTATCAAAATCCAGGTTAACAGATTAACATTTTCAAGTCATTCCAGAAGATATGCATCCAACAAGCAGTAACTGTAAACTACATCTACACAATAGGACTCTTTCACTTGTAGAATGCCACGAGAACCAACTCTTCAGCTCTTCCATGTGCGTTTGTCTGGAAGGCATGGATTTGTGCTTTCCTTCAGCATAGCCAAGACGCTTCACTTGGTGCTTCTGCAGCAAGGGAGCCTCTTAAGTATTCCATAAAGGACTTTTCTGATTTGAATATGCTGTCATTTTTTACCTTAAGTCATTTTTGTCAGCAGAAAAGTTATCTTTGAGCTTTTACAGTAATAAAGTTTGTTTGGAATAGTCATCTGCAGCTCAAAGGTTTAACACCCAACTATTAAACAAGACGACATGGCCTGAACAACTGCACCATGCCAACTGAGAGTTCTCTAACGAAAACTGCCGTGGCTCAAACTGATGACAGAAACATTGCATTGTAACTTTTATCCACAGCAATCAAAGCAGATCGTATTCTCTCAGAATTAACTCAGGCACCTCAAAAAGTCCTCTGAAGTTGACTTCCACTCTTCTACTAATCTAATGTGCGAGAAAGAGTATCTTCCCTCAATAACAACATGACTCTTGCAATTGTGAAAGGGCACTTTTATGGATTATACATTTTACGTTACTTAAGACATTTTGCTTTCCATTTGTCCCCTTTTGCCAGATGTTCCAACTCATCACCAAATAAACCTTCAAAAGAAAGCCACAAGGAAGCTGGTATTTCAGGTTAGAATTTATCCTAGAGGGTCACTGCCAAAGGAAGTGGTCAGAAGCAAAATCAAACTGTCTAACATGGTAGACTAAATTTGAAAAGGCACCATAGGAAGCACAAGTTATTTTAACACGGTAGGCCACCGTGAGAGCTGCAGAGAGGGAGATAACAGCTCTGTGAAGCACAAACCCAAAAGCTTGTAACAGAAGATTTTTATAATGCAAAACAATTAAGTGTGATATGAAATTTTACATATACTAAATATAATTTTTTCCTGTAACTACACGCTATATTACTTACCAATCCTTGATAGCTTTATGAAGTTCTATTGCAAAGCATGCAGTTAGGAAGTTGTAATTATGCCATAACATTTTTCATAAAAATGTGTGCTTAACTACTGTCTTCAAAAATTTCTGCACACTAGCCCAAATTACATTTTATTTTTAAAAGGTGTATCCGTGTCTCTAAAAAGAGATAGTTATAATGCAAACCATAAAAACGCTGTGTCTGAACAGTTTCTGTAGCTCTCATGTTTAACAATAGCGAAAACCAAATATCAGGAATGAAGAGGTTCAAGCAGGCTTGATGGCAACCCCCTTCACCTAGGGGAACACAGCAGCTCAGCGTAGCAGGGCCAGCATACCAACTTTTCCCCAGTGCCGTTCACCTACCAGAGAAGCCTAGCAACTATAACTAAGTCTTAGCAACACCTCATGTCAAACATCTGTTTTGAAATGGGTTTGCTAATGTTTCTAGTAACAACAAGAATTGCTATAAATGTCAGTTAATACCTTAATTCATTGTAAAACATTCATATATAAGCACCTCTACAAAGTTTAACCCACTTGTGTTCAGGCTATTCCCAATATCTGTAAGGTTTTCATATAAATCTAAAAATTAAGCAACTAAACATTTAATAGTATACTTTACTGAACACTGTGCAGCAGTCGTTGGAAAAATGCCACTCAAATCTACAATGCTTTAACTTTCCTAGGTATACTCAGTCCTGAAATCACTTGATTTCCTAAATTTTTTTTTCCACTTGTCAGCTCTACGGTATTTCAGTAGGGGTTATCTCTACTTAGATGTAACATCAGAATGGTTTACATTGAGTTGAATTTGCAGAATCCATAATTCCCAGAAACTTATTAGCGTACGATCAAGATGACAGCACAGTTGCTAGCATCATAGCTGTCCTTTATCTGTATTATTCATTTGAAAGGAACTCCCAAGTATCAGATAACCGAGTTACTCCACAGCTTACTGACCTTCTTCCAAGAAGCAGACTAGTGGATATGAATCAGTGGTACTAAAATTCACATTATAAAATTATTACAAAGCCTGTGTTATTTAACTCATAACAGTTCTATTGAAAAGATGAATTAAATGCAAAATAATTCTGCAAGTAAAAAAAGCTATGGTGACGCTCATCATAAAATAGTTCCATTGCTGGATTGCCAAACACTGATTTGTTCTCCCAGACCCTCAGAAGGGATATATATTAAAAAAACCAAAACTCTTCAATATTGAGGAAATCAAGGTACTAACTTGCATAGCCTGTCCTCAGCTGTCACTCCTGCAACTACACATTCATAAAAATCCACAAGCACCTTTGATCTTTTTTGTTTTAGCATATACAATATACATCTTATTTAAATTAGATACTGGTATTTTGGAATGAGGCATTCTAGTGGCAAAACACCAGCACCGTTTAATTTCCAAAGCCTCAGCACCAGGGAAACAGAAAAAACTCTTTCAACCAGTCCATTCAGGTTGTTCATCCTCCACATAGGACCTCAGTTTTGGACAGAAACAGAAAAGGCATACTGTACTCCACGAAAGAATTAATAACCATCTTTAGCACAAATGATAGGTCAGTTCTAATTATACCTTAATGCAATAGAAGTTTCAGCTGGTCACTGCACATATTTTCAAATATCTCAGGAGAAACATATAAAGAAACAAGAGTTGGAATGAAACTACATGGAAATACTGATCCCAAAGACTTTAATGTGGGTGCCAGGGTTTGTGTGTAAATATATATGTATATGCATGTGTAAAAAAAAAAAAACTCAGGTATGAAGAATATGTGTAGAGGAATGACGACATCTTCAGTACTCTGGCTAGGCAGGCATAAGCAGTGAAGGGGTATTTGTGGTTGATCTTAAATATGCTTTCTCATCAGTTCGCTTGAAGACAAACAAGTAAGCACTCTTGCAGAAATTTCAACACCTGTTTAACTTCTGTTGATTTATCTAGGACCCTTCTTTTATAGATACACACCTGAATTTTTCCTGTATTTTCCCTTGAGAGTTCAATTTCTTCCAAAAATGCCAATAATTTTTGTGACTGAGCACCTTAGGTTATTTCTTCTCAAATCATAATGCCTTGTCTTCTGGTGAAGAATAATTGCATGCCCAACAAAATAATCTATGTTGCTGAAGTTTCTTGAACACTTTGCAATCAAAACCAGCATGGCCTCCATATCCAAAAAGTTTATTTACTAGTTTTTCTACTTTCTACTTCACAAACAGTTGGACATATTTCTGGAAAAAGGCCACAACATCAAGTTAAAACTAGTGGTGTTTGTGTGCCTGGAAAAGGGGGAAGAGAAATCTATCACATCTGATGATGGAACTTGTCTTTGTTGACACCCACTCAGTCCATCTAAAGACCTGGCCCTCTCCTCCCCACAGCAGATCTAAACATTGTTAACTCTTGGATTACACTATTTCTGCAGCCATCAGTGACACTGATTGGTTTTCCTTTAAAATACAGAGCCTGGGTTGTTTCTACAGAGCTTCTGTCCAGGTCAGCAGTTTATTTTCATCAGGTAACACAGATAGCTTTTTTTCATGTGCAGCACAATGTACACTTAAGCTACAGCTAGCAGATGTGTGCCATATTTACTGAAGTTACTTTCTACTTAACGGTGTTTTTGACTACCTTCTTTCTATTACTCAGTGGTTCAGACCATCACAGGAAGCTGATAAACTTTGTTTTAATGGTAACATTTGGTGTAATCATCCTCACAAAGATCATCTTTGCTCTCAAGCTGGCAGTCCAACACATGCAAACTCAGGACTCACACTGAGACGTCTGGCAATGGATTCCCCCCCATTTAGTAACTGTATTCATGCAGGACAGAGTCTTTCTATTTCTTTCCTTCCACAAATTTTCCAATAGGAAATACAAGTCCTCACTTATTTCAAGCCTCCTCATACAGAAATGTATCTACGGAATCAGTAAAATGGCATAGCTTGCATTATGAATCTTACTGTAATGTCACTGTTGCGACAGCCACCAGGCTTTAAAATGAGGGACTCATAAGTATTGACAGTAATACCAGCATATACTGTAATCTCCAGGCCAAAACCAGTTTGCTCTTGCCTCTGCATATATTCTGTGGAATTATTTATTCACAGAAACAATTTCTAGTTAGATGTTATTGAGCACTGCAATAATACACTGTAAAACTGGGTCTTGCTTTGTCCATTTTTCCTCTCCAGCTATCACTTTGCAGTCCAGAACACAAGAAGAAAGTAATGATGGCAAACCTAAGCCACCACACTCCATTCATCAGAAACAAAAGACTGTAGAGTCCAGAGCTGTAAGGGAACAGCACGGAGGGAAGGCTACCTCCAGCCCCACAGTCCACCCCTCTCCAGGTTAACAGGATCCTGCTACAAGTAACCTGTCACACTTGCTGTTTAATCTGCTTGAAAGCAGAGAATGTTCAGCGAGGTTTATTATTATAACACTTTCACTATCATTTGATGACTTTTAAAAAAATATTCACTATATCCTCCAGAGATAGGTCATCCAAACTTGTAGTTCACCTTCCAAGATCAGGATTAAATACCAGCATCCCAGAAGTGGAAAGGATAGGTTCCTATTAAGACTGTATTTTGCTGTTTCTATTGAAACAAAACTTTAATGCAACTTAAAAGAATCCTATGCCCATATACCTCCTTTTTAGTTTTTTTCTTTATGAAAATCCAAACCATCAGTCAGTAAAATTATAATGACAGTAATCAACACACATCAACAGGCATCATTCGACTTACTGCTTGAATAACCACTCTAAGCCAATGTAGAAAGAATTTCCACTGTTGTATTAAATTTTGAAAATACTAATCAAAGAGAAAGCTTGGTATATGCTCTGCTGCATAAATTTAAAAGAAGAATTTATTTATTTTTTTGTGCATATGTGTATGTATTTATACACACACACTTAAGAATGTTGCCCCCTCTTCCTTAACCTGGACTAAGTGGTAAAAAACTCAACAAAAGACCATAAAAGCAGCTCAGATAAATTAACAGGTACATGCACTAGTAATAACAGGTATATGCACTTCATTAAGAACAATGAAGAAACTTCTGTTTCAGCCTCAAGTACAACAGAATGAGTTGTTACCTTAAATTTTAACATTAAATATTAAGACAGTAAGTCAACTACAGTAAAACTACAATGACCAATACCTTAGGAAGAAACCATACATACATACCTTCACTACAAAATGGTCTTTTGATGCCAGAGAAATTCACCGTCTCATGTAGCGTTTTCTCCTCTTGACAGTATTCACAGTATGTAACTATGCAGTGCAGTTTCTTATAATCATCAGAACATGCTCTGCTGCAGAACTGATACACTTTGTTCTAAATGCAAAGTTGCAAAGCATCACTAATAGAGCTAATGGATAAAGTCTCAAGATCTGGACAGTGCAACTTTAAATAATAGTTTGACATTAAAACACAACTTTAACATGCAACAGAAGTGCAAATACACAATTAAGGTATGACTTCTAATGCTAAATATCAACAACTTCCGCTCAAGCTGACAGCAAGTGCTATAAATACCCATAATTTCATATGAAAATGCTAAACAGAAAATACGCCAATTAATCTTAGCATATCCTCTTCACATACTCCTCTCAGTTCACAGAGAAGTGTAACAATGGTCTATCCTATCTACAGTAATACAATAACTGAAGATGAAAGCTTATTTCAAACTTACAGCAGATGCGAGAAATTACATTTTTCTTTAAATTCCACAGATACTTTTTTATTTGTTACTTATAAACAAAGACTTCTGCTTTCATCCGTAATAAAGTTCAATGATATTCTACAGAACGAGGTATATTTTATTAACATATTTTTTTAAGCGTCAATATCTTATAAAATAGCTATCTAGAAAAACTGTATTGGAGTTACAGGTTTAGACTTTTAAACACTTCATAATTCTAAAAACACCAAAAACCTCCTTACCTCCCATTCCAGTACTTCTGGCTTTGAACAAAAAGAACTTTTGCAATAATTGCATTTCAGCTGAATATCACTGGGAGAGACAAACTGACCATTTGTTGAAGATTGGACACTGAGTGTCTGAAAAACATGAAAAAAGAAAGTTACTTTTAAAATGTGTTTTTCAATTAAGTCTATTTTCTATTAAGTCTGAGAATTTGGAGTTTATAAATAGGAGCATTTCTGGCAAAAGCACAGCTGGTTGGTCTTTTCTCTTGTCATCTTAGGTTTTCTATCTCGAATCTTTACCCTTGCTTCCACCGTAATTGCTTTAGGTTATATTTCTTTTGCCTTATCTTTCTAATGCCTGTTATTTAAGGGTAATGTATAAATGAAAAAAAAAAACCCAAAAAACAAAAAAAAAAACCCAAAAACAACAAACCCCAAACAAAAAAAACAGTCAACCAAACACCTGTTAATCACAAAACATGTATTTTCAGATACATACATTTTACAGCTTGCCTTATTTTGGTCACAGAAGTTCAGACAAATATCTACAAAGACTTTCAAACCCAAACCTCACCAAGGCAGATTATCAATACCTTACTGAAGCTTACCACTTGAAAGTACAAACACTAAAGTAAAAGGCCTTCAGTAAGAAACCCTGCATCTACTCAGATTAAGAGAAAACTAGCTAATAGTCCTAGCTGTCCTCCATCACCATGGCAAGGAGATGCAATCACTTAAACCAGCTAGCCCCTAAACAATTAAGGGTTTTCAGATTGAGAAAAATACTATAGATTGCATGCGTAGGTATGAGAATTTAATTCTGTAACTGCATAATTCACTTAATGCATTTCTGAGGCAATCAGTAGATAAGAGAACTCAATTTTACAGCATCTGTAGTATTCCAGTAGGTCTTATATGCCTACAGAACATAGTCTTTTGCATGTTCCCTAGATCAAGCAACAACTAGTGGTGTATTACACATGCAATGTTCAAGACAAAATCTGAATCAGTAGTGATCACAGTCACTTGAAGACTCCAGAGGACAAATTCCTTATGTCCTTCTTCTCAAGAAATTTTCCCACAGTTTGCAAAAAGATAAATGTATTTAAAAATTACAAGTTCTCTTCAGACAGATTTGCTACTACTTCTCTACCTCATAACAGTGAAAATGTAAAACATTTCCGTTACAGGATACTTTGCTTTGGACTGTCATGTTACTAAGGGTTCACCTACACAAAAAAAAACACCCACCACATCAAAAAATAATTGTGATGAGTATCATTTTATGCAGATACACTAGTTCTCTATCAGGAGTTTGCAGACATGAAGTAGTCATGAACATTTCACAGTTATGGACAGGACCTGACAATAAAATGCCACATACTGCAGAAAAGATGCCACCTTTTGTTGGGATCACCCTGCATGGCTCGACCAGTGTTCAACGATGAGATCCCAGAGATCGTATCACGTCGGGGTCACCAGTTGCGGGAGAAGGATGGACTTCACAACTCTATGAGAGTTATATTCCGAAGCCGTTTATTGTCTTGTCTGACTCCAATATATATCATAATTTTCGCTTAGTCACTGCGCACACACTCATGATTGGTTACAACTTGTTACACACATTATTGGAATTGGCTATATACAAAATATCACGCGCTGTCCACGCGCCTCTCACACAGTCAGGATTCGCTGCTTGCAGGTGTTCCTGTTTTCCTCGCTTCTTCTTAGTTGTTTACCACAGCTCCTTCTCCTCAAGGCCGAGCCGTGCAGATATCCAGCTGTTTACCAGCTTCTCAGTGCCACAGCTCCTTCTCCTTAAGGTCGAGCCATGCAGATCAACGCCACAGCTCCTTCTCCTTAAGGTCGAGCCATGCAGGGTGATCCCAACAACCTTTATTCCAATGGTCCATTGTCCGGTCACAACTTTAACAGAATCTGATGCTCACATACAGTATTGTCTTATCACTCCCACTATATCCAGCAAATGTCCCTGTGGATGAGAGAGGTTTGCTAGACTTTGGCTGCTCTAAATAGGTAGCTGAAGACTTGTACTACACGGGAGCCACAAAGGCATTTTAAGTTCAAGGTCCAGTCTATGCATTTCTGCATCTGCACGTTTCCTCACAAAGCAAACACCATGCTCAACACGTGCTGCCATATGGGTTATGTAAAGACAATGGAAGTCCTAGAAGTTCTGGCTGAAAACAAAAAGAAATCAAGCAGCAAGTATACCCACCACCTCCAGTTCAGCAATGAAGGAAATGTTAAAGAAGCAGATGTGACAACCTGTACAGAAACACTGAAGACAGAGGGAGGAATGAAGAAATATATTAAGTGATCATCAACTGAAAAAAAATGAAAAACTGTATTTTATGCCTGTAATTACTTTTAAATATGGGATCAAGACACTCTGCTGTGAGGGCCACAAGTTAAAAGTAAAACATGGGGTTTTTGTTGTTTTCTGATGCGTGGCACTGTTAGCTTCTTTTATTTCTTTTCCCAACTGTTTGCTGTGGTAGAAGTTCAGGCCCTACATAGTCTAGGGGCCTGGTAATTGAACAGTAATGAAAACTAGAGGTGTGAGAAGATAGGAGTTTGAGACTCTTTAAAACTGAAACTTGTTTTAAAGAATATCTACAACTAACTGTAGACAAGAAAACCCTCAATAATTAACCATTACTGCTTCTAAAACAAAACCAATGTTTTTTATCATAAACTCCTAAAGTCAACTAAGTATGTTGCCACAGAAATCCGTAAAGAACTGAATTCGTATTACTGAAAGCTCTAAACCAAGCAGAAGATGGTTTTAAAACCAAGAGTTAATCACAACATGACTTTGTATGGCTCCTTAAAGTTTCCATTATCCTGATGACAATTAAGGACTGCTTCTGCATAGTGTTTTAATGAGTCAAGATGACATGCACGTAAGTATTATCATCATCTTGCTTTGCCTCTAAAACTTACAAGATGCTTAGAATAGAGAATATCTTTAGGAATTATTTGGGAGCATTTTTACACACACAAAGAATAATGCAGCAAAAAGATAATAAATTCATTAAAATCTTTCACAGCTCACCCCAAACAGCAAGGTTTTATCAGTGGTGTGCTTTATCAGAGATATCTTTAAAATCATATATATATATATATATATATGCTTTTTAAATAAAAAAAGGTTATGTTTAATCTGACTTTTCTTGAGCCTGCCCTGAACAACAAGAGCACGCGAAGTTCCAAGCAAAGCGAAAAATCATTGTAAAGCCCTTTTCAGTTTTCAATGCAACCACCTCAAACTGCTCTAAGCTGCCAAATTACTAATGAACAGTAGGCAACACAGCAAAGGATTCTTCTGAGAGCACCAGCGTAGTAGCACAGCTTCTGACCTGCCCCTGCAGCATAAGCGGTAGACAGGTTATCCTTGCTCACAGCAACACAAAATCAAATTGTGGAAACATTTCTGTATATAAACGTATATGTAGAAGGGCTAGCAGGCAGCCAGACTGTGGTCAGTTTTTTCGTAGTTGAGAAACAAAAATAACTTTGAAAGAATCAACTTGTTCTTAACATGGAAAACAGAAGCAAATACATAGGACAGTTTCACAAGCAAGATCAAGGGCACTAAATTAAAGAGAGAAAGAACCAAACACTCCCCTTATGCTCATGCACACACAGACCTTCCAGGGCTCTGCATGGAAGTCTCAATTATTTTTATTAGATCAAATTTGGAAAAGTATTTCTGTGACAAGCATGCAAGCTTCCTCCATGCTTCCCACTGCATCATACGTCTTCTTTAAAATATATGTACGTGTGTGTGCACGAGAAAGAGATGTAACGTATGTAACAAAAAACACTTACACTGTAATGATGGTCAAAGAGAACACAAGATTAGTGAATAATCAGAGCGAGTAACCTGCTAAAAGACATTGTACTTAATTCTTAAACATACTGGTCCTACAGCTCTCCAGATACATCCATAAATTGAAAACAATCAAAGCTTTAGCACACATTTTCTGAAAATTTTGCATAGACTCATGTTTTGCAAGATAGCTTGTACTTCAGACACACAGTTGCTAGCTTCGGGAAGACACTCGTACTACAGCCTCCATGTTCACAACAAATAAATTAACACTTTATTTTTCCTTAAGAGACAAATTCAGAGCAAGATCTTTAAATGACCCAGTAAAGATATCGACAGCAAAATGGGCTTAAGACAATACAACTTTGGAACAGTTCTGTCCTTAACTCTGCAGTAACATCTTCTAAGACAGAGCATGAAAGACGACATGATACAGTCACACTATTTTACAACTACCTACCAAAAAAGAAAAAAAAAGAAAAAAAAAAAAAATCACATCAAGCATGCTGTGCTCCCTCTTTCTTACAAGGATGAATGCTCTTCCAAGCTGTCCACACAACGGAGAATATAGATATGGACAGAAGCGGCACAAGCAGCAGCTCAAAAGGAATCTTTCAAATACTTTGATACATTAAAAAAACAGATAGAAACAAGATATTATTCATAGGGTTGATAGCAATCTTAAGTACTGTAAACAAAAATGGGAATTTTTTTTTAAAATATTCCAACCCATTTGTAAACCAAAAGGACTAAAGTTTTTGCAGAAGGGAGACACAGAACTGAAAAGGCAGTTATTCTGTTCTGAGAAGAATAACTATTAACAAAGAAAAACGTACAGAAAAAACAGGCAGATATAATGCCAGAAAATTAAAACAGGAGTTATCTGCATTAGTAAACAGGGAAAACTACGGTGCACCATAGTAAATCAGCCATTTTTTCAAAATATCATTGCAGAAAGTATTGCAATTGACCAAATGGATTTAACGATTTTCTCAATTTAGGCTCAATCCATTATCACAGAATAGTTTCGGTTGGAGAGGACCTTTAAAGGTCATCTAGTCCAACCCCCCTGCAGTGAGCAGGGACATCTTCAACTAGAGCAGGTTGCTCAGAGCCCCGTCCAACCTGACCTTGAATGTTTCCAAGGATGGCGCATCTACCACCTCTCTGGGCAACCTGTGCCAGTGGTTCACCACCCTCATCGGGAAAAATTTCTTCCTTATGTCTAGTCTAAATCTACGCTCTTTTCATTTAAAACCATTGCTCCTTGGCCTATTGCTACGGGCCCTGCGGAAGTCTGGCCCCATCTTTCTTCTAAGCCCCCTTCAAGTACTGGAAGGCTGCAATAAGGTCTCTGCGGAGCCTTCTCTTCTCCAGGCTGAACAATCCCAACGCTCTCAGCCTGTCTTCATAGAAGAGGTGTTCCATCCCTCTGATCATTTTTGTGGCCCTCCTCTGGACATGCTCCAACAGCTCCATGTCTTTCCTGTGCTGAGGGCTCCAGAGGTGGATGCAGGACTCCAGATGGGGTCTCACCAGAGTGGAGTAGAGGGGCAGAATCGCCTCCCTTGACCTGCTGGCCACGCTGCTTTGGATGCAGCCCAGGAGACTGTTCATCTTCTGGGCTGCGAGCACACATTCCAGGCTCACGTCCAGCTTTTCATCCACCAGTACGTCCAAGTCCTTCTCGGCAGGGCTGCTCGCAAATTCTTCATGCCCCAGTCTGTATGGATACCAGGGGTTGCCCCGACCCAGGTGCAGGACCCTGCCCTTGGCCTTGTTGAACCTCAGGAGGCTCACATGGGCCCATTCCTCGACCTTGTCCAGGTCCCTCTGGATGGCATCCCCTCCCTCGGGCGTGTCAACCACACCACTCAGCTTGGTGTCATCTGCAAACTTGCTGAGGGTGCCCTGGATCCCACTGTCTATGTCACTGATGAAGATATTAAAGAGTACTGGTCCCACTACAGACCCCTGAGGGATACCACTTGTCACCGATCTCCACCTGGACATTGAGCTGTTGACGACTACCCTCTGGATGTGACCATCCAACCAGTTCCTCATCCACTCAACAGTCCACCCATCAAATGTCTATCTCTCCAATTTAGAGAGAAGGATGTTGTGGGGAACCTTATCAAAGGTCTTACAGAAGCCCAGACAGATGACATCTGTAGCTCTTCCCTTGTCCAGTGATGTGGTCACTCCATCCTAAAAGGCCACTAGGTTGGTCAGGCAGGACTTGCCCTTGGTGAAGCCATGCTGGCTGTCTCCAGTCACCTCCCTGCCCCATGTGCCTTAGCACAGCTTCTGGGAGGATCTGCTCCATGATCATCCCAGGCACCGAGGTGAGACTGACACATCAGTAGTTCCCAGGGTCCTCCTTGCTACCCTTTTAAAAAATGGGTACAATGTTTCCCTTTTTCCAGTCTCCACGGCCTTCATCTGACTGCCAGGACTTCTCAAATATCATGGAGAGTGGCTTGGCAAGTGCATCAGCCAATTCCCTCCAGACTCTGGGATGCATCTTGTCAGGTCCCAATGACGGTCCCAATGACGTGTTCAGGTTCCTCAGGTGGTCTCAAACCTGATCTTCTCTTACAGTGGGAGGGACTTTGCTCCTCCAGTCCCTGTCTGACAGTCTAGTTGCTCGAGAGGTGTGGGAAGACAGGCTGCCAGTGAAGACTGAGGCAAAGAAGTGGCTGAGTACTTATGTGTCACTTAGGTATAAAAGAGCCTCAAGGGAAAACTTACAGTCCAATGCTCACTTTGTGGTGTACCATCCTTCCCATCTAAATACTAAATGAATGGAACAAAGAAGCTGTTCTCATACAATCAACTTTTATCTCATAGTGAATACATTTATTCTGTGGACAGTGAGCATATGAAAACTACCAAAAGTTACAATCGGACAGAGATATTTAAGCAAACTAACTGTAAGCAAGTGACCACCTACTCATTCTTGGTCTTTACTGAGAACTCAGGCTGTATGGCTGCTCCAATTAAACTCCACTACAACATGAAAGAGACAGATTTACATGGGGCACTGAAACTGCAACAGAAGCATCAGCAAGGTCTCACTAAGATCAGAAACTCACAACCAGCATCAACTGATCTGGCAGTTTTATTCAATGATGTTGCTTAACTTTGACTTATCCGCAAATCTGAGAAGGCCCAAGCTGTATTTGTCATTCACTAGCTTTATTTTCCTCACTCAAATAGCAGAAAGGTTTTGTCTGAGAGTTCTTGGTGCTGCAATCAATTTGCAAGACCACGTAGAATAAAATAGATGCCAAATGAGTTTGCAAGAAGTATTACAGATTTGACATTACATACTAACAATCTGTATCTATTTTGTTAATCAGTTCCACTTGACAGACATCTACTGAATTGGTTAGCATGGAAGCACAGAACAGGGCTACATGATGGAGGTCCTATCCAAGGTATGTTAAGGAAGCAATTAAGAGGTTGATTTGCTTTCCAGTTGACAGAAAACAGCAAAGCTTAATGACAAATGGGAAAACACTGTATGGGTGTAACTGTTCCACAACACATGAGGAGACAATTACCAATTATACAGTGCACATCTGGGAAAACTGTTTTTACATATAAAAATTGAAACATTTTCTTTAAATATGTTCTTTGATCACCTAGAAATTAATCACTACAACACATTTTGCACATGATTTAACCTTAAGTCATATTAAAAATAGGACATTTTCAAGAACCATAGCAGCCTCTTCCAGTTTGCCTATAATGTGGCTTGCAACACTCTGGTTCCTGGACCTAATTTCAATGTCTACTTTTGTCCATAAACGTTCTAATGGCTCAGGCTCTAACCTTTCATTTCAGAGACAGTCACTATTCCCCATGACACATCTCTGTTAGCAAAATGTTCAACATGACAATTTTGTCACTGTATTTACTATAAAAGAGATGAAACATTGATCTTCAACGCAAAACAGCAAGGTTCATCTCCATAAAGAAACTGGGGTGGTAAAAACGAGATGAGCAGTGCTAATGCTTTGCATTTTCTTACGGTGCCAAGGAGAAATGAGTTGTTATTATTACATTTTATAAGTTTAAGATAGCAGCTTGTGTTATCAGTATGAAAGACAGTACTTTGATCAAAGAAATTGTTATGAGCCAGAAGCATCTGCTATGTTAATTATAACTCATGAACATGTACATATAAGCAAGTTAGCTTAATATGCAAATACTTGACACAAACACAGGTACACAAATATTTAGGGAGGAAAAGATTTAACACAACAGCTAACCTGAAATTTAGCTACACAACTGGAACTGCAAAAGTTGTACAGTTTTCCATCAGGCATTGTGGCTTGATATTGAGGTAAAGAGTTTCGCTTACAAAAGTGGCAAATAATTCCCACACCTAAAAGAAAAACGTAGTTTACAAACAAAATAAACACAAAATAGTAGCGCAAAAAAAAAAATACACTGGACTACAGGTTAGCTCTTCCCACCATTTCAATGTAAAAAGCTAAGATTAGTCTGTTTCCCAGTCAGCTTCTAAAAGTCACATAAAACAAAAGAAATTGCAGGCGTTTTGCTGAATTCTTCCATTAAAGATCAGCATTAAATATGAAATTGCACCTTCTTCTATAAAATTCACTGGACCATTTTCAAGTCTGGGTTCGCTGAGTCGAGATCTATGCCTGCTTTGCATATTGAAGAATGCACATTTTGAGTTATTTACCAGGTCCCTTCACCCAGATTAAAAATTTTACCTAGAGAATATTCATATACATTATAACTACTTCTATACATCTCCAACTGTTGCTTGAGTAGATAAAATGGGTTGGGTTGGATCACAGGCAAGAGATCACAGGCATTAAAATTGCACTATCATTCTGTGACACATCAGAGCACATTAGGTCTCAACACTTTTCCCCAGGAAGCCTTAAGACAGTTGGGAACTGTTTCTGACATCAAGTCAAAAAGGCCAGTGGGGAAAATGACCCCTCATGGGTCCATTTACTAGTGTTAAATATGATTTTTTTTTTTTTTTTAAGTTTTAAAACCTATAAAGTCACATCTGCATAGATTAATTCTAAACCAAAACAACCCACCCCCATGTTCAAACTTCAAAAAAAGAAGTCTGCTCTTATCAGTGATGAAAATTCATCATCCTTTTCACTTACTTTGTGATTTTGCATATTTTGATTTGTGTGTGTTCATGCATGCAGTTGAGCAGTATGGCTCCATATATCCATTAGGTCCTATGCACTGAGTCATGTCAAAAAACCTGCACTGAGCTCTGCAGCCAGTACAAGATGTTAATTTGCCATATTTCTAAAACATAAAACAAAGCAAAACAATGCATTAGTTAATACTATGTTTGGCTTTTGGTTTTAAATTATGGTATAACAGACACAGAGGAAAACATTTACTTCTGCCATTTGCTCCCCCATTAGGACCTTCCTATATTAACTAACTCTCATGATCATCCTCTCAAGAGTATTCAGCACTATGGGTTGGGTCTCCTACTGCAGGGGGGAAGCTGGCTAAAACTAAACTTCTGGGAAAGACAAAAACCAAACACACACCCCTCAAAAAAACCCAACCAACCAAATAAAAAACCCAAACATTCCAAATCCCACCATCTGCAAACTGTGAACTGTGGTAAGAGTATACAGCAAGCTGTGTTGAGCTGGAGAGTTTGAAACAACTGTTCCTCTCTCCTTGTTGATGGGACAATGCTTGTAAGAAACGAAACAGGAGTCTGGCACAGCAAAGATGAAGGATAAATAATGGTGCTAAACTTAGAAAAAAACCATACTCTCCAAATGATAACATCCTTAATGTTGTATGAGTTCGGCATAGCAGTTTCATGGTAACAGCTACATTAGGTTGTGAGAATGTCTAACTTCTCAATTCTCCTAGTTCCAGTCCTCCAGGCATGAGGAACACACTGCAGAGCTCCTATGCCCCTCATTGGATCCAATGAGGAACCCTGACTCCATGAACCTGGTAACAGACTCAATTTTGACATCTTTCAACACAGCAGTTGGTCAATCAACAGCTTTCCACAGAAGAGAATGCATGTTCTATAAAAAGCACAGAAAAGTCACACGAAGCAGAAATACCAATGACACAGCAGACAAAAATCAATAGTTACGATCCACTACATGTAGTACATACTTCAGTGTAAGGCAAATATCTCAAGCAGCATAAAGCAAGTTTCGGAAAAGAAAATGTCTAGACACCTTCCCTACCCAAAGAAATAGTACCATGGTTTTGACAGTGATCACAGAGAATTCCTCATTCATTGAGCAGCGATGACTCTCCTATCAGACTCCCCTTATTGAGTACTGGAAAATACCCTATTGACATTTAGGCCCTGAGGCACTACCTCTCTCTCTTTCCCTCTTCTCAAGGGCTGAAGGGAGAAGGAAAGGCAAAGCATGTTTCGTAGGTGCTTCACCTTGTTCAGAGTAATGGAAGCTTCAGTGGATCTCTTTGCTCTTCCTATATTTACCTACCTACATTTGAGAACTAGCTAAATCCACTCTTGCAGACAGCCAGAGAAGAAACTTACAGTTTTATAACATGTATCATCTTCCTTGTATTAAAAACATGTACATGAAAATGTACAAATGCACATGCCTCTGCCACAAATTGGTTCTACCACCTTGCAGAGACCAGCAAAATTTTGAAATAACCACAACTTCACAATTTCCAGATGCTCCTTTGATGAAAACTTTGCTGTGGATTTCCCCCAAAAAGGAGTATGCGTCAAGATATCAAGCTCCTACCTAGAGGAGGGTATTGTATACAACTCCAGGATCCTTTCTTCTCATCTTACTTCATTTTTTTCTGTTTGCCTTTAAAAATGTTACCCAGCACCTAATAATCCTCCTAATCAGCCACAATGTGGACAAAATTCACACTAAGTACCAAGACCAAAATGCAGCAATTATACTATTCTACGAGTTGGAGCTATTCTGCCAATATACATTCATCTCCTCTAACAGTTTAATACACAAAAGTAGAGCATCAGGAATACTTAGGAGTTGTATTACCAGTGAGAATACAGGAGATCACAATTTACAAAGGACTTGACTTCTCAGAACAAGCTTAATGGACAATAACCATCAGAAAATCTGCATGCAAAAATAGCCTTGGTACCTCTAGAATAAACCAAAATGTACATCTGGAAGCACTGATGCAAATATACTGCCAAAGAGCTTAATAAAAAAAAGTGTTCAGGAATATAATCAGAAAAGAACGCACAGGTAAGTGAAGATTTCACAAGTTATAGGTCCAAAAGAAAAATCAAAAAACTGAGGCCATGATGACTTCAAGAGACAGCAAGATGAAAATACAGGTTATAATAAAAGCATTTATAGTAAGCTGATCAGAGCATAATAGGAAAAGATTCGCTGTGTCAACAGACTACATGTTTCAACAAAAACCTCTTGAAAGTAGAAATAGCTTTTGCTAGTCAGCATCTCAAATATCTCATTATTTAACTGATATTAAGAAAGGATCATGCTCATAAAGTACAGTGCAGCAGCACATCCATCATTTCTGAATTTCAAACATCCTTATAATACTGGAGTTGCTTACAGATTTCCCCCTAGAGCTGTCAGACTTAAAAGCAACAATAAGAATCTTTATTAGTATCTAGTAATGATCTAGAAAACCTAGATCTAAATTATCAAGGCTACAAAGAACATGAATTTCCAAAAAACACATCAAGGATGCAGAAGATTCTGTGGGTAGAAACACAAGCATAACAGCAAAGCTCTCACTTTATTCTTGTCACAGCCACCAAGAACAGTGTTTGAGCATTTCTGCATTATTAGAAGTCTAAACATGTTGTTACCCAAGTGAAGGTGATAGGACACTGGTAAAGATGAAAAATTAAAAGGCCCAAAACCTCTTCAAATTTATTGCTCCCAAAACCTCATAATCATCGTCTCCTTCAAGTTGAACTTTTTTCCTGCATTTTTACTACACTTGCCAGCACTTCCCAAACTTTTCAGTCCGAATGTTAAAACCATTCAAAAACCAAAGCACACCTGAAAGTATTCATCAATCAGCATTATAAAAGTGTCTCAAACATTATTTTTTTCAATAATCTAACTCAAAGGCTTTCTCCATTGACATCAACCAAGAACCTCGTACTGTACTATCCCATGTTTTCAGATAGCCATAATGCAAAGCAAGAATTTTCTCTTGTTCTTAAGGGTCAAATTTCCACTTCCCAAGGTTCTCGGGTAACTTACATTTCTATTCTCACATTCATCACAACATGCTATCTTTCGTCTCTAAGAATATGCAGTATTAATTTCATACTGTAGAAAAAGAAACATTTGAGAATCCTTTCCCTAGGAGTACCCGTCTAGCTGGAATACACAAACAGAAGATTCACTAAACGAAGGAGAACTACAGTAATACATACAGTTGGAGAGCATTCTTATGAGGCAAGGATTTTTGGCCTGGGAACAAGGTAACTTAAGAGGATAATGACAGAACCAAAAATGGTATAACGCAGGGCACTGCAGATCAGCTGTTCATTATCTTTTCTAATATTAAAAGTTATGGGAAATCACATGAATATCAACAGAATAGGTTTCAAAACAAACAACAGGAGACAGTTCTTCGTCTAACAGCAGGTCAGCAGAACTTCTTACCCAAGAGTGTCATGGATGGAAGAACTGCTTATATTTTGTTCACAAGGAGACTGTACAAGCACTTATTAATGAGATTCATTAAAAATAGCATACGGGAACACTGCACAAAGGTCAAGAGATCCCCTGACCTCTACAGAGTCAGAAGCTAAGAGAATCCTCAGGGAAAAATATCCTGAGTACCTGTCCTATTCTTATTCTTCCTTGCACACACACTTACATACATTGCAGGAGTCTCTATCCCCAATCTGAACCATCACAGCTGTTCTCACCTTCTTACTACAGAACATTTTTCTTTTTGAGTATTTTAACCATCCTTGAGGAAAAGTGGATGTTCAGAAAAGCAATTAAGAAAAATGTAAAGCTGTGCCACGATTGTTGGTATTTCATGGTCAAAAGAAAAAGCTTCACTGGTAGAGAGAAAAACAGAACAAAGAACACAAAATTTTTCATTACTGACCAAGTAAAAAAAAAACCCTAACCCCAAACCTTCCTGATGCTTTATTTAAATATCACTGCTTCATACTTTGTTTCAGCAGTATAAAATCACAGAATCATGTAGACTGGAGGGGACCTCCAGAGGTCAAGTGCAACCTCCTGCTCAAAAGCAGGTCTAGAGCTGGTTGTTCAGGGTCTTGTCCAGTCAAATCTGAGCATCTCCAAGGATAAGCATTCCAAAATCTCTCTGGAGGATTTCACTGCCCCCACAGGAAAGGAAACACAACACTTTTCTTTCTATCTAAATCAAGTTTTCAAGTTGTGCCTGTGGCCCCTCATCCTTCCAGCATGCATTTCTTAGAAGAAATTCTAAGAAGTTCCATACCCATTTAAAATCTTCATTCTGTCCACTAGGACAGTGTTGAACTCAAACTGGCAACTACAAAAGGTGCAAGATTAAAAAGATGAATGGCATATATTCCAGAAATCCAAATTCCTGGAAATAAGAGAAAATCCACTTGGAGGGTTTCTAAGAAATTTTTATTCTTGCCATTATCAACACTTATTTTAGAAGGAATCTTCATCTTCCTTTACATCTCACTGAAAGAATCATGAAAGCTGAAGTCTAGAGCTCTTCTTGCGTACATGCTAAGAAGAAAGATCAAGACGCAAAATAAACATCAGACCAATGTAATTTCAGGGTATTTTAGAAGTAAGCCTCACTTCTGTTTGCAACTGAAACTAATGAAAATATCTGTTCTTGAACTTTCTGGCTGCAAGAGTGTTTCAATAAAGCTATTGGGGCCTTACATCTAGGCATCTATGCTACAGACTTCTATTCTTGACTGAAAAAAGACATATGGTCTACTTCACATGCCTTCAGAATGTCAGAGAGCAGGATGAAGAACACGCCTGCAGTGTAAGACAGCATTCTTGCTACAACTTCTCCCATGCAAGGGCCAGTTGACCAAGAACACCAGAATACCAGCTGACTGCTGCAACACTATGTAGGAGCCCAAAGATTTGTTTCCAGTTGAAGGAAATGCTTTGCAGTTAAACTCATATAGTCCATGGTAAAGCAGATCAGTACATACTTCTCAATCCAGGCAACCTTCTTTCTGGTAGCTTTATGTAGTAACAGTTTCGGATCAGAAACAAGAGAAATACTGGGAAAGCTTGTAGAAACGAGTATTCTGAGAAACAAAGTCAATCACTCTTCAAATAGAGAGGTAAAGGAGAAAGAAGATAGAAATTTTAAGTAGAAAAGCAGAGATAGTCACTACAACAGAGATCCATTAGTATGGCAATCAAGAAAATAGCAGCTAAACAAATTCAGATTTATTTGAAAGGATGGCCCAGATGGATCCAGAAGTAACACACAGGTCTAAAAACAAACCATATGTCAGCAGAATCTGTAACAGCAAAGAAACTGTAGTATTTATTCAGTCTTCTGAAATGCCACACCCAAATCACTTCTTCCCAAAGAATAACTGTAAACTCTTCCCTGTTCCAATGAAAGAGATTAAGATTACTAACACCTCAAAAGCTTTTGCCCAAGACTTAACAGCAAAAGCTGAAGTAATTGCTTTTGTGGCCCTTGAACAACAAGTGATTTGTGTTTACGTTCCATCAGTTGAACTCTGCAAACAGCTGAATCAGTAACTTGTACAGTAACTTTTCTTTGGCATCTCCAAATGCCAGTGCTCCCTCTGTTTGCCACTTTTGTTCCCAGTGTCAACACCCTTGCCTTCATGCCTTCAAGAAAAGCAGAGCTAAAAATCCCTTCTTCCCCCATCTCAAAAAACAAGTTACTTTTACATTAACTGAACGTTTCAAACTGCTTCTGTTTTGCCTTTTCTCCCTCTTCCCCTCAATCCTATCCGATTATTCCAGGTACAGCAGTGCACGGATGTGGTTATACCCATCCTAAATCTGATACCTAGTCATATCACCTCCTTGCTTCCTCTTTCTAAGAATTTCTTGTGCTCCCACACAGAATGATTTTGACTGCCGTATGTAATTTTCTTCAGAACTACAAAGCTGTTTTAACATCTCTATGTACCTATCTCACTTTACCTTCTAAGTATTGACAAAATAACATCCTGAACACTTACTATGAAGGATATTCAGGTGCCTAAGGAAGCTGATTATATAGTTTTTATTGAAAAGCAGCAAATTCTACAGCTGAAGACAGACATTTGAAGCAGAACTGGCAAAATAAATGGTTCCAGAAACAGAAGTAAATAAAACGTAGGAAAAAAGGTAGAAGAACAGGACAGTTTCTAGAAAGACTTGATTTACAGAGATGCAAGAACCTGGAGACATAAATACCACAAGGCCTGAAAAAAAAAAAAAACCCAAACCCACACCACTAAGCGGGAAGAAAGGGTAATTGATTATTTCTTGGTTGATAAAGATTTCTGTCATTTAACCATAGTGGATGGGGTAAAAAGCAGCTAGCTATCTCCATTTGTAGAAGTGTACATAGTATCAGATGTCAGTATTATCACAGATTATTTAATACCAAACTAAGTACTACCTGAAGTGAGAGAGGTGGTTTACCATATGAGGAAAAGACTCCACTATGAAACCACAGTACAACTCTTTAAAAGTGACAAGAAACTTAAAAAAAAATTGAAAAGTCAGTATTTCTAGTATTTCAGTGTAATTCAACTCTCTCAATTACTGGCTTTGTCAACAGTACTTACTCTTGAAACAGACACTTGGAAACAAGAGTTTACAAAGCATTAACAACGTCAGGAAGCAGCAGATTTTGCATTTAATTGTACTAT
The DNA here is from genome assembly GCF_964289735.1 of Phaethon aethereus. Classification (NCBI taxonomy): domain Eukaryota; kingdom Metazoa; phylum Chordata; class Aves; order Phaethontiformes; family Phaethontidae; genus Phaethon; species Phaethon aethereus. Next base: position 202,978,317 of record NC_138575.1, read on the forward strand.
CAAAATAAAATAAAATAAAAAGGACGGGTCTGTCTTAATAGCAAAGCAGCACAGAAGAACAGACACTGCATGGGACAAGACAAAGCTGAAAACCCTAGATGCTTCCACTGAAGTACTACATGACAAGACATTCTAGCATAGCATTCAGTGAGATTTTTACCAGTAGGTAAACAATATACTTTGTAAGACTAAATACAAACTCTACATAAGCAATGAATCACACATTGCAGAACTGACATGCATATTAATGTATACAGTGAAGGCTCCTAAAACCCCTGCACACAGATAAAGCAGATGAAATCAGTTTTAAGAGAGCTTCACAAAAGCAGTTGTTTATCAAGGAGCAGAATTTGAAACAAGGAAGAACAACTGCCTAGGTTGGGTTTCCTCTATTGCTTCTAAGTGAACAGTTTAAAGGGATGGCATAGCCTGGCCAGTGCTGAAGCAAGTTCTGTACACAGTCTTCATCTAATCAAGGAAGTCAATCAAATGCACTTTTATTCAGTACTGAAGGAAAATTTTCACTAGATGAAAAGGCACTGCAAGCATCCTCTCCAACTAGGAAAATACTCATTTGGCTTTCATTCACCCAGTACTCACTTCATTCCAGAGCTATTAAGTAGCCTATGAAGAACTAGCTAGAGCTCCTTCCCCCCTTTTTTGACAGCACAGAAGACCACCACTTTTAAGAAGCACCCAAAGCAAGTGAACCCCAGGTCATATTCTAACAAGAAGAATTTTAGTTAAGGAAACAAAGCAAAAGAAGTAAAGGAACATTTTAAACTAGTAAAGCATTAAATGCTTTCATGGCAGAATCAAGAGCAACTGTGGACTCATCAGGCTTATAAGCAAAGCAGTTAAAAGACTGTATTTTTGAAAGTAGACACAGACTCAGTTTTAGTTGAAGAACGGAAAATTAAAAGGTATGGATGAAAATTAAAAGGTATGGTGAAGAGAATTCAGTTGTTCCTTAGATCAAGGTTGTCAAGTCTACGCAAATCCAGCACACCAGAACACAAAACAACCTTGCAACTGCCTTGAAGTCTGCTAATTTTGTAGTGGCAGAAAATACACAATAGCATCAGAAACACTGAAACATCTGTATGTGCTTTTAGTTAATGTGTCTTCATGGCAGGCATATTTGGGGTCTGTTTCAATTTGTTACAGAGATACTAATTTTTAAATTAATCACTACAGAAATTTTTAAAACTATTAAGTTTTCATTTTAATTATATGAAATGCCTACTCAAAGAAATAAATAGTTCAGCATTTGCAGAATTACATAGACAATCTAGCCACCTCCTTGTCAGAGATGATCTCATTCTCTTCTAGTGTTTTTTTTTTAATTTGTTTTGTTCAGAGTCGTTCTTTAAGTCCCTCTTGCTCCTCCACATGCAAAGAGTTTGAAGCTCAGTGCAACAAGTAAAGAATTTACAATCTAGTAGTTGTTGTCGTCTTCAGGTTTAAAAAAAATAAATACCCGCTTCCATTAAGGGTTTTGTTTTGACATTTTATCTAAATTGTTACAGTGCTTTCACTTTTGCAGGCAGGATTTTATCGTTATTTTCTCTTTTTCAAAAGAGTGTGACTTCATGAATGGGTGTTGTGGCATCAGGTAATTAACATGCTCTTGCATAGAACCACAGTGAGCATTAGTGAGGCTATGTCTATTTAATTTTTCTAAAATTCTTATACAAATTTTTTAATCTATTCATTTTTCATAGATTTTTAATATGAAAGAAACCTAAGCTCTGTAATTACTTCAGTTCTACATAAGAAGGAACAGCCATCACCTCTCAGAAAAGCAAAATACAGGATGCAATATTCAAGATTATTTGCATCTCAGTTTTAAAGCAGGTTCTGAAACTGGTACGTAGAAAGCTAAGTGCATCCACCACCACCTTGAAAGGTGACTTAGGCACTTCAGTAAAAAACTACTCCTCATCCGAGGAATAACACCGTTTCTTACTCCCACTAACAGTCTAGAGCAGATGAAAGAAACCCTTTGTAGCCGATGGATTATTTGCACTCTGAACATGGCCATTCCGAGAGCCATAGTAATTTTTATTACCCACTATTTTATTCTTTGCATTCCAGGAAGAAAAAATGTCCATGATAAGTTACTGAAAACTAATTGTTCAAATCAGTGTAATATTTATTCAAAAAAATAGGGATTAAGTATATAGAGAGGTACAAGTAATAAGAATCAGTTTTCATTTATTACTACTACAATGTATATGACATTTACAACAAACTACTTAATACAAAGCTCATACCAGTAAGACCTATGTATTTTACAACTGTTGGTAAGAAAACATTTGCTAAAACTGTTATGTGACACACAATAATCAGTTGTACAACATAATGCTGTAATCAAATGATACATCAACTTTTCCTATATTACTGATACCATTGGGTTTATTTCAGTGTGTAATAGCGACTCTTCCATATTCTCTCCTTCACCAGTCCTCCTTTAAAAGAAAGGTCTAATAAAAAATTTCTAATAAAACATTGTTACAACTGAACAAAGCAACCTACAATTTACCAGCTGTGGCCCAATGAGTTGCCAGTGACATTTTCCAAAGTCTAAATTCCTTTTTAAAACACGTAATTCCTTTAAAACATTCAGTTCAAAAAAAACTTAATGCAAATGAAGTTCAAACCTAAGTAAATCCTGCTAGACAACTAAATATTCTCAAATAATTGTGTCCTGAGCAACTTTAACACCTACAACATGCACTAAAAACCTCTTAATTTTATAGTTTGAGTTTCTCTTAATATAAAAAATACCCCAAAACCCCCACATTCCAGGAACATTTGAAACCTACCAGTTAAGAATTACACTTAATCACCACTCCAAACCAGATGCACATGAGCACTCGAATAAAGCTTCTCACAGCCTATTACAGTTCCCCAGTAGCAAATATTTCCACAAAAGAATTAAGAACTTGTTTAAATAAAGTCTGCTGTCAGACCTGAACGCACCAAAACAAAATGTCTCAATTTTAAAGGTTCTCTTAAGGATCCTCACAATAATGCACAATACCTGACACTACTTGTGAAGATTCCTGGTACTGCAAACTGCTCCTCCTCCCCAAATCAAACCAGAACATACACAACTTGCTACCCATAGCCTTCTCATTCTCAAATACATATCTAAACACAAAATACAACAATATCTGAACAGAGTACAGTCTATAATGAGTTAAGTATACATTTATCATTTGACCTCTCAAAATTCCACGTTCATTTCATAATTCCATGTGCAGTGCATGTTATACTGGTTGTGTGGGAATGTCTCAAGTTCAAAGTTAAGCTCATGCCTTTTTGTTTCTTCGAGAGACAGTATTCAACGTTTCTTCAAGTCTTTCCATGGCTTCTGGGCATGCCTATGTTTTTAGTATCTTGGAAACCTATCCTGTCCCTTTTGGTATAGCTGTGACAAAAGAATAACGCTTATGTTACGTTTTCAGTTACGCTGTTTACATATCCATGTTTCCAGATTTGCTGTTTGCACATTGCATATACACAAGAACAGCCATCCCCAAAAGCATCAAAACTGAATGTCCAAAGAGAAAATACAAACACACATGATGCAACATTAAAGAACTTAAAAACATTCAGCACTGCACTCCCTTTTCTCTTGGATCATTGGTTTCTTAAAAATGGAAAGAGATGAAGAAAGAACCCAAAGCAATGTGCAGCACTGGGGCCACTCACATATTCAAGTGTGAACTTCAAAAATCAGATAAAGAAATTTCTTGATAGTACAATACTGCTTTCATATTTTGTAACACTATCCCTATGAACTTAGAGCAGAATGTACCATGCAAAAAGAACAAAACCAAAGAAAAACCAAGGAAACCCCAAATTACATATCCTCCCCCAAAATATTTAGTATTTCAGAGCTATCCTATTATACCATAAATACTGTAATTAACATTTAAACCTTCCAGCCAGCATTAGCAACAGTTCAGAGCTAAGCCGGCTCTGTAACATGTAAAAGACATCAGCATCAGATTTCTTGATATGGAATTATTAAGTACAACAATTATTACTATCTTAATGGTCTTAAGAATAAATAAAAAGCAAACCGAGTAAGGAAAATGAAAGCACAAGATTTAACACATGCAAGGATGAAAGTTACAATAAATTTTGAAATCCTATGCTGTACAGTGACAGAGATTAGACATAATACAGGTGCACAGACAATGTGTAATCAATTAGACCATTCTCACAGCAATATCCAGCCTGTACGCTCTGCACATTTTTTAACATTTCGATTGCATACAAGTGAGCTTTTATATCTGAAAAAGAACATGACTTAAGGACCACTAAGCCTGTGAGTCAGGCTTGCTATTAATATACTCATGATACACCTAGTAGAAAAAAATAGAAATTATTAACAGAAAGTTTAATTTCAATGATATTTTAATTAATAACAAATAGGTATTGCTATTACAGCAACATCAAAAAAAACCCCAGTATTAGTATAAGGTCCATTCTAACTAGTTTGCCTTTGGGGGCATTGATTTCATTTTCAAAAGTCTTTGTTACTTAAGACTTCTAATGAGAAGTAAAACCATGTTATGAATAACAGGATAAATTAAGGAGTATTAGTGTTTAATTAACTTTAATTTATAGGTAAAGACGTAATTACCTGCTTGTATTCACCAACGCAGTTCTGACAGCAGAATCTTTTCTGCTGACCATCAATAGTAAGAATATTGTTTCCAGCTCCCTTACTGGGCAAATACTCCCCGCAATGCTCACAGCAATTCATTATTAAACCATTTGCCATCCTGTATCTATTGAAGCAATGGTCACTGCACAGCTTATGAGTCATATTTTTAAAGCTAACTTCATGACGAATCTAAAAAATAAAAATAAAAAAAGTATTTTATCACTACACAAGCACAAAGTTGCCTGAAAATACTAGACAAGCCAAAATTCTTACACTCAAGAACAACACCTAAAACCAGATTATACTAGCTCATTATTTAAGAAGAGATATGCTTGAAATGGCCATGAAATAAAGAAAGAGAAATTGGTGTTTCTGTGTCTCCAAGGTTTTAGAAAACACTCTTGGACCCATTTGCTCTTGTAACCTAGAAGCAAAGATCACAGGGGAGGATGTAATTGCATATTAGAGCAGAAGGTCAATTTATGTGATTTTATAAAATACTCAATTTGCAGGCTAACAACATGGCATATAAAGACTGGCCAGACACATATGCCTGTGTACAGCAGCAGCCTGAACTATGGTGGGCTCAGTAATGGCATAAAGAGTAAATTAATACATTCATGAGAATTTAAAGTTACATATATTCTTCCTATCTCCAAAAATATTTGCATAATCTTTCAAAACATGTAGTAAATTTTGACTTTTTTCAACAGCAATTCTTGGGGGGGGAACTGGGTTGTAATTACAAGATTCTACACCTAATAGAATCATTGACAGTAGCTACAACGTATCAGCAAAAGACACTTCAAGTTTCTGAACCAAAAATCAAGTATTAACCTCTTTGTATTCCTTCTTCCTTCAGTTGCTCCTCATGAATATTAAGCCTGCACACTTAATATCTTACTGGATATGAAAATACTGAATCAGATACTAAATTTCCTTATTTTCAGTTCTCTCATTTCAGAATGTAAGTTATGAATATTGTCATTATTGAGAAAGAGAAGAGAAAAAACAGCCAACCAGACCTCAGTTAGTTTACCACAGATAGTGCATCTTGATTTATTCAAAACTCCTTTCGAGGGATTCTGTTTATCTTCATAGAAGGATAAGCATGATGTACTGCAAAACTCCTGGAAAGACTCACTTGAATCAACTTGAGCAACAATGGTACCTTTCATTGTTGTTATATCTCTGAAAGACAAAAAAAAACCCTCTAGTGTGCTTGTGTATAAATACATATATACAAGAACACTTTACATCTTAAAAGATCCATTCCTCCTTTTAATGCTTACCTTTCAAACCAGTTTTGTGGGTATACAGTTGTTAGTCACATGTCAAACACTAAGTTTAATAATATTTTTACAACTACTATACCTACTGCAAGTACAATGTCCTGTGTAAAAACCGTTTTTGTTTTGACTGGGGTTATTTCTTTCCCATGACATTATTCTAGAAGTGACAATAATGCACCACTAGGTACCAGTTGTGTCAAACTCCATCTTACACAAAAAAATTAACACAGCAAATTTAAACCAGCCCTTTTGCAGCCTTACACAAAAGCTATAGTTTTAAGCTATACTTAAGTTTCACATGAAAAATTCAGATTCACAGTAAAAGGCAAGAATAAAACTCCACCATTTCCAGTATTACTCTCGGGATAAATGAAGAGAGAAGGTTGTTTTCTCAAGCTTACAAATACAACCAAACAGCTTAAAACTCTACCACAAACTTGCCTAGAGTTTTATCACTTAATTTTTTTTAAAAGTTAATTCCATCAGTAATTTAAAGTTCCAAAGCACCTGAACAGTTCATGCAGTTGCCCATGAAACTGCACCTACTTAATGCATTAAGCCAGACAAGCAACCACCAATAAAATTAATTTTAACTAGAACAAACCTTCTTCTAACCAAACTGATTTACACTGTTTTCCACTGAAGTTAATTCTAGACTTCCTTGATCTTCAACTGTATGCTGCATGCACTGCAAACTTAGCAAAGTTGCTAATGCTGTGCTTGTCAGTGCACCTTCGTAATCAGATCTCTCAAACTTCTAAGGTCATTTCTAAGGGAGTTTCACTCTTAATCCCAAACTATTACATGCCATAAATTAGAAGCAGTTAAGGAGAAGAAAGAAAAGCCTCCCCCTTTGCCCTCTAAGCAAAAAAACCCTATTATTGACATACAGGCAATACTGTTGGCAAAAAAAGGCTGGGTAAGATCTAGCTTCACAACAAAGCCATGCTACAGAGGAACACTTTCATGCATATACTGCCCTCTATTTAAATGTGACTAAGTCACTGCATACTACTGGAAAAGCAAAGACCAACATCACCTCAAAAACTGTCAAAGGTGACTTCACAGAGGTTATCTAGAAATCAAATATGCTAGACAAACTATTTTAAATAACCACAAAAGCTAGAAATAATGTATTTTCCACATTATTAGAAAATAAAACTTCTCATTTAGGGCAGTTTTTATGTAACCTCTTAAAATACACAGATTTGTAACTTTGGAGATACTTGAGAGCACAGACTTAGCCATGAGTTTTAAAAATTTCCCTCAGAAATAAAAAGATTAGACTAATCTTCACCTTCATATATAATGCAGCTAGTTGAATATGGCAGTCACCAGATTACTTTTTTAAAAGTGTATAAACTTCTACAAGCCAACAGAAAGAGTACAGAGTACTTTTAACTAGCTCTACAGAGGCAAGGGTTGAGAGAATTTGAGCTTTTATATTTTAACTTTTTTAAAATAGATGTAAGTCTGCTAGGTTTTCAGTAATTAATTTCATTAATCCACCACATTGCATACTGAAGTAAAACTTTTTCACTAGTTTAAACGTGCGATTGAGCAAAGACCATCCTCTCCAAAACACAGATTAACAAAGGCAGTCTTTACTGCAATCTTTCTTTAGTTCAGCAAGAACTCATCATTTAACCAGTGTCACTGCAGGTTGTACTGGATTGAGACTTTACTGAAAAAATATGAAAAAGTGCAAGTATCTCAGTAATCAGTACACTGAAAAGAAAGAGAGAGTACAGCTATTTTGTACACCTAACACTCCAATGGTATAATTATGGAATACTTCTCTCGGGCAGTTTTAAGTTTGGGAAATAACGAAAAATTACAAGTCAAACCTAACCAGTAGTTTAGAATAAGCCACTTCTAAGTATACTTGTCACTCCGTACATACTGCCCGCGTAAGCTATCTTCAACTTCAAAAGTTGCCACAGTTTCCCCATTTCCTATGGGGAAAGTCACCACTGGAAATGGTGGAAGAACTCCCAAAATTCCTCCAGCTTCCTGCAATCATCAGTTTCTCCTCCTTTTAAAGCCCCCTGGTTTTGTATCTTCATCTATGAAAATGAATGCTTTCTATACAATGGAAGGTCCACTTTTTTTTCATAATGAACTTTATATATCCTGTGACAAAATATATTCTTTATATTTAATAACTTGGACACCCTGTCTTTTTTTTTTTTAAATCAGTAATTTTTGGTGTATTGGCCTTCATCTGCCATACTCTGAATGCAAAAGCTGCTAGACTTTATTTTGTTATAGCAGGCACAGTGAATTCAACATTTCCAAACAACATTAAAGTGACATTATACAAAGTACTTGTATAGTCAGATTTTATATCATTAACAGAGCAATTCTTATACACACATAAGAATCTCAAGTATTAGTGGATTTAGCTGCTAATATGAAACAACGTAAAAAAATCCCTTACTTTCTGCACATAACACAAAGTTTCTTTGGAGTGGGTTTGTGTGAGAATGATGACAGGCAGGTAGTAGAACAGAAAAGGTGAGCTGATCCTTTCCGTTGATAGGCAGTTTGTCCCTTTTGTAAAGGCTTTTTGCAATTTGCACATGTGACTTTAACCTGTTTAGAAGGCTGCTGCTGGGCAGAAGGCTGGAAAATCTGTTTAGGAAGTGATGCGACAGGTGACAGAGAATCCACACCTGGTTGCTTCTGATTCCTAGGGAAGGAAGCTGACTGGGATATCCAAGAATCTTCAAGACAAAAAAAAACAAACACACGAGCAAACAAAAGTGAACCATCATGTACATATATACAGAGTAATATTCACAGATACATGATCATAAAATCATTTTGCTGTTGGAACTGCCAATTAACAGAAGAAAGATGGTATTTTAGAAAATCGGGTTTGAAGTAAAATGCTGTTTGATGGTACCACTCTCTACTGTTACAAAGCTTCAGAACATGAACGAATTTCAGGATGGCCCCATCCTACACCTAGTGACAAGTTTTGCAGACCTCAATTCACTTGCACAGGGTTGGCAAACTGGCAATTTTATCTTCAAACAAAACTCCAATTACCAATTGCAACTAAAAAAAAGAAGGGGGGTGGGGGGAAGAGACCAACAGAGAACAAGGAATTTCTAAACTAAGGTTTGAGATATAAACTCTGCAACTTTAGAAGAACGTGAAACCTTAGATTTTCATTAGTTATTCTGTTCTAAAGCTTTAAGAAGCATCGCGTGTCCAGTCTCAGTGAAACCCTAGAGCTGAGCTTCCCCGTACTAATCTCCTGGTCTAGCTTGCATCCAGAGAACTATGCTACAGTTAGAGTGAAGCACAGTGGCTCCACATCTGGGCTCTGCATCCATCATTGATTCCTCTAAGAGTTCCTGTTTTTCTCAATAACCTTTCCAGTGCAATGAATACCACTTAATGTGAAAACTGGCAAAGTCATGAGAGTTCCAAGTCTTCCTCGGTAGAAATCAATGAACCTAGAAAACAGTATTTCATTAAGTTCTGGCAGCACACAAACCCATGTCCCCGTGTTCCAGACTCCACTAGTCTTCCATTTGTACAATTGTACAATAGACTACTATGGAACGAAGTCATCTTTGCCCAATCTTTCGTAGCATAACATGCTACCGAGTAACTTGCATACAAGAACTTAAGTAAAACTTTTTCTCTATTCATCTATAAAGATCACATTTTCTGTTAAATTACATGCTCAGTACCTTGGTTTGGAGCAGAATATACAGTTCTGGGGAGAAAAAATCCCCCAATAAAATGTAATTTCTAGGCTTTTCTCTGGAATTTAAGCTTTCATTTTCAATAATTGTCACAAGAATTTAGAAACGTTGAGCTTCTGAAGAATGACAAGAAAGATACATGACTTATGCATGAATTGAAACCTAAACAGAAACTTCTTTCCATTAGGAAAAAAAATTAAACTAACACACATTTTCAATAGTATGTGTCAGCTATCACAAATACTGTCACAGCACTTGGACCTTACCTTTCAAGCTTTTTATTCCCAGCATCTAGAAGAGTACTTCAATGTTACTTACTGAATAGTAAACACCTGCATAAATATTACCATATTCAGTAGTAGTTGTGCTACTACTTTTAAAAAAAGAGTAAGCATAGCATTTACTGTAACTAAATAAAAATCACAGAATCACACAGCATCATTACGGTTGGAAAAGACCTTCAAGATCAAGTCCGACTGTTAACCCAACACCACCCATGCCCACTAAACCATGTCCCAAAGAGCCACGTCCACATGTTTTTTTAACAGTTCCAGAGATGGCGACTCCACCACCTCCCTGGGCAGCCTGTTCCAATGTTTGACAACTCCGTAAAGAAATTTTTCCTAATATCTAATCTAAACCTCCCCTGGTGCAACTTGAGGCCGTTTCTGCTTGTCCTATCACTAGTTACTTGGAGAAGAGACCAACATTCACATCACCACAACCCCCTTTCAGATAGTTGTAGAGAGGGATCAGGACTCCCCTCAGCTGCCTCTTCTCCAGAATGAAGAACCCCAGTTCCCTCAGCCACTCCTCAGAAGACTTGTGCTCCAGACCCCTCACCAGCTTCGTTGCCCTTCTTTGGACACGCTCAAGCACTTCAATGTCCTTCTTGTAGGGAGGGGCCCAAAACTGAACACAGTATTCAAGGTGCGGCCTCACCAGTGCCAAGTACAGGGGCACAATCACTTCCCTACTCCTGCCGGCCACACTATTTCTGATACAGGCCAGGACGCTGTTGGCCTTCTTGGCCACCTGGGCACGCTGCCAGCTCATATTCAGCCAGCTGTCAACCAGCACCCCCAGGGCCTTTTCCGCCAGGCAGCTCTCCAGCCACTCCTCCCCAAGCCTGTAGCATTGCATGGGGTTGTTGAGGCCGAAGTGCAGGACCCTGCACTTGGCCTTATTAAACCTCATACAGTTGACCTCAGCCCATTGATCCAGCCTGTCCAGATCCCTCTGCAGAACCCTCCTACCCTCCAGCAGATCAACACTCCCACCCAACTTGGTGTCGTCTGCAAACTTACTGAGGGAGCACTCGATCCCCTCATCCAGATCATCAATAAAGATATTGAATAAGACCAGCCCCAGAACCGAGACCCGGGGAACACCGCTTGTGACCAGCCACCAGCTGGATTTAACGCCATTCACCACGACTCTCTGAGCTCGGCCATCCAGCCAGTTCCTCACCCAGCAAAGAGTAAACCTGCCCAAGCCACAAGCCGCCAGTTTCTCCAGGAGAATGCTGTGGGAGATGCAGTCAAAGGCTTTAGTAAAGTCCAGGGAGACAACATCCACAGCCTTTCCCTCATCCACTAGGAGGGTCACCCAGTCATAGAAGGAGATGAGGTTGGTCAAGCAGGATCTGCCTTTCATGAACACGTGCTGTCTGGGCCTGATCCCTTGTTTGTCCTGCACATGCCCTGTGAGCACCCTCAAGATGAGCCACTCCATTATCTTCCCCGGCACGGAGGTCAGGCTGACAGGCCTGTAGTTACCAGGATCCTCCTTCCGGCCTTTCTTGTAGATGGGCATCACATTGGCAAGCCTCCAGTCATCTGGGACCTCCCCTGTTAACCAGGACTGCTGATAAATGATGGAGAGTGGCTTGGCAAGCTCCTCCGCCAGCTCTCTCAGTACTCTCGGGTGGATCCCATGAGGTGCCATAGACTTGTGGGTATCCAGGTGCCTTAACAGGTCCTTAACTGTTTCCTGCTGGATTATGAGGAGTTTATTGTGCTCTCCATCCCTGTCTTCCAGCTCAGGGGGCTGAATACCCTGCGGATACCTGGTCTCGCTGTTAAAGACTGAGGCAAAGAAGGCATTAAGTACCTCAGCCTTATCCTCATCCTTGGTGACAACGTTCCCCCCATATCCAGTAAGGGATGGAGATTCTCCTTGCCTCTCTTTTTGTTGTCAATATATTCGGAAAAGCATTTTTGTCATCCTTTACCACCATGGCCAGACTGAGCTCTAGCTGGGCTTTTGCCTTTCTAATTTTGTCTCTGCTTGACCTAATGAGATCCTTGTACACTTCATGAGTTGCCTGCCCCTTCTTCCAAAGGTGATAAACTCTCCTCTTTTCCCTGAGTCCCAGCAAAATCTCCCTGTTCAGCTAGGCCTGTCATCTTCCCCTCTAGCTCATCTTAGGGCACATGGGGATCACCTGCTCCTGCGCTTTTAAGATTTCCTTCTTGACTAAGCCTTGAGTGTCTTACTGCAGTAACTCCGTGTATTCCTGCAGTGTTATTACAACTAGTATTAACAACCAAATTTAAGAAAGATGATTTTAAAGTCTGTAACTTCAGATAACAAAAAACTTAACCCATAGTCTTCAGCAACTGCCCATACCTTATTCTTAAGGGACATTATCTCAGTCCATAATCATTCATTAAACAGAAGGCACCCTTTCTTCATACTTTTTTCTGAAGTCCTCCCTTTCCCCATGAGGGTTTTATTAACAACATATTCTGCTGCATAGTTTTAAAGTTAATTTTAGGAACAAACAATGTAAATTCCTTAGCAAGCAGAAGATGATTTTCTGGTGTGATTTTATAGGTGTTACAGATGTTCTATTTCTCAGACATGCAAGACAAGTTGGAAATTTACCCACTGCAATGCTTGAGGGTAAATAGAAAAGCTGGAACAAAGAGGTGAAGCGAAGAAGGAAAGAAAGCAGAACAAAACACATTCCTCTCTAAATCATTACAGTTTACCTTTGAAGGCATGAGTATCCATACTGAACAAACTAAGATATGTTACCACAGTGCTTAAAGTTAAAATTCTCTTGAGTCCCCTCTTCAAACTTTTCTATACTATTATGTCTACTACCTGATATATTTATATCCTGGCAGCACCTTAACACCTCAAAATATTTTGAGATTCTCCTCTTTCCTCATAGGTTTCAAGAGGGAGCACATTGTATCTCTTATTAGCAATATGTATCACATACAGTGAAGCTACATGTGTTTGTGATTCCAGCAGCGCTCAACTACCACTCACAAAAACTTGAGTTTGCTAGGCTCATTTGGGTTTGAAACTTTTAACCTTATTGAGGTACTAGGAAGTCATGGCATTTCAATATTTCCTTAGTATCTTAAGGCTTTAGGCAGCCTCCCTTAATTGACATTTTGTTGCATTTCTCCTTCCACAAATATACCATAAGAACATCCAAAGATCTTCTTGCCTTTCTTTTTTTTGGTTTCACTTCTTCCACAACACAGCTTCATAGACATTAATTTTTATGTTGTGCCTTTTCTTCACATCTCACTTTTTAACTCTCTAACTTAACTTCACATCTCACTAACATGTTACCTCCTGCACTTTATATTCTCTACAAAGGATCTGTAAAATCTGTTTTTCATGTCCTTGAACTAAGAAGGTATATCACACTTCCTTAGTTGACTCCTGATGAATCTCCATGCCTCATTGCCCTTCTATCCTCATCCTTCAGGTTCCTATATGCAATTCTTTAATGGCCACGTTTATGAGACTGTACAGTTTAATCTTTAATTTCTTCTTAGTATAATGGCTCTTCAGGGTGTTCCCATTCTTTCTCACTCATTCCTGCTCTAAACTGGTATAGAATTACTCCTTACCCTTACTTGCACCAATACATTTCTTTCTGGAGCCATCTTGCAAAAAATGGCTCAATGAAATGATGTCTTTTAAAAAAAGCTGAAAAAGCTGGGGCAGAGGTGGGGAGGAAGGCAGTAATAAAGTTTTAGAGGTATGCAGCTCTTGAAACATTCAGCTATATCTGCATTAATGCCTTGGTTCAGACCGGGGCAATTCTGAACTGCATCCTCAATTTACTAGGTTTTGGAGCCGTTTTGATGCACAACATCTAGATTCCATTCAGAGAAACAAAACCTAAGTTCCAGTCCAAAAGCAGTTGAAATTCAGCTACAAAGTGTTCTGTTTAACTACCTGGACTTCTCAAAGAGCTCTAATATGGTCCCCCACAACATTCTTGCTGCTAAAATGGCAACTTACGGATTTGATAGATAAGGAATTGGCTGGATATTGGATGCATCCAAAGAATTAGAGTTAACAGCTCAATGTCCATGTGGAAACTGATAACGAGCTACATCCCTCAAGGGTCTGTACTGGGACTGATACTTTTTAACATCTTCATCAGTGACACAGCAAGTGGGATCCAGGGCACCCTCAGCAGCTTTGCAGATGACACCAAGCTGAGTGGTGCAGTTGGTAAGTTAGAGCGAAGGGATGCCATCCAGGGGACCTTGACAAGCTCGAGGAATGGGTCCACATGAACCTCATGAAGATCAACAAGGCCAAACACAATTGCTCCTGGGTCAGAGCAATCCCCAGTATCAATAGAAACTGGGGAATGAATGGATGGAGAGCAGCCCTGACAAGAAGGACTTGGGAATACTGGTCAATGAAAAGCTGGACATGAGCTAGCAATGTGCACTTGCAGCCCAGAAAGCCAATCATATCCCAGGCTGCATTACAAGAAGTGTAGTCAGCACGTCAAGTGATGCTATTCTCTCCCTCTACTCTGCTCTGGTGAGATCCCACCTGGAGTACTGTGTCCAGCTCTGGGGTTGCCAGTACAGGACAGACATGGGCCTGCTCAAGCAGGTCCAGAGGAGGGACACGAAAGAATGACAGAAGTCTGGAACACCTCTCCTGTGAAGAAAGGCAAAGAAAGTTGGGGTTGTTCAACCTGGAGAAGAGAAGGCTCCAAAGAGATAGATAAAAGGGGTTTATAAGAAAGACGGAGAGATACTTTTTATAAAGACCTGTAGTGACAGGGCAAGAAGCACCAGTTTTAAATTGAAAGAAGGTAGATTTAGATTGGACATGAGGAATAAATGTCTTGCGATGAAGGCGAGAAGACACTGGAACAGGCTGCCCAGAAAAGTTGTGGGTGCCACATCAACAGAGTTATTCCAGGTTCAGTCTGGACTAGGCTTTGAGCAACCTCACCTAGTGAAAGACGTCCCTGTCCATGGTGATCTGTAAAGGTCCTTTCCAACCCAAATCATTCTATCAAATGCACTCCAATGCTTATTGAGGACATTAGGTTCTGAATTAACACGCTAGACATAAGTTTCTCTGTTATGTATCTACTGCTTCCCATACAGTGGAGGCACTTAGCTGAGGGGATCACTTAACACTGATCTAGAAGAAATCTTCCAAATTACCTAGAGATCATGGAATGATTTATGTTGGAAAAAACCTTTAAGATCACCATGTCCAACCGTTAACCTAACACTGCCAAGTCCACCACTAAACCATGTCCCTAAGCACCACACCTACATGTCTTTCAAGTAACTCCAGGGATGCTGACTCAACCAGTTCCTGTGGCAGCCTGTTACAGTGCTTGACAACCCTTCTGGTGAGGAATTCTTTCCTAATACCCGATCTAAACCTCGCATGGCACAACCTGAGGCCATTTCCTCTCGTCCCATCACTTGTTAATGGGGAGAAGAGACCGACACCCACCTCGCGACAATCTCCTTCCAAGCAGCTGCAGAGCACGATAAGGTCTCCCCTGAACCTCCTTTTCTCCAGGCTAAAGAACCCCAGTTCCCTCAGTCGCCCCTCCTAACACTTGTTCTCCAGACCCCTCACCAGCTTCGTTGCCCTTCTTTGGACATGGTCCAGGACCTCAGTGTCCTTGTAGTGAGGAGCCCAAAACTGAACATGGCCTCACCAGTGCCAAGTAAAAAGGGACAATAATTTCCTGGGTCCTGCTGGTGCAGGTATCCACCTGTAGCCTGTGAAGGACCCCACACTCAAGCACATGGATGCCCAAAGGAGGCTGTCACCCTGAGGGAAGCCTGTGCTGGAGCAGGCTGCTGACAGGACCTCTGGCCCCATGGAGAAAGGAATCACGTGGGAGTAGGTTTGCTGGCAGGACTTGTGACCCCGTGGAAGGGACCTGTGAAGAACTGCAGCCCACAGGAAGGACTCATGTTGGAGAAGTTTGTGGAGGACTGCCTCCCATGAGAGGGGCCTCACGCTCGAGCAGGGGAAGAGTGTGAGGAGTCCTCCCTCTGAGGAGGAAGGGGTGGCAGAGACAACGTGTGATGATCTGACTGCAGTCCCCATTCCCTGTCCCCCTGTGCCGCCCAGAGGGGAGAAGGTAGAGAAATCAGGAGTGACGCTGAACCCAGGAAGAAGGGAGGGGTGGGGGCAAGGTGTTTTAAGATTTAGTTTTAGTTCTCATTATCCTACTCCGATTTGCTGGGTAATAAATTAAGACTAATTTCCCCATCTTGAGTCTGTTTTGCCCGTGACAGTAATTGGTGAGTGATCTCTCCCTGTCCTTATCTCGACCCACGAGCCTTTCATTATATTTTCTCTCCCCTGTCCAGCTGAGGAGGGGAGTGATAGAACAGCTTTGGTGGGCACCTGGTGTCCAGCCAGGGTCAACCCACCACAGCTGACCACACTATTTCTGACACAAATACATACAATATATCTGCCAGAGCCTCACTATCAACAATTCTGATTTACTATTTTTCTAATAACATGTACATATCACATGTCCCAATTCCTTTGTCACTAAAGAAGGGGGGGGCTGGGGAAGGCAGTATCAGGAAACAATATATGTTTGCATCTTCAAGGCTTCAAATCCTCCATGTAGGAAGCAAACACAGGTCTGATCTAAAGACATTCTATCTTCCATCTTAAACAATAGACTAGTTCTGAGATTTGCAAAACTGCTCTGTAAATTGATGTAAAGTTTTGACATTCAACAAACGCTAACTAGCAAATCCCTCAAGAAAGTTGTGGTATCTGGAAACAAAGTTTGCTGTCCAACTTCTTACCTCTTATTTCTGAACTATAAGCAGTGTTTTCAATCCATGATCTTCAAATTATATAAATCAATGCATTTTTATCATCAGTAGGCTTGAATTAACTAAGCAGGAGTCTCCACCTCCATAGGAAATATTTTAGAAATGTGGAAATTGGAACAGATGGAACACCACCAATCCAGAAAAGATTGATCTATCCTTAGCAATCTTAGACTGGAATGGTGTATAATATATTAAACATATTTATTATCAAATGCTTCCTGTCATATTATCAAAGTTTCTTAACAGGCAGGGTTAACTTCTACTGACAAAGATCTTCTAGAAGAAGAGGCAGCTTCCAGGGAAAAAGAACAAAATTGAAACTTGTATCATGAAAACTTTTCCTTTACATCTTTTTAAGTACAAAAACCTGTAAATGATCCACACCTACTGTATTTCAGGCTTTTTCTTGTATAAAAGATTCTTCCCCTATAGCGGTCTTTCCTCCTCTTGTTTCTTCTCCTCATGTTCTTTGTCATTTTTCTAAGTCATCTCTGGTTTGGTATTTATCTCCTTCCATTTCACCTGTTGCAGCCCTTCTGGCTTCCTTTTGAATGTACTGTTCTTGATTTTTCACATACAAAGACCACAGCCATAAAATATCCTAGATACGTACACCTTGAAATACATCTCTCATATCCACTTGTAAACTTATTTTTCCCTCCCTTCTGAGTGAGTCATCTTCATCAGGTCCCTAAAAGGACTCCCAGCCACTACACCAGTCTCTCTGAACTCCATCTATTTCAATACTGCTATGGTCCCAGCCCATCGGACTTCATACCAACAAAATTCTGGTGTCTCTGTTAAATTACACAAAAAAAATAAGAGTTCAGTAGTTTAAGGCAAAGCACATGCTGATTTTCTTAAGATGAGCTTTCCCCAAGAAACACAAAAGCACTACTTTAAGGTAACAAATGCTTATTTTGCCTAATCTAAGACTACCTGACCATCTGTGATAACACAATAACCATACCCCATCTCCAAGGGATCAGTGAGCAATAGTGAGAATGATGGTTTTAAAAGATTAGGAACTGAATTTTGAAATTATTCAGTGAGACATCCACACTATAAGAACTTCCCACCTTTCAACTTCAGAAGTCAAATTTTGAAATCAGTTTCAAGATTAACACAAAAAACCCCACAAACTAATATCTGACTTAAAGCTTAGCTTCATACTGCTATTTCCGTAATACAGTATGAAGGGTATTAATACTTTTGCAAAAGTACATTTGGTAATGTATGACCAAATTGAAGAACTGTGCTATTTAAATATTTGTTGAAAAACAGATTTAAAAAATTTGCCTTTTTCTCCCACTTCTACCTTAACAGGGCAGCAGAGCATCAATATATGCTGGAACTTGGAAGGTTTTAAATTGATTATGTGAAAGCTTAAATTCTGTAGAATAGCAATTCCAGAAGACCATTCATGCTGCTCCATTTGACTTTTAGCAATACTTGTTTACTTGCTAAATCAGGAGACAATATACTGCTATTTACACAGAGTTACAGAACAAAGCCAGGCAAACTAATTAATACTATATGAAAAAAATACGTATTCACAGACAACCAAATAACAATTATAAAGTGTGTATAACTTACTGCAAGAATATGCAACTTGACAACTAACTTGCACCCGATTGTTAAGCATTGTAAATACTGAGAATTGCTCAGTATGCAGTGAATTACGACAGCTCGTTACTTACAACTTAAGATCAGATTTTAAAATTCAGGTTTTTTTCCTTGTCAAATTATACTCAGATAGCAAAACAACAGATGAGTAAAATAATACTTAAATAACTTTAATGCATTATACTAGTCATACAACTGCACAAAAAGGTACAAAAGCTATACAGATACACTAACCTTATGTCAATTAAAGGTGTACACCAGAGTCATACAGAAAGTTTTGCCTGAGATACAAATATTTGTGTCTCAGAACATCTGAAGGTATCACTAACCACTGAACTGGGATAGTTTACCTACCTAAAACATGATGTCATTGAGCATATTTTATTCCAGAGTCACAGATAAGATTGTGGCAGGGATAAAGGGAACCGGTATCTTCCACATGAATTAAACTAAAAAAACTAAGCAGTGCCACTGCCAAAAATATTTTAGTCAAACATTCAATTATTTATTCTCAGCTTTTAAAGAAATGTTCCAAACTGCAACTTACCAGGATTATGATGAGTCACAGATTCTCCATTTTGAAATACATCTCCAGCCACATTCATTCTACCAGGATTGAAAGGTCCTACACCAGTCTTGGTCTGTGAAGTCAAAGATGGGGTGTATGTTTGCATATTAACACCAAAATTACTTGACTGCAGTCCGTTAGATACATCTCCCAAGTTGGCATTCTGCAGTGATGTTACATGTGTAATCATTAAGTTCATGTCACGCCCTTCAGCATTTTCTAAATGACCATCACTCACAGAGCTCATAGCACCTGTTTCTAATGTAGTTACATTAGCAATCTGAATTTCAGAGTCTGGTTCTGTGGTTATACCACTATTACCTATTCCTGAATTTACCTTACTTCTTGAAAAACTGGAAGCTGAGAATTCCGTATCGTTGGTTCTATTTTTACACTCTGGAAGCCTTCGTTCATTAAAACCGGAAGCATTCTTCTCTTGTTCTTGATTTGTTTCAATGTCTTCTTCATCATCAATAATAATAGTTTCACTTATACTCCCCTTTTGAGAATTGAAGTCTTTTGGAGGAGGAAGCATTTTGCAGTCATTTCCCTGAAGTTCTTCATTTTTTGATGATGTAAATGTAGTGTTCCTTTGATCTGCTATCAGGGATGTAGAATTTTGTGGAGGTTGTATAGGTTCAATAAAAACTACATCATCGTCATCTTCTATAGCTGAATTTTGGAATTTATTAGGTCTAGAAACTAAAGAGCTTGGTGGACCTCCAAATGTATTTCCTACATTTGCAAGGCCTGTTGCCATGGTGGTATTCCCTAGTAGACCAGGACTATGTTCAGACAGTTCTAATCCTCCCAGAGGACTCGAGTCCATTCCAGATCTGCTGTTTAAAGAAAAACATAAAGCAAGAAAAAAAACGCCCAACTTCAGAGTAAGATATAACTTTCCAATAACAGTTCTTAAAAATAAGTACAGAATTAAAGGTTCCAGCTTCTGTTTTCTTCCTGATATCATATAAAGAAAACAGTTTCTCGATGCTCTTCTTTGAATGTCTTCACATTAATTTACTTTCTAATCCTATACTACCAAAAAAATACTGCCAGTACCAACATTTCCCACACAACCGCTACACATCATTATGTTTAGCAATACATACATGCATACACAGGAAATAGAACTTTTGATGGTATTTATTACATGATCCTGATTTCTTAGTCCCTTTGCCACCCACATATGCACACAATTATCCTGTAACACTGCTTTTGCTAGACTGCAAAGCAAGATCTAAAGTTAAGACATGCAGAAAGAAAATCTGAATTCCTATTAAATTTCATTCCTGCTAGAAATGTTGCAGTTTCAGTATCAATAAATTTATACAATAAAAGACTGAAGCGCATATCCAAGTGCCTAGCAGGAAAAAAAAAGAAAAAAGCAGCATCATTTTTCGTATTAACAACTTTGAAATTTGACTGATTTTCCCCCAACACCACACTGCCAAAGCTCCTTAGGTGGCCCCAATATAACTGGAACACAGAAGTAAGCAAAGGAGATATGGGACTGCTGCACATGATGAGAATAGATACATTATTGAGCAGTGGAAGGTGCACTACCAGAGGCAGCTCATTTGAAGTCTTGGCTTACTACCGCATGTTCCACTGGTGCTTTCAACAACTCTCTCTTTTCTTTGTAACAGCAAGCAATGTTTCTTAAGGCTCCTTCCCAACAGCTAGCTACTTTGCTTGGTGGTTTCTATTTGCTTTTAATAATTGCTCAGTTTGGGGAATCTGTTGTTTATAATTGTCAATACTACCATGAATTAGAAAAAATTTAAAGGGGCAACATGGGTATACAATTTCTGTACCTGTAATTCCAAACTGGTATATAATCAGTGCTAAAGAACTTAAGATCTCTCTAAAAAAAATCTGTACTAAAAATCAGTAAGTTAAATTGATCTTGATATACACAACCAGAAAAATAAAGACGCAATTACATGATCATTTGGGTATATCTTGGAGTACACACTAATGTGTGACATCACTGAGCTTTTGTGAAAGGCTAGAAGTAGCATTCTGTGCTTTTTTTATAAATCCTTTATAAAGGAAGATAAATAGAGAAAGTAGAAATATCCTGCTGATCAATACTTACCCATCCAGAAATCCACTGCAATCTGTTTACCTTAATAAGTTGCTCCAAGAGCTTTTATTTTCTTTCCGGTGGGGAACCTGCTCTTCTTGTATCAACTTTCTGCCCTCCACAAAAGTAGTGTGTTCTGAAACAGGGTTAAACCAAACATTAGATATCCAAAACAGTTTCTTCATCTCAAGCATCCTCTACCAACTATGTTCATTAAACTGACTTCCTTCTAAACTTACAGTTTAAGTTCAAACCTGACTTTTAGCATTATCACTGTACTATGTTAGAGAGGGAGTGTCAGTCTATACTATCACTGCCATGAGTAAAGCAGCACCAGTACTGTTTATTCTAGATTTTCAACTCTGTCACATCACATTTCCAGAATCCTTCGTTTGATGCTTTATGGATAGATTAAAAAAATACAATGTTTGGTAAAAGACAGGCAGACATAACTGCAATTCAGTAATCAAACACTAGAATTAAGAAGTATATCTGTAACAGAGTATTAAGGAAACAAATAGTTCAAGTAAACTGAGCTATTGAGAAAATAAACCGTAGCAGTTGCATTTATCATGTCAACCTCCTTGATGCTTGTAGCAGAATATACTATGCTAAAATTAAGTTACAGCAAAAGGAAAGTTACAGAACATACATTATAAATCAGGCTTACAATGCAATATAAACCTTACACTGCTAACGATTTTTAATTGTATACATGTACTGCAGTGATACTTAGCACAGGTTCATGCATCCATAGCTTATATTAACACGTGAACATTCACAAGAGACTGCAAGCGTTCAAAGTTCAAGCCTATATTTATTCTTCAGGTTTTATAACAGTCATTAGGTTTCCCAGACTTGGTAGCATGTTTTAAAATAGAGAGTACCAACTTGTGTAGTTATCTACTGTTCAAGGACAGCCCTTAAAATCCGCAGATGGTAAAGAGGCCCAGAGGAATAAAGCTGACATATTCTTCTACGCATTTACATTATTCAACCCCTCTTGCCCATTAACCAAGCAGGAGCGGGGAGGACAGGCAAGATGGACCAAACAGCAAAGCTGTGAACGAGACTAATCCTAGAAGAGATGTGACCACCTTTTAATTCCTTCATATGTTAGCCTTACAGCCAAATGCCAATATGTAATAGCATTTGAACTGCAATAAAGGTAACATTTAATTGCAATGAAAGGTTTTCTTACAAGGAAAAAAAAAAAAAAAGTATTATCAATGCAGTTGGCTTGTACCTCCCTGGAAATCAGTCAGTTACACTGAAGATTAATTTAATCCAATATTCTCTTTCACCTATCTTGTTTTTCCCTCTAGGGCTGAATAATTCAAAGTTAGATTTGCCTACATCTCAGCTTTTGCTGAAAAGAATTCATTCAGTTCACCAATTCTTAGCTTCCTAGGTTTTTTGCATATATTTTCTTTTCCTACAAGGACAAAAGCATCACAAGCACATAAAGCTCTCAAAGTTTTAAATATACCTGAACAGATGGGAACAAAGAAGAAATGAGATTATGCCAAGACTATACCGCAGACCTGACTCAAACCTTTGCTATTCCTGTTTTTACAGACCTTTAGTAGAAAGACAGACTTGGGCTGTATTAGAGTACACGCACATAATATGTAGCAAAGGTAAGACCTAAAACATGTACCTTTTAACCTAAATATATTTTTTCCACAAAGGCTCTTAAAAAGCTTTTAATGACCTATATTATTAGATATGACATAAAAGTGAAAGTTTATGTGCTTAACTGTTAGTGTATATTCATAAATAAAATCTGCATATACTTCCTCACAAATATCAGCTTCTACCTCTGTAAGATTCAGCAATAAAATTAGCCCAAAAAATGAAAATATTTTTTAAAAACTTGCAAAATTAGGTAGCTTGTTTTCTAAAAATGCTAATACTAAGGAGAAACACAAAAACTACATAGGCAATGTCACAGTCAGTATTTCTAAATTAACAACTATCAAAAAAGGAATGATCTACAAAGTGAAAAGGTTTAGAATGGGAAACTAGGAAAAACCTCACAACTGGTAACAGTGAAAGATGCTTAACAATAGAAATACAATTGCTAGAAATCTCTAAGAGTGATTAGACTGATCACTGGATGAATTGTTGAGACTTTGGAAAATAAACCAACACACCAACAAAATACAGACCAGGAGACCTAGACTGCAGAAAATGCATGTTCAATACTGCTGCAAAATGAGCTCAAGACTTTGTGGTAGCACACAGGCACCAAAATTACAGCTAGTTGGAAAAAGAGGCACTACCAATATACAACAGCCCTTCCTGAAGCAGGCCTTTTGTGTCCTCCTTCTAAATTAAGCTACATCACTCATCTGTAAAAGTCTTCATGCTGAAATAAATTATAATCCCATAGCTACATTCAAGGCTCAATTCCTGCAAGAAATAAAAGGCAAAATGCAGGCACTTCCCTAGAAAGGTGGCAAATACTACAGCTTTTAAGACAGCCAGCTAGGTAACGCTCCATAGGCCAAGTCTTAACTCCATTGTTGAATGACAAAATAGAGTTTTAAATTTATCATTAATTGCAGAAATCGAAGTGGGGTGTGTCTATCTAAAAATAAGTAATATCAACTCCACTTTAACGAAAGCAGAAACTAGAATTTAAAAGCCTTCACTAAGTGCCATTAACAACGCCTGGAATGAAGGTGACAGAAGAGCACAGTCATGGTAATGTACACTTGAAGCAAAGTCACAAAAAATCAAAAGGAGTCACTGAAATCCAGCCAAAACTACAGTTCCACCAACACAGGGCACTTGAAACAGACATCCAAAGTAGGACCAGCATGTGCAACTGCTTCCATATAAAGGCTAAAAGCCTAAAAATAAAAAAGGAAAACATGAATGACTGCTTTTGACAGAACACATAACTGAGACATCTTCTTAAGTGAATAAACAAAATTCAGGAAACAGTATTACACTACAGTATAGAGGAACAAGAAGAGAGTGACTGATTAGCCCCAGTGAAGGAATACTACTTTCTGCTAGGAAAGCACAGTGTCCTAACTGAATTATTTACTTCAGCAGGTACTGTGCTACATTTAAATTCCATATCTAAACTAGAAGAAATAGCGTATTAATGGTATAATATCAATCACTTCCACTCAACAGTGACAGCACATGTGAGATAAGGAGAACAAGAAAGACTGCAAAATAATAACTTAAGACTTCCACTACTATTCAACCACAGCCAACTGCAACCAGTTAGAAGACCAACAGGAAGAAAAACAACTCCTGATCTAATTCTGAGCCACGCAACGTAGTTCAAGATGTAATTCCAGATAGCACTCCAAAAGAACGTATTTAAACTCCCAGGGGAGTAAAAAATAGTTTTTAAAAATTTTCGTTACTTCAACATTTGACTTCAAAAAGAACAACAACAGAAGTGTGAGAAATCCAGTTAAAAGGAAATTAAATGGAGCAGCTAAAAGAACAAAAAGTATCTTGAGAGCATGAAAGCCATTTAAAACCTTACCATATGAAGTATAAAACCAATCTATGAAGACCCCAGAAAACCATAAGAACTATGATCAGGAAGTCTCTGAGCTAAAAAGATGTTGGAATTGTATTACAGGAAAGTTTCATATACATTTGCCCTATTCTTTACCTTTTGCTAGGCATGGTTCAAGACAGGCTGCTGAGTTATGTCAGAGCAAAGCCTTGTTTAAAATGCCAATTCTTGCCAATTTTACAAACAGTAAAATTTCCCTAAAGAAAAAAAGAGTACCCAAGAGGCTTGAAACACAGAATACATTCTTTGCTTTGATGTTTGTAAGGAAAAGATCAGGGAAGACCGCATCTAAGCTTTCTTTCTAGGGATCAAGTCAGAGGAAAAATGTCATATCAAAGTGCTAATAGAAGAGGATTTTAGAACAAATCACTAGGGCCACATGGCATTCACTTAAGATTTCTAGTCAGAAATTTGACATTTCAGTATCTGTAACCAATTACACAGAAGGTAGTAACAATTACCCAACAGACTACAATCCTATCTCCACCACTAAACAGACTGATAGAAACTACAGTGGAGTAAGTATACAAAAGAAAAAATAATACATGGGGAAAGATTTAACATGGATTTTGCAAAGAAAAGGTAATGCCTCACAGGACTACAGGAGAGAGCTTCTGAACGGCTGACCACTTGTTCATCAACCCCAATTAAATTGGTATATAGCACTTAAGACTTCCAAAAGGCATTTGAACACATTCCTCACTGAAGACTGCAGTGGCAATTATCTATAACAAAGATTTGAGAAAGTGTTCTCTGGGGGATTTTTAATTATTTAAAGAGAAAAATACCATATGCTGTTTGCCGATATCACAATAAAGAGAAGTTGGGGGGGTGTCCAAAATAAAATTATATAGGTCAACATATATAAATCAACCGTAACAGACAGTGACTACCAAAGTGACAGTTTCCTAATCATACAAAATCATTCACAGCAGCTGAAAACAGAAACTGGCTGTACAGAACTACAGAAGGATATCACAGTACTGAATGCTCAGACAGTATGGTATAGTAGGCAAAAATCACTAGTGATAAATGCAGGGTAATGAACAGAGAGAAAAGGGTAACTGCATACATAGCAATTCCTCTGAAGTGGAAGTCTAAGATCCAACTTGCAACTCTTTCACATCAAATCTACTCAATCAATGACTAAAGAGGAAGAACAATATAAAAGGAGAATCAAGAACAATACAGAAGACATTTGTCACTACATAAGCAAGGTGCTAGTGAACTATAAATATAAAACTATTTTTTAATCACAAGATGTTCAGGTCACCCCCTTTTCAGAGAAAGGGAAAAACAGATGAGTTGCATGAACAGTTTATATTAAAGGAAAAGTCTTCTTGTTGGAAAAGGAACACAGCTCAAGGAAGATGATAAATCTGCAAGAAAAAGAAAACAAACCAGAAGATAAATAGAGAGCTATGCCCAGAGTCTTAAAACACACAAACAAAAAGATGCCCAGTGAAACAACTGAGTAACTTTAATAATCTATTGTGCAGAAAAACATTTTCTTTTCTTCTCTATTGTGAGAGTCACTGCTGTAGAAGGCTACAGAGGCCAGAAATGCAACCAGTTCAACTAGGGATTGGGCAAACATGAAAATAAACACACTGATGACTGTTAAACACAGTGGTCCAAAGGCATCTCTACAGAAGTCCTTAGCCAGCCAGCTGCTGAAAACCACAATACACCTGCAGAAAATTCATGCTATACCTGACAAGTTTCTATTCCTAGACATAACTGTTGCAAACAGGTTGCTGAATCATCTACTAACCTACTGCAGCAATTAATCTAAACTAGTAGAGGAATAGTAATATTCTTACATGCAGAAGAAATGTCACTCGCTTCATGGAAGCTACTTACCCAAAATCTGAATTTTGGCCTATGGCTGTCAGGCTGACTTCCGCTGCGGGATGGGTGTCAACATTTAGGCAAAACAATCAGGTAAGAGATTAATCTGAACACATCTCAATGTTCTCTGAGGCTATACAGTTCTAATGATCAATTCCTGACCCTGACATTTCTTCAAACATAACATCATTTAATTACTTAATTTAGCTATTCCATGAGTTCTGATCCTTCCTTATTACAGAAAGTCACTTTTTAATCACTTTTCGTAAGCCTGATAATCAAAAACTCACTATCGTAAAGACTGTATGCAGCTATCAAGAATCTCTCCAGCTTACCAATATGATGTAACTTCTTGCTATAACTCAGGAATGTTCATTCCCTACACAACCAGATGCAACCTACATACCATGGCTTTCTTTAGGTATGAACCATCAACTGAACCCCAGTGGCTGACTGAATGTATGCCACAATTCACCCCAAAAGTGACATCAACCACTCCAGTTAAAAATCACCTTTAAGTGGCTGTTTTACACTGCAACAGAGGCAGTCTAATAGTCCAACTATACCCACTCATAAGGGCTGAAAATGCTAGAAAAGCAGAAGTAATCCAACATTTTTAAAGGTTTGCAATTCAAGCCAGCTTTAAGCTAAATCTGAATGCTGCTACTGCAGCCCAGTCTCAATTTGTGTAGTGAATAATATATACTGTGAATGGACAGACACCTACTTATGCAAGTAGAACTCCTTGTTTTGGGGGAAGGGAAGGAGGGGGGGGGGGGAGGGGAAGAGGGAATTGTAGGGCCCCTTCTGGGTCATCAGATATAAAATTCTTACCACAAGCAACCACACAATAAAACCAGTTTTGTTGAACATTCTTACTATAAACATTTAACATTTTTGGTCTGGTGGGGGGGTTTTTTGTTTTCTTTTGGGTTTTTTTCCTCCTTATACGCTTTCCGAGGGATATCTAGCATTTTATGCTCAGATATGTGGTAGCTCAGATTTACTCTCAACTTTCACATATCTGGTTTTAACAGAAGTTTTAACACTTCTAAAGGTCCACCTAATTATCAGGTCCACAGACTCATTTTGTTATGCTATCATGTGGCACAGCTGCTTCTGCAACCACATACATAACCAAACAAAAGTTCATCCAGCTGATAGAGACTTTCCTGCTGGAGTCCTTTCCAGCCAGATCAGTTCCCCAAAACAAAAGGCAACATTAACAGCTGTGCCTGAACATAACTAGTTTGGTGCCACAGCTCTGAACTTCAGTGTATGTATCATTTTAGCAGATAGTACTGACAAGCCAATAGCCACAGGCAGAACATCACTACCCTGACAGTAAATACTATGTGAAACACTCCAAAATGCACATGCAAACTGACAACGAAGCAAGCAGTGGCAGACTGAAAGTAAAGCACATTTATTTCCACTGGTCACAATCAGTAGGGTATCTGAAACTTCTAACACTTTAAGCAAACCTAACATAGTACATTAAGGCCACAATGACACAATTATTTTAATCCATCTACCACCTTCATACACAAATCGTGCTAGTGAGTTCAACATCAATACTTTCACACTTTGGGCTAAACTCCAGTGCAAGTATTCACAACACCAAAGCAGAACAAGGGTCTGTCTTAGACTATTGCATAATTATAAATATTCACCAAGAGTCTGAATAACATTTAACACTAACCCATCAGTGTATTTGTATTGCTGTTTTTTCATAACACAAGTACGAGCTTTCCGGAATACAATACTAAGTTTAGGTCCACAAATCTAATCTATCCATTGCTCGAGCATCATCATTACAAAAGCCTGAGATCTCATTACTTCAGCCTAGAGACACTACTCCAGAATTTATTTATTAGAGCTTCTTCAAATTTCATTCTTTCCCCAGATTTTCAAAGCAGTTGTACAGATTGAAGAAGTGTCATTATATAACACCCAAAATTTGTTTGTCACACACATTTCAGGAAATTTGAAAGACATACACACACAAAGATTTATAATCTGGCAAAGACAGCAACTAAGAACAGTAAAAGGCAAGAGGTACATAGTGAAAGAAATATTTTGAAGCAGTTCAGTCAGTAAGTTTTGGTTTTATTCAAAAGATAAACTATTTACACACAAACTAAAGCTTACTGAAAACATGCAACCTTTGGTATATCCCGAGCATCTTAACTCCACTGCAGCCACCAGTGTTACATCTAAATGCTGACATCTGGTTTCCAAGTGCTATTTCCAGGAACATATCAGTACCTTTACTTAACACAGCCTCTTCTTTGGGCCCTCCTACTCAACCGGTGCTAAGAACTGCTCCCCTGTATGCATGAACAGAATCAAAATTCAGGGTCCATCTCAAACTTGATTCTATTCAGGGCCAATCTTGATGCAAGTGTATCCACACCAAGCACCTACCATTTTCAAGATTACTCATAGAGGAATAAGCTGTACTTGGCATAGCAATTCCTGGCAAATCGAAATCATAATGTGAAGTACTATGTATAAGTTTTAGGGCAGCCATAGTGACATGTATCCTTCCCCTTATACACACACATTTCATCTATTTCATGGCTGTTTAATTATGAAAAGGTGCTGATCAGCAAGAACCCAGCACCACTTCTAGCATTATGTGTAATGCAGTAGATAGTAAATTTTCTCTCTCCACTACTCAAGCAGCAACACGCTGCTTAAGGATATTCTGTATTATAAACAGAACAGAAAGGTGAAACAAGACAAAGAACCAAAGGACCCGCAGAAGAAGTTATATCTAAATGCTTATCTGTTACTTATATCCAAATGCATATCTATTTCCAGGAAAGTAGGTAACATTAGACCACAGCAACAGACTTGAAAGATGACCTAAGTGGAAAGGGAACAGTACAGCAGCAGTAGAGAAACACTATGCTAAAGATATGAAAATACAAAAAGGGCAAGTAAAACACTGGAAAATAAAAAGTAGTAGTAGAAAGTGGCCTTCCTTAACACAGCATGCAAAGACGCCAAACTGCCATCTGACATATGTTAATTTTTAAAAATGTAAGACTTTGTATGAAAAAAAATACATACTGAACAGCTATATCAGAAACAGACCTCAGAACAGTAAAATTATTTAGATGTCTGGGCTGGATAATGGAATACAGGCCACTGATAAATGTCAGTGGGTCACAGCATGCATTTCGAAAAATGCCTTACTCTTCCTCCACAGGGACTAATGAAGATTGAGAATTCAAATCTATGAAGTCCCTAGATTTTGCTAGCATTCAAGAAATTAAACTGAGGTAGTAATACACAAAACGTATAATCCCTTTAGAACAGCACTTAATTATTACAGGTTCTAGGAAGCAGAGTTGGAAGTACTCCATTAACAGATGTATTACAGCAAGTACTACAAATTTAGTGTAGATACTAATGAGAAAAGGCTCTATAACTAAGCAAATATTCTATTTCTCTATCTTTCATAAGACATATAGTTGCATCAGCTATATTTTTCATACAATTGTATCATTATTATAGTGACTATACTTATCTGTAAGCACCTAATATACAGAAGTAGTATGCAATTTTTCAAATCATTAAGTTACAAGAAATTAGGGATACAGCCAATCATGTAAAAACCAATCAAATCTGAAAAAACAACCAGAGATAGGAAAGAGGAAGAGAAATCTCAGGTGCAAGAGGGTGAGATCTACTAGATCTAATGCATCCTGTTCAGAAACAAACCAATTTATTAACCACAGCAATGCTGAATCTGTTAAGAAGTTAACCTTCCCTGTAGAAGATACTTTTTTTTTTTTGAAGTCAGTACTTTTAAGAAGCAGTTTTTAAACAATATTTCATGCAATTACGTTAATAACTTTACCCAAACAGCACAAATATGGGGGGGGTGGAGGGTGGTGGTGGTGAGTGTTCAAATTAAGTTAAAGCGCTGTGTATCAATGGAAAGCATCTTCCTGGTCACTAAATGATATCAGACTTAGCTTAAACACTGCAAGTTTAATAGGGGACCTCTGGATACCACCTTATTAAATCCACCACAGCTCAGAGCAGTGAAAAATTATAAATGAGATCCATCTTTGAAGTTAAGTCAGGTTGTTAGGGTCATATCCAACACAGCTTTGAATATCTATGAAGATAGTGTCCGGAGAGGCTGGGAAATCTATCTCAGCTATTCAAAATTTCCCTTGTTGCAACTTATGCCCATTACCTGCCATCCTATCAATGTGCACGTCTGAGAAGAGGCTGGCTTCATCTTCTCTATACTTTCCCATTACTTAGTTGAAGACAGCAGTAACATGCCCCTCCAGCTTTCTCTTTAAGGCTGAACACACTCATCCCTCTCAGCTTTTCCTTCTTTGTTATGTGCTCCAGCCCTCTCAGCTGGTGGCCCTCCACTATGCTCACTTCAGTATATCAGTATCTTTATTATAACAGGGTCTACCCTAAACTGGACTAAATACTGTAGATGTGGTCTCTCAAATATGAAACAGGGGAACAATCACTTCCCTCAAACTGCTGGCTACAGTCTTGCTTAATTGAGCCAGTATGCTGTTTGCATTCATCCCTGCAAGGGTGCATTATTCATGTTCAACTTGCTGTCCACCAAGACTACCCAAAGCTGCTTTCTATCCTATCAGAGCCCAGCCTGTACTATTCCCATACATTTTGGAAATGATGACACTTCATTAGTTGTCAAGAAGAACTTTTAATGTTATTCTTCGTTAGTGCTTCCTCTTGTTTGTTTGTGGTGGTTTTGTTTTTTTTTTTATTTTCATTTTAAACTAGCATGCAGTCTACATTCATAGATGTACAGCTCATGAAACAAGTAACTCTGCATGAGTAACTGGTAACCACCATGCCTAACAGCACACCCAGTTTC
Organism: Phaethon aethereus; assembly: GCF_964289735.1. NCBI lineage: Eukaryota > Metazoa > Chordata > Aves > Phaethontiformes > Phaethontidae > Phaethon > Phaethon aethereus. The sequence goes on from NC_138575.1 coordinate 203,009,702, forward strand.
TTGATGCCTGACTGCACAAATCTTTTTTTACGAATGCTTTTAAAATCCTTTCTTTTTACTTTTGCATGGGCTTAGAAAGAGGAAAAACTGCCATGCCATAGTTTGTAAACAAACAAGAAGTTTGTAGATAGACCAGTTTCCTTGTCTTTAACAATAACTAACATCAGCTAGTAGTCCCAACCACATTTTTCATCCCTGACAAATACCCAAGTACCAGCTAAAAACATAGTATTTTTGGCACAGCGTGAACAAGTTTCTTCAACACAATTTGCCTGCAGTGATTAGCATTCAATGCATCTGGTAATTCAGAACAAGGAAAACCAAATCTGAGAGTATGTGAATACTATGCTACATACAGGAGGGAAACCCATGTAGACTACGACCAAGTAAACAGCCAATGAAGCTACAGTATAACAAAGGAAAGAAAATTTTATCATAAACAAAATGAGATTTAAAAAAACAACCACAAAATAGTTCAAGTTCTATGCTGAGGCAAGGATGACCGGAAATGGAATCCAAGGCAAGAGTGGATACGGTCAGCAAGGTAAGTATGACAGGTTCTCACAGCTGCACTCGCTGGCTGGCTCTGAGTTACATTATGCAATAAAGACTCCAGTTTATGGAATTCATTTTAACAAGTAAAAGGTAGCTTTATTTTTCAGTAAGATGCATATTGTATTTGCTAAGGCTGCAGTTCCACTACAATAAACCACATCCAGTCTAGGACAGGACTACCGTGGTTTTGAATTCCCACTCCTTTCTCCAGCATAATTCTCTCTCCCTTTCTCACCAGTTGCTCACAGGTCCCAACATCCAGCTCACCATGGAGCTAACATGGTCGAAAGTTGAAATGCAAAAAAAACCAGAGAAAACACCCCAACACCTACACAGCTCCTGTGGAGGGAAAAAAAAAAGTTTCACTGTGATGATTCAGGGATCTAAACTGACTCCCAAAAAAAGAAACAGAAAAGGCCAGTGTTGGTACAAAGGGAAGACAATGACAACCCCAAGTTAGGCTGGTTTAAGCAGTCATGCAACCAAGCATATATGCTTATTTGAATTCAACCTCATTAAAAATACACTATATAGCATTTGTTCTAAGCCAATATTTTGTCTTTCAAGTCCAAATGTGCAACTGGAATAAAGACCCGCAGAACATAGAAGTGTATTCCAAGCCTAAAAAAACACACAAACAAAAAAATCCCACATTTAGCTTTGCTAGTGGGAAGCTTTTCAAATCCTCTTTACTTTTGTCTAAGTGACAAAAGTGATGCCTCAGTAAATTATTCCAAGTCTTAGTCAACCCAACTCTTAGTTATCCTACCTGCTGAAAGGGTACACACTGTTCCCTGTCTGAATTTGTACTGCTTAGGCAATAATCAGCACCCAGAAATTAAGCCTTTAACATTGAGGAGTGGGGGTGGGAAAAGCACCCTATTATCTAATATGTTATTGGGCGCATAGTCTCTCCTAGTCCAGGAGTCACACCCTAATCTATTCTCTTTTAATTGAGGAATAGACTGAGTTCCTACAGTCTGTTAATAGAAAGCATGTTTTCCACTCCTTCTTAAGTCATTCTTGTAGGTCTTCTCCAAACTCTCCAATTCTTTTTAATTATTAAAAAATGCTGGACTTAGTTCAGATCATAATTGCTGTACTATACACAATATTAGTCATTCCATCTCATTATTTCTGTTTCATTCTTTGGACAAAAGTATACGTAATGATGGCCAAACACAGTGACAATGGCAACAATTCCAAGATACATCTAACATTTGTGTCCAGTAAGAAACAAACAATGAACCTTTATTGCTCTCACCGTGTTCTGCCGCTTCTAAATTATTTTTTTTTATTGTGTTTTTTTTATTGTACTCTGTAAGTATTACAGAGAACTTCTGGCCTTTCTAGATACTAATTGGCTTCTTTAATGAGGCACCATCTACCAGAACAAAACCTCACCTTCTGAATGAAGATTTTTCAAAAATAACACAACCACCACCACAGGCAAAACAAAATAAACAAGCCTCATGCACACAGAAATACTAGCTATTAATTCAGAAGATGTCTGGTAAATTCTTCCAGTTTATTAAGAGTTCTTAAATGTATATATGTTGGTATATTAATCATCAATTCTTACTCAAACAAAATGATGAAATTATTTCAGGTATAACAGAACACTAGGCCTTTTTCCCCCTTCCCACATACAAATTGAAAAAGAGAGAAAAGACAAGGAAAAAAGACACTGATACCACACCCATGCATTGCAATTCTTATCACAGGCTCCTGGAGCCAAAGTTACGGACCACATTATGCTAGCCACTGTACAAATACAGAATAAGACAACGTGTTCAAAGAGCAAACAAGCTAAACATAAGGGACAACAGCTGAAGACAAAAATGAGAATGCAAGGAAATAGCACCATCATAAACAATGGTTAGAATTAGTCCTTGTTCTAAGGATAGTGTGTTTGAGTCCCAGAGTGACGTGGAAGGTGGTGGTTTGGTTTTTTTTTGGGTAGGCTTTGTTTCCCAAAGTTAGCTTCTTTTGCATTACCACATTGCACCTGCTTTACAGGGTGCACAAAGGGAACTTCTCCAAGCATGAGGAGCATCACAGGAGAATGAACAAAAGTGTTTTAACTGTCCATGATATCACTAAACAGAAAACAAAGATAAATAATACCCTTCACAGCTAAAACCCAACTTTAATAAATTAAAGTTAAGTAACCTGTTACTTCTACAACCATAAAATACAAGATGCAAAGAGACCAGACAGTCAAAGCAGAAGACAAGGAAAGCGCCCTTCAGGATTCTGAATCCATATCAACAGAGCAGGATCATTTTTACCACAACCGTAGGAAAAAACTGTTACCGCAAGATACAGAGACCAAAAGTGAAGTATAATATTTAGTCATGTGCTTTATTAACACAGCTACATAACGAACAATTAATCAGTTATTAAAAATTAAGAGACAGCTTAGTATGTTCAAGAAAACCGCAGCCTGTTAGAAGAGTAGCATGTGCTGTGTCCAAAACAAGGGCTAGATCACGGGCTTAAACGAAAGATTTCATGACAACGCTGTCTACAAGTCACAGACAGCACAGAGAGTTTTCCTTTTGGGGAGGAAGGATTGCCTTTGCGATAGTAGCCTGAGCTGAAGGTCAGACATCCACAAAGAGAAGTCAGAAGCACGCACTGAGATTTAGGTAGCATAGAAGGCAGCAAGTCTGGAAGAGAAAGACTTGAAGGTCATCCATACAGAGATGACAGCTGAGTTTATGAATGAGATTAACAAAATAACTTTTAGAGAAATCTGATGTAGTACTAGGGGTGAATGCCAAACTGGAGATGTCTTACAAGGATCTAAAGAAAAGGAACTCCAGAAAGAAGGAGGGATTTCAACAAGGTTAAACTTTCAGGGAGAGAGAGGAGGAAAAAAAATTAGGTTAGTTGCATCATGAGTGGGCTTTTGTTTAAAGTTCAATACAGTTATGTTGCACAGAAGAGCCTAAAGGAACATAAGATATCAATATGCTTCCAACAAAACTCTGCAAGAGGAAAATAAGTAGGTCCATGCTTCTCAGAGTGACTATGAGCCGTAACAGGCCTAAATTAGAAAACCATGCACATAATTGTTTGATGGGTTATGCCCAATTTTACCATCTTACTCCAATGCCACCTTTTACAACAAAAGAATTGAAGAACCTGCATGTAGAAATGGATGCAAACTCTTCTACAATGCCACTGTCTTCTCCTAACAATCTGCTTTTCTTCCCCCAAAAGTTAGATTGGTGAGCCATGGTGCAAGTATCTAAGCATCTGTTGTCCTATCAGATAACAGCATGTGTGTGACCAAGCGGACCAAGACATCACTACTTTGCACAATCTATTAAACAGGGGAAAAGGTGGAATTAAGATGACATCCTTCCTAGCATGTGTCACGAGATCTTAAAACTAATGAGTAGGGACTATGCCTCCCTAGACTTTTGTACAGCACTAGCTACACAAGGTATTACAGCTTTTAGAAGTTACAGTGATACAAACTGAAGGATTCTGATAGTCTTGTAAGAGTTAAGGAAAAAAGTTTATGAACCTTAATGTATAGTTAAGTACAGAGTGCCCAATTCATTTATTTTAGGTAAAGCAGTAACACATTAAGTGTTTGGTATTTTAGAGATCTAAAACTATCCTTTCTGCACAACAGCAATGCATGATTAAGTAGTCTCACCTAAGATAAACTTAAACAAAGCAAACAAGAAACCCCACCACAATCCTCTTATGCTACTGACACTCAGCATGGCTAGGGAGAGCACTGGTAATACCTGAGTATATTTCAAGCCACTACTGCAGCTACTCTATTCAGAGCACTGAACACTTGCTTCTGCACCTCTGCCTCAGTGATGAATCCCTGACACCCCCATCAGATTATTCTCCATTGGCTGATGGGGAAGGGGCAGAGAGGTGAAGGTGAAGTTCGCTCCAAAAAGCTTGGGAAACACAGAGAAAGATGGAGTGCTTAAGCATTACAACAAACTTATAAGGCATAAATAGCCTCCCAACATAGAGCAGTTTAAAAAATACATTGGTGCCAATCATGTCACTGGAGACTCTCAGTTGACGCCAAAACTGAATCACCTCTGTTAATTTTATGTTGGACTACATCTGTATTACAACCATTGATTGCAATAAATTTTGCTCTGATAGCAAACAGGAGTAAGAAAACAACTTTCATCACTGACATGTCCAATCCACGAGATACTTCAAGTGAAGGCATAAGAATCCCTCAGTGGTCAGTTAGTATCTACCCTGTCAGTAAGGGCAGCTGCTGACCTAACCCATTGCAACTGTTGATGTTCTCATTCATACAGATATATAATCATTTTTTTGTGTGTTTGTGAATCCTATTGAACTCTAGTGGCACAGACTTTCACAGAATACATATGGGTTTTGTCTTGAAATTGATAATTTCTGGAAGCTCACAGAAGACAGAAGCCTTAAATTGCCAAAAAACTTAAGTATAAATAACTGGCATTAGAATCTTCTAGGTTGGAAAACACCCTTAAGATCATCGAGTCCAACTGCAAACCTAACACTGCCAAGTCCACCACTAAACCATGTCCCTAAGCACCACATCTACATGTCTTTTAAATAACTCCAGGGATGATGATTCAACCACTTCCCCAGGCAACCTGTTCCAAAGCTTGACAATCCTTCTGGTGAAGAAATTTTTCCTAATATCTAATCTAAACCTCCCCTGGTGCAACTTGAGGCCATTTCCTCTCATCCTATCACTTGTTAATGGGGAGAAGAGACCAACACCCACCTCGCTACAACCTCCTTTCGGGTAGCTACAGAGAGCGATAAGGTCTCCCCTCAGCCTCCTCTTCTCCAGACCAAACAACCCCAGTTCCCCCAGCCGCTCCTCGTAAGACTTGCTCTCCAGACCACTCACCGGCTTCGTCGCCCTTCTCTGGACATGGTCCAGGACCTCAATGTCCTTCTTGTAGTGGGGCCTGAACACAAAACTGAACACAGTATTCAAGGTGCAGCAGCACCAGTGCTAAGTACAGGGGCACAATCGCTTCCCTACTCCTGCTGGCCACACTATTTCTGATACGGGCCAGAATGCTGTTGGCCTTCTTGACCACCTGGGCACACTGCCAGCTCATATGCAGCCAAGCCAACCAGAGCAGCAATGAATGCTCTTTAGCCATCTCGTTGTGGGTACAGGATGGAGATCCACACAGCAGCAAAGACACAAGGCTTGTTGATGCATTAGAAACCACAGAAGCACTCGAGAACAGTCACACAGGAATTACAGCTTCTCCTCCCAAAAAGGCGGCAGGATTGATAGGCCAATTGAAGCATATCTACACCAATGCACACAGCATGGGCAACAAACAGGAGGAGTTGGAAGCCACTGTGCAGCTGGAAAACTATGATATAAGATCAATATAGTCAAAGTGGTAACTGAAGAGGACATACCATGCAACAGTATTCCAGAAGTCTCACATCACTCCCTCCTACCAAAATTTCTCTTAGAGGTACAAAACACTGACAAGCTTATACATTGTGGTCCAAAATGAAGAACACTAGCATCATTCATATACCAAGTTAGCATATACTGCCAGCCACATTTGCCAGCAGCATGTAGGGTAGGATACAACTGTGGAAGAAAAGCTAAGTTTCCTCTGAAATCTCATCTCTCAGAAACCCAGTTATTCTCCTGGAGTATTGACCTAGTAAGATTAAATCACTGAAACGAAGTTAAAGTTAAAAAGAAGTTGCAAAAAAAGCACTTTCAACTGTCAAGTTAAACTCAACAATTTCATCAGACAACAAAACTCCTGTAGCATACAGGGCTTTTAGAGCCTCATGAAGCAAGTATTACCTCAAACTTCTCAGAAAGGACAGCTTACTAGTCTTTTGAACTCTTCTGAACTTCAAATTGCAATCCCGTTCCAAAGCTCGGTTGAGTTCATTGTTATTTGTGATGTACAAGTCTTCTGGAAAAAACAAATATTTCTCCATGAGCAGTGGATTTTCCATATCAACAATACCTGATATAAATTCTTCATAGAACTCCTCATTCTGCTTTTGTTGCAGAGTCTATCAGTTGCTTGCAAACTCTGACACAGATGACAGAACTTCAGTAATTCTGTATTTAGTCCTCGAAACCAAAATGAAAGCTACTGTAACAATGCAAGACTGTTCACTATGCTGCTGGACAAAAAAAGTAAAGAAAGCCAGCAAAAGTCCGAGAGAGGTTGTACCAGTTGTGGTCCTATATCCCTCCATAAAAGACAAACTTGCTTTTACTTTTCCATCAGCATTTGCACATTCTTGCTGATGCAAATCCCTCTTAGCATAGTATTCCAGGGTAAGCAACAGTAGAATGCAATCATATATTTAGGATCAAAGAGGATTAATAACAATAATATTATGCAAATTTTAAGATACCGTAATTAAGACAGTCTTGTATTAAAATAAGTTATTTACTTTAACTACCTAATAATGTCCTATCATCACCTTCATTTCAGAAACTCTGTCTGAGGAGTTTGGTTCCTAGAGCTGACCTTGCAGCAGTAAGCACCGAATCCATTCCCTCACACAACAGCGTGGCCTATCATGCGTCACAGGATACACTTTTTACCTCCAGTCACATGCTAGAGAAAAGGCTGTAGTACCACCACCACAGCTGGAGGAGGATGATGTGCCATCTACTAGGGTGCTTTTGTGCAAGACATTAGTGTAAGTCACAAACCAGCTGGCAACTGCTCATTGAGGTTTACTGAATCTTAGCTATACAGCTGTTCCTGACAATATTCTCATCTTTTCATAGGCAGCCACACAAAGCTGCAATAATTTCTTCAAACCAGCTCCAGTACACAACATCCTTTTTCACTCCCTTCCAATATAACAGCCTCCCTCCTTCTAAGGCATTATTTGCCTTGATCACTCTTAGAAGTAACTTTTTTAACATGAAGAAGTACCAGAAAAAGCAGAACAAGTGTTAGCCTGGAACGTATAATGAATCAGAAGTAAAATTAGATGGTAGCCTTACATGCAAGACTAAGAGTTAAAAAAATCACAATAAAAATCTAAAATTTACAGTAGTAAGTCAAGGTTTAGAACAGACCACTCTATTAATGATTAACAGACCATACAAACTCTCAGTCTCTTTCATGAGGTTGGTAATTTTAGAAGCTCAGAATAAAACCAAATCTGATGCCTTCCTCCTAAGCAGTGAGGTTTTGCAGAGAACCACTTATTCTCCGTATATGCAAGCCACCAAAAAGTGACAAAGAAAGTTGCAAGCTATGCAAATCTGGGAAATCGACTATGTAGAATGGCAAGGGAAGAAGAAAAAAAAAATTTCAAGATACAAGCGGTAAGGAAGACTACCACGCCAAGTGAAGAACACAGAGCACAAGACAGGCGCTCCCTTTTTGTTCTGTTCCCTGGCCGCACGTTACCCACGGGACCCGCCGTCCCGGCTGCGCTTTCCATCGCGGCCTCTAGCGGCCACCGCCCGCGGACGGCGGCCGCATCCGAACTCGAAAGCCCCCAAAACCTCGCCCCCTGCGCCCCCCGCCTCACCTTCCCTTTCGCTGCACTACTTCGCTATTTCAGAATCGCGCAGCAAAATAAAAAAAGAACAGAACAAACAAACCACACGATTATTCAAAGGGGCACAAACCAGAGTCGAGTTACACCCCAATCCTATGGACAGGGATTGGTAATCAGCCTCTCCTTCACTAACCCAACGGAGACCACAAGCTGCTTTGAAAATCCCAGAACACTGAAAATGCTCATTCATCAGAACTATTAAGAAGCTGCAGGTTCTCCCAGTGACCTCCAGCTTTCTGGGGAAGGGGCAAAGCAGATGGCTCAGAAGCACCACCAAGACACACAAATGGCCAACGGCACCCAACAAAATCACCCAAGCAAATCTGTGAGGGTAAAGAACCAGCCTAAACACACAAAGGAGAGACGCTGGAGTATGCTCCGCAAATTGCTGGGTTATTTTGAACCTCTCATTCCTCTTCTTAGCTTGAAGATATGCAGGACACACGATTGGAGAGACAGGGGGAAAAAAAAAAAAATTTAAAGATGGCTAAAGGTGTATCGTCACGGATTTTCATACACGCTCTAAAACTCTAGAGGGCACCCGAAATATGCCCTCCCCCTCTCTCCTGAGCCGGGTAACGTGAGCAGCGGCAGCAGCCCGTCGTCTGCTTGCCGGAGTTGGTATTGCAGGAGCGATGGCTGCAGCAGCAGCGCCCACCCCGAGGAGGAGCCGCCTCACAGCCATTACTGGGGCTTCGCCCCAGGGCAGCAGCTGCTGGACCCAGGAATTTCCCCACCCAAGCCTGGAGGCCCCTCCTCCTACTCCTACCCCGGGAGAATATTGGGGGGTGGGTCAAGCCCTCCCTAAGCAGGTCTAGCAGAGGCAGAAACAGACACATAAATAGCACTCACAATGGAGCTCCCTCTCCTTGTTGGTCTCTGCCAAGGCTGCACCAAACTGGCCTGGAGCCTAAGGGAAAGACACGAGGTTAACACGGGGCAGCGAGGAGGAGGCAGCGCCCCCAAACAGCGTCTCCTTCGCCTGACCAGGGCAGGTACCGCCTGCATGACCCATCACTTCCCTTGAATCCCGACCTTTTAAATAAATAAAAAAATTAAAACTGCCCTCCCCGGGGGCGGTGGGGTACTCCTCAAGCACACCCACGCGCCCGCCCCCGCTGAAGGAAGGGGGACAAGGAGCCGCCCCCGGACGCAGCTACACCGGGGGCTTCTCCACGCGAGTGCGGGGGGGAAAGGCAGCGGCAGCACCCACGGCAGGGAACAAATATTACCTGCTAACTTGCCTAAGCAGCCCTGAACCGGCGCCCCAGGGGGTCGCAGGGCCCTCAACGGCGGCGCCTCAGAGCCGGGCGAGCGCCTCGGGCCCCGGCACGCTCCCGCGGCAGTTGCCCCCGGTCTCGGGTTTGCCCCCCTGCAGTCGGCCAGCAGCACTGCCGCCTCCTGTCCGCCATTAGAGAGACCCAGCCAAACAATACGGGAGGGGAGCAGCGACGGAGGCAGGATCCGCGGAGCGCCGGGCAGGGGAGGGAGGTACCCGCGGGGGGGCGGCGAGGGCGGTGGGTGGGGGAGGCACCGGGGCAGAACAACAGCCGAGGGCCCGGCGGGGAAGGGAGGGAGGGAGTTAAAATAGGAGGCGCTAAAACAGACCCAGCCCTTCCCCCAGATGCCCCTGCCCCCCGCCTCAGGGCTGCCCCCGGGCGCCCCCCATTTACCCCCGTCACCCACCTCTGGGCCACGATGGTTATCCGCGGGGCTGCCTCCGGAGCTGCCCGCGCCCCCGCCGCCGCCGCGAGAGGTGGCGGCGCGGCTGCGACGACACCGTGGGGTACTTAGCCCGGGTAGCTGGAAGGCACGGCGGCTGCTCTCCCATCCCCGCCCTGGGGGCAGTTCCGCGCCACCAACCGCCCGCCTGCCCACCCTGAGGCGCAGCACCCCCACCTTACCCGGCTCCCCACCGCTCGCAGGCACGAACCCCCCCGCGGGGGACGCACACACTCTGCGCTACTCCTCCGGCGTCTCAACTCTAACTCGGTCCAGTCCCGGGCGAAGCGCAGCTGCTAGCGAAGGGGAGGAGGAACCGGGCCAAGCGAGCTCGGGGGAGATCCGCCTCCCTGCCCCGCCATTGGCTCACCCAGAGGGCGGGCTCTCGCGCTGGGCTAGCCGAGTGGGTGGATCGCCCATCCATCAGAGCCGCCCGCAGCCGGTTGACCCTATAAACTGCCAATCTCCCGCCTGGCCATGCCCGGGGTTCTTCCCACTTTGATCCATCAGGTTTGAGGAACCCGGATCGTTGCCCACCGGCTCGTTAGCTGTGTCCGAGGGCTGCGCTCGCGCGCTTACTCTTCGCGCAGCTCTTTGACAGCAGCAACTTGCAGAAGTTTGTGCTGCCGCCGGCCGCGCTCTGCCGGCGGGGAGGTTGCGCTGCTCACCCTAGCCGTGCGCTCGGTCCCTGTGGGCGCCACAGCCCCGGCCGTGGGGCGCGGGCTCACCTCTACCTCGCCTCTTCCCCCCCCCCTCCCCCCCGCCTCCGCCGACTGATTGGGCTGGCAAGACTCCTCCATGACCCTCAGAAAGGTCTCACCCCTCTCTTTCCCTCAGCAGGGCTTTCAACGTGGGGCTATCTCCATGAGGGACAGAGTGTGGATAATGGAAGCGCTCCCACAGGGGAGAGGGCGCACGTATCCCAGGGAGGGCGCCTCGCCCGCGCCCCCGCAGCCTGCCCCGCCGAGCAGCGCCTTCTCGCCGCCCTCGCGTAGGACGCCCTCCTGCCCCCACCCGCTGCGGGGGAGTGCGCCATGTCAGCCGCCGACATGGCTCCTGGAGGAGTTGCTGGTGGTGGTGGTGGTAGCAGTGGTGGCGTCCTCCATTTTGTCGGAAGCTGCTGCAGGGAGCTTGGGACCAATTCGAGCCAACGTGAGGCGCAGCAGGGCGTCCATTTGAGGCGCTTCTGCCCCGCTCCCCCCTAGAAGAGGAGCTGGGGTGCCCCCGGCAGTGCCGGGGGGTGGGGAGGAGTGCTCCAGGCGGCGACGGCGGCCAGGCGCCGGGAGCCAAGCTCTCCGCCCGCCCTCCGCCAAAATGGAGGATGCGCACTTCCCTTGCGCGGGTCCTTCCCCCGCGCTGGCCATGGCACTCACGCCCGCACCTTCGAGGACCTGGGGAACTCCGGCACCCGTCTGGCGCGCTCGTCCTGCTCTGCCCCATTTACTCATCCTCCTCTGCCCAGAAGAGGGAGAGAGAGGGAGCAAATACGCGCCCTGCCTCCTCTAGCCGGTATCAATTCATGTCAACCACGCGGAGCGTGTCCCCTAGAGAGAGCCTCTTGTGTGCGCCAGGAGCCGGGTTCAAGCCGCGGGCGCCATTTCCAGCCCGGAGCTGGGAGCCTCCCGCGGGATTCAGCCTGGGGACCTCGCGGAGCAGCCTTACTCTCGGGTCGTGCAGAACTCACTTAAAGGCTGACTCCTTCCTCTGCCACCCTTGATTTGCTTAATAATTTTCATGTGTGGGAGAGACCAGAAATTTTCTATCTTCCATTATCACAACAATACATCTTATTTCTTCCTAACGGTCCCACCTGGAGACACCAGCATCAGTCAACAACTCAAGACAAAAGCTTCTCCAACACTGTTGCTGGATGTTGTTGATGAGAATTAATGGGGGGGGGTTCACACCATCCTAGCCATCAGATGAAGCTCGGAAGGGCTACTTGGTATGGGGGGGAGAGAAAGTTACCTCAGTGCTGGTGGCAGCTTGCACTGCCATTCCTCATGCCTGAAAGAGGTTAGCTGATGGTGAAACAGCTCTAACACAACCACTGCCAAGGAAGAAAGTGCCGCAGAGGTGAATCGCCCCCATTCTGAAGGTCTCTTCAAAGTTGCTGTTTAAATCCATAAACTTGGCTCTACAGCATCACACTGTTCAGCTAATTATGTTCATAGTAACCAGACAGCTGTTGAAATTTCAACATTGAATCACACACGTTCCACCAGGTCAGCTGGCTCCTGATCATTTCCATTATTACCCTTGAATATCTTCTAGGTTGGTACAAGTCAAAACCATGTTTAGTCATCCTCCACATTACATATTTTCCAACCTTTCCAGTTGCATATCTCAGGAAGATGTCTTTTGTTCTACAATAGTGCTTCTGCATAAACATTTAAGTTCTGATGTAGTTCAGAAAGAAATTCAAGAGGACTAAGCACCCGTTTTTGAGAGCTGATGCATCCAGAGATGGATGGTAGAAAACCAGTGGTTTTCTAATTTAGAACACATTAAGTGAAACCTATCACTCTCATTAGTCATTAAAAAAGTAACCAAAGAACATCTTCCTCATAACACTGCTCTAGCAATAGATATTGCCTAACAGTGTTATCTAGACTTCTATGTAGCAATGTAGTAATAGACCATTTTCATTAATGTTTTAGATTATATAGTTCAAACAGAAATTTTAATGGCTTTGCTTGCAATTTTGGAATTATACTGAAATGTATTTATATATAAAAGTCTATAACTGCAGAGAACCCTTGTTCCCCTATAGACATGTACCCTATTTTTGAATTCGTATGTTCAAATGTAGACAAAGATAATAAAATACACCATGATTTTTCCATTATTTTTTCAACTGACATGAGGAGAAAGGAGGAACATGTTCAGACACCTAGATAAATTCCTCTTCATCTGTAAAACCATGCATAATTCAGATTATTTTAAGAATCATCCAGATCAAGTAATACTTTTTTATGGTTTGAAAGAGTTAGCATTATCTCACACACTAAGCAGTAAAATCTCTTCATGAGCACCAGAGATCTGCAATAGATGTATTTATAGGCTGTACACCACTGCCTTCATGGACAGGCCTGATCCCAGCAACTTCACTAAAAAATGTCAAATGTGTTAACTGGCAGTAGATAAATTCAACAAAGCTGAACCAACAGTATGCTCAATGACTTACGAGAAGAGTGACATTCTTTTATCCATCATGGAGTAAAATTGTCTCAAAAAGCAGTCAACTGTATTTGAACTGAGAAGGAGTAATCTGATGTATTTTAAAGAGTTTATGTTTGAGCAGGATCTTAAGAACAATAACAAGTCAACCTTCAAGTTATGCATAGTATATTGTAGGAGTAGAATGAACATAGTTTAAAGCTACTGCTATCAGCAATATTTATCTATGATAAAGAATAGTGTCATTTGTTCCAGAATTAGAAGGAAACGTATTCCTTTGACTGAAGGACTTCTTCAGCCTGAACACTGCTTAGATTTATATCAGTCTAAATTGTCTGAGTGTCTAGAATAGAGTTCTGAGGAATGAAGAGGAAATACTTGAACGAGATGTCTTTCTCTACTTCATATATGTAATACTTGGAAAGTAGAGGTTCATGGAACCCTTTAGAACATAGTTTATTACAATTGATTTGAAGATTGGCTTGGAAAAAAATTGTGTTTGGAATGCAGATAAAACGTTTATAGAAATGTTTGTGTGTTTCCACCACCTGTGGAAGTGAAAATGGAGTGTAATCCTGTGTAAAGTATGTGACCCCCAGAATTTCTTTCATGTTATTGTTGGCTTCTATACTGCACTGCCCCACAAACCTTGTAATCTCTGCCTTGCACATTTTTATTGACCCTCTTTATCTTAATTATTTTCTCTAATTTCTTCCCCTACCATTTCTGCCAATATTTCTCTTTCTTTTCTGTTCTTAATCTCACTTCTTTGTCCATTTGTCCTCAATCTCCCTTGGCCATCACAAAGAACAAAGATGTAGACAAAACTGTATTGTCTGATGGAACATGTTGTGTTTTAATGGTCATAGCATAATGGAATTCTGGTCTACTAGTTGGTTGCCAAACACAACTTCAAGAAATAGTGGAAAGAAAAAGATTAAAAACCAAAAACCAAATAAAAAAATAGAATCTTAAAACACCTATTATCAGTAACACCTTGATCATTTTTGGTTTTATTATATGTCCTCTATTAATGTTCCAATTTTTGAGTTGCACTAGGCATTGCAGCTATTCTTTATAGACTAAAGCTCTTCATGAAAATATACCATATGTGTGTTTATGTTTGTACTGTACATAACAGAACTGAAAGGAAAAAAAAAAACAGAATTGAAAAAGATTCCTTCTACAAAACATTACCTGTGGTTTTCTTTATGATTGTTGAACTACATATACTTTTCATAATATTTATAAACAAATCAATATGTATCTATAAATAAATTGCATTCAGCTGTTTAATTTGCAGCTTATTTAACCAAAAGTGATCTTTCAAAAGGTCAAATAATGAGGCAATATACACTATTCTGTAAGATTACTATTCATTGCATGATATAATATGTCTTCAAATGACCTTCATGCTGCATCCCATATTTCAGTGTTGAAAAAGTAAAGAATAACTTATGTTCTAAACTGGGCAACCTTCCTGCAGAAGACATTCCAATGCAGTATAGACTGAGAATGTAATACCCAATAAAGTGTTATCCTGAAATCACTTGCAGTGAGTTTGCAATAATCAGCATAGTTTTTACTTGCAAAATAATTTTTATTAGTTTTTAAACATTTGAGCGATTTAGTTGGATAAATCTCTTGTCTTTATGGAGAAGAAATGACAGTGCAAACCAGAATATGGGACCTTAAGACTGGAAGAGAGTCCATAGGTCACTGAGTCCAGTTTCTTGCTATTACAGGAAACTGTGTCATATAATCCCTTCCAGAAACTTTTCAAGCTCCATCTTAATGGTAGTTTGATATGTTTACCCTCTACTCCTGTTGCAAATCTGTCTCAGAACTTCATTGTTCTGGTGGTTAGAAACCTTCTTCTAATTTCCAGACTAAATTTGTTCAAGAATCCATTTGCTTTTGTGCCACTATTCGTTCTTTGGCTTAAATAGCTCTTCTCTGTCCCTGGTGTTTACGCCTGATATATTTATAGACAGTAATCATACTCCCTCTCAGCCTTCCTTTTGCTAGACTAAACAAAGATCTTTCAGTCTCTTCTTCCTCAACAGATCTTCATTCCCCGTCTCATTCTACTAGCCTTTATTGCCACCTGTCCCAATCTGAACTCATCTGTCTTGGATGGCGGTTCAAATTCCCATAATATTCCATTTTAAATTTAATTACTACATCATAGAATACATTAATATTTCCATATCTCCATGAAGTATCGCAGTCTTGGGTGTGCAGTTGCCTTTTTGCACAACTACATTAGATAATCGCTATCTATTCTAGTAGTATTTATGTACTGGGAAAGTTCTTAACAGCAAAATTTTTATTAGCCTCCAAGTGCGTGACCTTGCATTCTGTATTATAGCAGTTTGTTTTGTTTCCATTAGTTCAGTCATCAAGGTCATTCATTGTTTTTCCATATGACATCCCACTGCAGCTGTGTTGATGATGCTGCCTAATTTTGTGAAACCAGCCAGTGCAAGAAGCTTATTTTCTCTTCTTTGCCAAACAGTAAGATCAATCCCAAGAATAACTCCCAAAGAAATCTACCAGCAGACATTCTCCAACTTTGACACTGTCCTGTTTCATACTACTTACTGCCATTTCTCTCACTCTGCTCTGGAAAATATCATCTTATCTCTGTGCTTCTTGATGTGTAGCAAAGCTTTTTTGCTAGTCAGACCCTCTTTCCCTGAAAGCTCTCTACTTATTCTCAATTATCCTTTTTATGCACTGTGTTAGCACTCGCCCCTTGAAGAAACAGCAAATCATTTCCATTTCAAACTCCTGACCTCCTCAGTTCAGCTGACTTATTAACTAGGACCTGTAGTTTACCAAAATTTGCCTTATGAAATCAAGAGGCTTAGATACAGACCTGGTTTTGTTTTCTTTCCATGTAATTTACACCAAATCAACTTTAGGATAATTTCTACAACTAGCTTTTCTATACTGTCCTCAAACTGTAACTCCAAGTCTAAAATAGCATCATTTCATGTTGATTTAGTGACATTTTGCTGAGAAAAGCTGTCAGCTATGACATTCAGCTATATTTGGGGCCCTGCCCAAATTAATAACATTTGTTCTCCAACCTACTAAACTGATTAAGGAAAAAAAAAAGCAAATAGCTTTTTGCCACCTTAGTGAGTTGAAGTGACTTATGTGTCAGACAGGTACCGAAGCCCCCCCAGAGACACCACAGGAGACTGTGCAGCCTGAAGGAGGACAGAATGACTTAATTTCACCAGGAGGTAGTTGCATGAACATAGCTTCTCATCTTACCATAACCTATCTTTGAGCAGTATCTGTGTAAGTATTCATATATATAAAGAAAATTCTGTATTCTTTTTAAATCAAATTTCTTTCTAGGTTTTCATCAATGGATCTCAAAAACTATTTTATCACAAATATTAATCAGATACTGGATTTGGTAAATCAAACCTTTTCTAGTCTCCTGTTAAACAAGATCTTTCTACTTACAGGTTGAAGATCTCTGTGGGGTCTGTAAGAGCAGTGTTGAAAGAAGGGGCTTCAGTATACAGGAACCTTCAACTCTATTTCTTTCCATTAAATGCATATGGTATTCCTTTATTTTCCTAGTATTTCTCATACTGAGGAGCTTGAACAAGATTATGCACCATGAGGTTTAGTGTGTGGTTTCACCACAGGCAAGTTGCTGCATGATAAAGCTGCTGCCAAAAGTAGCGGTCCTGTCCTCAATGACTGGCTATAAATTTCTGTCACCTTTCTATGCTGACGTGAGCATTCATGTGGCTAAAAATTGGCCAATTTTTAGTTGGACCAACACATTGATCTTGCTGCATGTGCAATAAGGGAGTGCAGTGGGGAGCACAGGGGAACAATGTGTATCCCACTTGTGAAACTGCACTGCTAGCCTGCATAAATCAAAGTGATGCTACATATATGAAAAGGAATAAGTAGTTTTTGACTGATTATCTGGCTTCTGCTTATCTCAGTAAGATCCATAATGTAGTTTTTAGTTGGTTATTAGCATTGCTTAGAGCTGGCTAAGAGAAAAAAACCTGCAAAATATGAAATTGTGAAGTGAATTCTATTTCATAAGGCTTAAAATTGGTCAGTTTTTAAAACATTCTTGAAGAAATTTCTTATAGGAAATTTAATTTAAAAAAACCAAATTATTAAAAATCATAAGATTCTCTTACTGCAAATCACTGTCATGATAGTTTTGACAATATTTTGACACATACTTCGTAGACAAAAACTGGAAAAATGGGTTTTTTTGCAAATCTTTTCATTTTCAAAGCAAAGCCATTTTTCTTCAGTTTCATTCAAAGTGTCCGAGCCTGCTCTAGCAATGAACAAAGTTGCTTTTTTAGGCAACTTGTCCGTTCCTGTTGGATGAGAACTGTGCCATGGTCATCAGTACCTTCAGGTTGGATTAATGCATTGTTGTTTTATATGCTAAAAGGCCATTTGGAAAAATTAGTTAGGGCAGGACACAATCAGGAAATTTACTACAGGATCTTTCCACCAGGGCTTCATTGAACTATAAGGTGGATGGGAGAGTATGCTAAACAGTACAGTCCCTCCCTTGCCTTGAGACTCAAAATATGCGCTGCACAGAGCCTTGTAAATGGGAAAGATCCAACCCTACTTTCCACGAAGACAAGATGGTGTGATGAAACTCATAAGACTCCTTACTGACCTTACCATTTCTTCCTTTAGAATGACTGCAAAATGAGTCTTTCACTTGTGTCCAGAAAACTAAAATTCTTGTTCTTTAAACATCTGTCATCATATTGCAGCCTCTTTTCCACATACACAAAATTTTTCTTCCTTCTTCGTTGCATTAACCAGTGCTTGATCCTCAAATTCAGCACCCTCACTGGTGCAACCCTACCCCCAATTCTGAATCTGTTATGGTATTCTCTTTACTTCTGTGGTCCTCCAAAGGTCCATCATTCCCGACTGCTGGTGCTGGGCTGGATGTTCAAAGGGAGGGTCCCCTCTACGCATCATGCGACTGATGCTACGTGGAGTAAGTGGGTCGCGCTTATTACACAGCGGGCTCGAATAGGAAATCTTAATCGCCCGGGAATCTTGGAAGTGATCATGGACTGGCCAGAAGGCAAAGATTTTGGAATATCACCAGAAGAGGAGGTGGCGCGTGCTGAAGAGGCTCCACCATATAATGAACTGCCAGAGAACGAAAGGCAATATGCCCTGTTTACTGATGGGTCCTGTCGTATTGTAGGCAAACATCGAAGGTGGAAAGCTGCTGTATGGAGCCCTATACGACGAGTTGCAGAAGTGGCTGAAGGACAAGGTGAATCAAGTCAGTTTGCGGAGGTGAAAGCCATCCAGCTGGCTTTAGATATTGCTGAATGAGAAAAATGGCCAGTACTCTATCTTTATACTGACTCATGGATGGTGGCAAATGCTCTATGGGGGTGGCTGCAGCAATGGAAGCAGAGCAACTGGCAACGCAGAGGCAAGCCCATCTGGGCTGCTGAATTGTGGCAAGATATTGCTGCCCGACTAGAGAATCTCGTCATAAAAGTACGTCACGTAGATGCTCACGTACCCAAGAGTCGGGCCACCGAAGAACATCAAAACAACCATCAGGTGGATCAGGCTGCTAAGATTGAAGTAGCTCAGGTGGATCTGGACTGGCAACATAAGGGTGAATTATTTATAGCTCGGTGGGCCCATGACACCTCAGGCATCAGGGAAGAGATGCAACATATAGATGGGCTCGGGATCGAGGGGTGGACCTGACCATGGATGCTATTGCACAGGTTATCCATGAATGTGAGACGTGTGCTGCGATCAAACAAGCCAAGCGGTTAAAGCCCCTCTGGTATGAAGGACGATGGTTGAAATATAAATATGGGGAGGCCTGGCAGATTGACTATATCACACTTCCACAAACTCGCCAAGGCAAGCGCTATGTGCTTACCATGGTGGAAGCAACCACCGGATGGCTGGAAACATACCCTGTGCCCCATGCCACCGCCCGAAACACTATCCTGGGCCTTGAAAAGCAAGTCTTATGGCGACATGGCACCCCCGAAAGAATTGAGTCAGACAATGGGACTCATTTCCGAAACAACCTCATAGACGCCTGGGCCAAAGAGCACGGCATTGAGTGGGTGTATCATATCCCCTATCATGCACCAGCTTCCGGAAAAATTGAACGATACAACGGACTGTTAAAGACTACACTGAGAGCAATGGGTGACGGGACATTCAAACATTGGGATAAAGATTTAGCCAAAGCCACCTGGTTGGTCAACACTAGGGGATCTACTAATAGAGCCGGCCCTGCCCAATCAAAACTTCTACGTACTGTAGAAGGGGATAAAGTCCCTGTGGTGCATGTGAGAAACATGCTGGGGAAGACAGTCTGGGTTACTCCTGCATTAGGAAAAGGCAAACCCGTTCGTGGGATTGCCTTTGCCCAGGGACCTGGGTGCACTTGGTGGGTAATGCGGAAGGATGGGGAAGTCCGATGTGTACCTCAAGGAGACTTGATTTTGGGTGAAAACAGTCAATGATTTGAATTGTATTATGTTAATTGTTCAGTATGACATTACTACTATGGTTGCTATCTACCATATCAATGGTATTATAGTAAGAATCACCCAGACTGATGAAGAATGAGCTTCACTGAAACCAAGCAACGTGCAGCAGTGATGAAACCAGAACGGGCTTCAGCAGCTTGCGCCCAACAAATCCCTCGAGATCGACATCTTCGACCTGCAGATCATGGACATGGACCGTGCCAGATGACAATCCAACACCACATACCATCTCCCCTGCCCTGAGAGACTGCTATGATGGATGAAGCCCAGAGTCATAGACTGACTGAACTCCATAGACATTTTAAGTGATGGCCCATGGACTAAGAAAGTGATATCTGTGTGTATATATTAAAAGACAGGAAGAGTAATAATGAATAATTGGAATGTATTGAAAAGTATAGGACCTGGGCATGACGTAAATGGTATGGAATAAGGGGTGGATACTGTCCTGGTTTCAGCCAGGATAGAGCTGGTTTTCTTCACAGAAGCTAGTGTGAGACTGTGTTTTGGATTTGGGATGAGGAACTGTTGATAATGTGCTGATGTTTTGGGTTGTTGCTGAGCCGTCAAGGACAGTCCAGCTTCTTGTGCTGGCCTGCCAGCAAGGAGGCTGGGGGTGCACGGGGAGCTGGGAGGGGACACAACTGGGACAGCTGACCCAGACTGGCCAAAGAGATATTCCCTACCATCCGACGTCATGCCCAGTACATAAACTGGAGTTGGCCGGGGGGCGGAAATCGCTGCTCGGGGACGGGCTGTCGATCACGGGGTGGTGAGCAATTGCTGTATTGGGCCTCACTTGTTCTTGTACATTCCTTTGTTGGTATTATCATTATTGTTCCCTTCTTTCTTTCTGTCCTATTAAACCGTGTTTATCTCAACCCACAAGGTTTTTCCTAATTCTCTCCCCCGTCCCACTGTGGGAGGGAGAGTGAACGAGCGGCTGTGTGGTGCTTAGTTGCCGGCTGGGGCTAAACCACGACACCCTTTTAACTTTCTAGTGCCTCTTCAGGTACCTTCCCTTCAACCTCTTGCTCTTACTCCAAAACTATAATCTTTTTTCAAGAACATTTTTTCATTCACAAGCAATCTTGTGCTCTCCAATATAAATAAATTCATTATACATGAAAATGTAATCAAAGCAATAGTAAGGTTGCAAAGTCAAATGTGTACAGGTTAGGAAGTGCAACATTCCTTACAAGCCCATGCAACTTCAGTTCAGTTCTGAAAAGCCAACTGTGAAAATCACAGCCAATTCATGACATGGCTTTTGAGAAATACTCGCCACTCCCTGGAGCTGCTATCTCCCATCCTTGAGTCTCGCTGCCTACGTTCAGTTCCACAAGCAGTTCCTCCTCCCATTTTGTCAGCTTATGCTGAATCAGACTCAAAAATCCCCATCCTGTGATCCTGACTGGCAATGCACATTTGAGCATATGCATTATGTCATACTCCCAAATTGCACTAATACTCCTTTTTCATATCACCTCTGTCTCATTCAGCATATAAGGTGAATGACATTCACGAATACCCTTTAACATTTTGTTTTATGTCCATGTTAGGGTATTCAGTTCATGCTTTCTTAAAGAAACACCATTCCATGCTGTAAATAATTTTCCTTGGGATGGTGTAATCCTGGATGTATGCATATACTATGGGACAAAATGCTGGAGTGCAAGCACAGCCCTGCAGAAGGGGATCGGGGCAGTTTGATTGATGGTAAGCTCAATATGAGTCAATAATGTGCCCTGGTAACCAAAAGGGCCAGCCATATCCTGGGGTGCATTAGGCACGGTATAGCTAATTGGTCAAAATAAGTTATTGTCCCACTATATGCAGCATTGGTGTGGACCCATCCTCAGTACTGTGTGCAGTTTTGGGCTCCACAACATAAGAAGGATATAGAAATATCAGAATGTGCTCAAAGGTGGGCAATAAAGATGGTGAAGGGACTAGAGGGCATGACTTATGAGGAGCGGATGAGGATACTAGGTTTATTCAGCTTAGTGAAGGAGACTGAGGGGTGACCTCATTGCTGTCTACAACTTCCTCATGAGGGGCAGTGGAGAGGGAGGTTCTGATCTCTTCTCTCTGGTGTCTGGTGATAGGATGTAAGAGAATGGCTTAAAGCTGCACCAGGGTAAATTAGGATTGGATATTAGGAAAAAGTTCTTCACTGAGAGGGTGGTCAAGCACTGGAACAAGCTCCCCAGGGAAGTGCTCATGGCCCCAAGCCTGTCGGTGTTCCAGAAGCATTTGGATAATGCTCTTAGATACAAGGTTTAACTTCTAGGTTGCCCTGTGTGGAATCCAGAGTTGGACTCGATGATCCTCATGCGTCCCTTCCAACTCAGGATGTTCTATGATTCTATGATTCTTTTGATACCTATCACTGGCAGATGACATCTTCAAAAACTTCAGTCCATTTATCCCTATTTTATACACAGAGAACTAAGGTACAATTATGTTAGCGTCAAAAATACGTGTTATTTTGTCTGCCTGTTTTGGATGGCTACATTTGTCAAGGATATAGCATTTTTTTTACACTTAATTTGGCAATCATATCTGACATCAACTTTGCTTGCAGTTGAGAAGTCTCCAGAGCATGAGGCTGGGTGCCTAGGAAGTGAAAAATATGTGTCTCCCATTGCCTATCCCAAATCTGAATTAAATGAGTTTCAGCCTCACATAGGATTCATTGAAATGAGATAAGGAGAGAATCCAGTTGTTCAGGAGATACTCTTCTGTCCAAAACACACAACCAACATTTTCTTCCTGAAATCTTCTGCCTCAGTCACTGCACTGTGTAGCTTTTGTAGTAGATGAGGAAAGGATCATACAAACAATGGGCTACTTCATTACTTCATTACTTCACAGGGCATCTGCAGGACAACCAAGCGATCAGGCCCAGCCAGCATGGGTTCATGAAAGGCAGGTCCTGCTTGACCAACCTGATCTCCTTCTATGACCAGGTGACCCGCCTAGTGGATGAGGGAAAAACTGTGGACGTTGTCTACCTGGACTTTAGTAAAGCCTTTGACAGTGTCTCCCACAGCATTCTTCTGGAGAAACTGGTGGCTCGTGGCTTAGACAGGTTTACTCTTCGCTGGGTGAGGAACTGGTTGGATGGACGAGCCCAGAGAGTTGTGGTGAATGGCGTTAAATCCTGCTGGCGGCCGGTCACAAGCGGTGTTCCCCAGGGCTCGGTTCTGGGGCTGGTCTTGTTCAATATCTTTATTGATGATCTGGATGAGGGAATTGAGTGCTCCCTCAGTAAGTTTGCAGATGACACCAAGCTGGGTGGGAGTGTTGATCTGCTGGAAGGTAGGAGGGCTCTGCAGACAGAGCTGGATCGGTTGGACAGCTGGACAGGCTGGATCGATGGGCAGAGGCCAACTGTATGAGGTTTAATAAGGCCAAGCGCAGGGTCCTGCACTTTGGCCACAACAACCCCATGCAACGCTACAGGCTTAGGGAGGAGTGGCTAGAGAGCAGCTCGGCGGAAAGGGACCTGCGGGTGCTGGTTGACAGCCGGCTGAACATGAGCCGGCAGTGTGCCCAGGTGGCCAAGAAGGCCAACAGCGTCCTGGCCTGTATCAGAGATAGTGTGGCCAGCAGGAGTAGGGAAGTGATCGTGCCCCTGTACTCGGCACTGGTGAGGCCGCACCTTGAATCCTGTGTTCAGTTTTGGGCCCCTCACTACAAGAAGGATGCTGAGGTGCTGGAGCGTGTCCAGAGAAGGGCAACAAAGCTGGTGAGCACAAGTCTTATGAGGAGCTGCTGAGGGAACTGGGGTTGTTTAGTCTGGAGAAGAGGAGGCTGAGGGGAGACCTTATCGCTCTCTACAACTACCTGAAAGGGGTTGTGGCGAGGTGGGTGTTGGTCTCTTCTCCCAAGTAACTAGTGGCGCCAAGGAAGGTTTAGACTGGATATTAGGAAAAATTTCTTCACTGAGAGGGTGGTCAGGCATTGGAACAGGCTGCCCAGGGAGGTGGTGGAGTCGCCATCTCTGGAAGTGTTCAAAAAACGTGTGGATGTGGTGCTTCAGGACACGGTTTAGGGGACATGGTGGCGCTGGATTAATGGTTGGACTTGATGATCTTGAAGGTCCTTTCCAACCTAGTGATTCTGTGATTCATACTCTGAACACTAGGTATCCTGTGTACTAAAGGAAGGAATGGCCCGTGGCAAAAATAGTAGGTGATCTCATAAATAAAAAACTATTTCATAAATAAAAAACTGTATCATAGTACCTATATTCCAGGCGTTTGAATTAAGTTTTCACAAGCAGCATGAGTTCGAGTGCTCTCTACTCTTTGAATGTTTTAGTCTCTGTAGTCTTAACACTCTCCAAATTACTTTTAGAAGGTAACTTCCTAAAAGGCAATCTAGAAAAACAATCATCAGAAATTCTATCTTGTTGAAGCAAATTTACATTCCTGGGGCTTGTAAAAAGAGTTCAAAACTCAGGAGTATAGAATAAATTCTGGTGACATGAGCTAATAGCAAATGAAAGCAGGAGAAAACTATCATATGTGAATTCTGTGCAACTCAATCATTAGGGAGAGATAAACTAATATTTTATGTTGTCTTTTTACCAGCTGACTCAGGAATCTTGGATTCTAATCTGTATTCAAAAGGACCATGCATTCCCTTTTCTTCTCCATCACTACCTGCCCTGCAGCATATGTCTCAGTCTTCCATTTTCTCACACGTGTCCTAACTTCCAATCTGAAGATGTACATCCTGGCTCATCTGAGGCTTATATCATAGACCCCTGTCTCTTTGAGACCTTGTTTCAGCTCCCATCCTTTCCTTATCTCAGTAATCATTCAATACCCTCAAGCAAATCTCACATTTCCATATTCCAGCACCGCTTCCCTGCTGTCAGTTCTCAGCATTATAGCAAGCTGTTCAGGAACAATTACAGAGTTTGCACCTCAGACTAGAGCATATCAGTGTGGACGGAATCTAAGACTTTATCAATCACAACCTACCTTGTGCAAACAGAGAATTTTCAGGCTTACAGGAACATAGAAACATAAAAGCAGTCAAACCAAAGGTGTGTTTAGCCCAGGATGACATCTCTTGTAACAGCCAATGGCGGACGTCTAGAGAACAGCAGAAGACAGCAATAGAATGATACTTCCCCAAATATTTTCTCAGCCTCCAGCTTAAAACTTTTGCAAATGTAGGTTAGTGGATAGAAATCAGGAAGGAGAGAGGTGGGAAACAACAGGTTGCATATACTACCATGGATCATAGTTGTTAAATACATAGGTTTCAAGGTTTCTTTTGGAATAAACAGGCAGTATTTATGGATTTCAGTGGGCTCTGCCCCATGACTTTTGGATAATGTAGATACCCATATATCCAGTTTTAAAGATTCAGGATTTCAAGATACCCAA
The DNA here is from genome assembly GCF_964289735.1 of Phaethon aethereus. Classification (NCBI taxonomy): domain Eukaryota; kingdom Metazoa; phylum Chordata; class Aves; order Phaethontiformes; family Phaethontidae; genus Phaethon; species Phaethon aethereus. Next base: position 203,034,711 of record NC_138575.1, read on the forward strand.
CATTGACCATATTATCAAAACAACCCCAACCAGCCCAAAGTCATTGTTCTGCTAGAGAACAGACGACCCACTGAGTTAGATGGCTTGTTTCTCTACTCAGATAGAAGTGGGATAGCAGTTGCTAGACAAGGAAGAGGTAGAACTTTGATGTAACACATGAGGGAGGAAGCTTACAAACAGATAACCTACAGGAGAAAGCTTCATCTGAACTTAAAATATATTTTATTTTAAATGCCTTTACAACAAAGCCAAATGCCATAAATGTTAACTCTCTGCAATTTATAGACCTTTAATTTAATGGGAAAGTGTCAACATAAACATTTTACTGATTGAAGAAATACAGTGTTTGACTCTATTTCTATTTATGTTGGTAAAACAGAACTAAAAGTATGGAACAGAAGTAAAAGTATGAAGACACCAGTGAGGAAAGATCCTAGGCTGGAAACTTTGCTCTACAAAGTCACCTTTCAACACACACAACTTAAAACGTCTAGAGATAATTAGTGGGAAATCCCCATTATGAAGAGCTCTCCATCAGCAGATGACTAGGGAATCAGAGAGCAGGAATTCATGTAATCATGTAATTCATGCAATCTGGGAATGGGAAAGGAATGAGTATCAGAGTTTTCTTACACTGTACCTGATGAGTCACTGATAATAGCAGCAAAACTCATGATGACATAGAGAAACTCTTGCTTTAAATTCTGTGGGGACCCAAAAGTAAGAGATGAGAAGTCACTTTCCACTGTGTACAGGAGCAGCACATAACACAGTGTGATCCAGCAAGACATTTATAAAATGTATTTGGGGGTCTTCCTTGTTTTCTGACTATAAGCCAGTTAATTAATACAGTTAATCCTTAAGGGCATGTCACTCACGTAGAATGATCCAACAATTTAGTAAGAGAGTGCAAGTAAGTTCTGGTTTTGGCTGGGATAGAGTTACTTTTCTTGCGGTTAAACCACAACAAAGGAAGAAACAGGCATTTTAATATTTGTACATGCAAGCTCATCAGTTGGGAAGAAATTTTACCATCTTTAAAAGTCCAGGTGCTCTATCCTGGACAGTACTAGCTGGGTCACAGTGAAATATGATCCTTCAGCACTGTTTTGTAGGCAAGAGAACCATTATAATCCTTAAATGTATAAAGAACAAAATATTAAGAGGTTGTAGGGAAGTTATATTACAACTGTACTTGGCAAAGTTGTGGACTAGCACCGAAGTACATGGTCTAAAACATGAAAAAATAGATAAAATAAATGAGAAAATTATGGAGAATAACTAAGAGAGTGAAAGAATGGACTTAGAAAGTGGTTTTCATCTCACAAAACTGCACTACTCCATAGATGGTACAGTATTTCTGCACGTACTTTTCTCTCACCTTTGACTGTTTAGGGTAGTCTTGGTGCTTACTTATTCTAAATGCCCAACTTTTGGATGTCTGGAGAGAGCAAAGCCAACCTGTAGTAAGACGCAACATTGTACTGAGAAGCTCAGGTGACTTTAGCTTTGTACAAATCCTACCTTTATTTAAGATTTCTCCCATGGGGAACTTATACCTGGTTGGTACTAGAGCTCCTTTTTTATTGCCTAGATTTTGAAGTCAGACATAATAGAACAAAAGAATGATACAGGCTGCACTGGAACTCCTTATCAAGCTTTGGGATGGATTCTTCATCACTACAAATGTTTTAATCAAAGTTTGTTTTTTTTCATAAAAGTCATAATATAACTCGCATGGGAATTAGTTCTGAGAAAGTCTTTTGTTTTATGTTGATTAGGAAGCCAAGGCACTATTCTAGAACCAGTCGGGAGAGGGGATGCAACAGCCATTCCTGGCTTTCTGATCAGTGAAGCCATCCTGGGTATCCTTTTGTCATTAATAGGGCCCAAATTGTTTAAGTAGAATCAAGAATTAGGAAGAAAAATGGAAAAAAAATGTCCTGTGACACTTGCACATTGATTAGACACAGGTCTAATCAATTTGTCAGAGGAAGACTGATGAATTTCATGTTATGGTTTATTTAGATGTGATTATATATAAGTAGATGGCACATCAAGAAACTGAAGAGAAAGGAATTCAGAATGTAGAACTGCTAGAGAATAGTTACGACTACTTTCTTCTTGTTCTGCTGTAAAAGAAAGATAAAATTGTTTGTATATTCCTCAGAATGTATATCTTTTTATTTCTTTGGAAATAAGTGGGATTGCATCAAGAAATAACTGACTTTATTACAATTTTTTCATCTGGAGGAAACAAATCAACACCTAAAGTTGTTGGGAAAGCCACTGAATCTGAAAAGAGGTATTGTATTTTCCACTAAACAGCTTTTTATTGTTTGCAGCAATTACTCATCTTGGTAAGATTAAAGATGATTAAAATCTAAGATAAGCATAGCAAGAAAAACTTGTCTTTTATTTACAAAGAACAGTTAATAATAGTTGACAAGTTATTTTTCCTGAGTTGGGTTTCATTTCTTAATTCAGGTTTTCCTCCATCAACAATTGGCAAGGGGCTAAATTTTCTTTACATTTACCTAGACGCAAACTCAGATATTTTAAATTAATAATGACATTGCTGTCAACTTCTGTATTTGCTAGAGAAAATAATCTGATTCAGAAATTTTTGTGTGGATTCATGGGTGCATTCAGAATTTGTTGCTGTTCTATATCAAGTCTGAGATATAGAAGGGGTCTGGAGCACAAGTCTTACGAGGAGCGGCTTGAGGGGACTGGGGTTGTTCAGTCTGGAGAGAAGGAGGCTGAGGGGAGACCTTATCGCTCTCTACAACTACCTGAAAGGGGGTTGTGGCGAGGTGGGTGTTGGTCTCTTCTCCCAAGTAACTAGCGATAGGATAAGAGGAAATGGCCTCAAGTTGTGCCTGGGGAGGTTTAGATTGGATATTGGGAAAAATTTCTTTATGGAGTGGTCAAGCATTGGAACAGGCTGCCCAGGGAGGTGGTGGAGTCACCATCACTGGAAATGTTCAAAAAACCTGTGGACATGGCACTTCGGGACATGGTTTAGGGGGCATGGTGGTGTTGGGTTGATGGTTGGACTTGATGATCTTAAAGGTCTTTTCCAACCTTTTAATATTCTGTGATTCTAAGTCTGTCACTTCTGGGAATACCATCATCTCAATAAATGTATAAAACCAATACAATGCTTTCAGAATTAAAATGAAACTATTTTACTAGAAGTAAAAGTAGAGAGGTAAACAGGAATTTGGTCAGTACAAATGAAATTAAAAACAAAACCTTCATTTCTATATTATAAAGTGCACTTTTGTAGTAAACATTTCTCAGTGTATGGAGTAAAAGTTGGAAGTGTTTTAATTTTCTTTCTTTCACTGACTCAGAGGAGGGTCCAGAAGCTTCACATAATTCCTACTTCTCCCAGTTCCCTCAGTTCTAGAAACTCTAAAGCAGGTGTTTCTTGGGCATTGATCGCTTCTAAATTTCAGACTAAATGTGAATCATGTAAATAAGAAAAATAGAGATGCTGCAGCATTTTCTTGTTTTAGCATTATCACTTTCTAGTTGTCACTTAGAAGTTGTTGTACTGAATATTCCCAGGTATGTACCAGCTGAGGTAGTGGTTGTCTTGTACAGGGAACCATGATGTGGTTGGTTTAGCCTGGCTAGGTACCAGGTGCCCACCAAAGTTGCTCTATTAGTCCCCTCCTCAGCTGCACAGGGGAGAGAAAGTGTAATGAGGAGCTTGTGGCTCAACATAAGGACAGGGAGAGATCACTCACGAATTACTGTCATGGGCAAAACAGACTCAACTTGGGGTAATTAGTCTAATTTATTACCAGTCAAATCAGAAGAGGATAATGGGAACTAAAATACCTTCTCCCCGCCCCTCCCTTCTTCCCAGGCTCAACTTCACTCCCAGTTTTCTCCACCTCCTCCCTCTGAGCGGCACAGGGGGACGGGGAATGGGGGCTGTGGTCAGTTCACCACACGTTGTCTCTGCTGCTCCTTCCTCCTCAGGGGGAGGACTCCTCACACGCTGCCCCTGCTCCAGCCTGGGGTCCCTCCCATTGGAGACAGTCCTCCATGAACTTCTCCAACATGAGTCCTTCCCACAGGCTGCAGTTCTTCACGAGTTGCTCCAGCTTGGGTCCCTCCATGGAGTGCTGTCCTTCAGGAACAGATTGCTCCAGCGTGGGTCCCCCTTGGGGTCACAAGTCCTGCCAGCAAACCTGCTCCAGCCTGGGGTCCTCTCTCCACAGGTCCACAGGTCCTGCCAGGAGCTGGCTCCAGCGTGGGCTTCCCATGGGGTCACAGTCTCCTTTGGGCATCCCCCTGCTCCGGCATGGGGTCCTCCCGAGGTTGCAGGTGGAGATCTGCTCCAGCATGGAGCTCCATGGGCTGCAGGGGCACAGCCAGCCTCACCATGGGCTTCCCCAGGGGCTGCCGGAGAATCTCTGCTCCGGCGCCTGGAGCCCCTCCTGCCCCTCCTGCTCTGGCCTTGGTGTCTGCAGAGTTGTTTGTCTCACACATTCTCCTCTCTCCGGCTGCAAATGCTGTTGCAGGTTTTTTTTCCCTTCTTAACTCTGTTCCCCCAGAGGTGCTGCCACCGTCGCTGATGGGCTTGGACTTGGCCAGCAGTGGGTCCATCTTGGAGCCAGCTGGCACGGGCTCTGTCGGACACAGGGGAAGCTTCTAGCAGCTTCTCACAGAAGCCACCGCTGCAGCCCCACCACTACTAAAACCTTGCCATGCAAGCCCAATACACACAATTATGCTTCTTTGCTATGAAATGAAGGAATCATGTACTATTTGATAGTAAGTGATTGAGGAATATTCAACTGTGTTCATAATTTAAAAAAAGACTCCAGAGAAAAACGGAATTAGCTAACCTTTTAGAAAAAATCACTATGAATTTTTCTGCATAGCAGAGGATTTTTAAACACAGGACTGCAAATATTGCTTGAATATGGAGAAAAGCTAATCGAGTATGCTTTGTGTTATAGAGAAAGAAACGTAATAGTTAAGCACTGGGAGAGTTCTCATTTTATATGCAAGGTTAATAATACTGTCTTGAGATCAACCCTCTTTGCCTAAAATACTGCATATATTTTCCTTATTAGCTGTTAACAAGCTTTATTCCAAGATGAGTCTAGCTGAAGCCAATGGATACTGAAAGAGGTTACAAGTAGCATTTTGAAATTAAAACACTTAAAACCATATATATATTGATAGCTGAGAATATTTGCACCTGCTATTTCTCAACAAGCAATTGACCATGCAAAATAGGCCACAGTAAAAACCACAGGTTTTGATTGCAAATGAAGATGCTGAACTCAGGAAGTCAGAACTGTCAAAGGATTTACCAAATTAAGTAGTCAGTCAAGAGTATGTACACTGACAAAAAGAACCAAAGATAACCGAAGAAAGTTATAGTGTATGCAGAGGGCTGGGGTGATCTGGTCTAAACCAAGTGCTACTACTGGAGTGGGAGAGGAAACAATACAGGACCAGAAAGCAGATCTCAAGAATATCAATAAGGACTCAAGAGCAAAAGTCAGGAGCATGATTACAACTGAAATGCAAAGAACAGCAAAGAATTCTAGTGCATATGAAATACATAGGATAGATCTCCTTTAAATACAGGGGGCAAACCTCTGGAGTCAGCTTCTAGCTTGTTGGCTTGTCCAGACTTGCTGTGATCAGCTAGAGAGCTATTAGCCCAGAAAGTGACTCCCAGAGCAATCCGACTGCCGGGCGCAACAGGATGTAATCCTTAATGCTTTGGTGCTACTTGGATTTCTCGGTGGCACAAGTGAGAAACAGGACCTGCAAAATATATTTTGCAGCTGCGTATGGTCTTAGAACAAACAGAGCAAAGGGTTTGGAAAAAAACGAAGTAGAAGTTCCACTGTGGACTGTGGCAATACCGCTAATTCTATCAATGAAAGGTTGTCTTTAGACATTTTGACTATATAGTATGATTTGTTTAGGTTTGTTTCAGGGAATTTTAGTCATTGCAGCAGCTCCATTACCTAACACTGGGACAGAACAGCTAAATTCAAATGAAACATTATACAGTAGAGAAAAATTGAGTTGGTCTCAGCAGACCAAAGTTTCCAGCTGTGATTAAATTTTTGTAATCTGAAATGATCCTTTTACATCATAGTACATATTTGCATATAACTTGTCATCCTCCTAAGGAGACAAGATAAGCAGTATTTTTAAATATCTTAAGATGATAGTATGGGCTTTTATATTTTTAACTCTAAACCTCTTCCCTCTATAGACCACAACCATGTTTGCATTGGTGAGAAGTTCTGAGAACTGGAAAAACATCACCAAGTATTGATATGGAAAGCAACTTATTTCATCTGGAGGTAACATCTACAAATTTTAGTTTTCAGGCTTGGAACAGCTCCTGTGTTGAGTGGTAACTGGATCCAGGTGCCCTCTTTTATTCACCACATGACAGAAAGAGTGCACCTCAGCAGGGGTGCTAATGTGAGACTGGGAGGGAAGCTGGGAGGGATGTGACTTGGACCTTTTTCCCTGATTTGTAATGAAGGAAAGAAATACCTGGAATGGCAGATGTCCAATTGGAGAAACAAATGTTTTTAGACACTTGCTGATAAAGATACAGAGATAAAAAGTAACGACCAGCAGAATAATGGACTTCTCACATTTGCCGTGAGTGATGGCATGTGAGACTCTCAAGATACACAACTAGAAGCAGCTCATCTGTTGCGAAATCCTGTGGAAACAGAGAGATGCAATGTGAAACCAAGCGCATGCTAGTGCTAGCTAACATATATGGTATTATAATGAGAAAAAGCACTTGCTTAAGTGAACAACTTATTCCATCTTTATTTGTTTAAAATTACAGTTTAGAATATACCACAGATAGAGTGAAGCACCAGAACAGTTATTCCTGGGAAACTTACTTTATTTCTGGGAAACTTACCACTGGGAGTGGTAAAAAAGACAGCCATCCTTACAGACATAGTGTAGTATCTTCTGCAAATAAAAAGAAACTACCAAGTCAAGGAGAATGACAACCACAACACATGCAAAAGAAACTGTATTGCACCTTTGGGAAGGGCTAATTACTCTGCAGCAGTCTGTGCACACCGAGTAATCAGGAGGGGTCAGCATGTGACAGTATGCCATCCCAGCTCTTTTTAGAACATCAAACAAATATTCTGGCAGTTTTCAGATACTGATTGGAGATGAAGAATTAATTCCATTTCAACTTCTGTGCTGTATCTTTAGGTGCAAAAGGTGTCTAAAATAGTCTTAAGTATTCTGTGCAAAGAACTGGAAATAGTGAAAGTAATAAGGCCCATGAACAAGAATTCCCTGAACAGATCATAAGTGACAATGGCTCAGTTCACATATGAAGAGTTCCAGCTGCTTCTTGAGGAAACGGTATCAAAGTGACACATCAGCCTCTTACCCTCCTACCATGCATGGATTAGTGAAATGATTCATTCAGCCATTTGAGAAAGCAATCTGTGCTCCATTCCTGCATGGTATTAAGCTAGCTAGCTCAAGCTAATTAACAACACAATAATCTTCTGTCTGTAGAAACACGCTCTAGCACTATTGTTTATAGGACTTAATTTAAGACCTCACCAGGATGTCCTAATCCTTAATCTACAGAAGGATACTGAAAATAAATATTATGACTGAATCATCACACCTAAAAACATATGAACAAACAAGCAGTTTTCATGTTAAAAAAAAAAAAAGATCTTTCTGAGGCAATTTGGAAAGGTGGAGGACAGAGGCTGCTCCTTTGCTTCACTAGGCTGAAATCTCATAGAACTAATTAGGTTGTGGAGAAGACATGGAAAGCTAAGGCTGAAAGGGATCTCTCAGACTCATGTAGCCCATCACTGTAGCCTAATGCGAAATTAATTATATCTTTATCATTCCTGACCTGCTCTTTAAAACTTTAGTTATTGTTTTTAAACAACCTCTACAACCTCATGAACTTTATTGCAACACTCCAACACCTTCAACGTTCAGTTTTCCCTAACATCCAATTTGAATCTTCCTTGCTTTTTCAGAACAAACATACCCAGACTATATTCCTAATTTCTTTCATACCGTATTTTCTCCAGTTCTACCCATTCTTTTGGTTTTCTGTGGACACTTGCTAGCTGATGCATGACTTTGTTGAGGTCCCAGAACTGAACACAGTATTACAGTTGAAGAGTCTCCAGTGCCATATAATGTGGCATTATTTCCTCTGTCTTCTAGACCGTGTTCCTGTTTATCCAGCCCACTATTGGTGGTTTTTTTGTAACACCATTGTGTGTTAGTAATACACCAGGAGTCCCACATCCTTCTTTGTAGAACAGTCACCTGAGCACTTAATTGTTCTCCATCCTACATTTGATTATTTTTGCCCAAAGGTAGCATCTTGCACTTTTCCCTTTTGAGTTATATCCTTTTTTTTCCTCCAGGTGATTTCTCTTTTGAATTCTAATCCTGATTAATATAGTTAAAATCTCTCCTATTTTTGTGTCATCTGCAAAGTTGGATTTTCTATTTACTCAGGTACCTTTTGAAATAGTGAAAAATACCAGACCCTGCCCCTGCAGGACTCCAGTCAATAGTCTCCAGTCTCACACTTGGATGGAGAACAATCAATAATGACTCTATTAGTACAGTTTTGCATTACAGTAGTTTCTTCTAGGTCATGCTTCTCCAGGTTATTTATTAGACTTTCACATACCGGAATACCAAAATCATTACTAAAGTCAGTATACAAAGCATCAACTGGTTCTTCTTCTATAAGGCCCAATAACCTGACATAAAAAACAATTAAACTAGCTTGCTATGACTTGCTTTATGCTGGCTGTAACTTTTGTTCTTTCTGATTCTTATAAGTAGTTTGTTCCAACATTTTGACAGGAAAAGGCTTTAGGCTGATTGGTTTAGAATTCCTGATTTCTCTTTTCCCCATTTTTAAATATAAGGACGATGTTTTCCTTTTTCTAATCTCTTATTACATTTCACAATGTCAAAGATAGCTGCTAACCACTTCACCCGGTGCTTTAAGTATCCTAGACTGAGGTTCCTCAGGTTCAGACAATTTGAGAGTACGAAATTCAAAGTGTTTTCTGATCTGTTCTTTCTTATTCTTCGCTGAGTACTTACTCCTTTAACTATGGCATTGTGCTGCCATCTCATTGCAACGGACCTTGGTGGTGGAAGCTGATGCTAAAAAAGCATTAAACCATTAGATCTGTTGATAACTTTCTTATGTATTAATCAATGGGGTACTTATTTTCTTTATATTTGTGTTATTGCTAATGTAGTTAAATACATATGTACTATTTCTTGATGGACTCAGCTCACTGCCTCCTTTTTAATTTTTATTTTTTGTGTGTCTTGGCCTCTCTGATTTTTGTACCTTTATACTTATGCTATATATATTTATTTCTTCCTTGGTAATTTGACCTATTTTGCACTTTCACTGTGTTTCCTTGTTGTTTAAAAGAATGAAAAACTCATGGTTTAACCAGGTTGGTGTCTTTGTACATTTACTGTCTTTCCTATGCAATGGAACAGTTCACATTAATCATAAGTTATTTCTTTCAGGAACTGGCAGCTTGTCTCCATTTTCTGCTTGCTCTTATTTTCCTAAATAGCTTGAATTCCTATTTCCTAGTCTCTCCTTTCTAAATGTTCTCCCAACTTCCTATTTTCAACCAGTTCCTCGGTTAAAAATGTATGTAGAAGCTTCCTTCACGGTGCTTTTCCCTGCTGCATCAAAAAGTTTTCATCAGAGCATTGTAGGATCTTACTGGACAATCTGTGTCCCACTGTGTTCTTTTCCCAACAAATAATAAACCTAATTAATAATCTACATTACTATGAAATAGTTGCTCTGGATCACTTGTCTACTTCCCCACAAGTAGTTACAACTTTGGGTTTGCTGATCTGTAATAGGTTCCCACAGTGGTAACACCCATACATATTTCCTTTAGTCTTTGTCCAAAGATCTTCAGCAGATGATGTCCCCCTAGCATCTGCAGCTTATAGAAGCTAAGCTTCTATAAAGAGAAGTCTCTGCTTATTTCCTTATCAGTCCTTCTACAACAGGTTTTACCCCATTAGTATTCTAGTTCCCTGAAAAATAATACAAGCTTTTACACCCATTTGATCATAACTTGAATCATGTATTAAGACTTAAAGGTCTTTAAATGCACTCATTTAAAACAGTTGTATTTAAGCGGAGGGGTGAGGGAAGGGTGTGTTCATCTTCTGGTGAAGACTGAAGATTCATGACTGCTAATACTAACCATGAACGCTCGGGGCCTCTGGTTATTTTAAGATATCCTCATCATCCGGTAAGTTTCTATACTGCAAAGACCCAGAGGCTTCCCTACTCCTTTTTATGCTACAGTGGGGATCAGCAAATTCTCAGCCTAAAAGATCTGTCTGACAAATCCCGGTGTACTATCCATATACTTTTGGGGTATCTTCTCCTAGCCCTTGAAGTAGTCTGTGGACTTGGGTATATCATGACATTAGCTTTGCTGTGGCTGCTCTACTGGAATAGTGGTGGCAGGAGTTGCTTTCTCCACCATCCTGGCAAGAACAGTGGCACAGACTGTTATCTACTCCCAGAGGGGCCTCAGGGGATGACTCAGGAACAATGAAGTGATTACAGGAATCCCCATCTCTCTTAAGAGAAAGAAACAGGAGCAGGAAGAGGTATGCATAGATAGTACTTCTCTGTAGCCAAGCTATGCATGTGTCTGTGTGTGAAAGAAGCCATCTGTGATTTCTTTTGTCTGTTCACAGAGCTCTTTCACTAAGTGGTAGTTGCCGCTCACACTTCTTATTTAGGCTAGAAGATTAAACACTCTCTATCAGTCATATCTAATTTAAGACTGCAGTATTTCCTTCACAACCACAAGAACAGAAATTTTTTTTTTAAGTTTTAAATACAGGTCAGAGATTTTTATTCAAGTGCATTGTTCCAGGAGGTAGACAGGAGGCACTGGGATATAATATCTATGCGTTAATCCTACCCTAGATAAAGTTTCTTGTCCTAGAAAAACTCTAGAATGCATTATTTGGACAAGGTACATTTTCTGTCACGCTATTTGGTAGGCTAAGAAGAAGATAGTAAGATAGACATTGTATAAGCAACTGTATTTTCAAAAGTGACACCTGATAGTTCCTAATGAATTTACTGGCAACTATTGATTACTATTGCCCAAAATCAAACTATGTATTTAGAAAAACATGGACAGAAGGTACTAATTTTAGATTTCCACTAGAAAACTGACAAAATTTTACGGATCTATAATGTAACTGTACAATCAGTTTACAGAACACCAAAAAAAAACCTTCTCCTGCACCCTGAGATTAAACAATGGACTTTCCATGTGACACTTTCTATTGTGAGAATAAAAGTTTACTTGAAAATGTCCCTATTTAAGTAATTTTCACAGTGCACTATCTCAAAATCATTCTTGTCAATTATCTTTATACAGTGCAGATGAAATTGTTACTCAGGTCTTTAACAAAAAAAACCAAACAAACCTGCAGTTGCTTCCTCTGCGTGATTGATATGAGCAGACCATGAGGCCATAGTTTCACAAGGCTGTCAATCTCTATTATTATTGGATCAAAAACATTGCAGCCACATGATGCAAAGTCCTGAGCTCATACAAACTCACCATGCAACTTCAAGTGTATGTAAAAAATGTGAAGGTTAACTCTGTCCTAGAGGATTTGATATTGGTTCAGGTATTATCTCACCAAACTACTTTTGACTTCTTGCTGAATCAAGCATCTTTTGTCCTCCTACAGACAGTATGAAAAAGGACAGTCACCATAAAAGAGGCATGAACCAGTGTCAAGTGCTCTGGTAGTATGATGGAAATGTAGTGCTATATTAATGCTTGATCTAGATTAAATCTGTACTGAAAGGTGACCCAGCATGTACAAATTTGTACATAGGAACCAGGTCCTAAGGCTTCTCTTTATCAGGAGAAGTATTCCAATAAATGACCAGGATGCTTATTGCATTCATCATAATTACATATAGTTTTACTTAATTACAACCTCTGTTCAAATAAAACATCCCATTCATTATTTTTCTAGGAGTTTTAAGAGAGGAAGGCAAGCTAAAATAGAAATGGATCCTCTTGAACTAGTGGATACTAAGATCCAGACCCTACAAGGTGTTTGGCTATCAGACTATAGTGGCTATAATTCTGTATGACTTGAGTATTTGGGGTTGAAGCAATTTAAAAACACATGTCAATGTTGCACAGCACCAGGATTTTTTCTCTGTCATGTGGAATTCAGAACTAGTCCATCCAACTTTCCAAGCCAAACAAATTTACAAAAACAAATAAAAAAATACAGGACTGAAGACAGAATTTAGAAGCTTAATTGTGCTGACAACAGTTCTACAACTGTAGCAGTACAGTTTCTATAGGTAAGATTGAACTAATTGAGTTGCATATTTAGCTACAGTAAAAACCAATGTATTCTAGCAAAATAATCAGGAAATTGGGAGACATGTCCCAGCTTCAGCTGAGTAAATGGAGATTTAATATTCTGCCACTTAACAGTCAATTAAGTAACCACAGTTACTTTTTACTTCACAGTTACTCCCAGTCAGTTTCTGGGAGGTGAGTAGAAATGGATTTGTAATTGTAACTAAGAAGAAATGTGTAACTTTAAAAACCACATTGTCTGGAACACCTGGTATTTGGGATATGAGGTATGTATACCAGAGTGTCTTTGTAGGTAGGTAGTTTTATGACCGATTCCCAAACAGATCCACATAGGTTTTTAAGCCTGCTGAATGGACGAATGCAAAGGCAGAACACATATTCCTATAAAAACGTCAACTGGGAGCAACTCTAGTCTCCAAGAGCGGCAGCTAAGTGGGCTGGTGCATGTACTTCCTTGATCATTATTTCACTGTATAGCACAACTAGCTGACTGTGTAGTGATGATCTCTGAACGACTTTTCACTGTAATTCCTGTCATTCTACATCAAATAACTTTGCATATCAAGAAGACCCATGTAATCTATGAAGGTATTTCTTCACTGAGACTTCATTCAAGCTTGATCTCTCTGTGCCATTCATCCATTCACTTAAGCTACCTGGAGACAAGTTTTGCAGTTCTGTCTCTTTCCACAAGTTTAGAAAAACATTAGTTGCCTTTGATGGCCTTACTGCACTCCTCTCTATCATGTGAGCCTCTTCCACACATCTACAATTTGTGTGGTTTTTCTTTTTGCACTGTTTGCTCCTCTGATCCTCAAACATTTCTGTTGGGAGAAGAGGTTCATACAAATATATGGAATATATATTTTTAATTCTTGATTAACCAAAACTTTTATCACACTCTCAAAATGGTTTGCATCTGAGGATGCCGGGATAGGCTTCCCTGAAGTGATTTTGAAATACACAAAGAATGTTTTATAACAGTAAATAACAGTGCTTCTCGCAAGCAGCTCTTCTCTAGGTTAAACATTCACACTGTCTGGATGGACTACAGTCTGTGTTCACAGATTTATGTGTATTTTTCAAATACAGTATCACCCGTTTTGCACAGTATGGTCTTCTGAAAGTTCACTTGGCAAGAAACAGTTCTTGCTAAGTATAAAGTGAGAAATCTGGCAATAAAATTTTAAATTAAACCCAGCATTTTTCAGCCTACATCCTGGCAACTGTTGTCTTACTAAAAAGTAGCAATTTCTAGCCAGTATTATGTGTATCGGTGTAACTGAATGCTCATCCTTCTGCATTTATTAATATAAAATTTTGATTAATAAGTTATAAGATCTTATAATGCAATCTTCAGTACTTGTATTTGTAACAAATAATCCCAATGGTATAATGATTTACTTAATGTAACATTTTACATTGCGGTATCACTTAAGGGTATCACTTAGTCCCACTGTGTTAATGACTATAAACGTCTTAATACCTGTTCCAAAGTATTTACATTTTAAGTATGTTCAGTTTAACTTTATACAGTCTTAATGTACTAATTAATACTGGGCTGAAAATGAATTCCATGAGATCAATAAATATCTGCTGTAAAATATGTTGCAATTATAGTTCTAAATGAAATTAAATTATAGAAATTGTATAAAAGAAAGTGTGTATATTCACATAATATCTGACTCAGACTTCAGAAAGAAGCAATTACTTGAGGATATACATATCTACCCAAAAAGTTCCACTTAGCTTCCCCAACATATACATTACTTTTTTCTTCCACTCACAGAATTAGCTTGAGGCAATCTTAAAAAAAGAAGAATAGCATAAAGTTCCCATTAGCTATTTGGATAAATATTCTAAGGAACATTTAATATATTTCTCTTTCAGACTTTTTAAAGATCAGTTTGTGCTATAATAACTTTTTGAAGATAGATAATATTTTTTTATCTATCCCTTACTTCAAAACATTACTCCAAATCATCTCAGTAGCTAAAAACTAATTAAATAGAAAGCATCTAGCACATTAGAATTTATATTGTCTTTGAAACTTTAGAAATTTCAATAGCTTGTATTATCTTCTACTTTTAAAATAACTGTACAATTTATGCAAGTATTTCAACAAGTAAGACCACAAATACAAGCCCTTCTGTTGGGTCAGATCAGCCAGTGGAACCTAAAAACTGCAGCAGTTGAAAGTACAGATTGCAAGTGCTGTTATTTATTAAAGCTTGATAATACGCTTTCCTTTAAAAGTTGTTCTTATGAGTCACACTTTAAAAAACCAGTGTGCTTCCAAGAGGTATTATTAAATGAATAAAAACAAATTACGTGTTTCATCCTTCTACATCTGACTTGCAAGATGCATTGAATATACCTACAACCGCCTCGTGAAAGCTAGTCCAAAACTGCTGTCAAAATCCCATACCCTGGTGGGGATGATGCTACGTCTGAAGTTGTGCCTGAAGCATTTTGCCGTCCGCCCCAGACCCACCAGGCGTACCCGAGCTGGCTGCCCCGGGCAATGCTGCCGGCAGGACACCAGCTCACCAGGCACCTGGCCTTACAGCCACGTCCACCACCTCTTTCTCAGAGCAACGTACACACAGCTACTGAGATACCAGCTACGTATGATAAGGCAACGATGGATGGGTAAGGATGGCTGCAACACCTCTGCTGAGTATATGGTGATCGTTCCCCATAAGAAAGGTTAAATGGAAAAAGAAACAGTAAAATGACATTATCTTTCAAATGTATCACCCGTCGGAGAAGTATCTTGTAAGAGTAAATAAGTACACATTGGGGAATCCCAGCCAAGCCACCATGAAGGCAAGTGATGCTCAGTCCTGTGGGCAGAGAGGATCCCATCTTGGGGGACAGCGCTTGGCCCTGACGTTTCCAGGCATGAACAGACGTGCCAGTGTAGAGTCAACTTCTTTACTATATACCAAAAATAAAGAATATGCTTCTGAAGATTTCAGTGCTCTCTTCTTGAGTACAAAGTCAGTTATAGGACTGTGTAAATCAATTACTTAGCCTAGAAGTTAAAACTGATTGTATCTAAAGTTTTCTATACGGTGTATAGGCTGGCTTTTCTAAATTTCATCCTAGTACGGAAACAAAGTGGATCTTTCACATTCCTACACTGTTGAAAACCACTGTCACCTCAAGCACCGCATCCCTTCAGGGGGCTGTTCCGAGTTGATGTCCAATCCCCGTATCCCCATTTCCCCGTAAACGCAAAGGTTCACCCTCCACAGAGGCTGAAGCCGCAGGGCACGCCCCAACGAGCGCCCTCTTTAAAAATGGCGGCCAATTTATATAGTTCTCAACGGGAGTGAAGCCGCCATCGCCCTCAGGCCTCCATTTTGAGAGCAGCGGCGGCTTTGTGGCCGGCGAGTGGGCTGGGCCTCCCGGGGCGGTGGCAGCCCGGACCGTTGGGCGGTGAGCTGAGCCCATCGGGAACAATGGCTCGGGGCGGAAAATGGCGGAAAAAAGCACAGCAGCCTGTGATCTCGGCCCCATTGGGAAGAACGGAAGGTGATGGCATTGTGGAAGAGATCAATTATTCATGAGGTTCCTCACAGGCAACTTTATGCACCAGCCTCTGCTGACAGATAAGCCAACAGTTATGGGGAAAAAAGGTAATAATTAAAAAAGGAATTAGACCATCAGTGCTAAGTGAGTATTTTAAAAGACAATCTATGGTAGCACATTTACTAAAAGTATGGTAAGAGATTACCATAAGAAATGTGTGATGCTATGCAAGGCTATATAGAAGTAGAATAAAGGATTAAATTACCAAATACATAACAAAAAAATGTGTGTGTTTTGTAGCATACACAGACTAACTGCATGAAAGTAATTCACACTTTGACAACCAAACTGGCCACTTATTACCCCCTGGGAAACTGCCCTCAGGGACAAGGGAGCAGAACAGAGCTGGCAGATCTTTTAAGGACACTTTCCACAGAGGGCAAGAGCTCTCGATCCCCAGGTGTAAGAAATCAGGTAAGGAAGGCCAGACACCAGCATGGCTGAGTGGAGACATGATGGGCAAACCAAAGGGCAAGAAGGAAATGCACAGGCAGTGGAAGCAGGGACAGGTATCCTGGGGTAACTACAGTGGCATTGCCCAGTTATGTATAGGGATGGGGTCAGGAAGGCTAAGGCATGGCTGGAGCTGAACTTGGAACTCACGAAGCTGAACTTGGTGAGGGATGCAAAGAATAATAAGGAGGGCTTCTACATGTAGATTATAGAGCGGTTCATCTTCCCTTCTGGAAAAAGGGGCAGGCAACTCACGAAGAGTACAAGGATCTCGTTAGGTCAAGCAGGGACAAAATTAGAAAAGCAAAAGCCCAGCTAGAGCTCAGTCTGGCCACAGTCGTAAAGGATAATAAAAAATGTTTTTACAAATATATTAACAACAAAAAGAGAGGCAAGGAGAATCTCCATCTCCTACTGGATATGGCGGGGAACATTGTCTCCAAGGACGATGACAAGGCTGAGGTACTTAATGCCTTCTTTGCCTCAGTCTTTAATAGCCAGTCCAGGTATCCACAGGGTATTCAGCCCCCTGAGCTGGAAGACAGGGATGGAGACCACAATGTACTCCTCATAATCCAGGAGGAAGCAGTCAAGGACATGCTAAACCACCTGGACACCCACAAGTCTATGGGGCCTGATGGGATCCACCCGAGAGTACTGAGAGAGCTGGCGGAGGAGCTTGCCAAGCCACTCTCCATCATTTATCAGCAGTCCTGGTTAACAGGGGAGGTCCCAGAAGACTGGAGGCTTGCCAATGTGACGCCCATCTACAAGAAAGGCCGGAAGGAGGATCCTGGAAACTACAGGCCTGTCAGCCTGACCTCTGTACCAGGGAAGATTATGGAGCGGTTGGTCTTGAGAGTGCTCACAGGGCACCTGCAGGACAACCAAGGGATCAGGCCCAGCCAGCATGGGTTCCTGAAAGGCAGGTCCTGCTTGACCAACCTGATCTCCTTCTATGACCAGGTGACCCACCTAGTGGATGAGGGAAAGGCTGTGGATGTTGTCTACCTGGACTTTAGTAAAGCCTTTGACAGCGTCTCCCACAGCATTCTCCTGGAGAAACTGGCGGCTCGTGGCTTAGACAGGTTTACTCTTCGCTGGGTGAGGAACTGGCTGGATGGCCGAGCCCAGAGAGTTGTGGTGAATGGTGTTAAATCCGGCTGGTGGCCGGTCACAAGCGATGTTCCCCAGGGCTCGGTTTTGGGGCTGGTCTTGTTCAATATCTTTATTGATGATCTGGATGAGGGGATCGAGTGCTCCCTCAGTAAGTTTGCAGATGACACCAAGCTGGGTGGGAGTGTTGATCTGCTGGAGGGTAGGAGGGCTCTGCAGACAGAGCTGGATCGGTTGGACAGCTGGACAGGCTGGATCGATGGGCAGAGGCCAACTGTATGAGGTTTAATAAGGCCAAGTGCAGGGTCCTGCACTTTGGCCACAACAACCCCATGCAACGCTACAGGCTTAGGGAAGAGTGGCTAGAGAGCAGCTCGGCGGAAAGGGACCTGCGGGTGCTGGTTGACAGCCGGCTGAACATGAGCCGGCAGTGTGCCCAGGTGGCCAAGAAGGCCAACAGCGTCCTGGCCTGTATCAGGAATAGTGTGGCCAGCAGGAGTAGGGAAGTGATTGTGCCGCTGTACTCGGCCCTGGTGAGGCTGCACCTCAAGTACTGTGTTCAGTTTTGGGCCCCTCCCTACAAGAAGGACGTTGAGGTGCTCAAGCATGTCCAGAGAAGGGCAACGAAGCTGATGAGGGGTCTGGAGCACAAGTCTTATGAGGAGCGGCTGAGGGAACTGGGGTTGTTCAGTCTGGAGAAGAGGAGGCTGAGGGGAGACCTCATCGCTCTCTACAACTACCTGAAAGGGGGTTGTGGTGAGGTGGGTGTTGGTCTCTTCTCCCAAGTAACTAGCGATAGGATGAGAGGAAATGGCCTCAAGTTGTGCCAGGGGAGGTTTAGATTTAGATTGGATATTGGGAAAAAATTTCTTTATGGAGAAAGTGGTCAAGCATTGGAAGAGGCTGCCCAGGGAGGTGGTGGAGTCACCATCACTGGAAGTGTTCAAAAAACCTGTGGACATGGCGCTTCAGGACATTGTTTAGTGGGCATGGTGGTGTTGGTTGGACTTGGTAATCTTAAAGGTCCTTTCCAACCTTAATGATTCTGTGATTCTGTGTGATATGTATGTCAGACAGAAATGGAAGGTCAAAGAAAGCTGTACCCCCCATGATGTTCAAGACTGGCAAACTGCTAACAGTGGTCGAGGAGAAGGCTGAGGTACGCAACAATTTTTTTGCCTCAGTCTACACTGGCAGTCTCTCTTCCCATACCTCTCGAGTGAATAGACTGCAAGACGGGGACTGGAGGAGCAAAGTCCCTCCCACTGTAAGAAAAGATCAGGTTTGAGACCACCTGAGGAACCTGAACATACACAAATCATTGGGACCTGACAAGATACACCCCAGACTCCTGAGGGAATTGGCTGATGTCGTAGCCAAGCCACTTTCCATGATATTTGGCAGTCAGGTGAAGGCCCTGGAGACTGGAAAAAGGGAAACATTGCACCCATTTTAAAAAAAGTGTCAAAAGGAGGACCCTGGGAATTAACAACCTGTCAGCCTCACCTCTGTGCTTGGGAAGGTCATGGAGCAGATCCTCCTAGAATCTATGCTAAGGCACATGGAGGGCAGGGAGGTGATTCGAGAGAGCCATCATGACTTCACCAAGGGCAAGTCCAGCCTGACTAACTTAGTGGCCTTCTAGGATGGAGTGACCACATCACTGGACAAGGGAAGAGCTACAGATGTCATCTGTCTGGATTTCTGTAAGGCCTTTGACTAGATCTAAGGAAGAAATTTTTCACACGGAGGGTGGTGAACCACTGGCACAGGTTGCCCAGAGAGGTTGTAGATGCCCCATCCGTGGACACATTCAAGGTCAGCCTGGAGGAACCTGATCTAGTTGAAGATGTCCCTGTTCATTGCAGGGGTTTGGACTAGATGACCTTTAAAGGTCCCTTCCAACCCAAACTATTCTGTGATTCTATGATTCTATTGCAAGTGCAGCTAGATCTATCGCTGTTTGTGTAGCCCAGATTCTTCTTCAAGGTCTTTCTGCTGCCCAGTCTAGTATCTCCAATTTTTGTACTGATTGCAGCATATTTTCCTTTTAACACTGTTAATCCTTCTGTCTTTAATGGGAACATTCACTGCTTTCTGGGGTGCAGGTTACTAGTGTACAGCCCATGCCAGAGATAATAGCTTCAACCCTCAGTGTATTCTGGGATTTTGGCGGTCTCCTCATCCTCCAAGCACTCTTGGGAGTCTGCCACTAACAGCAGAAACACGAAAAAGTGAGGGTGATGTTGCCATGCTGTCAGATGAAGGCTTTCATCCTATCAGTGCCCTTGCCGTTCAAGTTGGCACATGCTGGTTCCCAGTATTGGTCATGCACTTTTTTTCTTCTTTCTGTCCACGTCAGGGCAGATTATGTTGCATTTGGTTCTCTGTCATCTGTGTTCTAGACTTGGTCGTACCTGTCTTGATAGGTGGGCTGGATGCCACCATTGTCCAGTTATTTTCCATTTTGTCCCTATTGTTGACCTGTATCTATAGCTTTTTCCAATTATTCATATGGCAGTGCAGCTTGGAAAGATGCCTTTTGCCACTCTTCAATGTAACAAAATGAAGGCTGGACTCACCAAATGCCTAACTGCCTAACATCTCTGATTATAGCAGAGAGTCTGCTTTGCCTTATCTTCTCTTAATTCAAACATACTCTTCATGGTTCTTTTGCTGTTCTTATTGAAAGTAGAGAATCCGTTCTCTAGTCAGTCCATTGATTACCAAATCAAAGCTAATGTTTAGTCCCTGAAAGGATGCATCTTGATGGTTCAAAATTGCCTAACAGCACTCCAGTTCTCTACTTAGCTTTTGATGTTCAGTCTTGCAGCTGTCTTTATGGCCAGTTTTGCCTGTGATCAAATTCTATTCAGTGCAAAACCATTTAAATGCTGCTGCAATGCATGATAGTACCTTGCCTGAGTGTGGCCACCTGCCAGGTTTAGGGGACCTAGTCCAGGACCAGATCACATAAAGATTCCACCTGGTCATGTGAGAAAGCAAAAGTAAAAATAGGAGATGATTATTTCGTGATTTCTTTTGAGCCATGACAAATATTGAGAAGGAAAACATATTTGCAACAGAGAGCTCAGGCAAAAATCATCAAGTTATTGGTAGTGAAATAAAGCAACCTTCTCTCACCAGACCTGTTTTCCATACACAGGCTCAGTGATAGATAGCAATATCCCTTCAAACCTGGACCCCAGACAATCTATTCTCCCTCCCCTCTGAGTAGGCCTCTCCATTTTAGGACTTCACTGAAGTCTGACATGTCTTAGAAAGTGTGTGCACATGTCTGAGGAGGCTCTCCTCACTGCGTTCTGCATTCCATCACACTCAGCATAATGTGTCAGAATTGGGCTAGTTTGAGAAAAAATATCTCTAGTGTTGTGGTGACAGTTCTCCCTTGAGTACCCACCAAATAAGTTCATCTGCAAAAAGTTGAATTAGTGACTTCTTGTGACTATATAGTTCCAGTTTGGTTTGACTATGTCCAAAGGAACTGGACACAAGATATTGGACACTGCAGGACCCTTGAATGTCACTGTGCTCCAGAGGTGCTTCTGCATCATGACAGTTTTTTTCAAACTTCACAATATTTCCCATACACACTAAGCAAGGCATTCATCCCTAGTTAGGCTCAGGCATGTGTGCATCCCACTGTGCAAATGCTGTGTGTTGTTGGTTTTGCACGTGGGCTGCGTTGTACATTGTACATGGCAATGTAGGTTGCATCCTTGATGGCATCAGGTAATCACATGAGCTGATTTGCAGAGTTGTAGTAGGGGTATCTGGCTTTAACTTTTTTATTCTTTCCAGTCCTGTTCCTACAAGAACTACATTCAGTCCTTTGCCTGATGAAAAAAATGACCACAGTGTCCCAATTTTTCTCAGAACTGGAACACCTAATGAACATCACTTGCTTTGGGGATTTGTCCTGCTCACATTTCTGCCATCGGATGACTGGGATTCTGTGTGTGATAATACACTGTTAATCTTGGGAATTTATACTTGAAGAATTCCTTTCATTTGAGGATTCAGAGTGCTTAAAAGTTAATTCAAATTTTGCATTACCCTTGTGAAGCAAGTAAACATTTCCCCCAGTGCAGAAACTGTGATAGTAAGAAGATCAAGACTTTGTAGACTGTATGTCCCATAGACACCTATATAAAAATGGCCTTATTTTTGAAGGTAGTTAGTACTTACGGCTTCCACTGATTTTAGCTTGTAGCTTTTGTCACCTGCTTTTGAAGATACTGACTTAAATAAATTACCCCAGATCACAGGGTAATGTGTAAAATGTGTTCACAGGAAGTAATCTACCTTTGCTTGTTCTGACATTCAAACAGAAACCTTACTTTTACAGTCTTTAATACTAGGAAAAACATACCAGAAAAAAACCCCAAAAAGGAGCTCATATGTGTAGCTTTATCTAGAAACTGGCAAAATGCAATGTTATGTCTTAAATTTCTATATGAGACAGTACAATTCCTAGCAGATTTCTTCATTGCTGGGCAACGAAGCAATCATGCTATGCTACAGATTTAACCAGTGACTTGCAGTAACTGTCACACAGTGTAAGCAGCACCACAAGGACCTGTGGCAGCAGCTTATTCTGCCCTGTAACTAATCAATCCACTGATGTGGGGAAGTGCTCAGGGCAATGAAGCTAGTAGGCTTAAATGGGATCCCAACAGGAGTAGGAGCTGACTGGCTTCAGGAAGGTTGTCTTTAAGTGCGTGAGGTTTTCTTTGAGACCAGGCTATCACTGCAAGGCTGCCTGACCTGCAGGCATGTAGAATGGTTTATTGTATTTGTTTGTTGAATGAGCTAAACTGCCCTTTCATTTATTTTGGGATTAAAGCTTGCTTGAGAGATTAACTGGGGAGTTTGTGGCCTTTATCCTGGTCTGGAAAGAAATAAAATGGAATATACTGGACTATTACATGGACTATAACTTTGGGAAAAAAAAGTGGATCGACATCTAATGTTTTCACTAGGCTAAAAGTTTATGGTTAATTTTATGATCATGGTTTAGTGTGTTACATTTCTCAGCTGCCTGCCTGGTAGCTGAGCTACCTCCTTGCCAAGATAGTTGTACCTTAATCCCAAGAAGAGCTGGGAGCAAGAAATATGTGCTCATGTCTCATTTGCTCCAGTTCAGCCTACTATTTTAGCTCAAGTCCACTTTGATGGGCAGTGTACCAGAAAGGTGGCAAGACTTGGAAGTGAGATGGCTGACACAGGGGTAGAAAAGTTTTAAATTGCAGCAGGATCTGCTAGGCTTCCTCCTCAAATTCCTGAAGTGCAGTTGTTACAGGGACACTCTTTGTCATGTTGGGTTTAAACCACGACACTCGCACAGATGGATACCTCCAAATTATGGAGGAGCGGCTGAGGGAACTGGGGTTGTTTAGTCTGGAGAAGAGGAGGCTGAGGGGAGACCTTATCGCTCTCTACAACTACCTGAAAGGGGGTTGTGGTGACGAGGGTGTTGGCCTCTTCTCCCAAGTAACTAGTGATAGGACAAGAGGAAATGGCCTCAAGTTGCGCCAGGGGAGGTTTAGATTGGGTATTAGGAAAAACTTCTTCACTGAGAGGGTGGTCAGGCATTGGAACAGGCTGCCCAGGGAGGTGGTGGAGTCACCATCTCTGGAAGTGTTCAAAAAACGTGTGGATGTGGTGCTTCAAGACATGGTTTAGGGGACATGGTGGCGCTGGATTAATGGTTGGACTTGATGATCTTGAAGGTCCTTTCCAACCTAGTGATTCTGTGATTCTGTGATTCTGTGAAATTTCAGACATCTAAGGAGATAGTACTTTAGGGAGTGTTTCTTCACTCCCTTTGGGGAAGATGAAGCCTCTGACAGATGCTGTTTGAGACTAGGATGAAATGCGGTTCTACATTTATATGCTATCAACACTGGTTTAAACAGCCCTTCACTTGCTCTTCTTCTCCCTCTCCCGTTATTCTTTTAGCTGGATTAGTTGTCCCGTCCTGTTCACATGTGGCTGTGCAAGCAGCTGAGTAATGTTAAAAAAAAACGCAGTAAGACAGGGACAATAAGAAATGTCAGGGGAAAGAGTGGAGCAGAGGCTCTGCAGACCAGTGTAAGTGGTACTGCTGGGTATAGCCACACTCACAAGACTTAGATTGTCAAATTTTTGCAAAAATAATAAAAAATATATCAAATGTTTAAAATTGGATCTATGTGTGGTATAATTTTAGACATACACCTGAATTAACAAATATTGAATAGCAACTATAGCAAGTTGAAAACAGCTTGGTAGCACATTACACAACATGAAATGAAACTTAATTTCTAACAACAATTTTAGTTTAGCAGCTTTGAGATTACACATCTTGCATTATTTTTGTGGATTTTTTTTTTTTTACAGTAAAACTGTACATCTGCTACCTACATCTGCTTACCGACTAGACAGTTCAGCACTTTTCTCTTAAACATTTGGCATCACCTACCTGTCAAAGATAGTATGATGAACTAGACGGGCTTTGGGATTTTTCTATTATGGCAGTTCCTGAATTCCCATGTGGTAGACTACAGACAAACCACATCCTACCTTAAAAATAATAAAATAAAATAAAAATTAAATATTTAAAAATGTGTTAAAACAATGTTTCAATTCACCTAACTTGATAATTATGTCATAATTTTGATTAGGTAAAAATTTTAAGTTACTGAATTTTCAGGATGGTAAAATATTTTGACCTGTAGAAAATGCTCAAAGATTATAATTACTATTTCTTGTCTAGCTGTAAGAGAGATTGACAGATATGAGTGAAATCAAAGAGATTCAGGTAGAAGTATTAGATAAACTACTGAAAACTGAGTTCACACATTCCTAATTCTGTTTAAACTCCTTCCCTTGCCAAACACAAACCCCAATACAAGACCTGAAAAGCAAAAATAAAGACCACAGAGAAATGTCTCATACTTTTCCAGATCATGGTCACTGTCTACTGCAAGTGTTCTTAAATTGTTCAGATTACAGAACATTCTCATCCCCTATGGCATTGTGGAAGAGTAAGCCAATTCACAGAGACATATTCTTATGCCCCAATTTGAAAGGAAAATCAAAAGAAGAAATTACTGTACAAAGATGAATTATGCAAGAAAATTTACAGAAGACCTTAGCTTAATCAGAGAAGATACAAATAATCAAATGCAAGAAATATATTTTCCTACAGGTTGCAAGAGAGATGATTTGGAGTAAAAGACAACCAGCCATTGTCCATCCACATCCTACTGGACAGCAAGTGAATAGTCCCTTGAACAAAAGGGGAAGATTTTAAAAGCCACATAGTTCCCTCTGTAAGTGTTATTGGCTCTTTACACTTTAAACTATCCTGTTAAAAGCCTTTAATGAAAAAAGTAAATTCTTTCATCTCTTCCACAATGGCTGAATATTGAGAAGTTATTTTATAAGTATCTGTACACTTTACCACAGCTTTTATGAGTTAAAACCATTATTTCACTGCACTTGTTTTATTAAGATGCTTAGCAGAGAGTATGTGATTTGTATAACATTAACTCTTCCATTTATGTATTTCAGAGTGAAAATACCTGCTTTAGAGACAGGGTTATCTAGGTGCTCTTCTGAATTTTGTCATACTAATAGGTTTGCATGAAAAATATATGGCTACCAAAACTTACAGGTCACTTTGCCTCTAACGGTTGCACATTTCGGCAACCAAACTCTTAACAAGTTCATAGTTATGCAACTCTGTAGGAGACAATGATATATGTAATAAATATTCAAAGCCATGTGCAATTACTTATACAGAACTATTTTTCAAGGTTTCTCTGTCTAGATTCTCTTACAAGATTCAAGATGTCAGTATCATAATCTAGAACATTCTAGATCTTGGGACTTTTTGGGGGATTGTGTGAATGGTATCTCCTATCAGTGGACTTTCAGAGGTCAAGCTCTGAGGTTACCTCAAGAGGTTACCTCAGGGAGAGGTAAACTGAAGAAGATTAGTCTGGGGTTACATCTGAACTAGAATTCTTTACCTTGTACACAGGTTTGGAACTCAGCAACTGTTTTAGATAACATTAATAACGAGTATAAAATACAGTATTGTTGCCAAATAATTTTCATACAAAAAAATTATTTTCTTCATTATCCTCAAATTCAAAAAGCATCACTACAAAGAAATAAACAAAGAAACTCCTAGCTATGCTTGAAAGGGAACTCTCCAGGGTTTTTTCTTCACCTGATGACACTGTCCTGGTTTCCAGTTGATAGCAAGGCAAGCTTGTCCCCTGCTCTAGCAGGATGTGATCCTTTCTTGGTACCCAAGCCATCCAGGCTTCAGTCTCCACTGCTTGTTTTAAACCAAAAATGACAAAAGGTAAAGTTCTGCAATGGTTGAAACTGAAACACACCAACACTTCTGTCACTTTTGCCTTCTCCTTGCCTTACACACTGCTCACCTTTGTGTTGGGTCAGGTGCTTGTCAGACCCCTCTTTGAGCTGATTCAATTCACTAACACAGCAGAAAATGAATTAAGTAGAAAAGTGTCAAGTTTTCTGTTGGCTAGTGAGCTAACTGGGTCATGGAAGGGTCTGCTGAGCATGCAAGCCAGTACAAGGAGAGGCACAGTCTATGGCCAAGGGTGAGAGGAAAGTAAGGAAGAGAGAAGCAGTAGAGGAAGGAAGGAAGGGAGTGCTTACTCCCCCGTTTTGGTGACAATGAACTATTAGATCAGCTCAGTTGCTTGTGGAAATGTTATCTTAAGCATACTGTGAGAATTGTTACTAGATCACCATATGTGCAGATACGAATCCATCACTTTAATAAGGGAAACAGTTCATAGGGAGCTCATTCAAACTCCAGCTTCTTTCTTGCCTGCTAATGCAGTGAAATATCTTGCTCAACATCATTAGGGCAATAGAGAAGCACTGAAAAGAATTGCCCACTATTCCCCAAAAAGTCCTGAGATATCCAGTGCTTGGAACCCCTTTACCTCCATATCAATGATCTCATTGCCAGGCATGTCTCCTGCTTATCTAGCATTTGAGAATTAGATGTTAACAGCATCTTGAGCCTGCCCTATGTTTCCAGCTATGTTGTTTCACACATTTACCGTGATACTCTCATAATTGTCTTTTGGACCAGCAGCTGTTTATCACATATTCTCAGTGTGATGCCACAGCCCTCTCCTATGCTGTGAACCCATGGTCCTGATGTGGTGGGTCAACACTTCCCTACTACCTGTACAGGAGCAAAGGAGCGGTGTTAGCTCTGCATCAGGATCTGTGCTACTTAACAGGGTTCATCCTCAACAGCGGGTAGCCTATCCATCTTCAATCCAGTGCTCTTCTGTTACTCATGTGATCCCAACAACAAATTCTTCCTGCATCACAAATGGTGTCACAAGTACTGAGGAAGAAAATACCTGAAGGGTGTGGGGTTTAATATTTTTAAGTACCTAATACTGTATCAATGGCATGGCTCAATTTTGGGTGATTGCACTGCAAAGATTCTTTCCATGACCTTAGTGTGTGGTTATTTGGATGGTAGCAGCTGCATAGAGGCCATAACCACAGATAGACTGGTGGTGGATCCTTTTTCATGGTCCACAAAGTATGAGATGAAGAATAGCAGGCGGTTTTGTCATTTGGTAATGCAGTTTTCATCAGCTCATATCAGGGCTAATGTGCCAGAGAGCAGTTAAAGCTTGTCTGCACACCATGTGTCGCGGTAGGACTTCTGAGGAAGAAAGAGGCTTCCTGAAGCCAGAGAAAGACAGTTGCCCAGCGGGAAGTGCAAAGGGGAAGGCCTCCGGAGCCTTCAGGCTATCTGGGCTAATTTCCCAGCTTGGCAATAAATTGCAACTGCCTGAGTTTGTGTTAAACTGCTCAGAAGAAAATGGCCTGAATAAAACACATTTGTGGCACTGCATTCTTTCAAGGCTAGGAGCTCAGACTTTCTGGGTCTCTCCCAGTCACTTTAACTGTTCCACACAAACTGCTGCTTCTTCCTAACCTAATCCCAGGGACTGTCTGTCAGGAAGCTCTACTGCCTGATGTGCTGACAGCAGACCGAATGATTGTTTGGAGATAAATTAAGGGCTGAATATATTTGAGGAAAGCTTCCTTAAGGCATTACTTCCCTCTTGCCTTAATAGTTAACTCTTCTACTGAATAGACAAAGACAGTATGTGGAAAAATATTAAAAATAAAGTGCATTGTATGCATTGGTTATATTAGTGGGGAAAGTTAAGTAACTTTTGTCGAGCCTAAATGTCCATCTGACAAGTACATCTTCACAGACAAATATATTTTAATACATTTTCAGCTCTTGTTTCCTTGAGACGAGTTGTTTTAAAGAATAATACTGACTTCTCATACTCAGCTAATTCTGAAATAGTGATTTTCATTCATGTAAAAAGTCTATTAATATGGCATGCATATACGTGACTACCAACCCTATTAGGTTAGGTTTTACAGATTATTTTATAAATGTGATTCATACACATTTCTCTCCAAGTAAAAACAATGAATGTATCTTGTTGAATTATGCTAATATTGAGGAGAACAGAGAAAGGAGGCCTGCCCACCAGGTTTAAAAATAGAAAATCCAAGTCATCCTGTTCATCTGGGACCAGAGAGATAATTTTATTGTAGGTTTTCCATCTTTATTTTCACTTGATTTATTCTGTTGACGTTCTAGTGATAATTCCAGTGTTTGTCACCAGATGGCACTGCAATGACATTAGCTTGTAACCACTCTTACTGCCCGAGTACTAGCACAATGAGGTCATCCTCAGATAATTACGAAGTATGCATCACTTCTTCGGATTGCATTAAGCACTTTTTTCTCCGCACCGTTACGTTTATACCATCAGGCTTGCTGGCACAGCTATGACAGCTAGTGTTTTTCATATTCTTAGCCAATTTAACTTTGTAAGAAAAGTTAAATTAAGAAGACCAAAACCTACCTTAAGCTTAATTTGTCCAGGTATTGCCATGAGTAATACCGCAGGCAAATGCTGTCTTTCATGGCGAGAGATGAAGAGCAGCAGCAGCTCCCACCTGTGTCAGGTCATGCACAGAGGTGTGCCTCACCTCCCGGGCCCTGCATCCCAACCTCAG
Source organism: Phaethon aethereus (assembly GCF_964289735.1). Taxonomy (NCBI): domain Eukaryota; kingdom Metazoa; phylum Chordata; class Aves; order Phaethontiformes; family Phaethontidae; genus Phaethon; species Phaethon aethereus. The sequence goes on from NC_138575.1 coordinate 203,063,474, forward strand.
GCCATCAATCACTGCCTACTGCACTCCCTACTTTTTCAGTGCAGAATTTCATGCTTTCCCTTGTTTCTCTCCTCCTCTCACATGGAGCAGCCCCCTCCATGCCCTAATTTACCTTTCAGTTCTAGTGCTCCCTGATACATTCTGTCATGATCTACCACTGTAGCTTGAGATACAAGTACTGATCCTAACTGTGACTCTGCAGATTCGAGGAAGTAAAAAGCAATAAACCAGTCCCAAGATGTGTTGAGCAGTAAGCCACAGTTGCCTCTGTTGAGAAGCTGCCTTTAGCACTAATACAGCTGTCACCACTGGAGTGCTGTTATCTGAGCAATCACTTTGAAGTTGTTCAATGGTAAATACAAATAGTTTGGGTTATTTGCAGATCAAGATGTTTAGCATTTACAAGTTTGCAGCATAAAAAGCTCTCATGACTTTGTTTTAGAGTTCTGATGCCTCCCTGATTTTCAGATATTTGGAAGAGAATTAATGCTACAACAGAGAAAATTAAGAGCTAGAACAGTTGCCGCTGACTGTGTCTCATATGGCGCATGGCTGGATGGTATGTGTTTTGGAAATACACCCCAATCTCTTGACAGCATTGACACTTTCGCATACACCAAACAGAACCTTTCTCTGTAGCAGACAAAATTAAAAATACTGGTGATTTCACAGCTCTGCTCCTGTTTTCTGCCACGGAAATGTTCTTGTCCTTAGGGGAATAGTGATTGTACTACAGACAGTTGTGCATAAGCAGAATATTGTATTTATGCTAATAAATTTAAATACACAGCCATTTGCAAGATCATAATCCAAGGCTATACATGAATCAGAAAAGGGAGTCTGGTACTACATGTAAAGGCAGTCTATTACTAATACAAGAAGTTGTGATGTTTTTAAGGTCTTGAAATAAATTGCAGGCCAAAACAAACTTTGGGGTTTGTTTTGTACAAAATTAGGGTTGTCTGTTGTGGCCGTTTGAATGACAAGTTGAATAAATTCAGGCTTCCAAAAAAAAACCCCTCAAGAATTATAGAGTGAAAGCAAATTACTATGTGATCATAACTATTATTCCACCAGTCTCCTGAAATTACTTTCATGTAGTTCAGCTACATGAAAAGTATTAAATACCAAACTTATGGAGAGTGGCTGGAACAGTCTAGCAGAACTCCTCCCCTGATACGAGTTGCAATTAGTAAATCATAAAAATTGAAGTGGGTGTTTGTAACAGAAGGAAAGCATTGGAACAAGAACTTCAATGGATCCGTTTTGTCTCCTTTCAAAACGTTTTTTTGTTAACTGGTGTCAGTGGCAAGGTGTAGCAATCATCGAGCCTTAAAGCCTCTGGGCAGTTAGGTAGGAGATGAACTGTCTGGGGTTGTCCTGATGAATGAGTAAAATGTGAAATAATACATTGTAAATGAAGGTGAGAAAGTGATTGAGCATAGGAAGTATCAGGTTCTTTTTGTACATCACCCTAAAATGTTTGACTGTAGGGCATGTGCAAATTGTTCCTGCTCAACAAAGTTTAAAAACAGTGCAAGTATGTGCATTATGTATCTGAGTCTGACTAATGAAGATAAGCTGTGGATGCATTAGCATATGAAATATGTATTTCTCCTTTTTTGCAGATATATTCATAATTTTATTGTTTCTGGAAGTTGGAATTTTATTGATCTATTTTACTGAACTATCATTTACGATTCAGATGTTGCTACAGCTAAGGAAAGGTAAGAATATGTAATTTGTAAACACTCCTTGCTCCTCCTATTTACTTTTTTATAGTACACAGGAAATCATGGTGAAATGGTTGTAGCTTTTATTACTAACCTGCTTTGGAAAGTTGTGTCTGAAAACCATGGCAATTTTATTACACAGCATTGGCAATAACTTAACAAGCAGTCTACTACACGTCTCCCTTTTCCCATCTACTGAGCTTTCATTCTCTACAATGTATAGTCACACCATTTCTAACGGATACTTCACTCCCTTTATGTGCTTACCAGTTTTAAAAAGCTACTGGTTTGCTGTAAGTCATTCCTTTTTTGTCTTAACCCTTGTTATTGAATCCTAAATACACTACAAACCATATCTCTTTGGACAGTCAAGGTGTCTAAGCTTTAGGGATGCTATATTGCTAGCCTCATACCTCCCTCATGTATCTACACTGCCTGACTTCCTGCCTTTGCTCTGAATAGATACCCTTCCCTTACTGTTTTTATTTTCTGATTTTCAGAGGTTTAAATCTGAGTTCAGTTCAATGCCCTACACCCATGCGTCTGCTTCATAAACAGGTGGGCTGATAAAGTAATATATGCTGTCAGGGAGCTCATGTTTTCTCCAGATCCTGGTACAAGCGCAGAGATAGGATGAAAGGGGCTGAGATCTTTCTTGTGCCTCAAATGGAAAAACAAGACAGAGGAACTTAAATACTTCCCAATGGACAGGGAAATGCCTAAGCAAGGGATTCATGCCTGTTGTAGGATTGACTTTTTCTTGACATTGCTTTTTCAAAAGAACAGTAGATGCCATGCATTAGCTGAAGTTACTATTAATCACATGAGATTGTCTGGACTGTTTCAGTGCTATAGTTGTATTAATAAAACAAATAATACAGTTATTTTCTCCTGAAGTCTTGCTCTGTTGTCTAGGAGTTCCCTGCATGATGCAAAGCTACATGGGCATCTGAAGCACTCAGGCTGCTATGGTAATGAGCCAAGAACTCATTATTATCAGGCCTTCTATGAGGCCCCAGGCAAACTGATGAGCTCCTTTGCGAAACCATGTGCTGGTTGAACTACTGGTTGAAGCGCACCGATCAAACCAAGCAACTGGGCATCTGGCAGGCGAGGCGAGAAAACCGGAGTCTTGTGCTGCAGATGAGAGACACGTAGCCTTCAAGAAGGGGTGCCCAAGGAAGGAAACATTTGACATCACACCTCTCCAAAGAAAGTCATCACCTTTATAGTGAAAGCTGTTGCCCTGTAAGAAATTGTTCTGTGAGAATCATACAATCTGTGGGTTGGAAGGGACCTTTTAAGGTCATCTAGTCCAACCCCCCTGCAGTGAACAGGGACATCTTCAACTACAGCAGGTTGCTCAAGGCCTCTCTCCACTCGGATTTGTCTCTCACATCTCCCTCGGTGATCGCTTTTCCTGCGCTGTCGGCAGGTCCTCCCTCTCGTCTCCAGGGCCATTCCGCAGTGCTCGGGCGTTCCTTCCCTCGGGCTCTTCCTCTGCAGCCGCCTCAGCACCTCCCGTGTCATGCCTGCCCTCCCTCTCCCGCACTGACCCGACACCGCGCCAGGGCACCCCGCCTGCCCGCCTTTCCCTCAAGGGAGGCGGCAGCAAGGGGTTCTTCTGTATGGGGACGGACTGTGGCGGAGGTCGCAGGATCTGGATGCTCCCGAGACCACTGCTCTAATCCAATATGGTTGCTTTTGCGGCTGCTCTCCCTGCGCGCGGGTCAGGCACCGAGGGAGCCGAGTAAGCAAGAAGCAGCAAGGAAGCTTCTGGGCGGGTTATCCTCTCAGTGCAGCCCGCTGGTTCGCATCTGTCTCTGCAGACGCAAAGTCCGATTGCTCGCGGTTTGAGGCAGGCTCGCCCGCACGCCAGGGCCGAAAGAGGGCAGTAACTCTAACGACAGGCGGGGCGCCATGGCCCCGCAGACCTCCCCCCTCCCCCCACCAGCGGTCCCACCGCCGCGCACGGCGGCGCATGCGCGGTCCCCTCCCCGCGCCCAGCAGCGAGAACGGGCAGTGGCGGGGAAGGCAGCGCGGGCGATGGTGGGCGGGGCTTTCCTCAGGGACATTACAACTCGTCGAGGTTTGCAGCGGCGCCATTTTGAATTGGCTGAGGGTCGGAGGTGGGGGTTGCTGAACCGGGCTCCGCGTCCCCCGAGAAAACCAGCGAGAAAGGAGCGAGGTCTGAATATGGCAGCGAATAGGAACTTGAAGCAAGTACGGATCGAGAATAGCTCCCCAGCGGCGCCGCTGGGCATGGTGGGGGGCGGCGGCGGCGGCGGCAACCTGAAGGGATTGCGGGGCCTAGAAACGGAGAGTGAGGCAGCGGCGGCCATGGCGCTGGTGCCGGGCAAAGAAGGTGGAGATGAAGAGCAGGACGTTGGGTTCACCATCGATATCAAAAGCTTTCTTAAACCTGGCGAGAAGAGCTACACGCAGCGCTGCCGGCTGTTCGTGGGGAATCTGCCTACTGATATTACCGAGGAAGATTTCAAGCGCCTCTTCGAGCGCTACGGGGAGCCTAGTGAGGTCTTCATCAATCGGGACCGTGGCTTTGGCTTCATTCGCCTGGTGAGGATTCGCGCGAGCCTCTGTGGCTGCCCGCTTAACCCAGGGGGTGCCTCTGCCAGCGGGAGAGCCCTATCCTTTGCTCCCCCCACCCCGTTCCTTGTCGGGCGGGTGTAAAAAAAAAGACAGTAGCTGCCCCTCAGTCTCTTTCCATGCTGCTAGCGCTGTTCTCTCAGCTTTCTCTTCCTTCTCCCCCCTCCCCTCTTCGCCTCCATACATCCAAGCCAGAGACCTGCATTGTGCGCGGCATTCCGAGCCCGTCGCGTTTAGGTTCCCACCTCGCTACGCGGTACTCCGTTGGTTTCAGGGGCCCCTCCACCAGTTAACCGTCTACGTACTGATACCACGGGTCTCCTGCAGCCTGGTACTCTTTAGTGAATGGAAGATGTGGTTGTGCCATCCGTTTTGTTCGTGTAATACGTGTAGAAAGGCTTTCCTTATTTAACTGGGAGAATTTATCATATTTGAGGACTAGAAAAAATCCTTCTTTGTGCAGAGGCAAATTTCGGCCTGTGCAGTTCATTATGAGGATAGGTCTGGTCTATGAAAACACACTTAATTTTAAAGACTGGACAGGATTGTTTCGAAATAGCACTGCTCACGCATCGTGAAAACGAAACATATAATTCAAAATTGCAAAGAAATGGGAATTTGAGTTGTTTAGATTACTTGTGTCCAGATAAAACTAGATTTTTACTGATGATACAATATTCGATCGAATATGCTCAAGTGAGCATGCAAAAAAGGAATAACCTGAAAAGCTTATGTCAGTGTATTTAAATGTCAATATGATGTGCAGGATTAGTTTTCATGACTACCATGTCTGGAGCGCACTGATTTATATCATTCTGGGAATAGCCTTAGAGTGCTTTGGGTGTCTCTAGTTACGATTTTTCCATATATTTTGCTGGTTGATTTTTTTCTTTTTGGTTGTTCTCTTAAAGATAAGTGCTTGTGGCATTCTGCCATACATCTTTTACCCCGGGAATCCCCCAGCTTGCAATAGCAATTTTCTGGAGGAAGTGTGATATATTTACATGTAATTACTCAATTTTTTATGCGGTATAGATTAGATATAGCTTTTAGCTGAACTTCCCTTTTCCCTTATGTTTAGGGAATATGTTATTTATTAACAATTTATCTAGTCAGTTGAACTGTGGAGAAAATGGCTACGATCTAAAGAATAATTTCTTTAAATGTAAGGGATTGCAGGTATCAAACTCGGTGAAAATTTCTGAATGAGAAAAAAGGCAGTTATTGGTGCAGACTGTCTTGTGGATGTGGGTGCAGAAAGCCCATAAATATGAGAAGAATGAGTACATGAGCAAAGAAGGTAATTTCATAATTTGTTGATGAAATTCGAATTGGACATCCATTGAGAGTTCATCCAACAGTGGTAATGAGCAAGTCTGATGTTTTGTTTTTGAGTAAGTGAAAATTAAAACCCAAACCACTTCAGATCTTGCAGTGTAATCTTTAAAAATACTGTTTCCTACTATATGGAACTAGGGATGCAGAATATAAACATTTGAGTAGGTAAATTTGAAAAAGCAACAAGTTTTCAACTCTGCTGAAAGCCTTTACAGAGCAGCACAAATGTATCTATCATAATGAGAATTTGTTAAGTCCTCTGATGTGCAACACATTTTTTCGTGTATGTTGTTTTTTAGAACAAATCGTAGGGGATGACAAATGCATATTTTTTTTCACTCAATGGACAGACACTTTGGGTTTTTTTGGGAGAGAGAGGGGGAGGAACTTGAATGACCCTCATGCTAATGTGCTTAAGGGAAAAAAAAAAGCTACTTTTCTGGGGTGGGGGAGCCACAAAAGTGATATTTGTTGTCTTTGAAAATAAAATATATGCAATATTTTATATCTTGACAAAGGAATCTAGGACACTGGCTGAAATAGCAAAGGCAGAACTTGATGGTACTATTTTGAAGAGCAGACCACTTCGAATTCGATTTGCTACACATGGAGCTGCCCTAACGGTCAAGAATCTTTCACCTGTGGTTTCTAATGAGCTGCTGGAACAAGCATTCTCTCAATTTGGGCCAGTGGAAAGAGCTGTTGTCGTAGTAGATGATCGTGGCAGAGCTACAGGAAAAGGTTTTGTAGAATTTGCAGCTAAACCTCCAGCACGGAAAGCTCTAGAAAGATGCAGTGATGGGGCATTCTTGCTAACAACGTAAGTTCACAGGCTTTTGTTTGAATTTGTGTGAGTATGTATTTCTGATGTGGAAAAAAAAACCCCACCTGCATTCATGAGTATTCCCTAGTTCTTATTTTATTTTCAAATTATGAAGGCATGAGATGACAAGATTAAGGATTTTTACGTGAGTAGCCTAGATAGTTGTTTGCTTTTTTTTGTGTGTGTGTGATGAAAACCATCTTTTTCTGGTTACTGTTTATAAGGCTTGTAATTACCATATGAGAGTCTGATAGCAACATTTTGCTTTTCCATATAGTAGGGCTTTTTCTAGTTACACTTTCTTTTTATTGATTGCACTCTTCCCGATCGCAGTAGCAATGTGACAAAATAATATTCCTGTTTTTTTGCAAAATGGCACACTACATTGCTCATATTTCTGTAAAGTCAGGAAGGTCTTCCTGTGTTTATTTCTATCTTAAAAGTTTTATTTTATTTGTGGCTTAAAAGGGCAGAAATACTTTTTTTGGTGGAAATGAAGAGTTAGATTCTGCAGAAGTTACGACAACCATCTCTGGAAAACTTTCCATTTCAAGGGCATGCAAGCTTGCAAATTACAGTACTTCTGTCTTGCATCTCTTACATCTGTACTTGCTGAAGAGATTTAACTGCTGTGCTTTAAGACATTCGCTAGTTACATTTTCAAATGCTTTCTCAAAGACCATGAAATGATAGATAAAAATTTTTTTTACTTCTATTTTTCTGATTCTCATTTGGGAAAATAAGGCTGTGATTCCACAGCAGAAGCTTCCATTCCACAGATGGAAGCTTGCTGCCATCAACTTGGGGAACTTGTAGTTCTTTTTCTGTTCCTGCCCTGATCAATTATCTGCTTGAGAACTTTCTGATGCTTCCATAAGCCATTTGTGTTTGCTAAAACAACAGAAAAGTATTCAGCTGTTTTTATTGTGTGTGGTTTTGGCTGTTTAAGGACATGAAGGTGTTTGCCAGCATGGGTGCTATGAATATCAGGTCTAGCAGAGCATAAGGCAGGAGAAAATGTTGCCAGGAGGAGATGGCAGGTGGGGAAAGGCTCTGGAGCTCCTCTTTCTCATGATAATCTTATGAATCTTGTGTGCCACTGAACTGACCTGGTAGCTACGTAGTAAATTCAATCTGAATATGTCTTTACTGTTATCAGTAGGTGTCAACAATTTGTTCTTATCCCCTGGGTTTTCTTGGCATTAATGTTTGAATGGAAGCCTGGTGAGTCGAACCAGGGAGCTAATCTAGTTCAGTGTTACATGAATGCTATTCTTGGCATGAGAGACGTGGCAGGGAAAAAGAAGCTAGGGTATAGAATCATAGAATAGTTTGGGTTGGAAGGAACTGTTTAAAGGTCATCTAGTCCAACCCCCCTGCAATGAGCAGGGACATCTTCAGCTAGAGCAGATTGCTCAGAGCCTGGCCAACCTGACCTTGAATGTTTCCAGGGATGAGGCATCTACCACCTCTCTGGGCAACCTGTGTCAGTGGTTCACCAACTGAGGGAGGCTATTCTTGTTTTACCAGCTGGATAGTTTCATTGGATTGAAATGACCACCTAACCATGGCCTGAGTGAATAAAAAACACTTGATCTTTATCTTGCTTAGGTGGCTGACATGGTCCCTAATGCACACTGTAAAGATAACTAGCAGGAGTCTGCTGACATGATACTTTGATGTTTTGCTTTAGAATCTAAAATTTTCCTTTTTTAGCTGAAAACTCTTTGCCTGATCAGAAGAAAATATTTCAGTTCATGGGCTAAATATATCCAAACTAGGCATTTGAAACTTTAGAGATTTATAATTGTTGTTTTAAATCATAACTTGTTAACACAATTCAGTTGCATTGAAGTAACAGAACTGACAGCAATTGTCATGCGGGTAACATGAGGAGAAACAGTTGCCGAGTTGTATTCTGTGATTCTAGACTTCATGTTTTTAATCTGTACTTGCCCAAAGTTTTTTTTCCAGCTGTTGATGTTGTTAAAATACTTTTTTTTTTTTTTGTGAAAAGATCTGAGAAGTGAATTAAAGGTGTGGAACACAATAAATAAGCACTGGTGTTTTGAAAATAGTGTCTCTAGCTCTGTTTATATGGCTTTCAGACGTGTATTATAGGCTGTGCTCCCAAGAGTGAAGCAGAGAGCTTTTTACACAATTCAGGATCCTTATACTGCTATCCTTGGCAGTACTGGCTAATATGTGCCTCTGATTACTATAGATAATGAGAATTCAAGGAAGATATTTTCAAAGATAAATTAGGTTTCTGATTTGTGAGAGAATGGTTCAAAGAATGGGTTTTAAATAACTTAAGCAGTAGTGTTTTTCTAATTATCACTGGAATATTAATGCCAAATTACCAAGCTGTTTTCAGTTGCAGAGTAACTTTCAAACACAACTTATAAAATTCTGTGGAAATATGAATAGGTTGTGTTGCTCTGTTTTGGGTTTGATGCTTTCCCAGTATAATCATGGCCCCTGTGTTGCCTCACTTATGAAAACAAAAAGGTAGTCCCTTCCTAAATATTTTGTAATTGTTTGTAGGTAGTTTTGAGGTTTTTTTAATCTTTAAATATGTCATAACAAACAGAACTACATCAAGTAAATTGTGCTTTCTAGGTGGAATAGCTGGTTTTGGGTATAGAAACAATTAATTTCAAAGATAATTCTTAAAATCAGGATTCATTGGAATTACACGATTTAAGAAGAATTTGCATGACACAGTAATTATAGCATATTTCTGGAGTATTTACTCAAAATACTAAGATAACTTTTAACTTCTTAATTTATGATTCAGTTATTCAATTGAAACTGTCTTCCAGAACACCTCGACCTGTTGTTGTAGAACCAATGGAACAATTTGATGATGAAGATGGGCTCCCAGAGAAGCTAATGCAAAAAACACAACAGTATCACAAGTAAGTTGTGTTTAGCTTTATTTTATGAAACATGAGTTATGTTACTTAGTTAGCGTGGTTAACATATGCTAATTTTTATTTTTGTGTTTGTGTAACAGGAAGTAGTGTTTTTTATGTTGTGCTATTAAAGGATTAAATAGGACCTTGCCAAGATTTTCTAATCATAGTAAAATTCAGACTTGACTTGTTGAACATTCTTTGCATTTACTAAAGTGGATAAATTCCTGGCCTACACTGAAATCAGTTGGAGCTTGTTGCCAGCCAAGCTATAGTCTTTTATGGATGATGGGTGTGGTCTAATCCTGCAGAGATTTGTATACCCACTGATTTTTTTGTTCTCTCCATAGTACCTAAACTGTTTGTAAAGTCAGCGGGATGTAAATCCTTGCAGCTTCCAGGGTTCAGATAAAACTTTGAGCATGACATGAGAAAGTGAGTCTTGATCATGAGGTGGAAGAGAAGTCATGTAATCTGATAATATTAATTTTTAATATTGAAATTTGATTGTCATTTAGATATCATGTTACTTGAAACTAAAATGCTTATTCTGGGAAGGCTGTAGAATACCACTTATTTTTAAAAATGTTTCACTATTAGTTACAATATTAGTGCTAGAATGTGAAATAAAATCTTGGTGCCTCTTAATGTTTAGAGATTCTGGCTAATACTCTGACCTGTCTAGTAAGCTTTGATATTTATTTAAATAACTGGTTTTATGAATTGACTGCTTGCTTTAGAAGGCTGAACACAGTTAATCTAGTGTTGCAGCATAGTATTTTGTACTGATGTAAATATGAATTTTTACCTTAAAATTATATGAATTGAATAGATCTTTATTTGGACAATTTCACTGATCATATTACTTGTCTTAACAGCTGAAGTAAACTTTGACTGGTTTGGAATGTAGTCATCTGACAGATTGATTTAAAGTCAGATCTACACTTGAAGTGATTGTTTATAAATTCCTTGGCCATTGCAGCTGTTGATCTAAATGTGTCCTTCTGTACATTTTAACCGCAAAATTTTTATTAGGGAAAGAGAACAGCCTCCACGTTTTGCTCAGCCTGGAACATTTGAGTTTGAGTATGCTTCACGGTGGAAGGCTCTTGATGAGATGGAAAAGCAACAGCGTGAACAGGTTGACAGGAACATTAGAGAAGCCAAAGAGAAACTAGAGGCAGAAATGGAAGCAGCTAGACATGAGCATCAGCTAATGCTGATGAGGCAAGGTAAAGTCAGATAATGTACTGTAAAATAAATTTGTTTTGTCTCAGGTTTTCTTTGTGTAGCATATTGAGCTGTGTGTTAAACTTAAGAGATTTTTCCAGATGCTATTTAATTAAATGCATTGAATTGAGAAGAAGGAAGTAATATTTCTCCTTACACATATTCCGTGATGATTTGCAGAGATGGCTTAAGAAACTGAGAAAGGGGTGATTATCTAGGTCTGTTTTCTTCACTTTCAAAATTTGTCTAGTGTAAGTAGTTTATGGAAAGAAATGGAATGGTAGTTATTCACGCACATCAGTAAAATTATTTTCTATTTTTGGTGTTGCTTATGGTACCAGATAGGACTAAGTACTGTTTTGGGCCATGGGGAGGAAAAAATAAAAATGATAGCTTGTGCTTCTTTTGGCTGTTTTGTGCACCTCTGGTATGATTTTAAATGTTAATGTTGCTAATGTGACTTTTTCATTTGGAATGCAACTCAAAATAGCTCACAGTTGCCATGAATTTAATTTGCTCTTGAAATCTTAAGATCATGTATCCCTCTTCTGTAATTGTTTGGACACCTTGTCTTCTGCCAGTGTTAGGTGGGGAAAAAAGTCCTCTAGCAATTGCTTTCAAGCCCTATCTTTAAGAACAGAGCTGGCTGGAGCTTGTGTTTCTCAGGCAGAGGAGTATCTGGTACTTTCTGCTTGTTAGCCTTCTCCCTAAAACACGTTTTTCTCAAAATGCTGTGGACGTACATCACTGCTTTCCAGTTCAGAACTACTACTGGATGTTAGTTCCCCTCTGTATGACTGCTAAATTGCAAGACTTGAGTGAATGAAGTTTAAATATATTGCAAATCTGTTGGAAAGGATCTCAAGGTTTGTTGCATGAATGAAACACTGAAGTATTTTCTTTTTTAAAACATCTTAATTTAAGGGAGATCATGGCTACCTAAAAAAATTCTTATCCCTAAGTGTTAGATCATAAGACAGTACGATAACTAGCTTGATAGGCTGAACAAGAGTGCCTTATCATTTTAAGGGGAGTTGAACTTCTTGAGACTCTTTAGTGGATGCATTTCAAAACTTAAACCCAGATAACTCACACAAGCTGTCTGCTGCAATTATTTGGCTTTACTTAATGCTTACTCTTAAGAAAGGACATTTTTATTGATAGTACAACTTCTCTGTGTGAGACTGGTTTGTCTTAATTTTTTTCTGCTGACTGGAATGACATGTTGAAAACATCCATATGAGCTGAATTAGAGTATTCACTAGGTTGCTGGGATTAAGGTACCTAAATGCTTGGATGTATTGAATGTAAACACACAATCTTTTAAAATCTGTTTTAAAACACTTCCATAACTGGCAAAGAGATTGAAAGGATCGCATTTCATTTTTCATATAGATACTGCAACTAAAGATTACTGTAACAAAAGTTTACTTAGCCTGTCTTTTTTTAAATAGGCATGCTTGCTTTTAGTGTGAAACCATACTGTTTATATAAAGATCTTATACTGAAATACAGTGCATAATACAGTAAAAAACAGAAATGCCAGATAGTTAATGTAAGACCTGAAATTACAACAGTTTTTTGGTTTATTTTCTAAGCAAAAAATGTTAAAGCATTTGGTTTGCATGTAAGCATAGGTATATTTTACAGGTGACGAATGTGAATGTTAATGTGATATAACAATGCCTACAATGTACAGTACAGCCCCTCCTCTTCAATTAGACATAGATTTTTAAGTTTGTGTGACACTGATATTGGTAAAGATAGTTCAGCACTGAACATACAGTTGGATAAATTTACCATTGACTAATTGTTAATATTTGACAGTGCTAATGATCCAGTTTTAGAACTTACACTCTTTTTTTTAGAATTTATCCACCTGTTGCCTGTAGTTGGCAGCAAGGTTAGGGATTACTTTTTCCTAAATTGCCATGCCTTACTGAGACAAGAAGGCAGTGGCCTGTTAGGTCTTGATGGTAAAACATGGGAGAACAGTTTAAGTATGTTTTGTGGATATTAGAGTTTCTTTTAAGAATGCTGAGAAGAAAAAAATAGTCCTTTTTTGAATATCTATTAAGCTCCACTTCTATATGGAAAAGGAAAAGAATTACTCCTCCTGTTAAGGAGCCACTAGAATATGAATGCTTTTGGTGCTAATGTTCTAGGAAGGAAACATGCTTTTTGTTAGTGTGGGAAGAGGGTTTTTTCCTTCCCCATTTGGTTAGCAGAGTACTTCTCTCTTGTACCAAATAACTTGGAATTTTTTTCAGACTTAGATTTCTGCTTATGCACATGCAGATGTTTAATTTGCCAAACTGTTAGGGGTTAGTAAACATTCCTTCTGTTTTAATCTTATCAATTCTCCAGCTTAAGTGTAGTGTGTGTGAAAGTAAGGTGTGTTTTTCCCTCTTGTATTTATTTTCAGACATTAGCTGCTTTTAAATCTTACTGGTCTGAACAGTATCTCTGGATATAAGCTCAGACTATGCTAAGAATATTAATTTATATTAACGAGATTGCATCACAGTTTCTTTTTTTTTAAGGAAGATACAGTGAAACTTTTGAGGCATCCAAACCTAGAATTAATGTGTTTGTATACCTGATGCACAAACCACAGATGTAAAGGTGTATTGAAATAGTTATTCTGAGATATGAAATACAGTGTATTAATTGTCAGGAGCAAAAAAGAGGATAGAAAGGGTGAACTTTAACTGAAGTCCGTGTACTCCTGCAGGTGAAGGTTTCATAGAAATTGCTTTATGAGAGCTAGTAGGACTTGAACATGTTGGCATAAGTACTCAGGTTTTCATGCTGTGGTATTAGTACTGAAGGTAGACTTCATTCTTTTGATATGTGTAATTTTTCACTTTAAGTGTCACGTTTTGACAGATTGAGTCAGGAGTAATTTGTAAAGCAGAATACGTGTTTCCATGTGTAAGTAAATTGGCATGATGTTTCTGATCTACATATTGGTGGTACGCTTCAGACTTTTGTAAATATTCCCTCATAATGGTAGTTAAATAGTTTGTGGAAATAATGGAAAATGTGACTGAATTTGACCAGAAGCTTAATTCTTTACCAGTTAGGTGGAAGCTGGGCTTCTCCATTTTTAGAACCTGGAAAATCATCAGCATGAAACAACTTAAGCTTTTTTGGACTTGGTATTCCTGCTTGTAGGATTACTCTGAGGTGAGAGTATAATTCCACCTTCTGCCCTCTGCTTTGCAGAAGGTTGAGGATAAAATGAAGACTTTGCCCTTTTTTAAGCACAAGAAGGTGCAGAAGCTAATACTAATGCTTTCTGTCTTTTTTTTCTTTCACAGCTGCTTTAGTGCAGTTTTTTTCTATTCAGAGAAAGGGCTTGTGTCCAACATAATGTCACTCCAGAATTACCATCATTGCAGATCTTTTAATATGAATAGCTCTGTGCACAGCCTGAACTTCCAGATCTATATTTTCATCTGGCTAGTAAGGCTTTGTGCCAATATTCTGCCATTGTCAAATGGTACTGGATCATAAATTGGTATGCTGAACTTTAAAATACTGCAGGAGAGGCAGTAATCAGAACTAAGCTGTGGAAAAAAATTGAGAGGACACTGGGAAAAGTAGGACCTTAACAATAAAGGGGAGTAAATGATAAATTTGTAGCAATTAGTGGTAGAGAGAAAGTAGGAAATCCTGTGCCAGTGTATTAACACAAGAAAAAGGGAATGCTGCATAAATTTAAAAAACAAAGATAGGACAAAGAAACAACTTTTCCAATAGTGGACAACACTGAGCATAGAATGGGTCAATTCTTGATCTCAGTAATACTCTGAAACAACATAAAGGTTACTTGTAAAAGAAAAAAGTGCGATTGTAGTGCTCCCTCGGTATCAGGGTAACAGTGTCCAAGCCTGTTATTGCAAGCAGTGTTGGAAAGAAGCAACCCTTAGATTTTGTGTTTTGAGTGAATCTTCAGTGTAATCATGTCCTATTGAAGTGTGAAATGTATTAGTTTTGCAGAAGAGATTGGAAAAAGCGAACCTGTAAAGTGTGCTTGAGAAAGGACTTCTAATGTCAATAAGGATGCTGTGAGAGTAAAACTCTGATCATAGAATGTCTGACATTGTTTCCCTTAGAAGAAGTTTTTTGGGTGTTGATGGATGCGTGCTGCAGGGTTGCAGGGGGACTCAGTGACATTGGACTCAGGACTCTGCTCACACTTCCCAGCATACTCCAAAAGCCAGTGATCTGCATAGAATCATAGAGTAGTTTGGGTTGGAAGGCACCTAGTCCGATCCCCCTGCAGTGAATAGGGACATCTTCAACTAGAGCAGGTTGCTCAGAGCCCTGTTCAACCTGACCTGGAATGTTTTCAGCCATGGCACCATCTACCATCTCTCCGGGCAACCTGTGCCAGTGTTTCACCACCCTCATTGTCAACAATTTCTTCCTTACATCTAGTCTAAATCTACCCTCTTTTAGTTTAAAACTGTTATCCCTGTCCTATCGCAACAGGCCCTGCTAAAAAATCTGTCCCCATCTTTCTTATAAATCCCCTTTAAGTACTGACAGGCTGCAATAAGGTCTCCCTGGAACCTTCTTTTCTTCAGGCTGAACAACCCCAACTCTTTCAGCCTTAATCTTCTTTGTTAGAAAAGAATACAAATGCATGATATTTTAGTGAAATGTACTGGTTGTTGTAATTGTTTTTTAATATTGAAGTAAAAGGTTATGTTGTAATAATATACTCTGATGAAAGTTTGAGGGAAGTGATTTGCATAGCTAAAAAGATGCTTTAATTAGAATAGTGAGGAAATGCATAGAGAAATGTGTGGAGTAGTTGAACTGAAGCATAAAAGACATATTATAGGTGGTGCAGTGGAATGTTCCTCATGGTATCTGTAAATACTGTCATGTGGCCAATATCCTATGGAGATAGAAAAGGCAAACAACTGCTTTCTAACAAAAGGTGGAATTAATATTCATTGAGGAAAGCATAAATTTCCAGGCAAAAATCAATAATGTGACTGGTCAGAAACTAGTACAGTGAAAGTAATTACTATTAGTTGAGCACTGTTTTTTTAAGAGTATTTTAAGAGGATACAGCTGTTCCTTTCTGGTAGTGTTAAAGATTAAGTCATTTATAAGTTGCTATAAACTGAGTCATGTGATAAATCTCTCTGGAGGCTCAGATTACATGCACCTGAAATTCATACCACTTTTTTCTGATGTGTGCCATACAGTGGTCTGCAATAGGTAGTGCAGAGTATAAGCCCATATATATTGTACTAGTTTTCTTGCTAGTGTGAATTTAGCAGTATGTGACATTATGAGACAATTGATGCCTTGCCCTAGATGTTAAACTAGAATGTCATTTAAGTGATGGAGAGGTTTTTTTCCTCCTTTTCTTTGTTTGAGGACTTCAGATTTCTGTTTCCATAAACTGCTTCGGAGGCTTTGCCAGTCTTGTGTCTTTCCATGTTTGCGAGTTGTAGATCCAGTGTGGTTTTTCATATACTAGACTTAGCTTTATGGGAGGAAACTAGTTAAATACATTGAGAGAATTCTGTAAAAATTGAATGTTAGAACTGTAATCTTACAGTAATAGCAATGTTTTGTGTTGCCATGTTGCTGATAGGCAGCTTTTATCTTTATTACATTTTTAATCCTGTTAGATCTCATGCGACGCCAAGAAGAATTGAGGCGTTTGGAAGAACTTCGAAATCAAGAACTTCAAAAACGCAAGCAGATACAATTGAGGTATTTTGTCTTCTACTGTGCAAAGGTGTGCATGCAGCTGCTGTAGGTCTGTGTGAATTTAGATACTCCAGCTTCTAGAGCATGCTTTTGACATCAAATAAAAATGTTTCTGCTGCTAAAAAGTTGCTTTTCAAAAGCATAGTGTGTGATGTTTCTGTTCATGTTCTTGAACAGAAAAGTAATCACTTATGCTAATATAAAAGAATAGTTTTAAGTATTTATTGATTTTTTCATTTATTTCAGCTCTATTAGTTCTGTTGTAAATTTCTGACACGTTAAAAATGTGTCTTTTGTCAGTCTTGAAATGTCTTAATCCATAGTGACTTGTTAAAAATGGGGGTATTTTAACCTGCTTACCCATAAGTAGCCAGAATAATAGCTATAGAATGTACTGGTATTGTAATGTGTAAAAAAAAAAACAAACCCCAAAACAAACCAACAAAAAAAACTAAACAAAAAAACCCCCAAAACTTAATAATTTTCGAACCCATCAGTTTCCTGATTAGTGCCTTAACTATATAAAAAATTAATTACCATTTCTTCTATATGCTTGATCTTATCTCTTGAGACTGAGTATAAGCGTGAACAGATCAAGAATTTAAGTTGACATAGTTTTTGAAAAATATTCCAGACATGAAGAAGAACATCGACGTCGTGAAGAAGAGATGATGCGTCAGAGGGAACAGGAGGAATTACGGCGACAGCAGGAGGGAGGATTTAAGCCAAATTTCATGGACAATGTAAGTAAAATTCTATGACAAAAGTCAAAATTAGAATTTTTTTTATTGTAATGTTTTTTTATACATTAGCTATTGACCTTCCACCTTCTTGTTCACTGTATTTCCTTCAGTATTCCATCGTTCTCATGAGGGGAGTGGTACAAATTTAGTAGTGTAGTTATTCTCTTGTACGATGGCATCACTGTTACTTCTCCTACAGGCTGGTGATGTAACATTTCAGTTAAGTGAAAGTGTTCAGATAATAATGTGCCTTTTTTATTTGGGGAAATTATTTTTTCCAATAAAATAATAGAATTTTTCTAAGTGGGAGGTCATGGGAATAAATGATGTTTTCATGAGAAGGTGTCCTGGTCTGACTGAAGGTTTAAATTTTAAACCAGTTCAGGCTGTTAAGCTTGTTTGAATTGTTTGGTTTGGTTTATGCTTAACCTATTAAGAATAATATACTTCAGAAACAAAATGGGTGGTGTTAACTAAGCACTCTCCCCTTTGACCCTACTGTAAAACTAGGATGAGGAAACCTCAACATCTTTACTAAATGAGACCAAAAGATTATAAAGGTGGGGAAAAAAATGGTCCTCTGCTATAATTTCTACATTATTTATATTAGTAATTTAGGTGTGTTCTGCCTCTGAAGACTCATCCTGCAGGACTAGCAAAATGGTGGTATCAGAGGAGTCAGCTTCTCATTTTTCATGATCTGTTTTGGTCAAGGGTATGATTTTTTTTTTTCTACCAACCAAAGCAGTTAAATGAATGCAACCTGTATTGTGAATGTGTTAGTTTCATGCGAGGAATGCGTTAGTTTCATGTTAGAAGGATACCTTTTAATATTACAGCTATTCTTAGTGAGGAAGCAATGAATAAGTGATCCACACAATGCTCTTCTACGTTATTATAACAACTGTAGTCTGCAGGAGGGAATTCTGCTCCTTGGTACATAAATCAAAAATAAACCACTGGTTTCTCAGATACTTTCTGATTATGTGTTTCGTGGAAGACATGCTTATTTTACATTCTATACTATAACATTTTCTGTAGGTTCGAGAAGATGGTATTATGTATATTCTGAGACATCCTAAGAGAAGTTAGAAGATAAAAAATGTCCTGTTCTCAGCAGGACATCTTTTTTTCTGTCCACTGCCCCTTAGTGTTTTTAGTAAAGATGGGGAGGAAGCAAAATTGTTCCTCTGTTACTAACAGCTATTAGTTAATTCTGCTGATTGTGTGTTGAGAAACTTGCAGCAGAAAATAATCATTTATTTCCATATGTGCTCACACTAAAAAAGGCATGCTGAAAGCAGTTTTATTCTTTGGGGTGATGAAGATCAAGAATTCAAAACTCGTAACGTCCTTTAGTGTGTTCCCATGTATTGTTAAACATACTTTGTGAAATAGCACATAGCAATTGTCTGATGTAATTAGAAGTAGCACTTACCGATTGTGACTTTTGTAGTGCCAAATAAGAAACTTCATCTTGCCTTAATATCTTCATGTAGCATCTTCTGGGGTATCCTGATTTTCTGACCCTGTAAGCTACCTGTCAGAATCCTTTGGTGGCTGATCTGTGAGACCCGTGCTACTCACTGCAGAGTGCTGCAGAAACGGGAAGCTGGGGAGCCAACCCACACACTTGAGATGGCAGTAGCTCCCTCAGATTTCATTGCTGTTAGGAGATTGTGGCCCATACCCTGCAGCTTGGGCTGCTGGGAAAACTGGATAATGTTGGCCACCGCAAGCTCTGCTGGTTTTCTTCTTGCAACTTTCTTGAGTTAGTATTATTTAGCCCCTGTGCTTGAATTGCTTGCCACAGTTTGGCCATCCTCGTGCTTACCTGCATCTTTAAATTCTGAAGCCTGTGTGAATAGAAACTGTTCAAGTTGGTGTGCTGGACATGGGAAAAATGTAGCGTGAGAATGGAAGAGGAATGGTTAAAATGGAAAGCACTTCAATCACTATGCATAGTTTTTGTGACTTTTAGATGATGATATTTTCTTGGGGGAAAGGTAAATGTGGCATAATACTTTGGAATAGTGTAGCTTTCCCAACTGGGTTGCAATACTTGAATTGTGTGTTCATCTGGAACTAATTAATACACTGCAAGAATACGTGGATATAGTGGTGCAGTGACAACCCTATCAAAAGCATTATATGTTATACAAGGGAATATATAGTACAGGTGGTGTTTTTTTAGTATCATGTGACGTTAAAGTGGCATTAACAATAATTAAAAAACCCCATTTTCTCTAGTCTTCAGACTATTCTTTAGTATTGTGGTTACGTGTTGACATATGTTTTACTTCCAATGTCCTTTGGACTGTAAAAGAGGAAGAATTGAAACAAAATTAGAATTGATGTATGTGCTTTCTTTAGCAGCTGTTTTGAATAAGGGCAGTTATGTAACTAAGCATGGCCTATCATTTTATAGATGTTCATTATAACATATCTTTAGGTAACTGTACTTAAGTTGTGTAGTATGAATGGGAGTTTGGAAAAGCCTTTGCATTTTGCAGCAGAGAAGAATTGTAAACCATTGCTGGAGATAGCAACATGATACATCCAGTCTTTTTTCAATTTAATAGAATTTCTTATACAACTGAATTTTTTTGATTTATTCTTACTAATACTTGTTTACTGTGAACAGACTCCAGCTGGTAATTACTTCTAGTCTCAGATTACCACTGTACATACACTGAAGAAAGTTATTCTCTGTTTTAAGAGTTTGAAAGTTACCTCTTGGTGGATATTGCATTTTATGATACTGGTGGATAGTTTTTACCGTATCAGGTCTTGATAAACTCTTTTGGCGTAATCCTTATAACGTATTAAAGTCTTCTGCCAACTGTGTATTTAAAAGGAAAATAATAATTGTTTCTAATCCTTGTTTTTGTTTCTTAAAAGCTTCGAAAAGTAAGCTTCCTTCACTTATATCCTATTCCTTTTTACTGTTCAGTATAAAAGAAGGACATAAATGGTAAGTGCAATGACAACCTCTCATGTAAGGCTGCAGTATTAGGCTTTCCTGTTTAAAATTTCTTTCTGTATCCTTTCCCTAACTTGCTAAACTTTGATTTTTTCAGTATGAGTACTTTTGAAAAATGTCTTGCAGTCAAGTTTGATGCAGTTACCAGTTACTTGGTTTAGTTACAAATGATAAAAATATTTTTTGTGTGGGCATTTCTCTTCCTGAAGCATTCTTGTTCATGGTGATGTTGTATGTTAAAAATCTGATTGCATTGATTTTAAATCTAGTGGGCAGACTAGTGATACTTAAGCAATTTATTAGTCTAGTTGTGTGATCTCTAGTAGATAAGTTATTGATAAACACTTTTGTATTTGTTATGGTTTTTCCCTTGCTTTCTAAAAGTTGGTTAATTGCTGTTACAGCTCAATATATATGCATACTAATTTCATGATAGCTTATTCAGGAAACTTGTTTTTCTGTAATGTTTTGCTTATTTTTACTTTGCATACATATTTCTGACTAAAAGAGGAGCTTGCTGATGGTGACTGGAGACAATATTTTATTTTTCACCAGCACAAATATTTAAATAGTACTTCTAAGTGCTAGTAATACATTCATTATTCAAACTGTGCAATGGTTACTATGCTATTGTGAATGGCTTACATAAATTTACATTGTCAAATCTTCATCAGAGCTTTTTCACCAAATAATTCCAGTTCCAGGAACTACTTTTATTCACGTCACCAACTTAGAAGAGTGAAAGGAGACTTGATTTGGATTTAGTGTATTAAAATAGTTTTAATGTGTCTACAAAAGAGACCAAGATACGTAGGAGTTGTAGTCTTAGTTTTATGGTGCACAGACTTAATTCTGTAGTAACACTGCAAAATAGTGTCAAGCGGGCATTGTACTTAACGAAACAGTAGCTGTGATACTGGCCTGCAGTTTACAGCTCTTCCAACTGATGGTTTAAAGAGGGATTGAATTTGAGGTTTCTGGGTGTCCTTGTCCTCTTCCCTCCAAGGAGACTCCGCCTTCTTCAAGTGTAACTTGCGTATGTAGGGAACTACTTCTTGTGAGTTCATGAGTTTCAACTTCTGAATACTTGCTGTTCTTTCATGTGAGACTGTACATTAAATACTTAGCTTTTTAAAACTCTTAGTCTTTTCAAAAACTGTCTAGATGTTGTTTTGCTTTCCTTTATGTTTTCTTACACAGAAGCTGCTCAAGTATGTTGTGTAAGTATCAGCCTAAAGTGGCAGCTGCTAAAGCACTGGCGATTGCCTCAGCAGCAGAGGTTGTAGTGGGCTTGAATCAAAAGATGTAGACAGATGAAAGCAAGGGAGTAAAAAAGCACATCCCAAAGCAACAACAAAGTTCATAGCTTCAGGAATGCCAGAAACTTGATTGAAACAACTGCACTTAGCCTTTGTTGTAGGAGTTTTGTCCTTCTTTGGAGCGATTTATACATCTAGCTTCCCATTTCTTTATTATTTAGAGCCTACTGAGGTATATCTTATCCCTCACTTCTGCATTCACTTGCAAGTTAAGTAGTAGATATTTTTGAAAGAAGACTATCAGTTCGATTTCCTTGGACTTCTGTAATTCAGGAAATAGTTTTTTGTACTTCTTGGCTCTTAGGTGACTAGAACTGCCTTTTTTTTCCCCCCCGTCTTCTGATTCTATTATGCTCAAAAGCCCCAGTTATGTAAGAACTTCGAATTTTCACTGCAGGAATTTTTCCTACCTTATTCAAAACTGAACTAAGCTGAGGCAGATTTCCAGTAATAAATAAATTAATGAACATTTTGAGGAATTGTCTCAAATTTGATCTGTTTCTACTAGTAACAAATTTTGGTTATTTTACCCTGACAGCCTAGTGTACTTAATGAAGCTGAGGGTGGTGAAGTTTTGTGAGGTTGTGTGAATATAGTCTCTGTTTCTTAACAAACTGCTTTAAAGCTAAGCTGCTTTATAAAAGCTGTTTTGTAGAGTTTAGCTGGGAGAGATAAATTACTTCGTTACTGCAATCCAGCATACGTACTCATGGAAGAAGTAGTTACTGTTTGACACCTTAAAAGCCTTTTAAGGTAAAACTAGCTCAGAGAAAGGCAGATCATTAAATGTAGAACTGAAAAGAAAAAAACCAAACCCAATGTGACAACATTCCTGCTTTCTTGGCAGTGGTTTTACTTCAGTGATCAAGTTTCTTCCAGTGCATCAAGCAACATAGGCTAGGCCTTTGAGCAAGCAGTTTATAAATATGCAATTTGTGGTTTTGTGGGTGGGCTTAGGTTTGGCAGTAGCACTATTTTTTTTTTTTCCCCCAGGATTGGAGTAATATGTATCAGTATATGCTTAAATCTTGCATTTCTTGTGTCCCTCAAACAGTGTTTTCGATATTAAATTTGGTGATTTAGGTAAGGATAATTCCTTAACAGGCCTTAAAATGTTCACATTTTATTATTTTCAGAAACTAAAAAAATTATTTTCTGCCCTTAATTATACTGCCAGGTATCAAAACTGTCTTAACTGTCATACCTGCTTTTAGTCTGAAAAGACATTGCATAAAAATCGATGCAGAACTTCAGCCATCTTTTTGTAGCATATTGGGTGTCTCTACACATAAATTGAAGCTATTTGTGGAATAAGATACCGTTCGGTTGTAACTGTTTCATTACTCTTTTAGGGCGGTTCATAATTGACTTTCTAGATTATGTTTTTATGTATATCAAGGTTGCTACGGTGGTAATTTTTCAGTAATGCAACAACTAATCATTACAATGTTGCATTTAATTTATAACTTCATATTTCAGTGTGTGTGAACTGTGAATATTGAGGATAATGTGATAAGTTTTCCTTGAGTTATGTTATAGATATTTAGGAGACTAAAATCTTTTACTCTGTTGCCATCATCTTCTAATGTTTGCACAAAATGCTTTAGAACATAATACTGTTTACTTCATGTGAACTTGCAAAAACAGAACAAGTGACCATTCATAAGTAATTTTTGTCTCTTAATGTGCTGTCCAAAGTGCATAAATCTCAAATACAAATTTAGGTGTTGCAGTACTACTTGTAAGCATTCCCAGGTTTGTTTTCCTCTATAGTAATTGATAAGGAATTTTTTGTCTGTGTTTTTTAGATTGTTTGGTTTTGTTTATAATTTAATTTTCTTTCAGTAAGACTAATGGATCAAGAAACTAAAAGAACGCTTTTCTAAGGATACTTCATATGCAATAGCAAAATGACATCTGTCTTTGCCAGTCGTAGTGTTTGATGAGGCCTCAGATTTAGCAGATGCCCTTTTTGTTCAAATATTAATGAAAAGACTTCAAATGCATCTGGTATGCTTGTTTATAGAATGCTCCATTTGTGTACTTAGCTTCTTCGAGTATTTAATTGATTTTACAGATAAAAATGAAAAATCTATTAAAGAGCAGATGTCATAAATCTATATTCCATATTTTTAACATAATTTATGAAAATTGTTGCTGCTCACAAGGTAAAAAAAAATAAAAATCTACTTACCTAACTTAAGTTCCTCACATATTGAGTTCTTCTGGTTTCCATTTTCTGACAAGCAAGAATGAGGCTTTTATTAATAATTTTTAAAAATCCTTTGTTAATGTAATTGTTTGATAAATGCCCTACATATTTGAAGAAACCAAAATTAATGTTGCCTTAATAATTTTCATTTTTTCTTCCTCAGCTACTGGAGTTAAGTTTGACTTGGAGTTTGTACATGTATTTACCCAGACTAAGAAGAAATTAACTTTCAGTTTCAGTTGGCTACTTGGTACCCATTTTGGAATCATTCTCCTGTCTAAATCCTGAGTTCTCACTTGGTGGCATTGACACCTGCAGCCAAAATAAGTTCCTCTGCTTAGAAAAGTTTGTCTTTATTCCAAAGGGTCTGTATTTAAAGAAAGAATAAAACACCCAAGAAGCAGTGAGTGAGTCTGTAGAAATTGTATTTTTGATGTGAGGAAACCTATTAGTGGATCTGTTGCTTAATGTGAGGAAAGTTTATTTATAGATCTGGTTTCTCTCTCAAGAGGCAGTGCTTTCTGAGTATTTTTTTTCTTAGTGTGAGCAGTAGGCCACTGACCTTTTGCTTAGCATCTGACGTTTTGCTTCAGTAGCTCTCACTGAGCGAGAGTGGTAATGCAGTAAAATGAGACATAGAAATTAACTTGTCTTAATGAGGTTGCCTGTCTTTTTATACCAGGCTAAATGCTATTTTTACTTAAAATATTTAGGATTTTTCTCATTGATTATTTTACAAGCCACTTTTCTGTAGTGTAGGCATCGGGTGGGTTTATCTCATTACCAGAGCTGATGCTTGTTTGCTTATTTTGGGTTAATAAATCTTCCATGAGGAATATAGAATTTAAGTCTGATATTTGTGTCTTCCATCAAGTCTTTTTTTAGTTTCCACTTTAATTTGCCAGAGGTTAGGTGTTATTTTTGATGAATTAGCATTTTTAATAAGTAGTGGTTTTTGGAAAAAAAGATGAGATGAGGTTCTGTAGAACTATTTTGTAACAGTTCAAATAAGTAGTTTAATATCTTGGTTAATAGAAACTAACATTTAAAGAGGCAATTAAATTTATTTAAGGTTTACCATTTAAAGATGTTTTTCCCAAACATTACGATTTCCTGGAGTGGCTAATGGCTCACTAATTTAGGCTTAGCATTGTGTAGGATGAAAGAGTATTTGCATTAGCTTTGTTTTGTATATGACTTGAAGCACACTGCTTTTACTAGTGTGCTGAATGCAGTTTTGTTGATATACTTGTGACAGTTTAGCTGATGTCTTTTCTAAATGTATTAATACCAAAGATCTGAAAAAGGCAATATAATGTTGAAATTAGGTTCCTCAAGCTTGTTTCTCTTCTGTATATGGTGCTGGTTTTTATAATCCTTCTAAAATTTTATTTACTTGTGGAGTCCTTGTATTTGTTGCCCCCAGCCTTTTCTGAATTATTAAACATTTGTTTATCTATAGGGAAACTTGTATGTTCTTTAGGTAAGAACTAGCTATTTTTGTTTGTCCTTATTCATTGTGATTCCCATTGTGTCCCTAACATGATTCTGATCTTCGGGTCTGTAGTACATAAAATGGTAGGATTTTTTTTAGGTATCTTCTGATGAAAGCAGACACTGTAGCTTAAGAGTTACGATGCGTGGACTTAGGTCAGACGATTTAACTAGAAAACATTTTTTTTAAAATCCATTTGGATTTGTTCAGATGACCAGTTTCTTAAACTTTTGATTAAAGTACTAGAATTGCCTGGTACAATGTATATTGTTTTACTCAGTCAGAACTCTGTTTATTCAAATGATAAGTGTCTGTCTTCATTCAAGCCTACCTCATCTTGCTCCTGTTTCACAATAAATGACCTGCAGGTTGTATAAAAGTACTAGCTGGAAAACAATGGAGCCTGGTTTCATGCCAGGAAGTTTCATTGATGCTTCTTTGTTCATGTTTTGTATGTTTAAGTGCTGTATGTGTGGACGGACCAGATGTTGGGGAAATCTTAAACATTGAACTATTCTGATTGTAAGAAACATTCATAATGTATAAAAGACTGCATATGTATGTTAGAAGCTTCTCCTACAGGACCTCTTCGTAGTGATGAAAATATACTTCGATCTTGGTTTAAAACTTTGGCTTTCAGCTGCCTTTTGGCAAATACTTGTACATTCTAATCGCTTGGTAACTCAGATCAGTTGTTGGATAGCAACTACAATTGGACTCTTTTTTTGTGTTACAATTTAGTCAGCATGCATTACATCTACTCGGTGAGGGAAAATTGCTAATACAACAGTCTGGAAGAGTCATGTTTAGTGTACTGTGGCTATAACTAGTGCTGCTTTTAAAGTGTTTTAAGTTGGTTTTGCAATGTTATATTTGACATTCCAATTAAGTTGTTAGATTTTTACATAACACTTCATGATAAAGGATGTTCTTGGCTGGTTAATTTTTCTTCTAAGTAAACATTGATGATATTCAGTTCATCTCATCCTTGATGTTGCAGGTGGGGAAAACTGTTGTTTTGAATCAGCCCAGTGTTCACTCTTTTTGAACATTTGCTTAGATTTGTTTAATGTGCAAGGAAAATGTAACATTTGGGAAATCTAAAATGCAGCATTGTTTTATAACACCCAATTTTCAGTTAAGTATTTTAGTGTATTTCTGCATGATGGTATAGTTAGCCCAGGCTTTCTTACCAGTTAAACAGCCCTTCAACTCCACACCCACCAGGATGAATTGTGGAGTGCATCTTAAATTAAATCATTTGCAACTTGTTCTGTGAAAGTAAGGTATCCTCCATGCTTCCATGCATGTCTGTTTTGATACTTCAGTTCTAAGCTGTAGTATAAGATTCTCTAATATGCCTCTGAAAATGTGAATATATTGTGAATGTAATGTGATTATATTGTATGTATCAAGTGTGAACTTGATGATATGGTGGATATTGCTTTCAGAAAGTATTTTTGCAGGTAAGTAGACAGTTAAGTGCCTTAAATTGATTACAAATGAAAAAAATATTTGTGTTATGTTCAGCTGCTGAACTATATTTAATTTATATTTTTAATATCATTACTGCCATTAAAAAAATGAAGCTAATAGAAAGGGGAAAAGTGTTTTCATATGTTGGTTCCATGGAACTAAAGTGGTTCTTAACTCCTGTGGAACTGAATTAATTGACAGAATGTTGCAATGAGGAAGTTGCAATCAAGAGAGTTAATATATAGATATGTTTATTTTTAAACATTTTTTAGATCTGTTACAGTGGTTACCTTCTCTAAGCACCTTTGTCTTGTGAAAAATGATTTCTGAATTATATTTTAAAATACTTCAGAAGTAGAATTTTACCTTCCTTGTGAGTGTTAGTTGTTAGATCAAGGGGAAATTTTGACAGAATACCTCTGTTCCTGTTTGGTCTCAAAATGGTTGACAGCAGTGACACTTGGGGGGAAAAAAATATATCTTTTCAGTTATACCCTCAGAGGGTGCTTCATCTGTATAGCCATAGACAATGAAGGGACATGGTAGGATTTTCATTTACCTGAACAGATGATGTAAAGATGACTGAATAGAGGCATGTAATTAAAGTAGTTAGATTTTATTCCTTGTTAGTGTTTATATGCAGTTTGTTTGGGGCCAGATTTTGCCATCAGGTTTTTGGCTAGTAAATGACATTTCCCACACATTGTGAGAAAACGAGGAACTATAGTTAACTTGTGTTTTTAGTCAGTTTTATTCTGTAGATGTTGTGTATACAATATTTTACTGTATTAGAACAAATGGAAGTGGGAGAGGTGGGAAGAATCCTCAGGAAATAGTGATATTAGTGCAGTGTTTTAAATGCAGTATTAAAATTCAGAGAAGCAGCAAGTAACTACAAGAGAAAATAAAGAAGCAGGAAAGACAAATCTCAATATGGAGCAAAGTTCTGTAATCAACAGATTAGGTTCTGCTGTAGAAGTTTTACTGTCTAGTTTCGCAGAAGACATTCAGAAAAATTCCTAGGCATGTAGACAACTTCTGTACTTGTCATAGTTTTTAGTATTGAAGATGGGTGAATATTTCTGCATCCAAATCAGTGACTGAATTCTCAGTTGTCTCCATGATACAGTGTCTATGCATGAATGTCTTTCCAAAAAAACACAAAAGTTTATACTACTACCTTTTCTGGCTCAGACACTAAATATTCTTTTGTTCATCTCTTCTGAGATGGAAACAATAATCATTATTCAAATTTTTCTTACATGATTTTGAATTTTCTTTGTCTTTTCTAGTTTGAGTGATTCTAGTTCAGGGAAGTGGTTATTTTCTGCTTCTCATGACATAGGAGTGAGAAAATGTCTCCATTGTATAACAGTTCAAGTATTTTGCACTGTTCACCTAGTTTAGTTTACTTTCCACTGCAAACTTAAATTGGGGGGGTGGGGAGAGGGAATCAATCTTTGACAGTATTTTAGCAGTTTGCTGAGAGGCACTCTTTGCTGCAGGCAGTTCTCACTCTAAGGTATTAGCCATTTTCAGTTTCCTTTCTTGTGAAATAACTTCAACCAGCTCTTAACTTGCCTTCTTGCAACAGTATTTTTCTACAAGATTTTTTAGTTTTGCTTTTGCTAATTTTGAAGTAGTAGTTCAAATATTTCCAGGGTGGAACAAGCCCAGTGTATCATATGCAGGTTGAGGAGTAGCAGGAGTGCTTGGGAGTCTTTGATGTTGTGAAAAATGGTACTTTCCTTTTTCAACGTTGGTGTTTTGGTCCATGTTTTATAAAAAGAAAATATATCTTTTTGATACAGTTTTATGTTTTTATATATATACTCATATTTTATGTGATGTCACAGGTTGCTCTCTTAGAAGTGGAATTAACTAGAAAATTTTGTATTTAAAAAAATTAGAGAAAGGGACACCTGAAATCCAAGTAGAATCTGGTAAATAAGATAATGGTTCTTCTGCATTATAAAGGAAGGAAGAACATGTGGACTGCTGCCTCTTATAAACAACAGTTGTATTTGGAAAGTATGAAATACAATTTTTTCTTGGCCAAGATGCAAGAACAGCAAGTATATTAATGTACTGAGCTGTCCTTTGACTTAGATTTTGAGGAAGACTTCAAATCTTACAAGTCATGTTGAAACTAGTTTTAAGAAAAAAGATTACTTGTAGCAGTATCTTTTGAGATAATAGTAATGTAGCGATTGTCCATGCTTGAATGTTTTCAGTACTTGTAATCAGATTGTGTTAATAAGACTTTGCAGCTTCTATAGATGACAGTCTTTTTAGAGTGCTAATGTGTACAACAAGATTTACATTATAGTGTTTAGTAAAAATGTGTTGCATTTTCTGGGATCTTCTTGGTCTCCTTGATGCTCACAAATTTGAGGGGCCTCTAGATGGTCTGTGGGCTTACGTCTTTTAGATTAGCCTAGTGTCTGTCTTTTCTGTATTAAATAGTGTTTTCTGTCAGGGGATTATTAAACATTGCTGGTTAGTGAGATGTCCCCTAAATGTATTTGTAATCTGAGTAATATTAGTGCAGTTAAACTGCTTTCTTTTCCAAAACTCTCAGTGTAGACCTGACTTAAACATGGCGTAAGGATTGGTGTGTTGACAGGAAGTTAGCTTCTTCAGGTGGGGTTTTGTATCCTGCTGTAGGAGGATGACTTAAAAAACAAAGCATACTGGGAGGATTAGAGTTATTTAACACTGTACTCTCCCCCAAAAAACCCCAACAACTTGCATGTTTTGGAAAGTAGAAGCTAGTTTAACCTAAGCAAAGGAGGATGTCAAACTGTCTTCCTTCTTGTAAAGATCAGAAATGGCTGGTATTAAAATAATGGTGAATTTAAGAGAGTATGTAACTTTCTTTTTGAAAACTGTTTCTTCTCAATCTGTAAGATTGAAGTGTTGAGTGTGTGTGTGTTCTCTTTCTCACATAAAACTGCAATCCATTTCTGTCTTTTCCACTGTTAATATTTTTAGGTGGTGCACTGAGATACTATTCAATACTTAGTTAATGAAGTTGTGTAATGGAGTACTATTGTACCCAATTCTTAATTCTGTGTAAAATATTCTATGTGTTACAAGGTATATCAAGACTGACATTTTCAATATACTATGATAGCTGTCTTGCACATTAACATAAACTTAGTATTATTTTTTATTACAATAGATCTGTGTTTTTAAAACACTGTTTGAGGTAATTTTTTTAAGAATAACTTCAATTTAGAGTAGTAAATATTTTTGGCTTGTTTGAACTGTATTTGTTTTCTTTTTCTTGGAGGGGTTCAGATGCTGAGGACTACACTCAGCAAGTGAGTGCTCTCCCAAAGATGTGAAAGGGAAATGAAAGAAGGCCTCACAGAACTTGAAGACCTTTCTTGTTTGTTCCCAAACCAAAAAAACAGAGACCAAAGATCCCAGTGCATGGGGATTTTTCTCAAATACTTTGCTATACTTTTGCTGTTAATTAGTTTTAAAAGATATTCCCCTGTTTTAATAACATTGATATTTCCTTTACAGTATTATTGAAGTGATGGAAATATATAAGAAACTGGTGTAATAATAGATCTTTTTTCCATGAGGGAAACAATTTTTGTTGTCAACAGCTATAATTATCATTGTTACTACCATTAGGAATGTTTTTCCAACTTGTAGTATTTACTGGAATATATATATCTGCATATATTTCATGCAGTGTGTATTCCTGTTTTTACCGATGTGATAGGTATTTTAATGTATAGTTTTTTTTAGTGAGGCATCGCCATCAACTCTGTTCATGACTTGAGCCACCAAGGAGAAAATTGGCTGTATGCTATCTTCTGTAGCCCTATTAGAATGTTTTTCTCAAAGACCAAGTCCTGTTGACAGCTATTAAACCTAATGAAAATTCTTTTTATTAGAGTTCCTTTTTAAAAATAGGGCTGTGTAGTTTCCTGTTACATATTTTATAGCTACATTTACTTTAGCTGTTGTCTAGTTTAATCTATTTGATTGTGTAATTTTGTGTGAAGTGAGAGAGCTTAACTTATTTTAAACTCCTGGGTGGGAGCTATCAGTTGGTTCACAGAATTCTTGAGTAGTTTAAGCTGGAAGAGATCTCTGGAATCATCTAGTATGATGTCCAGCTCAGAGGAGGGATTAGCTCTAGATTTAGGTTGCAGTGCTCAGGAACACACAGAAATCTTGTGTTTTGAGAGAGAAGTGTTTTTCATTTAAAATTATTTAATATTACTGCCTGTGATGGAATAAAATGAACTATTTTGGAATATCGTAACTTTCAGATCTTACATATAAATCTTAACTGATGAATAAACCAAAGAGGGAAGGGTGACAAGAGGGCTGGGAGGGCTGGGTGGAAGAGATGTCTTCTATTAACTCCTTCCTGGCAGCTTTACTTCCAGTGAGCCTAGTCATTGGCTTGAAGTAGTGGAATATTCTGAGAAAAAAAACAACTAATGCAGAGCCAGAAGTATCCCCCGAATTCTAGTTCTAAGTGCCAAACTAATGATTTTAACTACTTGTATGATTTATGTCTTTAAAATATAGGCATCTTTCAGTAAATCACAATTTTGTGTAAGATTTAAGGGACTTAGGCCTCCTGGAGAGGCCTTTGGAAATAATTTTTCTTTACCTAGAAAGAACTTAATGAAATAAACCAGTCTGGAAGGGGGTAATGAATTCTAGTAAGAGGTGCAGAAACATCTTACCTATTTTGACAAATATAAAGTCTGCTAAAGAGTATAATGCAGTTTCCATGTTTCCATGTTAATGGAAACTGGTGACAATCAACAGCACTGTGAATTACATCTCGCTCTACACACACAACTTAGCAAAAGTGCTACTAAAGTTACTGATGCTAAGGTTTCAGGTGTTAAGTTTATGGGGTAAGTGCTCTTTTGGGTTTTTTTGAGAAGGGTTTTTCTTGATACTGTCTCTTAGCATTATTTCGGCCACTATTCCTTAGCTGAAAGGTGAGTGAATAGTCCTATGATAATTGAGAAGTGCATCTCCTGGCTACAAACAGTTGAAGAAAACTGTATGATCTGTCATCTTAGTATTTCTGTTGATACCTTGCTTTTTGCTTTTCTGAAATATTCCATGCCATATTTATTCCATACTAGAATTTTTTGACAGTTTTGTTAATGAATATTGCATCATTTGGGGACAAGATTTTTCATTTTCTTCTACAATTGCAAGGCCTGTTTCCGGGGGAAAAAAGTAGTATTGTTTTGTCAGTTAAAGCTATTTATAACTGCTTGCATTTTTATTTTCAATGTAAGGAGGGAATTGCATCTGATACATTCTCCTGTATCAATTCTTAGGAGTCTTCTCAAACCATTAGTTTCATGGTTTTGTAGGGTGGATTTAAAAATATAATAATACATTAAAAAAAAAAATCAGAAGAATCAGCTTGGCAGTTCTGTTTATACTTGGACTACTGGTATCAATGGTGATTGAGGTGTGCATGATGATTGAATGTTGTGCATGATATACCCTGAATGCTCAAGAAATCTTGTTTCTAATAATTGTAAAAAGGGGAGAATCCATACTATATTAAATGTACAATATATACGTAATTTGAAAACTGGGAGTATTCAGTATTTTTGTGTAGATCTAGTTTTTACAGTTGACATTGAAAGCAGTTGGAATTGTGAGAATCTCATTTTTAATGCTTGTATCTAGAGTAATTAGCAAGTATAAAGCTGTAATTGCCATCATAGCAGTTTTTCTAAAAGCAAATTACTCAGATAAATCAGACCTTCTTGAGGTTTTTTTGCATTATTGAGTTGTGAAGTATTTTACAAGACTCCTGCAACAGAAGTAATTTGGAAAGCTTTGAGTTGTGTAAAGATTTATCCTTTTACAATAAGAGATTATTCTTTGCTTGCTTCCCTTTTGTTTTTTGTTTGTTTTTTTAATCTTCCTAAAGCTTAAATTACACCTTACTACACATCCTTTGTCTTAATGGCTTTCTTTTCCGCCTATAATTGCCTATCATCCATTTTTCTTGTTCTCTTACAGTTTAAGTTGTTTTCCCAGGTACCGGGTGACTTCGGAGGTTCTTAATCGCCTCCCTACATATTTCTCTAATAAAAGTTTAGCCCTCCTCTCTTGCTGCTCAGTTTTAACACCCTGTTGTGGGTAGTTATGGGTGGCTTCAGGGAAGGGGCTGAAGCAGGCTGATACTCAACCGAAGAACGGGCAGCTGCATAGTGAGGAAAAGAAGCTCTGAGAAGATAACGCTGTCATTGTTATGTTCTGCAAAGGGTTTGAAGCTCTCAGGTGGGCTGGAATATCAACCAGCATTGGTTTGGCTACTCTGTTTTAACTGCCTGTTGGTATGCCTTTCTCTGTTGTATTTTGGGCAAAACCCATGGAACAGTTGATCTAACTTACCTGCAATAACTTGTTTATGCTCACATAGTAAATAGCTGTCTAGGACATGATGTGTGTGGGATAGGACTGAATTCTTGTTATCATCTGGACTTCTGCAAATACAAGTTTTGGCAAATTATCTAAATACATGTTTTTATAGTTAATATGTCAAGCATTTAGTTACATTAATGATATATGCTGTCAGTTAACATTTGAAATTGTGTATTTTTTCTATTTGTCTTAAATTTGCTAAATCTGCGTTAACTGTACAGAAGAATTTCCTCATGCTGAAAAAACCATAGTTGTGAACATGCAGCAGTAGGAATAATAATTCTTGTAGGCCTGTTGGTAGTTTAACAGGCAGCAGAGATCAAAAGGCACATTTATGGATCAACACCAACATTAAAGCTACAAAACAGCAAATAATTACTTCATGTTTTTTATTACAAAGGTTAGACTAGATGGAAAAAAGTAAAACTTACAGATTCTACTCTGTTGTACTTACTGTTAACTGAAGACTGGTAGCATTTCAAGCTGAGAAAAAACAGTGGTTTATTGCTAGGAGGAAGTGTAGTGTGCTTTTAAAAAGAAATGTATGTTATAGCTTGCTAGTGCTTCTATCCTTTGCGAAGAAAACAAGTCAATTTCTAGTAACTAGACAGCTTTATAGTGCTGTACTTAATATCCGTATCTAGCTGGTATTGTACTTGGCCCTGGCACATTTTACATTAAGAAAACCAGCCACTAACTTGCAGTTGAACCTGAGATGCATCAAGTAAGTTACGTGCAGTAATTCAAAATCTGGTACTTTACCCTGTAGCTGAAGAGTATCTCACAGCTTTTCCCTTGTGGCATGTCCTGTTTTCACATATGCACATATGCATGCATGTGTGCATGCACAGTCTGATTGATATAAATTGATGGCCATGATGGTTTTTCTACCATGTTGGGCTGGGGATTGACCTTAGGGACGATATATCACTTTTACTTCTGCTGCTTCTTGTCAGGGCTGAGGTGTAAAAGCAGACTCAAGACATCAACAAGGTTGTGTGCCGATTTTGTGACTATCCATTGGTATTAATTTGTGGGTGTGATTGATTCTAATAGAGCTGCTGATTCTACTTAATGTCAGTTGACATTACTGTGAAAGGTCTGACAAAGTAGTTGCATGTTCTGTTACAAAGGTTTAATGTGGGTTCTAGGGTCAGAAAGAGAGGTCCTTCTTAGTGTTCATCAACAGCCTTTCATAGATGGACCTTAAAACTGCCTGTTTCTTGCCTTTTCCTTTCCCCACTAAGCAGTGTTCTTTCAAAAATAGTGTGTAATCTTAAGTTCTTTTTCTAGGTTAATATGAATCACTAGAAACAAAGTTACTGACCTGAGAGCCTTTTGTCATGCATCTTATGACAGTTTCCCACACCAGGGTACTTCTGTAAAACTATTGACTCTGTTCTGTCAGATATTGGTGTCTGCTACTTAAGTGAAGATAGAAGACTCATGTTTGGCATCCTGAACATGATTGAACAAAAAGGAGTTTTGTGAAACTGTAAAAATACTATGAATGTGTTTTGATTTGATTCGTATTTCAGTTTAAAGGTTTCTTTTAGCAAGACTGATTCAATTGCCTAGTATATGGAATTGTTTTCAAAATGCATCTGAACTTACACTCTTAAATCGTAAGTGGAATGATTTTCAGAATCAGGTAAATTTTTTGTGTATGCTTATTCTCGGCACACGTGTTCACTCAAGAGTGGAATATGCATTAAACATTCTCGATGAAAATTTATGAGAAAAAATTGTTGGTATAAGTTTTACTAGTTTTCATTTTGAACTGTGAATTTGTTTCTATTTCATCCCTTTGATGTAAGCAGTAATACTAAAATACCTTGGAATTATCTGTGATAGGTGTACTTTGTTTTCCCCCAAGTGATGACTTTTGCCACTCTGGGTACTATCTTTTGAGTATTGTTTCGCAGCAGGCCGTGGTTCATGATCAGTAATGTCAGAACTGCTGACTGGATGACTTGAGCATCAATTGAATCTGGATCAATTTGGTGTGTTATTTGTCTATTTAATATAAATGCATGTTACATAGTTTATGTTGATACTGCATTTTTATTCTGATTTCAAAAGGATAGTCAGTATCTGAACTTGCATAGCAATAGCATGATATAATTTATCAAAAAATGTACCACCACCAAGTTAAGTCAAAGCTATTTGAACAAAGATGAACCGGCAGACTGAGTTGATGTACCATAATATAAGACATCAGAGTTTTGTTTCCAATTAACACAAGCATGTTTGAGTCATGAAGCCAGATTGACTGTGGTATTGAACCACGGCCTTTAGGCAATACAGTAATAAGACCTCTTTATTTACAGTTAAATGTAAATATACTGCTTACTAATGAAAAACAACATGTGAAGATGATTCATTTGCAGTTGATCAGATAACTATTTGGGAACTTTAGTCTGCTGCATCTGATAAATTAAACTTGTGATATCTAACCTTTATTTAGCATTATGTGAAAATGTATGGCATTGCTATATTGAACTTACTCCATTTGATTTTTTTAAAAATGGGAGAGTATAGTTAACTTTATTCCTTGTACATTTTTTAAATCAGTGGAAACTTTTGAAACTTGAACATTTTTATTTTCATGGAGTAAATGGGAATGTTTTAAGTTCTAAGAATGATAGGTTGACCATGAAAACTATGTTTACTTTCAGAGAGAACAGGAAATGAGAATGGGTGATATGGGTCCTCGTGGAGCAATAAACATGGGAGGTAGGGATCTGAAGGAAAAAGGCTTCTGTAATGTAAAATTTCTTTTTCTTTGGGACTGTACATGTTACTCAAGCACTATTAATTAGTGACGACTACTCGTAAAAAGGAGTAAACAGTAGTAGGAAATAAAAGGGGGAATGTGATGCTCTAAAAATTATCTGATACAAAAGAGGAATTTTCTGTTCAGAAAGTATTTTGCGTTCTTTTGGAGGGACTAAGTAGTCACAGAAATTGGGACTGTAATTGCATACAGTGGAGTGATGTAGAGCTTAAAATTGGTAAGTTCTTCTTGACATACCTGACAAAAGATTAATGAATAATGTGGTTGGTGTTCTACTAATTTATTGCAAATCTGTATTTGCAGATATTCTCAGTTCACTTTTGTGCCTTAAAGTATCACCACTGCTAAATACTGTTACTGTGAAGTCTGGAAAAGTA
The DNA here is from genome assembly GCF_964289735.1 of Phaethon aethereus. NCBI lineage: Eukaryota > Metazoa > Chordata > Aves > Phaethontiformes > Phaethontidae > Phaethon > Phaethon aethereus. The sequence continues at coordinate 203,099,708 of NC_138575.1, forward strand.
CATTTTTAATAATTGGTGCTTGCTCCATATATGCAGACTGAAACAGTTTAGAATCCTACTTAACCAGAAATAAGACTGAAACTTAGAATGTTACTTAAAAAAAAAAAATACCCTCTTACTAAACTGTATTAACTGTCAATATCTGTGTCTTGGAAGCTTCCTGATACTCATTTAAAAAAAATAAGATGATGATTTACAAAAAGTTAATACTATTTTTACATATTTTAAATTTGAAAGTACATATAAAACTTAGTAAACATTGTCAGTTGATCTTTTAGTAATGTGAATTTGTAGACTAACGAATCTGCTGAGTCCAGATTTTAAAATACATTATTTACCATTTCCTTGCATTGAGAAGGAAAATGGTTTATAGCTGCAAAATAGAAATAGGCTTTTTCTTTCAGGGAAGATGAAGAGCTTTAAAAAATAATTTTAAAGGAAGACATTGTGAAGTTATTTACAAATAATGAGCTGAAGCGTAAATTGTGACTAATTATTTTATAGTTGTACTTTTGCATATTATTGTAGTGTACTTGAAAATGTTACTTAATTAGGAGACTTTGTAAATATTGATACTGTGGAAACTACTAATGCCAGTTGTCCAAATCCACAAGGTACACTTTTTACGTACAGATTTTAAATGTGTGTTTATAGCAATCTGTTCACAGCCCTTTTCTTGTCAGGTTTTAATGCTTAACAATGATGTTCATCGTAAGTCTTGCTCTGTGAGCTTTGTGCTCTGACTTTTGATTTTAAACTTGATGCAGATGCTTTCAGAACTAAATGTTTAGTTCCAAAAGAGGTTACAGGAACAGTGAACTACTATTTTAAAAAGGGAAAAATATCCATTGTGAATAGGTAAAGATAGTGCTTGTTTCCACAGTATCTGGATTTTAGGTTGTCTCACTGTAGAGATTTTTTTTTTTTTTTCCCCAGCCCATTAACAACCCTACCACTACAACAAAAAAAACCCTGATCCCAAAAACCTGTAGTAGACCTTTAAATATTAGACCTTTAATTGTTGTTCTTAGCATTTTTTCTCAACATTTCTGTTGGAACTGTAACTTTATTTTTAACTGGCCTTTATCTGTGCCATTTGTGACTTTTCATCATGTGGGATAAGTTGGGAGCTGGTATATCGTCAGTGAGGGAAATAGCAGCATGATACCATTATTAGAAAGCAAGGTATCTTTGTGGTGGATTGAATTAGTGTTGGGCTGACTTGTGCAGGACCACTCACTTTTACATTTTCTTCTACAGCAAACAAGTTCTGAGGAGATCTGTATGCCTCACCGTAGCACTTAACTGGATCTGTAATGCTAGGTGCAGCTGATAAACTTCAAATATGGGGGGGGGGGAGTGTTTTAAAAAGAAAAGCTTTTTTGGGAACCATCTCTGCATTGATGAGGATTATTGACTGTGGCTTGTTGCCAGCTGTGCCAGAGTTTGGCATGTGCAGTTCAGACACTTAAGAGTGTACTTTTTCAGCCCTCCAGATTGCAGAAGATGACTTTTTTTAGTGTCTGCATTGTGGCATGAACATGGATGACTGCTTTCCATTGTTGCTGAACCTGGTCCAGTGTATTAACTGCTAACATCAGTGTCCCACCAAAAAGAATGGACAATCAATGGTTAGCTCTTAGGGTCTGCTTCAGAGCTAGGAGGACCTCTGAGCTATAGCTAAAATGCCACAGTGGCCTCATGCAGGGCCCCACTCTCTCCTTGCATAACACTCCTCAGTTGTCCTCCTGTCAGAGCTGACTCGGCCTGAAATGGCTTAATAATATAGAGGTTTGATAGTGTAGGTCACTGTATGTCACCCTGGAAGCAGTATGGGTGCATTTATATGATACAGAGATTAAGAACTTTGTTGCAGTTGAAGGATAAGCGGATGCTACCTGAGTGTGGCCAGCTGGCTAAGTTTAATTAAGTGGGTAAGCAAACCAATAACAGATAATTGAGCATTGACTGCTTTTAATTTATGGCACTAGTACCAGCACTAAACACTGCTGTCATGATAGTCCTGCGGAGTACTTCTAGCCTCAAGATAAAGATTTCTCCTTACATTGGCGGTTTCCTTCCGTGTTCAGTCACTGAATGGATGACACTGAAAAACAGTTTTAGGGCATATTCAACTGTAATTCTCTTTAATTGTAGCACAGTCTTCTACCTTCTATATGAACTGATCATGCTTGTGGGTAGGTAAGAAGCATCCGACTTCTGCATACCTTTGTTTTGCCTCAGTGTCATAAGGAGAGGTCTCGGGAGTTTCTCATTACTAAGCTCAAATGAGTTCTGCTTTTCAAAATTACAGGATTTTTCTCTTATCACTTCTAATGAACTTGTGTAACACATTACATGTGCTACTGTGTTGCATGGGTTGTTTTTGCTTAAGCAGCTTGGCATAATGTATATGATCAAGCCCAGGTCTGCAATTTTAGCAGCAATATCTTGGATGCAGTGCTTTCACTGACTGCTGTGATATGTATAATCAGGATAGGTAATAATGGTGCAAGTTTGCATACCTGCAGGTAGTCACAGTACTGTATCTGTGCTAAATGGTCTGCTTACAGTGATGTGCATTTATATATTCATTACTAAAGAAGTTACAGTTGTGATGACAGGTGAGAGGTTGATTTTTGAAATAAGTTTATTAGTCTAGCAACACGTCAGATTTCTTGATATTCTTGTATGTTGTCATGACTTAAAACATAGGCTAGATTCCAAAGGCGTGTCTTCCATTATCAAATTTTGGATGCACACTTTTGGCTGAAAAGGGTGGATTATCATTGTGGGTGGAAAAACACTTGCATCACCGCCAGTCTTAAAGTCGGTATTTCATAGTAGCAGACATAAATGATATATATAATCACACTTTTTTCTTTCTTATAACAACATGTGAAAATGTTATGAAGGCAATTTTACCTACCTGTTGAGTATGTTAGTGAGTAGTGGCAGAGTGGTGTTTCTTAGCTCAATATTATAGCTAAATGATCTCCTCAAAAGATGTCTTTAAGCTTTTCTTCTGGCTCTTGCTGTGAATCAGAATTCTGGAGGTGACTGTTCTGTCACTTTCAATTCTAACAAAACTTCCCTTAGTTTTCTGGTACTTTTACTATAACAAATGTAAATGCAAGATTTATTTATGCCGTATTACAAATAATTTATTGTAAAGCTGGATAGCACCTTTGGTGTTGCTTTTAGATGTTAGGCTAATTCACTGTTAACACTATATACAGTTAACATAGTATTGGTAGAACAGTTCTTAAGAGCAAATGTGTATTTAGTATGTTATGATCCCTAAAGAGGCAAGTTGCCTTATAGCTGTCAATTACTGCAAAATCACTTGAGGTTTTTGCTAATTTGTGATGTGTATACTGCTTTTATCTGCTGTATGAACACTTCAATTCCTGCACAGAAACTATACAGCTATATTTAGCTGTAAAGTTTAGGATTTTCAAATACATGAGGGAGATGATGTAATGCAAAATAATAGGGATTAAAGAAAATCTGTTTAAAAGCAGATGATTGAGATAAATGTACAGTCTCAAAGAATAATTTTTTTATTTTAGTATTGGAAGTCTTGTACATTTGGCTTTTAAAATATTGTAAATTGTTTGTTTATTCTTGTAAAATTCAGATAGGACAGCTCTAAGTATAGATTGTTTTGCATAGATGCGTTTAGCCCAGCACCTGCTGGTAACCAAGGCCCTCCTCCAATGATGGGTATGAATATGAACAACAGAGGAACTTTACCTGGCCCTGCAATGGGTCCTGGTCCTTCCATGGGACCAGAAGGAGCTGCAAATATGGGAACACCAATGATGCCAGATAATGGAACAGTGGTAACGTATCACAAATTTAATTACTTTGAATAGCTGTCATGTCTCATGGCCCATTTTTGTTACCAAAGATATTTTCACACTGGGTAAGAACATGTTACATGTTTTGAATCTGTTAAAAGTAATTGATAAAGCTTATTCATGCAAATTTATTTGCAAGAGAGAAGGGAAATTTTTATTTGATATTACTATGAAAATCTTACTTCCCTTGGGAATGGGGCGAGTTCTTTGGTCAGTAACCTGACTTTAAATTGCAGTTAGCATATACAGCACTTTTAGTAAAACTTTGCATGTATGACCTGTCGTGAAAAACTCACTGATAGAAAGAAATAATTTCTGTGAAATGAAGGAGGAACACCATACCAGAGTAATCTGTAAATTTAAGCATTTGCTGTTTTTTCTTTTGTGAAACTAAATTCTCTGTATTAGCTTGTTGGGGTTTTTGATGAACAATTAAATGTTGGAATCTATGTAGTGTGAAGGTATCTTTGTGTAAACTATTTAATTTTTTTAAAGTGACTTTAGTGTTTTTTGTATTTGCTTTCTAACGGTGTTGAAAGCATGAGATTATGACAGTAATTATGCCACTTAAAAATCAAGTATGCCAACAGCTGTTAGGGATAACTGTCATATCAACCCAGGGAAAATAATATTGCCCAGTTGCAGGAGTGGTAGGGAACATCTTGTATACATCTGAAATTTTTTATCAAGAGCAGGTATGCTACTGGGATGCAGTTAAAGCACTAGCCATTTTTGTTCTTTTCTCATAGCCAGTAACTTTTCCTAGCTGTAATGTCTTATGTAGAGAAACAACTATATAATTTTTAATCTAATTTTTACATATTTTCCAGTATTATGCTGTACATGATGTTCTAGTGGTGGTGTGATATAGAGGAGTATATAGTACAAACAGTGATTCCATTATAGTTTTATTGGAACACAGAATCATTTTGTAGCTGTATTTATTTTTTTTATATGCCTTCTCAGCAGTATCTGTCTGCGATTGAGCAATCTGTATTTGAAGTTTGGACATAATATGAAGTTTGGACAAAATCCTTTGCTTCTTAGAGGAAAATGAGATTTTGATTGAGCACAAAATGAGTCTGGTCTTACCAGTTAAAGGAGAGGATCTCACCTGACTTGAGAGGAGCCAGCTCATTTTATCAGTTGTATCATTTCTCACAAAGTGAAGGGATGTGTTTCACAAAATACTGTTTTCAGAGATGCTTTTGCTGGAGACCAGTGTGTTACTGGTCACATCTGGAACATTCTCTTGTGATTATATGGACACTGAAAAAAGAGGTATAAGGAAAAGAACATAATATAAATCACGGTATCTATCTCAAACTGTTGTTTTTCTACAAAAAGTCATTCCAGGTATGGAAATGTAGGGAATATACTGACACTTCAAATGCATGTTTTAAAACAAAAAATTTTTTACTTCCATTTTTCCATTTTCTTCTGCATGCTACTGAAGGACAAATTAGATGCTCTTCCCCCCCCCCCCCCAAATTTGGACTTCCAAGGTTTTTAACTTGGAGGACAGGCCCCTACAGAAAGGCATAGCCTTACTGATTTTTGCTGCTGTTGGAAAGACACTCAAAGATCCTTCGAGGGCTGTCTACTAAAACAGTAAGACTTAATTTCAGTTTCCACTGAGAGAGATGGAGAATGTGCTTTTTAGACCATAGAAATGCAGTTTCCATTTTTTAAATTGGATGCTTTTCTGAAATCTTTTAGGGGAAGGTTAGAGCAATCTTCTTTTTGTTCAGTGCAGTCTTTTGAAACATAGATTTATCTTTGAACAACATTTTAAAAACAGGGGTTTTTTTTTTCTCCCCCCTTTACACAATACTTTATTTGGTGTAGTTAATTCCTGCAGTTTCCTCGTTAGCTAGAGAAAGGGGCCATTGTTGGAAAGAGGACTTGACTTCTTGTCCAGAAGTCAAATGGTAAAAATTATCAGGAGTATGTGATGAGCTATTTGTTGAAATTCATATCCATTGCTAACAAGCTGGCATGAGTTAAAGATAATTTTAAAACATTTCTTAACCAGTGCTGCAGATTTTAAGGTACTTTGAGGCAGTAGTAGATCTTGATGCAGCTGTTGAAGTAACTTGTCCTTATTCAATGTCAAATTTTAAACAATGCACATACATATAACTGTGATCTAAGTTGCATAATTTTTTTCATATATGAATATAATGCTGTTTTAAAATAATATACATATGAATTAGCAGTAGAACTATTGAGCTCTACTACTGTTACTGGAGTTAGACTTTCAGAGAATTCTTCTCTTATTCAGGGATATAAAGTGCTAGTCTTGTATGTTCTTGCTGAACTTTGAATACCTGGGCAGTTAATGTAGATCTCTGTACAGAAGGAATTTCTTCTGAAAGCATAACTGTCCTCAGCAGTGAATTATGAGTTATTTTGAGGTCTGATTGTACCATATATCTATGCTTTTAATGGTTTATGTTATGTTGAGTTAATGTTTTAAATTTCATCATGTGGGATTCTATTTTTATCCACTTGAATAAATACTGAACTCTAAGTGCTCAGATGCATGTTTTCTGTTTTAGGTCTTAATTGCTATAGCCCAATAAATCTGTGTAAGCACATATACCTTTATTAATATTAAGCACAGAAATAAGGAAAATAAATGTGGAACATGAAATGAATTTTCATCTTATATTGATATTTCAGATTAAGCTGTAGATATGTAACAAGTTTTTTAAAAGCTAGGAATAGTCCCGTTATGCATTTTATCACTAGTTGTGTCAGTTTATTTGGACTGGATTTTAAGTCTAACTAAAGATTCCTGAAGTGCTGTACAAAAGGCTGACTCCAAGTAGTATGGACTGAAATACTTTTTATCCACAGTTATGTGGGTATATAAGTCTTCAGATTATATCGTTACTGAAAGAATAAACCTGCAGTCTCTAGAAATACAAAAGCTGATATTTTTTTCTTTTTTTTGCTAGTTTGACAATGTTCCTGTGTCTTAATGTATTTAAGGGAGAAGCCTTGTAGTTGGTATATAAGGCAAAATAGGGCTCAGATATAAAATTATTGTTTGCTGTCTCTTCTGGTATGTAGAGAATATGTATTGCTTCAGATGTGCTTGAAAGGATGAAGTTACATTTCGTACCAGAGTTGGTCTTAATACTTAAGTTTTTAATTTTTAATTTATTTTACAAAGTTGGAGCATAACATTAGCACTTTAATTTCCAGCTCTTTTTCCATAGTAACTAATTGAATTGCTCCTTTCTTCCCTCTATGTGTGATCCTGATTCTGCTGGACTATCTGCTGAACTTCATGACAACATCACTTGTGGTTTTTGTTGTAACTCACATTTGGCATGTTCCAAATGGACTTGCATTAGCATAATGAGAGATTCCCTCAAGGAGGTCCATCACAGATGGGTTCACCTCTGGTTAGTAGAACGGGCTCTGAAACTCCTCAGCCGCCAATGAGTGGTGTAGGTGCCGTGAGTGGTGGACCTGGTGGCTTTGGTAGAGGAAACCCAGGGGGCAACTTTGAAGGACCTAACAAGCGTCGCAGATACTAAAACTTACTTCATTCCTTATTGTTTAGAAATTCCAGTAAAAAAAATACGGCAATATGCCTTTATAATTTTAGCTGTTATCTGGAAACGGTTTTATTGTTACTGTAGTCTTTAAAACAGTTTCTTTTGTAAACCTTTTTTTGTATTCAGTCATAGGCTTTGTAGTATAGAGCAGAAATGATGCAGATCATTATGTAAGGCAATGTGTTTGTGACTCTAGCAAAATACAATGTGTGACTATGCTGTAAAACATGCCGTTATCTGATTACAATAAAATACAAAAATCACTTGAAAGGATTTTGGGAATGTTATTACTAGTACTGGGTGAGAATAATTTTATGCTTATAATAAGTGGTGTCATTTTCATTCATGTGTAGTTTCTACTATGTGTCAAGAAAGTTTCATTCTTAATAGTGAATCTGTTTAGCTAAACTGCATGTTGCAGTACATACTAGGAAAGATTTATATCACAACTGCTTTTGTTTGTTTTGACTTTTGAAGGGCATAAAATTTTATACAATGTTCTCAAGGATACTGTGTCCTTATATCTCAGTCTCCATTTGCAAACTTAGTCACAATAGGCTTATCAACAGAGTATATCTGTTACATTATTGGAAAATTTAACTGGGTGGGGGAAGACTTTGGAAAAAGAATCTGTATGTATGCTTTATTCATAACAGTATGAATGAATTTACCTAAACCATACTTCTACAGAAGAAAAATTGTTATGACATCCATGTGTTCTTCTGATCCTGAAAGTATCTTGCCATTGCATGGAAGGACACATTTGTGCAAACTGGTTTAAAACCTTCCACTGTGTATTGCATCATTATAAGTATGTTTGCCCTAGCGGTTGGTTTGAATAGAAACAAGTCTGTTACCAATGATTAATTGTTTAATTAGGAGGCAAATACATGTTTTACAGTTAAAATAATTGTTCATTTAAAGTAATATGCGTTTAGAAGGATTGCACATGAATATTCCTGAAAAATGTTTTACAGGAAGGTGAATTTGGAAAATACCTATTTCCAAGACAACCTGGGCTAGATTTGCTGATTGAGTCTTAAGATAAAACTGATGATAAAGGTATTAGGAAGCTTAGTATGATTCAGATTTTGTCATTCATGGAAGGTGATGGAAAAGACCTATTGGTTCTATTCCTGTAATGGCAAGAAAGTAGGGATATTTTTGTTTACTATTGCTGCTTTTTCTGTGCAAAATCATTGTAGAATATTAGGGTTCTGTTTTTATCAGGTCAGTCTTGTTTTCAGAAATAGAAACTACTAACTTTTATCTGCATGAATAGTGATACTAAATTGATTAAAAACTGATTTGAGGTAATACGATGCCCTAATTATATCGAAATGGTATGTACGTAGCTCAAAGTGTGGTATGCAAGCAGCAGAGAGAGCATGTACGTCTGTCTTAATATAGCAGTCATGGTCTTGGTGAATTGAATTGTGAGTAAATGGATAACAGGAAAATTGTGGCATTGCTGGCTTTTTGGAAGTACACTGTTAATTAAATTGCCAGTGTTACATGGCTTCAGACAGTGATTGTTTTCATACAGTTCAGGAGTTATCTGTGTAGGTCCTCAAGTATGACATCTGTAACTACTCAGCTTTTTCCCCTAGACTGTCTTTAACGTTGCCATTTTTTGCTCAACTTGAGATACATGTCACACATTAAAGCAATAGTGAGTTAGGTTTAAAGTCTGAAATACTCTTTCCCCTCCTTGATACATGTGTCATGTTACAGCACTCATTCTTAAAAAAAAAAAACCCTGCAACCGGTTTTATTTAGCACACTATTCCTAAAACTCAACATTTGGGCAAATTGCTGTTTTTTTCACTAGATGTAAACTAGTATTTGCATATAGCAACTGCTTAAGCTCTCTGCTTTGATGTACTGCATTCAGTTTACATCAGTGTCTAGTAGGGTGTCTAAATGTTAGATTACTTTTGTCTCATCTTTTCTGCCCTTGTGCATGGTGTTTATGGGGATTGAGACAGTATTGGTGTGAGCTGGTAATTTTAAACTGTAAAGCTGTAAGGGGAATATGTTTTAAATATAAAGGAAAAGGCTGTGTCATTCAGGCCTTTTGGCTAACTCCAGTGTATTTGTTTAGATATATACATGCTCATCCTTGTAGTATTGAAGTATGTTCCAGAAGTACATTAAACATACCAAATCTGTAAAAAGTGGTTCATTCTTTCCTTGCCAGCCTCATGCTGTTTTAAATGCATGTTTGTTGCACTGCACTTTCGCTAGCAAGCAGAGGTACGTATTTGAAATGAATATTAGTCATTTTCATTCCACAGTTGTGAACTACCCTTCCTGCAAAACTCTTGACCTGGATGGCTGTGCTGTATGGTAGCAATTAATTTGTCTGCTGTCCTTATTGCAACAAATAATCTAATACCTTTTTAAATATCCATGAACCAAGCCTTTAATTCCAAAAAGATAAATACCGAAATGTTGAATTTGGGCACACTTTAAAGATTTAATGAAGAATTCCTTTTGTAGCTGATGACAGGCTGCCAAATTCTGCTCATAATAAAAGCTTGCTTAGGGCTGCTGGACCATGTTGATGATGTTAAAAGCAGTGATTTTTTTTTTTTTTTCATACGTAGTAGTAACTGACTTTAGCTATACAATAAACCCAAAATTTTCTGAGAAAAGGAATGGTCCCAATTTCATTCCTAAAAATGGTATGTAGATACAGCCAAGCAGCGATTTTGCTTAAAGGTACTGCCCATGTGCTGGAAGTGATTAATTTTTCTTGTTCCTCATCTGGCTGAGCAGTTTATCATTTCTTCTCTGTACACATGTATTTGTCTTTAATTGTCTTTGGTCTGTTGGACTAGAAAGCACAGTGAAGTCATGACGCTTTCTGCTAAATGCTGTGGTAAAGCAAGTAAGCTTGGAAAGGATACAAAATTAACAACTACAATGCCCTTATTTTTGGTTGTACTTACTGAGTTTTTACATTATTCCTGGAAATTTCAGTCTAAACTGCTTAGTTTTCATGTGAGATACAATTTTAATACTTAAAGATAGCAAAGCTTTACTATTCCATTTAAGTAAAAGAAAACACAGCACCACCAGAATCCAGCTTGTCTAACTGCATTTGCATTTATCACCTCAGTCATTTGGAGGGGAGCTACTTGGCACTTGAAAAAATAAAATTCATTTTGGTTGTGAGTTAATTTCTTTGTAGTCCTGTCCAGTGTGCTCATTAGATAAAGCACATTGATATCTTGGGAGGCTTGGTGGCGATTCAGATACACTTAACTATTTATTTCCTCAGAAAAATATTTAAAAATTACTATGGATTACCTAAGAAAGAAAATTCCTGACCTTAATTTCTTTTATTTATTGTCCACATCTATTTTATCCAATTGGACGTAAAGATAAAATAAACTGGAGACTTCTATTAGAACAGAAGGTTAACATAAGTGACAAGAAGACAATATGAACTAAATGTTAATTTAATTTCAACCATAATCCAATAGGATTTTACAGTATGCGTTCTTTGAGGAGCATTCTGATCTAAAGTATACTGTCATATTTTAAAACGTTATACTAAACTAGTTTTCCCCTTTTCCACTTTCGATTTCAGATTTTTTAAACTTGCAAAATATATTAATCTGTAATTACCAGTTCTTTTAAAAGGTACTAAATAAAAATGCATTGACTTCCATGAAGTAGTGATTGTTAAACGGTCACAATTTGCCTTGAAATAACTTGTCTCAAAAATGCTGAAGCAACTGATCTAAAGAAGGTTTCTCAAGTGAAAAGCAAAACCCCTTAGGCTTTTTGAAGGGGGAATAGGCTTTGAGGTGAGATGTTCAGCAAATGAGTGGTGTGCTCTGATGGCATGAAGCTCATTTTACTTAAGCATGTTGTGGAAACTAATTTTTTGGTATACTACTTGTTACAAAAAAAAAATTATATATTAAGTTGGATCATAATTCTTCCCTTCTCAATGAAGACAAGTCAAAATAAACTGCAATTGAACGAATAAAATGTCAGGGAAGACTGGGTAGCAAATGATGGGGTCAGTTTCCATTGGATTGCAAATGTGAATGGATTCTCAATCCCATTCCTGAGACTCGTGCTGCATATCCATAGGTGGTTTTACAGAGTGTGCATCTCCTGTTAACTTGTGCTTGGGGCCAACTGGGGGACTTGAGAGAGCACATATTTCAAATGCAGTTCAGTTGTATTCCCAGGAGCCCTTAATTTATTAATTTGGGCACTGTGCTATGATTAAGATGCAGAACCATCTTGGGATTTGGTGCTTTCCTTGGGCTGTTAGCTAACTTCTAGCATGAGAGAGTATCAGTCCAAAGTTCCCTGATTCTTGAATAGTGAGGAGGGAGGGAGTGTGGCCTATGAAAAATACAGAGGTTGGACATTACTCCTTTAGTTTATTGGCTGTTCAGTGCTAGTTTAGTGGCAAACATTGGACTGTATTATTCCAAAAGCATTTGTTTTCTTACAAGCCATTCAATGAAATGTGAGAACTTAATAACAATAGGAGGGTTGACTAAAAACTTGCAATACTTTGTCAGGTATCATTTTTCCCATTGAATTGGCTTTTTGTTGCCTTTTGGGATGTACTGTAAAATATACTTAGTAGGTGGTCTCACCAATTTGGTGTTTTGCTGTTGTGAAGAAACCTGTTCTGTGAAAAGTTTGTTTTTCCCCATAAAATACTGCAGAAGTCATAGTTGTAGGCATTTTACATTTGTTTTCACAGTAACCCGTGAAATACTGAATTTTATCACAATTATCTCTGTCTAAAATGTAAGTTGTAGAATAGATAAACTGAATATTAAATTTTTGTGGAAACAACACTTTTGATTTTAAATACATGGAAACTAAGCCCTCAATGTGTTAATTTTCTATGGGATAGATTTAATAGGTCTTTTCCATCTTGAACTTCCTTTAGTTTTCATAGTAGCTTATATAATTGAAATTCGGAGGTATTCATGTTAATGACTTCATCCTGACTTCTAAAAGCAGTTAGAGATGGATTTCTTTAGAAAAGCAGTTTAGAACAGCAACCATTTTTTCCTAATTGAAGGAACTATTCAGAAAAGTTTAAGTTCAGAGATAAGCATAGCATACTGATAGATAAAACCATTTAAAAAAACTGCTTTTGTATGATTATTTTATACCCAAAACATGTTAAAAAGAAAAAAAAAAAAGATTCTAAATCTGGGTAAAATCTTACTGATTGTAGTCCCTCAAACAGTGGAAAAATGCTCTTCATAGTATGAGATTCAAAAGGAACTTAACTGTGTTACTGCATACACTTGTTGATAAGGTTTTTCCTTTTGTTTTGGTGAATGGTTTGCATAGAGCTTCTATTGTTCCTGCTTTTACTAGTGTGCTTTTATATCTTAATTTCTGTAGAGTAAAGCATAGCTGTATAATTTGATTGAATTCACATGCTAACTGTATGCAGGACGTTAAGTGCTTGACTTGGAAGAAGTGCAGTGAGAATAAAGATGTTGTTCTTGCCTTTAATTTGTCAGCAAAAAAAATTGCATAGAACCTTGAACTGGAGTAAGTGTGAAGAGTCCTGTATGTAAATTGAAAAAAGATGGGGGAGAGGGAATAAAGTGACATAGTAAAAATGGGAGATACGTGGTTTAATTTTATATCTACAGCAGATTCACAAAAATAACACTGAAGCTTGTTATACGTGAAAACCACTGATTAATTTTTAATGGAAAAGATGGAAATACCAGTTACATTAATGTCTTGGATTTTATAAACTTGGAGTTTAGTGTTGTGCAGATGGCCAAGGAATATCAGAAAAACTGAAATGAATTAATGTTCTACAGGATGTAGGGTGGGATCGCTGCATTTAGATATGTTTCTTCTATGTTATGAAATTGTTCTGTAGGACTTGATTTTTGTGGCTGAATACAGCAACTGTATACAGTGTACACACCTCATGTTGTCGTAAGTATGGAACAGATGATTTATAAAGTTGTTAGCCTCTCGTCAAACCAGTGAGAATCCAGCCTTACCCCCATTGTGTCATAGCCAGTGAAGCACCAAACTGAGGACGGTGTAAAGGAAAATAAAATAGTGAATATTTATCAGTAATTATGGGATAGGATTAAAGTATTTTAATTACATTTTGTTTTAATTACACTGGAATAAATTTTTTATTTATGTTAAAGGGAAAGTAATTTTATTCTCTGTGAATATTTGAAAGAAATGACAAACACCAAAACAAAACACCCCTCCCCTAGAAGAACCCCAATGCCTAACCCTGCCAAGCAAAACAGGTTTTCCCTCTTTAAATAACCACATATACTTAAGCAAGGTGGAAGAGGAAATGTAATACATAGAAAAAGATGTAAAAAACACAAGGTTTTATTGTAATTCTTTTTGCAGCTGTTTGCTCTTTGTTTTGGGCATTTTCATGTGTTTCTTTTTTATAACATCTCGATTACAGTTCATTATTTGCTGTAAAAGGATTTATTCTGCAGTGCTGATACTAAGCTTTAAATATTTTTATCTAGTGTAAAACTGCAGGGAAAAAATCTCCATAAACTAGCTATCGCTGCACTGTAGAATGCAGTCTTTGAACTGCCAGCTGGAAGTGGTCTTTCACGCTGCTTACAAATATTTGTATGCTAATGGAAAATTTGAAATCTTTGTGTCCATATTTAAAAGTAATAATTCACTCCATGCATTTTTGCAGATAGGAATAGCCCTTTCCCCTCCTTGCTGCTTGGTCCTGCTTCCTGCCAGCTTTGTGCCACCCTTGAATCTCAGTGCCCATGGAGTGAGCAGGGTAAAAGAAACCCAGTGAATATGACCTATTCTGCCCATTTCAGTGTTGAAGGAAAGAACAGCAAGGAGTGGGCAGTAGAGCAAGACTATTTGTAACTGTGCGTACATAGATTAGTTTGTGCTGTATCTACATGCCACGTAGAAAATGTAGTTTTATATATGCTCTCATTAAGTGAGTTTGGATGACTTTTCAGTACTTCTAAGAAATACATAGCTTAGAACAAATAGGTGGGAAATATGCTTAGGGCTTTAGGTGTCTAAATAAGCATGGTTATGTTTTACATTTGTAGTGATAGTTCCCAAGAGGACAAGTGTTTGAAGTAGTGAAGAAAAAGGATACACTAAAATGTTGAGCCAAATTATATGTGAGCTTGATCTTTTTGTTCACTTTCTGCAGTTACCAAGAAGGTTACATGCAAGCCAGTAAAATACGGAAAATAGTGTTCTTCATGATTTCTCCAGGAAAGATGAAACACACAGTTGCTTTAGAGAAGCAAGACTATTCACATGTACTTTTTCTTGGAAGAAAATATGTAAACTGCAATTGCAAAGATGGGAAGTACTGTCTTTTTAAAAGCTAACATTCTTCATTCTTTGATATAATAGCACTGCATTGTTCCATGTATTATGTTCCACTTTTAAGGGATGGAGCATGTGAAAGGTAAGCTGCAGCTCCAGTTTCAATCGACTTCAAATCAAAAGCCTTTTTCAGAAGGCGCAGAAGGAAAACTTTAATAATGAAACAGTAGTTCGTCTTCAGTTTTGTTCCTGTGAGGCACATGGTGCTTCTAGAACTTTCAGCATTGTCAGTAAGCAGTTCCACAGCTGATGTTATCAGAACCAGAGCTGTGCCAATACAAATGAAGTTTGTACCATAATGTGTGAAGAATACAATTATTACATTTCAAAATCTAAATGTTCAGAATTTTGAGAGAAAATGTATAAAATGTCATATATTGAATTACTGGTTTAAAAGTAAAAATTACACCGAGTTGGCAGTTGGGATGGCTATGCTTTTAGAACTATTTTGATATATGTGCCAGTTTATTGTCATGTTATGCATTGTGTAGTTTTTGTAATATCACTTAATGCATGTTCAGCTTCATTCTTGCATCACAGTTGTGTACAGTTTCATATTTTATTCACACTGCTGAATGCAAATGTGTGTAGAAGGGGGGTACTAGAGCATTTGTTTAGTATTACGTAACTTGTTTAGGAGGGCTTTTCATTGCTAAGCTTACTTTCTGTTTTGTGTTAGCTCTGCATGCTTTGTGCAAAATACGCTTTTTCTGTTGCATACAGGGGGAAAAGTAGCCAGTAATGAAAAGGTATTTATTAGAAAAGTTAAATGCAAGTCTTGGATGCCTCTTACTGTTTCTAAAATGACAGCTGGCTCAGAAGAATAAAACTACTTGGTATACTTTTATGCATGGTTATAGGTAGATTTTTTTTCTGCTTATGGGCTACTTCAGTATTAACGTTAAAGATAAAATTCTGAGTTTAGTTTGCCATAGGTAATTTGGTTTTAATCAGAAGCATGTGTACAAGACAGTAAATTAATCACAAATGACTTGGTGTTTGCTCTAAATAGTACTGTAATTCCCTAAGTTGTATTAAACTTAAAAAAAATTACTTTGAGTTTCATCATTTTGAAAGTGAAACTAAAAATTGTATTGAGTGGGTGTAAGCCACTTGGGGGGATCGGGAAGTACAAATCTGGAGAAATCACGCTCTTGTTTTGAGTTGCATTATGTTACTGGGCATGCATTTTTTTATACTTTAAATTGGGACCATTGTGTGAAACTTTATAAAGACTTAACAAGAATTTATCTTATTTTACCCACTTAGAAATATGAATTCATTTTTTGCTTCTTAAAACTAAATTTATTAGATAAGGCACCTGCACTTTACTAGTGGTGATGCCATGTAGTATGCATGTCAGAAATAGGATAATTCAAATGGTGGTAGTTACTGAAGACTGAGAATACGTCGTGCCTTTAAGCATCGTTGGGTAAAAGCTGATCTTGAGCATTATTCTTACTGCCTTTGAAATTAATTCTTACATATCTTTTTCTTCTTCCAGTTAACCATAAACCTGAATTTCCTAGGTGTCTGATATTTTTGGGAAATAAATACTGATTTTAACACTCTGTGCTCGGAACCTTGATACTACATTTGCATTACTGCTTTATTGCTGTAGTAGTCACAGAAGTACCCACAGGTTTGAAAGCGTTCATCTAGATTTTTGGGGGAGGGTAAGGGATTGATTATTGTATGTTGCTTAATTCTTGAGTCCTCAGGTGGAAAAATTGGTAATGTGGAAATTTCTTCATATTCTTGTAAATAAAAAAATTGTTTAAAAATTTGATATCTTCAAAACTGCCCAGTGTCGAGGAAGCTGAATGGTGTATTTTTAAAGAAGGTGGGAAAACTTCATTTTACCAGAGGTCTTGCATATTTGTGAAGTATTTGAGCTCTAAATGTTTTACTGGTCTAACGTTGAGGACATTGTGACTCGACCTTAATCTTCAATTAGTAGTATGGTGAAAATTCTGCAAGCTTCTGCAAAGCTTTAGAAGTGATGTGAGGAAGTAATGTGATATACAGACTATAAGATTGAGCCAAATCGTTCATCTTTGAAGATGGTCACTGGCCTGCTCTGGGTATCCTTATCCATTCCATTTAGGACTTTATTTCCTATTCTGTATTCCACGTTTTCTTTTTTTTGTAAAAGACTATAACTTTTCCTGATGATCTGGAAGATACGAGCTGTATAAAACTTTTATTTGGGGGTTGTAGTACTAAACTTGATGGAAATGGGTTAAAGGAAAGAATCAGATGTCAGATGGACAGTAAAAACAGTTCTTTATATGATATGATGAGTCATTACATACCTTTCCCTACATGTTTTGTTAGTATATGAATATCATGTATGTATTCTTAACCTGTTGTGTTGTTAAAAAGGATTTATGGCTCTTCCTGAGGGGGGAAAAATTACTTTGTTCTGGATTAATTTAATTTTAAAGTTTCTTTTTTTTATAAATCCGTATATAGTAATTGACAGAATACATGAGAACTTTAAAAAAGAAGATAGGTACCCTTTCTTGACTCATAGGTGTATGGAAATACTAATATGGAAAAGTGTAAGTAGATAAGTGCTCTTCATGGATTTATAAATGGGGGACATAGTAATGTGGAAAAGCATGAAGATGTGGTTTGACCTCATCTTTCAGTTTTTATTCTAAAATTTTGGATGCTACTGTAGAATTAAAAACCCCAAATATGACTCATGGTAAACTTCATCTAAAATTCTTAAATGTTGTTTGAGTTCTGCTATGAGTGAAACTAGTTCAATGTAAAGATGCAAATAAAATACATGCTTTAATGGACAAAAGTCTGAAGGCTTGTGTTTCATTAAGATGTGGAGAAGAGGAATGTTACTGGGCAGTTGGCTACTTTTTATCATATTTTTTTAGTTTTTGTGTATGTAACCTTAAAGGAATAGAAGTGGAACTTTATTAATGACATGCAGGGAAAGGCTACATATACAAGACAAAATTGTGCTGGGAGAAAACTGAAGTTTAAATAATGTATAACTTAATTTACCAATGCTACCAATAGAAGACTTGTTTAGAGAGCTCTTGCTTAAAAAAAATGCTGCCCAAATCTGGTTTTGCTCTTACTGCAGGAAAACGTCATGTTTGCCTTGGTCGTGACAAAACAAGAATAGGACTATCAGGATTTAAGTTTATGAAGAGCATAATTATCTTGCCACAGTGATAAATCTGAGTAGTTGACCAGTCAGCACCTGAGGTAGCTTGTCTACTGATTGGATGCATGTACAGCTACAGGACAGTCATAACCTTCCCAGGACTGTGAATATGGTAGTGCCTTTGGTTGTTTCAGCAGTTGTTTCACCTGCCTCAGGTAATGAAGTTCCTGTATGGCTACAAGGTTGCTTTTCAAAGTCTTCATCTGCTCTGCTTAGCAAATTTCAGTTGCACAGTGGCAGCTACTGCAGTTGGGGTTTGAGGGTGGTAGAGTCATGGAGCGCTTAAATGAGCATTTGCTCTTGCCAGCTACAGTCGTCTTAGTTTACACCTTTTCAGTTACTGCACTGCACTTTCATGAATTAGAAATGTGGTAGTCCCAATGAGGTATTGATCTGAGCAAGCTTGAGTAGAGACTTAGGAAATATACACATTTTCAAAACATACAAACCAGTTACACTTGTACTGTCAATGACACATTCCTTTAATAATTCAAGGTGTGTTGCAGAAAGTGAAGCTATTGGATGATTATTTCAGTCCAATTCCCTGATTTTGTAGTAAAGATGTGAAGACCTGGTTGTACCTCCAGGTGCTGAGGTTCATCTTTAAACTATCTAGATATCTGCATTTATTTTAGTTCACACAGTGTGCTGTAAACTAGAATCACTCAAAATTTATGCATAAATACACGCTGTCAGAGCATACTCAGCAGTCAGATGCTGATCAGATGCAAGATTTGCAGAACTCGGAATGAAATTAACTTGACTGAAATAGGTTGTTAAACAAGATGGAAATAAAGTTATGAGAAGGCAAGAACAAGGTTGAACAGAATAGGAGAGCAAACAGCTCTTTGAAGATGGTCTGTAAAAAGTAATGGAAGAAACTGATAACAGGTAAATGTTCTGATAACTTTTCAAAGAAATTCATGCATCAGTATGCAGAACTTCAGTTTGAAATGCGGACTTTGTTGGAGAAGCTGCTGCTTGCTTCTGTGGAGTTTCATTTTCAAGACGTAGCAAATGATGTTTGTAGTGTGTTAGAATGGAGATTTTTTTCCTTGTGTACATCAAGAGTCACAAGCAGGTAACTGAAGTAACAACTTTTATGTTCTGTGTTCATAAACATTTTCTCATTAATGTGTTTATATTTACAAATTTGTCACCTGACAATTTTGATTAACTTATTTTTACATATTTTTAATGTGATTATTACAGTATGAGCTTGCATCTTGACATCTGAATGAACCATGATGAAAAACAGTGCCAGTAGTCAATCTCTTTGATTCAGAATATTTTAGTTTTGGATATGATGCCAACTGACTGCCTTTGTATGTAAGATGATAACAAAAGGAAGTTCCCTGTTTCTTACCATGTGGTTTTGGCTTAGTCCTGTGCAAATGTGATTTCATCATTGAGGACTTTGTACTTTGTTTTCAAGTGAAGACAGTTATAGCCAACTTGGAGAGTCTTTTAAGGGGGCATGGGTGGTGGAAGGGTTCATTTTAACAGTATTCCTAACATACACTGAGATGCCTGATAGTTAAATCTGTTACTCAAAATTGAAATTATTCCTAATACTGTGCTTTTCAGTCGTCTTCGTTATATGGTAGCAGGTGCTTCCTTAGCTGTGCACATGAGAGCTGAGGCTTAATGGTTTTTTTAATGTTTGATGTTCACTTAGAAAGCGCTTTCACTTTGGATGGGAACAGTAACTTTATCTTACAGGTAGTAGCCACTTCTACTGAAATAAAGTAAGTAAAATAGTAATAGAAAGTTGAGATAAATCTTACTTAGTGCAGCATCAGCAGCATGTTCAGTTGTTCAAGTAAAGGACAAAAACCCAAGTTTTGAGTCCCTGCTTGCCAGACAATGAAGCTTGTACAACGGTCGCAAGTAGAGAGTCTCTGCTCTTCAGTTTTATGCAATTGAGTTCACCACATATTCTGTCTTAAAAATTTTCACAGGTTCGTTGCTGGTGTTATTCACAACTTTTAGCCCAGTTCTGAATAGTAATCTGCTTAGTCTGGGCAAGTGCAGGCTTGGTTTGTTGCAAGAACTCATCATGTCATATTGAAAACAGATCTGTAAATGCCTTCATCTCTACAAAACACAACTTTTCATGAGAAATGGTACCTTTATTCAACATTGCTTCTTTTTTTTTTTTTTTTTTTTGGGGTAAACAGGTAAGTGTTTATGTCAGTGGACCAATATGTGATAAAGCATTTGCAGGTTACCCTGTTCTTAATGCTGTTGTGTTGTCTTTGTCTTGAAATACAGATTCCATTTCCTGTGTATTTCAAATCTAATCTAAGATTTTTCTTTTCTACCAAATATGGCTTTATTATGGTGGAAGCTAGAGGTTGCTGTTCTGTATTTCTCATGAAGGAATCAGAGATAAAAATTGCCACCCAGCAGAGTTAGCATAGGACAGAAATTACTTAATTGCACAATGAATTACCAAATCTTTTAACAGGACCATAGGCAGTGGGCACAAACTGAAACACAGGAGGCTCTGTCTGAACATCAGGAGGCACAATTTTAATGTGAGGGTGACTGAGCCCTGGCACAGATTGCCCAAGGAGGTTGTGGAGTCTCCATCCTTGGAGACAGCAAAAGCCATCTGGACATGGTCTGTGGCAACCAGCTCTTGGTGGCTCTGCTTGGGCAGGGGGGTTGGACCAGATGACCTGCAGAGGTCCCTTCCAACATTAACCCTTCTGTGGTGGTCATCTAAATAAAGTTTTGACTTTATTGAACTATATGAATTAACGTTAAAAACCTTTTACATGCTTAGGTATTTGCATGGTTCTTTACTAGATTTCATTTCAATATAGATTCATATATTGCTTAGTATTGTTAAATTTTACATTTTCAAATTAAGCACTTCAAACATGAAAGCTCTTTGAGTGAATCTTGAGTTGTTGCTCTATGTAAGGACCGTGTGACCACAGCTTGCCCTGCCCTTCCCCCCAGCACAGTCTTATGGCTTCAGAGATTTTAGCCCCACAAAGATAATCAATTCTGCTGTGATTATTTTGGAAGAGGAGGTTAGGCCACTGGCCTAACTTGGCATCTGCTGCAAAAATGACAGGTAAGGAATCCTACAAGAGGGAATGGGGACTGTTGTGTTGTGTAAAGCAGTATTGCTAACACTTCAGAAGTAAACGTGCTGTGTATAGGTGAGTTTTGCAATTCCTTAGGAATGCTAGCATTTTAAATGAGAAAGTTGGATTATGGACAATCTAGGAAGCTTCTCTTGAAACTAGATCCCCCCCTAGATTTTGGGAGATCCAAAATATCCTCAAACTAGTGAGGTCATCACATCTCAACTATATAGAAGAATTTTTCTATAATACAAAGTTTATGCTGATTTTCTGAGAAAAGTGAGAAATCTGCCTCTTAAGCTTTACCTATACACATTTTTGCTACTTTAAAGCAATTTAGAATATTATTTTGAAATCAAACTAAATCAATATTAGTAAAACTATGCTTATTTAAATGTCTCTAAAATGTTCTTAGTGGTTCTTTCATCTCAGATTGCGTAATTGTGAACTTGTTTCCACAGTGTGAAGCAGTGTCAGTGATACCCTGACTTTTAAAGTAGTAGAGCAATACTGATACTACTTAACTCTATACTAGCTGTGCTGGATTAAGTATATGTAGTTTACAGCAGACTTCTCTAAATTTGTGTCAAACTCCGTAAGTAAAGAAGCCGTAAGTTTCTGTGATAGGTGAACTCACTCAGAATTTCTAGAACCTGACCTAAAACAAGCTCAAGAAATTTTAACTGCCAGTGATGCAATGGTTTCAGATGCTTTGGATCTGTCAGGTTTCCTAAGTTTTCTTTGTTAATCAGTGAAGTCACATCTATACATCATTATTTCTAGGTGAAAGAGATGATGAGGGTTACAGTTATTCCCTTGCTCCTTCAACAGTTTTGTACTTCTTAGCTGTTCATGATAAGGTAAAGTATCGTAAAATGCTCAGGAGTCTGTGTAACAGGGCACGTGAGTTCTGAATGGAGGAAATGATACGGTTCCTTGGGTATTTTTCCAAGCCGCTCAGCAGGAACAGTGTCAGTGAAAGTAGAAATCTGAACATCTGAAGACATTTCTGCTGCATTAATGACAACATACATAGAATGGATCATTATGAAAATCACTGTCTGATTAGCCAGCTATTCTGGTGCTGCAGATTTCTCAACTTGGCATGGGAATGTTAGTGAGCAATATCAGGGAGGAGTCTGTATTCAAAAATACAGGATTGAGTTGCTGTTTCATACAGGATTATTCTAATGACTTTGTATGACTACAGCCTCACAGTTCACAAAATTTTGCAAAAATATATACATATAAAATATATGTATATAAAATGCATATAAAAATAACCCTTGAATTATACTGTGCGATGAAAGCCTGGGTGATGTTAAGAAGTTCAAGACTTCATACCCTTCTGATCAAATCCAAATTTCTTCAAAATTGTAGGGAATGTTTTTTACGGGGGGGGGGGGGGAATCCTCCTTTTGTATTAAATGCACGGTCTTACATCTAGGAATAGTGACTTGCAAATGAATTTTTATTAAATTTACAAAGTACTTATAAATTTCAGTGTTTTCAAATTCAGACTTTGCTTAAGTTGCACAGATGAAATCTTTGTCCCTTCAGTTTAAATGTTTTCAGACATGCTCATCATTCCCCAAATACTGAAGAAATAGTTTAACTTCTGTATAAGTGAAGTTTTTCAATCCAGACAAAACAGAAAAGTAAATGTTCCTGGATCATCGTCCTGGTATTGTCAGTGGTACAGCTTTAATTACCTAGCCACTAGTAACTGCTACTGTTTTTCCTTTTTTGAAATCTGATTCCGGAGGAGGAATACTGCTACATTCACATTCCTCATTCTGTGTAAGATGCTAACTTCAGATACCCTATACCTTGCAAATTGAAAGTTGTAAAATAGATGTAAAATGTTTTTGATAGCCTTGTCAATGAAATGGAATGTCTTGCTGGCTCAGTTCGAGTAGTATTTGCCCTTTTGTTTCTAGGAGCTTAATTTTCCTTCTGAGCCTTAATTTGGTCATGTTCACTTTTTCCCTTAAATACTTACTTGCTTCTGTCTGCAAGTATATGCTCTTAAGGAGAGAATTTGGGGGACGTAAAGATTGGGAATGGTTATGTTGCAGTTTGTCTCCTGTAATCACTGGCAGTCATGCAATGATGCCCAGGTGACAGTTGATTTACTCTCTGATGGTTTTATTGTTGCAAATGTGTGCTTTTGTTCTCAGCAAGGACTTATCAGGATTCAGGTGAGCAGGTTTGGCCAGACTTGAGTAAAAACTAAGAGAAGAATGGGGAGGAAAAGATTGCTTGACCATATAAAAATGTCTAGCACTGTATCTTCTGTTAGTACATCAGCAGCCAACATTGTTATCTGTTACCTTTTGATAGGTAAACCTGAACAAATGCAAACATGAACACAGCTCTGCGGATCATCTCGGGTTCCCTTTGGAAACCCCAAATAAATGGCCACAAGGAATTGTGTGTTTTCCTGAGAACAGCGCGGCATTGGAGTTCTTCTGTTCTGTGTGATGGAAAGTGGCTCTGCTACTCTCAAAATGATACCTATGCTTGCTGGTGCAAAATGTCGCATGTCCACTTCAGTGGAAGTCAAAATTTACCCATGCTGCTGTTCTGTGTTGCTAGGTAATTTTAAAAGTAGACATAAAATAAAGGGGGAAATGGAGGGAAATACAAGGGGGAAGCTCGTTGTGACAGTAGCCACCAAAAATCCTGTTGATTTAAAACAACAAAAACAGCCTTTCTGTCAGAAGCTGCATAGCATCAGTGTGCAAGGTAAATGTAAAACGTCCTTCAGTGTTGTAGATGGTCATGGCTGTTTCTGCCTGGTATGCTGCTGTGGCAGCCTGGGGCTTGTCTCCCATAGCAGTCCTGTATTGGAAAGACAACTGCAGTATTGGAGAGTGCTCTGTTAAGCTGAATATGTGTTACTTGAGATAGGTTGTACTGAGGAGCTGGTTTTCAGTTTTTCCTTGATAATGGCACAGTACATGCACAGTATCTCTCAGTTTGTGCATGATGCACCTGTTCTCTTCAGAACAGGCGTGTTTATCATGCACTTAGCCTTTTAGCATATTTCAAATTAATTTTGCTTGGCACCATACCCACTTTGAGCTTTAATTTAAAGAGGAGCTTCATCATATGAATGAAGATGATTCAGAGTCTGTTATTTTGAAAATAACTATTTGCTGTGTTCCTGCTCACTCTTACAAATCCCTTTTTTCAGCAGTAGCTGCTAGGATACTGCTAGGATATGGTCAGGTCTAAGAAAGTAATTAGTATTAATCCTAAACAGTAGGGTTTATATAAGGTGGAGAGATTGGAATGATCTTAATTTTTGTAGAGAGAAGATACTGAAGAAATAGTGCAGTGGGTGGCCAAGAAAGAGAAGGTAATCCACACTGGCTGTTACAGAAAGTGGAGAGTCTGTGTTAGACCTTCGGAGGTCTTAGCCTTGCCCTTTGTAGATAGGGGAAAAATGGAATAAAAGCCCAATTATTACATTTTTTCCATAATATTAAATACAGACTGAAAGGTGCACAGTTTGTAATTGTAGCTTCCCTTTAAGATGGGTACATACTTACCAATAGCTGGGTTAGCTTCACTACGTGGAGGTGATCTCCCAGGACACTAACACTTGTCCAGATGACAGTTCCATCCCGGTCCCAAGGCTCACAGTCATCGTTATGACCATTACTGTATTTGACCTGCTAAATGATTTTAATACTTGTACTTGCAAAATTATAGCTCTAGTTATAAAGGGTTAGTAGGCTGTGCTCGGTCATATCTGGCTTAGGAAGAAAGTACCATCTAGCTGAATGTCTGTGTTATGGTATAGATAATAGAACTTTTGAAATTGGATATATTTCATATACATTGGATATATTGCCCCACCATGCACCATGGTGGAGGAAAGATGAAAAGGAAGCAAATGGGAGAATTGATGAATTAATATCACTTTTAATAGGGCTCAGACAGTAAATTGTGCCAACTTTGAAATTATATTTATTCGGAGCTGCTAGCCTCAGCCTTTTTTCAGCTGTATCCGATAAGGTAAATGCTACCTTTATTGTAAATATTCATGGTTGTGTGTTGTAGTTTGCACGTATGTCACTTTTGAGTTGCTTTTTGGAGCTGTTATGGAAGCGAAGCTAGTCTGAGAGGTGAAACCTGTGTGTGGCTTTTCAAAGTAATTCTTTCTGTAACAAATTACAGTTTTCTGATCATCAAACAGGACCTCAAGATGTTGGTAAATTGTTTTAAGAAGTCTTTATAAGAGAGCAGAGAGAGTTCTTCATCCCCTTGCACTGCTGTAATCGGGGGCTTTCTAGGCAGTCTTCCTCTCTAGGGACATTTCTTTAGGGCTCCTTGGCTCTGCAATGTGTTTCTATGTCTGCTTCCCCAGCCTGAGTAATGGATTGTGTTAAACCTATCAAACACTGCAGTACTCATGTGTTATTTTAAGTCGGAGGTATTTAAGAGGTGATTTTAATGGAGGGCAGGGGAGGAGGGAGTGTGTGCATATGGGCAAGAGCTGTTTCAAAACCAGGCTTCAGAAAAATCCCAGGGGCAAGGAGCTGTTGAATTTTAAACACTTTGGATAGTTATTTTGCTTGTGGACTCTGGAAGAAGACACACACAGTTCGAGATGGATACCCTTATTAACACTTTCCGTTATGTAGGCCTTTTGGAATATAATTACAATAATTTAAATTATGAATTAATAAATGGAATAGGAATAAAATTATACTCTGACTTGCTCTTTGTTCTTCCAACTGCACTTACTGCAAATGCAAGCAGATGTATTGCTGAAGTTTTAAAATTACAAAAGTCTTAAACTTTTGTATCAATTTCTAATGCTTTTAGTATTAAAATGTGTTTTAATGAGGCTTGTATGCAGTTCTGTTGTTATAAAGTAGGACAACTTTTTACTCTACTCAGTTGTAGTATTTTCATATACAGCTTTGCCCCTTTTAAGTAATTGTTAAGTAACTGTACCATAGCAGGCAGCAGAACGGGGAGGAGACTGTATTTGTGCTTCAATATCCTCAGTACAGCTACAAGTGAGAGCTGTTAGTTCTCAAGTTTCATTAATAACTCTGTGTTGTGCGCAGGGATCCTAATTATTGTAGTGGCAATAATATAAGAAGGATGAAGTGTCGCTTTGGCCACGTGCATTGGCAGGTGCATTTAATATGTGTGTTTTAAAACCCTTCCAAAGAGAAATGGCTTGGGGTTCTTTGGAGCGGAATTGCATTTAATCTACTCCAAGCAGAAGTATGAAAATCTAGGAACTTGGTCATGTTCTTGGAACAGATGTTTTTTAACTGCTGAGGTAGTAAAATTAAATCTAAAATCTGTAGAGAAATCTGTGTAGTAACAACGAAGTGGTAAGAATGGGTAGAGAATAAATGGATCTTTCAGATAATTTTCACATGGTAATGTGAAGTTTTATTATGGTTTATTGCCCCATATTATACTTGGTGGTATTTGAAAAGAGAAGCTACTGTATTTTCTAGTTTGTTTGAAGTGTCACAGTTATTTACTGTCTCTTTATTTTTTAGGTTACTATTAACATCTTAAAATGCCGATGAAGACTGGCCTGTGCAGAATCCTTCTGCTATCTTATGCATACAAAAGGGAATCCTAAACCAAGTTTTAGTATGAGGTATGTATTAGCATATTTGGCTTTATTCAGCAGTTACTGGAATTAGGAGCCCTCTTTTTGTTCACATTTGCAATTTGCTGTAGCTTAATAGTGCTTCTACGCTTCAACTAATACCTGCTTTCAGATAATGTAATTCCTCACATAATTCCTGCAATATGTTAACATGTTTTTAAAGGAGTTGAAGTATATGTACATAGCCTCTTGCAGAGAGGCTGGTCTTCAAAATCTGGCTGGCCATAATGTGTCTTGCATCCGAAAACCGTGGTGCCACATTAATACGATGCTGTGTCTGAGCTACTGGTTGTTACTGATATGTTGCACTCGGAATCCAGTTTGTATGATCAACATATTGTAGTTTCTAATTCTGAACAGTTCTCGGGATTAGCCAGTAGACCTTGGTCTGGAAGGCTGTGCCCTTGTACTGTAAAACCTGGGGTAGAGGTCCTTTTGTGTACGCACAGGTTGTGTAAGGTGTCATCTACCCTGGGTGTTGGAAGTGTCTGTGGGGGGCTGACAGCTATGGAGGTTTTAAAGGGAGATTAATGCAGCCTGGTTCGGTAGTTATGATGGTTTTGAAACCCCATAATACCAATTGCTTTTATAAAGTAAAAATAATTTTAAACACTGGTGGGATTTGACTGAGACGTGCAAATTCTACTGATAAAGCAAGAGGAATTTGGGGTAGTTCTCCTCTGTGTGTGTTTGGCCTAGTAAACATACTCCTCTGTCTCTGTAGTTGTGTTAACAGTAAATAGAGAACTAGATCTGAGCTGGCAGAGCTATTTCCGTGCAAGAGCTGACAGAGGCAGTGGAGAGGCTGAGGAGCATCAGGGAGTGTGAGGGGGAGATGTTTTGATGGAGCCACACCCGGCCATCCCTGAGGCAGAGGCAGCAGGTGGAGGCTTCACAAGCAGCAGGGGATCCCCTGCCCTCTTGCTGCCAGGCAGAAGGAGGGGACCTGAGAGATGAGGGGGAATGGAAACAGGTCCCTTCTCGGGGCAGCAGACGAATCCCCTCCTGGCCTCCCTCACCGTCCCAGCTGCCCTTACACAACAGGTATGGGGCTCTCGAACTTGAGGGCCAGGAACAGGAGGACCTTGATGAAAGTCCATCCAGGGGGTTGCCTAGGGCGAGTCAGGCAGCTCCACACATCAAGACGTCCTCTGTTAAGAAAAAAAGGAGAGTAATTGTCGTAGGTGACTCCCTTCTGAAGGGGTACAGAGGGCCCAATATGCCAACCGGACCCAACCCACAGGGCAGTCTGCTGCCTCCCTGGGGCCCTGGTGAGAGATGTCACCAGGAAACTCCCTGGTCTGGTTCGGCCCACTGATTGCTCATATGCTGCTGGTCATACAGGTTGGCAATGATGAGGTTGCGCTAAGAAGCCCAAAATCGATTAAAAGGGACTTCAGAGTGCTGGGGTGACTGATCAATGGAGCAGGAGCACAGGTAGTGTTTTCATCAATCCCTTCAGTGGCAGGGGGGAACTCTGAAAGGAATAGGAAAGCACATGGTCAACACATGGCTCGGGCTGGTGCCATCGGCAGAATTTTGGGTTTTTTGATCATGGGACGGTTTACACGGCACCGGGCCTCCTCGCAGCAGATGGAGTGCAACTGTCTCCAAGGGGTAAAGGATTCTAGCTTATGAGCTGGCAGGCCTCATCGAGAGGGCTTTAAACTAGATTCGAAGGGGGAAGGGGATAAAACCAGGCTCACTAGAGATGAGCCTAGGGGTGGCATGCTGGAGTTGGGGGTGAAATCGATAGCCCAGCTCAAGTGCATCTATACCAATGCACACAGCATGGGCAGCAAACAGGAGGAGCTGGAAGCCATTGTGCAGAGGGACAGCTATGATGTAGTTTCAATCACAGAAACACGGTGGGATGATTCTCGAGACTGGAGTGCTGCAATGGATGGCTATAAGCTCTTCCAAAGGGATAGGCATGGAAGGAGAGGTGGTGGGGTGGCTCTGTATGTTAGGGAGTGTTTTGATTGTATAGAAATCAAGGATTGTGATGACTCAGTCGAATGCTTATGGGTAAGGATGAGGGGGAAGGCCAATGAGGCAGATATCCTCCTGGGAGTCTGTTACAGACTACCCAACCAGGATGAAGAGACAGATGAAACATTCTATAAGCGGCTGGCAGAAGTCTCACAATCGCTAGCCCTTGTTCTTGTAGGGGACTTCAACTTACTGGACATCTGCTGGAAGCACAACACCGCAGAGAGGAAACAGTCTAGGAGGTTCCTGGAATGTGTGGAAGATAACTTCCTGATGTAGCTGGTAAGTGAACCTACCAGGGGAGGGGCCCTGCTTGACCTGCTGTTTACAAGCAGAGAAGGACTGGTGGGAGATGTGGTGGTCAGAGGCCGTCTTGGGCTTAGCAACCGTGACATGATAGAATTATCAATTCTGAGTGAAGTAAGGAGAGGGGTCAGCAAAACTGCTACTATGGACTTCAAGAGGGCAGACTTCAGCCTGTTCAGATCACTGGCTGAGAGAGTCCCTTGGGAGACCATCCTGAAGGGCAAAAGGGTCCAGGAAGGCTGGACAGCCTTCAACAAGGAAATCTTAAAGGCGCAGGAGCAGGCGGTCCCCATGTGCCTAAGACAAGCTGGTGGGGAAGATGACCGGCCTGGCTGAACAGGGAGATTTTGCTGGGACTCGGGGAAAAGAGGAGAGTTTATCACCTCTGGAAGAAGGGGCAGGCAACTCACGAAGAGTACAAGGATCTCATTAGGTCAAGCAGAGACAAAATTAGAAAGGCAAAAGCCCAGCTAGAGCTCAGTCTGGCCACAGTTGTAAAGGATAATAAAAAATGCTTCTACAAATACATTAACTACAAAAAGCCGAGGAGAATCTCCATCCCTTACTGGATATGGGGGGAACATTGTCTCCAAGGATGAGGAAAAGGCTGAGGTACTTAATGCCTTCTTGGCCTCAGTCTTTAACAGCCAGACCAGGTATCTGCAGGGTATTCATCCCTCTGAGCTGGAAGATGGGGATGGAGAGCACAATAAACTCCTCATAATCCAGCAGGAAGCAGTTAAGGACATGTTAAGCCACCTGGACACCCACAAGTCTATGGGGCCTGATGGGATCCACCCGAGAGTACTGAGAGAGCTGGCGGAGGAGCTTGCCAAGCCACTCTCCATCATTTATCAGTAGTCCTGGTTAATAGGGGAGGACCCAGATGACTGGAGGCTTGCCAGTGTGATGTCCATCTACACGAAAGGCCGGAAGGAGGATCCTGGGAACTACAGGCCTGTCAGCCTGACCTCCGTACCGGGGAAGATTATAGAGAGATTCATCCTGAGGGCGCTCACAGGGTATGTGCAGGACAACCAAGGGATCAGGCCCAGCCAGCGTAGGTTCATGAAAGGCAGGTCCTGCTTGACCAACCTCATGTCCTTTTATGAGCGGGTGACCCACCTAGTGGATGAGGGAAAGGCTGTGGATGTTGTCTCCCTGGTCTTTAGTAAAGCCTTTGACAGCGTCTCCCACAGCATTCTCCTGGAGAAACTGGCGGCTCGTGGCTTAGACAGGCATACTCTTTGCTGGGTAAAGAACTGGCTGGATGGCTGAGCTCAGAGAGTTGAGGTGAATGGCATTAAATCTGGCTGGCGACCGGTCACAAGCGGTGTTCCCCAGGGCTCGGTTTTGGGGCTGGTCTTGTTCAATATCTTTATTGATGATCTGGATGAGGGGATCGAGTGCTCCCTCAGTAAGTTTGCAGATGACACCAAGCTGGGTGGGAGTGTTGATCTGCTGGAGGGTAGGAGGGCTCTGCAGAGGGATCTGGACAGGCTGGATCGATGGGCAGAGGTCAGCTGTATGAAGTTTAATAAGGCCAAGTGCCGGGTCCTGCACTTGGGTCACAACAACCCCATGCAACGCTACAGGCTTGGGGAGGAGTAGCTGGAGAGCTGCCCGGCGGAAAGGGACCTGGGGTTGCTGGTTGACAGCCAGCTGAACATGAGCCAGCAGTGTGCCCAGGTGGCCAAGAAAGCCAACAGCATCCTGGCCTGTATCAGAAATAGTGTGGCCAGCAGGAGTAGGGAAGTGATTGTGCCGCTGTACTTGGCACGGGTGAGGCTGCACCTCAAGTACTGTGTTCAGTTTTGGGCCCCTCCCTACAAGAAGGATGTTGAGGTGCTGGAGGATGTCCAGAGAAGGACAATGAAGCTGGTGAGGGGTCTGGAGAACAAGTCTTAATGAGGAGCAGCTGAGGGAACTGGGGTTGTTCATTCTGGAGGAGAGGAGGCTGAGGGGAGACCTTATTGCTCTCTACAACTACCTGAAAGGGGGTTGTGGCAAGGTGGGTGTTGGTCTCTTTTCCCAAATAACTAGCGACAGAACAAGAGGAAATGGCCTCAAGTTGTGTCAGGGGAGGTTTAGATTGGGTATTAGGAAAAATTTCTCCACTGTGAGAGTGGTCAAGCATTGGAACAGGCTGCCCAGGGAGGTGGAGGAGTCACCATCTCTGGAAGTGTTCAAAAAACCTGTGGACGTGGCACTTTGGGACATGGTTTAGTGGGCTTGGTGGTGTTGGCCTGGTGGTGGGACTTGATCTTGAAGGTCTTTTCCCACCTTAATAATTCTGTGATTCTGTGATATATAAAGAACAAGGTATATTGAGCTATTTATTAATGATGTGTGAAAGACGATGTCCCTGCCCATGGCAGGGGGGTTGGACTAGACCATATTCAAATGTCCCTTCCAACCCAAACCACTGTGTGATTCTATAATAGTAGTCCATATGATTTATTGCTAATTAGAGGAGTCCTCTTACAGATTTCCAAGTCAGCTGGCAAATTAAGTGTGCAAAGTAAGCAGTAAAACTTCAGAGAGTTGCATGGAAGAATAAACATGATGGGCTCCTTTGTCATTTTGTAAAAAGCATGGGAAGGGCAACAGGAGAGAAGAAATCTTTCTGCAGTAATAAATCTCAAACTGTACTGTGAGTTGTAACTAATACAGAAAAATTGCCTGTGTGGTCTTTGATTCCTAAGACTGAAATAGTTCAAAATTTCTACCCAAGACAGGCAGAATCCTAATACTCTCCACAGAAGCTCTGTCTCCTGTTTTTTTTCTACCTTTTACTTACCTGCTATGCTTTGTTGCATCTTTCACTTAGGTAGCACTTCTTGGTAAAGGATTTTTCCAGAGAAAAATATTCTCTGTGCATGCTTCAGATGAAGAGTTGGAGCCCTGCTCCCCTCCTTAGTGTTCAGGTCACCCCAGTAATGTGCTGCATGACAGGCAGTCTGGTAGTTACCCTTGCTACTGGAAATTACTTCTCTCCTGTCCCTGCAGTGCTAACTCCAATCTCACCTCTGCAGCTGAAATTGGGGCAGGCTTTTCCCCGAATCCTAGAACATTTGACATTGGAAGGGTGCTGCGGAGATTGTATGATCTGACCCCCTGCTCAAAGCAGAATGTCAGGTAGAGCAGGTTGCCCTGGACTATGTACATTTGGGTTTGGTCTCCAAGGAATGGAGGCCAAACCACTTGTTCTCCAGTGTGCCCTGGTGCCTGGGAGTATTCCTCTCCAGGTGCAGGACTTGGCATTTCCCTGTGTTGACCTGCATGAGATGCTGTGGGCCCATTTCTCCAGCCTGTTGAGATGCCTCTGGACAGCAGCATGACCCTATGGTGTACCAGCCGCTCCTCTCAGCTTTGTATCACCTGCAAACTTGCTGAGGATGTGCTCTGTCCCATCAACCAGGTCATAGATGTGGATGTTGAAAAGGACTGGCCTCAGTACCGATTCCTGGGGTACTCTGCTACTTACTAGCCTCCAACTGGACTTTGTGCCAGCCTTCTGGGCATGGCTGGTCAGTCCGTTGTAGTCCACCTCATTGTCCACATGCCAAGCCTGTGCTTTATCTGCTTGTCAATGAAGATATTATGACAGACAGTGTCAGAAGCCTTCCTAAAGTCAAGGTAGGCAATATCTGCTGCTCCTCCCCATATCCACTGGTCACCTCATCATAGCAGGCTGTCAGTTTTGGATCCTTAAGGATTTGCAAGTGACCCCTTTGTAAATCCATGCTGACTACTCCCGGTTACCTTCTTGGGCTGGAAATGGTTTTCAGGAGTGGTTGGTCCATCACCTTGCCAGGGCCTGTAGTTCCCTGGGTCCTCCTTCCTGCCCTTCTTGGAGATCGGAGTGACATTTGCTTTCCTCGAGTCCTTGCACACCTCTCCCAGTCTCCAGGTCCTTCCAGCAATAGCTGCCAGCAGCCAGCTCCTCAGCACTCCCAGCTGCCTCCCATTGGGACCAACACATGTAACTTGTGTCCAGTTTAAGTGTGCCCTAACCTGGACACTGTTACCTGCTGGGTATTGAAGGGGGCAGAGGGGCTGAGGAATTACAGTAACATCACAATAAAATCGTAATATAATCACACAATAATGTGTAAGGTACACCAGGCTATGGAAATAAGCAAGGTACAAGCATTTACTCACAAAATCTAAGACAGACAATAAGGTTAGAACTTCATCAGAAAAGTAGTAATAACATCAAAAACACTCGATTAAATTTTTTTGAAGTTTTACTCAAAAGAGATTTTTCTATCCAGCTGACATTTTGTCTCGACCATGTAGCTGTTGGAATCCAGCCGCCTTGCTTGTCCTGGTGTATCAGGCTGCCCCTGCGCAGAAGAGCCATTTGGGAGCCGCGGCCTTTGGCAGGTTTCCCAGGCACCTCACAGTTCTTCTGTCCTCAACTTACAGTTTCCTTCCTGTGAAGGGAAGCGCGGATGGCCAGGGTTCCTCGGAGATACAAGGGTTTCTTTGACTGGCTAAATAATGACTCCTTGTCTCAATGGAGTGATAAAATCCTTTCTTTCTCTTTCCCTGTTACTCGTTTGTGTGTGTGCACTTCAGATTGCAGCGTCAATCTGACAGACAAAGCCTAATGGCCTAATTAAATTGCGTTAAAAATTGAGGGAAGATTAGATAAAAATATGAGTGGATTGCATTGTATTTGGGGCAGAGTGTGCAATAGCAAACTGTGAAAAAGTTGCAAAAGGCTCTGGAGAGCAAGCCAAATCAGTTAATAAAAAAAAAAAAAAGACACCTGCTCAGTTTGATCTTCCTTAACTTGTTGCTGAGCAGGATTTTGTAGAGATGAGAGGTGCCCTTGGTGTGTCACTGTATTCCTTTCTTCAAGGGTGAAGTGAATTTGCATACCGTTCTGTTGTACCAGAAAATGCCCTGAGCTCCAATTTAATTTGTAGTGAGGTTAAAATGTTCTGTCAGGCAGCCTGCTGCTGTGGTTCCTAACAGGGGTAGAGAATTCCAGGTAACCTCTTGGAAGGGCTCTCGGGGAAAGCGTTAGCATTTCCCAGCTCTTTATCCAACTGCATTTGCTAATGCGCTGCTTTAGTTTGCTGTACTTTGATTACAAAAGTATGTTTTCAAGGAAGTTGTGTCCCTCTCAACTCCTCAACCTGAAGCATATTTATTTCCTGAAAATGTTTTCCATTGAATTAGGTTTTAATGAAAACTGCTGGTGGCTTACATACCCTCAGAACTGAAGATGGCTTTCTGCAACACCGTCATCATGTGCAAATGCTGCTCTTGAGTTGGAATTACGGGGACCATTGGGGTGACAATATAATCATGCTGTCACTCAGTAGAGTACTTCACAGTGGTTGTGACTTTTGTGATGTAATGTTTCCTTTGTGCTTGGTTATCAGTCTCGTTGTGTTATTTTTGTGCTTAACACATGTTCTTTTTTTCTTCCTTGCTGTCTGTGCTCTTGGGCACGAGAATGATGGTGTTACCCAATAAAATTGTAATTAAATCTGTGGAGAGGGGTGAACTCATCACTCTCACTTAAGATGTATTCTTTCTGCTTGTAGACCAGTCTGCCCTGTGAGCTGGAGGGAATGGGGCCATTTGAAATGATGGGAGCAGGACAAGCATGGAGGTACTGTGTCCCCCACCAGCACCTCGAACTGGAAGACGCATCAGAAGAATCTGAATACAACGTCTGCTTGCGACCTTCAAAGATGCCTCTTCCCATATGAGGAGATGAGTTAGAGCTTCGGTGATGTTAACACTCCCGAGCTTCCGGCAGAGAAGGCGCTACCTAGCGTGAGGTGAAGTTGTGCAGTTCGTAGTAAAGCTGATGTTGGCCAATTTTGATGTGTTAACTGAGGCCTTGCCACCCTTTTTATCTAGACTGAAGTGAAAGCAGATTTTCCTTCTGGATCTCCAATACTAGTGCTGGGAAATGGTGTTGGTTAAAGTTTGTACATGCTACAACAGGAGTCAGAGTAAATGATACATTAATAGATTGCTCCTTGGTTAAATGATTGGTTTTGGGCTTAAAAAAAGCCTTTAGATTTAAATTAAATGAGAAAAAAAATATTTCCGAGCATTAAAATATGTGACAAAAGATACGAAAGGCTGTTTTTTGTATTTAAAGAAAAAAGAATAGTGTGGATTGTGTTTAAGTTGCAGTAGAGTTTAAAAGATCACAGAAGTATTAGTTACCTAGAGAAAATTGTATGAGCCAGCAACAGCTGAAAAGGGCTGGAAGGAAATCTTAAGCACTGGGGAGATGAAAGCTGCAGTGAGATGTTGCTGTCCATGCAGTAAAGGAGCCCAGTAAAGCGATGAAAAAGAAGAAACCATGAGTGGAGTGAATAATGAGAAATTAATTTTGATGCAATTACATTTTAACATTGCACTGTAATATATCACCAGGGTTTTTTCAGGGTTTCTGTGTATTATAAAACTGTTTCAAATTAATTGATGAATAACAGGATGTTTATTTTCTATTTCCTGAAATCAGCAAGGCAGTGGATGTGAATCGAGGGCCTGATGGGAACCTCGCTGAGCTCAAACAAGACAAATGCGAAGTTCTACAGCGGGTCCCATTGCGCAGCCTGGGCTCGAGACACCTTTGTAGCGGCTGATCGCTTGTCCCAAGGGACAAGTGAAGATGAAGGTGTCCAGCCCCACCCCGGGCTCCATGAGAAGAGCGCAGCTGAGCAGTGGCAAGCAAAGCCAATCTTTCCTCTGTTCGGTGCTTCTGAGACTGCAGCTGGAACACTGTGACTGGTTCTGGGCTCCTGAAGACAAGATACGGATGGGAACAAGTCCAGTGGAGGCCACCAAGATAACCAGGAGATTAGAGCACAGGAGCCATTGGGACAGTCAAGTGGGGTTTGCTCAGTCTGGAAAACAGGGGCTAGGAAAGATGGAGCCAGGCTCATCTCAGAGGTGCACAGTAATGAGGAAGTCTTGTATAATGTTCAGTGTGTGTAAATGTTGCATCATACTGCTAATAAAAACCATGCAAGTCAGTACTGTCTTGCTGTGCTTAATTGGAGTCCCCACAGTGTGGAACCATTGGGAGTTCCTGGTAACCCTTCTGCCTCAGGAAGGGTGAACTGGTTCTAGGGGCTTGGGTGGGGTGGTGCTCATGGGTGGTTTAGGGATCTTCATCGTGCTGCTCACAGAAATATGAACTGTTGAGTATTAAGGACAGTAAAGCTGAGAGATCCAGGAAAGCAAGGGAAATTTCAAATGCTTGCACATCTGCCACCCAAACTTTTCCAGACAGGATGTCACAACTAGCTTGGTAAAGCCTTTTCAAAAACAAGTGATAAACATGTTTAAGTACAACTGTTGGAGGCTGGGGCTCTGGCTGTTGCTGTCTATGGCAGCAATGGCAGCTTTTCCTGCGTAACAGGGAATTCCACTCAGTAACTGAAACAGGATTGTGTTCAGTGTAAGACATGCAACTGCTGTAACAAGCCTAACTGGGCTTGTCTTTCCCCAAATTCACATTGTCTCCCCTTGGCTACTGAAAGTCTGTACAAGTAACAGCTCCAGGGAACAAGACTTGTCAGAAAGGGAGGTTTGTCACACAGTCACAGTGTCACCACATGGGTAATGTTCTCCAGCTCTGGTTGAAAACTTCTGTGCTGCTGGAACATGCCCAAACAGCTGTGATGAATCCAGCTTTAGAGCAGGCAGTGGGCTCCTGGGAATGGTGATGATGTCTTCAGCTCCCATACACGGGGGTAAGGTTGCCTTAAAAGCAGAACTGTGCCTGCTGTCAGTTGAGAGTGGCATGCACATGAGAGGACCTAGGCCATGGTAAGATCTGACCCTTCTACTACAGATGAGTCTGTACCAATAGTAACTAATCTTAGAGTTACTACACCCCAAATCACATAGGAAATATTACAGAAATTCTTGGGAAAGAAATCTGTTGTAGCAGTCCTACACAACAGTTAAGACTTTGTGGAGAAACAGCTGACAAACAGAACCATCTTCTGCCTGGTGCCTTCCTCCTGGCTGTTCTACTTCAGGTGTTCAAGATTTAGGACACCTTATTTTAACATTACTGCTCCCTCAGTCCTGCTCAAATTTGCATTCTGTGCTGTCTTTTGTCTGCTTTTAGTATTTTTTTTCCTACCCCTTGTCTCTGCCTTTCACTCAGCCATTTAAGGACAGGTGCAGAATCTGAAAAATATTTTCCCTGTTTATATGGGGGATAGATAGAAAAGCAGAGGAATTTTCAGGAGTCAGGATTCAGGGATGCAGTGCATGCCCATGCTGCACCAGTAGCTTAGAAAAATGTGGCAGCTATAGTTCTCTCACATTCTTAAAAGGCAAGACTCCACTAGAGCTCCACATTCTCACAAAACTAAAGACCTTGCATGAATTCCTATGGCAGTGCTGTCTCAGCTCCCATCCTATGGGGTGGCTGCTACTCTGAAAGATGAACCTAAAGGAAGATTTATTCTGGCTGTTTCCCAGTACAGCATGGGAAGGCAAAGCCTGAGAATAGAACTGTAGCAGGTTACAGATAGGCAGAACATTTTAGGAGGGCTCTCAGGCACTCTGGGCAATTGGACCTGGCCAAGATGGCAGCTGCACTCTGTGCTGTCTCTTCCATCTATTGAAACAGCTTTCTTCCACCTAGGCTGATCAAAAACCATCTCATTTTTGAGAAAGGAGGGCACAGGGGACCTGTGCCAAAGTGAGCTGCATCACCCACCAACCTTCAGTATCTGTGAAAAGCCAGTGATGAGGTAGCAGCGACAGGTGATGAACCCAAGCCTTCAGTACAAAGTACTGCCCCTGCAGTTGATAGTAACAGCAGCTGCTTAGCCTTGCTGATGGAGAGCAGCAGGAAGAAACTGAGCAAGTACTTCAAAGGTGTTTCTCCACAGTACCTAGAGAATTGTTTTTTATTATAGCTACTTTCTCTTCATCACCAAAACCTTTTTCTTAGCAACTGGATAAAAAAAAATATAATAAAATCAGACAAAAAGCAGCTTCAAACATCTTTTCATATGCCTTTTATGCATCTTCAGTAGGATTTTGAATTTATATCGCCAACTAAAAGAGAAAGATGGCTGCAAAGTCCATCCCTCAATAAAAGCATGAACCCAGATTTTATTCCCATGTCCTGTAAAACTCCTCCCTCTCTCCCAAATGCCTCGAGGGAAAACACAAACAAAACCCAACCCCCCCCAACCAAAACAAACCCCCAAAATCAACAGCCTTTGACAAACTACTTGCCATGTCAACTCTTGGAGCATTTCCAGACATCTCTAAGTTAAGTTAGACTGTACAACAGTTTCCCAACAGCATCTACATGATATGGATATCTGTTCAAAACCTTTTTGTCCCCACCTCAAACAGCCCGAACATTTACCGTTCACTGACAGGTGCTGTACAGAGCTCACCACACACGCACTGTACTGCTATGCATACAATGCCGGCGTAACTGAGGGAGGCATAGCCACATGCGTGAAAACGGTCACTCCAACCTAACGAAATGTGACTGCACCCTTTCCTTTGTCCGCTTCCAGTGTTGTGCACGGTGACTAAAAAGAAATACAGCTACAGCAAGTCCCGAGTGCTGGCAGTGACATACCCAATTCTTAGCCACATTTCAGGTGTTCACACTTGGCAAAATGAGGTATCTATCTAGCACATTTCCAAGAGGTGGAGGTACCAAGTCTGCTCCAAACCCAGACATGTTAACATCCCATCAATACTGTTTGCAAAAAGACAGGCAACTATCCTAAATCAACACAGAAATGAGTATTTGTACGTCATGTTGCTGTTCTACTTTTCTATAGCTTAAATGTGACATTCCACAAAATGGAAATAATGCGGGGGGGGGGGAGGGGTTGGACTAGATGACCTTTAAAGGTCCCTTCCAACCCAAACTATTCTGTGATTCTATGATGCCAAATGAGAAATCTCTTAAATATGGAAGTTTTAAACCTTCAAGAACCAAAAATTAAAAACTGGTTAATTGAACTTTACATTAAAGACTCAGTTCTTAAAAAGGATACTTAATACATCTGCACCATTTTGATGGTGAGCACTCAAATGCATTAAGAATTTTTCCACAATAGTTTTGCTGATAAGGTAGGCACATAGTGGCATGTAAACTACACATGGCAACCAGAATAGCAAAGGCACAATTTGGATTTTTTTCTTCTTCCCCCCCCCCCTTTTTTTTTTTTCCCTTTTACTTTTCAAAAGGTCAGTTAATTTACAAAGAAAAATATTCTATACTTCACACAGAAGTATTACATTTGTATTTTCTAGCACAGGACCATTACAGAACTGCTGTCATTTGATAAAACGGGTCATTTAAATAAAACAAAGAGACAGCAGCTCTTTGCACTGAGGAACTGAATTTCTGAATTAGCAGGCAATACATGCTCTCATCTGTCAGACTGGGAACATCTGAAATCCTCTACGTATCTTCTTGTTCTTCTTGTCTACAATAAGCATTGCCTGCACATTTAAGGTAGTTAAAAGTTTTCTGGTCTGCTGTTTTCTGCTTGTATTTGTTTTTCCATATGTCACTTGACTAAAAACTCAAAGTTAAGATGTCTGTAGAACTATCAGTTGCTTCTCTAAAACAAAAGGAGTTTTAAAACTGATACGACTACGAATCTGGTTGTGGTCCTCTATGACTTGAGCCTATTCAGATGTCTTTGTTCATACCTGCAGATGTAACTGTGTTTGTTCAAGGGGAACGACTAAGCATAACTGCTTTCTCATCAGGAGACAACAGCAGGAGAAGTTTCAAACCAGAATGCAGCCCTCAGCAATTCAAAGTTAAATCTAATGCAGTGACGTTAATTCTGCCCATGGCTCCAAGAATATGACAGTTCTGCATTTTACATAGAAACATTACAGTTAGAAAATTTTAGTTTACAAATGGAAAAGATCTTTCTATTAAAAAAGACATTTTACGTAGTCACCTTAAATAGTTCTTATATGCACCATTCCACATTGTGGAAAAGCTGAAATATGCAGTCTGGACTCCACAAGTTAAAGAAAACCAGAATCATATGTATTGGCACAAATACTTACATCTACATCTGTACAAAGTAAAAAAAAAAAAAAATCTGACAACCCTGTTCCACAGCGCAGCGTATTCAACTGCTCTCCACCACACTTTCCTATGTGACTGCCAACGAGCAACACTGAGATGGGTACTTAGTCTTAAGAGAGTGGTGCCAAAAAGTTCCAAACTGCTTTGTCAGTCTCTAAACAGAGGAAATCAGAAGTATATCCAGAAAAGTGTCAGTCCACTCAACGTGCTCGCCGCTGTGAGGTCACTGCAACTGCACTCGGTATGCGCCTATTAGCAGCTTTACCTGTAAAAGCAACAAAGTTTTCATGTAAAGATTGTTTGCACGTAACTAGTGCTAAACACTTTTTCTAATGTAAAATAGCCCTGCTGAAACATGTATGGCTTGTAAAAGGACTCAAGTAAAATACTACTGCATTAGGTGGTGTTCAAACAAGTTAGCCCCAAATCTGAACTAGAGATACACACATACTTCCATCTCAATACAAGTTCGATTTTTTTTTTCTTAAAACAAAAGTGCACAATAGAGCATTTAAAAGTATAAGTTTTAGATCTCAAGGTGTAGAAAATTTACTGGTGTGTCTTCCAAGGATAAAATAAACGCTACCAGAACAGGATGTGTTATTCATCTTGCAACATGTAGTGGGGCTACTGCCCAAACCACCTGGAAAATACAACAGACTACACAGACTATCTAAAAGCAGACTGCACATCCTAGTAAATACTTCCAAGTTCTCCTAAACACACAAGCAAAAACATCTGTAGGCAAAAAATAACTGACACTCCACATATCTGTTAGTCATTAAATTCACAATGTAGACGGGGAAAATGTTTAGCTGTAATGTTACTTTATCCTGGTGCATGAATTGTTCTGACTGAAGCATAAAAACATTTAATTATGACAGAACTAACACCCCTGGCAATGTTCCTAAGTCCTGGCAATGTCACAGGATGGAAATGCAACTGGTGGGAACTGGGACAAGGAGACAGCAGGAAGTCCTTAGTTCTATATTTGCAACATACAACTAAAAGCATTTATACTATGGAAAAGTTTTTGTACAACAAATTAACATACACATTTAATTCTGAGAACATTCGGTACCTTGGCAGTAGGAGCTTCTGCCAACCGTATAAAAAGCTTGTTAAGGCCTGCAGTAGGGCTGAAGGAATAAATAAAGTGACTATCCTAAAAGGAAAAAAAATGGACAGTTAATGGCAGGATACAGCTGAAAGTGCTATGCGAGTGGAATAACAGAACACAACATTTTAACTATGCATTTTTTTGACAGAAAGTTGTGTATACTGCAAAAAACCTTTGGTGCAACCACAGAGAAAACAAGAGGACTTGAAAAAGTGTGCATAGTGATGCATTTAATAGATTTTTTTAAAAAGTATCAAAAAATAGAAATTAATCATTGGAAATATGAGGTAGGTGGTTAAAACAAGGTAAAGTAGTTGTATTTAAGAACTTGAATCAAAAATTTGAGAGGCTAGGTGAATTTGAGAAGCGAAACAGCTTTAAATTCAGAATTCTCACCTGCCTGCTCAAACCCTCAGTGCTGACATCACAGAAGGGTTGAGGCTGGAAGGGACCTCTGGAGGTCATCTGGTCCAAACCCCTGCTCAAGCAGGGCCACCTCGAAGCAGGTTGTCCAGCATTATGTCCCTGCCTTTTAAGGCATAAGTTTTTATGGATTCTAGTATATGCAAGGTTTGTAGTTCTTTCCATATACAAAGAATTAAGTTTCATTTAAAAATACCCCTTATCATAAAAAAATGCTTCATCACAATACTCAAAATCCAAAATAAGGCTCTAAAATTTCCCAGGCTGCTCCATAAAGACTTTACAAAGCAGTTTTACAGTCAATCAGTTCTATGAAAAGATTTACCAAAAATACAGGGAGCTGGAATTTGTCGTTTAAAACCACAGCTTGTACACTGCATGGTCCGCAGAGCCGAGCAATGACTTCTTTACCACAGAAATTTGCATGGAAAACGAAGAGAAGAATCCCAGATCCTGAAAGGGAAGGCAATTCAGTCACATGAACTTGAAATGAGATCCATTATTTAGAACAGCTGCATGCACTGAACTTTGAAGTTGGTCACATGAAAAAAAT
The DNA here is from genome assembly GCF_964289735.1 of Phaethon aethereus. Classification (NCBI taxonomy): domain Eukaryota; kingdom Metazoa; phylum Chordata; class Aves; order Phaethontiformes; family Phaethontidae; genus Phaethon; species Phaethon aethereus. The sequence continues at coordinate 203,141,953 of NC_138575.1, forward strand.
ATATAAATAGAAACATTATATAGTATACATTAAACACCAATGGAGTATCAAAGCAACATACAGAAATCCAATCTCCCAAGCCAGTGGATCCCAGCACAGAAAACAACTGACTCAGTCACTAAGTTAAGGTCTTTTGGCAGCAGAAGTAATTTTATGTGGCTGTTAAGAAAGGAAAGCAAAATGGATATACAGCAATCCTCTGTATGGTTCACCTCTGTGGTTTTAGGTTAGCCTAAAGAGAGTTACGGAATTTAACGTGGTTTGGATTGTCTGTTCTCTTGGTGGGGACAACCGAGCCTAGTCAATTATAGATTTTTATGAACTCCACTGAAATTCAGTAAGCAACAATCTTCAATACCCACAAATGCTTCATTTTAATACATGTTATATAAGGTTTCTTAATTCTATAAAGATTACCTATAATCAAGAACCAGAAGACTTCTATTACAAATCTTAACAACCAGAAAACTGGGCAGACACAACCAATTTTAACGTTAGTTTACGTAGTATTTCACAGTCAAAATATTTCTCAAATAATACTTCTCAAAATAATGTCTTATTTTGAGAAAAAACAGTATCAGTAGATATTTTCCTGATATAATCAAAAGGTGACTAGAAATGACTCAACTAAGCCAAGCATGAAAGATTAGTAACTGAATTCCTGAAAGAATGAAGAAACATTCCCAAGTATCTTGGGAATTTGATTCCCAGCTTTTTCAAAGGGTCTGGGGGGAAAATACAGTTGACTGATGCTGGCTGCTTTTCTGCCGTATTTCCAGACTGCATTTCTATCATGACAGTGCTGTGACTATACCCTAAGACTCCAGGGTGTTAGGTACTGTCTACAAAACAAGATGATCCACTATGAGATTTTCTAAGTATACTCCTAGAACAAGACTTTTCAAAATTATTAATTCTAAGGTAAACCACTCCTTTCCTATAATACCTGTCACCTAGCTAACGTAACCCATGAACAGAAGCAGCTGTGTATATGGCAATAAAAAAACACCCCTTAAAAAAATAAAAAGCTACACACAATCCCCACCCACAACGCATCAAAACATTGCTCCTCTCCCTATACTCCATAATCAGAGCATGCTTAATGTAACATACTGCAATATAATGTCATATAAAAATACTTTCACATAGCAGATAATTTAAGACATATTTATAAGGCAGTTTCTCAACACACTGTTCTTTTTTTTTCTTTTTTCTTTTTCTTTTTCTTTTTTTTTTTTTTAAAAACACAAACAAAAAATCCATCACAACAAACCCACTACCTTCTGGCACATTTTGTGGGGGTTTATAGTTAAAATCTGTAGAGAAATCTGGCCCTTCACAGAGACGATGACATGCAATTGGAAAGACTGGCTCCAGCAAAGCAAGACGAGCTTCAAAATAATCCCTGATGGTATCTTCTGCTACTCTTGAGAGCCTAAAAGACCAAACAAGTAAGGCTTGTATTTCACATTGTAAAATTACTTTAACAGAGAGACTTAATGAGAGCTGACGCAAAAAAAAGATTCCAGATCATGTTTTGAATTCCTGATTTTCAGAAGTGAATGCCTACTTCACCAGCATTTATTTATAGATGAACCCGAAGTCCCAATACTTTGTTAATAAAACATTTTATCAGTGATCTATTTGTGAAATTCATCTATCGGGTCCACAAAAATAAAAAGCTGAGACAAATGCACTACAGCAGATTAAAAAAAAAAATTCCAACTAGCCACCTATTTTGAAGGCTCTTTATGTAGAAAGATATCCCCAAAACATCAATACATACCTAGTGGCTAATCAGAAATAGATAATGACTCCCTCAGCATGGCTGATTTATCAACCTGACTGCAAGTACAATGTAAAAATAAACAAGTCATGTATAATTTTACTGGCAATATTACTGGAATATGCAGTTCCCAATTAACTCCACTAAAATGCAGTGATAAAGTAGCAACATTACCATTACTTCGCCAATTGGTGGTTAATTTTAGCAAGCAGCCTAGCCTTCAAAAGAGAGACCACATTAACCAACAGTATTTGGCACTTTTACAAGCAGGTTACTAAGTAATCCTCTTCAGAAAGCTGTTTTGACACAAATGGGTTTTAAACACTTTTGCAAGGCAAAGGTCCCTACTCTCTCAGCTTTATAGCTTTCTGAGCTACTACTCAAGGCACACCCCCCCTCCATGCTAGCTGAAATTACCATCCGCAGAATCTAAAACTTAAGTGTTTGATCAGAAAGAAACTACAAGACTTGCCATACCAAAGCAAGCCTGGAAGCCCATCTAGCCTAGTCTCCAGATGCTAGACAAATCCGTATTAAGTATGGGAAATTAAACAGTTGTCTTTTTGAGGTACACTGTCCTAGTTTCCAGCAATCTGACTTAGAGGCATCCAAAACCAGAGACCGTAGCCAAATCACACCTCTCATTAGATCTACTGAATCCTTTCTAAAATCCCACGCATTTGTGACCACAGCATTCTGCAACAGAGAGATCCGTAACTCAGTTTTACTGGGCAAAAATATTCCTCCACTTCAAACCTATCACAAAATCATTTAACTGGATGGCCTGTAGAACCTGCCTCATGGCTTTGGGTTATTTTTTGTTGTGGTTGTTGTTTTCATATTTTACTTTTAATTTTTGGCCTTTTAATCTGTTTCGAGGTGATGTGTATCCCCTCTCCCAGTCTATCCTCACAGAAGCTACTCCGTATCTCTCATCATCTTTACCTTCCTTCTACCCATTTTGCTTCATCTGTTTTTGAAACAAGGTAACTGGAATGGCACGTGCAACTTAAGGATTTACATTTTATTTTCAGCTCCACTACTACTATATTATCTTCCTTTTTGACTGACAAGAAGCACTCAAATGATATTTTCAAGTAATGAGTCTAGACACTTCCTCAGTTGGCAAGAGCTGTGTTACTCTCTGTATAATTCACATTACTACAGTGATGCCCGATGGACATCACTCTGCATTTATCAATATTTGATTTCAACTGCTATTTTCACTGGTAAAATTAAATGTTCAAGATCTTCCAAAACTCATTATTCAGATTAGCCAAAACTGAAGGTGGCAGATTTTAAACCAGAAACAAACTGGAAAAGGCATCAAATAGTGAATGAGTGACAGAGTTTCAATACATTGAACAGCAAGTACCAGATCACTTTCATCTGCATGCTTGCTGTTGCCTTCAAAACCTTCACTCACAAATCATGATTTCCTTCCCTGGGGAAGAATCAGCATACTCCATTTATCCACTTCAAATGCCCCTGCCCACTTTAACAAGTTTTCTATGTTTGAAAAATTACTAGTTTTTATGCTTTTAGCACTTCTTTTTTTTTCCATTTAGCCTGCTATAGTAAGAAAACATTCCTTGTAGCTTCTATCTGCTCAGGACAAAAGTTAGCAGCAGTGATCTACAATACCACAGACAAACTCTACAGTGCATTAAATATACTGAGGAAAGGCTGAGAGAGCTGGGACTGTTCAGCCTGGAGAAGACACAGCTCAGGGGGATCTTATTGATGTGTACATATCAATAAAAGCCTGAAGTGAGGTGGCAAAGAGGACGGAGCCAGGCTCTTTTCAGTGGTGCCCAGTGACTGAACAAGGGGCAATGGGCACAAGTTGAAAGACAGGAGGTTCCCTCTGAACATCAGGAAACATATTTTTACTGTGAGGGTGATGGAACACTGGCACAGTTTGCCCAGCGAGGTTATGAGGTCTCCATCCATGGAGATATTCAAAAGCCATCTGGACAGGGTCCTGGGCAACCAGCTCTAGGTGGCCCTGCTTGGGCAGGGGAGTTGGACGAGGTGACCTCCAGAGGTCCCTTCCAACCTCAACTGTTCTGTGTTACCATGATTTTGTAATTTCATAACTGAGTTTCTTTAGAATTCCTAGGAAAACACAACCTTGCCCTGGAAACGTATGTATTTGTATTTTACTGGTTTGCACTAAAACATTTTCTGTCAAGATAGATTTAGGATGTTAGCTGATGGGAAACACATTTTTGTCTCTGATCAGACACAAAAACCAGCCAGGGTTTTCTAAACACTAAAATAGGAAAGAATGAGCTTGGACTACAAACTACTCGATAGATTGTCTTATATTATGTAGATAAAATCATCATAAAATGATAAAAGGATCTTGAACTGAGACAGTGTTCTTCCAGCACTAACTGCATTCATGGCAAACTCTCAGCTACTGCAGAAGCTCTGAGACCCACCTTGAGTCTTCTCCAAGTGTAGATTGTTGGTTACAATTTTCTTCCCTGATATGTTAACCATGAGTATTCCTCCAAATCGATATTTAAAAAGCTTATTCCTTGTCCTGGTTTCAGCCAGGATAGAGTTGGTTTTCTTCACAGAAGCTAGTGTAAGACTATGTTTTGGAGCTGGGATGAGAACATGTTGATAATGTGCTGATGTTTTGAGCTGCTGCTAAGTAGTCAAGGACAGTCCAGCTTCTCGTGCTGGCCTGCTAGCAACAAGGCTAGGGGTGCACAGGAAGCTGGGAGGGGACACAGCCAGGACAGCTGACCCAGGCTGGCCAAAGAGATATTCCCTACCATATAGCATCATACCCGGTACATAAACTGGAGTTGGCTGGGGGGCAGGAATCACTGCTCGGGGACGGGCTATTGATCACGAGGTGGTCAGCAACTGCTGTACTGGGCATCACTTGTTCTTGTACATTCCTTTGTCAGTATTATTATTATTGTTGTTATCACTGTTGGTTCCTTCTCTCTTGCTGTCCTATTAAACTGTTTTTATCTCAACCCACAAGTTTTTTCCTAATTCTATTCCTCGTCCCACTGTGGGAGGGGGGGTGAGTGAGCGGTTGCGTGGTGCTTAGTTGCCAGCTGGGACTAAACTACGTCACTCCTTTTTATGTTTCGTCTCCATTTAGCATCCATATTCATCAGCTCAGTATATTTTTACATGACCATATGACATGAACGCTTCACATACCACATACACTGCACTGCTGTTCAGTCATTCTTGCTACACAATGAAGATTTTTAGTTGCATCATTTACTGGTGTAAAAGCTCTACCCTGGCACTCTCAGCCCACAGCTGACGTTTAAGGGTCCAACAACACCCAAACTATCTACAGTGATTTTTCATGGTGTTTTTGTTCTGTGTTCTTTTGTTTGTTTCTAATTTTTTTAAATGCTTTTTAGCAAGGTATTTTATTTGGCATGCCCTAGTAACAGTTTACATTCAACTGCCCAATAAATGTAAACTGTCCATGCACTTTTTAGTTTTCCCAATTGCTGTATTTCTAATTTAAGGAATCTTTCATTTCTAATAATTCCCTTTTCCTCCTTTCCATCTTTTTAATCAGAGTTTAAGCAAGTGTCTGCTAATTCTGTTAGCTCACATCATTTTCCTTTCACATGATTTATTAGTTAGCTTTCTGCCCAAATCAGATCTGTTTTCTTTCCCAACTTAAACCAAAATTATGACATGCTTAGTATTGTAAACTTCACCAGAACAAATTTCAAAGCACAGTTTACTCACGTTTCCAAATGACTCTTGAGCTGCTCATACACCAGTACATTATTACATTGTTTAGCAAAATGCAGTGCACTGTTCTGATGCTTTGACACAATGTTACAGTCTGCTCCACTTTCAATCATAAGCCGTACTATATCAGAATTCCCCCGTTTACAAGCCTGTGCAGAAAGTAAGACAGAAGGATGGACAACAGTGACAAAACCCCGTTAGAACAGAGCATAACACTGAAGTAAGCAGAAGTGCAGAAATGAATTTAAATCCAAAACTAGTTACAATTCAGAAAACAAGTTTAGGTATTTGCTCTGCAAATGCTAACACAACTTGAGACCCAGGATCACACTCTATAAACATTTTATCTTTACCCAGGCAACACGACACACCTGATCCCATAAAAGCACCACTCTGGATTACTAAGTAGACTTAATTAAAAAAACCCCAAAAGTCCACCAAAAAACTAGATAAAACAAACCCCGAAAGTTCTGTGAAAACATCAAATTGCTGGAATTCAGTAACTGTAAACTTTCTTGCAATTATTTACCTGAATAAGTGGGTTTCTGCAGAGGTATTCAAAATGACCAAAGTAACATTTCCAAGTGTCTGTTTCTAGAAATCTCAGTTCAAATAGTACTTCAGGTGTGCAGTAAATTAACATAACTTGCCCAAAATTGTTTTTTAGCTATATTAGTCACTGTTACCAACTACCTAAGCGTCCGAGGCTGTTCAATGTTACTTACAGCACGACTTTCAGGGCATATCAACCTAAGATTCGACAAAAGTGCTGGAAAGCCTGAAGAAAGCTTTACTTTGAAGAATGCAAACACATGCTCTTGGTCACTTATTTGCAAACACTTCACAGACAAATTACGGAAAAGCACAAGAGAAATTTCTATCTTCATGAGGCCTTTCAGAAGTTAACTACTGAAATTTGTCTCAGCTCTAAACTTTCATCTGTGCTTTCAATCCATCATCATCCATAAATAAGTAAGCCCACCTGCCCCTGTCATACAAAAAAAACCCCCAAAAACGCACCACACCACCTCAGAGAAAGGAATTAAGTGCCAAGACTTTTTTTTTAGTCCCTCTTAAAAAGTATGATCCAACTCCTAAAGTTAAATAAAAGTGACTGGATAAACACATTCATATGTTTATCCACACATGGCTAAACTTGTTCCAGTAAGTTATTAGAAATGAAGACCCTATTCTCTGTATGTGCACAGCAAAACAAGTATCTGAATAAGTCACTGTAGGCTGCCAATTAGAAAGTATGTACAGCTGTGCATGAAATACTAATAAAACCTTTAAAACCAATGAAGGTCAAAACTGAGGTTCATGGATATGGCCAAATTATGAAGCAATTTTGTACTGAAGTGGTTGAGGAAACCACAAGTGTGTTATCATTTTCTTTACAGAAAATGTGAATTCCCCACACTTGTTAAGCCTTGCAGAAGATAGAAGAGAAACAACACCACATTGTCTTGGACAGAAAACCTTTTATAACCTCTTCTGCAAACAAACTGCCTTAAACAGCCTACACATAAATACAGAAAGTTTATCAGGAAGGGGAAGTTTGGTGAAATCATTTGATATAAATAGCAACAACAACAACAAAAAAAAAATTGAGAGAAGCACAGGCTGCTTTAAGGGTCATAGAATTTTCCCATAACAACAAATCATTAAAAATTTTGTTTGTGGTGGAGGGAGTAAAGGTGCAGAACAGGCAGTGGGAAGGAGACTGCAAACTCATTTTCTTTCTGGTCTGCAATGAAATGAAGAAAGTCAATCACAGCAGCACCCAAGTGAAAGATTCTGCTTTCTGCAATTTTTCTCTTCCTGCTGACAACCGCATTATCTCAGTTTTAAGACCACATCTACATTTCTTTGAGCCAAACAATGGAAGAGGATGATAAGCCACGTTTGGCACTGTATGCTGATGGTGTCTGCATTTATTGTTTAGCTATAACTGTATATTAAAAAAATGGATTAAAACACTGCGTAGAATAACTAGAAGTAGTACTTTTATTTCAAATATAGTACATGTTCCCTACACCCTATACATACTACAAAACTCTATAAACATGCTTTCATTTTTTCATTAGTTTGCCGAAAGTATTTACTATTAAACTGTGTCAGGGCAAACACTGAATTTACCTTCATTAAAGCAGTTTCACCACTGCTCTGCTGCATGTTCACATAAGCTCCAGCTTCCAGAAGAATAGCTACTGTTGTTAGAAAATTCTGAAAAAAAACCCCCAAAACCACAAGACAAGTAAGTAGAAAATACTCTGATTTTGTTTCAGAATATGAAGTGACATTTATTTAAAATCCATTAGTAAAATCCAAAGCGTGAGACATGACACAATTAACATTGTCATGCAATAGTGAATACCAGAGAAAGAAAACATTAATCACCAAACTGGACTCAAGCTCCCTTTTGTCCCTGTATCTACTGTACATGGGAAAACACATGACCCAACTTGAACAAAAGAGCCCATCCATGAAACATCTTCTAACTTACCAGTCTAGTTGGTCTTAAGTTTGAGAAGAGCTTACTGTCATCTCCCATCTCTCAAATAGTAAACCCTACTTAATCAGAGATTTGCTCTCAAAGCCTCCGAAGTTTGGACCCTGTGTAGCTAGCCAGAGATCATAACAAGCAATTCTAACACAAGAACTTCAGGCCGTCCTGACAGACAAATTCAGATATATCCTTTGCCTCCACTTTCCCTCTAGGTAGCCATATGATATTCTCTACTCAGGGTAGTGTTTGCAATCAGAATTTATTTACACTACAGTAACCACAGCTGCTGAAATTATGTAGTTAAGGTCACCAGGCTATATCCTGCTACCTACTTTGCAGGCATCATCCAAGAGATAAAAAAAATGTATACCACTTTTAAACATAAGTAGAAGAGCCAAGAACCACAAATACAACAATAATCAAGCCAACCTTTTCAGCTGCATGTATCAATGCAGTTGTTCCATTTTTCTGTCTACCATTAATTTTAGCTCCTTTCCTGATTAAGAGCCGGAGAAGGTCATCGTGCCCACCAGCAGCAGCAAGCATTACTAGGGTCATTCCACTTGAGTCCTGCAACAAGAATCATTGCCATTAAAAAAAAACCCCAATCAAATACATTAAGATAAATCAAAGCCGCAAGACAAAAATTGCAAGTGCTTCAACAGGTTTCATAAAGATTCTTCTCACTGGCAGAAGAATTCACACATACATGGCTACCAGATATTGACAAAATATCACCACCCACTTCTCTTGTCCACAGGCATCATGCTCTAAGCTCCACAATCTGCAAAACCTGTAACATTCTGAGGAGCAGAACAAGAAGGAGGAAAAACAGAATAAGCCAGAAAGAAAGGCAGGAAGGTATTTGAGGGTGGGGAAGACAGCAAGACAGTGGAAAAAGAAATCAGCAGCCACTGAAGGAAAAAGACAATGGCTCAAGTCAGCTGCTACCACAATGTTGCTTTTGGATTTTATCAGAGTGTAAGTATGAAAAGACTTCTGAGTGGCCAGTGTCCTCACTCATTCTTGCATTTTCCACCAGACACTACAATTCAAAGAACACATGCATCTTTTCTATTATGCTACAGAAGTTTTAGCATAATGTGTAGTTCTCAAAATGCTACATAATACAGCTACACAAGATCAACAGTGAAAATACTGATATCAGAGATTTTAGTCCTCAAAAATGGAACTACTTAACATGAAACTAGATCCTTAAAAGAAAACCAGTAAGAACACAGATGATGAAGAACTGGCGTAAAACTAATTATTCATGGAGTGAAGTGGTCCCAGTCTGTCAAACACAGCATGTAATTTTTTTTTCCCCACATATAGATGTTTTATATAGTTTACCCACTTGACCTGATGTGTATCATCATTCCTTAATCCATGTAAAATTCTAAATTTAATAGTCAGTTAAATCCAGTGGGCAAATCTGCTGCAAAACCAGCTACTGGGATGCTTCTATCAAACCTTACTTCTATCAAACTCCGTTTTTTCTTTGGAAGAAATGGAGAACAAATATTGAAGCCTCAAATTCTGTACTCCCTTCTCTCACCTTGTGCTTTTTTCCCCAGGGTGAGAAAGAAACATGCTACTAGCAAGAGGGGAAAGCATTGCAAACAATCCAAAATTGCACTCTTACCCCCCCCCCCCCGGTTCTACTGCGGAAAAATTACCTCTTGATCTAGATTATATTCCTCATTTGAAGAAAGTGCCATCTTCACGGTCATATAATCTCCACTTTTAACAGCATCCCTCAGGAGAGCTAGAAAATAAATTCAATGCAGTTAGAGGATATTTCACTTCAAAACATCAGCTAAGAAATGCCACGTCCTCCCAGCAACTACTCACTACTGGTTATTGGTTCTGTTGATACATGATTCTCATCTTCTCCACCAAGATGCTTCTGAAAGTCTTCTAGTGTCAGCCATTCTAACTGCATGTCCATACCCAGACTCAAGACTTGTTGCTTGCCATCTATCATGTATTTGATTTTATGGAAGAAAAAAAATGTAAAATAAGTATTAAGTAACTTATAAATTTCCAAATCACTCATTGCTTGCCATTGCTTCAATAATCACCAGCTTAACGTACTAGTACTTTTCATTCAAATATACTCTGGAACTCAGCATGGAATGGTTCCAAACAATGAAGGCTGCATTACAAACAGACATAAAATGCTTTTATTTGAAACAAACTGTTTATTTGTTGTAATAAATTGGGCTGAAGTGATAAGAAATGGTGAACACTCCATTACTGTAATAGCAGAAACACACTGGAAACACACTGAAAAGTTATCAGTGAGTTTCAAAAGAAAACATCATTTCAGCCTCCTGGGGAGACAAGAATTGGAGCACTAAAAGATGCAAGCAGGAATGGAGAAAATATTAACTGCCAGCGCTCAACTTTCCCCTGCATTTGTTTCTACTGCTCACCAGAGTTCTCCATTTGACACACATCCACTACTTCTCGATCACCTTCTGCAGCAATGTAAGTCCATGTGTCTGTTTCATCTCTTATGTTCCTCTTTTCCTTGCACACCTTGCTGTCCTTTGATTTTATTTCTTCTATGAATTTATATTCTATCGAAGATTCTTCTCTTTTGCTGTTATTCTCACAATATTCACTTTTTTCTTCTGAAGCTACATTAAACAAGTCAAATGCACTTTTGATGTCCTTAAAGCCTAGAATATTAAGACAGTTACCAAGAGTGACTACTTGAGCCACTAAAGACTATTACATAACAAAGTTTAAGTGAGTGACCAGAGTCCATTTAGAAAACGTCTGTTCTCTTTCCGTAAGTTAATCATTGCTAAAGCATAGGAGCAAGCTTAACAACATAAGCCAAAAATCAGGGACAGCTAGTTCACCACCAGCTACCCTGGCAAGTTTGAGTTCTGACTGCTTTCAATACAGTACCATCTTCTTTTTAAGAAATGTAGTTTAGAATTACGTGTAAATTACTACTTTGAAGATATGGTTCACTATCTGTGATAAGCAGAGAAAGGACACGAGCTATATAAGGAACAATTATTAATCATTCTGTTTGTTACTACTTTTCTTAAGCATTGTAAGCATCTATGCTATATTCAGTGAAAGATATTTCTCTAGCAACAGCTATTTGAAGCATCATAGCTCCTCCTATATCCATTCATGATTGTCAAAGGTGGAGCTACCTAGCTTTCCTCAGTTCATCCTCATCAGAGTAGTGAAATAAAGTAATCTAGATTTTTTTCTGAGATCAAGAGTGGTAACACTAATACTCCATTATACTACCAAAAATAGAAATACACCCTAGACATTTTTCTTCATGTATCAAATAATCCAGTTCTGGTCATGTTTTAAGGCTTGCATAATGTAACTCATCACCATGGCTAAAGCAAGAGGCAAGAAGTTTGTCTGATGAGAACTTCTACTAGTTTTTCTAAACATAGAAAGGGTGTATTCATAATACCATCAGAACACTTCAGGAAACAGCCAATAGTCAGATGAATTCCTCTAAAAAAAGATTAGTGTTACATGCCGCAGAAGCATAGTTGACAATATTAAATGCAAAAGAGCAAAATCTTGACTTGCCTATGAAAATGTTAAGAGATTTATATACACATCTATGCTTCATACATGAACGTACATACAGCATTCTCATGAAGCATATATTAACAAAGCCATTAAACAGCAGACTTTTGCTTCTTAAAATAGAAGCAAAAATTCTTGTTTTTCTAGTATGTGTTACAAAACTATACAGTATCCACTCTTGTAGAAATAAGAGGAGAATGTCCTGAAAGGGCTTTCCTTTCTTTCTTTTAGGCAGTAAGTACTTACTTTTTAGGCCCTTTTGCTCTTTTCTGTTCTTTTCTTCTTTTTCAGACTCTTTTTTTTGAGATTTTTCTTTTGTTTCAGTTTTCTTTACTTCTTTCTCCTGATATTGAGAACAAAGGTCAAGTTAAAGTGGTAGAGAAAAAATGGAAAATAAACTCCTTTCACCACTCCAACAATAAAATATATTTAAAATACTACTACTGAAATCTGTACATAACAGACTGGTGTACATTCCTAAGAAAAGAATTCAAAAGGTGACTCAGGAGTTAAGTCTGTGAAGGCTTCTTCCATAAGAGAAAAGGTATACTTCCAAAATAAAACAACTTCAATTCAGACTTTTACTGCATCCTAGCCATGCAATATGCTTTATGGCATGAGGTGCAGATATGCCAAAACCAGTATTTTGTATCAACTTTTCATTTGTTCCAAATACTGCACCCGAATAGAATGTAATTAGTTCACAGTATTTAACACCTTTGTAGCACCATACTCAAAGTGGTTATCATAGCAATGACTTGAACCTTAACTGAGAAAACTTGACATTTGTGTACAGCAGGTTCCAAGTTTTCCAATATACACATACAGAACATTACGGCAACAATCATTTGTGAAAAACAGACACTAAAAAAAAATTCACCCAAACCCACCATATCCTCACAGAAGATTGAGCTTAGTAACATCCAATAGCACAAAAGAAATTTATGGTAGATATAGATATATAATCAAATTAGAATTCAACTCACTCTACCAAAGGTTGCCTTTCTCCTCCTGTAACCCTCTCTCTCCATTCAGCCAGCAAGTGGGACAAGGCTTCTTGGCATGGCTTTGTATCAGCCCCTGACACTAACCTGGTACATGGAACAGCACTGGCTTTCTGAAAAACTGCCCCAAAAGAAGTCCCCACAATAACTACATACTGAATTTATCATTAAATATTACCATTTATTTGACATAGGAAAAACTTAAATTATAATAGGTTAATTTTGTGTATCATGTATTAGCAGAGTTGAGACATTTAATTGTCTTCCTCATCCCTTCCCCTCCCTGCCCAACCCTCAGCTTTTGATGACTGACTTGATGAACTAGTAACAGACAGCTGTTAATCCCGGCAGATGCCCAGTATTTAGGGGGAGATCTGTAACTTACTAATGGATTACCAGCTATTTGCTACACAGAGGTGCTGTTAAAATCAGTAATACTGAATTCTATTCCAGATTTCCAATACTGATCAGATGCACAATGTACACTGTACATTTATTTTTGGAGGAAAATTGAATGGAAAGAATGGCTCGGTATGCAAAATGACTCCAAACAGAGAATACTGTATTATAAATTGACATGACAGCATTCTGTAATCAGAGCTACATAAGGAAAGACAGGTAGCTGAAGCGTATGCAAGGATTTTATCTGAAAAGAATAATCTGCTTGAGACAACAATTTAGTGAAGGCAAAAAACCTCCCTAACTCTCCACCAAACCCCTCCACATAGTAAGCCCACAGCTGCTCTGGAGAATAACTAACCAGTTACAGAAAACATTGTTTAAGCCTCCCAGACTAAAAAAAGCAAAAAGCAGAATGCCTTCCTTGCTTCCTTGGAGCATCACCTTCCATGGAGCACAACCAGGAGAAAGGCATACAGACAATTTACTGAGAGTACTGGCTGAAGAGCCACAAGGAAACCAACTTTCATGTGCTGTTGATTTCTTCATGTTTGGGGTGACAGGATTCTTATACTACTGGTAAATAAAACAGAATTCCAGAGATTTATCTAATTATCATCACTGATGTCTCTCTCTTATGAATGCTATAGCCTTGAACTATGAGAAAATACTTGAGTAATAAAGGGCCATACCCTTTCAGCTAATTAACTTTTTGAAACTGGGCTATGCCTCACAGTAATTGCTTAACCTTGTTTACAAAAGCTTTCACCACTAAGCTCCTGCAAAAACACTATTTTGTGTAGCTCTACTCTGAGATTATGCCACGTAATTCTCAAAATCAACTTCCTCATGTTTAAGGTGGCCTACTCCATACACACAACAATCTTAAGCAGAGGACCACAGCTGAATCTACAGAAGAAACTTGTCACCGTGGAATTATGGCCTCAGAAGAAGTGGGATATAATCCAGTATCAAGGTATTTTGGCTGCAATCCTGTTACAAATCAGAAAGGGGCTTCTCTGAGCAGCCGAAGTTTTATGAACTGCAAACTGTATTAGAACAGTCTGAAGCAGCTGAACAAAATTACATTCTCAGAAACATTCCAGAAATAGTTTTATTTTTTCCATTATTTTTTTCTTTTACCTTTACCATCCTGCTTTTCTTAAAACACTACTGTACATAAATACGTATTCCAGTATTTGCTTAGCTCATTTCTTAGAATAGGTACAGCATTTGTAATTAATATGAAGCTAAGCATTTTCTTTAAGCACCCCAGGAATTCTAACAAGACAAGCCAGCTGCATAATTATCTGTGAGTTGGGTTTAGAAGCAATTTCAGCATTCCAGTTCTCAGGTAGGTGCTAACACATGTATGGTTTAATGGAGTGGCTGGCTTTTGAGAGAGATCAAATGCATGTTTTAGCTTGAAAGTGCACTTCATTGTGCAGTGTTGGATGGATAGTTGCTCAAGACTGAATGTCTTACTACACAAGTTGAAAAGAATCAAACTGAGGCAACTGTTGAAGGTGAGGGGAACAAAGCTAAAAATGACAGCATGCTTTGAAGGAACAGTAAATTTCATTCTAAGTAAGTACACATAAAAACCAGGAGAAATTCATACTTTAACATTTAAAGACACCCTTCTCTCCTGAAGTGTTCAGAATCCAGAAATTTTTCTGTTTCTTCTATACATTGTGTAGTGGGCCTTTCTTTAGCTTCATCCAGCTCATTACTTTCCAATGTGTATTTTTCTCTTTGCCATCATGAACAGTAGCCTTTTGATACACCTGTACCTCAAAGATGTTTGATTTAATCCCCAGCCCCCACCCCAATGTCTTAACATTGCTTACCTCCCCAGTTGAATCAGTGGACTTGCGCCCTCTTTCATCAGCACTCAATTTCACACCCTTCTGCACTGGTGAAGGAGTAGGTGACACTTTCTCCAACTCTCCCGGTACCATTTTTACTTTTTCTTGACCTTTTTGCCTTTTGTGCATGATTTTCTTCTCTAAGTAGATGTCTTGAATTTCCACTTTTCTACCTTCCTCTTTATAATCTTCAGCTTTCTGAATTTTTTTCTTCCTTCTTTTCACCTTAACATCAATATTATCATCTTCATTACTTGCTGATCCATCAAGACACCTATCAGCAATGGAATCTTTTTCAGCAATTTCTTGCTCCAATCTCTCTTCTCCACTAATCAACTTTTGCTTCTCATCTTTATTTTCAGAATTTAATTCTGAATTTTCATTATCAGTTCCTTGAGAAAATATATCATCTAGAGTACTTGATTCTGAGTCAAACTGAACATCTCCATGCTTCTCCTTCCGTGACTTTTTATTTTCTTTAGAATCTTCTTTAGATTTTATTTTTAAGTCTTTAACTTCTCCCTTCTTCTTCTTGATTTCCTTAGTATCTTCTTTCCTTTGCTTCTTTGGGTCCTTTGAATCCTCCTTTGTTTCTGAAGTCCTTTTTTTTGGTTTTGAATCTGAAACTAAAGTATCTGAGGAATTTTCACATTCTGTTCTAGGTTTTTCTTTGAGTTTTGCAGACTTAGACTTTTTCTTCTTCAGATCATCTGGACTTCTATCCTCTCCATCTTTTGACTTCTTCTTTTTCTTCTTTGGTGAAACATCACCTTTAGTTTCACTTTGCCACTCACTGTCAGATTCTGCTTCAAATACATCATCATTTAAAGATAGTTTCTAAAAGATAGGGGAAAAAAAGAAAAGATATTATTTACCCATTAAAATGTATCACATTGGTGATACAAAATGGTAGCAGTGGTGCTTGGGAAAAGTAAATCTCATTTTAAACAGTGCAAACATCACTCCTCATTGCCAAATTGTAAAATCTGTAAACACAATTCTAGCTCACTTACCTAAATTACATTGCTAACTCCTTGTATGAGAATCAACACATAGAATCATAGAATCTCAGAATAGTTTTGGTTGGAAGGGACCTTTTAAGGTCATCTAGTCCAACTCCCCTGCAATGAGCAGGGACAGCTTCAACTACAGTAGGTTGCTCAGAGCCCCAGCTAACCTGACCTTGAATGTTTCCAGGGATGGGGCATCTACCACCTCTCTGGCTAACCTGTGCCAGTGGTTCACCACACTCACTGGGAAAAATTTCTTCCTTATATCTAGTTGAAATACACTCTCTTTTAGTTTAAAACCATTACCCCTCGTCCTGTCACAACAGACCCTGCTAAAAAGTCTGCCTCCATCTTTCTTTCCTGTAATCCCCCTTTAAGTACTGAAAGGCCACAATAAGGTCTCCCTAGCACCATCTCTTTTCCAGGCTGAATAACCACATTGCCAGCTCATGTCCAGCTTTTCATCCACCAGTACACCCAAGTCCTTCTCAGAAGGGCTGCTCTCAATCCCTTCATGCCCCATCCTGTATGGATACCAGGGGTTGCCCCAACCCAGGTGCAGGACCCTGCCCTTGGCCTTGTTGAACCTCATGAGGTTCACACGGGCCTATTCCTTGAGCTTGTCCAGGTCCCTCTGGATGGCATCCCATCCCTCAGGCATGCCAACTGCACCATGCAGCTTGGTGTCATCTGCAAAGTTGCTGAGGGTGCACTCGATCCCACTGATGAAAATCATTATCATTGGTGAAGGTATTAATACCGGTGTCAATATGGACCCTTGAGGGACACCACTCGTCACTGATCTCCATCCAGACATTGAGCTGTTGACCACTACCCTCTGGATGCAACCATCCAACCAATTCCTCATCCACCCAACAGTCCACCCATCAAATCATTATCTCTCCAATTTAGAAAGAAGGATGTTGTGGAGGACCATTTCAAAGGCCTTACTGAAATAAGGTCCAGACAGATGACATCTGTAGCTCTTCCCTTGTCCAGTGATGTGGCCACTCCATCCTAGAAGGCCACTAGTTTGGTCAGGCAGGACTTGCCCTTGGTGAAGTCATGACGGCTGTCTCCAATCACCGCCCTCTCTTCCATGTACTTTAGCATAGCTTCTAGGAGGATCTGCTCCATGATCTTCCCAGGCACAGAGGTGAGGCTGACAGGTTGGCAGTTCCCAGAGTCCTCCTTTAGACCCTTTTTTAAAAATGGGTGCAATGTTTCCCTTTTTCCAGTCTCCAGGGCCTTCACCTGACTGCCAGAACTTCTAAAATGTCATGGACTGTGGCTCAGCAACTGCATCAGCCAATTCCCTTGGGACTCTGGGATGCATCTTGTCAGGTCCCAATGACTTGTGTATGTTCAGGTTTCTCAGGTAGTCTCAAATCTCATCTTCTCCTACAGTAGGAGGGACTTTGCTCCTCCAGTCCCCGTCTTGCGGTCCATCCACTCAAGAGGTGTGGGAAGAGAGACTGCCAGTGAAGACTGTGGCAAAGAAGTCATTGAGTACCTCGGCCTTCTCCTCATCTGTTGTTACCAGTCTGCCAGTCTTGCTCATCGCAGCGGGTATGCTTTCTTTGACCTTCCTTTTCTGCCTGACATACCTCCAGAAGTCCTCCTCATTATTCTTGCATTGCTTGCCAAGTTCAGCTCCAGCTGTGCGTTGACCTTCCCGACTCCATCCCTACAAAACCAGGCAGCATCCCTGTACTCATTCCAGGATACCTGTCCCTGCTTCCACTGCCTGTGCATTTCCTTCTTGCCTTTTAGTTTTGATCAGCAGGTCTCAACCCATCCATGCTGGTCTCTTGCCTTCCTTTCCTGAGTTCTTACACCTGGGGATCGAGAGCTCTTGCACTCTGTGGAAAGCATCCCTAAAGATCTGCCAGCTCTGTTCTGCTCCCATGTCCCCGAGGGCAGTTTCCCAGGGTGTCCTATTGACTAACTCCCTGAAGAGCTGGAACTTTGCTTTCCTAAAATTCAGTTTCCTGACTTTACTCTTCACCTGTCCCATATCCCTCGGGACTGCAAACTCCACCAGTGCATGACCACTGCAGCCCAGGCTGCCTCCTATCTTGACATCACCAATTAGCTCACTTGCATTGGTGACCAACAGGTCCAGTATCACATCCTCTCTGGTAGGGCTGTCTATTACCTGGCTTAAGAAGCATTCCAGGAGTCTCCTGCCTACAGCTCATCATGCTACTTTTCCAGCAGATGTCAGGGTGGTTGAAGTCCCCCAGCAGGACGAGAGCTTGTGAGCGCAATGCTTCCGGTAGCTGGAGTGAGAAGCTTCGTCAATAGGCTCCCCTTTATCAGGTGGCCTGTAGCAGACAACAACCACAAAGTTCCCTTTGTTGCCTCAGTCTCTGATTCTTACGCATAAGCTTTACGAGCTGCCTGTGGCTGTTCTTCAGAGACAGCTCTTCACACTCTATCCATTTCTTGATGTAGAGGGCAACGCCTCTGCCCTTCCTTCCTTACCTGTTCTTTCTGAACAGCCTGTAGCCATCGATAGCCACACTCCATTCATGGGATTCATCTCCCCCAAGTTTCAGTAATGGCAACCACGTCGTAGCTTTCTAGCAGCACGGTGGCTTCTAACTCCTCCTCTTTGTCGCCCATGCTGTGTGCACTGGTGTAGCTGGCTGGGCTGTCAGCCATGTCACCTTCCTAGAGGAAGGCCCCTTAATTCCTTTGAGGTATTTCACTCATGTTTCCCTGTTGGCTACTATTACCTCAGTATCCCCTGGCTCTTCTCCGTAAGACTTCAAGTGTGCTGCAGTGTAGCCAGCACGTCTCAGAGCAACAGACTGAGGGCCCTCGTTAGCACCCTGTGCCTCCAACCATGGTGTGTCATCCCACAGTTTGTCATGAGCAAGTCTGATATTATCCCTCTCCCTGTTCAAGTCTAGTTTAAAGTCCCATCAATGAGCCCCACTAGCTTGGGAGCAAAGACCCTCTTCTCCCATTGAGAAAGGCAAATCCCATCTGACACCAGCAAGTGTATATAAACAAATTAAGTAAACCAATTAGACATCCAACAACCAGATTCCAGAACAGAACTAAATCTGAACTATTTTACACCAAAAACAATTAACCTGATTTTGTAAAATTTACCTATAGGTTCCCCAGAAGTAAGGTACCAGTTTTCAAAAAAGATTCTTGCGCTTGATTTTGAGACTGACCGAGCAGTTAAAAAAAGAAAAGGCCATATGCTGCCTTCTTGCAATTAATTTTTCTGTATTCCTATCTTACCAAATTTAACGGTTAACATGCAAAAATTCATGAATCTGCTACACGAAGCAGGAGGGTGAATTGAGCAATGCCCAACTTCAGTGACAAGACAATATGTGTGCAGGCAGGGAAGGGGGGGGTTATGTTGTCAAAAACAAACTAAAATGACCATACATCCATAGTCCCATTAAAAACTGAAATAAAGTTTAGATGGATTTAGAGTCTACAAGCAAACCTGTAAATTAACCAGGGAGCAGTAACAATATTCAGTTTCATCTGAAACAAGACACTTTTAGATCTAATAGATTCTTTAAGCTGCCTTTATTCCATATCCCAAACATCTTCCCTTCTCCCTCCCCCCATTAGCAGAGCCTAGATAGGGAATAGGTCTTCAGTGTAAGATACTGGAAGGTGAAACACACCTGTATGTCCTTTTTAACAGGTTTAGGCTTATTGTCCACAATTTTTTTTCTGAATTCAAGCAGCACTTCTTTGCAGTCTTCCAAATGAACCTCTGGTTCCCAGGTATCATCATCAGAAGTATACCCTTTCCACCGTACTTTGTAGAGAATTTTACCCTGTAAAAAAAAAAACCCAACATTTAATACAATACAGCATAGTATTGCATCATCTACTCAATTCTTAGGGATCTCAGTAGATATATAATTTTGGGTATATAGAAATTTATATAATGGGAGCTCAACCCAATATTCACGTAAGAATTCCCAGAATTATTTCCATCTGCATCACATACTGAACTAAGTAGGTTTTAAAACATTTCAGTAGTTGAGGTGGTTTTATCCAAAATATTTGTAATATCTAAAATTTGTTCGGAATCACAGCTACAATGTATAAATCATAAATTCCCAGTCATTTTACTGAAATGGGTTTTCTGACAGTTATGAAACGAGTATTTTTTAAGTTTTAATATTTCCTCTATAAAAAGTCATGCTTGAATTGCTTCTCTTTGCTGAAGAAGTTGATGTAAAACCTTAAGATTTATAATGCATTAACACCATTCACCTAGTTTTATATTGTAATTTATAACATGTTACATTTGAAATCAATGCCACTTTTGATAAATTGAAATACCAACAATCAGAAAAAAAAAATCACGAATGAGATCAAGTGAAAACTAGACAAAATCTGAATGTGTGCATCTCAGTGGAGTTAGTTACAAAGGTTTTGGCAAAAGATTACATACGAAAGCCCTAGACCAATTGTTTCAACAGTTAACTTCACCGTAGGATGAAATTCACCTTTTAGTCTCTATCTTGGTTTTTTTCACTAGATTAGAAAGTCTTTTACCATTTAAAATAAAAACAAAAAAGCTTTTCATCAAATTATCTCTTGCCTTTCTCCTAAATAATTCAGTAGTCTGAATCCTTTTATTTTTCAAGATGGACTCCTTTTCTTGAGGAGAGGCAGCATATCAGCTTGGACTCAGCATGTTGCTGACATAGCCAGACAACTGGCAAACTCAGGGCCTCCTGCACCAAGCTTAACTAAAAGCAGATACATGTTGTATGAACGTGGTCACCTTTATTGATTAAACCTGCAGTCACTTTAAACAGATGTATAACAAAAGCTAGCACCAAACTTAAGAAAATCCATTTTCCTTATAGCTGATAACAAATACCAGGCAATATAGCCATCCCTAAACTTTATTTTCTAAATTAAAAAACAACCAACAACAACAAAAAGTATTAGCATATGTACTAAGGAAAGCACCTTTGGAGAGGCAAAAGAATAGTATCTCTTTCAGAAATACATTGATAATGCTCTAAAACATCCTACACTGCTAACCAAGCCTGGAAAAGGAAACCTTCAGAAGAACTGCCATTTGACACTTACTCTTAACTGTATTGACATCCATAAATTTACATTTTTGCCTGCATACCATTAACCTTTAACCAAGTGTATATATGCCATTAAACTTTAGCAATCAACTCTACTTACAATCTTCTGTATTTTGCTTCACAGACATATAAATAAATAGCCTATAATCAGGTACATTAGTGTAATACATCTCTCAATTTAGCTTAACCATACACTTTTGATTCAGGAATTAGTTTTCAAAATCATGTGTCTCTCTTTCTTCTAATGGGGTTACTCACGAAATAAGTGTCTGGTAACTTTCTCATTACAGTCACAGAATAACTTCAGTTATAAGGGATCTCCAGAACTAACAAGTGCAATGCCCTGCTCAAAGCAGGACCAACTACATCAGGCTGCTTAGAAATGTGCCCCGTTAAGTTGTATCTATTCACATTTCCCTGTGTTCCAGCTTGTGTCCATTGCCTCTCTCATCCTTTCACTGTGCATCTCTGAGAAGGATCTGACCCTGTCCTCTCTACACCCTCCCATTAAGCAGATATAGATACCACTATGATCACCTCTGATACTTCCCAATTTTTCACAGAGAAAACCTAGCTCTGTCAGCCTCCTATGCTCCAGCTCCCTAAACTGTTTTCATAACCCTTTACTCCAGTATGTCCATGTCTCTTCTGTCCTGGGGAGCTCAGAATTTGACACAATACCCCACATGCATCTCGGCAGTGCTGAGAAGAGAGGAAGAAGCATCTCCTTCGGTCTGCTGGCTACACTCTCGGATGCTGTTGGCATTCTTTGCTGCAAGAACTGCTGACTCACGTTCAACTTACTTGTCTGTGGGGACTCCCAGATCCTTTCCCACAAACCCGCTTCTTAGCCAGCTGGCCTCTCACCTGTCTGATGGCACAGGGTTATGCCATTTTAGATGCAGGACTTCGTTTGGCTGCAAAGTCACTATTACACCCTTGTAACTCTGGTACAAAATGAGTTAGAAGTCCTTTTTTAATTAACTGAGAAAGCTGGATAAAATAAAGTCTAATACAAACGTAAGACTTTTGACTGTTGAAAGATTCTACATGTAGTACATAGAAAGTAACGCAAAAACGCAGCTTAAGTGAAGACAGGAGATTGATCATCATACTAAGGATACATACACAGACTTACACTCACCTGTCAACATTATTTTATTCAACATGGTTAGTTATTTCTTCAGTATCACTTACAAATAATAGAATGCTTCTGAGTACTTTTATAGTGCTGTAGCTTCTACGAAAACTAGTGATGGGCTAGAAACAACTCCTATGGAAAGGGGTATCACCATGTCATTAAAGAGCAGAGATAAAGTTACCCATCTCCACTGGGGAATTGTCACAATTTGCATTGGAGCCTGTTTTAGAATTTTAGTGCAGTATGAAAGGCTTTCTACATATACTGAGAGGAAACATTTCTAAACTTTTATTGCTCATTGTTTTAAGTAGGATATATTACTGTTTCATTTATCAGCAGGTCTAACTCCCCAGCCCAATCCCAGGAGTGCTGTCTCTCATGCTATCACTACTACCAGCTCCAACAACATCAGGACTGTAGATGACAAGAACTTCTCTGTGCAGTGCTCTCCAGCTCCCCACTTCTGCAACCGTGACATAGGAACACACAGACTGGCCTTAACGCTGCGCTGGACAGTGGCCATCTCAGTGTATCTGCTTGGACTTTGTATCAGTCTTGGGAATCTGAAAGCTGGGAACCACTTATCTAAAGCAGACTACATAAAATATACTCCACTGAATGTAACGCACAGCTTATTTTCAGCCATTCCAGAAGTTAGAACTGGGTGTAAGTATCTGTCTTGCCCTGTATTTCTGAAGCACAGGAGGATGCCCCACATTGAAGAGCAAAGGAAAGGTGACCTGGTGCAACTGGAGCCCATGCTACAAAGCTACAACCAACACATACCGGGTAAAGCACACGCATACAGTAAAGCTAATTGCACCAACCCTGCCTGGAAACCTCAAGTGCATTCAGCTCAGAACCTGCTGCAGAATGGGCTGCTTGGAGGAGGAGGAGGATGATGATACAAAGAGGGAGCGTAAGATGCCTTTTTATCAGCACATGGCAGTAACATTCTTAAGCGGTGGTCTTCGATGTATTCTGGTACTCTTAAATTTAAAAGTGTACAGAATGGTATGACTGCCCCTCGCCAGTACACAGAGTTTAGGTTCCATCGCTGTGGGGAGGGAGTGGAGAAGAAAAAAGGAGGGGGTCCTCTTATTTTCAAGCCTGACCTGTTATTTTGACCAACACTTCATACAGGCAAAGCTGTAAATACTGTATTACCTCAAAAGCATAACATTCTCAAGCCATCAAGATATTCCAACCTAGTCATGATAGCATCACAAATATATAAGAAATTCTTGATCTGATGGTTCTCCAACTTAAAGGTTTCAAAACCCTGATGTTGTACACTAAATAGGCAGAATTCTACACTGTCATGTACCTGACTGAAGCCTAAAATAAAAATAATAAATTAGTTAAAAGAAACAATTTTCAGACACAAAATTATTAAAAAAACAAGCCCTGAATTAATTATTTTTTGTATTTGAGGTTTAGGAAATTTTAGAAGTTCAACCAGTCTAGGCCGCTTTCTTTGAAAAGAAGAGTAGGTACAATATTTCTGTCTAAACAAAGCAAAGATCACTACAGCTAGTTATTTTAATTGGAAGAAATCTCGCTTATTTTAAGAGGTCTTCACACATTTTATAAGCTACTGAACACAGTCTTACTAAACATACCTCAAAAACACCTCCAAGTTCTCCATTATATTCAATCCTGCCCCTTTCTGCAAACACTTTACATCAAAATGCTACTGCAGTTCAGCCATAAGAGCAGAGAGTAGTTTAACAATGCAAACAAAAAAACCAAACAACAAAACACTTAGCAAAGATAGTCCAGATTTAGTTTCTTTAGTCAAAGCCGTAAGATACAAAAAACTTGCTTGCAAAATTAAGCACAACGTGTTTTAAATCACAATTATAACGGAATCACTATAGTTGCATGATTCTCGCCCCAGTATGAAAGAACCGCACAGGACACTGCCCAAGCAGCAGTCCTTGCAGCCTGCGCGCACAGAGAGCTAGGGAAGGGCTCCTCCAGGCCACCAACGGCACTCGGGCCCACCCGGCTGCCAGAGCTTGGTTAACAACCGCTCCCGACTCCGTGCACCTCCACGGCGAGCAGGGCGAAACCCGACCCCAGGGCAGCCACCGGCCCCAGCCAGGGGCGGCCGGGCTGCCCGCCAGCCCCGCCACGGCAGGGCGCAGGAGCCTCCCCGAGGGACCCGCTACCGCCCCGCCCCAGAAGAGCGGTCGGAGGCGCCGCGCTGACAGGCGGCGGCGCCGCGCGCTCACCCCCTCGGTCTTCACGTCAAGGATCTTCTCCACCTCGAACACGTCCTCCTCCTCCTCCTCACTCTCGCCGCCGCCGCCGCCGGCCTCCCTGACGGCTGCTGCTGCTGCGCCAACCGTCTTGCCAGCCCCGCTGCTGTCTTCCTCCCCGTCCTCCTCATCCTCAGCCGCGGCTGCCGTCTCCTCCTCTTCCTCCGCCCCCTCCAGCCTGGCCGCCGCCGCCGCCGCCTCAGCCCCGCTCCCGGCCGCCGCCGCCATCTTGGCCCGAATTTCAAACGACAACGGGGAAAAGCGGCTGCGACATCCACCGCCGGGCGAAGAGGGAGCGAGGCGGCGGCCGCAACCAATCGGCGACCCGCCAGCCCATGACGCAGAGGGGCGGGGCCCCGAGCCCGGAGGCCCTGGTCCCCTCAGCGCGGCGGCCAGCGGCAGCCAATGGGCGGCGGCGGAGGGGCTGGCGGCGGCCCGGCCTCTCCCCAGTAGCCACGTGCTCACGCCGCTGCCGCCCCGAGCACGCGGCGGCTCCGCTCGCCCCGGGGCGCGCTGTCCTCCAGCCCGATACCCGCCGCAGCGTCGGGAGCTCTGGTGCCGTCCCACGCTGGCCGTCGGGGATCTCGGCACTACGGCTGCCGGGAGCACCGGTGCTGTCGGCGAGAGGCAAGCGCCGGGTGACGGCTGGCGATCCCTGTCTGCACGCCGTCCCGGGGACCCCTTCCTCGAAAGTGTGACCGAGCCCCTCTCGGCCCGCGTCTAAGGTCTCGCCGCCTCGCGCCGCTGCCCTTCTCCGGCGCAGGGAGTGGTTGCCGGTGGCTGCGGGCACGGAAGGGCACCTTCTGCCGTACCTCCGGTACAGTGCCCGGGCGGGCCTGGCTTGTCCAAATAAAAAGACATCTCGGTACAAAGGTAGTGTTTGCCCTCAGCTGGGTGAGGTTTTGGGGAAACGCACCAGAAGGATGTACACGGGCACCTCAGGACAAGGTCCTGCCGGGGAACGGGGTTTAGCGCTAGGGAAAAGAATCCTTTTAAACTTCTTAATCCTTTACACGTTAAAGTAATTGCCTATAGGCAAGCACAGCTTTTTTTCCTGCAACATACAGGAGGAAAAAAAAAAAAGACAATCCTGTAGGAAAAAGTAAATAAGCCACACCCTCTTTGCTTATTTAGCTGCCTTTGCTAGAGCCAGAGTGTTAAGGCATCGCATCTCAGAAACAGTTCCTTAAAGAACACACGTCACTCAAATGAAACTCAGGCTTTAGTGTGAATATATACTTTCTGTACATACCTGTATAGGATGTATTGCTGCAACAGTGAAAACACCAAACTATTTGAATACTTTTAACTGCAGTGAAGGAAAAAATACTGTTTCTTTTTTTTTTTTCATAGTTTTGCCAGCACTTACTTTCTAAGGTAACTCATAGTCAATTGCTGCATTACTAATTATATGTATTGCCTTAACAGCAAGTTAAGGCCAGTTTATCATTGCCTACATTAAGGAGTCTTCATAGTTCTTAAGAAACCCATATCCTAGCTTTTCTCAAATAGAAAGCATAGTACAAATCTTCCCTTTGTATTTTCACTAAAGAAAGCCGGTATCTTACAGACATGAAAATAAGGACTCAGAGGACCTCACGATATCCCTCTTAGCAACCTCCTCTACAACATCAAGTGTATCCACTCCATCCTTGGCAGATGTTTGCTTAAATTCTCATGAAAACTTCTATGAAAGAGATTCCACAGTTTTCCTTAGTAAACTCCTACAACACTTTGCTACTACTGCTAGGGAGCATTCTCCGTTTGCTAGGGCAGTGTGACACGTTACCTGTGGTGGCTGCGGAATCTCCTGCCTCTGAATACTTTCAATGGTTGGACAAACAAGTGTAGAGTAGGTTCTGTACACCCTGCATCCTGCCTCAGTTCAAGCAGTTGTACTAAGTCTCTCACTACATTTCCTCAGACCACAAAGTACCAAATTTGTACCTGTGATTCTGTGCAGCTCCTTAATTTAGCAGAGGTAATGTGTTCATTCAAACAGCTGTGACAAGCCCATTAAATTAAAAAAAAAACCAAACTTTTAGTCTGGGTTTTTTTACTAGGTCTGGTATGAAACAAAACTAGTAATTTAGTCTATCAGAATACACAGTAACAGCAGAAAAAAAGAGGGAACTCATTCCTCCTAATAAAACTGATCTATGTATTCACAAATTGACCTATGACCAATAAGAAAAGCAGTGCAGGAGAAAAATAACTGTTCTGCTGTTTGCATTTCAAGGCATGCTGTAGGAATTACAAAACCATCCAATTGAAAACACTGGTATGTTATAGAGATATTTATTAGTTCTTTATCATGTTCTTGTATCTGTCAAAACATCAGCTGCCATATTTAATTGAATTACTACATCACACTTTCTTTACCATGCCATTGAAGTAGTACATGAGATTTTAGGAGAAATCAGAACAAAGATATTATAAAAGTACTTTTATAATGTGCAATGAACCAAAGAGATTAATGTAAAAAAAAAAGAAATATTAAGGTATTTTTAACAGACCTACAGGTAAGTAAAATACTACATATATGTAAAATCAAGACTTACTAACTATAGGACCCTTTATTTCCATATCTTTAAGTCTGTGACTGGAAGAATTATTGTTCAGTAATAATACTAAGACCAAATGTCCTCAATTTAGACATTTTATGTAAAACTGCAAGGAAAGCTAACTCTGCTATTATCTTAAAGAATTATGTGATTAAATATTTTAAGCAGAAAGACAATATGTTAGATAAACTTGATACCCAGTATCTTCTTGGTGGCAGAATCCCAGTCTTTTCCAAGTTCAAGTCGGTAGCAAATAGATGGAAATCGCCTCTCAACTCTTCTTACCCACTCTATTGCTTTCTTGATCAACTCAAAAGCCCAGTGAACACCACTGTGTATAGAAATGAAGTTTTATTATAATAAATTGTGTAAATCCACCAAAGGAGCAAGAAGAAAATAATATCTTCTAAGTATAATTATTTGAAAGAGAAAATTTTCTATATTACGATGATGCAGCCTGTATGAAATATAATCTGACGCAGAAAACATCATCATCTAAGTCGCCCTATCTTTTTTAGAATCTTCCACATGGGAACTATGTAGACTCGTAATCATTACTTGCATTTAATTGCATTATTCCAATCACACTATGCATTTTATTATTCCCTCAGTAAGTTTGCAGACGACACCAAGCTGGCTGGGAGTATGGATCTGCTGGAGGGTAGGAGGGCTCTGCAGAGGGATCTGGACAGGCTGGATCGATGGGCTGAGGTCAACTGTATGAGGTTTAATAGGGCCAAGTGCCGGGTCCTGCACTTTGGTCACAACAACCCCATGCAACGCTCCAGGCTTGGGGAGGAGTGGCTGGAGAGCTGCCTGGCAGAAAAGGACCTGGGGTGCTGGTTGACAGCCAGCTGAATATGAGCCAGCAGTGTGCCCAGGTGGCCAAGAAAGCCAACAGAGTCCTGGCCTGTATCAGAAATAGCGTGGCCAGCAGGAGTAGGGAAGTGATTGTGCCCCTGTACTTGGCACTGGTGAGGCCGCACCTCGAATACTATATTCAGTTTTGGGCCCCTCCCTACAAGAAGGATGTTGAGGTGCTCAAGCATGTCCAAAGAAGGGCAACAAAGATGGTGAGGGGTCTGGAGCACAAGTCTTATGAGGAGCAGCTGAGGGGACTGGGGTTGTTTAGTCTGGAGAAGAGGAGGCTGAGGGGAGACCTTATCGCTCTCTACAGCTACCTGAAAGGGCATTGTGTCGAGGTGGGTGTTGGTCTCTTCTCCAAAGTAACTAGCGACAGGACAAGAGGAAATGGCCTCAAGTTGTGTCAGGGGAGGTTTAGATTGGATATTAGGAAAAATTTCTTCACCGAGAGAGAGGTCAAACATTGGAACAGGCTGCCGAAGGAGGTCGTGGAGTCACCATCTCTGGAAGTGTTCAAAAAACATGTGGATGTGGTGCTTCGGGACATAATTAGGGGGTATGGTGGTGTTGGGTTGATGGTTGGACTTGATGATCTTGAAGGTCTTTTCCAACCTTAATGATTCTGTGATTTCATAAAGACAAACTTGACCCCTCCTTTGTACATTTATGTATGTTAGAACTGCTTTCTTCTGGCAGTCAATGCAGTTTTACTTGTATCCCTGACTAGAGTAGCCAAACTTATACAACCAATTTTTCCCTCTGTCAATGAGTTTCAAAAGAGGGAGGAAGATTTCCAGGGCTCTCCTGACTGCTTCTTTATCCTGTTACTACATGCCCTGTAAAGTATGAAGTGTGTAAAGCTTCCCATTTTGGCACAAGGAATCTGTTGGTGGCTGGGGCAATCCAGATTCACTGGAGGCCTATTCCTTCATGCTTCTTTTAAGACCTTTGTCTTTCCTCTATACCAAAAAAACGGCCAGCTGATAACTGTTCATTTCACTCCCAAAGAAAGGGAATTTCCACATGCAGAGACCCTATATTCAAAAGATAATAGAGCATTGGGACATACAGAAGTGAGGGGGGCAGAGTTCATAATAAACCAGCATCAGCATTCCCCACAGCTAAAGGAAAGGGTGGTAGTTGTGCTGTGAAGAATCACCTGCTCCAATAATTTCAACAGTCTTGTCCAGAATATTTTATGATGTATGTTTGTGAAGAACATCAAGCTGTAAATATAATCCTAAAAAGGAGTGCAGGCCAACAGGCACAAGCTACATGAAGGAAAAGTCCAATAGAATTTTTTTACTAATTTCTAAAATGAGTGATATCAAATACTGGAAGAGGTTGCCCTTAAAAAAGTTGAGACTGATGAATCTCCATCCTTAAAGATATTTAAAACTCATCTGGGCAAGATCCTGAACAACTTATCCAACTTCTGAGTTGGCCCTGCTCTAAGGAAGGGATGACCTCCAGAGGTCATACCCAACCTGAATTATTCAATGATTCTAAGTAGTAGTATAAAATATCTTTTACTACTTCTCTACTTCTCAATTTTTGTAACATATTTTGTAAAGTAGTCCTTCCTCCATCCATCCTCTTAAAAGAAACCATGTGCTACCAATATGATTAATACCTTTCATTCCCTTTTCTATACCCATATTCTGTAGTATAGTCATTGACTCTCCATAATGAAATCAATCTTCTGTATGTTGAGAAGGTTTTTACTACTACATTAAGTTATAAGATTTTATTTAAAAGCATACCTTGAATTAGACGAATCATCCAGTTTCATTAGTGTTTTGAAAACTATCCCTTTCAATTCCTTTGTGCAGCGTATGAACTGTAGCACAAGAAGAGTAGCAATCAACTGCAGTAGTTTTTCTTTTCCATTGGGGCCTCAGGAAGAAGAAAAGGGAAGCGGTATTACTATTTAAATGATTTCTTGACAACATAAAAGGTACCTTCTGCAAAGTACTCCACATGACTTTAAAACATCAATTGTACTAATGCTATTTAATTTTTTCACCATACTGTCACTACTATCAAGAGTATTCACTTAAGTGATTTGACAAACATACTCCTGGCTTTCAAACTTAAACTTGGTAAAGCTTTGTTGGGATTTCTGCAGTTTGTGTTTGCTTGGGTTCTAATCTACTTTGATTTCAATATATGCAGTAAGGGGAAACTTGTAAGATTTTCGTCCTTTGATGAAAGGACTGCACCCTCTAATAATGTAGAAAGAGGAATTGCCTTTCTTGCTTCCTAAGTTTTCTGGTCTGCTGCCAGCAAAGAGCACCAATTGACAGAATCAAACAGCAAAGTGTGTACAGGCAGAGTGCCTACTGAATGCTGCAGACAGTGTGTGTAAGAATTAGATAAATATTACTCATATTATTGGAAATGTGAAAAGAAGCAGTAATCTCTGCCTCTCTCCTAGGAGAAACTTTTCTTCCCTTTTTTTCTTTAGTAGATATTAATATAGCAGGTAGAATAATTGACATAAAAGAACCTCTAAAAGCTACTCCAACTATCCCACATCCTCCACATATTTCTCCAGGAGATGCGCTTAACTATCAGGACACTATATTGAGAGAGAAATTGAGAAGAAACTGTATTATTAAAATTAGGCGCTTTTGACAACTTCAAGTTAAGAAATCCATTTAAATTCTGAGCATATCTTACTGAGAGTTCCACTAGACTTACAGAGTAATAACACAGTAATACACTGAAATGTATTATTGAAATATTGTATTATTGAAATATAATACAATGTACTGCTTTTTAATGACAGAAAAGTATTTACCAAGTGACTGAATGCCTTTTCTAATAAGGAAATTGTTAATTAAATGATCAACATCAAATTTCAAGATTTTTCCCAACTGTGGACTGAGATTCCAAGAGCCATCCTATGGAATAAAAAAAGATATGGATAAGCCAAAGATTCAGGACACTGAAAATGTATTTGGCAAGAACAAAATAGACATAGCAGAATTACTTTAAATACTTTTTAAAAAGCTTACAGAAACAGAAAAACTGAAATCCACATAATCAATTTAGGTGATTCAAATACTAAACTTCAAAAACCTTTGATATACCATCAAATGTCTGTAATTGACCTGGAATGTGGTAGTCAGACTACCTTGTAAAAAACCCTTGAACGGTAAGAACAAAGTAATTTCAAAATCACTCCCATATAAAGTATGCACAATGACAACACTAGCCTTTTCAAACTTACTTGAAACAAATTCCTTCAGGAAATTATTTTTAAAGGTACTAAAAAATAAGCGTTCCTCTTACGCAAAAGAAACAATAAAGGAACCCCTTCCTCTGCTGAGAATGCAAAATCTCTATAAAATCATTGTTTATATGTGTTAAATGCAGTATTAAAAAAAAAATATCCTATTTTATCCAACTTTCCCTGCCAAAGATTAGACAACTCTCATGATTAAAATTATCTGCCAAATAGTTTGCTACCCTGAGAACAGATGGAAGACAGGCTTTCAACAGGATGTTCAAGTACTTATTCTTCAATATTAAATACTTTTGAAACTCTACCTGTCCTTGCAGCTTTATGTCTTAGAAAACTGTAACTGTAGACACAAATGTATAACCATTTATATAAGATAATTGAGAAGAAAATATCTGATTTTAAATGGATGTTTAGATAGTAATTATCCAAATTATGTAAAAAGTGAAAATCTGTAGAATACTAAGTTTAATTAGTGTAAAAACTTTTATTTTTAAAATTCAACAATTGGCAATTCTGCTGAAAAAGAAGAAATCTTGAACTGCACTTTGGGACTTAATTCCCACAAAAGTCTATCACAAGTCTACTACTCTTATCTCCATTGTATCCATGTGGCATGTAGTAATGGTTCAATGTTTAAAAATAATTTGATAGAAGTGTCCTGTCAAAAATATAGGAAAAATGTATCTCTTCTTGATCCTGAGGTCGGCTATACGTTACAACTTTCACATACAAACTTCGTACATAAAATAAAGGTAATGATACACAAAATGAGGCAATACTTCATAAAAAAATAGGAAGAAAGAGTCATGAGGCTGCAAATACTAGGTGGGTTGTGCTGCACTAAGGAACATGAAGCTGAGGCACCTTAAAGACTTACTGAATCTAGTGTACAGGGTGTATTCCCAGCAAAAGGGAATTCAATATACCACCATATTGAATGGCCAATCTCTGCTGATAAATGACAAGAGTCTCCACTGAGGGCATCCCACGGTGGCTTCTTCACTTGGATCATGTAATATTCTTGAAAACCTCCTGTTTATTACTTACAGATATGACTGTGTGACCCACAGTATCTGACTGTTTATCATGACCTCACCCCTTAAGTAGGTAAGCTCACCAAACTGGCGATGGGTTATGCGGAACAGAGACTCCTCTCACAACAAAGGACATACCAAAACAACAAAGCTAAACATTATCTGCTCTGACTCCTACTTGCAGGATTCTTGGACAGTATGGTTTCATTCAGTTGCCCTAGCAATTGGTCTGACTGTCCAGGGGAAGTTCCTGCTGCAAGATCTCTCAGTCCAATCCTTTAAAACCCAACTACTTTTTTTCTTGCATAATGTGCATTATTTGCAGCCACTTCTTCCGCTTAGCTTCCCCTATATGTTTTTATACTTGTCCCAGGAAGTCCCCAAGCTGCAAACTGATGGAGGCTCTAAAAAGGTTCTGGAGGTGTATTGCTACCTGTTGGCCCTGATCTTATACTATTCCTTACGTATCCATTGCTGAGTTACCCGTGAAAGCAATAAAACATAGCATGACTGATGTCATCATACACTTGCAAAATGTGTCTATAAACATTTTATAAATGCATTTTACTTTATCTCAGGACACGATTAAAGTAAAAATCTTTTTTTCTGCTACCTATATATATTTTTTTAAGTAATGCACAAATAGACTATGGGTGCTGTACCTGATTTTGGAGTGCAAAAATTTCTTTCCAGTTTGCAGAAGTCCACTCAATTCTCTGTTGAATCCTTTCTTTCTCTGTTGTTATAAAGCACCTTGATGGTTCCTGGAGAGGATAATGTTCACTAAGAATCTTACCACCATTACCCATGCAGCTGCTACATCACGATACAAATTAATTGCATTTAAAAGTTTAAAACCCACTCTTCTTTTTAAAAAGGAACCTCTTTTTCTGGTTGAAAAAGGTTCATTCTCCCCCATTTAGGAAAGCACAAACATCAGCTACAGCTGAAGAATGTTCCTGTATAGCAAAATTATAAGGAATAAAATAATTCCAGAGTTAGTGAGACATTTTTTCTCTTTTTAAACAAAACTATATGTCTTCTTGTATTATGCACATTATCATTATCCTGTCATTTGTATGTTCAAAATGAAAATAAAAAAACATATTGTTTAAAATAAAAATTTCTTACCCTGTTCTACCTTACACTGGGCCAATCTAGAGTAAAATTTGACTCTGGAGATGTTATCACCACTTACTGGTTCTGATTTTATACTGTTTCTTAAGCATGATGGATTAACCATGAAAGGAACAAAAAATAGCATGACTTCGGTCTCATGATGCTTTTTATAAAACCAGTTTATAAAGCAAAGAAAGCAAAATCATTTACAAACTGTTTATCAGAAGGCAGAGCTGAAGACAATTTTTCCTTCTACTGATATCTTATTTTTAGGTAATGCATGAACAGAGGATGGGTACTGCACCTGGTTTTGGAGCTCAGGAATTTCATTCCTATTTACCGAGCTGAGCGGAAGTCTTTGCTGAATGCTCTGTGTTGGCATAGAACAGCAAGATTTTTCCTGAACAAACAGAATAATGTTCATTAGGAATCTTGCTCTACCACCGTTACCCATATAGCTACTACTTCATGATACAAAATAATTCCATTTTAAAAGTCACCTATTAGAGAAGTAAGGAACAAGTGGCAGAATTCGGAGTATAAGATTTGTCACTTTGAAAAAGAATAACTAAAAATGAATCAAAGAAAAAGAAAGCTTTCTGCATTTCAGGTTCAGATTTCCTTAATTGGAAAGCAGCCTCGTTACCAGCCTTACCATGTTCTTTTTTGGCTGACATGAACTTTGAAATGCAAACATTTAAGGCAGCTTTCATTGGCTGAATGCAGCTTGGATTTCAACATGACGTGTAGCATCCTATATATGAGAGACTACTAACGGAAGGCTTACCACAACCTTAAACTCCTCAGTGAATCCTTCTTCAGGAGCTGTAACATCACGCTGATGTCCTGCCTTTTTCTTACACCTTAACCATGGTGATGCTGCTTTTCTATTAGCTTGAAAAACAGGAAATTTGGGAATAACTTGTTTTTCAACATTAGTCTTTTCAGAATTTCTGCATGTAGGGGTAGGTGAACCACACAATACTAAACCCTGCATCGGAGCAACACAAGAAGAATAAACTTGTTTCATGCATCCCCCCAATTTTTGAGAAGAGGAGGCACAGGGAGGAGGAGGAAGAGCAGGTTCAGGAACATCCACGCAAACATCCGATTTTGTAAATGCAGGTATCAGAAGTGACTTTTGTTCAGTCAGATCAATTCCTCCTCCTGGCTTAGGTTTAAAACCAAATGATGAGAAAGGTTCAGCAACTTCCAGCAGATGAAGGTCATATAGTGAAGGAGACCTTGTTCCAGATGATGTCTCCTTTGTGATATCTCTATCGGAACTGAAATTTGATCTGAGACTGCAAATGCTACTTTCAAGTTCAGAAACATTTAGAAAGCCCTGCACCATGCTTTTTCGTGAGATGCTCTTTTGGCTAACAGGAACTTCTTCAGGTTGAAATTGGAAGCTTTCAGGTTCACCTTTCCCACTTAGGAAATCAGCGGAATAAACATCGCCTACTGCTGGGGAACATGCCTGTTTAGTAAAATTACAAGGAAACAAAATAATTCTAGAATTAGTAAGATACTTTTTGCTTTTTAATCAAAACAGTATTTTTTCTTACGTTGTGTGCAGTACCATTATATTGTCATTCATATGTTCAAAATGAAAGTAATATATCGATTAAACTAAAAATCTCTTACTCTCTTCTACCTTACACTGGGCAAATTCAGAGGAAAATTTGACTGTGAAAAAAATATGAGCAGAGAGGTATTTTACATTATTAAGATAAAAATTATTAATACAATGATGATTATGAGCCAAGCAAGTCCCACTGTACAATACTGCTGTACATACACAGAAGATAGATCTACACAAAGTGAGGTGTGGATCCTGCTTGTGCTGCAGTTCTGAGGTCCAGTAGCTGCTGCATGCAAGCTAGTGAGCCTGGGCTGTACTGCCACCATACACCAACGCGGATGTTTGGTACTCTTCTGCCTAGGAATTCTTGGGCCACAGCATTGGGAAAATGGCTTTATGTGAGTTGACCTAAGTTAGAGAACACACATGCAGATACTGTTCTAAAAAGCTCACTATCTAAGAGATCAGATTACAGTCTATACATTACAAGACTATAGGCTGAGATGATGCTCCCAAGTTGCATTAAATGCACATCATGGTCATGCACAACATAATTTAATAGACAAACAATGATTTTCTTGAGTCCCCTACACAATTTGGAGACGTAAATCTTTAATCTGCTAAGACTTTATGGACTGACAGAATTATACCTGATGGCTAACTGATGCAGGCATCTCCTGTAGTTTCCAAAGGCAAGAGAGAGCTACCATAACTAGCAAACATCCAATTTCACGAGTTCAGTTTTCCTTCATTGTACCCCCATTATCTCAGTCTCATCCCATTGCATGCTAGCAGTATGTCCTCTTCTTCCAGTCATGCTTATCTCCATTCCCAGAGTGTCTCTGCTTTGGCTGTACCCCTCTGCTAGTGGAGCCTTTGTTATGGATCAATACATTGATTTTCCTTGAAACTTCCTCCCCAGTTTCTTAGAATTGAATTTAAGGCTTCATCTACACTAGCATGTTCTTGTGAGAGAATGCTCTAACAGGTGTTAGTTTCTTCTGGAAGGGAGAAGTCTGTATTATCATATTGTCTCTCAAAACTTCTGCTGTGCTCATGATATTTTTAAGTGTACTTTACTTTTGGGACAAGTTCCTCCGAATCTTCATGTCTACAATAAAATTGCATACAGTACTTGTGTGGCATCAATTATATTCAAAGTAATTAAAAATTTAACAGATTTCATAAACAATTATTATATAGTTACACATAAAACACAGTGCCACAACTGGATAATATACAAAAAACATTAGCAATAAGAACATATATTAAATGTAGTTACCAGGGCAAAGGCAATTTCTTCTGAAAAAAAGCCGCCAGATTCCATTGACTTTTGGTCCCAGTCCATGTAAGGTAAAAAATCTACATCTTCTTGAGTTATGATTTCCAGGATGTTTGGAGCATCATCAGAACAAGTTTCATTAGCATCCTAAATTAAAATGCATCACAGTTACAAACCTGAATATTGTCTGGCATTATGGAGACAGTGCATTTTTCTTCATGATTTTGAAATATGTTGAAAACAGGGAATAAGCAGATAATGCAGTACATTAAAAATACTCGGTATATACAAAAATCCAGTAAATTTAACTTCACATTTTTTACTATATTGAGGGACTATGTATTGTCAGTAATCAGATTCACATGACATATAAAGGTGGACAGTATATATTTATATGTCTAATTTGTTCAGATCTACATAACTGCAATAAAAAACAAATCTTGCACAGTTCTTTTTGTCAGAATCTTACTGCCACCCTTTAAAGGAAAGCAAACATAAGCATTATTATAGCTTAAAATATGTTGCATTCTGCAAAATGATGTTAAGAAGACAAATTACATAGCATAGTATAATGCCAAGCTGAATGGGCTAGTCTGGGTATATCTGCATGGTACTGCATTGTGTTGTGTAGGAGCTTTTGCCTTAAGAAGTCTGCAATGTTTTGTTCCACTGGGTCAAAAAAAGTCATCCTAGACTAGAAATGAGATTAAAGCTATTATATTTACAGACATAATTTGAACATAACATTCAAGAATCCTGTTTCTTGAGAGGCATCATATCAAACAACAAAAAGGTGGAACTGAATCTTTTGAAGAATTGCCAAAACAGATACATAAAAATCAGAATGACAGATAATAAATAATCTGTTGACACCCTTTGTAAACAACTAGTTCATGAAATCACACAGGTGCTCCCTTGCTAATCTGCAACACATTTTTTCTTCTGAATATTGCTTCTGTTACGTACCAGATAAAATATTCAGGTGCATTACAGAAAGATATTTAAACTGACTCAGTTGAATTATCTTATTTTGAAAAGTAGTCCTTCACCTGGGAATTTCTAATAACTTCCCAGCATTGCATTTTATACTTGCTTTTTAATCAGGTGCTTTTTGGAATGCATGTGTGTCTTTTGATCTTCAATTGAGAATGGTGGAGTTGTTACTCAGGAAAGCAGTATTTCCAGAAAAAGCTAACTCTTATAATGTACATATGCTACCGGTATTGTTTTTTTCACAGCAATGTAGACACCAAGACAAAACAGTAAAAATAGGAAAAGTTATCCTTGTTTTATCCAGCCGCTCCATTGAATTCTTCATTCAGGCATACTTTTATTTATATTAATATACCATGAAAGATCTGTTTTGGACATGGTAAAAAGCTGCAAAAGTTTTCCTTTTTGAACTTCATGACGTTCCTGTCAGCCATTTCTCCAGCTTATCGAGGTACTTCTGGATGGCAGCACGACTTCTCTGGTGTATCAGCCGCTCTTCCCAGTTTTGTATCATTAGCAAACTTGCTGAAGGTACAAGTCTGTCCCACCACCCAGAACATTTATAAAGACTTTGAACAGGACAGGCACCACTACTGGCCCCTGGGGTACACCAGTAGTGACTGGTCTTCAACCAGACCTCCTGTCACTGATCACCACCCTTTGCGCCTGGCCATTCAGACAGTTTTCAATCCATCTCACTGTTTTCTCATCCAGCCCATACTTTATCAGCTTCCGTATTGAGCATCATATGAGTCAAAAGCCTTACTGAAGTCCAAGTAGACAACATCCACTGCTCTCCCCTCATCTACCATGTCAGTCATTTAATCTTCAAAGTTTTCAAGTTGGTCAGGCATGACTTGCCCGTGGTGAATCCACGTTGGTTACTTCCAATCACTGTCTTATCCTTCATGTGCCTGGAACTGGTTTCCAGGATTAGCTGCTCCACCACCTTCCCAGGGATCAAGGTGAGACTGACCAGCCTGTAGTTCCCTGGGTCCTCCTTCCTGCCCTTCCTGAACAGAGGAGTGACAGTTGCTTTCCTCCAGTCTTTGGGCACTTCTCCCAGTTGCCATGATCATTCAAGGATTTTTGAGAGTGGCCTCACAATGACACCAGCCAGCTCCCTCAGCACTCGTGGGTGCATCCCACCAGGACCCATGGACTTACATATGTCCAGTTTGCTTAACTATTCCTTCACCTGACCCTCTTCCACCAAGGGTACATCGTCCTTGCTCTAAAATTCTGCTCTAGTCTCTGGGGTCTTGAATTTCCCAAGGTTGGTTTTGCTAAAGACTGAGGCAACAAAGACATTCAGTACCTCAGCCTATTCCGTGTCCTGTGTAACCAGTTCCTCTGCCCATTCAGCAGCAGGCCTACATTTTCCCTAGTCTTCCTTTTGCCACTTACGTACTTACAGAAGTCCTTCATGTTTTCTTTGACATCCCTTGCCAAGTTCGACTCCATGGGGACTCTAGCTTTCCTAATGATGTCTCTGCATGCTCAGATAGTGTCTATTCCTTCCAGGTTACCTGTCCCTGCTTCCACTGTCAGTATAATTCCTTTTTATCTTTGAGTTTTTCCAGGAGTTCCTTGTTCACCTATGTTCATGCCAGGCCTCCTGGTATTTTTTCCTAATTCCTGTTCACTTGAAATAGACTGCTCTTGAGCTTGCAGGAAGTGATCCTTGGGTCTGAAATAGTGACTATAGGTAACCCCTATAATCAGTGCTGAGAAAAAGACCTCTTGAGAAAAGTAATCTGAACTGGTTTAGGTATTTAACTTCAGGATGAGGTTAATCAAGCTCTAGAAATATCTATTTATTTCCATTGACCATGAAAGGAAGGCAAATGTGTCTGATTTATTGCTAAATGTACACACATGTATTCAGTCAGAAGAATTCCAATTCTCTGTGCCCCATCTAATACTTAATCCAACAGATATCATCTTGCTTATTGTGATACAGCTTTCCATTTGAAAACTCTTCTTACCAACTCTTGAATTTCAAGGTTGTCATTTATATGTATTTCTTTCCATTTGCTGCAAAGCTTTAGTTTCTCCTACCACTGTTCTAATAGTGAAAACAAATGAAAAAGTTCCACAGTTCACTGCAATATTAAAGAGAGATTTTTCAAGTTTACTTTCCTTGTGACTTCCACCTGACACAGACTAGACACCCCTAGAATGACTTTTGCCAATCCAGAACCCATTACTTCAGCAATCCATGGCTATAGTGGCCAGTTTGCTATAGTTTGTCATCCTTACTTTTTATGAGGAAGAGTTCTGTGACTTATGCACCAAGGATTGAAGAGTACTCTTCATCTGGTCTTGTCCTTTGACCTCTCTGGCTCTCACAGCACTATCAGCAATTACAAACACTTGTAGCAAATCACAACAGGAACACACAGATTGACAAACTTTGATTGTAAAGTAAGGACCAGCAATATCAGAGATAGAAAAGGAAAATAACTTGCTATATTGCAGAAGAAACCAAAATAATGTCAAAAATAATAGTTTTAGCTCTCTTGTAAAAGAATAATAATTGTTCAGCAAAATGAAGACTGGTTTTGACATGTACAAGGTTACAGAATTTAGAGTCTTTTGACAGAGAAGCTAGTGGGAACAAGATATTATACAGAAAACATACCCTTTTCTCAACTGCAACGAAGCTTGTAAACTGGCTTATAATTGAGTTCTCCAAGCTGAGGTGAATAATCATGTTTTTCAAGGTTTGTTTCTTCATCTAGATTGTTAAGTATTAACAAATGGAACAGGTAGAAAAAATATGATCAGCTAAAAGAAATGTTGATGTCAAAACTGAACACATACCTATAAACACATTTATGCACTCTAAATAGGGACATGTAGAAGTAAGAGCTCATTTGAATATACTGGCCTGCCTAACTGTCTACTCCCTTCTAACTTCCTCTACTCCCTCACTCAACTTTGGGCAGGGCTATGCATTTCCTCTAGTTAGACTTCTTTTGGTTCTATCCTTCTTCTAGTGTAAGAAGCAGCTGTACTTTATAAGAAGAATTAGTCTGAAGTCTCAAATAACCCAAGATGGCAATATGGTGCGTTTTTAACTAGTTAAAAGACATTTTTTAACAGATCATCATTAAGTCTGTTTATCCGTAAAACACAGGTCACAATTTTCCATTCTATACAAAAGCTATGGACTTCCACTAGACTAATATGTATTGACCTTCATGAAATTAAAATGTTATGTCACAGGAAAAGAAGAATCACCAATGGCCTACAATGACAGGGTACAGATTAGGAAAAATATGCCAGTAGAGGACATTCTCATAGTGGGGAATACGAAAACACTGTCCCAAAATTTTTCAAAATCTTGTCTGGGAAAGTATTACGATATGGTGACTTTCACCTTAAAATGGTATTAAAATTGCAATCTTCTATTTACATTTAACAAAGCAAGAAAATCTTCTCTATTCCACTGAAATATTTGCTATTTTAAATTTTAAATGTATACTTTTTATTTCAGATTATCAAACCTCATGTTCTGTTTCATTCTCATGAAGAATCCCATCTTCATAGTCATTAATGAAAGCTCTTGCTGCAAGTTTGTGCAGCACCTAGAAAGAAAACTAAACTGATGATAAGAGTAGTAATTTTTTTTTCTTTAAATTCTTCCTTTAGTTTATGAGGTCCAGTTTCACGCAATTAGCTTCCATATTTACACAGAAACCCATTCTCTAAGGAAGGTTCAAGTTACTTTTCCAGTTGAAAAGCAATCACAACCTGCACCTAAGATACATTTTTATTTCACTTAATTTCAGCAAACTAAAAAATACCCAGGTCTTTACTTGTGCACATTCTCTCTAGAGTCAAGGTGAGGAAAAAAAAAGCAGCCATGCAAACAAACAGAAAACTCTACCAGACAATCTCAACTTGAAATGGCTAACAAAAACAGGTAGGAAGAATGCCCCTTCTGGACACACACATTTTTCTCCAGTGACTGTAAACAGAGCCTGGACAACTACCTCAGATTTAACCAACAACATCTATACAGGTGAAGTTAGGTAAATTAATCCTGACCATAAAAATACCGAATCTGGGGAAAAAGTAAAGTGAGGCTAGAGTGTTCAACTTAAAAAAATCATTAGGTGTACCATAATCAAGTAATTTTTGACCTGAAGGGATGCATGCAGAAAAGGGAAATACTGAGCTGTACTAACCAGAAATTAATTTTTTGAACTAAACTAGTCTTTCATAGAAAACAAAAACAATTTCGGTCTCTTCAATATGTTAAAGCTAACAAAGAGAGGGAGCTTTGTGGGAGCAATGTGGTAAAGCCCAGCTGTATTCCAGTCCCAATTGCCAAAACATTCCCACTGGCTCATTTTTGGAAGAATGTAATAGATGCCAAAGAGACCTACGTCTGAAGAAAACCTCTTAAGCAAATACTTAGTTTTTGAGCTAAGGTAAATTGGCAAAAGAAACAGGTAGAAATTCTCAGAGTTCATCGAAAGCATCAAGAATTAATAATTTGTTTCTAATTTTGACTCTGGTTTTGATCATTTTGCCATTTCAGTTTACACCTTTCAAAACTTTCTTTTCTTTTAACTGCATCTGGAATTTGTAGTACAGGTATTTTTATAAAAGCAAAAATTCATTATGGCAAGCAAATACATTGCTTTCGTTTGCCAATTTTATTTACCTGTAGAAGGGCATGTCCCTGGAAACCAATTGTCCTTATGGAAACCAACACAACCAACATGTCCATGGAAACCAATCCATGATAGTAGCTTTCAAAGTAGATTACACTAAATAGGGAACAAAATCATTTCTATCTGAAAACAAATTAGCTTCCCTTAGTGGGGAAGGGATGACAGTCATATCAGAATTATCACTGATGGTTGACTATTTTGATTTTTCAAGTGCAGACACCTGTTAGATTTAATAAATGGTTCTTTTTCGGCTGTTTTTCTTTTCAAGATGGGTGCTGTGCTTTCCTCTGCATAAAGACTCCTCACTTCATTGTTACTGAAGCAGAGGAAAGGCTAGTAACACTTTATTGTCTCTTTTTCCATACATTTCTAGAGATGACAGACTAGTGATGAGATGTTCCACATCGCAACAATTTACAGCATGATAGAGAATGCTGCTGCAGCAGCTCCTTCACAGAGGTCGCCTGAAGAACAGCCAACCCAAGGATAAAGCTAAAGCCCAAACAGGCTGCCAAAATAAGCAGCAGCACTTCCTATTCTGAGAAGCTTAAGTTTTGTGTTAGAAAGCATGGAGAAAGGTGACACTTCTGTGTAAAACAGTTTCCTTTTAAAGGTCTGAAAACTGAAGGTCTGTGTTAAAAAATCAGAAGGAAAAAAAAAGTGCAAGAGCTGCTGAAAACTGGAGTTTCAACTCCTTCAAAAGAACATAGTAAGTTTTTTTGTCTCACTACAGCATGTATGAATAATGTTGACCAAACTCACTGTTCCTGTCGTCTTCTGTAGTTCAGTAGTTGACACCACAGTCTGTAGTTCTTGGTCATTTATTACTGCTCTTAAGGTGGCCTAAAAGGAAAAAAAAAAAAACCCAAACCTGTTTCCTCTCTCTTATGCTATGTTACCAGCACACATGCATGCTGTTCTGTCTCCCAAATATAATTCAAATCTGTAACTCTTTGCGTGTCTAGGTTTATGAAATATTTCCCTTTACAACAAGGGGACAGTCACAAGTAAAGGAATCCTGTATTTATCAAAGCATAATGATAGGAACATTAAACTAGGTAACTTTTTCCTCTCTACTTCTTAGAGGGAAGACTAATAACGACAGTTAAATAGCAACTTAATTATATTTAACAATGAAAAAGAAGCTAAGTGCATGCTGCATAGAGGATATATAATACAATATAATATTTCCTTTGTGATTGTTTTACATATGAGTTTCTATCCAGTACTGCATGTGTATTCCAGTCTTTACCTGAGTACAGTGAGGGATGAATCCATAGACAAGAAGTCTGTCATTGTTAAATAATGACTGTATTCGAGCAGGAGCCTGCATTGGCTCTGGTGCACCTGTATTAAACTGTTGCCATTTAATAGAAACTGAACTGCATCCTGGAGAAAGTATTCTAGATACCTGGCTCTGTATCTGTGTGAAGAAGCAAAACAAATTACTTCTGTTTGTTAGCAGGCTTTCAAAAGAAAACAGAACCTCACAATAGAAAATAATGTATTTCCCATGTGAATGGAACTAATTTTTTTTTTTAAACAACTAAAGCCACATACTATTACTGGTACAAATGAGTCTAATGTTTGGAGGTAATAAGGAGAATCACTCAGCCATTATTGTACTGGCTTTGGAATAATGAGACTTCTTTTAAAGTAAAAGCTGAAATTTGAGAGTAAAGTTTCTATTCATCACGGTTGCCAAACAGGCTAGGGAATATGGCCTGCTGCACTTAGCATCATCTCCTACATGTGAACTCTGAGATATGTGAACATTTCTGCACATCTCCTGCTCTGGATAGTTCTGCATATATCACTCAAACGACTGCCAGAATAGCAAGAGCAGAAATCTATGCTTTCATCCATTCCCCAGTAAAAAATATGCCAGATACTAGCCTTGCTGCAGCACCTCCTCTACTGTCACTGTTCCAGGAGAGACCATATTCAAGGCATAGAATAGTGCTGCAGACACATAACTATACAGGGAAACTGAAAAGCACCGCACGTAAGGCCCTAGATTGCCCGAAACTTCCAGATGCACCAACAGTCAAAAGTTACAGACTACAATTGCTACAGGCCTCATCACTATAGCAAGGACAATGTTGTAGATGGACTGTGACCTATGACAGAAGTAAAGCCATGTTTTTCCATTCAGGGACAATTATTTCTATAGCTTGATGCTCCTTAAACTTTTTCCAAGTTGGTGTTATTGCACTTACCAAGAAAAGTACAGGAGCTCTCTCAAAAAGAACAGAAAAAATAAAATAAGTCATGGCCGCCTTGTTTACTTTTACAGACTCAGTAACCAATCTGAATGAGAAGGTAGGACAACTACACTGACAAATTCCCTCCCTTACCAAAGAACTAAGGGTTTTCTACAGCTCTCACATATCTTCCTATACCATGTGTTCCTGTTGAAAATAAAGCGCCTTTCTAACATCCAAACTAACTACTTCTCTTTCTCACTTAGTACCCATTTACATTTAAAATAAAAGAAGGCTTAATAGCAAGCACCTCTCCCTCCACCTTCTGTCAAATGTTTCTTAAACTATCTTACTGTAATAGCAAAGCTACATGATCCTATGAAAAGTAGTAACTCCCATTTTGAGATACTGAAGATACTCAGTATCAGATAGTGATACATCAGACAATGACCACATACTGAATATATCCAAGATTTATAAATGTACCTTTGCCTC
The DNA here is from genome assembly GCF_964289735.1 of Phaethon aethereus. Lineage (NCBI taxonomy): Eukaryota > Metazoa > Chordata > Aves > Phaethontiformes > Phaethontidae > Phaethon > Phaethon aethereus. The sequence goes on from NC_138575.1 coordinate 203,186,440, forward strand.
CCAGTTATACTTCGATTTCGGGTCAAAGTATTCAAATGCTCCAGCACCATATTGGGACAAAGATCTCAGCATGTGTCGATTTGCTGTGGAACTAATAACATCAACAACAACAAAATCTTTATGTAATTATTGAATTAAATTGGTAATCTGACACTATTTCTAAATATTTTGTTTTTAATTAGTACTGCTAGCTTTTTGAATTTGAATATTTTAAATTCTACCCTTTTTTCAGGGGACAGGCCAACTGAAAGCAACTGAGCCAATGAGTGTGCTGCTGTATTAGAGATTTCCTAATAACATTTGAGGAAATTACTCAATGTGGTGCTTAATTGCTGGCTGGGGCTAAACCATAACAATAGTACCTGAGTTTTTACATGTCACAGTGCAGGCCTGTGCAGAGAAATTAACTTAGGTCCAAACATCAATAAGGCTGCATCAAAATGATCCTAATCTTGAACTAATTAACCTCAATCTCAGAAGAGTTATTTAGCATAGACAGAGTTATCTTATAACTAAGTCCAGTGTCAGCTGGGGAATGTTTCTATCTGAACAACATGGATATAACCAGTATGGTAATACTTACTAGCCTGACAGAACAGCAGGCTCTGTTCACCAACAGTCTTGACAACTGTGAAGCTATTTCATAGGCATATATACAAATGAGAGCTTTATAGAGGATTAAAAGAGAACAATTAAGCAGAGGAGAGTTCTTTTGGTTGAGAAACAACACAGTATGTCTTGAATCTTTGTTGGACATAAAGTAGATTCATTCTTCAACAGGATCATACTACTGTCTCAGTGACCTAATGAATCCTCACCAAAACCCCTCAAGGCAAAAATCAAATACAATTGTATCTATGCTAAGATGCATAACATCTTGTGTTTAAAGTTCACTGCTCTTTCAAAAGTCTTTTTACTGATTTTGCTGCCTTGTACAACTCTGTAAAGTACAAATCTTGCATTATTTAAAAATACTTTTTTTTTTTTATTTACCCGCAGAGAATTATCACAGATAAAACAGATGTAGTAGTCTCTATTAATTCAGCCTTCCAGAAAACACTCTCTTTGTCTCCACAAGAGTATGAACCAGAGTGAACTCCTCTTTTACACCTCTTCACCATTATTACTTTACCAATGTAACACATTAAATACAGATCCTACCTACTGAAAGGAGATTGTTGCACATTAGCACAGTGTTAGTGGTCTAGAGGAACCATTAACAAAAGCCATGCCCTCTCAGACTACTAGCACTGAGGTAATCCATTGCCAGGCCTAGTATCAATAACCAATAATCAATGAATGTAAATATGCTGAACATGAACATTAACAGGTATGTAAATATGTTGAAAATGGTGCCAGCATGCTGCTAATGGACACATATCATCTGTTCTTTACTGCATGTTGATGCAAATTCTACTATAGTTGTAATATATGATTACTCTGGAAGAGCACTGGGATGTCTGGTACACGGCATGAAAGGTGTGCTTGTCCAGTGCTGGGAGAGGGCCCACAGCCATGAGATGTGGGAGCTATGATTAAGGTGTCATTAAAAAAAAGCCAGTCCTTGAAGAACATGACCCTCACCACTGGTCTTTACTTTGATGTATCCTAGCCAACCCTCCCAGGATATGGTAAGAACCTAACACTCCCTGATACTTACCCATTTATGCTTCGCAACCTGAAATTTGTAACTGTAACCCATTTCTTTTTAAAAAAGTTGGGTTTGCGTCGCAAGGTTTTGGCAGCGAGGGTGCTGCAGGGATGGCTTCTGTGAGAAGCTGCTAGAAACTTCCCCTATGTCCAAGGGAGCCAGTGCTAGCTGGGTCCAAGATGGACCGACACCGCTGGCCAAGGCCAAGCCCATCAGTGACGGTGGCAGCACCTCTGGGGTAACAGAGTTAAGAAGGGGAAAAAAACCCCAGCAACAGCAATTGCAGTCAGAGAGAGGAGAATGTGTGAGACAAAAAACTCTGCAGACACCAAGGCCAGTGAAGAAGGAGGGGCAGGAGGGGCTCCAGGCGCTGGAGCAGAGATTCCCCAGCAGCCCCTGGGGAAGACCATGGTGAGGCCGGCTGTGCCCCTGCAGCCATGGAGCTCCACAGGGAGGCAGATCTCCACCTGCAGCCCGGGGAGGACCCCATGCCAAAGCAGGGGGATGCCCGAAGGAGGCTATGACCCCATGGGAAGCCCATGCTGGAGCAGGCTCCTGGCAGGACCTGTGGACCCATGCAGAGAGGAGCCCACATTGGAGCAGGTTTGCTGGCAGGACTTGTGACCCCGAGGGGGAACCACACTGCAGCAATCTGTTCCTGAAGGACGGCACCCCGTGGAGGGACACAGGCTGGAGCAGTTTGTGAAGAACTGCAGCCTGTGAGAAGGACTCACGTTGGAGAATTTCATGGAGGACCGTCTCCCGTGGGAGGGATCCCATGCTGGAGCAGGGGCAGAGTGTGAGGAGTCCTCCCCCTGAGGAGGAAGGAGCGGCAGAGACAACGTGTGATGAACTGACTGCAGTCCCCATTCCCTGTCCCCCTGCACCGCTCAGGGGAATGAGGTAAAGAAATAGTGAGTGAAGTTGACCCAGGGAAGAAGGGAGGGGTGGGGGGAAGGTGTTTTAAGATTTGGTTTTATTTCTCATTATCCTACTCTGATTTCACTGGTAATAAATTAAATTCGTTTCCCCAAGTCGAGTCTTTTTTGCCCATGACAGTAATTGGTGAGTGATCTCTCCCTGTCCTTATCTTGACCCACAAGCTTCTAGTCATATTTTCTCTCCTCTGTGCAGCTGAGGTCGGGAGTGATAGAGCGGCTTTGGTGGGCACCTGGCATCAACCCACCACACTGTTTCAGTCATGTACATATCCTTCCAGTTTGCTGTTACTGAAAACAGTCAAACTACATTACAATGAATTTCAGTGAGGTTTTGCCTGTTCCTCTGATCACTGAGAAGTCTAGTGCTACTTTGTCTTTAAGTAATTACCTTACAAAACAAATGAAAATAAATAAATTAGCAGTGGTTTGAAACAAAATACAATTGTTAGCTAACTTTCTACCTACCCAACACCACATGTAAATAGCCTTGTATGTTGGACATTATCTTTCACAATCTGGAAGGTCACACTCTCATTCTGAATGTGTCCATCCGATATAAGAAGAATGTTACGGTGTCCTTGAGAAGGAAATAGCAGGCTTAAGTAACGTAAGGTCTTCCATAAATCAGTGTTTCCCAATGTCGCGGTAGCAGACTGAAAAGTAAAGTATTACAATTTTAGTTTGAATTTATTTTTTCCTAAAATAAAAATAATTTAATCTTTATTTCATTATGCATTACGCCTTGTTTCCAAATATAAATGATTAATTCCTGAATTTTATTTGTTCCTGCTCTTCTACAATTACTATTAAAGACAGAGCTTAAGGTCCATCTAGTCCTGTATCTTCTCTGGCTTAAGCAAAAGGCACAGGAGAAACAGATAAGAAAAATGGTAAGTTCTACTCCTATGTTATTTTCAGAGCTTTCAGTAGTCAGTCATATCAGGACTTCTTGAACTGGAGCTGTCATCCAGACTAAATAGAGCTCTACCTTTTAATTTGCCTAACCCACTTTCTGAATTGAATTACAATTTAGTCTCAGCATCAAGCACGACAAGAAGTTCTGCTATTTATTATGCATGAAAAGGACTGTCTGGTTTTTGGTTTAAATCTGCTGACTGATCATTTTGCTGTGTCCTATTACCCTTAAGAGGTGAGAAATGGCAAATAACCATCCCTAGTCCACCTCTTCCTCTGTTTATCCTGGAAAAAGAGATTACTCCGTAAGGATTCAACAGAGACTAAAAGAAATCAGGACAAGTCCTCTCCTTATACAGCAGGTCTTCCATATACCAGGTCACCTTTGTTTTCTGTCTCTCGAGCTCTTCTCTTTGAGATGGAATGACCAGAAGTGCCTACAGTATTCAAGATGCCACAGCAGTACAGATTTATAGAGCTACCCAATCGTTTACCTTTTTGACTGCTGCTGAACACTGGGCTACCATTTAAAGAGGACTATTCACAATGGCTTCAGCATCTCTTTGCTGGGTGAAGCCCAACATTGTACAGGTATAGTTAGTGTTGTTTTCCACTTTGTGTTACTCTGCATTATTCACCATTTGCATCTTACTATCTCATTTTCAAGACACCCATCATATTGGTATTTTACACATTGTGCTAGCATCAAGGAGCTTTTGTTACAGATGACGAACCCACTTCTAGCACTCACAAGATACGGTACTAACCAAAACCTGTTGTCCCAAGTAGCCTACACCTGTTCTTTTGATGCCAAAAGCATTTTCCTTTTCACTAAAAGTCTTTTGGCCTAAGTGCTGCATTCAGTTACAAATTATAGAGTTCCATAAGGAAGTTAATAATTACCTCTCTTTCTGCTGTGAGCAGGCAATGAGAGGTATGAAACTCCAAAAAATAAATCTGGGGGGGAAACACTGAAAAACATCCTAACACTGATAGCTACTCAGCTTCAAAATAACAATTTAAGCAATCACTTAAAACCAAACTGGAATTAATATTCAGATGTGGCTGTGCTTGTTATTAGGGAAAATAGACTTCAAATAGACTAGATTACAGAAAAATCTTAGAAGCCGACCTAAAGAAAAAGAAAAAAGAAGAGGAAAAGTTGCATAACAGAGTTTTGCAATTATATGCATCCCACACAAAGAAGCATTCTTTGGACTGTATGACCTTTAAAGGTCCCTGCCAACCCAAACTGTTCTATGATTCTGCGATTCTTTAGAATACAACCAAACTGATTTACTTACTGTAATAAACTCCTTCAATGATGCCAAATCATTTGTGATGTTCATTGAAAAAGAAGAAAATTCTGTGAAATCTGTGAACAAACATTGATATCAAGAGCATTAAAATATTAAGTATGTAGCAACAATATGAAAGCACAAGTTTACGTTTTATGACTGGAATATCAGAGTAGAGATACTGCGTACTGCTACACGTTCCTGGTTGCAGTTCAGTGTTTTATGTTGGTTTGATAATTGTCCTGGTTTCAGCCAGGATAGAGCTGGTTTTCTTCACAGAAGCTAGTGTGAGACTGTGTTTTGGATTTGGGATGAGAAATTGTTGATAATGTGCTGATGTTTTGGGTTGTTGCTAAGCAGTCAAGGACAGTCCAGCTTCTTGTGCTGGCCTGCCAGCGAGCAGGCTGGGGGTGCACAGGGAGCTGGGAGGGGACGCAGCCAGGACAGCTGACCCAGACTGGCCAAAGAGATATTCCCTACCACACGATGTCATGCCCAGTACATAAACTGGAGTTGGCCGGGGGGCGGAAATCGCTGCTCAGGGACGGGCTGTCGATCGCCGGGTGGTGAGCAATTGCTGTATTGGGCATCCCTTGTTCTTGTACATTCCTTTGTTGGTATTATCATTGTTGTTCCCTTCTTTCTTTCTGTCCTATTAAACCGTGTTTATCTCAACCCACGAGTTTTTTTTTCCCAATTCTCTTCCCCGTCCCACTGCGGGAGGGGGAGTGAGCGAGCGGCTGCGTGGTGCTTAGTTGCCGGCTGGGGCTAAACCACGACAATAATAAAGATGTGCATAAAATTAAGCCATGACAAGAAGGTAAAAGGTTGTGCGCTCAGGTAAAAAGGAACTAGAGAAACTTACTTGTGCCAAATTTGACTACATTCACTCTTTGTCTGAAACAAAATAGTTCCAAAACATGTAAAGCAATCTGCTTTGCTTGGTGTAGAACTGAACCTGCCATAGAATTTGAACAATCTAATAAAATAGTAATTTCACTGTACAGCTGCTCTTCTTCAAATGCTGTTTCAAACTCTGGTTGGAATACAAGCATGCAAGCCTATAGGGGAGAAACAAAATCATCAGTGCAGTGGACAAATACTATTTAATTAGAAGTGTACCCAAGCTTCTTCATTGTTCTTATTATGGAATGAGAGCAGAATATAGCCATATTTTTAAGTTTTACCAAATATGTGTCATTTACTGTTAATGCCTGAAAAGTGCAATCTCCCTGTCCTTTACCTACATGCCAGGTCTCACATGAAAAACTGAAAAAGGAATTTTGTGGTTTCATGTTCCTATCTGATTTATTTCTCAGCAAACAGCACTGGATTCTTTTCTACAAATTAAAAAAAAAAAAAAAAAAAAAAATCACAGATATCATCTTCTACAATCATCACTGCCACCATCAGTTTGTGAGAAGTACTAGAATTAAAAAAATATGTAAACCAGAAGTGCATACTGTCCCAGCTATGAACAGAGACGCTGTAAAAAACTTTAAAAAAAAAAAAAAAAAAAAAGGCTTTCAAAAGTAGAACAATGAAATGCTTGAAGGAGTGAAAGTGTTTCCTATAGGGAAGGACAGGTTTGCAGTTTGGAAACACAATCAGGAATCTCTTTCTCCTTTCTTTGGGGGAATATCAGTATTATTGCAGTCATCAGAAAGAAATCCCTAAACTAATACATTTAAACTAAGCAACTCTGACTAAAAGGAAGAAAAATAAAAGACATCATTGTTGGAAAGAAAACAATCTTATCTGTCATTTTACTTATTTTAATCAATTTCAACATTGGATTGACAGATTGGTAACACCAAGACTTTACATTTCACTTCTGCAGCATTTTATCTTATTTAAGGAAAAAAAAAAATAAAAAGGAGCTGAAAATAATAAAAGTGCCAGGACTTCACAAAAAATGTGGTAGAATGACACAGCTTCTAATAACCTGGAATCACATATTTTAAGTTTTAAATGTATTTATCAGGTAAGGAGTTACTGTGGGTGAAGGTAAAAGGGGTTGAACTGATCCTTCCTTTACTACTTAACCTTTTATTAATGTTTTCCAACAGTGATAATGAGCCCTCTGTGACACAGCTACAGCTGGATTCAGTTTCTGGGTGATCCAGAATGTTAGAAGTGCTAGCTATGTCTTTTTCACTTAATAGTGAAATTTGAGAATAATCACTGCAGTAGTAATAACTACAACGCAATGCAAAATCTTCTAGGAAGGCCAGATGCCTTAAAATAAACCACTGACAGATTCTATAAATATTTGTGTGTAAGTTGTAAATACAGCACTACAAATTTAATGCTTTAAAATTTTACATATTTATAATTAGTGTAGTGATTGCATGACTCTCAAGCTATTTAGTTCCAGCCTCAGCCCTGACTTTTATTTGTTCACTTCCACTGCTGCAAATGCAACATGTGCATCAAACACTGTAGTCACATTTCTATGAAACACAAATAGGAGCAAAACAGTTAGAAAAAAGTGTTTAAACAGAAATGATTGGACACTGGGTTGAAACATTTACTCTCTTACAAGGCAAAGGAAAAAACAAAAGCAACAAGATTCTATGCAACTGAAAAGAAAACTCATTTCTGAAGAATACTCAGCTTAATAAAACAGATCAAATTGATCACTGTCCATGGTGTGAAATTGTTCTTCATCTTTTATCCATCAAAACTACACTGTTCCTGTTTATTATGTTTTAGCATATACAGTATTACCTCACAAACAGTACAAGTTATGCAGTACCTCACTCATTTTGTTGGGATGCTTCTCTACCCACATTCGAGGTAGGTAGACCTGAGAAATCCAGATATCTAGGACAAAGCCACTAACACCCAAGGAGCTGTTCTCCACAGTCTTAATTACAGCCTTGCAGTCTGTTTTCTGGAAGAGGAGAAAAATAGGCATTTAAATACTTATTTAATAACAATACAGTGAATATTATCTACATTGTGAGGACAGGGAATGACAACAGCAAATGTAATAGGGGTCGTCCCAAAGCTTTTTGCCAAAAAGGTTACAGAAAGTTTACAAGGTACAGTTTCTATTTACATATTATATTATTTAAAATATCATTCTCCTTCCTGAATGTATTTTTAGATAAGAAGACAAGCAAAACAGAAAGGCTTCAAAAGCACAAAGAAATTTTGACCCGAGAGAAAGAGAGTACCAAGCTGTTTGCAGAATGAACAGTGCACAAAGCCAGACAGATCTGCCACAAGCATTTTCTAGGATAAAAGTTCCATTTTAAATACACAGCAGAACTGCCAAGGCAGAGGCATATTTACAGTGAAATTAATTTACCTTTATTTTAAGTTTGTGTGTCCAGCTATGTATGCGTTCAATACTAGATGGCATCTCAATAGACATATCCACAGAAAATCCACTAAATAAAGGGAAAAGAAAAAAAACCACCTGAATGGCACTCCAGGAAAGATGATGTTTAATCTGTATGCCATGACATCTCCATGAGAAGGAGCTATGCTTCGTGTCTTTTTTAACTCTTTGGATGAAAGTGGAGAATACTGAACTTGTTAGACAAGTTTCTGTCCCTACGATACCCAAAGAATAACCATGTTGATTCATTACAGGTATTCATAGTTTAAAAGGCTAGAATGGATTAAAAGGCCATTTGACATGACCTCCTCTATAACACATTACATAACATTTTAGCCAATTATCTCTTCATTTAACCTAATGTTTTATTTTCTAAAGCAAAGCTTCATAAGAGACAACCAAACTGGATTTCAGAGAAGGCAAGTTCATCATTTTCCCTGGCTAACTGTTCCAAACCTTACTGCTAAAACTGCATGTCTTTTTTTCTTACTCAGCTTTAATTTCCAGTCCTTGCTTCTCAGTTTATTTCTGTAATGACATTAAAAAGCAATTTGATAGGTGCAATCATACAATAAAAGATACATAAAAGACACAAGATACCATACAATGTCATGGAATCACCTCCCAGTTTGCAGACAGAGGTCAACGTGTGTGGCCTTGAGGCTGGGTTTTTGTTGTTGATCGGTTTTGGGTATTTTATGTTTTGGTTCGATTTTATTTTCTTAGAGTGTTCAGATTGGCGTTTTGCCAATTTCAGTCAGTCCTGCCTGACAAAGTAAAATAATCTTTTCACTTTACTACTTCTTGGTTTGTATATTTTGGGACTGTATTAGCCACTTTTGTCACAATATCACAATGGTTGTTCATTCCAGGTTGCTGACTCATTGGGTGAGTAATAAACCCTGGGTCATTAGTAGTTGCTGTATTCCAGGATATAAACTCCCAAGATGTAGATGCACAGGGCTGCAATCATCTCATCTATGTGTAGCGTTGTATTTACAGCTTTTTTGTGACATGGGCCCATTTTAATAAGTATTCTTGACTATTCTGAATCCTAACCTCTATTATTATTAATGTACCATGAATGTGTGTATCCTCTGCATATCATATGAGCAGTTATTTTCTATTTACAGCCAGAGCTCCATTAACCTTATGATGCTTCTGGATAAAACATGCAATGCATATGCACAGCCCCACAGGATCTGCAAAGAGAACCAGCCTGCAGCCACAAAAAAGTATTATGTTATTAATATAATAAGTTTGCAGCTAGCTTGGATATCTTTGTGCTGGTCCCTCTAGAATCTCAATCTAGAAAGCGTGAGATAGAGACACCCGATCTCCATCCTCACACAATTCTTAAGTGTTTCTCAATTTTTATTCATATTTTCTAGTTGAATTTTCCCTTAACATTAAAATTAAATTTTATTATAATTTTAAATACCTTTTCTACAACTGGATGTGTAGTGTATGAACCTGTTAATTTATTCCCGATATATGGCAGAAATAGCATTAAATCTTTAGCCGATCGGTACAGTATTTCTACTAACCAGTAGAAATTGTACTGAATAAAAGAAACTTAATAACAGGAAACACTATTTCAAGATTAAATATAACTTTAGAAAATTATAACAGATGTTGTTTTGTGCCTGCTTGGCAGACAGAACAGAGAAGAAACTAGGACATGCTCACAAAAAGCACTTTTAACGGTTTTTAATATTGAAATATGAATAGCATTACGTTTTGACACATTTATTGCTACTACTCCCTGCACTGCTTGTTATAGTGGTTGAGAATGGCCATATGCAGAAATGTTACTGGGAATAAAATTATAGTACTCGGTTTCCAAGAAGTCTTACTTTACCAGCAACATCACCGTTTCACATAATTGCAAATTTTTATTTAAAATGCAAATGCAAAGAAAAGCTAAAATATTAAGTGCAGTGATATTGAAAAAAATTAAGATCATGGTCTCATTAAGTTTTATGACTTGGTAATTTATATATAATCCTTATTAACAGAAATGTTTCTGAAACAAAAGAAAGTATTTAGTGAAGAAAAAGAGTGTAATAATCAGAAGTTATTCTGCTATGGTATTACCTATATAAGGATAACAAGAGATTAGAGTGAAAGGTGAGATTAAACTAGTTTCTTGATATTGCAATTTACCATCAAATATGTCATATAAATAGAAAAATGTTAAATTTAAATGGTTTAACTTAATCACTTAAGGCACCGATAAAATAAAGCAGACAACGTTATTAATGAAAGCAACTTACTTTTTCTGTGGTTTTACTTGTTTAACACAAACCTTTTTTATTGTATCCTACAAAGAAAAAAAAAATTTTTAACAACACCAGTTATGAAGTATTTGTATGTCATTCCTGACACTTCTTTCACCCTGGAGTTCCTTCCTCTCATTATATCATTAAGTTGGGATTGTATGGAATCCTCTTTACTTCATATAGCTTTGTTATCTGAGCACCATAGCAGCTAAAATTCAGATGAACCTGTGCACATTTCTCTCCCAAGGACACAGTGAACTTGAAAACTCAATATAACACAGCTCTGAAGAAGAAGGCATGACGTTGAACAGTCAGACTACAATATAGCCATACGATCTCAGAAGGACTATGACCATAAGGTACCATCTCTGGCTCTTTGCCAGCTTTTAAACACAGAGGTAACCTCCCCTCCCACCTGGAGAATTCAGAAGCCATCAAGGGCATCCAAAGAAATGGATAGGCAACCTTGTCCCTGGAAGCAGAGGAGGATAATAGCAGTGTTCAGCAGATGCTCATCTGCTGTTTCATGATGGAGGTAAAAGAATATCTTTGCACACCAAAGGAGGAACAGCAGCACAGAAATAGCAGATAACTCAAAATACGAGATCTAACATGTGCCAACTCAATTCAACTTTCTAAGTTTTGCATCCTCAGAGATAGTTAGGGGCTTTCTAGCAATGACAGCATTCCTAAGTTTGTGTTCACATTGCTTACAACAAGAATGGTTAAAACAATTATCTGCTAACAAAAGAGAAGAAATGATAAGGAAAACAATCATAAACTTACTGAAAGCCTCTTGTGTAACTACAATCCCCTAGGCACAGAACTTTTGCTTCCAAACAAGAAGATGCTATTTCAAGATTGTATTTTAACAAACCTGTGTGTTTTCATTTAATGCTTTGTCCTGTTGCCATGGTGACACAGAAGCAGGCATATGAAAGGTGATACAACCATGCTGAAAACTCAGTTCAGTGATATAGGTGATTTTGATCACAACTGTAGAATTTGGAGATAAGTTTCCAACGCTTATTACAAAAACATCCTAAAAAAAAAACCCAAAACAAAACCACAAACTAGCTTTAATGACATCATTAAAACCTATGTTTTCCAAAACAATAATTTAACTGGTGTTTAGGTACACTGAAACCAAATGCTAACACAGAAACTATATTTGGTTTTGATGAAGTGTAAAGAAAAATGGGACTATGATATGAAATGTCAAACTTTCAGTAATTCCTTAATTTCTGGTAAAAATTGATCAATAGTAACTGAATAAATCAATCTTTTACAAAAAAAAACCCAATGCAAACTACCTGAGAGAGAAATATCTGTTTTAAGTAAGCCATAGCACATATTTAAAGAAACAATAGTTGTTTTTAAAAATGATCAAATGTATGGTCCAAATAAGTTCTAGTAAAAAGGAACTTCCCAACAAAGACACGATTCAGCAAAGAATCTGTAATTGAACAACTGCAAAATTTTCAGGCAGGTACTAAACCACAATATTCAACATACCGGTGCATCCTGGTCCATCAGATAAGCTCCATCACCCTGGCTGATAGCTTTCCGATACTCCCTATGTGCTTGTTTCTTTTCTTTTACCTATGAAAAATTGTTCCAAAGTAAGTAATTTCATCTCTATGGACAGAAAACTTAACCAATATCCTCTTCAATGACATGACTACCTTGAAAGCCAGTCAAGTGGTAACAACAAAGGACATGAGAGAAACCAAAATTGGTGTTGCACATCTTCATTACTAATTAAGTGCTTTCAAATCTGGAGATTAGAGGAGCTACATTAAGGCTGAGTACAGTAACATTTTACCTCTCCAATGACGTGTTTCCCATTGATAAAAGCTTCAAATCCACAAACAGCAGCTTTATCATCCAAAGGAAAGACATATTTAGCTTCAATTGGCTTACTGTTTTGATTGGTGTAGGTCTGAAACATTACTACCTGAAATTAATATTTTTTGCATAACGGTAATGTTAAAATGTGATTAAAACATAAAAACTTTAAGTGTAACAGCATAACTGCATTGCACCACAAAACGTCAATAGGCATGCCACAACTAGAAGTTCTATTTGTACCTTAGAAATCAACGTATAACATTCATCAGTGCTTGATAAATAGATATTGCCAGAAACATGCAAGGAGTTGTAGAACTCTTAATCTCTAAATCATTAATTGAATCTCTTCCAGAAGAAAAGTAAACCATGACCTTCAAAGATTATTTGATATACTGACAGAGCTGGAGCTGTCAAGCTATTGCCTACAAGAAAGTCAACACTGCAGTATGTCTATAATAGTTTCAAGCCAGTAAAAACTAAACAAGGACGAGCAAATCTCCACAAAAAAAGGTCTATTTTTATGATATACGAAAAGGGATGTTTGGAAAAGCCTATGTTACTTCTATATGTGAAGTATGCACCTTCTCATGACAGAATTTCTGTCTCTCAGATGGCAGACTGCATCTGACTTCTCACATCTGCTCTTCTGTTTACTTCCCGTGTGTAATAACAAAACTCTATCAATTCATCATTCCCTTCCGCTGCTATTCTTCTTGTCTGATCGTTTCTGCTTTGTGGTCTGTACCTCCGCCTTATGGACTATTTTCTGCTTTGACGGAATAGATCATAGAATAGATGCCATTGCATAGTACTACATTCCATATGAAACCAGGCAAAAAACAAACAAAAAACAAACCAAAAACAAACCCCGCCCCACCCCAAATCCCTCATGAGAAGAACAGTTGTTAAAAGGAATCAGACTGATCAGACAACAGTTGTGAGTGTCAGAATAGTTTAAGCACAGACTCATCTGTAGACAATTCTTTCAAACCCTTTCCTCTCCTGTTTTCCCCTGCTTCCTTTTTCAAAGCTTTAGCAACACCATATATAAACCCCAAATTATTTGATTTTATGAAGCTACTTTGGCACTGAAAACCCTTGAATACAGATTTTTGTGCAGAGACGCATATGTGACAGAACTCAGTAAAGCCATAGCTTTAGTGTGATCGAGAGTGCTCTAGGCAGGATGCAGTTGAAGGGGGAGAAGACTGCAGAATTATGCTCCAGGATTGGAAAAGACCTGTGACTTGACAGCATGTGCTTTTAGGGCATATGTATTAAAAAACAAGCTGGGCCTTATTTTAGCCTGCTTGGCCAATTTTCATTACCTAATTGTCAGGTTAGAATAGCAAGTTTTTCTGTATTGATTCATATTTCACTTGTGACAGCTAACTTAGGTTGTCTAACCAAAGTGAAAAACAAAAACACGAATACATTTCCAGAAACCTTTAATCATCCTAGATATTTCTCACTGGTTTATAATTCAGCTGGCAAACAGATCACCAAGAAGGTCTTTTAAATGGAACAGAATGCATACACTACTGCAGAAAATGTCTCTACAATGGTGACTTGATTATGCATAGGCAGAAAACAGACTTAAAAATAAAGCCAGGCCTTTCACTGACCAAACTGTTTTTGGCATTTGACTATACATCTCTAAGAATAAAAACTGTTTCCACTCAGTTTCAGGACTTCCCTTCACTTAGAAATTGAAATGCCTCTTTTTTTTTTTTTTTTTTGCAATTAACTAAACATTAAATAGCATTTTGACTAAAAGACTATTTAACAAACAGACTAATTTTTCAGGGCTGAGTTATGGAAAAAGACAATAAATAGCATACTCTACCTGTGCTACAAAGTCTATTATCCTTGCCTTGATATAAACACCTTCCAGAGGGACAGGATTTCCCAATCTGTCCTGAAGACCAGTTTTTACAGGATTCGAAAGATTTGCATTTGGTAGTGCATAGCCTAAACAAAGAGTTTACAAAAGATATTTTTTGCAATATACATTCAGGAAGGATGATTGAAAGTAATCCTTTATCAGTGGCCCATGTTTATGCAATTCAGAACACAAAAGTAACACTTGGTTTCTGTTATCAATACTTGTGTTGCACTGCTGAGCTGTAGGCTGTCTTGTCTAAGGGATCATGAGTTCACAATAGCTCTTAAAGGTTTTACAAGGTCTTCGTTCAAAACCTTGCATTTAAATTATTTAAAGCCCATCTGATGATTTAATGCAAAAGTGCCCCCTGTGCTTCTCTTGAAACACACTGTGACAGGAGGAGTTGCAACTGCTGTTGGTAATTATGCCTATAGGAAATCTGTTAAACAGATGCTACACAGATGCCACATGGTAATCACTAATTTGATAACATCCGCAAATAAACTACAAATTTTTTTTTAAATTATGTTATCTTCATACAAGTACTCTGAAAAGGGTTCTGGTAAGTATTTAGGAAACTCTGGAAGCAAGTCAATATACAAACAGAAAACATTTCTTACTCTCATGCTGTAAATGACATTGCGACTCTGGTTCATTGTTATCTTGCTCCAGTTCCACTCCAGCTGCAGGCTGAAATGATTTTATTTGATCTTCATCAAGGCAAAACTTAACAACATATCTAATTTTAACCTGGCAGGTTTTATACACAACGAATTCATCATCCTGGTAAAAACAAAGGAAGGTATTTTATAATAAAAACAAAGCTGTAGATAATATCTAAAATAATGCAAATTGATTGAGAGGTCAACCTAAATGACACATCATTTTTGCAAAATAGTAAGAATCTGACAGCTTTTATTTTCACTCCCCTAACCTCTTTGTATCACTACCACTTGCATCTCATCTTCGTACTTTGTATTCTTAGTATAGTATACTTTATATATAGTATACTATACTATACTTAGTATAGTATACTTTGTATACTATACTCCTTGTATTTCCTCTCTCCATAAAGCACAGTCATTCCTCAAAATAACTAAGAACAAAAAAAGTGAAAAACATCGATATCTAGAGAGCAACTGTATCTGTTACTCTCCCATTACAGCTATCATCCCTGCCTTAGAGTACCAACCTATAAGGACAGGGATTTTTATCAGCTGAATTAATTTACAAAACAATGAACCTTCCATGGTAGCGATTTCTTGTTACATACAAAGAAGAGTATCACTTCCAAATAACAATTTAAATATCACAGACCATATATTTATACAACGATTCAGTTATAATAAAATATAGTATTTACATCTTTCTTTTAAGTATTGTTTTCTTGCAATAATTCTTTACAAAGAGCAATTTAGAGGCTTAGAAGTTTTATACGCACTTTACAGGCTGCAAGACAGTCAAAAGTGATTTTACGCATTACTGCCTAGTGATTTAGTGCCTGAACTGAAAAGAGGGTTACATTCATTCCGTTATCTACCTGTGGTACAACAAATCCAAACTTTGGTGCCTTTTCAAGTGCCCAAAACTGCAGGATCAGTACCTCAAAGTCTGAAGAGACATCTGCTGTTTTACGGACTCCATGCACACTGTCATAACCTGACGGTGGATTATTTAACGAATAATCTCGTTCATACAAATCTAAGCAGGATCCAAGAGCCACGTCACAAACTGCCAGGAGCCGGGTTCCATCCATTTCGCTGGGTGAGGAATACTTAACACTGGTGCTTTATGTAAAGAAAGATCATACACATTTTATTAAAATTTATATTAGTGTAAACATCATAGGAGTTCAACGATACACACAAGTACTTCTGAACAGATGGACAGGAATAAACTTTATCATTAAATTACCTTAAAAATATTAAGCATTGTATCTACTTAATTTGAAAAGTAAAAAGAATACACAGAGGATAAATTAAAGAGATATTGTCATTATTCCGACCTAACAGAATCACTGAAGTAAATGCCACTGCCCAGATTCCCAATGTCAGTTCTTTCCAGGCCATGATCTTCAACAACCACTTTTGGCATTAGGAGTCCCCTAGGGAAAAAGAAGGTGACACAATGAATGAAGTACAAAATATTTTGCATATAGCATGTGGCTAATACACATTGTACAATTACAAAACACAAAGTATTAAAACAAAATACACTTTACAGAAACCATCCAGACACTCAAGGAAAATAAAGTCTATTCATAAAAAAAAAATTCCCAAAGTCATATTAATCACCAAGACACTGATTATATAAGCAATAAAGACTGTTAGCTTTTCTTTGTTTAGCAGAAAACCAACCCATTTTCCAGACTCATTGCCAAACATTGAAAATAATTTTTTGGTTATCAGATGAGTAGTTCTACATTTCTAGCAACTGTGCTGTTTTCAATTCAAAAAACTGTATGAAATTTTTGTATCTAAGAAAAAGGAAGTATGAGTTTTAAAGGTAGAATGCTGGGGAACGTATACTTGGAAGATTTCCAATGTTTGATTTGCAAACCTATTAAGTGTAGAGATATCAACCTTCGATCATTTATTAGACATTTGATTTAGTACTGATTGATGCCCACAGAAAACATTTTATACATAAAGAATGTAAAAAGACACAACGTTTACATAAGTTCAACAGTTTTGTAACTTACAATTAAAATCTGCAGTATGAGGAAAACAATGCTAATATGACTTTGAGGTATTTTAATTCTTGGTGCATTATGTATCAGATACATTTTTTAAAATATCCTTGAATTTTCAGTGGCTGGTATTCACTGCATACATGCTATGATGAAGATTTAAAAACATCACGCTACTAGAGATTATATTATTTTAGCATTATTACCATGCCTGAGTGAATCCATTGTATTCAGTCATAGAACTAAATATTCTGTTATTCCAGGAAATTATGATAATCTAAAAATATCCAAATAAAATAGTTGTGGGGAAATAATGTATAGAAGTAGAAGGAGGACATTGTCAATACAGTTCTTTCCTAAAACAGAATAAAATTTCCAGAAAGCCATTACTCTCCTACTCTCTCCATATTGTTATCTTTCATCTGGATTTAAACCACACTCCTCACCGTCATATCCACATAGATGCACCTCAAGTGTAATCTACCCGGACAGTAATTAAATTTATCATTACAAAAGATTGATTTTCCTTCCAGAGGTCTGTAGAAGTATATGGATGTTCATATAAATGTTAACAGTAAAAATTAGGTTAAACATAATGCAAAAGACCTTCATTAAAAAAAAAGTCAAGATATATTTAATAATATAGTTAAGCCTGATTCAATGTCACAAAAATGGGAATATAAATTTTCACCTGGAAAGAATTCCCATGAAGTTGTGCACAGATGACGCATGGAATAAGGATCGAATGTTTCCAAGACTGCTCAGAAATTCTGCTGTTTCAGTTATTCTGCCAACCCTATACACTTGTAAAATTTTCACTGGACAGTCACTGCAAGAAATGTGAAGTGATTTTTGAGATCTCATGACTTAGAAAGTGCATTTAAGATCAATATACTTAAAAGATAAATTCTTATTCTAAATCTCAAGGTAATGTTCAACTTTTTTTTGTGTATTAGCAACTTGTGTGGCAATCATTAAAGAAAAAAATTGCGTTAAGAGAAAAATCACCAGAGATATTAAAACTTAATGACTAAGTTCAAGGCCTATTTAGACTTCTAAGGAGAAACTGAAAATGTGTTTTCATGCTAAAAGTCATATGAAATTACCTTATTTGACATTTTGGGATCTAAATTCAAAGATGTTATATACAAAAACCCATGTAACTCTATGCAGCACAGAGTCTGTAAGTATATAAATTAATGCCAGCAAATTTATCTTGTACTAAAAATTCTTTTACTCAGAATAGTCAGAGACCTCACTGTCTTGGCTGAACTACAAATATCTTAGCAGCACAGTTCAGGCTATTTGGATGTAGTAACTCACAATTAAGAAAGACCTCCCAATTAAGAAACACACTTGAGAGGAGGAAAAACTGTGTTGCAATCCCACATCCAGCAAGATTTATGCATTTTACATAGAGTAGTTACAGGACAGAGCTGTCACTAAGATTCTTGTCCTTCCCTTCTTGTGATTACACAAAACATTCAGTCTCTCTCTCTACCTCTTCTTACCTTTATCCTTGCCAGCTGAATGCTCTACTTAGCTACTGTGTAAAGGTCTGAGTGGAGAACAGTGTGCCTACCACCTTCCCTCTGCCTAAGCAGTTTGATACGTACACATGCTCGGAATAGACTTCCTCAGGTGACAGACTCTGGACTAAGGACTGAGTTGCTTAACAGTGTAAAGACAGGGATACCCTATGAAATACCTAGAAGATATTTTAGGATTCTAGGATTCCTAACTGTCACACAGTGAGGAACCTCCGCATTTACAAAGTAACTGAGAAGAGGACTTCTTAGTTTATGAATTAGTGTATAGGCCCTAACATAGATAACTACTAGCTACAAAGGGGAGTCCCATAGGTTCATGTAACAGCAAATTCGCCGAAACTTTATTCAATTGTTTCTGTCACAAAGAACTATAAGGTGGAAATGAGTCACATACACAAATGCTCCATTAATTTTAAATGACTTAAAAATCTAGACAAAACATCAAGTGACAGTCAACTACAGGACTTCACTGAAGACAAACAGAAGTTTGTGTGTTCCAAGCACAGTGCCCCTTCCATACAGCAATATATATTTGGCTATAACCACTTAGTAGCCAGTAGTTACTACATAGTTTTAGACCTTATCTGCTTAACAGCATATTCACTCAGTAAAAACAAACTCGGAGTGACTATATATGTATAACTGAAGCCCACTTCATTCTTTCCTGTATTAACAATTTAACAATTGATTGTGCCATTTCTAGAACCATCTTCTCTTTAATTTCTCCATATTTACCCATTTTTAAATTTTATTAATCAAAGAGACAGGGTGCCCAGTTAGAAGCCAATGTCAAGAACGTTAAATAGAATTATAGGTAAATCTGCAGAATAACTTCCCAGAAATATGTCTTTTTCACACAATTGATAGCTAACTAAAAAGGGACAGCAAGTTCTGTACATAATAAAAAGATGATCAGGAATTCCCTCCCACCCTCATCAAGTTTATTCACACAGAAAAAAATCATGTGTTTTACTCAGCAGAGCTTTTATGTTTACTTTCCAGTTATTTTATAAAATGCCTGGAAATAAATACTGTATTAATATAAATACTGTTTACAGAGTAAACAAGTCTAAACCCCACATATCTTATATTAACAGCTTGTATAAATAGACAGCCCTTCACAATTAAAAAAAAAGACAGATCCCCCTCCCCAAATGACAATATTATAATTCTTATGTTTTTTTAAATTTACCCCTATTTTGTTCTAGTATATGTTATGGTAAATATGCCAGCTCTGCAATCCCACTAGAGCAATCAACACTGCACAGTAACAGAACCCAATAATCCAGTCCTCTTTAGAGGTATTTTATGCACTATACCTTGAATTTTACTGGAATCATTGCATAACTATTAAACACTCACTTGTAGTTGTGTTTTAACACTTGTTGTTCAACATTGAGAAATTCATAACTTGTTGAGCCAACAGCTTCAATCTTGCACCTCAGTGCCCGGTATTTGGCCAAAGATGATGGGTTTGGGCATGACATATTTGTTTCATGTATATTAAGCATGTCTCTGATTAGCTAGAAAATACAGACAGAAATTTATGAATACTTGTTACATTTTAATTAAGGAAACAGGCAAACCAGACTGAATATATTTAAAGTTGCAATGTAGTAACAATGAAATGGAATACTCAAAAGAACATTTCCACTTATTAGTTTGGAACATGAGCAAACAGCTGTAGAATCCCATGAAAACAATTCAGAAGAACAAGGTATATGAAAAATAGTGTTAAGCTGCTTCTTTACAACTCCAAATCAAGCCTTGGATGGAGCCTGCTCATAACAGCTCCACAAGCCAGTATTTGTGCTTGGTTACCATTTTGATTTTGCTTATGAGGAAATTCTTACTTGTTAGAATCTGTCATTTTGTCCCTGACGCCACTATCCAGCTAGGGCAGTAGCACAAGGTACCCATTTTCTCAGATCAGGAGAAAGAAGGATATCTAACATTGAAAACACTGCAATGCTACACTAAGCCACGGGAAAGCTGTATGAGACGTAGTAATTTTTTGATATCACAAATGTCAAAAGGTTTTAATTATCAAAAGATTTCCAAGGTTAAAGGCACTATTAAAATTTGTTCTTTTAGAACAGTAAGGAGCTTCCTTCTCCTTACCCCTCCCCCTTTATATTTTGTAACTTACAGAAGACTGACTTCTGGATATACTTTGCCAAAAGAAAAATTCTCTGGCAGAATCTATGGAATTTACATTATAATCACAATACAAGGAGGAAATTTGAGTTTGCTCTATAGTTACAAGAGTGATGTAGCTGTCAGAGCTCTGACTGCCTCTTGCCTCTCCAGAGGGCCTGGCTGCTTGGGCTCAGGGCTAGCTTTGAGAGTGCAGCTGTGAGCCTTTAAAGAGAGTGGTGAGAAGACTCAGTAGATTCCTGCCACTCCTTTGCTCAAGAGAGGCCTTTGAGCTTAGGCTCTTGCCCTTGGTCTCTTGGATGAGTTATGTTGCTGATATGCCTGCATCCAGCCTTTCAAATCCTGTGGACTTGAATTCCTGGTTTGACCTTCGACCTGACAGACATGCCATAATGAGGAGGCAATCTGGACTGACCATGGCTACTACCACCAACAGTCACTGTCACCCGCTCTGCTCTTCCTATTTGGGTACCGTGGGACTAGAGGTGCTGCCAGTGGTGTAACTGCTCTGGCCTTGCTCACTTTCACCCCCAGCCCTGTCTGCCTGCCCTTACAGAGCAGCCAGCCCTTGCTGCTGGGGGCAAGGGTTGCATCTGTGCGTGCAAACAGGACACCTTGTTGGCAATCCCCAACAGCAGGCTGAGAATTTCCCAGCCAGTTTCTGCAAAGATGAGACAATGAACCGACTTGCAGTAGAGTAACAGATCTCCCGACTGACTGAACTCATAGCCAGCTTAAAAATGAAGGAACTGACTAAGTAACACTGAGGGGGAGCTATGGGAGAGATCCTTGGAGATTCCCCTAGGCAGGCCAGCTGTGCTTAGACCAACTGCAAGATGTTATCTGTTTAGATGTGCTGACTAACTTCTTGCACTAACAATCCGGGCAGTCCAGGGAGCTCCCCCAAGCAGTTTGTGATGTTAGAAGTAGGAACAGACCAAGCTATACATGGATTGCTAATTTTAAATAGTCTCTAGAAACTGTTCCTGCATATGCAGGAAAGGAAGGGGTACACAGAACAGTCTTTGCATATAGTTAAAATAGCTTAGATATATTTTGTATATAGTTTCAGACAATCAATAGAAACTGATTATGTATATGCTGGAGCAGTTGTTCGGGTCAGCTGGATGACAGCAACAGTTCTGTGATTCTCATTTGATCCAGCTGAAGATGCCATCACAACAATGATTGCAATGGAAACTCCTGTCACCACATAGACAGCAACTGGTCTTCCTGTTCAAAACATTGAATTCCCACCCCCAGAATCTCTTCACAAGATTCCAATTTTTTTTTTTTTTTTTTTTAAAAACTGACTGGCTGTGCAAAGTATCCTGCCAATTTATCCAGTAAGCATGTTCAAAACTGGTGTAGTATAGTGCAGATAAGGTCTTCCTGGCAATCTAGAAAAGTTACCTGACACAGGTCCTGTTTTCTAGATAACAGCTTTTTGGAAACTTTATAGTCTACTTCAGTTCTGTGACGTATAACTTGATAGAATTCCATTATCATCGCTTGTAGTGTCATGTCGTCAGCTCCCTCATCCAGTGCATTCTTTACTTGGAGTAAAATACCTTCTGCTTTGCTCACCTTTAAAAGAAGAGATTATTAAACTGAAAGCTATCGCAAAATGCAGAAGGAGCATAAAGCAATAAATACTGAAAATGGATCATTTAATTCCACACTGAAATAAAACTTTAACCCTTGATAGTGCAAAATCCATAAAACATTTTCTTGCAGCTAGTATATGAAATCAGTATTTAAAAGTTGGATATTATTCTGCCCTTATACTGGGCTCCTTGCAAGGTACCTCAAGCAGAACTGAGAGACAGTAAAACAACCTCCCTGAAATAAAACTGAATATGAATTAGATTGAAAGATAATGTTTCTTAACATCTTGTTGATTCATATTGTCAGCTTTAATGCACTGATGAAATAATATAAAGTAGAGGATAATGAGTTTCTTACTAAATGTCTAAGTGCACTAGTTCATTCTAAAATACATAAAGCAGAGTAGAAGTCCTATTTATAAAGTGCATCCTACAGATGAAATTAAAGTAATGATTAATTTTAGACAGTTTGTCCAGACAGACGGGATATAGATTTACTTGTGTGAGTATATTCCTTCTCAATTTGAAAGTTTTTACAGAATACTCTATATTTTTTTGTCTTCTCAAGGCAGGAGGGAAAAGGCAAAATGCTTTTTAATTTACATGAACCACAGGCAACAGCTAGTGAAACGCTGACATTAGAGGCCACGTTGCAATGTCTTACTGCAGTTCAATACTGATCCAAGACTGGTCTCTGTCACACAAATGCCTTTGGGAAAAAAATGTAGGGTTAATCCAACTGAACAGCAAGCCACTTCTTAATTATTGTGTTTCAAAAATCCAGCTGTTTTTTTTTTTTTCTTTCAATACAAATACTATTTCTCTTGCAAATTAATTATAAGTGAGAAGAGTTAGTGAAAACAGTTTTATCATATTCTTACAGATCGATGCCTTGAGATAAAGGATCTTTTAGGTCTATGGTTCAGCTCTTGCAAAAGCTACGAATGACTGGACATTGTTTATCAAACATTTATCAAATTTCACCAAAATATACCTGAAATATATTAGGCATCTTAATATCCAAACAATTGCACCTCATAAAAAGCATTTCGTTAGCACAAACAGCATTTCCTTATATCTTTGCTGATTTATGCAATGCACTCACTACTGTCTCTAAGTACATGCATACAATGTTACTAATGTACTACTTACTCACCAGAACCTATATAGATTTGTATTATTATCCACATCAAAAAGTGAAAGGAATATTCTTCTACCATACATCAATTGAAGAGCATCAAAAGTGCATTTCATGTAATAAGATTAGGGCAAAGTCATTCCAGAATTGGGGACCTTCTACTGGCAAAGCTCTTCCAATTTAAAGCCAGCATAATCTTCAGGTAATTTTGCCTCCAGTGATAACAGAGATGAACAAAATCCTCATCTTACAAAGTCATTTTGTTGGCTATTTGTTAAGTTATATGAACTTAAATTACGTGAATAAACATTATCCTCTTAAATGTCTAGGGAAGAAAGGAAAAGAATTGAGGTACGTCAGAAAGTGGGATTAAATGAGCCATAGACTTAACAAAGGGGTGGACAGGCAGTTATTCTTAATAACAGCTGTAATATCCAAAGGCCTTCACAAGTAGCTGTGTGTTAATTACATGTGTCATCTGATAATACAGACAGGGACTATAAGTAAAACTATTTTTCCATTACAAAAGAATGGCTGACCGAAGTATGGTTGAAATATACTGGCAGGAGACAATAACCTGAGTACTGCCATCTATGACTATCTTCTTATGTGACTTACCTCATGGAAGGGCTCCTCCCATAAGAATTGTGTAAATTGCTATAAAATGGAAAAGACAGCCATCTGCCCTAGGGAGTACAGCATGTTTTTTAGTGTCATGATTCTAAAGCAAAATTTGAGATAAAAATTTCTGAAGCATGGATTTGTTGAAGTGCAGAAATATCAAAAGTGTAATTACCAATCCCAATCTGAAACAAACACGTGTTTGCTGGGAAAAAATTACTTCTAACAGCATTTACATATTCATCCTCACAGAATAACAAGAATTAACTTACATCATTTAGGCTTATGCTGTTTACTGATTCAAGTAATAAACTATCCAGGTGGCCAATAGCTTCTGCCCAGATCAATTCCACAAAATCACTAACTTCCTGACATATAGCACTTGAATGGATGGCTTCTTCTAGAAGTAACTGTAGTTAAAATAAACACAGTTCAGTGAAAAGACAAAGATGCAAGTCATTGCAGTGAAATTCTCTCACTGATAATTACACTTTCCTATTCCCTTATACAATACAGGGCGCAATGCTCATTCATGCTTAATATAATTGCTTCAGCCCCATCGAATCGAAGGGAAGGTTTGCTTTTATAAATTCAAGTGGAGAGTACAGCAGGCCAGATGGCCATGACGCCTCTTGAAAACTAAGACATAAAGTCCTGGAGAAGACAGAAGTTGATTTGCTTGATATCTTTATCAGTACATTGTACTATCAGGTACATGGACATAATAGTCTGCAGACCCCAGTCATTTCCTTTTTTTGCACAGCTAGTGAAAAACCAGATGGTTCAAAATTGCCAGTGTTTTATAACATCTCTAACAGATGACACTAGATTTCTAGTTCAGAAAGCTCTGGTGGGAAATACATTACTCCTGTGAAAATAAAAAAAATGGAGCAGCAAAGCTGCAGGAGAATAGAGAGGCCATGAAAACCAGTGCAACCGATAGATCAAAAAATTGTGAAAACAGATTTTCTCATGTTCTTCTGAGGAATATTAAAGCATTTACTTGAGCATTTTCTCACTGTTCTATAACTCCAGAAGCTGTCATTAAACTTTATACCATTAAACAATTCTCACACAAGTTTGGACATTCTATATTACTTGTTTATATGGCATCAACCACACAGCTTCTGAGATCACTAGAGGACATATGTGAACCTTCTAACATTGCTGGATATAACCTATGTGCCAGTTGTGCCCTATAACAGAAGGTAACCATGGTGGAAGAGAGAAATAGATAAAAGTACAGTGAGAACGTAAATGGGAAAAAAATTTCTGTCACACTACAACCATTTTAAATAGCAGTAAAAACATTGTCTGAAGAGTATTTCAGGGAGCAGAATCCAACTGCTGTTCCCATTGGGGTGAGTCCTGTTACTGATTCCAATATGATCTACATCAAACCTGTGACATCTGTATAGTGCGCCAAATAATTTGACAAAGCTATACATCACACAACAATTCTGTTTGCTATATTAGCACATCACTTTTTAGGTACCAAATTAGTTGATAATGCATCTACTGAGGAAAACCCCCCAAACTTATAATGAATATGACTGCATTTGTTTTTAATGTGTTTAAGTACTGGGAACATTCTCTCAATATTCTGAAAAAATTTTTTTTCAAAACAATTACATATAAACAATTTCCCTTAACCTATGGCTGATTCACTGTAATCTAGATGCTTGCCACATTCAGAAAACTGAAAACTAAACCAAATCATTAAGGACAGCAAAGTGTAAACATGCAAGTTGTACAAGCCTTTTGCAATTTTGTAGAAGCTAAACATTCTGCTTCTGGTGGAAAAGTTTCTCTGAGCAGGAAATCCTGGCTCTTCAAGTCTGCAATAAAAGTCTCGTACTTCTCTCTTATTTCTTCAGCAGTATTAGTTACCAATTGTTTATTATTCTGTAAATTGAAAGAGTAAAGTTAGTCAAAGAAACTATATAGTGGACTTAAAGAATCAATTTTAACAGACACTGCTTTAACAGCTCAAAATCCACACTTAACTTCTGCATTGGAGTTAACAGGCTTCCTGCAAAGCAGTGCTTCCATGACGGTTCATGGGACATGAAGAACAAGCACAGGGCTCTGTATCAGGGATGACAGGTCTCCTTGTCAACCCACAGTGACAAGATAGGTTCATCTAAATGTGTGCTGGAATAATTTGTTCTATCAATAGAACTATTCAGAATTCATCCCTGATACAGCTTCTTTGATCAAAGGGTAATTATCAATGGCTCAATTTCCAAACGGAAATCAGTGACAAGTGGTGTCCCTCAGGAGTCCATCTTGAGACCAGTACTGTTTAATATCTTAATCAGTGACAAAGACAGTGGGATCAAGGGCACCCTCAGCAAGTTTGCAGACGACACCAAGCTGAGTGGTGCAGCTGACATGCCTGAGGGATGGGATGCCATCCAAAGGGACATGGACAAGCTCAAGGAATAGGCCCATGTGAACCTCCTGAAGTTCAACAAGGCTAGCTGCAGGGTCCTGCACCTGGGTCGGAGCAACCCCCAGTATCAATACAGGCTGGGGGATGAAGGGATTGAGAGCAGCTCTGCTGAGAAGGACTTGGGGGTACTGGTGGATGAAAAGCTAGACATGAGCCACCAATAAGTGTTTGTAGCCCAGAAGGCCAACTGTCTCCTGGGCTGCATCCGAAGAAGCGTGGCCAGTAGGTTGAGGGAGGTGATTCTGCCCCTCTACTCCGCTTTGGTGAGACACCGCCTGCAGTGCTGCAGCCAGCTCTGGAGCCCTCAGCACAGGGAAGACATGAACCTGTTGAAGAGGGTCCAGAGCAGGGCCACAAAAATGATCAGAGGGATGGAACACCTCTCCTGTGAGGACAGGCTGAGAGAGTTGGGGTGTCAGCCTGGAGAAGAGAAGGCTCCAGGGAGACCTTACTGCAGCCTTCCAGCACTTAAAGAGGGCTTATCAGAAAGATGGGGACAGACTTTTCAGCAGGGCCTGTTGCGATAGGACAAGGAGCAATGGTTTTAAACTAGAAGAGGGTAGATTTTGACTAGATATAAGGAAGAAATTTTACACAATGAGGATGGTTAACCACTTGCACAGGTTACCCAGAGAGGTGGTAGATGTCCCATCCCCCGAAACATTCAAGGTCAGGTTGGATGGGGCTCTGAGCAACCTGCTCTAGTTGAATATGTCCCTGCTCACTGCAGAGGGGTTGGACAAGATGACCGTAAAAGGTCCCTTCCAACTCAAACTATTCTATGATTATGTGACTGGAATCTAATGTTGTTACAACGACACAGACTGCAAGTGCTATATCAGAGTGCATACAAAACTTGTGTGCTGGGAAATAACATTTAGGCTGCCCTCAAGACAAGCTTTTCTGTCTCTCAACAGTATGTCTAGAATATCACTTGCTATAGCATTTCAACATGTAAACATGTCATTACACAGTTAGATATTGCCAGCAAAATGTATGTGAGTATGAGGCAGGTGCATCCAGGACCATGCTGTGTTGCTGCCGAGTCCCAAATCAGTTCTTCTGAACAAGTTGTAAGCAAACACACAGAGTAGAGGAGTGAACTAGAAATCAAACTTTTTATGATAAAGCTTCACAGAATTACCTCCTATTATCTCTGTCTCAGGATTAGCTTGTGAATAAGAATTGAAAGCATGTGAAGCTCTCTGGAACAGGTATGTTCAGTGTGGATACAGAAACAAACAGGTAACGTCAATGACTGGTTCTTACCTTCGTTCCATTTGATGCACTGAAGCATGCATATAGTCGAAATGGAAACTCATAATGCTCTTGGGAACACTGTAATTCAATAACTACAAAATCTTTGCTTTCCTTAGAGTTAACCTAAATGGAGAGATAAATAAAGACACCCGACACCAAATTTATTGCTTAAGTATGTTTCATTCACATGACACTGCACCAAGAACTTCCCTTTTTCCTACTTACTTTTTTCACCCCATTTAGAACCACACACTATGACTGCCTAAGAAGTAGAATTATTCATTATTTATATTGTAGTACCAAGCAGAGGCTCCTCTGAGGGGTTCATTGTACTGATTGCTGTACATTTCCATCATTTCTGTGTTTTGAAAGATTTTCAATAAAAAACATTAAAGTTAAAATTTGATTTAACGCAGTACAGCCACCATGACGTATCTTGTCAGAAGCAAGCATATTATTGTACTGCAATACTATGGTGAGAACACTACAGTTTATTTGGGTAGAATTAGGCTGCACTGAGAGACAGAAAGCTTTAAAGTACTTTTCAGTAGTCCTCTTTGCACTGCAATACATGATAGCATAGACGAATTACTGCTGATGTGTATAAAACTGTAAACCTTTTATTCATCTAACAATCCTCCTACATTCTCTCACAATAACAGAAAGGCTTACTTTTTCAAGGATGCTGTATTTTGCGACTTCAAAATCTTGGGGGAAAAAAGGAGTATCTTGATCATTTTCACTGTAAAATCTGGAATGGAATCAGAGAAATTAAAATCACATATGCCCAGTAAATACTGTACTGTAATAGGCTGCAACATCATACTAAAATAAGAATGAATATAAGAAGATAAATCTATTTTTCAGCAGTAAAATAACACAAAAAGTTTTGATAAATGAAATCCCAACCGGACAAGCTGCTGCACTAACAGGCCAGAATGTCTAGCGTGAACCTGAAGATGAAGACTAGATTTCAATCTTCATTCTTTAAAAAACTACGGAAGCAACACAATAAATGTATTTTCCTTGCCTGGTTACATGTTGCGTTTTTTTTTTAATAGCTTGGTCAGCTACCTCTGCTGTCTGAGGCTAATTCCTCTCTTATTCCTGACTTTCACATTAGGATACATATGTGTAGTCACGTCATTCAGCATCAGGACTTTTAGACCAAGTGTAACTTTTAGTACATTCCGACAGAGTAACTAAATGCCTATCCTGTGAGTGAAGAGCAGTCTCTAGTAGAGAAACCTGCATTTTGTTAACAGATTCTTGGAGCTGGTTTTGTTCCTTTAACTCAATACAATACTGCTTTCCTATCAACCAAGAGCAGTCTCAGTTATCTTGATGTTCAGCTCTCCCAAGAATTTTCACGGGAGAAGATGTTCAGCACTTCTAAAAACAATGAATCGTACTGGATTGTGAAACAAAATAATCCTTGTGATGATAAACAGAGCTCCAATCAGAAAATCATAAAGCTTGAGCCATACTATATGCCTGCTGAGTTGGTAGAAACTTTGCATGTATTAGGGAGCTGGACTGTAGGTGTACACTGAGATGGAAAAATGTAAAATCAATTTCCACAGTCAGAGACAAAGGTAAAAAAAAGAAAAAAAAATAAAGAAGCCGTTATAAATTCATACACATGGAATACAGAAAATGAAGAAAGAATAATTTTATCTTCCATTACATTATTAAGATAATGAGAGCCACCTCCAGAAGTCACTGAAACAGACTGAGAAGTGCTTTGTTTGTTTCTTTCCATTTATAGAAATATCAACATAGATGTATCAAAATCTATGTATCTTTAATTTTATTTTACTCTACCTAAGTGTTCCCACTTTGGACTGAATTCTTCTCTCACTGTCTGCAATAACAGTAAGGTTGGAATTGTTGTATTCATTTTCCTTTGTGGCATTTTTATTTTCAGCAGATGACAGGGCTTCCACATCTGCAATCAAAACATTTATTTACTTGGTATAATATCTGGTTTCTCTAATTTAACTTATGAATAGTTAATAAAAACAATACTACTACTTAATATGCATAAATATTTCACATGTTGAGAAAGGTTAACAGCTTCTAAGGTCACATTATATTCAGACGTGTAACTGGCAGGACATGGAGTCAAGTACTGAAAGGCAACTACCCCAGCTGCCTCACTGCTAGAATTAGTACTGCGCTGGGCTATGCCAGGGCTTATTCCCTCCAGGTACTTCGCCACCCTGACTTCTATGACAGGAAGGGGAAAAAGAATTAGGGCAACGTAGCTGAGGGCTAGACTGTGCCACTTGACCACAGAGCCTGAAAACTATGCCTCCATGGCTCCCGGTGGTTTTGTGGGTTTTTGGTTGGTTGGTTTGCCTTTTTTTTTCTAGTGTATGAATGCAGTTTTACTTTTAGCTTAAACTATTTAGGATTGCTGTTGAATGGATCTATCCAGCTTCAGCCATGCATGCCCACGGCCTCTGCTGTGCAAAATCAGATTTGTCTAGCAGACTCAATGACACAGCAAACGTACTAATGCAGGGGTCCTGATTCTCATTCTTATGTATTATGTCAAAAGTAATTACTTAAAAAAATACTTAAAGGAAATACTAGCACCCAGCAAAATGTGAGGGACGCAAAAGTAGAAGGAAATAAAAGCTCAGTTACTAGAAAAAAGAGAATTAAAACACTAGTAACTTTCAGGATTTTAATTTTTGCTGACTGTACACATTAAATAGAATTATCTTTCTCACCTCTTTTCACAATCTTTGACTTGTCTCACAGTATTAAAATGAACATGTGCCTTTTTTCCTTCTACACAGAGTTATAGTTGTTTGCATCTGAACCACGTTACATATTGGAATGCTGGAAGTTCTTCTGCATTAATTATGTCACATTAAATATTTCTAGCACATGTTAGCCTGTTTGTTAATTACCTTATTTTCTCATAATTTTGACTTCAAAACATAATACTTCCTCATACAAAGGCACTGAAAACCCACAGCATTCTGTTAAAATTAACTAAAATGTCCAGGTTACTATCATTTTTTTTTCCAGTGGAGTCAAAGACAGACAGATATTGGAGTAGCTTTTTTGTTATTTTTAATATTTTATCCACATTTCCAACTTCAAATCTTATTTGAATTTTCAAAAAGAAAAAAAAGCCCCCCAACTCAGTGGAAAGACTCCACAGAATGGAACTAATATTTCTTTTCTGACAAATTCTAATTTTTTCTTCAACTTTATTGCTAGTTTCCATGGTCGCTGTTTGCTTAAAAGCTTATTCTAAATATTAATCTTCTAGAACATTCTTTTCTGAAGTAACTTATACATGAATAAATATGTCAAATATACCTACCCTGTCTGTCTGGCCTTTGGTCAGAAGTGTTGTCTTGTGATTTATTAACCTTATATGCATCAATCTGTAAAAGCTTCCCCTTTTCAACTGATTTCCAAATGAAATCTGCACATAAAACAGGGATCTGATACTTCTGAATATTTTTTAGATCATGACAGCTGAGGACATCAGCAGTATCCACAAGAACATGTGTACTCTGAAAGACAGGTTACAATAACAGTTGCTGTGCACACATAAATACAGTATTAAACCAAATACTGTTTATTTGCAATTCATACTGGTACAATCCTGGAGTCCAAAGGAAACATTTAAAGAACACATAACCTTTTTGGACCATATTTTAACTGAAACATTTAATTTAGAAAAATGATACCTCTGCACTTCATCCACAGACAGCAGAGAGCAGAACTCTTTTGGGTGACAGTTCAGCGTAACTAAAAGACGGCAATCTTCAGCGTGTGTCCACCTTTCCACAGTAACTATGAAGATATGAAGGTGACCAGGTGCCTAATGTTCTGTAGAGCTTTTAGCAGCACAGAGGAGGTCCAATAATGGGCCAAGTTCTGTTGTGGCCAATATGGTACAAACCCAAAGCTATTTGGGGTAAGAGTGTTAAAAAAACCCAAACCAACAAAAAAAAAAAGCTGGGCAGAATGATGAATAATCATCATAGCTTTGGTAGCCTTATAAAGAATCCTACACTGTTTTACTGGAATCACATATATGCTGAAAGTTAAAAGTTTCTGCATAGTCAGGACAAAATAAAAACGTTTAGAGAAGTCAATCAAATAAAATGGTCATAAGTAAGAGTGGATTTTGCACCTTGAACAGTTATCATTGAGCATTAAGAACTGATGGGCACAGATAAATGAATGGTTATTACATCAGAATGAAATTAGATCTACTTTACTCAAACAGGATGATAAATGCATGTACTTTTATTTGTCACATATGACAAAAGTACAGCTTTAAAAAAATAAGAGCTCCTCCTTGATACAACAGCAGAGCCCAGATCTGTCCTGAGGTTCTTCTTAATCTTTAATCATAATGTAATTTCTGAATCTTGGGCAAGATTTACCCTGAACAGGTTGGCCACTTGCTAGCTGTTCTCAGCATCCTAGAGCTCACAAATTTTACATATTGAAACATCTCTCTACCCACAGTATTTATAAAGATGATTCAAAATACAGATTTCAATTAATACATATTTGTATTGCATTAACTCTTAGTTCACTTGCTATTTTCAATAATTAGGGTGTTTTAGCACAGATATTTTTAAAGCCTATTGTTTTGGTGAGGAAATTTCTCCAAATCATACCTGGAGATCAGCAGCTTGATGGGATAAATGTGAGCCTTAATTATTGTCCTCCCTTTGCTTCTTTACAAAATCACAGCCACCAAAAAGTAATGTGTCAACACATCTTGGAATATCCTGAGATTACAGCGCAAAGAAATCTGTCACATCTTTGGAATGCTTTTCCTAGACCTTGATATATTATACTTCAGTTCTTCACTTTCTCTCCTAAGCAGATGTGCATTGTCAGTCACCAGGAAACTGCTGGGCTCAGAACAAGATGATTATGTACCTGCAATATTCCTTCTCTTCACACATTCCTTTCTTTTTCCTTCAATGTCAACACCTTATATAATGCACAATTTAAACTGGAGACTCTTGAGGATGACTTATGCAATTTCTACTGTTTGTAAAATGGCAATCATCTATGGGAGCTATATATAACAGTAGGATTTAAAGTAACTCACACAGTGTTATATTAGGAAATGCTACCCACAAGGGTGAGAGGGAGCAATTAACTCAATCATACTCTTCTCAAAATTAAAAAACTGTATATACAGAAAACAAAAAATGAAGATCATAATACGATGTATTACCTTCTCCCCAAGGTGGTTTAGAAGTAAGCACTCTAATATGACAATATGTATGAACTTGCCATAATTACTAGCTATGGAAGGGAGGAAATAAATGTCACTTTCAAGTGGCAGAATTGACAAGGTGCTATGCCTTCACTATTAAGTTAGATAATCCATTCCCTGGCACTGGCATGTGAATACTTACACTGTTAAGGCATTAGCATGTTCTTCAGCACACTTCTAGCTTCTGCCAACTCACATCCTCGCAGTTTCCAGGCATGGTTTGGGAGACAGAACATCACCATGACCATTCCCATTAGGCAGTTTGGATAGGAACACTCAGTCCTGAGGACTAAGAGAGTTCACTAGTATAGGTGTGGGCCAAGCCACGCCAGCTGGCCACAGTCCCTGCCAGCATTCCTAGGCATGCAATGTATCCGTATAGACGCAGCTCACTGATTTCATTGCTGTGCACGTCATGCAAACAAGCTCCTTGATTTATCCATGCTGCATATTCAATATATATTCAAATTAAAACCCAGTATTTAAACACGAACCTGCAGCATCACAGACTACTAACTCTACAACCATCTCTTCCTTTCTCTGTAATCAAATGCTTGCATTAACAATAACATAACCAAAATTCAATTCAGTGATGCATCTGCTTATTCAGAGTTTCCCCTCTCTGATGATGAGAAGAAAAATACCATGCTGGTTTTATGCAGGAAAAAAACTTTCCTAGTTCTTTTGTGGAGGGAGAATATTGCTCTTAATTTTTTATGTGACATTTCAGTACTACAGAGCCAGATGCATTAAAAACGTAAACTGAATATTTCTGTTTAAATATTGAACGGAGACATAATCTCTACAGCTCTTATTTCACAAGGCATGATTAACACTCTACAATACTTGTACCACTTGCTATTTTCCTGCTGACATCTCAGAAATGAATCTGGAACTTACCTTGTGATTAAGCACAAAATTAACTACTCCACCATTTTCTTTTATGCACGCTTTCAGCCTGGTCTTCTCCTGAATGGGTAAGTATTTCACTTTAATAAAGAACACACAGTTTGCAAAGATTGTCATTGCCCTCCTGTTAAAAGAGAGAAGAATTTTTTTTTTGGCTGAGAAAACTTTCACTCCTACTATTCTTCGAAATAGAATCTCACCAAATATATTTTTTGCAACTCTAGGAAGTTCCAAAACAAATCCTGTTTTATTAGCATGGTAATCAAATCCACCCAGAACATCTCTTAATCAGTTTTACTCTTTTTTTTTTTTTTTAAATTATGTGGACAATTTAGTGTGACCTACATTTTCAGTAAAGTCATGGCTTGAACTAACTGCAAAACTCTTGTCTTGATCTCTTGCTGTTAATATCCACTGTTAGTAATGTGGAATTATCTTAATTTAGACTGGAACAACCTTTTTCAGTTTCCCTTTCACACATATCATTATTAAATAACTCTCTCTTTTAAGAATGTAAACTGCTTTTTATGTTTCCACTCACTGATTTATGATCTGTAAATATAAAAAACCCACCATCCCACAAAATTTAAAAATAACTTTGTACAACTGATCCAGATTAAAACCAACACAGCCCAACCAACAAAAACCCCATAACAACAACAAAACCCCCAAACCCAAAAAACTAGTTTTAATCCAGACTTGTTTTCTGACTGAATTCACCCTCTTGCCTACGGCAAAGACAAAACAGAGTAGTGTAGCAGTGGAAGTGATGGAGAGGTAGAGCAGAGATGGAAGCAGAGGACTGCGGCTTTTCTCAGCAGTGTCAATCTAAATTGTCTGTAAAACAACTTGAATGAAAATCAGCTGTGTGTAATTTGTGACAAACTAGGCTAAAATAGGAGAGGCTGGGAAAGTTTTATTTAAACCCGAGTAGAATTTATGACAACAAAGTATAAAGGCAGCGTCTGGCGTAAGGGATTAAAATGCATCATCAATGTGTATTTTCCTGAATGTCTATGAGTGTAAAGTTATTTTGAAAACTGATGAGCATGGAGCATGATAATTACAGTGTGAATGAGAACACTATACAGAGCACTGAGCTCTTTATATAGCATACGAGCTCCTCAGCATGTCACATGCTTTCTAGGGTTTCAGAGCCTGTCAGTGGCAAATGAGCATTAAGTGCAAGCTAGAGGGCCTTTATGACTGAGTGGGTTCAGACAGAAGCCAAAACCAACGCACCCACTAAGCTTATTTGAAGCACAGCACCCAGTTTAGTTTTCTCTGAAGGGCATTCAGATGGTACACCTCAAAACCACTTTGAGAACTTAAGCAACATAAGGCAGCTCTTGACAGCCAAAAGATTTGGTTTAAAATTGCATTGCTGCTTCAAGTCAAACTACTGGAGATACACTGTTAATGCTACAGTAACTAGCAAGAACAGAACATATGCTTGTAAAACAAAATATTCAGGTCATAAATTCTTTTTACCCATAATCCTTTGGATCCCAGTACACCATGTCCATATCTCATCCAGAAGGTTAGGGTCATTGTCACTGGTAAAGACTTAGTTTTTACTCTATTTGTATTTCTGGAAAAGCTACTTGATGGTATAAATTTTTCACAGTGACTTAAGGCCAAATAATTTTATGTGAGTGATAACTGGACAAAACTGACATTCTAGAATACTTGGCCTCTCCAAATTCATCCTGAACTGACATGATGAAGCAGAACAAATAAGAAATTGCTTGTTTGAAATTAAGGATAATGTGAAAGGAAAGCAGTTCATGCATTAGCCAAAAATGTCTGATATTAAGTGCCCTCTCTCTTGGGGAGGCCATTTGGAGCAAAAATGACCTTTCTCCAACTTCATGAGTGTTCCCACACAGACTGCAAATTATGATTAAGTTTCTACCCTACTTCTATAAATAAACAACACCTACATTAAAGACTGCGAAAAGGAAAGCAGATGCTGTTTAAACTACTTGTGTTCATTTACCACTTCACATTTTTCTGCACTATGTGCAAATGAGGAAACATTTATTAGAACAGTTTCTTTACTAGTTTCTTAGGACTAAACCAAAAGAATTTAATTACTCCATAGGTTCTTCTGGCTTAAAAATTAGTACTGGTCAAATCACACCTAAGCCTTTACAAGGTCAACACCACCAACCCTGCAGAAAGATTCCACTGTAGCATGGAGAGAGAATAAACCAAAAGACAGTAGCAATGCAGAGGACATGTTTAAATGGCACTGACAACAGCACTTCACAATCTAATATAAGATTATTGTTTGATTAATTTATGAAGATCCAAGTCTAGAGCAGATGATTAGGATAAGGTTTCAGATGAAAAAAAACCCAAAACACACTAGCCTGAGGTAATTTTGGGGTGGGATTTAGAGTATGTTACCTATACTACATTTAAGGAACATGTTCTCTTATTCTATGGCCTATTAGATTTCCAATGTATGCAAGTAAAGTTGTACTTAGGTGCAGTAAAAAAGGAACCAGATGGCCAACTACCGTGGAATAACTTAAATTACGAGTAACAAATAAGAAGTAGTTAGTTTAGGAGACAGAGCAACATAATGCATTTGAATTTTGGGTTTCATGAAAACCTGGGAAATCAACACTATGAGACACAATTTTATACAAGTCTGTGTAATTTTATATCAGAAAGGTGATCTATAAGAAGGGCCCAAATCATCTACTGAACTGTACATCTGACAAAACTGGCAACTCTGTAATGATAATAACATGCATTTATGTCAGGCAGGCAGCCGATCAAAGGACACATGAAGTCTTTATATACCTATATTTTGTGGCTTTTTTTTGGTTTTTATGGCATTAGCAGTGCTTTCAGCATAAAAGTACTCTCTGCTCACACAAAAAAACAACTCTCTGTATTTCACAAGATACTATGTTATCTGAGATGATAAAAAACTTTTACAATGCAGTCTCATTCTAACTTGGCTCTGTGGGAAACTGTACCTTT
The DNA here is from genome assembly GCF_964289735.1 of Phaethon aethereus. Classification (NCBI taxonomy): domain Eukaryota; kingdom Metazoa; phylum Chordata; class Aves; order Phaethontiformes; family Phaethontidae; genus Phaethon; species Phaethon aethereus. The sequence goes on from NC_138575.1 coordinate 203,223,270, forward strand.
AAGAAGCTCTACTTTGTGGTATAAAGTCTTATTTTAAACAGCTTTTATCAACTTTATTCTGAATCTTGTCATAAACCAGACAGATTAATTTGAGGCATATATATGGGCAAATGTGCCATGGCCAAAGGCTTCCTTTAATAACCACAGTATAGATGTGGGCGCTGCCTCCCCCTTCACTACAGCTCTGTGTGGACTAGTTTTCTCAACATATTCTCCAAAGCAGATTCTGGTTACTGCTAAAGTATCGCCAGAAGTTGTCTCCTCAGGAAATAATGAACATTATTTGCACAGCCAAAACAAAAAGTTTATCAGAAGGCAATGAAATACATACAACCTATTGCAAGCATCAGCCCTGCCTATACATCTACAACTCATCCGGAAAGCAACTGAAATTGGTATCTACATGTGGTGCAAAACCACAAAAGTATTTTATATTACATTTCCTTATGAAAGCAAAGCTGCTAGGAATTGAGAAAAAAATTATTGCAAGAACTGTCTGTAAATAAACTGTAGGTCAGCCAGTAAGCAGAAAGAAATGCATAAACTTGAGGGATTTATTTCCCACAAGTTTTTCTGCAAAGGCACCACCCCTTCTCTGTTCCCAGCACAAAAGGTATTAAATAACCCCTGATCCTACTCCTCTCTCTACGTTTTGACGGAGCAAAATCGTTTACACTCACCTGCTCAGGCAGCTGCCTTCCCTGAAGGATCTTCCTGCTTCCCCAACAGTGTAAGGTCCAACTGGAGAGCCTGGGTGTTCTAAGTAGGAAGGGCTTAGGGCACACTCATACCTCCCTGTAAAATGCCCAAAGGGACAGCAACCCAGTCAAATAAATAAACCAAGCAAAGCGCAGTCTACTGCACAATACAGAACAGTAACCCTCGCTGCACTTGGAAGGAAAAGGAAATTGCTGCTGTTAAAGCACAAGTGAACTTTGGAATACCTGACAGAGAGCAGGAAATTGAGTTAAAACCTGTTCAAAGTCTGTCCCCAGAAGTTTTTCTCTCCCTTGACTGAAGATTTTATTCTCTTTCATTGTTGATGAATACTACCACTTTTTCCCTATTTCCCTAGGGAACCAAACTTCTCAAGGAATTTTAGCAGTGTTTGGCTTTACTCTTTTTGAATGGCAAAATTTCCAAAATTCAAAATCATAATAGAAAACTATTGTATTTAATCTGTGTGTTGAGAATTAACTAACTGCTGATACCACTTTTGTAACTGGAATACCATCTTGTTGCAGCACTAGATACGGAAGCTATGCAAAGTGGAACTACTAACAATTACCACTGGTTTAATTCTGGCAATTTTAATTTAGGTTGGTGGAGATCCGTAAGGCCCCAAGAGCCTCAAAAGGATTTCACACAAACTTGTAGTTCATGATCAAACCGCAAATTCAACACTGCCGTTAGCAATGGATTATATTTTTAGCACAGAGAAGGAGCCAGAAATATTATTTTTATTGTCCAAGAATAGACCATGAATAATCTGTAGTCCTGTAAGGCCTTCAGTGTGTAGGTAAACCGAAAACAAACCTCTACTATATTTTCCTACTAAAGGTGTCAAAGGGTCTAAGTGCTATGTTGTGCTTTAAAAAAGCATGAGTACAAATCTTTGTATTTTCTAGCACAATAGCTTCTCACTGCTAATGCAGAATCCAGCCTGAGGACAATCACATAGACGATATATTCATAACTGACAAAATCGAAGTGCGGGAAAGATGATAGAAAGTTTAGCAGAAAGAGCCCTGTGGATCTGTAGAAAGCAACAGCGGAAAATAAAACTAGCAGTAGGCAACTGAAAGGGCTGCCCTGGTTTTATACAGCCTAGAGCTCGATTTTGTACCTGCCCAGAACAGCTGCAAAAACAGGTCACAGCCTGCAAAGTACCACAAGTTTTTGGAGGGTGACAGTCTGCCACTTACTGGAGTTCAGAGGAAAAGGACAGAGTATGCCTAAAGCACAAAATGTCAGAAAGCCAGGGGATGCTTTTTACCCACCTATCTCCCTTACTGCAGCTATTTAAAGATTTAAAAGGGTATAACAAGCCGCAATAAAAGCACGCTAAAAGGCCAAAGCCTCACCCCTGCAGAAAACCCCGCACCCTGAAAGGCCTGCGGGCCGCTCACTAGACCGGAATCGCCTCGCACACCACGCCGAGGTAGCCGCTGAAGAGCAGGGCGCGGACACGGCCTTCCGGCTCTTCGGGAGCGGCGCTGCCCGAGGAGAACCCCCGTCTCCCAAAAGGGCCACCAACAGCAACGCGGGAAGAACCCGTGAGCCGTCTCCACCTGCGGGCTGTCCTCAGGAGCGAAGGTCAGGCCCAACTGCCTGAAAGAAACCCCTCCAACCTCGATCCCCGCCCCCCCTTCCCGCCCTTTACAGCCCCGGGCAGGAACCCGGGCCGCGGCGACTACTGCACTGTTGATACCCATCAACGGCCTTTTCGCCGCTGAGGCTCTTGGGAGCTGTAGTTCGAGCGCCGAAGCACGGCCTCGCAGCTGGGAGAGGGAGGCTCGTGGCTTGGGACTACAACTCCCAATATGCCCGGCGCTGGGGCGGTGTCTAGCCTGTGGCGCCAGGAGGCTGTGCGATGGCGGCAGGTTTGTAATAGAAGGAGAGGGGTGGTGGCTTGAGTGGAGCGTTGTTGTGGAGGCGGTCTGAGGAGCGACGCCGGCGCTGCCGCCCCGGTACCTGTGAGGGACCGCGGGTCGGAGCTATCGCGGTGCGGGTGTTTCGGGGCCGGGGGAGCGGCGAGAGCTGGCGGCGCGCTTGGGGCGTCTTCTGTGAGGGCGTTGCGGTGTCCGTGGGGCGAAGGAAGGCGCCGGGCCTGGCCTCTCGGCTCGGCTGAGCGTGGCTGTGCTGGTCTCCCCACGGGCGACCTTTGAGGGGGATCCCCTCGTCTTCCTGGGACGGGTCAGCTTCAGCGCTGCTGGCTCTTTCGGTTGGCACGAAGGTGCTGCTGCCCTTAGACTTTAGGGGAAGCTATAAGCGGGCAGGCTGCCTCGCAAGGGTCTCCAAAAGGTGACAGGAAAAATGGTGTGTGAACCCGGTAGGCTTGAATTTGCCTATGCAGGGTTCTGTACCTCGCTGGGAACTGCGCTTCAAAACAGAAGGCAGTTAAAAAACATTTTTCTAAGGGAATTTCGCTGTTTCTCCTAGTCACAGTCTCAAACTTTGGTTGAACGTGTAAGCCCTTTTACAGCAGGTAAATTAAGCGAGAGCTGGCAGGAATTGATCTCTGGGAACAAGGAAGCTGTAAGGAGTTCTATCCTGATCAGCAGACTGTTGAGCCTGGGCTGCTGTGGTTGTCTGTCCTTTGGCTGCTGGCCCCTTCTTTCTCTGTATTCCCCGTGACACACCACATGCACAGGCAGGGAGTTAGTTGCCCTGGGACTACTTTGAGGTAGCAGGGCTGAGTGGTCAGGTCTTGCTGCCACATCGTCAGCAGCAGCAGTTCTGTCTCTTGCTCTTCCTAAGTGAGGAAATTGCTTTGGGTTTCCTATCTACCTGAATTCATTCATGATTTACGACACTTGCAGGAATTTGGTTGTCACTGAAATTGTTGCAGTCTTCAAGCTTTTTTGGGGATGGATTTTAAAAAAAGAAGCTGGTTGGCAGGAAGAGGCTAACAGGCAGCATGGTTGTAGAGTTTCCATGAGAAATGAAGGAAGACACAAAAATTATAAGAGCTATGTTGAAATATGTGCAGTAAAATGTTTGTATTTAGATGGACATATTTGAAATTTTGCATTAATATGAAGGTCCTGTGCAGGAAGTCTCTCTTTCAACTCCTTAAATCACCTTTCTTCTTTTGTTGCAGGCACTTAAAGTTCTGAATCCCTCTCTGTACTACTGGAGAGAATATTATACACAGCTTTGTAATATTTGAGATAATATTAGTTGCACTGAAATGAATAATAAGATTACAAGTTGGATTATGTTGACTTCCTTCAAGGAAAGTGTTTGTTACTAGTTGTCTAAATTGTTTCTATTGCCTAGGGAAAAGTAGATTGTGACTTATTTTGATAAATACACTAGGCTGGTTATAAGAGAGTAACTTTCTTTCACTGGGAATCTGTTACTGTAGATTTATTATTTTGTTTATCTGCTTAACTTCTAGGTGCTACAAGTAGGTAATCATCCATACCGAATACCTGGAACTTTGAAAGTTTTGCTATCCTAACACTGCATAATGTAATATTGTTATGTTAATGCTACATCAGCAAATAAATTGGAGTACAATTTACAAGATGCCAACTGTTGAAGATCTGAGTAGTGAACAGAACTTCATTGCACATTGGATGTCCGATAGTTCCCGTGCTGGAGTCTTACTAGATCCTAGTTTCACCGGTTTGAAAATCAGCAAAGAAAACTTGTTACCTGGACCTGAAAACATCACAGCTTTCCCTGCTGAAGTGTTGCATCTTTCAGATAGCCGTTCTGTAAGCGATGACTCCTTGTGTGAAGAGCCTGGCAGCTCTTGTACACTACAGCAATATACCACTGAAACATCTTTTCCAGCAGCAGTGTGTAACATAGAAACCTCTAAAACAGACTTTGTCCATGGTGAAGTGGATGGTCAGAATAAATCTGATCACAGTGATCCACTCTTACAAAAGCTTGAACAGGTAAAAGTTCTAGAATTCCTTGACATACATCAGTTAAGATATACTTTGTTCCTGCATGTGATTTGTCTTACCTGGAAGTAAGTAAACTCTTTGCAATGTATAGAACACAGCAAGTCCTAAGTCACAGTTTTGTGTGCATAAAAATTGGTGTCCTCCTCATGATGTGCAGTTATTGAGAGTGAAACTTCCATTGTTTCCAGCTGGCACAGGTTCCAGTTTAAAATGAAATTTGATTCAGTGGCAGTGCACTTGTTCTCAAAACCTTTTAACCTGGAAAGATGCACACAGTTTTAGTGTTCTGTTGTTTCTTCATGTCAAGCTATGGAAATGGGGTGCTGGTCATTACAGTGGTAGTACTTCACCAGAGATACTCACAAAGTGGTGAAGTTGTTGTATTTACAGCAACATCTTCTGTTAGTTCTCAAAGCAGGTGTGTACACCCATATACCTGGTTCTGTTTGGATGAAGAGAGATATTGGTGTTGAATGTGATGAAGTATCCAAGACATTGGGATAAAAAGGCCAGGAATTACAACACTGTGATGTTATTAAATGTTTTTTTCCAATGCAAGCATGTCAGTTAATCCACTGTAACTGGCCATATGTTTGCTTGTAGTTCTTCCCAATTACTAGACATAATTTGTGTTAGCTGAAAGTGTTCAGAGGCACTTTAATAGATCTTGCTGTTAAGGATTAAGAACTCACCTCCTTGTCTGCTTTGCCAGCAGCTACCTCAGCACAAATGCCTATGTCTCTTCACTCAAGTGAGGTGTGTGTGAGAGTCTCTAGAGTAGAATTCCACAACTTATCTGGTACTATAAAAGCCTTCTCCTCTATTTTACATGATAGGAAAATATTTATTCACTTTTTCAGTATGGTCAGCAGTATCAAACAGTGGCTAAATGACAGATATTAGCTGGTTTAACAGTATCTGAAGAGGAATTGTTAAGTCTCCTGTCTTAGAAAGTTATAGACAATCTAATACATTATAAAAAAAATAAATCTGATGCTTGCAATGTTGAATGTAGTTTTGGATGTGTGAGGGTTTTTTTCAGTTTGCTTTTCTGAGGATATTATTATCAGAACAGGTAGAAGGATGATTTTAATAAATTAAGTGAAGACGTTGGAGATGAGACTTAGGTGATCTTTGGCTCTTGATCATTAGCTCACAGCTTCTACTTGCATAGCGCCTTACTTCTGTTCTCACTAGAATTTTAAGGGACTACCAGAAGAATTCAAGGGAAACTCTTCTTACCTGTTAGATGACAGGTGTGGTCCAATTGTTGATCTATGGAAGGATTTCATCAGGCTTCTTGTCTTTCCTTTGGAGGAGCTGGAGCTAGCACATATGCATGTGTTGGAGATACAGAGGTGGTCATGGAGGCCCACCACCAGTTGCTGTGGTTTGGTAGGGTACAGAATGCCCTGCCTTCATATGGCCCTTGAGGCTGGTCTTGAGGCAGGGCCAAGGACTCCTTCTACACAGGAAAATGAAGACTGGATTACTGAATTTAATCAGTATTTTAATTCTTTTTTTCAGGCAGCTTCATGAGCCTTAATGTTCTCCGATGCTCTTTTTCCCCTCTCTTGGTCCTTTGTATCAGTACTGTTCACTGTAAGTGAGATCTTGGAGAGGAAAAAAAAAAGCAACCCACACTTTTTCTAAAGCTTTAATTATGATGAAGTATTTCACATTTTAATAAAAACACAGCATAGTAGAAGTTAATGTTAAAAGAGCAGAATTTGAATGTTTTTCCCATGCAGTAGAAATGAGTGTTCTGATTCCTATTGTTTGCAGATTGGTCAATTAAAGACCAGTGGAACTGTTAATTGGGCAAACTGGAAATAGCATGTGCATTCATAGATTGAAAAAACAGAAATTTTGTTTAGCATAGCATTTCATTTTCTTAATTTCCTTCATGTTACACTTACCTAATGGAACATCTTTAAAACAAAAAATATCTGTTGTTTTGATGACTCTAATCCTGCGGTACATTTTAAGTAAACCTAACCTCTAATACATATATGTTTTTGTTTGAAAAGCTGAAGGAATTGCAACAACAGAAACAGGAACAGCTAAAGAAACAACAGATGGAGCAACTTCAAAGGCTAATGGAAGAGCAGCAGAAGCTACTTAGTATGGTATCTGGCCACACAGCAGTTCTTGGTAAGTTGAGAAAGAAAGCATATGATGTACTTTGAGATTAAATTCTTCAGTTTACTCATTTTCCAGTTAAAATCGGAAAGTGTATTCCGTGTTCTTCATCTTAAGACTACTCGATTAGTCAAAGATAAGTGCTGCATCGCTTCAGTGCCTGAAAGTTGAGTACTACTATAAAAGGGATACTATCCTTCTTTTATAAAAGGCTGGCTGTAATTGTAACTTGATTAATATGTGCTATGATGGGAGCCCTTGTTTTGAAGAACATATTTTAAATACAAAAGGCAGTGTAAAACAGACAGTTGCTTTCCTTTCTGATTAGCTGTTTCTCACAATACTTTCGATTACCTTAAGTTATCACTGTGTCCAAATGAAATGGTCCCTCCTTGTTTGTGCTTACAAAGCACGAATTTGTTCAGGTGATGAACTGAACTAGTCTAGGGAGCTGATCTCTATTGAAAAACACTTGTAACCTGTATCAGTTTTCTGGTATCATTTGCTATGTGCAAAAGGAGGGGATAGTGCTGGGCTGGAAAAAGCTTTTAGACTTGAGCGGGGGGTGTTTTGTCCTGTTGGCAGTATCAGTCCAACGTGACTTAAATGATCATCTTTCTTTCACTCTGCCTACCTGAGAAAATGAATTAGCCTTAGGAGAACAAAATCCAGATTGCCTAATCATTTATTCTTGAACAGTAACATAAGGATGGAGGCTGGGTGATCAGTCTTGCCCTTTAGTGCCATTTCTCTTCTGTGGAACAGTGGTGTTGTAATACGTATACAATGACAGACACTTTTTTCTTTTAATTTAAAGGCTATACTCTAATGGCTGAAAGTCAAAAGCTAAGACCTGGGCATTCAGCAGGCTTAACAACTTTACACCAACTGCCATCATCTGGATATCAGAATATCTTTGATGGAGCTTATGCTCCGATTGTTTCTCCACATACACAAGACAGTGATTTTTTACAAAAGTTAAACAACAAAGAATGCACCTCATCTTTGAAGAATGCTCTTTCAGGAGTGTCTGCCTGTGAGAAGCAAGGTTGGGCTGTACCTCTGAAAATGCAGAATTGTTTGAAAAACGAGGAAGACAAATATATTACTGGTTAGTCATTTATAGAAAGGTAACTTGGTGTGTGGTGGTTTTTTTTTCCCCTTGTAGTTATTGAGGGTAATTTTCTACTACTTATTGTGAACATTTTATACAAGTGTTGGTTTACTTGATTTGTTGGTTGCTTTACTGACAGCATACAGACCTCAGTGTCCATGTGGGTTTTGTTAAAAGCAGCATGAGGGGAAAAAAGTACGTTCTTCTGTCTGTATGAAATGCTTGTCTGTTTTAGGAAAAAAATATAACCTTTACTGTTAAAGCTTATGTATGATAAAGACTGGGAAAACAGTAAGTAATGACACATACTGGATAGCGGAATTATTTGGGCTGAACTGTACCCACATTTTAATGTAGCAAATGGAAAATAACAATCTATCCAAGGATACAGAATGTCTTCAGACCAGCTCTGTTGTGAAGATTAGTAACTGAACTGGAATTAGGAATCAAGATGGGTTGACAAAGAGATCCCATCATAGGACTAAAAATTATTTGTACATCAGAAGCGATGCACTGGAGCTCTTTATCTTTCCTCTTCTCAGTTTTACCATTGGCACCGGCATGACTACTGTGCTGCTATGACTGGAATAGTGGTTTTGGTTTTAATCTAGCAATTTAATAAGGTTGGTGAAAACCTGTTTTGGGGAAAAAGTATGAGATTCATTTCATCATACTTCATACCAGCTTTAAAGCTTTTAATCAGAGGTCTTGGTCTAAGAGGATGTGAAAGGATAAATTGATCTTAATATATGCATATGTACATGGGAGACAGAAGCTTGATAAGAGAGCTCTTCAGTATAGCAGAAATCTAAATTTGTTCAGTTATTTTTAAGTCATAAATTAAAAATAGCAAAGATGATGAACAATCAGAATGGGTTATTTAATATCTGTGGAAAATTTTTAGTACGTAATTGGATGTTCCTTTAAAAAGAAAGCTCAAATTCAAGTAAGAATTAATTTGGGGAAATCTTAGGACTACTTTATGCAGGAATTCAGACTACATCACCATGAAGCTCCCTTTTGGTTTTAATCTCACTTGAATGCTGCTTAAAGTATGAGCTGAAAACTTGTTGTTGGGGAGGAAAAACATTTTCTATTAATTTCCTAGGAAAAAACATGTGGTGTCCAGAACAAAAGATGGAAATACTAATGGAGAGTGAAGATCCTTTATGTGTGGAAAGTGCAGATGTCGCTGAAAATTCCAGCAGAGGAAAACATTTGTGGGCTAATACAGAGGAAAGGTAATTCAGACCATTATTATGCAGCTTTTATCAAATAACACAAGTTTGGTTGAATTTTGAGTCCTGACTGAAAGTGTCTGATACTCTCAATTTGTATAGCATTCTCAACCCAGGATTCCATTTTGCTAGGTACTGTGGAGACCTGTAGGGAGAGAGGCCCTGGCTTGAAATTGCTTATGTTGTGAAAGATGTTATGTTGTGTATTGGCTGTAGAGTTGTGTGCAACCTGGGATAATGATAGTTTAGAAGCACGTTTTAGTATAGGCTTAGTATATAAGGAGTTAGAATTACTGTTCCCAATTGGATTTATTACAACCTCCTATCCACTGTTAAATGAAAAAAGTTGTAATGTAAAGGAGGAGTGTAAGGTTGTGACTTTTTAGTTTATTATCAGGAGTTACGTTTGTTTAAACAACTGTATATGGTGAAGAAGTAATAATAGAGCTTGTGGCAGAAGCCTTCTCATGTATGGTAGAAGCTTTGTTTGTGGAGTTGATAGAATCAAAGTAGCAGCTGGCATTTTTTTAAAGCTCTGCCTTGTCTGCTGGGTCATCACAAAAGCAAGAAATACTTGTTCCAGGCTGCGGTGGGTTGAGCCCAGGCAGCAAATAAGCACCTACCCAGCCGCTCGCTCACTCTGTCCCCCAGAGCAGAATGGGTAATGGTATCGGAGGGGCAAACTTGAAAACTTGTGCATTCAGATAAAAGCAGTTTAATCAGCAAAAGAAAGAGAGAAAGAACTCAAGTGATGCAAAGGCTGTCACTCTCCACCTCCTACAAGCAGACCGATGCCCACTTGGTCTTTGAGCAACAGCTACTTTTGGAAGACCACGCCCCCAGTTGTTACTGCTGAACATAATGTTATATGGCATGGAATATGCCTTTGGTCAATTTGGGTCAGCTGTTCTGGCTGTGTCCCCTCTCGGCCTCTTGCCTATCAGCAGCCCACTTGCTGGCAGAGTGGGGAGCACCACAAAAAACCGAAGAAAGCTTTGATTGTCTGCAGGTAGTGTTCGGTAATAGCTAAAACATTGGTATTATCAACACTGTTGTAGTCACAAATCCAAAACACAGCACCATATGGACTGTTATGAAGAAAGCTTACTCCATCCCAGCCAGACCCAGTACAGGGTCTGTGCAGGAGAAGGAGTATCAAAAGAGGAGGTAAGGAACATGATCTCAGTAGCATTACTGAGTAGAAAGGTGATACCATAGAAATTGGCAGTATGACTAAAATGCGAGTGAAAGTTTGGTGATCTGGGCAGAAGAAAAGGTCATTGAGAAAAGCAGTGAAAGAAGAAACAGCAAAACCTGCATATGGTATCTTTCAGACGTGTACTATAGCAGGGATTTGATAAACCATTTCTCAAAAGATAAACAATTAGTGTTAGAATGCATTTTTTCAGGTTAACTTTGACACTTAATGATGAAAGTAGCTCATAATTTGTTATCTTCTATGTAATTACACCTTAAGTCTTTGAGTAGCAGTGACATTAAACACAGTTATTTTATGTAGAAATGCAAGATGTGAATTTTTTTTTTTTTTTAAATTACACTAGACCTATTAAAGCTACGATTCAGGAGAAGAAACAGACATTTGAAGAATTCCTGGAAGAACAGATACAACTAGAAGAGCAGCGTCTGGAGCAAACCCAGAAGTTACAGGTTGTTTGTTTGTTTTTTTTTAAACTTTGTTCTTTATATGTTGTGCCAAGATGTGATAGGTGCTTTAAAAATGTACTAGGAAGATTCTAGCATCAAAAGCTAACACTGAATGCAATATTCACATCCTTAAAAATAAAACAATAAGCCCCAAATATTTCACTTAAGATGTCTTTAGAAATCCAGTAGAAATATACTATAAATTCCTACTCATATGTGGGGTTTATTTGAAGAAATCTTCAAACTGTGTAAGGGGCTTTTTAACACTTCATGTTTTACTTTTCCTTAACTGTTTTCAGGACACAAATGGATCAGCCATTCAAAAACCAGTGATCAAACGACCCTTCCTGAAAAGAGGAGAAGGCTTAGCAAGATTCACTAATGCCAAATCTAAAATTACAGAAGTTGGAGAAAACACCCTCAAACTTCAACAAAGGGCTTCAGATGACAGAAATGTTATTAAAGTGGACAGATTGCAAATACAGAAGAGAACTATGCCTCCTGGGAAAGAACTGGTTTCTGAGAACCCTTTTGTACCATGTGAAAAATATAACCACCCTGGTAAAGCAAAACATTGCCCTATTCAGAAGAACCTGGTACTCGGGAATCGCAATGGAAAAAATATCTCACCATTAGAAACAGGATTGCAACGAGGAAAAAACCATGATGGACAGATAAGAGATTCTTTCCCATCAGAAATTAACAACAAGATAGAAAATAAAGAGAATGTAGTAGAATTTGCTGAGTCTAACACTGGCAAAGTTGGAAACATGTTACCTGGCACAGAAAAGCCTCAGTTGTCTTCTGAGGTGGCCAGTGCCTTTTCTAATCCTAGAAGTCCTATAGGTCACCCTGTAAAAGATCCAGAACTGTCTTTTGAAGTTTCATTTCAGAAAAAGCTGGAAAACTGGGAAAAAGAAAAAGAAAAAGAGAATCTAGAATTAGATGAATTTTTGTTTCTAGAACAAGCTGCAGATGAAATATCTTTTTCAAGTAATTCCTCATTTGTGCAAAGGATCTTAGATCAAGATCAGCAAACTTTAAAAGGCCGTAGAATGTCTTCTACCCCTATCAAGGGAAAACAACAGCAAGTAAAGGCGCTGGCTGTTGATCTTATAAATAAGAAAAATAAAAAGGCAGACTGTATGACACAGGGAAATATACATGATAGAGTGGTTATGCATACAGTCTCAAATTCAGGAACAGCTTTTAGAATGAAGGATCCATTGAATAAAATGGACAGTGTAATATTTTCAGCTTCTTCCATGACAGCAGCTCCTGCTTTAAAAAGTAATCAATGGATTGTAAATGAAGATAAGGGTGAGGGCAGTGATGATACTACTACAGACACTGAGAGTGAATTTGAGACCACATTAAAGCATGAAAATGAAGATGCTAAGACATCCTTTATGAGCCATAGAGAAAGCAATCCAGAATTTATTGATTATGGAAGTTCTGTAACAGACATCAGCAAAGAAAGCAAAAATGGAGATGCTGACCTTGGCTTGTCAGACAAAGATTGCAATGCACTGTCAAAGCAAAAGATTAGAAAAGCTTCAGACCATCGGAGAAGCATGTCTTGTATAAGTAGGAGTAAGTTTGAGTTTGATGATGAAAGAACATGGAGTGATCTTGATGAAAACTATGTTAACAGTGATTTACCTGAAAAATATACTGAAATACCTTTACATATGGACTTTTCTATTAAGAATGATACAACTGTCCCTGATAAAGCCATAAAGAGAAAAGTTGCCTCAAAGAGAGGAGATGAAATGTCCGAAGAGTCTGCAGTGGACAGTGATTCAAGTGGACCTCCTGTCTCAAACCTGATGATGAAACTGTTTCCTTCACTGAAACCGAAACAGAAGGCAGGCTGTCATTCAGAGCACGAAATCAAATCAAATGTGGAACAGGAGCCAGGAGGTGAGAGAACAGCAACTGGTAAGAAACGTTGAACGTGACATATATTACAAGTCTTTCCTTCTAACACTGAAGCTGCAATCTGACACTACACCAAAGGGTGTAAGTACAGACTTCTGCTGCAGGGAATGGCCCTATTCTCACCTTTCATCTCCTCTCCTGGTTGTGTGTCTGGTGCCAGATCTAACAATTACACAGCTTGCAGAATGAGTACAATCAGTGAAAACTTTTTTTTTTCCTGGAGGCTAGTTTTCTGTCAGACCAACTCATTGAACTAACCTGATCCTGAGCTGCTTGATCGCTGTTTCCAACTCAAGTAAAGTGTTAAAGGCATGCCGAAAATGAAGTGGTTCCTCCCTTTCTGCTACAGTGTACATTTACACCACAGTAGGGTAATGCTATGCACTGTTCGGTTAGCTTATTCTCCTTATAAACTATAAGGAGGCGGCAGCCTTACCCGTATTTTCTGACAGTAGTACAGTATCTAGAGAATTCACATGGAATATGGGAAACATTCTTCTGCTTTGCTCAAGTTGATTTCGACCATATGGTTATAGTCTGGGGAAGAAATGCCTCTAAAAGCTCCTGTTGAAGCTGTGGCATTTATGTGAGATCGTTAAAAATGCAGTTGTTCAGTGAAAGCATGATAGCATAGCCTGGCCCTGGCATTTAAGTCTGTTCTCTGTAAGGTGGTGAGATCTTGGTTTCAAACTCTGCTCCAGAGTATTTAGGATTTTGTTTAGGTTTAATAAGAGAAGTTCATATGAAAGCTGCTTCTTTTGCTTATAGTTTTGTGGAGAATTGATTTTTGTAGGGTTGTCTGAAGATCCCTGCTACATGTTTGCAGGAAGAGGGGTAAGGTTTTTACTGAATCTCAGAGTATTTAAGGGTGGATGAGGCAACTACCTACACTGCAACATCAGTATTTAGGCTTTTCTGTTGCATATTCAGAAGCAGACTATTAAAACCCTGGGAGTGCTAAGCAGTGACTGAACAGGAAACTGGGATGGCAAAAAAGCCCACAAATCCTATTATCGGCCTCTGCAATACCCATCACTGATGTGAAATGTATGAGCAGACTTTGGTGTGAATAAAACTTGGAAAAACTTACAACCATAAACTTTCCTGTTTGATGCTTGGCCCTTATGCATTCATTTCATTTCTCTAGCTTGATGTGAAAGCACTTCACATTCCAATTCCTAATGATATATGTAGTTCTAGAAAGATGATAGATATACTCAATATTTGAGGTACTTGAGTAAATAGTGCAGAGTGCTTTAAAATGTCACTTCTGTGTTATTTGAATAGTAGAATATTTCTGCAATATGACTAATATCTCTAAAATAATATAACTTGATTTTTAATTATTTTTTTTTTTTAACTGGTGTGTAATAATTGTTTACTGTAGTCTTATGGATGCAGCTTAGATGACTTGCCTCTGTCTATTCTTCAACAGGAAACACTGTTCCATCCCAGGTACTGAGAGAGAGACTTACTGAATTGGAAGCTGAAATAGAGAGATTCAGAGCTGAAAACACAACTCTAACTAAACTCCGTGAAGAAAGAGAGCATGCCTTGGCAAATATCAGGTAATTTTGAATTGAAACATTTTGGTGCATTCAGTTACATAGTATGTCCCAGACTATCGTAATGTCCAGTTATCAACAGCACAAGTAAATAATTGATGTCTTTCAGTTACAGTGGAGACAGGTCAAGAAACTGGTTGTTGCTCTATGTATCTATTAAACTGTAATTATTACTCACACACAAATGATAATATTAACCCCTGCTAGTTTAATATGTTATCCTTAAAGGCTATACTTGGGAGAATTTGTGTACTTTTGTTTTGAGTGATAACACAGTCCTAAATCTGTCTTGCAACACTGATGTCCATGCTAACATGATTGATACTCTTCCTTTGGATTGAATGTTTTCGTGTGTACAAACTGAGAATATTTTAATTTGAACTGGAGGACTTACAAGCAACATATAGAATAATTACCTCTGGTCACTTAAATGTGGCACACTTATTCCTACCAAAGTCACTTTTGCTTCATTTAGCCAACAACATGATGCTGTTTCCAGTGTTTTAATTTATGACCACCAGATTCTTTTCCCTGGTGCTGTTTGGGGAATGGTATTCTTCTGCTTTGAAGAATGTTGTAAGATTTTAACCAAATCTTTGTTAAATTCAGGATAACTTCTGTGACTAGAAGATATAAAAATAGAAATTGTTGAACTTCAAACACTAGCTGTATGTACAATTCTTACTCCTTAAATAAGTAAAACCATTTATAGGTAAGTCTTCCTGGGGGTAACAGATGCTGGATTGGAATCGGTGACTACAAAATTCTGAGTCTTCATTTTATTCCTTAAAATCCAGATTTGAAGTAGTTTGGGGTTAAAACAACAGCTTTGTTTCATAATTATAGGAAAGAAATTGCAGACTTTCAACAGCAGAAAGCCCAAGAACTGGCTGAAATAGAAGAATATAAAAAAAAGGAAATGAAAAAACTGCAAAAGGAGCGTAAAGTTTTTGAAAAATATACCACAGAAGCTAGAGCAATTCCTGATAAAAAAGAACGTGATGAAATTCAGGTATAGAAGTATATTATTCTTCTAGTCCACACAGGAACAATTAAGTTCACTTAAAGGCAGTCGAGAACTAAATTCTAACCTAATTGAAAGGCTGCGAGTGATTTTAAGACGGGAACTGTTAGTATACATGGCCTAATTGAGGAAGGAACTACAGGCTTCACAATGTTGTTTGGTTCTAAGGCAAAACCCCCTGATGAGCAAAACTTTTTGTTGCATTTCCATACTAAAAACTGCTCATGACTATGGTAGAATGATCTTCAACTTTGATACGAAACTACTGTAGTTAATATTAACTTGTTAGTTTTTATTGATGGTAGTGGATACAAAATAATGCAAAATGCAGACTAGAACTGTATTTGAGTTTTATTCTGTCTATAACTCTTGTATAGTAAATGTAGAGTTACATTTTGTTATTATTTTAGACACTTCCTGTGATTGAGCTTATAAAGTTGGTAGTCTAAAGTATATAGTATCTCTTTCAGGAAGAAAACTTCTGCCTTTCACCCTCTGTCCCATTAAGCTAATCTTTTTTTTTGTGTGTGTGCTTGTATTGTTTTTAGAACATTAAAATCCTTTAATATATTAAAAAATGAACAGGCTTTAATTTATAAACATGTATTTCTCTAAGGCTTTAAAACAGCAGATTGCAGAGTTACAGGAAGATTTAAAACGAAAAGAGGCAAAATGGTCAACCACCCATCGACGCCTGAAAGATCAAATAGAAGCTTTAGTAAATGAGAATATGGAGCTGAAAGAGGAAGTCAAAATTATGGAGAGGTTTCGTCTAGAAGCCTGGAAGAAAGTAGAAGCTGCTGGAACCAGGAGGAAAACAGAAAATTCTGTTATGACTCTAAAAAGAGCAGAATCTGTAAGTTATTAATCTTGGTGTTTTGCATTCATCTGTGTCAATACTCTTCAGTTTGGGATCATAAACTTGGAATCCAATAACTTAGATGTTTACTTTTAATTTAATAATCTTGTGACTCCACTAATGGTGACAGACACAGAATTTTGTTAATGTCACACTCTTTCCAAATGTGAATGTTCACAATGTGCAGCACCTATTCTGCTGAGGAACTCATCTTAGAAATTCAAAATGATGCACTTAAGAGAAACATCATAGATGGGATCTAACCTGTTAACTTCTGCTCCTTAAGGATCAGCCAGGCAAACCAGGCAGTTCAGCATTGTCTAAAGTAGTTATATTTAGTTTTGAAACTGTAACTGTTATTCTGGATTGCTCATACCAAATTAACATTCCGCAGTTGTTGGTAGCGAGGCAGCAGAGGAAGAGTTCCAAAGTATAGCTTGGGCTACATCACTCAAGCCCTTCCGCTGACTAAATCTCAAAAATGTATAGTTTGTGAAGAAAGTTTCCAGTAAATTTCACTGCACATGGTGCATAAATTTTGTTGCCACTGTATGAACAGTTATGAATAAATGTCATGTAAACCACAAACAACTTCCTTTCTTTTAGTGTCTACCAAATAGAGGCCCAAAAAGTCAAACTGCATCTCTGCTTCATCCAGTACAGAAGTGCAGCAAGATAAATGGCAGAAGTTATTCCCAGACAAAAGGTATAAATGTTTGTCTAATTGGAGAATTCTGTTAACTTTTTAAAAGAAAATGTGGATTTTTGCTTTTACTAAAAAGAGTGCATCACTATCTCAAAAGTAGATAGAGAATAGTTGTAATGGACTTCAGCATATGGATAAATACTTCCCAGGTTAAGATTCTGGACAAAGCTGTAATGAGACCATTCTGGTCTTCTGGTCATGTTTCATGGTCTGGAGCATATCAGAAGCTGCATTTTGTAATCCAAAATGGCATTCATTGTTGATGTTCTCCAAGCTGCAGATGTTAATTAGATGACTAAGGAAAGAGCTACCAATGTCGTCTGTCTGGACTTCTGTAAGGCCTTTAACATGGTCCCCCACAATATCCTTCTCTCTAAATTGGAGAGATACCTATTTGATGGGTGGACTGTTGGGTGCATGAGGAATTGGTTGGATGGTTGCATGCAGAGGGTAGTGGTCAATGGCTCAATGTCCAGGTGGAGATCGGTGATGAGTGGTATCCCTCAGGGGTCCTTATTAGGACCAGTACTCTTTAATGTCTTCACCAATGACATAGTGGGATTGAGGGCACCCTCAGCAAGTTTGCAGATGACACCAACCCAAGTGGTGCGGCTGACATGCCTGAGGGATGGGATACCATCCAGAGGGACCTGGACAAGCTTGAGGAATGGGCCCGTGTGAACCTCCTGAGGTTCAACAAGGCCAAGGGCAGGGTCCAGCACCTCGGTCGGGGCAACCCCTGGTCTCAGTACAGGCTGGGGGATGAAGGGATTGAGAGCAGCCTTGCCAAGAAGGACTTGGGGGTACCGGGGGATGAAAAGATGGATGTGAGCTGTCAGTGTGCACTCGCAGCCCAGAAGGCTAACAACCGTCTCCTGGGCTGCATCCAAAGCAGCGTGGCCAGCAGGCCGAGGGAGGTGCTTCTGCCCCTCTACTCTGCTCTGGTGAGACCCCACCTGCAGTCCTGCATCCAGCTCTGGAGCCCTCAGCACAGGGAAGACATAGACCTGTTGAAGAGGGTCCAGAGCAGGGCCACAAAAATGATCAGAGGGATGGAACACCTCTCCTCTGAGGACAGGCTGAGAGAGTTAGAGATGTTCAGCCTGGAGAAGAGAAGACTCCAGGGAGACCTTATTGCAGCCTTCCGGTACTTAAAGGGGGCTTAGAAGAAAGATGAGGACAGACTTTTTAGCAGGGCCTTTTGCAACAGGACCAGGGGTAATGGTTTTAAACAAAAAGACGGTAGATTTAGGCTAGATATAAGGAAGAAATTTTTCACACTGAGGGTGGTGAACCACTGGCATAGGTTACCCAGGGAGGTGGTAGGTGCCCCATCCCTGGAAACATTCCAGGTCAGGTTGGACGGGGCTCTGAGCAACCTGCTGTAGCTGAATATGTCCCTGTTCATTGCAGAGGTGTTGGACTAGATGACCTTTGTAGGTCCCTACCAACCCAAACTATTCTATGATTCCATGACTATGTTGATAGCATTGGAACTGCTGTGTCTCTTCTGTGGAAGGGATCTGTAATCATATGGGCGATGCCCGAGCGGGTGTTCCTTGTTCACAGGAGCAAATGCTGTTGGCAGCTATACCCCTTCCTGATGAATAATCACATATGGAAAGTAACTGGAGGATACTTTTTTGACACCTCTGACAGCTCAAGCAACCATGATGTGTTCTGTTAGAAGAGTATGTTCCAGAACTGAAGCCCTTGCCAATTTTATTTTGGTAATCTTTCTGGCATGCTACGAGAGACAAGGGAAAAGTCTGCCAGTCGGTTCCTGTTGAAAGGTTACATTTGTCTGCTTTTATTTATTATAAGGCATAACTAACAATGTTATCTAGATCCCTTGGTGGGAGGAAATTCCTTTGTAAATCTACAGAAATGAAATGGGAAAATGCAAGTATTATGCCTGTTGCAGTGATTCTTCAGTTGTGGCTTACTGCTGACACATGAAGCAACGACATACCTAAGGGAGCTGGCTTATGCTGATTCTTTTCCTAAATGAAACTGAAAGCTGTTACTGCATTTAAATGTAGGTGTCTTGTACAACTTGACCTTGTATATAATTGTAACACTTAACCTGTACTTCAATTTTGCTGTCCTAATTAACTTTATTACATGTATCTGAGTAGGAAAGCTTTCTAGAACACCTGCATCAGCACCTCCTAGTGACAGAAGCAACTCTGAGACAGTGACGGCACTAGAAGATTCTTCTAGGACTTTTATGGTAGTAAGTCCTGTATCTTGATTAGATTTTTAAGGGGGGAGGGAAAACCCAAACCAAAACAATAGCTACTTGTACTTGACTATCTGGAGGGTGACCGGGGAAGCTGTTGACTCAACTGCTAGCTCTTCAATTGCAATTTTATTGTCATACCAGGAAATGGCTGTGTAGTAGTCAATGCAGAATGTTTTACCTGTGTCTAGGTGTTGCAACATTCAGAAAATAAAATAGTCATCTCCTGCTCCCTTGAATTTTGCAAAATGTTTTACCTTTTGAAAGAGGGGGGGAAAAGATGGATGTTTATATGCTCCATGTAGGGAAACTGTGCAAGAATCTTGTAAATAGTTGAATTAATTCTTACATTAATTGCTGTTGGTAGCATTCAGATTTTATGAAACTTCATCAACTATTTCATACCTTGATGTGGATGACTTAAGGCAGTTCAGCACCATACTACAACACAACACTGAATTCCACTTCAGTCCAGACTACAGCTGACCACAGACAACCAATTATTGCCAAGTCTCAGACTGTCCTGTCACTTGAATTATACTAGAGTTGCATAAAACCCAGGTTGTGTTTATGCCTTCCTATATTTGTCTTCCTCCCCTGGTGCTCCTTGTTTCCTACAATACCTGTCAGGCTAGGAAAAAAAAAAATGTACAAAGAAAAAGCTTGATTTGACTTTATGCTTAGGTGATGGTTGTCATTTCAGGACACTGCTCCTAATGAAGCTCATGTGTCACTACCATCTGGACCAGCACATAAGGGCAGTGAAGAGATACAGAGAGAAACTGCTTATCCTGATGGAAAGGTAAAATGAGAGCTCTGCACTCTGAAATTCCACAAGAGAGCTGTTGTGAAAGAGTGAGAATGTGAGTGTGATGGCTCAATACTGACATCTCTGTGATATACTCATTAGGTTGAAAAGGTTTTGAAAAATGGCTGTCACCTCATATTTTTCCCGAATGGGACATGGAAAAAAGTGGGTTCTGATGGGAAGACTATAACTATAACTTTCTTCAATGGGGATGTGAAGCAGGTTATGCCTGATCAAACAGTGGTATGTATCCTAAATCTTCTGTATTTTTCTATACATACTTATTTATGCACACGTGTACAGACACATAAGGTTTCTCACTAGTTATGTTAAATCTAAACTTTTTTCTGCAGATTTATTATTATGCTGATGCAAAGACTACACATACTACATACACTGATGGCTTAGAGATCTTGCAGTTTTCAAATGGACAAATAGGTAATCATCCAACCCAACCAACCCTCAAGATTGCTGCCCATGTATATACACCTGTATTTACGTAATAAGTATATTGTCTCAAAATACATTTCAGAGAAGCATTATCCTGATGGCAAGAAAGAAATTACCTTCCCTGATCAAACTATTAAAAATTTATTTACGGATGGGCAAGAAGAAAGTATCTTTCCAGATGGTACCATTGTTCGTATTCAGCGGTAAGCTTTACTTTTTCAGGTACTCTAGCCTGTTGATGGGAACGGAGCAGCTGGGGCTCACTGATAGAGGCAGTACATGGTGACAGATTTATTTCTAGAAGTTTACATTTGAATATAGTGTACTGTGAACATGTATTTTACTGCATGAAGTTGTGTTTTTTTTTTTTTTAGCTTGGAGAAGAAAAGACTGAATGCCCATGTATATTTTCTCATACTCTAACCTGAGAGATTTTTCTGACTTGTGCATAATCTAGAGAATGTGTGAGAACTTAGATGTCAGACCTGCTTGCTGCACCAACTAAACTGATAGCACTCAAAACATTAAGTCTTGAACTTTTCTTGGACTGTTGCAGCAATGGATTTAGTGCAGAGAAAGTGCAGTAGAGGCTCTCAACTATAAAGCAGTTATGTCAGTTTTGCAGAAACAGGTTTTTGAGTACCAACCAGGTGGGATGATATTTAACAAATACTGTATTTTAAGTTCTTCCTTCATTTAAGCTTGCATATTTAATGTTCATTCTGAGATTAATCTTAAGCCTATGTATAGTCCTTACAGTGTTGTTTTTTTAATAAAAATACTTCTCTGAATTTTTTTAATGCAGAGATGGAAGCAAAACTATAGAGTTCAATAATGGCCAAAGAGAACTACACACATCACAGTTCAAGAGACGGGAGTATCCAGATGGTACTGTCAAGACTGTGTACATTAATGGACAGCAGGAAACAAAGTACATCTCTGGGAGAGTAAGAGTCAAAGACAAGGATGGCAACATTATCATGGACACTAAGTTGTAGGTACAGTCAAAACTGTTAGAAGCATTGGCACATCAGCAAAAATAATGTATATTCCTGTCAAGGAAACAAACAAGAAGAGAAACCCCTTTAAGCTTGTTGTGTATATACTGTTTATAGTTTCCCTGAAATAAACTTATTTTTCAGCGGGTGTTACACCATCAGTGCTTTTTCTGATTTTTTTCCTAATTTCTACTTTTCAGAAGCAGTTTATTGGTTCAGTATGCTGTCATGTGTGGTTTAAAAGGGTGTTTTTTAAATCAGCTGTCAGTGAAAATTCATCAAACAGCTGTAGATTACCTTATTTTAGACATCTGAGAGAAGATTCTTCAATCCAAGGTAAAAAGTTGTGCTGCTGCAGGCAGCCAGATTTAACAGTCTGGGTATCAGTTTACTTATTGCTTGACTTTCTCTTAAGTGAGTGAATGGCAGCATTCCTTTTCAGTTAGCCTTAGGCTATTTTTTTTCTTTCATAATCTTATTTTTTTCTTAATCTCACAGTTAGGAGGCAACAGCATTAGCAGACCCCAAACTCTGTTCTGCACACTGCCCTTCTATATTCATAAGGCTAGGACAGGTGAGACTCTGGGGCAGGTTCATTCTCCAAGCTACTCCGACATGTGGGAGGAAACACCAGAAATCAACAGAAGCCATCTCATCAAATTCTTCCACCTAACAGGCATTGGTTAAGCTGACATCTTTTAAAATTCTGCAGTATCTACAAGCAAAAGTTTCATTCTCTTGCACAGCAGAAGATACTTGCTTTCTTCCTCTTGTCATGTTGTTGCGTCCCCCTGCCTCCCCTTTCTCCTCAGTGGAAGCAAGCTCTGTATTACTGTGCCCTTTTTACTCAAGGGGTAGATCAACTTACAGTAGTGGCAACTATGCTGACTCAGAACTAGATGTTGCTTGGTGGGGTGGCTAGGCAGGTCCTGGCCTTTCTGGCAATCTTAAACAGCAGATCTTATGTAATTTGGGGCCAAGTCCCTTTCAAGATGGTTGCTAAACATTTTTTTTTTTAAGTCAGGAAAAGAAACACATTTTGAAGGTAAGCACGACAGCTCTATAGGGTATCTGCAACAGCATATAGCATGTCTGATTAACACCAGAATGTGTACTAAAACTGTGAAAGGATCCTCCACTGCTAGCAGAAACAAGCTAGCTCCCCTTGCAGCATGCCTGAGCAGTGCTACTGAGGGAAGTTTTGTATGCTTGCTTTTATGTGATCTTGAGGGATGAGAGGTGCATAAGTGTATGTGTGCATGGGCACAAACTAAAACACAGGAGCCTCCTTTTTTACTGTGAGGGTGACTGAGCACTGGAACTGGCTGCCCAGAGAGGTTGTGGAGTCTACATTGTGTATGTTTTCTTTTTCCTTGATAATGACTGAAAGAGGCTGGGCTTTAAATGTAAAGGATATACTATACCAGTACAATAGAAAGACATCAAACCTTACATAGTATAGCAGTAAAGGAAAACAAGCTTTCAGCTGTGTGCTGAGCAAGCTCCTGTTTATTCGAACACTTTCAAATGAACACTGCAGCTCCAGGAGTAGGAAGCAGGTGCAAGACACCCAAAACAGATCCATCTCATCATGACTGAAAACAGAAAACAGCAGCAATGCAAACATGTTCCAGAACAAAGATTGTAACACTGCCTCACCCCCAACTGTTATTCCCTTCCCAGACTCTGGTACTTGAGACGTCTGTCACCAAGTATGCCTGAAACAAACAAGAGTTACAGCACAATAATAAAACTATCATCTTCCCTCTAAGTCTTCTTAGAACATCTTCTAGAAGATACTAGAACAAATGTGCCCAGCATCAGCTTTTTATCTATTTCTTTACTACTATACGCTCATTCCATTGACTTTTATGGAAAGGATATCACAGAAGAACACTTAAGGCTCTAAGGTCAAGAGATTGAGATGTGAATATATAGTTTCACTACAAGATTCAAAAGCATTGGGAACAACATTATCTATAAACATCAATTAGAAGAGTGCTTATTAAATTTGAGGGAAAAGGACTACTTAACATAGAATTGGCAAAGAAATTTGAAAATCCATGACTCCGGTATTCTCTGTAGACAACACATTGTAAAGCTTTTCATTTAAAATATTCCATGTTTGACTACATGTATGGACATCCATATGTTATCACGGATCTGAGAACCACTGGCACTGGAAATTGAGATCAAATGCTGAAAATGAAGAAAAACAATTAATTTTGATTGTCTGGGCAGAATACATTGCCACACATCTGGCAGTTACCTTGCCTTAGTGTGCTTTGGTTTAGTACGTGTTGCTTCTTAAAGCTATAGTGGGCTTCAGTAATGTGTACATAAGGAAATAAAATTTTTTAACAGCTTTTTATTTTATTAAAAGAGCGTGTGGACAGAAGAGATTAAAAAAAACCAAACAAACTCTAGTTGTCAGCATTACTGACAGTTTAGACTTTGCTTAAAACTTTTGAAATCATACCTTCATAACAGTATGAGTTTGTAGTTCACATTCACTGTACTTACATGTCACTCATCCAAATCTGCGAGTCCCATTTCTATCAGTTTCATATGAACTAGGTTTTGGTCATCTTCATACAAAGAAATGGTGACCTCTGGTGAAAGAGCCTGAAAACCAGAAGTTTACAAAGTTTTGACAGTAACAGATTTAAATCTCAAGATAACTAACAGTGCAAGTTATTTTACTGGCTATACTTGCTGCCTAAATGGAAATGTGAATATAGAAATAATATTTCTAAGTAAAGAAAACTTGTTTTAAAATAACAGGAACGCTCAGAAACTTTTCAATTGCAGGATTAAGAGTGCCACATGATGTCCTCTCTTCATCAGCATTCCTTCATGGTAAATGATTTTAAATTATGAGGGTTCACAGTAAAACAAATACTCAGAAATTATAATCAAGAGTGCTAGTAAGAACTTTAGCCTGATCAAGATCTAGAAGAAAAAAGAAAGTGTTTCTCACAAGTATGGAAGCAGAGAGCTGTTTTCCTTCCACACACTCCATCATAGCCCACAATGCTTCCACACTCCATTCTGGGGAATACGGAATTCTTTTCATGTTTTTGTCATATGAAGCAGGTTTAAATCCAGCCAACAGAGCTCGTACTGCCTTAACAGGATACTTCAGCAGATTATAAGGTATGTGACGCAATCTAAAACAAAAATGAAAAATGTTTGCCTGCAACAATCCACCTATCAAGCTAAACTATCAGCATGGACATAAGGATACCTTAATGGTTCACGCCATAAATTTGCAGTATGGAAACTGCGATCAGAGTCCCTGCTCTACAATAACACGCCAGTGTCAGACCAAACAATTCATCAGGTAGGGCGAGGCCCTCTGAAGGACTTCAGTACAGTAACTATCAGGAAGCAGGCCAGTATCACACAGCCCTCTCAGCCTGCCAGGCACACAGACTCCCCGTTACAATGTTTGGGGAAGAGTCTCAAGTGCCTAATACAGATCTGAGCACAGGAATGCAAGCACAAGTCATCACAATGCAGGCTCCAAATCTGACGTGTCTGGAAAATGACATAGACCTTTGTGTTCCAAAGTGCTTCACAACTGGATGGGCTCTAGACAGACACACTACTGGAAACAGGTACCTTAGTTTTGTATTATCATCTCCCCATTCTTCTATCTTTCTATCCCATGGGAAGCAGAGCAGGAAGCGCAACCCTGAAATAAAACACATGCTTTTTCCCATGACCCTAATAGTCTGTAAAGCAGGAAATCTCTTAAAATACTCATTTTTACCTCATCTTCAGCAAGGACCTGTAGATTCCCCAATGAGCTCAAGAGCAAGTCGATATGAATAAGCAGTATATATATAAAGTGAAAGTGGTTCAAGAAAGAAAATTCAGACAAGCTTAGGGGACCCTAAAAGCCTGGGGTGTTTGAGACATTTAGCTGACATCTGTGTATCAGCACAGGAGCAGTTCCTAAAGTGGCTCAGCACCACGCAGAACAGGGATTTGAACTTCGGTTTTCCTCACAAGCAGAGCGGGGTGTGTCCCGCTCAGACACTCCCTCATCTTATTCCCCAGCTGTCTTCTGTGCCGACTGCAGTCGCACAGGATCAGAGGATTTGTTTGTACACCTGGAGGGCTTGGTCCCTATTTTGTATAAGCTTCTTGGGTGCAAAAGCAGATTATAAGCCTAAGCCTACTTCACAGGTTAAGTAACCTGAAGATGATGGAGAAATCTGATGATATAATAACAATGGGCTTCTCGAAGCAACCTAAGAAAGAGAAGCAGGTGCACAACCCCATACCCTGCCAACAGAAATTATTTAATCAGCCAACGAACCTTCTCTCCAGCTGAAATGTAATGCTGAAGAATTATAAATAATATATATAGTTGCACTAAAAATAAATAATAAATGTAAAAATACATACACTTATAAGTATATATTTTATAATTTAAGTGTATACATACACACAGAGACATCTTATATGCATTTTTATCTTATGTATTTACCTGCTTGTTGGGACAACTAGAAAACTACCATAGTCAACAAACTGAACCAAGATCTTAACAGGGTCAAATGCTTCAACAGAGAGGAGCTTTGCTCTATACCATAAACCATCCTGGTATTCTACAAGGCAAGGCATTTCTGTAAAAAGAAAACAAACAGTAACAAAACACTGCAAAAATATACTCACAGTGCAGTACAAACTAACTGAACTTGAAAATTCATTTTACTTTGTGACTTGAGATTAAGGTTTTTCTTCCTCCTCTAATTCATGCTACTATTTTCTTCTATGCATTCCCCAATTCTCTCTACACTCCAATTCAGTCATTAGTATGTAATTTAAGTATATGTTCTTTACCTCACATGGCAATGATGAGAATTAACAGAAAATTGCGTTGTAAAGAAAGTGATCCAAACTGTTTAATGTTTAAATTTTTCAACTTCGACTCATTTGCACATTTCAGTTAGTAAAGATACCTATCTGTAAGTGAACAGACAATAGGCTGGAGGACACAAGGCAGACGCTGTCTAAAATCTCAACCATAATTTTACTAGTTTACCGAACTTAAGTACTAGCAATAACTGGTTTCTTCACAAAGTTCTAGGCCCACATACTTTGTTATTTTAGGCCCAACAGCTGTGGACAAGAGAATTATTGCCCATCTTTTGCCTAAATGGAAAAATCCAGAATTAAAGTGAAGTGATATTCTCTAGGGTTTACATAATTTCTAACTCTTGGTAACATGATTTTCTGTACATAACTTGTGTCTTTTGAATATTTAATAGCAAGATTTTCACAGTTACAGCTTCAGTGACAGTCACCTTAAGGGAGAAGTTTTATTTTTGCTATATGCAATCTAAACTCAGTTCATCAACTTCAACAGGCATCAGAAGTCAGAGGTTTTTTCCATCATTTTCCAGTGGAGCAGAATGACACAGAAGTCTCAATTTCATGAAAACTAAAACCATGTGATTATAGACCAGAAGAATTATTTAGGTTGGAAAAGACCTTTAAGGTCATCAAGTCCAACCATAAACCTAATGCTGACAAGTCGATCACTAAATCATATCCCTAAGCACCACATCTGCACGTTTTTTAAACACCTCCAGAGATGGTGACTCAACCACTTCCCTGGGCAGCCTGTTCCAATGCTTGACAACGCTTTCGGTGAAGAAATGTTTCCTAATACCCAGTCTAAACCTCCTCTGGCTCAACTTGAGGCTGTTTCCTCTTGTCCTATCACTTGTTACTTGGGAGAAGAGACCTCTCACCTTGCTACAACCTCCTTTCAGGTAGCTGTAGAAAGTGGTAAGGTCTCCTCTCAGCCTCCTTTTTTTACACTCCTGATTAGAGTGTACCATATGATTATAGTGTAATGTTACTCCTTACTCTCCAAAATTTTTATTTAAAGATACATAGAAATATAATTATTCCTATTCTTCAGAAATAATTTCAGGCTTTTTGTACATCCATATTAAACAAAAAGAAAATAAACAAACTACCTGTTTGGAAGTGTGTTAGAAGAGGAAAAGACTCCACACTTTTATTGCACCATTTCAGGGCTTCATCCAGGCTCTCCAACTCGGAGTCACAGTTGACATCTCCCTCTGTGGTACACTGCTTCGTAAGGTTCTTAGAAGGATCAAGGCAAATATATACCTACTCAAAGAAAAGGCTCTCATATTACAATTTTTGCAGACAACTTAGAACCTTCAAATTCCATCATTGAGCAAGAATTATTATTAGATTACTTGTTCCCATCTTTGAAAGGTTCAGCACATCCTTGCTCCCCTTTCTTCTTTCCTCAATTTATGAATGACTTCATAATTACAAATTTTTTTTCCAAAAGCAGAAGAGAGTCATGATTTATTAACACCACATTTCAATGTTAAAAAGTAAGAATGAAAGGAACACACATACTTGAGAATATATCAATATAAGATTTCACAGCTGCGTCTTACTAGGAGTCCTCCCTCCTGCTACTTGGTAAATAATCTAATTTTGTAATATCAAACCAAAGATTAATTTTAAAGTTAATGCAAGAAGAACTTTTGAAACAGTGTTTTGTTTGCTATGCAAAGACTATTTGCATATTATCCATTCACTAATTTATAACTGGATCATTGATATAATGCTGTAGGTCAAGGAAATGAAAGTTTAAACAACATGCACAGGTGAATTAAAATCTATAAAACAGCATCTTACAGAAATGTCTTCTTTTCTTAAAAAAAAAAAACAACAGAGCCATCTCAGAACATAACAGTATTTTACTGGTAGTCCAAACAAAATAATTATTAGGTTATTATTTTTTCTAAACTCAGTATTATAATTCCCTAGCCAGGAAGAAAATTAATTTTAATTTTCCAATTTTTATGAAATACAATCAAGTTACCACTTCATCATGCATCTGCTACTTAAATCTATAGGAGTAGAGAGTAGGATCTAGTGTTTAGAATTATTTACCATGTTCAAAAGCAAGACTTCAAATCATTTGCACAAAATGAACCAAAAAACATTCATTATAATGTTTCTCCTGTAAGAGAGGAAGCAGAATACACAATTTAAGAAAAGCCCTTTTCTAAGATACCCAACACTTCCATCTTGTATTTAGTCAAAACAGATGTATATGTACACTATAGATCTTTTTTTTTTTGAAGACGTGTACACTCAAGTGAATTAGTGGGATGAATTTATATTAGAACATGATGCTGAACTTAAAGCAGTCACTTCAGTACTACAAAAACTGTTACTTGGTTTACAGAATTACTGAAACAATGACCAAAAGCACTTCAGTATAAATTAATCCACTCAGAAGATGTTAGATTTTGTGACATGATCAGCTTCTCACTGCTTCCTGTTCTCCTATTTCATCATTATTTAAAGTCCACATAGGAATCTTTTATTTGATCTATGAACATTACGTTCCACCTTTTGCCTGGGAGACTATCAGACGGAAGCTGTGTGGATTTACACAGAAATCAATGACCAACTATCGACCAAAGGCAGTAAAATACACCTGTAACAAGCTAGAAAATGTTCACATTACTGTAAAATGTTCCAGTAATTTAATTTTTGGAGACTAAAGAAGAGGTAAATCATTATTTTCTGCCAAGTTAAAACCCAATGGCCTATTTTCCCACTATACAAGGTAAGCACCTGACTGCAGTATTGTAATGGTAAAAATTAATTTTTTTAGGGAAATGGTCAGTATTTCTTTCTCTGCCCCCACCCAAGAGAATATTTCAAGTAAAGAGTTCATTCAGATAGTTGCACTGCACAACTTATACCATCATAGAATAGTTTGGTTTGGAAGGGACCTTCAAAGGTCATCTAGTCCAAAACCCCTGCAGTGTGCAGGGACATCTTCAACTAGAGCAGGTTGCTCAGAGCCCCGTCCAACCTGACCTGGAATGTTTCCAGGGAAGGGGCACCTACCACCTCTCTGGGCAACCTGTGCCAGTGGTTCCCCACCCTCAGTGTGAAAAATGTCTTCCTTATACCTAGCCTAAATCTACCGCCTTTTGTTTAAAACCATTACCCCTTGTCCTGTTTCAAAAGGCCCTGCTAAAAAGTTTGTCCCCATTTTTCTAAGAACTCCCTTTAAGGACTGGAAAGCTGCAGTAAGGTCTCCCTGGAGCCTTCTCTTCTCCAGGCTGAACCACCCCAACTCTCTCAGTCTGTCCTCAGAGGAGAGTTGCTCCACCCCTCTGAGCGTTTTTGTGGCCCTGCTGCACAGCTCCCTGTCTTTCCGGTGCTGAGGGCTCCAGAGCTGGACACAGGACTCCAGGCCAGGTGTCACCAGAGCAGAGCAGAGCAGAGAGGAGAATCACCTCCCTCAACCTACTGGCCATACTTCTTTGGATGCAGCCCAGGATATGGCTGGCCTTCTTGGGCTGCAAGTGTACACTGAGAGCTCACGTCCAGCTTTTCATCCACCAGTACTCCCAAGTCCTTCTCAGCAGGGCTGCTCTCAATCCCTTCATCCCCCAGACTGTACTGAGACCAGGGGTTGTCCTGACCCAGGTGCAGGACCCTGCCCTTGGCCTTGTTGAACCTTGTGGGGTTCACACAGGCCCATTCCTCGAGCTTGTCCAGGTCTCTCTGGATGGTATCCCGTCCCTCGGGCATATCAACCGCACCACTCAGCTTGGTGTCATCTGCAAACTTGCTGAGGGTGCCCTCAATCCCACTGTGTCATTGGTGAAGATATTAAAGAGTACTGGTCCCAAGATGGACCCTTGAGGGACACCACTTGTCACCGATCTCCATCTGGACATTGAGCTGTTGACCACTACCCTCTGCATGCAACCATCCATCCAACAGTCCACCCATGAAATCGGTATCTCTCCAATTTAGAGAAAAGGATGTTGTGGGGGACTGTGACAGAAGTCCAGAGAGACAACATCCATAGCTCTTCCCTTTTCCACTGATGTGGTTGCTCCATCCTAGAAGGCCACTAGGTTGGTCAGGCAGGACTTGCCCTTGGTGAAGCCATGCTGGCTGTCTCGAATCACCTCCCTGGCACATGGAGCGCCATGTGCCTTAGCATGGCTTCTAGGAGGATCTGCTCCATGATCTTCCCAGGCACAGAGGTGAGGCAGTTCCCAAGGTCCTCCTTTTGACCCTTTTGAAAAACGGGTGCAGTGTTTCCCTTTTCCCAGTCTCCAGGGCCTTCACCTGACTGCCAGGACTTTTCAAATATTGTGGACAGTGTCTTGGATATGGCATCAGCCAATTCCCTCAGGACTCTGGGATGCATCTCATCAGGTGCCATAGACTTGTGCATGTTCAAGGTTCCTTAGGTGGCCTTGAACCTGATCTCCTCTTACAGTGGGAGGGACTTTGCTCCTTCAGTCCCTGTCTTGTAGTCCATCCACTTGAGAGGTGGGGGAGGAAAGACTGCCAGTGAAGACTGAAGCAAAGAAGTCATTGAGTACCTCAGCCTTCTGCTCATCTGCTGTTATCAGTTTGCCACTCTTGCTCATCGGGGCAGGGGGGAGGGTATACTTTCTTTGATCTATCTGTATCAATAGCTCAGTAGCATTTTGCAACCTTACTAATACTTTTTTACATTATCTAAAATTGTTAGCCATGGTTTCCTTTTCACCAGCAAGATGGGACTGCAACATTTCCTGTCTGCAACATATAGGAGACATTTACAAAACATACCTCAGTAGGGGACACCAAATGGGTAACTCTGACAGGAAAGATAGCTCCTGGAGTAGGTAGCAGTGGCAATGTGTATGAAGGCAAGACAGGAACATCTCCTTCAAGTAGTTCCTAGACCAAGACAGGCTTTAGTCAAGCATCATACTTACTAACAAAATGCAAACTAGTTTTTGCATGATTTCTGATTCAAAGGAGTTATTTAATAATGTAGAGAGTGTGTCCTTGATGAAAAAAATATTCACGAACATTTCCTTTCAATACTTATTAGGTTTTTAAAAAAGCTTTAGCTAAAAGATAACAGAAGAGAACTAGTTAATTATCACTTTTAAAATACAAAGAACATATATTTGAAATGGTCCTAACATGCTGCCTTGCTAACTTGATTGTTGTTAATTAAAAAATGCATTAAATATGGAACTCCCTTTAAAGACAGAAAATAGACAGAAAAACTAAAATAGCACCAATTGGCACAGATTAACCTGAGTGCCATGCTCAATGTTTGCCAGAGCAAGTTATCCCTTAAGAGAAAGGCAAAGGATAATTTAACTCCTTAGTCACCAGAATTATTATTCTTTCAAAGAGATAACAGATTTTGCAGAGAACAGGTTTTGCAAAGTACCGATACCTACTGTCTCACTAGCATAGCATGCTCCAGTGTGTCTTCTACTAGCACCACGTATTTTACAGTTTGAGTTCTAGATGCCATTGACTCATTTGGTTCATGACAAAATAAACCTTCGTGCATTAAATTATGCCCTTACAAGGATTTATAGCTCGGCTGGAATATAGGTCATGAATACAGCTCCTATTCTTTCTTGTACATAATATGATACATAACAAAAGGTACAATTTGTCTAAACTACATTCTATTTTTACACATCTATCTGATGAATGGTTTTCATTATGCCCAGAACAAACAGAAAACTGATAAAAAGTGAACTGATATAAAGTGATAAAAACGGAACAAAGAGAAAACCAGATATATATAACTGCAAAATAAAACAATAAATTCTGACCCTTTCATCCCCCTCCATGATCTGACATAGGATACAGCACAAAAAATTGGTTACATTCCTCAGACTTAACTGGGGAAAAAAAACACTTTTGCATTGAAAGTATGTACTCCTAAGATTATAAAAAAACCCAGCTATCTTGATAAATACTAGTAAAGAAAAGATGTCTGACTATATCATAGATACATGCAAACTAAATGCCAGATTTGTGCAAAACAATCAGGAACACTGTGACAGACCACCTGACTACACCTGGGTCTAAAGATTCAACATAAATTCCAGCTCATTCCCAACGGAGCACGGCACGTAGCTCAGCTGGGTATCTTAGTCAGCTCCTGTGCCTGTCTTTCAAAGAAAAAACGCATTTGCGTTTTTGTTGTTAACATTAATAGTCTTTTCTAATTGTCAGTAGAATGGTTACTGCTAGATCTACCACACTTAGGCATGGACAGTCTAAAAGACACACTAAAAAGATGTTCTACCATGACATCTTCAGGCGTTACCTATTTCAAACAGTTGTCCCCCATCCTTTCTGCCTTTCTTCCTTTGTGTCTATTCTTTAAAACTCTAGAAATGGCTTACATTCCTTATTACATTTGTAAAGGCATAGCAGAAATTATGTATTTTTAATAATTTACAGATCACATACTTTATACTTAATAAGGCAACTCAAGAGTCCTTTTCAGCATGAAGAATTTAACCCAAACTAAGTAATTAGCAGGCTGCAGTGCAGTGTGTTATGTTGTACTTCCTTCTCTACCACATGCGAGGCTTTGTGTACGAACAGCCTACATGAGCCCACCCAGTAGTGTGAGGCAATTAAAACATCTTTAGGATGATAAAGACCAAAGTGATAGTCTGGCAAGTCTCAGATTCTGTATCAAACGGGGTATCTTAGACTTTACCCTCATACTGACAAAAGGAAAGCAGAAAGGGCTTTCTATCTAGATGTTTGCAGAATGCTTTTCCACTAGTATTGTTGCAAACATCGATGACAGAACAGGTCTTCTTGGTGTCAGAGATGGTGGGACTTATGACTCACACAGCTGGCCTTTAACTTCCGTCCACAGTCATGTGACACTCCTGCCCTTCATCCAGGATTGTCCTGTTATATTCCTAACAGGGAAACAGCACCTTAGGGTACCCAGCAGGTCTTTTAGTCATACAGATCATTGTTTTTAGAGGAAATTAACTGCCTGTTTAAAAGCGGGGAATAGAGACAGAGTAAACCTTCCTGCAAGCTGAAGTGCCAAACCACATAGCAGTCACTGCTAGAATTTGTAATGATGCGTGCAGTAGTGCAACATCAACTGCAGTATCTGCTTTCATCTATCATGGAAGTCCAGCAACATCAACTGCAGTATCTGCTTTCATCTATCATGGAAGTCCATGCAGAATGAGAGGAGGAATTAGCCCTTTGTATGCTGCTGCTTCTGCCTAAAGATTTCTGTCTGCCTGAAAAGACACCGATCGTTCTCTAGAATTGCTGGTAGGCTGAACAGCTCCTGGTGACGCTGAAAGTGTTCAGATGACTACAAGTCAGTAACATCAAAACTGGCTTTGCATGAAGTCTTTTCAGCATTGTCTCTGCTGTCATTCAGAGGCAGGTGCTAATTGAATGAATGTGGCTGATATGACAACAGCAGTTTGAAGTGCATCTCTCCTCTGACCTAAACTAATAGACTATTCCAAAAAACACAGCACTGGCATTTCCAGGGGGTAGATGAAGATGGAACAGTCTGGCTAAATGTCTGCTCAGATTATGAGCTTAAAACCTTCAGGCTTCAAGTACCTCACCGTAAAGGGGCTGATATGCAATGCAGTTAAATACAAAAATAGTCTGTATAAGAATTTTTGAACTGATTTTGGTTCAGATGGCTGTAAATGGTTTGTAGTCAACTGCTGTAGAAAACATAATTCTAAAAATTATTGTTAGTTAAGCCTGGGTTCAGAACAAAGAGATTAAAAACTTGTCTGCCAAATGAAGCAAGGTCATAGTCCCCCATGCATGAATATATGAGCACAAGGCAGCACCTGGCTACTCAATTCTGACTCACAGTGGTGGAGAAACAAGCAAAAACAAAGAACCCCCCCCCGCATCTCCCAGAAAGCCAAATCAAAAAGTACCACAGTATAATGGTCTTGTATACATAGATAAGTATGCAGGTGTGCATTTGTGTATACACATGTACACATACACCTAGAATGAAATTCACTGCTGTAAGCTCACCATGCCTGGGGTTCTGGTGTACTCTCCAATATCCTACTGCCTACTAGGGAATTTTCTGGCTAATGAGTAAGCTCAGACT
The DNA here is from genome assembly GCF_964289735.1 of Phaethon aethereus. NCBI lineage: Eukaryota > Metazoa > Chordata > Aves > Phaethontiformes > Phaethontidae > Phaethon > Phaethon aethereus. The sequence goes on from NC_138575.1 coordinate 203,257,650, forward strand.
GTCATATGGTAACAAAGACCAGCTCCTAAACTCACCTGTGCAGTTCAACAGAAGTGTATCTCAAAGACAATAATACACTCTGCAGCAAGACACAGGTGTAATGGGCTCTGCATAAGCAGTCTATTACCACTATTAACAGAATTGGAACACTCATAGAACAGAATACAGTCCTTATCAGATTACTTACCTGAAAACACAGATTTGAAGCAATGAAATAAAGTTAAAAAACTATAAAATAATAAAATATATAATGGCTATAATTTTTATAGTAATTGTGTTCTTTAGTTGATGCAGTGTATCAGTTGGCTTGTGAATATGGCTTATTAGCTAAACCCAGAGCTAATTACGTTTCAATGTTCTCAGAGATGCGTGCTTTCTACTTCTGCTATTCCAGAGGTTCTGCTTCTGGAACCAGCTCGAGCTCTGGACTCCTGGCTCCTTTTCTGATCCACAACTGAACACCTCCAATATTCATTTTCTTACGAATTGTTCTGAACCACTTATTTCTGGCATGGATCTGCTTAATGCTATATTCCTTGCTGAAGGCATTCCAGGTTTTCTGAATGCTTTTTGCTTACAACCTTCTTACAGTGTTTTATTCTTGTTTTCCAAATTTCATTTTTGTGTCAAGGGTACAATCTTAGTCCAAGATCCATGTTTAGTGTGCTGGAAATTGTGTGTCATGTGCCGACTTTAGGAAAAGCAACAAGAGACTGATTTACAATTAAGTTTTCCATGGTTACTCAGTTCTAATACACACTAAGAGGTTTCTGTAACTGCATCACAAGTCCACTGGTATACATGCCAAGACTTATGTCAGCAGTGACAGCCGGATACTCTGTATTGTAAGATTATTTTCTGAAGCAGAGACTCACGTTGGAAAGAAAAATACACTGGCAGGCTTAAACAGAGTTAAAGAGAAAGACTAAACAACAAAGCCTTAGTAAAGAAACCTCATCCTCAGATTTCAAGAAAAAAAATACAGAGAAATTACTTGTATGACAGTGAAGTTTGGTGAAAATTTCAATCCTCCTCTAAAGAGCACCAGATGAACATCCCAGACACTTGGAATGAAGAACCTAGGTAACTCGCTTAGAAATCACTAGGTTCATGTTGAAATACTCGATTAAATTTACTTTTGATTATTTCCATCCTTGGATGTATTTCTATGATTAACTAATCCCTTCAACCGATAAAAATATTATGCTATTCCTATCGTTTTAAGTTTTAGAGGAACACAAAACCTAATTGGACTTTAAAGAGAAATGCAAAAATCTCTTTTCAGTAAGGAGTCCAGGAACAAACCCTTGGCAATTTGTTATTCCATACAATCTTAGCAACACATCGTATCTACACTTGTTATGCTACAGAGCAGTAGTACTTGGTCTTACTGCTGCTTACATCACAAAATTGTACAGAAATATAAAAAGAAATAACAAATCATCAAAGGTCACAACAAGCAAATAAATAATCTTTTTAATGTCAGAATAACAACAGCAAAAGACACACACACACAAATCTCACCAGCTTTGGTATGTCCTGACAATCTTCAGCAACACAGTACTTCTGGTATGCCATGAAGGAAGAAAGCGACATTCCACCGAAATACACGCTGATGGACAATTTGCCCCATGGGTTATCTGGCAACTCCTACTTACACAGGACAAATAAGATTATAACAGTAATAAAGTGACTGAGAATTTAGAAATCGTGACCAGGAAATTCAAACCCGTCATTCCTACATGCACCATACTCATTCACCAAAGATATAAAACCAGTAAGGATGGCTATTAACATCAGTTATGACACAAATGTGAATACAGTTGTCTCTGGAATGGCAAGACTGACTACCCAGTCTAGGACTGAAATATCCCATGTTTGCTCACTCAACAATAAATCCTTCTCTTTCACCATTTATCATCAGAAATTAAGCTATCTGAAATAGCAGGTTTTCAGACTATACAGATTATGTGTTTCCCTGTAATATTAATGTATTAATTTAAGCATGTCCATACTTAATTATGACAGACTTTAATCACTTAAAATTGGATTTATAAGAATTTCTGCTGTCGGTAGGTAGGTTGCTTGTCAGAATGACAATACAAAATTATTAATACCTCTAAAGGACACATTTAAGACCTGAAAACTATAATAAATGTAAAGTCATAGAAGAAATAACTTTAGCTTTGGATTTTGTTTTGTGTAAGAAATACATTAACTGCTATACTCCTTCACCGGTTATGTTTAATGCAAGCTAAAAGAAAAAAAAAAAAAAACCAAAAAAGTAAGCATCATTCCACACCTATGAATAAATTAAGCTACCTGAACATGTATTTCGACCTCTTCATTTGTAAGCAGTTCTTGAAGGCAATCTACTGCATCCTGCTGCCAAAAATTTCCAATCTATTTGGTGAAAAGCAAGAAAACCCTACACATTAAGATGCTGGCAAATAATACTCTTACTATTCTTAAGCACATTTTTTCATCTTACTGTGTTATTATTGAAAACCTTACTTGAAAACACACATCATTAGTTTGATTTGTCTTCAACAGTTCAGACATTATCTGCTATTTGATACACTAAAACTTAGTGTGTAACAAAGCCGACAAGCAATTGTCACATCTTGAAGTGGCTTAGAAAGAGATGCTGCTTGCCAAGTCTCATCTTTATATGTAATAAGGTGTGTGCACAATTACATGAAGCGTAACTCAAAGACACAGAATTAGACTTGAAGATAACTTAACAGACAGCACAAAACACAGGATACTTTAAATATTTATTTCATTCCCTGCAATATGTTTGCCTCCCAACCCATAATTTATAAGCCTGTCTTTCTTAATCTATCAGTTGAACTGCTTCCTGCAAGAAAAAGGTTTTAAAAGTAAGTTTAAAACTAAGCTAGTCATTTCAGTAATTCATATTTACTAAATGCACTGTTCAAATTTTAATAATATATGATGGTATGTGAAGATGTTATTTACGTATCAACTACTTACCAACAAAACCCCCTAAAACCATTCCCTTGTATTATTTTAGCTAACACTGTTTCCTACAGAGCTAAGTGCAGAATGATAGAAAGGCTTTTGCAGGACTTGAAGATTTAAAATTTTCTGGCCATTCTGTAAATCCAGGCCTTACTTTTTGTTGCTGCTATTGCAAAACGAACTACCACTTCAGAGTATCATCCTGCCAACTACTGCAGTGTCCTGTCTCACAAAGATTTAATTCCAGTGACAGCTGCTTTTGAAGCATGGTCACTTTATAAAGCAATCTGTCATTTCCTGACATAAGTCTGCCTTGCTGAAACGATCCTTGTAAGCTATTCTCTGAATCCTTGTAGGCAAGAAAAAATACCAGCAACTAGGCTCAACCTTTCTATGACTAAACGGTGTATTGATTTGAGTAACTATCTACTAAAACATCTTCAAATGTACCATTACTCACTGGTACTGTCTTGTAGAGCTGACAGGGTATGCAAAATGGAGGAATACCAGTATACAATGTAGTTGGATACAGATGACACTGAGGAATCCTCTCTGTACAACCATGGTCTATGTACTGTACCTATATGAAAAGAAAAGCTTTCCTGAAATAATTCCTGTTTTTAAAGTCAAGTTTAATAAGAGAAAGGGTTCATTTACAGCATTGGCTTTTATGGAGGAAAAAATAACGGTCTGCTGGTAAGCAGGTGATGTGACAAAGTGGAAATGAAGGAAAGGATTAAAAAACTCGTATGGCAGATTAGAAGTCCGGTTTCTAAACTTGTCTTGCAAGAGATCCTAGCTTTTGTGTCATAATTTACATCAGTTTAAAATTGAAAGATATAAAACATTTGTGAACTAGGATAGTGTCAGACTTGCAAACCTACATTCAGAAAGCATGAGCAGACTCAAGAGTTTAGATAAGATTAAGCGCTAATTAGAAAAAGTAGCTCTATATCTGTACAGCAGAAAGAATTCAAAACCAACAGCCACTGTATTTTGGGTGGGGATAGGGTAGGAGGAAGTTAAACCTAAATATTTTCAAAGCATTTCATATACGATAACAACAACAAAAGAAGTAAAAACGTAAAAAGGGTTACTTAGAAGTGACCAAGGGTAGCTTTTTACTTAAGAACATTTACCATCACTAGGAAAACTATGGGAAATACTGTGACAACTGAAATGGGCAGACAGAATTAACCTTCAAATTAAATGTAAAGATCAGGACAGTTATCACACTTTTAAGCAGAATGAGCATCTGAATAGTCAGGTGAGCTGAATGAAAAAAGGTGTGATCATAGATTTATTTTACAGAATTAGATTATTTGTCCTCCCCCTTTTTTTTTTACATACATGAGCACATGTTCACGCACAGACACACGACATATAGTCAAACTTACCTGAAGAGTACTACCACCAAGTTCTACAACTTTACCTCGATACCACATGGTATCTGACCCTCTTACAACACAAGCTTCTCCCTTTTTCCAGCAGTAGGGCTCCAGAAGACCAAGGCATTTGAAGTTACTTTGTATTTCGGTCATCAATTTGTTTAGTTCAATTTCTGGCAGGGAGAGGTGGGATAAAATTCAAAATAGTCTATAACATATTAGCACAAATTATTTCAACCATTAAAAACCAGCAGATTCAGATGAAGACGTGTAAAAGTAAAATACATGCGCTCCTCAAAAAAAGGTCCTCCACCACTGATACAATATGTATGTTCAACAATATGTATGTAAACAAGTTACTACTTAAACAAAAAGTAAACTGCATTTCCAATTGTGAAGCCATTAGTAATTCTGCATTCAAATATAAGAAAAGAAGGGTCTATAAATTTTGCAACTGACACCTTGGCAGCAGTAATACAAGACCCTCTCAACAGCAGCAATAACTGCAAGAAGAATACAGTTAGGCAAGTGGGGTTATTGTATTTTGAATTTCAAAGTTTTATGATATGATCTAATAGTTAAATGCATTCGTAAAGTTAAAAAAAATTCTCATATGGAAACATTTCTCTAAAGCACAATATATTATCAGGGTACTGAAGACTGATACTGCATGAAAAAGTTGAAAAAGTTCCTCTTTCAAATAGCACAAACTGAAATATGAAGAGATACAGAATCTGTCACAGTACAAATAAAGGGCCCAAGGAAACTGGGTACTAAGCTCACACTGAAGGAAAAAAAATTTGAGAACCAGGCTACCTTCTGAGAATCTTTAGGACTGTACCTTCATTATTATTACTAAAATGTATCGCAAGCTCAACATTATAAAATAAAGCACTTGCTGCTTGACCCAATACTGCCTAGAGAAGAGAAGCAAGTAATCTGCCCCTCCAAGCACTTGGGGTTTTTTGATTTCCTGGGAGGGTGGAAAGACAGGAGAGCTGACTTTGATGGGTGTAAGGACAGGGCACTACCTCCTGGGGATTTGGCCTTCCTCTGCCAGGAAGCTGCGGGACCTCTTCCCACCACTGCAGACCAAGGGGTGCATGGGCACACACCCCTCACCCCCTATGCCAAAGGCCTCATCACCTTCCAAGAGCAATCCTCCCAAACAGGAATCTTCCAGAACTGTGTTCTGATACAGAACATGTATACTAGAACTCCCATCTGGTATATTCTGATACACCAAAGCTATCAGATTCATAGACATGAACGTATTTTTTTTATGTAATCTTACCGAATGATTTTGGTATTATATAAATAGTTCCATCATGTCCAACGCAACTTACTACAGCTTGAAAAATTTTTGCTTCAGGTATAACAGGGGATTTATATATTTCATCCATTCCTGAATGAAGTAGTGCCTTATACGTTTTGCATGACTTTTGCTCACTCTCTGAGACAGTGATTTCCTCCAGAGCAGCGCTGGTTTTTGCACATGCAGTTTCTGAATTACAACCATCCAGTTGTGTGTTCTCTTGCTCTGTATGTACTTTAAGATGTTCCTTGGAGACTGAGCAAGCCACATCAGCTTTATCAGTTCTAGTAGATTCAATCAAATTGTATCAACATATTAACTGACAAAGAACTTGAAAAGTGCAAAAGAATAAAATAACAGAAGTAAAAAAACCAAACGCACAAAGATGGCAAATGCTGGTTAAAATGCTGTCAAATATCTCATCTACCAACTTAAGAGAACTGAAATGTGCAATGGATACAATTAATAATGTTATACTCAGGTAAGTTCACTAAAGATGGAGTTCTGTTGCTACATTTACTGTAAAGGACAATCCAGATTTTTGTTTTACTTATTAGCTTATCACAATGTGAATATGAGTCTGAAAGAATATAAAAGAAAAGTATCCAAACCTTCTGTTTCTAAAAGCCAAGCCCTTTTTAATAAGATGTTCTGAAATATCAATCAATTGTCCTGTTTCATCTTTGCAAAGAATTTTCACAGGCAATGCACAAGCCACATCACTTTCCTGGAAAAAATAAGAGAGCTGGACAGCATATTACAATACGCATTTCGTCTAAACTACAGGCATGTTCTTCATTTTATTGGTACTGACTGTAAATCAGGTATCATTGTATAACTGATGCCCACATCAGAAGACACAATATTTATTTAATCCATGTCACAGTACCCATCATTTTACCAACAGTTCTAAACATGGCATTAAAAAAACCCTTGCTTCTTCCCATAGCCATTTTATTAGAATGAACTGCCAAACACTTGTTTTCCACCAGCAGGAGCTTTAAATCCACTCATAAATAACTTTGCTTATCAGTGCTTTTATTTCCAGACACACTGTAAAATCTCACTGGCAGCTGCCAACAGACACTAGACAAATCAAACCCTCATAATAATTCTGGGTTTTTTTCGAAGTGGAATAAATCAATTACTAATGATGTTCATACAGCATCAGACTCATTCTTTCAGTTTCTGAGGCTTGAAAACTAATATAGCAGCTGCTGAACTTATTCTTCTCAAGAACATGAGCATCTTGCTCATCTGTCCATGAAAGCTGTCAACATCCAGTGATGCCAAAGATGTAAATATTACTCTTCAGTAACTAAATATATGGAAGACTGTTCTTTCCACACCGGGCAGCCAAACTGCTCAGTGAGTAAGGAAAGGAAAGCAGAAAAAAGAAAAAGCATCTTCTTCCCTACAGCAAACAACAGTCTAAGCCAGTTCCACTCAGGACTTTTTGAAGACTGAAAATATTCAGAAAAAAATTAAATTAACAGACAACTTCACAGAAATTTTACAAATACTACTGGTTTTGATTACAAACCTGTATGATTATTTTCACTTGTGCCCCGGTTAGGTAATAGGATAGACATTCACACACTGTTGCTGTCCACTGCATGCTTCCACCTGTTGGTCTAACATAGAACAAATTATAATCTCATGTAGTACAAGAGAAGTTGGCACCTCCTGATCTTAAACACAAATACTTCCCTTTCCTGAGATTTTGATTTTTTTGAAACTGACTGAACTGTCAGGGAAAAAAGACAATCTCCATTACAGTCAACAGTAAAATGAAATAGTTATTCATCTCTGTATCTATATGGCAGGAAGAATTAAAAAATGTAACCCCAAAACTTCAAAATGAGGAGGATCATGAGTTCAGGAAGTATGACACCTCTCTTAACAGAACAAAGTAAAATCCGTATTTCATCTGCAGATTGGGCTTTTTATATTCATTCAGGGAATGGGTATTACAAACATGATTATTTTTTCTTCACAGTCTAGACAGCACAGAAACAAATGCATGGGAGAATACCCCAGTTCTCTCTCTCCTCTACAGTCTAGAAAAGAGGGACCTCCCGTACATTTTCATGAGGTCTAATTAATCTCAAATTCTGATCCAAGGAAATAACAAAAACCTCTATCATCTGCCCAGTAGTTTATAATTCATCCTATAAATGTTCTTTCTAGAGCATCGTTTCTGCTTTACTTGTATGTAGCATAACCCTTAGGAAAAAAACCCTTTATAAAAGATATCACAGCTGCCATCCCATTTCTTCTTTATTCAAAAAGCAAACCAGATAATCAGTGCTAACACTGGAAAGTATTAAGTTATGTCATTATTAAGTTTCCCAGTATAAGGGAAAGGCTACCTTATATCTGCCAAAGAACATTCTACTGCTAATGTCCTAATTATCTTCATATTTTCCTCAAGTTTTCTTAGACAGCTGACATCCACTGTTTCTTCTGCTCCAGAATCATAAAGTATTACCTGTTACAGACAAGAAAAACAATGAAAGAGAAAAAAACCCTCTCTTGGTGTTATCTGTAACCTATGATAATCCAAAGCATGCCTGAATAGGTAAACAAAATTCAAACAAACATTACCAGGATGCAACGAATGGCCTTTGCACTGAAGTAGTCCATCACATAAGACAAATGACTGCCACAACATACGGAGAGGACAGAACACAAATGTGCTCAGAGGGGGTTAAACAGCTTTAAGGAGGCTGTTACTTGAATAAGAACATTTCTTTTCCCATGCTTCAGTTATGTTGGTGCATTTAAATTTGTAAACCTAGAAACGCTGAAATAGCTCCCCTCCACCCCTTGCTTTTTATTCTGACATGGTTAAACAGCTGTTTGAGGGCTCCAAGCCTTAGAAAGCAGATGATGCAAACCAGAAGTATATAAAGTGCCACTTCTGCTTCCTACTAACAAGCATAATCTGACGAGGGCAGAGAGAACCAGTGGTAATCCAGTCCTGGATTACCTGTATGATTAAAAAGCCACTTTTACTTTTGAGGTAAGTAGTTACCTGTTCACAAAATGCCTTTTCCGATGTTCTTTTTTCTTTTCAAATGAGTGCAACAAAACACATGTTTAAAGCATCACTGCATGAGAAGTTACTGTGGAAAATGTTACATCTACATGGCACAGTGCATCACCGTCAGTTTAGGGTTCAAGACACAGCATGACTACATGTGTTCCTGTGGTGCTGCACTCAGTTCAACTGGCTCCACCTTTCAGCAAGGATCATTAAGTTTGAACTAATGTGACCCTCAGGTTCACACAGCTTCTGGAATCTAAGCTAAACTGTTAGGCTATAGCTTAGGAATCTGTGCTATGCTGCAAAGTGTAGTGTAAGCATACACAAAGTCAACCTCATGAGCCTTCCTCAATGAGCAGGTTCCTTGCTAAAGGCATCTGAGCTTTGATGAGACAATAATCTTACTTGCAGCAATGTACAACGTAACTTAAACTCTCAACAAAAGCAAAAGGCTGTATGAGAAAATATTAACACATAAGTAAGAAGCAAAGATTTGGCATTTTAATCAGTGAATGCTTACAAACTTCAGAAATAAAAGTATGAACCCTGTTAGGACGAGAGGTTTACCTCTGCACTGGTTTCAGAGACAATCCTGCTTATTTGACCTCTTTGCCACTGTTTCAATTCCCGTACATAAACGGCACAGTGCATACTACTTTCCCACTTCACAGACTGTGGCTGGGATTCTTTGTAGATGGCAGTCATCTTCTCCTGTAAACTAATATTCAAACAAACACTTTTCTAGTGGTAAAATGAAGGGCTTATTAAGTCAGTCACTGGTTAACTGGCACACCACTAGTTTTAGTAACTGTTCGAAATACATGAAATGGAGCTTCAAAACACAGGCAATCAGATTAAAATTCTGTAAAACTATCATGTTTTCTTAAACAATGGAATTAATCTGAGTGATCCTGACCATTCTGTATAGCACTATTTGAAAAATGTACTGTTTTCTCTCGACAACTTGAGAGTGTGGTACTCATTTAGTGTCATGACTAATACAATGGGACTCTACGTAGCTACATGCAAGAAGGTAAAAAGATGAAAGAAAAGAGAAATAAGAGGCAGAAAATAAGAAATTTGCACTACGCAATGACATTTCCATTTAACCGTCTTCAAACAGTAGGCACTATTACCTGAATGTTACAAAATGAACGCTGATACACTATGTCTAGAAATTGCCTTCAAGCTTTCCTAACAGCATATTAGAATCATGCTGAAAGAAATAACTTGATTGAAGTTCTTAGGATACCAGTATTATTTAACAAGATTTCTAATGAAGGAAAGGGGAGGGGAAAAGAAAGAGCAGAAAGATTTAATCTTTCTGGACAGTGTTGTATTTATCAGGCCCCAATACTTACTACATTAGAACTGATTTGAAATAGGAGTTAGATCATGCACCTAATTTGGAATAAAAAATATTTAATAAACCACAACATAGTGCCAACCTGTCTTTTGTTCCCATACTTTCCACAAGAAAGCAAGGTAAGTCAACAGTATTCAAAAGAGTACCCAGTGCCAAATGCAACCTTAACCAAGAGTTTGTTTTAACTGTACTTCACCAATTTGTAATACAAATGCCTTAACTCAAGAAAAGTTCTTTGCGTTTTAGTACCTTTTCAGTATACTTTCTGATGACAGCCACTGTATAAAAATTTTACTAGGAGACACAACATGACTAATTCTCACTTGTAGCTCTTTCTTAGAAAGTGACCTGAAATCGCCTTCATTCACAGGTTCCACATCTACAGGATTTAAAGCTTCTGAGGTTTCAGGAATTTCTTCTAGAGGAACATCCCATATTTCACTGGGCCTTACAGCAGTACTTTCAGTGTACCTGTAAAGAATATAAAATAATTAGAAGGGCAAGTTTAAACAAATTTTAAAGAAAGTGAAAAAGAGCTCAATAATCACACTTTAACATGACAGGAATCATTCAACATGAAGAAGAGTAAATAAAGAATAACTTAGAAAAGCAGAAAAAAACCCAACAAAAGACAAAAATGTTTCTAAATGCTACTTCTGAAACACTCACAATAGTAACATTTTTATTCTCCTTCAGAAGGTATCCTTGCACGTTCTACTGTCAGATGAAAGCACTATACAATATAGGCTGCCAGCAGAAAAGCAAGCCTGACACAAATGGGATGCTGAATGTTTGTGTCTGGCTTAAAAGACAAAAAATTACTAATATCATGCTTCCGGAAAGCAATGTTGCCTCTGAATGACAGCTGCAACATGCAACTTCTACGATGTCTAAATATTCCTTTCAGTAGTAAAGAATATTAACATTAGTGAAACATTTACCTTTCTAGCATTCCCTGAGGATACAAATACAACACAACTGGCGCTAGCACTTTCCTAAAATGAAGGATAGTCATGGTAATACCTTGATGAAAACTTGTTTAAATTGTGTGAACTGGACAGAATAAAGACCAACAGCAATCAAGAATTGGCTGGTATGTATTTTGAGCCACAGCCCAGCTTAGTACAAGTCTGTGTGAATTGTGCCAACTAGAGATGGACCAGATTGCAGCTTGAAAAAACACCTGTTAATGCAAAAGAACTGGCTTCTTGTAAACATCACTGACTAAAGGAGACAGCAATCTTGAGTTTAACTGCTGGCCATTTCTGGGCCTCCAGGAACAAACTCTTTTGTGTTTTCAGAGATCTACCACCTGCCTTTTCCTTCATGGGAAGGAATCAAATTGCTCTATCAGAGAGAAAATTCTGTAGTGTTTAAGTATTGAATCATCCACTACATAACTATTTATGCAAACCCTCCCAAGGCAGGTATTTGGAAACTGCTGGGTAAAACACCTAAATTGTAGAACCAGGAAAGAAATGAACACCATAGCTCATAAGTACACTTACCTTGCATACCACTAGTCTGAACTATGAAATGGGCAGAGGTAATCTGCCATGGAGAGCTCTCTCAAGTGAAATACATGTTTTACAACTCCTTCTCTAGCAACTCCAGTATAATATTATCATTGCAGCTCCATCAGAAAAAAACAATCAGTTTGGAATGAACTTCAGACTCCACCGTTTCTTCCTGGAATTCTGTATCGACTACTTCCTATCCCAATGCAAGAGTAAGGATACTGAGGTTTCCTTGTCAGTAAGTCAGCTTCAGTGGACCACTGTGCTCTCCTGCACTAGTCTTACACTAGTTTAGAGCTGGCCTGGGTATCCCTCAACAGTATTAAACGTGGAAAAGTAATCATATCCCAAATGTGATTCTAAATGACCTCACGTAGGTTTAAATTATTCACCAGTCTCTTGCCTTTTTGCAGACATCCATCTTCACAAAGGAAATTCAGTGAGAAAGTGTGACAAATGAGCTCTGAAGCGCTGGACACCCATGCGCACTGGAAAAAAAAAAAAGCCAAAAATCCCCAAGCCCCGCAAGACAACCCCTTTGTCTCCCCACAAATGGAAACATCATTCCAAGTGAAAGACATGGTGCACTGGGTGTAAATGGCAAGGTGATGGTAGCTAGGGAGAGGGGCTGCAGGGGTGACCTCTGAGAGAAGAGGCCAGGTGCCGCCCCATGGCAGACACAGCCCGTTTCAGACATCTCTGCAACAGACCCTCCAGGGGACATGGGCTGGTCCCTTCAGTGAAGCTGATGGCAGCTCTAATTTAAAGTAGGGCAGAAAACACCAGGGAGAGGAGGGAACAGAAGAGAAATACCATCGTGAACACCAAGGTCAGAAGAGCAGAAGGTAGTCTGCGGTGAAAGAGGCACGCTTCTGAAGGGACCGAGGCCTGTGGAGGTCCCCCATTGGAGCACAGCAAGAAAAGAGCAAGAAGGAAGGAGCAGCAGGGAGAAAATTCTGTCCCCCGACTTCAACCCTGCACTGCTTGCTACCTCACTGAAGGGACTGAGTGTGACCTGAGTGTAGGAGGGGGAGGAGAGGTGCTTGGAGTAAAGATGAGCCTGGGAAAGGGAGAGGACAGGTGCTACAAATGTTTGTCTTTTGTGTCCCAATGCCTGAATCAGTAATTAAATATTTATGCCAATTAGTAATTAAGTTATATTAAGTCTGTTTTGCCTGCAACAGAACTTGGTAAGTGATTTCCCTGTCTTTGACTCATGAGTTTTCTTGCTCCTGTTTCTTTTCTTTTCTTCCCAGTCCAACTGAAGAAGGGGGAGTGAGAGAGTGACCAAAAATTCATTTTACTAAAGTTATCTGTGTTACACAGCAACTTATATTAAATTACATATCCACTTGTTTGCAGGCTGCAAGCAGGCATCTAAGTATAGCTGCAACACAACAAAATACACCAGTGACAGTGACAAAACAATTCAGCTGTTCAGATTTAAATAAAGCTGCTTAACCTTACAAAATCTTACTAAAAATTGTGACCAGTACAATAAATGTGTTACTAAGGTTTATATTTCTGAGCTAAGAGATGAAAATCCACTTATTTACTTCCTCCTGAAAAAAAGCGAATTCAGGAATTCCCTTTTGGAATCAAAACTTTCTCTTCAACAATCTTTTTATTTTCATCAGTATTCAAAAATTATTAATGAAAGAGTAATTATTGATTTTCATTAATGCAGCCCATGGATTATTTTTTTAAAAAAACAACAAATTAAATGCAGCAGTGTTATCTCCTTATCAGCCTCATCTCTCACAGCAGGCTTCCTAACTCTTCTGTCGCTGTCATAGCTGGTTATCTGAGTATTTGTTTTCTAATAACCGACCTTCCAAAGAGATGACTTGTCTTAGGTGCAGGTTAAGCACACAGAAGTGATATTTCTTTTCTTACTACAAGATAATGGGAACCTTAATGATAACCAGCTTGGGAAGATTTGGCACTTAAGCACATTAAAAGTACAATGAAAACATTTAATCTCCAACTTTTGAATCAATTACAATTTCAATACATCATGTTAGTCAAGATTTAGCTTGAGAATTCAACTATGCCGACCTACCGAGTTACACTCTGTAACTTAAGTCAGTTGGTGAATGTGATTTGTAATGTATTTATGTACCAAATGTGGTAAATTCCAGCCACTGGAGGTGCAATACTAAAGCCAGTAATTTTGTCACACAAATTCAGTATTTCCAAATACTTTAAGTTATGTGCAGCACATTTACCCACGTATGTAGGATGCTAGGTCTTCTTTAACTAGCTGGCAGTTAATACTAATGCTTCTTCCATGAACAGCAGAGGAGTCATAGAGTTCAACAGATACGATGTTGTTATCTAAAATTTCTGTGAATGAATAATATACATGTAATCAGTGTCAACCAATAACAGTATAAAGACTAGAGTTTTGGAAGCATGACAAATGGTACTAAAAGACAGAATTTTGTAAAATTAAATTTGATTTGGAAAATAATTTGTTCTGAACATCAAAAATATGTAGAGGCTGAGCTCTGCACATTATCTATAAAATTAACTTAAAATACACCAATAATTACCAAATGTTTTTTCTACAAAGAAACTAACTGCTACATGTAAATTCATTTATTATATGGCTTCCAAACCACCATTCCACCATTCTACAAGTGCTGAAAAATAAGCAGCTGCATATTAACAATAAATGGTATTGAGAAAAATCCTAAGGCATATATGTTTTATCTGAAATTATTTTTTTTCCATGATATTTTTAGAGCAGCAGTGATCACAGTCCCAGCTACCAATAAAGTCAGCAAGAGTCAAGCATAGCTTGTACTTTTGGAAACAAGCCCATCTTAATAAACCTGGATACTTGTATCACATAATGCTGGTGTGGTCCATAAAAGAAGACATAAACAGAGCTTTTGTCAGAAGTTATGTCTCCTCCAATTAGTTCATGTTTTGATATCCGCACTCCAAGCTACATGTGGCAAGTATGAACACAGGCACTTCAAATACATACTATTTAAAATATGAAAGTGCATGTTTCCACATTGGAGTTGATTTAGTAATATTTAAATAAAAATTAATACTCTGTTGATAACTTACCAACAACTGAACATAGCATAAGTTTATTTTCAGTCACTTCTTCAAATCTTTCCTTGGCTTCTCTGTTCCACTCACTTGCCCCTTTATAAGGCTCAATGCAAGCCAGCCTGCACCTGATTGCCTAGGGAATAACTCAAATTATGTATATACCATCACATATCAAGACCATCTCATTACAGCCAAATCCAGCCTTTGCTTTGCACTCATGGAGGACAGCAAGACAGCATGACCTTGGCTTCCGGTTCCACATTACCATTATTTGATTTGATTTGATTTAAGATGATGCCCCCTTGCTGGCAGCTGAGCATGAACCTCAAATTCAGACACATTCCTACTGAAATAGAGCTCACTTCTCCTTGCCTGCCTTTATGGTTAGGCATAGAATTGGCTGCAGAGATCAGGAAAGATTACTGCAGAGAGGTGATACGGAAAGCTTCATCCTGTTTTGCTTATCATGATGTAATAACCCCGACCTAAAGCATCTAAGATTAACATGACTATACCATTGTAGAAGTCTGAAGGACTAAACACAAAGACACCAGAGTACTACAGTACCTAGGTTAGAAAATTCCTACTAGATTTCTGAAAGGGATTAATTAGGAAACATAAAAAAAGTATTCAAAACGCACCAGAATTTCAGAGCAAAATCATAGGAGATTAAGTACTTTGATTAAAATAATTTTTGTTTAGCATCTTTTTTGCAAACTTTGGTGGCTACACTATGGCTCAATTTTAAATTAACTGTGAATGTTCTTGTTTCCTCCTTCTTGTTTATTGAGCCGAAAGAAAGAAGAGTAACACAGGTAAGGGAAAAGGGAGAGAAAGAAAATAAAGACAATATAAAAAAGAATGCTTTGTGCAGATATTCTTAGGATACAGGCAGTCAGGAATATGAAAAGACGACTGAATGACAAGTTAAATAATCATTAAAAGAAAGGGCTGTGGATGACAAAAACAACACTACATTAAGCACTGCTCATTCCAGTCCTGGCCAAAATTTCTGTATCATCTGAGTCCATTAAAATGCCTGCAAACAGGCTGAAAAGAGTCCAACTTCTCTTGTAACAACCTAACTCAATTCTCTTAAACAACTACTTACATCTGATGCAATGCAATACATGATCATATGTAAAGACTGACCAATACTTAAACACAACAGGACAGACCTGCACAAGCAACGTCACCTCTGATATTTACCTTCTGAATGCTTGATTTTGCAATCTTGTGTTCATTCATGTTTCAAGGAATTTTAAATCCTTAAAAATTACATTTTTTAAAAATAGAAAATATTTGAAAACAAAGCAATACATAAGCAGACTTAAGCCTGCTGATCTATTACTTGCATTAAAACTAACACCAACAGGAAACTCTTATTTCTTATACAAACTTCAAGTGTAAACACCTTGCCAGGGTGTTTCACCATAACCTATATATGGCATAATAATGCTGAAATCTGACAACAACTGATGGGTTCAAGTTTTTTTAGACCATTCTCTAGTGGTCATATATCCAGCTGTATATGTAACTCTTCAGCCCCTTCCCTTTTATGTTGAAAGTCAGGAAGCCTAGTAGTATGTGCTCAAGAGCTGACAAACTCTTCATGGATTTTTCTGAGGATTTGTATTTAGTCAGTAACAAGCAATCAGTTGGAACGATGGGATAACATACATCAAAAATCCTAACACCCTTATTCATTAGCCGCTCTGATCTGAAGCATTAAGACACTGCAAATGGAAGAACATTTTGCCTTTTTCAGAATGTTTCCTCTCCCTTGCTGTCAAAAAAGGCTCAATTATTTTCTGACACTTTCCCCAGAAACATCTGCTCAGAATATAAACAATTAAATCCTATTTTCAGTAAAAGATGCTGGCCAACCTTAGTTACAACAATCACTATTTCTGGTGCCTACAACTGGTTAAAAAACCCCTATCAACATATGAAGTTTTAAAGTTTAGCATAATTATGGTTGGCAACCAGAACTATCAAATGAACAGCCAAAGAAAAAGAATTATTTTCTATTTATGTGCATTTTTTATTTGACACCAATACTTTGCCATTTCCTTTCCCACTCAGTTTTTCTCCTTGTCAGAAGGGGGAAACTCCTACAATACCTAAAGCTAGGAAAACAACAAACTTTAAATGCCATAAACCAAACAAAAATACAATTTTTTAAAAATACCATTATTAGATTGTAATCTGAAAATGAAGGAATGTAAAAATTAATTTGGCTTACTATGGAGTAAAAGAAGGTACTTGAATTAAACACACATACACACAATGGATATACACCTCCTCACTGCAAGGTAACATTAGATTTCATTTAAAATTGAGTGATATAAAAAAAATTCAAGAGTTTTCAAATGTTCACCCGACATATATTTAGTAAGTCACATCATAAACGCATGAGAAAATGAACGTGCTTAACATTTTATTTACTTCAGAATGTTAACAACTCTCTCTTTCCCCTTACATCCATTGAGATTCTATTAATTTTATGTATTTAATCCAGGCAAGCACTACTTTACCTTTTCTGGAAAGCTCAGAAACTCCTTTTTTACTCTGCGTATGTCTTTAAGAGTTAAGTTAGCAACATTGCCAAAGTCAACATATTTTACCATAACTTCTTGACGAGTTGGCAGCCCTTCAAGAAAAACAACCCAAGTTATTAAAACAAAAAATGAGTATCTGATACAGGTTAAAGCACCAGAATTTCAGAGCAAAATCCACATCTATACCGTATGATCATAAAATACCACATTTTCCAATGTTCTACAACCCAATTCAAAAACTATATTCTTTAAGAGCCAGCTCTTTTGGGTTCCTGAAATGACAGGGTTAGCATTTTGGTCGCCTTCCATCTAATCACTTTATGAGACACTAGCACATTAAATACATACCAAGTAGACATGCCAGCATACAGGCATGCTACACTGCCCATACAGAGATGAGCACAAGTACACCCTCACATCCCCTTTGGAATTACTATGGGGAATTATTAACACACACTAGTTACACTCAGAGGTTGGCTATAATAGACAAATCTATAGTTCAAACTGTAACAGGAAGTGAAACGTTAATTAAAATAATTATATAATAGAATTTCAATAATCTATAGAAAATTAAGTATACCAATTCTCTTTATTTTAAAAAACTGTATAAAACACTCCATTAATAGCAAAAGAATGTAACATGAATTAGTACTACTAACTTGATGAACCTGTTAGTGTAAGAATGCCTAGTAAGAATAACAGCTGTTTGTTACTATTCATATCCAGTGTGTGACTCTGATCTAGTACCACAGCTGATTTTGCAACATAGCATTATAGTGAAAGAATCAATACTTCACCTATAATCTGTGCTCTGTACCAATTCCCATCTTCCTGTTTTGCAATACAGGCTTGGCCTTCAACTGGGTAGACAATTTCCAAGTTATTCCCATGCTCATGTTTATATACCTCCTGAATTTTCTTTGGAAGAGCTAAAGAATCCAGGCTATCTCTCTAAAATAAGAAAAACAAAACATACTGTGCTGGTATCCCAGCCAAAACCAGCACACATACATACACACCAGATGTTCGGTTTTTTTTTTTTTTTTAATGGTATTTTTGCTCTTTTAAGGAACGTTTTTTCTAGTAATGTATTTCCTAGTCCTCCCCCACATAAAGTGAATTAAAGAGCCTAACAATTGTTGAATATTGCCTTGTTCAACCACCACTCTAAACAGTAAAACACGTACAAAGGAATTAACCATGTAACAAAACTGACCAAAAAAGTTAACTTTCTGGAATTCTAAGAATTCCTAGAACTAATCTAGGATTAATCTAGCATTGTAGGATTAATCTCATTTATTAATTCTAGGAATCCTAAAACTGTAACAAGTGACAGAAGTTAATGGAAATTGTAGCTTATTTAATATGGACTACAAGTAGCTCAACATTAAAATGTTTGTTCAGAGTTTTATTTAAATAGACCTTATTTCTAAACTTACCAACCGGAGATAGAAATCACTTGGACTATTAATGTGACAAACTACAACAGACACTTCTTCTCTTTCTTGTGGAATCTTAGGTGGACTATACTGCAAGATGGTATTATTTTCTAACTGACTGGGAAGCTGTGATCTAAACCTAAGGTAAACAAAATGGTATTTTGAATAAAGTAAAAATTGAGTGAGAAAGAAGCCTTTTATATTCAAATGTCAAGTTTCCCATGAAAAGCCCAAAATGGTCTTATAAAAATAACTTGATTCATGTTTGTATGACTAGCTTGAACGTTCCTTCTTGTAGTCGGTGCAGTCAGTTCTCTCTAATGCTTCTCCCATCACAAATGTAACACATGAAGAATGATGTATGGCAGCTGGCTCCTAGAAAGTTTTTGTTATTTGGGATGCAGTAGCATACATTTAAATTGTTAAAAAAAAAAAAAGTAAAAGGCTACAATCCACTACATTGAGAAAACCATTTTCTTTTAGATTTCCTTTTCCTCACTTAAAAAAAAGCAATTACCTGAGGAATACAGACGCATTAAAAAATTATCTCCCACTGTTCTCACCACCATAACTAGTTATGCTCAAATATGAACAAAGACCTTTATATGCAGCAAAATTAACTATAATTTCCTACAGATTTGCATGCTGTACTCCTGTACCCAAACACCAAAACACTCATGTTCTTTATTTCCTGCTTCTTCCACTGGTCCCTTCAAAGCAGCTCTCCTCTGCCCTAATGCCAACATCAAGCACCCTTTATACCCTGTCATTTTTTCTCCTATTTGTTGTGCTATATGCATCACATCATGTGGCTGGTTCAGATGTGCTGAGTAGCCTGTCACTGCCTACCAGCCAAATCAAACAGACGCAGGGCTGATTTCTGCATGTTTTTCTGTCTGTGGTAGACACTAAAGGCTTCTCCTTTTACTCTGTTGTTATTCAAACTTGTACAGAAATTTGAATTTTGTCACTTTCTAAAATAAAGTTCATTATCCAAATAAAGCCCTGACTAGTGTGAGTATGCCACTTATTATTAGCGAAGGTGAAAAAAGGAAATCAACATATATTGCTGATGATTACTACAGCACTGCAAAAACAACTTGCTTGGTAAACTTCACATTGTAAGTATTATGCTGTTATCATTTATAGCGTAAGAGCATAAACTAAAGGAAAACACATACCTTGCCAAGTCTAAAAAAACTAATGCATCCTTGACAGACACTGGCATGTTATTGCTTATTTTATTAAATGGAGGTTTTTTCAAATCCACAATGAGAACACCATCCTCTTCTCTAAATATGGTCATTAAAACAACCTTATTATGTACCATTCCTAAAAATTTTGTCTTTGCTTCCTCTCCCCAACCTTCACTCTGTGTTAGGAAGAAAGAAAAAGTTACTGAAGATGTCAGAGAATGTTAAAACAAAAAATACAAATAGTAATTAAAATAAAATAAAATGGAAGCAAGGAAGGGAGCACAGATGCATCTGAACAGATGAAATACTGAACACACTGATAGACTGTCTAGTCCATGTAAGTGTTTTTAACTGTATAAAACTGAGTCAGATTAAAGGGTTGCAGTTGCCTCCATGTTTCTTTAAAGACTAAAGATTTCATCCCCTCTGATTCCTCTGATAGATAAACCAGAATTGTCGTATGCTATTTTATCTCATGACTTACATTTTGGCTCTCCCAATTCTTTTGAAAGTTTATTCTTATCTTTTGTGTCTTTATACAAGTGCACAACATAGTTTGGTCAATTTACACATTCCTCCTCTCCACAACATCTTTCTTGATGTTTTATGTACCTTGAAAAAGCCTACCTGAATTTATTTCTCCTGGATCAAGTTAATGCATTTCTCATTTGACACTGCAAATCTGTGCTTTTTAGGTGTGAAAAAAATGAAAGAACATACAAGGAAGGCATTTTACCCATACCTGTGAAAATCGTTCCAGATCTTTCCTATTTAAAGCTACTTCAGACAACATCAGCCTGGTAAGAAAACCCAAAACTAAACAGCAGTTATACTGTCAGAAATGCACAGCTGCATTGGACATAGCTCATTCCCATGTAAGTGTTGCAAAAATAACGAAAGCTTAATAAGTAAGTGAAGATTCAAGAAAATAATGCTGCTACATATGTCCTTTTTCTAAGGGAATAAATGCTGACAGTACTTTATCTCTTGTTATATTGAAAAAGAATGAATAACATTTTTCAGTATATGGCCAAAATTTTACGTAACAAAGGACAACCCGTGAAGATTCTCTTAAAAATTCTGAAGCCACTTCTTCTCTGTTTGGATGATTTTTAAAAGTTACTACTTACATAAATTTACCAGATAGCCATGAAATAAGAATATCAGTTCTGTAATTTGTTTTTAAATTTGACAAAAGAACATGTCTAGAGTAAGAGTAGTGAGATTTAAATCTGACATACGTATTTGTAAACCCAGAGGCTTTTTAAGACAGACTGCTATAAGCTCTTGTTTCCTTTCCAATGAAAGCAATGCAAGACATCTTTTTAGAAGAGAAGATTTAACTGTTTTTAAAAAATAACATATACCCTGTACTCCTCTCAAGTTTCCTTCTGTTTATACTGGAATAAGATCATTACAAATTATGCACTTAAATTCTTCAAACTAAATCTTAGGAAGAAAAAAAGTCTCCTCAAACAGTGCAAACAGCTTTTTCTTACTGCATTTTTAGGAACAACATCCTTCAATGAACATCGTACTGCTAAAGGAGGAACAGCTGCAAGTTCTGCCTCAATATGCTGATCAGGCTTCCTTACAAACAAACAAATGTCATCTGTTTCAATAGTCTGCAGAGCAGCAGGTTCAGGCCTTTCAGTGGGAACATATCTGTTGTCAGTGGGAATAAAAGCAGTACTAGCTTAAAAGAAAGACAAAAAACCCCCAACCAAAAAACTCCCAAAACCAAACCCCCCACTTAAAATAATGGTCATTATTGCAATAATTGGCATAATGTCATGTCATTGAAACAAAACTAGAAAGTCTCAATGAAATGCATTTTTTTTAAACATTGAGGACTCATGGGTTCTCTTTTGCAATTAAGCTAAACATTTTAACACGTGAAGGCTGGTACACTTGTGTACTTACACACACTGCCACTTTTCCTGTGGGAAATAGATGCTTACAGAACATTAGTGTCATTTGGATATCTGGTTATTCTGCTTGTGTGAAGCTGATAGAGGATGTGTTTCTTAGTGGAGATCCTCTTGAGTAACAACAGTCAAGGACAACAATTGCAGACAAAAACCTCTCTCTGTAACATACCCTGAGAAGATTAGAACTACAGAGCTCCCAAAATCAATCAGGAATACTTCCAGCAGTGCAATATCACAAACTTTGCATCTTATTGGACCACAAGACTTCCTCTCATTTTTACTTTTTAGGGGAATTAGTTCAGTGATAGTTCCACGGCACCACATTCCGGTTTCCTTACTCTTAATAAAAGTTCTGGCACCTATACGGAAGCAAATTAAAAAAAGGAAGACTAAATTCAGTATTTGTAGACATTTCACACTGGAAATATTATTACAGTTCTGCATAATGTTCCATTGTTGCCTATCTTCCGTACAGGTAATAAGAGCGCTACTGCTAAAACAAAGACACAAAGAGATCAAAAACCTTGTCTCGATAGCCACCAGAAATTTTCTCCCCACATTCATTTACACAGTGTCTGTAAGGCTAGAAGGTGTTTAGCTTGTATTATGAAGTAATTTCTGGCAAATTTTCTATACCTCTTAGTAGAGCGTCAAAAAAAAATTGAAGTTGAGAGCTACTCCATACTTATCAGTTTTCTAAATACCTTCTAGAAGTGAGTAACATTGTAAATGTGTGGAGTAGAAAATAATTTTAATGATTTAGCAATGCATTACTGTCAGTTGTTTTTACTTCCAGAATGGTTTCTATCCAGTTAGTGAACTTTAAAAAAAAATCTAGCCACTCAAAGGGAATGTTGCTTGTATGACAGAAAGGTGATTTACTGAAGTAATGAAAGAACTAGTCATTAAAAGGCTAGTCATTAAAATCAATATACTGAAAGAACTAGCAGTAGCAATTACCACCTAATTACCACCTAATTAATGGAAAACATTAAGTTTTTTGCCAGGTGTTTCAACTGCTCGTTACTCTAAGCACTCAATTTGTTGAGGCTGAGAAGAACTGCAGAGTCTTCTTTACTTTACCGCTTTGTTCATATGGTTTAATAAAAGTCTATTTTACCGAACAATGTGTACAAAGTTTTCCAACAAGCATTAATTGTAGATTCCAGAACATATAAGGACTGCTTTACTATGTAAAGGCAGGGTAGGGAGGAGGCGGAAAAAAGAATATTACACTAAGGAAGACGTACTGCAAGATGGTATTTTAAGCTAATGTAGACCCTTTAGAAATTAGTAATTTACCTAGTTCCAAAATATCTGAAGGCAACAGATACAAACTCTTATTACAACAAAAGTTTTTCAGTTTCTTCTCCAAAACCCCTGCTTCTTTCTTCTGTGAGTACCTCCGAATATAGAAGTGGCATGGATTTATAACATGGCTTACAAACACTAGTTCTGTCGAGCCTGAGTAAGACATAAAACAGATTATCAAACACTCTCCAAGTGACTCCAACTGATATTATTAGACATGTGATTAGGTTTATGTTGAATTAATCATGATAACATTACCTCAAATAGCTTTTAATCTGACACATCTGCTCATGCTTGTTTCCAACTAGTTACCATGTTTGCTTTCTGATTAAACGGCTCTTTCAAACTACCTCTCTTAAGCTACCCTGCAAACCAAGAAGCTGTCCTACTCCTTAAACTGGTTGTCTTGAATTTAAGTAAGTAATTCAGATTGTATTCCCTCTATTTAAAGAGAAATAGGAAGCTTCTAGAAAGCAAATTAGAGAAATTAAGACTCCTGCCTCTAAGAACAGGTATGCTAAGGACTTTTGTATAGTTATTCAGTGATAATGCATGAAGATCACGGAATGGTCTAAAGCTAGCCAAAAGATGACCTTATGTAAGACAGTACTTCTGATAAAGCATCCAAATCCTTTGTACTGCAGGTACCTCCCTTGATCTGGAATCCAAAATGCAGGTTTCTCTTTCTGAAGCTACTCACCAAAGGCAGTTGGATGGGTCAAAAGGTTTTAGAAGTCCAGCAACTCAATTCCTACAAGAATATTTTACACCACAAAACTTACTGCAAAGAGTGGATAGCATCACTTAGATCCAATGCCACCTGCATGACTGATCAGGGCACAGCAGACAGACAGATTTGCAGCATCCTAAAGTACTGCAATCTCTGTGCTCATCTCTGAACTACAACTGATTGTGGGCAAAAGATGGCACAAAGAATCCGGCATTTGAAACATTCTGAGCATGGACGCAGGACTGTGCTTGGAAGGTTAGGAAATGAGTGTCCAGAACAAATGCAAGATTACTCTTGGGCATTTCCAGTGGAAAAGATGGTATCTGAGTAAAAAGTCTGAGTGACTTGAAAGATTTCACTTCTAAGTACGCTAACTCCTCTGGATTACCCCTGGTCACCATCTTCAATGATACAATGAGTCAGCTAGCTTGTCTTAAGTAGACCAGGAAAAACATGTATTAACAGCCACTTCACTAGATCAGTGGAGGCCGATACCTCCAGCCAAAACCAGTAACAGGAGCTGGGCCAGTTCTGGATCGCTACAGCCAGATAGATCCAGAAGAGAGGTCTTTAAGCTGTTTGGGAATGTTCCTTAAACTAAATACAAACAAAAAATCCCAACAGACCACAGATGCCTGAAAAGGATTTGAAAAAATTATCAAATATTATTTGTCTGATAACTAAGGCTACTAGCAAGAGAGAATTAAAAACTCGTTATATCAAACTTCAAATAAGCTTCCCATGGTCCAAAAAGATCCAATATTGCACAAAATAGGTATTTTAGCCTATTATTGATAAAAACAATCACATCAAGTAACTCTATGATCATTAATCTCTTAAAATCTTGTTCTCTTAGTGTATACGTGAGAGATACTCAAGTGTCTGGAAAGGCTCAAATATCACACAACTGCAATAGCTGTGAGGTATTTGTCTCTCCATGTGAGTTCTTGGATGTCTAATAAAGGCTTAGCACGCAATACACTAACTTCAGTATGGGCATTAGGAGAATTTCTTTGCTAATTACTTATTTCCACAGAATTTGTTATGGACTTAAAATGCTCAAATTCTCTAATTAACTCTGTCAAGTTGCATTAAGAGCAGCCAGTGAATTTGCAAGTTATTGGACAGGAAATTGTCAGGAGAGAGCGCCTTTATATGAGTCTGAAGTTAAAAAAAACCCAAAGAAAAATCAAACAAACACCTCCCAAACCCAAACCAAAAAAAAAGCGATTTCCTTCATCTTTTTTCTTTGCTAATATTATTTTGCATCCTAGATAAGGCACATCTTTTTGCAGCAGTATTTTCCAAATCTGCTTCTTCAACTTTTATTACCATTTACACTCAAAAATAACCAAGGCTCAAAGCACTGCACAAACTGTGCCTACAGAATTTTTGGATGAAGTAACTTATTTCCTCAAATTACTCTCAATTTTGTACATTCATCTGTTCACTCATAATTCAGAAAACCAAACATAGATGGAGTGGGAAGACAACAACTGTTCAAAATTCAGTATATAAACTACTGACATAGGAAACATGTCCCACTGTTCACAGCAAGTGCTGCTATCATTATGTCAGATATCTGCCAGGTGTTGAGAAACACTGCCATGTCGAGTTTCGGAAAGTTGCTTGCAACTTCCTGTATTGCATCTTCCAACCAAGTGGTTTTATGGCAAATCAAATAGTCTTTACATTAGCAAGGACAGCAGACGAGGGAGTGTTTTTGAAGAGCAAAACTGCTGGTGCTAAGAATGACATCTGAACTGTTAAGCACCTCCCAGACTAGTTTTAACTGGAAGGAAATCAATTCATGTGCCCCAGGTCTGCTCTTACATGTGAGCAAACACATGCTAACTAGGGATGGTCAGGAGATCTCCTTCCTAGTACATTCCTGATCCTAACTAGAATGCTAAAATACATGTCCAACTCTCCAACAAATGTCTGCTCTCACTGTTTGGAGAATGGGTCACTTCTAGTAAACTAAAGCATTTACCAGATAGGAAAACCACTAACCAGCTTTATGTTGAAAACGTGTTTCCTTCTTGAAGAGTTTCTTCCTCTGTTCATCAGCATGATATTCTGCAGGAAACTCTGTTTATTGTTTTAGGAGAAAAGTTTAATGAATTAGGTTAGTTAAGTATTTATACATATGTAGTAAAGCAGCAAACACAGTAAAGAGAAATGACATGTATTGTAAGGGTACTGCAAAGGCAAAAATTCTTCTATCTGCTGTGACTAAAACAGAGGCACAGAGAGTGACTATGTGCACATGGCCAGCCCACATGCTAGCTCCAAGATTAAAAAACTATCATTAAAATTCTTAGATTCAAGACATGCAAAACTTATGTAACACTGCAGTTTCAAGGAATTTTGTTCTGACAAGAGTTTTGTGAAGTCCACTGGGATTCTGGAATATGCTACTCTAGACAGGCATGCCCAAGCTCTGAAATCTACTTCACCTTGATTACAGCTATATGCTACCACAATTACTCTCACATAACACCCCTACCCTCTCCCTCATCCTCCCCAAGCATTACTAATCACGGAAATTTTCTAGGTATGTTGTGGACATCGAACGCTCTGAAGTTAAGCATCTTAATTATACTGTGGGATGCACCTATCCTCCTATTATCTAATTGGAATTTCCATGTTCCAGCTTGTTCCCAACGCCTTCAGCCCTATCCCTGACCATCTCCTGGACACCAGCTTGGTAGGCTCTGCTGGACTCGCTCCAGTATGCTCTAGTATGACAGTGACTTTCAGTACTGCAGCGTCCAGAACTGGACACAGTACTACACGTTCAACCTCACATGAGCCTAACAGAGGGGAAGGATCACCTCCTGGACCTATTAGCTACTCTTACTAATACAGTCCAGGGAAAACCTGACAAGCTGAAGAACCTAATTGTTTTTGCCAGTTAATGTAGGACAATGCCCTGGGAGAAGATTCAGGAAGCCAAGGGAACTGCCAGAAAAGCATCCTCCAGGAGCCAATGTCAGAAACTCTGAGGGGGACTGTAATAACTAAGAGTCAAAGAGAAACATCCAGGCAGACACAGGAACTTATGACCCCTCTTTGAGAGAACTTGTGAGAACGTTTTCACTAAGCTAGGCTGAAGTAGAACAAAAGAGAAATGACGTTAGCTCAAAGGAAGATAAAGCGAAATACAGACGTCATTAAAGAATTCATGTAAGCCCAGTATAACTACAAACACACAGCATAATACAAAACACATAAGCAACATCATGCTTCACAATGGAATATTGAAAGCACCGCATATTACAAAACTCACTTTCCAGGTCATCTTCAAATATTTCTTCTATTACTACATCAGGGCTAGGTGGAGACCTGGGTAGAGCAGGAATACTCTGATGATGTATCATAGGCATTGTTTCTTGTACTTGAGTATTTTTCACTTCTTTGTGGATACTGAGTTTACTTGCAAGAGCCTTCATTTTACTTTCTCTGCTAAGTGCTGGAAACATATTCTCTACAGATGATTGAGTATCGCAGCCTGGCATTTCCACTTTGTCATCCAGGATAAGACTGTGTTGTCCATTATCTTCACTATATTTGGGAAAACATCTATTTGGAGACAAATTAATATAATCCAGTCTGTTTTCAGAAAAGCACAGAAGTCAAAGCAGAGGTTTTATTAAGAACATATCACTATGTTAAGAAAACACCTAAGAGCTGGTAGAAATAAACTGTGTTATGTTTTTGAACACCAAGACAACAAAACCAGTAAAATTATTTCTGAAACCTAAAAAGGATTGGCACAGAAATGGCACATATTCTTGGGCACAGCTCAGTACAAGAGCTCCCTCTGCATAAATGATCAGAGACCACAGGTACAAATACAAACTATTTGAAAAAAAATGTTAAATAATGTAGATAGATGTTCATGTTAAAAACACAACGCATATCAGATACTTCTGTACTAACAGTAACTCTTCACTGTAATCGGCAGGATTTTCAAATATTACAGTATGCAATAAGCCCTTTTTAACATAAGCAGTGCTAACTACTGTGGTGCTAAAAGCAACACCATTCCATCTTCTCAAGTTTTTGTCAAAGATTGCAGGGAAAAAAAATAAAGGGGACTAATAAAATACAAGCAATTGTAATTTTTAAAATAAAAATAATGTTTTTTCTAGTTCAAGTCTGTCTTAAGTAATTTCTTTTGGCATTTGATGCAATCAATATTTAGACTGTGAAGTGGAAATACTACAAGTTTCAGTATTTGCTGTTTAGAGATTTATGTACACTTATATGAAGTAATTTTCATATGCTGAAATGATAAAATATCTCTATTATGTGTACTACGAATGTGTAGACGTGGTGCATGGTTTAGTGGTGGACTTGGCTGTGTTAGGTTTACGGTTAGACTCAAATGACCTTACAGGTCTTTTCCAACCTAAATGATTCTAAGATTGTATCATTAAAAGCCAGCCAAAGCTGAAAAGCACAGAGCATCAAAAAATCTTGCTAACTGAAGTGATACAGTGAAATTCAGTTGGGTGAAACACAAGTAAATCTGAAATGTCAGAACTGAAACACTAACTGGATTAACTGTTGATTGAAATACCAGCATCTGAAGCTTTGCTTTGTTTCATTATACTCTTAGAAACACATAAGCATATATAGACTTTTAAAAGATACATAGAACTTTAACAATTTTTAATCTCCAATAAATATTTAACCACTAGAAGAACAGGTAAGTTACTGTATCTATCCTCTTTATTAAAAAAATACTTACTGCCCCGTTGTTCCCCATTCAATCTTGCCCAAATTTTTTAACAAAGATGTAATCTCATCAGTGTTTAGGAAGAATCTCGAGAGAAGAGAAGAAACATTACAGAAAGTGACATGAGTATCTAGTTCACTCTGACAGTTTGAGATGTGTGATATTTTTCAGCACAATATTAATAGAGGGGCAGATTAAGAGATTAATTACCCACTCTGGTTTCATTTTTCTACTCCTATTAACAACAGATTCGGTTTCTCATTTATCATCACATTCATACTTAAACACTCTCTTGCCATTTGCTTTCTCTCTCATGCACAGAGTAGTAGTCCAACATACACTTACTGAGTTTTCACACCTATACTCATGTCGTGGTTTAGCCCCAGCCGGCAACTAAGCACCACGCAGCCGCTCACTCACTCCCCCTCCCTCAGTGGGACGGGGGAGAGAATTAGGAAAAAAACCTCGTGGGTTGAGATAAACGCGGTTTAATAGGACAGAAAGAAAGAAGGAAACAACAATGATAATACCAACACAGGAATGCACAAGAACAAGCGATGCCCAGTACAGCGATTGCTCACCACCCAGTGATCGACAGCCTGTCCCCGAGCAGCGATTTCTGCCCCCCAGCCAACTCCAGTTTATGTACTGGGCATGATGTCGGATGGTAGGGAATATCTCTTTGGCCAGTCTGGGTCAGCTGTCCCGGCTGTGTCCCCTCCCAGCTCCCCGTGCACCCCCAGCCTGCTTGCTGGCAGGCCAGCACGAGAAGCTGGACTGTCCTTGACTGCTCAGCAACAACCCAAAACATCAGCACATTATCAACAGTTTCTCATCCCAAATCCAAAACACAGTCTCACACTAGCTTCTGTGAAGAAAACCAGCTCTATCCTGGCTGAAACCAGGACAACTCAGTTTAGTTCAACAAATTATTCTGCATGGAAAAAAGGAATTCACCAACAGCCCTGAAGAACAAAACTAGCTGAAGTCCAAAACCTAAGTTCCTGTTCTGTTCATTTTTCGTAGAATCATAGAATAGTTTGGGTTGGAAGGGACCTTTAAAGGCCATCTAGTCCAAGCCCCCTGCAAGGACCAGGGACATCTTCAAATAGAGCGGGTTGCTCAGAGCCCTGTCCAACCTGACCTTGAATCTTTCCAGGGATGGGGCACCTACCACCTCTCTGGGCAACCTCTGCCACTGTTTTACCACGCTCATTGTGAAAAATGTCTTCCTTATATCTAGTCTAAATCTATCCTCTTTCAGTTTAAAACCATTACCCCTTGTACTATTGCTACAGGCCCTACAAAAAAGTTTGTCCCCATCTTTCTGATAACCCCCTTTAAGTACTGGAATGCTGCATTAAGGTCTTCCTGGAGCTGATAACCCCAACTCTCTCAGCCTGTCCTCACAGGAGAGATGTTCCATCCCTCTGAGCATTTTTGTGGCCCTGCTGCTGGATGTGCTTCAACAGCTCCATGTCTTCCCTGTGCTGAGGGCTCCAGAGCTGGATGCAGGACTCCAGGTGGGGTCTCACCAGAGCGGAGTAGAGAGGCAGAATCACATCCCTCGACTTGCTCACCACGCTGCTTTGGGTGCAGCCCAGGATATGGTTGGCCTTCTGGGCTGCAAGTGCACATTACCGGCTCATGTCCAGCTTTTCATCCACCAGTACCCCCAAGTCCTTCTTGGCAGAGCTGCTCTCAATCCCGTCATCCCCCAGCTTGTATTGATACCAGGGGTTGCCCCAACCCAGCTGCCAGGACCCTGCACTTGGCCTTGTTGAACCTCAGGAGGTTCACACGGGCTCATTCCTCAAGCTTGTCCAGCTCCCTCTGGATGGCATCCTGACCCTCAGGCCTGTCAACTGCACCAGCTTGGTGTCGTCTGCGAACTTGCTGAGGGTGCCCTCCATCCCACTCTCTATGTCATTGATGAAGATACTACAGAGTACTGGTCCCAAGACGGACCCCTGAGGGACATCACTTGTCACCTATCTCCATCTGGACATTGAGCCATTGACCACTACCCTCTGGATGTGACCATCCAATCAAGTCTTCATACACCCAACAGTCCACCCATCAAATCGGTATTTCTCCAATTTAGAGAAAAGGATGTTGTGGGGGACCTTGTCAAAGGCCTTACAGAAATCCAGACAGACAACATCTGTAGCTCTTTCCTTGTTCACTTAATGTGGTCACTTCATCCTAGAAGGCCACTACATTGGTCAGGCAGGACTTGCCCTTGGTAAAGCCATGCTTGACTGTCTCCAATTGCCTCCCTGCCCTCCATGTGTCTTAACATAGCTTCTAGGAGGCTCTGCTCCATGATCTTCCCAGGCACAGAGGTGAGGCTGACAGGCCAGTAGCTCCCAGGGTCCTCCTTGCTACCCTTTTTAAAAATGGGTGCAATGTTTCAATTTTCCTAGTGACTTCACCTGACTGACATGACTTTTCAAATATCAAAAAAGCTCTTTCCTTTACTGATGAAAGCTAGCAAAATATTTTTAAGTAGTTTGACAGTTTAGGCTACCAGAAAATGTAACTTCATTCAATCAAGTTCTTAGATTTGCTGTCCAGTTACAATGATGAACAAATTGTGAAAACTGAAGTGTAAGCGGTACTGAACATAATTTCTCTTCCCCTCTACCCATTCAAGAAAGCATCTACCCTTTGTCTTACAGTATTTTATGTATACGGAATGTGCTTCAACTCCTATGCACCTCCTAGCTGTGATTTTTTTCACCTTTGGCATTATTTGTGGAATGGCACCAGTATGTGAGGCCTTTATACTCATCCTTCCATCAGATTTTTTCCCCCCTATTTCGTTCAAGTTCTTAAAAGGCCTTCCAATGGAAACAAATTTGATTTTGTAATGTTTTCATTTTCTTCTAGGTTGGGAGAGTTTGCCATTGGGCATTTAAATAGTGTTCTCTGAAATTCTCATTCACCACTGACATTATCTTCAAAATAGGCCCTACCTACCAAGTCACTAAGTTTACTAAAAGATGATTTTAAAGATTCCTTTACCCATATTCTAATGACTCAACTAACATGCCAGGATGAGTTTTAACTTTTGTCAAGCATTGGGACAGGCTGCCCAAAGAAGTGGCAGATGCCCCATCCCTGGAAACATTCAAGATCAGGTTGACGGGGCTCTGAGCAACGTAATGTAGTTGAAGATGTCCCTGTTCACTGGAGGTGGGTTGGACTAGATGACCTTTAAAGGTCCCTTCCAACCCAAACTATTCTATGATTCGGTGATGTACGATGTGTTGGCATGGTGCTTAAGGACATGGTTTAGTGCTGATGATGTTAAGGGTCTTTTCCAACCTAAGTGATTCTATGGTAATTTTTCAGACTTTGCATGCTAGTAAACAACTTTGAGCTTCATTCCTCTGTGCCAGTTAGAATCTGATAGCACACAACCACTCTATTCCCCAGAATAGTCGTGAAATATAATGGGATCCCCAAGATGTTCCAAACTAACACCATCTTCATTCTGTCCCTCCTTCATCATTCCTGAATGTGGCCTTTCTACACTACGATTACACTACTCTGGCCAGCCTCACAACCAAGCTGCACAGGATCAGCTGTACCACAGCCATGACACTTTTTTTTTTTTTTTGCTCATTTTTGGTATAGAAATCACATTGGTCACTTCCAATGAGGGCAAAATGGTAACTGGGATATTCCACAAATTTCTTCTTAGACATCAGTGTCCCTAAAAGCATTAGTGTCTTTCCTGAAAGTGAGAATTGGATTAATTTGAAAAAAATAATTAAAAAAAATTAAGCCATTATTTCCCAATTTATTTCTACTTATAAGGGAAGGAGAGGAAGTTTAAAAGTGGCAAAGACTGTCAAGAATTTTTAAAATACATATATATTTGTTTACATAGCAGCAAATTGTACATGCTTTCTCCCCAATGCCTCAGATGAAGGCTACAGCGCGTTAGTGATTGTCCTGGTTTCAGCCAGGATAGAGCTAATTTTCTTCATGGAAGCTAGTGTGAGGTTATGTTTTGGATTTGGGATGAGAAAATGTTGATAATGTCCTGATATTTTGAGTTGTTGCTAAGTAGTCACGGACAGTCCAGCTTCTCGTGCTGGCCTGCCAGCAAGAAGGCTGGGGGTGCACGGGAAGCTGGGAGAGGACACAGCCAGGACAGCTGATCCGGGCTGACCAAAGAGATATCCCATACCATATGACATTATGCTCGGTATATAAAATTGGGACGAAGAAGGAGGAAGGGGTGGAGGGGTGTTCAGAGTTATGGCATCTGTCTTCCCAAGAAACCATTACGCATGACAGAGCCCTGCTTCCCTGGAGATGGCTGAACACCTGGAGTGGTGAATGAATTCCTTATTTTGCTTTGCTTGTGTGCGCAGCTTTTGCTTTACCTATTAAACTGTCTTTATCTCAACCTATGAGTTTCCTCACTTTTACTCTTCTGATTCTCTCCCCGTCCCACGGTGAGCAAGCGGCTGCATGGTGCTTAGTTTCCAGCTGGGGCTAAACCATGACAGTGATGAGTTTAGATACATCTGAACTAGTAGTTTTTCAGTAAAATGCGCATGAAGCAGCTCCATTTTTGCTGTTTAACTGTTGTAAGAACAGTTTTTGTAATTAAGATAACCAGCGCATCCATTTACCTCCCACTATACTTCCCACTCCAGTCATTTACCTTGGAGATATTTTTTCCTTCAAACTATTCACTCTTGAGAGCTCAGCCTCAACTGACAACTTTAAATTATAAATAACCTGAAATTGAGAAGTACAGTCTTAGCTTCTATTATACAAAAAACAGACAGGCAGCTATTACCTACAACATGACAAAGTCAGAGTACAACATTTTTAATTTTACAGAAAAAATTTGAAGAGTTTACTCATTAGCAGCCAATAGCCAAGTCTCAATTATGTCTTCTTACATTGCTAAGACCTAATGGTTTGGGATTTTGTAATGCTACCATGTACACAGAAGCAGGAGTCAGATTTTCCTTTTGTACCAACAGCTACTGAGAAGGTAACTTCTAAGAAGGTAGGCCTGTGGGAGGACAGTGGTGGGTGCTAGCTCCCAAAAGTCACAGTGGGCAAGATGGAGGCAAGTAACAGAAAAAAAGGTGGAATCAGACTTCTTTTCTGGGTCAGATGAGAAAAATTAGTTTCTTCATATAGAAAGTGACAACTGGATGCAGGGAACATGACAGTCTAAAAAAAAAAAAAAAATAAAATCACACTATTTCAAGGAATGATGATACAAGTTATTCATCAGCTTTCTCACCACAAGGACTCCAAAGGCTCCAAATGAAATAACTGGGTAGCAGATTTAGAAAGAACAGAAGCTGCTATTTTGTGTACACCACATTTTAAATATTAAAACGTGGAACTCACTGCCATTGTGTATGAATAAATACATATAATGTATGTATGTACACACACAGCCACCAGCATTATGAAGACATCAAGGAAGCGTTACACAAGCTTATGACACAATGAGGTAATGTTTACTCAGTGTAATGACCCTGATGTATCCTACCCATTATAAAATCCTTGCCCTTCAATCTCACTAAATGACCAGGTTCTTAAATTCTTCCTCCAAGCATCTTTTCCTCTCTGTTGTCAGAGACAGGAGACTTCGCAGGACCTTTGGTCTGATACAGCATGGCAGGTAGCATGTGTTTCTATGAACATCAGACATGACGGGGAGGAAGAATGCAAGTAAAAGCCTGGGACCAAGAGGATCAGGAGAACATGGCTATTAATTCTGGAGTAGTTCAGCCAAAAGGTTGGAGAGCTCTGGAATGGAAAAGGTTTGAGAGTGCTGAAAACGCTGCCCTTTCACTCATCACTACTGTGTCACAGTTCTCCTGTCCTCCCCCTCCATTTGCTGTTTCAGACAGCAAGATCTTCAAGGCAAGAACCATCCTTCTGGTTTCACATCAGTCACCAGACCCTAATTTGTGACCAAGACCAAATATAAACTCTGTGTCTGTGTAGAGGTGGGGTAAGAATACATTACTGCAAAACTCTCAGTATTGAAGTCAGCAATGTGAAAGATGGATCACAGAAACTTTCAATCCAAATTTGAATGTATTCATTAAAAATAAATTATTTCATAGTGCAAAAATGTAACTACCTGAGGGAGATCACAATAGGTTCTTATAGAAGGTGTAATTTTTAATTCCTTTGCAATCCTAATAGCACCAGTCAAGCATTCTTTCTTCTCTTCAATGACTTCCTTAGCTTCTGCAATACCAGCACTGTAGTTGTTGATGCTCTTCAGTAATTCTGCACACAACATCCTTTTCCTGTATTAAAAACATTACTTTTCATTCTGAAAAATCTGTACTCAGCTGTACAGATTCAAACTTCAACACGCAATTGTCAGGTACATCACAATACAAAGCAAATATATCTCACACAGAAATTTTCCTCAACAGCAGGAAGTGGAAAGCATGGAAAACCCACTTCGTAATCAGAAGAATCACAAAAGTTAAGGGTTCACATTGAAAAGCCACTTTGTTTGGAGAAGCATTTTTTTGTTAAATGTTCAAAGCATTCCTCCATTCAAGCCTCCTGATATTTCCATACACATCCAACTGAAAACTAAACAGCTGGATTTCACAACTCAGGCTATTAAGATATGAGGCCCCCTTCTCAGAGGCTCTTCTGGAATCCTAAGCTTCAATACCCGCCCTCCACCTCCCCAATCTGAAGATACAAAGATTTCTGAAAATGAAGACATAAGGCTTCCTTGGGCTTCTATCAGCTTGAAAATTTGCAGAAAGTCAATTTAAAAAAAAAAAAAAAATTCTTGCTGTTAAACTGATCATCCACCGCAAAACTCTCATAATTGAGCTGTTTCAGAAAACTAACATAATTAAGACTACTAAAAAATTATTTTTTTAAGGAGCAGAGGCTGCATACACTAGCGTTTTCCAATAATACACACCAGCTCCGAAGATGCCAGTATGAAAGGGCAAAAATATTGCACAAAAACTGAAGACCATTACGAAATACTGCTACAAGGAGGACTGAAATTTTATTTAGAATCCTTTTATCTGACCCAGAAACAACTTCTTGATAAAAACAACTCACCCCCGCCATCCTACAAAACAGATTACTACCTTGACAGGAGAGAAGTAATAAGTTCATCAAATGTTCTATCTGCAGTTTCTGCAACTTTGTCGCCTTCCTGCTTCACTTTCAATTCCAAGTATTTCAGCATCTATTTCATTCAGTATTGAATAAACATGGCATTTAGTATTTCGTTATTCATTATTATTATTTATTTTCACATTGCTTCTCTTTTTTTTTTTTAATACAGAACAGAGCAGAAACACAACAGCAAGACAGTGATCAGTACTCCAGCAGAAAGAGTAACACTAAACCACACTGTGGTTGCTATAAAAAAAGAAAAAAAGGGCAAAAAAAGGCAAATCAGAGGATGACTATATAATATAATGGGGGAAAAATTGTATCTCATTAATGCCTTTCTTTTCTCTAACTTCTAGTCAGCTCTCACTGACTGGATCCTCACACCAACTGAAGGCTTTAGGCCTATGAAGCAAGAAACACATAGATCTTGGGCCCACTGCCTCACTTTCCTGACATGACATTCTAATATAGCACCATACACAGGTAAGTAGCATGCTAAAATTTCTACTATTTCTTAAAACTCATTGTAAGCATAACAAAAAAACCCAACAAAAACCAAACAGATTCTTCCTCTGGGTAAGCATCAGTTTTGTCACTAGTACTTGAAGACTGGCTTCTATATGGTTCTTCTAAACACATGGACTGACCTCGTAATTTTAAGTTATGCATAGGCTCGTGTACTCCTGTACAGACTACAGTCTGGAGTTTAAAGCTGTATATTCATAGAAATAGCACCAACAGTTAAAGGACAGAGGACATGTCAAAATGAAGGCAGTAAAAGCATGTTTAAATAGCATGTGACTACTCATAACAAAAAGCTTCAATCAAGCATAGGATTCAATATTTCATGATTTATTGAACTTATTTTCACCCACCTCGTCTGCATCATGTAAGTGGCTGAGATTACACATAGCTATGCACAAAGCTTCATCAATATCTTCCATAGTTTTGCTGTCCTGGGGAAAGATTTGACAATGAATATAAAGTTGCTTCTATGACTAAAAGACAAGATGGGCTATACTGACTTGCCATTTTGACAAAGAGGCACTTGATGTGGGTGACTATCTGCGTAAGGCTCTGAGCAGCTCTGAAGTTGCAAACAGGACCAAAATACTTAGCTCACCTGAATTACTGAGAACATTTACATTGTAGTAGTTCTGAAACATGGATTATCAATTTTTTTGTGTAATACATGCAATTTATTTGCATACACACACATATACACAAAAAACAAATGAAAAGATAGTACGTGAAGGAAAAGCAAAATAAAGCTAATACAGAGGAAAGAAAAAATGCAAGATTGAAAAATGGCAATACTGCAGCCTATAAAAAAGTAAAATATTTAGGAATATCATTTGGGGAAAGCCAATAACAATAAAAAAATGTAATAAGCTCCCAGTGTTAATGCTGATGCAAGACAAGACAATAAAATACTTGTGTATGAATTGGCACAATGAATTGAAGCAAATATGCAAATATATGTCTTATTTTGTCACTGGCACTACTAAAGCTAGTGTTAAAGAGTATTGGCTGGAGTACTGGTATTTTGCTCAAAGCAAAATGAGCACATCATCAGCTGGGGATGCCTCAAAAATTGAGGGTTGGTGCTGTGTAAGTCTATCACTATTAGGCAACCGGTTCACCTTGCCAAAAGATAACTTAATTAACATGCAAACGTCTCCAATTTCCAAAGGGTTCCTCACTAGTGTTAAGGAGAGCAAACACAACCTAGAGAGAAATTAAAGCTTCAAGTTCAAAAACCTGAAAGTAGTCCAGACAGTGGTGTAAGTTAAAGGAATTACTGTCCACAGTCTGGGAGAGGCCCGTTAGTCACACATATCATTTAATTAAGTTTAATAAAGATACTTGTTGTCACCTTTATCTCTAGAAGAACTTTCTAATTCATGTATCTGAACATCACAGACCAACTGTCTCCTTCCTAGGAGCAGAAAAAGGGAAGAAAACCCTCTAACTATTGTGACTTGGATGTTAACGATGTTAGGAATGCTTCCCTATGACAACTATTCCCACTCTATTTTGAGGAGATGCAAGGAGACATAATAGGTAAAAACGTCATGGAACTACATTGCTCCCTTTCTACTTCATGGTTCTCATTATGATCAATGACACAGTAACAAAAATCCTTCCAAAACTCCAAAGACATGGATATACTCATTCAGTGATGTACGAAATGATACTGCCAAAGATGTAGTAATCACCAACCACAAAATAAAGGAGTCTGAAAAAAACTTAAGAAACAGAAGTAGCAGTTAGACAAGGATTTCAACAAATGTGGGTTTTCACATGAGCTCACCAAACTCTCTCCCCCGCAACACCCCAAAGAAAATATTCTGTCAACAGAAGAGGTAACTACCATCAAAATATTAATTATGACCTCAAACTCAAGATACTTCAAAGATAACCTCAGGCTATTTCCTTTAATATTTTGTCAACAGTAATATATTGAAGTTTAAAGTAACATGATATGGCCTTATTTCAAATAAGACTTCAAAAAAAAAAAAAAAGTCAAGAAAAAAAATTTTCAAACTTTAATGGCACTATAACAAAACTACCTAAGAAGCCAAGACAGACATTTGCAAGTTACAGCTCTTTCAAGGTAACTGTACAGGACAATCTCCATAGAAGAAAACAAGACCTGCACAGGATGTATCTTCATTTCTGCTTTATTCTGCCATTTTACAATATCCGCATTAGTTTACCTAGCCTCAAACTTCACAAACCTCATTCAGAAAGATCAGGTTAGAAAACTTAATAGAATGTTTCAAAAGAGATCCATTTGTCCAACAGCCTTGCTGCTCTGAATGACTACTTTAACAATGTGTTGCATGAGCTTTGCAGCTGTCTCAAGTTAAAAGAAGAAATAAAAAAGCCCCAAACACAAATATTGTGAAGGCTCAGGTGTTTTTTAAAAAAAGCTAAATTCAAAATACATAGTTTCACAGCCAGCTGAATACACCAGCCCTCCTCAGCTATGATCTGGTTGGGTTTCAGCTGCATTCATTTCGTCACGTTAGTTTGTTAACTCTTGTAGCTGCACATCAATTCCGTGATAAGATGGAATAATAGCACATAACTATTAAGGCTGCAAGTGTTTTAAGAAGTACAGTATTAACTATACATATACAAAAATACTGAGTGAGAATATAAGGAAATTCCATATGAACACACCATGTCTGCTGATGGGGCTAGAGTTGGTTTATCCCTCAGCACACCATTTGAAGAAACTGAGCGCGGAACATTTTTCTCTTTGGTGTCGTGACTGAAGTGCCTGCAGAACAAAACTTTAACGAAAAAACCTGCACATTTTAAATAAACTACCAAACTTCCCACAAATAGTTTAGACACAATTTCAAAATGTCAAAATGTCATTAAACACATATGCACATCTATTTCAAAACAGTAGAATTCACACTGTGGTATCTTAATTCACACTTAATCTCAAGCCTCGAGCCCCACGTTGGGTGCCAAAAAGGACTGTCGTGGTTTAGCCCCAGCCAGCAACTAAGCACCACACAGCCACTCGCTCACTCCCCCTCCCCCAGTGGGACAGGAGAGAGAATTAGAAAAAAAACTTGTGGGTTGAGATAAAAGCAGTTTAATAGGACAGCAAGAGAGAAGGAACCAACAATGATAACCACAATAATAATACCAACAAAGGAACGTACAAGAACAAGTGATGCCCAGTACAGCAATTGCTCACCACCTGGTGATTGATAGCCCGTCCCCAAGCAGCGATTTCTGCCCCCCGGCCAACTCCAGTTTATGCACTGGGCATGACGTCGTATGGTAGGGAATATCCCTCCGGCCAGTCTGGGTCAGCTGTCCCGGCTGTGTTCCCTCCTAGCTCCCCATGCACCCCCAGCCTCCTTGCTAGCAGGCCAGCACAAGAAGCTGGACTGTCCTTGACTACTCAGCAACAACCCAAAACATCAGCACATTATCAACAGTTTCTCATCCCCAATCCAAAACATAGTCTCACACTAGCTTCTGTGAAGAAAATCAGCTCTATCCTGGCTGAAACCAGGACACCACCTCATTTTTTGTAAAGTTTCCTTTCTACTAGCATCATCTAAAAATTAATCCTTAGTAACTATTTTTTTGGGGGCAATGATTTTTATCCTCAATAAGAGTA
This sequence comes from Phaethon aethereus, assembly GCF_964289735.1. NCBI lineage: Eukaryota > Metazoa > Chordata > Aves > Phaethontiformes > Phaethontidae > Phaethon > Phaethon aethereus. The sequence goes on from NC_138575.1 coordinate 203,297,565, forward strand.
AAATGCATGACTATTGATATTCCAGGATTCATTTTTCGTTTGTTGCCCAAAACCTTTCCTTTAGATATCCCATCAGATATTGATTAGGCAGTTAAAATCTTTAGAATACATGACGGATTATACTAAAGCCATCTCCTGACAATCTGTTAGGCTGGCTCTTCGATTCTGTTGTATGGCCAACCATCTCTGCCCTGCTGCAAAGCACATATGGATTTAAGAGCTGTAAAGACTTTCACAAAAGCAGTCTGCATAAACGAGCCAAATTACAGGAAGGAAGCGTGTTGTTCTTCCTGTGCTCAGTTTATTGTTGCTGAGGACTCGGAGAACACTGCTCCAGAGCCATACGTGAAATCCCCAGTTTGCATTTTACTTTGGGCAAGGTTAGTGATGCATGTTACATGCATCAATCTTGGAAGATACATTTCCTATACCACCCTTACAGAACAGATCTGTATAGAACAGACCCCTTATGTAACACATCTGTAAGAATTATCTGGGCTTATTCTCATCTGGACCAATAAGAATCTCTACTGCAATGGCAGTGGGGGGAAAGACACCCGCTTTAAGACTTCCTTCAAGTTCACAGAGGCTAGACAAATAAGCAAGTGAATTTAAGTTAGATATGACAATACCACAGAACATTACTGGTATCTAATCTTTATAGCTGTGACTGGTTCTCTAAGCAGAAGGTGCAATGGAAGCAGCAGGAAGGTGGGGGGAAGGAGAGGCTTCAATGATATACAGCCCTTCCTACAACAGCCTGGCATTCCAGCAGTTCCCTACTCTCTCTCTCTCTCTGAGCCCTTATTAGGGAGTTACCACAGCGTTTAAAACCTTCAATTCCAAAGATTTTCAAGCCAAACCAGTATGTTTCTTGCTGCCTTTCAACAAACTGTTATTTGTACTCAAGTGTCAAGTAAGTTGTGTTCCCACAGTACTAGACACCCATACCAAGAACACATTAGCAAAGTTTAAAGAACATATTAAACAACAACAAAAAAAAGGCCCAAGAAAAGCAGCTGGAAATGCTTGTTTGATCAAGCCCCCTCCTAGTCTGGCATCAAAAGACATAAAAAACATTTGAGTTAATAAAGGTTTACCTTGCTAGCCTTTCTAAGTTGCCACCGTACAGCCCAAGTTTAAAATCAGTTTTGGTCTAAATTCAGAAGGAAAAAGTAAAGAAAGTTCAAATGCAGGGTTAAAGCCAAGTCCCAGTAAAACATGTTCTACAAGCCCGTTTTCACCTTCAGTACCTACCCCCCATTTCAGTGAGACCACGCTTCAAAGCAAGTGCTGGTGAATTGAGCAACCAGAGGTGTAAGAAAACAGCTTCCAAGCTGAAGCTCTGTAGCCATCAGTGTATCTTTGTGGTGAATGAACAGTGTCCCTAGCAGAAGCTGATGTCCTGTTTGCTCTTAGTATTTTCCTACTATTATGCAAAACTTCTAACATATTGCATTAGTGAAACTGATTACAATTTATTTTTTCAATAAAGTTTAATGACAGGGCTTAATTCCAAAGACTTATTTGTATTTTGTAATAAGGGCTAATTCCGAATTTCATAACACAAAAAACAGAATGGCCATACCCTATCTTTTACATAAATAACTACCCCCCCACACACTTAATGTTTGTCCAAAATATAGATTTCTGTGAAACAAAGGGCATTAGCATGTCATTACACAGAAAAGATTCATAAGCAGAGCATTTTTAAAAAAATGCAGAAACAGAAATATATTTGCAAGTTATTAATATATTTCGTATATTTACCATGCAAGATGAAGTTGTTTTTTTTAAAAAATCTTTTAAGTCTTTTTATTTTGGAGCTGATAGGGAAAGAGTTTTGTTTTGTTGGGGGTTTTTTTTGTTTTAAAGTGTACATATGCACCAGTTGGTGTCTTGTACATCATGTACAGACAAGAGGAGGCTACGGAATTGGTAACATGGGGTACTAATGAGAACCGTAAATGAAACCTTCCTAAAACCAGTCTTTGGACAGCAGATGTGCACTACATAGCTACACTGCATAATGAGAAACACTAGCAAAGACTTACTGGGGAGCAGGTGGTTACAAAATGCAGGCCCTAATCTCAGAGACGACCTGAGCTTGCTTTAATCATTTTCAGTGAAAATGCAAAAGATCCTGTAATATCACTATTTCAGACCACCACAGTGACTTCTGAAGAGAAAGCTTTAGATCAACTTACTTCTGTAGAAAAGAAACCAAATAAATCAGTGTCTTCATCCTTCACATCATCGTACAATGCTGTAAAAAGCAAGCACAGGAAAACACTTGACTGCGAACGTTGTTAAGTGGAGGGCATCTTAATCCAGAAGACAATCAGGAATACATGATCACCGGAGTAGTCTTCTACATAGAATCATAGGATCATTTAGGTGGGAAAGGACCTTTAAGATCATCGAGTCCAACAATTAAACTAACACTGCCAAGTCCACCACTAAGCACCACATCTACATGTCTTTTAAACACCTCCAAGGGATGGTGACTCAACCACCTCCCTGGGCAGCCTGTTCCAATGCTTGATAACCCTTTCAGTGAAGAATTTTTTCCTAATAACCAATCTAAACCTCCCCTGGCACAACTTGAGGCTGTTTCATCTCATCCTATTGCTAGTTACTTGGGAGAAGAGATCAACACCCACCTCGCTACAACCTCCTTTCAGGTAGCAGTAGAGAGCGATGAGGTCTCCCCTCAGCCTCCTCTTCTCCAGGCTAAACAACCCCAGTTCCCTCAGGCGCTTCTCATAGGTCCTGTGCTCCAGACCCCTCACCAGCTTCTTTGCCCTTCTCTGGACACACTCCAGCACCTCAACATCCTCTTGTAGTGAGGGGCCCAAAACGGAACACAGTATTTGAGATGCCGTGTCACCAGTGCCGAGAACAAGGGGATGATCACTCCCCTACTCCTGCTAGCCACAATATTTCTGATACAAGCAAGGATGCTATTGGCCTCCTTGGCCACCTGAGCACACTGCTGGCTCATACACAGTATTCATCAAGTCAACTGGAATTTGGACACTGAGTTTTGTAATGACATAATTTGGAAACTAGGAATAGGTTTCAAATAGAAAAAGTCCAGATAAATTGATATGGAAGTTATCTGGGAATTACAAAAACTTACTTGCATTTAATGATTGGGATATTACCTGCATGATTAACTATATTAGGTTGCTGCTACATTCAAGACAGGATAAACACATCAAAAGAAAGGCAAAAAGGGAAAAGAAAACACACATTCAAAATGTGTACCTATAGCATAGGAAAAAAAAATTGCCTCATAAAGCATCCACAAATACCATGTACTCAACATAATTTTACAACTCTTGGAAAAAAGACACTCAAGCAGAAAATCCCAGAAAAATGAGGTTTCTTTTAAAACAAACTTTTCAGTAGCTTTATCAAGAAAAACAGCAGGAGGGGAAGAGAAAGATATTGGGTGTTCTTGTTGAGTACTAGAAATATAGTAAATAAACAATGTGTTAATCAAATCTGGCAGCCCATCTATTGTCTTCAACAGACCATATAAAACATAAATTAACAGTGAATACTGCATACCACAAAACTGCTGAAAATAAAAGTCAAGATTCAAAACCTTACCTTTCACACTCATGGCTTTTGACATAGGACAGAAATCACTGTTTCTCTGATTTGATTCTGTAAAATCCTCTTCTAGTATCTTAAGACACTGCCTTCAGAAGTAAAAGTAAAGGTTTAAGATCATTAGAAGTATAAACCAAATACAAATTCTGACTTTCAGCTCTCTCAGAACTAAGCTTGCCTGCTTTTTACCCAATGACATTATGTAGAAGGTTATGAAACACGCACCACGCACACAAAGATTTTGTTACCCTCTTTTAAGTGAAGGAGAAGCAATTTACCTCTATGATATTGAATTCATCATCTATAAAGGTGGTACCAGAGCTTTTAGGTATGCAGAACCAGCATTTAAGGTAACTAGAACTAACATTAATACATAGTTCTATAATAAATTTTAATCACATTCATTCTCTAATTGTTTATTTTGAAAATATTGTTGAAAATATGTTGAATAGATCATCAGTGATTTATTTACTTGGAAAATACACATACAGATCAATACAAGATATTGGTAGCCTAGGGACTCACTATTTGACAGCATCCCAAGGTGCATCTAAAAAAATACCTTCTCCCCTGCACCTACTCCAAATGCTAAAACTTCCCATAAACTGCATGTTTACACACATACATAACATATAAAAATGGATTCACTTGCATCATTGCAGAATACAAACGTTACTTTCTGCATTTCCTCAATACTATTTCCTGATAATTATACTGTCAGAGCTTAAAAATAATAAAGCCACTACATTACCACAGTACATTACATTACTACAGTAATCTCAAAATGCACATACCTTATAGTTTTCATTTTCCTTCTATTAAGCTCTTCATTACTGTCATCCACCAAGGAGAATTCTTTCTTTCTACTCATGATGGTGTCCAACTTAAAAAAAAAAAGTGACAAGTTCTCTATAACATACACATTTCATCATTTGAGCAAACACTACAGTTTACTTACATAGAATAGTTTGGGTTGGAAGGGACCTTTAAAGGTCACCTCGTTCACATCACTTAACAAAGAGGTAAAATGGAAAAGACAAACATAAAATTCATAGAAAACATACATCTATTTTTTCCTTTAAAAACCAATCTTTTAAATGCAGCACAGCACTGGCCTGTTCTGCACTATCCAGCTATTCCACTAAATATGCTACTCCACCCCTAACCCTACCACTACCAGATGCAGCAGGAGACACCACTACTGGTGTTCAAACCTCTTCCCTCATCATATACCCTCAACAGGCTTATTTCTCTTTTCTGCAGTATTTCAATACTGTAGGCTCACACCCTGTTTGCCATCCCCCATATACATTGACCCCAACTCCTTTCATTAAGGCCTTCTATTTGGCCATTTGTTTTCCCTCCAGTATTTACTTATACACAGCATCTTCACGTCCCCTGCCCCCCCCCCCCTTGTTTTTTTTTTGGGGGGGGGGGGGGGGGAGGGTTGCTACTTGATGGGAGAGGTACTTTTCCCTCCTAGCCGGTGCCCCGAGCACCACTGCCGCTGCAGATGCCAGGAGGCCGCCGGTGAGGAAGCTGGAGCAGGGACATACCGGGCCCGCCGGGGACGGGACGGGGCTGGACACCGCTCCCCTTAGCACGAACGAAAGACAACAGCCCCACAACCTCACCACGCACGCCAACACGACTACCCCCACCACCAATCACCGAGCGCTTCGTCAGCCCTTGTTCCCATCGCAGCCAATCACGGCGAGGCGCCAGGGGGAGGGCGGTGGTTGCTGTAGCCCGGGCGAGCCATCTTCGCCGCCATGTTGGTGCCCTGAGGCACGGCTGGACTGCGGTTGATCGGCGAAGCCCTGGCTAATCTGACTCCTCCTCACATCTGCTGGGAGGGCGGAGGTCTTTCTTTGAAGATAAGAGTGTTTCCTGGGATTAAGCCATTAAGTCCGTGCTTTGGGTTTACTTTATTCTACATGCATTCTCATTATTTGCACAAGTAAGAGATGTTTTTGCAGTGCTTTACTGCTCCTGTTTTGGCTGTCATAAAGGTATCATGATACTCTGGAGATTCCAGTTCAAACCACCTCGAGTAAAAGACAGTTAAATTTTAAAATTAAAGAGTACACTGATTATCCCCTGCAGCTTTTAGGCACTTGCCAAATCATGAACTAGGCCAGTTTTCCAACAGGCAAGTTTCCTAACAAAACCTAGGTTATTCATATTTTTGCACTGTTCACACAGGAAAACTAGGTTCTACCCCACACCTTTAATTTTGAATGTACTAAGTTGTTTGCTAGACTGGGGTTTTGACTCGGGTAACAAGGCAGAGTTTGAAAATTAGCACAAACTCTACTCTAGGTTTTTTTAACAATGGTGAGTACTTCAGTGGTGTGGCCGTCAAGAGCCAAAGGAGAAGACCACAGTCCTGTTTGCTGAAAGGGCAGAAGAATAATTTTGGAAATAATGAGGAAGAGAGCGTAAAGAAAGGAGCAGTAAAGTTAAAAAATCAGCCAATTCTATGGAGCTAAGGCCTCACCTACTTTCTGGTAAAACACCCAAATCAGGCAACCTTGCATTGGTTTCGTTTAGCTACACTTGAATGTGCATGATTTGGTTGTGAGGGGCAGAACTTTCCAGAAGTCATCCTCAAACTGATTCAGCTTGTAAATAGTTTCCCTCAGAAGTGCCCGTTGTTAACTGAGACCTGATTAGACTCGACTTGTATGAAATTCTTGTGGAGATTGGTTGTCGAATTTTACAGCTGTGCCTTGTGCCCAGTCTGGTTCTGTTTGGTGTGGTTTGGCCTACAGAAAGTGCGTAGGAAACCCTGTTTGTGAGACTAAAAATCGGTATGTTCCAGGCTGAACTCGTGTATACAATATAAATTCCCATTACCAATAGTGTGTTTTTCAGAAGCAACCACTGAAGTCCCACAAAATCCCTATCAAAAGACAGGGATTGGAACTGAAATTTGTATTTCTCCTTGACATGGAAATTTATAGACTCAAGTTAGATACTGGTTCTATGGCACATTATCATTGTCCCATCTTCAGTTAGCCCATGCTCCACAGGCAACAAATTAACCATCTATCTATCCCATAAGAGCTTCTATGTGTTCTATGTTAATTCCCACTTAAAAATTAACTCTTATAAACATTACTGAAGAAAGGAGTGAATAACAGCTGAGTGGCATAATGTAGGGTGGGTGATGGCAGACCTATTGTGGATGTAGCAGAGAAAGGGAAATGATAGGAAGGGTTGCTTTGGTTAAAGGTCTGAATGCAATTTTAAACTAGCATACAGCATTGTCTAAAAAGTAGCCTAACTAGCTCTTCGGTGGTAAGACAGCTCATCCTTGCTTATATTTCATCTTTAGCTCCATTTAATAAATAAGTGAACAATAGCAACAAATGCTCATGTTACCATTTTCTGCTGATGAATTTCTTAACATTCGTAAAAATATAGCTGCACATTCTATTCTTTATGCCTTTACAAAGAAATATAAAAGATACACATACATGTTATGTTATATATCATGCATACAATGTGTTTGTTTGTAGCTCTGTCAGCCTATACGTGAAAGAATAAATAAACATACACTGCACCCCTTCAGTTTTGTGCTCACGCCACTACCACTCTGAAAATCTGAAGACAAAACGGGAAACTTGGTTTATTATTTCTGAAAAGACAATAGTAATTTTCCAGAAAAGAAGGAACACCTTCTGCCCGTGCCATTAGCTATCCAGAGAACATTACTGATGTTTCTTAATTTTATACGATTTTATTTTAAAATGGAATGCGAAAGTTGGTGTTTCTGATGTGGGTAACCACAAGATGGCAGCATGGATTAACCCTGGGTGGGCTCACTCGTTCGCTTCTACTTAAGACAAGTGTGATCTCAACCCCTTCACCAGCTTTGTGGTAGAAAGCACACTGTATTAGAAAGATAATACTGAACAGACTGTTGGCTTTGGTGTGAACAATGTAGTCGTATTTAAAAATCATAGTAAAATAAAGGTTGAAAACACGTATATATTGTCTAGATCATCTTGCCAGCCAGTTGTTATTTCTTCAAATGCATCCTCCTTTCTCATCATCTGTATCTTGCACTTTCTCAGCAGGAATTTCTGCTTTCAAAATTTAATGACTAAATTCATTAAAACTGTCCAGTGTATGGTTTTTTGTTTGTGTTTGGCTTTGTTTATATTTTTTGTTTGTTTGGTTGGTTGGTTTTTGTCATTTAGCTGACAGATTCTGCGAATGTGTATCTTGGTTATTTGGTATGTAATCGCTATTGGACTTTTTTCTGCAGTATGGCCACATGATTACATGGTAAATAGAAAAAAGGGATTGCATGTGTGTTTGGAGAAGGAAGGAGACCCTGTTATATTACTACAGACAGGGACAAATGCAATGATTCAGAAAAGGTTGTAGATAGGGATGTGCAGGTGTACTGGAAGTATGATTTCTTCAGTGAAATGCTAATTATGTGGCATTAACAACTGAATTATCGAGTTTCTAAGGTTTACATGAGTTAGACAAGTAATGTCAAAATGTTGTGGTGGTCTAACAGAGAGACACTGATACATGAGGGAAATACTGTACTTAACTCCTCACCCACAGTTTCTGGCTCATAATATTTATAATTATCTTTCTGAAGTATCCCATGTTTAGGTTACTTATACTATGAAAGGGATTAGACTTTTCAAAATCATCAGTTTTTTTGTTAGCCAGGATGTACATTAGAGATTTCTAGAATTACCCATCGTGTATAATTTCTGCTCTAACACTACAGTTGGTATTTTCTTCATTCAAATGTCTATCATTATAAATAGTTATTTTTTACAACTATAGTATCTGGCAACAGTCATTCAAGTAAAAGTTATCATTTACTTATCTTCAGTTAATATGTTGCTTTTATCACTGTGCCTAAAATTACTTTCTATGTCCAGTTAAGGTTGATCTAAACCTGTACTGTTGCCGAAAGGGTAGGTCTTGCATTTTTCTGGTCCCAGGTGTGTGTTCACCCTTCCCTTGTGTTACCACTAGTGTTTCTGGAGCCATACAGTCAGCTGGATCTATAAACTGTTGTTGGGTAACCATTTAGTTCCCTCATGATTCATACTGAGAGCCTTGGATACTTGCATTTAACAATGCAGTCAGCAGCTGTTCTTACCTGGGCATGTCTTCATAGTAGTGGTTATTGGGTGTTTATACTCAGTAGCTATTATTTATCTAATTTTCTACAAACAACATTCCTTACAAGGTGTGCCAGATACTTTTTTTCATCCACTCCCTTGGTTAAAACCAACAAATTATCTGTAAATGTAATGGTGGACTGTTTGGTCCTAGGTCTGTCAGGTTCGGCATTGGTGTCGAACTCTTTTCTCTACAGAATCTTTTTTCTGTCTGAAGCACAGTGTAAGGAATTTGTTGAGTCTGTTTTTAGGTATACCAGTAGTAAAAACATGACATGAAAATTCATAGGTATAAAAGTGTTTAATTTAAAATGCTATTGTGTTTTTTATAAGGCACATTTAATGCTTGAATCAAGCTTTCATCCTTTAAAATTCCTCTTACAAGCTTTTTACTGTGAGCATAACACAGTACTTTTTGTTTAAATTCCATCTTTTTTTGGCGTGTAAGGAAATAGCAGCCAGAGGTTGGACTGTGAGTTACCCTTGTACATTGTGCTCTGCTGCCGAATCTGGGAGTCTGACAGAGGTGAGGCCGTTGCAGCTCCATCTCCCCAGGTCCAGCCAGTAGTGAGGCTGAGCATGTATTCCCAATTTTAATTTACTATTGAACAGACTATGATGCATCTTGACCACATAGTATAAATAAGGATATCTGAAAATAAAGGTTTGTTAGGCAATCAGGAAATCTTTTTCTGACTTCAGTTTTCAGCCTCTGAAACTCAGTTTGTCTGTAGCAAGGCACAGATTTGGGCCCTGATGCAGAAATGAGTATCAATGAGAGAGATTGTGGTATTATGTGGGGTCTGACTGAAGTCTCTGTGTAGGCACTGGAGTTTGTTTCAGGGTCTTTCAATTATATTTGTGTGCATGGAGATGTATGAAAGATGGTGAAATCTTTCCAAAATACATGTTGTAGATCAGCCACTCTTAGGCTTATTGAAGATGAAATTCTGCCTCTAGGCAAACCAAGCTTTCTCTTTTGTTTTTAAAATCTTTAAGAAACTTGGCTTCACAGCAAAAATTCCATCTGAAATTCTTCACAAAATATTCTTCCTAGTCCAAATTTCTGGAGCATAAATTATTGTTTAGTTAGTTACAACAAGGGGGAAAAAGTCTAGGTTTTTAGGGTCTAAACACATATCTGAGACGAACATGCTGGTGAGCAGCCTTGTTATTTGTTTTACCCTATCATATAATGTAACTTTAAGTTCATCCTTTATTGCTTAGGCAATTTTAAAACACAGCTTCAAAGATACTAAAGTTACATGGAGCCTTCAAGAGACTTTATTAAAGCCTAAGTAATAGCAGTATTGGAATAACATGTGAACCCAACACTGACAAACGCTAAACAAATATTTCAACTGCATACATGCTTCTGTAGTCTGGAATTACTATAAACTCTCCAGGAGAAAAAACAGGTTGGCTCTCTGTGCCACTGCTTTCAGAAACCAAGTGAGATGACAGACTATATTATTAGTGATTCCATAGTCTGTGGAATATAGTATTGCAGAAAATAGTATAATACACTGTGCTGCAAAGGCTGCATGTAGTTTTGACTGACATATTGCTGCTCACACATAGGAAGAACAACTTCAGCTATGTTTTATGGAGCTTGTTTGCAAGAGAGTGAAGACATGGTAACCTGGGCAACCAGACTCCCCAGTAAGCTTTACAGTGCACACTGGGGCTTGCAGTGTCTTTTTTTCATGTATTACTGTCTGAACTGACTGGATCCAAGGATACGCATACTGCAACCGCGTCCCTCGCTCTATGTTTATTATTCAGAGACAAAGATGAAAATTATTTGCCAGTCACAAACAGCGGTGATGGAGGCAAAGGCTTGGGAAAAGCATAACCACTCTGGAAAACAGGCATCGTCTCTTATTGTATCCATAGAGACTACATATGGAAAACATGATGAAGGGAGATTTGGCTCATGACCTACAGTGAGACTTTGTATGCAAAGGCTATGGGTAGTCAGAATGCCTCACCCGAAATGGACAGAAAAGACATCTCTTCTCTCAGTTCTCCTTTGGGGTCTTTCTAAGTCAGCAACTATGCACTGTATGCCACGATGGATGCTGAGATAAATGCAGGGATCTGGTCCTATGATAAAGAGTACTACCAACAAATCATCTTCTTATGTTAAGAACCAAATTTATGAGAAGATTTGACAGAATTGCCTGTGTGAGATGAAAGTGAAAAGATCAGCAGTACTCTTTCAGTGCCTGTACATGAAGTTTCAGCAGTTCGAGATGCAGATATGCAATGAGATTCCCCTCACAGCAGATTATTGAAAATACGATTTTTTTGGTTTTGTTTTTTGGTATGTATAAGCCTCTCAGCATCGCACCGGACTGCTCAGCTTTGGTGTCCCTTACTGGACCTCTCTGTAAGACAAAACCACTAGCTTCTTTGTCTTTTATAACCAATATATAGAAAATAGTTGATTTCTTAAGAAGGCATTTAGAGGATTTACTAGTAAGAATTCTTCATAATGCATTGAAATTGAAATTACCAGGGAAGATCATGGAGCGGTTGGTCTTGAGAGTGCTCACAGGGCATCTGCAGGACAACCGAGGGCTCAGGCCCAGCCAGCATGGGTTCATGAAAGGCAGGTCCTGCTTGACCAACCTGATCTCCTTCTATGACCAGGTGACCCACCTAGTGGATGGAAAGGCTGTGGATGTTGTCTCCCTGGACTTTAGTAAAGCCTTTGACAGCGTCTCCCACAGCATTCTCCTGGAGAAACTGGCGGCTCGTGGCTTAGACAGGTTTACTCTTCACTGGGTGGGGAACTGGCTGGATGGCCGAGCCCAGAGAGTTGTGGTGAATGGCATTAAATCCGGCTGGCGGCCGGTCACAAGCAATGTTCCCCAGGGCTTGGTTCTGGGGCTGGTCTTGTTCAATATCTTTATAGATGATCTGGATGAGGGAATTGACTGCTCCCTCAGTAAGTTTGCAGATGACACCAAGTTGGGTGGGAGTGTTGATCTGCTGGAGGGTAGGAGGGCTCTGCAGAGGGATCTGGACAGGCTGGATCGATGGGCAGAGGCCAACTGTATGAGGTTTAATAAGGCCAAGTGCGGGTTCCTGCACTTTGGCCACAACAACTCCATGCAACGCTACAGGCTTGGGGAGGAGTGACTGGAGAGCTGCCCGGCGGAAAGGGACCTGGGGGTGCTGGTTGACAGCCAGCTGAACATGAGCCGGCAGTGTGCCCAGGTGGCCAAGAAGGCCAACAGCATCCTGGCCTGTATCAGAAATAGTGTGGCCAGCAGGAGTAGGGAAGTGATCGTGCCCCTGTACTCAACACTGGTGAGGCCGCAGCTTGAATACTATGTTCAGTTTTGGGCCCCTCCCTACAAGAAGGATGTTGAGGTGCTGGAGCGTGTCCAGAGAAGGGCAACGAAGCTGGTGAGGGGTCTGGAGCACAAGTCTTATGAGGAGCTGCTGAGGGAACTGGGGTTGTTCAGTCTGGAGAAGAAGAGGCTGAGGGGAGACCTTATCGCTCTCTACAACTACCTGAAAGGGGGTTGTGGCGACGAGGGTGTTGGCCTCTTCTCCCAAGTAACTAGTGATAGGACAAGAGGAAATGGCCTCAAGTTGCACCACGGGAGGTTTAGATTGGATATTAGGAAGAATTTCTTCACCGAGAGGGTGGTCAGGCATTGGAACAGGCTGCCCAGGGAGGTGGTGGAGTCGCCATCTCTGGAAGTGTTCAAAAAACGTGTGGATGTGGCGCTTCAGGACATGGTTTAGGGAACATGGTGGTGCTGCATTAATGGTTGGACTTGATGATCTTGAAGGTCCTTTCCAACCTAGTGATTCTGTGATTCTGATTCTGTGATTCTGTGAAAATGCGTATTGATGAAGGGAGAGTATGGATTATTCCTATGGTTAATAAGGCTTTGTCTGATGCTTATGAGCTTGGATATTGAAACTGATGAAATGACAGTTTAGTACCGTAATCCTCCACTAACTCCTTGTACAACCTGGAGCTAGTTGGTTACTTGGTCATCAATTCCCCTTGCCTGTTTTGGTTGTTTTGTGATGTTTTGTGCAAAACTGTAGACAAAGGAGTTGGACAGCCGTTAGGGGTTGTAATACCCATGAGAATTACCACATACTGTTGGTTCTGAATTCTGTTGCTTTACTGATAAAAGCGATGTTTATAAGGAACAGGATTACCACCCCGTGGCACACCCATTTCAATCCCTGGCATTGTAATTACTATCAAATTAATTCTGCCTATTCTAGAAAAGATATTTAAATATTTTACTAGAAGGTACTCTATGTCTTAAGGTCTTTGTGTTATTCATGCGTAAAGAAAAAGGAATGGAATCAATGACAAATGGAGAATCTGAATTTAAAGAAACTGCTAAGCAAGTGGGGCACATTCTCAGGATTCTGAGTGTTTTAATTTTAAATGGATCACTCTTTACACAAGGTACATAAAAATCCAAGAAACACAATGTTTTTGGTCCCAGAGAAAGCTGTTATTGTATGCCTCTCGTAACTACTGTTCCCAGAAATGTTATTTGTATTGTTCATTTTTTTGGGTGCACATCTGCTATTTGAGAAAGTGTAAAGTGTTGCTGCTGTGTATACAGCATGTGATAATAAAAACACTCAGAGGTTTTGCTGAATACAAAAAAAATCTGTATTTTAAGTTTCACTTCCTTTCAAAATACAAGAAAATATCATGAACAGAAAATCTTTTTATTTATCTTGGCTGGTATAGCTGGCTGCTTCATCTTTCATGTCTTTATCCATCTTTCTGATTTTTTTCTGGAATAATAATTGAAACATGTGGTTAATAACTTTTATTGGTGAAAAAGCTATTTTTTAGTACATTCATATAATGCTGAGCATAAAATTGAGGTTCATAATCACATACAAGGAAAAATTACTGGAAATCGTTTACAGGAGTAACATTTTTGTTCTTTGCATTTGAAGGCAGAAATAAAAATCACTGTGAATGATTAGAAATATGCGGAGATTTCCATAGGGACGGGCTTACATGGCCTGTCACTTTTGGGATAGATGATGTTGAAGAACTGAGTGTAGGATAGAGTTTTCTGTAAGAACATGGACAGGCGTGGTTGTTCACCCCTTCTGAGTAACATAAGAACCAGAAGGCACCTGATGAAATGATAAAATGACAGACTTAATTTAAGCAAGAAGTACTTTTGAAAACAACCTATAATTTAACAATAAAAATTACTTCCTACAGAATTATAAATGCATTAAAATATGATCAGTCAATTTTGTGGTCCATGAATTAGACTGGAAGAACTGTTAAAAAGGATGATGCACACATGACCTATAGCTCTGTTAGTCTCTCAGTGCTCACAGCAAGAGTCTAGTAAGGGAAGCACCATTCCACACTGGCCTCCTTTTATATGTTTGCTCTAAACATTTGCTTATGACCACAGCAAGAGATAAAACCACTTTTCTCAAATTGTCTCTTGGCATGGACCAGTATATTTTTCCTTTTGATTCCATGCTAATAGATTCTGACCCCAAGAGTCTAATAAAGGTCTAATACAAAGTTAATATTGCGGAGTAATACTGTGATATAGTGCCTCTCTTTTTGGAGAACTAAGTTCAACCATGGCACAAGATGATGCAGTATAAGTACAATAAAATTTTTAAACACATACATTTATTTCATGTGTGTGATTATTTTTTTATACATGGTTTAAATCCATTTATGATACCAGTGACTAAGTAGTTACACGTCATCTGTTTGATAGCATCACTAAAATACATTTTGAGTTTTAGTGTATTCCCTGGTTGGGTAAACATCCCAATTAACATTTTGGCTGATACATTAACTTTAGCAAAGATGACACGTTGAGTTTGAGCTGAGAATGGAATTGAGTTGAGAATGAGAAAAACATTCTTTCACATGAAGATATAATCCTTCCAATATAGGCTGATGGCTTGCTGATGGGATGCAATGGGGAATCATGAAGAGCGGTTAAAGCACAGGCTTACATTTCCTATGATAGGCATTCTGGCACCTTACTTAATTCAGACAAGAGCTTGTTTGTGAATACTTATAATATGTCTCAAGTTTGTAGCACTTCAGAGAACATATAATGAAAATTTATGACATATGTTAATCAAGGGACAAAAAACTGGAGCATTTTCCAGTGTCTGTCTTCTGTGAAGGAAGAGCTTTGCTGGATTTTCTCTCCATGTTGCTTTCTCCATTTCTTCAGTCACACTTGTCAGGCTGAAATAATGTGTGGAAGCTCTTCCCTGTAAATCACATATATTCCAGGAATCACTGGAGTTCTAAATGGAAAATGTGAAACCTGTTCTTCTAAACTGAACAACATACACAGCCAGATTGGAGCAATAGAGCAGTGGCTGGAACAAGAGGAAAACAAATCCAGACTTTTCAAGCAGACTTCGGTTAAAATAATGGAATATACTAGGATAGAATCAGAAATGCTAAAAATTCCTCAGAGTATATTTCCATGTGTTTACAAAGGGGAGGTCAGTCACATTCCAGGCCAAGCTGATCAATTCATCCCTGGCCACTTGTTTGCAGTCTTTCCAAGCAGGTCATAGGTCCAGGAGTCCTAAACACTTGTTTAGAAACCTCAGTCAAGCTGTTCCTATCCCGAAGTTGCTAATGAGTCCAGGAAAGAGCCTACAGATTAGTTTGAAAGTGTGTGTTGGTTTGGTTTTGTGGGGTTTTTTTTTCTTTTTTTTGTCAAGTGCTTTTAAAAAACTGTCCATCTCAGATGTGGTTCTGTATAGTGCTTGCAGTTGAGGAATGTCATTAAGTAAGACAGGTTGGTTCAGCAGCTTCTGGATGTGGACTTGAAGGGAGATTACTTGAGAATGTAGCAGAAAAGAGCTATGGTGTTTGTGAAAGTGTGGGTGGGAAGAAAGGACTTAAGGAGAGAAAGCTTGATAAAAAGTGTATTCATCCCTACCCAAAATAGTCTGCTGAAAATTTTACCTGGTTTTATTTTCATTGTTTTTTGTTTTCTGCTGATGTAGCTGTAGAAGCTCTTCTTAGGACTGATAAGAGGCCCTAAGTTTTAGTAATTGTTGAGGCTAATAAGAGCATTGTATTTTCCAGGTTTCTTTTAGTATTATTAAAAGGTACAGCTTCAAAAGGAGTTCCAAAGCTTTTAGAGAGTACTGTTAAGCTATGTTGCTCTCCATTGTAACACTTATCTCAGTAAGGCTGAGTAAAATTAAGATGGCAAAACAGCAGTATGGATTCACTGGATTCTTCCTGGAAGATTCTCAAAGACATCACAAGAAAATCTGGTTTGATAAGCTGTTGTGTCTGGCTAACTTAGTCTTCTCCCTCCTGTTACCCAGCTGACACCCTCTAAAGAAAGCCAGGGCCAAAAGAATTCTGAGCAGAAATGACGGTGCAGAATAGCATTTTCCAGGTGGGGCTGGTTCCCTCCAAACACTCCATGAGTGCAGTTTCAGCCCTTGTTTAGCCCTGCTTATGAATAAGGTGATTTGACTAACCGTTACTTGTGAATAAGCTGACAAGAATGACATGGGACCCAGAGAAGTGGAGAATACCATCTCTCTGCTAACTGTGATGAAGCTCTGTGATGTCTGCAACCATAGTAGTCATTTGCTATGTCACCTCAAGCACCCATATGGATTCTTAGATCTTTGCAACCTGCACATGATTCATCTGACCACCCTTTTGTAATTAGTGAAGAGGAACAGGCACTTTTAGAATACCAGTCTCAAGGAGATGTTTAAAGCAAAACAGATGAATCACGGTTACAAGTGCCTATTTCTCTCCACTGACCATAAAGGGAACTTAGAGAGACTAGCTGAGATCAGGACATCTACATTACAACCTTTCGCTGAGATGAATTCCACCTAAATGATTCTGCTACCTAATAATGTGTCTGCAAGAGTTTTCTCTTCGCTCCAACCTGTACAAGTTCTCTTGCATTCTGTCCATGCACATTAGCCATGTACTGGGTTTGGGATTTATTAATGCTTTCAAGCACAAGTGAGAGACCAAAGTGCAATTGCTTACTACAAGTGAAACTTCGAAGAAGTGTGCAGAAGTGCCAAGAGTGCCTGAAATCTCTGTCCCTGGGAAAAAAAGCAAAGGTTTCATTTTATGCTTCTCCAGCAACTGACTTTTCAAAGTCAGATTAATTCAACCCAAACGGTAAAATAATCTGACCACATGGAACACACTTACAAAGTATCTTTCTTTTAGCAGAGTAGCTAAAAGTACATTTTTCATGCTGCTGTATTAAAGAGACCATTCCCATGCTCCTGAAGTCATGTGTTTTTATCTACTGTGATGGCAGGCTTCAGAATTGTCAATCTGGTATGACAATTTCCTGAACTTTTTTTTTTTTTTTTTATATTTACATGATATCTTACTTTTTTAAAAAAATAAAAGGGATTGTGCTGCTATTACTGGTTTCTCTCCATCCAGTTTAAAAACTAGGACCTACACTGTAAATGTATTTGCAAATTGCTGTAAATTGAGTTAATATAACTGCAGTTCTAGGGGCATTCAATTAAATTAATAACATTAAATGAAATTACATGTCAGCCTTTTGCCAGGTTTTGCAAAGATGGTACAAATTAGTTCAGTCATTTTGGCTTTTACTTATTTTCTTTGTTTCTTTGTTTTGTTGTAATTTCTGTTTGTAATTATTACTGTAGTTAATTGATAAAGGTTTGTGGCAAACAATTAATAAAAAGCCATTGACAAGAAAAGCTTGTTTGTATTTTTCTAAGAAGATATAGCATTTGCTTTCTGATGATTCAAGTCGCAGGTTATGTAAACATTTCTATTTCTGATCCTTCTAAGGCTTTTGTCTCTTGTCTATTAAGTATTTTGTGGGGGAAAACATGATCATCAAGCCAGCAATCTGCCTAGGATTTCAGAATGGCATGAAAATAAACAATTACACACAATGAAAACATTTAGGATATTACATTGTGATCATTTCATATCACTGGCAGACGCATTTCAGGAAGAAAAACAACATTACATAAAGTCTAGTGGTACAGTAAACAAGAGGATTTAAAGACTGATGGATATTGCTGTCTGTTCTCTCCCTAGGATAAAGTATCAACTGTAAGACTTTAAAATTAGGTTGTGGGGTTTTTTTTTTGTTTCTGTCCGCAACAGAGAAATCTGCAGGTGGCTGGTAATAAATAATAAGACTTTGGCAGTCTGTAATAGCTTTTATTGGAAAGAGTAAACCACAGGGAACGGAGGACCCTCATTTCATAGAAGGATTTCCCTCCAAGATCACCTGAATTTGTAAACATCTTACCTCAGTCATCTACCTAATCATTGGGAGGAACAGAGCTACTCATTTCCAGGCCTGAGTAGTACAGTGTCTTTGTAGTATTCATAATTCCCTTCAGAATCCAAATGTAGCTGATATTTCCCTTTATTTATTTCTTTTATCCTTGCTCTGATTATAATGCTAATATTCATCTGAGCTTCTGCTAAGAAGGAAGGTTTGAGTTATATACTGCATCAAAGGAGGAAGTGAAAATGATCATTAAAAGACAAGGTGACCTAATTTAAAGTAATTAATCTACCATGTTAAAAATAGCTTAGACATGTCTGGTTTTCAGAATTGCTACGCTTCCAGAAGGCTAGTTGAAGACAGTGGCATTAGCACTTTCATAAAGCAATTCCTAGGCCCATATGTATGTGGGAACAGAAGCTTTTGACAGCTCCTATGGAGCTATATATGCATCTATACTTTAAAATATTTGTCTTGCCCTCTGATCTCATAAACTGAATCTACTTAATAAACAAAGCAACTGAGGACCTCTTTAAACAAAATTCAAGAGATGTTGTTTTTACATCCTTGGTTTTTGTCATCTCTTGTGCTTGAAAACCTTGAATTAGGGAGTGCCACTTCCATACATCTTCTTCTAGTTTTGTATCCAAGGACTTCCCTTGGCTTCTCCCATTTGGGAAACTATGCGATCACTGCACGCTACTGAATGAGTGATACAGGCTCTGTGATTCACACTGCTCTTAGCCTGAATTAGTGGGAGTTTGGGCCAGAGAAAGTAGAGTGACTGAACACATTTTGTCTTTGAAAGAAACAGAGGAACTGCCTCATCAGTAAGGAGTCATGAAAAAAGCAAGTTATTCATAATGAGAAGTTGTTTGCGCTAATTTGTGACAAATGTGAGGACATACAGGTTTTATTTACAGGGATGGCTCTTGCAGGATTGATCTTCAACAATAACATAGAAGATAATAGATGTTATCTATTCACGTCAAAGAAAGGCAGGAAGTCTTTGGGGTTAGGTGCTTAAAGGTGCTACAGGTTTCTGGGAAAGACAAATGCTTTGCTGTATAGAAGTAACACATCCTCTCCTGCCTTTGTCATATCTCCTCTGTGACTGCTAACCAACCTGTTTTCTGAGTGGCAGCCTTTTTCAGATGTTATTAGGAGGGAAGGTCGTGTCCCAAGACCATTAGTGCCACTTTCTTCCATCAGACATTGTGTTGTGGGTGTCCTCAACTAAGATGTGAACTGGGCCAGTGTATGTTCTATGAGAGGATTTTGAAATTATATAGTTCAGAAGTCACAAAGTAAATGTGAGTCCATAATGGTATGTTATTGTGAAAAAGGCAAGTGTCATCTGAAAGATGCTTAGTGTACCTTTTCTGTTTGGCAGGCCTCACTGCTCTATTATGCCAGTTTTAGGGAAACACATCAAGAAAAAGGTGGACTGGTTGGATAGAGTCCCAGGGAAAGCAGCCAGACTTGTCAGGGGACAGGAAAGCACAGCCAATGAAAAGAAAACTAAGGGAACGTGAATAACAGTGAGATGGGTTGTCTTGGAATGTATAAAAAGTATCAGAAAGGAAGAAGTCAATAGACTGCCCTCCATGTTCACTGAAGAAGGAATAGAAGTTCTTTCTGGGAGCTTTAGCTGAACAAAGTTTGGACTTTAGCTGAACAAAGACTAGTTAGGTTAAATGCTATGGAAAAGCATGCAGATGTTAAGGAGAGATAAGCACTTAATGAGAGAATTGATATTTGAAACTACTGTACACCTTAAGAATATATTAAAAAAACACCTCTCAGGAACAATATTTGACCCTGGCTTAGAGTAAGGTGTTGGATCCTGACCTTATAATGTTCCTTCTCTACCTATTGCCTATGATTTTATGGTAACTACCTACAATATTGTCCTTGGAAAGGTAAAAACTCAGAGCACCAGTTTATAAGAGTAGCTGTACCAGTTTTGGCTGAGATAAATTTCTTCATAGTAGCATGTGTGGGTCTGTGCTTTGGATTTGTGCTGAAAACAGTGTTGATGACACATGAATGTTTTATTTACTGCTGAGCAGTGCTTACACAGTGTCAAGGCCTTTTCTGCTCCTCACACTGCCCCACCATCGAGTAGGTCATAGGTGCACAAAACGTTGTGAGGGGGGACAGCTGGGACAGCTGACCCCAACTGACCACAGGGATGTCCCATATCATACAATGTCATGCTCAGCAATAACACTGCTTGTTTTTTTGGTGGTGGGGTGGAAGGTGGTGGTGGGGGGCCGCTGCTCAGGGGTTGGCTGGGCATCAGTCGGTTGGTGGTGAGCAATTGTTTTAACTTGCATCACTTCTCTTTTCTTGGGGTTTATTTTTTTCTCTCTTTTCCTTACAATTATATGATTATTCATATTGTTTCTTTTTAATTATTAAGCTGTTTTTACCTCAACCTATGTGTTTTCTCACTTTTACCCTTCTGATTCTCTCCCCCATCCCACCGGCAGGGGTGAGTGAGTGGGTGGCTGTACGGTGCTTAGTTGCTGGCTGGGG
Source organism: Phaethon aethereus (assembly GCF_964289735.1). Classification (NCBI taxonomy): domain Eukaryota; kingdom Metazoa; phylum Chordata; class Aves; order Phaethontiformes; family Phaethontidae; genus Phaethon; species Phaethon aethereus. The sequence continues at coordinate 203,318,182 of NC_138575.1, forward strand.
TTAAACCATGACAGTAGCCTTACAGGATCAGACCAAAGATTGAACTAAGCCACTAAATCAGCATGATCAAGTACCTCTCTGGAGCGCCTGTATGCTAGTGCATGCCTCATGGGGAGCAAACAGGAGGAGTTACAGGTCTGCGTGTAGCTGCAGGCTTACAATCCCACTGTGATCACAGCAACATGGTAGGATAGCTGCAGTGGATTGGAAACACAGCTGGAAAGACAAGGAGGGGAAGCACAAGAATGTGATGGATATACTGGAGCAAGTCCATAAAGGGCCATGGAGATGATTAAGGACTTGAAGCATCTTCCATATGAGGAGAGGCTTAAAGAGCTGAGACTCTTTAACCTGGAGAAGACTCAGGGGTCCTTATCAGTGTTTATAAATACCTGATGGGAGGGAGTAAAGAAGATGGAGCCAGAGGCTTCCCAGTGATATCTAGTGACAGGAAAAAAGGCAAAGAGCACAAATGGAAAAATGGGGAATTCTATTTGAACCTAAGAAAAAGCTTTCTTACTGTAAAGGTGGTCAAACACGGGAAAAGGTTACCCAGAAAGAATGTAGAATATCTCTGTCCTTGAAGATATTAAAAACCCAGCTGTGAACAACCTGTTCTAGGTGACCCTGCTTTGAGCAGAGGTGTTGGTGTAGATGGTCTCCTGAGGTCCCTTCCAACCTTGGTGAATCTGGGATTCTATCAAGTAGTGGTAAATAGTGGATGCATAGAAAAACAGTAGAGGTACAGATTGCTCCTTCTCCTGGTTTGTCCTTCTAGCTTCTGGAGTCAGGAGGTTAAATATTAATCATGTTTAATAGTCATTGATAAATCTTCTCTGCATAAATCCATTTGATTATTTTAAACCTCTTTATGCATATAATTCCTCTGGCATGTTGTGATAATGAATGCCACAATTTGATTAGGCATAACATAGTTGATGCGGCCTGGACGGCCTGGACTATAAGATCAGGCCGGTGAATTCCCAAAGCACAAAGCTCTTAGCCATTGATATTGGTAGGAAGGTTTCATGGGGATCAGAGGGAGAATGTGACTTTCTGTGGTAACTAAACACCTAGCTCCTTATGATCGATTCAGTGCCTTTTGTTTACATTTGCAAATCACTAAGAAAATCTGGTCTGCTCTAGGCTGCTGCTGTATTTTGTTCACTTTTATCTCTCTGCTCCTTCTTTCCCTTTCCTGTCTTTAAAAGGCTTCTGTCTTGCTTTTGTAACATTTCCCTCCATGGTGTAACTCTCAACTCCTAACGGAGCTGTTTTCTTTCCAGTGCCTATCCTGTCTGAACCAGTAATATGGCTGCTTCTTGATGAGATAGTTTTGATTCCAGATGACTTTTATGTGCTTTAAAGCAGATAGTCCAGCAAAAGAGGACTTATGACTATGTGCTTGGTAGATAATGTTGGATGAACTTGCCTCATGCTTGTAAGGGTCTCTGCAAACATGAGAGAGGCTAACATGTACAAAAAGGTGATAGGTGGATTTCTAGACATTTTTATATATATGTATCTATGGCTATGTCAATGTATTGTGCCATGTCACACTTTTGAAAGTCCTTCTGTAAAGCCATGTGATTTAAAAGAATACAGTGCAAAGACTAATATTAGAATATGTTTATACTTTGACAACACCATCTAATTCATATGTTGAGTTACAATCTTAGAAAACTACTCTTAAAGCTTTTCTCAAACAATACAAAATGAATAACTAATGAATTTTCAATAATGTGAAAAATAAACTGTGCTTTTAGAAATGCTTGAAATGCCATTTAAATTACTAAAGCTGTTTTTTTACTGCTATGGTTACTACTATCACTACCAAAAATAACAAAGCTTTGTAGCTGGTCCTGATCCAGTTGAAGTAAAGATTGTTTTTGTGTGAAAGAACCTGGTTGAGGATTAACTTGAGTTATATTGGATGCAATCCATATTGTTTTTTAAAATGAGTTAGCATTATGAACTTAATTTATTTCTTTTCTCTTCACTAGTTTGGAACATTATGATATTAGACTACTTAAAATATACAATTCTTACCTCGTTTGTCGTTTTGGGGCACATGTTTCCTAGGTACTGTTTCGTTTTGGTTTGTTTTTTTTTTAACTTAGTGAATTAGGAAGTACTCCAGCTCTTTTTCTGCAATTTTGAAATGTAAATTTGAAATTTTAGAAAAAAAATAGAAAAATAAGAAACAAAGGTGTGAAATAGAGCAAGACAGAGAAATAATGCTAGGAAGGCTGGGTTCTGAGTAAGTTCCATTCGTTATGTGGGAGGTGCATTGTCTGGCTGTGGAAGTTAAATCTGGTCATTTGGCCTTTAGCTCGGGCACGGTTCTTTAGCCACAGCTCCCATGGGCCTGTGTGGGTCAGGCCATTTTGCTCTGTATGAAATTGGGGGGTTCCCTGCCAGTCCCCGCATGCTTGTCTCAGCTGGCTGTTTACGGTGCCACGAGTTGCGCTGCGGGTGGGATCCCCGACCTGCTTCACCTCCCTCCTTGCTACACCCAGATCTGCTAGTTCTACTCACTTTGAGGCTAACGGGAAGAAAGGCAGAAGGGCCTGTCTGGGTGAGAAAGTTCCTCTAGAATAAGATGGAGCATGTGTTTCAAAGGCTGCACTTCAGCATTAATACAGTCCACTCACGAAATTAAAACGTCCATAGAGGCAGCTTTGGAGAAAGAGGTTTAACTAGCATAAACTACAAAATCGGAGGAACTGGGTTGAGGAATATTTCCTGTGAAAACCTTTCCCTGCATTGCATTGACAAGGGTCAAGGTGAGGTACATATACAACAGCCAAAACCTGACGTGGAGGTGGTAACCCAACGTCCCGCTGAGCCACAGAGCATGAAGAGCGTCAGCTCCGCACCCCTTTCGGCTCCCCACGCCCCTTCGTGAGTCTGCTGCGTTGTGAATTAGAAAGATGAAGAGTGTGCAGGGAGCACAGCTTTCCCGTGTGGGATGGAGTTCCAGCAGATGCGTATTTCCAGCACGAGGGACGCAGGAGGGCTGGAGTAACTACCCTGCTGTGTCTATATGGAGAAGGTCAGAAAGCATATCCCAGCATCTCGATTGCGACACCCTTCCCCGAGCGAGCTCTGCTGCTTGGACTGAGCACGAGGGCTGGCCTGTCGTGCTGGAGAGAAGGGGAGAGCACGCACAGGTCCGACAGGTGCCTTTGACAGCGTCTCCCACAGCATTCTCCTGGAGAAACTGGCGGCTCGTGGCTTAGACAGGTTTACTCTTCACTGGGTGAGGAACTGGCTGGATGGCCAAGCCCAGTGAGTTGTGGTGAATGGCGTTAAATCCAGCTGGCGGCCGGTCACAAGCGGTGTTCCCCAGGGCTCGGTTCTGGGGCTGGTCTTGTTCAATAACTTTATAGATGATCTGGATGAGGGAATTGACTGCTCCCTCAGTAAGTTTGCAGATGACACCAAGTTGGGTGGGAGTGTTGATCTGCTGGAGGGTAGGAGGGCTCTGCAGAGGGATCTGGACAGGCTGGATCGATGGGCAGAGGCCAACTGTATGAGGTTTAATAAGGTCAAGTGCCGGATCCTGCACTTTGGTCACAACAACCCCATGCAACGCTACAGGCTTGGGGAGGAGTGGCTGGAGAGCAGCCTGGTGGAAAGGGACCTGGGGGTGCTGGTTGACAGCCGGCTGAACATGAGCCAGCAGCGTGCCCAGGTGGCCAAGAAGGCCAACAGCGTCCTGGCCTGTATCAGAAATAGGGTGGCCAGCAGGAGTAGGGAAGTGATCGTGCCCCTGTACTCGGCACTGGTGAGGCCGCACCTTGAATACTATGTTCAGTTTTGGGCCCCTCCCTACAAGAAGGACGTTGAGGTGCTGGAGCATGTCCAGAGAAGGACAACGAAGCTGGTGAGGGGTCTGGAGCACAAGTCTTATGAGGAGCTGCTGAGGGAACTGGGGTTGTTCAGTCTGGAGAAGAGGAGGCTGAGGGGAGACCTTATCGCTCTCTACAACTACCTGAAAGGGGGTTGTGGCAACGTGGGTGTTGGTCTCTTCTCCCAAGTAACTAATGATAGGACAAGAGGAAATGGCCTCAAGTTGAGCCAGGGGAGGTTTAGATTGGATATTAGGAAAAATTTCTTCACCGAGAGAGTGGTCAGGCATTGGAACAGGCTGCCCAAGGGAGGTGGTGGAGTCGCCATCTCTGGAAGTGTTCAAAAAACATGTGGATGTGGCGCTTCAGGACATGGTTTAGGGGACATGGTGGCGCTGGATTAATGGTTGGACTTGATGATCTTGAAGGTCCTTTCCAACCTAGTGATTCTGTGATTCTGTGACAATACGCTAGCACCCGCTGTCAGAGCTGGTAGGGCTCGCATAGGATCCGCTCGGTATGCTCTTGTATTTCAGGAGGGTGCACTGCAAACCCTAAGAATACTACAGTGCACAAGGCCCTGGAGAAAACTCTTGTGAGGAGCAGACTTTTTAGGATAACTGGCAGGTAGAATAGGTTAGGAGGGACTAGCACTAAGAATTAACCCACTTTTTTTTTTTTTTTTTCCCCTTTAACAGCTTTATTTTAAAAAACTGTGAAAAGAAAACATTCCACTGCATCTCTGTGGAGAAACAAAAGTTAGAAGCTTTTGAGCGATTGCCCCTTTGACAGCCTTTCCCTCTGGGGGCTGGTTTAAACACTGTTATGCTGCTGTACACTGGCAAAGGGTTTACAGCACCCAGCTCGTTGCAGGAGGGGGAACCAACACACAAGGAGGTGGATTTTTATAAATGCATTCCCTCACTTATAAATTTACATAAAAAATGTAGCAGCTAGCAAAATCAAATCAAATCAAGTCAAATCAAGTCACGTCAAATCTTTTTAACATGGATCTTTCATTTAAAATCGGGAAGAAGAAAATTACCTTTACTGTGACAATATCAAGCATGTAAGGATGGACTGGGTAAGGAGAAGACCACTGTTACTGCCAAAAAGTTTTGGATTAATTTTCCTTGTTCTACTAGGAGATTTCCTATATTTTATTCTCTATGATATCTTTTGTCATCTTACATAACTCGCGTGAAACTGTTTTATTCATGGTGAAGAAAGAACACAGGGCTGAGAGAGAGAAGGTTCAGGAAGAAAAGTAAACAAACAGAAGATTCAGTATAAAACCTTGTAATGTCGGGCAGGCAACATTAAGAAGTAACTGTAGAAGCATAAAGAAATGAATTCCAAATGGAGTAACATACTTTTTACTGTGTGAAGGTGAAAAAGTTCTTGAAACGTTGGGTCTGGCAGAGGCTACCAGCCACTCAGGAACTAACAACGGCCCTTTAGCAAAGTGTGCAATGCACAAAGATATACAAAATACTGTCAGATCAAGGCTGTAGCAAAGACAATCCACTGGGAGCAAATTCTTGTCCTACTGACGTAAAATTGCCTCTCTGTAAGCCAGCAGGGGATTTGCCTATAGCTGTCCCCAGCAGATCTGTGAAGAACACTGGATTTGTGTGCATAGTTAGATATCTTATAGTAGCCTTCTCAGCAAGCTACTGTCTATGGTTGCACTACTCTTGCAATCTTAATATGTAACATTTTGAAAACGTTCCCCATATACATGAGAATTTAGAAAAAAATCTTTTGTCAAAATGATAAATTTGATAATTATCTGGTTGAGTGTCGGCATCCACAATGAAGACGGTCTAACAAGTGAGCTTTACTGAATGCATACACAACTGCACAAAGCTAAGCAACGGTGTGTAATCATGTTAGCAAGAGCTCACTGTTAGCTGTGCAGTGGCTAAAAACTAAACTGGAGCTGTAGTTCTGCCATTTGGTATGAGAGACGGTTCCTCCCAGGGTGCTGGAATGGTTACCTTAAAAATGATGAGAGGTGAACAGTGTGGGAAATAGAAAATACATGAGGAAAACAAAAATCTTTGTGCAGAGCTCTTCATCATATAAAATGTTTAAAAACCTGTGCTTGGAAGGCGTTGTATGTTCCTGTGTCTTCTTTTTACTAACAAGTGATGAAGAAGAGGTTTCTGAAGAGGATGCTAGAACTGTGTGAGGTATGTATACATATCTGCCAGTGATCCAAACACTTCAAAATAATACCATTAGGATCTAAATGGCTAATGTGTTAGGAAATTATTTATTAAAGCATTTTAATAAATATTGTATTTACCAGTTCTTTATATTTTTATTTCTGTGTTCACTGCAATTACAGATATTATTAATAATATTTTTAAAGAAAAGAATTTTAACGTCAAAGATGATGATATTATGCAAGATAAAGAACAGGTAATGCTTACGTTTTGATATTATGCTAATACAAGGCATCATCTATCAGAACTACCATTTGTTCCAAGCAGAATTAATTTGAATGAATCAGGCTCATTGTACAAGAGAAATGCACTTTGCTTAAGGAAGCAAGGAGAAATTACTGCCCACAGTTCTTGCTTTTCTGGTGGTGAGATCTCAGTGTGCATGACCTCTGATATCTGTCCATCCTGCTGAGCTGTGTCCAGCTGTTGGGCAGGTGAGGTTTTGTATCAGACCAGGATTAACCTGGTTGGAGTTTCTTCCTCTACTTATTTGCTCTATTGCCTCATCTGAAAATGGACATTTTCTTCTGACTTGTTCTTTGTACATAATGTGACTACTTATATTGTATTGCTAGTGGTTAACATCAATAGAGAAAGCAGTTGCATGTGGGAAATACACTTGCAACGTGTGATTTTCTTTAAATGGTGCAAAGCCACTGGCATTGAGAGGGGAGTCAACTGGGGGTCACACTGTCCCAAATATGTTCTAGGTCAACACATGTAACCATAATACTATGGTTTTGGAATTTCTTGCAGTAATTTTTATGTCTTTTAACTTTTGTTACCAGTTATAGTGGCCATGATTTAAACATGCGCTGAATTAAAGCAGCTAGTTATTTATGACAAAATCACTCTTACTATTCTTCACTGTCTTTTGTGCTAGCTGTTAATTTCCATGAGTGTTAATAGCCTTTAGAACTCCATCTAGTTTTGCTTTAAAGACTGTAAATTAAAGAAAACTCATCACATTTATAATAAATTTGTTAAATTTATTGTTAACTGTTTCCGCTTATTTTCAGGTCAGATCCTCCAGTTTCCATATCTACATATTGAATCTCATAATGTCTTTCCTCTGCTAGCTTAAAGATCCATCTACTTTCAGAAATTTCTCTGCTGCGTAGATGTCTAGAGATGGATCAAGCTCTGTCTTCCCCTTCCGTTAGAGAAATTGCATAGACCATGCTTTTAATTCTTTGATAACAAAGCTGTATCTGGATAGGCCACTGTCATTTGAACAGCTTTCTGAACCTGTCTGTGTGACATCAGGACCAGACAAAATGCTATGTACCAAACAATTACCACTTCCCCACTTCTACTGCATAGTGTCTGTTAATGCACTGTAAGGTTGCGGTTTTGCCCTCAGCTAAAATTAAATTGCTCTCAGCTCATGTTCAGTTGGTTACCCTGTCACACCCTTATCATTTTCTCTGCTTTCTAATGTTTCTCATCTGCCAAATTACAGAAATTTGTTTTTTCACTCAGATTTGCAGACACATGGGTTTTTCAAAGCTCTGTATGCATGTATTTATTTGTGTATGTATTTATTTAATTATACCTTTGAAAAGGTTCTTAAAGGAAACATATAATTATGAGAGTATGAATATCATTATGAGAGTATGGGGGGAATCAAGCAGAGATCTAAAATGTAAGTGGTCCCTTATTATTCCTTCTTCTTGTATTACAGGTTCTGAATCTAATAATGTGATGTGCCAAAGACAGATAGAGATAAGGGTCATGGGATTGTGTTAGCTTCATCAAGAGGTTTCATGTGTACCCAAAAGTGATATGACAAATGGTCTTAGCAGTATAACTCCTCTAATTGTCCATGTGCCCATATTTGTCTCATATTTTCAACCAACTATTCAGAGCAAAAAGGCTAAGGTTTCTGGACTGTTTGTGCTGAAGGGTACACATCAATATTTTGGCGGTTGATTCTTTCTTTTTCACAGAATCACAGAATCTTTAAGGTTGGAAAAGACCTTTAAGATCATCAAGTCCAACCGTCAGCCCAACACCACCATGCCCACTAAACTATGTCCTGAAGTGCCACGTCTACATGTGGTTTTGGTTTGCTCTTTTCATTTCTGCTTACCAGTTTGTAAGAGTCCTTCTGCAAATCTAATTCAAATTTTCAGGGTCATTTACAGAGGTACCAAACACCAGGGAAAGTGACAGTTTTGCTTTACATCTGAGAAAAGCCCCAGACGTTGTACTGTCTGAAATATTAGAGAACAGCTGAGTTGATTTCTTTCTAAAATGTAATCATCTTTACAACTGTTACAATGTCCAAGATATCTTACTTAGGGAAATGTTCCACACAGAAATTCAGAACTCATTATTGGCTCCACCCCTCTGCTGTATTCCTCTTGTTAATTTTTTTTAAAGTTTATTTTACAATTCTGGTAATGTAAATGAAGTCTAACCGGTATAAAACCAATCTGAGGGAATGGAAGACCGGATCCCCTCTGAGTGCACTGATGTATTGTGACTGGAGTTCTCTGTTCTGACATTTAGAGAAGATAATGTAACTGTGAAAATGGCATGTTCATTATCATGTCATCATCCTTTGACCTCAGAGTTCTGTAAAGATTTGTAACTATAAAAAAAGCTGTTGTTTTTTCCTTCCCCATTTGTCTTCTGCGCAGAGTTTCTGCTGCTTTGGGAACAGCACTGACATTTGTTTGAGAACTTAGAGGCAGGCACAAAATCACATCCTGAAAACAAACATATAGAAACTTGTTGACACATGCTGGCAGCTAGATACTTTCAACTGTGCTGCTTTTCAGATCTCTGTAGGCAGATGTTTTGTGGAAAACGGGTGTCACGGAAGAGATGTGAGCAATATGGATAATACTGACTTCTTGATGCTCATGAAATTCTTGACTTCTGATAGATTCTGCTCCGAGCCTACGCAGGAGTGAATGTGAGAAAGATGATGGGTTCTTCACGTGGTAGCTTGTCTGGCAAGTGGCTGACTTGCACAACCTCTAGAAAAAACTGCTGCATTGCAAATGCTAATGCAGTCTGTGACCTTTGCGTAATGAGAACATTGATAACAGGTTTTCCAAAGGTGCACTCACTAATAAAGCTTAGGGAATGGTACTGGTACGATGGGTGTCAGGCAGATAGAACTAGTCAGTATCTTTAATCATCTCTTCTTGGTGTCTGAACTGCTTCACAGACATTTATCTTGGTGACATGGGCTGGAATTATACATCAGACCTCTACAACCTCATTAATATGCAAGTAAAGATTAATATGCTTTTCAAGATGATGCTAGACACCTTTCTACCTGGCCTGATGTCTGAGAGGCCACAGGTACTGAAGTCTAGCATAGATAGGATATATTTATTAGGGTATCTAGTTTTCTGTGAGGATGAAGTGTTATGCCTTACAGAGTGTTTTCTAGAGTTCTGTCCAGTTTTAGAAGTCGCTGGCAACAAAGTCCACTTAGAGCAGGACATGAATTAATTATTTTTCATTGAAGTGTTCTGCCAATGATCTGCTAATTTGTACTGAACCTTCCCAATAAGACGCAGAATATTGACTCTCTGTTCACCTGGCAAGGAAGCCACTCTGCTGCTGGGAACACTGCTGGCTTGCTTACCAGGAGAAAGGTAAAACACGCTCCTACAGGAGCGTGGGAGGCAGCATGTATTTAGGCAGGGCTTAGAAGCATTAGCAGTATATTAGTACTGTATGTGATGTATACAACAGAATCTTTCCCTGGCTGAGTTAACTGGGAGGGGAGCATTAGGCCAAGCAAGGTTTGAGAAAGGTCCAAAAAATAAGGCAGTAAATGAAGGAAACACATTCTGCTATCATCATATGCAATTATCCCTCATTTAGGTGAGAATGATGCCATCGCTAGAGGCATTGTAAATCCCACTGGTATCACAGAAATAGCCCAAGAAAGTAAATATTAATTTGTAAAGCACTGAAGAGGCCATTTATTCCAACTATATAAATGTGTGAGATGGCTGAACTCAACCACACTGCTTTCGTTAAAAGATATTTGATGCTGTTTTTGAAATGTGGATCTGAGATCCTTGGTAGAGAGTTCTCTGGTCTCATAGTCACTTCATTTCTTACTTCACTGCAGACTTATTTTGGTGATTATTTAGTGGTAGAGGCTTTACAGTCACTCAGATGTTTCCTGGAAGAGGTTAGTTTTAGACTGAAATTAAGTTCAGGAGTGGATGAAGTAATTATCTGAGGCTGGGGATGTTGATAGTGATCTCTTTGTTGACAATGTGGAAAGGTGTAATTATTATTTTTTGAATTAGTTTAGACGTTGTCAGTTTGTTGCCAGAGGGGCATATGCAGTAGGTTTTAACGAAATAAATGTTGCCATGGACACATATTAACAATATGTATTACCTGTCAACCCTCTAAATAGTAAAATGCAGCCTGTAATGATGAAAAAGGTCCAAAGTAAAGAACAAAGAACGGCACAAGGGATTTCAGATTGTGAGAAATCTGCTCTGAATTTCTCCAAGTAACACCTATTCCTTCAGCCTCATGTTTCGATTACCTATGAGAGAAAGAAGTAAGATTGCTGAAAATCTGTATTTTTTGGAAATAAAACTGTCAAAAAGTAAAAAGTGTAAAATGATGAACAGGAGGCCCGTTTTCTGCTAACCATGTTGTTTATGTGGTCCCATGGTCCCATTCCCTGAGCATCCATAGTGCCTTGCTCTGGGAGTGTACTTGACAACATCAAGAGCTGTTTACTTTGAACGTCAGATCCAAAACACCGAGGCTTGCCCTTCAGCCTGTGTATACACCCTTCATCTAGTGTGTCTGTATGGCACATCCTTTTGCTCTGATATCACAGTGGGATATCTGAGGTGGAGTTGCCACATGGCCCAAATGTGCCTAGTGACTAGCCAAATCAGAGCCCGGAGTGGTCCCAGAGCGTTTGGATAGCCTTTGCCAGTACTGTGCTTATTTAGATGAAGTAGTTTGGTCTTTCAGCTTCTACTGTATATAGTTGCAACCAGTGTGTGCTTACATCTTTTGCCCCTTTCTCATCAGACAGCAAAAGTTGGCCCAGCCAGCTACTGCGTTGCAAATAGGCACCAGCATCAGCCTCACCCCATGTAGACGTACAGACATGCAGATAGCATGCCAGGAAGAGGAGCCAGAGGAGCCGTCTCTCTCTGGACACAAAACGTTCTCATGCTTCCCCATTGCTACAGCCCTACCTCTTCTTCTACATTTCCAGATGCTGTTGAAGGAAAGAATAGAGCATGGCCCCATGTCACCCACCCAGCCAAGTGTGAGGTCCTAGTCTTTGGCCCAGCACCGTGTGTAGTGGTGTGTAAGTGCTCCGCAGGAATCTGGTACGGTGTGCCCTAGACTGCTGCAAGTCATCCTTGGGGACGGACAGCACAGGAGTCAGGACTGCCAGAGTCAGTCCGCCTCCTCTCATCGTCGGTGACAATACTAAACCCTAAATGCCCTGTCCTGGGTCTGTTTACATACACACTTGGTTTTCTGTGTTGAAGGGAGAGAAAAAGCCCAACCTGGGTGTTCTTCAGATCAACACATTAAAGAGATGGAAACTCATATTACTCCTGCCATAGTGTCCTTGAGGGGAAGGGATCTAATACATTTTTTTGGGGCACTTAATCAGATGTGTACTTGAGAAAAAGAATACCAGGTCCCTCCAAACCAAAGACTTTGTATCTCCAAAGCCAGCTGCCCATAGGTGCAGTCTGGAGAGGGCTTTGGGACTCGCATCTTGCAGGTAGTGCTTGGGTGATGGTGGCAGCCAGGAACAGGCCCAGACTCTGCGGGAAAAATTTAGACATGCTGTTTCATGTTGAAGTTTTGAGTTTACAGTGTGCTGGTCTTCCTTTTTCTGTCTCAGTTGGCTGAGTTGCCAGGGTACACGCTCTCCTGTCCAGATTTCAGCAAGCAGCTTTTTGGTCATATCTGTGCTTTATGAAGTCTATCAGAGGATCCTGAAAGGTCTGAGATCGAGGGTGGCAGCCTTCCCTCCATGAGGCAGCCTTTGCAAGGAGACTGGCAGACGTGTCTAAAAGCTGAAAGAGAAGATCAAGAAACCAAGAAAACCAACTGGCCATTTAAATTTTTAATATACTTACCGCTGGCACCTGCACATCTCTTCTGTCATTAAATGCATGTAAATTCTCCCTAGCATGACTGGCAGGACACAAAGCACTCCCCTCTCCAGTGCAATCTTCAGGCAACAGAATGTCCTACAGATATCTTCTAAGAAGCATGTAGCACCTACTGGTTCTTCAGCATGACTCACATGAAGACTTTCCTGAAGTGTTCAGGGAAATACAAGCTGGAAGGCTTTCTTAACCCTACCAGCAGACTCCCTTCTCCTCGGAGAAAGTCAATTGCTGTTAACGTCACCTGAAAGCACTGGCCTCTGCAGTGCGTTTGTGGTGCTCTTGTGGTCTTATCTGTCCTTACGCTTCTCTGAAACATCAAGATACGGTATTGGGAGCATCTTGTCTCATTAGGGTCCTGGCAACCGGTACAGTGAATCTATATGCATCAGATTTTTGTGTGCTTATTTGGTGGTAAAGGGGAGATGTATTTAGCCACCCCTATTCTTGCATCTTTTGCTTAAGTTTTATTTGTGGCATCCCAAAGTGTCAACTTAAGATATTGCTTTGCATTAGACAGAAACAAGAGAAAATCATACAGTTAATTATGAAACATTCTAACTGTATTTAGGAAAAGTCACACTGTTCAGAATGAGAACACCTGATTATTTGTGAAATAATAGAATATACTGTGTTCCAGGGGACTTAGTGGATATAATGATCAGATTGCAGCTCTGGTACATAGTGTGCTGAAAAACACTTGCTCTTACTTCATTTATTTCTACAGCAATTTCAGTCTTCCTCCACTTGCATCTACAGGCCTCTGGCTGTTTTTCAAGAAGGGCCATTCCCATTTACTCAAAAGGGAATTTTGCCTAACTTAAGATTGCAATTTCAGGGTGTGTGTTTATAATTCTCACAGATGTCTTTACCACGCGCAGGGATTGGAAATTACAGTGACACAACCTCTGGGAAATTACATGAGCTATATTAACGATAGAAAAATGCCCCTTAGGAATTAGACAGTAGGAAAAAAAAACCAACACCCAAACGGTGAGAAACTGTACTGTCAAGAGCAAATGTGAACTGGCATAAAAACAAATAGTGTCATACATCTTCCTTTCTAAATTCTAATATTTTGTTTGTTCAAGCTTGTATATACACAAAAAGATCTGCTTCGTTAAAAGGATTTGTGATAAGACTGAAATCACTATCTTGCCGGTCACTAGGACTAGGAGTGTTCCTGTTACACTGCTTACTGGATTTGAAATATGTTGCAATAGTAGGAATAACAATTTTTCATAGACATAGAGACTGTAAGATATGAAAGAATAAAAATAATGAATATTCACTAGATCATAGCAGGCCCATGAAGCCCTCCTAACCTTAAGAGGGGTGTACAGCAGATGCTTAGGTAAGAATGTAAGAAAACATGCATTTAGTGATGCTTTTTCCTACCATTTTGGCATAGAGGAGTAAGAATTTCCCGCAATATTGAAGATGTAGTTGCCTGTACAGTGACCTGTGATACTTTTTTGTCTTCCAGTACTTTCAAAATATTGTTTTGTATTTCTTACAATGTTATCAAGATATTTCATGGAATTACCCCATGTTGTCATCCCTGAGTGGCAATTGCCAGCTTAGAGCCCAGCATCATAAACATGCAATTACGATTTTCCTCCTCTGTATCATTTTAGATTTACCTGTACCGAACTTGATCTGTCATTTTCTCTCTCGGTCGCTTAGTGATAAGACCTTTCTGCATTTCTGCAGTCAGTTGGCATCTCCATTACTTCGCACAGCTTGGTATTGTTAACAGACATTGACAACCCTTATGCATATTATCTATCTCTTTATAGATATGGTGAACAGTGTGGCCCCAAGCAGGGCTTCATAGTGACCTCCCACAACGTGAAAAATGAGTAAATAATCCTACCCTTTGTTTTCTGGCCATATAACCGTGTGAGGACCTTTCCTCTCATCCATTTTAGCTTGCTTCTTAAAGAGTGTGTCACAGTAAGCCCTGACAGATGCATTTTGGAAATGAAAGTAGATAATATCAAACGCGTCTTCTTTGTCCACATGTTTATTAAAAGTGTAATCAGAGGATTCCCACAGATTTGTGATGCTTGACCTCTGTGAAGGCTGTGTTGATCTTCCCTACTTTGTACCTGCTAATTCTATTCCTTAGAAGAGTTTCTACCAGTTTCCCCAGGGTAGAGGTTGAGGTTATTTGCTCATAGTTCCTCAAATCTCTTTTGAAAGCCTTTCTAAAAACTGTTGCCGCTTTTCTCATCATGATGCAATTTTAAGAGATTTAGTGGTTTGTTCTTTTTGTCCTTGAGAGTACCTTTAGAAATCACAACTTCCTACCATCTTGTCCCATCCAGTTGTTAGTGCTCTTTCTTTTTTCACTCTGTAACTAATTCTGTTGACACCTTGACTTGAGACAGTTCTTCCATGTGTTTACCACAAAAAGGTGTTATAGTGGGTACCAGCATATACTCTTTGGTTTTTTTCCCCCCACAGCAAATGCAGTTACAAAATACACTTAGTTTTTCTGCTGTGGCTTCATTTTTTTCTGAGACTTTCTGTTGTAGCTTCATTATCTATTGTCTCTGCAGGGTCTCTCATATATTTCTTGCTCTTACTGTGCTTGAAAATTTATGATGTTTTTATTCCTTACCATGTTTTAGTTCCGGTTATTTGGCTGCTTCTCTCCGCTTACCTGAATTCTGACAAAATATAGCACCTGTCATCACAAGAACTGTTGTTTGTGGAATATCTGGATTTTATTCCTTTCTCATTTACAACAGGTCAAGCTAAGCGCAACAGTAAAATCAGTAGAGTTAAGCAGTGATCTTTTTAAAGGAAAAGAAGAGTTACAAACCTTGAATTTGCCAAAGTGTTTCTGTGACCTCTAGATCCAGAGTCCCACATCTGTTGTTCTGGCAATCCCTGGATGTGGTCCTACCTCAGTGTCTAATAAAGAAATAATGATGCATAAAATTCCAGCCTAATGCCTTTTTTGATCCCATTCAGAGCATAACAAATGTCTGACACATGTTCAAGGCTACAGTACAAGACTTGCATCTCTAAGAATTTGTACACAAATGCTTACTTGCCCCCCGCCCCTGAAGCCAGGTGAGGGGGCCGTGCAAAGAAACCACAATCCAAATACTCACTTGTACCAACGAGAGTCCCATCAGTTCTGTTATTCTGGACAAATGATTTTATGAAAAAAATGCTCTTTCTTTAGCTTTCGAGTGTCTTGTTTCTCACTGAGGTCATCCAGATGGTTTCCAAAATATGGCGTACAAAATTATGAGGAACATTTGAAATTTTAGGCTTGTAATTCTTGCTTTCAACTAGAGGAATACCAAAAAGAATAATGTTACTGAAAACAACATGAACATATCCCAATACATCACGTAATGTACGTAGCGAAACGTCTTCCTATTCTCCAGGCAATACCGGCATTTCAGGCTTTCCCTTTGAATGGCCCATGCATAAATATGGTACTGAACTGGCTAATCTAGATTGAAAGGCTGAGGCACCCGTTCTTTGCTTATAAGCTTTTACTGCAAGCCCAGAGGTTGAACAGAATATGTTAAATTTAAAATATCAAAACAGAAAGATTTGAGGAATATTTTTGTTCCCTATCTCACCTTTCAGACCTCTGGCAGTACTCCATCTGTTCTGGATCACAGATGAAATAATTTAAATAAGGAAAATGTGAGAATATAATACATGCTGTGTGGATATAAACAGAATTCAGAAATAAGATTTATGAAACTCCTCAGACTCTACTTTATCACTTGCAAAATTTACAATTAGTGAGGCAAAACAAGCAAAATTGTACCTCTTCTGCAAAGAGTAAAAGCAGATTGCTTTTAAGCAGACTGGTTTCCCAGATTGTCTCCAATGAGTGACATTGAGCTCTGATGTTTGAACTACAGTGAAGGAGATAAAAGGAAATCCCCTTCCTCCCTCCAATTTTCTAAACTAATTTGCAACAATTTTCTGCCTCCACACTATAGAAAGAAAGTGAGTGTAAGTGAGAGATAAGTAGAGGATACCTGTCATATGGCTTTATTAAAATGTAATACCGTAATACCAATTTGTGGGAACAGTAATTGTCATACATAATTGTACTAATATTGTATTTGCTATAAGATATATTGCCTTTGATTAAATTCTTCAGAATTACATGCCTATGAAAGGTGCAGAAGGTGATGTATTTAATCTCAGCCCCAAGGAGATGCATCTTTGCTGCTTTGCATGCATGTTTTGGAGATACATTATCTCAGCTGTATACTTAGGAGTCTGGCTTTGTTCCCACTTTCTTCTCTGACTCTTCTTCACCAAAACACCATGGAGACCTTTCCTGTTTCCTTTATTTAGCTGACAAGTACAGGAATATGTCCTTCCCTGAGGAATCTGATTGTGACCTTGGGCTGTGTAGCTTGCTGGCATCTTCTCTTTATGCAGGAGAAGTCCCGGTATATTTTCTCACTGACTGGAAGAATTGCTAAATCAGAAATACTCAGAACAGTTGGGATGCTGTTCATGATGGGTGAGTAGGTTCCCACTATGAAAAAGAAAGGTCCCATTACTAGTGCAACTCCACACTGGAACCTTGTTTAGAAATATTGGAGAAGTAACTGCAGACCCACAGTGTCTTAGTAACTTTGGCAAAGAGGGAAAGGCTACAGCTTTCCTTTCTCTGAGAGTCGGCTATATAATACAGAATAGTCAAAACTTCTCTGAAGTAAGCAGCAACTGAAATTCATATAACAAGGGTCATTCTAAATGCTCACATGATATGAAGAAAAGCTTTGTGGGAATGAGAACTGTTAGATTACAGAATCACTTCTGAAAGGGAGCAGGAGGGACACTGAGACCTGCAACATTGGCAACTGCTAGGCTATAAAATGTACTGAAACTGTAAATAAGAAAATGTAAATACAATCATGTAGTTACACGGGGGCAGACTTTGTTGCCCGCTTCATGTTCTTCCTTTCTGACTTCAGTGATTCCTGCCTAAGCTATTACTCTTCCTGTTATTCATGACCTCAGGATTCATTCAGTAACTGAAAAGAGGTCACGTCAAGACAGAGGATGAGGAGAAATTAATGGCAAGATTTTTTTTAAAAAGTGGGTAAAGCTTGCTCCAATCTCATTCGACTGTTAGCAGATGGCAATGCACTCCCATTCTTGGCAAATTATTTTAGCAGGCTCTCTGAGCAAATGCATACGGGGGCGGAAGTTATGATGCAGTTCTAAAGTAGAAAAATAACTTTTAACTCCAGCTTTATATATTTCAAGCTGTTATGAGCAGCTGTGAAAACACATATTTATTTTGACTGTTTGCCTTAGCTTCAAAATTTGTAATTTGAATGAGAAATCATAGGGTGTTCCCTTTCTATTTCTTTTTTTAAGGATTAGTGTGCAGGGCTTCTTTACACCTGTGGATTCCAGAGCTATAAGTAATGCAATAAAAGTCTGATCCAAATCTCACTGAAATTGGCAAGTGGCTTTCCATGGGCTTTATGGGGCTTTCTGATGGACCTTGTCTAGCTTTGGATAAAGCCAGATGCTTTACGGTTTTCACATCTACAGGAAAAACTTTGCCTATTTTGAGGGTCTTGTTTAGAAGCTGGGGCAAGACTTATCTCTCTTTCAGGCTCTGACATGCCTGAGAAAGTTGCACACCTGCAACTTTGCAGACCTGCAACTCTGTCTACCAGGGTTTAAACTGAAGTAGAAATGACAGTCTAACGTCTGGCCTGAAACAGGTTTTAGGATGATGCTGAACTCTTGGACTGCTCTGAGCATGCACCAGAACACAGGGTGCCAAGAGAACTTGGGGTCCCACCCATCCAACTGGGGAGATTTGGCAGTGATAGACTAGAGCCTTCTGACTCGGTTCTTAGATTTGGAGACATAAGCTTCCTCCACGATCCCAGTGTGAGTACTTCTGCATCTTGCTATTTTTGTATTTCTCTCATATAGTCTACCATCTGCTTCATCCCCTTTGTTTAGCAACCGAATGAAAGAGTTGTTTTAAAATCCAAAGTGGGACTGTAGAGTGATTCATGACCAGGTATAATAAGAATAGCTCATTCTTAACTCATTTGAGAGTTTTTTAGAATTGTGAGCGTACTTTTCCAGAACGCACGGGAATCTGCAAATTCAGATCATCAGAAGAAATTTGTACCATAAAAACCAAGGAACCATAGATTTAAATGCTGAGCAGTTCATCACCTACCAATGAAAAAAGGAAAGGTGTCTTCTGCCACAATTTCCTGTGGCAGCTCCATGGACCTTGCTGAAAACTCCATGGAGTGGAAGCCAATAGATGAGACTGCATGGAAATACTTGCTGTTGTTGAAGTAATTGACCCTTCTAGTGGTATGGGGATGCCCACTGAGTGCTCAAAAACTATAGGCTTCACTAGGTTTTTCTGGTCTCTTTCATGGGTAGGAAGATCTCTGCTTTGAAGAGAGAATATCCATGACTATGAGATGCTAATCTCTGTAATTATAAACCACTGTGAATCACTATGTACATTTCATCACTCAATAGGAGAGTTTATACTGCTTAGCTATGGCTGCTGAGATTAAATCTTTTCTATACAGTGACTCTAAGGGACTCTGAGGAAGGTTGATTATATCCACACAGTGCTTACTTTAAGCTTATTAAGTTACAATTAAAATGATATCTGTGAAGCTTATTGAAAAATTAAATTGCTTTTAAGGTTGCTGTGGGCTGTTTTGAAATAAGTTTTGCTTTGTAGGATATAGTATACAGTTTGAAGAAATCATGTGTTTATTGCATTCATTTTTAAAAAGGGTTGCAGCCATTTTTAAAAAGGGTAGAAAGGAGGACCCTGGGAACTACCAACCTCACCTCTGTGTCAGCCTCACCTCTGTGCCTGGGAAGATCATGAAACAGATCAAAGAATCACAGAATCTTTGGGTTGGAAGGGACCTTTTAAGGTCATCTTGTCCAAAACCCCTGCAGTGTGCAGGGACATCTTCAACTAGATGCAGGTTGCACAGAGCCCTGGCCAACCTGACCTTGAATGTTTCTAGCCATCAGGCACCTACCACCTCTGTGGGCAACCTGGGACAGTGGTTCACTACCCTCATCATAAAAAATGTCTTCCTTATATCTAGTCTAAATCTACCCTCTTTTTGTTTAAACCATTACCCCTTGTCCTATCGCAACAGGCCCTGCTAAAAAGTCTGTGCCCATCTTTCTGATAAGCCCCATTTAAGTACTGGAAGGCTGCAATAAGGTCTCCCCAGAGCCTTCTCTTCTTCTCTCTAAATTGGAGAGATATGGATTTGATGGGTGGATGAGGAATTGGTTGGATAGTCGCATCCAGAGGGTAGTGGTCAGTGGCTCAATGTCTGGATGGAGATCTGAGACGAGTGGTGTCCCTCAGGGGTCCGTACTGGGACCAGTACTCTTTAATATCGTCACCAATGACATAGAGAGTGGGATCGAGGGCACCCTCAGCAAGTTTGCAGATGACACCAACCTGAGTAGTGTGGTTGGCACGCCTGAGGGATGGGATGCCATCCAGAGGGACCTGGACAAGCTCAAGGAATGAGCCCATGTGAACCTCCTGAGGTTCAAAAAGGCCAAGTGCAGGGTCCTGCACCTGGGTCAGGGCAACCCCCAGTAGCAGTACAGGCTGGGGGATGAAGGGATTGAGAGCAGCCCTACCGAGAAGGGCTTGGGGGTACTGGGTCACGAAAAGCTGGACATGAGCCAATACTGTATTCTGGGCCAACCATCTCCTGAGCTGCATCCAAAGCAGCGTGGCCAGCAGGTCGAGGGAGGTGATTCTGCCCCTCTGCTGTGCTCTGGTGAGACCCCAGAGTGTCTGTGCCCAGCTCTGGAGCCGTCAGCACAGGAAAGACGTGGACCTGTTGGGGTGGGTCCAGAGGAGGCCACAAAAATGCTCAGAGGGGTGGAACAGCTCTCCTCTGAGGACAGGCTGAGAGCGTTGGGGTTGTTCAGCCTGTCAAATGGCATTTGTCTGCAATGTGAGGTCTGTGAATTCAAGGTTGGGGAGGCTTACACATCAGTCTTCTCATTCTTCAGTAGTGCTCTAATTTATTTGTCCCTTTGTTCAAAAAAACACCCACAGGCTCTTGATTTACTGTCCTCTTTTCCTTCACTCACTCCCTTCATTGCTCTCCTCTCTCTCCCCATCAGCATCTGTCCCCGAATGAGGGTGTTGGAATCTAAATTGTGAGCGGAAGCTGGCGGCCGTGTAGAAGGCCGAGCAAGGCACCTATGCAGACGTCTGCTGGTGCGCCTGGCCTTTTGTGTGACCGACTCCTTGCTCTCGTTTGGTGTTTGGAAAGGCCCGGTGAGGCAGGGTGGTGCCTAGATTTCTTACAAAATCAGTGGTAAAACGAAATGCCTCACTTTGCCTATAAACCCTCCTAGAACATGTCTCAACCTCTCCATTTACTGTATGGAAAGCCTTATCCAGTGGCAACTTTTTGAGGGTCTGAAGATCAACTTATTAAAAAAATAAACTTTCCTGTGAGTAGAGATGCTAGTGTGAGTAGCTGGTAATATAGGGACTTAATGCCATGTCTGCTGTTGCGGACCTGTGGACCTACATCATCCTGTACCTGAATGTGGCTGCTCTGAGAGTTACGTGTGTCCCGCTCATTTACTCTGTAAGACATTTACTTGTATTGCATTTTATGTAATTCTTGAAGGAGAACAACT
This sequence comes from Phaethon aethereus, assembly GCF_964289735.1. Lineage (NCBI taxonomy): Eukaryota > Metazoa > Chordata > Aves > Phaethontiformes > Phaethontidae > Phaethon > Phaethon aethereus. The sequence goes on from NC_138575.1 coordinate 203,339,113, forward strand.
TTTTGGAGAAACACATTGATTCAAAAAATTTCACATTGTCAGTGGTAAAAATTTCATGTGCAAGAATTTCTAGGCTCTTAAGATTTAATTTTTGATGTTGACACTTGGTGTTTCACATTAAAGAGTTTTTGATTATTGTCCTATACCAATCCTATATAATTTTTACAAATTGAATTCAGCTAATAATTCATCTTCTCCATCTGTACCTTGTTTATTGCCAAATGGACAAAAATCTGCATTTATAATACTTTAAATTTAGCTTTATCAAGAATCATGATGAACTGGATCATTCTAATATTTTTCTAGGGTTTTTTTGTTTTTTTTAAATTAAAGTAAATAATTAAAATTCTCATGAAATAATTAAATTGAAAAAATTACTTAAAACGTCCATGTTCCATAATTACTGTCAACACTGTTGTAAAAATGTTCTCTTCTTATCAAAGTAGCTTCAGTAATAGAAACATTTTAATTTTTCCAATGTAGTCCTTGAAAATAGTTTCTCTTGAAGCTCTAGCATACTTTGCACATTTTTTTCATGATCTTGAAATAGTGTTTTGAGATCAAGATTAAAATTAGCAAAACACATGAAGCCTGTGGGCTACTGTTGGTAACACAGTTATGGATAATTTGGGACAATGGAGGCTAGCCATAATGTTACCTCTTCCAAACTCTGAATAAACGCTTGCATATAACTAAGTTGTCCCATACTTTTATTTGTCAACATCACTGAATACTGTGAACTCCCTTTTCCAGAAGTATCTTGAACTAGTGGTTTTCAGTGCTTGCAAAACAATTTCTTTTACATATCCTTTACAAGTTTCACTTAATTTTTACAAAATTTTTTACAATTTTTGGTCTTAAGTGTTTTGTTTTGTCTGAACTGCTTCATGTGTGGCAATGAAATGCCACATGAATGCCCAGTTACTTTCTCATAAGGGTAAGAGTCCACAAATCAGATTTGGTTCAGCATTTGTTAGGAAATATGTGTTTTTTCATGTAACAAAATAAATTTCAGGCATTAAGTTCACAAACTTCTATGATGTTGTTGTTCATGGAGCTTAGTTACTCTTTTAATACAATATGATACAGATATTTAACTGTAATTGTCAATATTGTCTCAGAACTCCTTCATCTAAACAAAATGAAAAGTATTTCTCTTTGCCCAAAAGTCATGGTTTTGCCCCAGCCGACAGCCAAGCCCCAGCAGCCACTCGCTCACTCCCCCACGGTGGGACGGGGGAGAGAATTGGAAGAGTAAAAGTGAGGAAACTCATGGGTTGAGATAAAGACAGTTTAATAAGTAAAGCAAAAGCCGCGCACACAAGCAAAGCAAAACAAGGAATCCATTCACCACTCCCCACGGGCAGGCAGGGGTGCAGCCATCTCCAGGGAAGCAGGGCCCCATCACGTGTAATCGTTTCTTGGGAAGACAGACGCCATCACTCCGAACATCCCTCCACCCCTTCCTTCTTCTTTGTCCCAGCTTTATATACTGGGCATGATGTTATATGGTATGGGATATCTCTTTGGCCAGCCTGGGTCAGCTGTCCTGGCTGTGTCCCCTCCCAGCTTTCCGTGCACCCCCAGCCTTCTCGCTGGCAGCCCAGCACGAGAAGCCGAACAGTCCTTGGCGGCTTAGCAACAACCCAAAACATCAGCATGTTACCAACATTATTTTCATCTGAGCTGGCTCCACAGTAACCAGGATCATGAGAACTACAGGCCTGTCAGCCTGACCTCTGTACTGGGGAAGATTATGGAGTGATTCATCTTGAGGGTGCTCACAGGGCATGTGCAGGACAACCAAGGGATCAGGCCCAGCCAGCATGGCTTCATGAAAGGCAGGTCCTGCTTGACCAACCTGATCGCCTTCTATGACCAGGTGACCCACCTAGTGGATGAGGGAAAGGCTGTGGATGCTGTCTACGTGGACTTTAGTAAAGCCTTTGACAGCGTCTCCCACAGCATTCTCCTGGAGAAACTGGCGGCTCGTGGCTTAGACAGGTTTACTCTTCGCTGGGTGAGGAACTGGCTGGATGGCCGAGCCCAGAGAGTCGTGGTGAATGGCGTTAAATCCAGCTGGTGGCCGGTCACAAGCGGTGTTCCCCAGGGCTCGGTTCTGGGGCCGGTCTTGTTCAATATCTTTATTGATGATCTAGATGAGGGGATTGAGTGCTCCCTCAGCAAGTTCGCAGATGACACCAAGTGTTGATCTGCTGGAGGGTAGGAGGGCTCTGCAGAGGGATCTAGACCAGCTGGATCGATGGGCTGAGGCCAACTGTATGAGATTTAATAAGGCCAAGTGCTGGATCCTGCACTTTGGCCACAACAACCCCATGCAACGCTACAGGCTTGGGGAGGAGTGGCTGGAGAGCAGCTCGGCGGAAAGGGACCTGGGGGTGCTGGTTGACAGCCGGCTGAACATGAGCCGGCAGTGTGCTCAGGTGGCCAAGAAGGCCAACAGCGTCCTGGCCTGTATCAGAGATAGTGTGGCCAGCAGGAGTAGGGAAGTGATCGTGCCCCTGTACTCGGCACTGGTGAGGCTGCACCTCAAATACTGTGTTCAGTTTTGGGCCCCTCACTACAAGAAGGATGCTGAGGTGCTTGAGCGTGTTCAAAAAGAAGGACAATGAAGCTGGTGAGGGGTCTGGAGCACAAGTCTTATGAGAAGTGGCTGAGGGAACTGGGGTTGTTCAGTCTGGAGAAGAGGAGGCTGAGGGGAGACCGTATGTCTCTCTACAACTACCTGAAAGGGGGTTGTAGTGAGGTGGGTGTTGGTCTCTTCTCCCAAGTAACTGGCAATAGGATGAGAAGAAATGGCCTCAAGTTGTGCCAGGGGACGTTTAGACTAGATATTAGGAAGAATTTCTTTACGGAGGGAGTGGTCAAGCATTGGAACAGGCTGCCCAGGGAGGTGGTGGAGTCACCATCACTGGAAGTGTTCAAAAAACTTGTAGACGTGGCACTTCAGGACATGGTTTAGGGGGCATGGTGGTGTTGGGTTCATGGTTGGACTTGATGATCTTGAAGGTCCTTTCCAACCTTAATGATTCTGTGATTCTGTGATCTTTCAGTAGATTTGAATGGGTTCATTCTTTTTTAGCTGTGTCCTGCTGCATATTTTGATACATTCAATACTTTTAAACCTAAATCTTCAAGAATGACATAGCAGAAGACAATATAGGTTCTTTTATGCAGTCCTTGTCATATAAGAGCAGAAGCTCTTATTGAACAACAGAACATGCTACATAATAATTTAGTAAATAGTGAAGTCAGGTTTAGTCCTTGTTGATGTGCATCCCATTAAAGTGGATTAGGAGCTTTGGAGAGATTTACAAGGTAATTAAGAAAATAAACTCATCCTTCTTTTCAAGATACTGTAATATCACATTACTTCAGTCAAACATGTTATTTCCTAAGCATGCTGCTCAAGTAACAAGAATTCTTCTTTCTTCCACTTTGAAAACCAATTTTTTGTGATGCCTTTCAAAATGGCATTTAACAGTAAACATTCTACAAAATCTTTTCTTTATAATAGTGCTTTGTTCTTTTATTCTATCACTATGTGCTTGAGTATCTCTCATTTTTTAAAACATCTACTAGCATCTGTTTTTACTTTTTTACCTCTAGGCTTCACCATTATGAAGCCAAACAACTTAAGGGTCATGGTGTGTGTATGTAACACTTCACAATTTTTGACCTTTTTTTTAGGCACTTTTAACTGCATTAATGAATTTACTTTTCAATAATTTAAATAAAATATCAGTTGTATATAGAGAGTTGATCAGATTGCTTCTGAAGTGGGATGCAAGCAAGGCTTGACACTGACTCCCACACAGACATAGCCTCTGGGTTATGCCATTCCACCAGAATCTTCCTTCCTTCTCTTCAAAAAGTTTGCATGTAGGGGAGCTCTGTATGGGTGTGTTATGAAAGAAATCCTTTTATAACAAGAAGTGCTGTAGACATTATTACTGGTGCCCACCCACATCTCTCTCAGTGCCAGCGGTACTGGTGTTTCACTGCTACTGGCCTAGATGTCTTCTGCAGACGGTGAGAGTCCTTGGGCTTTTGTAGCACTGAAGTGAGATGTCTGAAGGAGATGTACAAAAGCTGCCCTGTTTTCTCCAGTTTCTTCCACTTCTATCTGTCTCATATTCTTTATAGCCCATTTGATTCTTGTTTTCCATTTAATTTCTGGTGATGTGCATTCCATCTTTTGAACACTTCTCATTTCTGTGCTACTTTAGATGTCATTCTATGTCTACAGTCCTCTTGCCCAACCATCTTTACCTCCCTCAAAAGAAGCTCTCCAGATCATTTCAGTAAAACATTGCTAACAACCATTGTATTTTTTATTTGTTGGCCTTTACAAAACTAAAGTCTTCAAGTAAGTATAAAGAGATAAATCAGAATGCAGATAAATACAGATTGAGCAAATGACAGTTCCTGGAATTAAATATATGGTACTGAGCTTGCAAATAATGATCCTACAATTTTGGGGGGCATTACATTAGTGTAATTCTAGTTAAATTCCCCTACTTTAAATAGTGAATGATGTAACTATAACTAACCAGCATCAGGAATTCCTCAGAGCTGATGTCAGCAAGGGACTTTCAGTAATTTCAGAGGGGAGATATTTGTAAGCTGAAAAAACATTTTTTTAATGTTTATTATTAGGATTAAGATAAATAGACCTGTTATCGCAAAGCCTTTTAAAAAATGTAGTTGCACATTTTTAGTATTAAGGCAAAACTGAAAGGAACTTCTGTGAAGTAACAGAAACTCCAAATGCATTCTTGTTCCAAAGACAAAGTTGACTCTGATACCTAAAACACAACTCCCTTGGACTGTTTTCTATGATGGCAGAAGAACATTTTTTATTCTTACACCTTAAAGTACACAGATGGTCTGTGTCAATGCAATCACCTTTCTTGCTTAACAGAGGACAGATGATAGAAGTTAAATTAGAAATGTGAAAGTGCTAAGTAAGAAAGTGCTAGAGAGGGATCTGTTCATTTCTTTCACCTCCAAGTCCGCAGTAGCCTCCGCGCACAAAATGTGGAGACCTGTGGACTGCAGAATCGCAAGGGGTGGCCACCGGAGTGGCTGGAGGGTATGAGATGAGCTGGAAGGCACTGACTTCAGAGAGACCTTCATATGTCAAACAGGAGGAGGAAGAGGATAGTCTTCAAAAGTGCAGTAATAGAAATGAAGGGGAAAAAAAGCAACAATACAAAGCACAGGACAGTGTAGTTAGGAAGTAACAGAAAAGCGTCTTCTGCAGTCATGTAGGAATTCATCACTAAGAAAGACATGACCAGAAAAAAAAGAGCTGCATTATTAAGAGCTGAGTGTAATTAGCAGCAATCATGGGACCAGTATGAGCAGCAACTGTGTTACAGCTGTGAAATACACAAATATGTTCCCATGATGAACAAGGCAAGATGTTTCCACTGGATATGATCTCATCAACAAGTGCTCCCCTGCAGTGTTGCGCTCTTCTCTGGCTGTGAATGTTCAAGGAAGAGTTAATTGCAGAGGAGCAGATACAGGGAAGGGTTGTTTGCATGATTGAGGGAACAGAGGGGATCTTCTCTGAGAGAAATAAAAAGCACTTGGTTTCTTCTAGTGAACTGAAGTTAGCAAGTGGATGTTATTGCACTCTACAATTTGACTGGAGGTAGCAGAAAGCGCGGGGAGGAGGAAATGAAAGAGCAACATAAATGCTGGAGAAGAAACAGGATTCTTTAAACAGTATTGACAATTTTGGCACAAGAGCTCATCTTGCCTTGAAAATTCTCAGTCACACGGACAAAATATTATTTTGCTGGAAATTACTGTCCTTCAGGCAGTAATTCAGTTTGGCAGTAATGGCAGAGTAGATGCCACAGAAGAGCAGGAAATGATGGGCACCAGGAGACCTCAGGGAGGTGCTGGGGTCCTGTGATGCGACGGGGAGGCCAGTAAGGTGAAGGAGGGCTGGCCACTGTTGTGGGGCTGTAGGAGGTAGGGCTGAAGAAAGTATTAGGGGTAGATTTTGGTCAGATTATAGGCCAGTGTCTCTATAGGGGCACTCGTTAAATTGGGCGACTGGGAGGGCTAGCCATAGCTTGACAGGGAAGTTTGGATGTGGGTAAGGTGATGGGAAACATCAATTTCTGTGTGCTGTGGAAGGCTTTGGATGTAGATGGGGAATTCTTCACTGTTTTCATCCTGTGCTCTTCAGGAGAAATTAAAACCTTAGCTCACCTCACTACCAAGGTTCAATAGACCCTCCCCTATCTCTTCAGCTGCCTACCGACTTGCCATCGCGCTGCAAGAATACATTTAAATGGGAAACGAGAAGAATATTTTTTGCCATCATGGAAAGCAGGCTCTGGAACAAGAACAGTGGAGACAAAATACCTAGCAAATTTAAAGGTGAGATTTGTTCACTTCATGAAGGTCTTTATGGAACATTTACTGCAGAGCAAGACAAGACCCAGTGACCCTGGACATCCTTTCTGGTTCTGTAATTCTATGAAAAAAGTACTTTTAAGTTCTTAAGTATAAAACATTAAATAAATGCTTTGTGCTCAAAGAAACAAGACAATGAAAGCACCACTAATGTCTCTATACATCACTGGTTTCTACAGAAAAATCACAAAGCATGGGTGACCAGAGGGGTGCCCTGGAAATTAAAGTGCTTTTATGAGAATATCTGACCAACTCTGTGACCCTCTCTTCTATCTTGCTTTACTGCAGATCTGACTGGACCCCTTCTCTGTAAGTTTAACCAGGAATAGAGGAGCAAAACTGAATGAAGTGATGGTACCTTGAGCTAGGTTTTCTGTTCATAACGTAGCAAAGGATTGAAGGGCCAGCCTTCACCAAATCACTTTTGCTTTTCACCAAATCACTCCAAAATATCTCTACAATTTTAATTCCCTTTCAGACGAAGAGGTATGGAAACAAGTCCATTAAATTCGAATCTCTGTAATTTTCATTACACAAAAACCACAAAGTGCTGAGAATGCAGGGTGATTTTGTCCATGAAGGTAAATATTAACAGCATGAAACTGAACAACAACTATCAGCCAAGTCTGTCATCTTTATCTGTATTATTAAAGAAAATGTTTTTTGTCAGAAAGAAGGCCTTGTCTGAGTGGTCATGATTAAAGCTTTTGACATCTATTCTGATGAATAGCTACTCTGAATTTTCGAGAGACAGCTCTTTTCTCCTGTCAGACATAATTCTTCCAGAAACAACAAATATGCTTTGAGTATATATTGTGGAGGGAGGTCAGCTGTGATGTGAAATAGCAAACTCTGCTAACGCTGGACTTGCCTTCCCTCTGTCATGCCAAAAATAGAGGTTTATAATCTGCGACCTTTAGAAAAGACTCTTAGAAAAGAGGCTTTCAGGTTGTTTTCATAAGGAGACCTTCTCCCATTCCTCAGTAAGATCTCCCACCCCATTTAAAGTTCCTGCACAAGTGTAGATTAAACATTTTTTAAGAAAACCAAAAGCTGTGATGGGTGTTGAGGCATTCAGTGCTTCCTAAGCCAGAAAGCTTTCCACAAGGCAATTGGTGTTGGCAAGACATGCAGCCACCACCCCAAAGCTATTCCTTGCACAGTTAAACAAGCTGTTGGACTCTTTTCCAGGCAGCATATAAGGTTTCACTTGGAAAGAGAAATTCAAGGTCAATCCATCAAGACTGTGAGCAATCAATAGAGGATTTTGCAGCAGGGAGATGGGCTGGGTGGTTACAGTGCAGTACCCCAACCCACAAACCTTGCACAGCTGAGGTCAACGGAATTGTTTTATTTTGCTTTTTTAAAATGAAAAGGGAGGATAAAGGTCATGCAGAAATCCTCGCTCTCCCTTCTTGTTTATAAACGCAATCAATAGATCTGCTTTAAATTAAGGAACCAGTCCTTCCTTTCTGCTGTCAAGGATTAATGTCAGCATTAATGAGTCCAAGCTTCTCTTTGGAAGAGAAAGTCTCTCCCAGATCAACAACTGAGATGTGAATCAAACCCATGAGCACTTTGAACTCAAGTGACATTCTTTACCTTTCTTTCTTTGAACACTGGAAAAACGATCTGATTATGTGCTACACATCAAGGAACACATATTCAGATGAAAATAGAGATGTTTTGTGACCAGTATGGGACTGGTTTTCAAAAGGGTAAAGCACCCATAGCACAGATTCAGGTCAATGTGGAACAGCAATGTGCAACACCTCTGAAGAAGCCAAGGCCAAGTTATTTTAAACTGAGCTCCTCTCTACATGAATGAAGTTTATGAAAACTAGTGGTTGGTTTGAAAATGTGTATGCCAGTGGTTTTCCAGGTACAGATTGAACCTAATAAAGTATTTGAAATGCCAGGAGCAATTTAGTCGGTCTAGCACTGTAGCAGTTCTTTCTCCCTGTCTTCTTTATTTTCCCTCTGTCTCTTGTGGACACAATTTTTAATCATTCCTCATGAAAAAAATACAAGCATGAGGACAGTGCCATGAAGGTATTTTTGCTTTCAAGGTATCTTTATACATATTAGCAGGGGACATACTGAGTAGTTGTTTAAGCATACATGTCAGCATAACATGTGTATACACTCACATGACAACTGCCAGCCCTGCACAGGATTTTTCTGCTAAACAGTAGAGATTAAATTTATATCACTAAAGGAAAAATTACAACGTACAACACAAGCAGCATCCAGCATCCAGGAGTGATACATGAAGATCAGCCGTTGAAAGAGAAAGCCAACCCCCTTCTGTTTTCTCACGTCGCAAGGAGCACAGCAAGAGGATGGAGGTGGGTGCTCCCCTGTCCTGCAAAAGATGTTTAGATTAAGTGGGAACATGTAAACCAACCTGGGAGAGCAGCTTGTGCTGCTATATGGCAGGTCCCGCTGTTGTCTGTGGGTAGACAGTAAGAGCAAAAAGGTACGTGTTTGTTGGAGTAGCTGCAGAAAATGCTAAAATACAGCCATGAAAACATCCTTTATCTTTTTGGACAGCAAAGACCATTGCGAAAAGCTTCCTATTATGCAACACCTGATCTCATAAGCCTTGCTCTCAATCCGTGCTCTTCTCTGTGATCATGAGGAATGAGGGGGAGTGCTATGGGAGCCACAGCTGCAGGCCAGTACTGCAGACCGATTTTTTGTACTCTGGGAACTCATCTGCACCTGAAGTTCAGCCACTGGGACAGCTGTCCTGGTGCAAATCCTTTGGCAGGCACAACTTGCAGTACTGCTATACAAGTCAGTCAGTGCTGGCGTGGACCATGTTTACTTGAGAGAATTGCATTGACACGGTTACACCAGTGGCAGATGCACCTCCAGCCATCCCACTCCAGAGGTGGGTTCCAGACACGAGTGACCTCCATTCGTGGAGCTGACAGCTTTCAAAAACTAGGTTTTGTGCTGGCTGGGACATCTGCAGCGTGTGCTTCCTGCACATGGCACATTAATGCCCCATCAGACAGCATTAGCCTCTTTTATCTGAACAAATGTAGATATCTGTGGTTCTGATGAAGCAATCATGTGGCAAAGCCTGTGTTGTGTCCCTTCCCCGGCTCCCCGCTGATTCTGCGACCCCCGAAGAACCGTACCCCCATCTCAGCTGGCAGCCTTCCAGGCGCTGGGTGCCCTGCTTTCTGGGGCCGCGGCTGCTCGCAGGTAATTCTGCGTAGGCATCTTTATCTGGCACAGTGTGCTTTGAAGCTCGTTTTATATTAACTCGCACCACGCTCCCTCAATCAGCAGCGCTCAAGACAAAGAAACATATGGGCCTTTATCGTTGTCATTACTGTAATGACGATTACCCAGGGAAAAAGGGAAGACAGTTAAGAGCAAAATCTAAATGACAAGGTTCTTATATTAACATGCCATTCTAATCAAGTAATCTGCTTTAAGTAATTACATTATGATTACTCAGAAGGTATTCATTTTAAGATCCAGAAATCTAAATTTATGTAAGGCCAGAGCCCTGTAGCATCTGTGTATTACTGCAATGCATATGTTGTTGTCTGGACTAGGTATGGGAAGACTTTTACTAGAACATTTGCTTTGCAGTGAAAGTAGGTTTCTTTAACATGTATAGATAACTTAAATCAATCTCTTCTTCTAAATTAATAATTTTCCTTTCTTCTTTTGAGATTTTAGACAGGTGTATTTAAATGTCTGTGGTAAATTTCTCTAATTTCTTCTGTGTTGAAAGGAAGACAGGAGCAACTTCTACATAAATGTGCAACAGTTAATGATAATCAATATTTTGCCTAATGTACTGATATCTATATAAATCGTAAAGATTAGCTAAGGAATTTTCCTTTGATGCTTAAATGTTATGTAACATTGCACAAGAGCTGAATAACTCTAATTTAGTGTTACCCTGCTGTTATTGAAATACCTATTTACTGTCAGTTTGTCATGCATTTCTAATGACAGTCATAGTAAATTTAGACTGTTTTGTTCTGTTACTATCTCATCTAATTAGTTTAAGCATAAAGCAAAGAACAGAACCCACAGTTAGTAATAGACTCAAAATGCAGTTCTGGGTTCACAGCTGCATAATTAATTTCATTAATTGCTGCAAAAATGTATGTACGGTTCATCTGCCTTTACAGGTTTATGTTAGAAGGATTATTTGAAAAGTTGTTTCCCTTCACTCTCCTTCATCTGAAACCTTGTTTTCAAGTATGTCCAGGCAGCTTGATCCTCTGAGAGCTTCAGGGCAGCCCTCGTTCTCAGTGAAATACCTTTCAAGAAGTGTTTGGTATGATATAAGGTCAGACCATAGGTTTAGGGATCCTGCTAAGCTTACGTGAACCTCTTCCCTCACTTGTATGCAGAGGCTCTTCCCCAGCCATTGTCCTTCTGACTGTGATCCTCTGTAGAGGCTGCCTCCAAGAATAGACAGAGAATCATAAAATTGTTTAGGTTGGAAAAGACCTTTAAGATCATCAAGTCCATACCTGTGTCTATTTGCCTTTTTAGTCTCCAGGTCTTTGCTGGTCTTTTTTACTTCTCTGAGACCCTACTATTTTTCCCTGTAGCTGTGTATTTACTTCTGTAAAGCCTTTTGGACAGAATTTGCCTATAAAATGTTAGACAAAATAAGACCATACTGCATGAAATTTGGGCTTATTCTGCATCCACAGCTGGTAGTAATCGAAAAACTGAAACATTGTCAAGTTGATTGTGATACTGCTTGAATAAAGAGCTGTGATTTCATATAGAGTCTCATTTTTTTTTTAATAGAAAGCTCTAACATGTCTTTCTGTGCAATTTCATTAAAAAAGCACATGCTTCAGTTTTGTTTGGCAGGAAACAATGGGCACTAACAGCCCAGTGACCAGCATTTGGCAAGTACCCTGTCCAGAACACGTATTTGCTGGGTAAACAAGCTATATGGAGTTAGGAAACTGCTAATTTGATGGTGCGAAGACTGTGAATATCTTCTCATGTAGAAAGCATGTGGTGCCTTTCTCATAAACCCTGCAGGTAGAGTATGTGTCATTCTTTAATGCTGCTATGGGGAAAATTGCAAAATGGAAAAAATACTAATAAGCTTTTCCAGACGGCAGTATAAAAACATTATTGCTTCTGCTACCATGTCTGCTATTTATTATATCTCCTGTTACCCAAGCATGGCTTAACTTTATCATGTTTCCCTCAGTTCAATTCTGTTGGAAATCCCTAGAACAGAAATATGGAAAAGGCCTTCTGCTGAAGGTAACTTAAGAGTATACTTAATTTTCATAATTTTGTATTAAAAGCTAGGGTTTTTTGAGGCAGTCTATCTGATTCTGAGATTTGCAACTAATTTTTTTAGTTTGTTTCTAATTCTTGTATTTTCTATTCCTCCAGTTTTGGCATCAACTATATTGAAGGGAAGGGAAGGCCACAAAACATGAAGACATAGAGACACTTTTAAAGTAATGATTTAACTAAACTGTTAGGCTCAAGTCTTTTGTTGGTGTAACAACAGGTATGCCATTATGTATGCTGTGAGACAGCAATGTGTAAATGCTCTGGAGGACAGTTTCTCAATGCTCATTTGGGTGTAAGTCAGGGACTGTAAGGGAAAAGGCACTTTCCCTGGGAAGTCACATTGAAAACCATTGCAGAAGGACTGATGCTCAGGAGGTGCCCCGTGAGGAGTTCAAGAGGAAGCAGAGGTCCCCAGGCAGTCTGTAGGCTGGATCCAGCCTGCAGGAGGAATCATCCCCGTCACCAGAAGCCTGCAACCTCCTGCAAGTTTTCCCGGTAGCCCCTCAGCCACATCTTCTCAAGTACCTGGAAGTCTATTCACTACATGACGTGCCCTGCTGCATGGGACGTCCATGTGTGCATCCGTGTTAAGGGCTATGAACATATTACAGCTGTAAACAGTGGCCTAGCTGTGCTAATGATTGCTCCCATAACGAGACACTGACCCAGACCAGTACTATCCAGAAAAGGGGCATCAGTTTGGTAGAAACTGTATCCATCAAATTAATTGTTGGGGAAAGTCAGTGAAATCCTATAGAGACATTTTTGATTCACACCAAGGAGAAGGATTTGCTTGACAGGTATTGGAATGGGAACACATAAACAAGTGCTAAATATATGGTAACTGGGTACTGTTTCAGAACTCAAGGTTAAAATCAGAGCTACCATTTTGCCATGCAAGAGGTGAATAAGGTGAATAGCCTAAGTTACTGGATACAATTTTCTATTGCGGACTCTTTTGCTAAGTGGGCTCTTCCTCCAGAAGAAAGTGTTGTAAAGGCTCTAAGGGGTCAAAGACTAATGCCATGAAGCTCCCCAGGAGTGATGAAGTTGCCCTTCCCACTGCACAGAATGAACCAAAGCATGCTGGCTGAAATGAATAGAATCACTAAAGAAGGATTTCTGGCCAGCAAAAAGGCATTTGCCTGTAGGTGTTAAAGTCCTGTAATCTGCGAGATCAATGGTTGAAGACTGCAAGGAGAATCCACCTAATTTGGAGAATTTCTGTTACACAGTAGTAGAAACAGTACCCTGAGCAAAGTTTGTGTATTTTTCTCCCCTCTGGTATCAGTGAATATATGTCATTACAAAAAGTGCCTGGAATTCTTTTCCCCAGATTTATGGGGATTTGCTTTTCCCAAGGATGTGCTGATGTTATATGTATTTGGCATTAATGGTTTTGAATTGGGTCGTTACTGAGTCTGAGAGCTGGCTGATCTGCATGGTGCTGGCTTGCTTGCTCTTAGACTTAATGGATTGCTGGGTCGGATTTTGAGAGAGTTTCTGGGAGAACAGCTTCTGGGAAATCTAGTCCTTGATCTGTCCCAGGGTAGATGAACGACTGCCATTTCTAACAACCCTCTTCCCTTAGTGGCTTGAAATCTCTGTGCTCCTAGGCCAGTCAGTTGCCTCCTGTTGTCTCCTGCTTGCAGCAGTCCCGTAGTCCCCCGAGACAGCAATCAGATGGTGTAGTAATGGCATGTCTAATACAGAGAGGGTAGCTATTGATATCTAGCAATCTCTTAATTAAAGAGTTAAAGGTGAAAAGAAAAATAGCTTTTATTTGCTGAGGGAGAAGGAAATGAAATGTGAATGATGTGTGGCATTTGTGACCATACACATACAGGAAACTTGAGGCGAGGGATGACCCACTGCTGAGCAGTCTGAATCAGTCCTACTTCAGCTGAAATGGTAAAAAGCTTTAAAGAGACATTGTTAAGGCTGAAGATGAAAACGCCCCCCCTTATCCTACTTCTCAGCAGAAATACCTGGGTTAGGGAGGCTGGCTGGTTCTGTGAAGTCCATTTTCCTGCTCACCCCTCAGAGATGCAGATTACAAGCTGCTTTGGGCTAAGACCCTGGTAATGTTGAGTAGACTCTTTGCCATTTTCTTGGTTTGTTTGCTTAGAAGAATTAAGCTTGTTTAAATAGCTTTTCTTTCCCACACTATGCACCCTGTCTGACTAAAATGCTGAAGGACGTTCTCTTAACCTACATGTGGATTGTCATAAAACCCCAGCACTTTAGAGAAACAAAAAAAAGTGACCTTGAGAGTCTGTTTAGCTCATCTTTCCTCCCTCAGCCAGAATTAATTTGTGTCTATATAATTTATGATTCCTAATTATCCAACATTTTCTTAAAAGCTCTGATTGTAGAGACCCCAGCATCTTCTCAGCTGTCCTCTTCCAGTGCTTCACTATGCCCATAAGTATGAAGTTTCTTCCAGCCTGCTCTTTTCTGGGTTCCCAGTGATGACTCTTTCTTCACATACAGTGCCCAAATCCGCATGCTGTGCTCCAATCAAAGTTGCAATAAAACTCTTGATATGTGCAACTGCAAGTTTCACAAGTTGCAGTTCTTGTGACTTGCAAGATACATCCTTACTTAGACTTGCTAGTAGGGTTTTTATCTTTTCTATAGCAACGTGATTTTTTTCATTCAACTGCACCTTGATTTCAGATGGTGGTGCCATCCACCTCCCTGTTTCTCTCCCTGTATTTATGCCATTCATTATTCTAGGTAGAGTATAGAACCCTGAACTTGTTAATTGGGAGCTGCAGTCTCATTTTTACAGCTTTTTTTCCCAGCTTTTCTCTGTCATTTTGAATGCTAATCCTGTTCTCCAACACATGTGCAGTCCCTCCTAGTTCTGTGTGATTCTGTGTGATTCTCTCCTGGATATCCAAATGGTTACTAAAATACCAAACAGAACTGAATAACTGAAACAACCATGCAGAAAATAACTTTAAATGTTCTCATTGTTGAGAAGGAAACATTCATAGCTACACCCTGGGAATCATTATGCAACAACATTCATGTAGACTGTGTTCTCTTGGTTACTTAGTGGGAATGTCATGAGACTGGTAAAGGCTTTCTGGAAGTCAAGATAGAAGGACACCAGTTATTTCTTCCTTATCCACAATGCCTGTTACACTATGGTAGAAGGAAGTTAAAAGAACATGATTATAATGATCATCAAGTTATTTTTTACTTGTTCTGGTGTGTGAAGCTTAATATAATATTTGAACCAGCTCAGTAAGAAGGTGAGAAAGTGCTTTTGCAGAAATTAGCAACAACAGGTTTCAAGAAAAAAAGATAGCAAAATATGTAAATAATCATAACCTTCCTTTAAATGGACAATTTGTTGTTCATTGTTCCTTATTAAAGTCCTATATCATATGCAGTGAAAGCTGTGGCATTGACAGTTGGTTGAGTGAATTTTTCTGTGGCCTTGAACGGTTTACGAGTTGAGTGCAACCTTCATTTTGACTAAGGACACCAGACGTGGCAAACTGACTCACTGACAGAAGTGATATGATGATGCCTGCAGAACTTGGTTGTTGTCCCTAATGGAGGAAGCCAGACTGCCTTCCCCCAAAATACAGCATCAGAGGCCTTTTCTCTTCAGCTCAGGTGTGTACCTCCCCTCAGCCTGTCTTTACATGGATGGGTCCAACAGTGCTTTTTTTCAGATGGCTTGGGATTTTTTTGAGGATGTGGTCCTGCTTTTATAAATCCTCCTGCCTTTCTGATGAAGGTCTTCTGTGCTCTTGTACAACGTAATGCTCTCCATTCCTTGGATTCAGGCAGCCACCATGGCAGAAGAGTGGAGCAGAGGAAAATGCATGGACTTTTTCTGGGCCAGATCAAGATAGTTAAATAAGGTTGCAGCTTCTGCTTTACCGTGAACATGTGAGAGGTTCTTTCAGGGAGCTGGAACTCTCATGGGCATTGCTTGGGATTCAGCTGCTCATGTACTCTCCTTGCTGTGCTCCATCAAGAGTTCAAGGGCTGTGAGTTGTGGCAGGCCTTCTGGGAGTGCTTTGCTCTCCCTGTTTTCCATGAAACTAGAGCTGCCCATCTTGTTCTCTCCATTGGTAAAAAGTTTCCTTTGATAAGAAAGGGAGACACCATTGTTCTTATTTTCCCTCCCCTTTCCATTCAGTGGTGGTCAAACCCTTAGATCTATAAAGAGGCAATCCTAGTGCACATATCCAGCTCTGAAGATGGCAAAGCCAGCAGCAGGAAGAACTTGCCCACAGCTGTGTTCGCAGACAGCCTGGAGTGCCAGCTGAAAAGACATCTAGGCTGGTACCACAGGGGGTCTGATGGACTTGCTGGAGGAGAAGGAAGCCAGGCATCCTTCATGGTGCAGAATTGCTGTTCCCTTGTGTGACTCATCTGACTCTCTCTTGGAAAAGGCTGGCATACTTAGACAATGTGGGTGACAGTCTCACCCTTTGTGTAAGAATTTGCTATTTGGGAAAATGGAATTATGTATGTCATGGGGTTTTTTTAGCCATTTGAAAATGCCAGAAGTTCCTCAAACTATTTGAGCTCCCGTGTCTCAATTTCTTGGAAATGACTTTGTATTTCTTAATAAACAGGATGTTGAATTTTTAGATGTTGTTTATGAGGTCTTACATGATATTAAGAGCATCTTACAATTTTACAGAAAACCTTAAATCAAAATTTATGGTTGAACAGCCTAAACCTGTGGCAACCTAATGTGTTTTGTTTCCCTTTTGTCTAGTCTCAGTCCAGACTCAGTATGATCCCATATATTAATCATATTTCTAGGTTTCCATAAAATATATAGTTAATTTCCATCTTTGTTTGGAATAGAATGTCCAGTGTTTGAAAAAACTACACATTTATATACTTTCTTTTCATTTCAGATTGAAAAGAATATTTCATCCCTCTGTGGGTTAGTGATTTGCTAATACTCAGTCAAACACTGGACTTGTATTTAGCTGATTCTGTGAAGTATTCAGAACATGATGCCTCCAACTGGCTAACCCCTAGGGGTATTTTCAAATCTGGGAAGTCCTGACAGTGGCATTGTGGCAAGCAGGCTGAAAAAATCTTTCCTGAGTTGAAGATTAAGAAATTCTTGTGAGGGGAAGGATCTGAATCCAAACAATTCCCTGCGTTTGGCCTGGGATATAAAAACCAGCTTTTCCTCTATGGAAGCAATCTGAGAACATAATAGGAATAAGATCCCCATTCATTTGATCACAAAGCCTATGAAAAACACTAAAGAGAATATGGAGGAAACACACTGAGCTTCCTGTCCAAACTGCTCTGTGTGTATTTTCATGTGATGCTTCTGTAACTGTCAGTGTAAGTGATGATCCTAAATTTCTACTGACGTACAAGTTTCTTTCCTTATCTATGAGAATCAGAACTCACGTGGTCCCTAAGCAGACTAACGACTTTGTAATAATGTATATACCAAGAGCCTCATTTGAGTTCCTGATAGCCTTGCAGAGCACTGGGAGCTGGACTAGGATTTCCAAAGACGACATGAAGGATTTGTGCTTTAGGACCTTCTCTGAGTTATAGATACATGTTACATGGGCCTTTATAGGAAATTTGCTGATCTGCACCCTTCAAAAAATGTTTTGAGTAGGGAGAAACTTTCATATGGGGACAGATTATAGAGACAGATGACCAGTTTCTGCATCCTCTTGTTATGCATAATTTCATTTAGCATCAAAGAAGAGGCATTACCTGCAAGATAGAATGCGTTTTGGCCCAATATTTGTAGTGTTTGTTAGGAAAATTTTAAGAGGAGATACAAGAATGACAAACTTGTAAACTAAAGGGCAGCAGTGGTTGAACACCTATGCACTACAACAGTGCTGGCTGATGGAAGAGGCTGAGCTGTGGTCCACCGTGCCATGTGGTGTACAGATGTACAAGGCTGTCCAGCCACACTTCCCCCAGTGCTGAGCTGACAGGCTATAAAGTCCATGCTTACCTCATTGCACCTTGTCCCACTCTGAGAGTGTGTGGGGCTCTATGGAGGATTTCATGGTCTCTGGCTTTGCCAGCTGTGCTTCATCACCCTGGCAGGCAGGGGCTGGAGATGTTCTTCACATGGATGGGCCTGTTCTAGATCCTGCACTTCTAAAACTGGAGACCACGTCTTGCCCAGCCTATTGGTTTTCTCAGACTCATTCGCTTTACACCTTTCTAGCGTTAGTGAAATACTCTGCAAAATACCCATCATGTTGCATAATGTGGCCCAACACATGGGAACAGAAATCATAGCACAAGGGAAAATGGCAGATGGGTATGCTTTGGGTAAATGAATGCTCATCTGTGCTTGAAATGGATTAAATACATTTTCTGTTATCACAGCTACCTTGGGTGCTGGAGTAATACAGAATATTGATTCTGTCTAGCTAGAACAACTTATCTGACTACTTTTTTGTATTATAAAGCTATCTCATGAGGTGTTAGATGAAAGAAAATGCTAGAGCCCCATACCATGGTTAAGGGTCAGTGTCAGCAAATGGAGAACTAGGGCAAGGAGACAGGTTGGACATCCCTACAGACACATGCAAGACTAGAACTTTTGGTACAACTTTCTGTGCCTGTGCCTCTGCCTCCCTCCGCAGGTCTGGCACAGGGTGAATCTGTGCGATGTGGAGTTGCTGGTGGAAATGGGCAGTGTCGTGACTCCTCATGACGTACCAGTGTGATATTAATAGCAGGAAAAGGGAGGTGAGGTCAAAGATGAAGAGGGAGAAATACAATCATAGTCTTCCATACCAGTCTGTCTGGTTCCTTGCAATGGGTATAAACTAACACACTGCTGTGAACCTGCCATTAAATTGTCTGGGTTTGCCCTTTGTGCCTTCACAAGATATTGGGAAGTGGCTTATGCTATTTCTGCCAGTGAGCTGATATATTTGTTCTGGTAAAAGCTTTAAAAAAGTTATAATTAGAATACATAAAACACTGATACATGTTGATCCCAAAGGAATGAATTTAAAGACAATGTTATTGTGTTAGAGCCAAAGACTTTGATTGAACTGGTATACTCAGTTCTTCAAAGAAAGAGAGTCACTGGGTACGGCTTTGTTTGCAGGAAGGTTGGTGTTCTGCCATGGTCTTGGGTACAGGGAGGCTCAGTCGCAAGCATAAAAAGATTTATTTTTTCTATAATCCTTCTTCCTTGTTTAGCTGTTGAGGTTATTGCAGATGGATGACTGTGCTATGGCCCTCAACAGAAAGAAATACTTCCAAGACAGGGTAACCAAAAAGAGACAAAAGGTGAGAGTAATAGAAAAAATAAGTAATTATAGGGAGTAACATGTCATACAACTTTTTATCCAGGTTTAATTTCTAACTGACATTAAATTAGCTATTTCTTTTGCTTTCTGCCACATCTATTTTTTGAAGCAGGCAAAACTTTCAGAAGTAATTGAAATTAAGAAGTTTGGAAAGCTCGAGAACTGAAAAACAAGCTACTTTTGAGTTGCTTTCCTATGTCCACATCATTGTCTGGAAAGCAGCAGCAGCTGGACAGAGAGGGAGACAATTTGTGAAAAACAGGAACAAAAAAAGTGAGACTTGCCTTTGAAGGAGCGGAAACCAGCTCCCCTCATAGACTTCAGAGTTGCAAACACCAAGTATGTTTCTTTTTGATGTGATCAATGGCACATTCTTTCAGTGTGCTCCATGAACTGGTCAAGAATTGGCAAGTGATAAAATGTTATTTAGTGGCTTATCAGAGCCACTGCCAAAATGTATGACTGTTAATGCAAGGCAACCCTTGAGATAAATAGCTAAGTGTCTGCCTGTGCTGCTCAGGGAGGACTCGAGCATTTCTTCCTCATCAACTTCGAATTTTCAGAATAAGCTGCCAGTGTGGTCCTTGCCGAGGCCTCGCTCGAGCTACGATGGCAACGCTCTGCGGGATGATCTCTGCCTCTTTCCAGATGCTTTATTAGAATTATCTGGGGCAAGGAAACTGCTTGAGCACGGGCTGTCACTGCTACTGTCCTGCTGGCCTCGCTGGACGCTGATCTGTACCATGGCAACAGTGATGCTGTCTCTATGGCTTCCAACCTTTTCATATTCTTGCTGCACTTTCTTTTGATGTTCTGACACGTGCTGTCACTTAGTAATAATAAAGTTGTCAATGATAACAACAACTGATGTTTTAAGATGGGATCAAGAAGTCTGACAAGAGCAAAGGGGTTGCCAGATTTCTAGTTTATGCGAAGTACTCTGAAAGTTATTTCCATTTCTATTATATGCAGGTAATGCCCAGCAATGCCAGTGCCTGCAAGATGGGATGAAGGCTGCAGAAGGATTCAGCGTGCAGGAATTCTGTTAAGTAAACGATCTAGCTACAAGCCAAGGGAACAGCTAAAAGCTGTTTGCTAAATATCCTGAGGCAGAGCCCGTAGGAATAAGCTGGAATTACTATTTATTTGAATAGGCTATGAATCAAATTTTCAATTCCCAATCTGTATTCCTAGGTGGTCTCAGCAAATAGACAAGCTGTTTCAGAAGAGCCCGGCTCAGCAGCAGGCTTTCCTGGGAAGACTCACTTCCAGAGGATCCTGGGTGTCGCTTTGTGCTGAAGCATACAACACTGCTAGTTTTAAAGAATATTTTTCAGGTCTGGGTTTGATGGCAGGTGGAACTCCAGGGTAATTTATTGAGGTGCAGAGAGAGAAACCAGTTTTTGCAACGATTCTCCAAGGACTTAAAAAATGGCACTATGCTCTGCTACAAGCAGATCTGTTAGAAACAATCCCCAGGACACAGTTCACTGGAGAGAATTAATTTACTTCAGTACATTAGAATTGTAGCTGTAAATTAAAAGAAAAAAAGGTTATCAGTGACTTTAAGTCTATCTCTTGTGTTCAGCACACATATACAGTACCTAGTTTACAGAGGTGAAAGTAGATCCTCACTTTTCAAAAGGGAGGCATCTTGAAGAGGCCTTAAAACTAGGTGTCTCCAAAATGAAGCATTGAAATCCACTAGTCACTTTAAATATCTAGAAAAGCATGCTTATGACATGCCACAATTTGAAAACATCTTATATATAATTGGAAGATTAACAGGGGATTTCCTGAGACTGGATTGCAATCATTAGAAATATAAACTAGTTATCTGTAATTTGCAGAGGAAGACCCAAATAGCCCTCATTGATATTTTAACATCTCTTTGCTGAGTTTTCTTTGTCATCAAGGAGAACACAGGGGACAGCAGTGGCTTTCAGCAGAAGTGAAAGGCAAAACATAGATTGTATTTTTAAATATAGTAAATTTTGTTTATTTCTCTGAAATTTTTTTTGAGCCAAGAGGGTACAAGGGCAAGAGTAATACAGAAAGTGAGGCCATCTACAAGCAAATTAATTGGATGAGTTAAAAAAATATGTTAAGAATCTTCATGCTTCAATGCATAGGCCAGTCGCAGGGCATAGGAAGACTGAGCATTTCATCTTTCCATTTCCTCTGAAGCCTCAGGTAATTAATTAAATTGCACTGATTTGTTCCATTGTGCCAATCTCTATATTTATGTGACAGATAAAGATTGTGCATAGCAAAGCATGCATTTAAAAATCATCTTGATGAATTAAAAGAAATTATTTTCACATTTTAGTCTCTTCTACCCTCTTGTGATTCTCTGAATATCATCTTAAACAACGCCAAGCACTTCTTAGGATTTTCTCCGTGACCCAACCCTTCCAAAATATGCTTCTGTGTCTTGGCTGAGGTCAGCCGCAGGATGTGCTGTGTCTCAGGAGCTCAGCTTGGACATCAGGCATTGCAGCAGCACTGGTGAATCTGGCTCTGCTCACCCTGACCTTTCTTCGTGCTATATCTTAACAAGGGAGGGTGACTGTTCGTGATTCCTCTTAGTGCCTTTTGACATTCAGAGGACCTTGGGTAGGGTGTGCAGCAGCAGGGCTCAGGCTGTGCTGTCTGACCCTGTATGTTTCTCAGCACGCTTTTCCCATCTACCCACCACGCTGTTACACATGTCCTAATTCATATCCTACCAAATCCCAGCTGACATCTTTTTGCATGGCTGCTGGCAGGGACATGGTTATTTTTGTTCTGTTTACAACAGTGAACAATTCTGCCTTTGATTATGTTGTTTTTTGAGGATATTCACAATTAGTTTATCTTTTCACTTTAGGTATTCCTTGGACTGAAAGCTGAGTTAAATCATTAGTATGAGGAGGAGATGCAGATCCATGCATGCCCTTGTATCCTCTTCTACCAGAGGAAGTGCTCCAGCTGAAAATGCACCTTCTCCTGGATGCCTGACATCAGTTTACTTCTTCAAGCATATTAGTTCAGTTTTAGAGTACCAGCATCACTCCTGGTCTGACAAATGGTTTATTTCAAAAATCCTTTAACTTCTGGCTGGACACAACGTGGTATTGCAAGCCGACAGCTTCTTCTCTGCACCCTTTCTGCTTCTGTTGTCAAAAACTCACTATCTGCAATCTATGGGACCATACCAATACTTTTTCCATGAAGAAGAGTTACAGAGAAGTTAAAAAAAAAACAAAAAGCAAACCACCAAAAGCTCAGGTTTTCAAAGGTGATTTACAAGCATATAGTTTAAGTCTCCCTGAAAGGTCTATGAAAGTCTAGGACCTCTAAAGGTCTAGGACTTCAACATCTGACTGATACATGTGAAACCTTGGTGCATCACAACTATAAGGGAACGTGACCTGACAGGTCTTTTGCTACTAGCAATATATTTTGCTTTGTGGTTAGCCATATTTTTGTTTTAAGAACTGATAGATGGCAGAGCCCGAGGAAGAACAAGTCCTTTGAACAAACATGAAGATCACTGAAGTCCCATAGTCAAATAGTCGTGGAAGGGAATAACATTGGACAGCTAAATAAAGTGTTAAATGTTTTTAATTAATAGATGTTGCAAACTTAACACCAGTACTATGCTGTTCTAAGCACAAATACACAAATATTAAAATCTAATAAATTCAGTGATAACTTCCAAGGCCATGGTATGATAGACGGGAATTTATCATGAAGTTCTGGTGACAGGTTTGGGTTCTCCTGATGATATCCAGCGACTAGGACAAGACAAGCCTTTCAGAAGAGACGGAGAGTAACAGACAAAGGTGTGGCTTCTGGGAATTGGTATTTAATTTGTTTCTTCAAGATCAGACTTCCGTGCCATATATGAGCAAAGTGCTATTAAAAAAAAGTAATCTCTAATTACAGTAACATTAAACCTTAGTGAAAAATTCTGCTTTATTTAACTGCTCCTTATGAAATTTATACTGCATTCGTTCAAGGCAATTTTCCTATCATCTCCTTGATCTGGGGAAAGATCTCTCCAAAATTGCAGGATAGTTAATCTGAAAGAGAAGCGATCAAAGTATTCCTTTTAATTGCTTTAAATGGATGAGAAAACAATGAAGGCTGTTCCTTCTCTTCCTTATTCTTTTACTCAGTCATTTTAAGGATTTTTGTACAGTGTTTTCCAGGTGATACACATCTTCAAATCCAGTTCATAATTCTATTAATTGCTGGCCATTATTATGAGGAGAATACACCTCTGCATTGCACACATATTGTTGAGTTCATCTCAGCTACCATCTAGCCATCTGAAAGGTATGATCTGGTTTAAGATAGTTATCAAGACTTTCTCATTCTCTTCTGGAGAGAGGTGAGCACCTCCTAGGAATGAATCATCTCATTGTTAAGACAGGTCTCTCATTTTACCTAGTCTAATTTTTTTCTTCAGTTTTCCACAAAAGATAATGGCACTTCAGCAGATGTATCAGGTGGGTTGAGTCAAGAGAGCTCCTACTTCAAAACGCAGGAAGCTGTGGTAAGATCATGGACCCCAGTTTCCTGGGATCCTAAATCATAGCCTGCCTTTGGAGCAAGATGGATGAAGTGTTGGGAATGTAAACAGATTTCTGTCTGGTTTCCACTGGAACAGAACTGAAATCCAGCTATCTTTGGGGATGTTTTCATTTCAAGAGACTGACAAAATTTGAAGAAAATTCTTCCACCAGGACTTCTTTTATGTGTAGCCTTAAAGACATGAATGGATTGGAATTCTGAGGGTTTGGATTCAGTTTCCAGTTTTGTGTGTGTGAGACTGCAGAAATAATGTCACGTCTGTGTTTTGTTGATCCTTCTCTTTATCTGTGTTGTCCTCTCTTTGGTGATCTCCTCCACTGTGCTTGCATGGGGTACCATCACAGAAAGCAGTAATAATATGCATTTATTAAGCCAATCTGCTGCTATATTATATCATTTGTCATGCAGGCTGATAAGTACTTCTCCATTTCACACTTAATCAAGTATTCATTTAAAATAAACTTCAGTATAATTCAATACATTAGTTCTTCATTAAAGAAAAGCTATCCTTTTCATCCTATCACTGTTGGTGTTGTCTGAATACTTAGACTGAACTGGCTTTTCCTAGAGTAACATGTACATTTGCATGAGCAACATTACAATACCTAGTGGTCATCATGCATCCTCTATAGACTGAAAGTATAGTGAAACCCTAAAGCACAATAAGTGCCAGTGAGATAAGCGCAACTGTATCTACCTGATCTAGTTGATCATGTTCCTGCTCGCTGCAGGGATGCTGGACCAGATGACTTTTAAAGGTCCCTTCCAACCCAAAGATTCTATGATTCTATGATTCTATCTCTTAGCAGCAGTCAAAAAATTAACCTGGTGGCCAGCTGGCTGGAAAGCAGTTTGGCAGACAACCCGACGGGACATGGACCTGAGCAACCTGCTGTAGGTCACCCTGCTTTGAGCAGCGGCTTGGACTAGGTGATCTACAGAGGTCCCTTCCAACCTCAGTTGTTCCGTGATTATTAGGATCTCATCCACTATAAATACAGTACAAAAATGGCATGTAAACATTATTATATGGTTATTATGATCACCTCTGGATGTTTTACCTAAACCTAGGTATAAGAATGCTAAAGTATCTGCCCACCTTGGTTTTAGATCAGCAACAGCCATAACAGAATGCTTTTCAGAAATGGAATGAAGTATTTATCTGGAGGCTGTTTGTCTCCAGACTGAGTCTCAATAACAACCTAAAATGGACAGGCAGAAGAAATGAAGCCTATTTATTTGTAGTTAATATTGTCTGCTCCCATTAAGTCTGCGAAGCGAATAAAAGCCCAATTAGAGTTTCAAATTTCCAACTACAGGAGAAGCCATTAAACATAACCTCTGTGAGAACTGATGCTAGTGCGTTGGAGATAATAATGAGTTCTTTTTCTTATATTTCACTTGCCTTGTACATGATCACTTGACTTAAAATAGGCTAATTCTGTCTTCTCACGCATGGGTCTCACTGCTTTCTGCTTCTACTCCACACTGCAATAATTCCACTACAAATATGGATTCACTCTTTGTACTACATATAAAAAAGGAAAGATAGGGCCCCTTTCTCAACATCAAGCAATACTCATGAATTGTTATTTCCTTAAACTTCAAGAGATATTTAATTTTCCTTCAGGAGTCAAAAACCTGTGCTTTATTCTGTATGTGCAGCTCTCACTGCAATGACGGTGCTTTCAGTCACATAAAATTTAGCCCAAGGTATATTCTGCCACCAGGAGATGACATGTCTTTTTCATTTTCACAGTAACATCCAGCCTGGCGCAAGATGAAATACTTCTGAGACTTTTTTGAATGGAGCAAGAATATATTTTGAATCCTGTTCAGCACTGCACCTAGCATTTTTTATATCGCATTTAGGCTCTCAAATGCATTTAGAGAATTAGTAGGTTTTGTGTAGCTCTGGGCACAAGGGTAAATTTCATGCAATCTGACTGTCCTCCAACTCAGTTTTGTCCCTGGATCGTTCCTGTGCACAAGCAGAAGTGATTTCTCTTCATGCTTTTATGAAAATCTTCCCTGTTAATATCATTACCTTCCTCATAGGTGAGGATGTGCCCTTTTGACACTGACTTCACTCTCCTTTAATGCTCTATTTGTGTAAAAATGTATGTATGTATCTGCATATGTATTTTATAACTTCAAAATTGTAAGACAGACCCATAGTTCTGGTGTAAAGGAAGGTAAAACTAATACTGCTAGTGATTTCTATAGTCTGATCCAACCCATTTCTCTGTGAAAGTGTCTCTCTGCCCTCTTGGAGAGCCCTGTGGACAGCAGGGACTCCATGCAGATGCATGAAGCTGTCTGATGCGTCTACACCTTTGCTTGCTGAAACTAATGGCAATGCAGCAAATCTGGTGATCAGGGTAGACAGACTATCAGTTGTTTAATCTTGCCTCCACTGAAGCCAGAATCAAAATTTATTTCTATATGAATTATTTATCCCTTATCTCTGTGGTTCTGCTTGTGGACCCACATAGACTGTTTGGGTTTACCCAGGCAAATGCTCTGACATCAACAATATATAAATTAAAGCCAGAAGGGGCCATCCTCTAGTCTGACCTTTTCATACCACAAGTCATAGGATTTTGCTGACTTTCATGTATGTCTGATCCAGAGCACCATTTTTGGAAAAGCAATCAATCACAATTTTCAAATATGTATAGAGGAGGACTCCACTGTAGCCCCCAGGGAGCCATTCCTATGGTTAATTGCTCATGCATTTAACTCCAGCTTCCACCTATTGGTTCTTTGTTAAGATGTTTTTCAGCATAATGAAAAAAGTAGAAGGAACGCTCAAAGAATCCCATTATGACATTTCTGGAGGTATTAAAAATGATGATCAAATCTATCTAAAATTTCCTTCTTGGTAAATTGAGAGATTATGCTTTTATCTATTTGGCAGCTTTTAGTCCACATAATACATACCATGTTGATATTGTGTGGTTATATTTTGTTTAAAATGTCATGCAATCTTAAGTCAACTTACTTACATAAGACTGCTGTTATTACATCAACACCAGTCTTTTTATCATCCAAACATATAATCTCGTGAAAAAATTTAATTCAGCTGTTTCACCAAATCTGTTTTCTATAAATCCACATTGATATTCAAAGATTGAATTAACTTCTGTCGTTCTGTATTAAATTGAGTATATGTCACATGCATTCTTATTTTTCTGGGGTCAATGTCAAGCTAACAAGCTTGTAAGTGCACAGGTCATACTAGCACAACAATATTTCTCTGAATGTCCAGACCTTTTAAAAGGCCCTAGGGCTTTTAATGTCCACATTTCTTAAGGGCTGAATCAAAAACCTCAGCACAAATGATCCAGAAAACTCCTGGGCTGGCTCCTTCAAACTCTCATGTGTAATTTAGGCAGATATGCTTAAGTAAATGCTTAACTTTAATAACTGCTGATTGACATTGTCACTTGTTGCTCTTGAAATAAGTGTTTTGACATCATTTGATATCAATGCATTTTTTTTTTTCCCAGTGAAGAGTGGCAACATTTATTAAACTATTAAACACTTTTGCCTACTTCTTGCAATTGCCCCACACTAACACTTACATACAGTACAGGAATTTAATTATTTTAAAACTTTGTGTTATACCTGATACACTTAAAACCCAGCATATTATTCATAAGCCCATGTAACTGTCTTTGTGGCTTTGCCTTTGCGGTGGGTTGGCCCTGTCTGGAGGCTGGGTGCCCACCAAAGCCGCTCTGTCACTGCCTTCTCAGCTGGGCAGGGGAGAGAAAGGGTAATGAAAGGCCCGTGGGTCGAGATAAGGGCAGGGAGAGATCACTCAGCAATTACCATCACGGGCAAAACAGACTCAACTTGGGGAAATTTGTCTAATTTATTGCCAATCAAAATCAGAGCAGGACAATGAGAACTAAACCCAAATCTCAAAACACCTTCCCCCCACCCCTCTCTTCTTCCCGGACTCAACTTCACTCCTGATTCTTCTCCACCTCCCCTCTCTGTGAGCGGCGCAGGGGGACGGGGAATGGGGTTGTGGTCAGTTCATCACACGTTGTCTCTGCCGCTCCTTCCTCCTCAGGGCGAGGACTCTTCACACTCTGCCCTGCTCCAGCCTGGGGTCCCTCCCACGGGAGACAGTCCTCCATGATCTTCTCCAGTGTGAGTCCTTCCCACGGGCTGCAGTTCTTCATGAACTGCTCCAGCCTGGGTCCCCCATGGGTGCCGTCCTTCAGGAACAGGCTGCTCCAGCCTGGGCCCCCTTGGGGTCACAAGTGCTGCCAGCAAACCCGCTCCAGCCGGGGCTCCTCTCTCTCCCCACGGGGCCACAGGTCCTGCCAGGAGCCGGCTCCAGCGTGGGCTGCCCACGGGGCCATGGCCTCCTTCGGGCATCCCCCTGCTCCGGTGTGGGGCCCTCCCCGGGTGCGGGTGGAGATCTGCTCCCCCGTGGAGCTCCATGGCCGCAGGGGCACAGCCGCCTCACCAGGGGCTTCCCCATGGGTTGCCGGGGACCCTCTGCTCCGGCGCCTGGAGCCCCTCCTGCCCCTCCTGCTGCTCTGGCCTTGGTGTCTGCAGGGCTGTTCCTCTCACACGTTCTCACTCCTCTCTGCGGCTGCAAATGCTGTGTGCCAGGTTTTTTTCCACCCCCTTCTTAACTCTGTTCCCCAGAGGTGCTGCCACCGTCGCTGATGGGCTTGGCCTTGGCCAGTGGTGGGTCTGTCTTGTAACCGGCTGCACGGGCTGTGTTGGACACAGGGGAAGCTTCCAGCAGCTTCTCACAGAAGCCACCATTGTAGTCCCCAGGCTATCAAAACCTGGCCATTCAAACCCAGTACAGCTTTCCTTTTTAATTTTCTTAAATATCTGTTTTTTAGTATGGTATTATTAAAAACCATACAATGTTATTTGCATTGCTAGCATTATCTCTGCTTTACTTTCTCTTTAAGCCAGGCTGATTTGCTAATCAGGCAAGCCTTCTTTTTCATTAGGGCATTCACATCTTTCTACTTAAATTCATTCTCATAACCAATTTAGTGCATAACAATCTTTGTGAAACCAGCCCTTTCAAGCTGCCAAGTTTAGTGGTCAAGACATTTGCTGTAAGAACTGTAATCAATGCACAAGCACTTTTCCTGGAGCAGCCATTCCAATTGGAGCGACCTTTTCTATAATCAGCTTTATTTTCTGTGTCAAGATGAAGCCTAATATAGATTTTTTTTTCCACATTTTCCATGAGTTAGGAAAGTGAGATATGTGTGTTTAGAAATCTTAGGCATCACTTAGTACTGGCAGCATAAAAAATTGAGTGCACGTCACTCAAATCCAAGGAACTATCAGAACACTTTATTCCCACTGTATGAATTGTAATACTTTTTTAAGGAGCTGCTATGTAGCAGATATCAGCTATTGTCCTCTTATATATGCTTAATATAATAGAATATGAATTTCTAATTGAAAACTGTTTACTTCTGAGCCATTACAGCTACAAGAATAAGCAGTGCTTTTTTTTGACACAAAGGGTGTAATTTATGTGACCAAAAATAATACCGACCCTGTAGATGTTTGCCTCTGCTCTGGTTATTGCCATGTTCCCTCCTTCGTAGCTAGCAAACAGGCACCTTCAGGCCACACTCTTTCATCCTAAATCCGAGCTGGGTGAGGGGAATTGTGCTTTAAAGGCAACTGCAACTCTGCCCTTGGCCACTGAAGGAGCTGAATTCAGCAGAGAGGAATTTCACCTAGAGCATCATTCCCTGTTTGGAGAGCTCTGCCCATCCCACAAAATAATGGCACGTTTTTGCTTATAATGCAGGTGTCTACCATGGAGAATACACTGGTATAACTGAGCCATACCAGGAGAAATTTTTGCTGCTTCAACTTTACCAAGATGGCTGAAGCACTAATTTCTGAGCATGCACTGAAGATTTGGCAAGCTGTACTTTGGCACATGATGAAGTTCAGGCTTCTCCCAACATTGTAACTAACGACATCAGCATGGCCTGGTCTCCACAGGAGTTTTAGTTACTAGACTTTTAGGCTATGTCTTCACTCTTAAATAAGATGAGCTTTTGCTTTAGAAGATGTTAATGAACAAGGACAGACTACCCATCATACAGGTGTATGCAATACACCTCAGCCCCTACCCTTCCTTCTGGGAAAAGGACTGTTTTTAACCAGAATTAATTAACTAACTCTGTCTCAAATTTCTGTGAAGAGAAGTCAGTTTGCAGTTTTAATTGGCTCATCAGGTTGAGACAGAGAGTTAGCCTCTTCTAATTATCTTCCATGGTAAAGGTAATTGTTTCATTAGCAGAGGGTCCCTGTGTGTAGCTGGTTGCAGAGCAGAGGGCTGGGTGGGATGTGTCTGTTTTCTCCACTAGAAAAAGTGACAAGAAAGTGTCACTGTCATCAGGAAAAACAACACTGTGGATATAAGGTGTCAGTAATCTGTATTACTGATATAGAATCCTTTCAGATCACTAATTTCCATGGGCTTTATAGTCAACAGTTGATGAACATTGTAGGGTTTGAAAGGCCCCCAAAATCTGTGTCTTGACTTCCTACTATTAAGAGCTTTTGAGTGAGTTTCTCTTCTCTGTATCTGAGTACATCTACTAAATCTACCCAGAGAGAGAGAGTACGTTTTACATAATGCTCCATTTGGTGTGGCTAAAAACTGTGCTTCTTTTCATATCCATTACTTTCCTGCTGCTGAATTGGCTACCTGAAGGTACAAGGCTGTGATTTTACATCCTGAGTCGCTCCATCCTTTCCTTTGCTCAAAGGGCGTTTTCTTTTCCTAATCCTTTTGTGTGTGGTGCTTTTCAATGCATTGCATGGTTATCTGTAGTGCTCATGCTTCAAAGCACACAAGTCTGGTGCAAAAGCCCTGCTGTTAATTGTTAAAAACAAAGTTACGGTTAGTCTTAATATTTCAGCTTCCCATATTGGCTGTTACTAGACAATAAAATCCCTCTTGTTCCTTTCACCTCCTCTGAGAAGGCAGGCTTTCATGTAACACCCAGAGCAGTAAATGGGTTAGACTTGCCTTCCAAAATCTGCAGCCCTGTAGGTGGATTCTTTCTAAAGACTGATCTTTGTGGAGCACTATGAGATGGTACAGTCTGTTCCTTACAGACTATTTGAGATAATAAATAATTCAAGAAGAGCTCAGGGCCTACAGCTATAGCAACTTTCTGTATCCCATTGAAGTCAGTGGGGCTGACTGGAGGAAAGTTTGCTTCCGTTGGCAGACCACGGTGTCTTTGAATTGGTGGAGGGTTGTCTCCTCTGGACTAAATATCTCTGTATCCCCTGCCATGCTCCTAGACTAAATATCTCTGTATCCCCTGCCATGCTCCTAGTCTCCATTTCCAGCTGGCTTCTCCTGACCTGGACCCTCGTACTATGTTCCTCATGCCCTACGCTGTAATTGCTGCCTTATTTCTTTTTCCTTCTCTCCATCTCCCTCTTGCCCCATAATTCGAATTTTCCTGTTGGAGCTCTTGCTGCAATGGTCGGTCAGGTACCTGCCTCTCCTTGCCTTATGTAAGGAGCCTGACCCATAATGGAGCTGCGAGAGCCACGTTGTGTGACAGCAGAGGTGGGGTCGAGGGTGGACAGGATGGGACTGAAGCAAATGACACATCCAAGCTGTGAGCATGTATTTATAAAATCGGAGCCAGGAGGTAACTGGTGCACTCAGCAGCTCTGTATGCGCTGAAGCAAAGCGTGGTACTGCGCAGTGCAGGAAGAGCCAAAGAGGGCAAAGCCTTCATCTCTCTTCTTGCTTGTGTCTACTAAGTTGTACTGGTGGGGAATAACAGAGCTTGATTTACAGAAATTAGTAATCAAGATGTTCCTGAGAACAGACTTGCATGGACGATTCAGCCATTTTGTTGATAAAGAAAAGTTGTTTTTTACCTGCTTTCGTGGTCAGTTTGGCAGCAGCTGCTAGTATTGTCTCAAGACACCTGTGAAGATTGAATCACAAATTTGCTGCAGATGAGTAATTACTTACTAATGTCTAGCTCTTATATAATTTATTTTCTTCTTAGGTTGAAAGTGCTTTACAGAAATGGTCACTTAAACCCAGTTACAGACAAGAGGTCCAAGGCACAGGGGAGTGAAGTGACTTTTGTTGAGTGTCCCCAAGCCGTCCCAGAGGAAACCCACAGCTCTAGGCTCTCAGCCCAGCATCCTCCTTGCATTGCTTTCCCTTGCAGCCTGTCTCTATTTATCTGGCGATCTTAGCAGACCTTTTTACATTTTCTTGTACGTTACCATAAATACTGGGCTTTTTCTTACCTTTTCTTTACTGTTGCCTGTGCTGCTTTGGAGTCCAATTAAAACAGAGTTGAAAGCGACTTCTTGTGGCTTTCTAGATCGTTGTCATCACTTCCCTGCCTTCCCAAACAGGGAACTGAAGGAAATGGTTTTAGATGTCCTATTCTTAGCAGCTATTGAAAAATGTCAGGAACACCACCAGCTGTCTAGGATAACAGGCTTCTTACACCAGCCCACACACAGAGAAATTTTTGGTACTGTAATTTCTGTAAGAGTATAGCTGTTTAAGCAAATATCTCATCTGGTACGAAACTAACCTGGCCTGTGCAAAATGGCATTTAACAAAGGTAATAGCTGCAGCTATAATGGTGGTAACATTGCAGCTGAAAGCCTTCATTTTCCTAGAATTAAGGTTGATGCAGCTGGACAGATAAATTAATAACCTTTCCTCACATAAACAAGGAACCTATTCTTAATGCAGGTGCATTTGTATTTTACCAGTACTTAGATTTAATAAATTTGACAGTAGTTCATAAAAATAATATTAAAGCTCGTGACATTGCCACTGACATAGGCAAGGCATAGTAAGAAAAGCAATTATTTATTTCCTTAATGAATTAATTTTTGGGCTAGAGCTCTCCTGTTGTAACTAGTGCATCACAGTTTAAGATAGGAAGTGAAAATAAGGAGATTGTAGGTATATGTACTGAGGATCTGAGCTGGATAATGACACTGATTTGAGCTGCAAATCAGCCAAATATTGCCTTGCCTTACCTTCTTTGCTATGCTGTGCTGTGCTGTGCTAATTTCAACAACAGCACAGCACCTTCTAGGAGTGAGTTCTTTTACATGACTGATATGTAATATGCTTTTTCGGTTCCTTTCAGTTGAAGAAAATTTTCCAGGTGGCGATTTAATTTTGAATATCTAAAGAATATATATCTATGTGCATGGGTGGGGGTGCTTTTTGGAGGAGACAGAGTCAAAGAAATGTGCTCTGCCGTGGCAGTAGCAGGCAGAGAGGCTGGGGACTGTCTTCAGTTTTGATGCAAGTGCACCTCAAGGTTTAGTGCTGTCTCCTGAGGAGGCTTGGGTTTTTGGGTTTTTTTTCCTCTCCCTGTAGGGAGAGAAAGGTTTAATTCTCACCTTAGTAAGTTTTATTGTGCTGCAGACATGAAGTTTCAGCCAGAGACTTTGTCTAGAAGTAGGTGCAGGCTGCAGCGTGCCTTAGAGACCTGGCTGGGTCCTTGATTTCAGCTTGAATCCTCAGGGGGAGCCTAGGAGAGGCAGTGTGGGAGAGTGAGGGTAGTTTGATTTGATTCTTAGAGCTAGTGTGGCTGAGGATATCTCAGACCTGAAGCTTGTGTGCTAACTGGAGTCTTCCAAGTCCTGAAAGAGTCACAGCCAATGTATTGTTTATTTAACACACCTCATTAATGATATTGCTAATATTGTCACTATTATATCACAATCCAACAAGGAACTGACAAAGCTGCAGAAGCAGCCAGACCATAGCTTGCAGGGAATGGAATCTTCTAACTAGCCACAGAAAATTAAGTGATTTGGGGCCTCTGATGCTTTCTTTTTTTCAGGAAGTCAAGTTTTAATTTCTTGCAGCACAACATGATCATACTGAGTTTCTGGAATATTGAGAGTGGAATATATTTTAACTTTAGCAAGGAATTTCCTATTGACATCACATGGTTTTCACCATAGAACCTGGAAAAACATGAACAGGACGGAACAAAAAAATGAACAATCGTCCTTACATTTCATTGTGAAAATACTTTATGTGTATCAAATAACTTTGCTACTTGGGTGGAGGTAAACAACTACTTAAAAGAAGTGTTAGCAGAAACCACAAATCCAGAACTGCAGCCATGCCATTCTTCTTGGTGCAAGTGCTACATTTGCAGTGCATGGTAGGACTGGAGAATTTGGCACAGACTTTGCATATCTGGAAGAGCATATGTGGAAACATGCTGCAGAGAGCAAAGTATCAAGCAGCACACTTCAGCTCACTTTAAAGACTTTGCATTTGCGATTACTGCAGCGAGTTCAAACCTTGGAGCTGAAAATACAACTCATGCAGTGCTCAGAATCATTTCCTCTGAAAGATGAAAGGCAACATTCAGGTTTGGGAAATTTTTTGAATTAGCTTAAATAGTTTTGAAAGCTGAAATTATGGAACTCCAAAAGGCTCTGCAGCAGTTAGATCAAATTCAGTCTTCTTGATAAAACTCAGCATTTATTTTTCGCTGAGAGGGACAGATAGTAGAAATGGAAATGATTTGCTATGATGAATTAATCTATCAGATTGTCTTCTTGTCTGCAGCAGAGTTTTCTAAGTGCTTTTGTCCAACCATATATTCAGTGTTTCGAGAAAAAGATCTTCCATAAGTTTCTCTGACATGCTATACCAGTGTAATGAACTTTCCAATTAGTCAATACTTGCTCATACTCAGGCTCCATTTTTCTTTCCAAATCCATATGGTGATAATCCTAGCTTTACGACCGACAGCCAAGCTTACTGAGAACTTCAGGGCTATTAATAGAGCTGGTCAAAATGCAGAATTCCTGCCTATGGGGCTTTTTCTCACTATGGTATTTGTCTGTGTTCTGAGCTTGTAACTGCAGGAATTCAGAACATACCTTATAATACATAACATAAAATATTAAATTCATTTTATATTGTTTTGAAACATCTTATTTTTTGTCTGTAAATCACATGGTTTCCCCTTCATGTTTTAATGAAACAGTGCCATAGTCTGAATGAGAAAATAGGATAAGCACTGTGTAATATCAAGAGGTACAACCGTTTTCAGTATTGATGTCTTGGAACATTTTCCTCTATATTGAAAACAGTTGATCCAAGCACAGGATATGGTGCTAAAGGAATGAGATTTCATTAACAAATTTCGTTTCTTCAAAACACTTTTTTCTGGGAGAAGCCAGTCCCACAAGATTTTGACCAGAACTTATTACAACCAGAATTAGGATTCGGATCTCTTCACTAAGCAAAGCAAGTTTAACGTGGCAGGCCAGAGAAACATTAGCCAGGTTTCTTCACTAGAAATTGAAAATATGAAGACACTTCAGAAGCCCTGTTTCTGCACATATTTTTCTATCTGTAGCTCCAAATCTGTAGGCAATCACAGCAGAAAATTGAAGCTAGCTCTGATTCCTCTCTGATTTACATTGTTGTTAATCGGTAATAGCTTCACTGAAATCAATGCAGTTATAAACAGAAGTGATTGGTGAAGTGAGGCCTGGGTCCTTAAAGCTAGAAGCTAAGTTAACTTACAAGGGTGCAATAATATCCAGAGCAATGAATTAGCAAAGAAGGTAAGACCATGCTTGGAGTGACGAAGGACACACAGGGCTTGTATCTACCTCTGTGAAAGGCTGTTGGGGGTGATGGACATGTCAGAGTCAATTTCAGCTGAAATGAAAATTCTTTTACGTTGAATTTTGATGATTTATATATTCCAGAGTGTGTATATAAATATATAATCTCTTCTTCTCAGGTGTCTTCTGTTATGTTGAAAGCACATAGTTCATCCCTTTTTGCTAAATTCCGGTAGGTTAAACAATCT
The DNA here is from genome assembly GCF_964289735.1 of Phaethon aethereus. NCBI lineage: Eukaryota > Metazoa > Chordata > Aves > Phaethontiformes > Phaethontidae > Phaethon > Phaethon aethereus. The sequence goes on from NC_138575.1 coordinate 203,374,652, forward strand.
GTTAACATTGTCTCTAGAGTGTCTGATTACAATAAAAACCTGTTTGGTCCAGATGAGTGACCAAAGGGAGAATCATTTCCAGTTCACCAGCTAACTTGTTAGTCAGCATTTTAAAATCCATGATGAAATATGGGATGGGCAGACTGAATACCACCTCTCTCGCATCTTTGCTTTCTGCTGTCTGAGAGATGCCCACTGATGATCAGTGTAGCAGCTCAGGAGCCGTATAAACTGTCTATGAAGTGAGAGAAACAGCATCAGCACTCAAGTACTGGTACAAGATCTTTAAAGATTTTAAAAAACGCAAACAAAATTAACAGTATCTGGAGACTTCCTCACTGGCGTAATACTACTTCTGTAGTTACATTTGTACTAAAGGGAGAATGGAATATTCGCAGTCATTCCTGTGAAAAGAGAACCAGAACTGCCTCCCACTGCATTTTCGCCACGCATGGCAGTTAAGACCAGGATTGACACCCATACTCATTTGTACAGAAAACATCTACCTGTGAGGCCATATTGATGTAGTGTGTAATAAATTCCCTCAGTCCCCTTTTAATTAATGAGGAGTCCAACATTCATATGGAGGTAATTTTGTGTAACACGTTATTTGTATTCCATTAAATTAGACTGAGCCATTTTCATCTGAGAACAGGTTCCAAACATCTGCTTCTAGAAAGCATTATTATTGCTTGTTTGTACAGGACTAACCATGTGCCAGCTGCTTTACCAGAAGATAGGAGCCAGGTCTTGGCTCCAAAAAGTTAGCAAACTAAATAGCCTGCTTGAGGAATAAGGGGGATTAAGGTAAATAAAAGACAGCAGTGCTGTTGAGGTGAAGAGTTTCCCTTGATCCCATCAGATCTCTGATTTCTGCAGTGGTAGTAAAAATCCTCATTTGTTGAATATATACTGCCCCTACACAGGCTGCAGAATGCCAGGAGTATCCTCACCAAATTCAGCCACGTGAAGGAGAATCTGAGCACGTTTGATCTCCTCTAATCACTGGAGAGAGACAGGCACTTCGAGGGGATGATTCATCCTATCCTGAAATAGTGGAGGAAAGATAAGTTCAGGTTCCTTCTGTCGTCAGCCTGGTGCTTCTCTCTCCAATAGGATAGCGGGATCCTAATGGCCAGCTTGGACTAGAGGCCTAACATTCTTATGGCTGAAGTTGGAGGACATGAGTCCTACCCTGAAACCTCACCCTGTGAGCAGTCCTCTTGTTCAATCCAGTTGTTGCCGTGTGTGCTTGAAACAACTCTACTAGTCCAAGTCCTTTGGACCTCTGGGCTGGAAGAGGTCCCATTGGGGATGACTGGGAGATCCCATGTCCCAGAACACACAACTTGTACTGCTGAGACTTTGTTCACTGGGTCCATGCATGCTTCGCATGGTGCTGACACACTCAGCCCAGCAGGAGATGGAGGTCCTGGAGGGGGGTTTGACTTGCATCCTGCTTCCAGCAGTACCGATCTCTGGGGCCTCCTATGTCTCTGTGGGCAGCTGCCTCTGACACATGTAGCGTGTGAGCTTCTCCTCAAGCACGAACACGTAGTGGAAGTGTGCCTCTGGCACCCACTGGCACCTGCGTGGAGGAAGCACAGCTCTTGCTTCACCGCGACATATGGCAGAAAATATCATGCAGCGAGAACATTAGAATAAACACATCGGGGACAAAACAGATATGAAAGAAACATGTGGGAGTACAGCCATACTCTAGTGTGAAAGAGGATTTTGGATGTAACGCAGAACAAGCACCCAAGTCAAAAACATATGGAATGTGTATGGCAGAACACAGGTAGCCACCCCTGCAGGAGCTGAGCCTGGAGCAAGGTGGACCTTATTGTTGTGTTGTGAACAGGCAATGCCATGTATGGCCCATCCATTTGGACTCAGGTGCTGATGGTCTGAGCTTTTGTTAAGTTGGCAGATGTCAACAAGTTGGGAGACCTCTTGATTCGCTGGAAGGGGAAGGGGTATAATTCAGAGGGATCTAGTCAGGCTTGAGGAATGGGCTGACAGAAATTCCATGAAATTCATTAAGAACTAGTGCCAAGTCCTGCCCCACGGATGGAAGAGCCCTATGCAGCAACACAGGCTGGGACCAGCTGCCTGGGGAGCAGCTCTGTCTTAAAGGCCCTGAGGGTCCCGGTGGGCACTGAGAAGGACATGGGCCAGCAGAAAGACTTGGCAGCAATGATGGCCAAAGGCAGCCTGGGCTGTATGAACAGGGGCAGAGCCAGAGGTCAAGGTGAGTTATTATTGCCCTCCATTCAGTACTGATTAGACCTCATCTGCCCATCCAATACAGGACAGACACCTATAAACCAGATGGAGGTCAGGGAAGGTCCCTGAGATGGTGGGGCTGGACCACTGGCCCCGCAAGGAGAGGCTGGGGGAGCTGAGCTTATTCAGTCTGGAGCAAAGATGGCTTGGGGGGGATGGACCTTACAGAAATCCCCAGTGTCCATGGGGAGATCATGGAGGAGATGGTGCAGGGTGGAAGGATGTGAGACAACAGGCATAAGTTGAAAGAAGAGAGGCTCAGCCTGGAACAATTTTTCCCCATGAAGACACTCAGTCAGAGGCACAGATTGCCTGGAGAGGCTGTCTGGTCTCTGTCCTTGAATGATTTCAAGACTGGACTGGATAGTCAATAGGACCCTCTGGGAAACTGCCCTTGGGGAGAAGGGAGCAGAACTTTAAGGACACTTTTCACAGAGTGCAAGAGCTCTCAATCACCGGGTGTAAGAAATCAGGAAAGGAAGGCAAGAGACCAGCATGGCTGAGTGGAGACCTGCTGGTCAAACTAAAGGATGAGAAGGAAATGCACAGGCAGTGGAAGCAGGGACAGGTGTCTTGCAAACAGTACAGGCATGCTGCCTGATTGTGTAGGGATGGGGTCAGGAAAGCCAAGGCATGGCTAGAGCTGAACTTGGCAAGGGATGCAAAGAATAATAAAGACTTCTAGAGGTATGTCAGCCAGAACAGGAAGGTCAAAGAAAGCGTATCCCCTGTGATGAGCAAGACTGGCAGACTGGTAACAACAGATGAGGAGAAGGCCGAGGTACTCAGCGACTTCTTTGCCTCAGTCTTCACTGGCAGTTTCTCTTCCCACACCTCTCAAGTAGATGGACTGCAAGATGGGGACTGGAGGAGCAAAGTCCCTCCTACTGTAAGAGAAGATCTGGTTCGAGACTACCTGAGGAACCTGAACATGCACAAGTCATTGGGACCTGACAAGATACATCCCAGAGTCCTGAGGGAATTGGCTGATGTAGTTGCCATGCCACTCTCCATGATATTTGAAAAGTCCTGGAAGTCAGGTGAAGGCCCCGGTGACCGGAAAAAGGGAAACATTGCACCTATTTTTAAAAAGGGCCTAAAGGAGGACCCTGGGAACTACTGACCTGTCAGCCTCACCTCTGTGCCTGGGAAGATCATGGAGCAGATCCTCCTAAAAGCTATTCTAAGGCACATGGAGGGCAGGGAGGTGATTCGAGACAGCCAGCATGGCTTCACCAAGGGCAAGTCCTGCCTGACCAACCTAGTGGCCTTCTAGGATGGAGTGCTTACAACAGTGGACAAGGGAAGAGCTATGGATGTCGTCTATCTGACTTCCCTAAGGCCTTTGACATGGTCCCCTGCAACATCCTTCTCTCTAAATTGGAGAGAGATGGATTTGATGGGTGGAATGTTGGGTGGATGAGGAGTTGGTTGGAAGGTCACATGCAGAGGGTAGTGGTCAGTGTCCAAATGGAGATCGGTGTTGAGTGGTGTCCCTCAGGGGTCTGTCTTGGGACCAGTACTCTTTAATATCTTCATCAATGACATAGACAGTGGGATCGAGTGCACCCTCAGCAAGTTTGCAGATGACACCAAGCTGAGTGGTAAGGTTGACACGCCTGAGGGACGGGATGCCATCCAGAAGGACCTGGACAAACTCAAAGAATGGGCTCATGTGAACCTCATGAGGTTCAAAAAGGCCAAGGGCAGGGTCCTGCACCTGGGTTGGGGCAACCCCCAGTATCAGTACAGGCTGGGAGGGATAAAGGGATTGAGAGCAGCCCTGCCGAGAAGGACTTGGGGGTACTGGTGGATGAAAAGCTGGACATGAGCCAGCAATGTGTGCTCACAGCCCAGAAGGCCAACCGTCTCCTGGGCTGCATCCAAAGCAGAGTGGCCAGCAGGTCGAGGGAGGTGATTCTACCCCTCTACTCTGCTCTGGTGAGACCCCCCCTGCAGTCCTGCATCCAGCTCTGGAGCCCTCAGCACAGGAAAGACATGGAGCTGTTGGAGCGTGTCCAGAGCAGGGCCACAAAAATGATCAGAGGATGGAACAGCTCTCCTGTGAGGACAGGCTGAGAGAGTTGGGGTTGTTCAGCCTGGAGAAGAGAAGGCTCCGCAGAGACCTTATTGCAGCCTTCCAGTACTTAAAGGGGGCTTATCAGAAAGAGGGGGACAGACTTTTTCGCAGGGTCTGTTGCGATAGGACAAGGGGTAATGGTTTTAAACTAAAAGAGGGTAGATTTCAGCTAGACCTAAGGAAGAAATTTTTCACAGTGAAGGTGGTGACACACTGGCACAGGTTGCCCAGAGATGAGGTAGACGCCCCATCCCTGGAACCATTCAAGGTCAGGTTGGACGAGGCCCTGAGCAATGTGATCTAGTTGAAGATGTCCCTGCTTGTTGCAGGGAGGTTGGACTAGGTGACCTTTGAAGGTCCCTTCCAACCAAAACTATTCTGTGATTCTATGGATGAAGACCTGAGCAACCCAGTCTGACCTTCAGAGCCAACCTGCTGTGAACAGGGGGTTTGACCAGAGGCGTCCTGATGTCCCTCCCAGCCTGAGCTATCTTGTGACCCTGTAGTCATGCTCTGTCAGACTCACTGGCCTTGAGTAACTGCTGAACACAGAGCCATGGTCTGCCCCCATGAGACACCACCACGCTGCTTGCAGGCTGCCCAGGGTGGACGCGTATGTCTGACTGAGACTCAGAAGGCTTGTGTGGGGCATCAGGGGACTGACATCCATGTGCGCTGCAGATATCTTCCTGTAAAGGACAAGTTTCCAACTGGAAGGAGACTTTGGTTGGTCCAATTAAATGGTTGAATATTTGAAGCAAAACTGAGTAATATCAAATGCCGTTGGGGGAAGTCTTTGTTCTGCTGACACATATGCAGAGAAAAGCAATCCTTGAGTTCATCTCAAACTTTAGGTAAGTGACTAAGGCCACTCTCTTCAGTGAGAATAATCATGTGCTTGAGGTATTGTATGAACTTAAGCATTTTGCTCTTTGTTGCCTGAAGTCATGGTGCTTTTATAGCTACACCAGTTTTCTCCCTGTGGAACTGCAGTGACCTGTTGAGGTTCATTCCTAGTTAACACCACAGCTGGTGAGAGGGAAATTAAACCTTTCATACAAAAGTTTGCTAATTCTGTATTTCTAAACATGCTGAACACCACATTAGGGAAGCTCAAAGACATGACACAACCCAGATTAAGGGCGTTCATGAAAATCTGCTGTTATTAGCCCATCAACATATTCCCTGCACTGACCATGTCCACCTGGAGCTCATCTTGTTCTGCAGATTGTCACAGGACATGCTGGCCAGGGCAATGGTCTCGTGTGCTTGATTAACTGCATCATGCATTAACCCAGCAGGGCACCTTTCTTCTGAGAGGACATTTTCCCTCATTTATCCTCAGCTGCTTTATTTAGGTCTGTAGAAAGCCTGAGGAAGGAGATTTGACCTTCAAGGTTTATTGCTGTGCAAGGACCCTACACACTTTTTTGTAAAACGTTGAAGGCCAGAAGAGCTCAAAGTTCTTTTTTAGGAACCTCTCAGTAGTATTTTGCTGCATTTGATTCAACACAAAAGACCATTTTTCTCATATCTTGGCTGACTTATACCTTGGCAGTTTTATTGGAGTCTGTTGCTAGAACACATGGCAAATAGGTAACTGTGGGACAGGAGAAGTGGAGGACCAGCACATCATTTTTTGAAGTCTGTTTTTCTGCCAGGACCAGTGACGAGCCTGTCTGAAGTCAGTGTGATCATGCAGCTAATGGCAGAAGTAGCTGTACATTAGCGGCAGAAAGCATTTTTGAGTTGGAGCTCAAAACCAGGCTGCAGTTCAGCATAACATCCAGAGAGAGCCTACAGATCTGTCTGAGAAAGAGCTTTAATTCATCGGTCCATTTAGCCCTACTTTCTAACACGAATTCTAGATATTGCTTTTTTCTCTAGATAATACCTTGCTCACGTGAAGAGGGGTCAGCAGTTGTATGTTGCCATTGTGTCATGCAGCAGGACGCATAAGCCAGGCCAGGAACTGCTAATGGAGGAGAGAAAAGTTGCACAGTTTACAGAGAAGAAATTTAGTTCTTTCTGAACTCTTTATCCTGAAACCTTAACATGTAATGGAAATCGATACTATTACTTTGGTACAAAAAGCTGCAAACCCAGTGTGTTATGAAGAGTAGCTATGACAACTGTTAGGGTGATGGTGAGTGAAGGCGATTCTCCCATCATGCTGTTTGAGATTGTCTAATTATTTTTTGTATACCCTGTCTCCATCAATTGTAATTTTTTTTCTACTAATATATTCTAATATCTTTGGCTTTTTGTTTTGTTTTGTTTTCTACAGAGCCCAGCTCAGCTCATAACTAGTGGTCCAAAGCCCTAGGATAAACTGGTGATTACTATTTTTGCTGCTGTGACTTGGAATATCATCTCATATCTGTACTCATGTTCTATGCAAATTTGCACAACAAGATCTACTGTTCCTGAGGTTTTTTTAAGGAACAGGGCTTCAGCATTCCCCCTGAAATGAAAATTTGCCAAAATTTCTGTTCAGGGACTATTAAGATATCTTTTTTCAATAATATAACTTCGATTCATTTTGGTTTGCCTTTACTATTGCCATTCAATATTAAATGCAGTGCAGCTTATTTAACATTAAATGCTATGTACTGTGTAACCCATTATTAGCTCACTGTTTTATTACAGTAAACAATCAAACTGAAATGCATAAAAACAACTCATTTGGAAGAAGTCACAGTGGACATAGTGGATTATTTGCCTTTGTCTAAACAAAACCTGCAGCCATTTTTCTGTTGAAAAACTTCATGGAAATGCATGTGTTTCATTGAATTGTGCCACTTTAAGCTGCAGCTTTCAGCAGAAAATAATCTAAAAAACAATCAAAAATGTTTTCTGCAACTCTTTATGAAATATTAGAGGACCTGGCTGACATACAGTAGCAACCTGGGTTAAAAAGAGAGGTGCTACCCACCATTGAGAAGGTCCAGCCATGTGCAGAACTGAAATAAGAGACCACATAACTGTCCTAACAGTGATGGGTTTGTCTGATCCCATGATGGGAGATGGTCTTCCGAGCTAGGCAGTGAAATGTCAACAAAGCACTGTGCAGTGACTAACAATGGGTTCATAGTCCTGATCAGTAATTTCTGATTTAAAATCCGTCTTCTTTGTCCTGCTCTGTCCCAGAGACAAACTCAAACCCACCCTGGACCGGCACAGAAATTAAGTGAGAAAAGATATTTTAAAATATTCCAGTCTAGACTTAAATAAAATGTAAGATATCAAGAGAAATAATGAGTGCTGGAGAAATCGAATTGGACTCCTGCTTGAAGGCAGAACTTGTTTGCCAGCTCAGGCTGGGGCTGAGATTTTCTCCCTGCAATACAGCTTTGCACAGAAGTCTGGGTGCATTACATGGCATGTTTTTGCTCCTCCTGATGCCAGAAGCAGGTGTCTGAACCAGACGAATGCCTGGTCTTTTTTTGGTAGAGCAATTTCCATGTAAGCACATAATTTGAAAAACATTGCATTAGCTCTTTACAGCTTCCTAGTAAATAAAATAATTTGCTCTTCATGATGTACTTCTGTATTTCATTGAAAGGTTTTTTTTTCTCCAAAAGTATAAATGTACAAATGCTAATGACTCTCTTAGAGAGTGGTCAAGCATTGGAACAGGCTGCCCAGGGAGGTGGTGGAGTCACCATCACTGAAAGTGTTCAAAAAATGTGTGGACGTGGTGCTTCAGGACATGGTTTAGTGGGCATGGTGGTGTTGGGGTGATGGTTGGACTTGATGATCTTAAAGGTCTTTTCCAACCTTAATGATTCTGTGATTCTGTGACTATCCCTGCTGTAATAGATCTATGATTAAGAGGTTGCTAAATTATTTTAATGCTTATTTATGCTTTTGGTCAGTCCCCTCTTGTCTGCATCTTCAGCCCATCTTTTCTATGTTTGAGCTAACCCTAGATGACCTAATTTGCACACACAACTTCAGTTATTGTCTCTATTTTGATGACTCACAATAACCTTTCTATGGTCACATAAATTGAATTCTGTATCTTTCTAAATAACTGTTCATGGTGGAAGTTGTTTGGTGAAATTCTGAATCAGACTGGGCTGTAAATTTTATTTCTAGCCTTAGAATCATTGAAGCACCTCATATGTAGCTGGCATTTAATCAGTTATTGTTGACCTTCCGTCCTCTGTTCAGGTTCTGTAGTTGTTGCTCTGCTGAATTATTCTGGATTTCCCCTGCCACTCACTCAAATGTAGACTTAACATTGAATTACTGTAGCGCGCTCTCAATCCTCTTCACTTCTTATACCCTGTAATGGGGTACCAAGTCAGCCAAAGCTTTGAAGTTAATTTGCATAGACATTTTCCATAAGGTAAGCACTGCATAAAAAACAACTGACTTGACTTACTTACTAACTCAAATGATTGGCTAATTTCCCCATATGGAAGTTTCCTTTAATTTTCTTCCACTTATGCATTTCTCTCTTTCTTTCGGTGTTTCTCCCTTAACTCTGCAAGTTTACCATCAGAGGGACCTGGACAAGCTTGAGGAATGGGCCCATGTGAACCTCATGAGGTTCAAAAAGGCCAAGGGCAGGGTCCTGCACCTGGGTTGGGACAACCCCCGGTATCAGTACAGGCTGGGAGGGATAAAGGGATTGCGAGCAGCCCTGCCGAGAAGGACTTGGGGGTACTGATGGATGAAAAGCTAGACATGAGCTGGTAATGTGTGCTCACAGCCCAGAAGGCCAACCGTCTCCTGGGCTGCATCCAAAGCAGAGTGGCCAGCAGGTCGAGGGAGGTGATTCTACCCCTCTACTCTGCTCTGGTGAGACCCCCCCCCGCAGTCCTGCGTCCAGCTCTGGAGCCCTCAGCACAGGGAAGAGCATGGAGCTGTTGGAGCGGGTCTAGAGGAGGGCCACAAAAATGATCAGAGGATGGAACAGCTCTCCTGTGAGGACAGGCTGAGAGAGTTGGGGTTGTTCAGCCTGGAGAAGAGAAGGCTCCGCAGAGACCTTATTGCAGCCTTCCAGTACTTAAAGGGGGCTTATCAGAAAGAGGGGGACAGACTTTTTCGCAGGGTCTATTGTGATAGGACAATTGGTAATGGTTTTAAACTAAAAGGGGGTAGATTTCAGCTAGACCTAAGGAAGAAATTTTTCACAGTGAAGGTGGTGACACACTGGCACAGGTTGTCCAGAGATGAGGTAGACGCCCCATCCCTGGAACCATTCAAGGTCAGGTTGGACGAGGCCCTGAGCAATGTGATCTAGTTGAAGATGTCCCTGCTTGTTGCAGGGAGGTTGGACTAGATGACCTTTGAAGGTCCCTTCCAACCAAAACTATTCTGTGATTCTATGATTCTAGCAGATGCTAAAAGCCTACCCCCATCCTCCTTCCACCCACAGCCAGGCTACAGCCAGGCTATCCACAGATGCTCTCTTACTTGCCCATGGGAAATGGATGGGACTCTGCTTACCTGCTCACGGACAGGAAGATTTTCAGAGTATGCTCCACTGTGTGTCAAGTGCAATAAAATACTATCAGGTTGCAATAAAAATCTGCAATGTTTTAATCATACTGAATTTAAATTCAGCAGCCTATCCTACCTATTAGTTTTGGCACATTTATATTCTTGGGACCAGTTCCAGAATCTTTGAAAATAACTGAAGTTGTTTGATGGAATATAGGTTATGGTTTAAGCGTTGGCTTTCCAAATGACATCAAGAAGGTGCTAATTGTCAATCTTTTTCTTGTCGGAGTGGAACAGAGGAAACATGTCACTATTTGTCAGATCTGCAACTTAAAAGTGTGCTCCCTGAAAATGTTTCTACACCACCCCTATGAAGCCTAGCAGCATTTATTGAGAGCTTGCATGATAAAAGGTAGGAATAGATTTTGTATTTTTCTGCTTTCCTTGGTAATTTTGGAGCAGAACTCTTCAGTTTTCAATCTACACAACTTCTAGATGCCATAAAATTTATTATAAAACCAACTGAAGCTGACACCTTTTTCATTCAGCTCTTACAAACAGAAAGGTTACATTTGCATGAAAGTACATTTGCATTTTCCTATTTACAGAATAAATATAACTATATACAAAGCAGAAGTAAAAATGCCTTGTTGGTTATTAACCTCTTCCATATGTGATATGCATGGCTTTAATATATATGGAGTTGCTTTTAATGGGACTCTTACAATTAAAGCTCTGTGGAAAACTTGAAAAACACGAAGGGAGATGTGTGGAAACATGGGCTGGAGCATGTCTAACAGCAGAGTCAGAGTAAGAAGAAAGACACTTGTTTTTTGCTTTTTTAAAAAACATTATTTACATTTCTGTCTGCAGTGTTCCGGTTCTGACCCTTAAATCTCAGCAGTGGAGCTCTAGCATGGAATTCAGTTTTTTAAACTTAGGTGCCTCTTGCTGATTTAGGTGCCCTGGAGTATCCAAGAGAGCTGCCTGGGGCTGACATATTACAGAGGACCTGTGAAAGACCCTTGTCTTCTTGGATAGTCACTGGAGGTGGAATATATAAGGGCAGCTCAAGATGCTTCTCTGTAGGCAAGAATCAAGGCCCTCGTCAATACAGCAGTGGAGACCAGATAACCATGTAGGTCACTATCTATTTTATGGTGAGCTGAATCTCTGGGTTCCCTGACTGACTTGATTATACCTCCACTGACAACAAAGGGAGCAGAGATACCTAGTGCACATGTGGGCATCCAAATTTAGCTACAGTAGTCAGTGAGATGACTCGTACCTGAAGAGTTCAAAACATAGCTGTGCCAGAAATGGTGTACCAAAATTTCCATTGTCAGATTTTACTATCCAGCACTGGAATGTCTTTCTTTGATGTGTCATTTTATCCAGAGCAGCAGGTGAAAAATGTACCATAGGTCTCTAGTAAACTGCTGTTGATTCCTCATTTGTTCTCAGCTGGGATATGGCTGCTGCTGCTCTTTGCTTTTTACTCTGAGAATCCACAGATAATGATTTTTCTTCTTTCACGACCTCCCCCCCACCCCGATTCATACCCCCTTTCCAAACATCCTTCTCTACTTCGGCTCTATTATTCTCCTCCTCTCTCTCATATATACATAAATGGATGGTATTTGTTTTAATTTCAGAATTATATGTTAATAATTATCAGGTACTCACATTGATTTGGGCTGTTGCTTACCACCCGAAACAGAGTGGCATCCAACATGTTCACATACCCCAACATGTTCACATACCTTTGGGCTGCCGGGGGAAGATGTTAGCTGACAAAGAGCAGGTTTGCTGGAGAAAAGTGCAACATCTGACAGAGATCCGCAGAGACCATTAATCCACATGCATTTTATTATAAGCTTCTTATTTCAAAATATGCACTGTTCAGAGGAATGCTGGGACAGATGCAGAAGAAAGGCTAGAAAAGCCTGTGGTGTTTGCTGTACCACTGTAGACACAGCCTCCTACCTGGTGTTGCTGTCACACTAAATGTATTTTTCAGCTTAGTGTTTGTTAAACATTTATTTAGCAGCTCATTCTGTGGAGTTTTTTGTTCGCAAGGTCTAAGAATGCTGGGCAGCATTTTCTTTGCCTTGCAGGAAATTGCTCTAATGTGAAAGGCTGGGTATGAGCTATTCCAGAGATCGTAATAGCTATCGTGCTGGCTCACACAGGCACAGCACTATCACTGTAATAGTCTTGAAAGCTTCGTAATAGGTAATGCTGACCAAACTCAAACGTGTTAGATCTCCCTGCATTATCATTACAGAACACTCTGCCATCAAAAGTTGGTTGCAACAAGTGAGAACAGGAATCAAAATACCACGTTCTACGCATTTATGCTCTGTCAGAATTTTTTTTGCCTTTATACGAAATAATTCCCCTTGAATAACACCTCCCAGCTGTTGTATCCTCCAGGACTGCTCCCACAGATTATTCAGTCTCTTCAGTGTTTGAGCGTACTTCCCGTAAAGCTCGCCCATGAGGGGGTTAAAAAACTGGCTGCTGCAATGGGCACAGCACTAGGTAGCAAGATTTAAACAAAAATCTCTGTAATGTAACACACAAGTAGTTGCTTGTTAGTACCCTCTGTTACGCTGGTGTGAATCTGGAGAAACTGTTAACCTCAGTAGCATCTATTTTAACCTTATTCCTGATTAGGGATGGCAGGGAGAATTGTGTATTTGGCGCTGGATTTGGAACTTGAAGAAGAGGGTCCTTAGTCCACTGTGAGCATCAGGAGTAGATTAACCTTATTCCTCCCCTCCTTGTCTGGTGTAACACAGTTTTGACCTCTGTGCAAGGTAAGAGCATGGGTCAGTTTTCCAGTTTCTACCTCTTTTCCCAGTTCACAATAACAGGTGCCACTAACCAGGATATCCGTTTCTCTGCTGCGTGCCTGTAGTAGCTGAAAAACAAAGTGAAGCTGCGACACAGTTTCTCATGTGTTACTGCCTGGTCATCGCATCACAGCAAGTTGCAGCTGCTACCGATCAGATTCAAAGTGATGACTTGAAATTGTGTTTTCTTCCCCAGTATCTTCCTTCCAAGATCTAGCACATGATGTTATGTGTCATTTATAGGTTCAGCAAAACAAGTTTGCCCTTCTTATTTATAACACTTTTAATGGTCACCAGGGGTTGGGTAAATCTGTTGGCATCCCATGTTCTGCAGCTGCCTGTTATGACTAACTCAAGCTTGGTATGGCTCTCACTGGATTCCTTTGTGCAGTACTTTGTTTAAATTGGAGAGTTATGTTACTTCTTATTGGCATAAGTTTACATCTTCAGAACACCATACATTGGCTAAGACTAATCCAATTTATTCCTTGCTGACAGGAATATGGGAGGGACTGTCACTTGCTAGTCTCAGTATGAAATGTGATTTCATGCTGACTCTCCCCAAAAATGCAAAGCCAAGCGAGAGTGTTACAGAACGGAGATATAATAAAGAACATGACAGTTGGGAAAGTTTTGCCTTTTGCTCAGCCTTTTTCAGACTTTGATGGTTTTGTTGTCTTTACAGTCTTAGTACAGCCTTGTCAATTTATCGTGCTTGTTGGATTTAACTCTAGTATCTAACATTTGCAAGCTTGGAGAGCCTGTATGCTTCAGTAATTGTTTTAATTGAAGGAGATTCAGCATGTTGTGACACTGGGGTAGTTGTTTTGTGGATCAAAAATTAGGTCAGATTATGAGCAAAAACTTTGGCTTGAAATCTTCACCCTTAACACCATAGTACATTTGTCTACCTCCCAGACACAGTGATTGCCTTCCTAAGAAGGGGACTTTCTAGATGAATACCTCTTGTGTGGTCCAGGGCATACCTGATTCTCTTAGATGCCAGTTACTGCATGACTTAAATGGGAAAAGAGGATTTGAGGAGGTTCTTCAGACTAGAAATAAGATGTAGATGCTAGATTACAGAATTGCTGTATTCTGGAAGCAAGCAATACCTTCCTGTCTGCTACCAGGAAAATCACTCTTAGTAAAAAGATGAGCTGCCTGACTAATCTAGTGGCCTTCTACGATGGAGTGGCTGCATCAGTGGACACGGGAACAGCTATGTATGTCACCTACCTGGACTTCTGTTAGGCCTTTGATAGAGTCCCCCACAACATTCTTGCTGCTAAATTGAAGAGATATGGATTTGACAGATAGACTGTTAGATGGACAAGGAATTGTCTGGATGGCTGCATCCAAAGAGTTACAGTCAATGACTCGATGTCCAAGTGGAAACTAGTAACGAGTGGTGTCCCTCAAGGATCTGTATTGGGACCAAAACTATTTAATATCTTCACCAACAACATAGACAGTGGTATCGAGTGCACCCTCAGCACGTCTGCAGATGACACCAAGCTGAGTAGTGCGGCTGATAAGCTAGAGGGAAGCTTAGGCAGGGAAGGGGGAGAAATAGGCAAGCAGGAATCTTGTGAAGTTCAACAAAGCTCCTACCAAAGCTTCTCTGCAAACCAGATGGAGGCAGAGAGGCATCTTATTCCCATCAGATCTCCAGAGTAATTCACTCCCTTAGGAAGCGCTCAGAAACGTCTGTGTCTACCCTGACAGGGCAGAGAATAGCCGGTTCTGATAGAGGTGCTGGAGGTGTCCACATATGTGAACTTCACCAGTACTGACTATAATCTGAGACCACACTCCTCACATAAGTAGCTGCTTAGGCATAGCTTTCAGGCTCTGCATGCAGGTTTGTACCCACAGATGAGCTTTGAACTCCAGGAGGCAGCAAGGACCCTAAACCTGCTCACCCAGGAAATAACTGTAGGGCAGACACTTGAATGTGGCCTGCCTATGCTACTGAGCTCAATATTTTGACAGCAGCAGAGCACCCCTTGTTGAATCCCATTCTTTCTAGTAAGAACAGTGCCTTTAATCGATGTCTAAAATTATACAAGTGGAAGTGAGGGGAAAAATTCATTTGAATCAATATTTATTTCAGTCTTGTACAGAGTCTGCATGACAGCACTCCACTCCAAAGCTGTAGCATTTTGTCCCACATTTTAAAACATCAAGCTTTTGTGAAAAAAACTAAATAAAAATCAGCTGCATTCTTCCTTTTTCCCCCTTTTCATTTCAGGTGACTACCGCCCATACAGTTACTAAGTGTTAAACATCCTCCCTATATTTCTCAGTAGACAGAAATTCTCTTCACAACTGTTAAATAAATGTGATTTTCAGATGGTAGAAAAGCATCTTGAGGGTATCTGAGAGAGAAGAAAGTACTGAAAGAGGGCACTCATCCTTGTTGAACTTCATGAGGTTCACATGGGCCCACTCCTCAAGTTTGGCAAGGTCCCTCTTGATGGCAACACAATCATCTCATGCATTAACCACCCCTCCTAATTTCATATCTGCAAACTTTCTGAGTGCACTCTGTGCCAGCATCCAGGTTGTTAATGAAGCTGTTAAACAATGTTGGCCCCAGTATCAATCCCTGATGTACAGAGATAGTTACTGGCCTCCAGCTGGACTTCATGCTTCTGATCACAACCCTTAGAGTTCAGTAGACTATCCAGTTTTCAACACACTTCACAGTCTACTTGTGTTGTCTATAATTCATCAGTCTGTCTACAAGGATGTTACGGGAGACAGTGCTGAATGCCTTGCTGAAGTCAAGATAAAGAAGATCCACTGCTCGCCCCTCATCCACTGAGCCAGTCATCTCCTCGTACAAGGTATAGACATAGGCACTGTTCCCTACATTGTGTGGGTGCAGGCACTCCTAGCTTTTTAAATGTACGTCCCCTAGATATTACATAAGAGAAATAAATAGGAACAGATCCAAATTACCTTAAAACCCCTGAGGGCAACTGAGTTCTCTTTGCAAAATGAGAGGGTGGGTTTTAATTTCTACATTTCCTTTCATTTCCTGGGTGCTGTTGGAATAGATGTAAGAAAGCCCAAATTTTTTTGTCTGTGGCATATTACAAAGGCAGAGCTGAAGTTCAGTTTTGTAAAAGGAGTTTTAGTAGAGATTTAGGAGAACATATTTTTTCCTCATATTTTCAGTCCAAGAGCAGAAATTACAAGAAAGCTCATGAAAAGAGCTGTTTGGTGGGGTATCTGGGACAACACTGAGAATGAATAAAACCAAAGGTGTTTAGGAGAAGATTTGCAGGTTTAGAAGATCTTTCATATTTGAACTCAGCCTAAATTATCCTCCTATTTTTTCCTAATACCAAAGTATAGGCGGGAGAGATTATTTTCCACTGGGAGTTCCATGTTATGGTAGAAAAGGATGTAAAGGTTCCTTTTATTTTCTAGCATCTTACTGGACTGTAAAATCACATCTAGATTGAGAAGATAGCTCAGTTTCTGAAAGAGGAAACTGGTGCAACTGCCAATTTTTAATCCACCAGTGCAACAAGCCAACAAAAGCTTTGCATAAAAATACTTTTCATATTTACATTTATTGACTTGAGTATATTCAACCACTGACATACCAGCTCCTTCCCTAGAAGTCTGTATGAAAGGAAAATAATTTAATTGTATTAGAACGAGGCTGGATTTGCAATCTGAAATGCTTGAGTAGCTGGAGACTAATTTTTCTTGAATCAGTTAATTTCACAATAATTTCTGAGATTCCATTTTGCATGTGGTTTGAGAGAGTGTGTTAGAGTGCTTTGGAGCTTAGAGAGCAATTACTTTTGACACATTACAGAATGAACAGTGTACCCATTGGAATATAAAATCATTCTCTGTTTGGAAGCATACTTGGCCCATGATTCATAAAAATACCAATATGTTACTACGTGTTATGTGAAGTTTGAAAATTGCTGTTATATTGCCCCTACCATTTCAGGAATGTTCCTTGGTTTTAAAGTACAAATAAGAATTACAGAGCTTTGAAACAATGATTGTACTAGTCTTGACAGTAGCCTAAGGAAGTCACAGAGACAAAAGTCAGAGTCTCTTGACCTTTATAAACATTTCTGATTGTGATAGAGCCAGTGTGGTTGTTTCTGACTCAGAATACCATAGGATGCTCTCAGTTCACAAACTCCCCCCTGACTGCTGGATACATTATGTGTACAAGAAAACCGTGGCCTTCCAGTGTTTTCAGGCTAAACCGAGATCTGCATAATGTTGTATAATGATCACAATGCTGTTTTGTACATTGAAAATCTCAAGATTACATTTCTGTGAAACACAGAATCTACTGCAATTTATCTATAATTGTTTCCTAAAGTATTGCCAAAGATCACTTAAAAATGGACCAAATCCTGAAATCTTCCCTCTATCTGAAGTCATCCCATAGCAGAACCTACTTCAATTAAATTAGGGGATTTATTTTTTGCAACAGGGTTTGGAAATTAGGTGTAAGTTTGGCTGAAATAATGAAATATAATGCATCCCTTCACACACAGGGCTCATGGATGAAATCAGACCAGTATTTCGAAGAAATTATTATTTCGAAGTTAGGATTTCAGTTGTTTGAACCACCAAAAAGGAAAGATTATGATAAAATACTTGGAAACAACAATGGAAGAAAACTCAGCTGAAGGTACTGTATTTATAAGCCCTGGGCTTTTCCTGCATGTGCTTGGAACTGATGGAGTACGAGACTTAAGTGAACAAATCTAAGTAGCTCAGGATCTGATATGTGGATTAGGGAAAACATGAGGCTAGATAGACACATTATTAAGAAATTTATAGTGTTGGGTACAGATGGGGACAGATAAAGTAATGTAGTGTCCAAAACTCAGCACTTCTGAAGTCCTGGAATCAAGTTTGTCTGGGAATTGTCCCAGTTTGTGCTGCCAGAGGACCTTGTCCCCATGGTAGGAGCTGTTGGAAGTCAGCAGGATCTTTTAACAATGTTTTTAGGAAGAAGACACCAAATATTATTCATCAGAAACATACAGATTTTATGTAGAACACTGACAGGATTTAATCTGCTGCAGATAACTGCTTGCATTGCCGTAATGCTGTAAACAGTCTCTGGTTATCTGACTTCACTCTTGGCATACCAGTGCGCATCCCAGTCACTGGGAACATCAAAACAGGTCCTCCTGCTGCTAGCCTCTGACCAAGGAGGTGAAGGGGACCTGCCATTGCCTGTCAGAGAGAGGAAAGCCTATGACACAAAGCTGAACAGCTCTGGCCTTATCCTGTGGACAGCGATGGCGCACACCAGGTCGCTGCAAGACACGCCAGCTCATTGCAAAGGGGCTTACCTTTCCTGGGAGGATCTCAAAGAGGTTTGGTGAAGGTGGCGGTTGCTGCTCTTGCGCTGCACAGGCTGCAGAGCTGCGCTGTGACGGGGAATGAAATAGTGAGCAGGTGGTCTGAAGGTGTGAACCTCAGCTATCCCACCTTCTCTGGAGACTTCAGGGGTTGGATTTGAAAAAATATTGCTTAATTAGCTCATCAGACTCCTTGAACCTGGAAGTAATTGGGTTTTAATTCACTTTTCATAATATGCTTTGTTTTTACAAGCCTTGTGTGGAGCATTCACTATGTAAATATGTTATATTTTCACTTTTCCCTCTTTTCCCTCCACTGGGCTCATTTAATACTCACTTGGCTTGTATCTCAGAAGGAAACAATCACAAACCGGAAGACCAGAGCTCTTTAGTTTAAACAAATCCCTTATTCTGGAGCTGAAAATTTAGTTTAGTCTCAGCAAAATAACAGGCATATGCAGTCTTTGGAGGCATTTTTGTTAATATAAACGCTTATTAAATCATTACTGCCTGGCTGCCTTATTGTCTAAAGGCTGCCTAAAGATATAAGGTTAACTCAATAATATAGCAGTCAGGTATCTACAGTTGGACTTAAGTGGAATTTGAGGTACATCTCCAGGGAGCAGCAAAACACTGTGCAGAGCCGCCTCAGCTAATAATGACTGAGAAGGTTTGGTTACTGAAAGCAAGGCAGCAATACAAACACGGCTGTGTTACTACATGGTGGAGCTCTCTAGTAGGCAGGTTAGGCTCAGTCCAGGTGAAGGGCTGTGCCTGACAGGGAACCTCGTGATGCTAAAGTACATGGACCAAAATATCTGCTGCCGTCAGCGTAACTCTCTCATATCTCTAAGTCATTGCTCGCGTTGGATTTAACTTTGCTAAGTAAGTTAACTGCTTCATACTCTGCCCTTTAGATGGCGTTTCCAGCCCCTGTTGTGGAAATGGCACCTACTCCCTGAGTCCACCCCTCTGGCACGACAGCTCACGTGCTAGCCTAACCCCCTCCATGCCAGCACGCCGGCCGAGGACAACAGTGTCCCATGTACAAGCACAAGCCGTGTCTTCCCTCCTTACTCTGAGAAGTAATGTCC
This sequence comes from Phaethon aethereus, assembly GCF_964289735.1. Taxonomy (NCBI): domain Eukaryota; kingdom Metazoa; phylum Chordata; class Aves; order Phaethontiformes; family Phaethontidae; genus Phaethon; species Phaethon aethereus. The sequence continues at coordinate 203,393,790 of NC_138575.1, forward strand.
CGGTACCTCCAGCCAGCTGGGACCCACAGCCAGAGGTCAAAGAGCTTCACTGTGGCATGTAGGCTCTTTGGGGACCTGAGAGCTGCCCTCAGGGGTCTGCCTCTTGGGAGACAGAGGCTTTACCTTGGCTTTACCCTGGTCTGTAGGGGATGCCTAGACAAGTGCTGCTAAATTCTCTCCAGGAGCAGGTTCAGCCAATGCAGGTCTTGAAAGGACAGCCTGCCTCCATGCACAAACCACCCAGGAGAGGCTGCTCATTAGCCTTTAGCTAGATGTGACTGAAATGTCCTTTTTCTGCTCCCTCTGGAGCTAGGTTCTTAACCAATGACTCCAACATTTAAAAAAAAGTATTTTAGTCCCTTGGCTACTGGACAAAGCTATGCTGTTCTGAGAGCTTAGTCAATATTATATCAGACTATTAAATATCCGCTGCATGAGACACAGCCTCATGCTCAGAGTACTCACCTGGCAAATCCAACAAATATTTGAGTGTTTTATACACAAAGTGGAAGACTTTCAAGAATAGAAAGAGAGAAAAACCCCTTGCAGAATTTCTTAAATTCCCCGAGGAAAGTGGCAGGCAGTGAGCCAGACCCCTGCCCTGAATGCAACGCTGGGGATGAGGTTTGAATTTGAGGCTAACGCTGCATCCAGCCCCTTCCATCTCCTCGTCGCCCTACTGGGTCTGAATCTCTACGTTCATTAAAAATGACACAAACCAAAACGAAACAACTTGTTTCGGGTCAAACAAAATGCTTCATTCAAATCAAATGGATTTGTACTGTTTTTTGGTTTTTTTTTTTAATGGCATCTTAGCTTCTACGGGACTTTTTTCCCCCCAGTTAATTTATTAAATCAAACCATCAGTTGCTCACAGAGCCGTACTGTTGCTTCAGGTTTGCTAGTGCACTGCTTTCACAGGGCAAAGCCAGCAGCAGACTGCGTGTTCATCCTTGTCAGGCGTAGGGGAAATGCCAAGGTTTCTGCCACATGGCGCAGGCAGGCCAGAGGGATGGAGAGACAAAACAGGATATTGCTCTCTTGCCCTCGGCCGGTTACGTGTCCAGTTTTCCCCTGGGCTCTCAGATGTTGCCTCTCAAATACTCTCCACTGTGGATGGGCCTCAAATGTTTCTCTCTCTCCAGCGATTGTGTGACAGATGGGGAGGGCCAGAAGAAGACTCTTACAGTCGACGTGCTCTCCGTTTCTACATGCTCCAATGCATGCAAAAAAAGAGAGCCCAGGATTAAAATGCTCCCATAACTATGGGCACTTCTGTTGTTATCATGACCACGTCCCCTAAAGAATCATGTACCAGAAGCGATGTTAAGAAGGAATTGATTGCAAGATTAGACACTGGGAAATTAGGAAACATCAGCATAAAAGTTATTTAAGCAATCTTTACCCATCTTCTCTGCCCGTACAGTATTACAGTATTGACTTACGTTAAATAAAAAGAAGCTAAATAAAATAGGATCCGCGATTCTGTGGTTCTAACTCCTGCTTCGTTCTGTATATTTTCACAACGCCATGAGGAGCAGGAATTCCCTCCTGTGGCACGGGGTCTTGCACAACTTGCCAGCTGAGTGAAGCTGGGTGCGTTAGAGGCAGGAGGCAGGAATCTGCTGCTGACCGCCCGCAGGAGGAGCCGGGGCGCTGGAAGGAGAGGACCACCAGTTTTCACCCCGGGTTTTACACTGGGACTGCCGTGTGAGGAGCTGGGCTGCCGGCTTGTACTCCAGCTGTGGTGGAAACGGTCTCTTTCACCCCCCGTTTTTGAGTGGCACCTGTGGCAGAGTGGCCTGTGGTGGGCGCTGGGGGCATCGCAGAGGATGTCCTGCTCAACCGTGGCTGCCCCACTTGGCTTACGGCGTATCTGGAGCTTCAGGGAAATTCAGCTGCTAAATTCTGCCAGAGTGAATGGTGGTTTTCTGAGGCCCCAGACTCTATCAGACTGTGGGAGTTGTTTTAGTCTCAGCACGGGGCAACCCCCTTTCCAAACATCAAGGGTCTGCTCCAGGATGGAAGAGTGCTAAAGTTTCTTTAAAAGTGAAAGTTAAAAAAAGTGACACTTTTGAGTATGGGGTGGGGTGCGGAGGGAAAGCTCCTTATCATCTTTTTAAACATCACTTTTTGGCTGGAAGTTTCCAAAGGAAACCAACCAGAGAGACACCAAGGATAGAAAGATTCTGGCTGCTTGAAAAAAGTTGGACAAAGTCATCAGCAACTGAAAATAAGGCCTTAAAACAGCAAATCTGAGACTATTTTAAACTGCATATGTTGCTATCTGTGCTGCCTCTCAAAACAAGAGCCTGTTTCATCCTCCCTGTGTTTCTGACGAGTCACGTGTGAGGTGTTCATGGAGCACTTTCGCAGTCAGAGGGAAATGCAGCCACTCATGAGATGGTTGCAGCATTGGGGACCACAATGTCTCAGGTCAGGGAAGGAAGACAGACACATTCATCGATTCTATCTTTAGAGTAAATTTTAAGTAGGCAGAAGTTAAATATTTAACAGGAATATAGTCAGGATTCCAGCCTTCCATGTAAAACCAAGTACAATCAACTTAAAATTACTTCTCTTTTGTATTTTTTAAAACTATTAAAACATATCAGAGAAAATAATTCAAACTTGTAAAAATCTTTATTGTAAGAAGGGATAATCTCATAACAGCTGTAGCTGAGACAATACTTATCACATTTCTCAGATAATTAAGCTAAATATTCAGGTTGTATGTATGCCTCCAGGCAAATACTTAATCATCTGCTTTTTTGTTATTGCTGTAAGGGTAATTATTTATGGTAATTTGCCAGTGATGAGTGGAAAGCATTGCTTCTAATCTTCATTTTCCTTCACTGTTCTGCTGGGCATGCTGAACTGCAGATAGTACACTATGGTGTATTAATCGTGTGAAGGGATTTATGGTCACTGTTCTCACTGATGCTAATGGAGATTATGTACATTCATAAATCCTGCAGGTTTCCAGATGACAGCATGCTTACTAGCAGATCTGGCTAGAAAATATTGAGAAATATACAATTATTGTCCTAATTTGCTTCAGGCTCAAGGTTGCCTGGAGAACCCATGTGAGCTGAAGGTGCTTTGGTAAGTATAACCAAATTATGGAGTACAGACGGCAAGTGGTTTGTGTGCACAGTTTGAATTCCCCAATAGCAAGCCCTCTCCAATGAAAGGCTAAAATCCCAACCTGACACCCCATCCCAAAGGTATTCTTTGTGAGACAGGCCATGGAAGAGCAGCGGAGACAGTCAGATCTCCCTGGCAGCCAGGCCAGCAACTGCCAGGAGATTACAGCAGATCCTTGCCATGAGCTCACCATGAGGTGAACACTCATACACACCTTTCCTATGCTGCCAAAGATGCTCACAGGAGGTAAGGATCGAACGCTAATCTCAATAGCGATTTGAGTGATTGTCCTTGCAACCCAAAGAAGGTTAAAACAGGGCTGAAAACAGGCTAGACAGCCCCAGGTGAAAGCAGAGCACTGATGCCCTGCAGCATTGACCCTGAGCCCCCAGGCTGAAAGGAGATCTAATAGTATCCAGTTGCACACAGGTTGTGTAATTAATTTCACAAGTTCATAGACATACTGGTGGGAAGGGACCCCAGGAGGTCTCCACTCCAGCCTCCCACTCAAAGAGGTGCTACCAACAGCACTAGATCAAGTCGACTGCGGCTTTGTCTAGCAAAGTCTGGTAAACCTCCAAAGATGGGGATTCCCAGTCTCTGGGCATCTGGTTCCAGTTTTGCATTACCCTCCAGGTGGATGAATTCTTGCTAATGCTCAGCCTGAACTTGCCAAGCTACAGTCTGTGGCCTTATCCCTTGCTAGACATCTGCCACTACCAAGAAGAGTTTGTCCCTCCTCTTTGCAACTGCCTCTTCGAGCAGTTGTACGCTGCTATTGGATCCCCCTCTTAGCTTCCCCTCTACCAGGCAAAGCAAGCCCTAAGTTCTCAGTGTTTCTTTGTAGGCCATGAGCTCTGGCTCCCTTGACCATCTTGGCAGCACTCAAATGGACCCTCTGCAGAGTTTTGCAATATCATTCTTTAACTGGGGGCCCAAAATTTCTCAAAAAGTGCAACAAGTCTGATCCACTGGTTTTACTGCAGAGGATTTACTGACACCCTGGAGTCTGCTATGAGTGCTCATGCAACACAAAATCTGATTTTATTGTGTTTGTGATGTAGAAGCACTCTGGGCATGTGCATATCAATCGTGCACGGTGGCAGATCTGCTTTGGTTAGGATGGTCCTGAAGCACAGCCTCAGCAGATGCCTGAGCCGCTAGAGCATCCTGGAGAATGGGAATGGATCTCGATTCAACAAAAGTGCATTGACTGTAGGTTACAACTGACATACATGAGCTGGCTGCACTACTGTGAAAGCCACTGATTGGCAAAAGTTTTAAGATTGCCTTTTCTTCAAGAAGATAAGCAGATCAACAAATACCTTTCATTCAAGCACTAAACAATATCTTTATAGCAAGACTTTTTAAAGTCTGTAAGTTTTGTGCAACTAAGCCTGATTAACTTCTTAAACACAGTTTTCATGCTATATGTTATAACAAAAAAAAAGTGATCTCTGGATCACTTAGTCAAAGACAACTCTGGTTGTCTTTGGAAAGAAAATAATTCTGCTGTAATTGCAAAGAGGACTGAAAAGAACTATTTTAAATGTATGTATTAATTAGGATTTCTATATCACTCGTCCTTGAACATTCAAACCTTTGGAGCCCTGAAAAGATTTGCTAGAACTTTGATAGGTGTGGTAAGAAGAAGAAGAAGAAGGTATTTTCATCATTTGGTCCCAAGGCCAAGTTCTTCAGTGCTGCTGAAAATGCAGTTTTCTTGGCACAAATAAAGATGTTTCCTTTGAACAAAATTAGGATTTTTTGGCATACTCCTGCTGGCAGCCTTCAGAAACTTTAAAACATCTGAAGAAAAAAACTGAAATGGGAAAGTAAAACTGAGGCATCTGACAGCATGTAGGGCCTTTGCTTATGGGCTTTATTTGGAGGATGCTGGACTTCTCCAACTCCGTTGCACAGTCCATGTGTTATTCATACTGAACCTATCCGTTAAGGCCAGATGTGACTAAGGGCAGCTCTGTACTTTTCCAGCGGCCCACCTGCATATATCCATCTCCCCACCTGCCAAGACACTACTATGGGATACAAAAAAGCAGTCATGCACTACACTCTGTGATTCATGGGTTTTGGCTAGTTCTGTCGTCTCTGTGGCATACGATTCTTTCCTCATGATGCAAACTGTGGCCAGTGTGTATATGTGTGCTGCAGATAACTTTTGGGTGGAATTCATTTCAAACAAAGCTAGAAGTCTGAGAGCTGGCTGGATCTAAAGTTCGTTATATGAGCTCCCTTTGCAGTCATGGGACAGGAACAGGCACCTTCGGAGGGTGACTCACCCTCCCCGTTTTTGTAGGCTCATGCCTGTTCCTCCCGACTGACTCCCAAGGGAGCATCACTGGCTCTCTAAGGCTGACAGCTGAGCGACATGGCTCAAGTTAGGTCCACTGGACCTCACTTCTGGGGATTACATTGAAGTAGCATTCTCTTACAAATCAGTACTCTCTCAGGGGTAAAAAGTCGTGGTTGTTGCTTTGTATGTCTTTTCACAAAGCGGTCTGGCTTGTGCCCTTATTCCTCCCACACCCAGGCACAGGCTGTTTTGACAGGTTAGAGACCAAAGCCAAACAGTTGTGGGTGACAATCAATAAGGATTATTGTTGAGGGTACAGCCATAAAACTCTATCACTAGGAAGAAAAAATAGGGGTTGTAGACATTAAAATTAATGTTTATGAAATATTTGCCAAAAAATAATTTATTAGACAAGGAACACCGGTCCAGTTTTCCTGATAATTCTTTGTTTATATCATCCAGCATTCCTTCACTTATGGTTGTGATGTATCACTTATTTCTTTAGGACTATTCCAGCAAATAAGAAGACCATATTAAGTACTAACAGGACCTCTGGGACACAAAACGCTGTCTAAATACTTTGAATTCATTTGCCTTTAAAAACATAAAATAAATCATGGACTAATCAGATTCCTCACTGAAATCCGCCTGTAAACCATACGTATTTTTGAATCCAGTTTCTCAAAATGTCTTCCTTATTACACCAACCTTTTCCAGTGATTCTTTTCTAATCTTAGAGATGCAACAGCATATCAAGCATGGTAATTGTATTTCTAAAGTGCAGTAAAAAATCCTTAGCATGTTAAAACTATAAGCATACGTCATCACACGTGTTTTATTACTTGTGCATAAGCAAGGCAATACAGCTTAAAGAATATTAGTAAGAGAAGAAAAAAACCTCGATATCATTCACACATCTGGAGAACCGATTTTTCTTTTGACCAATGATGTCATCTTCCTAGTACAAAATGTTGAGGGGGGGCCAAGGGATAATGCAATAACTCATCTTGTAGCCTTTATAATTTTTCAGTGGTCTGGTTTGTAAGATTTTTAATTGTTTTTACTGTACATGTGCCTGAAACAGATGCAGAAGCACATTTTAGGAAAGAAAACCATCATAAACTCTTGGAGTTTTGCAGGTTTCTGGTGTAGGCATTTCAGCAGCTCTGCCTGTCTCCCAGTGAGTTTGGCTGGGCAGCACGTCCCAGCCGCTTTGGCAGGGCTTCAGGTGTGAGTGTGCTGCTGTGCACGCGGCCCAGTGAGTCAGGGAGCAGGACTGCGTATGTGAAGGTGGAACACACCGTTCAGTGAGGATATAGCATGAGAATATAGAAGGTGTGGGACCTCTAGAAGGTAACATGATTATTAAAAAAGAAATATCACAGAATCACAGAATCACTAAGGTTGGAAAGGACTTTCAAGATCATCAAGTCCAACCATTAATCCAGTGCCACCATGTTCCCTAAACCATGTCTTGAAGCGCCACGTCCACACGTTTTTTGAACACATATCCTGTCCGTCCTGCCTGCTGTCTGCACCCGTAAACCCACCAGCATACACCTTCGTGCAAAAAGATAATAAAGCCTTCCAACAAAAACCCGTGTGGCTCAACAGAAACAGTAAGAAGGCTGTGAAAGAGAAAAGTCTAGAATTTACAGCATGGAAAGATGACCCAAATGAGGGAACAAGAGCACCCATAAAACATGGCAGGTGAAATGCAGACAAAAAAATGAGAGCGCTACAGAAGAATTGAAGTGTGCCTGCAAAGGGGGGTTACAAAAAGCTCTTTAAATAGCTCAAAAGCAGGAATACAGTAAGGAAACTGGTAGGACCACTTGATGACCAACATGTGAAAGGGACACTCACAGATGATGAAGCCAGAGTAGCAAAGATCAGTGAATTCTTTGCCTCCTTTTTCATCATGGAAACCCTTGGACAGATTCTTTAGCAAATAGGCCAGAAGATACAGATCAGGTTGAGATGAAGATACGGGCATAGCAGTCTGAACCAGTAAGCTACATACTAAGTAGTTCTGAGAACTGGATGGCATTGATTTGAGAGTGCTGAAGATTTCCTATATGAAATCAGGGGACTTTGGGCCAAGCCAAGTTGTCGTTACAGACAGCGGCTGTGCCAGAGAACTTGTGGATTTCTGGTGAAACTCCTAACCAAAAAGTGCTCAAAAAAGGGGACTATCAGTCAGTGACTGACTTCCAGACCTGGTAAGATGGCAAATTCTAATGCAGATCAGGATCACTGAACAAAAGGGTTAGCGTGATCTCTTGTGAGAAATTCAACAGAGCCTCTGTGAAGAGGTGTCTCTGACCTGATGGTGTCCTGGAAAGGTTGTAGGAAACATGTGGATAAAGGGTGCACTCTTACTTGGGTGTACCAAATGTGGATTTGCAAAAAGCTTCTCATAAAGTTCCACACCAAATGTTGTGAAAGAAGTTATATTGCTATGAGACTGGAGAAAGGTCCTTTTTTGGACTGAAAGCTGCTTGAAGGGTTAGAAACAAACTGTAAGTCTTAATTGTCACTTTCTAGGATGGAGAAGAATCAGCAGTAGGGTCCTCCAGGGATCACTGTTGGAACAGGTTTTATTCTGCATCTTCACTGGTGACTTAGTGAAAGAAAAGTGTGGTGAAATGTCCAAGTTTGCAGATGATATAAAAGTCGTTTGAGTGAAATGAAAAGTCAGTGGTGAAAAATTCCAGAAAGACCTCACAAAATTGGGTTAACTAAAAAGTGGCAGAAGAGCTTTGGTATACCTACATTTGAGGTAACGTACCTAAGGAGAAATAATTCAAACATACATGTACAATGCTGGACTTGGAAATGGTGGTTACAAGGTGGGCAAGAGGACTTGGAGTCCTCATGGACAGTTATCCAAAATCATTGTCTCAGTGTTTAGTGGTGCTCAAGAAAGCCCAACAAATTGGAAGAGTACTACTACTCTCAAAGTACTACTACATCTCGGGAAGAGTATTGAGAAAAAGACACCACTTTGCCACTATGTACATTTTGCCACTATAGAAAACCTTGGTGCATCCACATTGTGAGAAACATCTGGAGTTCTGGTCTCTGCATCTGAAGAAGGACATGATGGAGTCCGAAGTAGTACAGGGAAGGGCAACTAAAACAGTCAAGAGAGCAAGAGAGACCAAAAGATTGGGACTGTTCAATTTGGAGAGAAGGTGGCTGTGAGGAGATACAGTCAGGGTACAGTATCATAAAGGCAGTAGATAAGAACAATTTATTAGTCAAATTCCACATGTACTTGAGGGGCTCACTGAAACTAGTAGGCAATTGGCTTAAAACATATCTTATTTTACATGCTAAATAGCAACATTTTTCAAAACAGAAGGTACTTCTTTACAAGTGGATATTGATTTTTTTTTACTTTGTTGCCCCAGGAGGTTGTGGAGTTACTTAACCAGAGCAAGATTCAGACAGGAATTGGGCAGATTCATAGGTAACAGGCCAAAACAAGTGCTGAAGGGAAAAGAGAGGTATGTATCCTTTGTCATCCCTCATCTAGATTAGGGATTGATAGCAGGCGATGGGGAAGTATGATGGGAAAGCAGCACAGAAAGAGGCCAGGTTTCTGTGCTCTTGAAATAGCTTCTTCTATTGCCATTATTGTGGCCAGGTACTGTTCTTATCCATGTCCCTGTATAAAATACAGGTTCATGGCTTCATCTCTGCTGCGTCCTGTGGAGCTCATGCCCTCCTCCATCCCGGTACTCCTGCATCCCAGGCACCCATCAGGGTACAGCACTGCCAGGCAGCTCGTGGGAGTACCTGTGAAGATCAGCCTTGTGACTGGTACAAGTGTAAGCCAGAGAAATTGTCCTCGCCACCTGGACCTCTGCTGTGAGCTGTGAGCTGGCAGCTCCTGTGTTAGCCACCTCTGCCCCACTCTCCCTCTCCTCATCCTTTCCACCTCAATGGACACTCTTCAAGGCATGATTTGTCTTCTTCTGTACAAATCCCAAAGCTTTCCTGGCACCTACCTCCCACAAACTTACTTGCTAGATGTTTTAAAATTCATGGTTGATACTTGCTTCTGCCATTAGGTATGTTTGAAAATCTTGCCTTAAAACACATTTTGAAGTTAAAGTTTTGGTTTTTTTTCTCGTTTGTTGTTCCCACAGGATGTCTCCTATCCCAGGTGTTCTCTGATTTCTACTGGAAGAGGGATTAACGTTTGGACTAATGTCTGGATGGTGTCACTTGATGTAATGGTCTTGAGAACTAAATGTTATTTGCACACATTTCTGCACTTTTAATGCTGTACGTGTAGCATTAATGTGTGAATGTTGTTCATATAGACAGGTCCCAGTCTTCCAAACTCAGCATGGACTGTATCATTCAGCTCTGCTGAAAACCTCTAACTATTGGTATTAAATTATTTTCATGTAGTGAAAAATGCAGGCACTAGTGGCTTGATCTGAGTTCTTCCAGTATCTGTGTGTGTGTTTCTGTGTGTGAGGCTGTTCATTGCTGCACATATACATTTGCTGGGCAAAACGGGGTCACATGGATTTACAGTAGATAAAAGTGTGCCTTTGAATATGCTGATTTTATTTATACGTTATAGTTTCCTTTTTTTTTTCTTTTCATATCTTCATCTGAGGCTTATTAAATTGCTATTAGACAACACTACATGGCAAACATTATCTATCTGTGTCCAAGATGCTTTAACTATAAAGACGGAGAAAGAAAATGGAATTAATCCATTCTGTTAAAATGAGCTGCTTAGTTGCCATAAACCTCCATACAATGTTGTGAAGCCTGGTAAAAATCCCTAGAAAACCACTAGGAATTCAGAAAATGCTGGAAAGTGCTTGTCCTCATAGGAGACACCCCTTTTGTCTAGAAGACTTCTAAAATCTTGACAGAACAGAAAACTCTGTTTGACAGTTGCTGTTTTGGAGGTTGAGAGAGCTGCAGGTGGTTTGCTGGGTTAGAAGGTGCAGCAATAGTGTTGATGTAGAACCTGGCTTATCTTCACAGCCACAGAGGCTGTTTGTAAAATCACACTAGCAGCACCAGCATACAGACAACTTAGAGGAGTTTCAAATATTCTGGGTAAAAAAACCACCTTTAATTCAAGTTCAGAATGAGTTGCTCCACTGCTGATGTAAAGGATGGAGTTCACTGTCTTTGGGTCAGAAATAGTGATGAAGGGCCTTGCGGCACCATGTCTTCATCTTCACAAGGGCTTTACGAGAGCCTGCTGATTCTTGCAGATGCTCCAGAAATGCTGACTGAAGAAGATCTCTGCACCCTGCTTATCATTTCTGAGCAACTCAGGGGAACTATGGCTCAGAGGACCATTCCCTGATGGTTCAGGCTCTCTTCTTAAATGTCCAGAGGCAGACTCTGTCTGCATTGCTGAGATGTTTGTGACAAATGTGTAGAGCTGATCTTGCCAGGCACTGAACGCTTTGGATGGAGTCAGCAATAAATGTAAGCACAGAACTGGTTCCTTTGACAAAATTATTCAAGTGTTTAAACCCACAGTGAGACCCCTTTCTGGACTAAGCCAGTGTACCTTCCTTTGGGCATCCCCCACGCAAAGATCTTACAAGAAATATCAGTGCCCCTAACAAGCATGGTGGTTTTGCTGGTCCAGCATATACGGAGGGAGATTTTGTATGAGATGGGGGGTGGATCTGGGGGATTGGGGCAGAGGGATCAGAGGGATGTGAATTCTAGGTCCTCCAAAGCTTGAGAAGAGAATGAATTGAGAGCTCTTCTCAAGAGAGGTCAGGTTCCTGGGCTGTAATCACCTTAGCAGGGCATCCTCCACAGTCAGGAGCCCATGAGAAATTAGCTTGTCATTAGGGCACTCAGGAGAGGGGCAGATCCCAGGAGCATAGGACACTCGTTATAGCCTATGCACCTTGCTTGAGGAGGAGGTACCAAAGTGCTATCCTGGGTCTCATCCTTCATCCTTCTGCATGTCCAGCATGAGCAACTCAAGTCATCTTAAGAATAACTTTCATCTGGTCCTTTTCTGAGACCAGCAGCAGTAGCAATTCGCATGGCACACAGAAGTCCTCTGCCTGTCAGTTGGGACATTTTCCCTTCATCCTGAAGGTGCTAATTAACACTAGCTAGGAGAATCACCGCTCTGAGAGGAGCGCGTCCTCAGTGACAGGTACGTGCCAAGCTGGGGCAGGATCCTCTAAACCTCCCAGGGGAGGTTTAGACTAGATATTAGGAAAAATTTCTTTACTGAGAGAGTGGTCAAGCATTGTAACAGGCTGTCCAGGGAGGTGATGGAGTCACCATCACTGGAAGTATTCAAAAAACATGTGGATGTGGCACTTCGGGACATGGTTTAGTGGGCATGGTGGTGTTGGGTTGGTGGTTGGACTTGATGATCTTAAAGGTCTTTTCCAACCTTAATGATTCTGTGATTCTGTGATCAGCCTCCGTCAGCTTCCCTAACATCTTCCAGTGGTACGAGCCGGATGCTGCCCAAGCAGGCTTTTCTCAGCCCTCCCTTGCCTCCTCTGCCAAGGAGGGAATGACACATCCCCTTCCAGGGTTGTGTCAAACCCCCAAAAAGCCATACATCTTACTTGAACTCCTTTCAATCTGCTGTCCTAAAAGTTTAATAAAGGTAATGGCCCCAGGCCATCCCTGTAAGCCAGCAAAGAGACCTCTGATCTTGTAAATCACATTGTAAATTGCCTACATATCTCTCAGATTTTGTTCGTTTATTTGTTTCAGTTTTCCTTTGCAGCTCTCAGCTGGTGCCGGATGAAGGAGACCGGATCAGGCCAGACCGACCACGGAGTCGAGCCAGCATGGCAAATCTGGAATAATTTCTTTTTTTTTCATTTTGCAATAGAGCAGCAGCAAGTTAGCTCTTGAGCCAGCACCTCACAGTCCCTTGTGACTATCACAGATATAAAAATCGTGTGATGTTGCTTGGTAACACTCAAATGTAAGTACTGTAGATGTCACAAGGACTGCACTGTATTTAATCAAAAGTAACAAATACTATATAAACACACCAAACTCAGGGGCATCTGCTATTAATTCAACAGGGCAAGGGTAATAGTGCTGCTCATAAATTTGAAATTCTCTGCATATTAAATAGGAATTGCTGACAGCATAGCGCTTACCATACAATCTGTAAAAGGAGGGAAAAATATGATTCACTGGCCGTTGATAAATCAAACAAATTAAACCTATGGAGTAAAACCAAGACACGGTGAAGGCAGTCTGTCAGAATCAAACAAAACAGCATCCAAATTAACCCAGGCAAGATCCAGACTCAGGCTGCAGCCACAGATCAAAACATTCCTCTGCATATAAACATCCTGCCATGGGGGCTGATCAACGTCTCACATTAGTAATACTATATTCCCCGAGAAGGGTTTTCAAGGCACACATCAGCACAAAAGATGTGAAGTTCAAAGCCAACAATAAGAAAACAATTAGAAACAGACATCTCCTACTCAAGAACTGCACCAAGAATGGCAAGCTTTTTTATTAGCACAATAATCCCTGCAGCGGCAAAGGAGAGCGCTCAGAGAAGTCAGAGAAGAGACAAAATAGTCTGCGAAAATTAGAATAACAATATACTAGTGGACAATATTTTATAAGTGCATAGTGGGAAACAAAAACCAGGGAAAGGACAACACAGCAATAAAATAAAAAGATGCAGCCTTTAAACCCACGCAAAATGGACTTCAGTTTATCTTACATATTTTTGTATTGCTCCTACACCCAAATTGGAACACTTTGTGGTCTTTAATGTATTTATGAACATGAAACCTTTCTGATAAAGGGATTATCAGAATGAGCTGAATATGAGCCAGCAGTGAGCTCAGGTGGCCAAGAAGGCCAACAGCGTCCTGGCCTGTATCAGGAATAGTGTGGCCATCAGGAGTAGGGAAGTGATTGTGCCGATGTACTCAGCACTGGTGAGGCCACACCTCAAATACTGTGTTCAGTTTTGGGCCCCTCACTACAAGAAGGATGCTGAGGTGCTGGAGTGTGTCCAGAGAAGGGCAATGAAGCTGGTGAGGGGTCTGGAGCACAAGTCTTATGAGGAGCGGCTGAGGGAACTGGGGTTGTTTATTCTGGAGAAGGGACCTTATTGCTCTCTATAAATGCCTGAAAGGGGGTTGTGGCGACGAGGATGTTGGTCTCTTCTCCCAAGTAACTAGTGATAGGACAAGAGGAAATGACCTCAAGTCGTGCCAGGGGAGGTTTAGATTGGATATTAGGAAAAACTTCTTTACGGAGAGAGTGGTCAAGCATTGGAACAGGCTGTCCAGGGAGGTGGTGGAGTCACCATCACTGGAAGTGTTCAAAAACCATGTGGATGTGGCACTTCGGAACATGGTTTAGGGTGCATGGTAGTGTTGGGTTAATGGTTGGACTTGATGATCTCGAAGGTCCCTTCCGACCTTAATGATTCTGTGATTCTGTGATTCTGTGAGGTCTTACACAGGTATCCAGTGAGGAAGCAGTGAGTTGAATCCCTCCTTTTCAGCATGAGGCCAGTCTTGGACTGCATTTCCTTTTACTGTAGTTTTTCTCTAATCTCATTTCATCATGCAGTACATATGTGTTTCAGTAGATAAAATGGATGTATAATGCTGTTCTATTCGATCAGGGAAACCTGTTTCTTTCTGCTACTGTGTCTTTTAAAGTTTGTGTTATGAACCAGTCTCATCTGCACTTACACTTCAGGAGCTCCCTTTCTCTCCCAGGCTTGTTTCAGCTCCCACATTTTTGCTGCAGCCGTTAGAGAAAACACCCCATAGTTACTGCGATGGCGCTAATCACAAGGTGTTAAAATAAACATTACTTTTTACATTAAAATAAAACTATGCAATGGCTGTGCTGCTGGATCATGTCCTTTGGTCTTCCCTCTCTCTGTTTTCTGACAACTGCTCCACCAAGGGCTCTACCTGCACCATCCCAGAATTGCCCCTTTACTGCTGTTGCTGCAGTTACTTCAGGCCGCTCTGGAAGTAGCTTGTCTTTTCCAGTATTTACCGTTCTTCTGATTTTTTTTTGTTTCCTTGGCAAATGTAATCTCGGCGAATTGACACTGAAGAACCACCAAGGACAGATGTTTGCTTGGAGGTTTCCTGGGCAGCAATACAATCCAGGAAGAGACATGAGGCCACTAAAGACGGCTTAACCACAGGTGAGACCTTCCTGGCAGGGAGGATATGGGTTGCAGTGGGACGTTTGCCCCATCTGAGCAGCAGCCCTGGGATCCCTCCTATTAGTGCTTTTGCTGAAATGCAGCATCCACAGCTCTTCTGTTAGATGGGGAAGGCAATTACATGGGAAGGTTTATTTGGGGATGAGCCGTCATCCCCAAATGTTCTGTGTCTTTCCTATCAGCACTTTCACGTGCTGTGTCATAAAAATGTTGGAGAGCGTTGGCTAAGATCCAATAGCAGTTTGTTACGATTCAAAACTATTTCTTCAGAAATTTTAAACAAGAGGAAACTAAGCTAGAGGAGGAGGCATTTATGCCAGAGGAGTGAATCCCTGTGGCATTTTCCCTGCGGGAACACTGTCCATCGCTGATGGCCAGAGTTACCTGCCACTCCTGTCTCCTGTGCTCAACAGCCTGAGAGAAAAGGAAAGAATGGGTGTGGGAGGACCATGCTGCCCTTCATTTCACACTGTAGGCTTTTTCTTAATTTCATTTGAGAAAACATAAATCTCCCTGGAGTGGGCTGTCAGCATGAGCTGGTTTGGGGAGGGGGGCTATTGAGAGATTGCCTTGGGGTAAAATCAACTTCCCCCTCCTGATTTGCTCAAATCTTTGGCAGACCCTAGGAACATAAACCAAGTCATTTTTAACTGTGCCTTATTAAAATCAAGTTATAGAGAAAAAAAGAACAAGTTTTAAAAGTGGATAGGAGCGGTGATGAGTTCCAGACCTGGTCCTTGAGCAGCAGGTGGTTAGCGGGAACCTTCCGAGGAGCTGTGCTCGGGAAGGTGCCCCAGGGACAGGCTCTGCAGTCATATCTGTTAGCAATAATTTCTCCAGCAATTCTCTGAGGTTGTGAAATAAATATAGGCTCCAATAAAATAGATGGTGTTTGTATTTAATGATGACTGTTCTCAGAAAGAGCTTGCACTCTGTCAAGAGGGCCATAAGGTGAACAAAGAAAGTGAAACGTAACCTGAAGAATATTATGCAGCTGTGAAGCTACATTTGGATCGATTAAATGGATGAGGAGAGGAAAAAATATAATGTGGGTCCTTCACTCTGGGATATGACTGTGAATGTGTTACTCTCAAATACTCTGAAGACATGTGCCAAGCAAATTCCCATATGGGCATTTCCACCTTTCACTGACTGCCCTCAAAACGAAACCCATTCAGTGAACTCAATCACTCTTAAGGCAAGATTTTTCGAGGGACCCTATATCCCTATATCCAAGAAAATCAGCCTGCTGTAACTTCCCAGTACAAAGCACAGACATCAGCTCCTGCTGCAGGTCCTGTGTTCATTCCCAGGGTTGCTTGAGATGCTGGTTTCTGCACAGAGGTTGGGTGCTTCACCTGCTCTTCTGTGAAGTAGTGGCCTATGAAAAGAACAGTCAATTTGGGATGTTGTGAATGAAGTGTTTTTGGATAATAGTGCTAACCAGCACGATCCCCTTATGACACAAATGTTTAGACAAAATCTGGTCTGCTAAAGGTTATGTCTGTTAAGGGAGAAAATGATCCTACCGTGAGATTTTAATGTTGAACCATTCTGTTTACTTTTTGAGACTAATGAAGCTCTGTTACTCTGAACATAGAAAAATCAAATAGCAATTAGCCATTTCTTTTCTCTGAGTTTCAAGCCTTTGCAAGTCAACCCTCAGCCCTTGTAGTCTCCCTTTTAGCTTGTTTTGGGACCTATAACCTTCCACCTTTTTTTCATATTGATGTAAAACTTCAGAAAAAATAGCTAGTGACATTTCTTCCTGAACATGTCATTTTGGTTTAGGGAGTTGTGCTACAGAAGCCACTGTTATTTCAGTTATTTGAATTCATAAGGAAGTGTAACTGTTCCTTGATGGTATCATGAGTGGACGTCAGCAGTTTATGCCCCATCCATAACAAGGATTCACTAGAAATGGCTGAAATAACTATAATGAATTAGCCATAAATTTTGTTATTAAACAAGGTGGATGTGCAGGAACAGTAACGCCAGAAGAAGCACTGTAGCGATCACAGAAGTTGATCACTCCATCACAAATGACAGCAATGCCTGATTAAGCAAAACCACTGAAATATTTTGGAAGTCTACTGAAGACGAGCCAAATTCCAAGATCCACTGCCCATAGGCTTCTGAACAATAGATTTAAACTGAGATGAAGGGTCAAGTGTTACAGATGGTCCTTTTTTTCCATATCATTGTATAAACCAATTTTAAAAAATTAAGGCAGTGCTAATTTTGTTGGTATCTATCTCAAAACTTTGCCCAAATGCAGTACATTTAATTTTTAAGTTATTTTCATTATTCTGTAATTATTTTGCCAGTGAGGCTCACTTCTCTTCTAATTTCTCTCCCTTTTCCTATTACGTGAACATAACGTCATGTTATTATAGAGCTGCTCCTGAGAGTTTGGATCATGGTCAATAATAAAATGGAAGCATTAGCTGCCTTTTTCACCATGCCCTCTCCTTCAGCAAAGAGAAATTAAAGTCTACAAGAAAAACCATAATTTTTTTGCATCTATTTTCAGAAGCTGTGTCTCATTCAATTTTCAGCTGGAATAATGATTCTTTAAGAGAAGGCCCAATCTGATGTCTGTTGTGGGATTTTAAATGGACACTGAAGAAAATGCTACGAATTGCAGTGCCCCAGCCTTTGCATGGGGAAGCAGCAGGTCTTCCAGCCAGCAGAATGTCAGTATGAGACACACTGCCCAGGACCGACAACATGCTGTGTGGCTCCTGGAGAGCCACTGCAGACTGCCTAGGGCTGTAACTCTTTATTTCATCTGGAACAGATGAAATGTAAAATTCCCTTTTGCAAGGAAGCCCTTATAACTCAGGTCTGGTTTATTCATTTGATGCTAAACTGCTCTGAAGGGTCAGTGCCTTATTGCTATGTGGAGCAGAGGTGGTCAGCGTGAAGGTCATGCCTGGTTTGCAAGGATGTGTAATGGGGTTCACTGCGACCCACCAACAACAGAGGCTCACACATGTGTCACTGAAGCAACGGCATGACACATGTCTATCAAAGGCATCGCCATCTCTGTGGGAGTGCTATCTGTTGGGCCAACTATGTTCACATATTGTTGGAAATTTAAAAGCAGATCATGCCCGAGGCAAGGTTCACCCCTGCAATAGAGCATCAGAAAGAGCCTTGAATTTGCAATAAACAAAGACAGAGCTATTGGCAGGAAAAGCTTGTAGTGTGCAAGCCTCCTCCAAACCTTTGGAGCTTGCACCTTTTCCAGGTTCCCACCAAGCTGCTTACAAATGCTGTGCTCACATGTATGCCTGTGCTGCAGGTAGGAGCACATGCTAGAGGCTACCCTTACAGCAGCACCATAAATACACTTGAAGAAATGGTAAAATAAGGGGATAGAAAAGGCCTGGAAAATGGAGACAGGAGAATAGTACCTGGGAGAGGATGCAGAAAGGAAAACAGTGTCATTCACATGAATTAAAAATTATTTGGAGACAAAAGCATGAAGATGAGAGGTAGTTGGAAGAGAGGGTGCAAGTCTGCTATGGGAAGAAATGGGGAGCCCGGGAAGGGCATGGACAGGCTGAGTGTCTTTGTAATGCACGGTAGTAAAGAAAGCCTGGCTGCATCTCTCCTAGGAATTTAAACAGGCCAGGGAACATCCCTGAGCACTGCAACTTGACTGTTTGTACTAGCCCTAGCTATTTATCGGGGGTAGCTTGCAAAGGGCTACAATTTTGGAGGCTAAGAGTGACCTGTAGGCTGGCCTTGCCTTCAGAGGACAGTCCTAAGCACATTTCATTGACCAGTATAGATACAGCCCTTTTGTATATGAATTTTAGATCATGTGCCATCTCAAGCGGTCCTGGGCATGACTGAAATGCCTGCAGAGGGTTAAAGTGTTGTCCTGTTTCATTAGACTGACGATGTAGAGCCTAGTCTCACAGTTCATGTGATGTGGATTGGGTTGATGTTTGTTAACATGAAGCCAGGTCTCACAGAGCAGGCAGCAGAAGCCCTAGTCAGAGCCTGCAGAGCAGTTCTGGTCCTTGCTGCCTTTGCAGAGTGCTGCCTGGTGTGTGTGCAGTAAATGCAGCATCAAAATGATGCCATGTTGGCTCAGGGATTTGCCCAAAGAACAAGCCCTCCTCCAAAGGACTTAGATCTTACTGTTTGGAATAGGTTGAAGAAGTCTGGAAAACAGAGGAACAAAGGCTGCAAGATGATGGATGAGGTAATCAAAGCCAAACATAAAGGTGTGTTCAGAGAAACGAGAGGAGGCTCAGAAGAGCCCAGAGCCACCAAAGCATACACAGAAGAACCATCAAATACGCTGAAGGCTCAGTGAGGTGAGAACAAGAATGCGAAGCCCACCAGTGAGCCTGGCGGTGGCCAACCTCAATCATGCAATGCTGACAAACACAGTAATTTAGGGGGATCAGGAAAGAGCTGGCAGAGAGGCATTCGGGGGACAGGTCTGGAAGAGTTTACAGATACAGGGAAGGGAGAAGGCAGGGTGTTCACTGCACTAGAGGGATTTTGAGGAACTATGAGAAGATGCAAGAAAACATTTGCCTGATGACGTTGAAGAGGGAACGTTACAGGGTTTCTCTGTAACAGCAGTTATCTGAAACAGCAGCGTGCTACTGCAGAAGCTATTGTGTCCCTACAGTAACTCATAGCCCTTCCTTCCTTCCTTCCTGCCTTCCTTCCTTCCTTCCTTCCTGCCTTCCTGCCTTCCTGCCTTCCTGCCTTCCTCCCTCCCTCCCTCCCTCCCTCTCTTTCTTCCTCCCTCTCTTTCTTCCTCCCTCCCTCCCTTCCCTGCAAACACATACAAACTGGAACATTGCAGGTCTAAGGCAAGCAGATGGTCTGCAAACAGAAAGAGATGTTCAAGCTGCCTGGCCCAGAGGCATCACCACACATCTATTCACACTAGGGCCTATTTTGGGCTTGGCCCCCTCCTTGGCACAGTCCCGAGCTCCTCCTGTGACTCTGCCAAACTCTGAGCTGAGTCTCCTTTTTTTGACAGAACTGGCACGTGTTGTTCTTCATTCACAATCTGTTTTTTAGAGTCATTTTTACAGCAAATAGCCAAAGGAAAAAACATTTTATTGCATAACAAGACAACCCAGAAATAGTGAAATGAAGGTGAGAAATGTGTTATCAGGACTGAAATTAATCATTAAAAAAGAGGTTTGAGAGCAGGTTAACTTATGCCTTTGTGCTATTTTTGTGACTCCTGCTACTGCATTGTCAGGTCCTGGCGTAGCACCGTGTCTGGAGCTCCAGCCTGTGCTGCTGACTGCAAAATAAGCACTCACTTTGGAATACTTTTCTCATTTTGTAAAACATATTTCCCTAAAGAAAATCAATGAACAAGTGACCCAGACAGACGGGTTTGCTCACTCCAACGGTGCTACAAAGCCTGTCATGCCAAGGCCTGGCTGTGCCCGACGCTTGCTGCTTCCACCATGCATTTGGACACTGGGTAGATGGAGTGGGAACAAACCCACGGCCCCTGCCTCTGCGCAGGGTGTGCAGCTGAGGTGTCCTCTCTAAGAAAGGCACCTGCTGCCAGGTTTGAGGCAGCCTCAGCCACTCAACCGCTCACCAACTCGAGCTGATGCCCATATTTCCAGCACCGAGCTCTCCAGCGGCCCTGCCCAAAACGCAAACATCACTTCCATGTTCTTCTTCTTCTTCAACACATGCCATCAGTTGTTCCCAAAGCAGTGGCATGTCTCCTGTCAGTCTGCATTGCTCCCACGCCTCACAGATGCTCCTCTAAGTGTCTCCTCGCAGCGGCAGCTTTTCCTACATGGGCAGCATGGAGCAGACAGGTTGTCCTGTGAGCCCGGGGGCTGTGTCTGTGCTGGCGCATGGGACGTGCCCAGGATGCTTGCACTGAAATGGCTCATCAGGAATGCATCCCGAACTGTGTCCAGTGCCTGGTTGGGATGGGTTAGCTGTACTGCTCCAAAACGATGCTGGGATTGTGCTATCAACATAACAGGGTAGACGGCCTGGGGATGTTCCCAGGCACTCAGATGTAAACCAGGCTGTAACAAACCACCTGAAAGAGGTGGCTGTTCAATGTCCTCCCTGAGTCATGGGGTAACCGGCCCCTCTGAATTTGTGTAGGGCTAAGGTTCTGGGTCTCTCAGAGCAGACCAGCCCCAGGTGTCCTAGTCTTGGCCATCCTGAAGTTTTGCTCATCGAGAAAACCAAAGGTGTCTACAATGAAAGTAAGAACAGGCAGAAGGAGAGAACATTCTTTCTTGCCAGATCATTCCTAGATACAGACATTGTTCTGCGAAAGAGAGCAGTGCTGGCACGGTGAAAGGAATCCTTTTCTTGGGAGGTTGTGTGGATGGATGGATCAATGAGTGGATAGTGGGATGAAGACCAGCTGAGAAAGAATAGTTACAAAATATTTAAAGGCCATAAATACAAACATAAAAGAAAGATAAAGATACGGAAAAGACTGTCTTTCTAGGACCATCTTTTTATTTAACTACCACAAGGCATACAGCAATGTCTTCTGACTGTAGGGAACCCACCCCAGTTTCAGCAGCTCCAGCCTGGCTCCTCTGAGGTCCCACAGAGAAATGCCCACTTCCAGCAGCTGCCCCAAGTGTGGCATCCAGAGCAAGCACTGCACATTTTAATTTACTTGAGTTGGCTAACACAGGTGGAAGCTGCTTTGCAGGAGTCTCTCCAGCCGGGTTTCATGCCTGCCTCTGTTAGGAGTGTATTTGGTCTCGGTGCCTATGTAAAGCATGACCTGCAAGTGTCCAGCAGATGACCTTTGGGGCAGTGCAATGCCCCTGGGCTTCGTAGGCTGGCTAAAGCTTGTCATACGCAGCCAGGAGCTTCCTCTCACCACCCTGTAGCAGCCATCAGCACACTTGGTTTGCCCAGTCTGGCTCATGGGAGGCATCTTCCTACCTGATAAACCTCTTTGAACCACAGACCCCAGGTAACTTCCAGCTATGATCATGTAAACCAGTATTAAATAGGAGCAACTGCCCTTAAAGTCATGTGCGCCCTTTTACGTGTAACAGCTATTATTTTTAGCCTAAAACTTATCTTCCTTACCTTTATACGCCCATAAATGTTGTTCTTCATAAATGCAGACAAAGACAAGTACTGGTTTTCTATAGGCCTCTTTAACACATAAGTCAACAGAACTAAAATTAAGGGCATACTCTCACCTTCACATGTTTCATGGGAAAGACTAACATAAAATGAAGTGAGTACTTTGCAATGAGCTCTGCACATGTCTAATATAACATGTTTTGTTGCAAACTGACCTTGGCTAGACTGTTTTTTCAGAAGGTTTCAAACCTCAATGAACTGGAGAATTGCAAAGACAGCTGGAGAAATTTTTAGTTCTCTAAGCCTCTTTTAAGCCTCTAATTTTCTAGACATCTCCCTTGTAGGAATTCAAAGTTCAGATTTTTGCCCATGGACAGGGTGATGTATGTGGGAATTCATGTGGCATATGCTCTAGTTCATTAAAAGAGTAATAAAACTTAAATCTTTCTGCACTTGTAAAAAACTACTTCTCCCCTGAATCACCACTATAGAAGGTTGTGAATATTTTCAGCTGAATTATACTTTAAATTATAAAATGTTATTAAATCAAAATATTTTTCAACCGTTTGATGTGTACATCAACACATGAGCCTTACTGTGTATGTCATGAATTTCATCTATATATTTCCTTTACCTCTCCTTCTTTTCTTTTTTTTTTATTATTAATTTTTAAAAACCACAAAATCTAAGAAAGTTGAAAGAAATGTTTCGATTTCTTGGGACATTGCTTGCTTACCTGCCGTTCCCCCACAGCAGAAGGAACACACACCCCTTGTCTTCTCCGTCCTGTGGCTCTCATCTTTGAATGACCAGGTTGGTTTTACTTGTGGTTGCAAGGAACATGTCCCATCCTCCTCTCTTTTCTAGCAGTCATGTGAATAATTTAATTGGTGGCACCAAGACTATTCCAAAAGATAAGTGCTAGTCAGCACAATTTGTACATGACATTCTAGGGAAAAATATCCTGTGTGCAGTAGCTATATTAAACTGAACTCTCCTCATATAAGAAGTTATTCAGTGGTAAAATCAATTAATGATCTTATTTTCTAACTTTGGATATTGCAATTATTGTTTCTGTGAAACTACTCCAAACTGGTAAAATAAACTTTAAAACATTTTTACTTGCATAATTCAAACCTGAAGTGATTTTTCCTTAACTTCAAATTCTGCATACATTTCTCAGTGGAAATCTTGCCAGACAAATCTCTTCTCTGAGTGTTTTTCTTTATTACCAACTTATAAATTTCAGAAAGTAAGACAGTGTCTCTAAATGTTAACATAACCTTAACTCTAGGCTCCCATGTGACATGGGAATAGTTACTTCTGTGGAGAAAAATAATATAGAAACCCAGGAAAGAAAGAACCAACATAATGGCTAACTTCATGTTTGTGCAATTAAAAAAAATAAAAAGCCATGAGAAGAGCATAAAATGCACCTCTGCAACGGAGGCTGTCCTATATCTCAGCAAGCCTGCCCATGGTGGCACAGAACCTTGCAGTCTTCCACTGACGCAGTGCCATGCTGGTGGGCTACCGTAATGGTATGAAGCATCCCCATGTTGCTACTGAGTAGCCCATGGTCAGAACTAGGCCGAGCTTTCTGTAGTTGATGTGAACTACCATTGGTGTCAGTAAGCCATGGCTGAGCTTTTCCCCAAGCCCAGGACCCTGCCAGTGCCTCAGACAGATGGCCTGAAACGGGAGGACCTGAACCGGCCTGGTGCTTTGCAGCAGGCTGCGTCCAGGCTCCCATGGCCTCTGGACGGGGAGATCTTGTGAGCAGGCACGACACATCACGGCCCAGCTTTGAGGCCCAGCCAATTTGACCTAGAATTGCCATTTTACTGAAGGGCTGGGCAGAAATTGCCCCGCTGCCTTCCATGGTGGCACTTGAAGTGACTTGTACAATCTAGGTTGCAAGCAAGACAAGGTGAAGCTGAGCACCAGCTGGAAAGGTAGCCAGGAAGGGAAACGAGAGCAGCGAGGAGGAGGGCCTAGCTGTGGTTCAGGATTTGGGGAGAAGGTAGGGACGGTGGTAGCAGCAAAGGCAGACTAAGGTAACAGTAAGGACGCCTGGCTTTGGTCAGTGTTGCTTTGAGGCAGGGCTTTTCCCTGGGGGAGCAAGGAAAGAGCCCTTCCCCTGACAGAGCTTTTGGCCAGAAACCTCCCTCAGCTGACAGAGAAGGTGGCAGCTTCCATGCTGGCTGGGGCTGCGTGTGGTGGCAGGCAATCAGGTGCCACTCCTGTGCTGGACATACTTCTTTGCACAGCAGAAATATGTCCACATGCCTACAAGTCGAGCCCAGAGCATCTGCCTGTTTATCTCAAACCCTGGATATTTCTGCTCCTTCCTCTGGCGTACATGACCACATCCACATCTTCCAGCGCGTGTGAGGATGCCGCACTCCCAGTTTGTGCACCGCTCTGCCGAAATACCAGGCCTGGCACTGCTGACGGTTTGTTCAGGGCAGAGCTGCTGTGCCCCAGTGCTGTGCACCAAGGAGCTGCGCTTGGAAAAGGCTGGGATGTGAGAAAAAACAAGCGCTGGCTGAATCCTGCCAACACTCCACTAATCATTCACAAGGCTGCCTGGCAAAAAACCATTAACAGCCTATAGTCTAATAAAAAAGACAATTACTCCACATCTGTCTATATGCACACAAGAGGGCAAGAAGGTGCATTTTGTCTTACAAAAGATGAAGGTCTTACAAAAGATGAAGATCTTACATTTTGCCTTTTGTCCTGGGAGGTGCTGCTCCTGCCTCTGCCTTGGTCCTGAAATTGTAAAGGCTTAGCTGATGCTTTCAGGATCAGGCAGGTCCTCTTTCACCCCAGGACTGGATTGCTGTTCTCACGCCTCTGCATTCTCTAATGAATTTCTTTGTTGTTACGAAGACGTTTCACAAGTGCCGTCGTGCTGGGTCCTAGCATGTGTCTGGGCATGCAGCGTAGCAGCCACGGCGAAGCTGAACGAGCAGCTTGGCAGTGAAACGGGATCCCCAGGACTGTGTGCAACAGGCGTCCCTGAAAGAATGGGAATGAACCTCATACTGAGTGAGTGGGAAAGTTTTCAATTCCTGGGAAACAAGCTGAATTTAACAAATGAAAATTGCTCCTTCATTTGGATAGCACAGGCTGCCAGCTTTTCTCAGTATCCGCCTGACAATCAAGTCCTGCACCCACCATCTCACATGCCGCACGTTTTCCAGTTTCTTGACTTTCACTCCAGCCTTTGACTGTGCTTCTTGGAGCCATCACTGGTTTTTTTAGCTTCTGCCTTGTGTTCCCCTTTGACATGAAAGGTGTATGCCACGTCCAAACCTACTACCACAGACAGCTGACAAAAGTTGAGCTTCTCTCAGACAAGCATTACTAATAGCTTCCATTTCCTATAGCTGCCATAATAGGAGGGAAGGGTCTTGCATCAACTGCAGAGTCTTCTCTCAAGTTGTGTGAAATCTCTCAGCCCACCTGAACTGTGGTCAAGTTAAAACCTTGCACTTAAGAGGTGCACGCAGAACGATGCTCTTGGAAAAAATATGTCAAAGGCATAAACCGGTGAGTTTTCATACACCTTTTCCATGCATTTTCCTTCAGTGTAGTGCCTCATCTATCTCCTCATACAATCTGCTGTAGATTAACGTTGGAATGGAAACTTGTGTAACATATTTTCTAACACAGAAAAATGCAACTTACTTACATTGGTACTTGACATATCAATGTGCATATCATCCAGAGAAAATGTCAATACTTGGGACCAGCAATTTCATCAGAAGGAATGAAATTAAAGTGAGCAAATGTAATTGTAGCTAATTTCCATTCTCTGGAAGAACATGCTATTGAAGTTGTCGTAGGCGAAAAAATAGCTTAAATTGTGAATGTTAAAAGGCAGCAGATCACTGGGTATGTGTGTGTGGGTGTGTGACTGTCCAACATTGAACATTTGAACACTGAAGCAGAAACTTGCTACTTCCTAGCTGCAACTGGAATGGTCTGCTTGCAAATTTTGGTAATACACGAGCTAAAGAAAAGCAGCACAACCTGAATGCTCCAGTTAATAAAGAGCCATGAGACAGAGCCACCAGGTAGGAGGCTGATCACATGCCAGGCTTCTGCACATGGACCATGAAGGTTGGGAAAGCTGGGGGCCTGGGGTCCCTGTCAAGAATTGATCTTGGAAAGAAAAACAGTGGAGGGAAGATCCTGGAACTGGAGGAAGATTCTAGAGATCAGGGACATGCGTGGAGACAAGTGCTGGGGCTGCCCAGGGACCTTGGCCACTGATGCCCAAGGCTGGTAGCAGGGAGCAGCAGCTCAGCAGGACCTGACCCAGCTTTCTGCCCGAGCATCTTGGGGCAGCCACGACCTGCCTGCGGGAGGAACATGGAGACCTGGGGGAAGCACGAAAGCAAGTGTGGGAGATAATGACAGAGAGCAAGAGCTTGAATTGTGTCAGCTCTTAAATAAATCCCGGTACCCAGATCCACTATGTGTTGTTATTTATTATCTCACTCCTGACAAAGCTGTAATTAAGCCTTGAGCAGAGCAGAGAGGACTCCATAAACGAGTAATGCAAGGAGGTTTTATTTAAACAAGCATCTGTGGAACAGAAAGGGGAGAATGCCTGACTGGACATTTTCTTTTATAAATGAATTTTGGGTTTTTTGGATATGAGAAACAGTTGGCCCAACAGCTGCCAGTTATATGACTGCATAAGATTTGCAAAGTGGGATGAGCATATTTGGAATACATTTTTGCTACACTATTAAAAATATGTTGGCAGCAGAAGACGCACTTAAAACTACTTTTTAAAAGTGTACAGATTTTATTTTCTACATCTGATAATGTTCTTATCCTGAAAGAGTTCTGTCTCAATCTGAAGCAAGTTGTATTGCAAGCAAATAAAGGCAAGGCAAAGAATGATAATTCTGTGACATAGAAAATGTAGGTTTGTGAAATGCAGTTTCCTTCTGATAGGTCAGAGAAAGCAAGCTGCTCCCATAAAATGAGGCACTCCTCTTTTTTTCTGAGCAGCTTTACAGTCAAAGCATGTCTGGAGTTTGGAAAAGATTATTACTCATTATTTTTGCATTGAGACTTGGGAAGACTGTGTAAGAAGGTATGTGAGCTGCTTAAGAAGATATGCCATGCCTCAGAAAACTCACAAACGTGGAAAAGGAGGCAACCAGTGTAGCTAGCCGCAGCAAGTGAGAAGGATGCTGGCAATGACACAACTGTGGCCAGCATGATGACCGGCACTTGCATCTCCCAGGTAAGCGCATTTTTAAGTGCTCCAGAACATCATCATTCCCAAAGTGGATTGATAGTGCCTAAGGCTGTAGGTACACTATGAAAAGCAAGAGGCTGGGAAATGGGCTGAGCACCAGCCCGTATTTAGTGCACACCCTGGCATGGTACTAACCTGTGACACTAGAGCTGCCCGGAGCTGGCAGGAACCACTGGAAAGGTCTCACTAAGGTTGGTAATGAATAAGCATGAAGAGGTGCTCCAAGCTCATGCCGATACTTGCCTTGTGCTGGATCACAGCATCTGTTTGCACGAACTCCTGACGCCTCAGCAGCAGCGAGCACAGCGTCACTGAATTTTGGAAGGTGTCTGCAGAGGGACACACTCATGCACTACTGTGCCATGCCACCCATGCTTTTTGTCTCTGAGGCATGCTGAGGGGTCTCAGAGGGAGTTACTGGAGCAAGTGTGAAGGGAGGTTTGTACAGCCTGGGCCAAAGTCTGAGTAATGTACAACTCCTATTTACAGCGTCTGGTCCAAGCCCTCCTCTTGCTGTAGTTGAGAAGACAGACAGGGAAATAGTTGCTTTAAATTTATTATCACCCTATTTAACTATCTGTTTGATTTTTTTTCTATTTCTTTCATTAAGCTGGAGGATTTGTGTTTGTAAGTGAGGAAAACTAGATCTGAGCACCAGAAAGTTCAGTTAAACTTTCCCAGGTTTCAAGGTGACTCAAACTGATGTTCTACTACTGACCCCAGAAATCTGCACTTTTCCCTTTTTGCTGTTAATCAGAGAGGTTGGAAAGAAGGGTTACCTAAATTAAAGATCATGTTGCTGGCTTTATGTATGACTTCTTAGTCTTGCCATTCCTGATTTTCAGATGGTGAAGTTCATTCGCTCTCCATGTGCTGGAAGGCCCAAAACACGCCTGGGAAGCTCCAGCTCAGCAGTGATGAGCTTAGAAATTTTTCCATTTTGGTCAGTAATTTCTCCTCTCTCCTCCTCCATCATTTCCCATGGCAAGGCTTATGCCAGACACAAACAGCACTGCTTCTCAAATAACTCAACTTGATAGAAGGAGGCGAGCTGTCATTTATTTTTTATCTTGCTCAAATAGCTCATAATCTGAATAACTAATTTACCCTGTGCTTGAAGAAGGACAGGAAATATCAGGGCAATGCAAATAAGCAGACAGATTTTGCAAAGCCAACCTTCAGACAGGCTATCTTTCTCCACTTAATTTAATGTCCTATCTCCCTTCTCCTCTCACTGCCTTCATCCAGTAGATCCAGAGTTTCTCTCCAGCCTCAAAATGTTTTTGCATGGCTGTGTGCCAGAAAAAGTCCTGTGCATTGTGCTTCTCCTGAAAACACTGTTTAAATGCTCCCAAACTGGTACCCAGGCTCTGTACTGGCCCTCCCAGTGCAGGGGAGCCCTAGAGAGTCGGCCAAGGGTGTGCTCTTGGGGGCTTGGGAAATGCACATCCCTCACACAGAGGGATCCTGCAAATCTGCTGCTACTCACAGATGCTTTAATAAGCTGGATGAATGGCTGAATAAAGCCTTGCCCAGCCCTGCTGGGGGCTGGGTTTGTCACTCTGCTGCCGTGGTGTCTTGGCTGAAGGAAAGTGCCTCCTGCAGCTCCATGGGGAGCCCCAGCACGATCCGTCCTGTGAAGGTATCACATCCCGAAATGTCAGCAGGGAAATGAGGAATGATTTTTCTGGCACTACAAAGCTAGTTCTGCACGTACTGCCTCATATCACAGCAGGACTGGGCAGATGATAGACAGGGATGGTGGGAAAAGTTATTTTCGCCCAAAGCTTATGAGGCCAGAGAAAGCTCATGTCACTCCAGCCAGCTAGCATCGTGCCAGCTCCTCAGATAAAAATCAGCTCCCCAATTGTGGACTTTGAATAGCCCTTAAAAGGCATCACAAGATGTAAGAAGATTAAGGTTCTTCATAGCTTTCAGTTGCTCGCAAAGCTCTTGGAGCAGGGAATTTTCTGTCTCCCATAAGCTGTCCAGCATCCACAGTGGTGTAACACCTTCCCAGAAAGCAAAGGTAAGGAATATCTGGGAATCGTTCCTTGTAACAAACCCCGCTGTACATCTACACAGCCAGATTTGATGCCAGTATCTGCCCTGAAGGCAAGATCTTGTCCTCCGCTTCTTGGCCCCTTGAGAGAGTTGGGGTTGTTCAGCCTGGAGAAGAGAAGGCTCCAATGAGACCTTATTGCAGCCTTCCAGTACTTAAAGGGGGCTTCGAAGAAAGACAGGAACAGGCTTTTTAGCAGGGCCTGTTGCAACAGGGCAAGGGTTAATGGTTTTAAAATAAAAGAGGATAGATTCAGACTAGATATAAGGAAAAAATTTTTCACAATGAAGATGGTGAAACACCGGCACAGGTTGCCCAGAGAGGTGGTAGATTGCCCCATCCCTGGCAACATTCAAGGTCAGGTTGGATGAAGCTCTGAGCAACCTGATCTAGTTGAAGATGCCCCTGCTCATTGCAGGGGGGTTGGACTAGATGACCCTTCCAACCCAATGATTCTATGATTCTGTGATTCTATGATTCACATTTTGAGCTCAAAAATTAAGTCCCTTCTCGCTGCTGACTCTTCAGAGTATATCATCCTGGTAGCAATAGTGCCTTTCTCTTTATGCTGTTTTATAGTAGAGCAACTCTTAGATTCAGTGTTTCAGCCTGCATTTACTTCCACTTTACTGAGAAAAAAGCTGCCTCTTCATTTTTTGAAGATTATGCATCTGTTTCTTGATTTGACACTGTGTATGTGTCATGGTTTAACCCCAGCTGGTAACGAAGCCCCACACAGACACTCTCTCACTCCCCCCAGGTGGGATGGGGGAGAGAATCAGAAGAGTAAAAGTGAGAAAGCTCATGGGTTGAGATAAAGACAGTTTAATAGGTAAAGCAAAAGCCGCGCACACAAGCAGAGCAAACCAGGGAATTCATTCACCACTCCCCATCAGAAGGCAGGGGTTCAGCCATCTCCAGGGAAGCAGGGCTCCATCATGCATAATGGTTACTTGGGAAAACAAACACCATAATTCCGAACGTCCCCTACCTCCTCCTTCTTCCCTCAGCTTTATATGCTGAGCATGATGTCCTATGGTACGGAATACCCTTTTGGTCAGTTGGGGTCTGCTGTCCCGGCTGTGTCCCCTCCCAACTTCTTGTGCACCCCCAGCCTACGTGCTGGTGGGGTGAGAAGCAGAAAAGGCCTTGACTCTGTGTAAGCGCTGCTCAGCAATAACAAAAACAACCCTATGTTATCGACACTGTTTCCACAGAAATCCAAAACATAGCCCCATACTAGCTACTACGAAGAAAATTAACTCTGCCCCAGCCAAAACCAGCACAATATGGTAATTAATGTTATCAGCCATTTTATCTATCCCTACAACTGCATCTAGGTGTGCACATACAAACATGTCCATATGCAAGTGAGATACATTTAACCCCATGCTTTTACTTGCAGACTCATTAGCATCCTTCCCTCTGCGCTGTGGCTCTCCTCGGCACGTGGAGGGGGTTGTTTCCCAGACCCTTTGGCCATGCCACTTGGTAGTGTGGTAAAAAAGTGAGGATTTTGCTCTGAACAAAGACTTGTTTTTTGGAGGCTATCCCCATGCCCCATGGTGGCTGGTGACTGGGGTTAGTCTGGAGGGGGACGTGCTCTCTGATGCCTCTGAGGATGCTGTGGGTAAAAGGCGATGGGGAGGGATACCCATCACATGCACAGAGGTTCATCCTCCACAGGGTGACTCCAGCTGTGGGAGATACTTGCACATATATGTTTTAATCACAGCTGGCACTTCTAACTGGTGGTCATGCATCCTGCTGACAAACCTCAGCATTTGAGGCCAGCACGAATGGGGGTGATCCCTCTGTAACACTTCAAAGCACTTTCTGCCAGGATCTAATCTTGGTAGCCAAGATCTAATGTTGGCAGCCAGGATTTCTGCTTTAACACCCAAAAAGGTAAACTGTTTTGGTTTTTTTTTTTAATATTGAAACAAATTATGTTCCATATTCAGACATGCAGGTGCTGTTTTCTCGAGGCTTAAAACTATGCTGAAATGGGAGAGAAAGTTGGTGCCTGAAGAGACAGCTATGTCAGTGTGATAAATGTGATTACAAAGATTGCTGGAGCTGGACTCAGAGTTTGAGCATAGTCTACCTGCTCCTTAAGAGTAAAAACAGACACTTTCCCAGAAAAATAGCAACTAAATTCACGATAGCTGATTTTTCCCCTACAACAGTTTTTCCCTCAGCAAAGCAAAATGAATTAGAACCAAAATCCCACGACAACAGCCACCCTGCCCCTGGGCTGTGTGGTTGAATATGTTGTAGCAGATGTCTCTGATGCCCTCTAAGAGCATAAGGACATGATTATTTCAGCAGAGCTGAATCCTTAATGAGAAAAAGAGAGCACAGCACAGTGGCTGTGGGCTTCATGACATGGACAAAGCCAGAAGCAGACTGGAAGAAGGCAAACATCACTCCTGTCCTCACGAAGGGCAAGGAGGAGGCTGCAGGGGACTGCAGGCGGGTCAGCCTCACAACAGCTCCTGGGAAGATTGTGGAGCAAATCCTCTTGGAAGCCACATCCAGCATGTGAAGGATAAGAAGATGATGAGGATCCAGCCCCACTGGGCTTAACCAAGAGCAAATTGTGCCTGATCAAACAGATTGGTTTCTACAGTGAGGTCTCTGTGGTCAAGAAAGAGTTGTTGGAGATTCCGGAGAGATCTCAGCAGCCTGGAGGCAAAGACAAATGCAAAGTCTGTAGCTGGGAGGGAATAACCCTCTATCACAGTGCAGGCTGGGGGTCCACTGGCTGGAAAGCAGCTTTGCAGAGGAGGACCTGGGAATCCTGTGGACAAAAAGTTGAACGTGAGCCAGCGGTGTGCCCTTGCAGCAAGGAAGTCCAATGGCAACCTGGGCTGCATTGGGCAGAGCCTTGCCAGCAGGTCGAGGGAGGTGGTTCTTCCTCTCTGTTCAGCCCTAGTGAGACACATCTGGAGTGCTGGGTCCAGTTCTGGGCTCCCCAGTACAAGAGAGGCATGGACACAAATGAGTGAGTCCAGAAGCAGCTACCAAGCTGGTGGGGGGCTGGAGCACATGGCTATAAGGAGATGCTGAGGGAGCTCAGCTATCAGAAGAGAAGCTTGAGGAGGACCTAACTGCATCATTAGCTACCTAATGGGGGTTACAGAGAAGATGGAGCAGGACTTTTCTTGAAGATGAACAGAGAAAGGCAAGAGGCAAGGGAGACAAGTTGCAATACAGGTAATTTCTCCTGCATAAGGAGAAAATTTTCTGAGCGAGGATGAAGCTGAGAACAGAGGCTCAGAGAGGCAATGCCATCTCCATCCTTTGGGGGGTTTCAAGACTCGTTTGGGCAACCTGCTGTAACTTTGAAGTGGACCTTGCTTTGAGCAGGTGGTGGTGAACAAAGGTGAGAGTTCTTCCAGCAAAGGGGAAAAAAAAGTTTCAAGATTTTACCAGGAAGATACTATAGCAAATGGTCCCTATAGTTCATCAACTTGAGTGCTAAATATTTAACTGGTACTATTATCTGCCTCCATCTTCTCAGCAATGCAGAAACTGTTAGGGGCCAACGTTGCCAAAAGAAAGCAGAGTATAATGCTGTGACTCCGTTGTTACATGGAGTTTCCTGGTTAGCTGTTGGTCTTGCTTTGTTTTGAAGGCAAATCCCATTTATTGAAAAACATGTTCCTGTATTTACTTTTCTTTCCCCACTTAAGTGGATGATATAGGGTAACACAGGCTTCTGTGGAGTTTTTACATGATGTCTGTTGTCACTAATGGACAAAAATCAAATAACACAAAAGGAAAGGCCATTTCTGCTTTGTATTTGGCTTGATCACTGGTTTCCTCCGCAGTAAAAAATTGGTTAGGATAACTAATGTATACAGGAAGGATAAATGCACCCAGTCCAGTGACTTAACATGCGTCTGGCACAACCAGGTTGCCAGATTTGCCCTTGCATTCGGAGAGTGACTTGATGATGCTGGCTTTGAAAACAGACTTTCAAAACATGGATCTAGCCCTGGTACAGCTTGAAAAATCCCGTTATCTCAGGGACATTTTGTATGGATGTCAAGTCTGCTCAACATCAGTGCGGGGGCGTGAACGCGATGGTGAATCCCGTCGTCATGAGCTGGGGTTGCGCATCCAGAGCGTGACAGAGAGACGGGGGGCAAACCTCCTTCTCTGCCGCTGCGGCAGCACTGCTGCGCTGCTGGGGCTTGCTGCCAGCGTGCTCTCAGCTGTCACCTCCCTGCCTCCTGCCCTCACCTCCAAAATCAAATTGACAAATCACCAAAATTAAATGTGTGCAGCCTGACTTGCTTGTATGGAAATAATTAAGTGTCTGGATGTACGTTAACTCTCTGACGTCCAGGGACGTCTGTAAGTCTGTCTCCTGAAGATGAGAATTTCCTGGGGACCTTTGGGCTGAGCGTGGTGGCACTGGGCTCTAACCCATAGGGCTGAAGAGGAGCTTGAGCAGGGCTGGACTCTGGGCCATCAGTTAGCCCAACACATCCTTTTATTCCAGCAACAGCTGAACACAGTCTCAGTTTTATATTGTACCCTGGTCAAAGCAGAAGGGATGATCAACTTCCAAGAAGGGTCAATTTCCCAAAGCTAAAAATATTTATGAGAAAAATGACTGTAAGGAAAACTGACCCAGACAAATGTGAACAAGGTTTGGAAGTTAAGACCATGTTACCATGTGTCCTAAAATCATGATTCCACAAACACATCAGACACCTATAGAGGTAGATTAAAAAAAGCAATGTGGTGTAGAAAGGAAGAGAAAGAGAGAATAAACAAGGAGGGATGGAAGTTAATTATCTAATTTAGACACCTGACTGTAGGCAAATAACTCAGACAAAGCTTTCCTTTGAAACTCTTGAATCAACCTATTTCTCACAAGGGGAGACACTTAGGCACCTTCTTCAGGAGGGTTTGTTCATTCACTGCAAAATAGGGGCCCCAGCTGGGCAGCGAGCTGGGTCTCCTGCTGGAAAAACAGTAAATGGGTAAGAAGAAGGTTATAGCAGTGAAGATATAAGCAGTGGTGAGAACGACAAGCGAAGCAAAATGAACCAGCGAAGAATTGATGTCCAGTAAAGACAACAAGGGGGATGCCCTCCTGAGGTCCCTTCTCACCTGAGTGGTCCTGTCATCCTACGGCCTTAAACTTAAAAACGCTTTGGGGAGGACCTCAGTGCAGTGCTGGACACCCAGAACACATGATCAATAGCAACACAGACAGGATGCACAAGCTTAATAAACACTTCTGTGCTTCATTTAGATGATATTTAGCATTATGTTATTTTCTATCCAGCAGTGACTGAAAGGGATGTTAAACAGTAACTGCTAAGCAATTAAAATTCACTAATCAGTATAGCTTATATCCAAAAGATTACCCGAGGTGCATTGGCACTGGGAGAGCAGATGTTACTCTTTAATAAATCTTGGACACTAAGGGAAGTTCCAGCATATGGCCAGAAGGATGAGGCTGTAGTGATGTTTAAAAACTGAAGACAGGTTTGCTAACACCACATACCCCTTGCACAAAATGTTGGAATACCTGCCTCCTCCTCTCCAAGCAAAAAATAAAGCACATTGTAAGGAATACAAAAACACCAGGGAAAATCACATAGACAAAATAATTTTTATCCAACGTTGTTAACCCTAGTAGTCACCCAGGACCTGTCCCCTTACTTGGAAAAACAAGGGTGTAAGAAATGACTGCAGTTTTCTTCTAGGGATATGTAATGGGTCGAAGGGGATTTATATCTATTTCAATCCTTTTCTTCTAGGATACCACTTTAAGCACCGGTCATCATACAATATGACATTAAAATAATCTTGATTTCACTTGTTTTTTTGTTAACGTGTTATTCCGCACTGGTAGTGCCACATTAGATAAAATAGCTGAAGCTCAGTATTTTGGGGAGTGTTCTTTCCTGGATGCCCCTGGTACTAACTTCTTTCCAAACACTTGCTGCATCAGTTGTTTCTTACCTGCTTTTGTGTACATCTGTGCTTTCCATGTGTTTGTATATTTGGATCCTATTTTGTACTTTGCCTCCATTTTTAGAAAGTAAATGTACCGTTTAATCCAAACATTTCCATATTCTCAACGGAGACATTTTAGTAGTGATTTGAACAATTTTCTCAAGAGAAAAAACAGTGTTGAGGCTGTTTTATGTTAAAGCTTCCAAACACAGTTGTTTAACTTTTTTTAAGTGTCAGAAATTTATTCTTTAAATAAAGGAGAGCTATGAAACCCTAATGGGGACTAGACAAGTAGTTAAGTGTACTGTTTAAATTTCACCTGTTTCCATTACGCGCATGGTAAGGAATCCGCGCCGGCTCTCAAGTAGCTGTGTTTTATGTCTTGCGGTACCATGGACCAGTATGACACGGGTGTGAAGGCTCCAAATTGCAGAGGAGTTACTGTGATGTTTTCTAGAAGGACGACGTGTCTTGTAAATGACGGCATGTACCACAACTGTGCATTTCAGATATCCTCAGCAGGCATCCTGGTAGCAGGCTGCTAACGAAATAAAACGGAGAAAGTGCCTTCAAAGAAAATGTGTTTGGGTCTGGCTGCCCTCTGTGCAGAAGCAATTGTCATTCTCTGACACATGATCCCTTTCCCAGGGCTGCAGCCTTTTCATGGGTTAGGGTAACTCAACATCCTCCAGTTTGTAATGGGCCTTCAGATGTGGCTTCATGAGCTGGAGCAGGTAAGACCACAGTTTATGATGGGGACAGACTTTTCTGGACCTCGTCAACATGCAATGTTTTCTCTCATGGCTGGGAGCAAGTCACAAAAGTTACTCTAAGCACCATTCAGTCCTAAAACCTGCGTCTCACAGGTGGGACTGCTCTGAGGAGGCAGAGATGCAAGATGGATCTTCCTGAAAATCTGAAAAAACAGCAGTTCAGGGACCCGCTGGGACACCACTTGGGAAAGCTTCCCACCCTGGCTGCCCCACCAACAGCAAAGAGGGGTAGGGAGGACATCTACAGAGGATGTCTAGGGTGATTAAACATCTAATTTCAGGTGTCCAAATTAAGTGCTTAAATATAGGTTGGATGACTCTGGGCAAAGGTATCCTTATTGCAAAATGTGGGCAGTTATCTACATTTTGCTAGCAGATGTAAAGAACATCTTGGCAATGAACCCCATAGGAAATAACGCTTTCCTGTAGTGCAGCTGAGGGCCAGCAGTAGTGAGCTGGGCTGTCTGTAGGTCTTTGCCGGTCAGGACTCCCGTCTCCAGACTGAAAGGCTCCTTCACAGTCTTGATGACGTCCAGCTCATTTTGCACAGCACATTAATCTAAGAGCCTGTTCTTGTGTTTTAATTTTTGTCGAGAAATGTCATCCTTCACATGCAGCCTCATGGAGCTACCTTAAATAATTTTTGTTGACATCAGCCTCAGTAGGTATATTAGAGACAGAGCTCATTCTCCTGTTTGTATGCCTCTTCTAGTTTTAATCTAGCTGATCTGCTGACATGATCTGACATAGGGTATGATTCCATCCTTTTCCCCTTCTTTGTAGCAAAAAGAAAGTCCCATAACAGCCAGGTCCCCATGTGGAAACTTCAATGAAATAAAAGGTTGTTTATATCTCCTAACTCCGCAGATACCCTCTCTGAGACACGCATCAGCCTTGGAAACTCCACGTGCCATTTGATTTTGCATTTCCACATCATTAATGAATTTTCCCTGGCTTTGAAAAAAAGGTACTGATCCTGATTCCTGCTTCCACCCCACCGCTGCTGGGGCTGCAGGTAGGAGGCAGGCAGGTCCCAGAGAAGGGGCCGACGGCCACATGATCACTGTAACACCGTATGCCTGATACAGACCAAAACCTCTTGACTTCTGTAGCATGTTACAAACTCTTTCTCCCCCATTCTGTCCCTTGGGAAGTCAAGAATGGGAAGCAATGAGAGACCCTGATTCTTTTTTTTTCCCTTTTTTTCTTTCAATCTTGCCAGCCTTGTCTGTGGTTGATAGGTTATTTTAAAAACACAGTCCTGTCAAACAGTAGATTTGGCAGAAAGTGTGCCCTCATGTCATCCTGTAATTAAGCATAAAGTTAAACTGAATTCACTAGAGGATTTCACTTGGAAAAATATTCTTCTGGTTAGGACTTCTGTAATCAGACGGCAAGTTGCCATGCCTCCTTCATCCTAAGGCTCACCGCATTCCTCCAAAATACTCGAAGTCTATATTTAGTGCCCCCCCGCAGCCTGAGAGGTTTGAACCCTGCCCAAAGACAGCTGTCTGCAAAGTGTAAGCTGGGGGCATTCAGGAGCGTCCCGAGATGATGTGCTTACTCTTGGTGTGGACCATATTTGACCAGCGCTGGGAGTAGAAGACCAAGAGCCCATCTCTCCTCTGAGTACCCTGCTCCACCATGGAGCTGCTCGGGAGCTCCAAGGTGGGTTGGTGGGATGGGATGCTCCCCCGACTTGGGCATCTTGTGGCCCTGGCTCCTTCTGAGGGGTGGGACCCCTTCGCGTCAAGCCGTAGCCTCGACTCCCGAGAGAGAGGCTGCCACGCTCTGCAAGACGTTCACCTCTCCGAACATGTTGTTTGCGGAGCTGTACCTTGCCTCTGCTGGACAGCTGTGCAGCTGAGGGCTTTCAGAGCCACCTCGCTGCGACCAGAGCGCTGCTCTTGAGCATTCAACTCGTCAGCCCAGGCAGGGGAGGCAGAGGCAGGGAAAGACGCATCCCTAAGCGGGGTGGGAAGGGCCGTACAAACACAAGCAGTGAGGAGCGGAGGAACAGCACTGGTGGCCCTCAAACCTGCAGTGCGTGACAAGTGATGGACAGGTGGGACCTCACTGTTGGTCTTGGTTTTGAAGTTTTCTCCTGCTTACATGCGTGTCAGGGCTGCTTTATTTAATTCCTGATGGCCGCTTGAGGTCAGGCAGCAGCTCTGGCTCCAGGTGAGCTCCTGACAGCCTGTTTGGTACCTCCTGTGCCTTATTTCTCTGCCACCTCGCCACTGCCCCACGCGGCTCAGCTGCCTGCGGAAAGCAGCCCCCGAGCAGTTGCCGCACGATGCCTGGCTCCCTGTGATGCACGGGGAGAGCTGGCAGAGAGCTTTGCTCACACCTTTCTCAGAGAAAAACTGCTCTCCATTCTCCCGGCAAGGTTTAATGGAGAAAGCAGACACCCGCACGACAGACAGCCTCTGGGATTGCAGCGAGGTAAGCGCGGCTGGCGGCAGAGAGTCACTTCTCACACTTGCGTGACATCGCTGACTTCAATGGAGAGCCTTCGGATTTATAGCTGTGTTGGTGGAACAAGAATCAGAGCTAGTATGTCTTTATTTCTCCCCTTTGGTCTGCTCCGGGTGCAATCAGAGCTAGCCACCTTGGTGCAGCTGAACCTCAGGCTGAGATTGAACCACAGCTTGGTGCTGGTGATGACCAGCAGCATCAGCTGGTGTGGCTCTTTCTGTGGAAACTAATTTTACCCCCTCAACTCCCTACTCTGTTCTCAAAACACTCAAGAAATTATAAAACCTAAGGTGCTGGAATGGCAGAAAAAGCTACAAGCCAAAAAAAAAGAATAAATACCAGCTCTTCCAAGAGCTTTGGCTCACCCACAGTTGCCACCACCAAGAGAGCTTTAAACCAAACACCTTCAGCAAAGCCCTCACACAGAACTGACATAAGCAAGTGGCATAAACCCCTAAGGAACCCGCCTGAAAGAAGCAAAGCTCCGGCTCTAATAACCACATAAACTTTTCATAAGCTATTTAAAAAATGTTCCCTTTCCTTGTTTTGTGAAGACAACAAGCTATCAAGCTGGCTGCTACAGTAAATACTGAAAGATGGCCTATTGCATCTTTGTCTGATATAAAATGACACATAGAAACAGGGTGGAGGTGATGAAGTCACCCCCAGTTGGCCGCAAACACAACCCCTGTGTTGAACAAAGGAAAATCTGGGGATCCAGCAGGATCCTTTGCCTGGAGTCCAGGGCGACGGGTGGTTGGCAAAATGCCAAACAGTAAAAGAGCTCATTTGTCCCATGCTATAACCTAAACAGGAGTGCACAGGGCTCTAGGAGCTGAGGAATTGTCCCAGACCACAAATTTTCCGTGTGCTGGATGACCCATAAGCCATTTCAAGTGAAAACAAACATGAAGGTAGCTGTGTTTTCACCAGAAAACAGGCAAGGAAAGAATCACAGAATGCCAAGGGATGGCCTCATTTTGGTTATGGTTTTTAGATTCATTACAAAGAGGGTCCTACTGCAGGCTTGCTTTGCCCCCGCAGCACCACGTCATGTGCGTGTCATGAAAACTTACCAAGCAAAGATAAAGCCTGATGCTGAGGAGCCCTTTTAGCATGTGTTTCATGTAACCATATCCCTGGGAATGCCTTTCCCTTTAGATCAAAGTCCTGCCTTGACCTGCCGAGGTGAATAATAAGGGGCAGGGAAGTATTTTTAACTCTGCGTTGGGAGCTGTAGGCTCATCCCAGAAGGGAGATGTTGGGCAGCAGTGGCACCGGTCTATAAAAGGGGTGGCTGGAACAGCCTGGCCTTGAGCTCATGGGGCTGGGGGCAGTGAGCTGGCTCTGCAGGACCCCCTTCCCCCTTCAGCCCACTCCCCAGAGACACCTCTGAGGGGAATGGGAAGGGATGTTAATTTTTAGATGAGGGGTTGACGCAAGGCCAAAGTCAGAGGGCATAGGGGAGTGGGCGTACATTGCAGGTGGTGTGTACATGCTTCCCCCGGCAGAGGTGGAGGCGTGGGGTCCTGGCCCCACCAGTGGCTGGGCATCAACCCCCTGCTAGCTGGTAGCTAGCAGTGACCCACTCCTGGCACAGGAAAAACGGGGTCCTAAAACCAACCTTCCAATTTCATATTTAAACGTCTGAATACGTGACTCAGAAAAGCTCCTTTGGAGCTGCCTGTTACTCAGCATCCCAGAAAACCAGATTTAAATGCCGTTAGTATGAATTATGAAATTAGTGTGAATTTAAGCATCCAATTCTTGGCACCCAAGTATTGAAAATCTAAGTTTTCTGATCTAATCCATCATGCAGAATTCTCCTTTTCAGCCTTTGCCAGCTTTCTTTCCCAATGTGGCTACATCTGAGCAATGTCATATATTGCATTTTAATTTGTGAGATACTTTGAAGGGGCTAAATGTTACTTGCTATTAATATGGAACTGCAATGCCGGGAGCATTTTTTAACCAAATATTATGAATAAGAAAAGATAAAATGGCGTGGGGGAGAGAGCATTGAGACACGGCATCTTTAACAAAGCAAAAATGGAAACTATGGGGTATATATAGTTTGTACTTCACTTATTATTAATTGGACAAATCAAATGAAATGCAGACCAGCTTTCCAAGGAGCCCACTGTGTCACTCTAAGAGCACTTACAAGTGCATGCGTTTCTCATCCCCCGACATCCTGGAGATCTGGGCATAGGTTGATTTACAGCCACTGACTCAAGATAATTCTCTTTCATGGGCTTTATTTCAGTAATACGGGCAGCACTAAATTCAGTCCAGTCATAAATCCTGTGCTGGTAATTCAGTTATAAGTGACGATGCTCTGTCAGCTCTGTCTGCGCACCCTCCCCGGTGGGGCCGGCACGGTCCCCTCGCACGCCCGCACGTCCAGCCCTGGCTGCCCTCTCCACCCTCGCTCCCATGCAAAAGCGAGGGCCCTGGGGAGGGACACCGGCTCACCGGAGAAGGGACGACACTGCTGCACTCACAACTGAGCTATTTTTTCATGGGGAAATGTTTCATTACAATATTGCTCTCACTTAGCACGAGAAACGAAGTCCCTTAGGTGGAGCGATGTCCTGAGCATGGTCTCCAGCTGCCCCTGCCAGAGCGAGAGATGGCAATTTTATTCCAAGGGATCTGGCTGTGTTACATGTTGTGGAAGGAGATTAAAGGAATTAAAAACTTTTCTGCCTTTAGGAAAAGCTGCTTTACCACACAAACACCACTCATCTACCCCCAGGCAGAATCTTCCAGTGCTCTGTCAGAAAAGTCTCTGTCTAAAACAATGACAAAGCAAATGACAATGGCCAAAAGAGGGATCCCAGGCAGAGGGCAAATCCTGAAGGCACATCAAGGACTCCACGAGGTCTGTCCACTTTCCATGCTTAATATCACATGAAAGATGCTCAGCTGTGACAGCTGTGATGGGCAGCGATGGGCACCAGGGAGGCAGTGACGTATTCAGGCAGCTTTACAGGAAACAGTGCCGTAAAATGGGACTAAGCAACAGGGGCTCCTTCAGACGCCCAGCCTCCCATGAAAGTGCCTCCTCTAAACATTAGCCATCCGAAATGCACACCTCATGCCTCCTGCTCTGCTGTGGTCGGTGTGGTCCTACAGGGTCCCACACGTCCTGAGGCTGCTCTTGGGAGGTGCCTCGCTCCCTCTGGCACTAGGTGGTTGGCTTGGAAATTTATCTTTAAATTAATTACCTTAACATTAATTAATTAATTAAAGTTACCTTTATTAAAGAGGCAGCTAACATTTTGAGAGTTCACGTTAGATGAGACAAATCTCTCCCTTGCTGTGTTTAGCTCAGATAAGGATACCGCAAGCCCTAAAGAGTTAATATTTACAGTAAACTGAGAATGAGGGGTTCCAAGACAAGGATCACTGCAAAAGTTTTAAACACAGTCACACAAAGGAATGGAGCCATAAATAGAGCAGCAGACTTTCCCATTTGTGGTTGGAGATAATCTTTCTTTTTGTCTTAAAAAAACCTGAAAGACCAACACACAACAAATTTCTTCTCTTTGATGAGATGTGAGATTACATTCCTTTTAACTTCAAATTTTATGATACGCTGTCATGGCAAAGGGGTGATGAATCTTCTGTGTACAAACTATTTCCAGCTGTTGATAAGACCGTGGTCACCATCGGTTTGCCCCGGCTGAATGCTGTACACAGTCTCTGCAGACAGATTTAGAGGAAAAGGAGCTGCTGCTTTTGTCCAACTCGGGAGGCCTGGTCTACTGATGGGCTTTGCTGGGGCACATGGACAATTAACTGAATTTAACCTAATCTACCAGTTTTCTAGAGCTGAGTTGGGGTTCACCTAATTTTTAAGTCTTAATAGTTCACATGTATCTTTGAACATTCTTCCTTCATGTTTTTCTTTGAAGTTGCGTGAGTACAACCAAAGTTATGCTCCGCACCCCTTGCTCCTGGTGGCTGCTGTTTCCCAGGTCACACAGGAGGCGGGTTTTGTTGCCCCTTGTTTGATGCAACTGATGGAGACGGAGGAGCGGGATTGACCTTTTGCATCGCACTCGTCTGTTGCGGCGGCTTGGTGAAGGAGTTGTGATGGGTGAGACAAAGCAGCGATGTCACTGGGGACAATGGGCAGTGCTGGCTCGCCGGTTTTCCAGGGTCTGGCGTGGAGAGAAACAGTGTATTGCTGATACCCTACCAAAATTTGCACTTCTGTCTGCCCTCGGACAGGGCAGCGCCGAGAAACACCACGACTGCTTTGCCTGGAAGAAGCTTCTCAGGCTGAAAGGGCATCCATGTCCACCGGGGACAGGACAAGGAGTTCTGCTGCCTTGAAAGGCATCGGGGAAGTTTGGCTAGGCGCACAGGATTGGCTTCTAATGGCACAGGCAGCAAGCAGTGGAGAGGCTGCCTGAGGAGGCCCTGGTTTTTCCATTGCTGGAATTTTTTATTTAAACAGGTCAGAGGAATATATTGGGAACAATGGTTGCCCTCCTAGGGCAGTGGGACAGACTAACAGGGAGCGGAGACCACAGATGCCCAGAAGATATATCTGTATAAAATACATCACATAGTCCAGAAAATAACATTTTTAGGGTCACTAATGCATCTTTCTTCTCCACTGAGGCCGTTGCAGCTGTGGGTAATAAGTATGTCTACCTAAGAAAATGAGTATGTTTCATTTTGTTAAGAATTGCAGAACTGGAAGGACAATGTGAGATGCAAGGGGCTGTAGTGTCTTCCATTCAACTCTTCCCTTAAATTGTACCAGAACACATTTATGCTGTTAACAGGAAAAAAAAAAAAAAGGCAAAAAAGGCAAATTATTTATTGCTCTTTGAGTCTCTCTGCCAAAAGTGACACCATGTTTCTCTTCCACCCTTTTGGAGGGATGCTCTCTTCACTTTTAGTTCTGAAGTTCCATTGGTCGCAGCTATTTTTCCAGACTGTCCATGCTTTTCACGGATACACAGATCACATGCATTTCAGTGACTCAAGGCTTGCCTCCCAAGGAATAACTGCTGGAGATGTTTATTTTAAAGTAATAGGCGGCTGAAATTCTGCAAAACATATTAGGAGCTCCAGAAAGACTAGTGCATCGTAGTGCCATAAGCTGATTCTTCCTATCGGTGGGAAACCAAAGCAGGCTGTATGTTGAAATTTCTACACTAATTTTTTAATATTTTTGAATCACATTTGAAAAATACCTTTTGCTTGCAGTTCATTAACAGGAACAAAGGTGTGTGTCTTGTGAGTTAATTGTGTATGCTGACCACTTTGTAGTGGACCTGACATCTCCATTGCCGGGTGCCAGAGATCTTTCATGCCTCTGTTTTGATAAATGCTTTCTGACAGGGTAAATCTGGAGTTGGTGTGTCAGAAATGCATCCCCTGGGTCTCTTCTGAGGAACAGTGGCAGGGTGGGGAGTCCAAAGTGCATCTACGTGATTGCTGAAATGAATTCAGAGATCTCCGGTCTGGAAAAGAGGTTAGACATGTCATGCGAACAAGCAGTTCAGTTCTTACCGAGCTTTTGGCAAGGTCAGTAACAACATAAAAACTCTGTCATACTGTATGTAACCTTGTTGAGTCAACCTGCCAAGGTGTGCATGCTGTGCTTATCACGCTGGTATTAGAGTCCTTTGGCTCAGAAAATAATTGTGGTGGTGTCACCGGGAAAGCCTCAGAGTACAGGATATATTGGAAGCGATAATACCTTTTATTAGACCAACAGACAGAGCTGACAAAATGTGGA
Source organism: Phaethon aethereus (assembly GCF_964289735.1). NCBI lineage: Eukaryota > Metazoa > Chordata > Aves > Phaethontiformes > Phaethontidae > Phaethon > Phaethon aethereus. The sequence goes on from NC_138575.1 coordinate 203,437,894, forward strand.
TGGCCCACCCCGGGCCTGGGGTCTTCCCGTTTCTTCTCTCAGTGACATCCTCTGTGCTCCTGGGTACTTTTTTCTGACTGTCCGACAGATTAATATAGTCAGACTAAACCCAAAACAGTCATTCTGGACCTGCATCAGCTCCTTTTGCTGTGCCAGTCCTAAGGCAAGCTCTGGTTTCCTCAAGGCTTGTTTTCTCTAACCATGGCACCCATGGTTATGAAGATGGTATTAGCTCTCTCCCTTCATTCGCCTCAGTGTGGAAAGCCACTTCAGGGCACAGAGAGGAATGGGAAATTAAAGTCGGCAGTATTCTGTTCAGTGGCTTGACCCGGGCACTGTGATTTTGTCCCCTGCCTCAACTTGCAAAGCTGTTGGCCTCGCAGACAGCGTCAGGCAGCTCTTCGCAACCCGGCAGAGTCAAACCTCAGCGGTGGGTAAGTTCGGGGTTTACTGGAGCACCCAAGGGCAGCCCGAGCAGGGGCCGGCTGGGCTCATCCGCCCACGCTGCCCGAGTGGCTCCAGCGCAAAGCCTGGTGTGCACCCACGGGCGCCGGGCTGTGCCGGTGACTGGCGCCTGCTGGGGGGACGGGGGGGGCACGGACACCCCATCCCGCAGGTCCCCGAGGGAGCTGGCTCCTGGCTGCAGGCAGCAGAGACAGCTGAGTGTCTCCGTGAGTCCTCCCACGCAGCACCCAGACCCGCGGGAGCAGCAGATGGGTTTATTTCAGTACCCAGGTTGTGCAAGTAATTCCTCTAAGGACTCCTTTTCTTCTTGTCAGTTTTCAGAGTGTTTATTTTTTCTCTCTCAGCTGTTCCTTAGAATTTTTCTGCACAGTTTTTCTTACTGATCCAGACAGAGATGCTAGGACAAGCTCTTAGGAGATCAGCAGGAGCTTTCATGTTGCTGCAGCTGTATTCATGTAGCTGTGATAACAAGACGCAGCGGTGCAGTGCAGCACTTTTGCTGTTACGCAAAGCAGATGCCACTTAATCCTTCAGCCACGGCTAGTCTCTGCTAGCACAGCTATATAGGAAAGTCGTACCCCCGACTGATGGAGCTGACGATCCACATACAGCCTGTGCGGGCAGGACGGTGCTTTCACAAGGATAGGTTATTCCACCTGGACAGAACAGGTAGCAAAGACAGGGGAGAGTACAGATCCACCTGCTGTAGGTCTGGCACGTGTACTGCTAGCGGTGCACTAGCAGGGTGCTTTTTACACTGGCCTGGCCAGAAAGTGATCCCCTTTTGAATGAATTTGCTTACAGCACTAGAAGGTTCTTCCAGAAATCCTGCCCTGAGCTCACACGGCCCAAGTGACAGGATGGAGAAATATCTACGGGACCGTGCTAGCTGTGGAGCAGCACCCAGCCCGAAGTGTTTGGGAAGCTCCAGTTGGCACAGACAGCTCTGCGAGCAGCAGAAGTTACTGGAAGGACTCTGTTTCCTATGTAAATGCACGTGAAATTTCATACATGTGTGTATCTGATGGCAACACCTTTATTTATTGCAGTGAGTATTGCATGCCTCATTGGTTCCTGTTGTTATTCCCTCAGAGGTCTGAGTTCTGTTCACGAGCGTTTTAGGCCAGAAAAATGTTTGTTTTTCTGTTTCTTTATCCAGTCTGTCTATTTTTTCAAGCATCTGTTTCCCAAATGTACACCTCTCGTTCTGGACTGGGAACTGTCTCAAAACTAGGTAGGAGGTTTGATAGATGGATTACATCCAGGACTCCAATTTCAGAAAAAAAATCATATAGAGGCTTGAAGGCGTGGGCTGCCTCTAATCAAAACAGTGTTTAGAGGAGATAGGGCCAAATTCTGCTCTGGGAGAGGAAGGATGGCTCTGGGGAAGATGTGGGAGCTGTGCAAGATGGGTTCACTTCCCTCTTGCACATGGGTTTTGTAACCTTAGCAGGATGCTTTGCCTCAGTTTCCCCATCTTTACATCAAACGTTGCTGGGTGGGTCTTAACAGCAAACACTCATTGCCCAGATACTGCACAACTTCATTCATCATTGCTGCCAAAGTACTTGGAGTAGAAAGTGCTCCAGGCACGCATAGACATATCTTGATGTCGGCAGATGTTTTAGGCAGAGGATGTAAACTGCACCACTCTTGGTACAACCCCTAGTGTACATCAAGTCCTCCTGCTTCCCCCTCCATGGTGTTGCAGCCAGGCATGCCAAGATCCGGTGCAATTTTTTATGGACTGCCAAAGAAACAAATTATTATGCACTACAAAATGAAACTGGCATTTTAAATCTGAAACACATGACATCAGCATTACATGTGGAACCAGATACCATCAAATCACATGCCACCTCATAAATATCCAGGCTGGTGGGGCAAAAGAAATGAGAGGTGGATTGCTGGCCAGCAATGCTCCCCGGGGTCTTTTGCTTCGTAAAAGGCTTTTAAGCAACGTGAGGAGTGTACATACAGTCCACTTCGAATAACCCACGAGGAGCTGGCTCTGCAGTGCTTGCAGGTTTGCCTGGGAGGCTGTAAGAGGGGCCTTTTTGCGTCAGAGCACTGGGGTAGGGGTGCGAGTCCAGCGCAAGGTCCACAGGAGGGGGCAAAGGCCAAGAAGGCAGCAGCAGGAGCAAGAGTAACGTGAAGAGCAAAGTCCTTTGGCTTGAAATGCCAGAGGAGCGCGTTGCTGCTCAGCATCGCACTCCTAACCTGCTGGTACACGTGGAAGTGTCTGAAAGCACCTGTTTGCTCCCTCTTCCCTAGAGCATCCTTCTGAGCACAGCAAGGCTGCTTGGCTTGTCCCAAAAAGCAGCCACCTGTGGTAGCTGCTGGAGGAGGACGGGGCTTCGTGTTTGCCTCGCCAAGAGCCCGGGAAACTCATGCACAAGTTGAGTGACATGACACAACATTCATGTCTTGGAATGAGCCTTCCCTCCAAAGCAACTTCTAGTCATTTGATTAAAATTAAGTTCTCCAATTTTTCTTTCTTTTTGTTGTCATTGGAGAAACTTCAATTTTCAGAGAAAGAACTTATCCAGATTCCAAAATCACATTAGAAATGTGATTCTCTCATTATCTCTCTGCACAACCTCTGTGAGAAACTCTATTTAAATCACATTTACATAATTTTAAGAATAGGCTATTCTGCTCTTAGTATCCATCCATCCATCCATCCATCCATCCATCCATCCATCCATCCATCCATCCTTAATTTATTATGGGTTCACCAAATATTTGCCCTTTCTTTCCAATGTAAAAGGATATGAATTCAGAGAAGTCTTACAGCATAACTTGATGCTAAGCTTATGGAAGATTTGGAAAGCATACTTATTATAGGGCACTTAAAAACTGCTCCTAAGAGTGGTGGAGGAGGTTCTTCCAGCATTTCTCTAATAAGCTGTATGCTGGAAGCAATATGCTGTAGTAATAACTGTTTCCTGATTTTTATGCTTTACTTGTAAAGGACCATTCCCCAAACTCAGAGAAATAGAAACAGCAGAGCACTCGGGGAGAGAGGATGAATTAGGGTTTTCCTTACTCCTGCAAGTTCTCTATCGATCTGCTGCCGCAAGCCGTGGAAGGGCACGACTCCCCTCCGGTGCTCCTAGTCACCAAAGAGACGTACGGACAACGTGTCTGCGCCCACCGGCCGATCGTGAGAGGGACAGGGTGCTCCAGCTGGGGGATCTCACTGCAGAGGCCTGGCAGAGCTGTCACAGCCGTAGCACTCCCATGCGGGTTTTGGCTCCAAAGGGGAAGGCAGGAAAGCTTTGAGGGAGCTTTCCCAAGAGCGGAGCTGCACAGACTCTGCAGCCCGACATCCTCATGCCGGGTAGACGGCGTGTTTCCAACAGCTTGGACATTGGGTGGCACGAAGGGCGGCTGGGACGTGCCGCGCGTTTGCTGTCTCCTGCACAGCCGCAAGCAGGAGAAGGGCGGTTTCCATTTCACTGCTTAAAACCGGCAAATTTCCAACGGTGGCGATTCTCTGGAAGGCGTGACCCGCGAAGGGTCAAACACCAGAAGGAGAGGAACAAGAGCCCGTTATTCGTAACTTTTTACGACACTCGGAGCCAGCCCGCGTGTTTGCACAGCTGGGGCTGGGAGCAGGGCGGGGGGCAGCTGGTGCCCCGGGGGGCAGCCACCCAGCCTCGGGAGGCTCCTGCCCCACCGCAAGAGCCGCCTCTCCCCCTCCCTTTTTAGAAGGGCACACTCATTCATAGCTAACAAAAATAAGATGAATCATAGCACGGCAAAAAATTAAGCTCTTTACATTTATATTTCACCTTTCGATGTGCATTCGGTTGGCGTACAAGCGCAGGAAGGGTCTCTGTCTTCTTCCCACCTCCTGATACCACTTTTTAAATGAAAATGTTTTGCCCTCTGCTGCAGCCGTACAGCAAACCCCTGAAGAGGGAGAGTGATGGTAAAACAAAGAGGCAGTAGGTGGCTGCCAAGAGAGAGAGGGCTGTGTGAATGCGCAAACTGGGGGAAAAGAAAGAAACAAAAGCAAAGAATAACAGACACTACTTCTGTCTTGTTTTCATTTATACTGAGCTACAGTTTTGTTTGTAGCAAGAGACAGTAAGTTAATTTCCAGGCAGAGGTGCAGTAATCTTTAAATTGTCGGTGCCCTTGCAAGTACCCAGTTGTATTTCTAATAAATACATTTAGTACAAATCAAGAGGTGACTCTCTTATAAATATGGCCTTTTGCTGTTCCCACAGACCTCTGGCTTTTATCCCTTTCCCCACAGAGTGAAGAACAGAGAGTTAGTGTCATATTTTCCCCTCTCCACTGGTAGAACAGACAGAAACTGAAAATGAAATTTTATTTAAAGAAAAATACTAAGTGGAATGGAATAATATATAGCAAATTTCCATCACCTTTAGCATGTGCACAGAGGATTACAGAGGTTAATAAGGACATAATTTAAAGTGCCTGCTTATTCTGAGCTCTACTCGCAGTCATTTAGCCAGTGCATATGTTGATTAATTCGAGTGGGAAGAGCATGGCCTGTTATGATTGCACATGATGACAAGAAGCAACAGGAAAAATATAAGAAAAAAAAAAAGATATATGCTATGCCACAATGGTTCTGTTTACCCTACTTTTTTATTGCTCCCTCTCACCAGCACTTTCCAGCATTTATTTCTTAGGCCACATCTATAAACAAACTTGCTTAAGCAGAGTTTAGTCCAAGGCTTTCTCCTTTTTCCTGCCCATGGGCACTCAGAGACGGATTTTGCTGTAAGAAAACCTTGAGCACATCTCAGCCCATCTCTGCCTAGGGGGAAGGAGGACATTTGGTGAGAGGAGCTGTGCCCCAGCAGTGTGTTCCTACAGGGGCAGCTTTGGGTGAAGCCTCTTGCGACATCCGTACCGTGGCACATAGCTTGTTGGGGAAGGGAAACGCGTGTGAGCGTGGGTGATACCCACGGGCATCACGGTCCTGACGAGGCTGTTGGCAGCTCAAGCCAGGACCTGGCCAACCCTGGCCTCAGTCAGCCCAAGGGAGGGTTAAGGACAGGGACGATGGCCTGGAAAATATTCCAACTTGCAACAACAAGGGCAGCGAAGCTTGCACAGCACTCGGGAAACATCCCTGCATTACCGATGATGCTAAATGAGCATACAGCTGAAGGCTGGTGCCTGCACACTGTCACTGGGGAAGCTGGTAACTCATTATCCTGTGTATAAACATCATTATAATGTAAAGGAACATCATCAGTCTACCCCTCCATACACATGCACAAACTGTCTCTGTTCAGCGAGGCTGTTTATTTCCAGTGACTTCTGAAACAGAAAGTGCCTCTGTGAAAATCTGGGTGCAGCGTGAGGCTGCGGCTTCATGCTATGGCTGAGCCAGTGCAGCCTGATGATGAGAGGGACAGCCTGGTCCTCTGTCCCCATCCCAGCCTGTTCCTTGCTGTGGGAGAGGGGAATGAGGAAGAGCAGAGGAGGAAGAACTGTTAGGTTATTAACAGCTGCCAGGTTTTCTATTTAAGCATATCCACAGCTTTGTAACACGGCATGGTGGGTGCTAGTAGAAATAAAGTCCACCTCTGTCTGTGGCAAAACTTAATGCAATCCTTGCAATATTTCCATTTGGCAGTGCTGACATCACACTTACATAGTATGGAAAATGTGCCTTTTTCCCCCAAATATTCCATTGCACATTGGTCCATGGAGTGCCTGATGAATTAATGCCAGTGGGAAAAGACTGCAAGTTTCACTCAGAACCTCCTTATTTTTTAAGCTGCTACGAGATTCTTAACTAAAAAACCACACAAGTCTCTAGAAGCACATCTGACATTGAATTGTTACTGCTTCAAGGGACCCACCTACCTCTATTGAAGACTTAAATTGTTCAGATCTCCTTCAAGATTTGTTTTTATTCATGGAATCATAGAATCTTTGGGTTGGAAGGGACCTTTAAAGGTCATCTAGTCCAACCCCCCTGCAATGAGCAGGGACATCTTCAACTAGATCAGATTGCTCAAAACCCCATCCAACCTGACCTTGAATGTTTCCAGGGATGGGTCTTCTACAACCTCTCTGGTCTGTTTTTCACACAAAGTTTTCTTGCAGAGAATGACACAAGAACAGGGTGAGCCTTTCTTTGGACATCCCTGCCTGAAATACAGGGGACCTTTTGCCCTTTTGTTGTCAGATAGAGCAATTTAAACTCATCTTAGTTCAAGGTAAGGGATCCTAATCAGATCTTGATCTTGGGTATGGATTATGCCTGTTAGCCAGCCCCAGAAACTTGCCTTTCCTGTTTCTAGAGATTAATATACTAACAGGCACAATTCTTCTGTATTAAAGAATGTTTATTAGCTGGTTTTACCTGTTTTCTTTTAATAAAAAGGGGTTTAAAAGTATAAGATACTGGTCTAGTGGTGCTTTGCTGCTGACTCCAGTGAGAAAAACGGAGTACCTGGGGTTTGGCAGCTTCAACAGGTGTTTTCCAGGTGTAAAATGCTTCTCAGAAGTGATGATGGTAATTGCCTGGCTTACAAGGTTTTTTGTCTGTCTTCATCAATTGATGAGGTTGCTTGTCACCTCTATGTCCCAGCGCACCAGACGCTGTCTGGATGGAAGTTTCACATTGGGATGCATACAAGACAAACCTCAAAATGAACTCTAGCAATGCGTGATTCATCCCAAAACATCTCATCAGTGAAATGAATGATGAGGAACTTCTGGTACAAAAGAGCTTTCCGAGTGGTGGCATGTTGCCTAGAAAGAGCACAATTTCCAAAACAGTCCACGACCTTAAAACTCTAGAGTACTGATGTTCCTCAGAGATGCTAAACTAATTACAAATATGATAGTCCTTGCTGCTTCTCTTGATTTAGCTTCAACACTGACCTTCCCTTAAGAATAGGAGACCATGTGCACTAAGGGTGAACATTTAAATTCAGAGTGCACTACTCAGGGAAGAGCTGTGGTTTTGAAATTTTGTCATTTGGTTAACATTGCAGTAAATTATGAGCTAATACCCTTTGTTAAAGACCAATTAATCACCAAGAAAGATTGTTCAAAAGGAATTTAAACTTTTATGCTAATTTTCAAATCCCAGTTGGGTTGTGCTATTCAAAAATCAGCATGTTGCTTGGCTCCAGAGCTGGATGAAGACACTTGGGGAATGGCATGAGCTTTTTGGAGTTGGCTGCTGTGAGTGTTTTCAGACTTTCAGATTCGATCCTCTGTAATTTTGGTAGCCAAGAAGCAGTCACATTTCAAATTGTGATCATTTGTCTGAATCTGAAAGCACAACAAGCATCCTAGATATAACATAACCAATTCCCAAAAGTAGTCACCTTTTTTCTCAGAAAAGCCTTATCAATGAGCATACCTGTTATTGAGCCACAGTTCTCAGCTCCAGAAAAAGGTTCAAAGCATCACTATTTAGCCCCGTTTTGGTAAATATTACTCAAATTTCGGCAGTGGAACATTTTACCTTGTCAGCCCAATCATCCAGAGACCCATGGTGGCTGAACAAGTGTCAGTCCCTGAGAGATGGGTTTTCCTCCTTGCAGCTTCCAAACTTGTGTCTGATAGTTGTTTCTGCAAATTACAACCCCTCAGATTTGCATCCGTTCCATGTCTCATCCCAGCCTACCAGAGGGTTCCTCAGTTTCTGTTTTCTTCAACAGTTTCCCAATGGCCACATCAAGGTTCATGATTAAACTCTTCAGGATTGCAGAAGAGACCTCCAAAAATATTCTGTTACTGCTGGAATATTCCTAATTATCTATGAAAAACAGGTCTTGGGCCTGAGATCCTATAGGGCCAAGTTAGACTGTTGATTTCTAGGATTATTTCAACAAATCAATCCATAGTCTTTGAATTAGGACTACCAAAGTGTCAAAGTATCTACTTTATACATTTGCTGATATGCAAAGCCATCATTTTCTTACTGAACTAGACCACCCCAACAACAGGACATGAACCTGTCAAACAGACTTTGGACCTCAAATATTTTGAGGAAGACTGGTATACTTGGTCAACAGCCAGAGATATGGTGGAACAAAAAGATCCCAAGGACTAGCCAAAATCAGCTATCTACTCAGTAAATGCATAGCCCTTTTCCCCATGATTGCATTCAGTGACTGCTTTTGGGTAAGTGGCACCCCTCCATGCCCGGCTGCCCAGTGCATTGGGTGGACTGGGAAGGGGGGGAGGCCACAAGGCCAGGATGGGGCCATTGGAAGAGACATTAGTGTCTTGCTTTTGCCCAAATTTGGCTCTTGAAAAAGGAGTACAGAGGCTGCTCTCACCTTGGGCTCGTACAGTACTGTAGGGGCTGCTTAGGGCTGCACAGCTGCAGCTATACGAACGTAGATGTGGTTTTGCTATCTTGTTCTTATTATACTGGTTTTGGCCACTGGGTGTTTGGGACTGCTGCGGAAGATAAGCTTTATGATCCATTTTTACCCAAGGTGGCTTGCAATCTCTTTGCTTAGCTTGTCAGCTGGCACACTGCAAATCAGTTGAATATTCAGAGCTGAGTGGTCTCTGCTCAGGCCAATGGTTGTTTAACTCATCCATGGACAGAGGTTAACTCGGTAGAGTTGTTTTTCTTATGTCCTATGGCATTTATGACATTCCTATGACATTCTTATGTCCTATGGCATCTATGGCATTTTCTTAGATCTTGTGACTCATTTCTTTTGCTTCTGCATGGGACTGCTTAGGCCTCTTGGTCTGCACTTCCCCCTGAATTACCAGCGTACATGCAAGTAGCCTGGCTATCAGAAAAGACAGATCACTGCAAAGTTGATGAATATGAGATGTGAGTCAGACCAATTGATTTGATTTAGCCTGCTTATCACGATGGCTGCTACTTTAGGGCTGACTTTAGATGTGACTCATGTTGTACTAGTACTTGCAAAAAACCCGCCTTGAAAATATTTTGATAGGGTATCTCAAGTAATTGGCAGCATTTCTATTACTGCTGTATCCTGTGAGTGCCAGGTAACCTTTGCAAACACAGTTCAGAGCTGGTAGAGAGGAAAAAGAGAATTCAGACTAATTTTGCCAAAGCTGAAATACATGACACCAGGTCATACAAAACTACCGCCCTGCCTGACCGGCTCCATGTTGTGCTTCTCCTTGTGAGGACACCTTGCGCTAGAGAAACACAGTCTTTCATGAGGTGGACATTTTGGCAGTTAACAAAGCACTGATTAATATGAGCTACATACATGATTATCACAAGCCTCAAATTAAATGACTGGCGAACTGATTCAGGTCAGAAGCTGTGAAGCTAAATGAAGGTTATTGAGGTTACAGGCACTGATCTGCATTGGAAACTGTTCAACACAGGAGTCTGGAAATCAGCTTGGTGTGCAAGATCCGAAGAACACAGCACTTCTCAAATCAAAAAGGTTTCCAGGTGTACATAACTGAAATTTCAAAATGTGGCGATGAAGGTCATCTGCAAGTGGTTATCACTGGTGGCCCGTGAAGAGAGCTACTGCACTGATGTCCTACAGCAGTGCTGACTGGTGTTGCCCTGACCTTCAGTAATCTTCATCATCTTATTCTACAACTTCTGTTGGTGTTTCGCAGCTCCTTCAGCCTAATGAAACAATTGTAAGCTGTGAATGGCTGATTGCAGGCAGCACACCCGAGGGGCATGGTGCCGGGCATGGCCGGCTGGCCACCCACTTGCACTCTTTCTGGGCAGGTTCTTCCTTTGCAGGTGTCGGAATTTAATAAAGGAAAGCAGGAAAAAAGAGTATCTGGTCTGATACTTGGTAAACAGCTGGCCATCCAGAAAATGATGAGGAGTTGAAAGCAGTTCAATAAGCAGATCTTACAACACGTTGTGTCTGCATGGCTGGAAAACTATTCTTATTTTCCGTAACATTTCCCTCAAGTGATCCCAGCCTTCCAACATCTCAGTTGTTTAGGAATCATAACATGCAAGTTGCTTGGGTAACCAAAATCTGCCCGACACCCTAGATGCAGCTGCCTGGGCGACTCCGTGTCTCCGGGTCAGTCCTGGAAAGAAACCTTGGCCAGGTGTGGCATGTCACAGGCTCCAGCAACGTGCTCGCAGGGAGCTGAGAACCGTGCATGCAGACCACTCGTGCCACTACATGAGAAGAAGCCTCACATGGTGGTTTCCGGCCAGGGTGAGTCTATGGGACAGCAGTATTTAACATTTGCTCTCCTGTGCACCACAAAAAAGCACACTGGCTGCTTCCGAATGGTCACCAGCCCACAATATGAAGCCTTGCTCTCCTGGGTAGCCCTGTCACCTTGTCTGTCGTCTAGGTTGATGGCTGGGGAGCAGAATAAGCAGAACCTGCCCAGGTTTCTGAAAAGCCTCCTGGGGAGCAGCTGATATGTGCATCCCATCAGCTCAATCCACTGTAATTTACACAGGGTGCTGGCTTTGGTCACAGTTTCTTTTTACTCATGTTTTTGAATTCATTCAAGTTTTTGAAGGCATAAATGTGATTTTCAGTCTGGCTCTGGGTGCTGTGCTAAGGATGCACGCTCAAGGCTGAACTGAACTATTGCAGTACTCATTGATTGGAGGAATTGATACTCATAGCAATATTTGGTATAATTTCATTGTTTAAAATTACATATAAATCTCTGCTACAGACATTAGGAGATGTGTCCTTGGAGACACCGAAGACTAAACCAGGTGCACCAACAAGCTGTGTACTACATAAGTAATCACACTCTGGAAAGCAACAGGAGACAACCTAGCAGATTTCCCCCCACGAGGTCACCGTGCTCTCCCTCTGGAAGTTTCATCACATCCCAGACGAACCTCCAGGAAAGGACCCTCCCCGCACTGCTGCCCGGCTCCTCTGCTTGCAGTGGTTCCAACGGATGTGGGGTTTTGCCTGTCCTCTTTGAGAGCTCTTCTGGACTCGGCCTGGACCTCCCGTTCTTTGCCCTGCCTCCATTTTGTGCGCCTTGACCTCCATGCCGTCCTTCACATACTTTCCTGTTTTGGTGGGGAAGCGTTAGCCTCGTTTGACAGATGGGAACATGGATCTTGTATCGTTTGCACAAAGACCCTGAAAAATCTCTCAGTGTAGAGAACTGAGTGCAGGGAAATCCTCGGGTACAACCTGAATCATTGGATCCTTCTTCTCTCAGCTTCTGGTCAGTGCTCAGAAATGAGACTTCCGCAAATTCAGTCAGAAAAGGCATTAACCGTTGGCTTCACTGAAGTCTCTAGGAGCTTTATGTAAGATTTCCTTGGAGCCATGGGCTTATCCAGTGAGATCAGTAATAACCAATACTTCTGCGTATAATGGATCCTAACACACAGTTAGATGTATCATCTACGGTCATTGCATAATTTTCTTAATTTATGTTGGATTTCTAAAGCACAGCTGGATTTGTGCTCTTTACACAGTCCCTGTGTCGGATGGTACAATGCCAGGTGACACCGCTGACCCTGCACATCCACGTAACCTAATTAACCTTAAAATGTTTATCCCCAGATACATCACGCATCATGTCAGAGCCCTGTCTTATTATTCTGCCTCAAAACCATTGCTGTTTCATTACTGGTTGGTTGACTACTCAAATAAATTTGGCAGACAGCAGACAGCCTTTTTTCCTGACAGATGCAAAACTCGTTGCATGTGTCCTCTCCCCACAAAGTGTGGGCCGTCTTACAGATACAAAAACAAGTGGATGAATTTTATCTCAAGAACATTTTTCTTTTTTTAAAATCTCTGTAATCTTTCCTACCGTGAACTGCTAAACTATAAGGTCCAATTAACAGAACGTTCAGTTTTGGGAGCAGAGGGCATGAGCTGCTCCCCTGGTGCTGGACTGGACCCCATGGTTTTCAGGACCCCTTTCCTGGTTGTTCTTTCATGCATGTTTCAAGCTGTAAATTCTGATTCGGTGGCTGTATGATGGAAAGTTTTAGCCTATGCCCTGAAGATACTGCACCAAAAATCTTCTCCTCTTTCTGATTTACAGAATTGGTGTCATCCTGCTCCCTCTTAATTAATCTGATCGCTTGTGCTGTGTTACTGCTTTCGCGGTTATGCCTATAACCGCTATTAGAAGTGCGATGAATCATTTGTCTTTTCCTGGAAATGCACTTAAAGCCTCTACAAAATTGTCTTCAGTCCATCTTCTCCCTTCCTGTCCAAAAAACTGCACGTTTCTGCTGTGCTCCATGGCTGGAAAGTGTTACCAAGTTCAGGACCGAGCTGCTCCGAGCATAAATTCTCAGTGAACGAGGTAATTCATTTGAAAAATAATCGTTTCCCCACTTCCTCCAAAAAGACATGCAGTGATAACAGGAAAGATGTGAACTCCTTGCTCCGGGTGTTGATCCTGCAGGAGCATTTCAGCAAGGCAGGGCGAGGGCCCGCTGCAGCAGGTACTGTATGGGCACAGCGCAGGTGGTCCTAACCCGAAGCGCTTACAAGCTCGTGGCCGTGTCTCCGTACTCGTGAGCTTGTGGGCACTTTTCCCAGTCCATGGTGCAGGGCTGTATGTACGTCTGGCCAGCTGATCCAGCTAGCCATGCTGCTACTTCTCCGCTTTGCCACCGCAGCCGCTAGCAATGCCGGCCTCAAGGCGCCAACCTCCAGAGCTCACAGCTCCGCCATCGCCCCAGCGTCGCCTCCTGCCCAGCGACCTGCGAAGCTGCCGCGCAGGTCCCCGCCGTCCCCAGCTTCTGCCGTGATGCTCGTCAAACGAGTCCTCCTGGGACCGGGGGGGCCGGCGGCCATGGGCATGGTCCCCACTGTTCTTGGTCGACCCTGTTACCAGCAGCAAGAGGCACTTGAGAACGTACCTAACGGCGTGCGGCCTAGCCAGGGAAATGCTCTCTCCTGTTACTGCCCCTAAAGCGTGCGCGTTACTGTAAGCGGTGGTAGCAGCAGGTAATAAATGAACATGTGTTCACCTAAAAGGCCAGTTCTGTGCCCATTTTGGGATAGAGAATGGGTTCCCAAGATTCACTTTCCCTCCTTTCGCGGCTTCCTCCTGCCCTGTTTATCTCTTGTTTTTTCATAGTTCTAATTTACTTTCTCAGAAAAATATCTGCAAGTGGTTAAACGGTGCTAATATATATACACCAAGGGATGCTGTAAAGTTTTTAAGTGGTGATTGGGTGTTTGGCAGGCAGAAGGAAAATTGCTCTGTCTTTCCATGATCTCACACGTCACATAAGGGTGAACAAGGGATTTTCTAAACTGCAAAGTCCCAGTGCTGCTGTCATTCGGCAAATGCTGGAGACATACATTGAACAGCTCCTATTTTTATTGGAAATATTTCACTACAGTAAAAGGGGGTTGAAAACCAGAATACCATCCATTTTCTCAGCCCCAGCGGTGGTATTCTCCAGGTCAGGGTTGAGTGGCTCTGGAGGATGCTACGGTTAGGGAAGTTTGCACTGCTGCGCTGGCTGGATGAAATTCACCCTTAAATACAGGATTTAGGATATGAGCAGCACCAAGGTCTTACCTTTTCCCTTTTTACTGAGCTGTCTTCCACCCAGCAGGGACAGAAGCTATCATTCTTCAGTGCCTCCATTCATTCAAGGAAAAAAATCACATTAATAATACATAGAAAGAAATAAGCTCCCTGTGTCGCATACACCAGAAAGATAACTGCCACGCAGAATGCCATGTCCTTGCTGTCACCTGTGCTACTGAGTGTCACACACGCTCAAGCATCCCCTGGGCCAATAAACAGGAAAATGCGACACGTGGTGATCTTTCACACGCTTTCTGGTTTTAGCTGCTTCCATGCAGAGTGGTTTCTCTTCCTTTTTCACCTGTACTGAGATACACTAGCAAGGAGTCAGAGCAGCTGTAGTTCAGTGGCTGTGGCTGGAACAGCTTTATGTTGGTGCTGAGCGTGTGTTTACGTTAATAATGGTGTCGCATAAGACCCATTCCTACAAAGAATGGCATCCAGATTAGTCCCACGCATCCAAAGCCAAGGGCATTTCTCGTGGCACTTAGGGTTAAACGCATACGCATCCACACAGAAGCAGGACCTTGGCGCGCAGAGCACGGAGCGTGGAGCGCGTCGCCGTTGCAGGCTGCGTGGTGATGCTGCAGCAGTGCACCCCGTCCCTCTGCGGGCTCCGCCGGAGCTCCTCAGACGTGGTTCTGCTGCACGGAGAGTAACTTGCTCCAAGAGCCCGGGCATGGGTTTCGCATCCAGCATTGCGGGAGCGACAGCCCTGCCCGGCTGATCTCCCACCGGCGAGGGCTGCATCCCGGGGAGCGCGGCTCTCCCGCCACCGAGGCCCAAGGGGAGCTCTCTGCTGCTTCCAAAAAGCCCTGTCTCGGGAGCACAGCCAGCAGCTGGTTTGCTACAGCTTTATTATCCGTGTGGAGTTACACCTGCCTCACCGATTTCTGAGCTGGAGCCGTACAGAGTAGCAGCACGGGCTGGGGAAGCTTGCTGAGAAACCTTTCCTTGCTGCAGACAGGAGGGGGTGAGAAGGGGGAATGTCAGATCAGACCTGAACTCCCGAGGCTTGCCTAAAAGCGGTTTCTCAGGAGGCGGGGAAAAAAAAGAACTTGTTTTGTCTCTTCTTTTTTCGGGGGCGAATGTAATCTGGTACGTAATGTTCCAAGTTACCAGCGTCTCATATTGTGTATTGCTTCATCCACTCTAAAGATCATCTCTTTCTGCAGTCTGGCTTGACATACTCAGATTATCTCATTTTGCTGTGTACAAATGCATTTGTGGCTTTACCCAAAATTTCGAAGGAAATATCATGAAAATGGGTTATTCAAGCCAGAGCAATCAGAAACTAAAGTTTATCTTTAGTGTGTAAACACAAATTTCCCCATAGGTACCTCGGTACTAGAAAGTCAGTTTATTCAAGTGGAATATTAAATGTGGGTCACGATTCATCAAAAGAAATTCTCAACTTTCGGTGTGCAGCTTTTCCTATAGATGTCTAGTCAAGTATATCAGGACATGCAAAACCCTGTTAAAAACGACCAGAATTTGGGGCTAAGTGACTTTTGTGCCCTTGCTACTTGAGTCTATAATAAAGCAAAAATAGATCTCAGGTTTTAGCTTTGAAAATCGGTCTCTGTGTAGGTGTCTCTAGCAGACAGGGTATAGAAAGCCTTGAAAGATTGGATGCATGGTTGCAGTGGAGAGCAGCTATAGTAGTCCCACACTATACAATCTGTAGTATCACCAATACATATTGCCAAACCCCACGCTGCAGTGTTTCCAGGGAGATAGTACATCACATGAGTGTCTTGTAGGAGTTTGAAACCTGCTCCATCTGATGTGTTATTTAATATTTCCACTAATAGAGCTTTGTGAAACTAACAGTTTCTGGTCAAACTTACTGGATTAGACTATTTTTGGGACATGGTTTAGTGGGCATGGTGGTGTTGGGTTAACGGTTGGACTTGGTGATCTCAGAGGTCTTTTGCAACCTTAGTGATTCTATGATTCTATAATTCTCTCGGGTCAGAGACCAGTAAGTACCCTCGCACATGGATGGGAGGTTTGGTGTTTACATGTTAAAGGATGTCAGAAAAAAACCTGGGAGAAAGTGGAGAAGAGAGCTTCAGAATGCTTTGAGGTTAGAGAGACAACTTGCAGTGAGGGGCTTGAGCCCACTCCTTGGTTTGTGAGGGACAGGAATGAGAGCAGAGATGGTCAGAAAAATCAGGGAAACAAATTTGTTCTCCAAGAACTTGTGTCCATCAAACATGGAAGTCTTTTGTGAAAGTCAGCACTTTGTTCACCATCTGTTTCAAAGGGAAAAAGGATAGAACATCAACTTTTGCTTTATGAAACACACAGTTTGTTCTTTCTCAACCATGACACCACATGGAATAGTGATGAGCACAGAATGCACAAGGGACATGCCCAATGGGGCAGGTGAGAGACGCAAACTCCTCTCCCAAACCCATGGGAGAGAGACAAGTGGAGCAGCAGTTCGTTGCTCATTCATTTTCCTGCCTGTTCTCATCCTCCAAAAAAATGACTGTGTCAATAAGAGTTTCACTAGTAAGGCAGTAATGAAATCCTTACTTTGGCCTGGATTTTTACCCCGTACTCTATAAAACACCAATGAGCACTCAGAGCTCCTCTTATCCATCGTTACATTACTTCCCTGGGGACCAGTCTGGCACACAAGAGGTAATCAGCTAAATTTGTAGCCAGAGACATTTAATTTTAAAACTTTCTAATTATAAGGATAATTATAGATATTTTAAGACAAGGTCAGAGAAACGTCGGTTGGGAACGGCCTGGATGTCTCACAGCGTGCTTTCACACCTTCTGCTTCTGTCGGACGGCTGCAGCCGGCTCAGCTCTGGACGCAGCACCCTGCCCCAGCTGTGCTGTGTGAGGCTTTTTCTGATGGGGAAGACAGGAGGTTCTTCAGGTGCAAGAATCAGAAGCAAGTATAATCTTGCATGGCAAATGACAGAGCCGAATCTCTTCCCATCCGTGCCAGAACCACTTGTGCGTCACCCCATTGACTTTAATTTTACTCTCAGTTTGCGCTGGAGAGCAGGACTGGGTCACGGGCGATGACTATGGCATTTGGCTGCCTTAGTAGAGCCTTTGGGCTGCACACTTGTGTCTTGCAACCTCGCAAGAGGATCTCATGGGAATTACCGTAGCTCTCCAACGAGCGATGTAGGTCGTACCTGATAAATTTCCTCACTGGATTAGTAGACAAGGGGAAGCAGCAGGCGTGGTTCATCCAGCTGTCAGGGATGCATTTAATACTGCAAGACAAATTGATTTGCAAGGTCAGAAAGCATGGCATAGAATAGGCAGAAAAATGCTGAAAGGGATTGAAAAATGGCTTAAGGGCAGAGAAAAGGCAATGTCATTGACAGAAAAATTTTTAAGTGAGTTATCTTTATTATTGGACCCCTTTTTTTGCTGCCAGACCCCAGGAAGGTACTGGGAAAATACTGAAGGGGGAGAATGGCCTATCCTGGGAGGATGCAAAGGATGCCAACACAGAGCTGAGGTGCCTTCCAGCATGCTCCTCTCTGTCCTAAGGAACTGGTGCCCAGTTCATATCAGAGGCTGATTTGTCCCAGAAAGCAGAAGACGTTGACGAGCAGAGGAGTCATTCTGCTTCTGTGGCATCCTGGGGTCCTGCTCGTGCAGAGGGAGCCACAGAAGAACTGAGGTTTTCCCCTTTGCTCTCACATCTTCTCCTTGGGCTTCCCTGCTGTTTGAAGAAGATATTTAAGCCCTTGGTTTCAATTCACCCAATAAATAATTCTTCCTTCCAACAATGCCCTAGGGCTTGTCTTTGCCACCTGCGTGGCCAGGCTGGGCAGCACTGAAGTACAGAACAGTTTTGGCAAGAGCCTACACAGCTCCAGCTTCTCTTCTTTGCAGGAATCTTTGAAAAATTGGTCACTTCATCTGTTACTTCAAACATACCCAGGCTGTAGCCCTTTTTGAGGAGTTCTGACACCTTCTTGGCTTGAGAAAAAAACACAGGCAAAAAGGTGAAAAGGTAGGTTCCCTGCGGTGCCATCTTGCCTCATTATTACCTTTCCTGACACAACTTTCAGATCAACTTCTACATGAAAAGATTAGGAGGCCTAATGTGGTTGAGGCAGGATTTCTTTTGGAAACTTTGGGGTTTTTTTTTTCTTTTCTGCTTCTTCCTGGGTTTTAGATTTAACACGTTTTCTTTTTTCAGCTATATGCTAAGTAACATTAAACTGTAATGAGAGAGAATAATTTAAAAAATAACTTAAAACAGCCAAGAGTTATAAAAATAACAAATCCTGTGGGTAGCATCCAAAAGACTTTCTATCATGCTGACTGATTAGAAGGCTCCTTTAATTGTCTGTATGCAAATTTTGTGTCATCAATTCCTGACATTCACAAATCTTGAGAGTTTAAAACTAACAGCTTCACATCACATTTATTTGCCTTTTGGCTGATTTTGGGACCTCTACCCTGCAGGCTCCATTGTTTCAGTGTAAGGATCTTTCTTCTGAAAAGTTGAGGAAAAGAAGCTTTTTAAGTTTGTAAAAGCAAGCTGAGATTGGCCTATGTTCATTGGGTTTCAAGAACTGTGGTCTTAAAATACTGCAAGTGTTGGGCATGCCACAAAGGCTATAAGAAACTGTAGGAGTAACATGTTTTCAAAATTAAGAAAATACACAGATTTCAGTTTGAAAAACTCCCTTTTTCCACACTAACACATTTCCACCAGGAACTGGACTGACTGGCTGCTGCTGGGCCTTCACTTGGCCAGTGTTGTGAAAGTGGACGGAGCCTGGTAGGAAAAACAGGTCATACAACGTGATTTTTTAAGGGCTGAATCCTAAAGGATTTAAAATCTTGATTTCACAGTCTCCTGAAATGACAGGAGAGGGTCTCCTTGCCCTTCCCTGATTCAGGTGCGCCCATCGCTGCTTGTCATATGCACCGGGAAGGTGCCCTGTTTCTTTGCAATAGACTTTTAGGTACTCAAAGGGCATTGCCACCTCTACCCCTGTCCGCTCCTCCCGTGAGCATTGGACTCTCTAGGCTGTCACCCAGATGGGGCCAGGAGATGGACCCCAGGGAGAGCTGGGCTCCCTGGGGAGGATGACCCGAGACACACGGTTCTGGGAGCTGGACGCCATCGCAGCCTCCCCTGATAGAGACACGCTGGTTCCTGGGGCAGAGGACTGAAGCTCTGCGTGGCTGTTGCCTTCGGGGAGGGGGATTTCAGGAGCACTGGTGCTGCAGTGTGTATTTCTGGAGATCAGGTCTGCCCAGGGTCCTGCTAACTGCAACCAATATCTCAGGTATTAAGCAGAACCGGGAGCCGACAGTTCACCTCCCATTTTTTTCCCCTGTAGCTGAAGACACGCGTGTTAGCCCATGGTGAAGAGTGGTTTACAGAAGCCGTCCTGGTAGCAGTTAAATTGTCCATAGCCAAACTTTCTTTAAAAGTTTATCATCCCTGTTTCAGAGAGTTTCCTCAAGGCAGGGTCCCACTTGACCAGACTGGCAGTGTCTGAAAGCTTGAGAGCCATGCAGAAGTGCCGCAAGAGGGACAGAGCTGCCTCATCAGTCCTGGTACCAAACGTGGCCGTGGCCATGGCTGTAACGGAGTTTTGCGTATACCGGCATTGTTTAAAAACTCTGCTCGGGCCAGGCTTCCCTTGATTAAGAGCAGCCAGATGGACACTATAAATCAGTTGGAAAACCCTGGGCCAAACTCCATGCTCCAACTGATTCAAACAGCTCCACTTAATGTCACAAATGGGATTTGTGCAAATGGAGCCCAAAGCAGAATTTGGCCTTTCATGTTTGTTTAGATTAAGAAATTTGGACAGTAAGAGCCCGCTTATATTCTGGCTAGCAGGCTGGGTATTACAGCACTCCAATAGTGGGAAGCCCAGACAGATGGTTTCATGAATCACAGCGAGGCAGGTCTGATTATCTTGATATTTTCCACACGATAAAGTGGAGGGACATGGTGCCATATGGTGGAATATGGCTGAGGGACCCTCAGCAGCTGGGCGGGATGCAAGCGCTTTCCAAGGCAAGTGGCAGAGTGCAGCACCCACGCCAGCGATGACAGGGGTGGACGAGGAAGGGGCATCTTTCTGGGACAGCCAGAGGTGCTGAGCCACTGGAGCAGCAGCGTCCTGACGGAAGGATGGGAGAATAAACCGGGACAGGTTGGTCAGGTCCCCCAGTGCAGAAGTACCTCAGGATGCAGGGGAACAGGGAGGGGGAAGTTAAATGTGTGATGTTGAAGAAAGAAGGAGGAAAGAGGTTTTGCATGGAGGAGAAGGGAAGCCAGCGGCTTCTGTGGGGCTGAGTGTCTACAGAAAGCACAAAGGGAGCAGGAGTGGTGCTGCCGATGGGGGACACGTCTGCTCTCTGTTTTGAAAAGGCTGCTATTGTTTGGCTGGACCTCACAGTTATTTGTTACAGGCTACCCTGGAATAGAAACAGCCTATGGTTTGCTGCTCTGTCTTATCCTGAGGGCTGCAGAAAAAAGGAAGTTGCATAAAAGGAGTGGATTTCCACAGAAGTCTAAGAGCTGTTTTTAAAAGTGAATTCATGCACAGAGATCATTTAGAGCCACTTCACTTGCATAAGCGGTTGGCTGGGCTTGCCGGTCTGACGCTTTCCATTTTGCATGTAGCAAATCTATTTGCAGAATATCACACTTAAAAAAAATACGCTACCTAAAAGCAAGGAAATTTACTCTTCTAAGGTAATCAAAGGATACAGTGGGTTCATTCTTTTGAACCCAAATGACAAGAGGTCTCTAGCAGACAGTGCCCCGGGCCAGCGGTGCACCGGAGCAGTGCGTGCCGATGGTGTGGAGAGCATCAAAAAGATGCCACAGTGCTGCAGGACCCACCAGAATTAGCTCTGCCTTCACGCCGGCAGTGAATCCATAGCACAGCGCTAAAAAACACATTCAGTAGTTAAAAAAGATTTTAGCAGCAACTGCTTGGTTAACCAAGGGACCAAGGGGCTGGTCTCCAGGGCCTGGGCAGCCAAGAGGGCGGCGGGGGCACGCGGGGCAGAGAGATGTCCAGCGTGCATCGCAGCTTGACCAGCGTTTGCCAGACAGGATGGTTTGGGGTGTTTTTGCAGGGCTGGCAGGAAAATCTCACATGTTTAAATTGGGGAAGTGTTGTAGATGTTGTTTGGGTCTGGTCAGGGAAAAGAGGAATGAGTTTTCTTTTGTTTGGGTTCTGTGGTTTGCCTGCTGAAGCCTATGGCTGGCTGCATATTTAGCAGACCTCAGAAATAAGGTTAGATGCATCAGCGAGCAAGTGGAAAAGTACTGGGGAGAAAGCACGCAAGGGCTGTCTGGGAGACACCACGCGGGCCGGCTGGACCGCAGAGCGGGCGCACTGACGCCCATGCCCCGTGGCGCCGGATCCGGCTGGGGACACGAACACCACAGGGTGGAGTGTGCAATCCCCGGCGACGCCGTGTTGGTGGCCCTGCACCGTGGGGACCAAAGCACCAGGGCTGCTGGCAGCCAGCACAGCCTGGCAGGACACACTGGAAAGGCAGCCCTAGAAACCACTTTAAGGGACAAAGTGTCAATAACTTCAGCTGTAAGGAAATAGCAGAGTAAATAATTCTAGCTGGAAGTAACTAGGACAAACGGTTTCAAACTGGGTGCCTAACTTTACACACTCACGTGTAATCTGACATGCAGGTAGCTGCTCTGATTTGTTATCATTAACTGATGTCCAGCAGCACAATCCCAGAGTGAAGCCATAATTTCCACCTTTTTTATAACTGTAGGCATCTCTGTAAAGGCTGCTGGGAGTACACGTGCCGACAGTGCAGTGACAATTTCTACTATTTTCAGAGTGGAGTTACATGTTGCTCTAAGAATAGCAGAGGACTGTACCTTATTGCTGTAAAGTCATTATCCCATAAAAGAGCTGATTGCCTCCTGCGTGCTGAGGAAATAGCAAATGTCTCTTTTTTTGCTGTTAGAAGATCAGATGGACAGATTGCATAACAGAGGAACTGGGCCCTTTGCATGGAGAAGTAGCTGCGTGCAGTAAGCGATGGCCTTTTGAATCAGCAGCTGAAACACGGGGTACAGCTGCAGGGATGTAAAAGTGCCAGCGCCTGGCTGACCTCTTACCAGAGGTAGTTAATAAGAGAGGCCCAGCGGAATGGAAGCGGTGAGGAGCAACCTCGTTATGCTCCCGAGGTGCGGCTCATGTCACGGCACACAGCGTGAAATATAGGAATGATGAACTGTGCTTGTCAAAAAAGCAGGATTTAGAGTAAGAAAAGGGAATTGATATCAGATTTAGTGTCTGGGGCACTTCTCGGAATCACTCTGGCAATTTGTTAGCCAGATCAACACATGATTTCTTACTTAGAGAGGAAATGTTCATCTCTGCTCAACACGCCAATGCGGGGATGGATGTTAGTGGAGACAAGAAAAAGGACCGGTCTGCTTCATCTGGCCTCCTTTTGCAAATGTTTTCACTTTCAGTAGTTTGTAGCTTCCATCTTCTCTGCATAATTCAGAAACATCTCCAGATAAACCCTGAATTCAGGGGCCAAACCGTGAAACCACGTGCCAGCAGCGACCCGGCACGTGGCAGAGCCGGGAACCAGTGGTCGTTCCTCTGCTGCTGCCTTCGCTGGTAAAGGCGCAGCAAGAGGCGGAGGTCTCGTCGCAGCCCTCCTCTGAGCTCAGGAACAGGCGTTCAAGGGATTTCGACACCCTCCCAGCCGATGGGGGCTTCATGCAAGCCGGCTGCCTGGACGGGGTGTGCCAAGCCAAGCTCTGGGCAGGAGGACTGAAAGGACTTCTTGGAAAGAGACGCAGACCCGCGGCTTCGCTGGAGTTGTTGCGACTGCGGTACAGCATCACATGTGCTGTGAGCAAACAGTAAATAACAACGGCCATCCGGCCCAGGAGACCAGCTTGCAAAGCACGGCTTCCGAGGTTTGGTTTTTAAGACGCTCACACTTACCCGGGGACTGTAGTAGCCATTTCCCAGTGGGGCCGCTCTCCTGCTCGTGCCGACTCGTCTGCTGGACTCATCTCAAACCTGTGGACAGGAAGCTGAGTGGGTTTCTGAAGATCACACCGCTCGGGTGTTACAGCGGCAGACCCCTCCGGCCGCCGCAGGCTGCGGGAGGGCGGGGTGCACGCCACCTTCCCGGCCGGAAGCGCAGACCGCCTGCCGGGCGCCCGGCGCGGCTGCCCCAGGAGCGGCCGAGCGGGAGGAAGGTGCAAGGGCTTGCTGGGAGAGCGGGTCGGGAGCTTGCACACCAGGGCCCCGCTGCCCTCGCGGGCGGCCGGAGCCCTCGGCCAAACACTGCAGGAGGAAACCGGAGCGGGCAGCGGGCAGGAAAGTAATGAAACCGTCTGGGCAGGCGTCCGTGCGCAGGAACGTGTACAGACGCGGGCTGAGGAAGCTTGCAGAGCCAGAAATGCACGCAGGCGAATCCTCCAGGGCACGCAGAAGAGATCACAGCACCTCTGATTTCCCCTAAAGGAGATTTTTCCTCATGTCATGGGGAAAAGGAACACGTTTATTACTGTTTTGTGGTGATCAAGGTAGGAATTTCCCAGTCTGCCACTGTAACGATCCAGAAAGCCTGAGTTGGTGTAGCATGATACTGAGTTTTAACAGATGAAGAGAGGCAATATGAGAAACGCATGACCACACCGTGCTAAGGAGCAGTCGCACCTAGAAAGGACAAGGGAAGCAGTTCCATCTTTTCTCATGGTGGGAAGTGGGAAGCTCACTACGGACAAGCACCGGCAGAGCCGTCATTTGCAATCAGCTTGCCCATGGATGACAACAGCCATGAACAACTGCGAAATATGTATTTCTTCAGTCTTGCACACATATCTTGTCTACTTTCTTTTCTGCATTTGCATATTCATCCCATGTCCTTTCATTCACAATTTCAACACATCAGAAAGAAACTCTCCCCCCAAATTAGGCCCCACTGTCAAAATGCTTCGTTTTCACATAAAAAGCTAGACAGTCAATAATAATCACCTTTTCCGAAGCCAGTTTAAGCAGCAAAAAGCTTGTGGAAGGGGGTTGAATTTATTTTTTTGTTTGAGAGACAGTCTTGTCTAATAAAAGCAAGTTTCTAGAGTGACAATTTTATGGAAGTACCTTTTGGTTGTTACCTTGTGAGATTATTTTCCCTGACAGCCATCGCCAAGATGGAAAGGGGCTGACCCACAGCATCCCTCGTCCGCGCTGTTCCTGCAGGTCTCCAGGGGTGCTGACTGCAGCGCTGCTGGGAAGGCTGTGAACGACACCTGAGACTCCCATCTACTGCGATATTTAACCAGAATACTTGGTGGTTTGGTTCTTTCTGAAGATTAGCCAAGGCAAGCCATCAGAAGGTGCATGGACTTTTGCAACTTCTACCTACATAGCGGAGTTTTATGAATTCAATTGTATTTTAGCAAGTTTCTTAACTAAAGTGATCTTCAGAATTCAAAACATTTTAAACCTGGACCTGCTTGTGCTGCTTTTTTTGTTTTTAATAACGGGCTTGGCGAGTTAGATTTCCCACAGACTTGAGCTTGATTCTCCCTCATTGCTTCTCCTCCCCTGGATATCGCCCCTTCATTTTCAGCTGGGTACTGCTCTTCCCCATTCTGCCGCTCCTTGACTGTACCACTGCGAGCTGAACCCATTTATCTGAGAGTTATGATTTCAGAACAGAAAACAGTTTTGAGATAATTTAGTGGCTGACTCAGCAGTTTTCCCCAGGATCACTTAATTTAGAGACAGGGTCCGAATTCCCCATCCCCGAGGTATTGAAAAGTCGCAAGCCTCTCACAGGTGAGACGCTGCACGTCTCAGCGAAGACCTGGGCATGTGGCATGGTGATTGTGTGACATTCAGCCCCTCTGCAAGTGCAGCAGACAAAAATACTTCTGGGCCAAACTTACAAAAATGCCAAATTGCAGACAGCTGCTGTCCTTGCCCACAGGACAACTGATGTAAAATACTGGTTTAGCATGGACTCGTCTGTAGTGAAAATCTCACGACGAGGAAAAGAAACTGCTTCTGTCATGACGTTTGGTGTGATTATTGCTGTGGTGCTGTACGGCAGTGGCTCCTGCCTCTCCTTGTCAAGTAGGTGCCACAAACTCTAAATCAAGTAACGTTATCACTGACACCTTGGCTATTATAGTATCAGATCAAAAGATTTATATCTTGCTCAACGTGAAGTACTTACAGCTTGACTCTGCTGAGGAAAAAGTCACAAATGGAATTTGATGTCATTAAAAAAAATTCTTCCTCCTTAAATCAAACCCTGTTCATTATGGTGATTTAATTCAACCTATCTTTTGTCCTTACCACCAGCTGCTCAGCGATGCCTACTCAGCTTTCAGCTAGTAAAATAAATCTCTCTAGCAAGTCCCACCAGTGTTTTCATGTTATCAAGGCAAAAATAGAGCCTCTATTTGAAGAAATTCAGCTTCAGACATATCAGTAATACGAGCCACCCCCTTCCAAACAAGCAGTTCATTTTTACGTTATATACTGAATATAAATCTTTCATCTCCTTAATCAAACATGTTTGTAAGATTTCCAAGGACAAAACGTGTATACATATATACACCTCCCAGGCTCATAGATATATGAAACTATAATGTATTTACTTGTCGCTGTCAGTTCTCTGTTATGTATATATGAGTTTATTTCCAAGCCTGCTCTCCTTGCAGTCAGTAGTATACTATGCAGAAGTAGCTGAGTACACCCAAAGTGATCTAAAACTCTGCAGAGGGAAAATTCTTGAGTGGAGATAATATATTTAAACCTCAGAAACCTCCATGCTTATGCACTCTGCATTTTCAAAAACGTATATATACTTAAAAAAGGATCAGAGTGGTATAAAGCCTGAGGTTGAAAATACGATTGACAAATTTGGACAAGTCTTTTCCAATCTGTCAACATCCACATGTTTCCCGATTGTCACCTGTTTTCTCCTTGCTGGGAAACAGTGGTAATAATTTAAAAAATGGAAGTAAATAGAAAAGCTGAAAGAAACCAGTGCAGCAAATCTCTTCCAAATCTTCCCCCTCTATGCACTGTGTTCTCAAATTGGCCAAGACCTGGTTTACTGATTAAAAGCTGTGGCTCTCTGCTAAATTGTGGTAAACCGTGGCATGGTGGTAAACCACAGCTCTGCATATAGAAAGTTCTTGAAACCATTACTGCATTGGCATCGCTCGTGCATTTTACAAGTATTAGATCTGCGATGCAAGTTATTAGAGAAATCTTTTTTGGTTTGCAAAAGTAATAAACATCTGGGGGAAAGGATGACCTTCTCACTGAGAATTAATGATAAAATAAACAAACAGCCTAAACCACATGGAAAAATAACACAGCTCCCTTGCATATGTGCTCTGCATTATAGGATGTGTGTAAACACATAAAAAACGATTGGTCGGGTATGAAACTAATGTGTGTGTCCCCCCTTTCCCTCCACATTAGTGTAACATTAAGATTGAAAATATAATCATGAAACATCAAGAGGGCAGTGGAATTATGTGCAATAAGCCACATGTGTTTCTAAATAAAACATCTTGCCAGACAGTCTTGATTACATTTTATGATGGAGTTTTACCATTACTGGACAAAGGCAATGACGTAAACGAAATATTCTGGGATTTTAGTAAAGCAAATGATAGGGTATCTCACACCAAAGAATAATAATCAATCAAAATTGGCCTGGAAATGAACATTGTCACATGGATTGAAAACTGGCTGGAGAGCTACAAACAAAGTGCTATGAAGGATAACATCTAGTAGAGAAGCCTCAGGAGGGACCAGAGAGACTGGCCTTTGATTCATTCTTACAGAAAAACTGGGTCTAACAGCCAAGACCAGGGGTAGCCAACCTGCAGATCAGGGCAATATATGCCTGTAACGAAGTATCTGGCCTACAGCCTGCTTTCTGCTGCCAGCTATTCTCAAAGTCCCCCAGGCACAGGCAGGACGTGAACACCACTGGGAACAAATGACTAATGCTAGCAGCTATTCAGAAAGATGAACAAATAATAAATTGGGATGAAACAGGCAAAAAGACTTTTTTTTATGCCTGGGAAAATATTTCTTGCTGTAGGTAACTGTAGAAAGCAAAGAGGAAAAAGTGATTATGCAGAAAGAAATTTTTAACTTTAAAATCAAACAAAAGCAAAGTGTTTGGAACCTTTTGGATACGATCATTCCTGTCATCCCTCATGCAGGGCAGCTAAGACACCAGTGACTTTATATCAGACACAATAATTCTACTGACTGCACTTCATTTTTCATTTTATATTTATCACTGTCCTGTGAAATTTTCTAGAGTATTGTGAGAATGCGAGTTTTTACTCCCAATAACTCTTTGGTACCACTCAGAAATGAGCATTGCAACTTGACTGGTCAATATGAAATGCGCACCACAGCAGATATGCTACAGTCTGGGACCTGTAAATTTATAATGCCTTGTGCAGGGAGCTGAGTGGCATTAGAGCCAAGAAAGCTCCTGGTTGGGATCAATCCCACTTGACAACAGCAACATCTAGTAGACAAAAGGATACCCACTCCATGTCGATCAATATATAGACCAGAAAGAAAACCAGTTTTATAATGGAAATCCTTCCACGATGTCATTTAGGTATTAATTTAGCAGCAGGATACTATTATTCCCTAACATGGCATTTGTTTTACCGCCATACTTTGAATTCAAAGCCCTGAGTAAAAGAAGGAGCTTTCAGCAATCAGCCTGCTCTGACTGCTAGCCTTTCACTGCAACTCTCTGGAAGGGTAAATCATTATAAATGTTATCCCCATTGTTATGCAGAATATTCACTAGTTGATGCTCATGTGCCAATTACACATCAATCCATACACACCAATTAAGCAATAAAGCAACCAAAGCCACAGGCAAGTCGAGGTCACCTTTATTCCCGCAGTCTCTAAGACATGCAGCCTAAAGAAATACCTTTTTGCGTTGGGTTAGGCAGCAGATGGAGGACATAGCTGAAGGGGAGATGGGGATGGGGCATGCTGGTATCGTGGGGTGGCCAAGGGTGGCGAGACACCACCAGCAGCTCTGTTTTCAGAGGGCTTGAAAGGGGGGAGAGACAGGCAGGGGCTTGGTTATTCAGCAGGTTAATGAGTCTGCAGGTGACCTTGATCTGCTGGACGGCGTGAGGAGCTGGGGTTTAAGAGATGGGCTTTTACGTTGCAACTTAACGATCTGACATTAATCCTTCGGGGTGAGACTTAGGAGGCAGAGGAGTGGCTCCTGTGCCCTGCGAACCACCACAGCACCTAGCGAAGCACCCACCGGATTTCCCCACAAAGGCCTGCAAGGCTGCAGCACAGCCTGGCCTCCTCCCACTCACCTGGCGCCGGAAAGGCCTCTTAAGTGAACGGCATCGTTCGTGTGATGTGAGGAGCCTTTCATGTTGCTGGAGTGGTCTAAAGGGCCTGGCAGCAGATGGGAAGAAGCACGGCTGCTGTGTTGTGGGACCCGTGTGGCGGAGCGGCCAGGGCTCTGGAATTCGCAGTGTAAACGATTCAGGAGATACGACTGGGGATTTTTATTGTCCTGCCGATAGAAACTTTTGAACCAAAGAGAACGGGAAAGCTCTTGCACTGATATAATTCAGAGGGTTTCCACTGATAACGCTGGAGGTATGCGGCCATACGTCAACCGCGCTTCTGGCACCGGTCCCTCCTCAAACACAGCGTTACCCTAGAGTCTTCATTAACATCAGGTCATAAACCTCTCCGAAAGAAATATGATTTACGAGCATCTTGCATGTGAAAGCAGAGGTGGAGGTTTCCTGGACCATTTCTAACGGGTTTGCATTCAGGTGGAGAAGGAAAGGTAAGCTGGGAAAGGCCTGGGCTGCTGCTGACTTTGCATGTGAAATAACCTCCTTCTGGCAGCTTTTTACTTTTCCTCATCGATCCAGTGAGGTAACTGTAAAATTATGGCATCGAAACAACATTGCAAAGCACTAAATGAAACACAAGGCCAGAATACACTGTAGAATAAGTGGATAATGTGACATCAGTGTCAGTTCAACCTTTTGAAACTAGGAGAAATGTTCTGAGGACATAAAAATATGTGCCATTATGTCATACTGCAAAGCATTAAAAATCCTGCAAACCCTAGACTGTACATTTATATGCATTTTAATTTCAGTTCATGGAAATGGATTTTTTGCTGCCTTGGTTACCGAAATTGGCTTGGTAAGCACATGACTTGGCCAAAACCCATAATTCACTCGTTTTTCTTGACAGGCCTCTCAGGATCAACAGTTTCCACTGACCTGTAAGTCTTCGAGCCAACAGCAAGCCTCTTGAGTGCAGAATTAAGCTGTGAACCTTGAACGGCAGCAGAATCAACATGATAGTCCTGTGATCGCTGTTTCAGGTTTCTTTTTAATAAATGCACAACAATCTTTCTGACACTAATTTTATCTGCTTGGTTTTTTCCTTAATTTTTGTTGCCTAGTACACATCCCCACAGCCAACTACATTTTGGCAACTGCAAATATACAAGATGTGAAGCTGGTAGGCTTGCATGTTGTCCCGAGAAGATGGTCCCAGGGCATCTAATAGTGATTATTTATCTACGCTATGTGTTTTATTTCTCCTCAGGCCTGCCATTAGCTTCTATCCCAATTACATGAAAATAATTGTAAGGTGTTCTTGTATTCAAGTTGTGTGCAAAGTATTGTAATGTGTGGTAATGCTATACTGCTGCTGCTATACTTTATGGTGACTAGCTGTCCAACCTTATGCCTGAGGGTCCTCCAGAGAGAAAACCCTCCTGAGAACTCAATCATCTAAGTGCAATATTTAAAAGCATCTGGGGAAAAAAATAATCATGTTCCTTTAAGAAAAGAGCATGGCTTTCAGTGAAGTCATTTGAACATGCCTCACATTAATCAGCTTTTTTCCACAGTCTACCCTTGAAACAATTATAATTAATGCGTACACAATATTTATGTCGCTATTTTTAGGTTGCGGGAAGATCCAGTTGTTCCTTTGCCAAGCTAATGCTGCTGCCTGCTCACTGGGGGGGCCGTGCAAAGCGGTCCGTAGGTACCCCCAGTCCGTAGGTACCCCGTCCTCCCCATCCAGGTCACCGACCCGCTGCGCGCCCGCAACCACCTCCATGACATCAACCCAGCCGAGCCTATGTTGCCGATGAGCGACGCTCAGGGCTGTGCCCACGACGTCCCTGCCGCCTCCTTGTCCCCTCTTGGTGTTTGTGGCGTTTCTTGACTTGGCAGCACCGCGGCTGCCGGCTCTCTGTCTCCTCTGCCCCCACATCTCCTTCCCATCCCTTCAGGTCCTCTCCCGCTGCTCCTCTGACCAAATTCCTAAGCATTCATGGCAAGGAACTTTTTCACTCTTCGAGCATCCTGAAGGAATTTTTTTTTTCCAAAATAGTTCAACCTTTTTTTTCAGATTATTTTTTCCCTACTTTGTGATCTAAAAAAGTTTAGTTTTTAACAGAGTTTACAAAACAGTTTTTGTTTCGATGGGTCTGGGAGTTAATAGAGTAACAAACCCTTTTTTTTTCCTTAAGCTGGAATCCTACAATAATTCAAGCCCACAATTATCCTACAGCTTAGGTTTCCATCCAGATGTATGCACCTCAGTAGTGATCAGCTTTTTGTTAATTTAAAAGAAATGACCATTTAGTTCTGCTTGATAACCAGGTCCCGTATCCTGCTGATTCAGGAGAAATGCTGGGTCACAGCTTTCATATTGAGACATAAGTGTGATAGGAATATCTGCTGGAATCTTATCTAAACTTAGACTATCCTATATTGTAATAGCTTTACGTATCGTTTCTGGCTTCAACAGTTATAACTGCATTTAGGAAATGTGAAATTAATACATTTCTTCCTTGCAAAATGGCTTTCTGCATGATGGGGAATAATAACTGTTTTTGTAAAATATTAAGAATGGAGTGCCAACCTCCTTGTACCCTTCCCCATGGCTACACCTTTCTTCAATTAATAAAAAAGCAGGGAAACATTTGTGTTGGAGGTGGGGTGTGAAAGGAAGAGAAACATGTGCGCAGTATCCTTACAAGCAAAATATATTCCCCTTCCGAAATGATGATTTAGAAAGGAAATGTACCAAATGGAAAGTATTCAAAGAACAAGATTGATCGGAGGACCAGGAATCATCAACTGCAAGGAAAAGCTGAAGGATTTGATATTGTTTAGTCTAGAAAAGAGGATTGTGGGGACATAATGTAGAAGGTAGCTCTCAGAAGGAAAGAATAAACCCTTCTCATATCCTTTGGGCCTAGGACAAATTGTCATAGGCTTAACTGAAGGGGAGGCAGTTTCAGTCAAGCATCAGGGAAAACAGTTCCCAATTGTGGGGACAATGCAGAGGCCATCATGGCTCATTTCTAAGAGCAAGTTATCCAAGAGGCCCTTAGGAAAGACCCAGGTAAAGCTACTTGATGATGTTAGGTGATCTTCTGAGGTCCTTCCTAAATCTGCTTCTTACGATTACCGTGTTGGAGTCAGGAACAGCTTGGATACACTCCAAAATCACCGCTTCTTCCCTTAAAATGTTAGGATGCTGGAAGCAGCACCTGAGAGGAGGAGGGG
Source organism: Phaethon aethereus (assembly GCF_964289735.1). Taxonomy (NCBI): domain Eukaryota; kingdom Metazoa; phylum Chordata; class Aves; order Phaethontiformes; family Phaethontidae; genus Phaethon; species Phaethon aethereus. Next base: position 203,469,485 of record NC_138575.1, read on the forward strand.
TGGTGGTGGGAGCCTGGCAGGGACCGCAGGCTCCCCCTCTTCCCCCGTCCCGCTGGCCACCCCTTTCCAGCAATTAAACCCTCTTGCATTGCAGCAAAGGCCAAACTCCATTTGGAGGTCAACAGCCCTCATTGTCCACATCAGCCAGAAGATCCAGGAATTTCGGCCCTCGTATCATGGACCATTTAAGCTGTAAACCACTAGTGGTGTGGTTAGAGGCTGAGACAGGCAGGAGAGCCAAATCCTTGCTCAATGGAGTGCAGTGAAGTTTGGGCTCCCACCTTGGCTTACGGAAGCTGAAGATATGTACATCAGGTTATATTGAGTAATTCAACACCGTGTACAAGAAAAATAGAGCCATTTCCTCTTGGAGCCCCAGTCAGCGGGAGGATGTCTAGCTCATTTTTTATTTATCTGAGTCAGTTTTGAAAGCATCCCACTCTTGCAGTGAAAAATTTTGCAGCGTGTTATGAAAGGACAACTAAAATTCTTGCCCATAATTTTTTTTAATGTCTGTCATTCACAGTTTGACAGTCCCACAGGTTGTTAGAAAAAGGGAGTTCTTTATGATGAATGGAAAATAGTAAATCTAGGGAGGGATCAGAAGTATGACACAATCCATCAGCATGTTAAAAACACGAACTGACAAAAAATATGGCCCTCTGGGTTCTTAAACACACTCACAGTAAAAACTGTCTAGGTTGTGAATTAGAGAGAGGGGGAGAGAGAGAGAAAGCAATGCCTGAAATGAATCCAGAGCGAGGATGATAATGTGATAACTTTTACGGATGAGTGCATGTTACACTCGAAAGGGTCCCCTGTTCATGGGAGCTTCCTTCATGTTTCCTAAAGAGCCAATGTCAACAGTCCACTTTCTGCTTGCAATAAATTCAAGTCCCACCAACCATTAAACAAAGATGCTCTATTCTTAATGCAACCCCAGTAACTTCCCATTCTAGTCACTGCTTACGTTCCTGTTATGAATGTATAATTCTCACCGGGCACATATATGCCAACCTGACTCATGTTACCTAATTTATCACTCTGTGCCTCAACCCACTGAAATGGGAATTCGGCTGTCTACATGGCCAATGCTTTGTGGAGCTCCAGGGAGCCCGTCAGCAACATCTGGCTATAACACAAAAAATAGTACAGGTTATTTATGATCTGTATGCTGATAATCATGCTTTTCCACCACAGTTTTGGGACAAGCATCTGAAAACAGCCCCTCATCAAATTCTATGTGATAGGATGTCTTTTTTCAATAATATCTTGATGCATAGAAACCAACCCCATTGCTGAGCACCACCACCAGTGCTGCGGACTGTGGGTTTTGCAGGAGTCAAGTAGCGTGATGGGTACAGTGAGATCCAAGAAAGTTCAAGTTTGTACTGAAGAGATGTGTGTCCTGCACATACCTGAACACTTAGGAAGTGTTTCCTAAAGTCAACCTCCCTTCTCTTAATGGAACCTGCATTTTGCACTCAGGATTACGCTGCAGATTCGGTTCTATGGATTACCATCACTACCCACCTAGCTGAGAGCAAAGTTAAACAGCTCCAGGTGCAAGTGCTCAGATTTAATTCAGAAATGTTGCTCACAAAGGGAAGAGATTAGGCTTTATCTTAAATGAAATGCTATCCTTTCATGTCTAATACTTAGCTCCTCTGCAAGGTCTCTCATGGATGAATATACAGTTACTGACTTTTAACTTTGCCTTGCAATTTGCAGTTGAAAGGCTGAACCATGGACAATGTCCATAAGAAAATCCTCAGCGCAGAGAAACCAAAAATAGACAATCTTCTGAGTGTACTAATGTGAACAAAGGAAACAATGCATAAAAATCAGAAATATGATGTAGGAAAAACAGGGAAAATGTGAATAGTGGGAAAATGTGAATGGTAGGAAAACCCGAATGTCACTTGCTTATGGGCGGTGTTTATACCAAGCCATATGCACATCGAGGTGCTTACACCAGCCATATTTGCTCACAAGCATCGTACTGGTTTAACTACACTGATTATAAAATCAAGTTTAATTAAATCAGAGCAACGTTTGCATGCAGGAACCATGCAGGTCTTCAAAGGCAAATTTCCCTTTGATGCGCTGGACTGAATTTCACATGGCATATGTAATAAGGCTGAAAGGGATATTAAGCTTTGGTAGGATCGCTGGTAGGTTCCTCTACAGAGCTGGGTTGTGATAGTCTTTGCTCATATCTGGGCAGCAGGCATGGCCATGGGAGGACAGCTCTAGCTGGCCATAGCGGCGATACCATGTGGAGCACGCAATGCTCAGACTCTCCCCGTACTTGTGCTGTCCCTGTTTCTACAGCAGAGTTGTCACCTGGGGTCTCCATGGAACGTGCACACTCATCCCTGCTGCTGCAAACACGCCGTCTGCTGCAAACTCAAACTCCACATTTACATGGGGCCACCCTGTATTTTTGGGGTAGAGAGAGCAGGTAGGTCTTCGGTTATTCGACAAGCTTTGGCAGAACTACCCAAGTGAGGTGTTTCTCAGCGCTTACGGAGTCTCTGAGGCAGAGCATCTGGCACGAAAGGCCCTGCAGACTTCAGAGCATGGGAAGAGACAGAACGGGGTATTTCCTGTTAATGTGAACATATCTGCACAAAGCATTAATAACTGCTGCGGCCTGATTCCCAGGACGTTCGTGAATTCCACTTAGCAATCACTCACGTAGTATTTAATGATTTTTTTAGCAAGCTGCTATCAAAACAGAAGAGCAGAACTTGGTACCTGGGCCGCCTTCTGTCCATACCCTCCAGGACCAGAGAGCATGGAGGATGCTCTCAGCTTGCCACAGCCTTTTTTGGCACGGAGCAGCAGCAAATACTGTGAAGATGAACAACGAAGGATTCACACCGTAGGGTGAATACCTGCCGCTAAAGCTCCTGTGCTGAATTCCAGAAAAAAAGAAGATGCCTTCAAGTCAGCACTCCCAAGGGATGCTCTAATTTACACTAGGAACCAGACAGATAACTGCAAGTTGAAGGTGCTGTGGAGCTGTTCAGTCATCCATCCTGTTCTCCAATCTTTCCTTTCAGCTCACCTTTTCTCCATCTGAATAGCTCCAATCTGTCCAGGATACGGCCCTATTTTTAGCTGCTCACAATGCATGAGCAGCATGATATTCTAAGTATTGGGTTATTAAAACAGAAAGTCATTGCATCAGATCTCATTGAAATACAACAGCCTCTGGAGTTTCCAGTTCAGATCTACTGCATGGCTTTAATTGCATGAGGCACTTGCAAGGTTCATAAAATTAGTGTTCAAGCAAATATATCCTTTTGGGGCAGGTTTGGTAGAATCGCATTTGTTCAGTGCCAGTTAAGTATAACTCACTCATTTCTAGCCTTACATAGTTCCTCGGTTATCATGATTTTCTTGGAAGGGAATGTCTGCTAGTGCTAACGTGTTTGGAAAGCTCATAAAAACTGGAGGTAGCTGCAGCCTGTGTATCTAGCATTTGCTAACTGTTCACTGTGGGTTTTCCTAATGTGGCAGATTTACAGGGGTCATATTTCCATCTGGATGGGTTTGCCCATGAATAATTCTCCTGAGTCTTGTGCACAAACGTGATTTTCCTACAACACCCATATATTTCTCTGTCCCAGTTCCAATTATGTCTCCCCAATATTTTTCTTCACACAACACTGTGGCCAAGGCAACAGAAAGAAAATCTTTCTCTGAACATGCAAGTTATTTTCTGAGCCTTGTACATACTTTTTTAGGGCAGGGCTCAAGCAGGATTTTAGCTGGTGGTGATGATATAGTTGGTGCAATTTAAGGATGGTTTGGTGCAATTACATACGTTGGACCTTCATTGTTCAGACCAACACGGATCTGAAATAGCGAGGCTGATGTCAAGACCCAGATAGTGTTGATGTCACAAGAGGAAGTGCGAAGACCCCCAGCAGGCACCCGTGGGCTGGCCGACAGCACAGCGCGCCCGCTCTGCGCTGTGGGGTGGCAGGGACCGGGGTGGTTTGGGCAGCAGCAGCCCCGTCCCCGTGGCTGGCTCCGCATCAGCCCACACAGGAGGGAGTTTCTGCATCCCCACGGCGGCTGCATCCATCCGCAGCCTGGAGAAGCAGAGAGGGAGAGCTGGCGGTTTTCCCATCGGGAATCTCTGCACAGAGGCAGGTAACAGTCGGGCAGCACTGGGGATGCTGCACAGGCGGCAATTGCATCCTGTCCCCAGCTTCCATCATGACACCAATTTTCAAGGATCTCCCAAAATCCAGACTAAAGTCAACAAACTAAGTCCTGATCTGCTAGAAAGAAACTGTCAGTTAAGCTCTGAACAGTCCTTTGGGAAAACCTATTTTTCCTGTTTCCTGGGTTTGGCAGTTCCTAGTGGGTTTGTTTATTTTTATCCTTTGAGATTAATCACTGTAAGGCATGAGACCCACTTGCTGCCAGCTCTACCCTGGGGGTCTTTTTATAGGCAAGGTTGTCTGTATATTGCTGTTGTACCCTGTGTGTTCCTTCTGTACCTCTGTCATGCGTGCCGCCGTGAGGGGAGGTGAGTCTTGTAAAGCCCTGCTCCCTCCGGGTGGCTCCGGCCAGCTCACATCTCCGGCGCTAAACTTCCCGTCCGCTTTTCTGGCAGAGCAGGTTAAGGAAAGGGATGGGAAAGCTAGCACCAGGGGAGTGCTGCAGCTAACAAAAACCTGTTGGCTCTATGTTCACATATGCACACGAACATATTTGTACTGCATGGAGAAGAAAGCTTCTTCTCCAATCTTGCTTACCAATATTTTAATATGTTTATCATTGTGAGTAGGTGAAAGAGCCATATTCAATGAAGAGTGTAGGAAACGTCATGGTAGTAGAGAAAAGAATACCTCTAAGCATGTGCGAGCATTTCGGAAAGCTTATGTAATGTTTCCTTTGCAAAATAAACATATACTTACAGCCCCATTTCCAAAATGTCACCAAGAATATCATCACTTGCAAATGTTCCTGGGGAGGAGGTTGCTAAATATACTCCGGGCCTTGAATAGACATTTTGTCTCCTTTCTAGCCCGATAAATCTTTTCTTAGCCCTCTCACAGAAGCTGAGAGACCTGCCCGGGGATGGCGTCCCACTGGGCTGAGTGCTGTGCAGTAGTAATCGGAGAGTCACCTCCCCATTTTATCGGCATGGGTGCCGTGCCAGTGGAAGCCTGGCTCCACTTTTTTCTCCGCTTGCCGCTAACCCCCCCCTGAAACTGGCACCGTGGTGGAAGGAGGGGAAACAGGGACATGACCAAGGGGACGGGAGCGGAGGGATGGGACAAGGTCCGCACGGCGCACGGGGATGGGGGCTCGCTGCCCAGCCTGACACATAGCTTGTGCCAAGGCCCCTGGGTGCAAAAATTAGCTGACATGATTTTTGGAGACTCGTGCTTTAAAAATTCAGGTGGTTTTTCATAAGCTGCTTTGCTTTAGTGATGTATGGCCATCTGTCTGTAAATCAGTGCAGATACCAAGAATGCATCATTTCAAAGTTTTTACACTCCAGCTGAAAGACCTTACAAATTCAGTGAAGGGGAAATGGTGCAACTCATGACACGTTAACATACATAATGCATACAAACCTCTGCCCTAACCGTCCAACCATCCATTTCTTTTTCCCAGGATACCAGGGGCAGCCTGGCGGGCTGTCTGAGACTGGACACGCATGCGTGGTGTTATCCAAGAGCTTCCTCCTCTTGGTCATAGATGTCTATGGCTTTTTTTTTTTTTTAATTGGTTAGCCATAGGGTAGGGAGGAAAACTGAACGGCCAGATGCAGAAAACCCCAGTGAAAATTCATACTGCATCCCAGGCTTTAATATTTCATCTTTCCTTTACTTACACTTACCTGATTCCACTGACTTGCAGGAATGAGGGTGCACAGAGAGGGCAGGTGCCCACACCAAACTCAACAAAGGGAGCACTATCATATGGACACGCTGGGCATAAATAACCTATTCAGGTGGCTACATAACATGGAACTAAATGAATCATTTACTGCTATTTCAGTCGTATATGGCAAGAGCTGCTGCCACCAACTTACAGAAGCAGCACATACATTTCTGCTTCCAGGAGGAGAACCAGCCTGGGTTCTCCAGATGAAAAGTAGCCTTGTTAAAGCTGGATCAATTCCCAGTCCAGTTCATCACAGGGATGTAAAAACTCTTCTCACAGATGGGAAGTGGTAGATATGAAAAGCTGCACGAGATGGCAGGATCTCTCTTTTTCTTTTTTTTTGTGATCGATGTGGGAGAAAATGCATGTAGAGCCTGTGACAGCTGGAAAGGCTGGAGATAAAAATATCCCTCACAAAGTATATACAGACAGGATTAGAAAGAACCTCCTGGGCGATCAGGGGTAGCCCCTTGCTGTTGAAGACACCGTATTCAATGAAGGGATACGATAACATACAAACACGACAGCTGTATCAAACCGCAGCCACCCCACGGAGCTACGCCTTTTCCTCCTGGCTGGCGGGGCCCCTCGGCAATCTCCTCTTCTTACGATCGGTAGGATCAGTATGCTTTCTTCCCTTCTCCAGCAATTTAATATCGATTTATTTATAGCCTATTTACACCCATTTGTTCTTGAGCCAACACCATCCATTAGCTTAACTAGTGGTTCCTCCTTATGTTCATGGCTTTCTGGACCACAGCCGCGTCCCCTCGGCTTCCCCCGGGCTGTGCCGAGCCTGTGCGGCCATGGCTGCCTCTCTCGTGTGCCAGGACCCCTGTACCTGCACCCACAACACACACCCCTGCACCCGGCCCGCTGCTTGCCCTTCGAACGCGGCCCGTCCCTCAGGAGGACCCCGGAGAAGCCCACGCCCTGCCTTGGCCTGCCTTCTGCAGGGCGGTGCTGCGGGAGGGTGATTCTGGGGCAGTGGGACGCCCACCCCAGTCTTGGGGCCACGCAACGCCCCTGGGGCCCAGCAGCTCCCGCTGGCACCGCGTCGCCCCCGGCACCCGCCACCGGGGGTCCCGGCGAGCGCTGCGCCCCCACCCCGCCTCTGCAGCGCGCGCAGGCGCACGGAGAGGGCGCGCGCCCCCTCCTCAGCACGAGCGCACTCGCCTCACGTCCCCCTCGACTCCCGCCGGTGGCGCATGCGCGTCGCCTTCCTCCCCCCCGCCTGCTTCTATACCCCCTCGCCACACAACGGGGCGCGAACCGGGGGGCGTGGTCTTGTGAGGGGCGTGTCCCGCCGGGGCGTGTCCCGCGGGCGGGGGCGTGTCCGCGGGGGGCGTGGCGCGGCGCGGCGCGCCCTGTCCATGGTGCGGGCGGCGGCGGCAGCGGCGCGGGTGTCCCCGCGGCGGGAGGGCGGCGGCGCGGGGCCGCATGGACGTGATGTCCCCGCAACAGGAGCACCTTGGGCCGGGCCGCTCGTCCTCGGTGAGCGGCGAGAGCAGGGTCTTCGCCGCCGCCGACAGCAAGAAGGTGAGGCCGCTCCCGGGAGACCCCGCGGGAAAGAGCCCAACGGCCCCCGCCGCGGTCCCGGAGCGCCCCACGGGCCAGCGCGTCCCCGATGGGCACCCCGCGGCCCCATCGCCCTGAGCCCTGCGCCGCCGCCGCCAGGGCAGCGGGCTGGGCGGCACGCCGCCATCGGGACCGGGGCCGGGGGGGAGCCGTCGGGGGCGCTGGGGCTGTCCGCGGGAAGGGCTTGCTGCACGGGTGTCCCGGGGAGCTGGGGTGCGGCGGTGCCTCGGTGGGGTCTGCCGGGTGGGACCTAAAGGGAGTTGCTGCACGGGTGTCCCGGGAGCACGGGGAGGCTGTAGGCTGGGTGTGCGGGGCAGACGAGGAGCGCTGCTGCAGAGGCGCCCCGGGGAGCCAGGGAGGGGGTTGCTGGGTGCCGGTCGGTGGATCCACGGAGCTCACTGCACGGATTTCCCCCGTGGGTTGCTGCATGGATGTGCCGGGGAGACCTACGGGGAGGCTTTGCTGGGTGGGTATCAGAGGGAGCTGGGGGGGAGGTTTGCAGAATGATTACCCAGGGGAGCTGGGAGGGTTATGCCGCATCTGTGTCTGGGGGCGAGGGAAGGGCTTGCTAGAGCCGAGAGGGTTTGCTGTTTGCTCTCGCACGTGCTTTGTACAAGAGAAATGGAAGAGCAGCTTCTCAAAGAAGCGCCTTGCACTTCTTGTGATGAGGTCCATCACAACGGGTAGCAGAAGAGCGTCATCCCGTCTTCAAAACGGGTTGTAAAATCTGTTCGGCGTCTCGAATTGCTTTTCAGTATCTGACACGACTGAGTGCAAAATGCGCACTTCTGCGTACCACCAAGTGCTTGTTTCTGCCTTATACTTTGCTGTAACGAGTGAGCTGTAATAACCACATTCTTCCCACTGTGTAAAACAGGAACTCTTTTTTTCTCCTTGCTTTAGCAAGTGCTGTAGTGTTTTTCTACCCAAAGTAGAGCTGGTACTTTCCTGCCTTACCAATTTTATCTCACTGTGACATTTAAATCTATGCACTGCCTTGTCGTTAGAGGTGCACAATACCACCGACTGCTAAATAAGCTGGCAGGATTAGAATGACTGGCCAGGTTACAGTGTCCTTTATTAAATCTGTCCACCTGGTGACATGAATTTAGGATGCCTGGTGGTAGACGCTGAGCTTGTGTCCAGTCTTGCTGTTGAGCAGTGGCTGGGGCTTTGCCGGCCGTGGCACAGCAGTGCAGAGTGGAGTCCTGGTCCCTCTCCTCCTGCTGAAGCGTCTCTTCGGGCTGGGAAGTGATGCTGTGCGTTTCCATGGGATGTGTCCATGTGTGCCGTGTCCCACCAAGGCACGTACCGCGTCAGCCTGATGGCAGCCCTGGGGACCTCTTCTCATTGCAGCTGCTGCCAATGGTGAAATGGTTGCCTGGAGAGCGTTTTGCCAAGATTTCTACCACACTTTGCTGCAGTTGATACTTGATTGGTTTCTTAAGAGGCAGTGTGATACACCTACACAAAGTGGTGGAGTACCTTCTGCTGCCTAGCTGGACAAAGTGGTGGAGTAGATACTCACCCTCTCCAAGTACTGCAGTCTGATTTGAGATGGCTAAATGTGCAGCTTTGATTTTTCTTCTACCATTTCTTTCATTTTTGCTGAAGCAGAGTACCGTGTACCTTCCAACCTGGCAGAGCCCTGATGCCAGGCACCTGCCTGAAATGAGAAAGGATGTTCAAGTCCTGTGAAGATGAACATTTTTTTCTTACAACTTCTGCTTTGTGATTCAACACTCTGAGGACAAATATTAATTGTAGTACTTGTGTTTCCTATTCCTGCTCCAAAGAGCCCACAGTCGAAGGAACACAGACCCTGTTTTTGCCAGCGCTGACAAGGGAGCGGGGATATTACTTTTTACGGATCTTGGCAGCCCTTTTGGAATTCCTCAGCATGGAGGCACATGCAGCGGGGGTACAGATGGAAATCCTCCTGCGGAGAAGCAGCTTGAGACCCTGGCTGGGCCATGCAGCATATGGCAGCTTTGCACACCACGCACAGCCAACGCAGGCAGCCACCAACATCCAGCCAACTGCTCATCTGCTCGTCCGTGGTCGTGGTGCTCCCTTGAGACTACTAGCATGCCATCTCTTTGTGTCTGTCTGGGGAAGAAGATTCCTACCTTTATGCATGTGCAGCAGTGGGCTAGTCCTAATTTTTCCTGAAGCTGGATCTCAATGACAGTTTGAATATTTTTTTTACTGCTTGGATCCCATGGACTCTATATATACACTTTTGTTTTGTCTTTCACTCAGTGACAAAGCATCATACATCTTGACAGTACAGAAAGACTTTCTTACTACAGGGGAGATTACACTGCTCATACTGGTTACGTGCAGTTATATGGAAGAATGTGTTGGCGAGGAATCAGTTTTGATACTGATGTCACAACATGGCAAGTTGAACTATTTTGTTGCAAATATGCATTTAAGATCGACTATTTTACTTTCTGGCACAAATACCCCAAATACAGGATGCTAGGCGACCACTGAACCTTTCTCCCTTTTTATTATCGTGACTATATCTTTCTCAAATTAGCTGAGATTTGCTACATTGTTCTGTGGTTGTCTGAACTCCTACTTCATCTTCCACTTGGCTGTCAAAACAAAGCTGAAGGATCACATGCTTGATCACATCATAGGGCCGAGAGACAGAAATTGTCTAGGACTTTTTTTTCATGTATTTTGTGTGACCATTTAAACTATTTCCCTGGAAACATTTTCTTGCCATGCAAAGTGGTCTGAACTGCTAACCTACCTCATGGATCCTGGGAGGTTCTCTCTGCTAAGTGTTTACAAGGCATTCAAGACACCCTGCTAAAAGGTGACATTGAAGTGCAGTGTTTTAGGTGATGCTTTTGGATGATTCTGGACCCGATTCCCTCCTTTGCTGGGCTTACCAGAGTCACTGGACTATGTGTGGTTGACCTACAGAGAATTTTTGTACTGACTGTTTAGTTTAGTAACCAATACCAGTAAATTGATGCAGCTCAAGTGGATTGAAGTAACATGAGTAAGAGTGATTATACTGATAGGGCTTTTTTCTACAAATTTATCAAAACAAACCGTGCAGCAGAGATGTCTTTTATGCTAATGTGACTGTGTCAGCAGTAGCAGCTGTGGTCATTTAACTGTATTTATAAGTTCCTGGTGTTTCACTTTTTTCTTAGAGGGGCTAGTTTCCAACCAACCCTGAATATTTTACACAAGACAATATTTGGTAACACAAGGAGTCACTCAGGATTTTTCGCTGCCTTCTTGAAGATTGCAAGTAACTACTTACAATGTTTTGGAGGCTCAGCAATTTTTAGTATTTACTCATACAGTGTGTGCAAAAAATTAACCATTTTTCACACTAAACAAAATATTATTTATGGTTTGAGACTTGAAGTATGGTATCCCATCACCATAAAAATGTGTTTGTTTGTGATTCTGATCACAAATACAGCAACAGTTTACTGGCAGGGAAAGGAGTTCCCCAGCAGCGTACTAAATGGATAAAATTCAAGCAAATTAATGACGCCGGAAGAGTAAAGGTAGTCATGCAATCTTCATCCCTTTACTTGTCTTACTGTTCAAAGATGAATCACGTATGTATTTGCCATTATATTTTAGGATACCTTGATCTCATGCTTTTATATATATGGGTTTTTTTAACCTAAAGCTCCTTAGGCAGAGATTTCTTCTTCCTGCAAGTCTCTATCATGTTTATTATGATCCTGGCTTCCAAAATCACACCTGGTAGTGCTGGGAATCTTGGCTGTCCAGGAACGCTTCTGGCACTGTTTAGTGAAGTGATGGACAATTCCTGTCATCCCGCAGACATATCCTGTAGCAATTTTATCTCTGATGAGGACTGAAAAAGCCCCTATTTTAATGAAGCAGTCTGCATAGTTGGTCCTTAGGTTGAAATCACTTTGGCAGGCTGTGCTGGTTTACGATAACTTGCTGTTGTGATGTTGCTCCTGATGCTGCTTTAATTACGAACTAGCATTAACAATCCTACCTCTGTCTGTCCGTGAAAGAAATTTAAAATTATGCATAAACCAATTTGTTCTAGTTCTTGAGTTTCCTAGTCATGGTGGGGGTGTGTGTGTGGTGGTTTGTCCCTCATGGTGGCAGTAGGAAAGAGAGGGACTTGGCAGGTCATGTGGGATCTAATACCCAAGAACTGCATTTATGGTAAATGGGCTTTCCATGGGACCTACACATCTCTGCTGCCTGAGCCAGCAGTTCAAATGCAATCATCTTCTCACTCTGTTTATAAGGGTGCAAGAATGTTATAGGTCAGTATAGGGCCATTTCTTGCTCTACCAAAGTATAAGAGATTCTTGCTATTTCTGGTATTTGTAGACAACCCTACATTGTAAGTCTAACAAATACTGGATTATAGTAAGTAGGAAAAAATGATTTGTTGCCTCTCGTAAGTGGCCCAGTGATACAGGGGAAAGAGTGATGCCTACTTGTCCTGGAAAATTAACTGCTAAGTGCTGAGGATTGTTTTGATTTTTTGATTTCAGGTGTTTAGCTGAACTTTGGCTTACAGTTTTTTTGGTGATGATTTGCGTTCTGTGCTTTGATTCATGTCTAGCTAAACCAGAAATGAGTGCCATGCACAGGTTTTGTTGCTCAGACAACAAGAGCAGAGTTTGCATGGGTGAAATCCCTCATGGTTATTAACTTAGATACTTTTAAAGAGAAGGCTTGTTAAAATCAGACTTCTTTTTATTAGAGAAATAAAGCAATGAGAGGGAGAGCTTAGCCACTCAAGTGCAATCCTCAGCTCGAGGTATTGGCACATCTGAGGGTTGTCCCTGTCCCCCTCCAGTTAAATGACCCAGGCAGATGTCCCAGCCTTGACCCACTTCTGGAGCGAGCCTATAAATGAGAAGCCTGAAATCCTTTCATGTCTGGGGAGGCTTTTAGTGGGGTGTCTGCACATTGCTGAGGAGTCATTTCTCCTGTGTTCACCTGTCAGTCAGGAACTGAATACATTTCTCAACTATTTTGTATATGAATCTCTTAAATAGACATCAGGTAACATCATTTTCTCATCCTAAGCTCAAACCACTCCCTGAGAAGACAATTGTTCCCTATGTTACTGAGCTCACAAATTTGTCTGTTCCCTGTCTTTTGCTCAGATAGCAAGGAGAGGATTGCGCTGATTACCTCAATTTTCTTGGTCACCTTAGTTTTCTTTTACAGTCACTGGAGGAAAACAGCACTTCTAGGACAAGATGAACTGTGCGCTGAATGTGTCCTTTTCTCTCTGTTGACTAAAAAAGGAGCACAGGATGAATAGCTCAGCTGTGCGTTGGGTGAGAGGAATCCTCCTGCACGTGTCTGAGCATCGCATCGGTCAGGCACCATGACCTGGCAGCGTGGGCAGCGTGCTCCTGGGGAATCACAGCACACAGCCCCCGTATTAGCCCCCCGCCTGCTCGGACCTCCCGCACCTTTGCAGTAGCTGCAGCAGAGTATCCGCTTATTGCACAGATTTTAACTTCACAAGATACATGTAAAATGTTATAAACACTGTATACCTGTTACTTAAGTTATTTGTCATCACAAAAGAAATAGTAAGTACCATTCATTTTTTCATGCATTCTTTATTTAATTGATGCTCTGCCATTCTCTTTCTGAGCTTGATATAGTTAAGTGATATACACAAAGTACAAGAGAGTGCTTCATCCTCAGTTCCAGTTTTTTTGAGGACATCATGCAGATGCTGCTGTATGTTACCTTTTTCGCAGAATGGGAATTAGTATCATAACTTGGCAATATATTAATTTACATAAATTCCATACAATACCATTATCCACTTCAACTGCGAGGCAAAATTAGTTGAATACTGGCGGCCAGGAATAGATTTTTCCTCCAGCTGATGACTTGTGAGATACGTGTGAAAGCTTTACTGTAATTCTGTGATCCACAGAGCATTTTGATTCCTGAGGAGAGACAGCATATTTTTACTGATGATTTGCAAGGTTACCGTCCTCAGCATGGTGGGCTGATCTGCTCATAAACCACCTACCATCACAGTTTGCAAAACAGTGTTTCAGAGTGTAGGTCTGATGGTTATCTGGTGTAAATTCAGTCTTTTGAAATCTATAGCCCTATGTCAGTTTATACTAGATGAGAAACTGGCCAAATACTACCACCAGCACAACAACTGAAAAAGCAAACCTTTTTGTTTCTGCTAAAAAAGCAATCAAGAGAACCACCACCAGAAATGCGGAAAGTATGAAGTTAAACCTGAATTGGAGGGGAGGGGGGCAGGAACTCAAGCTTTTGAATGTGAGGAAGGCAAAAATAGCTCTAGTTTGTCCCAACTGATACAAGATTATCATCTTTGCATCTGGCACACTGTAAACATTCATTATGGATACTGATTTCATGATCTATTTCGCATGGGTGTGACTCAGCCAGCAAGCATGAGGATTTCTCTCTTTGTTGACCTTCCTAATATTTACATGAAAAAATGGGAGGTTATGATGTGGGATACATGTTGAGAAATGCTTCACTGTGTCCCACGCTTAGGTAATTGGTCATTGCATCTCCTTTTGCTCCCAAACATCTGCTATCACTACAGCTGTCCAGGGTGTACCTCCTCTTCTCCGCATTGCCAGGGTGACATACTTGCACATGTAAACGCAGTGAAACTGAGGAGAGCAGGCATCTGGGTCCAACTTAGCCAAAAATGAGTTTGTCCCCTTCCTTCTCAAAGTAAATCGATTCAAGTTATCATGATGGTCACTTATTTTCTCTTCCTAAACTCTGTACATAGCAAAATAAAAACAAAAAAGCCCTTTCGCTCTGTAGTCAATGTCTCTGTGTAATGTTTTTATTTACATACAGCTGACCTGACTCACTTCACTTTTGCTGTGAAAGTTTTCCTTTTCCAAATCTCATCAGTGATCTTTATGTGTTTTAAGGTTCTTTTTTCTTAAGCTTTGCTTAATAGCTGTATTAAGAGGTTGCCTGGAGAGGCTGTGGAATCTTGTCCTCAGAGATAGCACAGACCTGGACTGGAAGTGGCCCAGAGCATCCAGCTTGAATGGGTGCCACTCTCAGCAGGTCCAGAGAGGCTGGACCACAGACCTCATGGGATCCCCTCCAACCTGAATTATTCTGTGACTCTGCCAGTTATTTGACGTCTTATTAAAGTTGCTGTAGTTCTAATCTTTACCTTGCTCCTCATATATTGTAAGTCAAGACTAGAATCTCACTGCCACAGGCACTATTCAGCACTGCTAACCCAAGCATGAAAAAAATTGCCATAATTAACAGAGATTTTAAAATGCCACAATTTTTTCAGTGGCTTCCTTTTCAGACCTGAGAAGTCAAAGGAATTAAGATCTCTTTGAAAACATAACCAAACCTCCACTGCATTTACAGGAGCTCAGATGCTCTGGTTTTAACCAACCCCTGAAAGCCACCTGCTCAATAATGAGACTTGCAGTAAATTTCCAATTGGGAGTTGATGCTTTATATAAACTCCTAAAATCTGATGGTTGTGTGAAATCTGTGGGTTGTCTTCTGTGGGATGTTAGACTGCATTGTTTTACACAGGTTTCTTTTTGCCTTCATATTTGTAGATATGCTACTTTTTAAACTGCTAACAGCTTTTCAGATTTGCTAGCAGTAAGACAAACTGATTTCATTCAGTAGAAAAATTTAGCAACGTACTTCTTTTTTTCCCTCTCAAAACTAGCAAAAATGGGCATATATTTTGTTAGTAATTTATTAAGTTATTATCCAGTTATAGTCTGATTGAAGACAGCTAAATGTTCCCAGGCTTAACTTATCAGTCTTGAGAAGGTTATTTTTTGATGAAAGAAAGAGGCAGGAGGAGATAATTTTTGAAGGTGAATTGAAATTACACAGTTGGATTTGTAAAAATTGCTGCATGATAGCTGTAACTGAATACCTGACAAAACAAACAAGCATGCTCTATATAAATAAAAGGAGAACCAAAAAAATGACACAATAACAAAGGCACTGCAATGAGTAAAAGAAATGCACTTGTCAAAAGCCAGTAAAGCACGTAGTACTGTAGAGTTTAATTTCTGTGCACCTGCCCAAACAAGATGTGTGCCACATCCAGCACATACGTTGGCAGAAGAAGCAGTTGTTCCCTAACGTATTTGTTCCTGGTAGTCAGTGGTTATTTTTGGTATGAAGGAAGAAAGTGGTGCTTTGCCATTAGCTGAGAACAGAGACTTTATGGCTGTCGAAGGTTCACGTGTTTGTGAGCTCTCAGTGGTTACTCGGCTGGTCTAAGGGACTGCTCCAGCATTGGATACTGTCCTGTCGGGGTCTCAGGAGGAGTTCAACCCCAGTCCTTTTGTTCACCAGTTTATTCTGAAAAATATTTGAGCTAAATAAGGTAACAAGCACCCTTCTGGTGGAGGGTCAGTGAGAGGAGAGGTCATGCACCTTGGCAGCAGGCTGCACAACCGGTTCTAGAGAGCAGCTCTAAACTTAGGGCCAGGAGTCCTTAGTCCTGCTACTGGCTGCAGGAGGGAGAGGATACAGTGGTGAATACATTTGTGTTCAGGGAGATATGTCTTTTTGTCTCCTGTGGGTGCTTTTGAAAATTTCTGCCTCTGGGGAAAACAGTGTTATTTATTTGTTCAGTATTTTTATTGTAGTATTCAACTTCACTCAGTGGGAAACCACATTCCCTTGATAGCTACTGACATTTTCGTCTCTTCCCTATCCGTTGTCCTTTTTTTTTTTTTTCCTGCTGCATTCTCTGTCTTTTGAGTGTCTCCTTTTTCCCATTCCCTGCCTGGTTCTGTGCTAAGAACTGCCCTGCCTCTCACTTTCCCATTTTGTCCCATACATAATCAGGAATGAAAAAAATGTCATTATTGACTACTGAGAGACAAGATATAATGCTCTAGCTAGATTAGTAGGGACTGAAAATTCCCTAATCTCTGAAGACTTGGGAAAAAAAGATAGCCCAATATAGCAGGTACAGTTAGGTGGGTAGAATCCATACATTAATTTATGGTAAATTGTCAGATCTGACACAGAAATATTTCAAGCGTTTGAAATTTGAACTGCCATCTGGATATTTGATAAAGTACAATAGATTATTAAGGGACAAAGAGTAGTTGAGGGCAAGCACTAGATGTTTATTTCATGCGCGCAGTGTACCTCAGGTATCTGTGTATAGACACTAATTATCAGCTTTTCTTTATCACTGGCTTTCTGCTTGTGCTTCTGTTTTTCTCAATATGTGATAGTTTTACAACCATTTTCCTCCTCCAGGGTTGCTGATGGCAATAACTCATCCTTTTCCAGTGCCCTGAAATTGGAGTCTGGCTGCGACATGTCTGTATGCATGCAGTTATTGTTCTGAATCTCACCTATGATTTCATTTTGTTTCTCTTTCCAATCAGAAAATGAAGAGTTTGGCCCAAAGACGTCAGTCTGCACCATCTTTGATCTTTGTCAAAGCACTTAACAGATCTAGATCGGTCTCAAGGTGAGTCATTGAGTTTTGCTGGCTGTACTGTTTTGCAGTTTCTCAGCCCAAAACTTGAAATGTTTTTGAGGTATTGTCCACACCAGGTTGTCAACCACAATTCAGGGGGCTCAGTAGCTGCACGACTATAAAGCCTGCTGAAAGATGTGATAGACCCAGCCCAGATGCCGGCTGTTCTCCTAGAGGGAGTTTCCCCAGTGCTGCCACACTAAGCTGTTTATACGCAATTGGGCAAGCAGAGCTGCTCCGCAATTTGCAACTGGGCATGCAACGTTTGGGCTGCTCAGTTCTAATTAATTTGGATAAGATTGCCTGCTGGGGAGATGGCATGGGTAGAAGAAGATGGATGTTTCCTGCTTTTTGCCTTGTACACTTATGCAGTGCCAGGCATAACTCAGGGGTCATTATTGTAGGATTTAATTTGTACTATTTAATTTGAGCTAAGTTTCTGCCATGGACTGCTGCATGGTACAGGCTCTCTGGGGTTCTGGAAGCACCTGCTGGTTTAGGACAATGCTGTGGGACAGGATCTGGTGGTCACAGCCTTCTCCCGTCCAGCATTAGCAGCTTGCGGGGCTGTGTATGTGGGTGTGTGCAGCTGTGAAACATTCAGTATTTTTTGTCTTCCATCTTCTGCCAGCATCAGCCATTCCTCCTCCCTTCCTACCCCAGTGTAAAGCTACCATAGAGATGGGAGTTTCTGTGGAGCTAGTCCACTGTCCAGCTCCAGCCCCTGACCTGCCATTTGAACCACTCTGTGTACATAACGTTTGTCTTCCTGCACTACAGTTCATTAGACTTTAAACTTACAAAGCATAAGTGTTTATTGAGAAGTGAACCATCTGGTAGGCTGTTAATGCTTCCAGCTGTGTAGAGCTCTTTACGAAGAAACATTATTGAGGGAAATTAAAATATGGCTTTGTAAGGAATATTTTTTCCTACTTTGTGGTGTGTTAAGTAATCAGTATGTGAGCTTTGGAAAGTTTTTTGTGTTTGATCTAACTTAATACCTGGTTTCATATTTGTCATCATAGACAATTCCACAGTATTTCAGAAACCTGTGAAAGCATTCTGTGAAAACATCAGAGTTTCAAAATAGGAAAGGAAAATGAGTTGAGACTACTTGCAGGTCTTTTTTCTGGCTATGACATAAAAGAGGAAGCTTAGAAATGAGGCGTTTGCACCTTTTTGTGTAGTCTAGTGGCCTGAGCTTAGGACTGAGAGCCAGCAACACCTGTTCTGGTTCTGGCTGTAAAATTTTTTCTATGACATCTCTCTGACTTTGTTCCCAGGTCTTTAAGATAAGACAAATGGGTATTTTGTAACCCCTTCATGAGAATATTGAATTTTTTTTGATTGTCTGTACTACCATATTTATTCTTCATTTACTATTATTTCTTCATTGTATTTGTAGCTATGTTCATAGTTGTGGTAGCACCTTTTGGGCACCAATGTCACATTCATAACGGAGGTTCTGAAATGAGAGATGGACTACTACTATGGGAAGTATCAATAACTGGAGGATACAGCAGACAAGAGGTAGTATCCCTCAGCCCTTGGACTTTAGGGTTTCCTGCAGTTTATACACCCATGTCCCCATAATGTCTTTGCTTCAAGCTGTCTTAGGACTTGCTCCTCGATATTAAGAAAATTAACTAACATTCAAAGCTTATGTTTCAAGTTTCTGTCATTTGCCTGGTGGGGTTCAGACATTAACATCTTTCTTCAATTCTGCATTCTTTTTTGTTTTATTGCCTGCTCCATAAGTATCAGAAATTGGACATAGCTGGAGAGCCACTGAGTGGGATAAAACTCAGCATTTTCACCTAAGGATTTTACACTGTTTCTTAAGTGTAAACATGTCTTGCTTGTATAGCCTGGATCAGAATTATTTCCAGATCTGGTGTGTGGAAGGATTTTTTTGTAAGGTCAGGTGACAGAAACTTTGCTGTGGAGAGGCCTGAAGAAGGGGAAATGTTGCCTTGTACTGCGGTAAGGGAAATGCTTTACCTGGCTGATGAACCCTGACGCTTTCACAGCTGATGGATGCTGCCTCAGTCATATCTGTCCTCTGCCTGTGGCATGCAACGATTTAGCTGCTCCTGTTGTTTTGAATTGAAGTCTGTGGCCTTAGTGAGAGGTATTGGGTGAAGTCTGAGGACCCCGGAGCCAGAGCAGGTGGTTTTTGTAGCTTCAAAGTCTATCAGTTAGAGAGTAACACTTTAGATGGTGCTTATTATTGTTCACAGGAGCAGTAATTCTCACCTGTGCCTGAGTTCCTTGTTTGGCTGTGCAAAACACATTCCTCTTCATTACTAAACTGATGGATGAGTTTGAACTTTCCACTTGGTTTGTTGTGTAAATGCTTAACTCTTGTGAAGTGCTTTCTCTTAAGGCGAGTTGAAGAGCAACAAAATGACTTCTCATGTTTTCTAATCTCTTCCAAATGTTTTATCTCAGACCTGTCTCAGCTCTTAGTTCCCCTTCTTGTAGACAGAGCCAGCCTGCAAAATCCGTTATTCTCCTCTGGCAGTGGACCTTAATACTGGGACTCCATAACACTTACTTGCTAATGGTTGATTAATGACTTGTAGATGATAAAGCTATCTGAAGTTAGCAAACATCTGTGAGGGATTTATATGAATCCTCTCACCTCAGCAGCTGGCTCACCTCAATATTTGTTGAAATTAATGAACAAGTGCAAAGTTTAAAAGGGCAGGAAATACTTCAAAGCACAAGTCGGTTTGTATTTTTATACCACTTTTTATGTCAGGTGTCCTTGGTTTACATACAGGGCACTTACATAAAATGTGGTGGCACCCATTTTGGACAGACTTACTTTGGGACATTTTAAGGTTTATTAATGGTATTTATTCAAAGAAACCATTGTGACATCTGGAGATGGCTATTTAGCCTTCAGAGGATTAAGGTTTTTTAATGGTAGTGGTGTTGTAGTTGTGATGGCACAAGGACGTAAGTTAGGTTAGATGATCTAACTGGAAAAAGCGGATGCTTGTTTGTGCCATTGTCCTCTTCTTTAGTACTGAAAGAGAAACAAATCTGAAAGTCTTGTGAGCTTAAAAGCTTGTCTCTCTTTCCCCAGCTATATCACTTGGTTTAATGAAAGTTAAGCTTTCCTTACAAATCTCGCCTTCCCGTGTCATTCATATGAAAGGAGTTACAAGATATCTGGCCTACAGAAGAATTCTGGGGTGGCTGCATGGCATGGTGTTGTACAGATGTGCAACCACGCTGTAATTCCTGCCTCACTAGACTGTAACTGTAGGCAGCATAGTAAATAGTACCGACATTATAGCGGGATTTGGGCCCTTACTTCCAAGAGATGAAAATATGCAGACTATTCGTTGCCTCCCCTTTTTGTTTCTCTTCCTTTTTTCTATACTGTTCTTCTTTCCTCAGAAAATAGTGATGAATAGGCATGTAAGGACCGTTTCACATCATAAGATGTCCTCTTGAGCAAAGTTATTCTAGAAGTACGTTGGAAAAGTCAGCTTTTGATATTTTTCTTGGCTGATACTCAGATGCAGGAAAAATAAGTCTGATTCTTAACTCCATTAATGTGTATGAAATCAGCAAAGGATTCGGGTTAGTTATATTTGGCCCTGGACCTGTTCCACAGTTGTAATTTTCCTCTTACTTTTTCTTGGTGTCCTTTAATGAAAACTGCACAACTTAATGATATACTTCAGTGCAACACAAATTATGGTCTTGAAACAGAAATGTCTGAGGCCTGGATTTAAGCATCAGGTCTTGTCATCGCAAAATAATTGATATAGAATAATAAAGACTTGTTTCAAGCCAAATTTTCAACCTTTGTTCAGCTGTCCCTCAAAACAATTTTCACATGTGACAAAGCCCAAGCTACCGAGTTTCTGCTCTGCGTTGGCGGACTTCTGTTCACATCTCCGATACTTCACAGGGACAGCCAAATTCAGTGCTGCAGTTGCTGGCAGCTTCCCCTTTCCTAATGCACGCCTCACCAGATCTTTGAAAGTGATATTTTTTGCATGCTGAAACTTATTAATTTCACAGTTTCTGGGTCTGTATGACCATTTATAGATATGTGTCTCTACACACTAAAGGTGTTAAAATATCAGTAATGAAACTACTCTTTATTATAGCGTGAAGCATGTTTATGATGTTATTTTGGTGTAAGCTAGAAACAGGGGATGTTTTAAAAAAATTAAGTATAATTTTTAAAAGGTTTTATGAACAAATCTTTAAAGAACCTGAAAAGGAAGTACCTTAAAATTCACCCCCACCCAATTTTATTGTGGGCTTTTATGGTTTAAGAAGATAAAAGTAAAAATGGAGGATTTCACAAGTTTCCAAGGTGTTTTTCCCCTTCTGTACGTGGAAGCAGTGTTGTGCCATTCACAGAGAGGCTGCCCTTCCTTCTCCCAACGCACAGTAAGTGATTCTGGCATGTTATCTTCCAGGGATCCCGTGCCAAATGCTAAATATCCCAGATAACGAAGATCATATGTGTAATCTAGTAATACATTCCACTTGGCGCTAGTCAAATACAGAGTGTTCCCGAAGTCCTGGACATTGTGTTTTCAGGGTTTTAGTCAGAAGATATGTGGATGATCCAAGCTGTGTGACTAGATGAAGACAAAAATAGAGACTTTTAATAAATGTAAATTGCCAGAGGGCCTTAACTGTCTCTTTTTCACAGGGAAGATGAGTATTTGGTGTTTCAGGCAAATCCGATTGCAGGGAGGAAGGGAATAAAAGTTCATTGCAAGTAACTAACTTGTTAAGTAGGTATTTTGGTTGTAATAATTTTGCTCATTCCTCACTCGTTTCCATGGTAGCGAATAATTTCACCTAGCAAAATAATCTCCATGAGGCGTGTTTTGTTGGTGAGGCTCAGCACCTCAGTACGCTATGGGGGCATTGAGAGGGTGCGCCTGCCACCCCGTTGTGCCCCACAGCCATTTTATCTACCAGCTGTCGCAGGACAAGGCCTTTACGGGCAGTTATGCCCCAAGCAGCTGCTGTCCCCTCTGCCATCACGGCGGAGGCGGGTGTTGCTCTCGTGCACCCCCCGGGCACCATGGCAGCATTTGTTGGAGTGTGGAGCAGGGATGGCATCCACCTGGCTGAGGCCACCCCACTGCCGAGGCACCTGTCCCCATCAGTCACCACAGCAAAACCTGTCAGGCAGATGAGTGGGACCCTTGGCCAGGGCTGCCACAGCCTGGCTGATCGATGGTGCCATTGCTGGTGGCACGTGGGGCATGACCTAGGGCCACCCCACTGCAGGGCACAGCCCTGGGGTGGTGTGAGACAGATGACTTCTCGTGGCTAAACCTGAGGGGCTTTGAGAGACAAAGGCCGCCATATTGTGTGTGTGCTCATTTCTGTGTGTGCCTTACACATATGATCAGTGTGGGGTTTTGCCTCCGAAGCAGTTACACACCACCAGCAGTGGTGGTGTGGGGAGAGAGGGGCTCAGTGGGATGGGAGGTAGCATGGCCGGACACTGTCCCAACCTCCTTCCATTTCAAATGCAGGTGTTGCAGTGTGCGTGGGAGGGGGTCCCCTTGAAGGCTACAAAAAGGAGGTGAGGGGAGAGGATAGCGAGGTAGCAAGTCACTTGGAAACTGGCGCCGTGGGCAGTAGGGGAAGATTTGCAGTGTTTGAGGCAGAAGTGGCCATCAGGCAAGCCCTGCCTGGGGGTGCTCCTTAGTGTGGGCCTCACCTGCTGCCCTGTGGTTTGTGAGCGGCCAACTCAGGCAGCGCGGGGCTAACGCTGGGCATGCACGTGCAGAACCGAAACAACATCTTTAAAGCCTCCCACCATGCCCTCGGCCACCCAAATGGCGTGGTCACAGGAGATGAGGGCTCATAAACGCCTTCGTTCACCCTTAGGAAGAGGCATGCTGTGGAAGGGAGCCCTTGCAATGGCACTCTGAAGCTGCAGGGCTCGTGATTTTTTGGGGAAGCACAGGGGCTGTCACTGTTGTCAGAGTGGTTCCCCCAGGTGCAAATCAAAGTGGCGGCACCCCGGGGCAGCCCTGTGTCTTCCACTCATCTTACAGTCCTTTGAGAGACTCCAATACAGTCAAGAATACAGAAGAGCCGCTTTATGAAAGAAAGGAAGAAAAAGGGCAAAATCCCACGAAATAGTTTCCCAATGTGAGGGATGAAGTACAGACACTGCTCAAATTATCTTGACTTGTGATATTTGATAGATTTTTCAATAAAGCTCCTGCTCCAGGAGTCATGTGGTTATAAAAATCACAGTTTCTAATCAAGTTTCTAATCATCAAGATGGAGGGAAAATCCTGTTCTTAAAGACTCCGTCAACAAAGCACATGAAAAGTTATTTTCTTCTGGGTTTAGTTTTTAGATTTAATTCAGCCTTGAAACTTCTGATCAGGATTTTGTCTGAGATTTTCCATTTCATGAAAAGTTTTGATGTTTTAACATTTTATGCTTAATCTGAATGGGCAGAAATCTCTGTATGAGAACTCCCCCAGATTTCTCCCCTCAGCATGTCATGTTTCTCTATGTAAGGTAAGGATACATGAATTTGTAAAAAAATAGTGATTTAAAAAAAAAAAACCACCCACTATTTTGTACCAAATTGCTCTTCCTTTTTAATGGAATTGCACATAATTAAAATAACTTGTGATGATGTTGTACCAGTTGTCATTTTTATAGTATTTCTAATTCATGCTTGATTTAAGCTAATTATGATGCTGGAGTATTGTTTCCTTAAACCATGTGCTTGAACGCACAAGTTATTTTTATGTAGTAATAGCTAGGGATAAAATTTTATTAACTGTTAACAAGGAACAAAGTGAACTTTCTGAGGCCTCAGATGGCCTTTTAACTCAGAGATTGGCATTCCTGTCCCCCCGCTGCGTTTTTTCTGTTTTGTTTTCTGTGTGAGCATGTGTGTGTGTGTGTGCATATGTTTGTTTTTGATAAAACCCATCAGTTCTTCATTTATGACATACAAACTGGCTTATAGCAATGTTTGTACATCTGGAGATTGAAATGAGCTGCGGCTCTCAGAGATATGCTGCCTTTTTTATTAAAAGGACTAGAGGTAAAAAGAAGGAAGGCTTGGAAGCAGGGTTTTGGAGGGATTTGAGTTTAAATGAGGGATTAATTTTACAATAAATGACTAATAGTTTAACACTAGTGCCTTAAGCCAATTCCCCTTTGGATAGAGTTGTGACAGTTTTAAGGCAAGACAGCGAGGGGCACTGCTCATCGGGATGAGCACAGGGCTCTGCTTGTCCAGATGTCTCACTGTCCACATGTGCTTTTGGCTGCGGCCCATTTTGGGGGCTTTTTGGATTAGGCCTTGAGGTCTGGCAAAAGGCAGCTGTTGTCCAGCCATTGTGTATCCCTGACTTTAGACAATAAAATCTCTGCCAAATGGCAGTCTGGCCAAGAAGTTTGGGCAGCGGCATACCTGAGGAAATCACAGACCAACTCGCTCAGACTGCTTTGCAAACTTTATCTTGTGTAAACAAGAAGAAAGCCTCTAATGATGTGCAGGCTGATGTGCAGCCTCTGGTGCTCTCACCTCTGGCAAGGGCCAGCATTAAATATGCATTGAACTCTCCTGCTGGCTGATGCGGCATTGCTTCTGGTCCAGTTCCTTCCTCATGGTGCACAAAACTGCTGGTGAGGAGTTTTTAATCATACCACAGGAGGAACAGTCTGTCTTTAGATTTCTTTTGTGACCATGTCTTAAGTGTTTGAGTACCAGGGGCTAGATCCAATAAAGGATAATAAGCCTCAAGGGCAAGACATGGGAATAATTTAAGCACCTGAATCTGAAATAGTGACTTAAAAAACATCATCTCAGTGGCTGCCTGATCTCCCAAGTGCCTCTGTTCTTTAAGCACTCTCCTAATGAGCAAAGAGCTCCCGAAGCACACCTGGAGCTGTGCTTTTGCACATCCCAGTATGGCATGACTTTTGGCAGCACTGGACAGGTCTGTGTCAAAGAAGTGTGTCACTGCTTTGTGTGAGGCTCCTGAGAACCTCCCTCCACTGGTCCACAGACCCCATTTAACCTGTCTGGGCAAGAGCAAGCCCCTCACAAAAGCAGTTGCAAATGTTTCTGTCTTTTAAACCTCTGGCTGAGTCCACTTTTCTGGAGTGTTTTTTAATAATTGTTTAGGGCAGTGGTTCCTGAACGTGCAATATCAGGGCTGAAATGGGAAGAAGTCTGGCTCATTGGGTATTTTGGCAGGGAGAGACCATGGTCTATGTTGCAACCAAGGTTTGTGCCATCCAGCAATCTCAGTGTAAGCTATCTGTAGGCGTTTCTAGCCTGCTCCTTCGGCAGGTCCCCACAGACCACCACCGCTCTTTGGGAAACTGCTGGCCTCGAAGTCGGTGTGCTTTTGATGGATCACCCAGGTTCAGCTCTCTGTGTCCTTTGACAATTCATCTTCGGCTTCCCAGAAGAGTGATGTAACTACTAAAGCAGAGGGTAGTTGGAGTGAGTGGAGACTTGACTTCTCCTTCCCACAGTTGAAGGTGGGTCACTATGCAGAAGGACATGCAGTCTTCCTGGGACCAAAAACCTTATGTTCACAGGAGCAAGCCTGGCTCTGTAGGTGAATGGTAAAAGGACTTACCCAGAAGGGGAAAGGCCTACGTCTGTTTCCGGGATTATTTTTCACCCACTGACACATCCATGTTCAGCCTGGCCTGTCCCTTAGCTGAAAGTGGTTGTAAGTACTGAGATGAGTGTGCTGGTTTGGATCCTCGTGCGCTCTATAGGGAGCCTGCGCACTGAACACTGACTGCATTCAGTGGGAGTAGGTATCTCAGTATGTCTAGGTGCATCCTAGGTCTTCATGGCAGCATTATTCAGAAAATGCAGAAAAGAATGGTAAGGACCTTCACCTGAATGAATAAGCAGAGCTGAGGTGTTTTCATCCACCTTCCTTCCCTCTGCCTTTTGTTCTAGTAGTAAAACTGTATCCAGTATTTTGCAAGGCATCTCATTTGTTAGAGCTCCTCTGGAATCACTCTTGGTTGCTGAGCCCCTCAGACTAAGCAACCTCACACTCATTCCCCTCAGTTTTGCTGTCCAAGTGCATGACAAGTTTCCCCATGGGTGGTGTGTCGTGTGACATGCATTTCTACAAGGAGGTTCCTAATCAGACATGGGTAGGCTCTTCTGGTACATCAAAGGCTCAAATAGACATGGGGAGAAACATCATCATGGGAGAGGCTCTTGCGTTTCCCCCTTCTCCAGGCTGCCGTTCTGTGCAGATAACTGACCTGTGCCCGCTTCTGCCTTACGTAAAGGAATTACCATCAGGTGCAGGATGTGGGGAATCCGCTGACAGTTTTTTTTCCCCACTCGGATCACTGGTGGAATAGAAACCTCTGACTAACCTGCCGGAATAGCTATGTGAAAAACTCGTTGCATGTGTAGGCAGTCACTTATAGGACCGCAGACCAATGTGTGTGGCTGCAACTAATTTGTCTGCTGGCTGTTCTAAGGAATCTGGGTCATTACACTTGCCATAGCTGGCAGCAGCAGGCATATCAAGTAATCTCTTCACTGTAATAGGATAATTCCTGTGCTGTAGTACTAGTATCAAAATGTGGTTTAAAGTCCAAACCAAAGCCAGATTTTTTCCTGTTACAGCTGGGACAGGTGCAGTGAAGCGACAATCCCGTCTTCCAAGCGGCACCCACATCAGTTTTCCCTCATAGGGAAGTGGCCCTTAAAAACTTAAGCCAATATGAGGGCTGGGCAGGTCCTGCCTTCACATCTGTGGTGGAGCTTTGTGGAATTCACCCCACAGTGTCCCACAGTTGTGGGGATACAGGCAAGGTCAGGCAGCAGTGGCTTCATTGAGAGCTGCAGCTTGCAGGAGGATAAAGCATGGTGAAGGGGCTTATCTTTTAAAGGCAGTACTTGCAGCTATTTATAGGTCACTTTGGATGTGATTGCTTTGTTTACAATCAGCAAGTTTTCTCCTGAAAAAGGGCAATCAGGGAACAGCAGCTGGTGGATTCCAGGTTTGCTTTACCTGACCACATATTTGAAGTCTTGCACTGTTTTGAATGCATTCGTTTTTCTTAAAACTGGTTGTTGCCTAACTGTAGACTCTACCCAGGTGGCATGAGCCGAGGGGGGAAGAGCCTAGCTGAATTACTTCTTGAAGAATGGGAAAGGGGCATGACTGTTGAGCAATGAGACTTTGAGAGACCGTGAGCAGCCCCCTTGGTATTACCCGATAGTTTTGTGAGGTGAACTACAGGCAATAAGCCCAGGCAGTCACCTAGAAAATGCTATGTTTCCCTGATAAAAGGACATGGTCACACAAGTGCTTTATTTTTGCCTATCTACAGCTTGTGTAACATGTAGCTGCAGACGATGGGGTAGGCAGATACTCACACACGAGCTCACTGACGGCCATACATGACAGTCCAGAAGGGATTTCTAAGAATGCCCACACCAATCTTTTCTCATGCACACCTCAGCTTGAAATGACCTGTTTCTGCAGAGGTCTGCAGCATGTCCTGGCTATTTTTGGTAGCCCAGAATTCCTGGCTATTACATGACCTGCACTGAACTCTTGTAAATTTTGCAAGAAGATATTTGAAATACTCCTGTGAAAGAAAGGCTAATTTCATCCATGAGGGAACTCAAAATCAACAGAGTTGAGCAAGGCTTTTAAACACCCCAATTGTGATTAAGTGGGATTAAATATCCCAATTGTGATTGCTGCTTCCCAAAAAATTTAAGGTAGGACAGAAACTCTATCCTTCCAGGCTACTAAAGTAATACTGGATCCTCCTACGGGGACATGAGTGAAACTGAGATCCCAGATTTCTCCCCTGTATGTCTCCTTGGAGTAGGTAGGAAGGAGCCAGAGCAGAAGTGGCAAAGGTGGCCTGTTCCTCCAGACTTCTTGTAGGCCACAAGAAGCTCCAAAAAGCCCAGACAACTATGGTGCAGAACTGCAGTGCTGGGTTAAGTTCTGGCCTTTTCTTTGCCCTCTGTTCATCCTATTTGTTTCCTTTATTTTCCCTCAAAGGTCACTTTTTCCCTGCCTTTTTTTCATCTGAACAACTGAACAGATCTGAAATCTCTGTCTGGGTAGACAGTGCCTGGAATGCCATTTCCCTGGTGCCACTGAAACGGGAGAGTAACTCAAGGTGATGGTGCTACATCACTCAGTAAAAATGTGTGGGAACTGTAGTGGGGATCAGAGGATCGATTCTTCCAAAAGCCAGAAAAGATTTTATTGACTTCTACATGTGAATATGTCCTCCCTCAAACTTCTCCCCGGCTCAGGGAGACTTGGTCCAAAACCCTTTGGACTTGTTGATTGCTAGCAGAGCTGCAGAGCAGGACTGGAGGACACCCACACTGCAAGAGCGTTTCAGTAGGATGTAAATAACTTACACTAAATTCTTTTCTGGTGGAAATAGGCAAAATATGACCGAAACGTGTGGTGCTAATTTATACCAATAGAGAATTTTGCCCTTATGCTAAATTTTCAGAGTAAACACCTTGCAGCTGTTTGTTAAAATAAAACAAAAAGCCTTGGAAGTAAACCAAACTACAAGCGTGTTTCCTGTCTCCAGCCACCACACTGTAGTACATATTTGCTCTGCAGCAAATATTGTCCTTTTGGCTATGTAGAAATTACTTAAGTGCAGCTTGTTTTCAGTTAAGCTGCCAAGCTTCCATCCTGAAATGTGTAAGGATTTTTTTTTAATGATGCATTTTACCCTACAGCTATGTGATATTTTACTGCAAGTCTTAATCGTTTACTGATTTTTGGAAGACTACAGAAAAATAATACAGTTACGTGCCTCGACACCTTGAACACTTAGTGCAAACCACATTATTCATTATAGTATTTTTTTAACTTTTAGTAAGATTTTGACATCGTGCAAAAATTATTTCAGATACTTAAAAAACAACTTTTAGACTCCTAGAATAATTTAAGTTGGAATATTTTCTCAATGTGTTTTGAATTAAAATGTGTACACTGAGTTTTAGAAGCAGAAGAGTGGTATCTGATTTCCTAAATATAAGTGGTAGCCCTGATTTCTGCCCTAAAATGTAAATTTATCTATTTATCTGAGCAAAACTTGCTCCCAACCTCTGTTAATATTCATCTTTATTCCATTGTCCAGGCTTGTGTTTGCCCTGCCCGTGCTGGAGAGGGGGTTGCATTTTGATCTGAAAGCTCTGTGACCCTGTTGAGACTCGCTGCGTTATCTTGGGTGCAGTGTTTTCCGCTGCAGCTTGCTGAGGTCCAGCCGCTTGCATGGGCAGGGTGAGGACAGCCCGGTGCTGGAGGCTGTGAAGTGGGGCCGACGCGTGCCTGGGGCAGAGGGCTTTCCCCGAGATCCACAGGCGCAGCCCATGAGGGAAAATGTGGGGCTGAGAGAGGTGACTGCCTCGTATTGGTGCAAATACATTACTCATAAAAAAAAAGTTGCAGCAGGAAAGCACACTTAACCACGTAGGAGCAGGCATTTTAATACTTATAAAATAACTAATAGTCTTTGAAAAACTGAGCACATCTCACTTGTTTCATTGTACAAAAGCTACTGTACACGATGGCAATGGCCTAGGAGACTTTAACTGAGTGCTGCAGAAAATAGACTTGCTATTTCTGGAATGCTGTGCTGCTTTCACAAAGTGCTGCTTCAACTATGTAAGATTTACCATAGATAACAGCAAGCAAACATGCCCAGCATCCTCAGAAAGAAGCTCCCTTAGCATACCAGGGATCAAGTTGACAGAAGATTTTCAGAAATGGGTTGGCAGCCCATGTGATTAAGAGAGTTTTATGCTTGTCTATCCAAGTCCCTTCTATAAATAGTCAGTGTAAGATTACAACAGCATACTAACTTTCTCTTGGCCCATATCTTACCTACCACCTTCCTGGAAAACACTTCTACCCTCCAGGCTGATACTTTTTGCGCTTACTTTCTCCCTCCAGGTATAATTACTATTTATTAGAATAAAGTGCCGCATAAATTTAGATGAAAAGCGTGTTCCAAATCATGAGGATTTGAAGGGGGAAGAAGCACCGAGGATCTTGAGCACATGGATGACTCCCTGAGGGCACTGGTCATGGCTGGAAGGCAGTGACAGCAGTGAGTCGTTGCCACCTTTAAACATGCAGAGGATATTTTTTTATATAGTCTGCCTGTCTAAATAGGGCTCTGAGCCTGCAGATTGCTCTGTGTGGGTGAGCCTTGTCTTGTGGAGCCTCATTCATGGTGAGAGGAGCTGTGAGTGCTCGCCCTGAAGCCAGCGGGTCTTTGCGTGGCCATGCCAAACCGGTAGTGGGGACTGGGCAGGCTGGGCCGGGCAGCTCTTTTCAAATCGCGCCCTTTAATGAGCTGTCAGTACGATAGAAGCTAAATTCATCAGAGGCATAAGGGGGACCATTTCTGTTGTCTTGCGTTCAGTCCCAAGCATGGGCACGTGGTTTCAGTGTACAAAAAAAGTTCTTCTTTCACTTCATATTTCACTCCTCTTTTCTCACACAGAACGTGATGATCTATTATCATGATATTGTCAGGTTGGCCAGGATATGGTACGAGTCATGTCCAAACTGTCATTTCTGATAAAATTAGTTATGCGTTGAAGTCCTGAAATGTTAATATTGCACTTAAGTGCACTATAAGCAACCCTGGGAGGCAGATCAGCACTCACTGCTGTGTTACAGGTTTGGGTATTTTTTTTCACCTTATCTCAGGGGAGGTAGGGCTTGCACACCAAATTGGAACTCTTTTCTTTTGGTTGGTTAAAGAATTGTCCTCAATACCTTATTAAGTTAATTATCTTGGATGCAAAATACCCTCTAGCCACACAATATGGGTAATATGTCTTATGTGCTAAAGGTTTTCCAGCAGTAAACCATCTTGGCTTCCAAGCTGCAGTTAGCAGGGCCTGCCTCATTAGCAAATATAGGAAGCAAGCATCTATTAAGCTGCTATTGAAGTTCCTTATCACAGGAAGTTTTAGGAGCTTAAGGGTCTGAGTAGGAGGCATAGAAAAAAAATGCAAATATTGTTACCTGATTTCCAATATAAGCTCTATTAAGAAAATGAAGGAACTTCACTTCTAGATCAGGCTTGCTTTTTGGGGCTATCTCTGCTGGTCGCAAATCACATGTCATCCCTGACTGATATATCCATTTTGGCAAAAATCCGTAATGTGGGCTGGGCTGTAAACGTTTCTTACTGTGCAGATAGCTGCTGTTTTCACTAGCCTTGAAAATGTGTGAATAGCTCCTGCTTCTCTCAGTGAGGTGCTGCTGTGACCTAGTGATGATGAAGTAAATGCTTTATTGAGAGACACTGAGGTTGAAAATTCATTTGCTTTATTTTTTCTAAAAGATAAATTGCTGGTTCCTTAGGACCATCCAAAACTGGCCTTTGAGATACATAAAATAAGTCTGTCGTCTCTAAAGACCATGAGGAGAGTTAGCAGGTGCTCTGCTTGGTAGCCTTCCTAGCCTACAGCCAAAACAAGGTCAGGTTTATGCCGTAAGCTGCAAGCTCTATGTGTGTGGGCACAAAACTGGAAAGAGCTTCTGGTCCTTAGCTGGGCTTCAGCACTGGCACAAGCATGCAGTATTTTTGCATTATTTTGGTACCTATGTGTGAAATGAATATAGGCTAAGCCATTCACTGTGAGAGGAATTTGGAAAGGTATTATGTATATGTAAGTACCGGACAGACCATGTGCAGCCTCTCATGTGGCTGGGCTGACTCAGATTTCAGCCTTTTGAATAGCTGCCATTTTACTGCTCTGCTAATGAAAAGATGCATTTGTCACCTACCTGTTGTGAAGGACTTCAGAGGTTAAAGAGCAAAGTGATATTTTATTTCAATAGGTATCAGTCACGTAGAGAGCATTGGTGCTACATCATTAGAGGAAATCAACTTCTGTGGCTGCAGAGGTATCATCAGTGGAGAGAAGTTCTGGCAGAGAACGATAACCAAAATAACAGAGTGAGATTTAGGATGAAGCGTGAGCAGTCTGAGAGAGGGATATCATACAGCTGAGATACCTGCAATAGCTCATTCCAGCTTAGATACCTTAGAACAGATTGTTCCCCTGAGGCGTTTTATAGCTTAATCTAAATCATAGATAGGCTGTTGTCATCATCAACTGAAATCAAGGGAAAACTTCCCATTGGCGTAAATGACATTTGGATCATGCATTTAATAACCACTTAACATGGGGTGTGAAACTCTCCTTTGGAAAGTGTAATTTCTTTCACTGTTTTCACTACAAATAGAGAATAAATCTGACATCTCCATTATTCCAAGAATAAACATTTTGGGGGTCATGCCATTCAGGTATCAGTTTTACTGAGAAACCCCAAGGAAGCTCTGCAGGGGGAAGAAGAAGTATTTTTTGTGCTTTTGTGGTTTCTGGTAAATACAGGATTGATGAAGTGAGCAGTGATATGTTTACTTTCACACTGAATGCAACGGGGATGTATTTTTCAGTGTTTGGCTGACTACTTTAGATTTCAACTTCATATATTACACCTACAAAACTGAAGAGTCCTTTTAAATCATTGTGTCTTTTGAACAGGCACAAGATGCCTATTTTGATTAATTTCAAAAAAGAATAGTTGTACAAACTTAGGCTCTGGAAATGCCAGGAGAAAAGTCTTCAATTATCTTTCTAATAATTTCAGCCAGTACAGTGACTTTAGTCTTTTCCTGAATAACTGTCCGTAGATGTCCTCAGATTATAGAATTTACTCCTTGGTTAAAAACCACACGTGGAAATTTCGGACCCACAAAACAGTACTTTTAGGAAGAAATGTCCACTTGAGACTAGAGAGTTACAATGGCAATGCCATCTAAACATCAGTATCAGCCTTGCTTCTACACAAAGTGGAACATGGCTGATTGCTGACTCTGCAGAATATCCCCATTTTTTGGAAATCAGTTCACAGTTCCTTCTTAACAAACTTGTATGATGGCTTTTGTCCCTTCCAAACTGGAAAGGAGTTACTCTGTGGGATTTTTACATGTGTTAATCATAGAACGACTTTTAGGGGAACGTAAAGGCCCTATATCACTTCTAGTTTTTAAATTATATCAGAAATCACATTGACTTAAGTACTGATTTTTGCGTACTTCTGTTAAAAGGAATTTTCAAAGACACAGTATTCAAGTACTTAGCACTTTTTCCAAATTAGACCCATTTAATGGCCAGAAAAATCAGTGAGCCATTAAAAACTGAACTCCAAAAATACCTCCCTTATATAAATCCCTATGCCTGAGGGTACAGCTGATCTGCATTTTCTTCAGTGTAACAAAACTTGGGTTTCATTCCTGTCTTGTAACAATGGAACATTAATTGAGAGGATCAAAAGCACACTTTCCAGAAGACATTTATTGTCACTGCTGGTGAATTTCCTCCATGTTGCTTTGTCCTGGGGCGTTAGAAGGTTCTGACTAAATTAATGGCTTTGATTTTTTCCACTTTCTTTCAAAGGAAGAAAATATTTTCACTTTTTTTTAATAGGGCTTATCAGGTAAACTCTATTAAAGTATGCAAGAGTGCCTGCTAGAGTTCAGATGACAGAGAAGCTTGAGAGGCATTGGGTCAAAAGGCAGATTTTGTTAAAATACCTGATTTACGTTATTGCATTTTCCTGTTCTAAAACTAAATTCAATTTGCTTGACCCCTGCTGGCATTAATAAACCTACTGCACCTTCCTTTGCTTACCTGCATGACAAAGATTTTGCTTAGTTTAACTTGTGAGGTTCCCGGGCTTACAAATCAGGATGTAGAAATTGTACAAATGGGAATAATCTAATGGAGTTTCCTATATGGAGATATATGAGACTGAACCTACAGGAAGGTTGTAGGGGCAGGCACTTCAGTATGATTTTATGAATGTTTCTGATGATTTGATTACAGCAGTGTAACACAAAAGGATTTTTTCTAAATATTGTTGTTACTGCATTCAAATATAAGTGAGTATGTCCCTGAGTTAACCTTTCAGGTAGAGGCCATGCATGGCTTTCATGCAGGTGGATTGGTCATCATTCCTGATTTCTGCTTAAGTTTCTGTGCCACGTGCTGCTAGGGATTTTATGAAATTGAGTTCCAGTAACCTATCAGGCACTGATGAACCGGTGAATTGGTGAATTCCCAGTTCCATGGAAGTGGCAGGCTAGGAGAGATGTTTGCTGTTCCCCTGACTCGCCTTGCTGGCCACACAGCATGTGTCACAGTTGTATTGGACCAAAACTCCTCTCTCTGCTTTAACCTCCACACTCCTGGACACCCCTTCTACTGAGGAACGATCAAATAACTTCAGGTTTGCATTATTCATTCTGAAAGTCATTCCTCTTCTTTCCCTCTTCCCTGAAGAGGTAGGTAATGAAAGACAAGATTAAGACACAGTTTAAGACAAATTAAGTTGAGGAATTCTTTCAAAAACTCAGGCTCCCAGCCAGAAAGGGGAAACCAAGGCCAGACAGGGCTCTCCCCAGCAAGTAGAGATCCTCACCAGCTCCTTACAGATCAGTGAAAGTGTGTCCTGCTAATGTAGGCCAATCTCAGAGCTTATCCTTTCTCTCCCAGCTGTCAGGATTTCCTAAATAATTTCCTGAGTAATCCAGCCCCAGGCATCAAGGAGAGGAGGGTTGGGAATCATCCAGGCTCTAGTAGAGGTACAAGAAGGTTTATGACCTTTTTTGAAGGTTTTCTCTGCGCACTCTTTTTTTCTTTCATATCTCTCCCATTTGTTTTGTGACTTTCACTGTGTAAGGACCATTTCTGTTCCCAGCCAAGTTGTTAGGTGTTTGTCATCCATTCCAGTGGGACCAGGAATAAACTATAATCACAAAGCTGCTCACTTCAGCCTTTCCTTGCCAACCTGATCCTGCCAAGTTTTAGCTTTTTTTTTTTTTAAACAAGAAAAAATAAGTGGATACATTTGAATAAAAATTGAACTGATTCATTCAACCAAAGGGAAATGGTTCATTTGGAGGCACCTCTAAGGAAAGCAAATAATTGAAAATTTGCATTTAAAAATCATGAGTAAAGATGCTTATGGGTCCTGGTTTTAATCCAGAAATTCATTATTTAAGGTACACCAGGGTGTAGAAGACCCAGGTTCAGTTCTCTCACCTGCCTGGGAGAATTTGTAGCCATGCCTCCGGCTTTCCAAGGGAGAGCCTCACCTGCAACCAGCTTCCAGAGAGCCCTAGAGGAGGAGTGTCCTCCTCTCAGACCCTCACATTCATTCAGTTTGGCAATGTATAAATAGACATTTGTTAGGGCAAGGCTCAGAAATTAAGGATATCCTGTCTGGGTGAGTGAACTGACCATCGTGCTAGAGAAACTCTTGTTTCTGCTTCAATAACTATTCAACTACTTTATGTCATGCAGAACGGTTAGATCAGGAGGGGTTGAGGGAATCACGTCTCCACCATCAGTAACCTTGGACTGCAACCTACTCGATACCTCCTTAGAAAAGATCAGTGTCTTCCAGGAGGGATCCTGATCAGCCCCCAATGACCTGGGTTTGGATTATCTGGCAGCCTCTATACACCACAGCCACAAACCATCATAGCGGTGCTGTAGTCACATAAGTAAATCCTGCAACGGGATCGTACTCCAACCTGGGTCATGTGCTGGGAGAGAGGCTGAGCTGCCTTTTCTCATGTTGCATCTAGCACATCGTCTGTCTCTAGCAGTGTTCAGCTGCACCTTATGTTTGTCCTTGGTTCTTAATAATTTCTGTATATTGCTCCTGACCCCAAGTATGAGTCTCCTTCTCACGAAGGTGGGTGTGCAGTTATCCCTTTGTCATGCACATGCCTCCACTCTCTTTATGGAGAGGCTACAGGAGGTGCAGTATTTTCTCTAAGACTTCAGTACAAAGGGAGACAAACACAAATAGACAAAATGGAGAGGGCTGTATTTAAATTTTGCTAAATGCTATCCATCTGCTTGGGCTGTAAAGTGAGGACTGTCTCTAACAGTTTTTGTCTCAGAATCTGACTGATGGATTATCTTTATTGTCCCTCTCACCTTTCACTGAAATGTGGTCATATAAATTGCTTGTTGGCAGGGGGTGTGGGAAGTTGCTGCCTGGTTCTCACTCACAGGCAATCGGCTGATTCGCTTCCCTTTATTCCTTTTATTTTCTTTTGCAGGGAAGGCTGCTTCTCCCCCATCAGCCCAGAGGCATGTCCCCTTGTGCAGTCTTTCATGTGCCACAACCGAACATTCATCCTGGACGGCCATGTGCAGCTGAAGACAGGTCTGCAAACCCAGGAGCGACACCTTTTCCTCTTCACAGACCTTCTGGTTGTTGCCAAGTCCAAGTGAGTATGGCACATCAGGCACTGCTCCTACAGAGCAGCCCTTTCTCTTTGTGGAGCATAGCATGGATTTCCATAATGCTTTTTTAGTAGCACATCTTCCATGAACCATAAGGAAGCTTCTTGTTTGATCAATCAAAGTTAGGTGCCTGACCTCTTCAGGCACCTTTGAAAACCCCATAGCCATAGAGGAACTCTGGGATGCAACATTTTAAAGAAGTATCAGACGTTCTTGAATATATCACTTGTGTAGCACCATCTTCCCTACTTTGGGAGCGCAGTGTCACAGAAAAGACTCATTGGTGCTCGACTGTGTTCACTGAGCTGCCTTAAACTGACTGTTGTGTTTTAGACAGGTCACCTTCAGTCCTCTGGGGTGTGTGTAACACCAGTGTCTGTGTCGCAGAGGGGCTACAGGTCTTAATGCTTACCTGGAAGCTGCTTTGATACACACAAGTGATAAGCAGCTGTATAAAAATAGAGATTGCAGGCGGCATCGCAATGTCCGTCTCTGTGGGTTGTGCTGTGCCAGGAGGAATGTGGGAAGGGGAAGGAGAAAGGAAGCGATGCTGAGCAGTCTGGGTAGTGTTCATGTGTAATCAGGCTTGCTGCCGAGCTCTGATTATTCACTCTACCATTCACAATTAAATCAGATTTACAAGCTGCATGTAGCATGCCAGCTTCGTGCAGCATTTGTGGTTAAAGGCAATTTTAGAGGGTGCTTTCACTTGTTGTTATGGGTTATGGGGAAATAATAATAAAAATTCGTGATGCAGCTTCATTCTCTGTTAGGCACCGTGTTTGTGGTTTCACAGAGTGGGTAATCTCAGTGTGAATCCTGGGCTTTTGCAATGTGTCTTTTCGCTTAAGCAATTGTTTCAGAGGCTGCCGGGAAAAGCCAGAATAAATCTGTGTTTTCTGTAGAAATCTGAGCTGTGTCCGTTTGAATCATACATGGTAAATGTAACCCCCCCAGCTGAACTCCTTCACTTGATGTAGTGTGACAACAGGGGATATTTTACCCAAAACATGTTGCACTATGGGTGGGTGGTGAACAAAAGGATATTTAGGGGAAATCTTGCTATTCTAGCAGCAGTAGCAGTAATAACATTGTTACTCTATTTATATATGTTTGTATCACCTAATTTAAGCTTTCAAATGTTAAATATTTGCGGCTTACCTAGGCTTCTAGACTCCTCTTATAGTCATTGAGGGAAAACCAGCACCTTCCTGCAGCAAACTCACCCGACCCCGAAAGAGTGCTGATGGTGGGTGAGGGGAGTCACACTCTTGGGGGTCTCTCACTCTGCTATTCAGTGGGTGTAGTCTCACTAACTTAGCTCTAAGCTCCTGAGTTGTAGAAGACTAAAGTCAGGTGAGATGAATCCGTCCCTCGCTGGTCAGCATGCTGAGCAGAAGCCATGCTGGAACACCAGACTGACTTGCCCATTACCGCAGGTTTGGTTGGGTCCCAGTGGGACTATTTGCATATTAGAACACTACTCTGTGTAACCACTCCAAAACCTGGTCCCCAGGGAGTAGTAACGGCTCTTACAGCATTTGATTTAGTGTGAAGAGTCTG
This sequence comes from Phaethon aethereus, assembly GCF_964289735.1. Lineage (NCBI taxonomy): Eukaryota > Metazoa > Chordata > Aves > Phaethontiformes > Phaethontidae > Phaethon > Phaethon aethereus. The sequence goes on from NC_138575.1 coordinate 203,507,431, forward strand.
CAATGTTTGAAGAAGGTGGAACAGAACAAATTGTGCTTCTGCATGTGAAAAAGGGGGAGGAGGATCAAGTCTTTGCTAGAAATGGTAAAAATAGTATTTTGAGTGAGATTACTTCATGTATTTTAAAGAACTAATTGGGATGTTCTCTCTACAGCTGCCCTGTCAGTAATTAAAGCATCAGAGCTGTCACTAATGAATACTACTTAAAAATCAACATTTTTAAAGCTATCTTACGCTAAAATACCATTGCTGATTCCTAGAGGGAAAACCCGAGTGGTGTGTATTACTTTGCAGCTGTGACTATTGATTGCTATTGATTTTTTAATAGCTGATACAGAGTGAAGACAGCACGTCACCAAGACAGTGTTAATGATACATCTGAATCTGACTTAACTTCGGAATTATTCCTTGTGAAGGTGCTAAAAATTTGTAATACTCTTTTGTATTAAGCAGTTTTTCAGCTTGGGGCATACGAACACCTACGATATCTTAGGTACAGCTCGGCACTGTACTGGTGTCAGCTCAGCTGCAGGTAGCCAGTCACTGTGCAAAGGGACCTCATGTCCATTTAGACTTCGTACGACCAGCAAATGGGTACAAGTTTTTCCTGAAGACAGTAACAATTATATTGTGTCCTCTGAGCTTGCTGGGTAAACTCCGGTGCAGCAGTGAGCTCCTGCTTAAAGGCAGCAAATTGGCATTGCTCCCATGGAAATTTGTGGGGGTAAATCCTCTCTACAACCGTCTGTGTATGACTTTGGACAAGGTGCCTGCAGCTTCGTTTTCTGCTACTTTCTAATAATTTTTGAAATGTGGACTTAACTTTTCAGATCATGCATTAGGCCAGCTTATTAAAAATAAGACTAATACTCACATGCTGTGCTTCTCTCTCTGCTGCCCCACCTTTTACTGCCTTCATGTGAGGAACAAGTCATAGATTGATTAATAGAATTTTTCTCACTAAACCAATGTTAAATATGTAAAATGTTATACTGTTTTATATATATTGATGAGATTTCTTACAGAAAGCTTGTGTTTTAATTTGGCAGAGTAAATATTTCAGGGATCTGTCAGTTCAATGATCAAGGTTTCTTACATAAGTTTTGTGTGGGAGGCACAGAGAAACGGCTTCCGTTTTGTCCTTTGTAGTACATACGTGCATATATACACGTACATTTTAAGGTTATTTTCCCAATGTGGCTGGACGTAGAAATTGATGGTTGAGTACATACATGGAATTACGGTAGCAATCTCATAGTAGATCCATTAATGCTTTTGTCAGAGGGTCCTATTAAGGAGATTAGCAAAGCTAGTGAGAAGTTAATCTTCCATTTGTTAACGGCTGCAAAGTATCCAGTTGCCACTTACGGAAAGCAAAAGCAACAGAGTTTACTCTGCAGGAGTAGCACAATTTGGCGTGTGTCAATACCTACACCATTGATGTTCATGATTTTTCTGTTGGTTTCAGTGGACTCTGGATCTGCCTGATATTTACAGTGTAACACTTGCAGGGAGACTTACTTCATTAAAAAATAAATAAAATCTTCGTTAGATTGTTACTCTTTCCATTTTTCACATGTTCAGTCATGCTGCTTCCTTAGTCAGCAATGATATATTAATTTCTAGAGGTAATGCTTTAGCACTTAAATAGAAGACCCACAGTTTCACAAATGCTGAGAACCCATGGGTTGCATAAAGGACATGGCAGATAGAGATAAAATTATACTTCAGGCTCTTTAGATGTTAACGGAGGCTACTGTTTCAGCGCCTCTGGAAACCAGGCCACTTGAATACTGATAATAGCTGAGAGCTGTGACTAGGCATGGCAAACGGGGTAAGAATATACATCAAGCATGATTGGAGAACATCTTTGTCCTTCCGCCAACACCCTGCCGACACCCGCTACTGGCACCGTAGGGGTCTGGCTTTATGAACTGTAAATGTTAAAAAAGTGAAACAGCATGTAGAGAGTTCACTGCACTGAGTAATGGGAAAAAGAAATTGAGGAGAAAGGGAGGTCAACAGATTGATTCGGTGGAGTCAGACCAGGCATCCATTTACTAACATCTACATTAGAATTCACAGCTGTACTTTTTTGTAAATCTACATTTTCACAGTTCAATCTGTGGTCAGTCAGTTAAATTATTTCTATATTCTGCACAGATCTTACCTGTTGTATCACAAACTGATTTGTTGACGAGCGTGTTGAAATGTTCTCCTCTACTTTAAGTTTCTCTTTGATGACGTAACAAAACATAATAAAGAGAACTGGAATGTACAGCTGACCAGGAAACACCATGGTATAGTTTTAAAAATACCTGAACTTGAGATGGTATTTTACAGTATTTTATGGTGATCTAATTGAAGTGCACCTTTTTGCCAGTTGTGATATACACTGATGGTCCTTTCTTGCGCGCCATTGTAAACGCTGCTGGGTTATTTGTGTTGCTCTACCCCCCTACACCCGTTAGCGTAATGGCAGCTGGAAACCCCAGACTGGTCAGGGTACTGCAAGTTCATCTATGTCCTCTTTAAAGCCACAAGGTTCAAGTACTTTCATGTTTCAGACTGTATTAGTTCAGTGTGTCCTAAATCAAATACCTTGTAAATGAGACTAATCTCAGAGAAGGTAGTCATTGTGTACCAAAGCTCTAAGAAACTCCTTACCTGGCATATTTATTTATAGAGCACTAATCACCATGGTGCCTGGCACTGTCCCCATCCACGTTTGCAACACGGTGTTGAACTGACATGCTCTTGCTTGAAAGTCCTTGGATTAGAAGGGCAAAACATTTTCAGGGAAGGGACACTTTTCCTCCAGCCTTTCCCTGCTGGCCCAGGAGAACCATAGCTCAGGTAATTAAGTTTGCAAGGCCTCTAGCGCAAACCTGCCTTGAAGTGAGCGGCTGTTGCATTGCTGCAGGGCTGGATAGACTTTGTGAGATTTTACTTGTTTTTCACATAGAACTGGTGCCCACCAATTCGACAAAGGAAGGAGACTTGTAATGGGAAATTAAGTGGAAGAAAAGAGTTGAAATAAAAAAGTGAAAGTCTGTAAATTTGACCTTTACTGTACTTTAATGTTTAGTAGGATAAAATACAGGAAGGGCCAAATTTTTAAAAAATTGGGGAAATTATATATCTTCTTTGTAGATGACTAGGTATTTTGAGAATGCCCAAAGTCCTGGCTCATTCTCCAAGTGGTGTTGGCTTAAAGCTACCATGCAGCTAGTTCGTGGAGGCTGTATGTAACCTGTGCTATAGTTAACAAAAATGGCAGTTTTCTGCTTGTTCTTTCTTCAGGATTGCCTAGTTGTCACTACTTAAACTGATGATAGTTGTTGGCCCTGGGGCTAAGCAATCCAACTATACTGTAAACTCCTTAATGGCATTAAAGTCACTGAAAGGAGAGTCCAACACAAGAGGCAATCTTTGCTTCACGGCGAGATTTGGAGGGGAGATCTAGACGTGGGGAGGAGTTTTCCCCTATGAAGGGAGATGTCCAGGGATGCCACAAGCAACCTATTTATCCCACATATAAGATATCTGTTGATCCTATTTAGATGAGAAATTGATATATTTTTATACGCAACACATATAAAACATTGTTTTCTTTAACTAAGGCAGAAATGCTTCTTCCATCGGCTCCAATGCAAGCTTCACATGTGCCTGAAGGAAAAAGAAACTCTGAGTTGTTAAAGCTGCCTTGCTATGTTTTCATGTGTCTGGCAAACCTCTCTCATTTAATGGTCACAGGTCGCACTCTCATTTCAAACTAAAGTGCCAAGCACGTCTCTGTGAGATGTGGACAGCATTTTGTACAGAAGAAGTCTGTGAAGGCAGCACAGACCCAGAGAGGTCCTTTGTTTTGGGCTGGCCCACCACAAACTGTGTGGCAAATTTCAGGTAAGAATTGATATATGTATTATTTACCAAGTTACTTAAATATTTTTAGACTGACAGGTAATGAGACTATCACGGATTCATTTCAGCACCACTGAAGGTGGGAAGCAGGAACTTACTGATTCGTAAACCAATTCCTTCTGCTGCTGTAAGCAAGTCACCGTCCATGCATCATCTTCTGACTCTCTGCAAATGTGTCAGTGACAATCACTCCTCACTTAAATCTTTGAGAAAATACATGATTTGGCAAAGCACTGTCCATGCTGCAAACTTACTCAGTGGACATTCTCTTTTTTTTTGGTATAATTTGAAAAACATCTTGGCTAATTAATAAGATGAACGACAAATAGTAAACAGCCAAGCTAATGAAAGGATCAAAGAGACCCTTGTAGGACACTTTTAAACAGAAGAGCTTGTACTGGAAGTAGCAGGAAATGTATAATGAAATACTGACCGTGTCCTATTTCTCTTTTTAACTTGTGTTAAAGTCAAAATTCCTCTTACAGCAGAGTCTCTGAATTTTAACAGAGAGAAAGATTTTTGGTCTGTCTTTGCAGCATTTACTGTAGGACACATAAGGACTGTAGAGGTAATTTCAGTGATTAGGCTAATTTTAGTCACAGCGGGAGGGCTCTGTTGTCACTTTGCATAAGGGAGGGCACCATCCCCCTGAAATCCCAGCTGCTTAGCCACAGTAATTTGGCTGGGTCTTGGAAAATGCATTTTCCTCTTTACCAACAGAGAGCAAAAGCTGACGTATGCAGCTTAATTTGTATGTCACGTTGTCTGTATCCAAAGAGAATGCTGTGCACAAACTGCTCTCTTTTGAGCTGGTTGTGCTGTTTATGTTTTTTTCACTTAATAGTCCTGAAACAAAGCTGAAATTTTCTATTGATTTTCAGTTGAACTCTTGCCAATAAACATGAGCTTTGATCTAGAGACAGTACGTGATCCTCTATAGCTATCAGAAAGTAGTTAGATAGGAAAGCAATAGCTTCAGTCCAAAGAGAGTCAGAGATTTTATAGAAGTAAAATTATTTTATGACTGGAGGTACACAGAAAAATCTAAAATGCCATTCATGAGTCCGTAGATGCATATCTGACAGAATTGAAGCAGCCAAAGCAGATTCACATTTTTAACGTTTATAAAGTGCATTCCCCTCACAGCATCATTTGGTAGGTTTGTAGTTCCCTAAATGCCTGAAAATTTGAAGAACTTGATTTGCAGAAGCAGCAGTGGGAATAGCAGTTACTCCATCTGGGGCAAGATTTAAATCAAGAAAGCTGAACCAAAATTAGGTTAGATTCCTTGCACTATCCTATAATTAGCTACATTTAACTGGACAGTTTGTATCCTTGAAAGTGTATAAATGAGATAAAGAGAAATGAGATAAAAGCCTTAAAATTTCCAAAGTTAAACCCTACTAAGTACAGTGGGATCTTTCTTCATTGTGGCTTATGTGTACTTTGTAATGTGGCGATAAACCAAGTAATAAATAAGGAGAGAATTAGAATAGTTAAAGTGGAAAGAATCTATATATTTGAGGAAATACCTTTAAACTTTTGAAGGAAGCTCTTATTTTAAAGTGCCTTCCTCTTCTATTTGGACATCAGTTTAAGAACTCAACCTTTTTCCTACTGAATTCACTGGGGTAAAGCTTTAACTTCTGTGATAAAAAATGGTAACTGGGGCTTTTGATCTCCGTGGCAGGCTTTTCACTTGATTTTGCAGGGAGGTAGATTTTTCATTCAAATCTGGAAAAACCTTTTAGTTTTTGTAGATATTTATGGAAATTGCAACCAAGAAGCAGACCCTTTCACCATGGTTTGTACAAGGGCTATTTTGGTATTAGAATGATGGCTGATTTGTCCCTGTTTTTCTATAATTCTTGCAGGTCTGCAGAACAAAAGGAAACATGGCTGTCTTTTTTGCAAAGGTACTTTATTATACAGTCTTTGAAGACACTGAAAAGATTCCCTGTCCTCTAGACCAGTGATTCCCAAGCTGTGGTACCTTATGCCATCATGATAGATAATCTCTTTCAAAGTGATATTAAGAAAAAAACCATCTCATGTCTTCTCCCTGCAGAAGATGGTATGTGCCATTCATGCAATGATCACTACGCAAGGAAGCAAACGCTTCCCTGTTCCTGAACATGGCTCAGGCCAAAACTGGAGCAATTCCTATCACACTTGGTCCCTTCCCTGCAGAGTTGTAGGAAACTCTGCCACCATCTCTCCAGTTGAGCCTGGGGTTCTTCCCAAGGTGATGGCATCTAAGCAAGCCCAGCTCAGGAACCTCTGCTCTAACTTACCTGCTGCTCATGGCTGGCTGTATTTTGGACTTACAAAATGGACCCCAAGCTGGAGGGTATGGTGGGAGGGTTTGTGTAAATAGAACTGTCTTATTTCAGTCAGTATTTGGACAGAAAACTACTAGTGGTGGTTTTGTTTTCTGGTGACGTAGTTCTGCTGGTTGGGGTTTGTGTCTTTATCTTCAGAGTTCCTGGGGTTGTTTAAATCATCCTTGTTGGGCATGATTTCTGATTCACTCTTCTGTTCAGTCCTTTGAACTGGTGAGTCATAGAATCATAGAATAGTTTGTGTTGGAAAAAACTTTTTAACGTCATCTAGTCCAACCCTCCTGCAATGAGCAGGAACACCTTCAACTAAATCAGGTTTCTGAGAGCCCCACCCAACCTGACCTTGAATGTTTCCAGGGATGGGGCATCTATCACCTCTCTGGGCAACCCCTGACAGTGTTTCACCACCCTCACTGTGAAAAAATTCTTCCTTAGATCTAGTCTAAATCTGCCCTCTTTCAGTTTAAAACCATTACCCCTTGTCCTATTGCTACAGGCCCTGTGAAAAAGTCTGTCCCCATCTTTCTGATAAGCGCCCTTTAAGTACTGGAAGGCTGCAAGAAGGTCTCCCCAGAGCCTTCTCTTCTCCAGACTGAGCAACCCCAACTCTCTCACAGGAGAGGTGTTCCATCCCTCTGAGCATTTTTGTGGCCCTGCTCTGGACCTCCTCCAGCAGGTCCATGTCTTTCCTGTGCTGAGGGCTCCAGAGCTGGACGCAGGACTCCAGGTGAGAACTCACCAGCGCAGATTGTAGGAGCCTATAGTGCACATGAGGCATCACAATGATGAGTAGTTTTAGCTTTATTTTTTAAATCCAGTTTTTCCACTGCTTACATTGATTTCTACAATGAACTTTAATACAGTAGAATATTACTAGGGGCCACGATCAGCATCCCTTCCAGATACTGCTGGATGCTTTCCTGTCCTCAGAGATCTTTCTACTGCAGTACATCTGCAAACAATCTGCTTCTTACCCAGTTAGTGCTTGATTGCTATTTAAATGTCCATCTTGTTATTTATGTTTACAATATTAAAAATGTACTTGTTTTGTACTTGTTTTGTCAGTCGAATAAGAGAAGAGAAGGAAAAAGACTATCCTAAAAGCATTCCTTTGAAGATAATTGCAAAGGACGTGGGAACTTGTGCATATGTAAGTGCTCTTGAGCTAAATGGGTGTCTAAATCCACATCAACTGTGAGTGCTAGTCACCTGTAAACCCTTTGGATATTGGGAAGGTTCCTTTGGGTTGTAACCTTTAAGCATCCAGCCCCTTTAAAAGACTCAGCATACACAGCCCTGAAATGTTTGTTTCCTGTGTTTAATACATGAATTCCTTTTTAAAGACAGTGTGTTTGGTAAGAAATACTGGTTCTGGCACACAAACTAAAGACTGTACAGTGTGAAGTCCCAAGAAACACCTCTAGCGGAACTTATGCTTAAGCATCTTCAGAAATGCCAATACAATGTACCCTTTTTTTGCTTGTAAAATTGTTCTAAACCCACAGCTGCCTTGATTCAATTCTGCAAAGTTGCAATGCGTTCTTTGCTTATAATAACCATAAGTCAGTAAAACTGTGTATATCAACACCCTGAAATTGCCTTAAGCATGTTTTTCATCAACTAACTGATGTTGGCAAATTTATAGGCACAAGGTAAATTAGTAAAGAAAGGTCATCCACAGGGTGATTTGCACCTTTTTTACTAAGTCGTTTTTAACCAATTTAAACTAAATTCTTGTATGTAGCCAGTTCCCTAGGGATACCCTAGCTTTCAGTGATAATCCGTCCATTCTTCCTCTGCTTCTTATACATTTGTCCTTTCTTTCTAACTGTTCTTTTATGATCTGTATTTCATGCTCAGAGGCCTAAAGAGCATTTGCAAGGACATGAGAAATTTTTGCCGAAGTTAGACCTCATTGGAGGTCTTTGCCCAACAGTGAATCTTCACTTAGAATTCTGTATTTGCATAGACATAAGCATAAAGGAGTCTGCCTTTTTTCAGAAAATCATTATTAAGGTAAATGATAATAGTTAGAATTGCAATGTTGCTAAGACAAATGTTAATAAACAGTAGCAATAATTGTGATAGTTCAGATGCAGGACTGCAGGTCAAGCTGTGCTTAGGTGTAAACGTTGATAAATCATACCTACACTTAGGTGTTGTGCTCTTGTACCAGGGTTTGGGGTTTTTTTCAATGTCTTCTCTCCTTAGCTATAATTAATTCATGTGCCAAATGTGATTTCCTGAACCTGACAGTCCTAGAAACGACACACTGTAGTCTAGCTATTATCAGTAATAAAACAGTGGAGGAGCAGATGGAAACTTTGTGATGCAAATAGCTCTTATGGCACTGTGGTCCCCGTGCTACAGCAGCTGGAGGTGCCCAAGAATTATTTCATATTTGGAGGGTAGGGAACGCTGAACACAAAGCACAAACTGGTTTATTATATTCTAGCCAAGAGCAAAACTTATGCAAATGTGCTGACCTACTCCTGAGAGCCAGATGTCATTGCTTCAGGCAAATGTTAAATTTTTTATGGTATGAGCATTCAGATATGTCCTGAAGCAAGATATACAGTATTCTCACTATTTTCCTTTGATTGCCACGGCAGCTTGTTACCGTCAGAGACTTATACAAACATATAGCTTAAATCTTTTCTAAATGCAAAATGTCAGGGGTTTGTTTCACCTGAACATCCCATGGCCAGTATAAAATTGATATACTACACAGGGTAGCAGTGTATAGAAAACTGTCTTGGGACTGGCAGTGAACATTTACATCCTGACTCTGCCATCTTCCCTTCTTTGAGCCATTGGGTACGCCTGGGCCGTTTGTTGCAGTGGGCATGCGTTTCTTCTGAGAGGGCTTTAGGCTGGCCATGGACCAACTGCAATCCAAAAGCTGTGTGGTCTCATTAGCAGAGCCAAGCTATCACGGCTCTAAAGAGGGCTCAGTAACTTGTGCTTGATGTGTGGGAGCTGCCTGTCGGTTTGGAAGCGAGGCCAGCGTGGGTGTGATGGTGCAAGCAAAAACCCCTCTGGACATGCTCTCCCCAGCTGTTTTTTCCTTTGCAAGGTGATGGCAGCGGCGCTGCCACATCCCGGCGGGGCTGAGGATGGTGTCATTAGGCCTGGTGTGTTTGCAATGCACTGCCCTGCGTAAGAGCAGCCCATGGTGCAGAGGTACAGAGCATTGCGCAGCTGTACAGCAGTACTACTGGTGCCAGGCAGCAGGCGCTGAAATCTCACTCTGGAAAGACTGCCTTGTGGCAAGCGGCACTTCCTCCGACACGAAGCTCGGCACTTCGTGCTGGTTGCCATAGCTCTTTAGAAAGCAGTGTTTCTGTAGCTCCATGCTTTTCCATACTGCAGATCAGCAGATTCCGGAGGATGCCAGAGGGGTAGCATTTTAACTGGATAAAAGATTACCAACAGGAAGTGTTTCTGGTATTAAGCCAAATCTAGCTTTGAGAAGTCTATATAGAAACTGGCAAAGGATATAGAGATGAACTGTGTGCAGTATTTTCTTACCAGGGAGATTTTCAATAGAAAAGGATGGAAATGATTAACAATTATAAGAGAACCTCTTACTTCACCGAAGAACTCTTTTTTTTCAAAGGAAACTTGTATGTTTTTATGTTGATCAAACCATTATGTTTCCCTCATGCAGTGTCTGAAGTGCAGTTAGTGGCTGTGTCTTTTTGCATATTTTAATGTGGAGGTCTTGTCCCCAGTAGTAATGGCACTCTCCTGTCCAATGGAGCTGCTGGGGAAGTGGGGAGCAAATACAGAAAGTGTGTGACAAAACAGAGGAATCAAACCTCGGTCTCAGGCAGCTGGGTCTTTATCTATGTAGTATAACTTATATATCAAGTAAAATTTTAACAAGATACTTTCCATTTTTCAGCAATGAATTATGCAGAGCTATTGCACTTCAGATACTCGTTGCAAATCCAAATTTTTAATGCTACTTTCCCCTTCTCCTTTTTTCTCTTCACAGTCAAAAACCCTAAGTGTAACCAACATTGATACGGCAAATGATGTAATTCTTATGGCCCTGCAGCAGCTGGGAATTAACGTAAGTCCTTGCGCCAATATTAGTGAGTCTTTTTGTAGTCTTTTTAATAATCAAATCTTCTCTTGCACTTTTTCCAAGTTTTAGGATATGAACATTAATTAAATCCTTTATCATAGCAATTCAGTGTTGTTGAAATGAAGCAAAAGTGCCTAGCTAATATATAGGCCTCCAGAGATCAAGAGCCTTAAAAGTTTTGAGTAAGTCTGTCATCCCTGTAAGGGATCCATCATGTTTAAAATTCTTTTAAATCTGTTTTGCTGATGTCTAAGAGGAGATATCTTGACACAAGAAGTGAGAGTTTGATACAGCTCCTTTTGCATACTTCAGTGTGAACAGGAAACCTACTGACTGGCTTGTTAGCTGTTTTCAAAATGTGCAAACATGCATGATCAGCTGTGTCCCCAGATTACGAGTACAAGCACTGGTCTCAAGTGTCCAAATCAGACACTCTAAATATCTATGGACCTTTAGTGTCATGTGAGATATGAATGTAACTGAGTGATTGCATAGAATCTGAATGTACCCAATTTAAGCAATAGCCTGAAACTGTTTTGGAAGAAGGCTTTTACAGGACTTACGACAATGCAGGATAGTGCACCAAGTAGATGCAGTGATTCCTAGTAGATCAAGTACTGCCTCAACTGGCTCCCTTTGCTCTAAACCAGACAAGGTGGTGCATCAGGTGTAGTAATGAATCAGTGCCAGGGACAAGAATTCTGGCTCCCTTATTCTGCTTTTCTCATTGTTTCACAATGTGACTCCAGCCAACACAACAGCCAACAGCTCCTGGATGACAGCTTTTTAACTGGCTTGTTCAATCTGCTGCATGGGTAACAAGATTTTAAAAAATGTCTTAGTCTTGTGTGGACATTGATCTCATTGCATGGAATCTGACAAGTCTTTTCGTACCACACCTCTGAGTGCGACGAGTTAAATATGACCAAATGCCACTCTTGTGCTTCCCTGGGGCTTCCAAAGACACCCGGCAAAAGTTAGAGTAACCTCAGAATTTGCCTTCCCTGACATTCATTATCCCTAATTTATACAGGCTTTTAGTGCATCCAGAGGCCTATTCTGCTAGCTTGTTATTTCATAGGTACAAGAATTTCTGTCTTTCTGTCTTGTTATGGCTCAGGCATCCCCTTTACACCAGGGCTGGGGCTCTGGCCCAAGCTCAGGATCCAGCAGTCTATCCAATTAAGGTAGCTCTGGAGTTGATAGAGGGACTGCAAGGTGAAGAGGATAGGATGTGAGTTAAAATCCATCCCATTGTCTACCCCAGTCTGCACTAAAAATCAAAAGACTTCTGTATTACAACTGCAAGTCTTTACTATGATGTGTTTCATTTTTACCCGTTTTATGGGTGTCACCTGCATTTCCTTATTTTGTCTACAGAAAAAACAGGAAAATGGTAGTATTGGAAGAGAATATTTTGTTTGAGATGAGCAGGAGGAGGAGCTGGTTAGGTTTCAGATTTGTGTTATTTTGTATGTATCACAATCAAGCCTTTCCTTCTCTTTACAGTTTTATTTTGAGTGGAAAAAGAATGAAAGCCATCTGAAAGATGTAAAATCTTGCCTGCAGTATTATTTTCCCAAGTAATAAACCACATTTTTTCACTGCATCTTCATAGCATAAAGCCTTTTTCATTAGAGGCATATCATAAGATTAGCAATAAAATCAAACAAGCTAAATAAATTAAGCTGTAGCCTGCATATCAATCAAACACCCAACCCCCTCGTAGGATTGTTCTGACTGCAAGGAAGCTTTTCCTTATGCGCTGTCTCGAGGTTTTTAATTTACGTCCAGACAGAACCACTTGAAAGGAGCTCTACGACTTTTCAATGGCAATTATAAAAACTACATTTCACATGTTGTGTGATTAATGGGGCTATTACTTTGGCTGAGTTCACTCTGGTTTAACGCATCAGGGTTTTCCCCTCTGTGGTTTGTCTGGTAAAATGACAACTAGTTTGTGCAAAATGGCATTGATCATCTGTTTCAAATTACCAACTGGGGCAGAAAGAAGGGCCTTGGGTTTCCCAGCTCCCTAAGTACACTTGCTGATTTTTCTGGGACAGTCACATTTATACTGACAAATGGCCTCATAAAGCCCATAGAGGACAACATTTGCAATTGAGAGATGAGCAGTCTGCCTCCTGAAACTGCGCTTACTAGCTCTTCCCTTTTCCTTGCTTCCCCTTCACAGCAACAAACCCTTTCATATATATATATTTAAAAGGAAAAGTAAATACCCTTTCTTGTGCTCCTCAGCTGTATTTATTTGCTCCTGGCTGCTTGCCTTGAGGCATCAGAGATGTCTCCAAAGCCTATTTATTTTCCTTCTGCCCCCTGCTAGCTAACTTAACAGCAGTGCTGATATGGGCCAGAAAGCTCTGTCAGTCAGAGCGCAAACTGCGAAGGCTTTATTGGGTATATCAGCATTACACTGGGTGTGTGCAGCAAGTAGAAAGGGTCTCAAGACCTTTGGAGACACTGGGTGAAGGTCCAGACAATGCAGGATAGTAGGCAAATCTGTTTAAAAGGATGTAGGAATTAGTTTTAGAGAAAACTTTTGGATTTTAATTATCCCGATTTAGCAGTGTCACTGGAAAGGGATTTAAGGTATAATAGATGACTTTTCATACAGTGTATTTATCCACTTACTGTTACCTTTTGTCCTGAGAGTGGTTTATATTAAATGTCATTCTTTTTATTTCTATTGTCTCACCATCATATTTGAAATAATGTACTATTCTCCTTCTTCAATTAAATTGCAACATTGACTTGTATATTTATGCTAAAGGCAATATTTATAATTTGCTTTCAAATCAGCGGTTTTACACAGCTTTTCCCAAGGATGTTCATGTTCTCCAATCCTTTGGAAATTGTCTTTTATGTAAATTTATCCTCTTCACTGTAAATTTTAGAAGAGGTCTCAGCAATCTTAAAGCCCCATCCAGTGCTCCCAAGCCCTTCCACAAAAACAGGCTGCACAAAAGAGCCAACAGCAGCCCTGCGGGGAGATTTTGGGGCAGCGTTGAGGGCCAGGAGCCCCTTGGGTGCCATCCTTGCCTTGGCACCATCAGCACGGGCTTAGGTCTCCGGCGAAGGTGCTCTTGCCCTGCTCTCCAGTGCAGGGCACGGGATGCTGCCGGCTGGCGAGCCTGAACTTCTCCTGCTTGCAAGGGACGTAGAGAAGCTGGGAAGATGGTGGAGCAGGGGTCTCAAGAGTGAAGCTGGGCATGCCTGTGTGCCAGAGCCTGATGTGATTACCTTGATACTCAGGATGGAGCTGAAAGGTCACCTTAGCCCAAATGAACTGCCCGCTGTACGCCACAGGCTCTGCCGCAGGCCACCACTGCATGCTGCTTATCCGTAATCCCTTTGAGGGATCAGACTTCTCTCTCCTCGGGGCTGGCTGCAGCTCAGCGCCTGTGGGGAGAGGTGGGGCACAGACGCGCTGGGTGCCAGGAGCAGCACCCGGGGCCAGAGGTCCCCTCCATGCTGGTGGCTGCCTCATTTCCAGCCTCCTGGGAGCGGGGAGGCATGCAGGCCAGGGACCGACTCAGCCACGTGGCGTGGGGGCTGCCATGGCTAGTGTGTTGGTCTGGCCTTAAAAGCAATCCTGAGTCATGGCAGGCTGTGACCTCCATCCTTCTGCCTCCAGGAGCAGTGAAAGAACTGGGGCAAATCTCCCCCTTTTCCTCTAGAAATGACGGGCTCCAGCCCCGCTCGCTGCACAGAGCTGGACCCTGGTCACACAAGCCACATGGCACGTGACAGACACAATTCAGAAGCTTTGCTGGTGGCAAATTTTGGCACTGCAAAAGTAAAAGGGGTTACTTTGATCCTGCTGGCAAGGTGCAGTTTATCCTGATGTTGTGGAAACCTAACACAAACCTGTTAATGTCTGGCAAACTTATTCTTAATTTTGGTTTTAAAGGGCTCTGAAAAAGACTACAAGCTGTGGGTGATTTCAGGAAGAGAAGATGCTCCTTACCCTCTTATTGGTAAGTTCGTGACATGGTTTTGTTTTTCAACATTCACTCAGTTTTTAGTGCTGAAGGAAGCAAGTCATACAGAGAAGACTGAAATGCAGTTTCCTCTTTTGTTTTTCCTGTTTTTTCTCTTACTTCCCTGTCATGCAAGTTTGCCTATTTGGGGAGCTAGTCATACGCTGGTCCTTTGTTTTGAAGAGCAATTGTGTCTGCTTGTGTCACTAAGAGGTTGAAAAAGTTCATTTCTTTCTGCCCCAATTTTGTTGCATGAGCTTCAGTCTTTCTACAGAGTCAGCCTCTCCACTCAGTCACCTCCTCTCCTGGAGCCAGTCCAGCTCTACCATATTTTTTCCTACACTTCTATAGCATTTTTTACTCCCCTCCTCAGCAAAACTCAGCAGAGTTTTGAGAAATGTTCTGTTCTCCCACAACTCAAGTAAGTCAACTGATTTCCAGTCCTGTATTTCTCTTACTGGCTGACAGCTCCCCTCTGATTAGAAGCAAATTATTGCTTATTCACTTTCTAAAATGCTTTTCAAAACATTTCCTGTCCAGGAATCAACCCAAAGCTCAGAAGTGATTGGATGGAGTGATTTGATTTTGGCCCATGATTCACTGAGAACAAATCCCTTCCTGTTATTAAGAACCTTTGCCCGTAGAAGCCCGGCATTATTTGTGCTATATAAGAGTTCACAAGATGATTAGAACAAGAAAAATGGGTGGATTTTCTTTTTCTCCTGCAAATCTAGCCCCAGTAAATCTTAACATTCCTTCTTAAAGCAGCCTTAGCTATAAATGCTTTGCTGGAGTCAGACAACATTAATATTTATAAAATGTCTGATTTGTGCACCTTATAGACAGTGCAAACTGTTTTGTCTTTGAAACATACCAGACTTTGCCTTTCTGACTATTACGTGTGGCTTCTTCAGATAAAATCACAGCCACGTTTTTAAATGTAGAACCAGAGAATTCAGAAATGGGACTTTTCTGGTTGACTGACTCTCTCTCACTGCAAATTCAGGTTACAATCATTGGAAAAGAAGAATCTGATATTAAACTGATGCTGTTCTTGATATTTATACAAAGGTTTATCAGATAAGACCTGCTTTTGTCATAGGTAGACATCAGAAGCAGCATTCGACTCTGCTTCGGCTTCACACTACCTATAATCTCAAATAATGTCTCTTCCACTATCAGTGTTCAAGTCTAAGTGCAAGTTAACTAAAACCTCTTAACATTGCACCCATATTTAATATATTTCAACTGCCAGGTCTTTAGACAAGTCCAAAAAATATCTTTCTGGTGGCATTTTTGAAAGCTCTTCAAGAATTGAATTGCCTCTGTGTAGTCCCCAAAGATGCTGGTTAATGCCGAGCGTAGCTCATTTGCATTAGCCCTGTGATTAACATTTCCTTCCTGTTTCAGCCTCAGACAGGAACCGTAATTGTGTCTCGTTTGACTGAGCTGATGGCTGTTGCATGGAGAGGGAGGGAAGATCACTTTCACAATGGATTTTTGAGTTTTGCATGCTCAGCAAAAATTTGACAGATGACTGCTCCCAAAATCTCATTTATTGCTGGAACCATATGAGCAACCAGTACCTAAACTTTCAGTGTCTCAATTAAAGCAGTAGAAAGAATAAACACTGAATTCAGAAATAGTCACTTGTATTTTTTCTGATGGGCTTTTATGTGATACAGCCGTAATAGGTCTGATTTTACTTTTATGTCTGTTTAACTACATTGAACACAGTAACTCCATATCTGCCAGTGTATGATTTATGCCAGTGTAAATATGCAGAAAAGCGTCAAGTCTGAGATTACTGAGAGAGAAATTGCTGCGGGCCAGCACGCAAAATCTGCTTTTCCTCCAAGGCAGATGGAGTTTTGCAAGTTTCCAGTCAATCCAACACAGATTATTATGACTTATCTTTGAACAGGACATGAATATCCCTTCGGAATTAAAATGAGCCACATTCGCGACGCTATGCCCCATGGATCAAAGCACTGCGCCTGCCCCAGGGAGCTTCAGGGGTCCTTCCTGACGGAGCAGCTGCCCCAGGAGCTGCAGTGCCAGTTTGTGCTGAAGCCAAGCCGCCTGGCTGCGTGCCAGCAGCTGAACGGTACGTCGCCCCACTCGCCCCGGCATCGTCCGCCCACAGCCCGGCTCCCTCCCTGGCTCTGCTACAGAAAGCAAACGTGCTAGGATGGAGGGGGTGGTGGAAGGCGAAGAGGAGCGCGCAGGTGTACCTTCCAGCTGCAGGGGGGATTGGGCAATGGAGCTTTTTCTGATTTGAGTGTGCTGTTCTATGTGTGTCATCTTTGTAAGTCACATTTTGACAAGCTGCCTGTCAAATGATTGTTCTAAAACCAGCAAAAGAAAGACAAGATCTCTCCCCTGCAATTTTTTGTACGTCTATTAGCTGAGCTTCTCTCTGCAGCCCTTGCCGTGCTCTGTAGCAAGGCAGGCTGGTTTTACGGTTCAGGAGTCAAGGCTTGACTTCGGCACAGAATTCGCATGCTACGTTTGGCAGCATCCTTTATCTCAACAAGGTACTTAGGAGTACACACCAGCCTCACTGGGACCCTCACGTGACAAAGCCTAGACATGTACCTAGATGAAGGGAGCCAATACGACTTCTTTATTTCAGTTCTCTTTGAGTAAAATGAAGACAGTATTATTTTCTTCTGCCTTTGGGCTTGATGCTGCAAAAATATGAGGACCTGGTCTCTTTTTTGCACTCCATTGTCAATGATACCACGACTGCTCACTGCTCACGAGTAGAACAAATGAGGAGATCTTCACAGGACTGGGGCATTAGACTAAAAATTCTGTAGGGCAAGGATGCATCCCATGGTGTGTTTTTATTGTACTTGACACACTGGAATCCCACGGTGTGTTTTTATTGTGCTTAACACACTGGCATACTCAGCTCAGTTAGGAGCTCTGCCTTACTTCACCGTTGATGACCATATAATAATAAAAATCAAATGCATATTGTTATCCTGTGCACTGCCCAAAAGCTAAGATCTCACACGATATATGAGTAGAATCCATTTGTAATGTTTTTAGAGATTAAATGTAGTGAGGCTATACCAGTGTCTATTACAAATTATTCTGGAAATTGATTGCATTTTATATAGATTAATTTCCTTTCCATATGCCTTCATTCTCCCCCCCCCCTTCCCAGTAATTTCTATCGTATATTACTTCATGGCATATTTTAAGAATGAGGCAATCTAGCAAAGGGGTGTAATTAGGTTTACAGGCCCCGCTTGGCAGCTGACGTTGACTGGCAAGAGAAAATAGAAATGCAAATCAGGCCTGTAAAGTTCTAATGCAGATGTGTTGTCAGCGGTGCTGTGCAAGCCGCAGGAGGGGAGGCGAGGCCGGCTTTGGGGCAGCAGAAGCCTGGGGCAGCCTGCGAGTCATGCACAGGGGCTGCGCTAAGTGGGAGAAAGAGGTTTTTAGTCCATTCACCTTTCCTACTTTCATCAGACAAAATCTTTTAAAGTGATGTATAGGTCTGGCTGCTTGCAAACCAGATTATCTTGCATAGAGTGCTGTTCGTTGTGTTCTTCCTAACTCCTTCTCACTTATTTCCATTTTGGAAAATGGTGAAGGGTACCTGTGTGCAAGCCAAGGCTATGATCTGGCTTCGGGCTCATCTTCAGATCAGCAAGCGAAAATCTGTGTTGTTGTTAGGAAATTACTAGGCACGCCATCACATACAAGGCAAATTTACAGGGAGCGCAGTCCGTAGCCACATTTCACTGCCATACATGCTGTGCTGTCCTCCCTCCCATCACTTCCCTGCACCGATGCCGCTGTGCTGGACACGCTGTCCCTTCTGGAGGCAGCAAGGGGTGCTGCATGCACCATGGTTAGGCAGCATTGTAGGTGTTGACAGGCAGACAGGACTGACAACTGACCGTCATGTCAAATAAGTAGCTGTGTGGACACCAACTGTGGTGGTGTAGTTGCATCAGCTGTCCTGGCAGGATGGTTAAAAAAAGTACAGAAGAATTTACTGTGTGGAAGAACTGGAGTGTTTCTGTTGCCTCTCCTGCAGCCTTTCAGCACGTAACAGGAATGGTCACCTACCAGTTAAACATAGCCATTAAGTAATGCTCATGAGCACATGTCTAAAAAGTATTGTAAATACTGATTTGCTTAAAGTTGAACTTGAAAGAACCGACTGCTGTCGGTGGCTAGTCTGTAATGCAAATTATTATTTAATCGTCTGTTAAAAGGAAGCAAAATTTCCACAAGTTGGTCTCAGTACAGAAAGGAGGTCTTTGAAAACTGTTTGACAGGGGTTTGATCAGAAAGGATGCTATGTTGTTAAAAAGATCTGAGGTTTTATTTAGAAGTTTCTGATTAGTTTGCACGAAGAGGAAATGCCACTTGCATGGCTGGGGCACTACCTATGAATAGAAATTCCCTGCATGTAAAATGTGAGCAGAATATGGCACAGATGGCTGCTGTGAGCTCTGAGCAAGATCTGCAACCAAAGAAGTATTGTTTTTTTCAGATTCTGGCCTAGAATAATCCACCAGAGCAAGGCCCTGATGTTTTTGTTTGGAAGTACTTCTGCAGAGCAATAATTGGCATCTGTCTTGGCTGAGAGGAGGCTGGGCTTCTCCTAGTGTTGTAACACTGCACAGGTTCAAGAAAAGAAAGTGTTCATCCTCCCCTTCTCATCTGCTCTTTTACCTTAAGACTTCTCACCCCCTTTAGAAAAGAGGATATGAAAAGGATGAGTTTTCCTGTTGTTCAGTGAATGTTATTTTTTTAAATGACATAGCATTTCATTGCCATACATCAGTTGCTGGTTTCTGCCCTGGTATGTTGAAGAACACTAATTACAATTTCCTTCCTGTCCCAGGAGAGAGCTGCAGTTAATCACAATTACCCCTTGCTCACATTGTTAGTTTGGGCCATGGCTTTTAAGAGTGGAGCAAACAGTGAGAGACTTAAGAAAAGTTCCTAATTTTAAGACTCATTTTTTCCACTTCTGCTATTCCTTCTTCTCCAAAATAGCATTTCTTCTTAATTTTTACTTCCACTGAGATCTCCAGGGTTGCCAGAAAAAAACTCCAATATGTATTTGCCATTGTGTGAATAGAACTCCGAGTGAAGCAAACCATATTCATGTGCTAATATCCAGCTCGTCTGAAAGAAAAATTGCCATTTTAAAAGTTATAGGTTAGTTATGTTCTCCCAAAACATGATGTGTCAAGTAAAGCCTTAGACACTGACAGCTTATATTTCATGAAGCTTTGAACTGCTTAAAATGTATACCCGCCTTATTATTTTTTATTAAAATAATTTTTCATCAGGCTTCCACATTCATATGTTCATATTTTGAGTTAACTGTAACTTTTCATCCTGTAAGCTAATGAAAAGACTTACACCCATTCCCAAAGGAAGCATGATCTAAAATGGAATGATGTATAACAAAAATTACTATTTGGGATAAAACCCAAGTATAGTAAAGTATAGGAGAGAAAAATCTGGTATTATACCACAGTCCTTACTTCTGCAAGTCTTGCTTCTACCCTCTGCCCTGCACAACAGCAGAAAGCAAAATGTTTGACCAGGTGGAAGAACCAGCTAATAGAAACGTGCACAGGGTAGGTAAGCTACTAAATCAAAGCTGTCTGGCTTTGAGAACATCTAGAAAAGGAAAAATACATCAGAATAAGTTTTTTCTGGTTATCACTTTCATCATAAACAGTCTCAACCCACCCTTAGCAGTAGCCCATGCTGTTAAAAAGCATTTACCCTGGCTGATGTTGAGAAAGGTCATATGAAAAAAAACCCTTTTTGTATCCCAATACCAGTATTTCCTTCTCTGTGCACTGCAAATGAGAGCTTCAGTTAGTGATACTCTTTAGGTATCTCATGAAATACATTAAAATAAATGAAGACAAACAGAGCCCATCACTGTGTTAGCAGCATGCTGAAATGCCATCTGGAAGGCGTTGATTAAAGGGCAGGCACCGTCCCTGGGCCATGGTCAGCAAAAGCCTGGAGCGAGGGCACTAATGATACACTTGCTTTGCGGAGAAGAGAGCAAAGGAGTGAGTTTTCCTGTCTGAAAATGGCTCACCGCATTAGTTGATTCTCTGGTGTTACTTGTGGGAAGAGCAGGTGCTCTCCCACATTGCCCCGGGGAACTAGGATGCCTCCGGACAGCAAGCCAAGGTGAGGGCAGTGGTGTTGATGTGTTGTTTTTTTCCAAAGAAGGTCTGTGGTTTTTCACCTGTGGATGGGAAATGAGTTATTTAGCACAGTCCAGCTCTGTGTGAAGTCATCAGGCTGAGTTTTACCATCCCACACAGGGTAAGTGCTGATGCTGTGGTCCAGCAGTGCAGTGCAGATCCTGGTGATCCTCTTAAGAGTGTGGGTAAGGCACCACATTCTCCACACACACACACACAAGCACAGGTATGTGCGTGGTGGATTAGGCTGAGCCGGATGCCAAGGAGTTGGTTGAGTTCATGACATTTTTTCCTTTGAAACCATAGCAACGACCACAAAACAAATATTGGAATTAGAATTGAAATGCATTTCTTCTAATAAACACCTTTCTCTTTTCCCAGACTTAAGCCAAAAGTCATTTAAAAGGAAAAGATCTATCATAAATTGGGCTTTTTGGCGTGGCCCAGGCACTCACTTGGACAATGCACCCCTCTCCTCAACATCTGCTGCTCCTGGGAAACTCTTTGGCCTCTTGCTAACAGCCATCTGTGAAGATGACAACCTGCCCAAACCCCTCTTGGTGAGTCCTAGGCTCAGGGCTGGCTCTTACAGTGGTGGAATTTCTTTGCGTAGTGAATGAGAACATGGGGACACTTTGTAATTGGGACGCTGAAATTACACAAGCAGAGAAACCAGAAGGAAACCTCATTTGTGGTTCTCAGCAAGAACCTCGGTTTTTAACATATGCTGTGGTCAGGCCTGGTTAATACCAAACAGCCTGAGAAATGTCTGTGATCTGCTGCTCTGGGCTATTTCTTCTTCATAGCCCATGCTATAAGGCTGGTTCCCTAATCCTCACTTACACAGTGTAAATAAATGCTACATTCACACATACTTTTTAAGCCACTCCCAACTGTGTAATATCTCCAGCTCCACGAATGTGGCATCTGCTGCCCCATATAGGCAGCCCATGCCTGCATACAGAGGCTGCCTGCCCTTACGGAGACAGTTTCAGAGCCGTTCTCGGAGGCATCCCAGGGCAGCCAAGCACTCTGGGTCCTCGTTTTTGATCTGACAGCACCACTGCAAAACCGGGTGGGAAGGCAGAGGCTGCAGAAGTGCCTTGGCATCTTTGCATCCTCTCCCGAGGGATTGCTCTCAAAATCAGTCCAGGAACATGAAAAAGATTGTCCTAGAAGCCCATTCCTAGGCATAAATAAGGCAGATGTGTGTGTGGTTTTTGGCCAGGACTGAGGACTGCCCTGTTGTACATGCAGCAATTGAAATGTTTAGAGAGTGGGAGTGAGCCCCGCAGGATTGGGCCCCTCATCCTAACAGCCCGACCTTTGGCTGGAACAACTTGCCAGAACCCCAGTCAAATCAGTGGGGTTGCACCAGTTTACAGGAAGAGGTGGTTTGTCTCCTAAGGTTGTGCTTGATGTGCTGCTTTATCACTGCCTGAACAGTGAATCATACCAGGGCTTTTCAGGTCTTTTAATAGTGTGGGTTTGTTATTTTCTTTTGAGGGAGCAGCGTGCATTTTTATAATTTAGGATATTTCAATACGCTCTCCAGAGATGGACTCTGTAAGAACTGGTCCCTCATTCTCTCTGTTTCAGACATGAGCCAATGCTGCATTTCAGAAATTTCTCCAAAACATAAAACATTAGTAAATTTTTATCTGAAAAAGCCCCAAAGTTACTAAACATAGAATGACATCTTGTTAGACTTTGTGCTTTGAATCTTAAACACTGTGTTTCTGCCACAAAATATAACTTACTTTTGTTTTCATGGAGAATCTCTGGAGAACGGAACACTGCATCTGAGGGACTGTGTGGGATATACCTGCAAGAGAAGGAAAGCATCAGGGATGAATGCTGCAGGCATGTTTGATATCTCTGCTTCAGAGCTTCAAACTTGCTTTCACATCTGGAGGGCTCTCTTTTAGCCATTGCTGCACTGAATTGTCTTAACACCATTGGCTTCATTGATGTAATTTTGGCTGGGTTTACTATTTTAAGAGGACCTTCCCAGTTTTATCTTGTATTTTATTCAAAATATATTTTCAAAGTGTTTGTTCATGCGCTAAGATCCTGTGCTGTGGGACTCAGCCTGTTTTGACAGCAGAGCTCTAAATCCCTCCAAGGAAAGTGGAAATGCTGACAGGAGCCCTGCTGCCATGAAGGTGCTCCTCTAAGCGTCTGCACTTACATGAATGGTTGACTTTCAACTTCTGCAAGAGTGGGAAAGAAATGCTAAAGAAGAAAAGTAAAAATAATAGTTTCCATTAGACTTATTTGCATTGCTGTGTGTCGGGAAGACCTACCTTACAGCCCAGACCGGGAAAGTCACCAAACCCCACTGCTTAGCCATTACTGTTACGGTAACTCCGTTTAACGATGACGGACTCTCCCCCAGTGTCCCTTGTCTTGCCATTTCTTGTGATAACTCAGTCCTCAGATCGCTGTGTGCATGCACATAATCCCAGAGCCTGTCTGCACGCCTTTCCCCCTCGGAAGAGACAAACATGACAAATTCCACATCACTTGGAGCAGGCCTGGGGAGAGGTGACCAGCATGTCTGAGAGATGACCCACAGGAGACAGCAGAGAATTAAGCAGCTGGAAAATATCATGTACATATTACCTCAGGAGAGGTCTCCGATTTCAGCATTTCCTTTTCTGCTCGTTTTCCTCACTTACTTAGCAGAAGAAAACAGGCCCTCTTGTTATTTTAAAAGCTAGGCAAGAATCTGCTTGTTTTCACTTTCCTTTTAAATACCTCATATAGTGAGCTGCCTGCCTATTTAGTCTTTTCAGCCTTTTCCTCCTCCTTTGAAGGAGCCAGAAGCCAAGCTTTAGCCTCCTCTGGGTGACCTCCCAGGGGGGAGAACCTTGCCCCAGAGGTGGTCCCACTAACAGCC
The DNA here is from genome assembly GCF_964289735.1 of Phaethon aethereus. Taxonomy (NCBI): domain Eukaryota; kingdom Metazoa; phylum Chordata; class Aves; order Phaethontiformes; family Phaethontidae; genus Phaethon; species Phaethon aethereus. The sequence goes on from NC_138575.1 coordinate 203,530,905, forward strand.
CTGAGCTGCTTGCGGAGTGCGATACCACTCACCGGAAGCAAAAAGAGTAAAAATCCTACTCTGATCTGCTGTAGAAGTGCAGATAGATATTAACAAAACAAAGCACTTTCCAGTTTAGATTTAAATCTCTTTTTTTTCAGACATCAGGCATGGAACAGAAGCCTTCGTCTCTGGCCGGTGGTAGTACTGAACACACTGCTGAGTAGTGAGGGTTTCGTATCTTCCTGCAGAGTGGTGTCTGGCTGAGGCCACTGCCAGATGCAGATCTTTGGATTAGGTAGACCGCTCTCCTCCCATACCACAGTGTTTATATATTTAAGTGACTTGGCTAAAACTTGCACAGATCCTGGAAGATCATGCAGGTGGTTAGTGCTCAACAACAGTAGCACGGTATGTTTGGGGCGATGTTTTCCAAAATCAGTGCCCCAGACCATAGCTTTGCTGCGCAGTTTGGCACGGCTTGGAGGGTGAGCCGTGACTTGTGTTTGATTTGTGAGCTTTTTTAGGACTCAGAGGTTTTCACCTGTGGCAAAAGTGGCAAAACTATATTTTAATGGCACTAGACAATATAATATATTCCTGAGAAAGCCTCTCTGCCTTTTAATTTTGCTTAGGACATGCTTTCCCTCCTTTACCAAGAGGGCCCTTCCACCGAGGGTATTTTCAGACGCTCTGGAAGTGCAAAAACCTGCAAAGAGCTCAAGGAGAAGCTTGATTCGGGCGCTGAAGTGGACCTAGCCTGCGAATCCATATTTGTGACAGCGTCTTTGTTTAAGGTATGTGAAGAGCATTCCTTTCCCCGTTTTTGAGTGAGAGAGTGCAGTGCAGATCCTGGGCACAAACAAATAGGACTTTTCCCCAGGGGCAGGCCCAACAAGGACTTGGTGGGCTGAATTAAGAAGGATGGGCTAGCCCATTAAAATAATGAGACTCTCTAAAGGAGGCTACCACTGAATTAGGATGGGGAAGAGGACTAGCCAGCTTGTTTTGCTGCCAGAATTCCTGAGGTCTCAGTTACAACCTGGTCCTGTACCTTTCTTTATCACTACTTAAAGTCAATGAAATACTAGAAAGGCAGGTTGGCAGACTTGTTTCCTTACTCGTCAGTAATGATCTACACTGCAGAACTTTGCAATCATATAGTGTTGCCCAAAATATTTGGATTAATTTTCCCATGGAGTATCTTTTCTTACAGACTTTTACACTAAAAACAGTGTTGCTTGTGCAAAAAGCATCCCAGGGCTTCAGTAAATTTTCAGCTACACGGAGAATCAACATATTTCTTGTCACATTTTATGTGGGAATCACATTCATGATTTTTTAGTTCAGTAATAGCAGATGAAGCATCCAAATACCTCTATTTTGACAGGAAAGGGTGAGCAAAGGGCAGGAAAATATTAACTTTAAGCATAATCCAAAGTACTTCCTTATCGCAGATGATTTTCTGCTGGTTTTGGTTGCTGTGTGGAACAAGATGCTTGTCAGCTGGTGCTGTCCCACTGATACATCCTCTTGTATCTGCATTTCTTATTCCTACTCCCTCCCACACTCCAGAACAGCTGTTCATGTGTTTTGTTCCTCTTTTCTGTTGATAAGGATTTTCTTCGCAACATCCCAGGCAGCATTTTGTCATCCCAGCTCTGTGATAAATGGATCTCTGTGATGGATCAAGGAAATAATGAAGAGAAGATAAAAAGCATACAAAGGTAGAGTTACTTCTATTCTTTGCATTCTTTTCCTATATACTTATATCGCAGAATGCAGAATCCCAAATATTCAGCTTACAACTTACGATCAATTAAAAAAAAAAATAGATGCTAAAAATATCTTTGTATATGACAGAGCATTCAAACTTACATATATACTTAAGCGATTGCCTGTATAGGACAATTTTCTGCCTCTCTTTTGTCCTGCTTTTCTGCCTTTTGTGGGTACCAGCAAATAAATAAAATATCCTTTCATTAAAAAAATACATTTATACTATTTATAAAGATGCTGTCCGAGACGTGGATTTCTGACTAATACCAAATCCAAAATCATCGCAGGGAACTTCGGGGTCCTGGGTGAAAGGATAGCTGAAATCAGTTCCTCATGTATTCCCGCTCATTCATCTTAAATTTTAGCGACCACTGTGAAGCCAAGATGGAATTGCGAATGAAATACTGGAGCGTAGTGACAAGGGAAGCCTCCACCCTTGCAGGTGATATAAAACAGAAAGTGTGCAAAGTTTATGTCATGGGAAACAGAGCTTTGTACACTAGCTGACCTCATGCGTGCTTACGTACATAGCTACTTCTGGCAACTAGATGGCATGGAGAGACCACTGAGCTGTTTGGTTGAGTGGATAGTGAATTATCAGGCAACTTATGTGAAATACAGTTTCATGTCATACATTGTACTTGGTTCATTAGTTTGACAGAATGTAATTTTAATTATCTGTTAGGGTGTTTTCTGTCCTCCCAGAAAACTGTTCAGAGGTGTGTCACAGTGAGGGAAAGAAGCTGAGCCACACCACCTCTTTGACACACTCCCTGGTTTAATTAGTGGACCATGTTACCCTGCTTCTGTATTTTCGTTATCTTGACTTGTGTGTATCTATGGAAAATGTTATCTTCAAGGTTTTTCTTTTGTCCAGTCACTAACTTGAAGAATTACATTTGTGTATGTTTTCAGGTTAATAGAGCAGCTCCCCAGAGCTAATGTTGTTCTTTTACGATACATCTTTGGAGTACTGCATGGTATAGAAATGCGATCTGAAGAGAACCAGATGAATGCATTTAATCTGGCTATCTGCATTGCACCTAGCCTGCTCTGGCCCCCTGCTTCCTCCACTCCTGATATAGAAAGTGAATTTACAAAAAAGGTAAGAGACACTGCAATCTAGCAAAAAACCAAACCAACTTTCATCCTGTTCAACCAGGCTGTTGGTTACAAATGTGAAAAGTCAGTACCTCTTCAGATCAGGGCTTGTTCTCTTATCGGGGCTCCAGAAATGTGCATCGATCCGTTCTCATAGCCTGCCTGGAAGAAGGGGAGAGAGATTGTAAAGCAATGCCCAGTGTATTAGCAAAGCTTTTCTGGAGATCAAAAAGGTTGTGGTGACCTTGGAACAAAACAGAGTAGAACTAGAAAAGTTATATACAAGGATGCATACTGAGACATTTTAGCTGGGCCTGGCTGTTTTCCTCAGGCCCAGGAGATCAGGAGAGAAGTTTCTGGCTGTCAGGGGGCACATCACAGACGGGCAGTTTGCTCCTGTTCCTCATCTGTGTGGTAAGTTTGCCTTCAGTGAAATAATGGAAGATCTGACAGGACATCTCTCTCCCATTGCTCTGTTGCAGATTTCTAGTCTGGTACAGTTCCTCACTGAGAATTGCTGCAGGATTTTTGGAGAGGAAATTACCTCCCTCTTTGGAGAAATACTGATGACATGCAAGAGAGAGAACGGCTCAGGTAATATAGATGATGTTTTGACCCTGTTTGTTAGACAGCTAAATTCAGCCAGGCAAAAGATCAGTATATTTCATGGAAGAATGCTGTTCCTTCTTCATGTAGTGTTCCCAGATACGGCTGTTCTCTTTCCTTTGCCCAAAGTATTGGTGATAATCGCTGATTCAAATTATAATAGATCTGGACTGTACCACAAAATGCTTTCCCAAAGAATCCCTTGCTCTTATTCCAGTCATCTGAGCCACTATGTTAAAAAAAGGGGAGATGGGAAACAAAGAAAAAGAGAGAAAAATATCTGGAAAAGGTTTAATCTCAAGTCTAGAATTTTTTCCCCAGCCTATGTTTTCCCAGAATATCGGGAAGTCAGTGATCAAAAATGGTTACAATACAGCTGTCACACCATTATATTAGGTTGAAAGCATCTATTCTTCATTATCGAAAGAGAATGCTCTCCGGAGTTTCAATAGGACATGCAGATTTTGCTCCTAGCACAGAAAAATCATGGAACTGGTGACTGAAAATGTCTGACAGGCTAGTTGGCAGAGCATTCCAGAATATCATTAATGCTCTTTTTCTCTCCATCCCTGTAATAGTGTTTATTTTGACTATAGTTTTGGGTGTATCCTTAAAATGTTCCTAAAGCAGTAAAATAAATTGTGGCACAGCTGGCCTATACTGAAAGTGGTATGGCACTAACTCTGGCACGCCAGACTGACTCAGTGTGTCCACCCCAAACTCCTCATGCTCTGCCTGCAGCAAAATTTTTTTAAATTCAGTGAAATTTGGCCTGCCCTCTCCCCGAGAGTGAAAGCACATGGGATCTGCTGTGCTGGGATGTGCAGGGTCTGAGAGCTCAGGCTCACGATGGGTTGTGGCAGCTGAGCAAGTTTTCAGGCGCGCACTGAGGCATGGTGACTGCCCAGGCGTGAGCTCTGTCTGCTGCAAATGAGAGATAAGTCAGCTTAGCGTAGCCCAGAGCAAAAGAGATTTAATGTAATTCCACTTATTGCATATACAGAACAGGGAGCAGGTGTGCACCTCTCAGTGGAAATGAGGTGACTGTTTAAACTGAGACTAGAACTTTCTTCGTAGTGTTGCTTTTAAAAATACTGTAATTTCTGGAAGACCATGACAGTACGAAGTATGTCCTATTTTCTTCATTTGCCTAAAAGAAGGAAAGAAAGGTTAAAATTATGTTTTCAATACTCAATAATAAAAAGAAACATTCAATAAATTACTGATGTAATAGTCTATGTATAAATTATTGTTTACAGCTGGATTACCTACTACTAAGGTTCCCCACTTAAAAAAGAAAACCCAAGCCACGAAAAACCCCTCACCCTTATTTGTGCCTTATCCTATGCTTCTTGACTGAACTGCAACTTAGCACAGTTTTTCCATTTCAAAATTAGACAGTAATTTTTTCTGAAACTATTGGCATTTATGCTTGAAGAATCTTTAAAGGGTGAATGCTCCTGAAAGAAAAGGATACTTGCCAAAAAAAAAAAAAATGCTGCTGCTTGTCAGCAGGGTGGTTTAGTCACTGATGTGTTAACACTTGGTTTGTCCTTGCAGATGCTGCCTCCCTCCATCTGAATGACTCTTCCTACGACAGCCTGGAAAATGAGGTGAATGATGAAGCTGACTCCTCTTCCAGTGACTGGATTAAAAACCGAGATCAGGATAACAGGAGCAGGGAGTCTGTCTTCACTCTGAGTGACGGTGATTCGGAGCAGACAGAGGTGGATGAAATCCAAAGTAAAACCAAATCGAAACAGTTGACAATTTCTGTTGATGTACACTGTAAGTTTTCATCACAAGAAAACTCGGAGAACAAGCCTGTGTGCTCCAATGCACTGGGCTTTTCTTCAGCAGCTACCTCAGGCACTCTCAAAACCTTGAGGAGACACAGGCGCTCCTCAGAGCCGGCAATTGGCCTCCTTGCCCCCAGCTTCGCCCGCATTGGCGACGGTCATGAGAAGGCAACACGCAAAGCCAGCTGTGATGCTGTCCTGTCTCATGAAGACGAAGACTACCTCCATCAGCTTCGTTCATTGCAGATGGAGGGGCAAAAGCTTATCAATCAGAGCTTGATTATAGGGATTAATGTTGGTAGAAGTGACAACACAAACCAAAACATTGAAAAGAAAGACTTGTCCCACTGCCTCCTATCTCCAATGCCAGAGGGATTAAATATTTGCTCAGGATTTAGCTCTTCTAGCCTGTCTTCTCCTGGGACATCTCCATCTGTGTCGTCAATGAGCTCTCTGGACAGTGCGTTCTCTCAGTTTTCAGACCATTCTGTGTTTACCCCAACTGAAACCTCCTCCCCTTTTGATAGCACTTTTCAGTCGCTAAAGAAACACAAAGACACTGCCGCTGAAGCGGATGATGACTATTTGGTTACACCCACCAAGGTGCCACCCTGTCCACAACCTACCCACACTTTGGCTGAGGGGGGCTTGGTGGAGCCCAAGAGCAGGCCATTGTCCCTGAAACCTACTGGTGGAGTCGACGGCTATGTGATTAAGCCTGACATTCAGCCGTTACCTCTGAAAGTCACAGGAAGAGACAGACTTCATGATCCAAGATCAAAGAGGAGGTCTAGAAGAGCATTACAGCAATCCAAAGTTTGAAGAGACTGACCGAAGCTTTTTGCGGAGGAATCTTGATACTTAAAATAAACACCATAAAGAAAATGCCTTTGCTGTTAATGTGTGTTCATTTTAAGTTTGATATGCAGGTTGTTCAAATTTGATTGAGCAGTCCCCAGATTCACAGGTTTTCTTTTTTTAGGAAACTGTCTGAGTAACGTTCCCACATAAAGCTTTGCAAGATCATTGTAAGAATAATAAAAATTGCGAAAACTAAGCAAACAGAAACCTTCCGAAAACTTGGACAGGTCCCAGGAGGTGACTTAGAGAAGCGCCCTGTTCTCTGAGCCTGCCAGGGCAGTGGGCTGCCTGCTGGGCCTCTCCCCTTGACCAGTTGTGTGTTGAGCCTTGCGGATGTGAGTCCCAGTCCCTTGTGATTTTGATGTAGCGTGCAAAGTCAGCATAGATTCCATAACTGTGGTATTATACTACTGTTCTGAAACCGATAGGTATTACCTTCATTGTCCTCCAAGGAGTAAGTGTATTGTTTTCTGTATGTTTATAAGGTATGTTCAATAGGTGTAGTTATTTCTTTCACACTGCAAAAGAAAGAAAAGAATAAACTCAAAAATATGTAAAGAGAAATGCTGAAGCTTGTAACTAACACCTCGCAAGTCTGTGTGTTTCATTTATTGTGCTTCGTTGGCTGTTCTGTTCGTGTTTAAGTTGTGAATAGTTTCTTAACATTGCTGTAAATGGCATTATGTATTATTGCAAGCAGAACACATGTAATTTTATTATGCAGCATCTAAAACATCATATAATATATTAAAAGTAATGCATTACCTAAATGCTTTGAGTTTGTATAATATATCCCGATAAATTTTGCTATTATATATGTTCTGAAAAAAATGTGTATTTTTGTACTTGCAAAAAACTGCTGCTAATTTTACGAGTTCTGTTTTGTTGTTACAGCACTGGTATTGATGTGTATGCATTCAATGCTATGTATTAAATATTATTTGTTATGTCATAAATTCAATTTATATTCTGTGTAATGTTTTTTTAGGTGTCAGTTCTACAAGCTATTGCTGAAGCAAAAGTCCCAGTGATGCCACTGCCAATCTTGCATGAGGATGGACTGCGGCATTTTTCCTCCTCTTTGGGTGGCATCATTCATACTGTATGTCATCATCCTGTTAACTTTTGTAAATTTTAGTAATATTCAAACAAGAATGCCTATCCTTTTGCTCTTCATCTAGAGAGATGAGGGTGTTTTCAGCTAGTGGGAGGCAGTTAACAAGAGGTGCAGAGAGATCTTTTCGGGTAATAGATACTAGAGTTGGGAGCAAGGAAGGGAGGGGAGCAGGACACTAGATGAGAGCAAGATTTGTTCTTTAATATTAGCAGGATTATAGAGATAGCAAGAAATAAATAAAACACATCTGGGCATGTGTGCATGCGTACAGTGCTTCTGAAATTACATTGATTCATTCATTGCTTTCCATTTTCAAAAGCCTTCCCCTACTCCAGTTAATACTGGCCAGTACTGGAGTTTCAGATCTGCTTAACCACACTCTCGTCAAGGTGCTTACGCTTCTCAGTCACTACACAATCCTGAAAAACGTTAACTCTGCCTAATGCTCCAAGCCATTTCCAAGTATTATCAGCACAAAAGTTTTTTAACTCTGTATCAAACACTCTCCAGCAGATCGGGGCTGGGAGGGGCGGGATGTGTGTTAACAAAGTTAGAAATATCCTTACTTGAAAATATAGAATCAGAGGGTTGTTATTTTGGGCTCTAATCCTGCAAATGTTGTACCTGTAAGCAGAGCTGCATTTGGGGAGACCCATGTAATGCAATAAACCACCATGTACTTAGAACTATACCAGCATGTATAATTGTGTGCAGGCTCAAAGACTTCAATTTGTTCTTTTTCATATTCACCTCTTTTAATAAAAAAGGTAAAATGCAGAATCTGACCTGTAATAGTCACCTTCCAAAGGTAAAATCCTCTGTATATATTTTGAGACCTGTTATCTAGCAGCCCTACATATGCACCTCCTTTAAAACAAAAAACAAACAAAAAAAGATGCTATTTTGAAATAAAACAGCTACTCTGCATTTCTTTTCGAAGCAGTAAAAAGCATATTGCCGTGCTGCCAAGATTACAAGTAGCAAATGCTGATTCATTGCAAGAATAATAAAGCTTTAGAAAAATCTCTAGTCTCTGCAATATAAATGTTCTGTCCTACAGATGGTATCTTCCAGCAGGTCATTTATCTCTGCTAGTCTGAAGTAAAAGTATATCCAAGAGAGCTTTGATAGGAAACAAATTATGTGTCTGCTTTTGAGCTGTAGCTGATGCTAGAGTGCTTTCAGCTTTAAACATGCGGTGAGCGAGCTGGATGTAGACCCAGCACAATTTAAAATGCACTCCGGTCTCACAAGACATAGACCCGCTGCTGCACACCAGGCATGTTCTGCGACAATCACAAAAAAATGCCTAACGGAGAAGATCACTGTCTGCAACTCCTCACCGAAGGAATTAAATGTCGTTAAGATCCAAAATGAATTAGACTGAACCTTTTCAGAGTGTCAGACGTGACCCTGAAGACTGCAGTAAGCAGCAGCTTTAGGTACGCTGTTGTTGGGAAGCCAACATTTAATGTACGGGAGTCCCCGCTGCTCTCTTCCCCTGGGCATCCCCACGGGCTGGGCTGGGATCTCTGGCCCAGGGAATATTAGAAAGAAAGTTTTGTAACTTTTTTTATGGCTCTGCTGATGGCCTGTGAGGAGGTGTTGGGGTAAGGGTGGCCCCAAGGGCTGAGTCCCCCCTTCTGCCCCCATCCAGCTGGGTGCCCCAAACACTGGGGTCCCTGGCGAGGTCCTGCCCAGGTCCCCGTCACCGCAGGACACCACGTCTCCCCCAGCTGCCTGCCTCCCTCAGCGGGGGTGGCTGCTTTGGAAGAGGTGTCCAAGTTTTAGTGACAAATGGTAGGTGAGATGTTTCCAAAATGTTTTCTTCTTTCCCGGAGTAGCAAAACCTCACAGAAAAATAACAGAATAAAATGACGACTGAGTTAGGGAAGAAACAGTGGCAATGACTCCCCATTCACTGCTGTCAAGCACACAAAATGAAGCAAACTGACAAATTATCCCTCTCAGTTGGACTTTCTGTCCCACAGGCATTCATGATCTCATCGTTAATGAGCATCCCACCTCTGTTTCACAAGTACTAACCATCAATTCTTTCAGGTAATTTCAGAGATTAATATAATGTAAATCTAGAGCAATCTCAACCTGTGTTGAAACCTTCTGCCTTTTTTTAGCCCTGGTAAAAGGCTTATGTCCTGACTTACACCCTGCTTACACCCTGCCTTATTTCAGTGACAGCCTGAAATGTCATTGTTTGTTTTTTTGTTTTATTTTGGTTTTTTCTTGTGGGCTTTTCCATTTTTCTCCATCAGTCCCATAAATGCTATTGCATCATCCCTGCAAGCCTTATTTCTCCAGCACAGCCCAATTCAGGAAGCAGGAAGAAATGTCCCATCTATTCTCTGCTTAAACTAGTTTAGTTTGTAGAGTTCAAGCAAAATAGATTGCAGAGGACCTGGGGATGAAGCATGACCTTTAAACTGAAGGTGTCCCTCTATCCATGCCTCTAAATCACCAGGTTTCTCTTATTACCTGCTGGTCCAGCTCTTTTCTTGTTCTGGGGACATATGTAACTCCAGGTCATGGTGGTTGACCTCTCATTTCCAGATCTGCTCCTGATCTGCTGTATGACACTTGGAAAACTAACTTACCTCCGCCGCTCCCTGTTTGGCACCACTAGTCTTTTCTGTAAATATCCTAGTTTGCTGGGACAGGCTGGTGGTTACTGGTGTTTGCACAGTGCCCAGCACAGGGTGGGGTGCTTGCATGTGTGGGACCTGGACAACGGTGCTGCTGCACAAGGGTGAAACCCATGGACAACCCTGAGTTTATTATGACCGTGGTGACCTCTGTATTAGATGGGGAACTTGCTAACCAAGCTGCTTGGTAGCATGGAGCTGTTGTTCAACTTTCTACCACATCCCCCTCCCGTACCTGTGCCTGGAGCAAGGAGGGAGCAGAAGTTCCTGCTTGAGGATATTTCCTCCCATCCCAAACACAACTATTCACCCATGCATAACCAGACATGGGAGATTGGGAGGTTGACAATGCCTTTGGGGATGACACACACACATGCACTGACACACGTGTGCACATGGTGAGGTTGCCATGGCCCATGCAAACAGACTTGCTTCGCATGTCTTGCACATCGACCTACGCATCTACAGCACATCCAAGACAACCTCAGCAAGTTGGACCTATCAACCTCCTCTCATTTTCATCCATAAAAACACTGGGACATGGAATTCAAGCTGGAAGCACCCTCAGGATGTCCCTCGTCCAATCTCCTGACATGGGCTTAGACTTCCATGTAGCTCATGTCTGGAGGAAGAATAGCAATATCCCAGCTATTCACTGCTGTTCATCACAGCAGGGGAAATTTAGCAAAAAGTAGTTGACTCAGAAAGCTAAATAAAATCTTTTGGAACAGATGATGATGATGATTTTTTAAAGAACACAGAAAATGTCTAAGAAACCAGCAAAAGCTGTAGTCTTACATCCAATCTTCAGGTTACCCAAATAATCTTTTATATTAGGAGCAGAGACTATGATACATGTTTTCCCTCAGTATTTAACATCTCTCCATATCCTGGGTCCAAAATACCTGAATAGACATAAGGTATCCTCAGTGTCACCACTGGACAACGTCATGCACTTGCAGCATTTTGAGGAATCATCGAGAGGAGGACCCAAGGCACCGGTCACACTGGGGGCTTTTCCCTCACCAAGCACCGATGCGGGAAGACGCCAACCAAGTGGCCGTGTTGAGCCTTGTCTTTGGTACTTGTGCAAGGCCACTTCCCCTTGGAAGAATCCTTCGCTCCTGCCAAGTTTTTATATATATGTACAATGCACTCTGTAACGATTTTTCCTTGACACTGGGTTTGCTCCAGGCCTTATTTTGTCTGGGTTTCACAGTGGCTTCACTGCAAATGTCAGCAATTCCTCGAGGACAAGTACTCCAGTAGCTGCTGCCAATTGCATTAATTTAAATATTTCAGAATTTAGCCATTCCATGACCCTACAAGGGAGAGGTGTTTTCAGTACAGAAATTATTTCTCTGCACTTGATTGTTTTGTCACAAACTATTTCCATCAACTTGCTACAAATCTGGTCTCGGACACAGCTGTACTTCTGATGCAACCATTGAAGGCAAGGCTGTCCTCCTCCTCCTCTTTCTCCTCCTCCTCCTCCTGGGTGTGCAGAGCTTCTGCGGGGTTTCCTGCTGCCCATCCTGGGGGCTGGGGTGGGCAGGGGGTATGGGGTGGTCTGCCAGCGGGGGAAGGAAGGGACAGGACCCTGCCGCTGGTGTGCACAGCTGAGGCTACATGATCCCAGCAGAGGGTTTAAAGAACGAGCCCCCACGGTAAGGGCGGATGAAGCAAGAGTGATGGGTGGAGGGCACCCGCTGGTGGTTAGAGCCTGGGCTCAAGGGGACTCCCCCAGGGATCAGAGGGCAATGCCAGGTGCGGCATCCTGGTCATCCCACCGGCACCAGGGGAGCCCCAACCCGCTCGTGGGGACCGTCGGAGGAGACCGCTCAGCTGACGGTTCCTGGGCGAGCCCCACTAAGGAGCCAGCGGGGCCGCCCCCTCCCCAGGCTGGCGGGGGTCAGCACCTGCAGGGACGTGGGACACAGGGGGCTGCAGGGGAAAAGCGTTTGGGGACATTGTACAACTTCTTATGAGGTGTTTCAAGGGGGTTGTGGGAACATGCAAGCCTTGTTGTGGGATGTTTAGAGGAAGGGAGGGATCAAGGTGGACTAGGGAGGAAGCAGCATGAGAAAATAGAGGGAAAAGGGGATAAAAGGGTCTGGTCTGGGTAACAGTTGGCTGGTCACTATGCTCGCCCGACCGAGCCCTGCACCTGGTCACCACAGCCAGCCCTGCAGTCTTACTAAATACTTGTATGTAGTGATGCAATTAATTGTTTACTACTAATAATAATTACTCCTATATTCTTTCCATCCACCTCCTGTGTGGGCACACCCTCTATTCTGAGCCCGCCCAAGGGACCACCAGCCACCTTCAAGCCGGACCAGTGGGCAGCAGCACGCAAGCCGAGTGCCGGCAACTGGAGTGGGACCACGAACCTCAGAGGCTGGAGGGTGCCGGTGCCAGCACCGGGGGAAACCGGGCCTGAGGCGGCTCTGGGACAGACTGCGTAGCTAATGCCAGCTACCGCAGACACCCATTTTCCGTGTGCGGGTATTTCAACAGCGGACGTCAACCCTGAGCAGCCGGCGAGAGCAGTACCTGCCGCCCGCGCCGTTCTCGTGTTGCAAGCGCTGTGCGCGAGCGGCTGCAGTCGGCAAACACGAAACAGTCGTTTTTTTTAAAATGTCAAGTGCCCCGTGGGCAGCTTGCACAAAAGATGTAGTGTAAAAGGCTTTGAAAGGGCTTGGGGAGGGGGAGAGGGGTGATCCCCCCAGCCCCAGCTGGGCCGACCAAGGGCTCAGTCACCATTTGCTACAGGGAGCAGCTCAAGCGGACCCCGACCTGGCAGCAGGCTACAGCAGCTTTGTCAGTGCAAGGAGCCTGCTGAAAGTGTTTTGCCTGAACAAGCCATTTTTATCTGAAACGCCACTGAAAGCATCGTTGAAAGTTCCGCTGGCAGAGCTGGAGGGCTGACTTGGTGGGGCTGGTAGGGAGGAGACAGGGCTGCTTTACTGGCACAGCCGCCTGGGAAAGGCACGTCTGATGCCATGTCCACAAGTGCCTTTGACTTGAGCGTCCTGAGGTGACCAGGCAGCCAAGGAAGTTCATGCCTCCAAGTCACCTTTTCAAGCAGGAACTGGCCTCCATGGATGGTTGGCATTGAAAGATGCTCTTCGTGGCTGAGGCCCATCTAAATACTTCCGCGGCGTTGCCATCCCTCTACTAAATATCCAAATACTTGCAGAAATGTGCAGCACCTAAATGACATCATACTTTTCATGCAGAGATGGCATGAGGAGTCTGGAAGGTCAACTTCAACAGAGTGCCTGTGCTTGGGTGTAGCTTAAATCTGTAAATATTCCCAGAGAAGTCCAAGAAGATTGTTTATGGAGCCCGCATGCCTATTTTCTAAATAAATTAGAAACCATACCAGATGTTCCCCCATTGCTGGAAAAATTGATCCCTATCAAGTTTCCAGTTACAATTTTAATTTCTATTACAGAGATCTAGCTATTATTTTATAGAGACTTTGAAAATATTCTTTCATTGTGTAAGAACTAAGAAAAAGTATTCAGTACTTATGCATCCTGTCTAGATTTAAAAAAAAAAAAAAAGAATTTGTCCAATAAAATGTTTGGCAAAGCCGAAGTCTGATTTTTTTGCATTTTTTTACCTTGGGATATGAGTTTACAGTACACTTGTCTGAGTTGTGTAAATTCAACAGCATAGTAATTGGTTTATTAAACAGAAACCGCAGGCTCCAACTTTGCCAAGAATTTTTACTATGTAAATTCTTCACTTTTCTCACCTTCAAAAAGGCTATAAAAGCCACAAGTCTGCAAACGGGTCTCTGCAAACAGAATCCCAGCCCTGCCTCGCAGCCAGGAGACCCACACGATGCGGGTGCAGAGCGGGTCCCGCTGTAAAACAGGTTGTTAGTCCAGGCCCATCATTCTAAGGTATTTATAGCCTTAATACAGTCCCCATACTTAGCTTTCTGTTAGGAATGCATAGGGTCTCATCTCATAAAGGGATGGGTGCTCTCAAACCTGATTTTATTCTGCGGGTGGTGCAGAATCAGGCCCTGAAACCTACTTATTTCAAAATAAGAAGGTTTTGTTATGGTTTATTGCAATGAAGTGGAGAAGGTGGGACTGGCTGCCAAACTCCCAAACACGGGAGACAACACCACTTTGCTCTTCAGGTCTGTGTCTCCAGCTGGGCTGTGAAATACCCCCCGAGGAGGGACAGGGAAAGGACAGCTCTCGAGAGCAGGACAGGGACAGAGGTGGCCAGGGACACCTGGAGCCTGGATCCAGGTCCAGAACGAACATTGATCTGCTTCTCTGTCCTTGACGCATCCCAGGAAATGTTTGCTGCTTGTTTGCAAGAGAAACAGTTCAAAAGCATCTTCTTCTGAATATTTTTCTGAAAAAAAGGAAATAATCTCACCGCAGGCAGGAGTTCCTCCAGGCCAGAGCATCAGACTAGGAGCTGGCACATGGGTGGGCTGTATCCACGGCTCTGTCTGACCCTGCTGAAAGACCTTGGGTGCTCGATGCCGCTCCCTGGGGCTGTTGCCTGGCTGGACCGTAGATGTACAGCCCATGCAGGATGTAAGGGGGAACTGGTCTACCCATCCCCAGACTGGCAAACAACGGACAAGGAGAAGGCTGAGGTACTCAACAGCTTCTTTGCCTCGATATTCACTGGCAGTCTCTCCTCCCACAGATCTCGAGGTGATGGACTGCAAGATGGGGACTGGGGGAGCAAAGTCCCTCCCACTGTAAGAGAAGATCAGGTTTGAGACCACCTGAGGAACCTGAACATACAGAAGTCTATGGGACCTGATGAGATGCATCCCAGAGTCCTGAGGGAATGGGCTGATGTAGTTGCCAAGCCACTCTCCATGATATCAGAAAAGTCCTGGCAGTCAGGGGAAGTCCCTGGAGACTGGAAAAAGGGAAACATTGCACACATTTTTAAAAGGACGGGGAGGTGATTCGAGACAGCCAGCACAGCTTCACCAAGGGCAAGTCCTGCCTGACCAACCCAGTGGCCTTCTAGGATGGACTGACCACATCAGTGGTCGAGGGAAGAGCTATGGATGTCATCTATGTGGAATTCTGTAAGGCCTTTGACATGGCCCCCACAACATCCTTCTCTCTAAAAAAATCCTAAAATCCTTCTCTTCCTGGAGAGACAGGGATTTGATGGGTGGACTGCTGGGTGGATGAGGAATTGGTTGGAAGGTCACATGCAGAGGGTAGTGGTCAATGGCTCAATGTCCAGATGGAGATCAGTGACGAGTGGTGTCCCTCAGGAGTCCATGTTGGGACCAGTACTGTTCAATATCTTCATCAATGACATAGACAGTGGGATCAAGTACAACCTCAGCAAGTCTGCAGATGACACCAAGCTGAGTGGTGCGGTTGACACACCCGAGGGACAGGATGCCATCCAGAGGGACCTGGACAAGGTTGAGGAATGGGTCCGTGTGAACCTCCTGATGTTCAACAAGGCCAAGGGCAGGGTCCTGCACCTGGGTTGGGGCACCCCTCAGTATCAGCACCAGTGTGGTGGGTTGACCCTGGCTGGATGCCAGGTGCCCCCCAAAGCCACTCTATCTCATCTGGACAGGGGAGAGAAAGTGTAATGAAAAACTTGTGGATTGAGAAGGGCAGGGAGAGATCACTCACCAATTACCATCATGGGCAAAACAAACTCAACTCAGGGAAATTAGTTTAATTTCTTGCCAGTCAAAATCAAAGTAGGATAATGAGAAATTAAACCAAATCTTAAAAACACCTTCTGCCTACCCCTCCTTTCTTTCCAGGCTCAACTTTACACCCGACTTTTCTCCACCTCCCCCCTCTGTGAACGGAACAGGGGGGCGGGGAATGGGGGTTGTGGTCAGTTCATCACACGTTGTCTCTGCCGCTCCTTCCTCCTCAGGGGGAGGACTCCTCACCCTCTGCCCTGCTCCAGCCTGGGGTCCCTCCCACGGGAGACAGTCCTCCATGAACTTCTCCAACGTGAGTCCTTCTCACAGGCTGCAGTTCTTCAAGAGCTGCTCCAGCCCAGGTCCCCCCACGGGTGCCGTCCTTCAGGAACAGGCTGCTCCAGCGGGTCCCCCGCGGGGTCACAAGTCCTGCCAGCAACCCTGCTCCAGCCGGGGCTCCTCTCTCTCCCCATGGGGCCACAGGTCCTGCCAGGAGCCAGTTCCAGCGTGGGCTGCCCATGGGGCCATGGCCTCCTTTGGGCATCCCCCTGCTCCGGTGTGGGGCCCTCCCCGGGTGCGGGTGGAGATCTGCTCCCCCGTGGAGCTCCATGGCCGCAGGGGCACAGCCGGCCTCACCAGGGGCTTCCCCATGGGTTGCCGGGGACCCTCTGCTCCGGCGCCTGGAGCCCTTCCTGCCCCTCCTGGCCTTGGTGTCTGCAGGGCTGCTCCTCTCACACGTTCTCACTCCTCTCTCCGGCTGCAATTGCTGATACCAGTTTCTTCCCCGCTTCTTAACTCTGTTCCCCAGAGGTGCTGCCACCGTCGCTGATGGGCTCGGCCTTGGCCAGTGGCGGGTCTGTCTTGTAGCCGGCTGGCACGGGCTCTGTCGGACACAGGGGAAGCTTCTCACAGAAGCCACCCCTGCAGTCCCCCCTGCTACCAAAACCTGGCCATGCAAACCCAGTACAAATGTCTGGGGGATGAAGGGACTAAGAGCAGCCTCACCGAGAAGGACTTGGGTGTACTGGGGGATGAAAAGCTGGACATGAGCTGGCAACGTGCACTTGCAGCCCAGAAGGCCAACCACATCCTGGGCTGCATTCAAAGCAGCGTGGCCAGCAAGTCGAGGGAGGTGATTCTGCCCCTCTACTCCGCTCTGGTGAGACCCCACCTGGGGTCTTGAGTCCAGCTCTGGAGCCCTCAGCACAGGAAAGACATGGAGTTGTTGGAGCAGGTCCAGAGGAGGCCACTAAAACGATCAGAGGAATGGAACACCTCTCCTCTGAGGACAGGCTGAGAGAGCTGAGGTTGCTCAGCCTGGAGAAGAGAAGGCTCCAGGGAGACCTTATTGCAGCCTTCCAGTACTGAAAGGGGGCTGATACGAAAGATGGGGACAGACTTTTAAGCAGGGCCTGTAGTGATAGGCCAAGAGGTAATGGTTTTAAACTGAAAGAGGGCAGATTTAGACTAGGTCTAAGGAAGAAATTTTTCCCAATGAGGGTGGTCAAAAACTATTACAGGTTGCCCAGAGAGGTGATAGATGCCCCATCCCTGGAAACATTCCAGGACAGGTTGGACAGGGCTCTGAGCAACCTGATCCAGTTGAAGATGTCCCTGCTCACTGCAGGGGGGGTTGGACTGGGTGACCTTTAAAGGTCCCTTCCAACCCCACTATTCTATGATTCTGTGCTTCTACCCTGGTCTGTCCTCTCCATTCACATTTAGACACCTAAATTCAGTAGACATAGCCTGTCTCCAAAAAGCTGTACGGTCACTTTCTTCTCTCCATGCCTGTAGAGGGAACGCAGGCACTACCTATGGGAGGAATGATTCATTAGTGTCCCAAAATCACAAATAAAGAATATGCCTAATCTGTGGGAGCGACTAGATCCCACCCTTGGAGGGAAAACCCATCTCTTGACATGTGGATCATCTACTTCATAGGAGAAATTGCCCATCGCACTTGGAGTCATCAGTTAATAGAGGTGTAAACCTCCAGCCTCTGATGCTTCTTGTATTTCCAATGACAAAGTGGCTTCAATACCATGCTTGTCACCTTCCCTGGAAGAACACATTGTCCTTTTGTTGTTGTAAGCACCCTGCTGTTTTTGTTTCTGCCAGTCTCTCCTCCTTTGATCTCCTAGCCAGGTGGCACTGGAATAACTCAACTCCACAACATGGCTGCATGTGCCAGACCGAGGGGGTCAGGGTTCGGTTCCAGCAGGTGAGTCCATGGGGAGAAGCACAGCCATTTTACCATGAATTTCCATACATCTGCAAGTCAAAATGAAAATGAAAATGTCTCACATCCTACAGGGGTGTACTAAAATGGAATGGACTACATCTAGGATGCTTATTCCTGGGATGGATAAACCTGGCTCTTGCCAACTCCTGAGCATCACGTCCCTACTGGACCCCAGCCAAAGTGTCTGAGTGCTTCCCTCACTCAGTTCTAGGAGGGTGTTCGGCTGACTACCCAACGAACCCAAGATAATTCATAGGGTTTGAGGCAGAAGGCTGGATTACTTTGATTTATTTTCCTCTCAGCAAATGTGATTACAAAATAGGTCAGCCCAACTGTTATGGATTCAGCCTGTTCCCTTGCTGATGCTTGATTTCAGCTTTTTTTAGGTGGGTGTTATTGATTACAAGGAACCGACAAAAACATGCGCCTAAGATTTCTTTTTCTGTCAGCTTACCTACTTCCAAAGGAAAAAAAATTGCATAGAATGATCTTTTTAAACAGAAAAACAAGTCCTTCTTACAAAGGTGATCTTATTCTTTAAAAGAAATAAACAACAACAAAAACCAGCAAGGTAAATCTTTGTGTCAAAAGCTTGGAAATTAATGATTTTCAATCATGCATTCATTTCCCATGAGACTTAAACTAGAGATTTAGTGACACATTGCCATGTGCCCAACATTTCGGCTGTTGGCTGGAGGATATCCATGTCCAGCCGGGCTCTAACACCCCCCATAGGGAGCTGCCCTTGAAAGGCTCCCTGGTGGCCACCAGATCTGGGTGGCTCATTGCTCATGAACACACAGAAACACAAATACTGATGAAACCGATGCTTTTGACAAAATTGCCCAGAGCAGCAACTCTTTCTGGAGGTGGGAAGGTGAGGACAGGGCTGTCCCGCGCACCCACTCCGTGATGGGACCATCCATGCAGGAAGAGCCTCCCTGCAGCTTCAGGGCTGGAGCCGGCACTGGCTCTGCCTCCGTTCTCCCTCCTCTGGGGCAGCCACTGGGGACATGGGAGAGGGGGACCAGCTGCAATGGCCTTTCCCTCCTTGAACAGGTGACACCTGAGCGTTTTCATGTAGGTGAATTAGGCAAAAAGTTTTTTGAGTCAGCATCAGCTTTTAGCATCTCAAACCTGCTGGTAGCAGCGAGCTCACCGCTGAGTGCTGCCCTCATAAAAAAGGCATCCTGGGGCTTTGTTTCAAACCTGCCATCAGCAGCAAAGGGCTGATGAAGGACTGGCTAAAATTGCAGTCAAAGTGTCCCCAGGTCCAGGGCATCCGAAAAGCCCTGGGACCCAGATGTGGACAGGTCTGTACCTACGTACTGCAGGACCTTGTCCTCCTCGAGAGGCTGGGTCACATACAGCCTGCTGCTTTTTCTGAAGCAATGGAGTTCATGCTCGCTTTGGGTAATTAAATCACTCTGCTTTTCAATACGGAGCTTTCTACTGGCTGAGGGTGTGGGGGAGAGGTTTTCATTTGCCTGAATATCAGGAAGTGGGTGTGTTTCATAGGTAACATTGAGCCTTATACCAAAATAAATCCAGAAGGATGTGATCTGAATCCCTTATTTGTAGACTTACCATACGCAGTTGGTCTCAACTGGAGCCTGGGCACATACACACCAGCACGTGTGTATGAAAAGCTCCATATACGTATGCCTATGTGCGTATCCATCTGTGTGCACGGATGAGGAGCACGTTCAGCATTGCTTATTGCTTTTTCCCCCATCCAAAGGTTTGCTCGGACCATTAGCAGGACCTGGAGGCTGTCGCCCTCCTCCCGCCGCCCCGACACGTGCGCGCACAGTCTGACAATTAGCGAACAGCACAACGAGCTGTGCGCTGTGGGTCGGTTGCCCACATCGCTGTAGAGACGCTGCTGGCTATGGAAAAGGGCATGAAAGCAAGCGGGCTGGGCTCGCAAACAGCAAAAAAGAAAAAAGAAAAAAGAAAAAAAAAGACTGTATTCTTCAGATAATTTATTTGCAATGAATAATTCAGCTAGCTTTTGCTGTGAAGCTGAATTAAATACAGAGCATTAAGCACACTGACATCCCCAAATAAAGGCCACTACTCACTCCTAGCACAAAGGAATATTATTTACTATCATTCATTAACTTCCACACAAAGCCACAGCCATTTCTTTAGGTTCTGGGAAAGAGTAAGGGGAGAGCGTGAGCACAGAGCTGCTCTAATTTCCCTTCGGTTTTCTCTCTCCACAGGCACACACTGGCTGCAGGCAGAGCTTGGCTCACTACGGCATTTTTGGCAACACCGTCCCTGTGCTGGAGCACAGTCAGGTCGCTCGCTATAGCGGGGAGGGGTGCCCCACTGAACCCACCACCCCCTCGCCCCTCATGGCCAGGATATGCCGGGGGGTCCTGCCCCACGCCGCCGCAGCGTTGGGCTTGGGCGGTGATGGCCATGGGGTGGCACCCAGGCCTCCCAGTACTGATGCCAAAAGTGGTAGATGGTATAAACTGGCATTCCCTGAGCGTGCACTGAGCTGAAAGGATTCGGATTGCTCTGAACAAAGCCCAAGGAGGCAGAGATGCGATTGCCTTCTGGAAATGGGTTAATGGCCTGGATGCTCCATCTACCTAGTGAGGGCATTTTTTAGCATTTAATGAGCCTCTGTGCCAATTAGTTCTCTGAGGTCTCTCATTTGAAATACCAAGCTTTAGGATAACCAGAAATGCAAATTCTTGGCAATATTGGCAATTATTACTGCTGCAGTAGTGGCCAGAGAGCAGCTCTTTGGAAGCAAAAAGGGAGATAGGACGCTTGTGTCGGGCGGTTACGGAGCTTGTCTTCAGCAGTTGCATTCTGCTCTTTGCAGGTGATGTTGTAGATCACAAAAAAGCTGGGTAGAGATTTTTGGCCAAAATATTTTTCTGTTGAAAGGCAAGGGTTTAAGTTATATTGAAACATTTCATAAATACACATCAATTTTTCTTAACTCTTAAATAGTGCTGAAGCCTTGTTCCCTTTATCAATGAAAGCCCACATTTTCTTCTGACATTTATATGAAAAAAAGCAAAATGAAATTTTACATCAGCTCTTGCTTCAGTTTATGACATACTTTTAGAAAAGTCAAGAAAAAAAGTCCCAAATTCAATAACTCAGGTTGAATTAAATATTCCATTTGATTTCATGTAATTTCTTTCAACTTCTCTGTTTCCTGAGAAACCTTCAGGGCTTTGCAGCCTGAATGATCTGCTGGGAGGAGGACGTGGGGTGGCTGAGCGGGGAACAGAGCTGTTAGCGATCACACAGTGCTACACCAGCCAGCCCGGCCTGAATCTGGAGATGCCACACCGACAAAGGGCAGAATGTCAGGACAGGGGGACATAAAGTGCCATTTTTAATTGAAAAAATACCTGTCTAGGATATATTTGGAGAAGAAGGCCTGTCTCTCTGCCCTGAGTCCAAGATCAGGTCATATAGTCCTCCTGTGTTGTGATCCAGACAGCTATCCCACCCTGGACGTCCTACAGCCCCCTATGGCTGAACGTCACCTTCCTGGTGTCTTGTTATTACTCCAGTCTCATCAGGTGCTTTTGAATTTAGATTTTCCTGTTGGCATTCACTTCAAGATTTAGATCCCTCATTTTGGGTGTCACACACGCCAGGCATCCCAGTTCCCACTGCAATCAGTAGAGCATAGACAGCAACTTGGTCAATGACTAATGGCATGGAGAGGGGTTTAGCAGGTGAAATACGTTGCCCAAATATCAGTTATTTGAAATGTCCTAAGACAGTAGATGCATCTGCACAGGGCCAACAGATGCCACACAGGACATGTAGGGGCCCTGACTCCCTGGGACAGCATCTGGAGACCAAGCAGGGTCTGCAGTCTCCAACGTGGCACCTATGCTTTGGCAGTCAGATCCTTTCCTGATGCTTGTTTTAGAGGAATAGAGTCACTCTCTGGACTCTGCTGACCATATTGACTGGATCCCCAGCAGCTACCATGGGAGCTCAGGACTTAGCTCACATGTGGACACCTGTGTATACACCTCTAAACCTTGGTGGGCACCCAAAGACCCTGCATCCAGCCTGAACCTCAGCCTGCCATCCCTTTTACCATAGCATTGCCTGCAAAAGCATCTTCTCAGCTCCAATCTCCAAATGGTCTAGATGCAGAGGCAAGCGGGGAAGGACGCACCCCCGTGGAGCCCCTTCCAGTGCAGACAGCCATGGGGCCTCTCATCTGCTGGTGATGGCTCTCCAAATGCAGCTGTTTGTCCATGCCATATTTCCTTTGTTCCCTCTAAGCATGCCGTGCTGTTTGGCATCAGAACTCAAGATAATAATCTACTGCCTCCTCCACCTCCTTTTATCCAGGTGAGCCTCAGAGTAAGAAATTAATGATAAGGCAGAAGAGACAGACAAGAAGCATTTTTTAAAATTGATTTTTCTGAATCAAATAATATTTTTTTCACATTTCTATCTATGTTTGAATTGGGCAAAGTTTGAGCAAGAAAGGGAAAGTCTCCTAGACAGCACATGTGTGCATGCAGGGCAGGAGAGCTCAGCTGGGTTCAGCTGGGGAGACCTGTTCTGCTCCCAAAACCATCGTTATTCTCCCGCTCACAGACATTATGGGGAACTTTTCACCAGAACAGTGGCTCAGGCTTTATTAATTATTTCTGTTTAGTCAAATGAACTCTTCCTCCTTAATTAGCCCACTGAGGAAATGCTTCAGTTAGTCTGCACCCTCAGCACCCAGTGATGCACCGAACAGCATCTAACGGGGGAAGAAGAGTGAGCATCTCTCTGCATCAGAGAAATAAGCTCAGGCAAGGCGAGCAAAGCAAGCTGATCGCGCAGTGCTCTCAAACACGAGGGTCAGAGCTCTCCATTCAGCAGCTTCCCTTAGGAATAATTATTGGATGAGTTGTTCTCATTAACCATGAGGGACAGGTGACCACAGCTCAGCTCGGTTACACTGAGCAGACCTGTACACTGTGCTCGTGGTTGTCTCCTGGGGCATCTTCAAGCCCCTCCATCATTCCTGCGACCCGCTGGGCTCCCAGCAGGTTCCTGCTCCAGAGCAAGGAGCATGACGAGCACTAAGTCCCAGCTGGACCCGGTGTGCTGGGCTGGGGGCACGGGGCACCCCTTCCAGCCACTCCACATGTCCCACGGAGCCGTAGGGCTCTCAGGAGTGGTGTCCATGGCCCTGATTCATGAGCTGGCTCAAGGCAAAGCTGCTTTACAGCTGAAGGAGCTGCACGACTAGACCCAGCCCATATTTTTCTCTAAAGCTGTATTTACTTTAAAACAGTTCATTACACAGCTTTGCACTCCAAAATGACAAAAATGAGCACTTCATCGTGCTGTGAGGCTTAACATGCAGCAGAAACAAGGACGTTGCCTCTTAATACTCCTTCTTGAGCTGATGCACTGTTCTTTTCTCTTTCAGAGCTCCTTCGCCTGAGTGGTTTCTGTGCTCATTAAAGCTTGGGGCAGCAGCTCAGGGGTTTAGGGGCAGCGAGCGAGAAGGGTCGGTGACCCTGTCCCAGTGCCACTGATTTTAGGGGTGTCAGACTTTCTTAACCCCTTTCAATTTAAACGTGAGCTGACGCTGGTCAGCCGCCACGTGTAAGACAGAGCTCGTGTTCACCCATATAGCGGAGACGTCCTTCCTAACGTGCCTGATTATCTGCGGGGACTAAACACTTACAAAAGGGAAAAGACTTCACCGGTGATGCTTGCTTGTAGGGCAAGAGAATAGACCAGAGAGTAACGGTAGGAGAATCCGGGGCTTTGTACAAGATGTGTCCAAAAATTGAGAGGGTATGAACTGCAAGACGAAGGTGCCATGCATTGGAGCCGTAACAAGGACTGTGGGATAACATGAGCATCCGTAATTTCCACATTTTTCAGACCATCAGTCATGGCCACCTCAAATTTTCTTCGGAGCCATCCTGCACCCTTTTTACTGAAAATCCTGGCTAAGGAGGTGCTGCAAACCAGGGGCCTGCCATCCGTGACAGCCTTAGGGTCCACAGTGCAGAGACAGGACGTTCATGACTACCCAGGAATGGGCCTTAATGATACAGGAGACTCCCAGTCCTCAGTGATTGCTCACAACTCCATAATGATCACTCACTTTGTTCGGGACAATCACACAGGCAGTTCCAACACAGAGATAGTTATGGCCTTAATATTTAACGAGTAAACATGCAAAAAATGCATTTTCTTTAGCTGTGCCTGCATCAGAGATAAAAAAACAGGCTCATTGCAGGGAGTTTCCAAATGCAGCTCTTGCTTTCTTCTCACTACAGAACCAGGTCATTTACACACAGATTGGGTGTCTACCTTATGCCTGTTTGTGCCTGCATTTAGGCTACTAACTGAAGGAGGAGGAAATGACCCACTCTCCTAAAGGTTGGAGGAGATTTCAGCCATCCAAGAATTAGTGTGAGATTGGTGCTGGGTTTCTGAAGGATCAGCTGAAGGATCATTCAGAGGTGCCTCCTTCCAGCCCAAGCTATTCTTCATTCTGAAACATGTGCCTCCTTCTCCAGCCCCTGGCAAAAAAGGGTCTTGACCACTGATTTAGTCCCACCACCTGCCTGCCAGGTGGATGGAGGTACAGCTTGGAAGCACGGCCAAGTGGTACCATGACACCAAGGCTCACACGTATTTGGTGGGGACTCAGTTTCCAGAGCCTAATCCAGGACACATGAAGTTAGGCTCCTGCTGCTCTCTGTTCACCATCCACTGAACTCAGGTGCCTCCAGGGAGCAATTTAGACCAGATACGTTAGGTGCTACCCCTTCTCATTCACTGCGCAGAGAACGAATAGCAAAACACCTCCTCGGGATTCACTCCTCCTACTGCCTAACGGAAATAGCCGACTTCTGTTAAAAAAGTAAGATGCTTCTTCAGAGTGACAGGCAACCCTCTGGACTGTAGTAAGATCAGGTGAGAGAGGACCACTCCTTCCCCCAGAGCAGGGCATCCCAGTGTTCACCCACTCCCAACTTTCGGCACGAGGAAACTGAAGTTCAGTCAAGGAGATATCCCTGAAGTAGGTGTCATGCCACATAGGACTAGACAGGAGGCTAAGTGGTTCTCCAGGATTTAGGGGGAATTTAGGTGCCTTTAGGTGGAATTTAGGTTCAATCCCATTTTAGGTGGGATTTAGAAGGACCAGCTCCAGCCATGGCTACCTCTGTTTTACTGTCTGAAGCACATTGAAGGCCAGTCACAAACCCTCTAGACATGTCTGAGGTGTGGTGGGGTGAAGTAGGAGAGGTTTTGTGCATTGCACATCCCAGAGGTTGCCTAAAGCCAGAGGCACCTTTAGCAGGAGCCCTGCAGCCTGCCCATTGGCAGTGGCAGCCACCACCAACCACCTAAACCCTGCTTTCAACTACCAAGGTGACTACTGTGTGCACAGGTGCCCTTTGAACCCCTCGGGCTACCTAGGGGTGACCTTCTCTCGGTCTTGTAGAGATAAGAGCAAGGTATGGATGTTTGAGGGGAATTTCACAGGGACAAACCTGGAATGGAGCAAGGGTCAGGTTTTCTCATATTCATTCTTTCTGGCCCCACACAAGAGCTCCATCATCCCAGTTCCCTTCTGAGACAGGGAACAAGCCATGATTTTTAAGAGCAATTGCCTGCAGGAGATATTAATTCTATTTTTATCCTTCCCTGTAACAAAAGCTTTCCAATAATGCCCTCACGTCTCATCAGCATTAACCACTAAATACGTTTAAATAACACAATTACTGTATTAGCCTTTCTACTCCCTGCTTGCTGCTTGGTATTTGGCCCAATAAATAAATATCACATTTCTATTTCCAACTTTATCATATTTATACTCCCTCAGGTCACCTTCCAAAGATCATTTCCCAAGACAGAAAGAGTCTCTGTTGTGAAGGCGACTGTCCTAACCTGCAAAACAAGAAAGCAGCACACACACACTCACCTCACAAATCAATTGAAAATGCACACTGTACAAAACAAGAGATTATGGGTAAATTTGAGTGGAGCTTCAAATTCCATTTGAACAGCAAAGATTAAGCAGAGAGGATGTATTAAGGCACCTGCTTGCATAGTCCCTGATAAAGCTGGGATTAGTAAATATTTTGAGCATAGGCATCCATCAGATATAAAATGTAAAACCACCCTAAACCATACCCAGGCACAGCAAACCCCCAGGGAGCAGAAAAATCCCATCATGAAGTACTGGGCTGGACCTAAGATGACTATCACCCTTCATTAATGGCCCCCCCCACCAAAAAAAAAAAAGAAAAAAAGGCTGCCACCAGAGATTACAGGGAAAGAATTGAATCGTAAAGGCTCCTCAGATCGCTCCTCGTCCTGCATCACCGTTACGGACTTTGCCAGACAGGAGGTGTTGGAGGGACACAGGTACCGTACCTTAGGTAGGTGCCTGAGTGGTCGCAAGGCTGGCAGCGTGCCCTCACATCGTCCCGAGCTGCAGCCTCCCACGACGGCAGGGCAGTGCAGGCAGGGAGGGGTTACACAGCCCTGAGAGCAGAGGTGCACGATACCAGAATCTTCCCATGCAGACAGCTAAAACAGCCCAAAGACAACCAAAACAACCCAAGATCCGCAAATGGAGAGATTAAGAGTCGACCTTTCAGCAGGGGCAAATGGACTTAATTGCAGTGATGTGGCCACAGCCATGGGGTTTGTACCCTCTGAGGCCCAGCAGAGAAGTTCCTTGCCCTTGATGAAGATGCCTCATGGAAAAAATCCTTGGATGCAGAGCCAGGGGTGATTAAAAATGTCTCTAATCCTCCCACTCTAATTTTCTTAATTTCCTAAGACAAATGATAGCATCTGAGTATTTACATACTTCATGCAGACTGACAGGAAACAGCGGTTCGTCTTGAGAGTGCTCACAGGCATGTGCAGGACAACCAAGGGGTCAGGCCCAGCCAGCATGGGTTCATGAAAGGCAGGTCTTGCTTGACCAACCGGATTTCCTTCTATGACCAGGTGACTCATCTAGTGGATGAGGGAAAGGCTGTGGATGTTGTCTACCTGGACTTTAGTAAAGCCTTTGACAGCGTCTCCCACAGCATTCTCCTGGAGAAACTGGTGGCTTGCGGCTTAGACAGGTGTGTTCTTCGTTCGGTAAATAGCTGGCTGGATGGCCGAGCCCAGAGAGTTGTGGTGAATGGCGTTAAATCTGGCTGGTGGCCGGTCACAAGCGGTGTTCCCCAGGGCTCGGTTCTGGGACCGGTCTTGTTCAATATCTTTATTGATGATCTGGATGAGGGGATCGAGTGCTCCCTCAGTAAGTTTGCAGATGACACCAACTTGGGTGGGAGTGTTGATCTGCTGGAGGGTAGGAGGGCTCTGCAGAGGGATCTGGACAGGCTGGATCGATGTATGAGGTTTAATAAGGCCAAGTGCAGGGTCCTGCACTTTGGCCACAACAACCCCCTGCAACACTCCAGGCTTGGGGAGGAGTGGCTGGAGAGCTGCCCAGCGGAAAAGGACCTGGGGGTGTTGGTTGACAGCCAGCTGAATATGAGCCAGCAGTGTGCCCAGGTGGCCAAGAAGGCCAACAGCGTCCTGGCCTGTATCAGAAATAGTGTGGCCAGCAGGAGTAGGGAAGTGATTGTGCCCCTGTACTCAGCCCTGGTGAGGCTGCACCTCGAATACTGTGTTCAGACATTGATGTGCTGGAGCGTGTCCAGAGAAGGGCAACGATGCTGGTGAGGGGTCTGGAACACAAGCCGTATGGGGAGCGGCTGAGGGAACTGGGGTTGTTCAGTCTGGAGAAGAGGAGGCTGAGGGGAGACCTCATCGCTCTCTACAACTACCTGAAAGGGGGTTGTGGTGACGAGGGTGTTGGTCTCCCAACTAACTAGTGATAGGACGAGAGGAAATGGCCTCAAGTTGTGCCAGGGGAGGCTTAGATTGGATATTAGGAAAAATTTCTTCACTGAGAGGGTGGTCAAGCATTGGAACAGGCTGCCCAGGGAGGTGGTGGAGTCACCATCTCTGGAAGTGTTCAAAAAACATGTGGATGTGGCGCTTCAGGACATGGTTTAGGGGACATGGTGGCGCCAGATTAATGGTTGGACTTGATGATCTTGAAGGTCCTTTCCAACCTTAGTGATTCTGTGATTCTGTGATTCTGTGATTCTGTGAAAGCAAAAAGACCCATCTTCCCACCCAAGATCATAAATTTTCTCCTCTTTCTGGGTATATCTTGAAAAATGTTAGATAATTACAACCTAAGTGAAAGACCATACCTTGAAATAACTTGTCTTAGAACTATCTTTGTTACCCACAACCTCTCTGGCCCTCCAGGCACCTCCCACCCGTTCCAATCTCATCACCAGAAGCAAGATACCTCTTGTCCAATAAACTCTAAATGGAGACGGATCTTGCCAAAGCACATACAAAACAGGCTGATACAGCTCTACAACGTGTCCTCATGGTAAGAAGACAAAAACCATAGGTGATAGTCATGCTTAACTAAAATGCTTTTGTGGAAATTGAGTGAAAACTAAATGACCATTAGTCACCAAAACTGACTAACTGGGAGAGATGATAAAGACCCAGAGGTGTCCAGTTACCCACAAGAGACGTGCGTTCACAGCACTCCATTTCTGTCTCTCAGCTTCCGATTCTCAAAGGATACAACCACCTTCAAAAGGTAAAACTTGGAAGACAAATTCATAATTACTTCAAACACTAGATATCATGGACTCCATGAACATGGCTATTTTTCCAACTGAGTGGTTCCCTAACAATCATTATTTCTCCTTCTCAGCCTTGATCTCTAAAGAGCTTTTTCATATTCTTTTTCTTTCATGAGGACAACAGTTTTGCCTCCTAAAGCAACATGTCCCCATGGTGGCCACTCAGCTCACATCAGAGTAGGAGACACTGGGTTCACATATGTCACACCAGAAGCTCTACACTAAGAATAACCCTTGAACTAGCTCTTCAACTGAATCCTTGGCCCTAGGAATTATATTTATAAAAAACAGCAACAAAACCACTTCCATAGCCCAAGATCCTCCAAGTTAACCAAGCAGCTGGGGACAAAATTACTGACTATAGATTAGGGTGAATTTTAGATTAGATGGGCACTTCGACTCTTCATGAACAAACACCTTTGAGAAGCAGCAATCTGGTCCGCCCTCAGTTGTCACTGGACTTTTTCTCTATGAATTGCCTGAATGCTGACTGACTTTTGCTGGTAGACTTCAGATTGACAACTCCTTCATTTAAACCTGTTCTTGCTATTTTCATCTGTAATACTTCTTACCGCTTAACTGCTCAAGCCATCTTGTATCCAGCCCCTACCAGTCTGTGGGTACCAACAAGTCCCTGCAGTGGCTCATGCCCATAAGGCATGTTGCTAAATCTCTCTGCTACACTGCAGACAAGTCAAGGGTTATCTAGTGGCCACCTGCCATGGACTCACAACCACTCTTCCCCAGATGTCCAGCCCCAGCAAGCCCTTGGCCAACAAGATGGGATCGACACCTCAACTTCTTTTTGTTTTACTTGTTCTACTTCTTGTTTTTTTAATGGAAAAAAGGTGTAAATTTTTTTCCCTATAGATCAAACTGAGAAAATGTCACATGTGGGCAATAATTCTGGTATCATACTTGATTTAAAAAAATGTTAATGACAACTGTTGTATAATGTACCAGGAATTAATTTAACAGATTAAACCAAAGAAGCCTGTGAAAACACACCAAGTTTCAAGACAATCAATTTCCTCAAAAAAATCTGGACAAGTTCTGCAATAAACTTATCAGATACATACACTAGAAATTTTACGCAATAAACTTATTAGATGCACAAAGTGTATGCAGTTGCCTAATCAAGTACGCAGTGTGTGGAGTAGATGATCTCTGAAGGTCCCTTTCAACCCAAACAGTTCTGTGATTGTGTGACTCCCCAGCCAAATATCCTGGGTTTATAGCCCTGTGTCTGCCATTTTGGAAAACAATCACAGAATCACAGAATCACTAAGGTTGGAAAGGATCTTCAAGATCATCAAGTCCAACCATTAATCCAGTGCCACCATGTCCCCTAAACCATGTCCTGAAGTGCCACATCCACATGTTTTTTGAACACTTCCAGAGATGGCGACTCCACCACCTCCCTGGGCAGCCTGTTCCAATGCCTGACCACCCTCTTGGTGAAGAAATTTTTCCTAATATCCAATCTAAACCTCTCAAGACCAACCGCTCCATAATCTTCCCCCGTACAGAGGTCAGGCTGACAGGCCTGTAGTTCCCAGGATCCTCCTTCCGGCCTTTCTTGTAGACGGGCGTCACATTGGCAAGCCTCCAGTCTTCTGGGACCTCCCCTGTTAACCAGGACTGCTGATAAATCATGGAGAGTGGCTTGGCAAGCTCCTCCGCCAGCTCTCTCAGTACTCTTGGGTGGATCCCATCAGGCCCCATAGACTTTTGGGTGTCCAGGTGGTTTAGCATGTCCTTGACTGCTTCCTCCTGGATTATGAGGAGTACATTGTGCTCTCCATCCCCATCCTCCAGCTCAGGGGGCTGAATACCCTGTGGATACCTGGAGTGGCTATTAAAGACTGAGGCAAAGAAGGCATTAAGTACCTCAGCCTTGTCCTCGTCCTTGGAGACAATGTTCCCCGCCATATCCAGTAGGAGATGGAGATTCTCCTTGCCTCTCTTTTTGTTGTTAATATATTTGTAAAAACATTTTTTATTATCCTTTACGACTGTGGCCAGACTGAGCTCTAGCTGGGCTTTTGCTTTTCTAATTTTGTCCCTGCTTGACCTAACGAGATCCTTGTAGTCTTTGTGAGTTGCCTGCCCCTTCTTCCAGAGGTGATAAACTCTCCTCTTTTCCCTGAGTCCCAGCAAAATCTCCCTGTTCAGCCAGGCCGGTCGCCTTCCCCGCCAGCTCTTCTTACGGCACATGGGGACCGCCTGCTCCTGTGCCTTTAAGATTTCCTTCTTGAAGACTGCCCAGCCTTCCTGGACCCCTTTGTCCTTCAGGACTGTCTCCCAAGGGACTCTCTCAGCCAGTGACCTGAACAGGCCAAAGTCTGCCCTCCGGAAGTCCATGATAGCAGTTTTGCTGACCCCTCTCCTTACTTCCCTCACAACTGAGAATTCTATCATGTCGTGGTCGCTAAGCCCAAGACGGCCTCCGACCACTACATCTCTCACCAGTCCTTCTCTGTTTGTAAACAGCAGGTCCAGCAAGGCACCTCCCCTGGTGGGCTCACTTACCAGCTGTGTCAGGAAGTTATCCTCCACACACTCCAGAAACCTCCCAGATTCTTTCCTCTCTGCCGTGTTATACTTCCAGCAGATGTCTGGTAGGTAATGTCACGTTAGAAAAGATCTTTTGGACCCTGCGCTATAGAGAGACTTCAAGACAATTTCAGTGATCAACAGATTTGGAAAAAATTATGAACAAGATTACCAGAATTAAATGGCATCATGTGCAAACCAACAGAATTGGTTTTCTGCACATGCCTTTTAAATGAACAGCTTTCACTGTATGAAGAGCAATACAAAAAGAAAAATACTCAGATTTCAGACTTTTTTCAAGAAAAAAAAGAATTTCTTTGTTCATCAGTTTATTTCATATTTTCCATGAGAAAATAAAAGTGGTAATTGTGAACATACTGTAGCCTGAAATTCAGTTTGGAAGTCAAAAAGCTCCCAGGCAGGACCTCAAGAAGTTATCAGCAATGGGGACTTTTTTCAAAAGCACTAATATCAAGGCTGTGAAATTAGAAAAAGAGCACGTTGACATTACAGATGGTGTCAGAGCTGCGGGTAACCTCGGAGAAGACGGAGGAGCAAGCTCGAGATTTCTGCTGCTTCATCTCTTCAGAAGTAATTATGGTAATTTTTTTGAGAGGAGGCTATCAAAGTTAATAGCAAGAGAAGAGGGAGCCGTGCCTGGCAGAGACGGTGTACGAAGGACGCCGCGCCGGATGAAGCTGGTCGGACATGAGGTTTCTAAGTAGTCACTAATTAAATCGTCTCTGGTGTACGCTCAGCCGTCCAAACGTCCCTTCAGCTCTTTGCAGGAGGAGCTTTGGCGAAAGCCGCGCAGCAGAAACTTGAGGTTTTCTGAGAACGCGTGTGCTCCGCAAATTCATTTTGGCTGCTCCCCTACGGCCCCGTGCACCGAGCTGTACCTCAGAGTTACGCCGGGGTCAAGCCCTGAGCTGCCCCCACAGCTCCCGGGATCGGAGAGGGGCCGCAGCCGGTACGGAAACAGAAGGATGCGGCGCTGGGGCCAGGAGCCGCTCCTGCGCCCTTTCCCCGTCTCCTCTGCCAGCTCCTGCAGGGGTTTTACGTTTCTACCAGGATTCCAGGCATCACGGTTACACGGAAAGTAAGGGAAAGCTGAAAAACTTCACCATTATTGAAATGAGCAGAGCTTGCTTTTAACGCAAGTATTGACTTGCGCGGTAAAAAGGAAATTTTTGCGGGATACCCGATGTCTCTCTGACAAAGGAAGACCACAAAAAGGGCATCAACTGAGCAGAAAAAACCCAAAACCAAAACAGATGTACCCACTGAGTGAGTGGAAGTCATGAGGAGGTGCAGGCGACGGAGAGGAGGGAAACGGGATGAATCAGGGGCTCTCCGGCAGGAGCAGCGTCGCAAGTAACAGAGGAGAGGGCCGGGAGCTCAGTGCTGGCACCAGCGGGGCCTGGGGAGGTGGCTTATTTTTATATCTAAATATTCCGCGTGCTCTGGAAGGAATATCGCTGGTTTTGCTTCTGAAATAGTACTGTGACTTGTATCAAACGTAATTTGTTTCAACATTTTTGCTAAACCCGAACATACCGGTCTGTTTATTTTGGAGAGGTGGGGAGCAGGTGGCAAGGATCGGCTAAAGGCTCTTTGTCTTCCCCCGGTGGATTTGGGTCAAGTGTTTACAGATTCAGACCTGCTGTTAGAGCAGCATCCACCCAAATTTGCTGCCAAGAATGAACTCCTTAAATAACACAGGTCTCCTTGCAGGCTTAAAGGTGCCCACGAGTTTTCAGCAAGAGGACTTTCCTGGGTATTTTTGAATGCACTCCAGATTTGAAGCAGCGAAAAAAAAAGCCCTATCGGGCTGGTAAATCATATCTCATTGCAAAAACCATGCACTGCTGGCTGTGTCTGCATCGTGCAATATGGCAAGTGCCGGGGCAGTTGTACCTGCCCTGGTTATACTGCAGCTCAAGCTCACTTCGGGGTGATGAATTTTTCATTAGCTAGCAAAAAGAT
Organism: Phaethon aethereus; assembly: GCF_964289735.1. NCBI lineage: Eukaryota > Metazoa > Chordata > Aves > Phaethontiformes > Phaethontidae > Phaethon > Phaethon aethereus. The sequence continues at coordinate 203,563,989 of NC_138575.1, forward strand.
TTGGGGAAATTATTTTGCCAGAGAGTAAGAACTTCTGGCACCTGACCCTCAGAGGAAGGTTAATGTTAAAAAATTCCCGGGATCTACAGCCCTTATAGAGGCTCTTCAGCTGGAAGGAAGCAGAAACGGATTAAATGTATTATTTAGGGTGAAGGCAGGGCTTTATGGTAAACCAGGAGCAGGCCAGTGCTGGGCAGCTGACAACACTGATTAACTGGTTATACAAGCAATGAAATACCATAGCAAATATCCTGCAGTTACTGTGTACTTTTATTCTAAGAATTAACTCCTGTTCCCTGGTAATTGGTTTTCCCCCTTCAGGTCTGTGTGCTGCTGTAAAGGCCTCTGATGTTTTGTGCCTGCTTTAGGCATTTTTACCTCTGAAAATAAGTAATATAACAGGCAAATCAGAAGCTCAACCTTTCCCATCCTTCTTATTCAGCGACAAATACTTAATAAAATGCAAAAGTGGTAGAGAACAAAGACAGGCAATGAAGTCTTTAATGAAGGTCATTTTTAATGTGAAGCTCGCATTCAATGCTTGAACACAGGCTATTTGAGTTGGAAATACAATATTTTCTGTGTACAACACTCAGTGGAGGGAGATCCCAGGCTCCTGAGCTTCCCTGCTAGGAAACTCTCACCCTCGGGGCCGGGGCCGCTCTGCTCTGCTTCCCCAGACCTTTGCCTCGGGGGCTTCTGTGCTGCCCTTCTTCTTGAAGGACAGCCCCAGAAGGGCAGGAAACTTTAAGGGAAGAGACATTGATTGTTTTTTCTTCTCCATGCCAGGACAGAATGTGTTTTTCCTAATTTTCTGACAAGAATCCAATGGCTGTCATGATCATAACAACTTGATTAGGCTGGAAGATAGAAAAAAAAAAAAAGAAGTGCTGAAACCCGAAGCAGAGACTCTCCTGCTCCGGCCATTCCCTGCTGTGCTCCCTCCTAACAGTCATCAGTCCTCTGGAACTGAACCACAGCCTGAACGAGCCTCCCCGTCACTCTGAGCTACCATATGCCTTGTCTCGGTGACACCATTTGTTTTCTTTTACAGCTATTTTCATCTGTGGTTAAACATTCCTCTGAGATGAGACCTTCTGCCTTCATCCGCAGCCAAAACCCATCGCTGGCTCCCTGGGTGGTATATGCCTGCCTCTCTCCTGGATCCAAGCGGCTGCAGCTGCATCACTGCGGTCTTGTGTCAGCTCTCCCCCTCTCTCTTTCTCCTCTCCAGTCAGAGTTTTCCAGGAAGGTGTCTAGGAAGGCAATGACCTTCTTCTTCCAAACCATTATCAGTAAAGCCTTGAGCGCTCACCAGATCAAAAGCTAGTGCTGGCTCACCTATGGAAAGCAGGGCTGCTGCTTGAGGAAGGGTAAAACGAGAATGAGCTGCTAACCCACCTCTGGGCCTGCTCAAATGCATTTGGATGGAGTAAGAACATAGAATCATAAACAGTTTGGCCTGGAAAGGGACCTTTAAAGGTCATCTAGTCCAACTTGTCTGGATATTTGTTTGATCCAAAACTGGATCCTTAAGGAGAGCCATTTTTGATCAAACACAGCCTGAAGGAGAAACACCATCTGGCATTTCCTTCAGTAAGACAGGACAGACTTCTCCAAACCCAGAGATTTCAGCCCACCAGCTGCCAGCGGGAAGAAAACGGACCCAGCCGTAGCTGCAACCCGGAGTACCTGGAAGCAGTTACTTACTCGGCACCAATGTCCCATGTCGTTACCCCTTCTCATGTATAACACATCCTCTCTTGCCAGCTGCAGTGCTGGAGAAACCAGGAGCACAAATGCCCCCCCCGCATCACTGAATAGTGTTAGGTTATGTGAGTGACAGCTCATCCCTGCGGACATGAAGGAGCAGGGAGGCACCGAGACATGCCAGGTGTGGTGGTTTAGCCCCAGCCGGCAACCAAGCCTCAGGCAGCCGCTCGCTCACTCCCCCACGGTGGGACGGGGGAGAGAATCGGAAGAGTAAAAGTGAGGAAATTCATGGTTTGAGATAAAGACAATTTAATAGGTAAAGCAAAAGCCGCGCACACAAGCAAAGCAAAACAAGGAATCCATTCACCACTCCCCACGGGCAGGCAGGGGTGCAGCCATCTCCAGGGAAGCAGGGCTGCATCATGCGTAATGGTTTCTTGGGAAGACAGACGCCATCACTCTGAACATCCCTCCACGCCTTCCTTCTTCTTCATCCCAACTTTATATACCAAGCATGATGTCATATGGTATGGAATATCCCTCTGGCCAGCCCGGGTCAACTGTCCTGGCTGTGTGCCCTCCCAGCTTCCCCTGCACCCCCAACTTCTCGCTGGCAGCCCAGCACGAGAAGCCAAACAGTCCTTGGCGGCTTAGCAACAACCCAAAACCTCAGCATGTTACCAACATTATTTTCATCCGAGCCAGCTCCACAGTAACCAGCTCCATCTGAAAACTGTAGCCGAGCTGGGCTCACAGCATGGCTGCGTTAATGTGCTGTGCTGTTCCCACGCCCAATTTTTAATCCCTACTAGTGCTGTGCTGCAGGGATTTACCACCTGGGGTCGGCACCAGCTGATTTAATTTCAGACCCTATCCTGTTTCTAGCACAGAGGTGCTCTAAGAGAGCCAGAAACAGGAAGGCAAAAGCTCTGCTGTATCTGAGTGGACCCAAGGAAGGTTGTACCAAGTCTCTTCAAAACCCTTTTAATCCTTTCCCATCTCTAGCAGATGCGAGAGACACAGCCTCGTGCCTGTTCAGGGAAGAAGAGGCTGTGCCATGGAAGGGGTTAGGCACAAGGGAGGTTATGCTGGCCAGACTGAGACAAGACCGCTCGTGGAAGCACACAAGCAGCATGAGACAGTGCTCAAAATAACATTTCTGCTGCTGGGCTGAGGTCAAGGGAGCTTCCAGAGCCATGGAGGGGACCCCAGAGATACTTCTCGGAGCACAATGAGGCCACAGCTTTAGATGAAGAGTTTGCCCCAGCTGCAAACACTAAATCACTCCTGGGCAGAAATTACTTTCAAGAGATTTTTTAATTTGGACTGGTTCATATCAAAAAACACATTTAACTTCATAAAAATGGAAGTGGTGGCCAGTAGATTAGAAAGTAAACCTCAGGGTTCCTTTTTGTGCCCGTTGCTTTATGTGTGGACCACGCTGCTTGTTGCTCTCTTGGCAGCACAACAGGGATTGAAGGAGCCCCGGGGCACTGCAGCCCGCAGCAGCGCGTGGGTCTACCTGGCCACCCGCAGAGGCAACAGGCCCGCCAGGATGCGGGAAAGCCCCGTTCCCCTCTCACACCTTTTCAGATCATTTGAGGAGAAACCACCTACAGCAGCTGCAGCCTCTTTCCAACGTTTTCTACTATTCAATATCTCAGTGACTCAGCTTGAGCACCTCTTCTCCCCCTTTAAAGATTTATTTCTCCTTTTTCCTCCCAAGGAATGATCTTTTTTTTTTTTTTTTTCTTTTTCCTACCCTTGTCTTTTTATACCACACTGTCCTCCATGACAGCAAGACAAAGTCAGGGAATCCTCTTCCTGTCCTGGCCCGGACCTGTGAGCAGGGGAAGCATTGCCACTTTCACTGCAGCTTTTTTTGGACACGGCCTTTTCAATGTGCCTCCAACTGGGATATGAATTCGGTTTGGACACAGCTGCCTTAAACCCTTTGGAGCTCTGTGGCCAAAAGTGGTGAACTTCTTATTTAGCAGTTTTTCTGTCCAAGAAGTAACAAAGCACCTGGAGAAGCTGCCTTTTCCTCTCCCCAGTGACATCTGAGACGGAATATGAGCCGGCAGTGTGCCCAGGTGGCCAAGAAGGCCAACAGCGTCCTGGCCTGCATCAGAAATAGTGTGGCCAGCAGGAGGAGGGAAGTGATTGTGCCCCTGTACTCGGCACTGGTGAGGCCGCACCTTGAATACTGTGTTCAGTTTTGGGCCCCTCACTACAACAAGGACATTGAGTTGCTGGAGCGTGTCCAGAGAAGGGCAGCAAAGCTGGTGAGAGATCTGGAGCACAAGTCTTATGAGGAGTGGCTGAGGGAACTGGGGTTGTTTAGTCTGGAGAAGAGGAGGCTGAGAGGAGACCTCATCGCTCTCTACAACTACCTGACAGGGGGTTGTGGTGATGAGGGTGTTGGTCTCTTCTCCGAAGTAACTAGTGATAGGACGAGAGGAAATGGCCTCGAGTTGTGCCAGGGGAGGTTTAGATTGGATATTAGGAAAAATTTCTTCACCGAGAGGGTGGTCAAACATTAGAACAGGCTGCCCTGCCCAGGGAGGTGGAATCGTCACCATCTCTGGAAGTATTCAAAAAATGTGTGGATGTGGCGCTTCAGGACATGGTTTAGGGGACATGGTGGCACTGGATTGATGGTTGGACTTGATGATCTTGAAGGTCCTTTCCAACCTTAGTGATTCTGTGATCTTACAGCCCAGGTGATGGAAACTTTCCCCAGCAGAACAAGATGTAGCAAGATGGGAGCATGAGGCACCTCCTTTCTTCCCCTTCAGACATCACACAAACACATGTACAAAATGCCACAGAAAGGGGACAGAGACTGCTGGCTCCTGCTGTCAGCTTCCCTGCCCAAAGCAGAGGCCAGCAGGACCCTGAACCCAACTAGGGCTTAAGGGGTTGGAGTGGAAGGGACATGACCTAGAGTCAGAGACAAGCTTCCCCACACTGAGAAAGGCAGAGGGGGCTACAAGACCTTTCCTTCGGCCCAAGGATGGTTTTGGCCTTCCTCACAAACCCAAAGGACCTTTTTACCCCCAGGAATTAAAGGCAGCATCCCCCCACCAGTGCTCATGAACTAAAGGTCCGTTTCCCTCCAAGAATGCAAGTGTGTGTTGTAAACTGAAGTTCAAAAGCAAAGGGAACAAAGCCAGTTCTGATTGCCTCCTCGAGAGGAGAGGGGCAGAAGAGACGCACTGACTCCGTGTTTTAAAAGAGAGAAGAAATGCTTTTAGAAAGCAAGTTATCCATAAATCGTTATTTGGGCAAGGAAGTGAGTATATACTTCACTAGTTTTGATGCTTTAATTGCACACCATTGCACAATAATTCAAATTCACACTCAAATGTGCATCAGCTGCCAAGGGAAGTGGTGGAGTCACCATCACTGGAGCCGTTAAGAAAAAACATGTAGATGTGGCACTTTGGGATGCGGTGGTGTTGGGTTGGCCTTTGGACTTGATGATCTTAGAGGACTTTTCCAACCTTAATAATTCTATGATTAACTGTTAAGTGCCATTTTACACCCAGAAATACATTCAATGGCTTGGAGAAAAAGTGAAGAAAAAAATCAATACAAGCAAGGTGTGTCAGAAAGTGGTATAAAATAAGATTTATTTGCAAATCATTTTGACAATAAGGAAACAAGTATCTGAGATGTGCATTTTGGGGATTACATGTTAGTTCCTTCGCCCTCTGAGATTTCCATTTGCATGCAATATGGGATAGCCCTAGAATTCAAAAATGAACTTTGAAGTGTCCTTTTTTGCCTTGCTGTGCTAAAAAACTCCTTCCATAGGCACGCTAGCGGAGAGTTAAAAGTCTTTGCAATGAGAAGCTGTCACAGGAAACACACAATGAAACAACCTTGGCTTAGAACGAAAACTGTCACGAGAGCTGTTTCACATTTGTTTAACACAGTGTTAAGCACTTCAAGATTCCAAAAGGAGATTGCCTGGTGCTGTACACACAAAAACCCCAACAAACCCAAAACAAAAACCAAGAAAACATCAAAACCCAACAAACGCCAACATCTACCCCCAAACCCCACAGCTATACCGAAACCTCAGATTTCTTTCCAATGTAAAAATGCACAGTACATCTGGTTATGACCTGAGTTCCCTCTCCGGGAAGCTGAAGAGCTCTGTCTCATGTGAAAAACTAAAAGTTCAAGATTTAATAATAATTACTGTATGTAAATGAACTCAGGACAAGGGCAATACAAAGTGAGAACTGATTTACCTTAGTGCCTGATTGTGGCAGGGTAACCTCTAAATTATGGTTCGAGTCACAGCAGTTGAAGAGGAAGACAGCAGTATCTTCAGAACATTTCTTCTATTTATTTCCACTCTCCTCCCTGACCTCACTCTCTCTGTCTTTTGAATAGCCAGGAAATTTCAACTCTGAAGTAATACTTTGAATTAGATGAGATAGGAAGCATATTCTGAAAACCCTACATGATTAAGTTCTGAGCAGACTACATTAAGCATATCTTGTTTTAGGGGAAAGTCCAAAGGCAACACCAGGAAACAAAGTAATAGCAACTGAGGGGAAATCAAAGAATCTGAACTAGAACTATTTTCAATACAGTTCTAGAAAATATTTCATTTTATAACAGAGAGGGACTTTTTTTCCTCTTTTTATGAAGCTCAAAATAATCCCAATATTTGACACTGGAAAAACATTTTTTCCCCTTCCTCTCCCATAAATACCATAATGCAAGAAAAGATGTCTAGATGTCATTGTCACCAGTTCAAATAAGGCATTAATGAATGCACTAGATCATTCAAATGTAAACATGTTTTTATATATATGTATAAATATGCCTCAAATAGTAAAATAACCTTATAAGGGTAACAACTATTGTATTGGTGACAACCATTTCATTTAAGTATTTAGGCAACAAAAACTGGAGAGACTAATGAAGTCTAAGAGACAACATTATTTTATTTTGGTCTACTTTAGAAAGACTAAAGCAAGATCCAACTGAAAGCTCTTCATCAGTCCACACACTATCCCACCGTGGGGGTCTCCCTACCCCTTCTGGTGAAACTAATCCATCTTTATGGAATAAATATACTTGGTCATTTCACATCAACCATTAAGGAAATGATCCTGAGAGCAAGGCCCAGAATCTAGGAATCTCTTTAAGCTGAATGCCCTAGCTAACATCAGACTGCCTCCTGAAGCAGCTCAAAACTGAAAAAGGGATAAAACTTCCAGAACAAATCTTATGTTGACAAACATTGCCCTCTTCAATCCCAACTCAGCTGTCTTCAGAGAACAGCAAGAACTGCCCATTACCTCCAGTGGTTATGCTCTCCCATTAGGCAGCTCCAAGGCTTTACTCTTCGAAGCCATGGGTACCCCAGTATTTGTGGTATAGTCAAATGTAAATACAGTTGAGGTTTATTGACTTCTGATTTGGGCAAGAGAGATGCACTGCAGCAATTAAGCTGCAGGTGCCAACATTCTGTATCAGCCCCTACATTTCATGGGTTTTTTGCAGGACAAAATTTGCCATACCTCATTAAGATTCCAAAGTTTGGAAAATCCCTACCCTGAAAATCCACTATTTACTGAGAACATTAATTAGCTCTGAGCATACCATCTTTAATGACAAGACCTTAAAAAGCCCCCATGCAGTCTTATAAGTTTTGTTCTCTTACATATCTATGTGTGAAACCTAGAAATGCCCAGGGGGGTTTTGAAGAAGTCGTGTAGAAGTGATCCAGTTTTCAAACGTCAGTAAAGGTTTTGGCAGAATAATGTTACATGAAATCTGTAATATGCTTGCTAACGTTTATAATCCAATGATCACTTATAAGAAGTATTATTGCATTTTAAGCGTAAAAATATAAGAGGTTCTATAAAGAAAAATTAAAATAGCATTAATCTAATATTGATAGTCATATAAAATAACTCACAATTTCCATATTTAATTACACATTTAAAAATAAGTTATAAAAATAATTAAGCTTCTTAAAACCCCCAAGATATTTTCTTTTAGGAGTTTTTACTCATATCTACTGATTGTCTAGCATCAGCAACAGCTTCTGGTACTCGAACAGTCATATTATCCATTGATCTCTTCAAGCAGATTTGGCAGCCTAAACGTGATCTGTAGGGAAATATGACATTGTCATTAGTTCTAGCCAATCATACATCTAACAGCATTTATCCCCTTATGCCTCCAACATTCAGCCATCCCAAACACATTATGATCTAGAAACAGCCACTCTTGTGCACGGTCTTAATCAAGACCAGTAGTGAACTGCATGCATCAATGCAAAGATATACATGGCAACAATCATGATTTACATTAAGTAACAGAGTTCAGTACATTGCAAAGTTGTACACCGAGTACCTCCTACTTGCTGAGATGACATCTAATAAGGGTGACCTTTCCATTTTCAGTGGGTCATTAATAGTTCAGTCAGGTGCAGGGAATGACATTTGATCTCCCAAGGGACATTTGGCATCTCTGAAGAGATGAAGGCAATGAATATGAATGAAAGCCACAGAAAAAGCAGAGCCTAAACCATCCAGGGTCCAGTGTTTTCAAACTAAACAATTCAATATTGGGTCATTAAGCCCCAAAGATAAGAGTTTAAGGACAAGAAACATAAGAAGGATAAAATACTCAAGGCACCTGAGGAGATGCAGTCCTTCATTTTTCTACCTATGATTCAGTGTGAAAGAGTGCTGTATGTGAGCAATTCAAATCAAAAGATTTAATACCACAACAAAATTCTGCAGACGTCACAAGCCACTTTGATTGCTGGGATATCACAGTATCATTTAGGTTGGAAAAGACCTTTAAGATCACCAACCCCAACCATTAACTTAGCACTGCCAAGTCCACCACTAAACCATGTCCCTAAGTACCACATCTACATGTCTTTTAACTACCTCCAGGGATAGTGACTCAAGCACTGGAACAGGCTGCCCAGGGAAGTGGTTGACAACCCTTTTGGTGAAGAATTTTCTCCTAATACCCAATCTAAACCTCCTCTGACATAACTCGAGGCCGTTTCCTCTTGTCCTTGCATTCTTGCACTTGTTACTTTGGAGAAGAGACCAACACCCACCTCACTACAACCCCCTTTCAGGTAGCTGTAGAAAGCTGTAAGGTCTCCCCTCAGCCTCCTCTTCTCCAGACTAAACAATCACAGTTCCCTCAGCAGCTCCTCATAAGACTTGTGCTTCCAGACCCCTCACCAGCTTCTTTGCCCTTCTCTGGACATGCTCCAGCACATCAACGTCCTTTTTGTAGCGAGGGGCCCAAAACTGAACACAGTATTCGAGTTGTGGCCTCACCAGTGCCAAGTACAGGGGCACGATCACTTCCCTACTCCTGCTGGCCACATTATTTCTGATACAGGCCAGGATGCTGTTGGCCGCCTTGGCCACCTGGGCATGCTGCTGGCTGATATTCAGCTGGCTGTCAACCAGGATCCCCAGGTCCTTTTCTGCCGGGCAGCTCTCCAGCCACTCTACCCCAAGCCTGTAGCGTTCATGGGGTTGTTGTGACCCAAGTGCAGGACCCAGCACTTGGGCCTTGTTGAATTTCATACAATTGGCCTTGGCCCATCGGTCCAGCCTCTCCACATCCCTCTGTAAAGCCTTTCTGCCCTCGAGCAGATCAACACTCTCGCCCAAATAGGTGTCATCTGCAAACTTACCAAAGGTGCACTCGATCCCCTCATCCAGATCATTGATAAAGATACTAAACAAGACTGGCCCCAATACTGAGCCCTGGGGAACACCGCTTTTGACTGGCCACCAACTGGATTTAACTCCATTCACCACAACTCTTTGGGCTTGGCCATCCAGTCAGTTTTTTACTGAAAAAGTACGCCTGTCCAAGCCACAAGCAGCCAGTTTTAATTCAATGTCCATGCCTTGTACCTAAGTATAGAATACTTAAAGATCAGCAAAGATGTGCAATGTTCTGTAGCACCAGTTGAATAAGTTAAACAGTATAGGAATGTAGGCAGAGATATTATAAGAAAACAGTACATTAAAAAATGGTATTACATTATCTACACAGACCTCTTTCAAGCATGTAATGACCAACTGTTGTTAAAGCTCCCGATTCAGTACTGTACCTGAAAGTAATACTTTATGTAAATGACTATATACATCAAATAACTGGAATGTATGTATAAATACATACATTACCCCAAGATTTAATCTCATGAATATGCATCCATAAGAGTAGCTTTAAAAATGAAATCTATTACAGAGATGTGATTTTTGATATTTATATATAGCATTGCCCATAAGACTTAATTTTACTGAAGTGTCTGTTTTTCACTAGACAAATGCTAAGTGCCTATGTACTCTGTAGTGTGGCAATGGATTCACTTCATGTGAAATAACACTGCCCTTTGTTTCAAGCCTGCTACACAGCAGTACAAAGAAACTAGGCAGCACTAAACAACACTGAGAAACAAACTACCCTATCCTATTCAAATTCTTCCACAGCATTTACAATTTTATAGATATTTAACCAAATTCCCCCACCCCTTAAAGCTGAAGAAGCTTGGACCCCTAAAAAAGATGATTTAGTCAGTCCCTGCATGCAAACCATTCCCCCTTCATCAAAAAAACCAAAAAAAAACCAAAACAGGAAGTCAGAGTTGCACAAGTATAAAGATACGGTGAATGCCCATTTTGTCATGTAATGGCATTTTCTGGTTTTCTGCTTGTTCCTACCTAATATTGCCAGTGTTCTATTTATGTTTTTGAATGGTTTTGTTGTGGGTTGGGGGGGGGAAGGGGGGTGTTCCCCTTTCCTTTTGTTTTTTCCTTATACACCAAACCTTAAGCTGACATTCCTGTAAAGACACTAAACAGCTGACAGCCTGTTTCAAGTATGCAGAGTTACCACTGTTTTACCCACCTCTCCATATGCATTTATCTGCACCTTCTAACAAACTTTGTTTCCTATCACTCAATGGCACAAGATCCTTGTGCATGTCTTTAGTGACAGTTTTGGATTTTACCACGCTGAGCAACACAGCACTATGCACAAACCTTACTCTTCATTCGTCTTCCCAACTCTTTCACAAATACACTCACTACATAAAACCTAGCACCGATGGAATCAGACTCACTGTTCTCCTGTTGTGATGATCTCATTTTAAAAGTTGGGTTGCTACCTTCCACTCCTTTGATGTGGAAGCAGTTTTAAACCCAGTAATTAAGCCTTATAGACAGTAGTTCAGAAATATCATATTGAATTCCTGTAGAACTCCTGGGTGAATGCTACCTAGTCATTACCATTTGTTACTACTCATTTTACTTATTTACTGTAACACTACTTCTATGGACACATCAGTTTGAGACAGATACTCCAGTATCTTCCAGTGCATGGACATCCCATAACATCTCTAGAGACAGCAATGCAAAAGAAACTTTGCTTTTACGTTATCTTTTTATATTTTAAGTGTACCTTCTACAGCACCCATTGGCTCTTCATGCAGACAAGTTTCCTGCTTCTGATAGGTTAGAAATGGAAATATTTTTCTACTTTCTAGCAAGCGGTTTCTCAGCTTTTTTTTCCTTCAGTATTCTCTTTTAAACATTTAACTTGCAGGGTCTGCATCCCTCCCTATCTTACTACTTTTAATAATCTCTACTGTTCTGCAGTTAATCAAAACAATTTCATTTTAACCCTTCTAATTAGTCCTTCATTTTAAAAACCATAAGCTTTCATGGTGGCTGCTAGCTGAAACTTTCCCAAATACAGAAACGTCACTGACAAGAAAAAGCTTTTATCTTTATACTTATGACAGAGCATAGCAATGCATCTCCATTACACAAGTTTATATCAGCCCAGGAGACCAGGTAACCTACAGCAAATATCAGTCACTTAAAGCTCTGGTCTTCCAGAAAAGTCCTCTTCTCACATATGGAAGATCCCTGGCCACAGGGAAAAACACATCATGTTAGAAGTAACAAGCGTCTTCAGACGGTCTAAAAGAACTTTGAGAGAAAATAAAAATATTTAAACACAGATCTCTGGCTTTCTACTGTTTTTCAGTTCTTCAGTAAAGACTCCTTGCTTTAAATCTTTAAGCAAGAGATAGCCAAAGAAAAAAGTTTTAGATCATTGGCCTCCAGAGCTATTCAGGAATTGGTTTGGTCCAGAATCTAAAAGTTACTCTTAGGAGAATTATGGTAAATGGTAAAAGTGAAGTGAATTCACACTTAATAGGGTTATGATTTTTTCAAAGTTGAAAGTGTTTTTGGGGAGACAGGAAAAAATATAAAACAAAAGAAACTGAAACAAATTTCTCACGGCTTGACTACTTTGCCTTCACAACCCCCAGAAAAGTTAAGATTTGTCTGAAGTGAGAAAAAGTGTACTCTCATGTAGAAACGATTAGTACAAGATTCCCATTACTCGTGTAAGGAGATAAATGAGTTAATTCAGAGTACTACTTTGCAAAAACATAAAAATCCTATGTTATACAGACCAGGTATAAAGCCCTCTGACATCGCTGGAAAGATTCTTAAAAACTTCAACAAGCAGTTCCATGGAAGCATGAAGGAAAGGGCTTATGAAACCTTGTAAGGCATAGCTGCATACTGTTCATGCGGGTATGTTCTATGATACAGGCCATGGGTACACCAGCAAGTAGTGCAGCCCACTAGAAATGGGTCTGTAATAAGGATGTAACATCCTAATTACAAGACGTGTGATGGTGGGGGAGATGTAGAACAGCAAGTTACTTGAGACTACTGCTAGTCTAATGCTATGCACTGAAATGCCCATTAGAAGTTAGAGCATGTTTCAGGATTAGTTTCACCCAAAAGGGAACCTGGCTTGTGTGCACCAAGAGCACTCTGACGTTGAGTCAAAGCATGACAAGTGGGGACACTGCTATCTGGGACACTGTTTATCCTAAAGAAGGCTTGGGGGGAGGATTTCATCAATGTACATAAATACCAGAGAGGTTGTGCAGCCTCCATCCTTGGCGATATTCAAAAGCTGTCTGGACAAGGTCCTGGGCATCAGTTCTAGGTGGCCCTGCTTGAGCATGGGGTTGGACCAAATGACCTCAAGAGGTCCCCTCCAACCTCAACCCTTCTGTGATTCTGTGAAAAGAAGATCTGACCAAACCTAAAATACTAACGTAAACACCTTCATAAAATACATTAACTAGCTACAGACTAATGGAGACAGAACAGAAGGGAAGGGAGACAAAACCAAGAAAGTTCACACGCGTGACAGCAGCAGCAAGGTTTTTGTTGAAGGAGCTGGGTCATACTTCGGTGTTTGACACTTCTGCATCAGACACCTCTGAAGAGCAAGTACTGGCAACTGCCACTCTTCAGTTACAAAAACAGTACTGACTTTTTTTAATATGAATTCAGATAAATATTTAAACTTGGCAGTCTCATTTGTGTAACAGAATCCAGTTATTCATTAAAAGCTGATTAAGGCATTCTAAGAATACTGGACTGCCCCAGCTGTAAACCCTTCTTTCTGTTCTTGCATGTAGCAGTGTTATGTTGCCTTACGTTTCTGTGAGGCCATATGCCAGGTCCAGCATGTCCATCTCTTCATCAGTAATTGCATCTAGTTTCTCATATACGTGTTCTTCAAAGATCAAATGACAAGTTGAACAGGCTAGTGTTCCTTCACATGCACCTAAAGAAAACCAGAAAATACAAGTTTCAAATTACAGCAGAATTTCACAAGAAATCCTTCATACGTAAGTGTTTATCTCAAACAAGAAGTATCTGCTGATTAGTAAAATTAATGTTTCATATACTCCTGCATTCATATATCCACTCTGCATTCAACTGTCAATAGTACAATACAACATTAAGATTTACTTGAATGCTGTAGTTAGTTAAAATACTTAACTAATTCCCTTTCTACCATTTAAAAAGAGAAAATGTTTCTACTATAAGAATGCAAAAGCAGACAACACTGTCACTCAACACTACTTAATTTACTTCCAAGGTTGATCCTTCTATCCCTCTCTTTTCCATGGTTTTGAGAAGGTTTCCTCAAGAAGTTCAACAGAAGACACCTGCTATACAAAAAAAATCCTCAGAAGTAGAGGAAGAAGGGGTTTTATACTTGGTATTTCTTCTCACTCAACAGAACACTAGTTCACAATAAAGGTAGTCAGGCTAGAGAGAAAGGGTTTTTTCTGTGTTAGAGGCTTACATGTATTACTAGGCAATTCAGCCTGAGCCAAGAATCTAAAAGTTTGTCAAGGTTGAACAGAACAAGCATCAAGTACATCTACCTGCTAGACCAATCAGGTCATCCCAGGACAGTAAAAGTTCAAACACTAACAAATTTGTCTCTGCCACTGTATAGGGCTGGAACAGAGTTCTCCACTTTGTTGAAAAAGAAACACGCAACTTCAAGAGGAGGAGAAAGCTGAACTCCTCATAGTTGTGTGGAGATTGGGGTTGGGGGACACAAATCCCCACCTCTGATTTAAATTGATAAGAGAGGAGCAGGTAACACAGTAAGCCAAGCCTCATTTATTCACTCATTTCCAGGGAAAGCAGGACCAAGATTATTGTGACCACATCACCTTTGTACTCATACGGAAACAAAGGTAAGCAAGGCTGCATGTATAACCACTGCTATGAAAAGAAGCAGTGGGATTCATCATCAGACCACAAGAACCATACAGAAAGCACTATGCTGTTACATGTAGTAAGGGTATCACCAGCATATATTCAGAGTGAGCATGACACTGTACTAGGAGACGATTTTTAAAATATATCAAGTCTTCAAGTACATAAAAATGCATGTGAAAAAGTAGAATTTAAATAAAATGCCAAATAATGTAAAATTTGTTGTATCAGAAGTTTAAGCATTTTATTGTTGGGGAGGTAAGGGAAGTAGGAGGAAAAAAAAAAAAGTAAGAACGAACATTGACCAGTCTATTTGAACAGTGGAAGGTCTTTCTGCAACTGCAAAGCTAGCAGTAACAAACAAATTGAGTGCAGCTGAATCATTCAACAGTTTTGTAAGTCTTTATACAAAGATATTTCTATTATTATTGCACATGGGATGCCCCCTAGTGATAGAAGTAAAAGATAAGATTTACATTTTACATTTTTTCCTTCATTATTTTTTTCTAAACACAGAACACACACTTTTACATTTATACCACATTATTTCTCTGCCCTAGTATGATGTTTCATTAGCAAATGATTATTGAATCATGACTGACATGTTATAATTAAAGATTGTTACAGTATCTCCAATTCTTAGTTAGGCTTCTGTTTATTTATAGCATTATCATTTTTTTCCCCTCTCACTTTACCGCAATGCTTTAACACAGCCGCTATCTACAGTAAATATTCTCTCAGTTTGTGTAAAATACAAGGAGACTAGCCATGGCCTATATGGCACATTTAATAGGTGATACATAAAGCTAGTTATCCCAAAGCATTACAGATTTTTAAGAGACAGTTCTTCTTCCCCAGATGTATGCAACTCTAGACATAAGAGTTGTCTTAGACATAACTCAGATTTAATGACTTAAAGATTTTATTACTACCAGTGAAATTTATTTGCACTTAAATAAAACACACCTCAGATTTCCAACTGTGCTACACTAGCCTACTTATTTTTTCCTGATTGCTCCATGCTATGCATTTCCTCATGCAAATTGTACTTCTGCTTCCTATTTTAGTTTGTGCTATTAATTCTTAAGCTCATGTTCATGTAAATACCTGTCCTGAGGTATTTAATTGCCATTACCAAATACCGCTGCTTTGCATGGGCAGAACCGTACAACTTCAATGGAACTAGCTATGGAAAGTGCAAAAGTTTGAAGGAATAGGGAGCTGTTATAACTCCCTCCTATTTTGAAGGCCAACCGTATCCTGGGCTGCATCCAAAGCAACATGGCCAGCAGGTCAAGGAAGGTGATTCTGCCCCTCTACTCCGCTCTGGGGAGACCCCACCTGCAGCACTGTGCCCAGCTGTGGAGCCCTCAGCACAGGAAAGACATGGAGCTGTTGGAGTAGGTCCAGAGGAGGGCCACAGAAATGAGCTGAGGGACGGAGCACTTCTATGAGGACAGGCTGAGAGAGTTGAGGTTGTTCAGCCTGGAAAAGAGAAGGCTCTGGGGAGACCTTACTGCAGTCTTCCAGTACTTCAAGGGAGCTTATAAGAAGGATGAGGACAGAATTTTTAGCAGTGCCTGTAGCAATAGGCCAAGGGGTAACGGTTTTAAACTAAAAGAGGGTAGATTTAGACTAGATAAGGAAGAAATTTTTGACAATGAGGGTGGTGACACACTGGCACAGGTTGCCCAGAGAGGTGGTAGATGCCCCATCTTGGGAACATTCAAGGCCAGTTTGGATGGGGCTCTGAGTGACCTGCTCTAGTTGAAGGTATCCCTTCTTACTGCGGGGGGGGGGGGGGGGGGGTGTTGGATTAGATGACCTTTAAAAGGTCCCTTCCAGACCAAACCAAACTATTCTATGATCTTTCAGATTCCACCTTGACAGCACTCTGTCCACATTCACGTCCTTTAACATTCAAGCAAGGCTTACCCCAAATATATTTTTAGAACTTGACCCCAAATATTCTATGTACCTACAGGAAAAAAAAAAAGGGTACAAAATCCAAATAAACTACAGATAGGTTTTACAAATAAATTAAGAAATAAATATTCATTAATGGTTGGACTCTATCTTAAGGGTCTTTTCCAACCTAAATGATTCTCTGATTCTATAAATAGTTCTGAATAAACTGGTAACAGCGTAATTTCTAGACACTGAATACAGTATTCAGTAAATCTACTTACCAAAACCATCTATGTCTAGATTATTATCAACAACAACATCCAGCAGTGAATCCCCAGGTTTTCCTTTGGCTGTTAGTTTGTCACCATCACGATTTATGAAATGAACAGTTATTTTATCTTCTGAGCTGAAAAAGAAAAGTATATAATGGAATATAAGAAAGAACTCTAGAATTTTTTAGGTCTTTAAAATTGCTTGAATATTACTAAACTAGTAATCACTATCAACTCTAAGAGCACAGAAACCCAAGTTATTGGTTTGTAAAAGCTGTAACAGATACAATCATTTACTGCTATACATTGAACAAAGGCCATGAAAAGTAAGACAAACAACTTGGTTCATGTTTTGTCACTAGAAGTTATATAGGATCCTGATATTTTGCCTTTCACTGAAGACAGCAAGAGCTATTTTATTTTAGGCACAATATTTGCCTTTCTAGCAAATAAAAGAGCTTGTTTTAAATGCTTCTCTACACACCTTTCGGCAGCCTCCTGCTTTGGATTCATGAAGTTTTAATTGTTCTCATCGTTATAATTTAGGGCAAATTTTAAGTCTTCCCCTTTCTACTTAGAGTTTATGATGTTTTACTTCATTAGTTCCAAAATGTAGCTCTCTTCTCCTTCCAAAAATGGAAATACTCCAAAAGGATTTTGCCTTTTTTTTTTTTTAAGCACAGATTCTCTTAGAATTTCACCTTGTAAATATTAATTCTAGTGAAGTTCAAAGTTTTGACATTGGCTTCAAAGAAAGAAGGTTTTGTATTTTCCTGTTTGCTTTTCAGGCAATTATGTTTATTTAAGAAAAAATTCTCTTGCAGTCTGCATAAAAATTTCTTAAGACTAAAGCTTTTAATATGGGGGAAAAAAAATAGAGGGTTTTTGTGTTCCATATTTTGTTATTTCACATGCAAATTAAAGGAAAGCTTTTAATATAGTAACAAATAAAACATAGTTAGTTTGTTTTTAAACAGACTATTTCCTTTCCTATAGTTAGTGAGCAAAACAAGAAAAACTTGTTGGATAGACAGTGAAGAAACCTGCCAAGAGATAAAACAACTGAAAGCTAAAGCAAAAAAAAAAAAAAAAAATATCTATGTTTCAATGTGAAATCCATGTTTAAGAACCGAATGCTTAATATTATCTTTAATCTTTTCAGTAACTGTGGGCCTTGAGCGATCTATCATATGGAAAGCATACAAACTTGAAAAATCAAGTCACCCCCTGGAAAACTCTAACCTGTAGAGCTGAACATTAAAGCAAAAATTTGAAAGTGCCGTACTGAAACATCAGTGAACAGATTATTTTTGGAATTGGCTGTGAAAGAGAATGTGTTTTTAGCAATCCGAGTCCTAGCTTGTTTTGAAAAACCAATGTTTGTTGCTCTAGACTTAATACATTTGCCACACCTGTAAGCTCAGTTGGCAGCAGTACATGCCACGATTCATTATGATGTCATGTTTAATTCTTGTCATATCATCCTTCAGTCCATTCTCCAGAAGGCAGCCACAAGCTACTATTAACTATAAAATCATTCCAAAGATATAATCAATAATGAAGAATTGACCTTGCAGATTTGCAGAATGCTACTGAAATGCAACTGAAATGCACTATAATAAAATTCAGAAATCTCAAAAATATTTCTTCACACAATGTAATTGATACCACAGGTGACTGTGCAACATTAAAGGACCACCTCCAGCAAGCTGTTCTGTGAGGGTTTAAGTTACCACTCTGCTCTTCTTTTTGCTCCTCTGCTGTACTAACACCTCCCACAGCACAACCAAGGAATCAAGCACCCACTTCTTAGACATACTAGTATCACCACCATACTAAAATCCACCACCTCCACCAGTCTTTTAAGACTGGTGGGCTTAGATTGCATCTGGGAAGGTATAGATCTGACAACACTCTGACAGCCAAAGTAAACCACTGACAGTGTAATTTTAAACTGCTTCAAAAAGCCCTTCCAGAGCTCACCAAAATACATTCTCATTTACTGAAATATTTCTGTAAACATGACAAACACAATCCTGACAGGAGAGACAATGCAAGATGTACATGCATTTATGGGCATCCTCTGCCCAAGGTACAGACATGGCAAGTCACAGAATCACAGAATCATTAAGGTTGGAAAAGACCTTTAAGATCATCAAGTCCAACCATCAACCCAACACCACCATGCCCCCTAAACCATGTCCTACAGTGCCACATCCACACGTTTTTTTGAACACTTCCAGTGATGGTGACTCCACCACCTCCCTGGGCAGCCTGTTCCAATGCTTGACCACTCTCTCAGTAAAAAAAAAAAAAGTCCTAAATATTTGTTCAATATCCAAAACATACCCTTCCCTTTATTATAGGATGAGGCAATCATAAGTAACACAGACCAAACAGCAAGATGTCTGGCCATCCATAAGATCACTGGAACTTTTGTAAAAGACAAGTCACCTCCCTCCCAGTTTTCAACACACACCTGAAACTGTCTTCACCCACGATTACACCTTCATCTGGCATACCACCACAGCACCACAAGAAGAACGGTTCTGCCCTCCCTCCTTTGGTCCTCTATCGCCCGTGCTCACGCTGTCATGCAGTAAACCAGGTCTGGAAATAAAACTGGCTGAAATCCAACCTTCACAGGTCAATGGCCATATGAGTGTCAGAATTGGTACACAGTCAGATCTGTCCCTTATATGAAACTTATATCAGTTTAAAACAATTGTTTTACTGCAACTTTATGATGCAATCACACAGTCTAAGCTTCACGATCAGCTTAAACTGATCTCTAATACAAAAATGTGGTTTTGGGTGATCCCCACTCCAAATCGCCCTGCCATTATCCTTACACCAGCATTACCACAAGTCAACTCATTTTGCTTATCTGGCTGAAGATCAAGCGTAAAAAACAAAGTAGTCCCAGCTGAACCAGCAAGCAAAAGTGACAGAAGTGCAACTGCCCATAACAAAAATGAGGAAACAGGAGTGGGATCCCCTTTTCAGTAGTAACATCTTACATTAGCTTCAGCCAGTTGTGGAACTGCACAGTGACCATGCATGCCTAGGTGCAGCAAGGGGACAAACCAAAGTACTACCAGTAAGTCACTGACTTTTGTTAAAGATCGCTACAGTAATTAATCTTTTCTACAGGACCTAATCCACCCTGGTTGATAACTGAAACTACAATTTATTTATTTGCAATAAAGCTAGAGATAGTAGACTTCTTGAGTTTTCCAGTAGGTTCTGTTTTTCTGCTATTGCCATCTTTACCACTCTTCACATAGTCAAAATGTTTAATTTAAAAAAATTACTAAGGCTTTATTGTGCATGAGCCTGAGTGGTAAAAATATTTTCAGAAATGTGTGTACGTAATAATCAGACTAGTCAGACATTCAAAACACACACTGTGCAGATCTTTCCAATGACTGGGAGATACCATTAAAAAAATATTAATCGCACCTGCATGAAACCATCTTTAGGCTTTATAAGCTTCAAGTAACACAGCTTTTGTCTACCCAGACATTGTCTGCATGAAGAAAAAAACCCAACCAAACACCACTGTACTATGAACTAGTCACAGGCAATGAACATGAAACATGTGCCAGGTCTATGCAATTATAAGTAGCCTCAGGATTATCAGGAAGAACAAAACATATTTTGTGTAATTTGCATAAAGCATAAATATCCCAATTCACGCTCAGATGAACCCTTTTCACCAGATGTAAAATACAGACAATTTCTTCACATGGTTGCCACAGTACTATCAGCTTTGTTATCAAGCTTCACTAGGATACCCTAAATTAAGCATAATGCAAATGCACAGGAGAATACCAGAGAACTGCAGATGCTGTTCATTGTCCCTCCCACGCAAGAAAGAGTAAGTACTGCAAGAATCCTGCCAGCTACCTCTTCCCACTTAAAAGAAGTGTCCTTTTCAATCTTCAGCTATTACTCCTAAATTAAGAACCACCTCTTACATTCCTCCAAACAAAACAAAAAGATAACAACTGTAGTCTGATGCTGCTCATGGTGAGACCAGCCTTATTACTTCCAGATCTTTTATTAACCGGTAAATCTACCAGCTCTACCTAATTGCCTGAAGAGTTTCATGAGTAAAACTACTATACAGGCCTCAATTAAAATATGGTAAATCTGAACTAATCTTTAAAACATGTAGTAATTATGTTGTGCACCAAAAATGTTGTACAGCTATCTAAACTGGTATAAAAGAATTCTGAGATAACTACTCTTTACCATGAAATGAAAAGGAAGGAAACATTAAAATGGAGCATGCCTGATGCTTCACTGAAACACCTGGGAACCTCAGCTCACAAGAATCACCTCCACTGATGATTTTATACAGCTAAGTCTTCATCCTGTAGACACAAAGACAGCTAGTTTTACACACACACAGACACACACACAGAGATATATCTTTTTACTGGAATAACACTGACTATATAAGGTTCAGGAACTGGGTCTCAAACAATATGACTTCCAGAAATGGTAGGACTGAAGAAAAACTTGCACATAAATGGAGCAAATACTAAAATATGAAAGAAACAAGGATTTTTTTTTTTTTCCCTCCCGACTTGCTCAGCCAGGTTATGACATGGAGTATATAAACAATATGTTTGAAATACTTGCTTACATGAGCTTTTTTGCTGGTATGCTTGTGCAACAAATGTGAATAAATTCCAATCTGTAATCAGTCTGTTTGTGAAAGACCTGAGGGATTGCAGGTCTTTATTACTATTAGGTAAGGAAATGTTTTCCCTTATTAGTAGTCTTTTTCCTCCCATTTTTACCCTGTTGAATATTTTTAATAATTTTAAAAGACTTAACAAGACTTTTTTTTTTTTAATTAAAAACTGCAAATCTGGGACCTCAAAATAACTAGCCATCAGGGCACTCACTCAGTGGAGACTTATTTTTGAGATACTCAGCAGGGTCACTCAGGGAAGAGATCTAAACTAGCAATTTACCAATCTCACATGGGAGTCCCAGACTAAAATGTTAGTTTGTCTCTCCATATTAGAAGTATCTGCTAGAACAAAGTAAAAGAGCACCTACAGAAGAGTTTAAAAGCAAACTATTGAAACAGCTTTGATGGTGAGGACACTACCCAACCCTCTGGAAACAGACTAGGCTGTAGCCCTGATGCTGGGCAGCTGATTGTGGGCCCTGTTCCAAGTCAAAGAAACTTCTCTGGCAACTAAGTAAATTAGGCTTTTAAAACTTCTGTATTTTAAATATGGAAAGTTAACTGTAGACTCTGACCTATCTTTGAATACAGAAGCCAGAAAGCCATGCATAAACACAGTCTTTTACTACAGGTACTAAGTTGCAAATCTATAGTTGTGGGCTGCGGAATATTAAATGCCTACTGACATAATGTATTTTGAAATACCTACTCATACATACTGGTGAGGAGAGGGGGCGTTCTGCCCACTTAGACGCACGCTCTTCAGTAAATAAAAGCCATAACAAAGGCAGAAGAGATCTTCAGTATTGGGTGCTCTGATATGTGCTGTACGTCTACCGTAAGTCTAGCCAGACTTTCACCAAAAAAAACCCCCCACAAGCACTGCACTGCATGAAAAAGCAATGACGATAAGGTCACAACCTTTCAGAAAAACTAGTTTGAGCGTCAGGAACCCTAGTTTAGCTTTCCATAACATTATAACCTCTTTCAACAGGGCTCTAGATCACATAGGCCGCGGGGTCGGTGCCGAACGCGGGCCGGCCCGCAGGCACCTCAAGCCACCAGCCCCCGGCAGAGCCTTGCGGAACACGGCTCGCCCCACCCGCCGACGCCCTGAGGGCGGCGGGGGAAGGGACCCCGCAGGCGAGCCGGCGAGAGCCGGGGCGAAGCGCGGCTGTGAGGGGGCCGAGAGGAGGCCGGGACCTGCCCCGTGCGGGCCAGGCAGCGACAGGGCCGAGCCAGGGCAGCGGGGCACCGCGGGCCGCAGGCGACCGGGGGAAGGTCACGCAGCGCCATCCCGGCTCGGCCGCCCCCGTCCGGGCGGCCCGTGCCGCAGGCGGCCGATGGCCCCGGATGCCCCCAATGCCGAGGTCCAGGCAGCGGCCCGGCACTGCCGCGGCGCGAAGGCGACCGCCGCCGTGAGGAGCCCGCCCGGCGCCTCATGACTCCGACCCTCTTACCTGAGCACCGCCCGGGCAGAGAGGCTGAACAGCCGGGCTGCCCTCGCGGCAGCGCCGCCGCAGTCCAGCCTCCTCCCGACTGCCGGCGAGGCGGAGAAGAACCAGCGGCGGGAGGAAGCGGCGGCAGCCCGGAGGAGCCGGGCCGGCCCCGGGGCAGCCATGGCGGTAGCAGAACGGGAGCGCACGAGACCTCTACGCCAGCACCGGGGGCAAAGTCCCACCGCTTACACCTCTAGCGCAACCGACAGCACTTCTCACAACCGCCTACGTAGCGCACGTCCCGCCCCCTTTTGACGGCTGTGAGAGGTGGCCGCGCGACGGGAAGAGCGGGGTTACGCAAAGTGCGCAGCCATGCGCTGAGGAAGCGGCGGGGCCATACGGAAAAGGCGCAGGGAGCTGCTTGGAGCGGGGGACGCCGCCGTCTTCCAGTCAGCTTCCTTATTGCTCCCTTAGGCCGTGGTATAGGCCGGTGAAAGCTCCCTCGTTCCCAAATCCAAGCCCTAACCCTAGTCTTCCCTGAAGGTGGGTCCCGTGCACATCTGCATGTCCTGCCCCTCGGTTGGGTTTGTGAGGGATTTCTTGTCACGGCTCGGGCCAAGGTGAGGGCTCAGCAGTGCTTGGGCCTTGGCGGGGTCCCTGACACACGCTGTGGAGGTGGTGCCCAAGGTGTAGTCACTACATCCCAAATGCCCCTTTTAGATGTAATCGTCCCTCTGGGAGGCCTGGCCTGTGAGGGACTGGAATCCTTGGCTTCAGGCAGGGCAAGAAGCATGGCCCCAGGGAAGCGGAGCTCGGGGGTCCCAGCTTCCTGTCGGGCTGTCCGGACAGGACCACCGAGACATTCCCAGTTCCTTATTACTATTTCTGGTGACAGAAGATAGCTTCTAAAACTCAGGCATCAGCAAAGGGACAGCAATGCTATCAGAGGTTTTAACAGGTGAGCATTCATGGTGAATGGCTCAGATATCAGTATGTGTAATAGGAAATGTTGAGATTTCCTGAGCGATTCACTCATTACAAATACGGCCAATGTAAAATTTTACATAGTCTGAATCTTGTCTTTTAAGCTTTATTTCAATTATTGCTTTGTCAAAGTAGCTTTTATAGCACCTATACTGTATGAATCCTGTTACACCAAATTTATTTCATGTCATTATTCTTTACAATCCAGTACCCTTTCCATAAAAACAAATTTACTGCTGTCCCCATCTAGATTTAGGATTTTAAAAGTGTTACAATTACCTAGACACACTGTGTATCTCTAAATTTCAGCTGACATGAGGTTGACCATTTTTTATAGGCAATTTACTTAAAAACTGTCACAGAGGCTGCAGGAACTTTACACAGGTTGCCACTGTGTAATATAGGCAGAAAAGCTTTCAGTTGTTCTTTGATTGCTAGCAAAATAATTGTGTTTGCTCAAATATACCATTCATAGAGTAATATTTTTAAATATAACTGGAAGCAATGCACTCAATGTGTTTATTAAATAATATATTAATATAAATACAGTTAACATACATGAATATATCATAGATCAGTCACTGAATCAAAAACTCTGAGGGCCAGATCCTCAGCTAGTATACTGGTATCTCCTCACCCATGCTGAGTTTTTTCATTAGGTTTTACTCTCTTGTAACACAAGAGAATGTGGCCACAAATAATACAGTTTATTTCAATGTTGTCACTACAGCATAGGTCATATATGCATACTCCTAAGGCAGTTATATAGCTAAATACATCCAGCTTTATGCGGACTTCTAATACTGTAAAGCCAAAAGAGCACATCAGATAATCTAGTCTGACTTTAACCAGAACACTGCTTGTCATAAATTAATGGTTAATGCAGGAAATAAGTCTGAAAGGGACCTTCTAGACCTTCTAATGTAAACCTTTGCTGTCATGCAACTTAAGTAACTAAATATAGATGTATTTATCTGTTTCTCAAACTTTTCTTGCTGATACCAACTGCACTGAAAAGCAGTACTGAAATTTCACTTGTTGAAAGGGTGAAATGCCTAATTATCTATTAATTTTCAAATAATTTATTTTATTAGTTTAATTCTTAGTATAGGATTCTTTATACTGATTTGTCCCTGGCTGGTGCTGTCCATGAGTTTAAATAGTTTTTGTTCATTGTGATGTTCACCCATCACTTGTTGTACCTGCTCCAGCCCTTCTATTTTAGGCTTTGTTGTTACTAGTCTCCTTTCATAAGACAGGAAACTCTTACTATTCTCCTGATTATCCCACTGAGCCACTTGTGCATATGTTAGTTTGAATTCACCCTTGTTAAACATGGGCAGCTAATTAGTATATTCACTTCAGGTCTTGTACAGTGTCTCTAATAGAACACTGTGGCCCTGATACATACCTAGGATTGTGTTTGGTTATTTTTTTCATGTACACATCAAATTAGTAGCCTCAGATGTGATCAGTTAATAACCCAGATATCCCTTGTTGCTTCTCATTAATGAAGCCACCATTAACAGCAGAGTTCTTGGTTCCTCCAAACTGCTCTTTGAACTTTGTTTCAATCTATTTTCATATGGGATTTTCATTCACACGCCATTTTAATGAAGATGGCAATTTCCATTAACCAACTTTACTCCCGTATTGGACATGTTCCATAGCTCTGTTCCAGCCCTCTGTGCCATGGCCCTGAGCACATTACCCCCTTGCAGAAGTTCAGCTGGCAGAGTCCAAGGTCAGTTCTTTCTCTGATAAGAGCAGTTGTGAAAAAAGCTAGTAGCGAAGGCCTGCCTCTCCTGTCCCTTGAGAGCCACTTTTAAGCTGAGGCTTTGCGCTGGCCCTTGCCTGTGCCACAGTGCAGCTGTGCAGCAGCTCTATTTGCACCATCTCACATCTCTGCGAGTCTGACCCTGATCCGGACTTGCTGATTTGGCATCCTGGCTTGGCATCGGACCTGCCTCGTCACTGCAGCCCTGCTGGGTGACCACTGGACTGTCTGACCCTGACCACTGTGTCTCAACCCAATCTTGACCCTGGCTTGCCGCTCTGCATCCTGGCTCCTTGTTGGTGAGGTGACTGCTTTCACTCGCCTTGGTATTGTGCTTAGCTCCCAGCACACCTTCCATTGCAGAGCTTGCTGCTGACACCCTCCGCTCTCAAACACAGAACCCTCCTAATTCCCTCATAATTTCTAGATAATGTACACTGTTGGGTGGGCAAGCTTGAAGAAAATGGTGGAGCCAATTAGGTCAGGACACCTCAATGAAATAAGAGTAGCAGAGTGAAATAAAAGAGAGAAAAATTACAAACAGTGTGTACCTAACATCTCTCTGAATCTCACCTTGGTTGTGTGCAAGTTTTTGTTGCTTGTCTGCATGGCATATTCATTCTAATGCTAAACACTTCGTGAGAGGTTCTTCATCTTTCCTGTGTGTTTCTATGGGTTCTTGCACATTGGGGAACAGATGTAATACCAACTTTTTTTATAATTATGTCCTCCAATTTTTACTATTTTTTAAGTTTATATTTGTAGGAAGCCAACAAACCACTAGATGGCAAACGATTTCAGCAAGATAATACATAGGCATCTATCCTCAGCTTCAGCATTGAGGCCATGGAGTGTAGTCCCATGGCAATTTATAGAAATGTGGGGTGAAGCTGATATGGTCCTTCTCCTCCCTGCCTCTCCTTCCCTTTTGGTGCTCTAGTGTTCATGAGTCAGGTGTGGGCTGGATTCGTAGAGGTGATATATAAAAAAACTAACCTAGGGGAAAAAAAGGAAAAAGAAGAAAGTGGTTTCCAGCCACTTCAGTTCCACCAACCAGCCTACAGACCCCCCGTGCAAAAAAAGATGATGTATTCTGGGAGAACAACAGTCGCAGCTTGCATTGTTTCATGCTGCTGAGCAAAGGTACCACATATTCTTCTATTTGGCATAAAATTCTAAGGTTCAGGATGATAAAAACATTATAGATGTATAACTTGCTCAGCAGATAATTTCTTTAAGTTACTACAGATGATCTCTCTGAGTCACGATTTTCTATCTACAAGAGAGATGGCATGAATGCATATTTACAAAAGGCAAATCCAACTGTTTTTAAAGAGAATTTTAAAATAACAAATCCACCAAGTAATCAGACTTCTGTATACAATTAGCTTTCCTGGTCATTATCAAAGTTCTGTGTGAACATGTGTTTTAACCTGGATTTTCCAGGAAGCAAAATTGTGTCAAATTATCCCTTTCAGCTGAAATACTCAAGGAGATCCAGAGAAAGGAAAGGATCTATGGTTCATGTGGCGCTTTCCTTTTGTGATCATTTCCTGTTAACCAGTATGGGAGCATGGTACCATGATTTGTGATATCCTAGGGTTCCCCACTCTGGTTTTTGGCATGAGCCTTTCAGTTCAGTCCTCTGGCTACAGTTTCTCTTTGATTGCAAGAGTGCAACTAAGCCCTTACAAAAAAAGACAGAACAGCGGGCCACATTATTTCATCTTGGCAACCTTCATGTGACTGGGGGCAGGAGTGGTCATGTGAACTGCTGACACAAAACATTTTCTACATGTTTGTTCCTCCAAACTATGCCATCTCTTCAACCTCATTTTTCTGAGACTGTGTAAATCACCAAGGTCTTTCTTTCCACCTGCCCCTGACAGTTCAGTAACACAGACCTTGATCTAATTTTAAGCAATCAAACTTAAATAAAATGTAGTCATTGATCGTAGGAAGCCACAACCAGTCGAAAACTGGCAGAGATTCAGTCTGTAGCTGAGTGAGTGGGACACACAGGCTGGCCACTTTGTTGTTACCTTCAGCCCAGGAGCATAGCACTTGAGAGCGGGGAGGACTGCAATAACCCATGCTTGAAAGAAGGCAAGAATGTCAAGGAGAGGTCAATGAACCAATGAAGGATTAATGGGTAGGTAAAATGCTCATGAGGTTGTTGTTTTTATTTGGGAATTAAAATGGCTTGTAAGCCTTTCTGTAAAAGGCAGGTAATCTGAGAATCATCAAAGTGTGTGCGTAGCTGCCAAGGGATTCTGCAGCTAAAGGGAGATTTGGGAACTTTTGTTGATGAGGATCTAGTAACTGCGGTGCAGCAGGGCAGGAGGGTGGTTTGTTTGCAATTGCTTTGTCTTTGCTGGTTTTACTATAGCACCTGAAATACAGTTGGAAACAGATATAAATGTGTGGAGTTTTGTCATTCAAAGAGGTGGAGCTGTGGAAATAAGCCAGCACCTGTTGTTGTCCACTCAGAGAGAAAAGCTGAGGAGGTGGGTCTGTCTTATGACAGGAAGGTGAATTACTGCCATGGAATTCTGCTAAACTGTAAATAATTCATTGCATCAAAGCCATGGTTCTGTCATATGTAAGGGACTGCGAAATCTATGTGAGAATTTACATCTCTGAGTAGGGGATTTTAAAGTTGGTTGTCTGAAAGTTCTGACACTGTTTAATAGAAAGAAGTGTGAGTTTTTCCAAGGGAGAACTTTTCTCTCTCTTCTGAGTTCCTGAAATTCTTCTACTTCATGTTATGCATAACGTTTCATAGCAACAGCTTCTTCCTATGATAAGTTGAAATAGTGTACGGACAGTTTAATGTGGAATTTTCAAAACAAAGCAGAATTTGTCATCGCTGAGTTAGAGCCAGATTTCCATTGTGAAGATTTGTCTCCATCAATAGGGGATCCTGAAGTGTGTTCAAAATACAACTGTACAACATCGTGAAAGGGAAATCCACTGCAGACTGTTAAATACAAAAACACCATGTCCAGCTGATGTCTTACGTCCTTGATCTGCAAGTTGTTGGAAGATGGGAAGGTATTCTGGGGAAGTCAATGCTTGCTCTATTTTCACATTCTTTCCCGGGTGTCAACTTTCACAGTTGCTGGAGCCAAAAGTCTGGGATTGAGGGACCTTTGGTCTAACACAAAATGGACCCTTCTTTGGTCTATCCTAATTTTCATGCATATAACAACACCCTGAAGTTGAAGTTGTGGAGTCCTTACTGAAGGATGTAAGTTGAAGACCAAAATGCACCACACCTTCCCTAGTGAATTTGGGCTGGGGCAACTTTTTCACTGCTACCAGTGTCCCAACTCCTGATCAAGACAGTAATTAGAGTCTCCAATTAAACAAAAAAGCCATTTTCTGACTGCACACTCATATTGACAATGAATTACAGCCTGATATCCTCTCCTGTTGCCTACTGGTGCCTACTTCTCTTCTCTGGATAATGGTGTTACGAGTTAACAGTAACATATTTTTACTCTCTTCCCAGGAGTCTTTACAGTTGTTTTGTACGGACACATGCAACAAAGTGTTCCATTAAGCAAGGATGTTAATTGCTGTAGATGCTGCAAGTCCTGCTGTCCTGTCAGTAGCAAGTGGAGTGAGTGATGTATGAGGACCTGCATGCTGGTCTTTACTACCTTTGAGAAATACATCATTGTATAGCCTGCTAGGAAGGAATGCATTTACTTTTAGTGGTAGCCTATTGGATTACAATGCAAAGCAGCTCAGTTACACATGAGAAAGGCTTTAGTATAAGATTCTTAGAGAAAGTGTGATGCACAAAGCTAGTGTGCTAAAGCAGGAGGTTTCTGTGTCCACCAGGAGGCACAGCAAGCTAGGGCTCCGTCTTGGTCACAGCCCTGAATACACCACATGTACCAGCAGTGAAGGGAGTTTTCATCGGATTTTTACATCCGGAAGTAGGAAATTTAGAGATTTCTAAAATAGAAATGAAAATGTGGAGAACTGTCAAGAAGTTGAAGTAATAAAATGCATATGTGTCAAAATGTTCTCTCATCAAAGGCTATAATTTCAAATAAATCTTGTTGCTGTTGTTCACAGTCATTGAAAGCCATAATTGATACGACTGAAAATAAAAATGCTAATCAGTGTATAAAGCAATACTGGGGCTCAGCTTCTTAAGGTATACATCAGCAGTTGTGTAAGAGGCCAAATTAGATACCTCCATGTACATGTGGGGAAGGACAGAGCTGCAAACATTTGTGCATGTGAATGATCATATCTGTTATATCTTAAAAACATAAAAGAGATTACAAAAGCAGCCAGAGGCTTGCCAATAAGTACTTGCACATTTGGGACTCCATGGGAACACAGGCTGTAATAAGCTTACTGGTTATGCTTCTCCTCCGACAGTGTAACTGGAGTTAGAAACAATGATCCTTCTCTCTGACACCCTAGAAGCATGTATGTCACATCAGGAATGTGAACAGTGGTGTTTCCAAAGCTGCTAAATTTTGTAATTTTTAAAGTATTGTAATAAAAGCCTTCTTTTCTGTTGTTTCAAAATCAGGTAATCAGCTAGGAATTGAAAATCAAAAACCAAGGAAACAAAAAGCTCTCTTCGCAATCCCAGTCTTGAAGAGAAACCTGAATATAAGAGCAAGGAAAGAAAAGGAGAACCCCAAACTATTATTAAGGCCTCATGAGGTTTTTTTTTTTAATGCCAGTCTCATGACTTTCTGGGAACTGATTTATTGAAAGCCTTGGTTTGGCAGTTCTCTGCTTGGCTAGCTTGGGCTTGACCCAAGTCCCCTTTTTTCTTGGCAGCACTTAAAAGAGTTGAGATGTAGCCTATGCTTCTTTGTAATCCAAGATTGCTGCGTGCAGTCAAGAACTCTTAAGCATGGGAAATGAACAAAGTGACCCAAAGTCGTGGGGCTGGGGTGAGGAGCCAAGGGCCCGCTCTACTTCCCTAGTATCAGCTTCTGTGTGGGTTTAGTGCAGCTGACAGACTCTAACTGGTGTAGAAATTCTGTCTTACTTTTAAATCGCGCTAGTTTAGCTGGCAATAATCCAACTGCTGGAAACCCAGTTGCATAGAGAGAACTCATCTGATGTTTCCAGTTCTTCAGCATTTACACGAGCTGCTGCTGCAACCAAAGAGACACAGTGCACGGCCATCTCCTGCAGCAGGTCACGTCCTGCTGGAACAGTGCAGCAGCAGCGCCAGGCATTTTCGTGACCGTTCAGCAATCTCAGCAGTAAGGCAGCAATAAAACAATGCTTCCAATGTATTGCACTGGCTTTGCCTGCCGGCTCTTATTTCAAGGCAGAGCACTCTGCTGGCATATATATATATATATATAGTATAGTAGGTTTCTGTTGCGCTGGTCCTAGAGCGCTCAGCCAAACTGCTGGCACAAGGTTGGAGTTCGTAACCCATAGCAGTACCCCTGTCGTTGCAAACTGCTGAGGTAGCGCTCTACCCTACTATTTTATACACTCTGTTTTCTATATAGAAACAAGGGTAACAGAATCATGCAGCTCTCAAGCCTTAAAACAGGCCAAATTCTTTGTTTTGAACAGGCACAGCTGTGAAGTTAGCAGCGTCTGGCTGCATTACACCAGCACAGAGCTGGGCTAACCGTCATGGTGCAGGGGCCTGTGCAAAGACAAGTAAATGAATATCTAGCTCTGGTGTTTATGCCCTGTGTGATTAAGCATGATACTTCTTTCAGTAACCTTTAAAGCAAATGTCTTTTAAAGTTTCCTTCTAACATCCTGGTCTCACTGACTTGCCTGAAGTTGGGATTGCAGGACTGTTGTTTGTTGCACTTGACAGCTTTTATCTGTAGACTGGTCTTACTAAGGTAGAAGAAACTTGAACTATTCAGTTATATAATGGAGAAGCAAATGCTTTTCCAGAAATTACTATTTGTTTACCAAGGGAGGGTGGGGGTGTGGGGGCTGTTTCCTGAGCCACCACTGTTGCAGTCATTGCAGACAGGCTCATCTCTTTGCCATTTGTTAGCTGGGACATCCAATTAATTAGACTGAGCTTGTTTTTTGGATCTACTCGTCCTGGGTTAATAGTGTAGAGAGTGTGTATGAAAGACTGAAGTTCCTGGCACTGCAAACATATGAATAGTTTTATCCAAAAGATTAGTCTCACTGCTTGAAAGACCAAGATGTCATCACAGCTAAAGCAAAAATACTTGGATTTTCACACCTGTATTATTATAAAATGCTCAAATTTTACTGAAACAAAAGTACTTGAATTCAAACACAAGGTGACAGAGTTCCATGTTTTTATTTGAGTGTAATATATTTTAATAGAAGTACAACAGGAGTTAGCAATTATAACAGCACTCCCATGTACACAGGAGCACAACCTGTGTCAAGGTGTGCCTGCCCCTCACGCAGACATCAGCCTCTCAAGCAGACCATGTGAAACCTACAGAAATGCTTACAGGCAGCCCATGGGCATCCTGTCTGTATACTGATGCAGTGTGGTGCCCAAAACTGAGCCATACTTACCCTGAGCTGTGCTCGCTTGCTCTCAGATCCCCATGCACTAGCAGGTGGATTGATGTTGCACAGCTGGGTTTCTGTATTGCGACCAGTACAATTTAATATCTTCATCAATGACATAGACAGTGGGAGCAAGAGCACCTTCAGCAAGTTTGCAGACAACACCAAGCTGAGTGGTGCGGTTGACACGCCTGAGGGACAGGATGCCATCCAGAGGGACCTGGACAAGCTCGAGTAATGGGCCCATGTGAACCTCATGAGGTTCAACAAGGCCAAGGGCAGGGTCAGGGCAACCCCCGGTATCAGTACAGGCTGGGGGATGAAGGGATTGAGAGCAGCTCTGCTGAGAAGGACTTGGGGGTACTGGGGAATGAAAAGTGGGACATGAGCCGGCAAAGTGTGCTCACAGCCCAGAAGGCCAACCGTATCCCGGGCTGCATCAAAAGAAGTATGGCCAGCAGGGTGAGGGAGGTGATTCTGCCCCTCTACTCCGCTTTGGTGAGACCCCACCTACATCCAGCTCTGGAGCCCTCAGCACAGGAAAGACATGGACCTGTTGGAGTGGGTCCAGAGGAGGGCCACCAAAATGATCAGAGGGATGGAACACCTCTCCTCTGAGGACAGGCTGAGAGAGTTGGGGTTGTTCAGCCTGCAGAAGAGAAGGCTCCAGGGAGACCTTATTGCAGTCTTCCAGTACTTCAAGGGGGCTGATATGAAAGATGGGGACAGACGTTTTAGCAGGGCCTGTTGTGATAGGACAAGGGGTAATGGTTTTAAATGAAAAGGGGGCAGATTTAGACTAGATATAAGGAAGGAAATTTTGACACTGAGGGTGGTGAAACAGTGGCACAGATTTCCCAGAGAGGTGGTAGATGCCCCATCCCTGGAACCATTCAACATCAGATTGGACGGGGCTCTGAACAACTTGATTTAGTTGAAGATGTCCCTGCTCATTGCAGGGGGGTTGGACTAAATGACCTTTGAAGGTCCCTTCCAACCCAAACTATTCTATGATTCTATGCCTGACAGAGTGCATCTATTCTCAAGGACAAGTGTGGAGCACCTCTCAAAGGGCAGTTGAGATACACACTCTCAGACCAAATATGAAACCGGAATTACCCACATCCTTCTCTGCAAGTATCAACATCTCAAATGCATCTTCCTCTGCTACACAAGAAAAAAGATCTGGGGGAAACGCTGTGTTCTCTTCCCATATTTTTGCTAGAGCTCTGACACCTTGTGTAAAGAAGTATAATGGTCCCAGTTTAATTTAGGGTAAACAGTATCTTGTAATCCATCTTTGCTTGATTTGCTGAATTACCTTTACTTTCTTACCTTTACAGTGGCTTTGCCTACTATCAAGGAAAAATATCCGTCCAGTGATTTAGATTTCACTGAATTTGGAAAAATTTAGGTCGCCAGTTCTGCAAACCAAAAGGCGGGTGAGAGGTTCTTTGACTAAAATGATCAGGACTACTAATGTGACTCACAGGTTTTGTGAGACTAACTGTACTCTGTATTTTAGCTTACTGCAATAGAATGTAGTGAGCCTTTGAGTCATAGATTACATTAGGTACTACATAAGTATTTTTGTAACTGATTTCTGAATATATTAAGATACAGATTAGCAGGTTGAGTATCTTAAACTGATGAAGAATAACGTTAGCAATTAAAAATCTCTTCCAGGGATTTTGAAAATGTGATGAGAAGCAAATGACAACTGGTCATACTAACATCTTGAAGAAGGCCTGAACCTTCTATATAGTGTTGCTCTGAAGGCTTTAGTCTTGATGAAGAAATTTCAGCAGCAGTTCTCATGTGGCAAGGTGAAGAAGTGAACACAGAATGCACCTACATTTCAGTGCAGGTGACAATGCAGCCACTGGTTTTACTCGTAATATCTGGATTAAAAGCTCCTCTGCAGACTTTGAGTGTATTTTCATTTTGCTTGTAAAACCACCTTAACAATAGAGCCTCCCTTGCTGTATTTTCCAGGATGTGGTGTTTCAGTGTTATCATAAAACTACGAATGAAAAAGACACGTAAGCAAAAATGTATTCTGCTCTGATACCATTAGCAGTAACAGTGTGACTATGCTAGTATTGAAAGATAAGCTGTTTACAGTAAGAGCTGGATTCTCTTCCTCCATACACAGTTGTATAGTAGGACTGCTGCCATCAAATTTTGTATATGTGGGAGAATGAATATCAAGATGAGCCTTTGAAAATACACTGAACTTTAAAGAGCCTTGGCTGGAACTGTGACAGACCCTTCCATAGGGAATGGTAGCGCTTTTGAGGATCTTAGTAAGTGGAGATTGCATTTTAAGTTAGAAATTTTAATTGCTAAGCAGAGCTATAAACAGGAGTCTAGCTCACCGTTTTCACGGTCGGTTGCATTTGCAAACAAGGTTTTCTGAGCCCCAATAGTTGTACAGTAACACCTGAAATGGATCTCTGCATAAATGAATTTCCCAAAAGCCTAAGTTGCCTAGAACTGACTTCCTACAGTAGCGAAGGATTTTCTGAACAGTTGTGTAACATGTATTTCTTACATTCTCCTAAAGGGAACTAAAAATTGACCTTTCAGAAACAGGGAGTTTGGAGCAATTACTCGCTCTTCAGTAGTCTCTTTGAAACTGTGCTTTACAGAATTAAGCCTTAGAGATTCCTTCCCCTGTTTTTCCTCAAGGCATGTATAGTTTGATCACTGACATGCTCTCTCTGTGGGCTAAACCTAGTTCTATTTCTAAGAAAATGTTCAGCTCACTGGAGCATGTAACTTGCCATACTGCATTATGTTCATTTAGCCCAGTTGTGTACCTCTAACTGTTGCCAATTCCCAATGCTTCTGAGAAGATGCAAAACCAAAACAAACCCAAACATATATTCGACAGAATTGAGGTGATGGAAACTTCATCCTAATTACTAACTTGTTTAAACTTTGCGTTTCAAGCTGTTTTTTTAATCTAATACCTCTTATATAAATAACAAGAATATCCAGAAATACAGTAATTCAGGACAAGAGAATATTGCCCTCCCTCTAAGACTCTTGCTGTGTGTTTTGACTTCAATAACAACCTGGAACAGTGAGTTTCACAATCTATTTTGTTCTTTGATGAAAAGACAACACTTGGTTTCAAATACCGAAGTTGTCAGCTACACAGACTGCCGCCTCTTGTACTACAAGACTAAGAAAACAAAAGCTCACAAACAACATTCTTTATTCTATTTTTATGTTTGCAAGCCTTTTGCTAGATCTTGACCCAGAATTTCTAGGGAATATTTACTAAAAGGTATCCTAAATAATACCGTACTTCCTGTTCACAAACAGCTTAACAAAACAGAACTTAGAAAGGAGGAAAGTAAAGGAAGGGAAATGGGACAGCAACTACACTTTCCCTAAAGGACAGCAGTTATAATTAGAGTTGCCCTCTGATTTCTCAGGGCAGGTGACAGCTACTTACCTCCTTAGGTAGTACTTTATTCACTGGTAGTGTCAAGTCCAGTGGATTGACCACCTGCCTCAGTTTAGGCTGTTGCATGCTGAGGTGTCACCTTGGGTTAGTTGCTCCCAGTTACCTGCTGTCCTTTCCTACTGGCCATTCTGACGGCTGTTTCTTTTTGTTAGTCACTCGTTAGTGATTTTGTGCTTTTTCATAGGAGATCATATATAAAGACACAAATAATCCTTATTGCCCCAGGAAGATTGTTTTTTACAGAGCTTTTCATTCCCCTTCTAGAAGCTGCTGCAACCCGAGGCTGAAAGGGAGGTTTTAAATTAGGATGACTGCAAGCCCCGAGCACATTTACGCTGAATTAGTTTGCCCAGGCTTTTCACACATTGCTGTAATTACATCACTGTTTCAAATCTATACCATGTTTTTTCTCAGTGGCTGACTTGTTAACAGAAATAAAACAAAGCATAAAATTCCAACAGGAGGAAGTTTCTCTTCAGCTCCTTTTCTACCCACAAGATGCCAACAGAGCACTAACACCCTCGTGGCTTTCCATTCTGTCACAGTGCTCAGGAAAGGGATGTTGGTTTGGTGGGTTTTTTTTCTCCTAAGCCTCAGGCTTTCATATTTGAATCTCTTATTTATTTAATTTCTTTGGGGAAAAGTTCTAATTCGGTTAGAGGCCTTTTTTATGCCACTTCAGTGTCTCCAAATGTCTCCTAATTCTGTAGTCTTTTAGGCTGCAACAATCAGAGCTGTACACAGATTTCAGCTGAGGTTGTATAACCTGTACATATATGAATCTTAAACATTTTGTTGATCATAGCCACATACTGTAGTGTCCACATTGATAGCTCTGTCTTTTTCTGGAAACAATATTGTTAACATATAATCACAGAATCATTAAGGTTGGAAAAGACCTTTAAGATCAAGTCCAACATCAACCCAACACCACCATGCCCACTAAACCATGTCCTGAAGTGCCATGTCTACATGTTTTTTGAACACTTCCAGTGATGGTGACTCCACCACCTCCCTGGGCAGCCTGTTCCAATGTTTGACCACTCCCTCAGTAAAGAACTTTTCCTAATATCCAATCTAAACCTCCCTTGGTACAACTTGAGGCCATTTCCTCTTGTTCTATCACTAGTTACTTGGGAGAAAAGACCAACACCCACCTCACCACAACCTCCTTTCAGGTAGTTGTAGAGAGCAATAAGGTCTCCCCTCAGCCTCCTTTTCTCCAGACTAAATAACCCCAGTTCCCTCAGCTGCTCCTCATAAGACTTGTTCTGAAGACCCCTCACCAGCTTCGTTGACCTTCTCAATGTGCAAGATTAATTTTTTACCTTCTCTACATTGGCAAATGAAGTTTGCACATTGTGCTTCCTGTAAACCAACATGAATAACATTCCCCCAGTCTTTTGTAGACTGAAAATAGAAATGAATTTTGCAGGGTTAATCTGAAGCAATGAGGAAAAAAAATTCTCAACTGTACTTACATAATAGGAAATAATGTAAAGATGCAAGAATGGGCAGATCTTCAAGCTGCCAAACCTCTGTTTTCATGCAAAGCCTCAGTGGTTTTGACTGGCTCCAAGTAGAAGAAACTCCATATAGAAGATGATGAGCAATCAGCAGGGCAACCAGAGTAACTCTCTTCTTGATCTGTTAAGTGGGAGCAAGGAACCAGAGGTCTTAGCAGGAGGAATGTTTCATCTCATCTAATTAAACTCAAAAGATGAACATCTGAGCTGTAGAGATGCATGCAGCAGACAGATGTTCAAACTACTGCCAGAATTCATCAACTCCAGGATGTAACAAAATTTTGAACTTTCAGAGGGAAAAAGTAGTAACCAATCCTGCTGGTTTCAATGTAGGCTGTGAGTAGCATTTAATGCCAAACGTTGAACTTAAAAATGCATTATCTGTAGTCTAGTCTGAACACTATTTCAGGGTGTAAGAAAAAAAAAGTTAATTGTTTAACAAGATAAATGACTTGGACTGGTACTTCTTCTGCCTTCATAGTGGATCTCAGTTGTATAACTATTTTCAGCCCAGCTTTTGTCATCAAACTAGGTTCCTCTGAAAGTTTACTTGATAACTTTAAAACCTATTATCCAACTCAACCAAATGCAACAAAGGTAGGAGCCTTGGAAGAAATTAATAACCTACACATTTCATGTAAATAGTCATTAGGAAAGAAGAAAAAGACAACTGAGGGTCCCCAGCTGGGAAGGATTGATTGAGTGATCTCATAACTTCTCGGCCAGCCAGGGAATCCACACCAGGCAGAGCTCTCAAGTTTGCCTCAGATACAGGAAAGAATCACAGCTACACCAAATCAGTCAGTCATAGGGCTCTGTTTCCAAGCACACACAACCTCAGTCAATCTAGTTACATGGAGCAACGTATCTGTTTTGTAATTTCAACTTCAGCAGCATCTGAAGTATCAAATCTGTCCTTATGTGCCATCCTTTCAATCTCTGTTCACCATTGAACTTCATGAATGGCATGTAATAAAAAACCATTAGCAGAAGTTAGACCCTTAAGGGAACTAAGCCAAGCTAATTTCCCGTTTCAATTTAATCATATTTCATTGCTTTGGTACTCTTGTAATATTCTAGCCCATCTGGTTCTTCAGCTGCCTTTGAGGTGTCCTTAAGGATGGCTAAAGACTGTGTCGTTTAATATCTTTTCTAAAAGCAAATAAATACTCTTAAATCTTTCAGACCTTCTTCATACACAGTGAAATGAAAAGGGAGCAGCCTTTAAAAATATACTTGGCAACACAGCACACTGAAGTTCTTCGCATCCTAGAATTATCTTGCCTTTCTCCCTTTCCTGCCTTATGTTTCTCTTTGCTGAACTTTAATGGAGCGTGATTTGTTCTGATGAAGTTCAGTTGCAACAGAATAACTGCTGCAAGGGCAGGTGCCCTCTTAAGGCTAAATTACCTTGCAGACTCAGGATTGCACCTTTGTAGGTGTGCCAATGGTAAAGCCTTGAGATACTGTTCTGCAAATTAAGTTCCTTGATACATTCCTCACTTGCTATCCTTGTGAGGTGAAAAAGAATCTGGGGGGGTATCCACTTCAGCAATAGACCTGTAGCTGGTTTTAATGACACATGCTTTTGCTAATATCAGCTCAGCCTTTTTGTTCCTAAATTCCTTCAGAAGCCCAGAATGTCTGTAGACTTAGGACCTTGTACTCGGTACTACAGATAACTCCGAAATAAACCAGTGATTTCAGTGGAGGCACAACATTTTAAGAGAGGAATTGTGTTCAGTCTCTACTTCTTTACCAACGTTCATGCAGGCACTCAGCAGTTTCATGATTAAGGGCTACACAGGGTTTAGCTGAAAACAAGTAGGGCAAAAATTGCCATCTGTTTTCTTCTAACTAAAACATTTTCTTAATAAAAATGGGTTGGGGAGACTGTTGTGGCGTACCCCCTTTGGAGAGGTGATGGAGTGTTTCCTTTGGTTCTGCAGGCATTTTTTCATCTTTTGTGATGCTACTGGCATGCTATCAAAAATGTCCCATGTCTGGAAAACACAAAACTGAACAGTCTACTTCAATTTTCACCTTTTTTTCCCCAAATAGATATATAGATTTTCCAGGAAATTTAATCTTAAAAAGGGAGTCTTAGCCACTCTGGCTAGAGTTGAGGGGAAAGATGGACTTCTATTTTGAGGTTTTGACATGTCTATTTTGGTAGAACAGGGAGATGACACAAAGCCTTGAGAATAGATTTTGCCTGAAAAGTTTTAAATCTCCTTCCACGGTCTGGCTTATTTCTGCTTGTTAATATGGAAGCAGGTAAGTGCAGTAAAATTAGAAGGGGTCATGACCTAAAAATATTTCAGTGACTGATTCCTAGGAAAAAGCTCTACTTTTTTATATGATTTGTTTATTCACAAAGTTGTATTGCTGTATCTCAGAACAGTGTACATGTGCCTTACGAAAAAAAACCCCAACAAACCAAAAGCATTTGTTTTGGCTCTAACAGTTGCATATATTTTTCAAGCCTTCAAACACTTTCATCCAATTCCTTGGTAACTATATTCCTCTTTTTGTGCCCACAATTTTATCAAAAAAGTTGTTTTCTGGATTGGTGCCTTTAACTCTGCCTAGTATCTTATATCCTAATTTATTTCATTATAAATGCTTAACATTATTTCGCTGAAGTGAATACGTCCATGATTACTAATGATTTTGATTTCCAATGCCATGGACATGACCCAGCTACAACCACGTCACAACTAAAATAAACGCTGTCACTAAAAAAACAATGCTGTCACTGTGGAATGACTTGCACTTGTCATAATAATTATAACTATGAACAAGATAAAAACATGAAGTGGCCAGAAGCAGGAACTGCAGCTAAATGTCAGCTGTTAGATGACAACCTCATGTATCAGTGAAGGCATATTTGGGTGACTTGACACAAGAGCAGTGACATGAGCAGATCTGTCCCATCTCAGATACAGGAAATCAGACAGCTTGCCCCAACCTTAATTGCAAAGCAGCTTAATTTGTTAACTTGTCTCCTGTGCAACTACCAATAGTTACAAAAACAAATCATAAAGTGATAATGGTGGTTGAAATAATAGATGGAACATAAGGACTGCATAATAGATACTCTGTGTGCAAAAATTAGATTAGCAAGTTTTTACCACAGAGATGCAAATACTAATGCGCTTAGAATGAATTGTTAAGATCCATATTTGACACTGTTAAACAAACTACTCCTCTACAAGTGATTTTACTACTTCCAGTCTTGAGCAGAAAAGGTATTAAAGTTGGGCCCTGAGATAGGCTGACACCACTGTGGTATCTTTGCTGTAGTACCAGAGACTAAATACCTAAGAGAAAAACAAAGACACATCATTGGCAGAGGTCATCACATGTGAGAGATGGTCAGTGGTGAAGCCTCTGGGCTTCTCACTCACCCAGGCCCTAGCCAGTGTAAGGTGTCTGCTTGTGGTGGGAACAGTCATCATGAGAAGCAGTGTTCTTCTTAAGTCATTCACCAGCAAGGAATTCATTGGGCTGCAGGACAAAACTTTTGCAAACAAAAATTACAGATTTACAACAGTAAAGGTGACTGCTGGCCAGCCAAGTTTCAATGTCAATGTTAGAGACTAAGCCTCTTCAGCCGAGTTATTAAAACAAAAGGCAGAATGGTCTGACACCAAGCCAGCTGCCAGCAGAGCACTTCATGAGTAGATTGTTCTGCCCGCTGTTTTTCAGATGTTTTGATCAGGCTTTGGGGTCCTTGTTTATCCTTTCTGTTTCCTGCGTGTCCCTGAG
The DNA here is from genome assembly GCF_964289735.1 of Phaethon aethereus. Taxonomy (NCBI): domain Eukaryota; kingdom Metazoa; phylum Chordata; class Aves; order Phaethontiformes; family Phaethontidae; genus Phaethon; species Phaethon aethereus. The sequence continues at coordinate 203,604,722 of NC_138575.1, forward strand.
GAGGAGGGAAAATCCCCCTTCCATAGAGCTTTTTGCACGCTGGGGCTGCCTTCCCTCATCACAACACTCATGCAGGGGAACATCCAGCTGAAAAGTCCTGGACTCCCCGACATCTTCCCTGGAGCTGAGGCTTGTGGAGGAGCTGCAAACTGCAGGACATCTTCAGCAAGCTTCACACAGCTATGGCATTTCAGAAAGGAAAAGGACAAATCTTCCACAGTCATATCATATTTTGCCATTTGAACTTGATCAAAGGTGAGACTATATATATGCACGCAATAAAGGCAGCTTGGAATGCTCAGTGTTAAGGTGTTAATATATACAATAAGTGTTAAGTGTTAATATATACAATATCTATATATATCATATATAAGGAACCCTTATATTGTTATTAAAATCTGGTATTTTAATAATTCATTAAAAATACTCTTTGGAATTAGATACATTTAATTTTAAATGACAGACAAATTTAAGAACATACATAGAAACTATTCAGACATTTATTGGAACTTCACCAAATATTTAAAATATCTGTGAATTGGATTCATCTAATGACCATGAAATTCTTTCAGTTCCATTTTGTTTCTAGCAAAAACTTTAAAAGGCAATCTAACATACTTGTTTGAAAAAGAAATATGCTTAATGTCCATTAAGGTAACATATTCTATCGTTATTCAAATACTAACAAAAGCATAAACAATTCGGTTTTAGACCATACAATTAGTAATAGTAAAATTACTCTGCAATTATTTTAGACTATGTAAGGTTTGCTTCTGTAAACATATTAATAGATGAATAGGTGTGTATTGAGTCATATGCATAAATATTCCCAGACAGAGCAACTAGCTTCCAGGCTTATAGACGAAGTCCGTGTACAACATTCCATGTCAGGGGCACAGTACGGGCAGAACTGCACTTCTATCCTAGCTGATAGCATAAATCTTAGTTGAATTAGAGGATAGAGAAAAGGTGTGTTGCATACCATTCAACATGCCAAAAAATTCAGAAATTCCTCAAGGTCATTTTTTTTTTCTTAGTTCTCCTTTCCAAGATGCCTCATCCAGTAAATGCCCCTTGGATTGTACATTTAGCTTTTAATAAAAGACCCTAAAATTAATGGGTCTTCACTGGCTACTGCAGGTGCATTGAAAAAGAAGCATTGGCCCCAAAATCTTTACTTCTGAAAGTGATTCTAGGATTGATTCCTCAGACAGGGCAATGAAAGTCAAAAATCTTTTTTTTAATGAAGAGCTGTATTTTGGCATTACTGCTGTAAGACAAACTTTTATTTGTATCTTGTAGTTACAGCATTCTTATCATTAACTTTATCTTTATAACCTACCTCTTAAAGGACTGTGTAATTTAAGTTGATATGGGTATCTGAAAGATCTCTTTATTGCCTGTAGTTCTTTCTGTAGTTTCAATTTCATGGCTAAAAAGAATACGATCTCTAACTACACTTTTGTTTTTACTGCCCTGTACTTATCAGGCAAACTGCAATTTTACACCTTGTTAAAGAAACAAGGTGAGAAGAAAACCACATTATACTGGTGACAAGGAAGATAAGGCTATTATTTACCTTGACATTTTTGAGCAATAATATTCTTCATGTAACAGGATAAGAGATAAAGCATATCCTATGGTGATAATGCACAAACTGAAAGGAACTTTCTTCCACATGCTATCAACACTAGTAAAGAAACCATGCCCTAGTGCAGTAATCCTATATCTGAGCCAGTTCACAATGGACTATTTTGGAAGAAAAGCGAGCCTCTAATTCAGTCAACTAAAGTAAACACATTTTATCTGTGCGCTGTACTGAATCATAGACAATTTCTTTAGGTGACAGAATGAAATAGGGTTTGGTTTTCCATGGTTTCTTTTTTTTCCCCTTGGATCTCACTCTGACCTGCAGGAAAAGGCCATCTGAAGAGGGAAGAGCATGTTGCACACTAATGGCAGCAGGCCAGTGGAACTGTGTATCTGCAGAGGCTGCAAGACACTTCAGAAGTTTAGTGTACTGCAAAATAATCTGTTTCAAGCCAGGATGTTCTTCACGATGAGCAACAACAGTGAGAAGGAGGAATTAGGTGCTGTCACTTTTTCCTTGGAGCAAAATGGCATAAACAAAGCTGGAATTGAAATTTTAGCTCACAGAAGGAAATTGAATGTACCTTTAATAGACTGAAATGTTCAGGTTCTGTGGTGATGACTGCGAGTGAAATGCCTGTTTGAAATATACAGTAAAATGCATTAAATTATCACAGATTCAACTCATTAAATGCCTCTAGAAGAAGCAATTAAACAGGCTTCTAGAACTCACTTCAATAATAGTTTGTATTATGTAGTCATCAGGTTTATGGGAATGTTCTTTAAATTTTGTCCAAACAAATCTAAAAAAAATGTAGTCACTGAGGCTCCCACAGATTCTCTGGGAGATTAATTCCTTGCGACTTGTCAGGCTGCTCTCCTATTCTTCCCCTTCTCACCACCTCCATTCATCCTAAAATGTTCTTATTATTCTTTTTGAAGCAGCTTTAATTGAAAATTCCTCTTAGTTCTTCCCCCAACCTTTCTTTCTTTATCAGACAGCCAGAGGGCGAGGTGTATTAATAGCAGCTGCGTGACTCGGAGTTGGTAGCTCCAGTGGATCCCTTTGCACTGAGCTTTGCTGTTTGGCCTCCCTGGCTATGCTGCCACTGAGCTCAGGGAGCACCTTCACCTTCTCGCAAACAAAAATAAACTGCAAAAACACAGAGGGGGCTGGGACTGCCTCAACCTCTCTGTCCTTCAGAAGGATTGGGGAAAAAAAGTGTGATCCTATCCCCCAGTGCGACTCTCGACACTCGAGTGATGAAGAAGGAGCGAGGATCCCATCATTGCGGTGAGATGAAGAGGGAAACAGGGTGAGCGCTCTCCACTCAAACTGCATCCCGCGCTCTTTTTCTGAAGGCTTCCCTTTTCTCAAGGGCCACCACAGCTTGAGCCTTTCCCATCGCCAGCTCCGTGCCACCCTATCTGCCGAAACACCCGTGCTCCCACCGCGCCTATCGCACCCACGCCCACGGGGCCCCCGAAATACACGCCTGCCTTTCTCTGCCCAGACAAAAAGGAGGGCACGTTATTTCCTCGCAGGGCTTTGAAAGGGAAACCCCCGCGCTGCCAACTCCCCCCTCCCTGGCTCAGGCTTTACTGCCATTTTCTTTTCCCGGCTGCCCAGCTGTCCTAACCGAAGAGCTCTTTCTCCTCATCTTCTCCTCAGTTACGTGAGCAAAGAGTTTTCTCGAGGTTTGTTCTCGGAAAGTTTTACCGCTGAGCATCTATTACGAGCACACACGCGCGGGCAGAGTCAGGGCTCGGGTGACTTCTACGGCGCACTCGCGTCTCCGAACACCGGCTCAGCCCGAGCGTGCAGGGCGCTGCGAAGCTCCGTGCCGCGGGGCCGCAGCGCGGGGCGGGCTCTGGGGGTCGGGCCTCCGGGCCGCCGTGCCCCGGACGCCACCTCACAGAGCGGGTGCTCGCCGCCGTGAACCCCGGCCCTCACCCTGGCTGCCCCTCCGTGGGAGCCTCGATTACCCTCCATGTCCCCCAACAGGTACCACGGCCGCGCACAGCTCCTTCCGCGGGCCGCTCGCGCGCCGCCAGCCCCCGCGCCCCTCCGCCAACGCCGTCTCCACGGGCAGCGGTTTCGCGCCGCCTGACGCGCATGCCCGGCCGCGCCGCGCATGCCCAGTGCGGGCGCAGGAGCAACATCTGATAGGGGGGGAAAATCTGAACGGCGGCGGACGCCGCCATATTGCAGAGCTGTCAGCGGCCGCCGCGTTTGGCGCCTCGTCACCGGTGGCACCGCGAGCAGCACGGGGCGCCCCGCAGCGTCTCCTGCCCCTCTGCGAGGGGGCAGCTGCGCGGCGGGGTGTGGGGGGACGGGACGGAGACCGCCCTGCCCCGCGAGGAGCCGAGAGCGCTGCGCCCAGCACCCTACCCCGGGGTCTCGTCCCTCCGCTCCGCCCGTCGCCGCGGAGCGCCCACTCCGCTGGTTGGGGAGCGGAGCCGCAGGTGAGGTGGTGGCGCGGGGAGCGGCCGCGCCGCCGGGCGGCGCGCTGAGGCGAGGGAGCGTGGGCGGCTGTCAGCGGGCGCGGGGTCTCCCCTGCCGCCGTGCCCCGGCGGGCAGTGCGGGGGCGACAGGCCGCGGCCGCGGGGGCCCGTTCCCCCGCTGCGCCGGAGGCGGGAGCCCGCCTGCAGCGCGCGGGAGGCGGGCGGGGGCGCAGCAGCGCGCGGCGGGGCGACTTGTTGCGGCGGCGGCGTGGCGTTGCATCGCGCCGCTCGTGTGCGGGGCGCAAGCGGCCGCCGCCGCCTAGGAGGGGGCCCGTCTCGCCGGCCCCGCCGCCGCTGAGGGGGTGGCGGGCGGGCGCTTTGTTGGGGAAGCCCCGGGAGCGCGCCCTCGGCGTGCTCGTGCCGCGCAGCCCCCTCTGCATTATTCATGTCCGCGAGCGTCGTGGCTGTTGAGGTGACCGTAGACATGTGGCAGTCGGGTCGGCCAGCTGACTGTGGCGGTGTGGAAGAATAATAAGGAATTACTTCATAAACAAGTTCTGTGAAGCATCTGTTGCTGTCTATTGTTTTCAACGAATGCACATTTTTAGAGTCCTTAAATACTGACCGACGTAATGGGCACAGCGGCCCTGAATGAGCCTTTGTGCATTGTTTTTTTGAATGGATTAATGTTTTGTACAAGTCGTGGGCATTTGTAATTAACCTTGCTGCTTAAAGTCTAGCGCAGATAAGGGGTTTTAGTTTCAATTTTGTGGAATTCTTTTCTCTTTTGTCAGGTTTCTTAATTCAAATGTGAAAAAAAAAAACTCTTCGGACTCTGTGCCAACACAACTAATCACATCAGTTGTAAGGTGCCATTAAGCTGTCTTTTTCAGCCTATGTAACACCCTAGACAAGTATTTCATGTTCCCCTTTCTGGTACAGGCTTATGAAAAGATTCCATTTTTTAAACTGAGTTATGGGAGTTGCAGTTCTGAGTCTTAATTATTTCTTTGTGACTGGTTTGTGTCAGGCCTCAGACATGTCCCTGCATCTTACTCTCTTTTGTTTTCATCAGAGCTACTTGTCATGGTGTTCATGTTGCAGAAGTGTTTTGAACATGCATCTGCCTCCACAGCACTTTACGTATTCAAAAGACTGTAGAAATACCATTGTTGCTGTCAGCTCTTATGTAGTGCATTGGCACAATGCTGCTGGGCAATGTGCGTTGCAAGGAAAGATGTGGAGCTGGTATACAGCAACATTATGGCTACTGTGATGTGGCAGTTTTGTGATCGTTAAAAATAGGAGACAAGTAGTATCTGTTTATTGAATTAGAAGACTTGCCTCCATTGGTCTATTGATTTAACATAGGAGGGGCTGTGAGAAAAATAAACTGCAAGTCAGTGTAATGTTCCCAGATAAGCAACCTCCCAGCAAATGGCAATTGCAAGGCAGTGGCATATTTCCAAGCTTTGTGCTGAAGTGACACAGCTCTTCCATCAGGTTGGGAGACTAGAGAGCAAAAGTACAACAAACAGCTTTAGAAAACACACAGAAAATGACATGGTGTGACATGTCAGGAGCTGTCCAGAGAGTTTTCCTTGCATGCTGACTGAAAGAAATGGTGTAAAAGTGTTTGTAGAGATGACAAAAAGAGTTCTGGTCTGACTATTTCTGCAGCAGAGAGCATTGCAGGGCTTGGTGATAATAGAGCTGCCAGAAAAAAAGTTGGTTCACAGGAAATTAGGTAAAGCCATAAAAAGAGTGAGCATGTGGATCCATGTACAGGATGCAAAATTGGGGTGGTAAGAAGTATAGAGTTTATGATATTAGTTCCTGGTGAGGGCGGCTACTTTAGCCACTGCCAGGATAGGTATACGGCCTTTCTTCTTCAACAGTCGTGCTCAGCTTTTTGAGTAGGGGGACTTCTGTTGGCAGAGGTGAAGAGGGATGTTGTTTAAGGTATTACTTCTTTCTGTTGGATGTGTTAAATACATCAAAGCTGTCCTATCGCTTTGTGTTGCATTAGGAGTCTGTGGGAGTAGAGGAAAGGGAGGATTTTCAAGTCAGTAAATGTAAACAAAGCTTTATACAAACTTCTGAAGAAAGTCCTGATTGTTGAAAGATGCACAGAGTGCTGCTTTAATGGATCAGTATCTTGCATGCTCAGCAAGTTTACCCCAGAGCTGAAGGGGTCTAGGTAAACTCTGTCCTTTCAACGTTTAAGGGTTGCATCTGTGGGTTAACTTTATCAGTAGGCTAATTCTTAGCTGTGCATTGAATTTAAAAACTTTTTTTTCCTTTCTGCTTTGGACATTTATTGACTCTGTGAAATGAAACTTTCAGGTCATGTACTAGAAGGAAAAACAAACATTGCATTGGCTCAAAAAGAGAGTTAATAATCTTTACACTAGAATGTTTCTATTTAAGAACTCTAGCTAGTGTATATGGAGGCTGATGTGAGTGGCCAGTTCATGTTCATAGGTTTCCTTTATTTTATGGAACTAGTTCTAAGAGTCTTAACAGCATTATTCAGAAAATATAATACCTGGTTTTGAAATGGGATATACCCAGAATTTTGGTTATGTCATAATTCTTTGCTAACTGTATGTTTAGATAAAGGTTTATTTCACCTTGAAACAACAGAGTATCTGCAGCAGTCACACTTCTTAATTTCCGTTTTTGCTTATATATCAGATGTGCATGGGAAGATTTGCCATCCTGTCATTGTTGGACTCTTCAAAATCTTAATGTTGTTTCAGATAGTGCAGTTGTGGGTAGTTTGAAGATAAATCTTGAAATAAAGTTACTAAACTTAATAAATATAAGCTGTATGTAAATTGTTTAGCACATCTATAGCATACCAGTTTATTAACTGGTAAAACTGCAAGTATTGCACAAATATTCTTTGGCTGCTCTGTGTTGGGTTTTGTTGGCAACTGCCAAGTTTTCATTTGTACTTCTGAACTTCTCAGGCACTCCAGTTTGGAAGAAACGCTTTACCCTTCAAAATATATTTAACTATAAATACATTTAATGCATAACAATTGTACTGGTTATATTGCAGTTATTTTTCAGAGAGACAGCAAGCCTATCTCAAGTATTTTGGGGAAGGGAGGCTTGCGGGAAATGGTGGTTTTAAGAAGGTGAAGATACAGTACTAAAAAAAAAAGGTTTGTATGTAATACCCTGTGTGTGACTAGCACTGGTCAAATCTCCATTATTAGGTATTATTACAGAATTCAGCTCTTTATTTTTCTTTTTTTCCTTTTTTTGTGAGATAGATGGCTTGTTTTGGTTCCTCCTTTGGTTTGCTTACATCGCAGACAGTTGTGTAGACGACCTTTCTGTCTGTCTGAAAAAGATGTATGCAGAAATAAAGTCTGTGGCAAATGAACTTCTTTACTGGACTGCAGCAAGTATGTAATTAGGGAGCTGTTAGTGTGAAAGACGGTTGCCCTGCAGGCATTCACAGGCTGCTTTGGAATAGAGAGGCGTTTTTGTAGAAAGCTGGGACCAGTTAGTCAGGTACAGTGGCCTGTAAGTTGCTTATTGCTGCCTCCTCAAAGGTCTAAAACTTTTAGGTATCACAAAAAATGGAACGGTATAAGACTTTGAAAAGAAAAAGTATATTAATTTTTAAAAAGTTCCTGTAAATAAATGAGTTGGTTATATTGCTTCGGCTAAAGCTCTGTGGTCCCTGCCATCTGTATGTAGGAAAATAGGTGATGAACCTCTTGCTAGAGCTTAGGAGGCACACTGCTGAACAGCCTGCTTCCGAGAGAAGGTCCTATGCTGTCAAATAGGGATCCTGCTTTTGAGGGTTGGTTCTTCTCCAGCCAGGCGTCCTGCTCAGGCCTTCTGCCTCCTATCCCATCCTCACCTGACCTCAAACCCATGGCTATGTGTATGAATGTTTCTTTTGAAAACAGCTGCTGCATAAATTATTTGACAGAATTTTGGCATCAAGCGTTTTATGCACCATCATTTTCCGAAGAAAGCTTTCTTTGTTGACTTTCAACAATTGCTTTATTTGTTGGCTTCTGTGGCATAACTGGAAACATGGATGATACTGGTTTTAAAAATCCTAACTGCCTTGTAGTGAAATTAATGGAAATCACAGTTCTTCATTTCAGGAGAATTCTTGATGTTCTGGGTGATTGTTTGTTTGTTTGTGATGTGGAGCCTGCTGATATTTTGGTGGTTTGGTCCTGAGTCCAGATTACTGCATATGCTGTGAAGGTCTTAAGGACTGGAGTGTTGTAGCCGTAGGAACTCTGCAAAGTCACAACCCTGCTAATCCTGACTTGGAAGAGGCACCTTTGGGAATTGAAATGCCAAAGTGATGAGCCTTTATGTCTGGTAGGTCACAAGCTGGTTTCAGAATGCAGGAAGCAACAGGGATATCATTCCCAGTCCCAGTTGGCTATTTTTTTTTTTCCTCTATTTGCAATGTCATTTCATATGAGTGTTAAGATAAAAGTAAGTACAAGTAATTAATTGTTTCAAAGATAAAAAAATTAGTAAAACTGATACGCGCTGCCAATAAATTTTTATTTAGTGGATGCAACCGTAAGTAGCAGAAGTGAACTCTCACTCCAGTAATAATAGTGAAGATGCACAATATTTTGCCTGGCAGTGATTTTTAGTTTCTTTTGGCCAAATATTTTCCTTTTATTCGTTTTGTTTTTAATGTTAACTGGTGCCAATAATTGGGAAAGATAGGGTGTTATTTTTCTGTTCAGTGATTATTTGATTTAAATTTTTGCACAGACTTAAGATCTGTGAACTTCTTGATTAGTTGCAATGCTTTTGTGTGAATATAATGTTATGCAATTTCAAAACAGTTTGCGTATGAAAACATAGACATAAGCTGATTTTGCATTATATATAAAATGGAAACAATGGTCCATGAATTTAAGTTGTAGACACTTTCATTTGAGTTTGATTTTTTTTTTTCCCCTTTATAATACGGCACAAGGTCTTTATGATCTGAAATAGAAGCAAGTTCAGCATAGTTGACTCTAAATTTATGAAATTTCTTTTTTTTTAAAAGAAATAATTTTTTTTACTCTAGTAAAAGTTATTACAGCAGACAACTCAATAAAAAAATATCTGGACTATTACTTGTTTTGCATAGATTTTTTTTTTTTTTCCTGTGGCTTCTGTACTATGCTAATTTATCAGGCCCACGAGATCTGTGGGGCTGACAGGGACACTTCATTTTTATTGAGTTTTGCACAAGAGGATTCTTACTTTTACCTGATAGTTTTGTTTTATTGTGAACAATAAATGTTAATTCTGTAAACTCCTTTAAATTACATGTCTACCAGCCTTGAATTCTGTAAACTCATTTAAATTGCATGTCTACCAATTGTGATTTGATAACATAAGATTATCCTATAAAACTTTGTAGTCACATTTCTGATTTTAAAAATTACATTAAGTTTTAAAATATGTTTTCAAATAAGTAATTTAGGGTTGGTGGATAGTAGTTTAACAAAATGTTTGGGTAAAAGCCAAAGCAAAAAGTTGGGACATGTTTATGAAAGAACTTGCAATGTTTAAATGTGTGAGGGTATGACAATCGTTTTAGAAAGTGAAAGACATGGTCTCTCTTGGAAATACCTCAGAAAGTAATCGGTTGATAACACAGATCTCGGCCTTGTGCCATGTGCTGTCATTTGTCTCCTGGAGACTGGACTTACTTATCAGTCATCTTACCCTTTTTAAATGCTAAAATAACTTTTCAATGCACATAAAAATAGTTGTGCTACTTTCTGTTCCTTTTAGTACTGTTGAGTTGGCACGCTTATAAAATGGTGGCTGAGAATCTAATTTACCTTTTGCATTGTTAATTAACTGAGTTTAACTCCAGGGCTTCAATCTGCCTTCAGTTTTGCAAGCAATGAGCCTCTACTGTCAAAAAGGTGAACACAGGGACTACTATAGCTCAGAATCCAGTTTACTGTTAGCAGATATTAGAGCCAAGCTTGTTTTGCTTTTTACTACTTTCTTGAATTTTTCTGAGGACTACATTAGGGAAAGGAGGGGAGAAGAGGGGGCAATTTCTTCTGTGAACTGGAAATGTTCTATTGAATTGTATTAAAAGCTAGCATTGTAAGGACCCAAACCTTTCTTTTTTTCTTTCCGGAAGGCTTTTTTGGTTTAAAAGAAAAAAATGGGGGTATTGTGGAAAAGTGTATTCATATTTTTCAAGAATATATTTAACAATATCTTAGAATAGTAAAGTAATCTTACTGATACTGTCCAATACTTTAGAATGTCTTCCATAATGTAAAAAATCTACTGGAATGTAATTGTCTTTATGCTAGGCAAACTAAGTATTACACCTTTACAGTTGTGCTACATTAATTATGTCATAATGAACAAAACTGAAAGATACTGTTTTAATTTTTTCAGACTGATTTTTTCATTAAACAAAATTTGCTCCATATCTGAATTAAACGACTAGAGTTTTCTTTCTGTAATCTTTAGTCTTAACATTCGTTTTTCTTTACCAGCCAACAACACTGATGCTTCTTAAATTCTGTTTTCATCCTTTATCTCTTTTCCATTCTCTGTTTTCAAACATATCTCTACAGATTAGAAAAAGAAATAAAAATGAAATGCTAATGCACCTTAGATTTCTGTGCAAATGTTTCTAATATTTACTGTATTTTTTTATTGCTAAGAAACAGGGAAAAATAACTTCCTTTGTAAATATATGTAACAATACATTATATTTGCATTTTTCTTTATGAATAAGAAATCATTTATACAAAAGTTTGCTTTTGTTAAATGAATTACTCTAAACATTTTGCTTTTCTCCTTATTTATATATATTTTTTAAGTACTTGTGAAAATTTTATTAATGTGATGCAGTCATAGAGTTATAATACTGGAATCTTGGATTATTCAGAGGAGTTATGTCACTTTCCTTTTTCTTAGTATAACTGTAATTCCAGTTAATATTATTGGAAGGCAGTGCCACCTTTGGTAGTCTTTGCAGACCAGCAGCAGGACTGATTCATGGAAGTCATTACTGTAGAAATGTGCAAGAAGATGTCTAGCTGCTTATTCTTTCTGAGTTAGAATGAATTGAAAAGGAGGCAGGATGCTATCTACCAATAACATTGCAAGCATGTTTTATTCAAGGCATAAAAACTTGTTTGTAACAGAACACAATAGTGAATACTTTCATTACGATGTAGATACAACTTACAACCTTTCTACATAAAAAACAACCCAACCACTCTATTTTAGTATTTTAAGCAGAGCAGATTTTCTTTCTTTTTTTACTGGATGATGTACTTGCATTTCTCTTCATTTGGGAAAAGTGACCATATTGTTCCTTCACTGAGAGAAGCAGATACTTTTACAGACATGAAATACAATTTTGATGCTTTAAAATTGTTAGGTTCTTTCTTAGTTTTCATGATGTTTCAAGTTTGACTAGAGTTGACAGATTAAATTGCAGGTTTGGAGTTCCTTGTACACATTTTACTTCACCACAAATAATGTTAAAGGCTTTTAATACTAGAAGATAGTCCGATATCAAAAGTTTTAAAAATAATTTGTAGCACTTGGGAACTATTGTCTCTTAATTGTAACATTAGTGGATTATTATTCTACAAAAACTAGAAAGGAGGCTACTACTTAGAGACCTGTAGATTCTGGTACTGGTTAACTTAGTTGCTTTTTATTTATGTTATCTACTGAAAAGTGTATTTTTTACATGTAGAGCACTTTTTTACCTGCTTTGGAATTTCTACTGTTTGCTGTGATGTACGTGAACTCTCTTATGATTAATTTAAAAACAACCTTTTAAATTTTATTTTGGCAGAAGGGGACAAGGAGTTATAGAAGACTTAAGTGGACAAGAGACTAAAGACAACAAGAAAAATGCCGAAACCAGTAAGTACCTCTTCTCATCTTACTTTAGATGAGCTTACCTGTTTATAATCTAACAGGGTTTTCATGTTTTAGAGTGGTGATCTTATAACAGCTCTAGTGGTTTTGGCTCTGCACTTTCTACAGATCTGATAATGTACAATTGGAGTTGAGATAATTTAATACCAACATGTGAAAAAAGATTGAGAAAGCTCAGTGCTGCAAGTTGCTTGGAGAACACTTTGAGATGGAGACAGTACTTATAAACCGCAGTGAACTTAGAGCCCCTTTGGCTGGCAGGAGGAATGACTTTTCAGGAATTGTTGACTTTCAGATGAGATGATACACAGTGGTTAATGGAAGCATAATTTGAGCCTGGCTCAACGTCTGTGGGATTCAGTGGAAGGATTTGCTACGGGATTTGGCAGAGGAATACAGAACATGTGTAAAGAGTCTGTGACAGCATCAGCACTAAGTTAGGTAGTTTTAGTACGGTAGAGGGTATAACCTACAAGTATTGAAGAGGGGAAATAAGCAAAGTTTGTGGTCTCCTATTCATCTCACTTTAGCTGAGGTACGGGTTCATCCACTTTCTATCCTGGGGAAAAGAAAAATCTCTTAACTTCTGTTTCAATAATAGTTGTAGAATTCTTTGAGGAGATAATTATTCAGCAGCTTGATTCTTTTGCCGTTGATGTAATATTGGTTGCTTAGGATTTCATCTGCCATGTGCTAAGTGACTTTTGGTTGTCTCTTCCCCTTGTATGCAGTGAGCAAAGCATTCACAAAGGGAACTGAATTGTCAGGGGAGATTATTTCTATTCAACTCAATTGGTTTATGTAGTAGCGTTCAGGCTTTCTTTGTTTACTGATGTTTCATTGAGGTAGTAGATTAGGAGCAGGGCAGATCTATTACTAAGAATAAATATGTCTGTGTGCACATGTGTACACCTATACATACCTATACATGGATGTATAAAAGGCTTTTGCTATGAATCAGAAATTACCAGTGTAGGTAGTCTGTATCGCACATCAGTATGTGGAACTGGTACAGCGTAATGAATAATGTGATCATGAGACTGCCCAAGGGCTAGAAGTTCTGTTCTGAGCTTTGTTGTTGGTCTACTGGCCATACCATATTGTTTCTGTAATTTCTTCTTTTCCCCCTGTGGATTTGGTGCAATATCTTGGCACTTTCTGAAGTTGGAAGTAATACTCATATCCTGCCCCTTTTCACAGAAAGCTGCAATATTACGGTCAGGAAAATGAATTAGCAGCATACCATTTTCTGACCTTTTTGAGTTCTGGCTGTGATGATTAAGGAGTGCCTTTGATAGACCTTCTCAGCTAGAAAACTGAATTTTAAGAGTAAGGCAAAAAGTCACTGTGAACTGATGTCGTTCCCGAGACACCCGACTTTTTGCAGCTACAGAGCAATGAGGTCACAGAAGTGATGACTAGAAAAAAAGCCAGCCAGCCAGTGAGGTTACTTCTTTTTAAATTGTGGGATTGCAGCCGTGAAATTTAGGCAGGCAGGGTTCCCTCTTTTAACGACCTGAGAAAATTGTAGGAAATAGTTTTAGGGTTTTTCACAAGAAAAGCAGTATCCTTAGAACTGAGATTGCAGAGGTGTTTTAAGAGCTCACAATCCACCCTAGGAATGGAAATTAGCTACCAGAATTTAGGAAGAAGCTGGACTCATGCCAAAGATGAGATCATTTTTTTTTCCTTTCATGAGGGGCTTTTATATAAAGAGTTCTCATACGTTGGGATGTTCTCATATGTCTCCTGACAATGTGGGCGCATGTGAGATCTTAGAAGGAAACCAAGTGAAAGGAGCCATTAAGAACTTAAATTTAATACATTTCTCGAAAAAAGTCATACGGATTTCTTACTGGAAACTACAGGTTGCTGTAATTATAATTGGTAATTAGTGAATGAAGTAGCGGCACACATGCCAAAAAGTTATCTTCCCTATAAAAAAATCAAACCTTGGATTTTGCTCTGGTTGCTTTTTAAATGGTAGATTGCTTTGGAGCTTTTTCTGTTTTTATTCTTTCTCTCCCCCCCCCCCCCCGCCTTTTTTGGAGACTCTAAAAGCGTAGTCATTGGTTATGTTTAATGAATCTGACATTGTTCTTTGAAGAGTCTTGCTCTTCTGCTAAGGTTTGATAGTACTGGACTGTAGAAGGTCTCTTGCTCTGGACATTCACTGTAGCTCTTGCCAGTTGTCTTTAAAGACAATCCACAATAACAAAATGTACTTCTAGTCTGGAAACTATTTGTTTCCAAATCTGTGTTGTTTATTTTTGACAGCTGTTGCAATAAGACTTGTCAGTGTTCTGTAGTTCTACTGTTGGAGGTATTTTAACCTGAAAATTAATGAAATAATGAATAAGAAGTAAGAAAACCCAGTTAACATTAACTGGTGAGAATTTTGGCAGTGTTATTTTATAGCTCTCTTCGCCGTATTACTGTGACCTATTTAGTGGTGTTTTTTTCCCAGATTCTGCTGTAATGATCCAATTGATAGTTTTGAGAAAATCTGGTCATCTTGTAAATATATGAACCTGTACAGTACAACTATTAAGTAAATTCTCTCCATGTTTTTGTAATTAATTTTTTTTGTTGTGCATAACAAATAAGCTATAGATTGGTTTAAATGAAATCAGTAAGCACTAAATCACAGACAAACCAATGGAGTAGATTTTGGTTTCACTTTTTTGCTTTCATGTTGAAAAGTTATGTAATACTCCAGACAAAATTAAGTAAATGAAGACCAGTACAGGGTCTTGGTTGAATTTTAAAGCAAAGATCTTTCATTTTTCCTGGAAGTCTCATTCAGGAATAAGGTTCATGCCTCTGTGAATGATCTCCATATATACGTGGTAGTAAAAAGTCATTGTTCTTATGTGTTTGGGATTTTCTCTCTTAGAGGCTACTAGGTTAAATAGCTTGAGTGAAAAGGCTGCTTTGAAAGGGTTAAACTGCCTTTAATGTATTGTCCTGGGATATTAAGGTAATATGTGTCTGAAAAATATACATGATTAATCCAGTTTCTTGTTTGATTGCTTCAGTGGAAAAGTTCATCTGTTCACTTTGGCTGTGTTTGTAACAGAGTGACTTTCCATTCTTTCAAGCAGTTCACTCAGCATATCCTCTAATTTAAACAAAAACTCAAAAAAACCTCCCGAACAGTTCTGAGACTTAACATTCTCAGTTCTGCCTAGCAGTGCAAAATTAAGTTTTGGTTAGCTTCTGTTGTGATCTCTCTAAAGAAAAATTGTGACTTCTTTGTTTAATTAGGCCTTTGCTTCTGTAATCAAAATTGGAGCTGTTAATAGGGCTGTTTTCAGTGCACTTAGTTTGCTGCTTACTGAAAAATAGAGTATTTGTTGAATCTTACTTTCAGTGCTTTCTTCTTAAAAGAAGAAATACAAAGTGTTTCTCAGCTGTATGCTGTTCTCCCAGATCTTCACCAAAAATAGAAACATAGAAACTAAAATTAGGCATCATTAGTTACATAACTGTTACCCATTTCATAGGCTAAGAAGATTAGGTTTAATTGACTGAAATATTAGTTGCATTTACAGGATTTAAGAGCAGTTAAAATTATCAGCTGTTTTTTCAGGTAGTTTGCAGCATTTTTTGAACGAGACTGCAAGGCATGAGAGAAAGCATTAATCTGGGAAGTAAAATGTAGATGTCAAAGTTTAATATTAAAAAAGATTTTTCTAAAAAACTTCAACACTTTATGATATTGTGTATTCAGAAGGAGTAGATTTCAGATTATGGAATAATATGGAAGTTTAAAATTTGAATTAATATTTACAAGATCAAGTTAATTTCAGTAAAGTGATTGAATTGAAATAGTATATAAATTTTTTACTAGAGTGTTTTTACAGGAAAATCTGAGATGTGTAGTGCAGCGTTTGAATTATGTTTTGAATATATGTTTTATTTCAGCAGCATAGAGAGACAACCAACGTCAGTTTGGAGTACTGCTTTCTTTTGATTTGTCTCTTAGTAAAATGTGTTTGTCATTATTCTGTAGCCTTCTGTTCCTAATGCTATGTAATCCTTTCCTTTTTACCTTATCTTCATTAATTTTTCCCTTGCATCTTTTCCTATGTCTCCTTTGAGGTTGATGTGGAGAGTATGTTGTGTATATTTGTACAATGTGTAAAGCAGTGGGACCAATGTAGTGCTACTCCTTAACACAAGTAATTTAATATGCAAACTTCAGTAATCGTCTGAACTAGTGTGAAGAAACTCTTGAAAGAAACTTTTTTTGCTATATGCAACTTTATAATAAATAAGAATTGGACTACTTTGGCTTTTACATGTGGCTAATTCATATTGCATTTATTAAAATAAAGCAAAAACACTGGAAATCTTCATGTAATTTTAAATGGCTTTCTTACTAAATACTGGTACTTACGCAGTTTTGTTCTTCCTGATGAAACTAGTATCTGGAAATGATGGCTGATGTGCAATGATAGGAAATATTAGACTATTAAGCTAACAGTAAGGTTTTGTGCACATTGTGCACAAAATGTGTTTGAGGAAAGGTCCAAAGGTTAATGTGATGACTGTGTAATATTGCATTAAATTGTGGAGGGTTGAAGTTAGACACTACAAGGAAGCGCAGAAATATTTTTTCAAGTCCTTAAAGCAGTGAAAGAATACAACAAAAATATAATTCCCATATAAAATGCATACTTCTAATATATGCACATGGGTGTTTGTTGTTCCAGGTATGTTCATTGACTATACTTTTTATTGGTTTGGAAAAATTATTTCATACATAAATTGCTTTAGATTGTTCTTTATAAATACTATTTTGTGAGCTGTGACAAATGTCCTCATAATCCATTAACAACATTTGTTATCAAAACATCAGTTGCTCCCTTCACAAAGAATAAACAACATGTATGTATGTGCTCTTCCCTTTCCCTTGACCATGTTTAATCATTCTGAAGCAAGTCTCATAAAATACAGATAAACTCAGACTGCTAGTTCTGATGCCAAGGACCTGGACAAGCTCGAGGAATGGGCCCGTGTGAACCTCATGAGGTTCAACAAGGCCAAGTGCAGGGTCCTGCACCTGGGTTGGGGCAACCCCCGGTATCAATATAGGCTGGGGAATGAAGGGATTGAGAGCAGCCCTGCGGGAAGGACTTGGGAGTACTGGGGGATGAAAAGTGGGATGTGAGCTGGCAATGTGCGCTTGCAGCCCAAAAGGCCAACCACCTCCTGGGCTGCATCCAAAGCAGCATGGCCAGCAGGTCGAGGGAGGTGATTCTGCCCCTCTACTCTGCTCTGGTGAGACCTCACCTGGGGTCCTGAGTCCAGCTCTGGAGCCCTCAGCACAGGAAGGAAATGGACCTGTTGGAGCGGGTCCAGAGGAGGCCACCAAAATGATCAGAGGGATGGAACACCTCTCCTCTGAGGACAGGCTGAGAGAGTTGGGGTTGTTTAGCCTGGAGAAGAGAAGGCTCCAGGGAGACTTTCTTGCAGCCTTCCAGTACTTAAAGGGTGCTTATAAGAAAGACAGGGACAGACTTTTTAGCAGGGCCTGTTGTGATAGGCCAAGAGGTAATGGTTTTAAACTAAAAGAGGGTAGACTTAGACTAGATCTAAGGAAGAAATTAAACAAAAAGGGGGTAAGTTTAGACTGGATACAAGGAAGGAATTTTTGACAATGAGGGTGGTGAACCACTGGCACGGGTTGCCCAGAGTGGTGGTAGATGCCCCATCCCTGGAAACTTTCAAGGTCAGGTTGGATGGAGCTGTGAGCAACCTGCTGTAGTTGAAGATGGCCCTACTCGCTGCAGGGGCGTTGGACTAGATGACCTTTAAAAGTCCCTTTCAACCCAAATTATTCTATGATTCTCTAAGGTGAAGATAACTGTCACAATGCAAGGGTTTAAAGCATTATTATTTGGGAAATGTTTATTACAAATAGATTAAAAATATGTATATATACCCAGATATTGGGACAAAGCAGTTTTGTCAGGAATAAGAGGAAAAACTATAGCTTTTGTAGCAATTTTACCAAATATTTGGTGATCCTTTTATGGTGAAAGGTTTCCTTCCATGGCCACTTGTTTATATTGTTCAGTATAGGCAAATGAGCCAAGCTAGTCACTTCAAAAGCTGTGCGGTAGGCATCGGTGCTAATTATTATGGTATTCTAATTCTGATTTGGTGCTCTAAAATAGTGCTTTGCAGTAGTGTTTTCCTAAATGTTCAGCAGACTTTTTTTATGGTATGCTAGCTTTCACTGTGTTCTTTATTCCCTCTTGCAGCAGCTTTGTTTATAAAATGCACTCTTAAAGGTAGCCAGCTGAAGAAAACTTTGTGCTTAGCATTTTCTCCCTCTTAGAATTTTTTAAAAAATTAAAATAACTCGTTAACATGCCCTTTTATGTTTGCCATTATGGCTTTTTAAATACAGCCTGTGCTTGTCTAGATGCTTGGCTTATGTAATCTAACATGTAGTTGCATAAAGGCAATATATTCAGGATGAAATGCTGCCAGAAAGAGGCAAACCCTAAAGGTGTTCACATTTTGCCCATGGGTTGTGGGGATTTTTTTAAATGCCGCCTTCTTCCCAGCATGAGTGCACTTCTTATCCTAGCTTTACTGGGTGAACGTAAGTGTAGTCTGTATCTAAAGTGGGAGCTGAGAAACTTTCTTCTATCTTCTGCATTAAAACCATATGTAGCTCCATGGGTTGGGTGTTGGAAGCATTCCAGTTTTCTGTTTGTTTGTTGGGGTTTTTTTTTGTTTACTGTGTATGTCGCAGTGGCCTAAGTCAGAGATTTCTGGTGCTAGATGTAAGAGGGCTGGTCTAGGAGTGCTTTATTGCCATGTGTCAATTCTGTCTGTTATCACCGAGCTGCCATTCAGGTATGATGTTGCCATATCTGTGGAGGAAGAGAGGAGGATCTCGCACCATAGGACCTTGCCAGAAGATTCACAAAGTCACTAAACCTACAATAGCATTTTTTAAATGTTTCCCAGACATGATCACCATGATATTTTAGCATTTAATATTTGCATAGAGATGTCTAGGTCAGTATTAAGTGATACAAAGTGTTAAATTGTGGCACGAAAAATAATGTGTGCCTATAACCACTTTTTAACCTTAAAAAAAAAAAAAAGTGTTTGCTCAGGCATTCTCCTATGAATTGCAGAACCACCTAAAGAGTTTCTGGATTAGTTTATCATAGTAGGATCCTTGGAGGGCATCTACTCAGAGTTCAGTCAAAATTATATACTAATATACTAAACGGGACTTGTTGCAGCTTTTACCCTGAGCCTGTGCACAGCAGAAAGGGATTTGTCTGACTACTGAGCAGCTGAAGTAATTGTCTAAGTCTTGTCTAGTACTTTTCATGGTTTCTGAAGTTTCAAGGAAGGTGTGTAATCCTGCTGAGAAGGTTGAAAAGCAAGCATTATATGGATCTTGTGGTATGACTTCCAACACTTGCTACAGGAAACCTTCATACATTTCTCTTGTCACCATTGCAAGAGTGTCTTCCTGTTCCTGTATTCATGTGGTAAAGTAAGTTCAGAGTAATTATGTTCAGATTAGTGTCTGTCTTCATAATTTGTGGTTCAAATCATTTCCCTCTGTCACCAATGTCACATTAGGAGTGTTGCTTCAAAGTAGCTGCATACCCAACAGCAGGTTATATGAGTGACAGTCCATTGCTGAAGTCACTGAGCGTTCTTTCTCTGCCCATGTTTTCTCAATTCCCTGCCTTATTTGTAATGTGGAAACTTCCCCCATGACTCTTCTTAGTGTAGTTGGTTAGCTTTATTTTACAGACAGCACAACTGACACCAGAGGTTTGATTTTGTTGCGAGCATGCTGTGTGATCGAGGTTTGGATTAGATAAGTAATTTTAGATAAGTAACTTCTGGGCTCAGTCTCAGGTTTTACCAAAAGTAACCTTCTTATTTTCCATGCCCAGAAATAACTGAAGCTATGAAACAATGTTAGAAGGTTGTAAAAGCTCAGTATTTGTATGCCAAAAGTCTAAGTCAGTCCAAATGTCTTAAGAAGGAAAATGATAAAGTGTAATGTTGCCTTTGTAAATCTCCTCTTAAATAACTCTTGTCATGAAAGGTAGTATTTTAGTATTGCTATAATTTAATTTGCACCTTTCTTAGTAGAATGGAAATATTAATTAGCAGTTGGGTGATCTGTTAATCAGAAGTTTGAAGAAGGAGAAAATTGCTGAAGGTGTAGGCAGTTACTGTAATGCATATGTGACCAGGTATTCCTACTGTGTATTTGTATCTATTGCAGATGTAGGAGCTGTGTACTCTTATAGCACCCTGCTTTTATTTGAGGCAGTAACATCCAGAAGCGAACAGAATCTACAGGCTACGTTGAGTTTGCCTCTGTATTATGTCTATTATTTCACTGTTTGAGTATTTTAGTTCTTGTGAGGGACCTAGACTTTCAGGTAGTAAATATTGCATTTGTAGATGACATTTGTTATAAGAATATTTATGTAGGAAGTTTCTGCTGCAACTCTTAAGAAGTGTGCTGCAATTAGTTGAACTTGCTGTGCTTTGTAGATTTTCTGTGACGCTCTTGTGTTTTGGCAATGGTGCTGTTACATAACCGAGTGCCTTGGCATTTAATAAAGTTACATTTTAGCCTTATCCTTTGTAACTTCCTTACTTGTAGATGCCCTAAAGCAGGCTTCTTTTTAAAATTGAAAAAGCACTTTAAAAAATTAACTTCTTGTAATTAAGGGGCAACCGCTCACACTTAAACCAGTGCAACTGGCAGTGAGTTAGACCTACCATTTAAAATAGGTGGTTCTGTTAGAGAATAAGCATTTTTTTCTCTTGAAATTGGCAGAGTGAGAGAATCTACAGAAGACACCTCTCTTCCCTCCTCCTGACACACAGTCTTTTTTTAAGTTTACTATCTCTTACTCCAAAGCCTTCAACTCTTGTTCTTTATCAGTGTGTTCTACCCCCCTGCTATCTTCCTTGTTTGCAGGTCTATAAACCTAGAGGTCCCCAGATTCCCGTTACTCTTGTCTTGTGTATCCAGCTCGTCCCCTAAGCTGTTTACCTTGGCACTAAAGAAAGAAGTGAATATGCTTAATCTGTTGCATGGGACAAACTTCTATCCAGTTTTCTTTTTCACAACTTAGATCTCCCTTCTGTATTCTGTCTTGCGGAAACTTTTCCAGACTCTTTCTCAAAGTATTCCACCTGGTGGCAAAATTAGGCAAATAGTTAATGGAAATGGTTTACGCAGGCATAGATCAAGTAGTGTAAGAACCTGTAATACAAGTCCTAATTTATTCCTGTTCCATATTTTATAGTAGAGAGAGAGAAATTAGAATATATCTGTGTGTCTTAATCATGTTTCTAGTTTTGGCATTTATAGCAAAGTAGATTTGATCTTTAACACTTTTTATGTTTAGTGACTAGGAATACATAAAATGTGATACCCTGGCAGTAGGAACAGAGGACCATTCTAACAGTGAGAAGACAGTACTGTGCATTTAGTACTTTGTTCTGATTCATGAAAATTCTCACTTCTGTATGTACCAGTTGAAGAGAAATTGGAACAGACTGTTGTACTTCCAAATAAAGTAGGCTTCCAGATATCTCCTGGAATATTTGACTGCTTGTTTTAAAAAAAAAAAAAACAAAAAAAAACCACCAAAAAAACCCAAAAAACCAACAGTGACTGTCAGGACTCATCTGGAAAATGGTCCTCTGTTTCAGGAGAAGGGTGAAGTTCATTGAATAGTGGTGTTTTTTCAGTCTTGTAGTAGGGGAATTGAATGGAATCAGTATTAAGGGAAGTAACTTCATCCGTCCATTGATGAAAAATCTGCTATTAGTCTGTCCTGAGGTGTACAAGCTCTAGTCCTATATACTTGAAGACTGCTGAACCTCTTAATTTTAGAAATGGCAGGGCAGGAGGCTGCTTTTCTTTTTATATTGCCAAGTATAAATACCTTAAAATGGTATGTATATGAGTAGGAACTTTTTCTTTTGCACACATTTGGGAAGCTCGATGAAAGGTAGTGCTTGGTAGCTGACTCTCCCAGTGTTCTTTGAGTATTCAGTAGCCACGTCAGCTATCCAATTAAATTGATTTTGAACTTTGTTCTCTGGTTTGACCTTCAAACCTAGTGTTAAACATTATCCTGAATATGCTTTTGTACTAAATATGAGTTTTTTTGCAGATTCAAATTTCCTATTTTTGTATCTGCTATGTTCTGTGTGTATACAAGACCATTAAAATTGTTGAATTTACTTACAATATGTTGTTTCTTACAGGCTAATCACGATATATAGAATCATTACACTGTTACAGTATGATCTAAATATTTCTTTATTTTCTGTAGATCAATGTCAGGGTAACCACAATGGATGCAGAGTTGGAATTTGCCATCCAGCCCAATACAACAGGCAAGCAACTCTTTGATCAGGTAACTGATATGTGTCTCTGTGTATGTATGTGTACAAACACAAAACTATTGTGGCTATTAAGGCATAGGTTGAGAAAGTGGAAGTGTTCTCATGTATAGATTATGTTTTTCCTTACATTATCTAAGCTGTGCTCTCAGTTTGAACTTCCTCATTACTTCTCATGGAATGTATTAAATTCAAAGACAACTCTGTGTAAATAGGTTAATAGTAAGGCTTCAGCTGAATCATGCATATAGAACTGCTTTGAAACTAATGGTATTTTTTATGTCAAATCACATTATAGTTGCAACTGCAATATAATTGTTAGAATTATGTATCCAATTTGAAATCAAGTTAAAAAAAAAAAAAGGCTCAAGTGGAAAAGTGAAAACAGTGGCTTTAATGTGCTTATGGATCGCAGACCCACCAGAACTACACATTCTCACTTGATAGTCTCTGTCGTACACCAGTCAAATGGGCTAAATGAATGATTTCTTTAAAAAGGGTTGCTCTCACATTCATTTCATGTGATGTTAGCCATCAGAATCTTGAAACAATTTTTTGATCTAGGTTCTAGATCAAAAACACTCCACTAGGTGGAGTGTTCTAGAAAATTTTAAGAATAGAAGCTTGTCAATGTGTCGTTTTGTTTTTCCTCAGGAAATCAATAAATACATTAGATTATCTAGACCCAAGATGTATGCATTTAGTTTAAAATGCAGAAATAGTCAAAATTACTTTCCAAAACCAGTTTAACTATATCAACAGTTATGTCTAGTAGAGCTGTTGTTTCTGTCCACTCCATTATAGACACCAAGAAGTATGTAATGATAGGTATTAAGAGAAAGTAACACATTGAAAGAGTTCTTTAAGAACCCTTAAACTTTTAATTGACCTCTAAGAGTCAATTAAGTGTCTTAGTATAGAAGTTGAAAGGAAAATGTTTATTGTTTTGTAACACTGAGCGTTTTGGTTTAGATGGATGAAATTCAATTTGCAACTTCTGTTTGAAATGACTGACTCTTAACACTTCTATCCTGTGTCCCTTTCACTAGCATCAGTAGCAGTATATTTTCAGCCTCTACATAGGAATAGACTTCATGACTCTTCAAGAAGTCTTTGTAAGAAAGGGGCTGTCCTGCTTTTTGTCTAACCAACACCACCATCAAAAAAAAATACGGTATTCTGTGGCACAGAAGCCTCAAGCTGTTACTTGTCTTTTGCCAACCTTTGCTATCTTCTGCCATGCAGTATTGGGTGGGGTGACATTCTGCTGTGTAACATCTTGTGCCCAGGTAATCAGGTTCATCCAAATTGTGGCATTCACAAACAGGGAACAAAGATACAGCTCGGAATTCTTTTTTGTGCTCTCTTCAACTTTGTTCTTCAATTCACTGTGTGGCTTTTGACATCTCACCAGCTCTTACAATCAACTTCTGGAAGTTTAAATTGAAAAATTGTTAGGTCAAGCAAAACCAACCAGCATAGTTGTGTGTGAGGAGAGAAGCATTTTAAGCCTGAACTGCATTGCAAAACCAGCAGGAAAATTTTCAGACAAAAGGTATGCTGTTTCTCTATAGAAAGAGAATTGAATAGCACTGTTAGTTGAGAGGATTGGTCTTCAAGGTTTAGGCACCAATGGTGAACATGACAGTAGACTTGTCAGTTATTGCTTGCAAAAAATAACCTCTCCATTAATTTAGCTGTTATAGTGCTTTTCTACATTTTTGGTGAACAACTTGTCCTTTTTTTTCAGTCAATGATTCTTTTAAGCTTTAAACTGGTGTTTTCTGGAGTTGTTGATTGTTTCCCATTCCATGTGTATGTTTTCATCATCTTCATCTGCTAGCAGACAAGAATCCAGCATTTGACATCTGTGGCTTTCTCTTTTCTTTTTCATTGTGAAACTCAGTAAAGTTCTTATTTATTGCACAAACCCATTCTTTTAAAAATTACTTGTATTTCAGAAGGCGTATTAACATTTATCGTTAGTCCTTCTGTCTATTCTGTCAGTGTTCAGAATGGGGAAGAGGGGATCTGTCTTCCTTTCATCAATCAATATCTATAACTTTCCTAGGAGAGGAAGAACCCTGTGGTAGGTATGTTTCCACACACCATGGGGTAGTGGTTGTTGTTGCTTTCAGTAAGGTGTTGGCACTGTGCATCAGTAGCTCTGGTTTACTGTAATTGCCATTCAGAAAGAATGGGAAGGTTGTCTTACATATTTCAAGTTATACCCCACTGTCCTTTCCAGATATCTGAGAAATCTCTCTTACGACCTTTCAGAAGGCGACTCAATGAAATCCTTGCTAGGTTGTCTTTATGTGCGTGATGTGATTTTGCCAAAACATGTCTATTGCTCTGGTTGCTTTTTTTCTCCAAGAAGTGTTTATTGCCTGTTAATAGTCAAGTTGTAGGATCTGGTGGTGGATAAATCTGTTTTACAGATGTGATGAAGGCTTGCATGAAGCCACTTAATGAATCTTTTGAGCCAGAATCAAACTCCTAAGCTTCTCATTCTGTACTTATTTTTCATATCATGCTACTGTAGTGTATAGGTGCCTATATTATCTTGGTACAATTTTTTTCACTTTCCTTTGAGCTGAGAGGCAGTGGTGGACAATGCTCTTTCCTTATTTTTGGAATCTGGAGTAAAACCAGCTAATGTGTAAGCTGGTTTGGTGTTGATTTGCTTGTGTAACTCTGCATTGCAGTAGAAAAGTTGTCTGTATTTAATGTGCAATGTGCATCTCAGTTGAAGGGCCATAGTTAGCAGGTGAGAGCAAAATATTTTGATGTGAGCATAAGCACTTGTCTCCTTATGTCTTATGGGCAGAGCTATTGAGCATCTGCAGTTCTTACTGACTTTTTTTGCAGCTCAGGTACAAAGGCTTAACTTGGACAGCTGCAAAGTAAAGAGCAACCTCAGTCATCTGATAAAGCCATAAGTAGTTTGATCAGAAGCATATAATATGTGCCAAAAGAAGCAACAGGTCTGAAATTTCTGTGTTGGGACACCAAATTTAATGTTAGTCAGGACCATACCAGCAACATAAACTTGTCTTAACATTTCTTATGTTCTAAAGTAAATGGTGTAGGAATTCTAGAGAAAATAACTGTGGTCACTAAAGGACTCAGGTTGCATCCGTGAACATTGTCCATTCTGTGGTTTGGTACTTGACTATGAAAGAGTAGAGGAGGAAAAAAGGTGCACACTTGAATGACTGTTAAGTAATAATACAAATATGCAAGGCATCAGAAGTAAGTTTGCACAGCTATCTTGTGACATTTTCTAATTTTCAAAATCTTAATTTTGCAACCCGATAGTCCTACTTTAAAATGGAGGAGGATCTATGTGTAAAATTCTATTTACTTCACATGCATCTGAATGCTTCCATAAAACAGTCTTCAGTAAACCAGCTTGCCAGCATGGTCCAACCTGAGAACTTATGTAAGTACTGCCATACTGGATCTTTTGGAGCCAGAGTTTACAGTTATTTAATAATCTTTGCTGGACCTTTCTGATTAATTACTTATTGAATCCACATGTACTTTTACTATGCAAAAGACTTGTAAGATAGTTCTACAGTTTCATTATATTCTGTGTAGTAAAGTGCTTCTTTTTCTTTGCTTTGAACCTGCTATCTAATGATTTCTGTTGATTCCTTTAATTCCTATGTTATGAGAAATAACGAATAATCATTCTCTATTTTCCTTCTACATGCCATGCAAGTTTTATAAACCTATATCATATTTTTTCCTTTCCTCATTTCTGTCAGTAGCCCTAGTTCTTGTCTTAGCTATGCAGAAAATGTTCCATGTCATTGATCATTCTTTTCAACCCTTCCAGTGCTGAAGCATCCTTTTTTAGGTTGATGTGACCAGTCCATATGTACTATTAGAGATTTGGGAATACCATAGACATGTATAGTAATACAACAACCTTGCTTTTTTGCTTTACAATGAGAACTTTGCATAATTAAAATTGTTGTCATTTACATACAGTATTTTGTTTTTATTAAATATCATCTTTTCTTCAGGTTCATCTTCCTTTTACTGGTCATTCACTTTATGGAAGGTTTTCTACAGCAGATTTTGTTGCATCAGTTTCATTCTTTTTTACACATCCCATATGAAGTCCTGTGGGGCTTTCCTAGTGGTTACACAAGAAGTCTGTTGTAAAAACAAGTTGTTTATTTTTTCTTTTTTTTTTTTTTTTAACTAGTATGTCAATAAAAAAACCTTCCCTCTATTCAAGGACAGTTTTGTTTCTTTAATAGCCTGTGGTGATGGACCTGGTCAGAAATCTTACAGGAAATCTAGGTATGGTTTATCAACTAGATCATCCTTATCCCTTTTATTATTAACTCTTAGAAGATCTCAAAAATATTTGAAGGAGGTGATTCATTATCATTACCTCATATTTATCCACAAGTATTATTCTTTAGCTTCACCAGTTGTGTTCTGTTGAAGCGGATTTAGTCCATAGGTCTGCAGCTACTTCCCAGACATGCTTTCAAATATCAGGGTCCTGTTTGCTACCTTGTATTCCTCAGGTGCTGAGTTTGATGTAGGCAGTAAGCTGCATGCTCCAGTTGGCAGTTTGGCAACATGGTATTTAAGTTTATTTAGAACTCTGAGGTGAATGCTTCCTTGAACCTGATCTTTTGCTACTATTTTCATTTTTTTTGTTCTTGTAAAACCAGATTACATTTCAGTTTGAGATGGCTTCTGTAGGTTAATTACCATAAAAAAAATTCCTGTTGTAGTCATTACTGATGATTATGGATCATTTATCCTTAGGTGGTGAAAACTGTTGGTCTTCGTGAAGTCTGGTTTTTTGGGCTACAGTATGTGGACAGCAAAGGCTACTCAACTTGGCTGAAGCTAAATAAAAAGGTAACAATTGCCTAATATTTAGGCAAGCGTACAATGTGAAATATACTTTTATAAGTCTGGCTGCTTTAACGTTGTAGGTGGGATATAGCTGGCTTCAAATTTAGTTGAAAAGTTGCTTTCCATTTGCTTTAAATGACAAAATACAGTGTTAAATTTGGTTAGTTATAAAAGAATATGCAAAGCTGCGTCAGCATTTAATTTGAGAAGGAGGTACTGTTTCCTATATTTCTAGTACCATGGTGATGCATGTGTTAGGAAAACTTAAATTCATATGATTGTCCTGTTTTCATGTAGCAAAACAGAATAAATGCTTTACAGTTGGGTGGTGTGTGTGTGTGAATTGTTTGAGCTTCAGGAATTTGTGTGTATACAGCTACAGATCTTTAAGCAAGGTGCCAATAATAGTCTCCTAACCTTCTGTGTAGGTATCTAATAGGTAGCTTGTAGGATAACGTGTTTTGTTCTTCCCCAGCAGCACTGAGCACCTTGTATCTCCCAGCTATTGGGAACCAGATCATTTTGCTTTAAAGTCTATTTATGAACTTGAGTGGTCATTGTTAATATTGGTTATCAGGTTATTAATGGCACTACTTAAAATAAAGGGAGGTTTTTTTAATTCAACTTAATCAAGAATACCTTTATCTTCAGTATCAGGAGGTAAATTGAGAGGTTTTTAGGAGCAAGTCCCATTGTCAGCCTTTATATAACCTTTCCTTCTCCTCTGTGGTAAATCCAGTGAGTAAAACCTGCTAATCACCAAAGCTGGCTCGTAGAATTTTTATGTCTTGTTTCATATGCAATAAACATTGCAGTGCTGCAAAGATTTTTGTTAGCGCTAATGGCTTGTCTCCAGTGATTGGAGACTACAGGATTTGGTGCATCATTTGTGGAAAATACAGAAGACATTGCTCTATGAAAATCCTCAGGAAGTTAAGTTGCTGGTGCAGTTCAGGAGCAGCAAGGGTGTGCTAATTTCTTTAAGTTTGACTAAAGCAGTTATCCAGCTTTTTAAAGCTTGTAACATCTGATGCTTAAATGCATCATTGTAAACTGTCTCTAACTTGTAAGTTACTATTTAAATATTTGCAGTAAATACAAATAAGATCTGATAAATCACAGAATAGATGTGCAAATGAGGTTTTATTATGTCAAGAGCACAACTAATCGTTCACTGGTGAGATTAAAGTGAAATACTTAGTAAATTGTAAGCAGATGGACAATAATGAAACCTGAGCAAAACTTTTAAAATTGACATCTGAAATGTTGAATATAGTACTTAGGCTGCCTTATGTACATGATTAAATGCTTGCATTATATTTACAGTCTCTGATACTTCCTACAAGTCAAGGAGATGCATCATTTCATGTGTAGTAGTGCACATAAAATTAAATGTGTAATAAAGTGCTTGAAGAATTGGGATGTATGAGACTTATTTTATTATGAATGTAACTTTTAACAATCACTGTATTACTTGATGTTAAAATTAGTTATATTTTGAATGTTTTTGCTTTAGTCATAATCAGTGCTGAAAGCTGAGCCCAAATGAAGTGGAAAATTCTACTTAAAAATGAGTTTTTGTTGAAATTTGAAGTAAACACTTACTTAAAACTTAAGGTGACCGCACCTGATCTCTTCACAGAAATCAGGATTATAAGGCTTATTTGTTCTAGAAAAATAATGTGATTAATGGAATTATGTTTTTTGCACAGGAACAAAGCATATGTGTTTAGTTCAATACTTCAAAGACTTTTAAAGCTTACATTGAAGAAATGTGCTGTAGTTCTTGATAAAGAAACTGTGTTAGACCCTAACTTGTTACTTCCTGCAATTCATCCTCAGAGATAGTTTTGATTTTTTTTAACATGTATTACAACTACTTCTTTTCCAGACCTTTATTGTATTAAATTTAAATTACACAAGCCTACAAAAATCTTTTAAGTAGCCTTTGAGTAGTATTTCAGAATTGTCTGATTTATCCAAATTGGTGTAACTTGATTCAATGCCATGTGGATCCTTAGTGAGTTCCACAGTGGACTTGTCAGGAAGCACTGGATTTCAGTGTAGAGGAGCCAGACTTCATTACTACTGAGTTAATTATATTTAATATACCATTTAGTGCTCTCTCTATTTTTTTCTTTATTCCTCTCCCTCAGGTAACACAGCAAGATGTAAGGAAAGAAAATCCTTTGCAGTTTAAGTTCAGGGCCAAGTTTTTTCCGGAGGATGTATCTGAAGAATTAATTCAGGAAATAACTCAGAGACTTTTCTTCCTGCAAGTCAAAGAAGCGATCTTAAATGATGAAATATATTGCCCACCAGAAACTGCAGTTCTTCTGGCTTCTTATGCTGTCCAGTCCAAGTATGGAGATTACAGTAAGGAGATACATAAACTAGGGTACCTAGCCAATGACAGACTTCTCCCTCAGCGGTGAGTGAGACTGTTTTTGCATCATCTGCTGCATGTAAACTTGATTACAGCACATTTTTTATAATTAAAATATTAAGGGATAATGTGCATTTAATGGTAGCTTTCTTAAGAGTGCGTGTTTTGCTAGTAAAATTGAGAGATTCTAATTTAGACTCTAAATAACAAGGAAGCATCGCAACCATGGGTTGCATGAGACCTGTTTCCTGTCCTGTCCATAGCCATCTGCACAGATTTAGTTGAACAAATTTCCAAAGTACTTTGAAATCATCTAATGTTCTTGGAGGCTTGCTTCTTTAAATTAAAATCAAAATACTCAAGTATAGAAGTCACTAAGATTCATTTGATACTCACTCCTTTTCTTCAACTCTTGATGCTGTCATGCACTTAAGTGATAATTATTTCCAGGAAATCATTATAATAATTGCAGATTATTGTATTGCAGAATTGCAGTATTGCGATTGCAGAAAAATGCCAGCCTGGACAGAAAATTTGGAAACTGAATTGTTGCCATTAGTGTTGGGTATAAACTCTGTTTCAGTAACTCACCTAATTGGATAGGAAAAGTAAGCACCAAGATTATAATTCTGTTTCTTTACGCAACTGAAACCTTACTCCTGGCATGTTTTGGCAGCAAGAGAAGCATTGCAACACAAATGTACAAAGTTAGACAATTTTGTTAGTGTAGATGAATCCATACTGAGGTATCATAGAATCTTTGGGTTGGAAGGGACTTTTAAAGGTCTACTAGTCCAAATCCCCCTGCAATGAGTAGGGGCATCTTCAACTCAATCAGGTTGCTCAGACCCCTGTCCAGCCTGACCTTGAATGTTTCCAGGGATGGGGCATCTACCACCTCACCTCTCTCGGCAACCTGTGCCAGTGGTCCACCACCCTCATTGGGAAAAATTTCTTCCTTATATCTAGTCTGAATCTACCCTCTTTCAGTTTAAAACCATTACCCCTTGGCCTCTCGCTACAGGCCCTGCTAAAAAGTCTGTCCCCATCTTTCGTATCAGCCCCCTTGAAGTACTGGAAGGCTGCAAGAAGGTCTCCCTGGAG
The DNA here is from genome assembly GCF_964289735.1 of Phaethon aethereus. Classification (NCBI taxonomy): domain Eukaryota; kingdom Metazoa; phylum Chordata; class Aves; order Phaethontiformes; family Phaethontidae; genus Phaethon; species Phaethon aethereus. The sequence goes on from NC_138575.1 coordinate 203,635,500, forward strand.
CCTTCTCTTCTCCAGGCTGAACAACCCCAACTCTTTCATCCTGCCCTCATAGGAGAGGTGTTCCATCTCTGGAACAAATCACGGACAAATGTGTGCTTACTAAATATGTAATATTAATGCATCTTCAAAGTAATGAGAGCAATGGAATAATTTAAAGTTTCTTTAAAAGCCATATGCTTTGTCTCTTCGATTTGAAAAGTAAAAGTGGAAGCTCACTTATTAACGTAACTTAGCTTGAGAATTTTCTAGCAAGCAGAAAAGCATTTCAGTGGATTGTGGTGAAGTATTGAAAGAAATATTTCTGAAAATGTTTCAGATTTTCAAAAAACCTGGCTAAGAGTTTGGTTTTGGGTGTTTCCTTACTTCTTGAGACTGCAAAGTCTATACCTCTTTCTAGAAAAATACCCTTTGTTAGGAAGACAGGGAGATGTAGAACCCATAAAACTGTTACTACTGAGTATGTTATTTCACAAATCTTGGTTTTTGCTCAGTTATGATGACAGCCTGTGAACACTGGAGTGCTTGTGTATGACACAAATTCAAATACTTAAGATGCTCCTTTTCAGTAGACAAATGTTCAGATGATTTCCCAGCATATGCTTTTAACCAGTCATGTGCCAGTCTGCACATGGCTTTTGTATTCATTCTAACACAATTATTCCCATTTTGCCTCCTGTCACCAGGAGATTTGCCAGAAAACTAACAAGTACATCATAAAAAGACTTCAGAACAGTATACAGTATAATGTCAAAAATACTTACATGTTTTCCAAAGTAGACTAGCTTTGCAAAACTTTACTGAAAAAGGTGAGGAAAGATTTGCAGTTCCTGTTAATTATAGAGTCTTAATATTCACCTGTCAACACTACTGCATATTTCTTGGCTCAAAACTATGAGCTGGGTAGCAATAAGGCAAAGTACTTGCTGAGTTATTCTATTGTAATAGTCCTTGCAGATCTGTTAGTGATGATCCATCAGTAACATGTGAAGAGAGAATGGAGGGGACCAAATGACGAGATGGCTATTGCCAAAGATATTGCCAGCTTTGAGGATATCAGAAACGCAGAATCATTTGAGGTTGGAGGGGGAGCTCTGAAGATCATCCAGTCCAGTCACCCTACTCAAAGTAGAGTTACCTAGAGAGGTCGTTGATGCTCCATGCTGGTCTGTGTTTAAGAGCCATTTGAATAATGCCCTTAATAACATGTTTTAATTTTTGTCAGCCCTGAAGGGGTCAGTCAGTTGTATAGATAATTGTTGTAGGTCACTTCCAACTGAAATATTCTATTCTAATTACAGCAGGTTGCTCAAGGCCTTTTCCAGTTGGGTTTTGAATATTTCCAGGGATGAACACTCTGCAACCTGTCTGGGCAACCTGTTCTGGTGTTTGACCACCTCTGCAGTAAAAGAACTAAAATAAAAAATAGTGTTCAAGTGTATTTCACTTGTGCCCATTGCCTTGTGTCTCTCAACTCAAATTCAATTGAAAAAGAGGAAAGTGCAAAGAATTTCTGTAAAATAGAAATTTAACTTAATTTGCAAAGCCCAAGAAAGCACAAGTTACCATGAGTGTGACCAACTGCTGGCACAAGTTGCCTGGAGAGCTTGTGGAGTCTCCCTCCTTAAAGATATTCAAAAGCTGTCTGTCTACACATGGTCCTGGGCAGCTGGCTGTAGGTGACCCTGCTTGAGCAGAGGGTTGGACAAGATGACCTCCAGAGGTCACTTCCAGCCTCAACCATTCTGTGATTCTGTGAAGAGCTTGAGAGCGGGGCTTTTATTTTCAGATGGGCACTTGTGTGACATAATCCTGGGATAGTGTCTTTCTCAATATCCTATTTTGTCCTTTACTTTTATGTTACACAGCTTTATGTTACACAGCTTTATGTTACACAGCTGTGAAAGCTTTTGAACATTCTGTGAATATCTGCTGGAGCAGTAGAAGAAATAATGGTGGAAAGCAGCTCACAATGTAATATCGCAACGGAAAAATCAGGCCTGATTTAATTACAGAACTTCTTTAATAAATTAACATTGTCTTAGAAGACCTGGAATTAATTTTTTTAGAAACTTGTAAATGACTGCCAGGCTGCCTTTAGATTATTACAGCTGAAGCAGGCTATTCTACTTTGTGTGTTCTGTAACAGGCTTCTGTAAGTATTATATTTAGGTCTTATATTTAAGGCTAAAGATGAGAAAACAAACAAAAAGGATGTCTTGTCACTGCATGTTCTTGTATGATTTAGCTGTGAACACATCAGCTTTGTGCATGTGTGTGGTGGGTTGACCTTGGCTAGATGCCAGGTGCCCACCAAAACTGCTCTATTATTCCCCCCACCTCAGCTGGGTGGGGGAGAGAAAAATATAATGAGAAGCTTGTGGGTCGAGATAAGGGCAGGGAGAGATCACTCACCAATTACTGTCACAGGCAAAACAGACTCGACTTGGGGAAATTTGTCTCATTTATTGCCAGTCAAAATCAGAGTAGGATAATGAGAAATAAGACCAAATCTTAAAACACCTTCCCCCCACCCCTCCCTTCTTCCTGGGCTCAACTTCACCCATGAGTTCTTTTATCACCTCCCCACTCCAAGCAGTGCAGGGGGATGGGGAATGGGCGTTGTGATCTGTTCACCACACGTTGTCTCTGCCTCTCCTTCCTCCTCGTGGAGGACTCCTCACACTCTTCCCCTGCTCTAGCTTGGGGTCCCTTCCACTGGCGACAGTCCCCCATGAACTTCTCCAACATGAGTCCTTCCCACAGGCTGCAGTTCTGCATTATCTGCTCCAGCCTGGGTCCCTCCACGAGGTGCTGTCCTTCAGAAACAGATGGCTCCAGCCTGGGTCCCCCGCAGGGTCACGAGTCCTGCCAGCAAACGTGCTCCAGGCTGGGCTCCTCTCTCCATGGGTTCACAGGTCCTGCCAGGAGCCTGCTCCAGCATGGGCTTCCCATGGGTCAGAGTGTCCTTCAGGCATCCCCCTGCTCCGGCGTGGGGCCCTCCCCGGGCTGCAGGTGGAGATCTCCTCCAGCATGGAGCTCCATGGGCTGCAGGAGCACAGCCGGCCTCACCAGGGTCTTCCCCAGGGGCTGCCAGGGAATCTCTGCTCTGGAGCCCCTCCTGCCCCTCCTTCTGCTCTTCCCTTGGTGTCTGCAGGGCTGTTCCTCTCACATATTCGCACTCCGCTCTCCGGCTGCAAATGCTGTGTGCCAGGTTTTTTTCCCCTTTCTTAACTCTGTTCCACCAGAGGCGCTGCCACCATTACTGATGGGCTCGGCCTTGGCCAGTGGTCGATCTGTCTTGGAGCCAGCTGGCATTGTCTCTGTTGGACACAGGGGAAGCTTCTAGCAGCTTCTTGCAGAAGCCACCCCTGCAACCTCCACCACTACCAATAGCAAACCCAATACAACGTGTAAGGACTAAAACCTCTGCCTCAGTTTTGAGGAGGAAAGTCTGTTGATGTGCACTAAGCAAATCAAAATATGAAATGGCTACCACTTAGAAGTACACTTCACTAAGTATGGGGCAGAGTAGCAAATCATGTGACAAAAAGATCTTATACCAGAAGAAAGACTGCATTTAGTATCTTTTGCACCACTCAATCTATTCCTTATTGTAGTATACTACAAATGTAGGCAAAAGTAGTAAATCCTAAATTTTCTGAGTAAAGAGAAAGGAAGGAAAACAACTGTTCTGACTTCTTTAGTAAGATTATCTTGCAGTCTCCTCTTTTTTTAAATTGTTCTTTAAAATAAGTTCTCTAGGAATGCTTGAAATGCTAGGTCCATGGAATAAAAGCATAATATGTTTATCATATGTATTTAATTTTTCACTGCAGTACTATATTGAAAGTTCTGGTAGGTCTAAATTATAACTCCATCATTGCAGCCTACTGTAGATAAACCTTAAATAGTTTTCTGAAACTACTTCACTATTGATTTGATTTATTTAAAAAAACCACCAAAACACAAAAAAAACTAGTCTGCTAGCTTGCCTTGATGTGTTACATTTTCTTTCAGCAGAATGAAAGCCTGAGTGTACCTACAGAGCATACCTAGAGATTAATTTGCAGCATTGTTCTATGAGGATTTTATAGGTCTGCATTTTCAGGTGTTCCAAACATGACATTTTGTGACTTTACTGAAAGTTGAGATATGCTGTGGTGTGACTTTTATATTACAAAGAGTATAGAATGCCATGAAAAAAAAAGTGATTTCACACTATTTTAGAAGTGTATTTGTTGAAATACAATGTTTCTGTGTCTGCCTGGGCTCAAAAGATGAACAGTGTATAGGAAGTCATGTTTAAGTTTATTCAGTTACTGCATGTGTTATGCTGGGTAACCAAACCTATTTTTATACGTTTAAGAGGTTAAATTGGTTGTCAGTGTCATTTAATAGCAACAACTTCTATTCACAGTGTGTTAGAACAGCACAAACTGACAAAAGAACAGTGGGAAGAAAGAATACAGAACTGGCATGAAGAGCACAGGGGAATGTTAAGGTAACTATGTAAAAAATGTTCCAAGACCTTTAAAGTTTTTTGTTATTATTAGGATGTATTTTGGCAGGTGGGATATTTGTTTGGAAACTGCTTTCTTTTGTTCCAGCCAGGGTAGGTGGTTATCAAACTTCCATGAAAGTTTCAGTGAGAGTTGAGTTTCCAGTTAGGTTATTGGCTTACCTACATGATTTCTGGTAAGGTTGTCAATTGCCTTTGTCCACAGCTGCCTGCATCTAAAATATATTTAGTATTTCCTTAGCTCACATGGTGAAAAGACAAAGTGCAATGATTGGACTGTACTTGGATATTAGGGTGTAGAGCTTTACAAGTATCTGAGTCAACATACACATGAATTTCAAAGAGAGATTTAGTCCCTAACTAAATTTTACACTAGTTATTCTGCAGTTCCCTTATTCTTAGAATGTACTTTTTATTTGTCTACAGTATGATATTTTTTTTTTCTTCTTTCATCAGGGAAGATTCTATGATGGAATACCTTAAGATAGCACAAGATTTGGAAATGTATGGAGTCAACTATTTTGAAATAAAGAATAAAAAAGGAACTGAATTGTGGCTAGGAGTTGATGCTTTGGGTCTGAATATTTATGAGCATGATGATAAGTAAGTGGCTAATACTCATTTTGCAGTTCTGTCCTAGGAGATCCTATTTGAGATTATACAAAACCCACCTTATTGCGTGTTCAATAACACCTAGCAAAACAGGTTCTCAAAGACCTTCTAATCTCTGTAAAAGATAGAAAAAGAGAGATAGATGTTAACTGCCAGAGTATTTCAATTTTAAAGATTAAATAGGGATGTGGAAGAAGGGAGAGGGAGAGCAGTTCTGTGGAAACTTAAATTTACGTTGCTTAATATGGATGTTTGATAGTTAGACCATCTTTATATGGCTTCTTTCTGTACTTTTCACTCCCTCAAGACTTCCTGTTCAGTCAGGATAAAAAGAACATTGAGAAGCTAAGCAACATATTTAATGAGAAACATTTTGTAAGAGCAGTGACTAGAATTGTAGCTGTTGGAGCATGAAGAACTTCGGTATCTAAAAGTGAAACCTTTTAGACACCAAGAAAATAGATGAATCCTGTATCCTAATAAAGAGACCAAATGTTCTGTCCTACCTGAAGAGAGATAAAGCTGAAATGTACAAAATTTGAAGAATCTGAAAACAGAACAACAGACTTATTCTTTTCTTTTTAAACACCTGTTAGTAGTATCTGATGTCAACAGTCCTTTCACAGTGATTTGAAGTTAAACGAGTCAAACACCAGATAACAGCTGTCAACTGAACTGAAACTTAATGTTCTTCAATGTATGTGCTCTGTAACAAAATTCTGTAAGCTTTAATTGCCATTAGATGGCAATACAACTCCTAAAAGAAGTAAATATTCAGAAAATGTTCAGATCAGATTGAACCATCAGTGAATTTTTTGTGTTCTTTAACTCTTGATAGTTAGCAATCAAATACTTAAACATTTTCTAATGCTTGTAATTAAGCTAATATGAATAGAAAAAAAATTTCTGTGCTCATGGGGAAAAATATTTACAGTTATACAGATGGTGCTTAACTTTGTAATGGTTTCTGAATTGAATTTACTTAAGATGCAAGGGAAGTACATTTAACTTGAACTTTGGAAATGTGAGAACACATATCTTACATCTGAGTTAAACTGAAGTACAACATTGCTGAAGGCTAATTTAATTTCAGTCTTTGAAATGTCAGACTTTTCTCAAATTTAAACAGTTATTCCTTTCACTGAAAACGGTATTATCAATAGCTTATAAAGGATCAGTACATGATTGTGATGTTTAGCATCTACTTACTGGTAGTAGATTAAGTCGCAAATTGAAATTCCTTCTGTTACAGTGCCATGTAATTTATTCATTTGATGGAATAATGTGTAAAAAAAAAAATTGTTTACCAAAATATGCTTGAACTGCTATGTTTTGTAAATATAAGTAAATGTGATAGTGAGAATGGTACAGAGTTAAGACTTAGTGGACATAAATAAAATGCACATCTTTGCTGCTTCTGATGAGAACTTTTTCTCTTTGAAGGCTGACACCCAAGATTGGTTTTCCTTGGAGTGAAATAAGAAACATCTCTTTTAACGACAAAAAATTTGTCATAAAGCCAATTGACAAAAAGGCCCCCGTAAGTAGTGTGTAGAAGAGTATGCCTTTATAGATGAAGAAATTTAAGTTTGCAGGGACTTCCTCTGGCATTATGTCATGAGTAAATATTTTGATATTTATTATTATTGGTAGAACAGTCAGTAATCAAAAGAAATTTTTAATTTTGATGTATGGTGTGTTATTTTCTCTCTTTTCATTCTGGTTGTAAAGCCACAGTGTAAGATGCTAAATTGTCTGGCCCCTCACCTCTGTTTCTCTTTTTTTTTGTATTATAGCGTCACATTTCATGAGACTTTCCAGGTCAAAACTCTTCAGAAATAGAGTAGAGAATAATATCATGTTTTTAGAAGTTTAAATTTTTGTGTAAACTAGCTAACTTCTACATGGAGGAATCCAGATGTAATTTTGAATGTGTCTTGTAACTTCCTGACAGTAACTAGATTTATAGACTATGATGTTGGATTGCTTAGATGATGAGTGTCAAAATACTTGTAAGTTTAAATTTAACAAATACAAGCATGCAGTAATGCTTTGAGTTTTGTCACAACCGTATTTTTAGAGTAATGGATATGCTGCAATTATTTTTGCTAGGATTTTGTTTTTTATGCACCCCGTCTGAGAATTAACAAGCGAATTTTGGCACTGTGTATGGGAAATCATGAATTGTACATGAGGAGAAGGAAACCTGATACAATTGAAGTGCAACAGATGAAGGCCCAAGCAAGAGAGGAGAAACATCAGAAACAATTGGAAAGGTAATTAACAAACTTCCATGAAACGGAGAAAAATCTTCTACCCTTTTAAGAAACCTAAATCATAGAATATCAGACATCTTAGCATTCTAGGAGAAAGAGCTGCTTTTCTTTCTCTAATATGTAAGCAGATTTGTGGACTGGTGTGGCTCACCTGTCTTAATAGAAAGCTGTATATTTTTTGAGTTTTCAGCATAGTAATAGTAGCTGTACCGTTGTTTCTCATTATGTTTTTGTGAAACAGTCTTAACTCTCTGTTGCTTGATCCTTAGGGACTATTATACTGTACAGGTGAACCCTTAAAGCAAGTTCAGTGAACAATGTCATGACTTACCTTTTGTATGTTTAAAAAATACTGTTGCAAATTCTAGCCCAGATGAAACATCAGTCATGTCTAAAATGCAGGTATAATTGTGTCTTTACCTGGTTGAATCACGACCAAGGTTGCTAATCAGTTCTGTTCATAAATTGTTTTTCTGTACAGTATATTGAAACAGAAATGTGGTGGTTCTTGTATTGTAAACTGAATTTGAAACGTTTAAAATTACATGCTTCTCTGCTAGCAGAGTAAACTGAAAAATAGGTTACCAGCATCCTTAGAGTAGAATTTAATTTGTTTTAGGGTAAAACAACATTTTACCTTTTTTTTTTTTCCAGGGCACAATTAGAAAATGAGAAGAAGAAAAGGGAGATAGCAGAAAAGGAAAAGGAAAGAATAGAGCGTGAAAAGGAAGAATTAATGGAACGCTTAAGGCAAATTGAGGAACAAACTATGAAAGCTCAGAAAGGTGAGCTCTTACTGGTCCTAGATTTCTTATATCTGATGACAATGTTTGGTTCAATTGAGTAGTTCAGTTCCACAATTCTCTTGGTATGTATGGCTTTTTGTCATGGTGTTTTTGTTTTTCCTTTTTAAATTTATTTTACTACTAATAACAAGAACTTAGCGGTGTGTTATTTAATTTGAGAGATTCTTTTTCAGTGTTAAGAGTTAAAAGATGGTTAACATGCATATGTGTGTATATCTGTAATATAAAACCAATTCCTAAGATAGTAAAAGTTTCAGTTTTCTTTAATAAAAAGGAGATTAATGTGTACACTGTTCATCTCAGAATTATGAAATGCTTAAAGTGCTGAAAACCTGGAGTTGGAGGGAGCAGGGGAATTAGGAAGATTCAAAGTACTTCCTCTAGGGTTTTGTTGAATTTAGCTTTTCATTTGGACATTTCCTTGCTCTGTCATTTTGCTATTCCCATGTAAGATTTAAGAATTTTAAAATTAAAGTCTTGTCAGATTTTAGTGAATAAACATAGTTTTACCAGTCTCAGTTCTTTGTGTTGAACCACCCTGTAGTGTCCCTGCCTCCACTACTTCCCAGTCCCTCCTCTCCACATTCTTTTTTTGCTTTGGGTTTAGTTCACATTCATAAGTTTGTTCCTCTCTTCTGTTCATAACTGTTGGCTTCAGGCACGATAGAGAGAATCACTGACTAAATCTATGCAAATAAATCACATATGCCTGGCACTGTTCTCCAGCTGTACCCCCACATTTTTCAGTCTTTCAATGCAGAACAGGCTGGACACATCCAGACAGGTAATGCATGAACTGTGCCTTGGAATTGTTTAAGGGGGAGCTATTTGGCCCAGGGTGGAACAGCATCAGGGTGATTCTAAAGATTTAACAACGTATGTTTTCTCATAACTTTTGTAAGCAATATAGGCTAATTTCTGATGCAATACATACCATTTATGTGTTGCTGGTCTTTTCAGCCTTCTATTCACAAATGGAAAAGTGTTCATATATGGTGTCTGTGCTGTAGTTGAGTTGGTAGTTAAGCGTTCTCCATCTTCCTGTGAAAATTGAGTGATGTTTTTAAATATTTATGCATTTTATTTAATTTTCTACATACTGCATTTGTACAACTACGCATACTTGTAATGAAGTTCATTTAATTTTATAACTGCAGTAGTAGGTCTGGGAAGCCAACTGAAGAATATCGATTACATGATACCTACTTAAAACTGCAAGTGCAAAGATCAACCATGTGTCAGCATACCTGGGGAGATGCTTTTTTAGTATTAAAGCATATGATGGAGAGCAAATGGATCATTCCAATAACTGAGCGGTTGTTTAGGTTTTCTGGTGAAAGAATCTATGGCAGCTGTGCCTAGACAAAAACATAGTGGAAAATTTATCATTAGAATCATCAAGGAGCTTCAGAAGGACTTTTTTCATAGTCACTTCATTTTGCATGTCAGAGGAGTGTATTTTGCCTGTGCAAATCTTACCTTGCAGTACTGGTAGATTATTACTACTTCCTGTTTCACACAGGGTTCTGCCTTTTAGATTAGCAATATTTTGCTAACCAGGCAGCTAGACAACTATTATCCCTCCTTTGGTTTAAAACTTTCCTATTTGCACCTTTTTGGCTCTGTTCTACGGAGAATTTTTCTGGCTCTTCCAATGTGTCTTAGGTAATTTTGCTGGAGGTGCACGCCTAAATTGTCTGTTGCGATTAAGGAATGTTTTTAGGCGTTTCAACAGAGTAGAACAGATTTTGCTTTTTTAATGTATGATTTAATGTATATAAAATCTCAGTAGTAAGAGCAAAGGTGTATGTGCTTGTATATGTGCATATGTTTGGATGTTTATTTTTATAGAATCAGTGAGGTGATAATTTTTGAAACACTGGGCTGTCAGAACTGTCAGGTGAAATGAAGTCTATCCAAAGTATGTCTTAAAGGGGGAGGGTGGAAATCAGACACAGCATAGTTTCAGGTAACATGCTTAACAGCTCTTCTTAGCTTGAGGCAGCCTTGTAAATCTTTGTCAGCTTTCTAGGTTACTTCTATTTTGAGCATGTTACAGCTGTGATCGGTGTTACATATGAGAAGGAGCTAGGTAGTGATGTCTTGCCTGCAAACTTTCCTTTTGGCAGAGCTAGAGGAACAGACTAGAAGAGCTCTAGAACTGGATCAAGAACGAAAGCGTGCAAAAGAAGAAGCAGAGCGCCTAGAAAAAGAGCGTCGAGCAGCTGAAGAAGCTAAAGCTGCTTTAGCCAAGCAAGCAGCTGATCAAATGAAGAACCAGGAGCAGCTAGTAAGAAGCTTTAACCCTATTTTGAATCAAATTGAAAAAGCTAGTTGAAAATTTAGTCTTTATTCTTGGTTATATCTATTTTGTCAAATGGATAGGTATGTTGAAACACAGATAAAAGTATGTGAAATAACATTACAGATTGTTGTGGGAACTTTTTTAGAAAACTACATCAGATTTGACGCTAAATGAAGAAGTAAACGTTTGAGACTGACAACACTTACTACATTCTCTTTCTAATAATGTCAGGCTTATCCAGCTGAGAACAAGAGTAGCTTCCTTCTGCAGTCCACTGGGAAGCCTGTTCTCTGAGGCAGGTCTGTTCTGAAGCTTGATGGTGGTGGTGGGGAGTTGGTGACACTGTGGTTTGGGGTTTTTTTTGTTTGGTTGGCTTTTTTTTTTTGAGGGAGGTGTGTCCCTCTATTTCCAGCATTTACAATATCTTCTCACATTCTGTGCTAGACTACATCTAATTCAAGATTTGCATATAATAACTGAGAAAGGCATGAAAATAGTAGAAGAAATGATTTCTCAACTATAAAACAGCTTTTGATCTTCTGTAAACTTAGCGCACAATTCTGAAGGCAAGATTTAGCTTAATAGTACTGTGATTATGATCCAGAATCATGACCTTCTTGGTGGAACCACTAAAGTTGTATTAAACTGAAACAGCCACAACTGCTAATTTGTAACTACAGCTTGCTCTTTCCCAGCAAGCTTTGGAAGTGCAGAAGAGAAATATTTTTTTTTCTGGACTTATTTCCATCAGGCAAGAGTACAGATTTGTTCCCTCTGACATGTATGCTTAAAATTTCTATTTTTAGCAGAAAAGTGATGGATGCTAACTAACTCTTTTCAAGTCGGATCACAGCTAAGGCTCTGCTTTCTTCCACTGCAGAACCAAAATGATACCAAATTAAAACTTCTACTTCAATTTTTTGTTTGTTTCAGGCAGCAGAACTTGCTGAATTCACTGCCAAGATTGCACTTCTAGAGGAGGCCAAGAAAAAGAAAGAAGAGGAAGCCTCAGAATGGCAGCACAAAGTAATGAGCTCATGCTTTGTGAAGTCAGAATGTCAAAGAAACTGAGAGATGAGTGCGGAAATCCCACTGGAAGTCTGTGGGGTTGAATCTCTCTTTCGCCCTTAGGCTTCAGAGAAGCCTTTCCTAAAGGTTTTTGTTCTCCGGTATACTGAAGCCAGCCTATACTTCTGTTTAATTCATTTCTTATTATTAAATAGTCATGAAGGGGGGAAAATTCTAATCATAAAGGTATGGACAAAGATTTGAAACAGCTTCCTTAACGTATGGTGATGAAATAGATTGGAGCTTGATGTTGCAAAAGAAAAAAACTTAGGAGGGAGGTATAGAAAATCATGAGTGGTGGTGAAAAGAGGATCCAGAACAATAATAAAGGCACATCGAATGCAACTGGACAAAAGTTTAAAGCAAAATAGTATTTCTTCACAAAATCTGTAATTATCTATGGGATGTGAATACTAATTGTGTGTACAGGCTCAAAAAGTGATGTTTGAACAAATTCTTATAATAAAGTTCTGGTTGAGTATGAAATATGAAGACATCACCTATGATTTAAGAAGTCCCCGAGCCTCAAATTTCAGGAGGCTAGGAAAGTTGGAAAACTGTCAGTATGACTGCTGTCATATGACTGCTCTCACTCTTCTCTTGTCTACTGCTGGAAATAGCTGGACTCAGGTTTTGAGTCGTATCTTTTTTATCCTGTATTCCTATCTGACATTTTTAAGTGCGTAAGCTAGTTTCCATGTGTCTGAAAACAGCTCAAATATTTATTTTTCTGATTATTCATCAATAATTTTAAAAGATGCTAAGTACAGTGTACTATATTTAGGCTTTTGCAGCACAAGAGGACTTGGAAAAGACCAAAGAAGAACTGAAATCTGTGATGTCTGCTCCTCCACCGCCTCCTCCACCACCAGTTATTCCTCCAACAGAGAATGAACACGATGAACATGATGAGAACAATGCTGAAGCCAGTGCAGAACTGTCTTCTGATGGTGTCATGAATCACAGGAGTGAGGAAGAACGGGTAACAGAAACACAGAAAAATGAACGTGTTAAGAAACAACTCCAGGTAATGAAGATTCATAGTTGTATCAACATAATTCAGGCCTTGGGTTTTCATTCTTTATTTGTCAAAAATGTCATTGAAATTATGGTGTGCCAAGGAAACAGCCTTTTTATCTTTACTAGGTTTATTACTAATTTACCAACCAATATCATTCATAGTGTTCTAGAGGTGGAATAGGTAGAAAGATTTGATGCAAGGCTGTACTTTGTAGCTTAAAAGTATTAGTGTGTTGTTGCATTGGCGATTAAACATTTCTAATAATTATATAGTGTCCAGAACACTGAATGTTAAAATGTAATGCTTTCCTTTCTCAATACTGAAATTCATTAAGTGGTATGAACAGATGACTGCTTAATAGTATTTGTGTTTATTTGTAGTCATTCACAGACACTGTAAATGCAAAAACTGAATTATGCCCCTTTTGGATTGATCATATTTCCCTGAAATGGAGCATTTCCTCCTAGACTAGTTTTATTGTGTGTGTGTGTGTGTATATATATATATATATATATATATATATATACTTAAAGTATAATAATCTATGTTAGTGGTAGCCCTTTGCCTTCTTATGAAACGTCTATCTGGGAAGGAAATAAAAGAAATGGAAAGCTGCTGCTTTTTCTGGCAGCACTATCTTAGTAGCCTGTGTGTGTAGTATCCTTTCTGCTTGGCCAGTCACTGATCGGGCTCAGGGAGACAAACAAGAGCTGTCTTTAGTCAAGCAGAAATTGAAAAATAAGGTCATTCTCCTGCTTCATCCTGCTCGTCTCTTTCTTCTTGTATGTTAGGGTATGAGGCCTTTTTTTTCAGTTTGTCCACACTATGTTCTTCTTCTCTTTCCCTCTGCAGTCTTTCTGATAGACCTTACAACTTGAGTTACTGAACAGCACAACAGGCATTTTATAGGCTGGCATTCAAGAAATCCTTATCCAAATCACAGAGTAGTTGTTATCAGAAATTCCAGAATCATTAAAAGATTAGTCAAAGCACTTAAATGCACATATTTTATTCAACAGGCTTTAAGTTCTGAGTTGGCTCAAGCCAGAGATGAAACCAAGAAAACACAAAATGATGTCCTTCATGCTGAGAATGTTAAAGCAGGCCGTGATAAGTACAAGACTCTTCGACAAATCCGACAAGGCAATACAAAGCAGCGTATAGATGAGTTTGAAGCAATGTGAGAGCTGTTATTTTGCATATATGTTCCTCGTAAAGCTGAACCACCAACAGAGAAAAAAGCAGGCCTTTGCAGATTTGATGGATTGCACCCCACTTTGCCAAAGCACTTAATACCAGTTTGACTACAGTGGCTAGAAGACAAATTTAGGGGAAGCTATTCAACAGTAAGGCAGTCTGTCATCCCTAGCTTTTGCGGGGGGAGGGTGTGGAGAATTATAGCATTTTTTTTCCCCATCATGTTTTCAGTTTCATTGTTTCATATTTTTTTCTTTAGAAACTGATGTGAAGTATATAATGACTGACAAGTGTATATATTGCTTAAACATTAAGAAGTAGAAAGAAGAATGGAACTGAACCTAAACTGAAGAGGTACTATTTCAGTACAAAGTTTGAAATTACATTTTTCAATGTAGCTACACCATTAAGAGTTTGATATTGCTGACTTTCAGTTTTGGATTTTTTTCTCCCAAGTGAAATTTCTTGGTGTTTCATGTCCTGTCATCATTGATGGTTTTCTTTGCCTGCCTGTTCACAAAGGTCTGGATGGCAGGTGGGAGTTCCAGGAAATATTTTTAAATGGAACACTACCTGTGGGCAGCACATGGCTGCTGATAGGCTTGAATAAGTATTGCTTTTCCTAGGTGATTTTTTTTAGATGCACAAAATGATCTAATGCAGCAAATTAAAAATAAAAAATAAAGCTTCATGTGCTATTTGCTTGTAATTATTTTATTTACAGTAGGGAGACCTGGACCTTTCTGGCAAGGGAGCATATGAAAACATCAGTCCCAGGGAGGGGACAGTATCCTACCTCACTACTATGTACATGATGACTGGTCCTTCAAACACCATGAAAAAAACTGTTTAAATTGACTGTCGCTACACAGTGGTATCATAGAATGCTAGGAGCCCTTACTCCTAGGATTTTGTTTTACTTCAAGATGGATTTATAGTGCTAAATACTGTCTAACTGCCTTTTGTTGAGTTTAAATTGTAAAAGCATCTTGCGTGTTTTAAAGCTGTAACCTGTCACTGGTATACTGTCTCCTGGGAGGGGTGTAGAATGTGCGTGTCAGTTTGGTTTTGGGTTTCCAAATACAAAATGAAAGTTCCCAGAATTGGAGTAAAAGTGTTTGTAGCTTCAGTTTTCAGTGAAGCTAGTATTGTAATTGTCATGTCTGATGTTAGATCATTGTTACTAAGTCCTTTCCCTTTTGAAAAGGAGACCAACTTTTTGGAGAAATTTACTTAGAAATTGAACTTTAGAAATAACTTTACAGTTAATGTGGACTGCAGTTTTTGCAGTTATTCCTTCTGTTATAGTACGCTAGTAAATATCTACAGTGGAAGAACCCTGCTTTCTCTGAGGATGGTTCAGCTCTTTTCTGTTTGATATTATGCACTCATAAATTTACACTTATCTATTAAAATTTGCCATTTTATTAAACATTTTTTTCATGCACAATAGGTTTAAATTTCTTATGAACAGTACAACTAAGTTTTTTTTCTATTTTGCAGCGTTAAAGGTTGGCTACTTGGGGTGACATCATGAAAATAAAATAAAGATACATTAATATATTTTTTGGGGGGGTTAAACGTATCTGGTTGACCTTGAAGGCCGATGTGCAGATGCTGTGCACATACTTCAAAATGCTGCTTGGTGGAAGTTGGTGTTTCTACTTGCAGTTCATTCTAAGAACAGTTCTTGTTTCACATGCTTCATACACCGAAGCTTAAGCAAATTTCTGAAGTATTTGAACAGTTTGCCATAGCAGGTGAAATACTGTGCTTCCAGTGAGTTTTCATTTTTCCCTGGAAAGTGTGCACTAACTCTGATACATCAGTTTCAGTGTTGGAAAAAATACCAGTAAAGTTTGCTGTTCATAAATCTACGATATATAGAGTAGGGCTAAATGGATTAGATCCATTTATAAAGCTGTGTGATTTTTTTTTTTTTTCTAAACAACCAGGAACAACCATTTGTAATATGGATTTTCATAATGAACAAAGTGGTAATAGCTGCTGTCACCAGCAGTTGGGAACACTTACTGGTGCGGAAATACTAAGAATACATTTAATGATTACCTGGTGAAGTAATTTTCCACATGCTTTTTCCTTAGCATCATGTTTTGTGTTGTACAATTAAGCTACAATTACATCTACTATTTTGGATAACATTCGTTGGTTAACAATAAAGAGATACAGTTAATTTCTCTGAGGTCCATTGTTGTTATTTAATGCCTTTTATTTCTGACAGCTTTTCTAAACGCAGTGTAATAGCCTTTTTCCAGACCAGCATGCAGATTTTGATCATCTTTTGTTTCACACTCTGGTCAAAATGAAATTTAAAAAAAAAAAAAAAATCAAATTGTATCCCTAGGGAATGGTATTCTGCTTAAGAAATTACCACATAGAATTGGGAGGAAGCACTGGTGATTGTTGATTCAAAACAGGATGTGAATCATCAGAGCAAATTGGCTCTCTTGAGAACAGAGGGTAATCTGGCCATGTAAGAGCTCTATGGGTAATGTAAGAACTTTCAATCACTGCCTACATATTGCTTAGCCTCAGGTTAAGTGAAATTTAGTTTAATAGGTCAATGTCTTAAGCAGTGAGAGACCTTGATGTGTTTTTTAGATACTGCACATTATAGAGGACAGTGCTGTCAAATATATGCATGTAGCATATGTTTTAGATAACAGCAAGTTTATGGGCTTCTTCACCTAATACGTGTTTGGAGAATGCAGGAACAGCCCTGTATAAATAGGTATACAAATTAATCTTCTAAGCAGCTCTCATATCCATTGGACCTCCTCTTGGGTGACATTCCATTCTCTCTTAGGTGTTTAGCCTTGCACTCGGTACAAGCACATGACCCTTTTTGTTATTCAGTGTGGCAGAATTGCTATGATGAATTAAAGCATGTGTGCTTGATACTTTATCTGTGCATATTTCTAGTTTTATACTTCTCTCTTCTTGGAGTCCCTCCTGCTGAAGCATTAGATTTGAGGTTTTTCCCTTGTTAGAGAGCTTCTGCATAGGTATGTAACTTCAGAATATTGTGCTTGAAAGGGGAGGTAAGTGTTTTGAAAGGTTTTTTTAAAAATATGCTCTTGAAATGGAGAGAAAAGGATGCAAAATAGTGCCAGTATTTACAGGCCAGGCCAATACAATCACCCAGAATTCCTTGATGTGAAAGAGAATATCTTCTGGAAGTAGTCTCCTCTGCACATCAAAACCACATTTTCTGTTGGTTGTGCTCTTCAAGTACATGTTTCTTGTATACTGGGTTTATTTTGTCCAAAATGGAACAAAATTCATATCTGCCTTTTTAAACCAAGTTTGGAATGCATTATTGTGCTTTTGCCTCTTTCTTAAAACATGTTCTGTAGGGCTGTTCAAGTAACCTGCTTAAGCACCTCTGAGGAAAAAGGAGGTTTGTTCTAAAAGAAGTATTTTAAACTTCTGAGGAGAAAGTACCTTGAGTATATTTTCTTAAAAAAAAAAATAGAGATTAAAATGATGAGTTAAAAGCTTTTGCTTCTGGAAAGGAATTTTTGTGCAAGCATCTGTTCACATGTGGATCATCTAAAAAGTCTTGTTCTTCTGAAGACATTAGATTAGTTTCAAGAATCAAGGGTTTTAACAAAGATGATGCATCCCAGTGGGATGATGTTGTCGATGCTAGTGCTCATAAGATACTTTGTGGGTAGAAATGTCAACATAAAATTGAAAGCTTCCTTACAAAAGAGCAAAGTTCACTTATATTAATAGAAGTTGTCTTGTACACATAACGGAGTGTGTCTTGACTGGGTGATAAGACTTTCCTGGAAAATGTAATAAGTGTCAATGGATCAGCATACAAACTCTGGTAATTTCTTTGACCCCCACAGCATAGCCTGTTGTTTGTGCTTAGAGGTGGAGAGTACCTGCTCCCCAGCCACAATGCCGTGCTGGCTGGCCAGGAGGTGGTTCTGACTGCTGGCCATGGGCCCCTGCCAGGCGGCGTGTCCCTCAGCTCTGCTCCCGAGTGGGCCATGCAGCATCTCCTTCTTCCCCAACCAAGTGGTCTCCAAGCATGTGTTGCGTGACTGGTCCTTTTCCCAGTTTGGGGACCCGGTCAGCAGCTTGGGGCTGGAAGGGATGGTGAATGGTGTAAGAGTAATGGTAGAAGACTGTAAGGAAAAAAAAAAAACCCACAGTCCCAAAACCTTGTGGTAAGCTTAACTGGCCCATTTATTCACATGTGTTAAGGACTCCTTTTCACTATGCTATTGCAGCATCCATAAATTCACTATGTGTGACCAATAACTTGTTTAGAAAATTCAACAGCCAGTTTGTTGGAGGGAGTTGTGCTTTTCATTTCACAGACCTGAGCCCAGATCCATAGGCATAGGCCAGTTATCTGATTTTTTTTTTTTTCTTTTTGGTTCATGGAGTCCATCACTTGTGTTCACTTTACTGTTTGCAGATTCTGAGTTGATAAATTGCTCCTTTGGAGTACAGTTAGGTAAGCATTGACGACTTTTGCTTTTTCTCCCTTCACTGTGCAGAGATTGCTGACATGTTGAATGTATGTTTCATTTAATGTGAATGAAGGTGACTAACCAAAGCCCAAAAAACCTCCACCCAAAACTCCAATCCCAAACCATCAAATTTCTTCACAAGAGGAGACCACAATATTTGCAGCAGTGCCTGCAATATTCTGGATATTCAGGAAGAGATAGATTATGCCCATGTAGCTCATAGTTCAGGGAAAGACAAAGTTAGCAAAGGGAGATGGAATGTTTGGAATTGCTGGGATTCCATTATGTGTTTATATTGGCTTTTGTAAATAATGTGTCAGAATGTTTCTGTTCACAGCAGTAGGTTTTAGGCAGCAGAAGAAACGAGGGGAGATGGAAATGCACATCAAAGGAGGCGGCCTGGTTGGTGCAAATACTCCTAATGCACATGTGTCTAAGAGTTAATGTTCCCTGTGCTCTGCATAAATGGATAAGGTGAAAAGAGATCAAGCTCAGAGGTAGGACAATTGCATTGCTGCTTTTTGCTTGTTTGGGATGTTTTGTTTGTTTGTTTGCTTTTAACTACCTTATTTACTCAAGAGGAGTTGCCATCATCTGAATATTTAGCTGAAAGCTTTTAGAAAGCCTGCTGCCCAGCACTAGAAGGTCTTGGAGTTCTTGAGGCCATGTGTACCCAGGCTGCCCTCTGTTATAGCTTGCTAAATTTCAGCAGAAGGCATCTTCTGCAGTCTGATAATTTTGCCTTAGAGCATTTCTGCCTTGACAGGATAGGAGTTGTGTACGTGCACGGTTCTAGCTGCCCCATTGCTTGTTTCAGCAACGCAAACCCCTTGTGTACCCATGTGAAACAGTAATCGCCTGACAGGCTCCGTGAGCACATATGCTGAACTCTGCGGGATCTCATATCAAGTCTACGGCTCCCTGTGGCCTCAGCTTTCACGCTTCTTAATCACCCTTGATTTCTTCATTAAACTTGATATAGTATTTAACTTCTTAATCTATAACTTCAGAAACATTCTACTAAACTGAGCTTCCAAGTAAATGGTTGACTGTGTCAAGTATTTTCTTAAAATACATTATACTGATGAGTTGAAATAGTCTAGCTTTTCTTTTATTTAAGCGGCACTTCTGATTAATTAATAATTTCTATGAATATGGTAATTGCAGTCTTATTGCCAGAGAGAGATTCATTTGCATCGGGGCTGAAGCCGAAAACTTTTCTGCCAAGTGCACTTCGATCTTCAGCAACGTAAGTTGAGAACGCGTAGGTAACATCCAGAACACACAGACTAGTCTAGTCTGCTAACACCTTTATTACTGGGAAGAAATTAATTTACATTTAAGTAAGCAGATTCAGTGTTTAGGGGTTGGGACAGGACAGTAAACTTGGTCACACATCACAAAAAGTTGTAAAAATGATAAGAAAACTTCATATCTCTAATCTGCACTTCTGCTGAATGTTTCCTGCTGTTGATGGGTTTTTTTCGGTTTAATTCACGTTTTGAGTTCTTGGATCTCTTCTCTTGCAAACAGTATTTCAGGCATCTGTCTTGCTGTTCAGTGCCAGTTGTTGTACTTTTCTGTACCATTTGAAAACAGCTCTTCCTCTTTCTTCTTTTGCATTTGGGATCTTAGAGCGTTGTTTTCAACAAAGCCGGCTAATTCATCATATTTAAAATTAGAACTTTTCAACAAAGCCAGCTAACTCACTGTATTTAACTTCTGAACTATTACTGCTACTCTTGGAACTATCTCTGGGTTAATTTTGGCTACACGTTCTCTTACCAGTCATGCATGGCATATGCCACCTGACAGAAGAAATAACTGTATCACCTAGTTAAGAATTGCTAGTAGAATTCTGGAGAACGGAAAATGTCAGAAGACAAGTATGTTAGTGCATGCAGAAAACCTGGGAAGATCTGAATCACAGTGTTTATATCCATGAGGTTCAACTTTGAGCCTGTCCCTAGTCACACACACAAGGGAGCACGTGGGAGAGAAATTCTGTGCTTTCATTGTGTCGCTTATCTCTCTGACTGGACTATGCAAGAGAAAGCCCTGGAATAGGATGGTTATGCCCGCTCCAACAGCAGCGCAGTTGGGCACAACTGCATGGTGCTGTGACTTTGCTTTTCTGCACAACGGTTGTCCTGGATGTAAAAGTATTTAAAAACAAAAAAAACCAAAACCAAACCAACCACCAAAACATGAAATAGTTGACTTTTTCCTGTGGATCTTTATTTATGGTTATATTCCTGTCTGTCTTTGAACCTCCTCTGCAGGTCACCCTGGTAAAAGCTGAAGTCCTCTAAAGCATAAGCGCAGATATCTGTGAGGAGTTACCCATCCATCTGCACTGACTTTAAGAAGCAGTGGCAGATGTGGAGGGAAAAGATCTCTTACCTGTCTCTGTTCGTTTTCATATGGGGCCATGAAAATAAATTCTGGAGAACCTTCTTTCTAGCAGTGTCTTCTATATGCTTTGGGTGGCCCTTTTCATACATGTTTCTCCCGGTCTTGGAACTGGTTCTTACTTCTCACTTTGCTTTACTGCTGTTGTTTTGGCTTTTTTTGTCCTTGCTAGTGTGTCACGCCATTTATTTTATCTGAAGAATAGATTTCAGTTTAGATTATTGAGAGCTTTAATGCAATTAAATAACTTTGTTTCAGTATGAGAATGCAAATCAAGACAGGGGAGGAAGATGTTTCATAGTTATCAGCTTAAAAACATTGTGGGGGGGGAAAAGTTTAAGCCCTAAGACTTAACGAAAGAAATATGTTGCATTAGCTGACTACTTAGACTACAGGGTCAAAGCAAGAGGCAGGGAGCTACGTATGGCAAGGTAGACTTTTTCTCAAACTAAACTTATGGTAGCAAAGTACTTTGGTAAAATTCAGCAGACTATTTATCTATGTATTTATTTATTGAAGGAAACTGGATGGGGGCTTTTTATAAGGGCGTGTAGTGGTAGGACAAGGGGTAATTGCTTTAGACTAAAGGAGGGCAAATTTAGAGTAGATACAAGGAAGATATTCTTCACACTGAGGGTGGTGAACCACTGGCATAGGTTACCCAGAGAAGTTTTGGATGCCCCATCCCCGGAACTGTTCAAGGCCAGGCTGGATGGGGCTTTGAGCAACCTGGTCTAGTGGAAGATGTCCCTGCCCATGGCAGGGGAGTTGGACTGGATGATCTTTTAAGATCCCTTCCAACCCAAACCATTCTGTGATTTTTATGACATTTGCTGGATTATTTAGAGACCACCGGAGAATACCATATATTTCTTTCTTCAGTCATATTTCCTTTTATTACTTCTGTTGTGGCTTATTCTATCAATTTAAGAGTAAAAATGCCTTCTTCCTCCCCAGTGATTTTGTAAAATTGTCCCTTGCCTATGACACTGCAACTAGCTTTGCAATCTGGAGCTTAATGGATGAAACTGTTTTCTGAGGGAAAGGTAGTATAATGTACTTTGCATTTAACTGAGCTTGATATTTTTTACATATATATACGTGTGTGTTTGTGTGTGTGTATATATATATATATAAAAAAAGTGTGTATATATAGCATGGTTAAACTGAAGATTTCTAATACAGCCTGTGTCATCAGGACTTGTAATGGCTGCATGAGTGTGAAACACACAAGTTGCTACTTATTTTTATATAAACTTTGATCTTGAATAATTTTAGAAATCAAGCTTTTTAAAGTTAACTGTGTTTTTAAAATTATTTTTAAAATATTACAGCATGCAGAGTGAGTATGGTTCAGTTTTATCCTTGATATAAAAATGGGATCTATTTACCTGCATGTTAGTTTTTATCCTCCTGCAAAAGCCAGTTGTTTCTGGGAGACTCTTAGTACCAGGAAACATTTCACTGGTTTCAGTGGTGCTTTCTCAGTCCACAGTTTCACTCACTGCCAGAAGCCTGTTTCTCTTCCCCACCCCTGGCCAGGACTTGCTGTCTGACTTTAAAATGTCAGAGCGGTTTTAGTACTTCTAAATCTTAACCACACATCTTATTTGTTTATGCTCAAGCCCTGACTTTCTGTGCCAGAAAATGATTTGTGTGGGAAACAGGCTGAGGTATAAAATTTGATGTGACATTCCTATGTATTACAGGCTGTAGCTGCACTCGTAAATGTAAAAGTGGTATTGAGGGTTTCTTTCTTTTGAGTAGCAACTCAGTCCCTATGCTTATTGAATGACAAAGAGAATCTGGTAATTAAGTCTTTTTCTTGATTCCTTTTAAATAAATTTCTGATTTATTAATACTTATAGCTGAAGTGTTTCTCTAAAACAATCAGCATGAGGGGTTTGCACTATAGGAAGGCTGAATTTAAAATACTTGTTATTCTTTGCCTGTTCATAACACAATATATTTAAGGAAGTCATCCTCTAAAAGGAAAACATTTTTCAAGCCACTTCAACAATGAATTTTCATAAAAATGAACATGGAAAATACACATTTTTGAAATGTATCTTCACTCAAGTAGATTTTGATTCATTGTAAAAACTTCCACCAGAGAACCTCAAGGTTTAGGAGAGAAATAAATTTCAGAGAGATTCTTTATGCTGTCCTCACCTTTTTTCCAAAAGGCTCAGGCAAGGCAATGAACTGAATCAACTAAACCTTATACAGCAAACGGCACATGTGCTGTGCTAAAAAGCAAAGATGTCTAAAATCATATTGGCTGTGATTGAATGTTCTACGAATATTCCTATATTTGGTGTATTTATGCACGAGGCATCTTATTTCAGCCACCTTTTGGGAGCAGTTTTAACACAGTCTTACCTACCTTGGACTCAGCTGCGGTTTGTGTCATCTGCATTAGCAAATTAGTCGTTTAAAACTACTCCCTGGGTGGATTTTAGGTTAGGTTCTTTATAATGCTAAAATTTGCCATCAAAACTGTACTGGTGTATGCAAGAATTTGACTCTGGCATAGAAGAGTATTTAAAAAGAGTTGGACCTGCTCTTCAAGCTGGAAGTCAATGAAGATAAGTTCTGGGTGTCCTTGGGGCCTTGGCCACAAGAACCATGTGTTTCTTAAATCACTCTTTTCTGGTGCTCCCTCATTCTGCTGACAGCTTGAACAAAATTGAGTTGGAAATTAAATTCGGGAATTTGATACTTTTTCAGAATAGTTACAGGGAGTGAAATATGGTTCTTATGATGTTGCTGTGTAATTCTATTTATTGTTCGTGTTTAGTATCCTTTTGCTAAATCTACTTGATCTCTCTGTGTCTTTTTGTGCAGGTTACAAAAGTACGATCTCTTGCAGCCCTTAGGATAGGAACAAGGTACAGAGCAGCAGAAGACCTGGGGTCTGCCAAGGCCTGCCATTGCACTTCTGTAAATCTGGACAGTTTACAGTGCTTTAAATTAGGTGCTGCCTGGTCTGTGAAGAGTTTTCTGGAAGGACCAGGAAAGTGCTGTTATGACATTTCGTTAATGTTTGATTCTCTCATGGTTTCTCAAAATCTTTCCTTTGTTGTCTGTTCCCAGGAGAAAGTTAGCTTTTTGAAGTATTTAAGCTGTTGTTCTTCCCAGAAAAACAGGAAATAATACTAATATGTTAATCTTTAACATGTAATGGGACGTGTTAGAGTGAATGGTGATGTGACCCTTCAAAGTGCTTTGGGGGATCTTGTGGGCTTTGCCCACAAATGATGTAGTGTGAGAAGCCTGACTATATCCAGCCTGGGTCAAGTGAAGTAAGAGTAGATACTTTCCAAGTTTTATTGGTTTTCTACACAATTTCTAATAGCCTTGATGATACATGAATAGTGTCAGATAATTTTCTAATGTAAAACTCCCAATTTAATATGTCTGTACATACATTTCCAGTGTAAGCACCCCTTGCTACTTGCCTTTTTGTACGCTATTGGGATGTGCATACTGTGTATACGTAACTGCTTTGAACTGTGCACCCTTGCACAAAAGCCTGAATAAATGGGTTTTAACGTTAATCCAAAGAATCACTATTCATTTGGTGATCAGTGTGACTTACTGCTAATTCCCCTTCTCTGGGAAGTCTAATTCATTTTGTGGCACCAATCCATAAGTGGAGTTTCCAGGTAAATGTCTTGTGCTGTGATCAGGTAAGCCATGGCAAGCTGGATTTGCAAAGAATGGATTGCTCTTGAAGGAAAAAATGGGAGCTGGAAATTAAGGAAGCTGGTAATTGAGTAGATGGACACATGAATTATTTCCAAATTCAGCTAGCATCCCCTGGGAATATACCAAACCTTGGAAACACTGGGGTTCCTCGTGGCACCTTCTTGCACAATGGCCTCTTGCACTGGGAATTGTGCAGCTAGATCCATCGGAGGGTGTAGATCTAAAAGAGTGACTGCCAAAGCCTTACAGCATGTGCCCACAATCGTTAGCTGAAAACGGCCCCGGTGCTGTGCAAGCCTCCCGTTGAGCTGGCAACACTGCTTTGGTGCGTGCCGCTGCGTGTAGGCAGCCAGCACCGCAGCAGCCCCCCCGGTGTAGCCGATAGAGGAGGGCCTGTGTGCGGGGGACTCTCCATCCTGACAGGGTTTGGAGCCATGTCCCCCACACCTCAGCTCTGCAGGTGGGCAGTGTGAGCTGTGGGTCATAGCCAGCCTCCTGCTGAAACCCCTACAGAGATGGGGGGCTGCGCAGAAGGAAGCCTCCCCCCACCTCCAACTGGTGGTGGGTCACAGCAGGGTGCCACCAGTTGCAGCAAGACCCTGGCTCAGCCCTTGGAGGACAAGGTTTGTGTTCAGGACCCCAAGAGGAACATAAAATCCAGAGCAGTGGGATTTCAGGGGCTGCTTTATGCACCCAGGCCAGCTCTGTGGCCTCGGGACCGGTTTGCTCAGCCCGCAGGCGATGCTTTTAAAATAATCTCTTCAGGCTCCCTCTCCCTGCGTGACTCATGCTGGGGGTTAGAGATGGTCCTGGTGCTTGGGGGAAGAAAGGCACGGTGGCCTCTCAAGCACACTCAGCAGAGGCCCGAGTTCCCCGTCGCAGTCTCTAGGTTGTGACAGAGGCAGTGGACAGAAGAGGGAGAGGAGCTGCATCAATATTGAAACTTTTATTAAAGGAAAACTATGTTTGAGCAACAACAACAACAACCAATTTAACAAAGGATGTGGATGAGCACTGTTCAAAACCAGTTGTATCTCTTGGGTCACTGTACCAGTGTACCACTGTACACTGTACAGCTGTTGCGCTTCACTGTGCCCTTCAGCTGGAAGGGTGCGCGTGTCTCCCAGGCTTCCCTTTCACTCTGTCTAAGGCTGCTCAGCAGTGACTTCAGGATCTTTATTTGATGCAGTACTTGAGCTGCTCATCTGAAGGCTGCTACCACCACCTTTCCTGCCTGCGATCCCCAGAAATGGGTGGGTGCACCTAGCAAAGGGGAGGCCGGAGGAGACACACATACATAGCGAGGTATCATAGAATCTTTGGGTTGGAAGGGACCTTCAAAGGTCATCCAGTCCACCCCCCTTGCAGTAAGCAGGGACATCTTCAACTCGATCAGGTTGCTCAGAGCCCTGTCCAACCTGACCTGGAATGTTTCCAGGGATGGGGCATCTACCACTTCTCTAGGAAACCTGTGCCATTGTTTCACCACCCTCACTGTCAAAAATGTCTTCCTTATATCTAGTCTGATGTCTCAGTTTAAAACCATTGCTCCTTGTCCTATTGCTACAGGCCCTGCTAAAAAGTCTGTCCCCATCCTTCTTATAAGCTCCCTTGAAGTACTGGAAGGGTCCAATAAGGTCTCCCCAGAGCCTTCTCTTCTCCAGGCTGAAAAAGCCCAACTCTCTCAGCCTGTCCTCACAGGAGAGGTGTTCCATCCCTCTGAGCATTTTTGTGGCCCTCCCCTGGACCTGCTCCAACAGCTCCATGTCTTTCCTGTGCTGAGGGCTCCAGAGCTGGATTCAGGACTCCAGGTGGGGTCTCACCAAAGCGGAATAGAGGGGCAGAATCAGCCCCCTCGACCTGCTGGCCATGCTGCTCTGAGTGAAGCCCAGGAAACGGTTGGCCTTCTGGGCTGCGAGCACATATTTCTATCATCTCATGTCCAGCTTTTCATCCAGCAGTACCCCCGAGTCCTTCTCGGCACGGCTGCTCTCGATCCCTTCCTCCCTCACAGCCTGTATTGATACCGGGGGTTGCCCCGACCCAGTTGCCAGGACCCTGCACTTGGCCTTGTTGAACCTCAGGAGGTTCTCAACAGCCTATTCCTAGAGCTTATCCAGGTCCCTCTGGATGGCATCCCATCCCTCAGGTGTGTCAACTGCACCACTCAGCTTGGTGTCATCTGCAAACTTGCTGAGCGTGCCCTTGATCCCACTGTCCATGTTATTCATGAGGAGGATATTAAAGAGTGCTGGTCCCAATATGGTGATGGTCACCGCTCATCACCAGTCTCCATATGGACATTGAGCTGTCGACCACTACCCTCTAGGTGTGACCATTCAACTAGTTCCTTGGCCGCCTCTCTGCCCTGACCACAGAGGGCAATAACGAGAGCCTACATCCGTTTGGGGTTTTTCTCCCATTTTCTGTGGCGGCATGACTGAAGTTCTGCTGCTGCTTTGCTTTCCACGGCTGGCGCGCGCCGGCGCGTTAGCAGGTGAGGGCCTGCACCCCCCCGCAGCCCCGGCAGCCCCCCGCGGCAGCGCTCGCCGGCCCTCGGCGGGGGCGGCCTCCCACGGGCCTGGTGTTGAATGCCAGAAGAAAAGGGTGGGGTGAACAAGTTAAGTTAAATTTCATTAAAAGCCTGGTCCAGGTTTGGAGCAGGGTGGCAGCCCCATTTCCCGGCGGCACGTGGCACACTGACACTTCCCATTTTTATCACGCTGACATTTTCCTTTCTCTGAAATAATTCTGTAGACGTAGCCCATGCCAAGCACGAGCAGCTCTGCTGCGTCCCATGCGCACGGAGCTTCGGCGTTAATTAAATCCCTTCGTCGCAGGAGGAGATGAGGGAAACTCATTTCTTCTTGTACAAAATAAATCCATAAACAAACGTAACATCACCCCTCTCTGCAGCTCCTGGAGCATTTGCCTGCCCTCGACCCTGGTGACTCTCACGAGAGCAGGGCAGAGCCGCAGCCCCTGCGTGCTGGAGGCACGTTAGTGCTGAGGGACACCGTCGTCGCCTGCACCACCCCAAAACACCATTTAACGGGGGCCGAGCCCCAGCAGGCTGGTGGTTACAGCCAGTCTGCAAGTACATGGCTCATCCCAGAGCCACCAACTGCTCGAGCAGCAAGAGGTGCTGCCATGGCCTGCGAGAGGGCTGCGGCGGGGGAGCAGGCGGGCAAACACAGAGTCATTAAGGTTGGAAGAGACCTTTAAGACCATCAAGTCCAACCATCAAGCCAAAACCACCATGCCCACTAACACACCGCCCGAGGAGGGGAGCTTGGCTGCTGAATTCATGAAGTGAATTTTCGCCCCATCCCAAGGGGAAAAAAAAAGAGCATTTCTGCTCCTGAAATTGGCAAAATGCAAATTAAATCCAGGCTTGTGGGTGCCTGAAAGCTTTGTATAGGTGGATGAAAACCAAATTCCTTCTCCCTGCCTCCCAAGCATTCCCGCCAAGAGCCCGGTGTGATTTTCCCCTTTTCAGGCCGCTTCCCAAGGCATGGAGTCTCGGGTCACCCAAAGCACCGCCACAGCTCCGGTTCCGGGGCGCAGTCAGGGCTCTCTGTCAGGTGAGCCCAGCCAACGCAGGTGACCTGCCTGGCAAACGCCCGTCGCCAGCTCCTTATCCCCCACGCTCCTCTTGCTTACGCTTCACCCACCTCATGTAAATTAATGGCGGTGTTTAATTTCCATTGTACCTACCTGCTGCTCTCGGCAAGTTCAGCTGTGAAGGGGAAAAAAAAAAGACCCAACCCTTTCTGTGGGGGCAATTAAATAGAGAGACGCTGGGAACATCTTCCGCACACTCACCACGGGGTGCTCACACCTATGTCCCAGCACCATGTTTGCCATGGGGACAGTGGGGCACCCCTGCATCCTCAACCCACCCCCCGGTCCTGCCCTGCGGGACTCCAGTCAGGACTGGTCTCCTGGGTCTCCTACAACCTGGTTTTAGGCAGGTCCTCCTCAGCCTGGAGCTTCTCCCAAGCTCTCCTTGGAGAGGCTTGCGAGTTGGATACATGCCCAGGGATGGGCAGAGAGATGCAGGGCAGCAGCTGCTTCCTGGTGGTGGCTGCAGGACGCCGGGAGCCTGCCGTGTGGTTGGGGAGGCGCGGTGAAACAGCGCGTGCGACAAACCCCATCGGTGAAGGAAACGCCAATCATTTTCAACACTTCTGCTGCTGCTTCTGCCATGCCAGGTGCCTCAGGAGTGGGACCTGGGCTTACTGAACACAGGTCCTCTGTCCTTACGCTGAAGAGCAGGATGATGGTGGCATTTAATGCATTTGCTCCTAATGTGCCCAGGTCCTTGCCAGTTTTCTCTACAGTCACAGCAAACCTTTGGAGCAAAGGGGGCAGTTCATGCACTGGAGCAGAAAAATCTCTCATCTGTTTCGTCAGCGCAGAAGGAGCCCAAAGATCCTGAGAGGATAGAGGATGCTGCCCAGAGCAGCCAAAGCGATGCTTTGTCCTGTTTGGAAAAGGTCTCACAAGGAGCATCCCTGTGTGGTTGTACGACAGCCTCTCTTGCTGCTGTAGACAAGGTCATGCAGGTTCTCTAGTTCAGGTTTCAGCTTCAGGATGACTGACAGAGCCCCTTCATCTCCAACATAACAACACTTCAACCTGCATCAGGAGCTGCTGTGACGCCTGTCAGGCTCACATGGGCTCTTGTTAAAGCCATCACAAGGGAAATTTGTAACCTGGTAACAGGCTCCCCAAGCCTCCCTTGCGTGATGCAGGCAAGCAGACCCTCACGGGAATTAAACTCAACTGAACTGGGGAAACTCACTTTCCTCGATCAGCCCAAGGGAGACATCAGAGGAAGAGAGGAGAGGCCTTGGGCAGCGGTGCGACTGCCATCCAAAGAGACCAAACCAGATTACACAAGCACCAGCAGCTCCATTGTCTTCAGCAAAAAAAAAAAAAAAAAAGGCTGGATTTAGCATTCTTGAAGCAATTTCATAAAATGAAATCCAACCTGTGCTAGCAAACCACCTATGAAGAAACCAGCATGTCCAGCGACATGCCAAATCACACTTGCAGCTTTGCAACTCTTCTGAATTATCCAGTATATCAGTTTCCTCAAAAAACGAGGAATAAGCACGACTCTGGTAGTGGCTGCGAGGTCTCACTGAAGAGAAGAGTTACAGCTGGGAATACTGATCTTCAAAGCAGTTCATCGGTCAAGATCAGCTGCAGCACTTCTACTGCACTTCCCTCAGTGTTTGACACTGCCACTGACGAACACTCTGCACGGAACAGAGCGGGTGGATCTTTACTTCCATGTACAGCAGTGAGCTGAATGCAGCATCGCAACCATACACATAAGCAAAGTCTTCAGTAATTAAGCAATTTTTAGGGCACTTGTGACTGAAAGATGGCTGGAAGCTGCGCTCTGGGGGTGCTTGGCCCCCTCATGAGAGAGAAGAGCGCGATGCTCACCCAGCATCCCCCGACAGGTACCATCCTGCAGCTCAAAAGCAAGAGCTGGAGCATCCTACGGTCAAGAGTCAAACAGGGAAGCGAGCAATGCAACCAGGGAAGTGGCAACTATTTTTCAGAAAATAAATAACTTCAGTGGGCCCAATAACTACATAACAGAGAAAAGTTATAACCTGTTCATTAGATCTTGTACCAGGCTTACGACCCAAGCTCTGGACGTGCTCCAGGCCCCGTTACCTCTCGCTCTGTGCAGGGACAAGAAGCTGATGGTTGTGGTCAGCTCCCCCACCCAACCTTCTGCTCCTCAGCTCTCTGGATTTACAGCGCTCAGCTTTGGAGCAGCTCCCCTTCAACACATCTCCCACCTGCAGTTTGCTTCTGCATCTGAAATGGGTAAAATGTGTTTTTCCTCTTCTCTTGCCCTAATTGATGCCTTTGAGGGAACTATGACTTGCAGGAAAAACAACCCACCTTCTCCTTAACTAGTCTGGGTGGGGGCTGCAGGTCAAGCAGAGCAGGATGGGGCCCTCGGAGACACGTGTGTGGGGTCTTCAGACACCTCTGCTCAGCCTGATAAATACAGCAGATGTAATTTGCATCTCTAAGGCAATGAAGTGGCTCTGTCCTTTACTTGTGCTTTGGGGGAGGGAGCCGCTGCCCTCCAAAATTGCATGTCCTTGCCAGGTGAATAATACGATGCTATTTTTAAAAAGTGTAAGGGAAAGTGTGCAGAGGATGCTATTTAATTTCCTCATCTACTGCAAATAGAAGATTTCTGGATATATCATGTGGAGATGTAACGCAAATGCTTTAGAGAATGACTTCAAGCAGCTGGCCAAACAAACTGACAGCGCTGTGCCGCGCAGATCAGCAGCCAAGGAAACCTCACCTCAGGTCATCGATCCATCACTTCCCGCTGGAGATGTGATCATCCACCCTGAGCCCTCTCTCATACACGCTCTTTGCTCAAGCTCCAAGCATCGATCTACTGAAAAGCAGCTATGACAATTCAAACAGCACTTCAGAAAAAATGATGTTATTTCCACTCAGCGCGTGCGAAGGCTCCATTGAGCTGAAGGTGATGGGAGCAGCTGGGCCAGCGATGCCCCAGCATACCCCAGCCTGACTTCTGTCAACAGGGCAACAGAGGTGCTCAGAGTCCAGCAGCAGGCCAGAAAAATGCAAGCACAAAACGGTGTGTCAGAGACCAAGCAGCCTCACAGCAGGGCTTGTGAAGAAACCACCACCTGAAGTCCCGCAGCGTATCGGTTCTGTGGACTCCCGGGATGGGACCACCTTGCCCTGCGAGCCGGGGAAGCGCTCCCTGCCCCTCGCATGACACGCATGCAAGCTTCCCATCACTCCTCCGCTCCGCTGCCAACGCGATCAGTCATGGTTCGTGCACACCATGATGAGTTTTGGGATCAGCATCCCCGGAGGTACGTCGCTGTAGTATTTCCACCCATCTGCTGGGGAGGGACCTCGATGTCTCACTCCAGTGCCTCCGTTTGCCCGGAAAGGAGGCACAGTCATATGATACGCTCAGGCTGGAGACAGTAAAACAGCAGATGTTCGCAGCTGTGCAAAACATTTGCATTAAGCAAATTACCAGTGGTCACAACTGATGAAGGGCAACACTACAGGGAATTTTTTAGTCCAACTGCTCACTCCATCTGCATTCATACCGCCCCGCTTGGCTCCTCGTTGCAGGGCTGGCAGGCTGCTCCTGTGCCCGCATGTAGGGCTGGAGATGGAAGGACAAGGGGTCCCAGCAAGTTTGGCATGCTGGCCCTTGCCTGGCAATGCAATTTGGCAAAAAAAAAGAAAATTCAGCAGCTCCATCTATTTTGAATAGTCACTTTATCAAATCTTATAGCAGCTTCTGCTTTATCTTTGCATTCACCAGATAACTATCCTAAATTCTATTCTATTCCATTTACCCTGCAATATTCTAAGCTAGGCCACTAATAATTAGACAGCGGAAGATGAACAGATGTGTAACAGTACTTGAAAGGAGACCAGGTCCACTGGCACAAAGTCTCCTTCCAAATTCTGCTACTAAATGACCGATGTTGGTATTTAACCCCTGAGTTTTAGTCAGTAAGTGAAATGAGGGGAAAGCATCTATTAAATACGAATTACTGCATTAAAAATGAACTGATAATCTGTAATAATTTGTTTATGTTTGAAACTCCCTCTGCCTTTAAATTTACTCAGTGAGCAGTTTTGTTGTGCAGGTAGGAACACAAAGCTGTCTATAGCTCACTGCCACCTTCTATGCTGCTCTCGAGATTATTATTTTTTTTTATAAAACAAAACCAGCCCATCAATGAGGGAAACGAATCTTTATTTTTTTCTCTAAAAGCAGAATCCATGTACATGGTTTTTTGTACGGTTTAGAAGGTGGTTTTAAGATGTGAATAGTCACATCACAGAAATAATACACAACAACCAGTGAAGGAACGAAGAGCCAGTTTGACAATTGCTTTATCAAGTAGTCCAAACATTTTTAACTAGTATTTTTTGCCAGAGCAGACTTCAGGACAGTATTAAAATCTCACCTACTCAACACAAGTACAGATAATGAGAGGAAAAAGAACTACAAAATACAATTATTGCTGCTGTATCTGCATTTCTGTTTCCTTGCAGGACGTTCTGTAATATGCTGGTAAAACAGTTTTAAAATATCGTTTTCATTAAGAATGTCATTCAGATAAATAAAAAGTAACCAACCAGCCAAGCTAACCTGGTAAATTAGGCTTCATCTGAGACCAAAAGAAAAAGCTGGCTTACAAAAAGCAGAGAGGTTTTGTTTTACAAGATGAAGAGCAGATTGTTACACCTTTGAAAGATTGAGGATGGATGTGCTCAAGCATCTAAGCAGATTTGGTTTGCGTAGGTGTTCCCAACGACCACAAAGCGCAGCCCTGGCCGAACAACCTGTCAGCACCAGTGAGATCTCACCTCTTTCTGGGAGCAGGCGGCTCCCCAGCTGTGCTCCAGATGTGCTCCTCAAGGCCCCCAGTCCTCCCGCACTTACACACATGCCAGTTCTACTCAGGTCTCCTCTAATGCCACTAAAATTGGCCCATGCAAGTACTTGTGCTCGAGTCGGGCATAGGTGTAAGCGTTAGGAGTCAGGGCTCTCCAACGGCTCGTAAGTCTAAGAGAAGGGACGAGAACTATTGCAATCATTTAGGTTAAAGGGTGAACAGAGTAATAAACACTTCAAGCACACGGTATGACAACCTTTTAAGACCTTAAAATGGAAGCTGTAGAATTATTTAAAGCATACCTGTAACTATGAACAACACACTGTATTTGGTAGTGCCTTTAAAGCATCTACTGCATACTTCACGTGTACCAGTGTATCACCTTGTCATGCACTGCAAGGAAAACCCAGCGTACGGTAGGATGATTCACATGCAAACAGACATTACAGGTGTGATTAGGTCACTACACCACCAGTTTCTGATGAAACCTTAAGATATACGAAATGTATTCTAGAACATTGAAAGATGAAGTCTGGACATCTCTCATGTTAGCTAGCAAAAGTCTAGCTGGAACAATCATTTAACACAGATGATTTTAGGATTAGTTACGTGGTTAGTCGAAACAATGTGCACATACGTATTTAATCAGAACAAAATTCTTAAACTACGTGTCTCTAAAATTTACAAAGTATATAAAACGCATGATTTGACATTTATAAAACCTCAGCCCTTTTATAAAAAACAAAACAAGGCCATAGAGTTTTGTTTTAAGTTTAAATCTATTGTTTTTTCTTCTCAGCAGTTTTAGTTGCTATGATAAATAAAAAAAATAAATGGCACTCCACCACGGCCTTATAATGCAAGGAATAAATTAGCAAGAGTCACACTGTAAATCAAAATAAATAATTTCTAAATTATTTTTATTTTAAAAAATGGTCTCTTTAATTGCACAGTATTTTAAATTTTCAGTAGCAATGCAAAGTCAGTTGGGTATTTTTCTAAATGCTCCAGAGAGCATGAAAGCATTGTGTCTCATTTTTCAAGCTTTGCACATCAAAAATACCTTGGTCAAACCATCAACTGATAAAACTGATAAATGTTTTGGTATTCTCTTACTGCAGCAAGATGCTGCGGTATCTCTCACCCAAGGCATTTAGTCCTCCGGCGCTTGCCTTGCTGGGGCAAACGCCCCCAGCTTTCCGTTCCACGTGAGGTACTCTGGTTTACACTGATAGCTTCGATAGTTTTGAAGAAGTGTTCGCCATTAGCTATGACTTTCACAGCAGAAGATCATCAACAACTCAACAACAGTCCACATACTCCAAGGCTGCAGAAGTCCCCTTCGAGGGCTTCACCAGAATGGCACACCTGATTTTTGGGGTAGCACACGAACACATCAGGCTTTTGGCTCTCCCAAGCGCTACTCTGCAGTGGAGGACCGAGTTACAATTCAGACACACCAAAGAAAATAGGACCCCTGAAAAGATATGATCTTACCTCAGATTATTAGCAATAGCCTGAAACCCGCTTGCAAGTATATGTGAGTGTGTATATATACGTATATACGTGCGCGCGGACACGCATATGTTTAAAAAAAAAAAAGAGATAACAAAGCAATTAATACTGCCATAGCTTGGACATATTTAGCTCAAAGTTAGGGGCATATTTAAAAACTCTAAATATTGGCAACACACTTTCGTATACAAAACAGTTGTGGGCAGATGCTTAATGTAAATGCACATTCAAAATACTGTATATCTCTATACCATTACTGATGTAGCTATAATAGCTTCGGACTGAATTAAAAAATACGGAGTTTCTGGTAAGTATCAAAACACCTCTCAAGTACTGAAGACAAGGGAAAAAGCGTTGACCTCTTCTTAGCGGTGGGACAGGCCTAGTTCGAAGGTATTTATCCTTCACTGCAATTCTAGCACTCTATCACTACCTTTTACGGTTTAAGAAACATGAATGTTAACGGTTCAGTTATTTGCATCAATGGAATTACACTGACAAATATAGTACTTGACCGGTATCACTGCTTTCATGTTTATTACTGGTGTCCTCTCTATAGGCTGTTAAATATATAGACTGATCTCTTCATCGTGGAGGAGTTCACATGCATGTCCTCATTCTCTCTATTATGACAACAAAAATGAAGGAAATACCAAGGACAGTATTTTGTCCACAGTAAATTTGCTTTATCCAACACAAAAGAGTCTAAGGGGGAACTAGCACATCATTGCACAACATTAAAAACCACCAATTTACTCCTGCTCTTATACTTCTAAAGCATTTTCTTTGCTTGAGTACAAAGCACAGAACCTGTTACAAGAATTCTCTAGCAACCAGCACGCTTTCAGGGATCCAGTACTGCATTAAACGTATGTGGAGGCAAGCAATGCTGCTAACCCAGCTCTGGGCTCTGCAGCACGCAGTCCCACGCGTCTCCTCGCACAGTTTTAACAACGTGGCTAAGCCTGCTGGTCCAATACTCTAGGCCAGGCTGCTACATGTACGTGGTAGGAAGCATTCTGATGCTCACGCAATAGGGAAAAAGACGAAACGCCTCTATTACATACATGTCTCTGTTCATGCTTAAAGGAATTCAACTTTTGGCAGAAGTAAATTCCTACATAAAAAATAAATGTAGAAACCCATTAAAACCACAAATATAATAATTGCATTATTAAAACAGCTGCATCTACACTATGGTGTAGTACTTAAGTGTAATTCAATTTAAAAAAATCTTAGTGTACAACTAAGATGAGACCCATTTCTCAGTCCAAACCTCAGCATCAGCGCTGCATCGATCTCTACATTAAAACATGCTCTACGGATGGCGACCAACCAAATCCAGGGAAAAACTGCTGCCACAGCTGAAGAGGTCCTCTCCCTAAACAGACAAGGCAGGACAGATGGCGTAGAGTCCCTCCGGCATCGCCGCGGGGACAGGCGACGGCAGATCCCGCAGCACATCAGCAGTGGAAGCTGCATGACCACTACGTCCTGAATTGGTTTGCTGAACATGGTTCAGATTATTGGATATGTCTATAAGCACAATGCTCTTTAGAAGCATTTACTGTATACCCAAACCCTACTTGCTGCAACACACGGTGTCGCACAAGTAGTGAAAACGTCTTCATATTCAAAGGTGCTTGGACATAATTTTCAGGCAGCATTTTACCTTTATTTTAGTGAGTTCCCACTACAAAGCTTTTAGAAGGAAGAAGATGCCAATAGTTTCTTTTTTCTTTTTAATATGTGAAATTGAGACAGACACCTAAATAAATACCTACTTTTACTTGCCTAAGTCTATTCTATGTCTGAAATCTCTAACTTTTAAATAAGGGATAAAATGTTGCCCAAAAGACTAGTTATAGTTACACATTTGTGTTTCTACTAAATCTACAAATCAAAATAGTTCTCAGTTAAAAAGATACAATTTGTATCAACAGTAAAAGGTACTTTCTGGTTCTTCAGGGCCTTACTTTAAATTCCAGCAAGTGTACCAAAATGATCAGCAGTAATAGTGTAAACTAGTGATTTTTTTTTAACACTGAACATTGTTACAATGGATGGAAACCTAAAACTGTTGGCAACTGACTATGCCACGTAAGTACATCTGACATCAATTGCAAAATCTATTTCTATTTTTTATATATATATATATATATATATATAAAAGCTTATGAGGTGCTAGTAAAACCCATGACTTAAAACCAGAAATATCCCTTACTAATACTAAAACAGACTTGGTTGGTCTGTTTCTAGAACTACACTATTTGTGGCAAGAATCAGGCCTACATGATGCAACAGGCCAAAAACTAACTTCAGGAACGCATACGGTATCTTCTCTCCCTACAACCCTCCCCTCCCCAACCAAAACAGAAAAAAAAAAAAAAAAAATTAAGTTATTATTTTGAGCTACAATATCATTACCATAGTGCAGTTAATAAATGTTGCATATCCTCAACACACAAAACCTTTTCAGGCCAGCCTTGATAAATAGCAAGAAAAATCAAACAGTATCTTAAATACAAAACTTGCATTGAGATAATTAAATTCATTTAAAAACAGGTAAATATTTTATGAAAAGCGTATTTTATCCAGTACACTTGTGCACCAATACAAACTAAAAAACACATAAAACAACTAAACAGGGCCCTATGATTTCAAACCCCTTTCTATTGACCAGAAAAACAAAGAGCCGGGTAACAACACACGGGAACTGAAACAGAGTGGCCCAGTTTGGGGAGGTTCTGAGCATTTGCAGTTTCTGCTAGGTTCAAAGGGTGCTGCAAGTTCTCAGCATCTTTCAAAATCAGGCAATAAGGCTTTTACCTTATCCATAAATTAATTTAAAAAAGAATTTTTTTTCCTCCTCTGATTGCATCTGATCTTACTAATTGACTGCATCAACAAAATCTGTAACTATTTAAAACAAAACAAAGCAATGGAAAGTGCCATACTATAAATTACTAATATATTGTTACCCATTTCACCGTTAACTGGTAACTTAATTATTTGTTTAAAAAAATGAAGTCAGT
The DNA here is from genome assembly GCF_964289735.1 of Phaethon aethereus. Taxonomy (NCBI): domain Eukaryota; kingdom Metazoa; phylum Chordata; class Aves; order Phaethontiformes; family Phaethontidae; genus Phaethon; species Phaethon aethereus. The sequence continues at coordinate 203,672,941 of NC_138575.1, forward strand.
GCTGTAGTAAATCTTTGTTTCCTATAAATAGATGATTATAGCAGAAAAAAGCTCACAAAACCAACCAACCATACATACATACTTATGGTGTTGTAAAAAGTTCAAAAACTTGACTTGAAAATTGCTTGCCAGAAGTAGCAAAATCCTCCTTCTGCAGGTCATTTTAATACCACACAGCCCAAGGACAAACATCCAGCAAGTTAAAAAACGAAAACAAATATCCTAACAACATATAACAAGGATAGAAAGTGCTGCATATAAACCCCTGATGCACCAAAGATTATAACCAGAGACCACAGATTTTTTTTTAATACATATATATATATTAATTTAAACTGGAACATTCTCCAGCTGTGAAAATAGCCATTTAAAATTTTTCAAACTAGAACACAAAACATATCTGGTACTTCCGATGCATGGGGCTATACATACAGACTCCATGATACAGTATTTCACATAAACGGATTACTATATAACCTCCTTGCTGAGAAGGAGATCCCAAATGCTATTGTAGCAAACCTCCCTCAGCATCAGAGCTGAGCTGAAAACTACTAGACACCACAAAGATGCATCATCTCTCAATAACCTAGCTGAGATTTTTCCACTAAGATGGCTGCAGCGAGCTGCTGAGCGTCCGTCACGTGAGGGTTCTTCTTCATAACAATCCTCACAAGATCAGGGGGGAAGATGTTGCAGAGATTTATGTAAACCTTCTCCCGGGTGTCTTGGTGCCTTGGAGGGTCTTGAGGGATTCCACAGTAAGGTACGCGCCAAGTCTGGTCCTGCTGTTCAGGTAAGCTTTGGAAGGCAAACTGCTCGTAACACGGCTGTGTAGGGTTACTTGGCAAGGAGTAGGTCTGGCGATAGCCATATGCATCCATGCCGTAACTCTGCCGATCCCAACTTCCAAGCCCATCCTGGCCAGAATAAGGCTTTCTGTGTCTTAATGGAGAATTATCATATAAATGTGAGTCTGAAATGCTGTCTATTCTCGTGGACACAAGGGCTCTCCCCAGATGCATGGTCTTTGAATGTGATGAACTCTGAGATGTCGAGTAGTCGTTCGGACAACTGGAACGAGCACCGACTGTTGGATGCTGTAGATGCACAGCCATGTATGGAATTGGAGGTTTGTGGTGATGCTTTGGTTCTTCGTGACTATAGCTTTGCACTCGTGTGAGAGGCTCGTGGTAGCTCTGTAGGAAGGGCTGAGTGTTAAGGCGGCCATGAGGGTGCATATGTTGGCACTTCAAGTTTTCTTCTAGCTGTGGGTCAGGCGAACTCATGTAAGAGCGATCACTGTAACCCACGTAGGAATCACTACTGCCACAGCTAATGCTCCCTTCACTGCTGCAGTCAGAGGCTACAGAGCTTATCCTATAATCTGTGTCCAAGGAGAAGCGCCTTTCGGGACTACGTGGACCAGACATACTTAGATTTGAATATGCACTCAGCATAGAGTAATACCCTACATCCACAGGAGACTCACATTTTGGATACTGGTCATAAGGCATTGGTGTTCCGTGATTTTTGGTTGCCATCATCACTGTAGGATATTGTCCCTGTGGTCTTTGATCCTGAGGTGGAAAGTGAACTCCGGATGGAAGGCCGTTAGTTAAAGGTGCAGTACTTTGGGGTTTTGCAGCAGAGGAACTTGGTATACTAACTAAAGAAGGTACAGACCTGGTTTCCAACTTGTTTTTGGTGGGAAGCTTTTCCTCCAAGTCTTGATAGACTTGAGTTCTTATACTAGGATCTGATTGCCTCTTTGGAGCAGCACGCTTCAGCTCAGAAGTGCCATCATTTTTAGTGCTACAGGGAACGCTATTGCTTTTTACCAGTCCTCCTTCACTTGTAGTTTTGGCAGCTGTGCTTCTAGACATGGCACGAAGTTCATCAGCTACAGATCGCTGAGGCTGATTTCCTCTTTCTGGATGATAGTATTTGCATTTGTGTCCATAGGTACATTTCTTGCCTATTAATACAAGCATAATCAGATACGAAAACTTGAACCAAAATCTATTGATTATCAAACAATGGAAATGTCCCTCATTTAAAGATTTACTGATGATTTGAAAGATCTTGCAAATGGTTTTGTGCAACACAGCGTGAGATCGAAGATCTCCTCACCTGTATTGTGGGAAAAAAAGAGGCAGTGGTTGTGTGCTGCAGCTAGTGCTCTAGGAATGCAGACCAACACTACCAGCCACATCTCCAGCTGAACATGACACTGTCAGTGTGTCTGTACAAACCTGCTGTATTGGGGCAAGGAGATACATAGGCAGAAAACTTAATAGGAAAGTCCCACAGAGTCATAAGACCACCGAGTTTCTGCTCAGTTAAAATGGTGGTGTGCCTGTAGGGATGCTCAGCAGCTAAACTTCAGAGAGCTCAGTCAATTTGCTGGAAGAAAACTTAGATGTCTTATGACCAAATCTAAGAAAAGGGCTTTCTGGAGCTTGCAGAATTTAGGTGATGTTTTGGTTCTATTCCTACCAATGATTAATAAAGTTGCTCCTTTAGTTCAACTAGTAGATAGAAATGTTCTCTAACTAGCACATGAAAAAAATCACCTCAGTTTCCACCATCAGCTCAGCATTTCAACTATTCTCAGGCTAAGACAACGATGTAAAAACCTCTGTTTAAAAGCTTTTAATCTTGGTAGTGTTAAAATAAAGCAGGAGCTTGGTCCCCAATCCCAGCGGTAGAGAAAACTGACGAGTTAAATCAAATTACCATATGGACATGGTTGCTTCTTATGCTCTGGCACAATAGGCTTCTTCCTAAGAAAATTGTCCAGACTTGGACCATGGCGGCCAAGAGGATCATCAGGAGGCATAAATCTATTAAGAAAAAAAAAAAAGTATTATAGAAGCAAAAAAGCCTTTTCATATTCCTCATGCAATGACGAAGAACCTCATGACTCTGTCCTACACCATAACCTGCCATGTCAACATTTTTAAGGCTGCGTACTTTGACAACTGTTTTGAAAGGCCCCCTTTCTGCTGCAGGTACTGCCTGAGAGATAGTCACTGAGTCATAGAAATAGCCTTACGTGGACACCCCTAGTCTGCTTCAGACACCTTTGGCCTAGCTCAGCTGACTTGCTCTGCGGCAAAACAGGGCTGCACACAACCCATTCTTCTTAAATCAAAATAAGGGCAGCAATCTCTTGAAACACAACTAACTTTGCAGAACTGTGATGATTGTCTAGGACTCTTGCATCAGTGTTTAGGCACTCAAATACAAGTGTCTGCTTGGCAGACTACTGAGTCCCTCCCACTACAACAAGCCACCAGTAATAACTGCAGTTGATCTGTATGCCAGGGTATGAAGATACCACAAATGGATCTAAACAGACAGTTGAACTAGAGAACTCCTGAGGTTCATTCCAAGATGGGTTTTTCTATGACTCTAGGATTTAGGAGTGGCACAGGCACTCAAAATGGCACAGGCACTCAAAAATGCTGGCTCAGTATGTCAAGAGAATTAGAATACTATACCATAGTATACACCAAATATAGCATATACATTGGCATACACCAAAAGAGCAAAAAATAGCATTAAAAGATATAAAGATACTGTTATAAAAAAGCTCTAGCAAAAACCAAGAGTTGGAGTACTTTTAACTGGAAGGCCAAATCTATGATTGACTATTCCTCCCGTTTTCCTACATGTACCTAATGATTTGGGAATAAGATAAGAAATTCATGCACATCTTCAAACTGTCCTTTCCTCAATTATTTTAGTGGCACATATAAAGACAGAATTACTTACTTGTCATTAACAAATGAATACATCAGCAAGCGTTCATCTATGAACTTCTTCCATTCAGGTTTTTCATTAGCTAGATCCCTGTAGTTATCATTAGAAACAATGATGCCATCTGACTCAAAGGCCAACTTCACTATAAATCGGTCATCGTAGCATACCACCCTTCTCCCTTGCACTCGGCGGGATGGTGTGAACACAAGAATCTTCTCCTTTTCTAATTTACGCAAGATTTCTTGATCTACAAGGAATGAAAATCAAAAATTAAAACAAAAAGGAAAGGAAAGAAAAATGTATGTTTAGTCTCCAAAGACATTAGATTTGACGAACAAAATCCAAGCATTTAGGACTAAACATGTCTGAAATGGCTATAGTCCAGCAGAAGGTGTCTGATATATGGTATTTGAAGTTATAGTCAGCAGTCAACTGGCAATACCTTAAAAAAAACCCAAAACACAAAACAAATCGAAACCTCCTGCTCCATCCAACTTCTCTAAGATCAACACAGGGGACCTCGTTCATGTTGCTGTGGTTAAAAGAAACACTAATTATCAAAATACCAGTGAAAAACCCCTCTGGTTGAGGAAGGGGAAAAAGGAAAATCTTAAATCTTACTGAATGTTTCAGTGAATAGGAGGGCTACCCTCAAGTACAGCCAAGGGTTTCTCATAACTGAGCTCCTTGGTGAAGACAGACCCTTTCTGTGGTACCCAGTAAGAAACAGATTTTGAAACAATGCCAGTAGCCCACATTAATAGGATTGCCTCATAGAAGTTTCTGCCCATCAAGAGAAGGGGTTACTACTAGTACCCACAAGGACTAGAAAACCCACATTCTGTACAAACACTTGGGCTCTTCACAAACATTAACAGCATCCCCCTAACGTCATCTTGTAACCAGGAGCAAATGTGGGATTTTTTTGTTTGTTTTGTTATACCTCCAGCAATAGTTCAGAACATATCTTTCCTTGAAGGTTTTACAGTTTTATACCTAAAGTCTTAGCAAATCCAAACAGATTTCTCTTTAATCCTGCTAAATAAGTGTGTTTAACATTTTATCTAATTCCTTCTTGTCCTACACAGTCCATCAATCACCTATCCAAAAGCATTTTCTCTTTCTCAGTGTGGGACTTGGAGATCCCAAGGAGCTTTGAAAGATGGCCTATTGACATCGGTCTGAACTAAGATTCTGGACGTAGCGCCAATGCACCTAGCACGGAAGCACATACCCCTTGTGTCCATTCTAGCTACCACTCTCGTCAAGAGCAGACAAGCTATGAAAGAAAAGTAAACAAAAAGCTAGGCAACATCTAAAACGGCAGAAGATGCTGAATATAAGTCACGGCTGTTAATAATGGTTTAGATCTCAAATAACTCAACTGTTTTGTAGCCCAAGAAACTTGACAGGGAACATGTTCCATCTAGGAAAAAAAAAAAAAGACTCCAACAAGAAGAAATACAGCATTAATATTACATATAAGCAATATATTTGATGCATTTATCTGCTTAGTAGAAAAAGCACAAGATTTTAAATTAAATCCAACCTTTTCATATTTACCCCCTGCCCCACCATGTGGTAAATGATGAATAAGAGTGTGATGGAAAGCGATTTTTTTCTCTCACTAAGAAAGAATAAAAAAATGTGCCATGTGATGACTGGCAGGTAATAATAAGAAAGATGCAGCTGTTGTTTAATCCAAGAAGCTTCTCAAAAGTACTAACAATGTAGAACTATCTTCATGCTAGTCATCCAAGACTTTTTCAAAATTCAGGTGCATATCTCTGGAAATGGAGATATGCACAATGTATTCCACTAGACTGGTAGCAAACAGGCTCCCTGCATCCTGGTAAGAAAACTGAAGAACGTTTGTTTTACAGAAGATACGATAACCTTCTTGGATCTTCGTCCCATTTTCAGGGTCCATGATTTCACAAGCAAAACTGATTTTTCATTGCTAGACAACTGGTCAATTCTAAGTCTTGCTACTTTCTTGACACTCCTTTTGGGGCTTCTAGCCCTATCTATAGTTCTAGCAGATGTCACAATTTATTTCTAAACAGCCAAATATTTATTACTTAGCCAATGCACTTCTCATACCTCAAACACTAGTTATAGAGAAAGGCATCAAGAGAAAGGCTCCACACTGCCTGTGACGACGGGAGAACAACAAGCTTTCCAAATGTTTTCTTGCATTAACTTGGTACGTTCTAGTAGTAATCATGCAAATGAAATGAAGTGTTGTGAAGATCTTTCCAGATATTTGGAAATGCATGTGGTATTCAAAACATGCTTCCATATTCTTTTAGAAGGCACAGCTACTACTCTTAAAAGTTTCCTGCCTTTACAGGTAGCCATGTTTAAAAAAAACAAACAAAAAACCCCAATCTCCCCTCCCGCCTAAATTCTAGTGGGTTTTTTTTAACCCTCAAATTCCTCTCCTTCAATGATAAAGAGGTGCAAAATTAAGATTTTTTCAAAAGCTATCTCACTTGTTAATACAGATGATGAAAAGGGGAATCGCTCCCTTTCTGTCAGAATAATTCCTGTAACCCGGGCAGTGACTCACCCCAGGTGACCAGCAGACAGGTCAGCCTGGCAGAATCTGCTCACCACAAGCAAGATCACCCAGTGAGTCATTAACTTAAAATCTCTTCACAGCCAATGCTACATGGGCATTACAGATTTAAAAAAATAGCAATTACATTCTTCAAGAAATAAATAGCAATGTTAATGGAAAATATGCCAGGTGATCAGAAAAGGAGGACTCGGAGGGGGCATTGCTTTGTCTTTTTCCTTCCTGAAGACTGCAATGAAGTTACTACACCAAAGATACTTTCTATTATAGTCTTTCATTTCTAAAGATTTGTTCATTTAACCAGTAGCACTCATGCCATGCAAAGCATCAAACAAACCAGCAAAGGTGGATCAGAGCTTACCTGTGATAAGAGCATCAGGTCTTGACTGCTCTTTCCTCCATGCTGGCACAAACACTGTAACATCCTTGTGGCCTCTCTCCAAAAACCAGTCTACCGCCAGTTTGATTCCTCGACAAGAAAATACTTCTTTGTTCCCGTGGCTGAAACACACATTAAAATTCCTTATTATATGACTTCGCTTTTCTATGACTGTAAATGGAGCACAGCAGAACTCGGACCTCAAATCCATGCTCTTCACTTGCACCGTGGTTTCTAAAGGCAGCTGGGAGTCAGTCTGAGCCTTGCCCAAACATTTCCATCACTTGCAAAATGGTGTGGGAGATCTGCCAAACATTTTTAGCATCTGTACACAGATTTGACAAGTAAGGAAAAACATAAGTGTGTTAAAAATCCTCATAGCCCAACCAGAAGTACAGGGCATAACAGGCACGATGGAGACTTGATGCAGGAGGCCTGAAATACCAACGTGAGAGTGTGCAATGTGTTTAGGAAATGCCAGCAGATGAGTATGGAGCACCGGTGTGCATGGTAGCAGGGGAAGAGACAGCAGATCCCCACTGCAGGGACTCTGTGACGCCCTATCTGAACAGGGAAAGAGGGAGGAGAAGGACTCCAAGCCCAAGGAGGTAGCAGGCACTCTGCAGGACAGAGTGAATGTCAAACTGACTGTCCAAAATCAACATGACTAAACTAAGAACTTGCTTAGCACTGCAATTCAGAAGGAGAAATTAATTCTGTGTTAAAAAAGTCATGGAGAGACAGTTCAGCAGAAACCGATCAGACATAAGCAAAACAAAAGATGTGCTTCTGTTGTGCAATAACTGTCTGAGGTAAGGCAAGAGACACAATTATGTCATTTTCTAAAGGCAGATGAGTCCTCAGCCAAATTCTACATCCAGTGTTAGGCATGACATATTACAAAAGACACAAAGGAACTGGAAAGAATCCAAAAGAAACTGAAATGAGACCTATGGGAAAAGGCTGAAGGGAGGGCATTTAGTTAGTCTGGAGAAAAAAGGCAGACTGTAGAGGAACAAAACAATCTTCAGTACATAGGAGATAATTAAAATAGAGGACAGCAATCAACCATTGGGTGTCCATGGAAAGGTTTTGGTAGCAGGGGGCTGCAGGGTGGCCCCTGTTAGAAGCCGTCAGGGGCTGCCCTGTGCCAGGCATGCCCGGCTCCAGCCAGCTGGAGGCAGGGAGGAGGGAAGGGAATGAGGGAACACCAAGGCCAGAGGAGGAGGTGCTGCATGGGGAGCAGGTGCACCCCCAGAGGGACTGCAGCTTGTGGAGAACAGGAGGAAAAGCACAAGAAGAAGGAGCAGCAGAGAGAAACCTCCATGTCCTGACCCCAACCCCTGACACCATTCACTGCCTCTCTGAAGTGTCACCTGCAGCCATGACAAGGGGGAGGAGAGGTGTCTGAAGTGAGCCTGGGAAAAGGAGAAGATAGACCTTTTTCCTCTTAAATATTTTAATGTTTGTCTTTTTTGTTTGCCATTATCTGAATCAGTAATAAAACATCTATGTTAACCTTCCAACTGAAACAGTCTATTCTATTCTAAACTCTCCAAGTTGAGTCTGTTCGGCATGCAACAGTACTTGGTGAGTGATGGCCCTCTGATTATTTTGACCCATGAGTTTTCTTACTCCTGTTCCTCCTGTCTTCTCTCCTGTTCTGCTGGTGAGGGGAGTGAGCACCCAGCTGGGTGGGTGCCCAGGTGCAAGCCACAGCCAACCCACCATAGTCCGACTGGGTAAGGACAGAGAAGTCTTTAACTAGCGTAAGGAACAGTTAAGCACATGTTAGAAAAAGCTTTCTAACTGATCAAAGGGACAGTCTGCCCATGGATTTTGGGATGTCCTCACCGGGCACTTTGCAGAACAAGTCAGACTGCTCCCCTGGGGCCAGTCTGGGTTCTCCATGCACAGGAAAACTTTTCTGTGGGCTCTCCCAGCCCCACAGCTCTCTGTAGCAGAAGAAACACAGAGGCATGGCAGCAAGCTGTTACTTTCTACTTGGCTGGCTTGTCATGTATAGAATGTATGCCATAATCTGCTTTCCAGAAAGGTAAAAGACAATTCTTTCACCATGGAGTGATTTGTGAAGGGGACAATATGATGACACAGGGATCCTACAAGTTCCTCCTACTGGTATGTTTTGAGGTAAATAAAACCACCAAAAAGTTATTTATTTTTTTTCAGTAGGACCATTTTAAAGTACCTACTAGTTCCAGCTTTCTAAAACATAGCACTGACATCCGTTCCTTGATAATTTGAAGGAGCTTGAGTAATTGTGCAATGGACGAAGTAACACAGTAAAAGTGAGAAAAATTTTGAAACTATGTTCAGATTCCAGAAGCCTGTGAAGGAGATGGCATACACGTTCACCTGTGTCTAGGTGTCGAGAGAAAATGAGTCATGGCTAACACCTCTCACAAAGCATCATCTTGAGCACAGGCTGTGTTGAAGGTCACAGGCCCCAAACAAAAGTAAAAAAAGAGAGGGGGAGGGGGGAAGAAGGGTAAAAAAGAGCCCACTACTATTATCTGGATTTAAGCAAGGAACTGTACTACTTTGTCTTCTAATGATGCTGGAGACAGGACCTGGAAACAAAATCATAGATTAAGATATTGCAATTGTTGCCAGCTATAATAATCAAAGTTTGTAGATTTTAGCTGGCACAGGGTACTCCAAGGATAGTTTAAGTCCATCTTCTCTGCTTATAGGGCTATACTAGGAATACTGGCAGGAGCAAGACATCTATGTATCTTAATATCCTGTTTAGCTATGGGTATAGCCCTCTGCAGTAATACATTCCCTGTTTTGTACAGTAATATAATGTAATACACTCTTATATTGTAATAACACTGTAATAGCAAAACAGATAGCAACTTTTTTTCTAGGCATTGTTTTATACTATACAATTATTCTTGTGCTTGTTTGGCTGAAAAACTAGTATCTTTGTGTGTTTCATAACTTCTCAGGAACGGAAAACCAAACCACGTGCAGATATGTCACATTTTAAATGTACATGCACACGTGCATAGAAAAAATAACCAACGGGATTTCCAGCCATGGCAAGTCTAATTACATCTCTCAGTGACAACACAAAATCAGGACGCTTGGGTGCATTCAGTATGTGGTGGGCAGCCATAAAGCCTCCTTTGCAAAGCCTGAGATACAAGAAGTAACTGTTCATGCCATCAGCAGGTCATGTGCAACCATAAACATATTGCAATCCATTTTAAAACAGTCAGGAAGAGCTTGTTCCAGCTACTAAATTCCAGGGAAATCACTGTACTGTTATTACTCTAAACAATCTCCAGGGTTTCAAATGGATAAAACCATTTTTCACTCCTGACAGCGAACAAGCGTTTTGTTAGACTGCGTTTTAGTTACAGTATGTTTCTTCCCGTAAGACTGAGAAATCATTTCTGGAAGGAAATCTTGGCCTCTCTGAAAGAAATAGATGTTCTTGCCTATTGCTTTCCATCGGGTTGGAATTCAAGCCACACTTTTAAAGGCAGACGGAAGACCAGGCAGTTCAACTCCTTAGTTTTCTCTTGCCTAATATGAACCATTAAAATTCTTCCATCCACAATATAAATTTTAAATATACTTAAACTCTAAATTAAATGAAGAAATGGGAAATGCACTGCAATGCATACTAGTTTTTCTGCATTGCTGAGCAAGTGGATGTATAGCTCATATAAATCTTCACATTTTTTTCTGCTCCTTTTCAGACACATGCCTAAGCTGGTATCTGAGTGGATACAAATTCCAAGAAATTTGAATGATTAGTGAGAAAGTCTGTGAAAAAGATGTGCAATTAAAATTTGTTCTTTTCTTCTGTTTTGTTGTCATGCAGATTTGATGCTCTCCTTTTTGTGATTTTTGTGCTTTATCAGCTTTAAAAATACATCATATGGTGAAAAGACTGAAATCACGCTTCTTCCTCTGACTTTTTTCATTCTGATTAGTTGTACTTCTTTGCCAAGAAACTTTCTTTTAAAAATCTCTTCCCAGTTATTACAAGCATGTGAAAGCTCAGAGCAGTCAGCATGACAGCTGGGTGAGACATTGGTATATTCTGCTTTGCTTCTGCTTACTGACTATGTTTCATCTATTCGAAGGAAGGTAGTAAGTGACCATATAGTGACTATATTTAATCTATCCAAAGGAAGAAGTATCTTCCTTAAGAAGTATCTATTTCTCTTTCATACCATGCATGAATGATTCTTTTTATCACCACTTTTATATTTGGCCTGTTGATAGCTGTAGTTTTATTTTTAAAAAGAATGAAAAAAAGAGCAATAAAACACTTCCTGAGCAAAAAATCAATCATGCATTTTCAAGCCTAGAAGAGTTAGTAGCAAGTGGCAAAATACAGTGAAAACAATTTCATTTTCTCTGCTGAGATATTCAAGTGACTAAGGCTTGAAACGAATTGTGGTATACTCCTAAAACACTGACTACTTAGAACAGTTGCAAGACTTCCAGCATGCTCTAACCCAATACTCAAACCAACACAGAGTTCTCAAAATTTGAAAGCTGAAAAACATACACACTGATGACATGAGGCATTAGAGCTGAGGTCTACAGTAATGTCTGTTGTAATATATAGACAGGTTTTTATACAACTGAAATCTGAACACATCAAGATACCTCCCATGAAATAAAAGCATATTGATTAAAAGCAGGAACAACAAAACTAAAACACAGATCAGCCTCGTAAATTTAGAGAGTTACCAAACTATTTTCTTCCATCATGTTATAGGAGGAAAACAGTGTTCAGTCCATAGCATAGAGAGATAAGAATTTCCACCCTTTATCAGATTAGTGACACATTAGCCTGGCAGCCTCGGTTTGTTACCGGGCTCATTCCTTTTTTTAAATGTCTTTTTTTTTTTCCCTTAAGCTCCACTAATTTCCTAATCAGAGTAATAACTTGTCCCAAAGCATTTATCAGTAACCTGGGCCTTCTATCAGTCCTGCATTTATTCCTTTTTATATATACATTTTGGTGCTGACATGAAATGGATGAAACAGTTCCCAAGTGTTTGTTGTTTTTTTTTCCATTAGCCCGTAACAAGTTACTCCAATGCTTTGAGGTCTTTGAAGGAAAAAAAGCCTTGGAAGCTATAACATCTCTAAAAACTTCTTTCGTCTGTAGGGCTTCTAATGCCGGGGCACTCTACCGAGTATAGCAAGCGCGGTCACCAGCCAGACACGCACGCGGGTGTCTGACCAAGCAAGAGTCACACACTCAGCAGTCAGAGGTCAAAACAGGCAAAGAGAAGTTATACTCAAAGCTGACAGTGACAAGCTGCTATCCACATGATCATTAGTTGTTGGAAAAATATTTTTATCTATTCCTTAAAGTGACTTCTCAAAATAACCTAAGAAACAAGTCAGACTACAAAGAAAATGCTGCCTTAGACTGCTGGTGCTACTGAAAGATGAACATCTAAATCAAGGTACCATCACGTTTACCGAGCTCAGCAACACACACTCTGAGAAGAGGCTAATGCGGCTATATTGTTAGTTAGATTGTTATAATACAAATGCAGTTAAATTGCCAAATGACAACTACATCTGGCATAGATGAGACAAATCAAATCATCCTTCAGTTGACACTGCAGGGAGTAATTTGCAGTTGTGGAAAAACTTCCATGTAGACAGGGTATTGGCAAACTTTTCACTACAGCCAAATGACCTGCCTCATGGGTAACGCAGGGGGACAAGACTCAGTTGCCTCAACAGAATTGTCTAATTCCGGTTTAGGCACCTTCGGGTGTCTCGCACTTTCTCCAGCTGAACGTTACTCCTCGATGTCACTAGGGTCTGTCACATCTGTCAGGCTACCTTCTTTTGCCTACCTTAATTATGTAAAGGGAAAATTTAGGGTAGCTTAAAGCTCATCACACAGGGGTACTGAACTACTATTGACTGAAGTGTGTTACCTATTATCTATGCCATGCAGTTTACACTAAATAAGGTTTTCATGTCAGTGGACAAATGCCTTTCTTACTCACGTGGACTAAGGTTCTAAATGAAGATTTTGCATTACAGGATCATCATCTACATGCAAAAAAACCCCACCTTATGAAGCAGGGTTAGAGCTACAGAGTCCTCTGGAAAGCCAACATAGCTCACTGCTCAGGTATGGCATGACTGAATCCTGGGTCCTGGCATGACTGAATCCAGCCTCACTCTCAGCTGTGGGAAGTGTCTATTAAGCTCCACGGCTGCTCTAGGGGATTATCTAATTTACTGTTTCAGGTCTGATTTTTCTGTGTGTGCCTGTGTGTGTGTAAACTTAAAATCAAGCTCATCTGCAAAAGCATTCTAACAAAAGACTTTGTGTGTGTTAGGCTTAAACGTGTAGTCATCTTTCCTCGTCTGGAAAAGGATTAAGTCAACACCATGAAAGCTAGAATAATGAAAGAACAAGACCAGATATGAAGCATCCCATAGAAACTAAATAGCAATTCTTCGAGTCATAGCCTGCAAAAGCCACCTCTCTGCTATTCAGTTGACAGAGGGGGGTTGCTCTGTTTTTAGAAGTTTAACTAATTCATATTCTTTAGCCAATGTAGAGCTTTAAACTTGAAATACACGATGCATCTGGTCAACCATTTTCAGTTTAAGGCACAAATGGCAAGCAATGCCATCTCAAACCATAATAAAAGTTTTTCAAGCGTTAGCAAAAGGTAGAAAAATTCAGAGGGTTTTGTTTGTTTGTTTGTTTTTTAACTACAGCTTGCTAAAGCAGCTTGTCTGGAGCAGTAGTAGTCACCAGACTAGAGCAGCACACACGCTGGCTCTGGCTGGCCAGAGTAAGCTATTCTGGCCCAAGCCTTGTTCTGCACTGCCCTAAAAGAACTCACAAATCTACTCATCATCAGTTGACTAGATGCCACCAGTTACAGAAATATGAACATCCAGTCACATCATGAGGCACATACTTCCTCCCTTGTGTCAGACCTAGCTGTTCTCCCAACCACAAAAACACTAGGTTTCATTTACAGGTAATGGAAAAACAATCCTTTCTGATTTTTTCCCCCCTGAATTAGGAAGCTGAATCAATTCAATTTGCAGCCACTAGATGAAATGCAGGTAGGAGAGCATCCCTGGCAGTAAGATAGAGGCAAGGCTGAAAGCAAGTCACTCTGTGTCACTCATTCGATGTTTTCTGAAACTGCATTCTTAATTAGTCATGCAACAGAGAGGGCAGCATACAGTGTCTGTTCCTTCCAGAAGAGGACAGCTGTCTCATCCTGCTTGTATTATTGGACATCACTCACCCCAACCTTCTTGACAAAACTTCCCCCATCATCAAATACATCCCTTAAAAGAAAATTAGCAGTTCTTATCTAGAGTAATTCTAGTAGTAAATGGTATCATCAAGTACTCTGATGTTGTCCTAATACATGTTAAGAATATAGATCAGAGTCTACCCATTTCTATGAGAACATAAGAAAGAGCTCTCAAGAGTATCACTAGAAAAAATATCTACAGCCTTGCTTAGGGTACAGGGCCATTTCCTGTTATCAACTCCAAAGTGAGCTCGTTGGCTACAGCTTGGAAAAGTGGAGAGGAAAGGAAAGAATAGACTGTGCCAGTTTATAGGTTAGTTACTCATAACAGGACTCTGGACATTTAGATACAGAAATTTGAACAAGATTGTCTGAACTGCAGGTGAATTCCTGTACCTCCCCCACTGCTTTGAACATTGTTCTTTTACATGTGAAAGCTGAAATCTTTCCTTTTAAAGTGCTTATTTACTATTACCTATTTTCTTACAGGGGAAAGGAGAGATCCTGCCAGCAAACAGCTGGCTGCATGGCTGCTGTCATCTTTCACAAACATGGGACCAGCTTTCACAATCAAGGACTGTTTTCTAGCAAAAGATGGGATCCACTTGACCAAGTGTAACAAAAGCATCTTTGCCAACTGGCTGACCAAAATCAGAGCAAAAGGCTGGCCAACACAGCAAGTCATGAGCAATCCAGCAAGCTTCCGGAGTGCGCTGACGATAACTTCTTAACATGGGTGGCTGAGGACCCAATGAGGGAACCTGCTGGACCTCATACTTATGAACAAGTAAGAACTGGTCAGAGATGTGAAGGTCAGGGGCAGCCTTGGCTGCAGGGACCATGAGTGGTGGAACTCAGGATCCCGTGAAGAAAGAGCAAGGAAAAAAGCAGGATCACAACCCCCGACTTCAGGACAGCTGACTTTGGCCTGTTCAGGAGAATCTCATGCGATATGACCCTGGAGAGAAGACGGGCCCAGGAGAACTCGTTGATTTTCAAGGACCACCTTCACCAAGCTAAAGATTGGTGCACCCTGATGTGCAGGAAGTTGGGCAAAGTTGACAGGAGGCCTGCATGGACGACCATGGTGCTCCTGACAAAACTCTAATATAGAAAGAAAGAATACTGGAGATGGAAGCAGGGACAAGTGACGCAGGAGGAATATAAAAACAATACCCAAGCATTCAGGGACAGGGTTAGGAAAACTGAAGCTCACCTGGAGTTGAACCTGGGAAGGGATGTGAAAGCCAAGAAGAAGGGCTTTAAAAAGGTATCAGCTGCAAAAGGAAGATGGGGAAAAAAATGTGAGCCTACTGCTGAATGGGGAAGGGAACCCAGTGACAAATTATATGGAAAAGGTAAAGGTACTTGATGCATTTTTTGCTTTGGTCTTTACTGGCCTTCAGGAATCCCAGGCTCCTGAGACCAGGGTGGGAAGTCTGGAGCAAGGAAGACTTTCCCACAGTAGAGGTTAGGAAACACCAAAACGGGACATTCCCAGGCTGCTAGGCCCTGATGGGATGCATTCAAGGGAGCTGGCTTATGATATTGCACAGACACTCTTGGTAATCTTTGAAAAGTTGTAGTGATTTGGGATGTTCCTAAGGACTTAGAGGAGAACAAATATCCCCAATATCTTCAAAGAAGGCAAGAAGGATAATTCAGGGAACTACAGGCTGGCCAGCCTCACCTTAGTCCCTGCAAAGGCAATGGAGCAAATCCTCCTGGAAACCCTTTCCTAACAAATTATGTAGATTGGGTGAAGGTGATTTGGAACAGTGAACATGGATTTATGAAGAGGAAATAAGCTTGACAAACCTCATAGCCTTCTATGGTGAGATGACTGGCTCAGTGGATCAGGACAGCAGTAGATGGTGTTTATTTTGGCTTTAACAAAGCTTTTAACACTGTCTCTTATAACATCCTCACTGACAAACTAATTAAGTATGGGTAAGATAAGGGGACAGAGAGGTGGACTGAAATGTGGCTGAAATGCTGCACTCAAAGGGTTATGATTAGTGGCATAAAATCCAGCTGGAGGGCAGTCAGTACTGGTGTACCCCAGGGATTGATACTGGGCAAACTTTGCTTAACGTCTTTGTTAATGACCTACTGGGGTAGAGTGCAGCCTCAGCAAGTTTGCAGAGGATGCCTAACTGGGAGGAGTACACCAGATGGGTGTAATGCCATTCAGAGGCACCCTGGCAGCGTACAGAAACGGGCCAACAGGTACCTCAGCAAGTTCAACACAGGGAAATACCACTTCTGCACCTGGGGAGGACTAACACCAGGCATCAGTACAGGTTGGGGGCAAACCAACTAGGAAGCAACTCTGAAGAGAAGGACCTTGGGGTTCTGGTGAACACCAAGTTGACCATGAGCCAGCTACGTGCATTTGCAGCAGAAAAGGCCAACAGTCTCCTGGGCTGTATTAGGAAAAGCGTTGCCAGCAGGTCAAGGGAGGTGATCCTTCCTCTCTGCTCAGCCTTGGTGAGACATATCTGGAGTGCTGGGTTCAGTTCTGGGCTCCCCAGTATGAAACAGACATGGACAATATTGGAGAGTGTCCAGTGAAGGATAACGAAGTTAATCCTGGAGCACCTGTCATATGAGGAGAGGCTGAGAGCTGGGAATGGAGAAGAGAACCCTCAGGAGAGATCTTATCTATGTGTATGAATACCTGATGGGAGGGAATAAAGAGGACAGCAATGACTTCTCACTGGTGTCCAGCGACAGGATAAGAGGCAATGGGCACAAACTGGAATACAAGAAATGTTGTTTAAACATAAAAAAAGAAAACTTTCTTAGAGCGAGGGCATTCAAACACCGGCCCAGAGAATATGTGGAGTCTCCATCCTCAGAGACATTCAAAACCCAACTTGACATGGCCTTGAATTGACACTGCTCTCTGCAGGGAATTGGACTAGAAGATCTCCAGAGGTCCCTTCCAAACTGAATGATTCTGTGATTAAATTTGGTAGAAAACAAGTAAAGACCTGTTAATTCGATTCTTGGATACAGAAAGACTGTTATATTAATAGGTTTAATCTGTTTTAAGGTCCTGTACCATGCATAGCACGCATTCATATTTGGCTCATTTTATGTAGGTGGTCAAGAAAGTAAATTGAGCATAGGAAAGCAAGTCCTAAATACTTAGCTAATAGCTGAATAAACATTAAGGAAAAGTGACTGATCTGGAGCTACTTCTGGAATGTGTTCAGTGCAGTTTGTGGGAGAAGTTGAACCTAAGTCCACCCACCAAGTCTGAGCTGTGCTAACTAGCCAACACTTACACAAGTGTTTGGGATTTATGTGAAATACAATCCAAAGCCACTTTACAAGTCTCTGGATAACTTCTTGGTTGAGTACCAGAATTGTGTTTGTTCCACTGGACATACTTCCTTTACAGCTTAAGTTGAACAAAAAGATTAGGAATGACACACCAGGTAGAAAGAAGTCACAGGAATACCCCATTTACAAAGAAGTAATATCCTTGCTTTACAGGCTAACACATCTACTTAAATAAACAAAACCTATCATATTGGCATAAATAAGAGCTGTATTTAAATTTAATTTCAAAAAGCCTCGTTTAAAGGTAATTGACTTGATTAGAAGCTAAAAAAACCTGGGCCTTTAGCCCAGAAATGTCATGCACAAACTCTTATTTCTAAGCAAGTGAAAACCACATCAAGTCATCAGCAGACTAAAATCGACCTTCTAAACCATGGTGCAAGTAATCAGATAATCCTTATGAGTTACCCAAGTAGTTACTAATCAATTTGTTATTTAATCATTTATATAGTCATCAAAAAACATCTCTCTGCATTTTCTTCTCTCTCTAGTCACCAAAGAAACATGAACGCCTCCCCAAGACAAGTTCCTTGCTATGCACCTAGATGACTGGGGTCAGGATGGGTGAATGCTGTAGGTAAATACGTTATCTGTGGCCATGTAAGTGAAAATCTAAAGCATAGTAATCTCAGGAATTAATGGCAATAAAACCTAACTCCAAACCTGATAACAAAGACCAATTTTACAGACAGACCATTTATCACAGAATAGCCTACCAAGGAGAAGTACTCCTTAAGCCACTTAGTTCTAAATAACTATTTTAATAATCTTAAGTAATCTTACATTTGCTTTAACCTCCTGCATGTACGTGCATATAGCAATGGTGCCTACAAAAGGTTTATTAAGTATACCAAAAATTAATTAAGGACTAGACTGGCAGTGGGAAGGAGAGATTTGATGGCTACCACTGACCTCTTAACAGACTGCTACGCTGATTACAAGACTGGCATGCTCTGTGGTCAACAAAGATGCTTGTGAGAAAACATGCACACAGTTTTAGGCAATTATACTGAACATCAGTGCTTGAACAGGACAAGGTCATTCTGTTTCCATTTAAACATAAAAGCAAAAGCTTCATGGTCACATACCTCATTGCAACATTGCTGCCATCAATAACTATTGGCCTCAGGTTGTCACCATCCTCTGTCACATCCTCCTGCAGTGGAGACTCTGACCTCTGAGACTCTATGGAAGACGCTTCACGTATTACACTAGTGTTAGTATTAGCTACAGTCTGATCAGTCTCAGTTTTATTCCCAAGTTTGACAAGTTCTCCCAAAATATCATTTATTAAAGCATCAGTACCAAGTTTATTTAGTACAAGTTGAACCTGCTCTTCAGAGTAACCCAACTTAAGTGCAAACTCCAGTTTGGTTTGATATTCTTTCACCACATCAGGGGGCTTTTTGACTTCCTTAGGTACTATCTGAGCCTCTTCTATCCTAAAGTCTTGCAAGATTTCATTTCTTTTTAGTATATGAGGCTCTAAGCAAGGAGAACGGCACAGCTGTCGGTGAGTCTTAGGCAATAAATGTGATTCTGATGCAGAATTATTCAGTCTCTCTGAATCATTATCAGAATTTGTGCTTTCTTCAGAGTCACAGCTGGAGCTTCCAGAAGTCTCTTCAGATGCCTCCTTGTCTACATCTTCTTTCCTAGAATTCACCTTATCCATCGTTGGCTTCTCCGCCATTGACCAAGGTACAATTGCATTTATTTGTGTGCCAGTGCTCCCCACATAAAGGTGGCCTAAGTCATGCCCCAGATGATCCTTCAAGCCCATGAAGCTGCTGCATGTACTTGACTCCACTTTGCTGTTTTTCTTGTATTCCTGAATATAAAGTGTTCCGTATTCCTAAAGAGAGAACAAAAATGTTGCAACTGGTTACACATCATAGTTGTTTTGTATGTTCTTACTTCTTCAGAACTGCACTTATTCTCTCCCAACAGAGAAATATGACCTTTTTTTTTTTTGAAACATGGAAAACTTTTTTTTGTGGAAAACTTTTCCTAAGGAACATCCATGGCTACGCAGATAAACAACTGATCATCTGTTTTCTGAGTGTATCAAATGTCTTTACTTAAACATTTCTTGAAATGGGTTTATGAAAGAATAGGAAACCAAACACTAGAAGTTTACCTACTCTAACACAGAGAAAGAACTCATCACGATTTAAAAGAACAGAGATCTTTCTTCTAGCTTAAGACAGTATTGTAACAATGAAAAAAAAAAGCCAGCTATAAAATATTAGTACTAGGAAAGCTTTTTAAACTAAATACCTTAAACTCTCTGTTGAATACAAAGAAATTAGTATAGTACTAGATTATCTGGCTTATTAGGCAAATAAGACATCATAACATGTAAAATGAATTAGTAACAGAAAACACGATTAAACAAAAACTTGCTGGCCCTAAAAGACACTATCAGTTCAACTGAATACACTCAAACTATTTCTGAATTCCCTTGTAAAGCAACAATTAACTCAAGAAAGGCTAACTGCTCTCAACAGAGTGCTGCATTACTAATACATACAGCATTTAGAGACATGGATTGATCTAATGGCCAATAAAGCCAATGGAAGTCTTTGCACTGTTTGCATCAAGCCAAAAAGGCAACAAAATTAAAAGCAGATTTCAACTCTCGGACTAGAGCTGTGCAAGCCTTTTGCTGAATCAAATATATAGATAGAAGTCACGTAGGAAGAGTGGAAGAAGAAAAGTTGTAGTTTTCTGGACTTCATACACTTGCCACATCAGTTTTTCTGGAGGAATTTTGCATAATGGTAGTTATACAGAAGTTAGCTACCCATTTCATCACAAGGATTATTTCCACAATCTACATTTAAAGGCAGATTGCTACCTCTTTCCCTTATTTTGTTCTTTTAAACAGGAATCTTTGCTAACAGCTTCAATAAAAAACGTAAAAGATAAATTATTTCTCATAGATAAAAATGGACCATATGGACCAATTGTACTGCAAGGTTACCATGAAAAAGAATAATTTACATTAAGAGAAGACTATGAAACAAAGAGTTCTTTCACACTTCCATCTTGCAAGGCAGAACATAAAAGCAAGATATAAAGGCAAAGGACTTCACTTGAACTTGACAGATACATTACAGACACAAATTTCATCAAGGAGGATATACTGAGAAAAAACATTATGTCAAGCAGAATCTCTTGATCCATACTAATACCAATTACAAGTACGTCTCATGAACATCCAAAATCTCTGTCAGCAAATACATTAACTCTCCCATTCCCTTACAGGTTAGCATTTAAGAACGACCCAATTATTTTTAAAATAGGGTGTACTTTCCTGTTCTTGGGATAAAGATCTGAGAGTGCACACAAGAGAAATTAATCCAGGCTTAAGACTAGAAAGAACCAAGCAAAAAATCCAATCCATGGTTCAGTAAAAGCAGACTCTATATGTGTTGTGTGCCAAGACATCACCATTGTGGTGGAGCTTTTTGGTTATGGGGCACAAAAACTGACTTCACCTAAGCATCTGTAGTTAAAGTAAGTCAGTCAATCAATCAATCAATCTAGCATCATCATTTTCATCCCCAGCACCTTAATCCAGACAAGACCAACAGGGAAGAAAATGCAAGTTTTATTTAGATCTGATCTTGTTAGCAGGCAGTAGGGCTGTAATACTCTCAAGCAGTGTATCAAGGAATATTACTTTTTCTTCACTCAAAGCTTTAGGATTTCAAGCAACACCACAGATTAAACATAATGAGAATTTAGGAAATGAACCTTTTCACACAGTGATTTATTAACTAACATAATGCACTCGATAGCACAGCAGTAGTAACAAATCACAACAATATCCCAATAAAAGGATACAGTTAAAAAAACACTGTGGCCTTCACAGAACTGACACCAAAGAAAAAATTATTAAAAAAAAATCTCAAACAACAAACCCCTATTGGAAGTGAGGCTGCTTAGCAACCAGCCTTTAGTTGCTAGGATGCGCTCCTTTAACATACCATCATGAATACTAGCACAGCAAAAGAATAATTTGGTATGAACAAAAGCCCATGAAAGAGAGCGGGACTTAAGTGCGTCTGGTTTCCCCTCGGAGAACAATGCAGCTGCCAAACCGATCTGGAAGCCCCGACATCATTGTTCCACCAACCCCACAATCTGCTCTGACTCGAGGAAGTCTAGTTAATGGGCAACATTTTTAAGCTGGACTGAAAAGTTGAGCTGGCTCATGTACCACCGCTGCAAAATACAGGGAGATAATGGGTCACTGCCTAAATCCGTGTACTGTGAAATGTCATTTTAGTATTGAACTAAAAGTAGAGGGA
Organism: Phaethon aethereus; assembly: GCF_964289735.1. NCBI lineage: Eukaryota > Metazoa > Chordata > Aves > Phaethontiformes > Phaethontidae > Phaethon > Phaethon aethereus. The sequence continues at coordinate 203,694,643 of NC_138575.1, forward strand.
GGGGTTTTTTTTTGGAAGGGAGGAGGAGGTTGCATATTAACAGCATGGAGTAAACAAAGCTTGAAGTGCATAGATCAGAAAGAGGATTTTTTTTTTTAGTGGTAGTTAAAATAATACTTAAGTCATCCTCCAATCGCTTTTTCCTTGAAGTTTAAGTGCTTTACAGCAACTACAATTGTAACACCCTCCAGTGGGATTCAAAGAAGTCACTGGCATGTGAATGTGTCTGAAGATCAGGCAGTATATGAAACATAATTTAGATGATTTGCACATCAACTGCATATGAAAAAAGACCGTAAACTGAGCTTTGTCCATTGTTGGGAACATATTCATAATCAGTCTCGCATCTATCTTCTTTAAGTCTCCTGTCAATCTCCATCTTGCTCCAATATATAATTGCTTCTTCCGCACAGAACTCTGTTTTTCAGAATCTGTTTAAAGACTAGAGTAATAAGAGCAGCAGCTTTAAAATTTGCCACAGATAGTGTACAGTCACCATACTATTGCTTTAAAAGTGTAGTTAAAATGATGTTTACACTGTAAATCCAAAGCTAGTTTTGCATAAGCAGTACACTATTCCTGGCATTTGGCCTAAACCCTGCATGCAAACTGTATTTATTTTCAGGCATTTTCACAACATTTGTGAACTCTGTACACCGTATTTGTGGTCAGCAGCACCTTGTAGAAACACTAGACTTTGGAGCTCCCAACATGATGTCCTTTATGAGATTCATTGATTAGAACCATGAAAATCAGATGTTGCTGTCGAACGCTGCTGGAATTGATTATTTTATCTTGATTTGGTTAGTGAAGAGCAACATGCCAGCCAGTCTATCTGAATGAATTTGTATTCTAAATAAACACTAGTGTACCTATATATAGGACAATGAAGCTCATGAAAACCAGAAAAGGTCACATTTATCCAAGGAGTAACATCAAATAAGAACTCCTTGCACTCTTTATTTACAAGGAACTCTCATTACTCACATATAATTTTAAAGTATGCTTACTGATAATAATGCAATATAGCTAAGAAAAATATCTGCTACAAATTCTGACTCAACTGAGAGCCAAACAAAAATCAGCCAAAAAATTCTTGTCAAGAAAGTCTTCAATTTTTGGTTATGCTCACCACAGCTGAGTAACAGATTTTGTATTTATGAAAAAATTAATAAAATGGGTAACTCCCAATTTGGACATACTTATGACAACATAAGTTTTAAAACTATAACCTGTTTAAAACTACAGTATCTCACACTAGGTTCACTGTTAAAGGCCTAAAGTACTGTATTACTGAGTCAAAGGCATTTATCAAGTAATACTTCTGATGAGCACTGTGCTACTACAGTGTAGAAGTGTAATGTTTTCCCATTTCTTTGGAGTCACCACTATTTTCCACTAACCATTAACAATAATCAGCCCATTAATTCACCTTCACACAAAACAGAAATATTTCTCAAAGGGATATAGGCAAGTAGATCATCCAATCTTTTAAAGTGTATCCAGAATATTGTCCACTTACAACTGAGCATAAGAAAAGCAACTTAACGCAAATTTAGTTCACAGAGGAAAATTACAGGGAGTAAAATGGTGTGTCACATGGCACAGTATTACAGAAACTGTGTATTCTCGAAAGACTGTCAAAACTTTCTGAAGATACATTCTACAATGAAATAGTTCAGCATGTTTTCACACAGGCAGACTTTTTCTAAATCTTCTAAACACAAAATGGAAAATACTGGAATCAGTTTGTTGGAACACTGTCATTCCTTGTCATAAACAGAAGTGCAGAGCTGATCAGAAAAGAAAAAATAATGAATGTATCAGTTACCCAAATTATAAAGATACTGCAACAATGCAAATAAAATAATGAATATGTAATAAATAGCTACTGCTGTAGTTTCTATGTATTTAATTACCATTGTATTTCAGTGAGTGCTGTTGTCTGCATCATTCTATCCAACAAAGGAAGGATGTCCCATTGAACAGATTGGTTAATGCTTTGGGGCAACAGATGTCTACTGGAACTGCAGGAGACCAGCAACTGGTGGCCTGCCCATCTTCTGAAAACTTTCAATAGACTCATGCATATGTTCACACAATAGGGCATGTGGTAGAAATGCAAACCTCTTTTTAACCCTTTTATATGCTCTCTTTCCCTCCCAACTGATATATGAAGGTCTTTGTTTTGTTTTTTTCTTTACAGGATCCTTGGAACACAGGCTCGTGGAGTATACAGTGCTTGTTCTTCAGCCTAGCATCTGAACTCAAAATATAAAACAAAATAGATTAGAAACTTTATAAAATTAGCCAAGCTAGATTTGGCACACTTACGAATAGGTTTCAAAGCACAAAACCTTTGACTGGAACATGTTCCCACCTGAGAGCATCCTAATGCTCTATCTTGCACTACAGTACCCTCAGATAGTCCACAATGGAGCTCTTCCTATTTTCACAAACACAGGAAATTTCACCCATTGTATGGTATAATGGAAGAGTTGTTTATTTGTTTTTAGTTAAAAGCTTTTTCTACAAGGCACAAAGTAAAGTAAATAATAGCTTCTTCGCAAAAAAATGGTAAATACCTGTAACAAAGTTGAAACCTCCTCTACTCCCCAGAGGGCTAGATGAGAATCTGTTCTGTTGACTGCTACTGCCTACCATTTTCAAATTCTTGGAAATACACTGTTACCAAATGCTTTTGAAAGTTCCTTAACAGAATGCACTGTGTGAGATCACCGCTCTTTAATATACTTAATCTTCACACATAACTGTTTTTCTTTTCCTCTTTTGCCAAGAAACACCCAAAGTGTGCAAATCTCAGCTGACACACACGCTAGCTACGTTGCCCAAATGCGAACCCATACGCTGAAACACCAGAAAGGTGAAATGTCCCATTTCTGCAGAGAGAAGCCCATATACTTACGTTCGCTGGAAAACACACAGACATTGGTTTCTTGTAGCTGTTCCAGAAGCAACTCCTTAACACGATTTCAGCTGCAGACTTCAGGCAAGCAAGCAGAACAATGAATGGACGAACAGATGGACCCGCGATGTCTTTGCTTAACCTATTACTGAGCGGACCCGGAGCCAATCACGACCCGCAGAGCTCACAATTAGTTGGCCAGGCAGATGCAAGGCAACCTCCCCACCCTGCATCAGGTTCGGAGGTTTCTAAGATAAGCAAGTTGATGTCATTCTCAGGGTCTGCCCCGGGCAGCATGTGTATTAACGAGGGGTGTGCAGCAACAATAGGCCATACAAAAGAGACTAGCAGGCAGCTGCTGTATGAGAGCCAGAGTTATTAGGGAGCAGGCTGCCAACAAGAAACACCTGGCTTGGGCAGACTTCAGCTTCTCCTCATTGTTTCTAATTCATGAAACAAAGAAAGGAATTATTTTTAAGTAGTAAAAGTTGTGAGTTCCTATTAAAATATATCAGTCTTAAGGAATATAATCCCTTCTATTACGGAAACTAAAAGTTATTTGTAAGGAAAAATATTATAGAGAAATAAATCTATTGGTAGCTATTTGTAGTCCCCTCTTCTTGTTAGCAAAATTAATCGTATTGGTACGAAGTGCGAGGAGGTATGAAAGGAGCACACACTAAACATTGAAACATATTCAGAAACCTCTTTCTGAATCTCCTGACACTTTTGTACATAAATCAATAAATGTAATAAACTGGTATTTACACACAACTCTAACAGAGTACTTGTGGGTAATTTCAATGGAAGGTGAAACTGATTAAACTAAAACCACGTAATATTAATATGTGGAATAATGGATATTTTTAAGCAGTGGCATTGAAGCATTAGGACACTTGACAGAAAGGAACTATGAACCACTCTTTTGTTCTGGAGTCACTCATATTTGTTTGCCACAGAACTTTTCCCTTTTATTTCACAGATCTGTTCTAGATGCCAAGATCTCCCTGTCTCTTTGCAATGATGAAATATTTGAACAAAAGTCAGGAACTAGGCCATATCCAGCTTTTTATTGTTTTTATTTTTATTGAAGTAAGCCACATGGAAACATGAGCTCCAGTCCACGCCTCCCCTCACTATCCAACAGTTCCAATACCACCAAGCCTGGCAACACATATATTTAGCAATATAACACTAGCAAGGTTTGATGCTTGATAAAAAAAAGGGGAGCAATGTGGACTTTCAAATAAAAAGCTGCCATTGCTGCTACTTCCAGTGAAGACAGCTCAGCACAGAGAAGGAGGAGGTTCTACATTTGCAAATGTTCATCTGAATGACTACTAGAAAAGTGTATTTACTGAACTTCCTCATCATTACATGACTAAAAGCAATACTAAGAACTAGAGGCAGCTCTCCTCCTCTGCTTGGGACGACAGGCAATCTGCTGGGAAACACCTACTGTGATTTAAAAGAAGGAAAGAATGAGAATAGGTTTGTTAGAACTGTTTTCAGTAATTTCCCAAGCTTTAGGTGGATATTAAAGCGATTCAACATAGTAAATGAAATCACATACCATCATGCTGTTATACTGATACATTTATCATGTGCCCAGATACTAAGCTGCAACGCAGAAAACCCAACCACAGTTTCTGTGCACTGTCCATTAAACACTCCTAAGAACAACTACTCACACCACTATTTTGGAGATTTTAAGTCAGAGGCAGGAGGAGACTCCTCATTAATTTCTGCCACTGTGAACACAAAGAATGAGAGAAAGCTACCCACAAGCACAGTGGGACACCTGATCTCCAGCACTGGATTAAGCCTCTTTGCAAACAGCGAATAAAAGCAGTGATCTGAAAAAGCTAATCAGTCCCTGCTGTGGTATTTAGACTACCTTAGTTGCCGGTATTGGATAATGTTAAGCATATTAAAACTTCTGTAGGCAAAACAAGAAGCCAGCCCAGTTCACCTATGTCCAAGAACTGCCCTTAAATGTAAACAGGATCACTTGGCTAGTCATTAGTTGAGTATCTCCCCAATTAGAGGCAGGCACTTATTTTACAATACCAGAAATGCTTTTTTTGGCAGAGGACGCATATGATACCCTTTATGTACATCTGTAACAAATTGAGAACTCCGTAGTGGTGGTGTACTCAGTGTACTCAGGGCTCTACAAGCACAACTAGGGCAAGTGTTTGATCTGGCTTAAAAATCTGCCTTAAAAATAAGGTTGTAAGAAGTTTACTTGTAAAGACCTGCCCCCTCAACATCTTCTACAGTAACAATAAGAATACCCCCCAACCTCCAAACAACTCTCAATACTCCCAAGTGCATGTCTTCAGGGAACCAGGTCTGAACTTGAGCTGCAGATTAATGTTCATGCTAATGCCATGCTGCAGAACTATGATCAAAATCAGAACAGATACAATCTGAAGACTTACGTTGTATTGTTTAATTTACAGAAAATATTCTATCAAGCCTTAGCTGCATGAATTAGGATGACATTTTCTGATTCTACCTTGTGCACAATGTCAGTTACTTAAACCAGCTGCCTGTTCTGGAAGCATCTTCTCAGCTCTTCGCTAAATGAACTTGGGCTGTCCCAGGTTTACAAGGTGTCAGATTGTCCTATTAAATCATACTTGTGATGACAGAAAAGCACTCGTATTAAGGTTTAACCGGTACATGAGGCTTCCTTCTGGAGATGATGAGCTCAACAAAGAAACCTTAGTAAGAAACACCGTGGCTCTCCCATCACATCTGTGAGAGGCTGTAACAGCATCACTAGAAGGCAGACAGCACAAACGGACAAAGCAAGTTCTACTTCTTGTGCTAAAACCTCCAAATCCAATAACCTGACTTGTTCAGCAATCTTCTGTTACTATATCTAAAATACAAAGAGTAAGTTAAATCCAGTCACCAAAATGCAGCAAACATAACTGCTCTTCAAATTTCTGGTCTTGCAAGATCAGTGAGCCATAAACACCTATTTTTGTGGCTCCCAGAGATCGAACATTGTGTACAGTGTTCATCAGGTCCCTAATGCCACTTGATTAAACAGCAGGCAAGCACAAAATCATGAATTGGCTGGAGGTGATGCGCTCAGGGACTCTGTGATGTAAAGAGATTTCCAAATAGCACATAGCAAGGTGACGGGATGCTGCAGAGACACAGAGACCAGGGTGAACCTATCAGCTGTGCGAGGGGTGGGAAGGACAGCATCCCCTCTCCCTGCTGCCCAGTTTGGTATGAAAAGCACACATGGGCAGATGAGAAAGACCAAAGGAGGGAGAGTTCGAGCAGCTGGGAAATTCAGATAGCGTAGGCTGAAGATATTAGGGAAGAGCTGCAATAAGGGAAAAAAAAAACCCTAAAAAAAAAAGCTCCTAGTAGCAGCCAAATCTTGTTATTTCAAACACATTGAAGACAAAGACTTATTTAAAAAGAAATTATTTTATGCAAGCATACAGAACGGTCATTTTGTAACTCAAGTGGTGTTACTGCAGCAATTAGAAAGACAACTTGTCCCATTAAAGTACTTCATTATCTTTTATTGTAGAACTTTATGCTAAGTCTCCAGTAATAAATGATACATCTGCAAGAATACACTGCACAAGTTAAATGAACCACATACCACTGCATTTATGAAATAGAAATTAAGTTGTAGGCTACAAACAGAACTCACTGCTGTGCCATTGCAGAATATCCTACATTTACTGTTGGACTTGGGAGCTGCAAGGGAGATGCTTATCTTTAAAATTATGAGGTGGCAATTCAACAGAAATTGTTCTTTTCCAGTTAGTATGTTAAGAGATGCAAGCTATCTTAAGTACAACACTTTGAAAGAAGTTTACTTAGTTTTGAGGAATAGTAAGTGGTGCTCTAGACTGTATCTATGCACAGTCATAAAAACAAATAAAAAACTATCACCACTCCACAGCCATGCAGAGTGAATTAAATGACCAGTAAAAAGTGGCTAGAATTCAGAAAAACAACTTGATATTATGATAAAGATGAGTAATGCTTTACTAGAGAGTAAATAGACTTTAAGAAAATATTTTAAAAGAATCAATTGCATTTTCAAATGCAGTGTAATTTCTCTGTAGAAAAGTACATTTTCAAATGCGTTAAAACGGCAAAGAGTTCTTTCACTCTTTGAAAGAAGACTGAGCTGTCTGTAGTTATGCTTAAAATTTACAAAAGCAGATATGCATTTTCCAGCAGGCCATCATATTAAAAGAAGGTTAGAAGGTCTACAGTTTCTAGTATAATCACATTAGATCATCAGTGGATGATAAATAAATTGACTGCATGCAAGACTTGAGCAAACTGCTGCAACGTTTATCATGACATCCTCTAATATGTTTTCCAAAGAGGACAACCCTAAGTTTTATCGTAAGTAGTGATTACTTTTTTGCTGACCACGGGTATAAACAGATCCAGTCTTTCCTTGTCTGTGGGTAAACAAAGGCCGTGGCCACCACTGTTCATCATGAGATGACATGATGTCCGCCTGCAGCTGCACCTGACTGCATAGTTTGCCTGCGTAAGGAGCCCAACAGGCTTGAGCCATACCAGCCAACTGTGCAGAAAGCATAAAGCAGCATTCTGCAACAGCAAAAACACTGGCATCACCCATCAGTACCACGCTGACAAGTAGCTCCTGAAATTAGGTATTTTCCGAAACAAAGGCTTTCATTTTTAAAGTGAATAATTTTGATCACGTGACAAAAAAACCCCCACAATGCCTACCTAAGAGGATAATGAAAAAGTAGTTGCCTCAGCACCATAACGTCAGATATCTATTGTAGGCATAGATCCCTAAGCAATGCTCCTTCCACAGTATCATGGAATCATTGAGATTGAAAGAGACTTCTGGAGGTCACCTAGTCCAATGTCCCTGCTCAAGCAGGGCCACCTGGAACCAGTTGCCCAGATGGCTTTTGAGTATCTCCAAGGACAGAGGCTCCACAACTTCCCTGGTCAACCTGTGCCAGTGCTCTGTCACCCCCACCACAAAAACAGTGTTTCCTGATGTTCAGAGAGAACCTCTTCTGTTTCAGTCTGTGACCCTGAGCACCACTGAAAAGATCCTGGCTCCGTCCTCTTTGCACCCTCACTTCAGGTATTTCTATGCATTGATGAGATCCTCCTGACCCTTCTCTTCTCCAGGCTGAACAGTCACAGCTCTCTCAGACTTTCCTCATAGGAGAGATGCTCCAGTCCTTTCATCGTTTTTGTGACGCTTCATTAGACTCTCTCCAGTATGTCCATGCCTCTTGTACTTAAGGAGACTCGAACTGCACACAGCACTCCAGTAGTGAGCAGAGGGGAAGGGTCCCCTCCCTTGACCTGCTACACCACCCCTCCTAATGCAGCTCAGGACACTGCTGTCCTTCTCTGCCACAAGGACACATTGCAGGTTCAAGGATTTTCCCCATCTTTAAGGGGATGCTCCACTTCGTGTGGTTGAAACCCAGCACATACAAGTTACTATGACCACACCTGCACAAGTACACCAGGGCGTGTGCACAAAGACGGCATGATCACAGAAATCTTTTTTCCAAGGGATTTGGAAATTCTTGAGTTTTTGGGGGAATAGACACCCAAGAACATTCCACCAAATTCCCAAAACAGGGAAATGTTTTCCTTTACTAGGCACATATGCAATGTGACCATTTCCAGAGTTTGGCTAGTTAAGGTTCAATTTTGCTGCTATGCACGTGTTCACAGAGATAGATCCTTCCACTCCCTGCTCTGATACAGCCATGTGTAAGACCCACCCCATTCTGTGAGTTTTCCTCTAGGACTGAGGCCTCAGTTACTATTACTAGAAACAGTGTGGCCAGCAGGAATAAAGAAGTCATTGTGCCCTTGTGCTCAGCCCTCCTGAGCTCACACCTCGAACACTGTGTTCAGTTTTGGGCCCCTCATTACAAGAAGGACATTGAAGTGCTCAAGTGTGTCCAGAGAAGGGCAACGAAGCTGGTGAGGGGGCTGGAGAACAAGTCTTATGAGGAGCAGCTGAGGGAACTGGGGTTGTTCAGTCTGGAGAAGAGGAGGCTGAGGGGAGACCTTATCGCTCTCTACAACTACCTGAAAGGAGGTTATAGTGAGGTGGGTGTTGGTCTCTTCTCACAAGTAACTAGCGATAGGACGCGACGAAATGGCCTCAAGTTGCACCAGGGGAGGTTTAGATTGGAGATTAGGAAAAATTTCTTTACTGAGAGAGTGATCAAACATTAGAACAGGCTGCCCAGGGAGGTGGTGGAGTCACCATCACTGGAGGTGTTCAAAAAACATGCAGATGTGGCACTTCGGGACATGGTTTAGGGCGCATGGTGGTATCGAGCTGACAGCTGCACTTGATGATCTTAAAGGTCTTTTCCAACCTTAATGATTCCATACTTTCCTGTCCGGAAAAAAAACCCTTTTATTTAAATAAACCCTTTTATTTAAAAACGCAAATATAGGGGAGAAATACAACAGCTGCGACCAGCACTAGTAGGTCTCTCACTCTTTTTAGCTTTCTTTAAATCTGCACTTAATACAGTATCTTGTATTTGTTTCTGCCCTTTCTGATGGGGATGCAAGACCCCAAAACATCTTAAGAAAGTTATTAAGAAAATTACCCAAATTAAAAATCCTTAAAAAGACGAAAAAAATCACCTGCCACTGGTTTTCAAATTCCAGTCTATAGACACCAAAGAGTCTATCCTATTTTTATACACTTCGCCAAAGAAATCCAAGAAGATCTAACCTGCAGTTTAGCTACTTCGATGCTGGGCCTTCCAGCTCTACTGGGAAGTTTTCAGGGGCTTGCAAGCCAGAAAATGTTGAAAACCCCTGCCATGTACTAAGATGACTGTTGAGCAACTGCTCTCATCACCACCAGACCAGCATGGAACACGCTGCCGATTTCTGTGACAAATGGGGGAACGGTGTGTATTTTAAGATTATCACTGGAGGGCACTCTGATTAATTTCTTTCTTAATTTTATTATTTATGAATTGAAGCTGAGACACTGAGATACAAAGCACTCCAGGAAAAAAAGTTACCAGCGATACACGCTAGATTTAATCTCTTCCCACTTCCAGAATGAGTCACGCTGTCTGGATGCTTTCTGAGCATGAAAACTTGAACTGTCTAATTAACTTTCCCTGTGACAATATTGGGTGGCCAGACAATGCCTACAACTGTATGAAGTGTAGGCCGTCATGCTTAGCAAAGTACTTTTATTCAAATTTGTTCTGTCAGAAGAAAATCCTCTAACAAAACTAACATGGTTGTGTGAAAAAAAAAATTATCTTCATTTAAATACAAATTTAAGAGACTTAGCTAGTCAACCTAACATCTTTTATCTGTGCCACAGACTACTATTAAGAGTTTGAAAGGCCCATCAGAGGAAAATAGGCCGCTCAAACTGTCTAGCGACATGGCCAGGTTGTGTTTCAGGTCATGCTGCTGGCAACAGAGCTCCATAATCTCCAGGGTTCCTGGACGGAGTTCAAGGTGTTGGTTGGACTCTGTGTTGCCATAAATGGCTTCACAGGGTTATGCTTATTTGGGAGACAATTCCTGTGCCTGTACCACACGGCTGCAGTTGTCATTTTGGACTGGAGCCTTCTGTGAGTGAGCTGCCAGCAGCAGATTTTCTGCAAGACTTTCAGCCTTGCCATTTTACTCTCTGCCGGGATGAAAGAGCCAGAGAATATGTTAAGGTCCCATTTTTTACCCAGATTTAGCAAGTTAAGAATCAGTGAAGACACAGATGGTCACGCAGCTTGTTGAGACACAGTTAGTATGTAATTATTTCTTACTTTCTGGGGAATCTTTTAATAGACCTGACAAGCAGCAGCAATAGACAGATCTTATGGAAAGTGGGTTACTGTAGCTGCAAATCCAAGTTAAAAAATAAATAGAAGGAGCATAGCTACACAGAAGTCTATCTTTCTACCTGTCATTCAGGTATGGCTTTTCTTCAGACTTAACAGTATCCCAGAACTCAGGAGAGACAATCAGGAAGTCCCCACACCAAACTACATACACCAAACTTTGAAATCATAGTATTTTATACATTAATAAAACAGCTTGCCCACTTTTGTTTAATAACCTAATATATAAAAAAAGAGACGAACCACGTATTAATGATTTCACATAATTTTTGTAGGTCTTCACAGTCACAGTCATTTCTCTCAGCTCAGAAGTTTGCAAGTTTTAAAGTAGAAATTAATATTGCAAACCGAATTTCCTTTTGTTTACTCTCCGCTTTATGAATCTTTTTTCTTCCTTTTTATTTTTTTAAAGTTGGAAAGCCAATTAGATTTTAGTCCTATAAATACCTGCACAGATTCCTTCATTAAGGTTAATATTTTGATCTCTTTTTGGCCCCCAGAGCACACATTTTGGTTTTCAGGGTCCCACTTCATCATGAAGCTAGGTCTGACAATGACAGATGCAAATGGGAAGACTTCATTCAGAACTAGTGATGCTACTAACATTATAATTAAATATTATTTGGAAGGGCTCTCCAGGGATCAGCTAGTCCAACAAACCCCCACTTGGCACAGGGTGAGCTACAGTAGGTAGCTCAGTGCCTTTTCCAAGTCAACTTCTGAGCATCTCCAAGGTTCGAGATTCCACAACCTCCCCAGGCACCCGTCCCAGTGTTTAAGTATCCTCATGGTGACATTTTTCTTCACCTCCAGCCAGAATTTCTTCACTGTAACTTGTGACTGCTGTCATCCTTTTGCTGCATGATGCCAAATAGAGTACTTTGTCTTCTCTATACCCTCACATTACACAGTTGAAGACAGCAATAAGACCCCCCTCTTAGTAAGGATGAACAAATTCAGGTCTCCCAGTCTCTCCTTGTACATGATGTACTTTAGTCTCCTAATGACCCTGGTAGCTGTCCACTGGACTTGCTCCAGTAGGTCACTGTCTTCTCCTGTCCTTTGGAGACCAAAACTGGACATAGTACTCCAAATGCAATCTCATCAGTGCCAGAAAGAGGCAAATGATGGCTCCACTTGATGCGCTAGCTACGCTCTTGCTAATACAGCCTATTTTGCCTTATTACCTATTTTTGCAACATCATCTTGCACTTATCAACGGATGAGGCTTTACTTTCCACAAAAACATTCCATGTCAGCAGATGAACTAAACTCTATTTACAATGCCCACTGGAGGCATCTGTTTTCAGTCTGTCTGCTACAAACATTTTCTCTCCAGAGCTCCCACAGGCATACTGATGAGCATATCCAAGCTGCAGATGAACAATTCAAATTGCTCACGGAAGTACGTAGAGCACAACAAGAAAGATCAACCTTAAGATGATGATGCTTGTTTTCATACTAATGAGTTTGCTTATCTGAGGTCTCTCTTGTGACAGCTGTACACATTAAAAGGCAACAGATTTCTAACATCTTAATGTCTGAAAATAAGCAAGGTGTCCTGCGTGAACCACAGACTGCTACCACAGCCTCAAGAAACTTTGGAGCTGTCCCGTTTTATGAAACAAATCAGATGGAAGATCATCACCAAATACTGAACAAAACCTTATGGAGAGACCATGCATGGTACCAACACAGTTAAACTATCAAAGCCAAAGAGCAATTATTTTGAGTCTTGAAAAAGACTGCCTGTGTAATTCCACAATGCAAACACATGCTAAATCTCTGTGAAGATCTGTAGTTTGATTTTCCTTCTGTATCAGCCAAGGGTGGTTTACCAAGTTTCACTTGTAACATTAAGTGATGTCAACTCAGAGAAGGTGGTAGAGAGCTCACAGGGAAGTAAGTCGAAACTTTGAATGAGTCTTGGTAGTAAGGTCAAACTCCAGCTAGTGCGTACCACCTAAACACATTTATGAGCCATGCAGTCTTTCACTGGAACGAGATGAAAGTTGCATCAATGCATGCGTGATACCAGATGTTATTTTATTCCACACAACAGCTACAATAAAAAGATATTAACAGACAAGCGAACAAGTGGCTGGGAAAACAACAGCTGAAGCAGAAAACTCTGATTTCAATCTTTCAGCAGTAAGCATGGGCTGTAGCTCAGCAACAACTTCAAGAAACCCAGACTGTAATCCCAACAGCGACAGTTCCAGAAACTCTAATGAGTCCAACTCACAGCTTGGCAAGAGCAGCATAAGCCCAGTTGGCAGCCCAGCAGGAATGGCAGCAGCAATCCCAGAAGCAGCTGCTACAGAGACTCGTGAACCCAGGTGCAGAGCCCTGGGCATTTGTACATCACAGCCCTTCCCTAGCCAGAACAAACCATTTCCAGAGGTGTATCTGGCATTACAAATAGTATGTATTGGAATTATTGCTGAAGGAGAAGTCATCTGAGGTTTTCAAACCAGCTGAATGTTTTAAGGTGGAAAGGCCTCGGGGTGTTGTGGCAAACTATGAGGCTCTCAGACCCTCCACTTAGATAAAGTGGAGATCTCCGTGAAAGTGCTGATGGTACTTTTTACAGGAGAAACATCTCTCATCAAGGATGAGGCCATGCACTGATGCTGGAAAGATTAGATAACTCAGTGATTCAAACATTAGCTTTACAGATGACGAAGGGTTGAAGAGACCTGTTGAGAGCTGGGGTACTAACTATAATGGTGACTAGAAAAGCACGGAGATGAGGATTTATAGACACTAGCTACTTACATTGCAAGTTTGCAGAACAAAAGGAGACTAGGAAAGTAGCTTCTGTTAAAGGAAATGCAATCTGTCCCCTTTTCCAGCCAGTCTCTGCCAAACCACCAAATTTCATTAGTCCTAAGATAAAAGGTCTAAGTCACAGCAGAAGAGAATTTTTCAGCTCATCGCAAAACTTCAAAGTTTGATGGGACTGATTCATTAATTTCGCAAGTTAACACATTACTTTTTACAGCTCATAGGGGAGGATGGCTCACACAAATGGTCATTTAGGAACTATGATGACAGTTTTACAATTAGTAAAGGACTCAAGGATGTAAGGCTCTTCTCAGCCTCTGAGCTTTACCTGCTCACAGCCAGCAGACCACTTTTCAGGTATTTGCAATGACCTGTGTCACATTTACTGCTGAACACCTCCAGCTTCACTGACTTCCCCAATCTCTGGCACTCCTGTGCAACTTTCAACCACCTCCCAAGACATTCCTTTCATACCGAAAGAAATTACTGTGTTTCTTCCATTGGGAGGATTATGAACGTCCATTAAACTCTCCTGCACTCCCAACCACTGAATGTCTTGCTTTGTCTCTCCCTCCTCTCTCCGCACTCTTTTCTCAAAATATCAACTTCCTATTAAGTAAAATCCCTCCTCCTGAACATAGCTTTAGTTTCCTCACGATCCACCCTCAAGAAAACTATAATTTTAACACAGAATAAGTTTCAAATACTTCGTGTAATCTTGCAGAAGTTTTATGTAAAGGACATATTCATCCTGAAAGAACTCAGAACCAAACCACTTTGGTCTAAAACAGAGGTACTGGGAACTGTATTTGTGAGCACATAGGAGCTTTCTACATTCAAAGGATGGCAGACCCTGGGATGGTCTAGGATTCTATTCTGTATCTATCCACCCATACACATACACAGATATACATGTACACATATATACACACATAAACAGACATCTCCCCTCCCAGGGAAGAGGATGACACATGTCAAATTTTAGTGTGTTACACTGGTATCATAAATCAAGAAAATACAACCTTAAAATGGCCAGGCAATCAGGAGAGGTAGTCTGGTGTGTGCTGTGAGGTGAGCCTGGAAGAACAAGAAATCTCGCAGTTGAGGAGGGCGAGTTTCGTTACTCCCTAGGGCAAACCTTGAAAAGGTCTTGTCTGGACCTTTCCAGTCGGGACAGCAGAAGTACAAGTCTTAAAATTAAAGTACTCTTTCAAAACATTCTCATTTTGCAGCTACGATTCAAGAATAAATGGAGCTTGAGTTTACCAAAAAGCTAGAACAATTCCTTAACTAGGGAACACAATACCCTTGCAGAATGGAAAAGTCAGTGTCAAGTGTCAGGCCCAGCACCTCATACTAAGCAAAATACAATTTGGATTTTTGGTAGTGCAAGCTCAGCCTTTTACACAAGAAATGTGATCTAACTTGAAGTAATCAATCCTGATAGGTAAAAGAGAAATGCCTAGTTCATCTAAGCAGAAAGCCCCAAGGTTATGAAAACCTTCCTCCATTTCTGCTCATCATTAAACAACATTGTAAGGAACATGCTTTTTGACAGAGCCTCAAGCTGTTACACAAAACCATTTAAAGATGCAGAGCTTTACAGTGAAAAATATTCGTATGGCATTTTTCTCCTCTGACCCAGGAGAGCTGCCTATTCCACAAGACATTCAGAGCAAAAAATACGGAGAGAGAAAAAATAATAACTTAAAAAAGAAGAAAAGGGGTAGGGGCGAGAGATAAAGGGAGAGAAATGCCTCATAACTCTACTAGGACGGCAATTATGAGCAGATTACAATTGATTTTCTATCTATGTGCTAACTGGAAATGACTACAGTTTGAGACCAGGAAGTAAGAAAAATGACTGCTTTTTGTGATGCCGTCTCAGCTCTGCTTTTGTTATATTCTATCTTTAACATACCATTCAGGAACTAAAATGAAGTAAGTGTCAATTCTTTCATGCATAAAAATATGGGCTTTTTCAGTTAATAGGGTTTTTGCTTCAAACTTATGGTAGAAGTAGTACATTTATTGTAAATATTTAGCAAGCTTGAAGACAGGAGGCATTTTAAACGTAACTATACATAATAAGAGATATAAAGCATCACTATACAATAACTTCAGTCTGAGGACAGAAACATTTCAGTCTCTTCATAGACACAAATCACTTGTTGTCTTTGTACAACAGCTGTTTCTTACAGTACCTCAGATACAGTTTCCAGTACCACAAGACAAATAACGAAGTGTAACCACCTTAATCACTAGTAAGGCCGCTGGCTAGCTGCCATGGCAACAAACACTATGGAAATGAGTGCACGATGAAATCTCTCTTGAATAACTTAAAAAAACCCTTATCCAGGACTTCCTAGCTACATGTGGGACACTGCTTCACAGAACAGCAGAATAATATCTACAGAACAGAAAAAAGAGGTTTACACCATAACCTTATACATCACACATTTTCTAACCTTCCTCTTAGTTACTATAATCACCTTCCCCCTTTCTTACTATTGTCACTCTCTTTCAAGCACTTCAGTTTTTAAAAATTATTTAAAATGCAGACTATAAAGAGATCCATGATCTCAGCCAAGCTGAGGCTAGCAAAGTTCAGATTAGGATCTGTTTTAATTAAAAAATAAAATGTAACCAGTGAAAAAAACTACACAGACTTCAAGTGTTCAAGGGCAGATTTTTTTTTTTTTAAATTACTGGTTCAGTTATGGAACTGATGCAGAAAATACCAAACAAGATTTTATGACTTCTGTAATGAAAGAAGTCAAACTAAATCACACATCTCCTTTCTACTGAACACAGAGTTGCTTAGCCACAGCTATTTCCAAGTACAACAAAACTTGACCAAGCAAGTTCCTCGTTTCACTTCACGCTGACTTTGAATTGTCTTTTTCCAACTCGCTTAAACAGTGTTTTCAACTGCATATAGGATGCATAAGATCTCACAGAAGAAAATCTCATAAGGGTTTGACTTACCTATGTAAAATTGAACAGCAAATAGGTGTCATCAAATATCAAACTAAATCTCCAATCTTTTCGCATTTCATCAACTGCAAGCTGAAAACTGAAAACTATTCTTAAAAAAAAAAAAACCAGCTCTGGAACACCAATAATGTTTTAAAAGGTTGGTACAACCCAGAGCAGCAGGCAGTGAAATCACTCCAGCGGACTGTTGCTCAGCTCAGCAGTCAGCCTGAAATGCAGAGTCTACACAGATGAGTCAAGTCTGGATAATCCCTTCATGCTCTGTCAGGTTGAGAGTATGGGGTTTGTTTTTAAATTGCATACCTTCAATAAACTCCACTTCTCTTTCCATTTACATTATAAGACAACATTTTTTTAAGGTGTGTTTTGATTTACAGATGCCTAAAAATATTTAGTGGAGCTCTATCAGGACCTCATAAATAATAACTGTCTTTTTAAAAGCATCACAAACAGCAATGGTAATTATAAGACCACTGAGTGGTTGCTGCCCTATGGAAGTCTAGTGTAGTAATAAAGGTGTAATAACCATGTTGGACTAAAACCATAAATACAGCAAGGTTTGTGCAGAGATGAAAAACCTTGAATCGGCTCAACTACCTCCATTAGGAAACAAAAAAAAAAAAGAAGAGTCTCAACACTAATTGGTCTATTATTAATTTATTAATTAATAAAAAAGAAAGAGGGGGAAAAGAGAGAAAACACAAAAATCTTTCCCTATTTCCCTAAAATAGTTGCAAATTACACTGGCATAATAGATTCTCTTTAAAATGACAACATGCTCCAATTTTGATCCATTTACTACAGCACACTCTGTTGAAGTGTAATTTCATCCTGGAGCACCACCAGATATAAAATTTAGTTCATTAAGATTTATCTAATACTGTACTGGAAGAAGTGTTATGAACTCACTGGCTTACTATATGGGCAAATGCCAAGCGGTAAGGAGACGGTGGAAAAGGAAGTACTCGGCTACTTTGAAAACCCAGACATACTTGAATGGTTTATTTTCTTTCCAGATCAAAAGACTATGCTGCTATCTTAAGTTTGTTGTTAATTGCATAAACCTAAGAACCACCATTATGTCTCTGCTTTGCAAACACAGATCAAGAGGACAAGACACAGTAAACAAGCCATTTCAGTGTATCTCCTGTAAAGAAGCGTGGTCTGCTGTTCAGCGGGATGGGTTTACTTAAGCTGACTTTCAGCTACACCATCGCACAAGGGTTTTTTGGCCCTATCACAGCTACCAAACCAGAGTCAGGCACAGGAGTGCCAGACAGGGCCAGGACCGGCTGCAGAAGGTGCTGTACAAACACAGCACAGCAGAGTTTCCTCCCCTGGGGCGTTATAAAATAGCGTCACCGCTCCACAAATACAACCGTACATGCCCGACGTTACTCAGACGTGCCTGCAGAATTAGCTCCATAACACACAGGTGAATGAAAATTAATTTTGAGAGACACTGAAACTTAAAAAGCCACAGTTAAAACCGAGAATGGTGCTGCCAATGCTTTTAGAGGTTTCTGCCTATTACGGTTTGATTAAATAGAGCAAGCCAACTTAGGCAGCCAGTTCTCTCACTCAAAGTGTAGAGAATAAATCTCTACTGTTCCCACAGAATTATTAAAAAAAACCCAAAACAACCCACAACACACCCAAAAGTTAGAAGCGAGGGAACGGCACGGTAGGCAGAGTACCTGAAATAACTTTTCAGATCCTTCTCAGACCCCCGGTACTGGCGGGTACGCGTGTCCCCCGGGACAGCCGCGGCTGGGAGAGCCGCGGGACCAGCCCCGGCAGCAGCCCGGCGCTGCGGGGTCCCGGCCGCTCCCGCCAGGGCCGGCAGCCACCAGTCGAGGAACTTTCCGCAGGGCCGGCGCCCGCCAAGGGGCCCGGCCGCGGGGCCTGCCGAGGCGCGGGCGGCCGCCCCGCCGGGGCAGGGGGACAGGGCTGTCTCCTACCTCCCCGGGAAGCACCGAGCGGCGGCAGCGGCTCCTTCCCGCCGCGCCAGGGCCTCCGCCGCCCGGGCGACCTCCGCCGGGCGACCTCGGGGAGGCGCCGGGGGCAGGGCCGGCGCCGCGGTCCCGTGTTGACACACGCGCCGGCTCGGCCCCGGCAATGGGCGGCGCCGGGGCGGGAGCGTGGAGCGGGGCAGCCGCCGCCGGCCACGGCATGGCACGGCTCTCCCCTCACAGCCGTCGCCGGGGGCAGCCGCGCCCCCCGCCCCGCGCCGGGTCTCCCGCGCCCCCGCAGCCACCCACCTGCAGCCTGCCGGCAGCCGCATGCCGTGAGGAGGGCGGCCCGCCCCGCCGCTGCGGGCGGGAGAAGCGGCGGCAAGGTCGCCTTCACCTCGCCCGCCGCCGCGCCGCCTCCCGCCGCCCTGCCTCATGCCCGCAGCGCTGCGAGAGGCCCACCGCCGGGCCCTGCAAGCGGCCCACCGCCGGGGCCCCCCTCGCCGCCGGGCCGCCGTCCTCGACCCCTCCCCGCCTCCCGCCGCGGCCGCTGGGAGGCCGGGCCGGGCAGGGCCGGGCCGGGGCGGGGCGAGTTGGGGCGGGCGGCACCTGCTGCCGGGGCTCGACGAAACCGGGCGGGGGAGCCGCCCACCCCGGCGCTCGGCGCCGCGCGGTGAAGGGCCCGGTCCGGCCTCCGCAGCGGCCTTCGGTGGTGGGCGGCTGAGGCACACGGGTGACCCGCCGTGTGGAGGGTTTCCGCTGCGAGGGGGCGAAGGCCGCCGTAGTAACGCCCTCCCGAAATACCAGAACGTTACCGGCTGGGGCTAGAGGAGAGACACCGCGCCTGAAGCGAGCTGGCCGGCGGTGGCGGCGCCGTCTGGGCAGCTGGGCCTGCCAGCCTGGCAAGGGCCCTGCTGCCATCTGCTAAAATCTCCACGGGCTTACGGGCATTTGCTTCTCAACCCTCCCATGCCTCACTGCCCGTATCTTTTGCAGAGGGAGAAGGGGAGGTCGGAGAGATTTTCACCGAGGATCACAAGCTCGATCTGTGGCAGAGTTGGTAGAAACCTTAATTTCCGTCCCATGTTCCAATTATGAGGTGTTTCCTCCCACTCCGCAGTTACTTTTTATGCAGATGGAGTAATCTACCTCTCACCATCCCACCCTGCCTCTTGTGCTCCTGCCGAGGCGGCTGAGCGCCAGGAGGCTGGTGAGAAGAGATGAATGAATCTCTGGCGTTGTCATGATGGCTTGTGAGCTGACTGAGCGTATCGTATACGAGGTGCGACATACAGCTATTGCTACTCACAGGCTGCAAGTTTGTATATGTAATTCCTACTCGCTTCTATTCTGCTATTGAGGTTTATTAAAAACTCTTCCAGTACCCAGCAGAAAATGGGCTAAAACTTTCTAAATTTTGCATTTAATCTACGCAAATGCTACACAGAAATACAAGCCCAAAGGGACACCCTGCACGGCTTATTTTTCTAATAAAATGTGATAAGTTTGCCTGGACAAAAGACTGTAGAGGAACAGGGCTATGTTGCTTTCCTATATATGTTTCAGTAAACCCTCCCTCTTAGAGCTGACATAGTCTGTAAGAACGATGGCACAATTTTGTCCGTTCAACTCATTCAGTACAAGGTCTGTTGAATTTCTCAATGTATCTCATCCCCATCTTAGCCATGAGTTTGGAGGGTTCAGCTTCACCACTTCATGGTGCAAGAGGCTGGCTCTCTCTGCGGCTTAGTTCCTTAGCTGTGCAGAAGTAGTTTGAGGCCTCTACTAAAAAAAAAATAATAAAATGCTTGTTCCCTCAGTCCCAGGCATGCTGATGCTGTTTCACAATCAGAGTGATGTCCAAATGTGACTATGAATATTAATTTAATACCCAAAATCAGTGAAAGCAAGACTAAAGAATTAGACACTTGCAGTGCTACTTTGCTGCTTATTATGGAAGCCTTTGCTGGTGATTGAGGAGCATATGAGTCAGTTAAAAGTACTGCAGTGCTGGAGAAAATGATTCTCAATTATCAGAATAAGAAAGAATAGAATAATATGGGGTGGAATTGATTTTGAAACTACTTAAAATCACAAGAAAGTTTCACATTAACATTTTTTTCCTTAGTGTACTATAGTTCCTGCTGAGTTTGTCTAAAGGATCTTGTTGACGTCATCTCCTATTTAGAAGAGAATACTATTCTGTAAACCTACAGTACCTTTGTAATTGATTAAAATATGCTAGTTATAAGCACGAGTTAAGTCTGCTCAACTATGAGGTTTACTCAAAAGTGATGTGAGGTGCTTGATGTCACTGCACTGCTCGTTGGTAAAACCTCATTTCCTCTCTATTGCCTTAGGAAGCAAGTTGCTTCCCAATTAAAACAGACGTTTGGGAATTCAGGATTTTTCTGTCCTATGACCACAAACCCCAAATATAGCAGTAGTACCTTAGAAGAGGGGGAGGTTGTAAGTGTTGAAAGACTTTCTCTGGGTAGGATAGTCAGTGACTGGAGATTCATACGCCTCCAGATCTTCCCACATCTCTCTCTCTTCCTCTGGGCTTTGTTCCCCATTGTATGTCCACAATCTTTCCCACATCACTGTTTTTCAGGTTTTGCTGAAACTCAGGATTTCCGTAGCTTCTCTGGGACTTTCACTCATTGCACAACACTTTCCTGGTCAGCAAATGAAGGAAAAAGTTGTTGTTAATAAACGAGAACACATTCATGGGATTAATCAGTACTTAAAAGCAAAAAGAGAGAAAACAGGACCAGCTGCCCCATTCTGAAACCAGAACCTCCTTCATTTCCAGTATCTGTATTTGCGTAACTACAACATAACAGTACGTAAGAATAGCAAAAGTTTATAAAAAATATTTTTTCTATAAAACTGGCCCCCTATGCATGTTGACTCTGATTTCCCTTCTGTCTTCTTTATGAATTTCTGTCAAGTTAGACTTGCTTTAGCAGCTTTGCATCACAGTTACCTCTTTTTTTAATTAGAAGAACCACACATATTTTCAGAATTTCTTCACCTTCTCAATTATGTTGTGCATTTAATCTGCCATTGCCACTCTCCCCTTACTGTTTTCCATGACTTGAATATTTTCTGGCTGTGACATAGAGGATGCCTCTTTTATTCCTGGAACTGGCCAGCCCCTGTAATTGAAGCTACTCCTTACCCTCTCAGTCTGGGAAACCAGCGTTTCGTACCCCCATCCACAACAGTCCACTTCTCAGGTGGAGAAAGTGCCCAAATGCCCAAAACTTGATCCAGCCTGTTCTTGACATATCAGATGTGCCAGAGCAGATAACTGGCTTCAGCAGAATGTCATCACTATTAGTGCCTGTTGCTTTTGTCTTCTTAAATAACTGCTACTTTACTTGAAGATCCTAAACTTTTTTACTTCTTGCTGGCTTTCTGCTTCAGTTGTTTGAGTACCTTTTGCAAGTAGACCCTCATCCTTTCCTTCTACTTAACCACAGTTATGGTCCCATGTTCCAAAGTGACATCCTTGACATGTCTAGATGATTTGTTAGCTCTTTGTTTAGCCTCCACCCGGCATTATTTTCCCTTTTCAGCCACCACATTTTGTCCAGTTACTTTTTAATCTCAGAATCTTGTGCTGCTTCTGCCATTATTTGCATAGAAAAGCCTACATACTTCATATGACAAAGCTGCTACGACAATGTACATTTTGTTAATTTATGTTACCACAGCAACTGAGTCATGTGAAAATGTAATATTACATTGTTTGGTATTGTACCTTAGTGTTCTGATAAAAAGCTAGGGAAATGTAGTCTGTGTGGAGCTACTATGGAGCTGGGGCTTAACTAAGTAGATAACCGTGCCTACAGAGTAGGTATCAACATCTGGTATCAAAATGGGTTTACCAGGTAGGATCTTCTAGGAATCTAAATCCAGTTCTGTTCAATTCTGGGAAGAATTGCAGGCATATCGGAGGAGGGGATTAGGATCTTGGCAAACACAAAACTGGTCTAGAAAATGTAAGGCTCAGGTTGAGAGGAAAAAAAACAAGCTGCTGAGCAGATGTAAAAATTGCACAAATTCAGGAAAAGGAACAATTGGTGAAAAAGTAATCTTCCAGAAAGGAATCTGAAATCTCCCGTAAGTCGCAAGCTGAACATGAGTCAGCAACATGTTTTCATGGCAAAAATATTAAACGTCCCAGGAAGATGTTATGTGTGGGAAGGGATCTGTGGGCTCTCTGCAGTATAGGTAGGACATCAGTGGGAGGGCTAGTTTTGTGCACCATAGCTCAGTAAGTATGTGAACCAACAGGATACAGGGCAGGTGGCAACAAGAATGAACGGGAAGAAGAATGGGAAGACGAAGGAGCTGGAGTTGTTCGGACTAAGGAAAAGAAAGCAGAAGAAATACATAAGAGTCTTCATATACTTAAAAGGCCATTGCAAAGAGAAAGGGAATGATCTATTCTTGGTAGGTAGAGTAAGATGTAATGGACTTAAATTGCATCAGGGAGGAAAAGCTTTTTTAATGGTAACATTAGTGAGGCACAGCTTTATGTTACAGAGGGTGTAATAGTGTCTCCATTACTGGATGTCTGTAAGTATGTACTGGACAAATAGTAAGCACTATTGATCTGGCATTGGAATTGGAGGATGGACTAGGTGGCTAATCAAGGTCCATTCCAGACCTATTTTTCTGTGATTACATATAATCTAAGGCTTCTCATTAATCATCATTCCTTTATCCAGTCCCATTGTACATTCTGTTTTCTTTTCAGGTAGGATCCATAGTCATTCCTGTGTTCTTTGGAGGACAAAAAAATGTTTTGTCCCATTTTTCTCTGAGTGTAGTCGAATACCAAGGTCTTTCTCGTTTTCCTGGCAGCCTGCAACGGACACAGACTGGTGAGTTGTACTGCACTGAGCTGCTGAGATAACTATGATAATTTAATGTGAGTCAAACATGCAATAAAAATTATTTAGGTGACTGTTGTCGGTCTATTCAAATACATTCTGCATAAACTCTACATAACGTTAACATAAATCAGAGATTCTTTAGACATATACTAGATAAAATTACTCAATTCATAAAATGTTACTGTATTCCAGACCTACCTAATGCACGCAACCCTAAATTCTCTGATCATCAGTGCCAGGAACCCACAGAAGTTTTTAATGTGAACTCCGCTATGTTTCTTATTTTCTAGGCATGATTTGGTTTTACAAAGTCTTGTATATTTAAAAAAAAAAGTAGTTTAATATTAACTTCAAATAGCTTATACCAAGAACAACTGGCATTTGTTTACTCGGCAGCTCTGATCAACACACACCATTCCTGAAAAGTTTTCTATTTTTCCAACCATGTTATCTATTCTAATTAGGTATTACTTCTTTCTACAAACTTTTGCTGTCTTAGCCTTAAATCACCATGTCTTTGAGAGCAGACCCATGCACATTTTGGCCACCCTAGAATAAAAAACATATTGCAATAATTGTCAATGCTGAATATATTATTTGCTGAGCTTTTAAAGACAATGTCCATCAGGAATTTAAACCTGCCCTTTTTCCCCTTAAGGACAACTTGGGCAAATTGTATAGTCATTTTATTCTTTTGGAGAATGAGGAATTTCTTCCTGCACTGATTTCTTGTTAAAGACTAATAGTGTGCTTTTCTACACAGAACACAGAATCAAAGAATCTTTGGGTTGAAAGGGACGTTTAAAGGTCATCTAGTCCAACCCCCATGCTGTGAGCAGGGACATCTTCAACTAAAGCAGCTTGCTCAGAGCCCATCCAACTTGACCTTGAAAGTTTCCAGGGATGGGGCATCTACCACCTCTCTGGGAAAGCCCTGCCTGTGTTTCACCACCCTCATTGGGAAAAATTTCTTCCTTATATCTAGTCAAAATCTGCCCTCTTTTAGTTTAAAACCATTACACCTTGTCCCATCGCAACAGAGCTAAAAGGTCTGTCCCCATCTTTCTTATAAGCCCCCTTGAAGTACTGGAAGGCTGCAGTAAGGTTTCCCTGGAGCCTTCTCTTCTCCAAGCTGAACAACCCCAACTCTCTCAGCCTGTCCTCGGAGGATATTTGTGGCTCTCCTTTGGACACACTCCCCCACTCCAACAGGTCCATGTCTTTTCCTGTGCTGAGGGCTCCAGAGCTGGATGCAGGACTGCAGCTGGGCTCTCACCGAAGTGGAATAGAGAGGCAGAATCACCTCCCTTGACCTGCTGGCCACGCTGCTTTGGATGCAGCCCAGGAGACGGTTGGGCTTCTGGGCTGCGAGCGCGCATTGCCGGCTCATGTCCAGCTTTTCATCCACTTTTTTCAGTAACCCCAAGTCCTTCTTGGTGGGGCTGCTCTCAATCCCTTCATCCCCCAGCCTGTATTGATATTGGGGGTTGCCCCAACCCAGGTGGAGGACCCTGCCCTGGGCCTTGTTGAACCACATTCCTCGAGCTTGTCCAGGTCCCTCTGGATTGCATCCCATCCCTCAGGCATGTCAACTGCACCACTCAGCTTGGTGTCATCTGCAAACTTGCTGAGGGTGCACTCTATCCCACTATGTCATTGATGAAGGTATTAAACTGTACTGGTCCCAATACAGACCCCTGAGGGACACCACTCATCATTCCAGATCTCCATCTGGATATTAAGCCATTGACCACTACCCTCTGGGTACGACCATTCAACTAATTCCTCATCCACCCAACAGTCCACCCATCAAATCCATCTCTCTCCAATTTAAAAAGAAGGATATTGTGGGGACCATGTCAAAGGCCTTACAGAAGTCCAGATAGATGACATCGGTAGCTCTTCCCTTGTCCGTTGATGTGGTCACTCCATCATGTATTGCCCATGTACCTGTGCTGATCAGCATATTCATAGGGGATGTGGAAGAAGAGGCAGGGAATAAAGTGACAAAATTTCATTATAATATTGGGTTTCTCAGGGTCATAAAAACTAAAATCCAAGAATGAATAACCATTGACTTCATGTGAGGCAAAGGCCATTGGAGTTGTAATGAAAATGTCAGTGTTCAGCCATGGCTGAAAGAAATAGATATTAAGAAAAGAACAGGAAACAGAAAGCATCATTATGCCATTGTTTATGGTGCTCCAGTTTTTTTGAATGCCACAAGGAGCTCTTGGCTTCATATGTCAAAAGAGATATAGTGGAACTAGAAAAGAATAATATGGATGATCAGGGATATGGGACAGCTTTTCCATGAGCTGTGGCTGAATAGACAGACTCTTCAGCCTGAAGAGGACACAGCCAAGAGAGAGTATGAAAGGGATCTGTATAAAGCATCAGAAAAAAATTGTCGGATGTCCAGTTTCAGAGAGACAAAAGGAGAAATTCCCCAAAACTACCAAAGTTTTCAGAATGCAAGTGGATATGTTTATGGAATAAAAATCCATCTAGAGCCATTAAAAACTATACTGCAAAGATCTCTGTTTCAGCAAGTCCCTAAGACAGCCCCAAGCCCCAAATTCCAGCCGTGCTGGAGCCTTTATACATTTGTTTAGTTCTTGTGTTTGGCACAAGACATCTTCACCTGGCCACTGTCAGAGAGAGTTCCTGGGCTGGAACGAGATGCATGTTCCAGTGTGAGCATTCTTACTTTGTTGTTTTTTAGCCTGCTCACTGAGAAAACTCTGAAACCCTTTGACTTGTGTGGGGCTGTGCTTCTTGCAGCCCTGCAGGAGACACTTAGCCTGGGAAGGGATCAAAAGAATGAGCAGGAGGCAGAAATCTGCCTTTGATAAACCAGAGCGATTTTTTTATTTTTTTATTTTTAAGTTAAGTTAAAAAAAAAAAAATTGCTTCTCACCTCCGTGAACACCGACAAGTGTGCATGGATGCCTCACTCCATTATCACCTTCTCCTTCACCATGCATAAGCCAAACAAAATCCTAAGGCACTTCAAGGCTGCAAAAAGGGGTCAGTAATGCTGGGGGTGGGAGAAACAGTGAAGAAATTCCCTTGTTGTGCCTGCTGGAGAGTGAATCAAGCGGATGCAAACCTACTTTCTGCAGCTGGGAGACATCACTTGGGGGATCCCTGAAGTGGGTCAGGGCAGGGGTCATGCTCGCTGTTCTCAAAATTTCCAGAGCATCAGCAAGAAGGAGAATTATCCACTGTCAACATATCCGGTGGTATGATTGAAAACTAGCATGGGAATCTTCTTCCCAGCAGAGCACAGGGAAGCAAGAATTTGATGTTTGAAAAAGTCTGGCGGATAGGAATGCTAAACAGGCTTTCGCTTAGCAGGATGCATACACGTGTTCGCTTCTGGAGACCAGGAAGAATAGAAGTCACCTCAAGGAGCAGCTTATTGGAGAACTGTGAGACACTGTATGGCCAGAGGAAGGTCAGTGCTGAGGGATTCTTCATACCTACGATCCCCTTTAGGTCAGGGAGAGCATTTGGAGAAGGTGATAGAGAAGCCCAATGTTAGTATAAGAAAAATAATGTTGTCCCTGTTTTAGGAAGGTCTTTATTACCCCATATATTCATCTATTGCTAATGTCATACTGTGAGTTAATGAATAAGGGAGAGAAGGATATGGGAGTGTAAAATGCCTTCATCTCATTTATTTACTATTGGCTATTTGTGTTTGAAGCAATGAAAAGTCAAACAAAAGTAATTGCTAGAGCATTTCAAATTGTGAGTCAAAAACCTGAAAACATTGAGCACTTTTGGATGCATAAATTTTATGGAATTTTCATTAAGTTAAATAATTTGTGTTTCCATCCTCAGTTGGGTTTTTTGATTCCTTGATTAGGAAGAAATTTGCACTCTCAATTTTCCTTTAGTTTGTCTGAAAATATTTTAAATGCCAAAAAGTAAAATGAAAGAGCACTTGGGTCATAATTTTCAGATAATCAAATGTTGACCTTAGCTTTTTTATTTTCTTCACAACTGGCAAAAAAAAAGAGGAACAACCTCTTTTCTGTCCTTCTGCAGCCAATATGGCTCTTAGTCATATTCTGCTGTTTCACCTGGCGGTATATTTTATTACAAGTTTTATAGCTCAGTGTTGTGCGTAGTTGGTGCTTTTATAAGGTGAAGTGATACCATTTTGTTTCCTTCATTTTGGTAAAGTCTGATCTTACTGACACAGAAAAAAAATCAATGCTTGTGCTTTTTTTTCCGGGGGGGGATGTTATTTGGTATATAGTTCTGCTTCACAATGGCTCAGAAGTCAACACAACACGATAATTACCACAAATGAACAAAATGGCTTTTTGTTGCAATGAGACTTCTTTTTTTTTTTTTCAGGAACTGTGCAATTTGCCCAAAAGCTGCTAACTACAAGCTACCATTTTCTTAGTGATCTTGCATATCGTTAATGAGATAGCAGTAATATCTTCTCTCCTTATGGTAGCTGTTCTTTATACCTCACCTCCTGGGAGATGAGGAACTCTACTTTCTTTATTCTTTCCATTTATATAATTTTTCTGCACCCTTTTTTTGAACAAAGCCTTGAAAGCAAACAAGCATAAAATAGTCTCAGTATTTATTTATTCATCGTATTTAAGGTAGCAATACTATGATAGTTGGGATTGAGCATCCATGTTCTCAGACTTTGGTTCATTTTGATTTCTTTTCCAATTTTTGAACCAACAGAACAGTTTTCAGTGCCTGTATTTTAATAGGGAGGCAATAATGACTTTATACACTCACCTTTTTATCTGCTCCAGTCTTTGAGTCTCTTGGGGCCTATTTCCTCCATTCCTGACCACCCTTGTATGTCCTTATAAGCAGAATAGTAAGAATCATAGAAAATAATATGAGAAGAGACGTAATTTGGCCCATCATTATACTGCACAGCAGAATCTTCTGTCTAAATTAGTCCTGAAGGTGTTTGTCCTATTTCTTCTTGAGAATGCCTGGTGTTGGAGACACCATACACTCTGTAGGCAAAATGCTCCAGCACTGACTGATCTGTACTGTTTGGATAATTTCCCTGGGAAACATCTTTCAAATAGCCATCATGGGATTAATTCTCTAAGTGTAGATGTCTATGGGTATATATCTACAAATAAATAGTATAGGTTTCTACGTTTCTGATAGAAGAAGTGGAGATCTGAATCTTGATTCAGTTGTCTACAGATAGGTGTTTAGAGCCATCTGAGATGGCAAGAGCACCCCTATTGTCTCACCTATGTCGAAAGACATTTCGTTCTGTCTCATCCATAGGACAGGTATGGCGTGCAATTTATTCCTTTCCTCTTTGTTGTGCCCTTTACCCTTATTTATCATGTTGCCTGTCATCTTCTATAAGCTAAGCAAGTCCACTGTTTCTTTAAACACTGTTTATTCTCAAATCATCATTTTTGTTCCTCTTTGGACTCCTTCCAGCTGGTTCACGTAGTTCTTATAATAAGGAACTTGAAACTAAACACGTGGTGGAAGAGGGACTGCATGGCATTAAACGCACATTGCGTGAACCCCAGCTTATCTTTTAGGACAGTGGGAGGGGAACTTAATCAGAGGAAACGCTCTTCCATTACATCACTGCTGAAGCAAAAGCAGTACATGCAGCTGTGTAGCGCTCGCTTCAGGCTATACTTACTGTAAATCTGAGCGCTGGATACCAGCAAGCCACAAGGCCCGATAGGAGAGTATCAAAATCAGCAAGCATCACGTCAGCAAGAGTGCTAGCTGTTTCTTGATGATTTATGTCTACAATGCTTTAAAAAAGTTGCTCACAAAAATAAGATGCCAGAAGTGGTCTTAAGAAACTTTGTTATCTCGATCACTAGTTTAAGAAGGTATTGCCTTCATTCTTGAGGTTGTGGAGTAAATTTTCAAGTTCACGTGTAGGGGAGGAATACTGAGAGGATTTTTTGCATATATCTAAAAAACAAGCTGATCTAAAAATATGCTCCATTGTAGCTCAGTGTTCAGAAATATTACTCTTTTCAGTTCTATTTTTATAAACAGCTTAAATGATTTATAATAGTTCCCTAAAAAAATTCCTTATTACTAGAGTACATCTTATGATGGAGGATAATTGTTTCTGAATCTTCTAATTGTTCGTGTGTCAATCAATCTGTAAGAAACTCAGAACAGTTTTGTGAGAATAATGGAACAAACTCCAAGTTGAGAGTTGTCTGAGGTCAAAGTAAATACAAAGAAAATACAAATGACCATACTGATATTAGGACTGTGGGACCATGCATGAGTATCTGCTAGATAGAATATTTACTTCATATGCTGTTGCCACTGTTTGTTCATATAGAAACATCCTATTTAGCTCCTGCTGCTTTGATATTCTGGGTTCAAAATCATCTGAGAGGAAAGATAGGGCATTCTCTTCTCTGTGGAGGCAGAGCTGAACTAGATTTTCAAATCTGAACTGTTCTTGCACCTCCAGATCTTCAGGGCAGGCCGCACTGGAGGCTTGGAGTGGGCTTTTTGATCAGTTATTTTGATGCAGAGTCAAGATCCTGGGTGAATCCCAGCTATGGCATGTGACTGGACGTGGACTGAAGGATTCTATGTTAAAAACCTTGCGAGAATTGGCTGGGTTTGCGATTCTGAAATTGAAGACCAATCAACATCTTGATGGGATACCCTCTGATTTATGATATTGTCTAATGATATGTAAGATTTTCCTCTCACAGCATATATTGCAAAGGACTTTGAATTCATATTGTTATTCATTAATAAATCTCTCCTGCAGTATTCTCTTACTATTGTTACCACTACTTGATATAGTTTTAAAATTAAGTTATTGGCAAATCAGAATCAGTTTATTGTGATGTACTGACTGCTTCTAAGTTTGTCCGTGTGCCTTTCAGGTATGAATTTTGTCTTCATAAAACTTTATATTGTTCAGGACTTACTGACATAAAGGACAACCTGCTTCTTCCAGTTATTAAATTATTTTTTATTGTTTGTGTTATTGTTACACTTAAGCGCTTATTAGTAGTAGATCAAGGACTTGTTCTAGATGTTGTACAAACACAGAATGAAAAAAGATCTCTGTCCCCCCCATAGCACCTAACTTAGAACAAGAGAAGATAGCTGGATGCCACAGTCAGAAGCATGTGATCTGAAGAACCATTGGTTCTGGAGGCATGAAATGAGATATTTCAAGATTTATATATATAGACAATTTAATTTTTCTCATTTTAAAGTGACTTTTCTAGTGAAACTGTATGGTGAAAAAATAAAAATCATCAAAACAGAATTGAAATCTGTTTTTAAACCTAAGTCACATAATTTTTTTTTTTTTTTTTTAAGTTGAAATGAACACTTCTTATCCTGATTTGGGGTGGAGAATTTTTTTCAGTTCTTGAAAATTTTCCCCGGATGGGAAAATAAGTTCCCATCTGCCTCTTCCCTGGAGGACAGTGAGATGAGGGAAGGCCCTTTAGGTCTTGTGGCACAGCCTGCACTAACACAAGGATGCGTATAGTAAACTGTACAGCTCACTTTTCATCAGCATCGAGCAATTTTATAGTCAATCTTTCTGATTTTGACTTCTTCCAAGCAATACTTAATAGCAATTACTAAGCATGCCACTAGTGCTTTTCAAAATTTGAGTTAACCATGTTGTAGGTATTAAAAGACAGCTTCTCTCTAGAAGCACCATGAGAAGCAATGTTATGAACAATCTGAAACCATGGCTCACTGCTTAGCGTTTGAGAGGTAGGATGTGGGAAAGGCCTTGACACTGGTTCTCTTTCTCTCTTGTCAAATGTCAGGTTAATTGTAGTTACCACTATTGCTTTTACTTGGTGTTTGCTCTATCTGTACTTGGTCTGAATTTGCTTGAGCATTGCAGACTATCGAACATAAGGCAGAGTGACACTAGGTAAGGTTGATTCTGTGTTAGCAGTTTTGTTATTGTTTAAACACGCTGTTGTGGGGTGAAATCTCACCACCTATTTAAAAGTGAGGATGTGAAAAGATTAACATGCTAGAGAGGCATAATGATTTCTGAATTGATGGTTTAATATGTCCTACTGCAAAATTTGCTGGCTTGATTGCTGTGTGTGCAATTTGCCAAAATTATTTATGCAAAACACATTCTGAAAGGGTGGCATCTCAGACAGAGGTGAGAAGACAGCTCAGAAATGCTTTCCTAACCCAAATATACTTGCCCCATGCTAGACCTGCCCTAAAAAGGGATGATTAATCTTTTAAATGTCTTGAAGTCCCCCAAAGTGTTCCTGCATTTCACTGTCTCTACAACACATTAACTACATTACGTTGTGATTGCCACCCTGGTTCAAGTGAAAATAATACTGCAATTATTTATTACAATCCAAAATTAATTTAGTGCAGGTCTAGAGGAATGCACATAATGCTGGATGGAAAGCTGCTCCTCTGTCAGCAGCAGCATGTGGATTTTCAGTAAATGAGGACATTTGGTGATGTTTCAGCTTTCACAGTTGAAAGGTAAGAAAGATTTACATTTATATATAAACATACACAGCACGGGGGAGGCTTGTCTGCCTCGCTGCTTGCAGCAAGTGTTCAAACGAAAATGAACACTTGTTAAGAGTACTATTCTGGGAAGTGCTAAGAGTCCACGCTGCTCACTGCGCCAATGGCCCCAAGAGCAATACACTTTAGATGTGTGCCACAACATGGTCTGGCTAACAAGCTTCAAAGGGTTATGGAGTTCAATGAATCGTTTATTGATCGTGCATGAAAGAGCTCAGCAGTTAGTGGTGGAGGTTCCACCGTATACCAGAAACATCCATACCGTGTCCTAGGGAGACATATAGGTTGGTAATGAAACAACATTAGTACAATTACTAACCCAGCAGGAGATAGGGCAGTGGGAAGAGTCTGCGCCATGTATCTGCCTTGGTACCAGAGCACTTGTGTTTCTCCTTTTAATGAAATCCTGGCCAACTTGGGACAGGCCTCTGTTGCAAAATCCTCAATGGATTTGTTGTACTGGAAGCAAATCTGTCTTGGTGTTTGTTGAGGGCATGAGCACAGAGCCACCTTCTTCCTGGGATAGATGGGAGAAATAGTGAGCTCCTTAGTGTCGCAGATCCACACGATGCTGTAGGATCCTTCTTGTTGGGGGTGGCAGGAATTGCTTGATGGCAACATCAAACAGCTTTGATTTTAGCTCATGTCCATTTGTGGGTTTTGCCAGTCCTGTGTAGTGGGTGTGTTCAGCATTCTGGTGTCCAGCTGTTCTGATGAGGTTTATGTTCACTTTGTGTCCTTGGGTAGTTTCTCTCCACAGGGTATTTGGTCAGCCAAGAACCAAACTGTGCTGGTTTGTCGAACTGAGGAATGGTTCCTCACCATGGAAAAAGCAAATTCCCAGGCTGTTGCTTAGAGCTATAGCCTGTTGCTCCCGGGACAATCTGATGTCATGTTAGAGGGAACAAAGAGAGTACCAAAAAGAAATCACATGGCTACTGTCTTTGCTTTCTCTAGATCTTACTCAAAAGAGAATAATTTGTTCTTCTACTTGCTGCTTTTTACTAGGTAGTGAGACTTTGACATAAGAGACAGTTGCTTCATTATCAGTCAGGCCATGAATTTAATCTTACCTCTTTCTGCAAGAGGCATTGCTAACCAAAGATTAGAACCTTGCAGCTTGGGCTTGGCTTAGCTGTCTTGATAACAGTTTATAAGCATCTTGCCAAAATATTATCATAATATGTGCCAGGACTGGCTCTAGGCATATCGCTGCATGAACCAAGCCTCTTTGTATGCTTCTCCAAATGTGTTGCTGAAGGCTATGGCCGCAGGAGGATGATATTCCAGTAATGCATAAGGTTAAGTTTGTATCCTGTTATCTGAACAGAGCTTGCAGCAAGCCTGAATGAAACTTGCTGTTCTTGGCTCATTTTCTGTTAATACTTTTTCAGGATCATGTGCTAGTATTACTGCATGTATATTTGCATCACACTTAATCAGTATGATTAATCTACTATTTTTACACAGGCGTCAATCATCTATATTAGGCAACTGCCAGGTCCTTGCCTTAGACGTCATAACAACTCTCCCCATATCAGACCTTACTTTGAGGATTAATTAAATTTCATTGAAACGATGTCATACCCCGGGATTAACCCTCTTTTTATTTGAGAGTAGATGAATGTTTCCTTCTTTAATGTGATTTATTGTTTGGCTGGGTGAGGGTTATGTGTCTGGAAGAAGGCTAAAGTTTAAAACAACATCAAGTAAAAATGCACCCATCAGGTCAATTGCTTCTCATCCATATAGGGCAGAAATTTGTAAGACACCCAGTTTAGCGCTCTCTAACCAGATTAAGACCAAGACTTCACTCTACCTAATAGTGGTGTGTCTGAGGTGGTTTAAAACTAGATTGCTTAAGTATCACTGGCAGTCTCAATGTGCCAATGTGGTATCCTAGATGAGCTGTGAAACCTGATGGCATGACTTTGGGGAAGCTCTAGTGATTCAGAGAGTTTCCCTGCTGCCCTCTTGCATGCTACCGACACTCGGCGTCAGTCTGACTACTCACACGTGTTCCTCAGCCCAATCCTGGATACCTAAACTATCTACTAGGCTTCCAGGAATCTGAGAGGGAATCCGTCTTCTTCAGGATTACCACTAATTCTGGTGTATTTTTGTCTCTACTTTCCCAGCTACCCTAAAATCACTGATAGCGCTGACTTTGAAAACTGCATTTTTAAAAATAAAAAATAAAAAAAGCTATTACACTAAAGCAGAAGATGTGAGAAAGTCATTCCTTTGTTGAAGGTAAAATAGACAGAACATGTGAGGTTCGTTCTTTTTTGTTCAGCTACAAAGCTCTCAGGTTGCTCACTGAATCCAGTTCTTTGATGAGTCTCACCCTCAAATTTGCTTGTCTTGAAATGGATTCTGATTCAGGTTCAAACTTATTTTTATGTCACCATTTTTCTCCAGAAGCCTTCAAGGAATATTTCAAGGAAGGCCTCAAGTGAACCTCCGTAAAGCTGTGTAGTCATTTGGAGTACAGTTTATAACTGTAAAAAGTAGCCACTGAAAATGAAATTTTATGTGAATGTGTTGAGTATCCCTTCTGAGACAGAATGTTTATATTTAGAAAAGTGTGAAAAGTATGAGTGATTACTGGTGCTTCATAGGTAATGGTTTGAAGATACCAAAATGAATCTGGGAGCAATAGTGTATTGGTGGTAAATCATAGAATCATAGCATCATAGAATCACTAAGGTTGGAAAAGACCTTTAAGATCATCAAATGCAGCCACGAACCCAACATGCCCACTAAACGATATCCTGAAGTGCCACGTTTACATGTTTTTTGAATACTTTCAGTGATGGTGACTCCACCACCTCCCTGGGCAGCCTGTTCCAATGCCTGACCACCCTCTCGGTGAAGAAATTCTTCCTAATATCCAATCTAAACCTCCCCTGGTGCAACTTGAGGCCATTTCCTCTTGTCCTATCGCTAGTTACTTGGGAGAAGAGACCAACACCCACCTCACCACAATGCCCTTTCAGGTAGTTGTAGAGAGGCATAAGGTCTCCCCTCAGCCTCCTCTTCTCCAAAACGAACAACCCCAGTTCCCTCAGCCGTTCCTCATAAGACTTGTGCTCCAGACCCCTCACCAGCTTCGTTGCCCTTCTTTGGACATCCTCCAGCACCTCAACATCCTTCTTGTAGTGAGGGGCCCAAAACTGAACACAGTATTGGAGGTGCGGCCTCACCAGTGCTGGGTACAGGGCACGATCACTTCCCTCCTCCTGCTGGCCGCACTATTTCTGATGCAGGCCAGGATGCTGTTGGCCTTCTTGGCCACCTGGGCACACTGCCGGCTCATATTCAGCCAGCTGTCAACCAGCACCCCCAGGTCTTTTTCCACGAGGCAGCTCTCCAGCCACTCCTCCTCAAGCCTGTAGCGTTGCATGGGGTTGTTGTGACCAGAGTGCAGGACCAGGCACTTGGCCTTATTAAACCTCATACAGTTGACCTCTGCCCATCGATCCAGCCTATCCAGACCCCTCTGCAGAGCCCTCCTACCCTCCAGCAGATCAACACTCCCAGCCAACTTGGTGTCATCTGCAAACTTACTGAGGGAGCACTCAATCCCCTCATCCAGATCATCTATAAAGCTACTGAACAAGACCGGCCCCAGAACCGAGCCCTGGGGAACACAGCTTGTGACCGGCCGCCAGCCGGATTTAATGCCATTCACCACAACTCTATGGGCTTGGCCATCCAGTCAGTTCCTCACCCAGCGAAGAGTAAACCTGTCTAAGCCACGAGCCGCCAGTTTCTCCAGGAGAATGCTGTGGGAGACGCTGTCAAAGGCTTTACTAAAGTCCAGGTAGACAACATCCACAGCCTTTCCCTCATCCACTAGGCGGGTCACCTGGTCATAGAAGGAGATCAGGTTGGTCAAGCAGGACCTGCCTTTCATGAACCCATGCTGGCTGCGCCTGATCCCTTGGTTGT
The DNA here is from genome assembly GCF_964289735.1 of Phaethon aethereus. Taxonomy (NCBI): domain Eukaryota; kingdom Metazoa; phylum Chordata; class Aves; order Phaethontiformes; family Phaethontidae; genus Phaethon; species Phaethon aethereus. Next base: position 203,730,620 of record NC_138575.1, read on the forward strand.
CCTGCACATGCCCTGTGAGCACCTCCAGGATGAACATCTCCATAATCTTCCCCAGTACCGAGGTCAGGCTGACAGGCCTGTAGTTCCCAGGATCCTCCTTCCAGCCCTTCTTGTCGATGGACGTCACATTGGCAAGCCTCCAGTCTTCTGGGACCTCCCTTGTTAACCAAGGCTGCTGATAAATCATGGAGAGTGGCTTGGCAAGCTCCTCTGCCACCTCCCTCAGTACTCTTGGGTGGATCCCATCAGGCCCCATAGACTTGTGGGTGTCCAGGTGGCTTAGCAGGTCCTTAACTGTTTCCTTCTGGATTATGGGGCATTTATTTTGCTCTCCATCCCTGTCTTCCAGCTCAGGGGGCTGAATATCCTGCGGATACCTGGACTGGCTATTAAAGACTGAGGCAAAGGTGCCTTTAAGTACCTCAGCCTTTTCTTCATCCTCATGTTCCCTGCCATATCCGGTACGGGATGGAGATTCTCCTTGCCTCTCTTTTTGTTGTTAATACATTTGTAGAAGCATTTTTTATTATCCTTTACAACTGTGGCCAGACTGAGCTCTAGCTGGGCTTTTGCCTTTCTAATTTTCTCTTTGCATGACCTAACGAGATCCTTGTACTCTTTTTGAGTTGCCCTCTCCTTCTTCCAGAGGTGATAAACTCTCCTCTTTTCCCTGAGTCCCAGGCCGGTCGCCTTCCCCACCAGCCCATCTTACGGCACATGGGGACCTCCTGCTCCTGTGCCTTTAAGATTTCCTTCTTGAAGACTGTCCAGCCTTCCTGGACCCTTTTGCCCTTCAGGACAGTCTTCCAAGGGAAAATGACTCCTCTCTTTCCCTGTGGCCCCCCAGGTCTGGCTTTCTGACACTGGGTTACCATGATGTGTGCTAGAAAGCTGATAAAACCTCATTTAGTTCTGTGCTGTTTCCAACTCCACCAATCACTGCACGTGAAATATCGTTTTACACTGAGCAGATACAGTTGAAAAATCTTTACTTTGGAGGTGTCTGGTTCAGCTGAGAAAGCCGCTTCATGGTGCGGATTCTCACTGTTCATTCCTGGCCTGATGGCACTCGTATTTCACCGCTCTTTTGTGAGGGATGCGTAGGAAACGGAGCCTCTTTGGAGTTTTTTTAAAATTCCGTTATTGTAAACTACAATAACTCCAACTGGTGCTGGAGTAAAGATACCTTACATGTGCTTATGTATTTTTAAGAGCTCCAGCTAATGCCTGGGGGAGGTTTTATACATATTTTAGTGTATATATATATTTATATAAAAAAAATTAAATACTTTCTGCATATTCATCTGTGAACTTGTTTTGGTGAGTGAGTAACAATCAAATGAGGTATGTTTTAAATTCTTTTTTTTTCCACTGGACCTTGACATCTATGTAGTATCCAGGAGGGTGGCATTAATTACCCACACTGTATGATGTTCTGCACCTGTTGCTTGTGCTATTTATTGCTTTGAATTCTCAGGAAGTGCACTACTTAACAGATATCTTGAAAAATTGTTTTATCTTGCCAGATTTTTCACCCTATTCGATTAATGTGGTTTTAACAGGAAAGATTTTGAGTGTTATTTTTCCCCTCTGCTCGGTGATTTTGTGCCAGGCTTTACAAAATGCTGATCTGTTTTTCCATCCAGAGACAGCATTCAACAACGGTATCAGCGTTGAAGGGAAAGATGACTGATCACAGAGGTTATGCACCAGTGGTTACGGGAAGAGCCCTATTCTCTTCAAATGAAACTGCTAATGGGTTTTGCATTAAACTAAAATAAAGTTATTGCAGGCTTATTGCAGTAAATTGCAAACCAGCCAGGGCCACGTTTCTGTGAACTCCGCACCCACACTCACTGCAGAAAACTGTTGCTGTAACCTGGCGGATGGTGTTGATCACAGGAGCTCTGATGTGTGCTGCTTTCGGATAAGGTCTCCTCAACGGCTGTCACTTTCAGTGGCATTGCTGCCTGCGAGTGGCCGCTCCGAGCAGCCGCGGCACAGAGCTGCGGGCGCCTCCGTGCGCAGCCCCAGCCAGCAAGCGGGTGCTCCCAAACAGCACCTCAGGGTGCTCAGGGTGACCGTCCAACATCACCTCTGTGCCAAGTTCGTAGCACGCTTCCCGCGTGGTTTTGGTCCAGCCCAGCTGATTCTCTGTTTGGGCAAAGCCTGGTTTAGCACAGGCCTGGTACTATTCCTTGCAGGCAGTTTGGATGAGGGCACTCGGTTTTAGTGGATGGAGGGTATCTACATGGATGTGAGCTGTACTGTGCCAGCTGGTCAGATAAGTGTCCCTGGCATGTTTCATTTACTCGTACAGATGTGGTATAATGGATAGTCTACTGGGCCTCACTATCTGTGTTTTAATTACTGCTCTGTCGTATGGGCTTACAAAGTATTACAGGAGTGCTATGAGAATAAATACATTGAGAAAAGGCTGTGAGATGCTGAGAAAATGTGGCTACCAGGACTACTTAAGCACTATTGATCAAATTTGAGCACTGTATTTAATGAATTTCTTCCATTTCTTTTCCTACTTTACTGTTCTTGCGTGCTTAGTATAGATGACACTCAAAAAGCTTGGAGAATTAAGCGCATATAAGGCAGCTTCCCCAAAGTAAATGACAGGAGAAAAATAACCGTGCCATCAAGGGCATGTATTACTATATTACAAAGCATGCGAATGTTTTAACTGCCGTGGGGAGTGAGCGAGCCTCTTGTTGTTCCTACTTGTTGTCCCTCTTTGTTTGCCTGTTTGACATAAGGAAAAACATTTATAAGGCCTCTTAAAAAACCAGGCAGCGTGTTACCATCCAAAAAGCAGCTCCTTCTGCACCCGAGAAGTCATTTTAGTCTCTCCTGAGGTACTTCTAACACATAGCCCGACTGGAAGAATATAACACGCTGCTCCATCCACGCTGGCCAGAAGGCTGCCCCTGATCGTCTACACAGACCGAACTGTGATGAGCCGTATGCCAGAGCTCTTACGGCTTCATTATTATAACTCGTTAGGTGTCAATCGGCTTAAAAAGAACAACGCTTGATTGTGCCAAGTGACAATGTGTTTGCTTCATGACTCTGCTCTGCTCTGTATTGTCTCCCCTCCCAGTACAGTGCCTGGTTCATGGACAACGTCCCCTCAGAGCCCTGATACAGCATCCTGGGCCTCCGCTGCTCTGGCTGGTGTGCAATGGAAGATGTCCTCTGCTGGAGGACACTCGTGCCGTAGCCAGGCATACTCCAGCTCCCTCAAAGTTGAAGGCAGTACTGTGGTCTCACAGAGGAATATTTAAAGCTTGTTTAGTGTCAGAGGAACTCTCACACACCAGCAGCTAAACAAATACCAAACTAACTGCAGTCTCACTAACATGGAAAGCCCGTCCAAGCTGAGCTTTCAGTTAAGAATCACCGTTCCCAAAATATCCATCTAGCTTGTCCCATGGGTCACCCCAGCTATCTACTGTATTAAAGAGACCAGGAATGTCTTTCTCTTCCAAGCGAAAATATGTGGCAGGTGTCAGCATCCTTTCCACGGTAGAAGGCCAGGCCGAATGTCTCCTTCCCAAATTAAAGGTCACATGTGCCAGCAGACAATTGCAGGAGCCAGAGAAGATGCCGCCGATCAGCTATCATCTGAAGCGTCTCGGCTCCGGGTGAGGAGCAGGCCAGAGGAACAGGGATCTGAAGACCTCCTCTCTCCTGTCCTGCAGGATGTCATGGCCCCGCGCTCCAGCTCTCTGTGTGCCGTGTGGGCTCTGCCCGTGGGCTGCCTTGCTCTCCGTGCAGCAGATTGCCCATCCCTCGTCCTTGGCAGGGACTAGCTTTTAAAGTGATTAGTTTGAAGGGCAGCAGCCTGAGGGAGGTGGGCTGGGGAAAAGGATGGGGAAGATGCTCACAAAATTACCAGATTCCGTTGCTGAAAAGTTGCGACTCGGATTCCCCTTCTCCCTCCGCCCAATCAGTAACTTTTTCTTTAAAACATCAGTTTATTTTCTTTTCTGGTCCTCCTTCCCCTCTCCCTAGCCACACCTCCACGCTTTCTTCCAGCACGGCAAGATTTAGAAGTGGCATTTGTTTGCACTGAAGGCCAAGCTCCTCGCCCGACTGCTGGCCCCGGGCTTTGAGCTGGGAACAGGCAGGAGCTGGGATAACAGCGTGGCAGCCGGCACTGGGGACTTCAGCCTCAAGCGAGGGTGGAGACCCCCCTCCCAGACCTCTGGGTGAGTTCAGAGGGCAGAGAGAAAAGACAAAAACAGGCAGCAAAGTCTATTTTAGCAGGCTCAGAGGAGCAGGGCTGAGGATGAGGGACTCAACGAGCAGTTTTGTAGCTCTGTGCAAATGTGAGGAAGCATTAAGGAATGTCAAGGTGTTTGTGGTATCTCCTCCTTCTTGACTCACTAGTGGGATTGCCTGTGGCAAGTGCTCACCTTACTTTTAAAATTGGTTCAGGCTTGGGATTTTTTTTTCCTGAGAGTAATTAAGATGCATAGAAAAAATGTTTTTTTCTTATGTCTTTGCTGATGACTGCTGTCAGCCTGTTGCAGATATTTTGGCCTGTCTATGTCAGGATTAGGCCAGATGTTAGTTGGTGTCCTGCATGGGCTTGCTCCATGCTCACTTGCATCCTGCTTAGCTAGATCTGAAAGACCATTCAGATAAACGCCAAATAAATTTAAGAGAGTGTGGTGCCCTAAAGGGGAGACTGGTGACCGGGGCCAGTCTGTCAGGACATTTCCACTAACTCTGTTACTGAATAAAACCAGTGCTCATCACTCATCTTCTGCAAAACATGCCCCTCAAAGATGTTATAAGATGGTACATAAAGTAAAATTTATAAAATTTGGACTATCATTTATAATGTCTTTAGGTTTTTGGCTATGAGGATTGTGAAGAAGAAATGGAAAGTTGGTGAGCCCTAAAACCTGAATAATAATCCTTTTTTCCCCATTACAAACACAGTTTTTCTGGTATCTGAACTCCTCTCCTGGTGGGTCAGCTCCAGCAGCAGGGCTGAATTCTACCTGCATTTAACACCTCTGAATGCTCCTGTGGTCATTATTTGTGGTGACACCGAGACCTAATTTGTAGAAACAGTAGGCAAGAGAGGGGAGATTCAATCTGAACATTTTGTCCTTGAAATTATGGGCACAAGGTTAATAACATAATTAATTAATATTATTTTCAATCCCCGTTCTGAACCAGAACTATTGACAGCTGTGGTGTAATCTCCTGAATGCAATGCAACAAAAGCCTTTGCCCACATACCCCATTGCAGGAACCAGGGCACCTGAACACATCCTTGTTTGTTGTCCTGTTCAATCAACCTTATATACCAGTAGCTTTGCCTCAGCAGCAATGCCTTGGGCACGATTCGTCATGGTCTCTGCACTGGCTCAGTACGCTGCACTTTGCCGTGAATCTAACTTTCCCTTTTCTTTCTTCAAAGCCCTTGAGGGCAAAAAACAATTTGCTGGTAGTAGCTCTGCTTTTTTATGGATGGAGAAAATATTCTATTTATTTCTAGAGATGTACATTTACCTTTCATGTCCTTTTCCTTTTCTTGTTAGCTAAGAAGCTATTGCAAGGGATTCTTTTTCCCTTGGTGGATTTTTCCACATCATTAGTGAGAAATGGCAATTGTGGTGTTCACCATGTACTTGTGCTGTGGACAAATCACATTCAAGCACTGTGAAAAATGTAGTGTCATTTCCCACCAAATGTAATGAACAATATCGTATCACCTACTGAGTGTCAATCTGTAAAGCACCGACTGCTCAGAAGTTGATGCAGAATGACAATTTAGTGGTTGATGTTCTCTTATAACTCACAAATCCTAGGTAATATAAATTTGTAATCCACAAGATGATGTATAGCACTTAATTTTTATTTTACAGAATCCTTCTGGAGGGGCTGGAGTGGACTGTGATGGTTTTGGTCTGTCCGAAAATATGTCTATTAAACAACCTCAGAAGTGATGGCCATACAGTGCAGATGTGGGCTAGCTTTAGCCATCTGTCTCGGGTACTTCTAGTAGTCTAGCCGTAGTGCTTGTCTTGTGCCCTTCGTCCCAGCTTGCTGATTGGAGCTGGCAGCTTTTGGGATGCAGATAAATTCCCATTAATAGTGGAACTGTGACCAGAAACTTAGACATTTCTAAAATTACTGCATCTTGAGAGGACTGAGATAAATGGGCATCTTGGAAGATAAAAAGTCCTCAACCTCTTCAGTTAAGCCTTCCAGAGAACTCATTTATGTTTTTGTTGAGATAAAGCAGAGGAACACTCACTGCCCTGTTTACTGGCTCCCCAAGCCAATCAGGTAAAACTGAGGACTCAAAAGAAGGTCATTAATTGCTGTACAAAATCCTGGCCCCCCTACTGAGCAGTGTCCCTTAAACAAAGCAACAATTCATTGCTGCTACTCCATGCAGCATTTCCTCATTCAGTTGGTATGCAAGGGCATGTGTCGCAGGGCAGCAATGAAATAGGATGCAAAGGTAAAAAAACCCCAGTTCTCAGTCATTTACTATTATCTGTCTGACAGCCCTAATAACAGTAATTTAATAAATGATTCAATATTTTTTACAGGAGGCAGTAAAAGATCAGTTCTTCACTGTTAAGAGAACGAGACTTGTATCCCAGATGTCCAGTGTGCAGCACATGTACTACATGCAACAACCTGAGTGTAAAATCTGAGTTTCTCTCTCCAGTCCAGATTCTGACTCAGGAAGAGTACGAAGGCCTGATCTCATGGTTCTTCAAAAACAAGGAAATTACTCCAGTGGACTTCCATCTAATACAGAAAAAGCTCTAACTTGGATTAGTTAGGTTAACTTCAACCTCTGTTGAAATCAGTGAAATTGCTGAATATTTACCTGGGTATAACAAAGTAGGAAATCCAGCAGGTTATTTCTGCAGCATACCTTTGTTACCAAATCTGCAAACTCAGCCTGGACATAGGAGACACTTCTTGTTCCGTACTTAGAAATCAGTGCAACAGAGCTTGTTTTCTGCTCACGGCTTTCATGGTAAATCAACTGTAATATTTAACAGCTTTCAGCCAAAGAAATCTTTCACGCCTTTATTGAAGTATAAACAATTACTTGTTAGGTTATACAAAAGAGCATAGGAAACCAAATGCTGTTTGTTTTGAACAGAAACAGAATCAGTATCCTTTTAAACAGATGTTTTTCCTAGCAGTGTCAAAGCTGTAGATGTCACGGGACATGCCATACTCCTAATTCCTAGATGGGAGCCTAGGTGTGATATTGGACACACTGGACCTTTTTCTTGTGCCAATTTCCTACATAGCTGAGAGTTACAGCAGGAAAAAACAGGGCTGGATGGCTCCTTACAGGTCACCTTGTTGTTCTTTTATCCAAGGAAAAATGAACTATAACTCAGCCATCCCTGGAATACGTTTCTCCAATACATTAAGGATGACGAGGATGGAGACGAGTCAGTTGAGGCCTCACCTGCCCTGAGCTGGTTGTGGCTATCTTCCACAGCTTTCCTGCAGGCTCACCTCTGATTTATTCATGCGTGGGATGATTTGTGTCTTTTTGCAAGAGTGTGGCTTCTCTTCAGCATGTGCTTCTAACTGTACCCTTTCCTGAGCAGTGCTTCATCTTTCTTTCTGTATACGTGTGTCTGTAAATGGGAATTATGGAAGTAGATCCATTATGCTAAGGAAAAACATAATTTTTTTTTCTAATTTTGTTGGGTTTTCTTTGCTGTTTTTATTGTGTTTGTTGAAATGTGTTTCAACACAGGAGTTTGGGAAAGACGGGTAGCACTTTTTGTCTTGGTTTGGCTAATTGATAGCAAAGTCCTCAGCTGTACTAATTCAAAGCCATTATCATGCCTTTTGGTTCCCTGGATAATACAAATTAGCTGAATGCGTTGTAGCACCATTGGCACATTCCCCTGTAGTAGAAGGGACATGGGAAGTGACTTAGCCTTTTCCTCAGATATAAGCCTGGTCCAGCCACCCTAAGTTTGAAACAAGAAAAGACAGTGGCACGTGGGGCTGGTTGAATAGATGAATAAATAATTTTAGCATTTGTTGCTAAAAATTGACACTGTCCACTTGCAGTAGATTTATAAAGACAGGTGAACTCAGAGAAAATGGTATTACTTATAGGAGAGTGTCACAGGTGAAACAGATTAACTGAGATCATGGACACATCGTTTTAAAATTCAGTAGCAGACCTACATTTCAAATGGTAGTTTCTTTCTGTTTTCTCTCAGCTTAATTTCAGCAGGGCTAAATTCCTGTTTTCAGGCTGATTTGCACAGATGGATTATCTGGCAGAACATAACACAGGCTCCTGAAAGAATCAGATTTCTGTAGCTGGTTGCCATAATTCACAGCGTATTTTAAGCAGTAAAAATTTGCAGCAGAGGGAAAATAGAGAAGAAAAGACAGGAAGCAGAAGAAATGATGCCAAGGTTACGTCAAGATCATTGAAGTCACAGGAAGGAGATGCATTGATTTCCATAGCCTGTGGGTTGGGCCCATCGGATACAATTGCTAGAGCCCCTGGACACTGGGGTGAGTTTGTCTCTGCCGTTTATTACTTGTAGTGGGATTACAGCAGGAATGAATTTAGCAGAGTCATCACCCTCTCATACAACTCCTTTCATTTATACTCTACATGCTGTCCCGTCCTTCCTTATGTTTTGCTGTTCCTCCTTTGCACCCTGATTTTGGTGCAGCACGTGGAGTAAGAGGCAGATGCCTTTCCGGTGAGACTGGGACGGGGTAGTGAAGGCTGGTCTGATTGATGGGCTGTGGGAAAGGAGGGGAGGGCAGGACAGGAGAGGTGACACCAGGGAAAGCTTACCTCAGAGTCCTCCGTGTGAGAGCTGCAGGCGCTATCAACTTCTGGTGTTCCCTGCACCTGTGAAAAGAGTGGAAAAGAGAATTTCTCCAGGCCTTTTGGACTCCTGGACCTTGAGAAACCATTCTATTTTCTCTTCTCCTTCTGTGGCCCTGGAAAATGGCCTATTTTATTAACAGTGAAATGAGATGATTGAAACAGCCCTTGCTATTTTGTGTACTAATACAGGAGAGCAGGTAAGCAAGCATACTGATGTCCCTTTCAAAGAAATAAGATTTAAACAAATGTTTAACATGTAAATACATGCTTAACTGTCCCTCAAATAGAAGTGCTTTTCTGAACTTGGGCATTAATTGCCAAAGCAAAGGCAAAAAGGAGAAATAGAACTCTTCAGAGGCCACTCCAGCTTCTTCAGCAAGGTAGTAAAAGACCAGACATAACTGTCCAGCATTCAGGGAAGGATTCGGTTTGAATGTAGGGGACTGAGAGCTCTAGTGTCAGAGGATCCCATCACAGGTAATGGCATCCCTGGGGTGGAGGGAGCTGCTCGGCAGTCAGGCATGAGAGACCTGCATGCCTGGTTGGGTGCCTGCACATAGTCTCATTTAAGCTACTTGGCCTCCAGCAGGCTATGGTCCCTGTAGATCATGGGGCTGTCTGCCAGCCCCGTGTAGAAGTCTTGGGTGTCCCATGGCATCCCGAACAGCATTAAATCCTCATGTATGGAAAACTGATTCAAGCAGCAGGTAAATATGCCAGGGTTAACTGAATTATTCTCTGGGGTCTGCTGGCTGTGCTTCCTCAGGATTCAATCCGTGTGTCTGCACATAGGTGCGTAGTGGCCATCGAGATGTCCTTGAGTAACCACGTGAGCTGGTGCATGTGGCACAGGATCTATAGGAGACTAACACCCTCTGTGGCAGCAGCTGGGGACCAGACATGTCAGATGGCACTTAACACTTATCTGAACTGACTCCTATATCTCCACTGACCACAGTGGGCCTAGGTGCCTAATCCACATGTAGACATCTCTAAGTACATGCCTAAATGTACATGGATACTCTGCAACTGCTCGCTACCCTGGGTTAACTACCCTTATCTCCTTAGCTAACCATACCTTGAGATAAGGGCATCAGCTGGTAAACCCAGAAGGCACTTTCACTAAATGAACCCTGTCGTGAATGCAGAGCACATCCTTACATCTGAACAAAGAAGGCAAAAATAATAGAATTATGGACCTTAGGCAAAACAATGTTCAGGGTTGTTGGCAGTGCTGGTGAAGAACATTACTTCACATTGAATAATTATTTAATGCTATGTAGTCATGCTAAGATATTGCAGTCATTTCCCAGGAACTAAGCTCTAACCACAGAGAACGATAAATTGACTGACATCCATTGATTTGTATGTGACAGTGTTTAAAAAGTAGAAGTTATTAAAACACTGTTTTGATCAATATGACATCAGTGATTATATATCTTATCTATCTCACTAGGTTGATTTCTATCTATATTGTTAACTCTGAAACTTGGCTTCTTCTAATAAAGAGTTATTTCAAAATCCAGTGTTTCCATTATGTGTTAATTCTATCTGTTTTTTGCACATGTGCTGTTTACAGCTGAAAAGTCGGTGTTGGCAACATGGTATTATGTGAAGTGCTGAACACAGGAGATGAAGTACTCAGAACTACTGACTGATTAGTGGCAGAGTCCCCTCATACACTGCAAACGTGCTGGAGAAATCAGTGTCACCAGGGCACACGTCACCTGGGACGTTTTCTGCACACCTCTGAGACCACCTCTGTGGGGTCTGTACCTGTGGAGCATTGAGGTCATGGCAGGCAGATTTCACTTCACCTAACTTCAGTCATCTAGAGGTAAGGTCCAGGCTAAGCTTATGAAATAGCCTCCATCAATGGCCAGAGAGGCAGAGAAAAGCATTCTAAAGGGTGATTCACTTCTCCCATTGACTAGAGAGGGAACTTAATCATTAACTGCGGCTGAATACCTAACTTTTAGACAGCTGAAGTTATGTGACATGAATATCTCTGAAGTCCTAAATCCGTAGCAACATTTGCAACAGCTCTGGAGCCTTTTGCTCTGTACTTAGAAAATTGCTGCATCTGCTGTGATTTTAAGTAAAGGTCTATTGTCAGTAAAATTGAGACTTCAGTAATAAGCCTGACATTTAAAATCATGTTAATGAATTGAAAGACCTGGAGAGACCGTTTAAAATTACATGCCTTTCTATCTGTGCACTGAGTAACTAATGCTGGTCTGGTTACTAATTTCTGCGTAGATTAGCAGGGTACTCAGCCTATTATCTTACTCATTTCATTTGGAGGAGAACTCAAGACTGACAAGTACCACTGTGCATATTTTTATCAATCACTGCTGCTCTTTCTGCAGTTGCCGTAATTGTACTCCATTACTTGTATTAATAGCTTGTATTCCAGGACTTTAAGTAAAATGATCTTAGTTTTAAAGGTGCTAGTCGAGAGGCTAGTTTGGACTTTGGCATCTCTGGAGACTGTTCAATAGTGAAAAGAGATTGCCAAATGCAAAAAGCTTACAATTTTTTCTTCTATCTGATATTAACTTTTCTCTAAGTGTGATTTCCCAGTCCAGTGAATCATATTTAATGGTTTGTATTTTGATCATCATCTCTGATTTTAGAGATTTTAGAGTGAGGTTGAATCTCTGAAAAAGACCTTGTTTTTCAGGCATATGAGCCTATAGCTTCCTTCTGATGGCACCAAGAACCTTAATTTTCCACTTTGGGTTCCCTTTACAAATCCAGGGTCATTGGTTTAAATAAGAAAACCTAACAGAAGTACTAAGAAGTGACCAACTGTTACCAACTGTGCCCTATATTTCACTAGTGTTACAGAGCATTTCAGGAGTCTTTGGAATCATCACATAATACAATGCAAATCTTGGCCAGTACCTTTCAAATCTGACAAATCATTTGGGACATCTTATTTCTTAAGTGCACACCTTGACACCTTGACTAGAATTGCTGGATTTGACAAATGTGCCAACTCTCAACCTCTAAAAATCAATTCCTTTCATTCAGTTGAATTAAAGCTCCAGAAACATTGACCGCTAAATGTACTGATCTTATGTTTAGGAGGAAAAAGGCATGCTTCTTTCTTCCCATGCTATTTTTTCTATCAATCAGATTAATGAGCAATCTTGGCTTAGATAGAGATATTCTGTACAAGTTTTCTTTTGACCTTGAATATTAAATTTGTCTCTGTCAAGCAACACCAGTAAGAATTTAAATATACGTACTTGGGATTTCAAGGTGTGTTTTTATAATTGTCCCTTTCATCTGGTGCCAAGATGTCTTTTATTGCAGAATTATTTCTTAACCTCTTTCCAATGAATATGTAAAATTCTACCAATGTCAAGGAACAATCTCCCTTTTCATAGGTATGTTTGCCATACCTTTTGCCCATTTCCCCCTCACAGCCCAATTGTAGTGACATAATTTTGCACTTATGAGTGGTGGTGTGTTAATGGGTGGATTTGATGATCTTAAAGGTCTTTTCCAACCTTAATGATTCTGTGTTTCTGTGAACAACATAAGTAATTCCAGTTTTCCGAATGCCATGTTATGAAGTCTGATTATCTCAGAAACAGAAGCAGCAGGCTGCTTGTCTTCACAAACTGTGTGTTATCAAGTTCAGAGAATAGAGTTGCAATATTAAACTGATTAAGGCTGCTTATGATATAATCTCATATCCAGGGCTTGATATTTTCTTCAATGAGATGAAGAAGAAACCCATCATCTATGACTCCAAAAAGTATTTCTTCAACAGAAGTACCTGTATTTGGAGAGACATATAGCCCATTATTTAACTTTCTTCTTATTTTGATGTGCAAGTCTGAGAGCTCCATCAGGCACAGCTTCTTTTCAATGCATCTTTTTCTTTCCCTGTTGCTGCTAGTAGCTGATGGGAACTTCATCTTCTAATGCCAGGCTCAGTTTTTGATGGGACTGCTTTTTTCTCTGTTAGTTATAGGTCAGCCTCAGACAGCTCAGGACTTGTCCAGCTTGCTGCCTACCTCAAAGCCTGTAGACAGCCTATACTACTATAGCACTGAAAGCTGCAGCATTCCTAGTATATGCCAGTCCCTTGCATACTTGAGGCGACGGCTGATGGGCCTTTTTGGTGCAGAACAGCTTGGTGGGGACAGCAGATGAGGCAACATTCTTGCCCTCAGGTATGAAGGGACTCTCCTGTCTCCTGAATGAACAGAGATTGAAAGGGCTATGAGATTTGAAAGGCTGTGAAAGACTTTATGGGCTGGTAGGTAAAAGCAGGCCAATCTCTTTCTCCTCTTGAGCTTTCCCGCTTTTTCCCACTGCCCTGTAAGCCATCCTGGAATAAAAGTGATAATACAGGAACAGTCAGTCAGAAACAGCTAGTCTTGGATTAGTCTTACACCAGAAAAATCAAGAATAATTTATCTGATTTTTGGAGCAGGAGGCTCTGTGCGATCTGCAAATCAGGTCCTGTACCCAGTTTCAGGTCCAGTTTCTCAAGTTGGCCCTCAGATACTGAGGTCACCAGAAACAGTGACTGCTCTTTAAAATGGGGACATTAATCCCAAATGCTTCACACTGAGATCAGAGTATGCACAACTGAGATTCAGTGGAAGAGACATGAATATTAAGAGATTAAGAGATGATTTAGTGGATTTGTCTGCTGTTACTCAGAGTGCATCACTTAAGTGGACCTAAATTTCAGCTTAGTTGTGGAATTTGCATCATGATATGAATGAAGAGGTCATAATGGTTTACCATACGTTGCAATGAGCACATACCTTGGAAGCACATGTGCAGGAACTGATTCATTGAGTCACTGAGTTAAATTGGGTTTTCAGCATTAAGCTGACAGCTGCTGAGCAATTAAGAGAGATGCCTATTCTCAAGTGCAGATAGAAATAATATAGTCAACATCTTGAAAAAATGTACCATTTACAGCATACTTTGTGACAGGTTTCAGTCCCTTACACTTTATGAATTATTAGCAAGTTTGACAGCATAGGAAGGGTTTGATCAAACCAGTCCAGTGCTTCAACATCACCTCAAAATGACAGACAGGAATTCCTGGAGAAAAATGAAACAACTTTCCTCCCTGCTTTGGACCACAGTGAGTGGGAGTGTAATTTTCATTCCCACATAACCTTAAACAATTTTCTATTTGTAATAATGGTACTGGCATGTGAGCATGAGCCCTGGTGTTGCCCAGGGAAGATGAGTGCCCTGCTAGCAGGCACCCACCAGGGACACTCCTGCAGCTTTTTTGTTATCGGAGACTTCTATGGTGGGGATGAACTTCCCAAACTCAACACATCCTGGCAGCGTCTTAACAAGATAATGGGTCTGTCTGTCCATTAGGTCTAAGATACGTTTTTTCTACTCATCTTCAAAATGCCTTAAAATAATTGTGCCTCTTCCCATCTCTCCCTTGTCATTTCTTTAGTGAAATAACAGGGTCTGTAGGTTCTGTAGCTGCCTGTTTGAAGAAAGCCCCTTCCCTGCTTCTGAAAAAAGCAGGTGGTATTTTGGGATAACTTTCCAGTGTTAAACCCGAGTTTGAAGAAGCTATGATTCACAGGACATGTATAAATGCTACCCATTGTTCACCACCTCTTGCTGTTATACAATCTCAAATCTGATAAACACTTCTAGGGCTTTGTCATATTCTCTTTGTTCAGGTACGTGAACAGTCGTCTGTAGGATAACACGTAATTGATATAGCTTGACGTTCATTGTACTGCAGATTTAAATCCCTACGGAGGATCCTAGTTTATCAGAGGTGAGGAGTCTTCCATTTGGGAAAAAAAGAGCTCAGTTCAGTACAAACTGCTCTCCAGTGACACTAAGGGGAAAAAAGAAAACTATTTTAATGAAAAACTAAAACTGGGAATAAAGAAAAAGGTTCATCATCAAGAGTTTTGGCAAATAATAGAAAAATCTCATTTCTAGGCCAGCAGATCCAGGCTGTTGCAGCAGAAAACAGTTTAATGGCAGCAAGCTGTCAGAGGGGGAAATTATCCTGCTGGTAGTCCCCTTCGGCCCAGTGAGGACTCTGTACCCACTTGCATTGGAGATACTCCCTTTGGGAGTGCCATGGGGAATTTCCCCCATGAACAGGAAGCAGCAAGTTAGAATGGAAGATACTTTGGTTGTCAAGCATGTAGATAATGGGGTTTGTGATGCCTGTTGGATGCAACAGTGGGAGATCTTGTAGACCTCTACAGAGACTTGTAGGGAGTACCTGCATGGTGGTCTGCCTTTTCCCATGGTTGTCTTTGCTGAAATGCTCCCGGTGCCATATAGCAGTACAGAAAGACTGAAAATCAGACTCAGGTTGTGATTTCAGAAATCAAAAAAAGAAATGATGTAGAGTTCACACTGATTGGAAGCTTTCAAAAATGTAGGTTCTACATTTAGAAATGTTAGAAATAGAAAGTGGCATTCAAAATGGAAAAATTTGTATGTGAGATTAATAAAGAAGCGTGAGAAAGCGAAGAGGTATAATATCTGGAAAAGCATGTCCTCCGGGGTGAAGGTGTGAAAAAATCTACACCTTCAGATGTGTGATAGTGTAGAGACTGATAACCCAGGAGAGAAGCAGTGAAGATCAGGCTTAAGAAAAACATCCTATTTAAAAAAGGTGCATGTGTGCATGCACACGCACACACACAGAGGTAACTGTATCAAGGGGTACGTGCTTCCATTGAAATGCTAGAAATCTAAAGGCTGAAATCAGGGAACAGGTATGTTTGCTTTTAAATTTGGAAGTTGACGTTGCAAACACCTCAGAACTGGAAAGGAAAAAAAGATAATCATTGGGATATTGTAACACCTAGGGGAAAAAAAACCTACCAAAAAAAAAAAAAAAGAGTGGCTGCCCATCTCTAACAGTGGTGCTATATGTTAAAGAAGACATGCAGTCAAATCAGGTAAGTAGGTTGTGTGTGTGACTCAAAACACAAAGTCACCGTGGATAAAAACTCCAGACCTAAATAGCCAAAATGCAGTGTTAAGACTAAACTTCAGACCAGGATGGATGGAGAGAATGATTATAACATACTAATAGAAATTAGAAAGGTTACAAATGCAGAAAACCCGGTAAGAATGAGATACATGACTTGCTTTATATAAATCACGTATCTGCAGTGTGATTGCAACATGCTGCTGGGAATATGTGTGTAGGCTGCTCCATAGAGGGGCTGGTCAGGGAAAAGACTGGTAGGGCAGCAGCTCTGCACTGAATCTGGAGCTGTGCACAGCCCTGGTTTTAAAATATTGCTGTCAAAGCCACAATGTTCAATTAAAAAAAAAAACAACAAGAGACAGCAATATAAATATGATTATATTTGTAAAGAAACAGACAACAGGGTGAAGTGTTCACAGTGACGTAAGAATTGTCTGAAAATATCAGAGACTTGAGCAAATGCATGATTCCTCTCAATAGCTTCTGTAGGAAGACCAACAAAAAAGCCACCATCAAACTCTTGAACCCCAAGAGTGGGGTAAATAAGGCCATCCTTAAAAAATTGAACTTAGTGAAAAAGAAAAGTAGAAATAGACAACTCAACTTAACTCTGGGAAGTGAAATGTAAAATCATGGTAAGGCAGGCCAGAAAGAAACACAGAGCTTAAGGCATAAAAATGAAGATACCCTTTCTCAAACACACGTGACACAAGAAACCTACCAGAGAGTCTATAAACGCTGAAATTGCTAAAGAACTTCTGAAAGTGTATGGGTCTATAACAGAAGAGCTTTGTGAATTATTTGCGTTGTTTGTTTTAGTGGAGGAGATTGGTGTTTCTTTAAGGGCATAAATGTTGGAGGATCACTCTTAAACCAGACCACCGTGGGATCACAGGATGGCTCAGGCTGGGAAGGACCTCAGGAGTTCTCTGGTCCAACCTCCTGCTCACAGGCCTGAGGTCAGACCAGGCTACTCCGGGCTTCATGTTCTCTAAAATTAGTAGAAAAATTTTACAATATGGTGCTTAAGTAAGTCAGTGGAAGCTGCTTAGTGTTTGTGAAAGAATTTAAAGGGCATTTTGAAGTTGCTAAGTAATAAGTTGTTATGAATGTCCTGTTTATTAAAGCTGCCTCAATGACAGAGAAGCTGATGAATGCAGCTGTGATTTTCTGCCTGGATTCTACAGGTGGAATGAGAGATCTATGGGCTACCCTCAGCAAACTGAAGGGAACTACAGTAATGAGGAGGATGAGCAGCTACGTGGACAAACATGGTCTCAGGAAGGGCCAGCAGATCTGTAGAGTTTGTAGCTAGAAGCCAGTGAGCATGGGAGCTAAGGCAATCTGGTTCAGGAAGCCTTTCTAGAAGGCTTTCAGGAAGATCCATCACTGAAGTCTCTCAGAGATGATAGTTGCTGGGGATCAAGGAACACATTTGCTTGTGGATTAATAACTCATTAAAAGATGGGGAAAAATGAATGGACATAGAGCTATTGCAAAGACTTCTGAATCCTCTGTGGGAATTATTAAATCTTTTGCTGGAGGTGAGGAAGTACCAGATAAATATTTTGGGGAAGGTCATAGCTGTACATTCATTATAATAGCATTTCCTTCTTGAGTGAATTCTGACAAATGAAACAAATGTCTCTTAGTTGCACAAAAGCAGTAGCACGTCAGAACCTCACAGGATTTCATTCCGTTTCTTCTTTTCCAGTTTTGGTCCAGCCAAGTCTTTTGGTGACAATGATTCTGCACTGTGAAGGCTGGTGTGTCTTCTCTGCCATCTAAAAACTTCATTCCTTTGTTTTTCCAATGTACTTGGCTAATTAACTGATTAAAGAAGCCGTTATTTTTAAAAAATAAACTCTTTTCATAGAATCATAGAATCATTTAGGTTGGCAAAGACCTTTAAGATCATCAGGTCCAACAGTAAACCTAACACAGCCAACTCCACCACTAAACCATGTCCCTAAGCACTACATATACACATCTTTTAAATATCTCCAGGGGGGGTAATTCAACCACTTCCCTGGGCAGTTTGATAACCCTTTCAGAGAAGAAATTTTTCCTAATATCTAACCTAAACCTCCCCTGGCGCAACCTGAGGCCATTTCCTCTCGTCCTATCGCTTGTTACTTGGGAGAAGAGATTAACACCCACCTCGCTACAACCTCCTTTGACGTAGTTGTAGAGAGTGATAAGGTCTCCCCTCAGTCTCCTTTTCTCCAAGCTAAATAACCCCAGTTCCCTCAGCCGCTCTTCACAAGACTTGTTCTCCAGACCCTTCACCAACTTCATTGCCCTTCTTTGGACACGCCTCAGCACTTCAATGTCTTTCTTGTACTGAGGGGCCCAAAACTGAAGATGATCTGCTCCATAACCTTCCCCGGCACCAAGGTCAGACTGACAGGCTGGTAGTTCCCTGGATCCTCCTTCTAGCTCTTCTTGAAGATGGGCATCACATTTGCTAACTTCCAGTCAGCTGGGACCTCCCTGGTTAGCCAGGGCTGCTGATAAGTTATTTTGCTTTTATTTAGGCTCCTGAAGGTAAATACATTAATTGTAGAAGTTGACCTGGCTGGGGATTACAATAACAAGCCTGCATTGATATGTCCCTTGTCTGAGGACAGGAAAGTACCCTGCAGGACAGCCCCTGGACCTTTAGAGCACAATCACCTCTGCAGCTGTGCTCAAGATGGAGGTCTGTGTGATAACCTTCTCTGGTGGCCTCCACCCCTTCACAGGAAGGGTCGCTGGGCCCTAATGTGTCCAAAGTCCCTTGTTGATCTCCCAGAGACAGTGTCTAACATGTTGATGTACATGGGATTTAGAGGTTGCTGTGATGGGCATCCCGCTGCAGGGGCTCCTCTCATGTTGGTGCTGTTCTGGGCAGGGTCAGTCATGCCCCAGGCACTATGGGGACATGTTGCAGAGACCCCTGGCACTAAGATCTGATTGGCCACATCCTGATGCCTCAGAGACCACAGGACACATGCTCATGCATGGATCCAGGCTGACCTCCAGCTGCAGGAGGAGTGGCAGGAAGCCACTGATTTGGGTGTTTGGGACCTGTTGGGCTGCCTGGCAGGGCAGTGCTCAGAAAGAACGTGTGGGCCTCTTCCATAGGTTTAAACAGGGGTTTCAAACTCTGCTTCATGTCCAAAAAAGATGAAGGCAAGGGACCAAAGCTATATCCTTGGCACTGAAGAGGCTGCAGTGGGAGGCAGAAGAGCTCAGGCTTCACTGACTTCTTCACTGCAAGCTAAAATGAATGTGACCCAATTACAGGTAGTGTTTTCATCAATCCCTTCAGTGACAGGGAAGAACGCTGAAAGGAACAGGAAAGCACACCTGATCAACACATGGCTCAGGGGCTGGTGCCGTCATCAGAATTTTGGGTTTTTTGACCGGCACCAGGCCTCCTCGCAGCAGATGGAGTGCAACCGACTCCAAGGGGCAAAAGGATTCTTGCTTATGAGCTGGCAGGCCTCATCGAGAGGGCTTTAAACTAAATTTGAAGGGGGGAGGGGATAAAACCAGGCTCACTAGAGTTGAGCCTAGGGGTGGCGTGCCAGCGTTGAAATCGATAGCCCAGCTCAAGTGCATCTACACCAATGTACGCAGCATGGGCACCAAACAGGAGGAGCTGGAAGCCATTGTGCAGCGGGACAGCTATGACGTAGTTTCCATCACAGAAACATGGTGGGAAGCTTCTCATGACTGGAGTGCTGCAATGGATGGCTACAAGCTCTTCCGAAGGGATAGACATGGAAGGAGAGGTGTTGGGGTGGCTCTGTATGTTAGGGAGTGTTTTGATTGCATAGAAAACAATGATTATAAAGACCAAGTGGAGTGCTTGTGGGTAAGGATGAGGGGGAAGGCCAATGAGGCAGATATCTTGCTGGGAATCTGTTACAGACCACCCAACCAGGACGAAGAGACAGATGAGACATTCTATAAGCGACTGGCAGAAGTCTCGCATTCTCTGGCCCTTGTTCTTGTGGGGGACTTCAATCTATCGGACATCTGCTGGAAGCACAACACAGCAGAGAAGAAACAGTCTAAGAGGTTCCTGGGGTCTGTGGAGGATAACTTCCTGACACAGATGGTGAGTGAGCCTACCAGGGGAGGTGCCTTGCTTGACCTGCTGTTTACAAACAGAGAAGCACTGGTGAGAGATGTGGTGGTCGGAGGCCGTCTTGGGCTTAGCGACCATGACATGATAGAATTCTCAGTTATGAGTGAAGTAAGGAGAGGGGTCAGCAAAACTGCTATCATGGACTTCCGGAGGGCAGACTTTGGCCTGTTCAGGTCACTGGTTGAGAGAGTCCCTTGGGAGACAGTCCTGAAGGACAAAGGGGTCCAGGAAGGCTGGACAGTCTTCAAGAAGGAAATCTGAAAGGCGCAGGAGCAGGCGGTCCCCATGTGCAGTAAGATGGGCTGGTGGGTAAGGCGACCGGCCTGGCTGAACAGGGAGATTTTGCTGGGATTCAAGGGGAAGAGGAGAGTTTATCACCTCTGGAAGAAGGGGCAGGCAACTCAAGAAGAGTACAAAGATCTTGTTAGGTCAAGCAGGGACAAAATTAGAAAGGCAAAAGCTAGAGCTCAGTCTGGCCACAGTTGTAAAGGATAATAAGAAATGCTTCTACAATTATATTAACAACAAAAAGAGAGGCAAGGAGAATCTCCATCCCCTACTGGATATGAATAGCCAGTCCAGGTATCTGCAGGGTATTCAGCCCCCTGAGCTGGAAGACAGGGATGGAGAGCACAATAACCTGCCCATAATCCAGGAGGAAGCAGTTAAGGACATGTTAAGCCACCTGGACACCCACAAGTCTATGGGGCCTGATGGGACCCACCCAAGAGTACTGAGGGAGCTGGCAGAGGAGGTTGCCAAGCCACTCTCCATCATTTATCAGCAGCCCTGGTTAACAGGGGAGGTCCCAGATGACTGGAGGCTTGCCAATGTGACGTCCATCGACAAGAAGGGCCGGAAGGAGGATCCTGGGAACTACAGGCCTGTCAGCCTGACCTCGGTACTGGAGAAAATCATGGAGCGGTTGATCTTGAGAGTGCTCACAGGGCATGTGCAGGACAACCAAGGGATCAGGCCCAGCCAGCATGGGTTCATGAAAGGCAGGTCCTGCTTGACCAACCTGATCTCCTTCTATGACCAGGTGACCCGCCTAGTGGATGAGGGAAAGGCTGTGGATGTTGTCTACCTGGACTTTAGTAAAGCCTTTGACAGCGTCTCCCACAGCGTTCTCCTGGAGAAACTGGCGGCTTGTGACTTGGACGGGTTTATTCTTCGCTGGGTGACGAACTGACTGGATGGCCAAGGCCAGAGAGTTGTGGTGAACGGCGTTAAATCCGGCTGGCGGCCGGTCACAAGCGGTGTTCCCCAGGACTTGGTTCTGGGGTCAGTCTTGTTTAATATCTTTATTGATGATCTGGATGAGGGGATCGAGTGCTCCCTCAGTAAGTTTGCAGATGACACCAAGCTGAGTGGGAGTGTTGATCTGCTGGAGGGTAGGAGGGCTCTGCAGAGGGGTCTGGACAGGCTGGATCGATGGGCAGAGGTCAACTGTATGAGGTTTAATAAGGCCAAGTGCCTGGTCCTGCACTCCGGTCACAACAACACATGCAACGCTACAGGCTTGGGGAGGAGTGACTGGAGAGCTGCCCGGCGGAAAGGGATCGGGGGTGCTGGTTGACAGCCGGCTGAATATGAGCCGGCAGTGTGCCCAGGTGGCCAAGAAGGCCAACAGTGTCCTGGCCTGTATCAGAAATAGTGTGGTCAGCAGGAGTAGGGAAGTGATCATGCCCCTGTACTCGGCACTGGTGAGGCTGCACCTTGAATACTTTGGGCCTCTCACTACAAGAAGGATGTTGAGGTGCTGGAGCGTGTCCAAAGAAGGGCAACGAAGCCGGTGAGAGGTCTGGAGCACAAGTCTTATGAGGAGCGGCTGAGGGAACTGGAGTTGTTCAGCCTGGAGAAGAGGAGGCTGAGGGGAGACCTTATCGCTCTCTACAACTACCTGAAAGGGGGTTGTGGTGACGAGGGTGTTGGCCTCTTCTCCCAAGTAACCAGCGATAGGACGAGAGGAAATGGCCTCAAGTTGCACCACGGGAGTTTTAGATTGGATATTAGGAAGAATTTCTTCACCAAGAGGGTGGTCAGGCATTGGAACAGGCTGGCCAGGGAGGTGGTGGAGTCGCCATCTCTGGAAATGTTCAAAAAAAGGACTTGAGAGCACTGGGGCGACTGGTCAATGGAGCGGGAGCACAGGTAGTGTTTTCGTCAATCCCTTCAGTGACGGGGAAGAACGCTGAAAGGAACAGGAAAGCACACCTGATCAACACATGGCTCAGGGGCTGGTGCCGTCGTCAGAATTTTGGGTTTTTTGACCACGGGGCGGTTTACATGGCACCAGGTCTCCTCACAAATGATGGAGTGCAACTGACGCCGAGGGGAAAAAGGATTCTTGCTCATGAGCTGGCAGGCCTCATTGAGAGGGCTTTAAACTAGAATTGGAGGGGGGAGGGGCTAAAACCGGGCTCACTAGAGTTGAACCTAAGGGTAGGTTCAACGTGCCAGAGTTGAAATCTATAGCCCGGCTCAGGTGCATCTACACCAATGCACGCAGCATGGGCACCAAACAGGAGGAGCTGGAAGCCATTGTGCAGCGCGACAGCTATGACGTAGTTGCCATCACAGAAACATGGTGGGATGCTTCTCATGACTGGAGTGCTGCAATGGATGGCTATAAGCTCTTCCGAAGGGATAGAATGGGAAGGAGAGGCGGTGGGGTGGCTCTGTATGTTAGGGAGTGTTTTGATTGCATAGAAATCGAAGATTGTGAAGACCAAGTAGAGTGCATGTGGGTAAGGATGAGGGGGAAGGCCAATGAGGCAGACATCCTGCTGGGAGTCTGTTACAGGCCACCCAACCAGGATGAAGAGACGGATGAGACATTCTATAAGCGACTGGCGGAGGTCTCGCATTCGCTGGCCCTTGTTCTTGTGGGGGACTTCAACCTACCGGACATCTGCTGGAAGTATAACACGGCAGAGAGGAAACAGTCTAGGAGGTTCCTGGAGTGTGTGGAGGATAACTTCCTGATGCAGCTGGTGAGTGAGCCCACCAGGGGAGGTGCCTTGCTGGACCTGCTGTTTACAAACAGAGAAGGACTGGTGAGAGATGTGGTGGTCGGAGGCCGTCTTGGGCTTAGCGACCACGACATGATAGAATTCTCAGTTGTGAGTGAAGTAAGGAGAGGGGTCAGCAAAACTGCTATCATGGACTTCCGGAGGGCAGACTTTGGCCTGTTCAGGTCACTGGTTGAGAGAGTCCCTTGGGAGACAGTCCTGAAGGACAAAGGGGTCCAGGAAGGCTGGACAGTCTTCAAGAAGGAAATCTTAAAGGCACAGGAGCAGGCGGTCCCCATGTGCCGTAAGAAGAGCTGCCGGGGAAGGCGACCGGCCTGGCTGAACAGGGAGATTTTGCTGGGACTCAGGGAAAAGAGGAGAGTTTATCACCTCTGGAAGAAGGGGCAGGCAACTCACGAAGAGTACAAGGATCTCATTAGGTCAAGCAGAGACAAAATTAGAAAGGCAAAAGCCCAGCTAGAGCTCAGTCTGGCCACAGTCGTAAAGGATAATAAAAAATGTTTTTACAAATATATTAACAACAAAAAGAGAGGCAAGGAGAATCTCCATCCCCTACTGGATATGGCGGGGAACATTGTCTCCAAGGACGAGGACAAGGCTGAGGTACTTAATGCCTTCTTCGCCTCAGTCTTTAATAGCCACTCCAGGTATCCACAGGATATTCAGCCCCCTGAGCTGGAAGACGGGGATGGAGAGCACAATGTACTCCTCATAATCCAGGAGGAAGCAGTAAAGGACATGCTAAGCCACCTGGACACCCACAAGTCTATGGGGCCTGATGGGATCCACCCAAGAGAACTGAGAGAGCTGGCGGAGGAGCTTGCCAAGCCACTCTCCATCGTTTATCAGCAGTCCTGGTTAACAGGGGAGGTCCCAGAAGACTGGAGGCTTGCCAATGTGACGCCCGTCTACAAGAAAGGCTGGAAGGAGGATCCTGGGAACTACAGGCCTGTCAGCCTGACCTCTGTTCCAGGGAAGATTATGGAGCGGTTGGTTTTGAGAGTGCTCACAGGGCATCTGCAGAACAGCCAAAGGATCAGGCCCAGCCAGCATGGGTTCATGAAAGGCAGGTCCTGCTTGACCAACCTGATCTCCTTCTATGACCAGGTGACCCGCCTAGTGGATGAGGGAAAGGCAGTGGACGTTGTCTACCTGGACTTTAGTAAAGCCTTTGACAGCGTCTCCCACAGCGTTCTCCTGGAGAAACTGGCGGCTCGTGGCTTAGACGGGTTTACTCTTCGCTGGGTGAGGAACTGGCTGGATGGCCGAGCCCAGAGAGTTGTGGTGAATGGCGTTAAATCCGGCTGGCGGCCGGTCATGAGTGGTGTTCCCCAGGGCTCGGTTCTGGGACCAGTCTTGTTCAATATCTTTATAGATGATCTGGATGAGGGAATTGAGTGCTCCCTCAGTAAGTTTGCAGATGACACCAAGCTGAGTGGGAGTGTTGATCTGCTGGAGGGTAGGAGGGCTCTGCAGAGGGATCTGGACAGGCTGGATCGATGGGCAGAGGCCAACTGTATGAGGTTTAATAAGGCCAAGTGCAGGGTCCTGCACTTTGGCCACAACAACCCCATGCAACGCTACAGGCTTGGGGAGGAGTGGCTGGAGAGCAGCCCGGCGGAAAGGGACCTGGGGGTGCTGGTTGACAACCGGCTGAATATGAGCCGGCAGTGTGCCCAGGTGGCCAAGAAGGCCAACAGCGTCCTGGCCTGTATCAGAAATAGTGTGGCCAGCAGGAGTAGGGAAGTGATTGTGCCCCTGTACTCGGCACTGGTGAGGCCGCACCTTGAATCCTGTGTTCAGTTTTGGGCCCCTCACTACAAGAAGGATGTTGAGGTGCTGGAGCGTGTCCAGAGAAGGGCAACGAAGCTGGTGAGGGGTCTGGAGCACAAGTCTTATGAGGAGCGGCTGAGGGAACTGGGGTTGTTTAGTCTGGAGAAGAGGAGGCTGAGGGGAGACCTTATCGCTCTCTACAACTACCTGAAAGGGGGTTGTGGCGACGAGGGTGTTGGTCTCTTCTCCCAAGTAACTAGTGATAGGACAAGAGGAAATGGCCTCAAGTTGCGCCAGGGGAGGTTTAGATTGGATATTAGGAAAAATTTCTTCACTGAGAGGGTGGTCAGGCATTGGAACAGGCTGCCCAGGGAGGTGGTGGAGTCGCCATCCCTGGAAGTGTTCAAAAAACGTGTGGATGTGGCGCTTCAGGACATGGTTTAGGGGACATGGTGGTTCTGGATTAATGGTTGGACTTGATGATCTTGAAGGTCCTTTCCAACCTAGTGATTCTGTGATCTGTCAATGAAAATTTTATGAACGATTAAAAAAACCCAGATACATATTTTGTTATTAAAATAAACCCCTAAAAACTTAAAGTAGGTTGTGACGAAAACTTTCAAAATGCATTCTCTTATTTTGTGCAGCCTACATCATGAAGCTAAAAATGATACTTCTATTTCAATGTTGCTATGGTTACTGATACTATTCTTCTGAGTCTTCAGAGGAAATTAATTGATTGTGTTAAGGAGGAGGCTGTATACAGGAGATAACCTCTGTTCTTCACAATGGTTTCATTTACATTGGTCTAACTTCAGACTTCCGTGGCCTAATCTGCACTTAGCTGAAGCAGCTGTAGTTTCATCTTTCTGTCTTTGTACAGACAAGTTTAAACTCTAACAGACAAGGTTGAAAGTTTTGGCCTGAACTGACAGAAGACAGAATTTGTTGTTCGTTTACTATTGCTCCCCAAAGCACTCTGTGAGATAAATAACTTGCTGAATGTCCTGGTAGACCTTCCCATTTAATTTGATGAATTCTATATATTTAAGAATGCAGAAGGTATTTTTTGTAGTAAGGATGATCTTATAACCAAAAATATTTGTTCTTTGAAGCCTTTCTCCACTTTCTTTTTCCCAAACCCACAATGACTCCCTGTGCTATTTTCTGTGACTCTCAGCAACACAGGATAGCTCAGGCTTCAAGGGACCTCAGGAAGCCTCTGGTCCAACCTCTTGCTCACAGCACGGTCAGTTCTGAGGTCAGATCAGGCTGCTCAGGCCTTCATCTAGTTGTGGCTTGAAAACCTCTGAGGACAAAGTGTTGGTTCCTGCCTCAAAACACCTGTGACTTCCATGTACAGGAGAGACAAAAAGGCAGAAGAGGAGTCAAGTCACAGGAAGGGAATAGGACCATATGGAGAGCTGGTAGCAGAGCCAGGAGCTCTGGTACTCAATATAATACCTGATATATTAATATATGAAATATGATACATTATAATATATAATATATATGATATATATTTTATATATTATATATATAATCTGATATATTAAATATCTGATCTCTGGTACTCAGGTCAAGTCAACAGAAGTCAACAAACTGGTCTATAGGCACTGATTTTGTGTAGTTTCCAATTTCACCAGAAGCAGTACAGCTACACAGTCCTTCACTGTAGGCCTCTCTCTGGGGTGGTGTCTATCATTGGGGCATGCAGTCATGCGACAGTTAAGAAGATCATCTCATAGCTTTGGTGCCAAGACATTTAGCATGTGCCTATGCTGGGAGAGGCTGAATTCATTCAAGCAGACACGGTTCTGCATTAATCTTCCTACCTGGTTGTGCTGGATGGAGTGGCTTATGGCTGTTCGCGTGTGATGGTGGAGCGATGTCCCAGGGGAGGAAAGATAAGAGGTGCTGCTGCTTGACGATAATACCTTTCAGCAATGAACTGCATGTGGTTTGAGGTGAGTATGTGGATGATTTACAACAAGCAGACATGCAGAATTGGCCTTGTTTTCAGTGTGTTTGTGCTGTAATCACTGCGCTAACGAGACTCAGCTTAAGCTAATGCATTAGATGCGTTCAGAGACTACTCATGGCAGCTTAGAGCTAACACATGTCTTGTCCTCCAGTCTCACTTACTAATGAGACCATTTGTTTCTCAGCTGGAGAAGGTGAAAACATATGCAGTGATTTAAGACTAGCACAATATTGTAGGGACAGCTTAACTTTGTCTAAACCTAGTTTAACTTAAATCAGATGGGTAGTTGTTTGAATTCACCCACACAATGCTTGTGTTGTTTTCATTAACTCTGGAAATCACTCTAGCTAAATCAGGACATCCCCTGGTGTGATATAATGAGGTCTCTCCTCAGATGAGTTACACTGATATAAAGAAGCTATACAGGAATGGTCAATGCAGCATAAAACTGTCTGTAAACAAGCCTTAAGGCATGGCGGATTAAGATGGCCTGCTCAGGGATTTCCACTGGTTTAATTAATTTGGTTTGTTAATTGAATTCCATTAAATTACAGAAAGTTTTGATTTTAGACAAAGCCTCGGGCCCTGATCTTCCGTTCGGACCTGTCAGTAGCACTGGCTGAACTGCTTTTCATGAACGCTTCATTTGCAACAGCACAGTGTTGGTCATTGCCAGACTATTAGTGAGTATGACCTAATTTGCCAATTGCTTTCCCTGAAAAGCAGTTTCGGGGGCTGATGCTGACGTGGCCTTCTATTAATGATCTCTGAGCTCACTAGCTACGGCACAGCTCAGGGTGTGTAAGACCCAAGTTCACTTTGAATCCTCTGTCTAAAGGGATGTGAACTGATAGCTTCTTGGCTGAGCAAAAACATTTTCTTCCTTCTCCACCTCAAGACCTGTGTGCCCTGTCTCACCACAGCAATGTCATTTCTTGTAGGGCTGGTTCATGCAGCAGCTTGGAGTATCCTAGATGTGGCTGCTCTGAGACAAAGGAAAATTAGAGGGAAGGAGTGGGAAAGCAAGAGGAACGTATTGGCTGAAGTCAGGAAACACAGCTTTGCCAGTGCCCCTTCTGGAGAAGTTAGGTTAGTTGGGTGGCTGTGCCTTGTCTGAGCAAAAGCTGCAGGCTGTGCTCTCTCCTCCTTAGACATGCAGTGATGCTGGAATGTGGACTGGAAGAGCCATAAAAAGGTTTTTTTCTCTAGAAACTAATGTGAAGATCTGGTACGAAGAGAAAACCTCATGTTCTAACTCATTGGGTCACTGTGTTTCCACCCATGTTTGCTTGTGCCATGTTAAAAAACAACCACACAAAAACCTCGGAGTTTTGGACAGCAGGGTAAGTCACTGTAACTGGCATGGGTGTGTGGGAGAGAGCACAACAGTTATTTCTGTGATTTGCATACTTCTAAAAATGCAAGAAATTACACTTACACCATGTAAAAGCATATAATTTAATGTAACTTGATTAACCTTTGTGTGAATGGTACATATTTTCTTAGAGTGCCAAATACAAGCAAAAAGAAATAACCAGATGAGTAAACCGGCTCCCTAATTCCTGCTCTGGTAGGTTTTGCTGGCAGTGATGATGGGGCATCTTCTGAGGGTCTAGAAATACAGCTGAACAACCATTTCTTCTGGGTTTTTTTTTGGTTTATTTCATCCATCCTTCCCCACCCTGAACATTTGTGTTCCAAAATGTTGCCTGAGGGACATTACCTGTGCCTCATGGGAGTAGCAATTTGGCTGACTAACCCTTCCATTTTCCTTCTCATGTGGCATTCTCTGGCTAAGTGACACCTTCCCAGGGCAGCACATCTCCTGGGACGTCTTGCAGTGGTGGCGTGGACGCTTGCCGTTGAGAAAGAGATGTCATATGTCCTGGGAAACACAGGCCCTCCAAACAGCCTGGCTCAGGGAGAAGGGAGCAGAGGGCCTTCATCTTGGGGCAAGGTTGTGTTACATCTTGCCTGTTTGGTGCAAAGTGGGAAACACCCGGTGTGTAGCGGTTGATAACCATGTTTCATGTGCTTGCAGCTCTGAGGTGCTGCCAGCAGGAGGTGAGACCCTTTCCCTGCCCTGGAGCCAGACCCTGTGTGAGGAGGGAGAACCCTTCATTTTGCCGGTTGAAGGAGAGATGGGGTAAGATGCCAGGAGGTGTGTAGCAGATGGACAGGTTGGGTATCTCGTCACACTGCTGGTGCTGGCTTCTCCTGCGTCTGGGCTGGGCTGTACATGGGGCTGAGCTCCGCACCCTCCAAGGGGTTTGCGCTCTGCTGGCTTTGGCACGGGATGTGCTCACAGCCACGGTTTGCAGGCGCAGCCGGGCGAGAAAATACAGCAGCACTTCCTTGGAAATTTTGCCGTTTTCAATAAAACTATTATTGTTCAATAATAACACATCGAGTTATTCCTTTTTGCTTGTATTTGGCAGTCTGCAAGAAAGCATGAACCCGGCTGCGCCCGTATGCTGTCGCACAGGACCAGCGTGGCTGCTGAGGGCGCCCGCGGTCCCTGGGCCCGCTGGGGTGGGAGCAGGGGCAGTTCTGCAGCTGGGCGGCTCTCACGGGTGGGTGTTCGGGGTGGCATCCCTGGGGATCGCCGGCCAAAGGGGCGGCAAGGCGGGTCCTCCCGCGGCTCCGCGGCGCGCCTGCTGCGCACGCGCAGGGCATCCCGCAGAAAAAGCAGATTTGGCGTCTAACAGGGTTGTTTTCTTCAGCTTTTAGGACGGCACCGTCTAGCGGGCTGTGTCAGTATTGCCGGCCGCCGGAGGAGCTCCCGGCCCGGCGCACCCTTTCTCACAGCCGGTGGCGGAGGCCGGGCGGCGCGGCAGCCGCGGGGGACTGCGGTCCGGCCCGCGGTGCTGCTGGGGCGGGTCCAGCGGAGGCCACAGACGTGATCCGCGGGATGGAACAGCTCTCCTGTGAGGACAGGCTGAGAGAGTTGGGCTTGTTCAGCCTGGAGAAGAGAAGGCTCCGGGGAGACCTTTGTGCAGCCTTCCAGTACTTACAGAGTGCCTATCAGAAAGGTGGGGACAGACTTTTTAGCAGAGCCTGTTGCGATAGGCCAAGGGGTAATGGTTTTGAACTGAAAGAGAGTAGATTTAGACTAGATATAAGGAAGGAATTTTTCCCAACGAGGGTGGTGAACCACTGGCATAAGTTGCCCAGAGAGGTGGTAGATGCCCCATCCCTGGAAACATTCCAGGTCAGGTTGAATGGGGCTCTGAGCTACCTGGTCTAGTTGAAGATGTCCCTGCTCATTGCAGGGGGGTTGGACTAGATGACCTTTAAAGGTCCCTTCCAACCCAAACTACTCTATGATTCTATGATGATTCTATGATTCTATGCTACAGCCTGGACAGGGGATGCTGTGGTTCGTCATTGCGTGGCCTCAAACCCAGCGCAAGAACTGTTCCCCAGCCTGCTGCAGGGCTCACTGCTCCCTGTATCCCATATCCTCAGGGGAAGGATGGGGCTTTTAATCCATCATTCTGACTGGCATGGGGCGATATTAATAGTTCTCCCCAGTCATGATATTTTTACTTGTTTAAGTAAAGCCTGGTGGCTTTCTAGTGCTACTCCCTACTCACCCCAGCCTCAGACAGTATTTTGCTCAAGGGTTTAAGCTCTCCTTAGTCCTCAGAAAGCATGGAAAGGAGAGGAAGAGGGAAAAGGAAAGGGAGATGGAGAGGAGAAGCTGAAATCATTGAGATGTGCCAATGCAGACACTGCAGATGGAGGGTCAGGAGAGTGCTAAATGCCAGAGGCCCGTGCAGTGGCCCTGTGCCTGCAGAAGTGTTAGGCAAGATGTAGAATACTAATTTCAGGGTCAGAGGACAGAAGAAACAAGAATTACTCACTGAAAAAAACAAACTCTGAAAGCCCTCAGCCACTTAATGTTATTTTTAAGTTGTCTCTGCTTTTGGCAGACACTGGACTACATGACAAGCAGAGGTCCATTGCAGTCTGAATTATTCTGTGATTCTAGAATTTTGCTCTATTTCTGTATTTTAAGACAACAAAATTCTTCTTTGTCGATGTATGGTCTTTTGGGAATCATATTACTGCCATTAGCTTCATAAAACTGACCAGTTGCTTGTCTAAAGTACTGACACATTTGTCTGCAGCATGGGCACATTTCAAATGTTACTGGGGTCATCTCCCTTCCTTGGAATTACAGGACGTTTTCTGACACCTTTGGAAAAGAAAAGAAAGACTGCACTGCAGCGTCTGGCCATCAGATTAGGACTTTGTACATTGACTGCATTCTTGAAACTATTTTAAGAAGTAGAGGAACCTATTTGCTGATCACAAAACTGGCCCCATGCAGGGCAGAAATGAAACATTTTAGATTTGAGGGAGAAGGGCACAACGGATATTTAGTGGCTTTGCAGCCACTTTGGTTCGTAGCAGCAGCATTATTCCATACAAGAAGATCTAGATTTCGAGAAAGACAGCAAGTGCATGTTCCAGGAACACTTAAAGTGAGTAATAGTTGAATTTCTGAAGAAAAACTGAAGGTCATTTAGGACCTTCTGTTAGCACAAACAACATGTAGAGGAAAGTCTTTGTTAACTTTTGAAATCGGTTGGACTTGCGAGCACAAATTGGGGGTGACATTGTTTGTCTCCCCTCCTTGCTGGAAAAGTGATCCTGCCAATGATTTTGTTCCTGGCAGGGGTTCAGGGTTACACATGGTTTTCTGAAGGTGCAGTGACCAAACAGCTATCAGTGCAAGAAGATGAGATCAAATGGCAATAAAGCTGGGCCATGTTGCACAGGTCAGGATGCCCTGCTCAGTCCCAGTGTCCTGCCCCGCTGCCCACAGTGGCTATGGGGTTTACTCCTTCCCCCTGTTTCACAGGCATAATTTAGAATAGCTGCATATGCTTAGGTTTATAGGCACATCAGAAAAAAGGCACTGTTGTGCTTATTCTGCATAACCGATATACGGGGCGGGGAGAGGGAAAAGAAATCCCTAGAGGAAGACCACGTCTCTAGCTGTCTGCAGCATTACACAGCCGTGGCACTGCCTGCTCACCAGCAGCACATTTGCCCTTCAGTACTCTCCACATTATAAACCCTTTGGAAGGAAAGGATGAGCTCTGCAGAGAATCCTGTGGTTTGGGGCACAGCAGGTGCCCAGGTGTGAGACCACACTAAGTATCAAGACAGGACCACACCAGACCCCTCAGACCCACTGGTTCTGTCCCATCTCCAGCAGCCAGCTTTTCCTTGGGGTGACATGCCCTCCACAGCCTCCCCCTGTGTGCCCCCCAGGGCAGAGCAGCCCCCCGAGAAGGGGGTCGGGGAAGCGGCTGGCGCGAGATGGCAGCCAGTGCCCGGTTCCCAGCACCAGCGGCGGTGCCGGACCCACTGCCGCACAGGCCAGCGTCCCGCATCCTCTGCGCCGCTGAACTGAAAGCTTGAGAAGAAACAAAATTACTGAATTAAAAAAACAGAAATGCCCTCAGAAGCAATATAAAGAAAAGGACTTGCACTCCTCTGTGCCTTCTAATATAACCATGAAGTGGAGCAATTTTGAGTATTTATACTCTTATTCTCCAGGCACCTGCTGAATATTTATGACTGTAACATCTCTTGCGCCTTTCTGTCTGTTCATAAACAGCTCAATACCAGTGATTTGAGCATTCATCGCTTTAAACTGAAGCCAATAGTTACTGAAAGAAAGTGCTTATTCCACACAAGTTCCCTACATCTTCCGCAGAAAAGGTGATTAAGAGACAATTGCAACTCAGGGGCTCTAGAAAACGATAATGATGCCCTGCCTTTGGGAATGAGCCACAATTAATTACCTGCCTTGGAGTGATTTGATTGTTGCTGGCGGGTTTCAGACAAGCCGGCTCCCAAGTGCAAATCTCCTTTTCCTTGTAAGAGAAGAAGCATCTGCATAGTCGAACACAGCATTTCACAGCTGGGGGTCCTGGAGCTCTGCCGGTCTGTAAGGCATCAGCAAGTGCTCTGCAAGTTAAGAACAAGGACTTCACATGTTTGCATTTCGGCAAGGAAAGAAACCAAATGAGTGGATATGAAAAATAGTAAATAAATGTTCAAAGCTGAAGCTTTTTTTTTATTTTTTATTGTCAGCGAGAACTGCACAAAAAGATCAATTTTTTTTCACCCAAAAGTGGCAGTTGGCCTTCATGGAAAAATAACTTTATGCTCACTCCTTTACCTGGATTTCACAGTTTTGTGAACATGGATCATTAAGTCCTTCTCAGTCATATCTGTGGGTTGGGGGATGCTGATGGAAACACTCAGATCCTGGAGTGTGTACTTTGAGCTGAAAATGAGCTGGACACCTGCCCTGAGTTCCTGCTGATCCCCGGGGAGGCAGCACATGAATCCTGGAGCCGCGCTGGCCGTGGGAGCACCCCTGCTCTGGTTCCTGCAGGCAGAGCTCCCACAGGATTCTCGTCCTGATCACTCCTTCAGAGCTGTGACCTGCCTTAGGGCAGGGTCTGTAGTCAGAAAAGTTCTTCTCCATCCATCCTAGCAGAATTTCTGTCTTCTCAGAGTGCTTTTGTTTTTTCTTCTTGGGTCATTTTACTGGGTTTGCTTTTGTTTTATTTTCACATGGGATGGTGCGAGGATTGGTGTAGGAGACAAGGCCAGTGGATCCACACCATGACTATGAATCACTGTTTCCTGGCTTAATTTCCTCAGGAAGTGAAGTTTATGGGATCATGCCATTGCTCTCTTCCTCTGTTCTCCCTCTAGTAACTTCTGGATCCAGTTGAACCAAGCTGGACAGGCGGGTAGATGTACCAAATAATATGAAATGTCAGCATGTGTTGAGTGAAAACGGCTGGAGAAGCTTGGTTTCTTATGGAGGATAAAATCAAGGAGGTCCTCCTGCCTTATCAGATACCAGAGAACATAGTCTGGTGGCTGGGATGGAGTGGGAAATGCTGGAGACTGGGACACACTGGTTCTGCTGCTCACACAGGCATTGGGTCAGTTCAGCAGTGGGGGGGCAGAACCCAGACCACCTCCAGTCACTTGCCAGCGGGGCACTGGTCTGAGCACTGAGTCCTGGTCTCTGCTGCGGTTCGTGGATGGGTGCGTCGGGCAGTAGGGATTTAGAGGAAGGTCTGGTCCCACTGCCTGACCAGGGATCTTCAATGCCTGGGCCAGCAATGCCTTCAGCACTGTGTGGGAGAGACCGCTGGACCCTCACAAGGTGGCTGGATGGTGCAGTCTTGGCCCAACCACCCCACTGCAGATGTGGTCTGTGGTGGTGACATGGCACATGGGTTGGCTGTACCCATTTTTCTTAGAAGGGGGATGGAGGCAAGTGATGGGAGAGTGTCCTTCTGTGCTCCAGAGGGAATCAACCAGTGTGTGCTACTGCAGAAACAGAAATAGCGCACCAAGCTCTTAATGCTATCACCATGTTCAGAAAAATGGGATAGGGTTTAAATATGATGTTCATCTGTTTTTTTCATCAAGCCGGGTGCAGTGCTCAGCCAGATGGGTGCAGTCTGTATTGACAAGGGCACTCACTTTCTAAGAAGGAGTTTTGTTCATCTATCCATCTGCTTCGTATCCATGCAACAGTGAAATGGAGCAGCTTTTGCATATTTATACCCTTGTTCAGCCTGCAGCACTTTGAGAACCAAATGACACGATCACAGGGAAGTTTTCCCACTTAGAAACACTCCAACAACCATAGCAGAATAAATGTGAAATGAATGTTATCATTTAATTATTTTTAATCAATAGTGGAGCTTGGTAAATTCTGCAAAGAAGTATTCAGCAGCGTTAGCTCAAACAAAAATTGTGCTTTTGCTTTGGTATTCACTCTGCTTTTTAATGGTGTTCTGAGAATGTGCATACAAATGATTTGTGCTCAGCTGAATGCAAGTGCGGTGTGGAGAGGCCGTTCTTCAGAAGGGAGGGTGGCCTTGTGATTAAAGTGCCGTGTCTCAGGAGCTCGAGGACAGGTACTTATTGCTGTTGCAAACTTTCTTTGTGACCTTGAGCACATCATTTAAGGGAAGCATTTTAGAGAGTGTACTGGATCAGGCACTTGGCCATCAGTTAGAATTTGGGTGCTGGATCCTCCCCTGTGCCTTTGAAAAATTTTGCCCTATACTTATCTAAATAGCTTCAATTCTCCTTGTGCGAAATTTGGATAATCATATTTCCTTCTTGTCATCTGTAAGTTGTCTTGTCTACTTACACCGTAGACTGTTGCAGGCAGGGGCTGTCTCTATCTGTGTGCTTCTGGGGCTCAATTCTCACAGAGTGAAAAACCTTACCAAGGTTCCTGAAACAGCCATCCTCAAACTGCTTTGATTTCCTTCTAGCCATCTGTTGTTCTGGGCAGGGAGCAGAGAGCCCAGGAACGTGACGTGCCAGGTCTGTCTTGGCTCCTCCTGGGCTGCGACATCTCAGGCACCATCTCCAGGGTATGAATCCACCATGGCTAGAAGGTCTGAAATCCTGGAGGTCAAGAAAGATCAAAGCTCCTTGGCACAGCAGTTTTTTACCCTACTTAGACACAAGAAGTTCACACACTGTATTGAAGAGGACAGTATGAGACCAGGCTTAAGAAAGGACAGCCTTAGGCAGGGTGAGAGTGACTGTGAACAGCTCACCAACAGCGCAGAGTTGGCCAGGGATAGTCTTGGGGCTTTTGAACTGTTCCCATTAAGCGACAGATTAAAATGACTTCTGTGGATAGTTCCCAGACACAGGAAAAGGCTGTTGTAACCTGCTAAAATACTGGCTACTGGCCACTGTTGTGTAAATGAGCACCATGGCTAACTGGATAGTGTCTTTTCCTCATGCTGCAGCAGGATACATAACACACCTTTGTATATGCCCAGGACATATGCCCATGTACATGTTCAAAAGAGATTATGCTGCACAGAGGCAAAGCGAACATGGTGTGTAGAGGCAGAAATGGCACCTTTTTTTGGAAATTTCTATATTCTCAAAAAAAATTCCAGAATTATCTCCCAATTCAAACAAAATCTGTCACCTCTCCTTTTCTCTGCAGGCTCAAAGGGCAGTGCAAGTCAAGGCTGAATTGAGGTGTAAGGGTTTCCCCCAGCAACATACTCTCAAGACCAGACCTACTGTGCCATGAAGGACAGGGCAGGAATCTTGGGCTTCAATGAGAGCGACCTCAGCCCAGCTGCCACTTCTGCTGCCTGCTGGAACTCTCCCTCTGGCTCACCCTGGTCGGGCAGCATTTGGCACATGTGAAGAGAGGCTGCAAGAACGACATACGCATCTCTGTATCTTTCCATGTTGGGGTTTTCCTTCTAACCTTTGAGCTGGTAGTGATGCCATCTCAACCATCCTACCTCTGCCTGTGGTGTCACCTTGTGTCCTTGCCAGGCTCTGCTCTGCAGATGTCTCATGGCTTCTCCTGATTGTGCAACAGCCATGGAAGCCTGAGCTGTGGCTGTGCAACCACAAGGGCTGTATCAGAGCTGGGGTCTGGGGGCCTTGGGTGCAGGCATTGGCCTGCAGGGATGAGGAGGTTACAGCTGGGGTTGTGGACAGAGGTTGCAGCTCCCTTCATTGATGGCCTGACAGCATTTGATCATGGATGCCATGCCCACGTGTAGTATTAGGGCTTGGAACCAGGCTGAGCCTCCGCTTGCATTTCTGCCTAATGGGCTTCAGCCACCGGCCGGGATAAGGGTCTCCGCAGGGCCGCAGGAGCCGTCCTTGTCCCGCTCCCTCATCCACACGGGGCACGATGCTGCTCCGCTCCCAGGCCTGGAGCTGCGCTCTTACGTCATGCTCTTCGCAGCCAGTACAAGAGGCTGCTGTGATGTTCGAGGAACTGTGACATGGTGGATGATGGTGCCTGAAAGCCACATTAGCTGTTTGGGGGGTGTTTACAAAACCTGACAGTGTTTCTTTGTCACTTAGTGCTAGCAATGTGGAGACATGAGCTGTGCATCTTTCTTTCCAGCTTGAACATACACAAATCAAAGTATGTGCATCGCAAAGCGTTATACCACGTAACAACTTCTGACATATAAAAGTGGGTTTCACTGATG
This sequence comes from Phaethon aethereus, assembly GCF_964289735.1. Classification (NCBI taxonomy): domain Eukaryota; kingdom Metazoa; phylum Chordata; class Aves; order Phaethontiformes; family Phaethontidae; genus Phaethon; species Phaethon aethereus. The sequence continues at coordinate 203,767,459 of NC_138575.1, forward strand.
TTTAATACTTGCTTTTTGGTGACAGCAGTGTTCACATTTCTGTATTTTCTAGTAGATATATAAAATATATTTGCCTCACCTTGTTATAATCTATGCAAACATCAGTAATCTATATAAACTCCAGTAGCTTGTAATGACAGGGGATGGCACCAGAACTGATCATTCATAGAGCGAGTTATTCTATTGTGAGTCAACTCATGCAGCGAAGCAGATATCTTATTCTAATTTATTAGCTAATATTCCACAAGGCACTATTTCTCTGTGATCTTTCGATTGCTTTTGTTCATTATTTGCTTGATAGCCATCAGTTACATCTTTTTCCACTAGTAAACAAATTTTCTTTATATTTGGCATAAATAAGCAAGCAATAATGCCAGGGTGACATTCTAGTGCAGCAGAAGGGCAGCTACTGAAATCCTTGTGCTTTCCAAGCATAGTTAATCTTACTGCAGAGATCTTTTAACATTGCTCCTTAAAGCTTTGTTGCAGCTTAGACAGAAAAAGAGATTTTTAATGGCTAGGGTTTTCAATACTATTAAAAATTGGTGTCTTTACCTTTTTTTCTTTCCCTCTAAAAGAGATGTTGATTTAAAACTGATTAAGAACTAAGTTTATCAGTTACTGGTTAATTTTTTCAGTTAACCACCTGCATTTGAACCATTATGTAAATTGCTTTGGTTAAGCCCCAGTTACTAGACGGGTATTAGTTTCCTCTAATAGCTATCTGTACAGCGTGAAATTGTTACTTCTGTCACAATTCAATCACAGTATTTTATTGTTTAGTACTCATTCACAGTCCTAAATTCTTTCCATACTTACACACTTGCTTGACAGGACTTCTTGGAGTCAAGAGCAATGTCAGTAAGTTGAGCTGCTTCCCTTTGAGTTCTCGTCCTGTGGTGGACCACCCTGTAACACAACCCAACAAAACCTATCAAGACGGTTATTATATCTTTGAGAGCATTTTCCCAAAGCTTGAACTAAGATTGGTGAAATCTCATCTTCCAAGACGAATTTGCTCTTTGTTTTGGTATTTCTGTGTGCTACACTGCAGGGTTGACAATTTCCATGGTTACAGCTGGATCTTGCCCTTTCCTGGAAAGCCCCTGTGGTGTTTCACTGAAGGTCTGGCACATAGCCTTCCCTCCCGCATTGCGCTCTTTGTAGTTTGGGGCTTTCCAAGCCCCCTGCCTTTTTTATCTTTCTTCTTTTTCTTTTTTTTTTCTTCTTTTTCTTTTCTTTTTTTTTTTTTAAGTTGCAGCCTATCTGGATAACTATCTTTTGATTTTTTTCTTTTTACAACTTTTTTTATTTGAATATGTAGCTATTGAATACTTAATATTTTTTAGCTGATATTCATCTGGTGCATTATCAATGCGCTGTGACTGAGGTGTCTTATTTCTTGGCCAGTCATTGCCATGTGAGAAGAGGATCTGTGTACAACAGGGAGAATATAAATCATTAGAGTAACTGGAATTTCTTCATCCCAGTCTTTTCCTGTGCTGCAGGAAGGCTTTCTTTAACGTTCAGTTCACGCTGCCCACTGAATTAGAGCTTTGGGAATGTCCTTTTATGTGAAATCATTGCTTGACTCCTAAAACACTATTCCATTTTGGAGCAGCTGCTCTATCTCTGTGTCTTTGTGTACTCCACGGTCCATAGGGCTGCAGCCTTTGCTAGTATATCCACTTTGTTTCCTCAGTCCCCTCTTCTCATCTGTTTTTTGGTGGGCTTTCACATACATTACTTGTTTATCACCATTTATTTTCTTTAGGGTTTGGGCCACTTGTTCCCAGAGGGCAACATTAGTATTAGCTTCCCATCTCCTGAACATGTCCCTTTGTTTTCCCATGTTAGCAGCCAGAGAGCAATAGCCTGGCAAATCTATGAAAATAGCAAGTAGTTTTTCCCAGTCCTCATTTTACAGTATTTCTTTAGCAGCCTAAGTTTCAGCTCCTGAATGGAGGTGTACTTTCACTTTTGTGTATGTTTTTGTGCTTATTGAATTAGTTGCAAATCCTCTTTCCTTATATTTATGGTAACTGCTTCCATCAGTAAACAGTATTAGCCACTTTTCTTTCTTCCTTTTTTTTAAGTCTGAGCCTGGATTTAACAGAGAAATTTGCTTCCTGATATTTTCAAGTTCAGATCCTCATATTTGGAAGAGGTGCAAAAACCTTTCCTCTTCCCAGTGCTTTCCCCTGGCTCATTAAGACCGGTGTCCGCTACACCAGCTGTGGTTTGCTACCCGCCGTTTTGCGCTTCCCAGCGCTGCGCATTTGCTAGGTCTGTGCCGGGGGTGACTTCCCTGTGTCCCCTGGCCGGTGTCCCCAGTGCGTGCTCCGCCGCGCGGTGCGAGAGCTGGCTGCAGGGCTGTCAGAGCTCTTGCTCGACACGGAGTGTTTCCTTTTGCATCAAGACCACCCCCACCTTGTCAGTGATGGGTCGCTGAATATGCAAGGGGTCTCCTACGCTGGGGCATGCCGGTGCAGAAGCCTGAACAAAATCTTCCTTCAGCTATCTGGATGCCCTTGCCTGGTCTGGGCTCTATGGCCACCATCTCTTCTCCTTGGGGGACACGGTCAGTGCCTGGCTTTTGCCTGTTAACATGGGAATAAAATATCAGAAAAGTTAAATACTCCTTGCAAGACCCATAATCCTCCTATGATTGTGTGTGTTTCAATGAGCTCTACCTGTTGTTTATCAGCAGCCTGTCCTCTTGACCTGAAATTATACCCAGGTCTTTAAGTTCCCGCTGTACCTGTTGGGCCTTTGCTCACCTAAACTGAAACCTGGTTTCCTGTGTGACCTGCAGCACTATCTATTCGCTCTCACATCCGCACAAGAGGGCCCATGGATCAAAATACCATCTACAGAAGGTGTAACTGAAGCTTGTCTGTTTTCCAGAAATGCTGCCACATTTCCATAACACATAGCAGGAAGGTTGCTGGAGCATTAGGATTCCTAAAGTGCTGGCTGCCCCATCTGTGTACGAAACAGTCCCAAAATCTGTGTTTCTACTTCATGTCCAGTATAAGCCATGGTTGCTTTGCTTGGTGGGTCTCCGGGGTCTTGCATTGAGCCAGCTGAGGCCGCGGCACCTGTTAGTGTTTTGGGGCTGCGCGTATTCAATTCATTGTGAGCAGTGCTCCAGGTGCTGCTTGCCCCTGTAAAGCACGGACAGGTCTGGGCAGGAGCAGCTGGAGGTTTTGAGGAGGTGGGCATCCCTACTGTGCAGAATCGGGACTGTCTAGGTCAGGCTTTATTGCTTGTTCATTGTCCAGCTCTTGTGATTTAGTTAATTTGGGTTGCTGTTCCAAAAAGGCACTGACGGGTGTCTCACTCCCAGCTTTTATGTTTTCTTCTTCAGTCCTCAGCTCTATGACCTGCTGAAATTCCCTCTTCTGTCTCTGTCTCCAGTATTCCAACAAAATCATTTGCCTTTGCCTTAATTTTGAAATACTGGCTTTTCTCCGCTAACCTTGTTTTCTATGGAGCAAAGAATTAGTGGCAAATGCTACTGCTTGGACTGTTTCACAGACCCTCTTCTTTTTTCTTTTTACATTTTCTATCTCTCTGTGCACTGTAAAATTGTTCTGCCTGAATGACTTTCCTCTGAAGCTAGAGCTGAGTCAAATGCTGTTGATTTACAGGTTCAGTAATTGCCCTAGCAGCTGGTACCAATCCATCCATCATTGCCGGTTTAATTTTGAACCTCAGCATCAGGTTGCTGTCTTGGTCCCTCCAGCATGAAATCTGATCTTGTATTCAGTACCTGCTTTCTTGATTAAAAAAAAAAAAAACCCACAAACCTCTGGTCCTTCCTCAGCCTTCTCTTCTTCCAAACCGAGCAACCACACCACGGTTAGGGAGAGCAGCAGTGCCTCCGCAGTCCTCTGCAGTGGTCCCTGGTGTTCTCCCCCAGCTTCTTCCCCTAGTGCTGCTGACACTGGGACAAGGTTGGACAATGCTGCAGTGGGGTTATGATCACTCACAGCAGTATCCATGCAAGGTCCCAGCAGCCATCATACAGCTGTGGTTTGTTCCAGGCTCTGACTCAGGTCTGGCTCAAAGCCGCTCCTGCATCCCTTCCCTTCATCAGTAGCTGTGTTCCAGCGGTGACCGGGGGTCCAGCGCTTTGCCGAGGAGCGGTCAGAGGGAGGGGCAGGTGTTGACAAGTAACCTGGTGACTCTGCATGAGCCAGCCTGGGATCGGACTAGCCAGCCCCCTCCCCGGCCCAAGGGTCAATATTTCCCCCTCGGAACCCTTCCTGGAGGACTGCAGTCACAGCCTGCTGCTGCACGGCTCTTCCAAAGAATCAGTCATCCTCTGGCAAGCCAAAACATGAGATCCATGATGTTGAGTCTCTTTTGCCATTGTCCTCACAGGTGCTCATTGCCAGTCTGGATCCTGATCTCAAGTTTCTGCTGTATTCGCTCTCGTAAGCCATCCATTGCATCCCGCCTGGGCTCACTCCACCACTGGTGTGGATGGCAGGCTCTCTCCTGCAGCAGAGGCACACACGTTTCTGCCTCAGTTCCTTCAGCAATTCAGTCTTTTATTTTAAATTCGTCCTTCCCTTTTCTAGACCTGCAATTTTCGCTCCAAGCCTCCCCTTTATCACCTTTCATAGACTAGTCAGCGTAGCTGCAACTTTCCACAAAGCGCATAGCTGGCAACCTTAATAAGTCTTGACTTTAGTGCGCTCCTGGCAGACTGTAAATGCTTTTCCTGCCTCTCCCAGAACACTTTTGCCCGTGCAGTTCACCAGCTGCTGTGGCTGGGCTCATACTGCATGACCCCAATTCTAAACTTTGCTGTGGATGGGAGAGCCTGTCTTTCCCCCTGCGTGCAGTCTTGTTTGTGTCTGGGTTGTGGTGCTTAGTACAGGAGCCCCAGCGAGATCTGAGCCTCCCCTGGGGTCACTCTTTTTGGACACCCTTCAGCAGACACAAGGAGGTGCTGCGAGCAGGACACGCAGCTCTGAAGAGTAAAGCTAGTGTTTGCCAGCGAACACACACAGGGTAGCTGGGGCTTAATGAGCTACCCAGCAGAGCACAGGGAGCTCCCTGTGCGGCACCCAGCACCTTTCTGGCTGCACAGGCACGACCTCACAGGGAGAAGGGTTGGTCTCTGCAGCCCCAGGACACATCCTCCATAGTGCTGAGTTGCCCTATTTCACCTTCCTGTTTGCTTCTTGAAGGTTTTATACCTTCCCATGATGTTTTTTTTTTCCTGATGAGCCCTTGAGTTGGTAGTGATGCCACCTCAACCACCCTACCTCTGCCTGTGGTGTCACCTTGTGTCCTTTCCTGGCTCTGCTCTGCAGATGTCTCATGGCTCCTCCTGACAGTTGTGCAACGGCCACAGCAGCCTAAGCCACAGCCATGCGGCCACAAGGGCTGTATTAGAGCTGGGCTTTGGGGCCTCAGGTGCAGGTGGTTGGCCCCAGGGGATGAGGAAGGACTGGGATTGCAGACAAAGGTTTACATCCCCGGCTGTTGCTGGAGCCAGTGCAGCAGCCGCAGGTCAGGGAACTCTGGTGATCCCCCGCTCATCTTAAGTGAACAAATGGTTGCTGCTGGTACCCAGCCTTCAGGACTGTGACATCTCCTTCCTGATTCCCATTTTAGGATGGGTGCTGTGGTCCATCGTGTAAGCTGTAATACACTGAGCAGAGACCTACACCGGTGAACACTAGGAATGCCATTAAGATTTTTCACTCCTGTGGAGAACAGAAAGGTTTCTTCTGAGCTCAAAAACTAGTAATTGGGGTGTGTGAGCAGGATGTTTGAGCAGCAGTGATTACAGGAGTGCGGTAAATAACGGAGCTGAGTTGCAGTGGTGTGGATAGAACTGTAAGGTGTATGTTTTGTCTGTGTATGCAGGCTGGCACATTGCTTTTGTAGCCACAAATCAAGCCCATCTGTATGATTTACTTTCCCCTCCTACCACCTCCCTTTATTAAGTTAAATCAATCATCCCACTGCTCTGTGATTTATGGCTTTATGTTTTGCTGGAAATGTGTCACAAAGTGAAAAGCAGAAGTTTTGATATATTAGTAAAACCAAACTTGTCTGCCTAGGGTGAGACGGGAAGAATTTAGTTTCCTCTTGGGTGAATTCTGACAGATTATATAAATTTGCATCCTTCTCTCCCTTCTCCTGCTCAACCCACACCTGGCTGCAAAGAAAGGCCTTGAAATAGGTGGTGGCCAGGGCTCAGACATTTCCCAACCTGTCAGCCTGTCCTGGCACAGTGCTGCAGTCCAAACATGCTGGCTTACCCACCAGCCCATGTGCTCTCCACTCCAAACCTGCACATAGTTTTATTTTTGTGTTGGAGGAAAAGGCAGAGAGGCAGCTATGGCCCTACCACAGCACTGTTCCCTCTTTCAGAAATGGAGACATCATCTCTCCCCATCACATCCCTTTGTGCTAAGCAGCTCCTATAACAGAATCATAGAATCATAGAATAGTTTGGGTTGGAAGGGACCTTTAAAGGTCATCTAGTCCAACCCCCCTGCAGTGAGCAGGTAGCTCAGAGCCCCGTCCAACCTGACCTGGAATGTTTCCAGCAATGGGGCATCTACCACCTGTCTGGGCAATCCCTGCCAGTGTTTCACCAGCCTCATTGTGAAATATTCCTTCCTTATATCTGGTATAAATCTACCGTCTTTTAGTTTAAAACCATTACCCCTTGTCCTATTGCATCAGGGCCTGCTAAAAAGTCTGTTCCCATCTTTCTTATAAGCCCCCTATAAGTACTGGAAGGCCACAATAAGGTCTCCCCGGAGTCTTCTCTTCTGCAGGCTCAACAACCCCAACTCTCTCAGCCTGTCCTGATAGGAGAGGTGTTCCATCCCTCTGAGCATATTTGTGGCCCTGCTCTGTACTCCAACAGGTCCATGTCTTTCCTGTGCTGAGGGCTCCAGAGCTGGATGCAGGACTCCAGGTGGGGTCTCACCAGAGTGGAGTGGAGGGGCAGAATCACCTCCCTTGACCTGCTGGCCATGCTGCTTTGGATGCAGCCCAGGATACAGTTGGCCTTCCGGGCTGCGAGCGCACATTGCCGGCTCCTGTCCAGCTTTTCATCCACCAGTACGCCCAAGTCTTTCTTGGCAAGACTGCTCTCAACCCCCAGCCTGTATTGATACTGGGGTTTGCCCCGACCCAGGTGAGGGGCCCTGCCCTGGGTCTTGTTGAACCTCATGTGGTTCACACGGGCCTATTCCTCAATCTTGTCCAGGTCTCTCTGGATGGCATCCCATCCCTCAGGCACCGTCAATTGTTAGCCGCACCACTCAGCTTGGTGTCATCTGCAAACTTGCTGGGGGTGCACTTGATCCCACTATGTCATTGATGAAGATATTAAAGAGTATTTGTCCCAGTATGGACCCCTGAGGGACACCGCTCATCACTGATCTCCATATGGACATTGAGACATTGACCACTACCCTCTGAGTGTGACCATCCAACCAATTCCTCATTCACCCAACAGTCCACCTATCAAATGCCTATCTCTCCAATTTGGAGAGAACAATGTTGTGGGGGACTGTGTCAAAGGCCTTACACAAATCCAGATAGACGACATCCGACATCTACATGATGTGCATCTTCCCTCACCTTTGCACCTGACTAACGAAATACAGAGGGAAAGAAGAAAGAAGGAAGGATGTTTACCTGGCAGAAGCTAGAAGTCTTTTGCTGCTCTGTGGCTCATCAAAGAGAAACTGGATGAGGAGGAATTTCTCTTCTGATGATCTTGCAAAAAAATTCCTGCATACAGTGAAAAAGTCTTTTATTGCTTTATGCATGATACTGCCTCTGTTCTCCGCTGTCCCTGCTCCACCTCGCCCCCTTTCCCCAAAACCCCAATCTATAAAATTAGCAAACAAAGGTGAGAAGGAAATGTCTGTTCACCTGAGTTCCTGTCGGAAAGTGTATTTGATGCCAAACTGGCTTAGGAAGAGGCGGTAGACTTTATTTTGAAGGTTAAGTGTCTTCCTTATCTCTTCTAAATCTCTTGCATTTAACAGTCTTGCATGTGTAGAATCCTGCAGTGAAAGGGAAATAAATTGTTGGACTTGAAGATCTTGAAGGTCCTTTCCAACCTTAGTGATTCTGTGAAATTCCAGGGAAATATTGTGTAGTTTTTTTATTACCATCCCTAATGGGTGGGAAAATTGAAGCGAACCCTTTACGGACCTTGGCAAGAATCAGAAATGTGCCCTCCTTACAGGGAAAAAGGGTGAGAGCTTTGTTCACAACCAAAAACCCCTGATTCCTCATGCTAGAAGAGACTTAGTCTTGAGGTGCATCCTTAGGAATGACTCAGATGTTGTGAGTCAGTGACTCCAAAGGAATCCTGCTGGGAGTTGTACATGAGCACTTTGAACTTTGAGGGCTGGAAGACCCTTTCCATGCAACGTTATGGGCCTAGATAGATGGTCCCCACATGTGACTTTACTGGGGACATGTGACTTTACTGACTTTACTCTCTCCCAGTACTGTAGATCCTGTTTGAGGATTCAGCTGCTACGCTTTTAGGTGTCTTTATGTAACACAGGCTCCTGAGCTCCTGTGACAGTCACTGGAGAACTGATCAAGATGCTTTCTTCAGCAGGGACAACTCCTGAAAATAGATGTCAGGGGGCAGTGGGCATGATCCTGGACCTGCAGCTTTGCCAGAACCACCCAAAGTCCTGCTGGAGGCTTGGTGGGATCCCCACAGGATCACCAATGGTGCTTGTCACTTGTCTGCAGGCAATGAATGGCACCCTGGGTATCATAGTCTTGAACTTCCAGAAGCTTCAGAGTTAGGAAATGGCACCCATTGCCTGTCTGTTAGCAGATCCCCCACATCTGGCTCAAGAGGAGAATCAGAGCCCACCCTAACTGCAGAGGACCACAAGGCAGAAACCAGGCACATGTGTGATACAGCTGATGGGGCAGGAACCAAAGAGGACAGGTAGAAGCCCATCACTCTTCAACAGTAGAACTTATCCAGTGGCTTAATGGAGGTTGTGTGGCAACCTCCCTCATCTGGAAAATGAAGACCACTCTCACTGCTTTACAGTGAAGCACATGTACCTGCAGGCAGATCCCAGTGGTCTCCTCCTTCCTTGGCTGCCGGTTAACTGTCTCTCCCAAAACACTAACAAGGCTGTTGTGCTTCTGCTTGTGGAAGTACAAGTCTTGGATCTGTTCAGCGTCACCCAGAAGGGAGTATTTAAGGTGCAGGATAGGGCCAGGGGTTGCACACTGTCTTTTCATAGGGCTCATGGTCTCCCCAGGACCTGCTCTCTAAAGCCACAGCTGCAGATGTGTCATTGTTGAAACCAATGAAGATGTCCTGTTCCTTGGGGCTCAGCTTGGTGGACCAAACATTGGAGAACTTGCTGCTGTCAATGGAGACAAACAGTCTGTCCCAGGTCTCCAGGTCCTGCTTCAGCTGTTGCTGCTGCCAGTTCAGAATGGTGTTCATGTCCATGCAGTGCTTCTCCAGCTGGTTCAGCAGTGGGGTGGGGCACTGGGTGTAGACTATGTTCTCTTCTATCACAATGAGTCTGAACTTGTCCTTCACATGGCTCTTCACTGTGAGTGCTAAGACCCAGGTCCACATAGTGATTTCCTCCCAGGCTGACAAAGCATTGGCTGAGTGCATCATAAAAGCTCTCATAAACGCTGTGTATACTAAAAAGAACAGACCTGCCTGTCTCCATTTAGATCTCCACTCTGCTGACAGACTGGCATACATGGGAATAATCTTGATCCTGTGGAAAACTAGAGCCAGATGTGATTTCACAATTCTCAGCATCTGTAACCTGTGTTATTGGGATGATGTGGAAGGCTGCATGGTTGGCTATCAGCAGCAGAAGCTATCAAGACATGAGTCCTGTCTGCTGTTTGCCCGTACTTTCCTTCAGCAAATGAAGTGTGTGGCTGGTTTCCAAGTCAGGAGGAAGATACACCTCACTGATGCAGTTTAGGAAGAGCTTGACAGTATTGATATCACTGGAGCCTCCAAAGTTTCTCTGAATGGCCTTTATAATGATCTCCTTTTGAGAGACGCGCTTCTTGTCCTGGGTGTAGGACAGTATTATTTTGATCAAGCTGTAGAAACATAAAGCCCAAAGAACCCAATTTTTTGTGTTTGGCTCCCGTTCCTTTTTGTACTTCTTTTAATCAATCTGAGGAAATAGCAGGTCTCTTAATTTATAAAACCACAGCACAATGCTCATGCAGCACTCTATATCCTGAAAACTGGCAACTCTGTATTGATCTTCTTCCTGAAATACTTCCGGGAGGCTGAAATGACACTAGTAAAAAGATGTCCAAATTTCCAATGGCAATCTTGTTCTTCATGGTGGACTTTACAATCCCTCTGATGTACAAGCTCTGTGTCTTTTCATTCAGTTCTCCAAAACCCCAGACAAGAGGCAATAAGCTAGATGGAAGTGGCTTGACTCAATACACCAGCTGCTGCAAAGGATTGTAGTCCAGTTTCTCCAATATGTCTTCACTCCGGACTCTGTACCCTAAGCCAGCTTTTTCAAGTTCCTCTACGGATTCCTTGGTGTGCCTTTTGTAAGGGTTGCAAGCAGTTACTACTTTTAAATGATCAGTGAGAATCTTCTCTCCATTTACACTATGATCACAGAGCACCTCTTTGGTTGCAAAGATAGCTTCTGATGTGTTAGCTTAATCAAAAAAGAGTATAGTGTGCACTTTGTGCCTTTCTTCATTAATGTGTGGCAGCTCAATTGCCTGTTTAACTTTCTTGTGGATGGTCTTGGAGGTAGTGCCACAATGGACACGTACCACCACCATGTTCTGAATGTCCCTGCCTGCTCTTTGCAGGTTGCACATGGATGGCACAAGCTTTGCCTTCTACTACAAGTCCAAGTAATTTTGGAACATGGCATGCGTAGGCTCACCAGCTTCTTGGGCAGATTATTGTCTTTTGCAGTGGCTTCGCTGACAAATGACAGGGCTGCAGAGATCAAATCCAGATGTGGATCTCAGGTCAAATATAACATGTGCTGAAGTAGCCATGGCATCATGGAAGAATCTCACTTTGTCAATGCCATTTTCACCTGCACAAATTGATGCCAGTTCCAGAAATACAGGAATTTCTGTTTTGTCGGGAAAAAAAAAACCAAATAAAAATTAAAAAAATAAAACACATGGTTGAGGCATTTTATAGTTGACTTATAGTTGAGGAGTTCACATAACTGATTCATACAACGCCTCTGCCTGTTGTGACCAGTAGGGACTAACCGATACCTTTCTATTGCCTCTCTTATCTGATGACTCTGTTACATCTCAGTACAACTCACCTTTTATTATCATTTTGATCCAGGAGACAATGCCTTTCCTTGTGCATTCAAGAAGTTCCCTCAAAAAGTCCAGCACCTCTTCTGGAAGGTTGCTCAAACTATTTTTCACTTTCATTAAGTCCCAGGTCATATAATCATGTCTCTTATTCCTGAATTCCAGCTCTTCCTAAAAAAAAACCCCAAGACATACTGATGTGTGTCCCTTGGTAAGAGAATAGTGAAGGTAAGCTCTGCCTCTGCCCCACACATCGAAGTTTCATCAGCCACTCAGGGTCTTTTCCAAAGTGCCAGCTCCCCAGAGACTTCTATTCCTCTCATCCAATCTCTTTCATAAACCCAGTCTGGTTATTTCAGTACAAGTCCCTGCAGCAGAGGCACAGAGTCATGATACAAAACTTATCTGACATCTGCATTGAAGTCCTGATCACTAAAAGGACCTTTCCACAAAATTTACAAGTTCTGCTCCAATTTTAAATTTCTGGGGAAACCTGTCCAAAACATGGGAAACTATCCAAATTACAAAAAGTTACAGAACATCCAGCTGCTCCTTGGGAGCTACCCATGCAGTGCCCCATCATTGCTACCATAATAGAAAGATTATGACAATATAACTGTCTTGGTTTCATCTGGGATAGAGTTAATTTTCTTCACAGCAGCTAGTATGGGCCTATGTTTTGGATTTGTGCTGAAAAAATGTTGATAATTCAGAGATGGTTTTAGTTCTTGCTAAGCAGTTAAGGACTGTTCAGCTTCTCATGCTGGCCTGCCAGTGAGTAGCCTGGGGATGCACAAGAAGTTGGGAGGGGACACAGCCAGGACAGCTGTCCCCAACTGATCCCCCCCAAAGGGATATTCCATACCATGTGGCGTCATGCTCAGTATATAAAGCTGGGGGAAGAAGAAGGAAGGGGGGGATGTTTGGAGTTATGGCATCTGTCTTCCCAAGAAACCATTACACATGATGGAGCCCTGCTTCCCTGGAGATGGCCAAACCCCTGCCTGCCCATGGGATGTGGTGAATGAATTCCTTGTTTTGCTTTCTTGTGTGCGCAGCTTTTGCTTTACCTATTAAACTGTCTTTATCTCAACCCACAAGTTTTCTCACTTTTACTCTTCTGATTCCCTCCCCCATCCCACCATATGAGAGTGAGCAAGCAGCTGCAGGGGGCTTAGTTGCCGGCTGAGGATAAACCACCATTTTAGCTTTTACAGGACTGGAGGAACCAGGCTTGGAGATCTACAAAAAAGAACGTGTGGAACCCAAATGAAGAACTGCTGGAGTTGGTAGAGAATATTAGGTTGGGATCTGTTATATAACTCCTGGAGTTTTTAACTCCTGGTTCTGACAGAAACTTTCCATGGAGGTTGGGGAAGATAATACTTCCCTGTTTATTCCAAATCACTTGATGCAGAATTTGGTTGCTGACACACACAGATGCCTGCATTCATTGGCCTTACACAGTTGCCTCAAATGCCCTTAGGCATCTCTAATGGCACTGGGACTTCATTTACAGACAACCAGGAGTCTGATTAAGAGTGAGCTGAATCACGTTTCTGACCCCACTTACTTCACTATAAAGGTGCCAGGCTAAAACAGGAGACTGCTGCAACAATGAAATTTATATTCCAGAAGAAAAATTCCATCCACTGTGTCAAGTATGATTTAGCTAAAAGTTAAGACACACAAAAACAGAGGTTCCCCATTCAGACCTGCCAACACGGAAGCCACAAGAGCACTCAGTATAAGCCAGATATCCATGTGTGTCCTGCATACATATTTTTTTAGGTCTTTGAGAATCTGAAAATTTCCATTAAGCTCAAGTGTCTTCTACAGTTCATCAATCATCTTGGCAGCGTTCACCACTGTAGACAGGGTCAGATAGTTTTTAATCATCTCCACTGCAACATCTACCCAGGCAGCTTTTTCCATTCCTTTTCCCTTCACTCATCTCCATAATTTTAAACTCCTTTGTGAATTGACTTTCATTTGCTGACTGCTTCTCAAAATGGCTCTGCACAGTCCCAAAGGTGATGGAAAAGTCTTTGAGGGCCAAACAGGTACTCTGAAAGTCAGCAATGGCTGGCTTATAAATGTTTTCTTGCACATCTATCAAGAGAATTTTGTCTTTGGGGATTGTGGCCTTGATTTGATCTGTGTTTTGCTTCCACAATCTTCTCAGAAAATAATTGCTTTCCTCTAAGATATGAAATTTTTTTATCATGTAACTGCATTTAGCAAGGAGGTACAATTTAGGAGTTTTCTCACCATTCACAGAAAATTTGTTTACAGTCCTTAAAATTCTAGTCCTTAAAATTTTAGTTCCTTAAAATTTCCTCTTTTTCTAATGCTTTTCTTCACAGCACTTCTATCCACTAAACAAAGTAGAAACAAAAAAATTAGTGCATTTCTCCAGCTAGAAAGACACCTACCCTCTAAGCATGGCAATACTCTGAACCTGACTGCAACACCAAAGAGAGGCGAGTGTGTACATGTGTGTGTGTGTGTTTGTGGCAAAGTTCTTGGGGAAACACTGAATCCAAGATCAACATGAAAACAAATGGTGGGCAAAATGAATTACAGAATCACAGAACCACAGAATTACTAAGGTTGGAAAGGACCTTCAAGGTCATCAAGTCCAACCATTAATCCAGCGCCACCATGTCCCCTAAACCATGTCCTGAAGAGCCACGTCCACAAGTTTTTTGAACACTTCCAGAAATGGTGACTCCACCACCTCCCTGGGCAGCCTGTTCCAATGCCTGACCACCCTCTCGGTGAAGAAATTCTTCCTAATATCCAATCTAATCCTCCCCTGGTGCAGCTTGAGGCCATTTCCTCTCGTCCTATCACTAGTTACTTGGGAGAAGAGACCAACACCCTCGTCGTCACAACCCCCTTTCAGGCATTTGTAGAGAGACATAAGGTCGCCCCTCAGCCTCCTTTTCTCCAGACTGAACAACCCCAGTTCCCTCAGCCGCTCTCCATAAGACTTGTGCTCCAGACCCCTCACCAGCTTTGTTGCCCTTCTTTGGACATGCTCAAGCACCTCAGCATCCTTCTTGCAGTGAGGGGCCCAAAACTGAACACAGGATTCAAGGTGCGGCCTCACCAGTGCCGAGTACAGGGGCACGATCACTTCCCTACTCCTGCTGGCCGCACTATTTCTGATACAGGCCAGGACGCTGTTGGCCTTCTTGGCTACCTGGGCACACTGCTGGCTCATATTCAGCCGGCTGTCAACCAGCACCCCCAGGTCTTTTTCCACCAGGCAGCTCTCCAGCCACTCCTCCTCAAGCCTGTAGCGTTGCATGGGGTTGTTGTGACCGGAGTGCAGGAACCAGCACTTGGCCTTATTAAACCTCATACAGTTGACCTCTGCCCATCGATCCAGCCTGTCCAGACCCCTCTGCAGAGCCCTCCTACCCTCCAGCAGATCAACACTCCCACCCAACTTGGTGTCATCTGCAAACTTACTGAGGAAGCACTCAATCCCCTCATCCAGATCATCAATAAAGATACTGAACAAGACAAGTCTCAGAACCGAGACCCGGGGAACACCGCTTGTGACCAGCCACCAGCTGGATTTAACACCATTCACCACAACTCTCTGGGCTCGGCCATCCAGCCAGTTCTTTACCCAGCGAAGAGTAAACCTGTCTAAGCCACGAGCCACCAGTTTCTCCAGGAGAATGCTGTGGGAGACGCTGTCAAAGGCTTTACTAAAGTCTGGGTAGACAACATCCACAGCTTTTCCCTCATCCACTAGGCGGGTCACCTGGTCATAGGAAGGAGATCAGATTGGTCAAGGAGGAGCTGCCTTTCATGAACCCATGCTGGCTGGGCCTGATCCCTTGGTTGTCCTGCACATGCCCTGTGAGCACTCTCAAGATGAATCGCTCCATGTTCTTCCCCGGTATGGAGGTCAGGCTGACAGGCCTGTAGTTCCCAGGATCCTCCTTCCAGCCTTTCTTTTAGATGGGCATCACCTTGGCAAGCCTCCAATCTTCTGGGACCTCCCCTGTTAACCAGGACTGTTGATAAATGATGGAGAGTGGCTTTGCAAGGTCCTCTGCCATCTCCCTCAGTACTTTTGGCTGGATCCCATCAGGCCCCATAGACTTGTAGATGTCCAGGTGGCTTAACAGGTCTTTAACTGTT
Source organism: Phaethon aethereus (assembly GCF_964289735.1). Classification (NCBI taxonomy): domain Eukaryota; kingdom Metazoa; phylum Chordata; class Aves; order Phaethontiformes; family Phaethontidae; genus Phaethon; species Phaethon aethereus. Next base: position 203,782,960 of record NC_138575.1, read on the forward strand.
TCCTCCTGCATTATGGGCAGGTTGTTCTGCTCTCCATCCCCATCTTCCAGCTCAGGGGGCTGAATACTCTGTGGATACCTGGTCTGGCTATTAAAGACTGAGGCAAAGAAAGCATTAAGTACCTCAGCCTTGTCCTCGTCCTTGGAGACAATGTTCCCCGCCATATCCAGTAGGGGATGGAGATTCTCCTTGCCTCTCTTTTTGTTGTTAATATATTTGTAGAAGCATTTTTTATTATCCTTTACAACTGTGGCCAGACTGAGCTCTAGCTGGGCTTTTGCCTTTCTAATTTTGTCCCTGCTTGACCTAACGAGATCCTTGTAGTCTTCGTGAGTTGCCTGCCCCTTCTTCCAGAGGTGATAAACTCTCCTCTTTTCCCTGAGTCCCAGCAAAATCTCCCTGTTCAGCCAGGCCGGTCGCCTTCCCCGCCAGCTCTTCTCATGGCACATGGGGACCGCCTGCTCCCGTGCCTTTCAGATTTCCTTCTTGAAGACTGTCCAGCCTTCCTGGACCCCTTATTTTAGGAGACAGGTCCCCATTGAAGAACCACATAGGCAATCCCATCCTCTCAAATAGAATGGGATGGGACCTCTTATCAGATCCTCTATGCTACTGCATAGACACAGAAATGAGCATCTGTGTTTCTTCTGCTCTTCCAATTGCTCATATTCTTCCCTTCTGACTTTCAGCATTGTTTCTATACAGCTGGAGCAGAGGAATCTGGGGAAAGAAACAAATGAAAAAAAAAAAAAATCCCATGCCCAGATGTCAGATATAAAGGATTTTGGAGAAAATCACATGGAGAGAGAGAAGAGCTACTGGAAACATAACCACTGCCACTGAAAAATACATGCTTGAGTTTGCAAAAAGGCTGCATCACTTGATCTAAAAGCAGCAGTATCAACCCAGAGCCGTTCTGATATGATCACTGCCAAAAAGTCGAAAACACTCTGAGACACACGGATGAAGTTTATTATTGAGAAGAATATGAAAGAAATTTCTTCCAGGTTTTTCTGAAATATAGGCGGATTTTGTAACTGGCCTGTGACCTTGAAGGTTATTCTGTAACCAACATAAATAGCAACAGGAAAATAAAAACTAAAAACACTAAACTAAGCTGAGTGCTGTGGTTGACACACCTGAGGGATGGGTTGCAATCTAAAGGGGCCTGGACAAGCTCAAGGAATGGGCCCATGTGAACCTCCTGAGGTTCAACAAAGCCCAGGGCAGGGTCCTGCACCTGGGTTGGGGCAGCCCTCGTTATCTGTACAGGCTGGGGATGAAGGGATTGAGAGTAGCCCTGCCGAGAAGGACTTGGGGGTACTGCTGGATGAAAAGATGGACACAAGTCAGCAACGTGTGCTCGCAGCCCAGAAGGCCAACCACCTCCTGGGCTGCATCCAAAGCAGCGTGGTCAGCAGGTTGAGGCAGATGATTCTGCTCCTCGTCTCTGCTCTGGTCCCCACCTGGAGTCCTGCATCCAGCTCTGGAGCCCTCAACACAGGAAAGAACAGGGACCTGTTGGAGTGGGTCCTGAGAAGGGCCACAAATATGCTCAGAGGGATGGAACACCTCTCCTCTGAGGACAGGCTGAGAGAGTTGGAGTTGTTGAGCCTGCAGAAGAGAAGACTCCGGGGAGACCTTATTGTGGCCTTTCAATACTTAAAATATGAGAAAGAAGTGGACTGACTTTTTAGCAGGGCTTGTTGCAATAAGGGATAAAAGTTTTAAACTAAAAGACGGTAGATTTATACTAGATATAAGGAAGGAATATTTCACAATGAGGCTGGTGAAACACTGGCAGGGATTGCCCAGACAGGTGGTAGATGCCCCATTGCTGGAAACATTCCAGGTCAGGTTGGCCGGGGCTCTGAGCAACCTGCTCTAGTTGAAGATGTCCCTGATCACTGAGGGGGGTTGGACTAGATGACCTTTAAAGGTCCCTTCCAACCCAAACTATTCTAAGATTCTATGATAATTTAAAAGACAATTAATTTTTCTCTTTTCCCACCAAGTATTTTTCCTGTGACACTGGAAGGGGCAAGAGCAGCATATTTTGAACAGCTCTGTAAACCTTTCTGCCACTGCTTCAGGTGCACGGGGAGACCAGGCGCTCTGTTCTGTCTGGCCTGGTCATGAATTGGGACAGGGGAAACTGAGGCAGGGATGGTCTCCCCTTGCCCTTACCCAGACAGGGAAGTTCCCTCAGCCCTGCTGGGTGCCTGGGCAGTCTGCAGACCAGAGGTGGCAGCTCAGGGGCAGCTGAGGTTCTGCATGGCAAGCCCTGTGGCCAAGCTGGGTGGGAGAGAGCAGGTGAAGCCCTGGGAGGGATGCGGGGCTCCATGGAATCCCTGTGGCGGGAAAGCACCCCCAGAAACATCCCCCCAAAGCCTCCCGCTTCCCTTGGGTTTAAAGTCTGCGAAGGCCTGAGCAAGACCCCAGGGCAGGACCCTACCCCAGCCCCTGACCTGTGCTGTGGGTGCCTCGGTTGCAGCTCCCTACTGGGTGGGCTGTCACTGCCTCTTACCCCTGCACGGATCTGCTGGCTGCCGTTTCTCAGAAATGAGTGGAAAGTGAAAGAAATGGTCAAGAGGCAGCAGTGCGCTGCTTGTTTCCTATCGCAGGGTGGACGAGGAAATTCCTCGGCAAGAACAAAAACCAGGGCCCGCAGGGGTGTAAGCCCCACCCCCAAGGGTGTGTGGCTGCCCTGCCATGCTGTGGGGCAGCCCTTGGCTTCCCCAGCACAGGTGTCGTGTGGGGGTGCCTCAGCCCCATGGGTCTCCCTCTGACCCAAGGATCCTGGGGTGCATTGGCCCCATGGATCCCACCCCCCTCCCACAGTCCCTTGGGTTCCCCAGTGATCCTACTGGTGTCTCTGCCCCACGGATCCTCCTGTGGCCCCAGAGATCCTTATTCCACAGATATTCCCCCACCCCATATGCATATCCCTCTGTGCCCCAGTGAACCTCGGGGTGTCTCAGCCTTACAAATATGCTCATGCCTCCAGGGACCTGGGGGCTTTCTCTCTCTCACCCTCCTGCAGCTCTGGCTGTCCCCAGGATCATGAGGTCCCTACCACACCCCGTGTGGTCCTTCTACACAAGTACCCAGATAACCTTGATGTGTCTTAAGTCCCATAGATCCCCTCATGGCCCAAGGTCCCTCAGCCCCTCCCTGGCCCAATGGGTGCTCTAGGTCCCAGCTGTGACCTCTGTCCTTGCCCACGGGGCCAAAAGCCAGAGCTTAATGCCCCACTGCTTAGCATGGTGGAGCAGTGCCAGATGAAGAACATGCCCAAGGCCACCAGCAAGACAGTAAGCCCTAGTGCTGCTCAGGAGTCATCCTCAGGCTTCTGTGGGGAGCCATGATCTGTGGCGTCCCCTGCACACCCCTTGAGGTCCTGGCTGACAGCCCTGGACAGTCTCAGAGAGTGACCCAGCTCATCCTCACCCCTGATGGATGACACGGTGCCGGGGATGCTCCACAGGGGACTCAGGGTCTGTTGAAATTATAGCATTGTGTTTGGTCATATGAAACTACAATGCTGTGAATTTGGAAAATTCAACTTTGCCTTCTGCCAAAATGACAGAAGATAAAATGTTTGTCCAGACCCTGCCTCCCCACCCACAGTCCATGCCCCAGTCATTGCAGTACAAGGTTTACTTCATCCCCTCTTCCGTGATTCAGAAAGAAAAAAAATAACTATGTCAATACCTGAGAGACAATAGCAGGCAAATTAAATACGAGGCATTTGTAAACTCAGCAGAGCGTAATGGCAGCTGGACCTTGTCTGACCAGGAGCAGCACCCTGCCCATAGAAAGCATGTTTGGAGCAAGAGGAAAAGCAGTGGGATGAAAGCTCAGCATAGCAATAAGACTGCTATCTCAGATGACTAGGGAGAGGCTGACATATCAATGAACCATGGAGATGTACAAACAGGGCCAAGAGGACTGCGTGGCAAGCATTGACCATCCAACACTTCTCCCCCCCTGACAATAACAGAGATGTTGAGCTGTCAAACAGTTGTTGGCCAGCGTCTTCCCCATTGCAGCCTTATCCAGCCCTGCTGAACAGGCAAACTGCCACAGCCCCAAGCTTGGCTCATGCTTCACCCCAGAGCGCCAACAGCTTGGACAGGATGGTTGGTCTCCATGCTGTGCTCCTCAGGCTTCACCCCCAGCCTGAGGGGCTCCTCTGCACTTCTCAGCTTTGTACCCATGCGTGGGGCGGCTGGTGCCCAGCCCTAGGCCCACAGGTGTTGAAAGGCACGTGCAGAGCTGGCTGCTGAGACCCACTCCTGGTCCCAGGACTCGCAGGTGCCCTCTGGCAGAACCACCGCTGCGTCTGATACCTTCTGCCAGAATGGGATCTGCGGTACCTGCCAGCCAAACTCAGAGAAAAGGCATTTCTATGCTCTTGAGGAAATGCCCACAGGAGCTGCCAATCTGTCACTGAAAACAGCTTTTAAGAAAGCGAGTTGGAAAACCGCCAGTATTGACCTTTTTTCCCTATTTGCTACTTTATATAGCTGCAAGGGTGAGAAAGGAAGAACACTGAGCCTGAACCAGAACCAGAGCATTATAATGTTCTCTTTGAACATATGTCTGTGTTACTCTATTGAAGCACTTGCTTGGTTTACGTTTTAGGGTTTACATTTTTCTAAAGCTTGTATTTTAAGTCTCAGTCCTTTTTTTTTTTTTAAAGAAGCCAGCCAACCAGCTCATCAAAAGACGATACTGGAAAAGTAAAACTCCCCTCTAGAGTTTTCAGTGTTCAAAGCCCTAAATCCTGCTGAGAACCACAGAAATCAACATTACAACACATCCTTTTAAAGGAGCTCTTTGTATCAAGGGATTCTGCAAACAGAGCAGCAGATATTACAGGGTATATTTTGCCTGTTTCCTTATAAAGAAGCACAGATAAAGCCTGGTTCTGCAACATAAGCTACACTGTCTAGGAGAATATTGTCTCTGTTAACTTTAAATAGACATTTGGCTTATCACATTAATGTTATTTCATCACTGTAGCAAATTATAAGAATGGGGAAATACTCCAAGTGATCATGTTAAAATCCATATCGTTATTCCAAGTAACACGTATGGTAGCTTATGAGCACATCAGCTGAATGACCTGTCATTTTTGTAATTTTTATTTACTCAAATCATTCTTACCTGAGCAATCCTTTTGTGTCTGTGTATGTGGCAAGGGTCAGGTAGCAAGAGCTCTTCTGCTGGGGTTTTCAAGTAACAAAGTCATTTAGTCCTGGTGTTGAGCTAAAGTGGCTAAAGGTGGGCTTACAAGAAGTCTGAGCCCCTTAAGCTAAAAGAGATGATGCAGTTTGATGTCCCAACCAGGACGAAGAGGCAGATGAAGAATTATACAAGCAACTGGCAGAAGTCTTGCAATCGCTGGCCCTTGTTCTTGTGGGGGACTTCAACTTACCAGACATCTGCTGGGAGTACAACACAGCAGAGAAGAAACAGTCTAGGAGGTTTCTGGAATGTGTGGAAGATAACTTTCTGATGTAGCTGGTAAGTGAGCCCACCAGGTGAGGTGCCTTGCTTGACCTGCTCTTTACAAACAGAGCAGGACTGGTGGGAGATGTGGTGGTCGGAGGCCGTCTTGGGCTTAGTGACCACGACATGGCAGAATTCTCAGTTGTGAGTGAAGTAAGGAGGGGGTCAGCAAAACTGCTACCATGGACTTCCAGAGGGCAGACTTTGGCCTGTTCAGGTCACGGATTGAGAGAGTCCCTTGGGAGACAGTCCTGAAGGGCAAAAGGTTCCAGGAAGTCTGGACAGTCTTCAAGAAGGAAATCTGAAAGGCACAGGAGCAGGCGGTCCCCATGTGCCCTAAGAAGAGCTGGCAGGGAAGGCGACCGACCTGGCTGAACAGGGAGATTTTGCTGGGACTCAGGGAAAAGAGGAGAGTTTATCATCTCTGGAAGAAGGAGAGGGCAACTCAAGAAAAGTACAGGGATCTCGGTAGGCCATGCAGAGAGAAAATTAGAAAGGCAAAAGCCAAGCCAAGAACTCAGTCTGGCCATGGGTGTAAGGGACAAAAAAAAATGTTTTTACAAATATATTAACAACAAAAAGAGAGGCAAGGAGAATCTCCATCCCTTACTGGATATGGGGGGAACATTGTCACCAAGGATGAGGACAAGGTTGAGGTACTTAATGCCGCCTTTGCCTCAGGTATCCAGGTATCCACAGGGTATTCAGCCCCCTGAGCTGGAAGACAGGAAGGGAGAGCACAATAAACTCCTCATAATCCAGCAGGAAACAGTTAATGGCCTGCTACTCCACCTGGACACCCACAAGTCTATGGGGCCTGATGGGATCCAGCCAAAAGTACTGAGGGAGATGGCAGAGGACCTTGCAAAGCCACTCTCCATCATTTATCAGCAGTCCTGGTTAACAGGGGAAGTCCCAGATGACTGGAGGCTTGTCAATGTGATGCCCATCTACAAGAAAGGCTGGAAGGAGGATCCCGGTAACTACAGGCCTGTCAGCCTGGCCTCGGTACTGGGGAAGACTATGGAATGGTTCCTCTTGAGGATGCTAACAGGACATGTGCAGGACAACCAAGGGATCAGGCCCAGCCAGCATGGGTTCATGAAAGGCAGGTCCTGCCTGACCAACCTGATCTCCTCTATGACCAGGTGACCCGCCTAGTGGATGAGGGAAAGGCTGTGGATGTTGTCTACCTGGACTTTAGTAAAGCCTTTGACAGCGTCTCCCACAGCATTCTCCTGGAGAAACTGGTGGCTCGTGGCTTAGACAGGTTTACTCTTCGCTGGGTAAAGAACTGGCTGGGTGGCTGAGCCCAGAGAGTTGTGGTGAACGATGTTAAATCCAGCTGGTGGCCAGTCACAAGCGGTGTTCCCCAGGGCTCGATTCTGGGGCTGGTCTTGTTCAGTATCTTTACTAATGACCTGGATGAGGGGATCGAGTGCTCCCTCAGTAAGTTTGCAGATGACACCAAGTTGGGTGGGAGTGTTGATCTGCTGGAGTGTAGGAGGGCTCTCTAGAGGGATCTGGACAGGCTGGATTGATGGGCAGAGGTCAACTGTATGAGGTTTAATAAGGCCAAGTACCGGGTCCTGCACTTCGGCCACAACAACCCCATGCAACGCTCCAGGCTTGGGGAGGAGTGGCTGGAGAGCTGCCTGGCTGAAAGGGACCTGGGGGTGCTGGTTGACAGCCAGGTGAACATGAGCCGGCAGTGTGCCCAGGTGGCCAAGACGGTCAACAGCGTCCTGGCCTGTATGTTCTAGGGTGATTTCGAGGATTCTCAAGAAGGGTAGACACATATACACAGACTACAAGGGGAAAAAGCAATAAGCGTTTATTAACTACAGACATGCATTACACTAAGGGTATCTTGCAAAGCAATTGTCTTACCGACCCAAGGCCTGTGAGGAAGATGGCCCATCTGTACATTCTTGTTTTGTCCTGTGCCGCGCGCTCAGCCCAGCTGTCAGTATGTGACAGCTTTACGTGGGCGTCCTCACAGAGGCAATGGTGGCCTCGCCGTACACCGATCCCCCTGCTCTTTGGGAAATCCCGGTATTTATACATTTGCAGAGGAGCGCGTTTCGACACACTTGACCAGCGAGTGCTGAAACACGCCTCTGTTGCTGACTCTCAGCACAGAGAGCCTATGGCATATGCACCTGCTGGTCAGGCATACTGCACACACCATGGCCATCCCGTCTATTGGTTCGTAGGCTTCACACACACGGCATATTATCAATCATGCTTAAGCCAATAACAAGATGTTGCAAGGATTCCTCCCTGCACATCCTCCCCTAGTATTGTTCAACTGTCTTATCTCTGTGGGAAACCATCTGGTTTCTCACCCAGCCTGTTATCTACTTCTCACCCAGCTATCTGTTTTTCTCACTGTGCTAACTGCAGTGTTCTCACGGACCTAAAGTCCATCTTTTAACACCTCTGTTGCGATTTTCTCACTGTCTGCTTCTTACCCAGGGTCCAACTGTGGACCAAAATCCCATCTTTTAACCCCTCCGTATACACCTGTATCAGAAATAATGTGGCCAGCAGGAGGAGGGAAGTGATCGTGCCCCTGTACTTGGCACTGGTGAGGCCACACCTCGAATACTGTGTTCAGTTTTGGGCCCCTCACTACAAGAAAGACATTGAGATGCTGGAGCATGTCCAGAGAAGGGCAACGAAGCTGGTGAGGGGTCTGGAGCACAAGTCTTATGAGGAGCGGCTGAGGTAACTGGGGTTGTTCAGTCTGGAGAAGAGGCTGAGGGGAGACCTTATTGCTCTCTACCACTTCCTGAAAGGGAGTTGTGATGAGGTGGGTGTTGGTCTCTTCTCTCAGATAACTAGCGATAGAACGAGAGGAAATGACCTCAAGTTGCACCAGGGGAGATTTAGATTGGATATTAGGAAAAATTTCTTTATGGAGAGAGTGGTCAGGCATTGGAACAGGCTGCCCAGGGAGGTGGTGGAGTCACCATCACTGAAGGTGTTCAAAAAACATGTAGATGTGGTACTTCAGGACATGGTTTAATGGGCATGGTTGGGTTGGTGGTTGATTATCTTAAAGGTCTTTTCCAACCTTAATGATTCTGTGATTCTGTGATATCTCCTGATCTTGTTAGGAGTTGCCACTTTATCTTACCACCAAAAGCAATACCTTGGGGAATGATTTGTGTGGCAATGGACACAGATTAGCATACATACTGAAATAGCACAGTTGCTTGAAATAGGGTCTTGGTAGGTGTCAGCCCTTAAAGGGTTTTCAGGTCTGCAGAAGTACAAGTGGAAGAAACTAGGTGCTTGAGAGGCCCATATCATCTGATGTAAGTGAATGAATTGTGGATAGGATGATATATGCAGCAGCTAGTTCTTTACCAAGAAAAGATTAGAGTGATTTTGCTTATTAGACAGATATCCCTCCTGAAGACATGGCATTTCTGTAAAGTTACAGTGTTTGCTCTTACTTAGGAGGACTGTTTTTGGATAGCAACCAAATGCCAGCTTTAAGCTGAAAATAATGCTACTCTAATGTTAAAAAGTGCTGAAACTGATATGATGTATGTGAGAGACATGGTTAACCTGTAAAATTCAGATACTGTAGTGCATAAAGAAAAACTAGAACAGGAAAGGCTTGAAAAAAAAAATGTGTAAAGGTGAAAATGTATGTGTAGAAAGTATATATATGTTTTGATATGTTTCTAAATCTTCCCCTTAGCTTGCCACTGCAATTAGCATCTTTCTTTGCCATGCCATGTTAGAAAGCTAAAGAGTACTAACATGCCATGACACGTCATGAACTAAAGTTGGTCTTGTGGCTATGTGTTATCACTTGATGGAGAGCAACTCCTTTGACTTAGTAATGAAGAGGTATTAACACATGTCTGTGTTCACTTTCTGTTGTGTCAACACAGGACTTCCTGAAGGAAAATTTGAGAGAGTTTGACAGGACAGAAAAACACAAAATACCCTGTTTAAACTTCCTGTAAAGTTTACCCTCTGCTCTCTTGAAGAGCCCAGGTCTTGCCCCTCTTACTCCCACCAGTCTTTGAGGGGATTGAGGAGTCACTACACCCAACTGCTCAGCTTCCTTCCATTTCCCTTCACTGCTGGTAATTTCAGTCAAAGTTTCATACCTAAATATCATTGAGGATCTGGTCCCAAATCCCCAGATGCCTCTTGAAAATGAACTTTTGAAAATGGTGTTCAAGACATTGAAACATGCAGCAAGATTGTGGAATAATTGCTGGAGGTGACCTAGAAATCTAACTTATATCCATATTTTAAAGAAAGGTACAGCACTGAAGAAGCATCCAGGGTGTAGTGCGGCTGGTATGCAAGGGATCCATTCCACGGGAGTTCCCTAGGCCTCTATCCTTAGATGTTACCACACCAGGGGAACTTGGTGTGCTGACTCTAGGAGGAACTGTACGGAGGGTGGAGTGGAGTGGAGACACCGCGGCCAGGCTCTGTGAGATATAGAGAACTCAAAGGTACAATGGAACCGATAAGCTGCATATTCACTACCCTGAGCCAATGGTCTGTCATGTTTTTGACAAAATGCTGTACTTGGAGTGAACTTTGCTTATTATAATATCATTATAATACTAAAACGCACACCCCTCTCAAAAGCTACCCACCTCCCAAGGTGCGACCACCCCTCAATGAGCTTGCGCACTGAATTTTTCCTAGTTTGTACCTTTAAACGCGAAGCGAGAGAATTCTGAACCAATCTTGATAAAAGTATGTATGACTAGAGTCACTCAAGCTCCACCTGCAAAGTAAAACACTATAAAATAGTTTGAAAAGAGCTGGATGTTAGGGAAGATACCATCGTTGCGTACTACTCTAACTTCTGGGATCAGCTGACGGACTGAGCCTCTCTTCCCCCCCATTGGGATGCCTTTGGGTAAGATTCGAACCCTTGGTCATACCAAGTGCCTCCCCGGGAAACTTAGAAATCTCTATATAGAGTCACTTTACATCTTTTAACGCGTTTATAGCCAAGCAGTGTTACTCATACTTTTGGCATTTGCACGTGCTTTGTGGGCAGTGAATTATCACTGGCAATCCAAAGAACCTGTGTGTCTGTTGCTTCAATAAATCGCACTATTGATTGACTCAGACGTGTGTGTGTCGTCCCTGAACGTGACCGTACCTCTGAGTGCGGCCGTGTGAATTCAGGAGGTGCCCGGCTGAGCAGGTAGTGTGATGTTAGTAGTGCATCCAGATCCATGATAGTCCAATGAAGGTGTTGGGCGCGACCGGACTACTAACACTAACTTTGGGCATCATTCAGAACCTAAGCTCAGCCGCCCCCAGTCCCTCTGATATCTGAGGATCGACTGGAAAGCAAGGGGGTTTAGTTTCTGCCAAATTGCTCTGCCTCTTAACGCAACAAAGATAACCCTTCATTTTCCTCATTAAAAAATCAAATCCTTCTTGATTCAATATAAGTGTAGACTTCAAAATCGTTGTGCTTTAAATCATGAGTTTGCACTTCTGGAAAATAGAATGTTCCCTTTTTTCTCCCTGAGGTGGTTGATTTTGTTCCACTGCCTAATGTCTGTACCAAAGCTTAAGCAAACCCAAACATTTGCATCTGAGATGTATGAGGCTCCTGATCTAGCGACTATTTTAATCACAGTGCTGCTTTCACAATCGTTTTCCTAAACCATTAAGAGAGAGAAAGAGTCATTAGGAATGACTCTGGGGAATCTGGAAAAAAAAATACCCCAAAACATTTTGCAAGGCAAAACATTTGTTTTAAATAAAAGGAAGTCCTGACATGGCAATACTGTGATTAAAATGCCATGAAAAGGCTTTAATAAACGTCAGAGACATCATAGCTATCTCTTGCTTTAATGACCGCTGATTAATTATCATATGGAGCTTATGTTGAATGGTATTTGGACAAATTAGAAATTCCGCCACAGGCCATCAGACACCGTGCTGCATAAAACGGATGTGTGCTAAACAAGGACAGAATGTGATTCAAAATGCTGAAAGCAAGCCAAAGCAACTGCAGTTGTTTGCTCTTGTAAATCGTCCCAGGGGCTTCATCTGCAGGAGGAAATTACAGGTTTGCAATTGCCCCACAGCACAGCTGTACCAGTAGGTTATGTGAGAGTTACGTGGTAGTCACAGAGGACACATTTTAATTCTAGAGCTTCTTGCCTCCTATGGGTAAGGTTAGAGGATGGAGCTAAACATCCCTGTATCTGGTTTGTGGCACCTCGCTTTTGAGCGATTGACAGCCCATGCAAGTAATGCAGTAGTGCATACATTCGTGTGCACTAAGGCACCTCTCAAGCAGCACAAGAGCTCAGAAAGACTTAGGTGCTGTTTCTGAAAGATCTCGTGCAGGCTGTCCTACAGAATTTTCATAGCTTGTTCTGAAGCTTACGTAGTTGTCAATATTTTCTCTTCTAATACTTCACTGACATTGTGCTTTACAACACTACCTAAAATTTTGCAAAATACTCAGAATTAAATCAGCAAAATTCATATGCCAAATTTAGGGATTAATCTGATAAATTGTGGGTGCAACTTATTTGTTTGCACATAGAGAGACACAAGAGCTATGCTTGGTCTATAGCCACATAGATTTTTCCTCACTGCCATAAAACTTACAGCCATCTCAAATCATTCTGCAAACCATTTTTTAGCCCTGTGAATATCGACACAAGTTGTTCTGTTTTCTTACTATGCAGTTATAATGAGCAATAACCTTTAATTTTATTTTAAATGGGCAGAATTCAAACGGTAGTTCTGTTCTCCCAAGTATTTTGGCAAAGGTTATTTTCTCAGTGTGGCATGTTCCCCTGGCTGCATCTCATCAGTAATCTTTCTTTCCCAAGAAAGAGAAACAAGCTCTTGAATCCTTCATGTAACTAAAGTCTCTGTAAAATCATTTTGGCCTATTAAGAATAGATCAGGAGAACAGTGAAACTCCTTTTCCCCTCTATTATGGTCTGAATTATTCTATTGCTGCACTTACCATTGACCAACGTGCCTTTTCATTCCCTTAGGGCTCTTTCAGTGTAGTCTCTGTGTGCTGATCTTTTTCCGATGGCAAAAAGCAATACCTTTTCAAAGAGTGGGCCGCTTTGAGGGCACATGGGCTGTGTTTATGTTATCATACTTGGGCACATTTTCCTTTTGGCATTGGGACTTACAGTACAGTTAATATTTCTCCATGTTTAATCCTAAGTGACTGCCCAATTCTACATTCCTGGCACCACTTTTCTCTGAAGAAGAGAGCGAATGGTTACTGCTAGTGCTGCCCAGCTCAGATCCTTCCCGATGGTGTTAAATCAGGGCTACGCAGGTAGTCCACAGGTAGCTCAGGGCCTGCTCACCTTGTTTGTAGTCGTGTCCACATTCAATTAACAAACGCAACTGTTGGCCGATGCTGCACTTCCTATATGTAAAGAGACATTCCCCTACCCAGAAAATTGCTCACTTGCCAGATAGTATCACTTCTACCACAGCTGGGTTAGAAGTGGTAGAAGTATCACTTCTACCTTGACTTACCCTGCTATGGCAATCTCCCAGCTCATGGTGCCCTTCTCCTGAGAGGTATAAGATGCTTTTGATCCTGACCCATTCAGGGTCCACTAAGCCTCTAAAGCTATTGGGTAGATAATGGTGCATCCCCTTGTGATTTTCACCCAATGGTTTCAGACTGGGCAAGTGGAACATTTTGTTAGCCCAAAGGCTCAATGAGTTTTTCTGCAGGGAGGCATTAGCCCGCACAGATCTAGATAGCACTGTCTCCCTCCTTGCTGACAAAGGACAGCAAGCAACTCATCAGTTACTCAATAAGAATCAAGGCTTTCCTCGTATGAAGACATACAGGTATCTTATTCATATATCATCACCACCTCAGTAAGCATTGCTCAAAACAACTCTTCTGTCTGTGTCTCAGTCCGATGTACCATCACAGGACAGCAGGGTAAGAACCTCTTTGTCAGAGCAACCACTACAGTCCACCCCATGCCTCTTTTATGCCTGGGATATCTGATCACCTTGATTAATTTTATTTGTCTCTGTGAAGTTTATTTCTCACTTAGTGCAAGTTATCTTCAGGTGCATTGCAGGAGTACTTCTGCAATTTACTGTTAATTACTTGTTTACTTATATAATGTTGTTAATAAAGGGAAGGGGGGTAGGAATCCCATTTAGGTATCTAAATAAAAGCCAGGTGTTTGGCCATATTTGCCCTCACTAACTTGTTTTCACAGCTGTAGAGTCATTAAGGGGTTTGGCTGTTGAAACCATAAGCTTTTTACTAAAACCCAGATGCTAAATGATGTAACTAAAAAAGTGCTGAGCACCCCTGATGTGCTGGTTTTGCTTGGGATAGAGTTAAATTTCTTCATAGTAGCTAGTACGGGGCTCTGTTTTGGATTTGTGATGAAAACAGTGCTGATTACACAGGGATGTTTTAGTTATTGCTGAGCAGCGCTTACACAGAGTCAAGGCCTTTTCTGCTTCCCACACCACCCCAATAGCAAATAGGCTGGGAGTGCAGAAGGAGTCAGGAGGGGACATGGCTGGCACAGCTGACACCAATGGGCCAAAGAGATGTCCCATATCATCTGACAACATGATCAGCAATAAAAATCTGAAGGGAAGAAGAAGGGGGGGGGGGATGTGATGTGGGGGTGTTGGTTGAAGTTATGGTGTTTGCCTTTCTAAGTAACCTTTGCATGTGATGGCAGCCCTGCTTTCCTGGAGATGGCTGAGCACCTGCCTGCCGATGGGAAGTAGTGAATGAATTCCTTGTTTTGCTTTTCTTGTGTGTGCAGCTTGTGTTTTATCTATTAAACTGTTTTTATATCAACCCACAAGTTTCTTTCAGACTTCTACCCTTCCAATTCACTCCCCCATCCCACTGTGGGGGTAGTGAGTGAGTAGCTGTGTGCTACTGAGCTGCCTGCTGTGGTTAAACTACGACAGTCCTTTTTGATGTCCAATGTGGGCCTTGAAGGGTTTGAGATAATGACAGATTGGATTGGAATGTGCTAGATTGAATTTATAGGTGTTATTGCTGTTTAGCTATTAATGGGCAGACTCCTGTGCTTGACACAGGGCTTGCTTGCCTTACAGAATCACAGAATCACTAAGGTTGGAAAGGACCTTCAAGATCATCAAGTCCAACCATTAATCCAGCGCCACCGTGTCCCCTAAACCATGTCCTGAAGCGCCACATCCACACGTTTTTTGAACACTTCCAGAGATGGTGACTCCACCACCTCCCTGGGCAGCCTGTTCCAATGCCTGACCACCCTCTCGGTGAAGAAATTTTTCCTAATATCCAGTCTAAACCTCCCCTGGCGCAACTTGAGGCCATTTCCTCTTGTCCTATCACTAGTTACTTGGGAGAAGAGACCAACACCCACGATATGTTATAGTCTAGTGCTTGTTAATGGCTGCTATCTGGTTTTGCTTCGTGCTGTACTACTTATCATCTTACTTTGCTGTGCCTGGGAAGATCTTGATAACAGCAATGGAGATGCGCCTGGGCTGGCAGATGGCCAGGTCATCGCTGCTGTTTCTCTGCTGCTGTACGGGACAGGCTGGAACTCCACTGTGAACTTGAGTCGAAGGGGCTGTGACCTGTGGATGAGTCCATGCGGGAGCAGGACACCCCGAAGTGTCTGTGGCTGTGTCCATGCCAGAGCAGGTACACCTCAAAGTGTCTGTGGCCATGGATATATCTGTGCCACAGCAGGTATACCACTAAGAGACTGTAGCTCATAGATAAGGCTGCACTGGAGCACTTTACACCCCTAAGGGATTGTGGTCTCTGTGTAAAGCTGGAGCAGGAGTTCGTTGCAATGTTAAATGCTATAACCTGGCCCAAAGGGATCAGGGGTGGAGATTGTAACAAAAATACCTTTAAATTGTTGTAACTTGATTTGAATTGCATGTCATAGGAATTACTACAGCAGGAACCACCTGAACTGATGGAGGACAAGCCTTACAAGAAGCAGTGCAAGTGCAGCAGTGACCCGACCTGAGCTGGCTTTGGTGCCCAGAAACTGCACACAACACACTACCTCTCCTGTCCTGAGTGACCACCATAAGAGATGGAACCCAAAGTCACAGACTAAATGAAGTCAATGGACATTTTGTGGACATTTAATGGACATTTTACAGGAGGGGTCCACAGACTAAGGGAATGATATCTGTGCATATATTAAAGGATGGGAAGGGGTAGCTAATAAGGATGTATTGGATAGTGTGGGACCCATAAATGGTATGGAATAAGGGGTGGAGAATGTGCTGATTTTAGCTGGTATATTGTTAAATAGGAGGTTGTAGGGGACTATGTTTTGGACTTGTGATGAAAACAGTGTTGATAAAACAGGGATGTTTCAGTTATCACTGAAGAGAGCTTACAAAGTGTGAAGGCCTTTTCTGCCTCTCATGCTGCCCAACCAGCGAGTAGGCTGGGGGTGTACAAGAAGATAGGATAGGGGACAGCTGGGACAGCTGACCCCAACTGACCAAAGGGATATTCCACACCATGTGACATCATGCTCAGCAATCCCAAAATCCCCCAAAAAGTTGGGGGAAGAAGAAAGCAGGGGGGGACACATTCAGAGTTATGGCATTACACATGATGGAACCCTGCTTTCCTGGAGATGGCTGAACCCCTGCCTGCCCATGGGGAATAGTGAATGAATTCCTTGTTTTGCTTTGCTTGTGTGTGCAGCTTTTGCTTTACCTACTAAACTGTCTTTATCACAAACCATGAGTTTTCTCACTTTTACCCTTCTGATTCCCTCCTCCATCCCACCAGGAGGGAGTGAATGAGCAGCTGTGTGGTGCTTAGTTGCTGGCTGGGGTTAAAGCACAACACCTGGATACCTAGCTCAGATAGTATGGTTCTTCTTTTCCCTCAGATTTTCATCAAGGTTTCATCCTGCCAGAGGAATTGTTTATTGCTGATGTTGACAGAGAAAGACAACGCAGCCATGATAATTATTTTATTCCAAGTACTCAGAGATACCAAACTACTGTTGGCTCAGTACACCAAATGGGCAGAGCTGGTGGCTGATCTGGTGGCTGCACAATTATGGACATAACGAAATTGTAATCCCTGTCTGTAACTGCCAACAAACCTCTGAGTCTAATGTGCAATCACTTTAACTTTTAGCAGCACAGATAGATATAGAGCTGGTGACTACTCCCAAACACCCAAGCAGAATTGTGGACTCTGCTGGAGGATGCTTGGAAGATGTAAATGATCATATAGCAGCATCTGGTGCCATGCTGCAGGCCCTTGTGTGGCCCATGCAGAGTCACAGTGACATGGAGCTTTCCATAAAACTGTAGATTTACTGGACTGTGGTCATACCATAACACATGGTAACAGGGAAATAAGTGTTCAGTGCTTTGGATTGGCATGGAGCAGCAGATGACAACTGTGCCAGACAATAGATTAAGATCAGCAATGCAGGGTTCACAGCTGAAGATTGTACCTTTTCAACCAACACAGGCTGGAAAGTTGTAGCTTTATTAGCATTATTATTAATGTTAGCCTTCCCAAGCACATCCACCAAGGTCTGTGACTGTGGCTGGCATCACCATCTCTGGGCGGGGGATTCAGCCAAATTCTTAAACACAGAGCGCAAGACTGACTTTGGTAGTACTTGATTCCTGAGGGATTTGTTTCAGTGAAGGTGACTTTGGTGACTTCAAAATTTGTCCTAAAATGGGTTAAAACCAGCACTTGACCTACATAAAAATATATTAGTCTGGGCAATATCTTTAGGGCTCTAAAATGTATTCAGATTTTGTTTTTTTTAAGTAACAATCTCTCCAGATCATCAAAATATATGTAAAGCTATTACTTTACAAGTGTATCCATCAGGTTATCTGAGCAAGTGTTTTCCTCCAAAGCTCCTCTTCCATGTGTCAAAAGGGAATAGAGACCTCTGTAGCTGTAAGAAACTGAGAAAAAAGGTCAATGCTTTGAATATCCTACTTTTCTGCAACATTTCCATAGTCTGTAGTGTTTACACTTTAATATTTGTTCACTGTGACTTTGTAATCTTGGGTTTATTCTGCTAAAGGCCATGCCTTTCTCTTCTCAGAGGGAGCTACTGCTGTTTAGCTGCTGTGTTTTGATGAGATTTATTCAGGTAGTCAGTGACCTTTCCTATACCCCCTATTGATTGTCTGGAATGGCTCAGCCTGACAAGGTGAAAATAGCTACAGTGTTTTATTGTTCCTCGTACTTGTTTATTTACCCCGTTATGCAACGCACTTGTAGACTGGCTGGCTGATTGATTTATTGCTGCTTTGCACTGCTGCTGGCGTCCTTCTGGGCAGCAGGACTGGAAAAGGACTTTCTGCAGCTGAGAGCTTATGCCGGTGTCCACCCATTAACAAACTGCATGTCAGGCATTTTGGTCAAAACCATCCCTTGTAAGCCATGGCTGTCCATTTCCCAGGGTTTGTGATGGCAAATCTAGGCTTATACGTGCTGTAAGACTGGCAGCTGGTAGCGCAGTGAGTTACTGCTGAGACAGGCTTGTGTCAAAAGCAGTATAAACGAAAACAGGGAAAGTGTATTGTAAAACGTAGCGGAAGAGCCACCCCGACTTCTGTCACCGCTATGTAACAACCTCTCAAAGAGCAAAGCGGACACAGAAAAAAAACATGCCTGCCTTTGGCAATGCTTGGTTCTGGGATTATAGTGGAGAGGCCAAAGAGAGAGATCTCAGCTAAGCGGACAGAGTGGGGATCTGTGGCCAAAGTCTGACTGCAAAGTGTGAGTGAACGGGGGACACCTTAAGTTGCCCTGGCAATCCAAGGATTAACCAGTTACAATGATCCAAAAGCCACAACAGGTTTTTTCACCTCTGCAGCTAAACTGGGACAGCTGTCCCACCTGAGCAGCATGAATCATTTGAAAAGAGGTGAGTGAAGGTGAGGTCTGGGCTGTCACAGGTCAATAGGCCAGTCAAACACTGTTGTACGGCGTGGTCTTTCACAGTCCCTGGCACTCAGAAGCAGCTGATGGCCACTGGAAAAGCAGAGATCCGTATGGAACAAAGGAAAAGGAAGATGACGAATAGATTCAGGATCTGGGGAGTGGGCAGTACTAAGCTTAGAGTTGCTCATGTTCCTCTCTTAGGTCAGATGTCTTTTTTCATACTTTCAGGCAAGAAGTTATCAACTGACTGCTCAAGGAACAATAAACTTTCTTCTAGTGACTCAGTCGCCATGATGCTTTAAAATATATGTACGTGCACTGACCCACATCTCTTATCTGTCTCGTATCAATAAACACTAATGATGCAAAGCTCTGGGTACTATGCACGGAGGTACTGTGCTACTCCTCTTGGCTGAAACTACATTTGAGGGTAATTAACCACAGTGGGGTAACATTGTGTCTGGGATGACTGATCACCAAAATCATTCTTAAAGACATAAATGATACCATCCCCTTAATGGTTGGGACCAGGAGCCTTGAAACACTCAAGGGAAAAGTTTCCTCTGCATCTTAGTGCTAATCAGGAAAAGAGAACATCGCTGAGAAAGAATTATATCCTACTGGAGATGCCTAGTTTCATCAGAGAAAGTCCAAGTCATGGCATCTGTGGAAGAAGCTGGTTTAGGATCACAGTTCAACTAGTGAAATCCAAGCAAGGACAATCCAAGCACAGGACTGCTGAGAAATGAAGAAACCTACTGAGATGATTTTGTGGGTCACAAGGAAAGTTATGGCTTCTTGATCAAAAGGAAGAGGCCTAAGGTGGAGCTAAGGGTGCAAACTATTTAGCAAAGTTAGTGACAAATAGACAAACTGTATCCAGAAGACCTGGAAGCACAGCAGAATGTTCAGGTGGAGAAAAGAGAGCTTCTGTCCGGACAGGTGAACACAGTGGATGGCTCCACCTGTCAGAACTGAGGAAGTCATATGAAAGAACTAAGGAAAAGGGGATGAAGAAGTCATCAGAATGTGGGAATGATAGCCCTTAATATTGGAACCACCCTAATCCAGACCTGCAGTTCCAGAAGCTCCAGAAGGAGTTTCAGAAGAGTCTCCACCTTTGCTACAGTTCAGGTATTTTCTCATGCTCTCCTGTGTACACCACTACTTACATACTCCTGTATACAACACTACTACAGATGGATGTGTAACGCATTTGCTCTGTGGCCCTATTTCAGCAGCTTTGGTTTCCAGTACTGGTGACAGTGTGTTTGGTTCCTTTCTCTGATGGATGAAATGCAGAGTGGTTGCACCAAAGTCAGACAAGGCACTGGGAAAGGACACAGGCTTTCAATGCCCTCTTTGACACTTCCTCCCTAAGACATCTGTGTATTCATCCCTGTGAGAGTGGCTTTACAGCTTTCTTTCAAGGCCAAAACAACACTGAGGCAGAAAACACCTCACTTTCTGGCTGGATATAAATCTGAAGCCCAAGTAACTTCCCAGGCTCAACATGGTCTGAGGAACATGTCTCATGGGGGCAGCTCAGTTCAATTCAGAGAGAGGTGAACTGGCATAGCAACATGAACGATGCTGCGAACATCAGAAAGGAGACAGACCCTCAGGTGTCTACCAAAAATAGATATGATCCATCAAAGATAGGAATATGTGTTGTGCTGGGGCAGGTTCATGTTTAGGGGAGACTGGTCTGTTTTGGATCATTTTCAATATCCACGCCTGATTCAGTGGCAAGTTGCAGGTTATCACTAGGCCATCTGTCTCTCCCTTTTCTTACGGAAAAGTCCTTTTTCTTTTCATAGCCTGACTTAGACTCTACCCAGAAATAGGTTTTGTTGACGGAGGTCATAACAATTTTTGCAACAACTTTTTTGCAAGCAGTATTTATACTATTACACTTCATATCTGCAGCCACATACTCACCCTGCTCAGTGAACTGAACACCCCTAAAGAAGTGAAATATGCTGCTTGCACTTCTAAAAGAATGAAGCTAGGACTTCCACTCTGCATTGCCGAGGTGATGTTCTCAATTTTCCTTCAATCTGAATCTGTAACAATGCATGCACTGCAGATGATCATAGAACAGTTTGGGTTGGAAGGGACCTTTAAAGGTCATCTAGTCCAACCCCCCTGCAGTGACCAGGGACATCTTCAACTAGAGCAGGTTGCTCAGAGCCCCGTCCAACCTGACCTGGAATGTTTCCAGGGATGGGGCATCTACCACCACTCTCATTGCAAAAAAATTCTTCCTTAGATCTAGTCTGAATCCACCATTTTTTTAGCTTAAAACCATTACTCCTTGTCCTATCACTACAGGCCCTGCTAAAAAGTCTGTCTCCATCTTTCTTTTAAGCCCCCTTTAAGTACTGGAAGGCTGCAAGAAGGTCTTCCTGGAGCATTCTCTTCTCCAGGCTGAATAACCCCAACTCTCCCAGCCTGTCCTCACAGGAGAGGTGTTCCATTCCTCTGAGCATTTTTGTGGCCCTCCTCTGGATGTGCTCCAACAGGTCCATGCCTTTCCTGTGCTGAGGGCTCCAGACCTGGACGCAGTACTCCAAGTGGGGTGATGGAAGTGTTCAGAGAGTTAGGCCAGGCTGGATCTAAGGATAAGTCAAGTCATCAAAATGGGCATGACACATATAACAGAAGTCCTGAGCCTATTTCCTGTGGGCTTCTGAACTTTTGTCCCTTCACATCAATATGGGTCCTGAAATCCATTCAACACACATGGGAACACCAGCTGGTGTGTCCCACACTTACTCTCCTCACACCTAGGAAAGCATCAGAGGAAAGGATGAGCCTTTTGATCAAGAGATGTGGGTGGAAGTAGGCTGGATAAGACTCCTACTTAAAGCACATCTCAGGCTGATGCATGGGAAAGGTGGTCACTAAGGAGTGTGTAGAAAGACACTATGTCCTTTTAAGAGATTTTAGCCTATCTGAAAGGCACATCAGTTACTGGGAATGGAACCTAACCGTTAATTTTTTGGCCATGTACGGAATCTTAATACCTCACAGGTTCTGCCTGAGATGCCCAGTTCCTTCCTTCCTTCCTTCCTTCCTGCCTTCCTGCCTTCCTGCCTTCCTGCCTTCCTGCCTGCCTTCCTGCCTTCCTGCATTCCTCCCTTCCTCCTTTCCTTCCCTTCCCTCCCTTCTTCCCTCCCCGTGTTGCCTGCATCCCTCACACTGGCAGCATGACAAGACAACCTCTTCCTCATTGCTGGGCACAGTAGCTCATGATGTGATGAGACCATCAGCTACGTGGAAATGGGAAGACCTAGGGAGAGAGGCCACAGTGCTCAGTCAAGGCCTGTGCCTGGTGGCAGGGACCTGCTCACAGAGGGCCCCTATGGTGAGGCATCCTCAACATGGAGACCTTCACCCAAGGCACGGGACGAGGCACATGTGTGAATTCATTATGTCACTATGTTTCTGTGTGTAGTGGATGTGCTCCAGCTAGGCACCCCAATGCAGAAAGTTTCACACCGAGAGGAGGATAACTTGAGAGACTGCCAGTTGCTGTAGATACTAAATACCTAGATGCCCACCCACATGCATTTTCATGCCAATTTATCTCAATCAGCATCTGAAATTTAAAAAACCCTCATCTCTTGGTTCTTCCCTGCACTTCGTCTTGGTGCTTGGTCACAACAGGTCTGGCAGCGCGGTCATGGCTGCAGAATATGCGCCACAGGTATCCGTCACCTGTGACTTCTCAAGCGTGTGCCTTTGCAGTGCCGCTTCCAGTCTTTCAACACTGGGTGGCACCAACAATATAAAGAATCGAGGCCCCGACTATAGCCTTTTCCTCTTCAAAGGCGGTTGTGATCCTGGGAGAGGTGAGGGGCGACCAGTTGGTTTGTTTATGGTCTTGACGCAGTGAATGTAAAAAAAAAGCAAGACACCTCAGGTAATGGCAGTATTAGGAGCAGGTGAGGATGTAAGATAGGAAGAACTGTCTGTAAAGTTTGATTACTTCCACTGTGGAACTATTTCAGCTAAAAAAACCCCCACCTGTCATTAAAGGGTTTTTTATCTTGTTGTCATGAATAAATCCTCGCTTCAGGCACAGAAAAAAAAAAAAGAGACAGAAAAGCAGTGGAGAGGTAGGGCCAGTCCCAGGCTCTGTGCCAGTGCTGTCCATGTCTCAGAGACTGCTGGAGCCAGCAGTGGCCCTTGCAGCTCCCCTGCTCCCTCCATCTTCAGCTGCATTGCCCTCTGCACCAGCCAGCAAAGCAGGACCCGGGCGAGAGGCAGAGCCCCTCCATCAGCAAGTTGCTCTTTCTCACACCTCATCTAACATGGGATGCTAATGGCATCCCTTTAGAAGGTAAGGCCGAGTTCTTTAGGAAAAATACTCCGCATGCATTTTTTTTGTGAGAGCTTAGAGACAGAAGTTTCTAGATGCCGAACTGGAGGAATGCCATGTGCTTGTTATTGATTTCTCATTGCTGGCTATGATAAATTCCAAGAGAGTAGCAACACAGAGCAGAAAGTCATGGAGGAGTTGCCATCTTACGGAGTGCTTTGTTTGCCTTCCTTATCATCTGTCATTTGTGACCAATGCCACTGAATGCAGTTATCCAATAAGATGCCAAACTGTCAGCATTTCATTAAAATACGCTGCAGGGAGTAGTTCAGTAAACCACTTAGCATGCCAAATGCATAGTATGTGCCAACATATTTATCGTATAATGTTCTTAAGAGCTGCAAGCCTCTGTTCATTGGGAGTAATCAATTCCATTTTCATATGCAGTGGACCTTGAACCCTGCTCTGCACTCACATTGCAACAATTTAATTTTTTCAAGAGACTATCACAATAAGTAGATGCAGTTCATCTACCAGGAGCTTTGGCAGTAAGCTTTATTGATATTCTGGGCTAAAAAAGCCCCACAGATTCTGCACACCATAGGAAGGTTCTAAAAATACATAATAAAAGCATGATTAGTACAGCAAGCAACAAGGTAAGGAGTACATGCTGCTGAGCAGAAATAAAGTCTCGACAATGTAAGAGCGACAAAACCAAATAACGTAATTCAGCAACAAAGAGTATTAAGCTCAGCTTTATTGCAATATGAAATAAAGCCCAGTTATGTTTTTAGTGGAGCTGAATGAATCTACCCCAGTGACTAGTAATTAATAGTTCAAAGAGACCTTCAGTCCCTTGTTCAACCTTTGGATTGGCTCATTAGACATTGTCAGTCTCTGGGACATGCAAATCCCATGTGTCAAAAAGCAGTGCTTTTCATACACTTGGTGACCTTTCTCATCTCTTGTATCCCTTCCTTCCTTTCTGTCTGGCTACCCCAAAGAGCTTACAGAGACTCTGTTCCCAGGCACACACTTGTTGAGTAGCTCTCCCACAGCTGAAACGTGGTCTCTCCTCTGATACCAAAAGGTAGGCAGCACTTCGTTCAGGCAGGACTTGTGTACATGTTCAGCAACCCTCCACGACCTCTCTCCATGGGAAGCCTGGCTCCTGAACCTTGGGGTTTTCATCCCTACTTGGTATGAAGTCTGGCCAAATCGTTGTAGTCAGTCCCCAAGGCCAGCAAAGGGGCATCAGCCTGTTCTCGAGCCTTGTGCCCCTAACCCTTTCCATCCCTGGCAACGGGCTCCAGCACCTTGTTGCCCGTAACTCTTGCCAGGGCAGACAGAAAATGTCTGTGGTATCGCGTATCTCTTTAAATCCTAAAATGCCACTCTGGCTCTATAGCAACACTAACAGGCATCATCTGTGTTTTTTTTATAGCTGGGAGGCTCACAGAGGCCCTACTGCAATGTTTTGCAGCTACAGTTAAACATTTCAAACCTAGAAATGAGTCTGAGGTAAAATCTCATCTGCTACACCTCTGCTCCTGGACCATGCTCCTGGGGGCTTTATTTCAGACCTCACTGAGATCTACAGAGGACTTTACAACCTTGAAATTCAGTCTGCATACTAGGATCCCAAAAGAGGATGTGGAAACCCAGCTCTAAGCTTCAAAAATCAATAAAATAAGACATGCAGAACACACCGACACACCAAGGCTTGCAGAGTCTGGGTATACAGACAAACATCCTCATAAAATCAGATAAGGGATTTTCCCCAAAATGGGTGTCTCCTCAGGACAAGTTTGCTAGAGGGGAAGGCGTGGGGAGGAGTGGAAGGAAAGAAGGAGGAAGCACAGGCATAAATTCGATTTAAGTGTGCACAGAAGGAGCAAGGAAACCCATAAACATATCCAGAATGATAAAAGGTAACTGAAGCAAAGGGCTTTTGAAATTTTGAAACCAGAGCTGAAGACAAATAAAGCCTTATGACCTGGGTGAGGCAGTTTGCTTTGTGCTTGTCCCTACAGGCACTGCTGTCTATTCCCCTGAGGCAAACGGGCTTGTTTGCTGCCACAGAAAAGCCTGGAGTGCTACCTGGAGAGCAGCTCCCGTGCTGCTGCACGGCCCTGAGGCACACGGAATAAAAGGTGCTTTTTAATTATACACAGGGCTCAGGCAGGTCGGGCTGCATGCAGCAGGCCAGATGCTCACGGTGTTTACTGCTTTGCCCACGTTTACAACATCCAAGCCCAAATCGCAGGTATTTATGGTGGCCTTTCTCCTTCTCCTGACCCTCCGTTTTGGATGCGCTGGCCTGGCCAGAGGACGCAGGGCAGAGGCACCACGGCCCCTTCCCCGAGCTGAGAGCGCAGGTTCAGACCTCTGTAATTCGGGGGAGAGTATTACAGTGTTAATCGCAGCAGGAATGTAATAAATAAATTCTTCTCCTTCTGCATTATGTAAATCATTTTCTGGGCTGTGTCAGCTCTTCTGCAAGCGAGAGCTTGTTCTAATCACTTAGGAGAGGATCTGACTGACACAGAGGCAGATCTGCCGAATGCAGGAGTGCCTAGTCTGGTAGAGTTGCTTTTCAGAGTAAAGTTTTCAGGATTTTTCTTTTATTTCCACCTGCTATTTTGTTTCATACTTTCCCTACAGCAAACATGACAAAGAGTCAGTGCCTGGAGAAGGAAGGGCCGCGTCAGACTAAGAATATGTTTGAAGGGCTGTGTTTACTTCACACATATTACAGGGCCACAGTGAGACCTTGGTCATATGCTTCCGGAACACAGTTTTTAACAGGAAAATTGGAGCTTGACAGTTACATTTAACTGTTAAATTCTTGCTGTTCATCATAAAGCCTGTTAGGGCAATAGGTTGCTTATAATCACGCTGCTTACTGGTGTATCTGTGACACTCTGTAACACACACTTCCCATGTCTTTTGTACAGTAATAGATTCCTTCTTCCCTCTCCTCTCCTCTCCTCTCCTCTCCTCTCCTCTCCTCTCCTCTCCTCTCCTCTCCTCTCCTCTCCTCTCCTCTCCTCTCCTCTCCTCTCCTCTCCTCTCCTCTCCTCTCCTCTCCTCTCCTCTCCTCTCCTCTCCTCCCTCTCTTTCCTCCCTACCTCCCTTCCATCTTTCCTCTCTGTTTTTCCTTCCTTCCTGCATGCCTGCCTTCCTGCCTTCCTGCCTTCCTCCTTTCCTCCCTTCCTTCCCCGTTCCCTCTCTCCCTCTGCCCCTCTGGTGCGCTGACACAGGTACCAGTTGCTGGAGCTCCACGGTGACCTGCTTTGAGTTTGGCTTCATTTTATGTATCACTACCGGAATGGTATCCAAAGGCTGCTGATATACCCTCCTCCCTTTTTAAACTGCTTTTGCCATTAGCAAGGGCAAGGAGGAAGAGGAAGGGGAAGAGCAACCAGGGTGCAGCTGGGAATGTCTCTATTTCTTGCTTCACACTTCCAGAAATGCTGGTCCCAGAAGCAGAGACGGGGTTTAGCAACTAACTTGAGTTTGTCGCCTCTGGCTTCTGATGGGCAGGACTTGAAAATGTATAAAAATATTGGCAAAAAAAGAAGAAAGGGGCAATGCTTTTGCAGTGAAATTTTGTGGCACACCCCTTTTCCTGCTGCTTTTTTAATTAGTTTTCCTTCTACCCAGCAAGGAGGATAATGAGAGCCTCTTTCTTTCTGTTTGGATTTCTCCTTTTTTTTCAGATTGTGCCTATTGTCAGTGCAGGAAACAATTTGCTGTGCTCTTTTTTTTCCTTTTTTTTTTTTTTTTTTGCAGCTTTTACTGATTTTGCAGGCTCTGATGTTTTTCCAGTGGGTCAGCTACAATTTCCATAGCCTGGGGAAGAGACACGTGAGAGAAGAACACGTCAGGCCCCGGTGGGGCTGGTAAAGGTATGTAGTGGGGGGCAGCCTCTGAAACTCTGTGGCTCCTCTGGTCCAGCCAGCCAGCCCTGCGTGACATTTGTTTGCCACCTAGCCATGTTTCAATAGCTTGCACTGAGTTTATTTACTGGTGAGTGTCCCAGGGAGGCAGACATGGCATTTATCAGGTGCCAGTTGGCAAACTCTGCTACCTTTGCCAGTAAATTGAAGAGCCACTGACATATTAGGAAAAAGATATTATATACGGAGCACCTATTAATAGCCTTATCTCTGTCTACAGTGAATCGGTGTGAAATACTCAGACTTCTACCCAAACTGCAAATTCAAAATGCTGTTCAGGTAGAGCAGACCACAGGGCAGAAAACCAGCTTCATGCAAGCTCCTAATGCAGTGTAACTCTGCAACTATCCGCAGTGAAGGTCCAGGTGATACAGATTGCTCCTGAACACATCCATCAGTCTCTGCACTGCCTGACATTGCTGTCCTTGTCTGAGCAATGGCTGTTCCCTCTTCATTGGTTTTCTCCCCCATATCACAGGTTGGAGGATATGGCTGTTCCCCAGGAGGTGGGTTTTGCCCTCATACTGACAGACACTGCCTGTGCCCTTCTCTGGCCCAAACCTCCTTCCTACCTGCTTTGTATTCCAGTTCACTCACCGGTGTCAGTGGCACTAAATGCTGCCTAGCCATCCATCACAAGACATCAGGGCATCCGTTATGATAGGATTCATTTGAGCAATCTATGTTCATTATTGATGTTCCCTTATTGCAGGCTAAAGTAACCCTGGCTTGTTCTTGTCAATCTGGCTTTACTACCATTGCGTTTTCTGCTGCTGTATCTGCTTGCTTGCTTGCTGCTTAGTGCTCTGCAAGTTGTTGTCCCTCTTCATGTCTTCTGAACTGTGCCATTCACCCTGGAAAATGTTTATTGGGGATTAATATGCAGTCAGTCACTGTTGTGCTCTCAGCTTCTGAAAGTCTACTTTGGAATATAGGTCATCCCTTCACCAGGCTGAAGGGATTATACACAAAAATCTTGTTCTTCTTTCCTCAGTTCTTGCTCTTCTGCCACCAGAAAAGGGAATTTGGATCTTTAAAAGAACAGGGACAGGCTGTGTTTTTCCAACTTTGTGCCCTTTAGTGTTAAGCTAAACAAATTCCACCTGATTTCCCCACTGACCATCCAGACACTGCCAGGTGAGCGCTGTGTGCTGCTCTTGAATGCGTTTGTGAACCCTTGCAGATTACGTGTTCTTCAAGGTTGGTTCCTTTTTTCCCCTCAGATACATCAGGAGTTGTCATGAGATTAAATCACATCTGTGCCCAGCCAGTGCACTGGGGAGGGACAAGGTGCAGGAAGCCTCTTTTTCCAGCCCAGATATTGTTACTAAGGAGAGGACAACAAAAATTGATGATGGCACTTCAAGAATGTGACAAGGAGATGAGCTGGGCCTAGGCACCACGTGGGACCCCTTTCAGCCAGGGACACCAAATCCTGGCCATTGACTGGGATCCCCAGTTGCACCCTAGCAATATCGTAGAATGAATATGCCACCAAACTGTCCTGAATGTGCTCCAAGCCGTTTTCTTCCTCCACAGCAAGGAAGACACGTTCACTCGGCACCTCTCAGTCCTGCCAAAGTGAAATGGCTCTGGGAGCCTCTGCTCAAACCACATTCCCCCCTCCAGTTCACAAGAGCTCAAATTCATGTTCCTAAGCAGTTACAGCAAGGGCTGAACAAGCCCACATCATCTCCAATTTGTTAGGGAAAACCTTTGGATTATTTTTTTTCTTAAAGCAGAGTGTTATAGCCAAAGGCCAGTACATTCTGTTGTATTCAGGGTTAAATCACTCCAACACTGGTTTGATTTAGCTACTGACAATTGACTTACAAATGTAGCCAAATGTCAACAAGCAGTAATTTTTTTATGGGACATTTATATTCTGTATGGGGAGAATTTGGCAAAAAAATCTTGATAACCAGTCATCCCAAGTATTTCAATAACTGTGTGATTTGTTTTGGTTATTTTGGTTATTGAGAGCTAGGTTGTCCCCTCCCTGAAAATCAGTGCTGTGGCATTTTTATCCACCCAGGAACAGAAGAACCTCCCTTTGCCTCCATTGCACTGAAAGCAACTGCATTTTATGTTTTAGAGAAGAGGTGCAAGCTGCAACAACAGAACTGAAAGCAAAGGAGCTGGGAATTAAAGGCAAGTCCCTCTTAGGAGAAAAAGCAGAGGGAATACACAGAAAACTGGCTGCTCTGATGCTCCTCTCCCCAGCCCTTTCTAATCACAGCATGCCATGTATGCTCACATGGCTTTCCTCACCGACAATTTCATTCAGGCCATCAAATTAGCCAGGAGAGGCAGCGTGGGTAAATGAATAGCAACCAGACTGCTTAGTAAGTCTTGGCTCTGCCACAAACTCACTGCTCATCTCCTATCTGCTTCCTTTCCCATCTTTCTCATCTTTGTTTCTGGGGTACTGCCTAGAGTCCAGATGCTTGTTTAGGTGTCGGTAATTCACACCCTTAAGATTGCCACCACAAGGCACAGTTTTTCACACAACATAGCCATGTGTCTGGACACACTGCCGTTCAGGTCAGCACTGTCCCCAGCCACCACCTTTGCACAACAAGTCTTTGCAGGGAACTTGAGAGGTCATCTAGTCCGTCCTCCCACCGCAGCAAATTTTTTCTTCAGTATCTTGGACTACGTATGTGTGGAGTGCAACGCAGGGGAAAACTAGTCTGGGTTGGACCCAATGGATGCTGCCCACTGGAAGTGGTAAACAATAATGATGAGAGTATGGTCCACGTGCCAGGGTTAAATAAACAGAAGAGAATATTCAGTTTCTGTTATTGTTGTAGGTCAAGTTGTGGATTTAGGTATATAAACTTGGGCATTCTTTGAATGTTGTGGTTGTGAAAGCCAAGAAGGAGTACAGCAGCTACACCTTTTCAGCTACTGCAACTTCAATCTCTTAAAAAGTGGAAAAAAAAAGGAGAAACAAAGAAAAATTGAATATGGCACAGCATTTAGCGGTTTTCTTTCCCTTTTTGGCTGATTAAGTGACCTCCTTTATTAAAAACCTCTTGATAAGACAATGAGAGCTATTAGCAACTCATGAGAATCTGCAGTTGGTAAACAGAGTTACAACTCTGAGAAGAAATACTGTAGATACTATACAGCAAGTAAGTGGCATGGCAGTAGAAGTAGGTTAACATACTACGTTATTTTAGCAGGTGATTGGGGAAGATGATTGGGGAAGCTGTGACAACCTGATTGAGATCATCACCAAGTGATACCTGCAGAATGACAGTAATATATCACCTGTACAGCTGTAAAATCTGTAAGCAACTTTCTTGCATTTTGATATGCTCTGACCTGTTTGGGGTAGACAGAGGTGTCCTCTGTGTGTGACTGGGGTCCCAGCTTGGAAAGGTTCCCCTTGTCTTCCATGGATGACAACCTTCATTCAGAGGGCACTAAGCTCACATTAATCTCCCCTTATTCTAGTGCCTGCTCCCTCGCATACTAAAATCCTCTTTTGGCTGGTTCAGTTGGTGATGAGAGCACATCCTCCACAGTACAGTATCTGTAGCACCCACACAGCCCCCTCTCCCTCGAGAATGCTGAAATCAACACAAGTGCCAGAGCTGCTCTTTAAAGTATTAAATACACAAATATTTTACAAATAGTATTTTAGCTGTGAATAATAACCTGGTAGTTCCTGGGAGAGGCAGATAATTTACATCCTCCCTTTCCATATGAGCTGTTTTGTTGTGACTTCCAGATGCCAAATAAATTATTAATCAAGGCTGAAAAATATACTGGAGCCTTCCTTCCTGAGAGGAAGGGTGATGCTAATCACCAGGTGGATTTGGCATGTAAGTGACATTGCCACTAAATAACTGATCAACAATTTTCACCACTGTTTTATTATGTTCAGAGTTTACCTGTCTAACATGGAATATGTTGCAAGTGTGCACTAATTCGTCCTTTTTCAGTGCTACTGCCGGTGTTGTGGTTTAACCCGGCAGGTAGATATAATAACCACATTTGCCCCGGTGTGGGCACAGTGACACATGTGGACACAATCTATGGGGCAGATGGCAGAACTGCACAGCATGCTGGTGGGGCATTAGAAAGCACAAGAGAAAAATCCTGTGGATCTTTGTGTTTTAAGCTGTTGAGTTTTTTTCCCCGTTTGAGCTGTGATTAATGGCTGCATCAGACATCAAAAAACAAAGGATGTAGTTTGTGAACACCTCTGCATTGACTTCAGGACAAGGTGGTAAAGAAAAAGAGAAATTTCTGATATTTTCACAACTTCTTCCTAGCATACTTTTATAGTGTCACAGGCACTTGATCAACTATTTCTTTTTTACCACAGGGCAGAGAACACAAAATATGCGACAACAGAGAATAGACACATCAGCGGGACTGTTAATGTATGCCCTGAGGTAGCCGAAGGTTCTCGTTTCCAAAAGAATTGGACTCCAAGAGCCTTGCCATATAAGCAAATGCACCAGGAAAGGCTGAAAACAGTGGTCAACCACTGTCCAACTGCTGCCAATGTTATCACTGACAGTGGTCAACCACTGGTCAAACAAGTGATCTTGTAAAAGAAGATGCTAACTCTCCTAACACAAAGACAATTCCCATGCCTTGCTTTCCAACTAATACAGAAAAATATTCCAGCTAATACAGAAAAAAACATTATTGTGTCTCAGGTGCTGTCAGTATTTGAATCATATCTTGTGCCCTAAAGTTTCCATTCAAAGCCAATCCAGTTGAAGCTGTGGAGTTGGATGCTCATCTCTCCACAATTCTGGTCTCTAGCCAGAAAGCTCACGCCTTTAAAGTACTGTTGAGAGAACTGATGATAAGTACTGCTAAACACAAACTGGCCTTTGGTGGTCTCCAGAACCACGACCTTGGAGTTCCTCTGCTGCTAGTCCAGCATCAAAAGGAGAAAAGGCTACAGCAGTTTTGCATTCACTAGATCACTCTTCTGTGGTACAGAGAGGGAGAGGAAGAAACCAAGAGCTTTCCCTGCTGATTCTGTTGCTGCTTTCTTTTAAAACACGGTTAGATTAATCTTCTAAGTGTCCAGTTCTACCCTGAGTATTTTATATCAATAGAAATACACTACTGCAACCAGAATGCACACACCAGACAACCCACAAATACATTCACACATATCTTGAGATGAGCAGCCCTGCAGACTTCGGATACTGGTGAATGAAAAGCTGGACATGAGCTGGCAATGTGCACTCGCAGACCAGAAGGCCAACCATTTCCTGGGCTGCATTCAAAGAAATGTGGCCAGCAGGTTGAGGGAGGTGATTCTGCTCTGGTGAGACCCCACCTGGAGCCCTGCGTCCAGGTCTGGAGCCCTCAGCACAGGAAAAGGCATGGACCTATTGGAGCAGGTCCAGGGGAGGGCCACAAAAATGCTCAGAGGGCTGGAACACCTCTCCTGTGAGGAAAGGCTGAGAGAGTTGGGGTTGTTCAGCCTGGAGAAGAAAAGGCTCTGGGGAGACCTTCTTGCAGCCTTCCAGTACTTCAAGGGGACTTATAAGAAAGATGGGGACAGACTTTAGCAAGGCCTGTTGCGATAGGACAAGAGGTAATGGTTTTAAACTAAAAGAGGGGATATTTAGACTAGACATAAGGAAGAAATTTTTCACGCTGACGGTGGTGAAACATTGTCACAGGTTTCCCAGAGAGGTGGTAGGTGCCTGTCCTGGTTTCAGCCAGGGTAGAGTTAATTTTCTCCATAGAAGCTAGTGTGAGGCTATGTTTTGGATTTGGGATGAGAAAATATTGATAATGTGCTTCTATTAAGAAAATTAACTCTACCCGGGCTGAAACCAGGACAGTGCCCCATCCCTGGAAACATTCAAGGTCAAACTGGATAGGGCACTGAGCAACCTGCTCTAGCTGAAGATGTCCCTGCTCGCTGCAGGGGGTTGGACTAGATGACCTTTAAATGTCCCTTCCAACCCAAACTATTCCATGATTCTATGATTCTATTTCTTCACTCTCCTGTATATTCCCACCTCCTGGTATGATGGAATCACCTCTTGGCACCTTGCTTAGTGACAATAAATCAGGCTCAGCTGCTAGGATCCAGAGCCAGTGAGCACCCTGCTGCCAACCCATCCTCTCTTAATTCACAGAATCACAGAATCACAGAATCACTAAGATTGGAAAGGACCTTCAAGATCATCAAGTCCAACCATTAATCCAGAGCCACCATGTCCCCTAAACCATGTCCTGAAGCACCACATCCACACGCTTTTTGAACATTTCCAGAGATGGTGACTCCACCACCTCCCCGGGCAGCTTGTTCCAATGTTTGACCACTCTCTCAGTGAAGAAATTCTTCCTAATATCCAATCTAAACCTCCCCTGGTGCAACTTGAGGCCATTTCCTCTCATCCTATCACTATTTAGTTGGGAGAAGAGATGAACACCCTTGTCACCACAACCCCCTTTCAGGCATTTGTAGAGAGACATAAGGTCTCCCCTCAGCCTCCTTTTCTCCAGACTAAACAACCCCAGTTCCCTCAGCTGCTCCTCAGAAGACTTGTGCTCCAGACCCCTCACCAGCTTCGTTGCCCTTCTTTGGACATGCTCAAGCACCTCAGCATCCTTCTTGTAGTGAGGGGCCCAAAACTGAACACAGTATTCAAGGTGCGGCCTCGCCAGTGCCGAGTACAGGGGCACAATCACTTCCCTGCTCCTGCTGGCCACACTATTCCTGATACAGGCCAGGACACTGTTGGCCTTCTTGGCCACCTGGGCTCACTGCTGGCTCATATTCATCCGGCTGTCAACCAGCACCCCCAGGTCTTTTTCCGCTGGGCAGCTCTCCAGCCACTCCTCCCCAAGCCTGAAGCGTTGCATGAGGTGGTTGTGATCCAAGTGCAGGAACCGGCACTTGGCCTTATTAAACCTCATACAATTGACCTCAGCCCATCGATCCAGCCAGTCTAGATCCCTCTGCAGAGCCCTCCTACCCTCCAGCAGATCAACACTCCCACCCAACTTGGTGTCATCTGCAAACTTACTGAGGGAGCACTCAATCCCCTCATCCAGATCATCAATAAAACTACTGAACAAGACCAGCCCCAGAACTGAGCCCTGGGGAACACCGCTTGTGACTGGCCACCAGCTGGATTTAACATCGTTCACCACAACTCTCTGGGCTCGGCCATCCAGCCAGTTCCTCACCCAGCGAAGAGTAAACCTGTCTAAGCCATGACCAGCCAGTTTCTCCAGGAGAATGCTGTGGGAGATGCTGTCAAAGGCTTTACTAAAGTCCAGGTAGACAACATCCACAGCCTTTCCCTCATCCACTAGGCGGGTCACCTGGTCATAGAAGGAGATCAGGTTGGTCAAGCAGGACCTGCCTTTCATGAACGCATGCTGGCTGGGCCTGATCCCTTGGTTGTCCTGCACATGTCCTGTGAGCATCCTCAAGAGGAACCTGTCCATAATCTTCCCCGGTATGGAGGTCAGGCTGACAGGCCTGTAGTTCCCAGGATCCTCCTTCTGGCCTTCTGGTAGATGCGTGTCACATTGACAAGCCTCCTGTCATCTGGGACCTCCCCTGTTAACCAGGATTGCTGATAAATGATGGAGAGTGGCTTGGCAACTCCTCCGCCAGCTCTCTCAGTACTCTTGGGTGGATCCCATCAGGGCCCATAGACTTGTGGGTGTCCAGGTGGCTTAACAGGTCCTTAACTGTTTCCTCCTGGATTATGGGTGGGTTGTTCTGCTCTCCATCCCCATCTTCCAGCTCAGGGGGCTGAATACTCTGTGGATACCTGGTCTGGCTATTAAAGACTGAGGCAAAGACGGCATTAAGCACCTCAGCCTTGTCCTCATCCTTGGAGACAATGTTCCCTACCATATCCAGTAACGGATGGAGATTCTCCTTGCCTCTCTTTTTGTTGTTAATATATTTGTAGAAGCATTTTTTATTATCCTTTACAACTGTGGCCAGACTGAGCTCTAGCTGGGCTTTTGCCTTTCTAATTTTGTCCCTGCTTGACCTAATGAGATCCTTGTACTCTTCGTGAGTTGCCTGCCCCTTCTTCCAGAGGTGATAAACTCTCCTCTTTTCCCTGAGTCCCAGCAAAATCTCCCTATTCAGCCAGGCCCGTCGCCTTCCCCACCAGCTCTTCTCACAGCACATGGGGACCGCCTGCTCCTGCGCGTTTAAGATTTCCTTCTTGAAGGCTGTCCAGCCTTCCTGGACCTCTCTGTCCTTCAGGACTGTCTCCCAAGGGACTCTCTCAACCAGTGACCTGAACAGGCCAAAGACTGCCCTCCAGAAGTCCATGGTAACAGTTTTGCTGACCCCTCTCCTTACTTTGCTCAGAATTGAGAATTCTGCCATGTTGTGGTCGCTAAGTCCAAGACGGACTCTGACCACCACATCTCTCACCAGTCCTTCTCTGTTTGTAAACAGCAGGTCAAGCAAGGCACCTCCCCTGGTGGGCTCACTCACCAGCTGTGTCAGGAAGTTATCCTCCACACACTCCAGAAACCTCCCATATTGTTTCCTCTCTGCCATGTTATACTTCCAGCAGATGTCCGATAGATTGAAGTCCCCCACAAGAACAAGGGCCAGCGAATGCGAGACTTCTGCCAGTCACTTATAGAATGTCTCATCTGTCTCTTCGTCCTGGTTGGGTGGTCTGTAACAGATTCCCAGCAAGATATCTGCCTCATTGGCCTTCCCCCTCATCCTTACCCATAAGCACTCCACTTGGTCTTTACAATCATTGATTTCTATGCAATCAAAACACTTCCTGACATACAGAGCCACCCCAACACCTCTCCTTCCATGCCTATCTCTTCGGAAGAGCTTGTAGCCATCCATTGCAGCACTCCAGTCATGAGAAGCTTCCCACCATGTTTCTGTGATGGAAACTACATCATAGCTGTCCCGCTGCACAATGGCTTCCAGCTCCTCCTGTTTGGTGCCCATGCTGCATACATTGGTGTAGATGCACTTGAGCGGGGCTATCGATTTCAACGCTGGCATGCCACCCCTAGGCTCAACTCTAGTGAGCCTGGTTTTATCCCCTCCCCCCTCCAAATCTAGTTTAAAGCCCTCTCAATGAGGCCTGCCAGCTCATAAGCAAGAATCCTTTTGCCACTTGGAGTCAGTTGCACTCCATCTGCTGCGAGGAGGCCCGGTGCCGGTCAAAAAACCCAAAATTCTGATGACGGCACCAGCCCCTGAGCCATGTGTTTATCAGATGTGCTTTCCTGTTCCTTTCAGCGTTCTTCCCTGTCACTGAAGGGATTGATGAAAACACTACCTGTGCTCCCGCTCCATCGACCAGTCACCCCAGTGCTCTCAAGTCCTTTTTGACTGCCTTTGGGCTTCTTAGTGCAACCTCGTTGTTGCCAACCTGTAGGACCAACAGGGGGTGGTAATCAGTGGGCTGAACCAGACCAGGGAGTTTCCTGGTGACATCTCTCACCCAGGCCCCAGGGAGGCAGCAGACTGCCCTATGAGTTGGGTCTGGTCGACATATTGGGCCCTCTGTATTCAAGGGTTTACGTGTGTGTGTGTGTGTATTCGTAGTGCTTCATTTCCTAACGAAGCGAGTCATTAGGAATTCAGCTGGAAGAAATCCCAGCAAAACAGTACCAATTAATTTTCCTGCCACTTTTTCCAATCAGAGCATGGTATAGTGCACCTTCCTTCAGCATGGCCATCACTTTATTGTGTTATGTACTGTATAAAAGCAAGTATGAAAAGTTTCTGTCTCAAATAACAACCTGTGTACACATTAAGAGGTAACACATGGTAGAGTGAAACAGCAACATCAGGCTGTCAGGAAGGAGTCTTGGTGCATGGCTGCCTGCTTGCTGTCACAATTTCTGTGGGCATAACAGCTAAAGAGACATTTATACCATTCATTGTTTACAGCATAAATATAAATATTTGGTGACGATGAAAGAACCCCAGAGAACTTGTAAAGTAAATCACACTGAAAAGACCCTCCATGAAGACCATAAGCTGGCAAAAGCTTATGCCATGTATTCCAATTCCTTTCTTTAAACAGAAAAATATCTACCTAATTAATGACTGATGGTATTAATATAATGAAAGACTTTTATATTTTCAAACTCAATTCTGCCCAGAAGGCTTTGACACATAGGAGTATATATCCAGACTGACGCATACCTTTACAGTGAGTGAAGATACCAAATCTCTCTCTTGTACAAGAGTGTCTGCTGGTTTGATCATTACTCTCTGGAAGTAGCAAAGAGTTAGAGCCAGTTCCTAGCAATGGAAGAAATATTAGAAACAAGGCAACGTAAATCACTAGAAGAAAAATGAAAATGGGAATCTTAGGTTTTCCCTTTATCTTTCTCCTCTTTTTTTCTTTCATGTGCTTTATTTAAGGGAAGTGAGAAAGAGAAGATTTCATCAGCCAGACAGAAGACGTCTCTAGTGCTTGCAAAGATGCCATGGGTCACAGCAGTTGGTGGGCCGACCCCTTCAGGATGTGCAAGGGGAGCTGAACACAGGGAAAGCTCTTCATCCTGTATTCAAGTCTGCTGTACACCATGTTTGCTCTGGGCATATTGTCATGTTCTAAATAATCACCAATGATCTTTCAAGAGATGCTGTCCTTTATTATAGAAGACATAAAGGCCATCCATTTTTCATGTGATCAGAAGCACAAAACCAACATTCAAAATGGATCATGAAACACCTATTTGTGAAAGTAATGCTAGCATGTCGTTCAAATTCTTGTTTTGTTTAGATGATTCATTTGCCTATGTTACATGGTATACAGGTATGATAAACAATAGGTTCTCTCTCTTGCATTATTATTTTCCGATCATGACATTTTCTAAGTCTATAGATTGGCATATATGGCATATAAATGTGCTTCCAGAGATAGACAGAAGGAGAAACTTTTTGGCCATTTGTATTTCATGGAATATGATACTTCAAAAATCCATACTGATTTTTGAACCTGATTGAGAATGGTAAAAAAGAAAGAGACAAATTCAAGTTTTTAGGTATCGCAAAGGCCACGAAAGTGAATCTCAAGAACAGGACTTGATGCAAGCTTGAAGAGGTTCTTGTTACATGCTGAGCTTGATGGCAAACAAGCAAGGTTGGCACAGGTTGCCCAGGGAGGTGGTAGATGCCCCATCCCTGACAACATTCGAGGTCAAGTTGGCCATGGCTCTGAGCAACCTGCTGTAGTTGAAGGTGGCTCTGCTCATTGAAGGGGGGTTGGACTAGATGACCTTTAAAGGTCCCTTCCAACCCAAAGATTCTATGATTCTATGAATTTAATAGGATGACATAGGGGGTCTCAAACCTCACCTACTGCCTTCCTTTTCCCTCTCTCCACTATAACAGCTTGTCTGCCTGAGTTTGCTCTGGACCAGGGCACATGGGCACCCCTCGTCCCCTTCAGTGGCTCTCAGTGCACATGACAAATGGGCTTTGGCCCATTGAAGCAAATGGAAAAATGCTCATTTCAAGGCAATTTAGACTGAATCCCTTGACTATCTTTGCAACAAAGTTCTCCTTGAAGAGGCTCACAAGGAAACAGTATCTGTCATTGCCTCTCTGCTCTTATTTGCCTATTGAACCATTTCCAGTAATGCATAGACATGCAGCCTTGGAAGCCTCCAAATGAACATTTTACAAGGAAATGCAGTCCTGCATACCTCACAGACTTGCCTACTTGCCTACAGGTTTTGAGCAGAGTTGATTCAAATCTAAACTGAAGGCTCTCCCTGTGCCTATTGATCACCCTTACTCATGCAGTGTTTTTGCAGCGGCCACCGCATACAGTCCTTGGGCACCGATCCAGCGTTTCATACTTCCCAAAGTAACGTCATAATCACTAGTGTTGATTTTTTATCCTAGGTAGTAGGACAAATCTTCTAGGGCAGCTATAAATGATAACTAACTTCCATAATTATCCTGACACTTCACTGCACTCTCAGTCAGTTGACTACTGATTTAGATTGTAATGATACTTTAGTAATATTCAGATCAGTCAACTTTCTGCCAAGATATTATTTATATCTTTTCATAGACAATAAAGCCAGAAGGAGACACTGTGATCATCTATTCTGACCCTGCAGAAGGCTCTGGGTCAAGACCTGAGCCCCAAGAGAACCACACCTTATCTCGTACAAAACCATCCTGTGTTTGCAGTGATGGATAACTTAACTGCAAGCCTTGGGAAGCTGCTCCAGTGTTACTCAGGAGACTGGATAAGATCAGATGGTTTTGTGTGAAAAAAATCCTTTTGAATTCATAATTACTATGTAATTTGAAACATCTGTAAAAAGAAAGATAAAAGGGAAACGTTCACATGCATGGGGAGCAGCGTATAAAGAATGCTGGTTTCATTTTATATCCTTATTACTGTGTTTGATCCTCTCCAGCTTCTATAATTGCCCTCCATGCGATTATCTTCAGCACAATACAATGTTTTTTAAGTTAGCGCAAGACTAAAATTATATTGTAATACAGTGGCTGCTTTGTCTCCAGTAGGTCTTCAGTAAATTTGCGGTCAGCAGCAGCAGTGCTCTTTGGTAAATAATAATAAACCCACGACAGGTTTCCTCAAAGCAGGAAAAGCCTCAGGGTGACTGAGGTGTAAGAAACAGCTCTGAATGAGCAATTCAAGTGGAGGGGGCATTTAAATAATTAACTTCCTTTTGATAGAATTTTCCTGCTGTAGTGGCAGAAAGGATAAACAACTAACTGAAACGCTCTTTCTTGCCCGAGCTGTCCCTGACCGTAGGAAGCAATGGGCTTCCAGACCATCCCTGGGAAATCTACGTCTTCCAGGAGCGGGGCTGGGGTAAGGGCCGGCGGTCTTTCAAGCGGAACAATAGAATAAACACAATGAAAAGGGAGGGAGAGCCAGGTGGATGGCCCAGCTGCAATGTGCTTCACAAAACTCGCCGAGCGCAGCAGCCGTAGTCTCCAGCGCCGGCCTGCTTGCCTAGTGGCTCGCGATGCCCGTGGGCGTTAGCCACACGTCTGCTGCAGAGGGCCACGCGTGTTAGACAGCAAGTGGGAGATATCCGTCCCCTTTAAATACAAACTGTGTGAAACCGAGGCATATCATACAAAAATAGGATAAGCCCGAACGCTGCTTTTGAATAGTCTTCTGCTCGATTTGAAACCAGGGGAGGAGCAGTAGGCTGTGCAGCAAATGCCTTTTGCTCCAGAGACCTGCAGAAAAATCATTCCATGACCCATTTATACAAATCAAGCCACATGGCAATACCCAGCGTTTTCTCCTAACACTGTTAATTAAGAAACTGTTTTGACCATTCACTGGGTACCACTTCAAAAAATAATCCTCATCTCTTATAAATGCCAAGCTGAGGGCTGTTAATATCTTCAGTTTACTGTTGCTACCTAACTCAATTTCATCCTTATCAATTGCTTTTAGGGATTTGCTTAAAAAAATCAGGAAAAGAACAAAGTATATTAAGACACATGGCTGGGAATAAGGCTGAAAAAATGTAATAAAAAATATTGATGAGAAATGCAGACCACAAATGCCTAGCAATATGTAACTGACTGGTAGTCCTGGTTTTACAGCAGTCATTACAGAAAAGCAAATGCATGCACACATGCACAAAGATACACAACGTACACAGACACACTTGCACTACAAAATCATCCTCTGAAAATCAGCCCAGTTTGAAGGAACTGGAGCTAAAGGGAGGGGGGAGTCCAAGAGAAAATAAACTGTAGGAACTGACCGAGCTTGCCAAATCTTGATGGTGCTTTTCTGGCCATAAGTCTCTGGTCTTCGTCTGACTATGACAGAATAATTTTTCAACAGTGTTTCCAATTTCTTCCACAACTTCAGAAAGGTTGTTCTGGGCAAAAATGGACAGAATTCTACCTTCTTTTATGTGAAATCTGGAAGACTGTAAATCTGGAAGGGGAAAGTGGGTTTGGGCATCTTCCAGGAGAGGGACATATTTAGCTCAGCCCTGTAAAGAGACCTTTATATGGTTATGAATGAATCCTTCCCCAAAGAGGAAAGGAAGAAGAAGGGCCAGGGTCTGAAGATCCAGAAAGGATGGCACATGTGACTGTGGGCAAGGAAGAGATCATGGGTGGCTCAGGACTGGGGAGGAGGAAGAAGGCAGGGAGAGAAGGTAGGTCTTCATGCCAGGGAAAAGAGATGGAGAAAGGGGAGGAGACAGAGGTGCCAGGTGGGAGCCCAGGAGGTCACACAGCCCCTTTTGCAGAGCAGAGCAGAGAGTGGAGGTCAGCAGTCAGTGACAGGCAAGTCACAGTTTTGTGGCACAAGGACTAGTGGTCCAATGGACAGGGTAGGACAGGCTGCAGGGTTTCACTGCAATGGGTGGTGCAGGAAAACCCACATGGCTCCCGCCTTGGCAAAATTGTGGGCGTGCTCACAAAGCCCAGTCTTGGCAGAATGGCCCAGTTGAAAACAGCTGCTAAGATAGAAAGATGAGTGCATACATCATGTGGGAGCAGAATACCCAAAACTCCCTTCATTTACCCAAAACTCCCTTCATTTACCCAAAACTGAGCATGTTAAAGAAGACAGTGGCTATTGACTGGATTGAACAGTGACCAGGGGATTGCAGAGGCACTTCTAAACAAAGAAGGAGTCAGCTTAAGAAGGCTTATGAGAGCAGGGAAAGACCGTGGGGTGGGACCAGCAGCAATCAAAAGTTGGTGTGACACTGCCAGAAGTACCACCAGCATCCCAACCTCTGCAGCGGTGCCCCATTGGACACCATGAGGAGCTGGCATCCAGCTAGT
This sequence comes from Phaethon aethereus, assembly GCF_964289735.1. Lineage (NCBI taxonomy): Eukaryota > Metazoa > Chordata > Aves > Phaethontiformes > Phaethontidae > Phaethon > Phaethon aethereus. Next base: position 203,824,503 of record NC_138575.1, read on the forward strand.
GGGGTGACAGCACGGGGTGCTGCCGTGAGGACCCGCACCTGGAGTGCCTGTGTCTGAGCCTGGCGGACCTTTGTGACTGGTGTGTGCGTGGGCAGCACCCACAACTCATGGAGGGGTGTGTGCAAGTAGGGAAGCCCCCATTGCCAGGAGAGGGGTGAGTGCTGGTGGCCCATGTGGCCTCTGAGGAGTAACTGTGCACACCATGGGATTAGAGCTTTGGGGAATTAGTTATGAAGACTATTTTGAAATTTGTAGGTATTTATTAGCATTTCATAGGCATCTAGTGCTGTGGTTTGTCTGTCATATTACCGCTATTGATCCTGCACATACAGTTCACTGATTACCAGTTAATTCTGTGTCATTAAAAAATCAAAAACCAGGTTTGATCCTGGTTTGATTTAAACAACATGAGCTGAGCAGTTTTTTCCTGTGACAGAGGATAGAGGAGCTCTTACAGAAAACAGAAAGGGTACAAGCTGCCCCAGTGCTGCCCCAGCTCCCACGCAGGACTCGGCAGGGGCAGCAACGCCGATCTCCTTGAGCCACAGGTGCTCCAGGAGCAGGTCCTAGGTGGGGGGACATCACACGACTTGGGGTGAGGCCGCGAGAGGGAGAGACCCACCATGGCTCGCTGGGGCTGGCTGGGGTCAGCCACACGCCTGCAACTCCCTCTCAGGAACGGCTCTGGGAGGCCCCTTAGAGGAGCATAGTGTGAACCTCGCAGCTCTTGCAGGCATGGAGAAATTTGTGCCTCAGACCCACAGCTTGCAACACGCTCTCGATTTGCACTGGGGCAGGACAGATGGCTGCGCTGGGGAAAACATTTCTTTCACTGTGTGCCCTGTACTCTGCTCTAGTGAAGACAAATGTTGGCCATTGCAGCTCCCCTGGCCCAGGTCGGTTATGCTCTTCATCCTGTGATGGGAAGATGTGGGTGAGAAGACCCATGATCTAGATGGTGATCCATTCATGTCAACCAGGGGATTTTATCTCCTCCTTGGGCCCATATACAGCCCTCTAGTCCAGATTGCAACCCTAATAAAGCTAATTCTCTTCTCATGAAGGAAGAGGTACCTGTAATGTGCTCAAATTGTGTTTATGATAGGTTTTAGAGCATGAAGGACGCTTGCGGGCATGCACTGAAGCATGCAGAGCTTCAATGAGATAAAAAGACAGGTGCCTTTCCAGGGGTTGTGCTTGCAGCCCCCGCTTTGCGTTGCCAGACAAGGTTTCTCCTTTCTTTGGCTGAAATGGGTGAACATGATGAGCAATTCTGCTGTGCCTGAGAGGAGCATTTCAGGTAAACTCTACCCTGTGCTGACAGGACATGACTGAAGAGCCCACTGCATTGAGCTGGCACTGCTCCTCCTCTGCACCTTCTGCAGGCAGCTGCAGGGATCACTATGAAGTGATCAGTCATTTAAAAAGGAGGTAAAAAACACATTTCCACCCAGCTTCTGCAGGTTCCCATAGTCCTCGGGCTAGGAGCACTGTGCAGCTGGCAAACAAGGCACCGCTGGTTGTAGCACCCTTGTTCACCGCTCTGAGAGCAAGGTGACACGAATGTTGCGTCCAGGTCATACACTCAACTTTTCAGTGTCCTGTTGTGTTAATATTGACATTTGTGCGCCCGTATCTATTAGGAATTTTACCAATTGTTTTCGAGGGCCAACTGGGATCAAAATGTATGGGCCGTTATCATTTATCCATTGATAAGGTTCTAGGACAGGCAGGCCCAATTGTCGTCCAGGCACTACTCGTTTTTTGACTTCGGATTTTGGGGAGGGAAAGGGTTATTGTTCCCTGTCGGAGCTGGTGTTGGTGTCTGAGTGTTTGGGGTGTCTTTTTTCTGGAATGTAGTAACTAAGCTCTGTATAGCGCTAGGAGATTGTCTCTGAATTGCAATTTTTGGAATGCCTAATGCTAATGCTTGATTATATATTTCCTTCCACTTCAGGGTTCTAAGGTGGCGTTCAGTGGGCTCCAAACTATTTTGGGGAGTTTGCTTAAGTTGCCTAACGTTACAGCCTGCAGTCCCGTTTTCAGCAGGCAAACCACCCCATCACATTTCTCACCCATGATTTATAATGTCATGCATTAGTGTTGCCCAGGTAGGGAGGATTCTATGTATCAGTTCTTCTTCCTGATCTTCAATAGCATTCCTCATGTTTAATAGTGCATTAAAATCCATATCTCTCCTAATTTCATTTCATTTTGCCATGAGGTAAGGTTTAAGCATGGCAGGGGCTCCCTTAATTAATGTTTTTAACATCTCATGATTTACGATTGCTGATAAAGGCGCATTGTGAGCTCCACATTCATGCATAGCCTGGATACAGGCAGCCTTTGTGATAGATGTAAAGAGGTCTATCCTGGATGAAACCAGGACAAGAGGTCATTTAAAGACCTAATGGGTATTACCAGAGGTTTTTCTCTCTCTAGCATATCTATTCCACCAGCCCAGTATGCCACTCTGCTTGTTATCAAGTAGGGATCGTTCGGTGGTGCAGGGACAGCATTTAAAAAGACACCAGGATCCCAAAATCCATTGGCTTCATTGCTGCTTAATAAGAGGTGATCTGTCTCCCCAAGTCAAACACGCTCGCCACAAATATTCAGTCTCAGTTTCACCTGGCTTACGGCCATAGAGTTCTTGTAAATTAGCCAACTGAGTTGGGTCAAATGGGGTAGTTTTTTGAGTACGATCTCTGGCATCACCTGGAGGTCCAGTTGTTTCTTCTGTTTTTATAATAGGTCTGACCTCGTGGACAGGGGAATTTGGTGCAGTCAGAGAATCAGTTTTGTCTGGTTCGTTATCATCGGAGTCACCCCATATTTCTCCACCCCACCCTTCAGGAGACGGAATTAATTTTCTAACCTGTATGACGTTGGGGGGGCTGGGGTCTCACATTAGCATAATTTAAATCTTTTCCTCCAGCTTTTATTTTCTCTCTCTTTCTCCCTGTAACAGTCTCTTGCAGCTGATCGATCTTTAAAGACAGTACCAATTCAGCTGTTTTTCTGCCTTCTATCTCTTCCTTCAGATCTTGCTCTCTCTTCTTGTTATTTTTGCTATCCTGACAAGCAGCTTCTAAACAGGTGTCTACCATTTTGCAAATAATTCCTTTTCCTTTTCCATCTTTTATATGACCTCTGGCCTCATTCAACTGTTTTTCCACAGATTCCCAATTATGTCAATTCTCAGGAGCCCATTCTTCTGAGAATTTAGGACTTGGACTGATTCCGTGTTTTTGTAAGTAATCAGCGATACTACTTGCCATCCTGCCGACCACGCCAATTTATCGCAAATGAGTAATTTAAGCCGCTTAAAGAATCACCTTCAAAGATATCAGAAAGCGAATGATTTTAATACAAATTTGTAAAAGCGTGACTTAACAGAATTTGATGGCAAGGTCCACTCTATTACTTATTCAACATGGAAAGCATATACAGAGAGAAACCAAATTACAATTAAATTGGAATTATTTACTCATGTATCGAATTGAGTTAAGGTGTATATTGAGGAGAGAAAGTAGGGGAGACTCTCCTGTTGAGTCACAAGGATCAGAGTGGACTGAAATCCACCCTTAGTCCCAGACTTGGTCAACGACTTATGACTAAAGGGAAAGGGTATTGGGGATTCTGGTGTAGTGATATAGTTTGTGCTTGCTGTAACTTTAGGACGGCAACAATCTAATACAAAATAACAGCAAGTAAATTCACTAATGATATCGAGATAAATCACAGTATCAAATCATATAAAATTTAGCAGCATAATCAAGATTCCTTAATCACACACATATAGGTGTAGAGATAGAGACACATAAAGAAATTTAGAGAAAAGAGCTAGATATGTACAAAGTTACTTATTAAATACCCCCTAGAATTCTGTCAAATACTCACATCGAATGCTTTGCATCGCTCAACAGGTGCACAGTCAAGCCTCTGAGTTGATCACGAACTTGAGGCTTCATGGACTCTGAGAGGTGTCCCACTCAGAGGGAGGTGCTGGTCGCAGCCCGCTGTGGTCCAGGAGAGCTCAAAGGGTCTCACTTGAGACCACTATTTATAGGACTGGGAGATGATTGACTTTAGGCATCAGTGAGTTTCCACAATCCAGGCAGGTAATTTCTCAAGTTTTAATGGTACCACTGCCAGGATTGTCTGGAGATAATTGATTAGTTCTGTTCTTGTTCTGTACCTTGTTTAGGTGATCGCGTCTCTGACACACTCAGTGCCATTCTCCTCCCCGGCTATACAAGAGTGGTTGGTATGGTTGAGGGGCTCTCATCTGCCAAACTCTTTGTTTGGAGGCCAAGGCTTGTCAGGCAACTTAGAGCTACCCAGGTACAAGGCGAAGCGGGGCAGGGGGTTGCACCAGCACACAAGGGCAGGGACAGCTAAACAGCAGAGCAGCCACCAACAGCTCTGAAAACTTGCAGTGTCTAGGAGGGAAAACTCAAAGGAGTTTGTGTCTATCGAGTGCTTTCTGCCTATTTCATTTTACTCTATCACAGCTTGAAAGGCAAAGTCTGTGCTTTGGTTTGCAACTCATGGAGGACTGGTTTCACTCTTCCCTTGGGTCAAATCTTTGGTCAGGGCAAAATGGCTGGGCCATGCCACATTACAGAGGACCTGGGCTGCTGTGGCGTCTCCACAGCCTCATAACTCGCGCTTCATCTTGCTTTTGTCCTACAACTTTATTTCTGCAAAGCGCTTACATGCAGGTTACAAGATGACATTTATAGGACTAGAAGTTAAACACATGCCTATGCATCTTTGAATGCAAACACTGCTTCCTCCACCCCCACTGACCTGAACCAGTGCTCAGCATTAGAAAGGATGGGAGTTTCCAAAGCATCCCACGCAAGCTGAGAGTTGAGGAAGGGACAGAGATAGACAGACAAAAGCCTCAGAACAGCCACACACAGAAGGGCATAATGGAAATGTTTGTGCCAGTTGGATAATGAGTAACTAAGTCTTTAGAAAAAAGCATTTTTACAAGTTGGATGGTGAAAATGGCCTCAGCAATATTTTCCCCTCAGATAAATCACTCAGTGCGCTGGGGCAAGTAGCAGTTATGCTCACTTCTCACCACGCCAAGGGAAATGGCGTAAGGAGGATGCCCTGCTCAGTGGGTGAGGGGCAGGGGAGCGCACCAGACTACAGAGAGCTGAGACAAGGTGAACATCACTTGTTATAGACAGACTTTGAAAAGTAAATTGTAAATGATCGGGGGGAGGAATAAAGGCACCATGTAACTCCTGCAGGTTGGTGCTGCTGTCCATAAACGTGACTTAGCTTCTGCAAGGCTGATGCCTGCAGTGTTGAACAGACATTTGAACCTAGTGATGATTACATGGAGATAGAGGAGGCTCTTGGGCAGCTGTCATCTATCACACACTTCAGACAGAGCAGGGGAGACACAGAAACTACTAGTTGAGCAATAAGGACCTTTTCTGCTAAAACAGTTCCATCTCGGTGGTAATGACTGTGGCAAATATGTAAAAAGGTTCATTTACAAATAGCAAAGCCTGCAGGATTGATCACCAGTAGCCCTCACTAAATGGAGTTAACCCCTCAAGAGAGATGCTATGGGCTCTTCTGTAGCTTCCCGATCCCCTGTGGTGTGGGGATACTCCGATGGACACACAGGGTTCAGTGTGGTGTTGGGACCACCTAGGGCCATACACCTGTGGGTTTTATGGGATCAACAGTTGGTATCCACAAAGCAGGAGTGGGTGTCTGTGTCTGATCTGGTCTCCATACAGCCAGTAGAGAAAAACAGGGGCCACAGGGATGCAATTAGTCCTGTCTGTACATTTCAGAAAGGGTAAAAGGAGGCCCCGTGCTCTCCAATTTGTCTCATCAGGTAAGAACCCCACTGAGCTCCAAAGGGAACCTGGGTTGCAGTCACCTGCCCTGTAGACATACAGGCTTAGGGGAAATGAATCTTCTCCTCCTCTCTTGCCTTCTTTTTGAGCTGTGAGAGGGAGCAAGACAGCGCAACTGTCAGTATGTCACCTTGTACAAGAGGCTATGAAGAAGCATCTACCCAAAGCTCCTGACACCTAGACAGGAAAAACAAAGAGAAGGAGCAGTGCTGGGACGTGCCAGTATTGCTGGACTGTGGTAGACTGGCACCAGGAGTTTCGGGTCAGTGCCTTCTTGATCAGATCCCATACTCTACCCCACAAGGCACACGTGTCTCTCAGGTCTTTTCCCACACTTCAGCAGGTATGGACAGGGCATGCAATGTCGCATGTACCTTCCTGGTTGCAAACATGTGAAGCCCATAACTCCAAGATACTTCCACCTGGGACTGCAGGGTGCAGGCCTGTCCTGAAGCTTCCTTCACTGGAGTGGATGAAGAATTAAACTTTAATACCAGTAACTGCAAATAGTCTAAAATTAAGCCCTGAGTTTATAAAATTATCTGAATATATACCATTTATTATAGAGCACAATCTTCCAGTACTTCCACAACAAATTCGGAAGAGCACTGCCCCTCTCCTGCCTGATTGCCTTCCCAGAAGCAACAAAAGCACAGCTCAGCTGCAGACAACAAGCAGAAGTTGCCGCTTCCCTGTGTGTCCCTGGGAAGTGACAAGCAGGGCCATCTCCAACATGATCTGCCCCTGAATAAAGTGCATTTATTTAAATATTATTCAGGATGTGATTCAGTTGTCTATGCCTAGGCATCTGATGTCATTTTGGGCTTCTCTATAGAAATATCTTTTGGGGTCCCATACACGAAACGAAGTGGAGGAGCCATGCACACCGTGAGTTGCATGTTCATGTACATCCGCCTGGGTCATACAAGACAGGTGTAGCATCACCATCTCGGGCCAACACCTGTAGCTGTGCCTGTTCCTCCTTACAGGTAGTCATCTGAAAATCCCTGGGGATGGGGAAGAGGAGTTGGGGGGAGGAGGGAGATAATAATAGTTGAATAATTTATTCAATGATATTCATGGATTTGGGGGACTAATACATTCTATGAATAATATTTTCATTATTTTCACAACTCCAGCACTAACAGAAGTTATGAATACTGATTGAAAGAAACACTTGAATTATAGGACAATGCTGTTGAACTTTGGGAGCATATATTACATGAAGTGAGGCGACTCTAGTTCTACCTGTTGTCGGTTTGATGTAGATGTTCTCAAAAATGGTGAAATATGTGTTTGACACTTTGGCCTTTCCTCACAGAAAGTTTGCACTCAGATTACCTGACAATAAGAATCAATCAATTACTTGCATGCTGTTTATCTCCCAGAAAATTGCTAACAATGGCTTTCTTTCAGCACTTCAGATATTACACCCCTAGAGATGGCAGACCTCTCGTCTTTACAGTCCCCGCTCGCCGTGGGGCGGCATGTCCTCGTGTCTGGGGGAGAAACTCGTTCCTCTGGGGCACTGCAACCTGCCACTGCCCCACAGCAGCACACGCTGACAGCCCCAACGTTGTGGGGCTGTTGCAGTTGCAGGTGGATCACAGGGGGACGCTGGCAAGGCTCTTCCCATACCTCCTCCCTCCCAACACCTCCTTACCATTGGAGGTACCTGATAAACGTGGACTCTAGACATAAGGACCGAAGGAGGATTAGCCGGTCCCTGTGAAGTCTGGCCATGAAATCCAAGTTGCAGTCAGTCATGTTTCTACAGGGTTTCTGCTGCTGTTCCCCGACTGTCGACGGGCAGAGCCACTGATTTCAGCATGTGGTAGCTAAAGGTATTTTTCCAGTCTGCTTGCAGAAGTACTTCCTAATAAAATCAGAACGATCTTAGACTTTATTACTTGAGTAGATTTTATCCCTAAATGAATTATAATATCCTCTTATCTTTGGCTTAAGAGGGGAGCTGGAGAGTCAATGGACGTTTCCTATCCAGCCTACGAAGCTGTGGTTGAACAAAACATGTCTGTTATATTACCAGCCAGAGCAGATTTAATGAGTCCAGAAATGGGACCTACTGCATCTCCTGCTATACTGTGAATAAGGTTCATTTCTGAAACTAAAAGACTACATGAAACCCTGGTATCAGTTCACTGACATCAGACGCACAACACACTTTGACATCCGTCGTGAAAAATCATGATAAAGAAAAAGAAAACCAGCAAATAATTTCAACCCTCCAAAATTCATAATCTAACTGATAACTGAGCTTGCTGCAAGGGACTGATTATAATTCATCAGCTACATGTCAAATTCGTCCATTCCTGGAGAGCCTCTACTCAGACAGAAATGAACAGGGTTCATACACATATTTAACTCTAACTTTGAAAGTAGAGAGGAATTTAACAGAACATTAGAAAGTGATGAATAAATTATAATGGCATTAATGAGGCTTTTGCTTGTATGTAAAGGGAAAAGTCCCAGAGGGTTCAGGGGGCTCCAGAGTTACTGATAACTTATTAATTTTGGGGTTGATAGTAGATAACAAATTAAACGTGCTAAATATGAGTATGCATTGTGATTTCTGCTGCAAAAGACAAAGTCTTTTGGCATATTATACTATGGGATATCATTTATAAGGCCAGAGAAGTAATTATTCTTCTTTATATGTCTTTAGGAAAGATTGCAGTTGGATAGCTGTATGCACTCCTAAGCACTTGCCTACAGGAGGATACTGGTAAACCAGAAGAAACTTGAGACATTCCAACTATGAGCAAAGAAAATTATAAAAAGGTTGTGATAAAAAGAGTAGGGGATAAATCCTCTTCAGAAAGATGGTAAGAACTAGATATGAACAGAAAAGAATGCTGGTGGGAAATTATATGACACTCAGAAGAAAAAGAAGTGCAGCAAACAAGTCAAAATTCACTGGAAAAAAGATTTCTTCACCAAATAAATGTGCAAAATTGCCATCACCTCTTACATGAAGTACATGTAAGGCGATGAATCAGAACAACACTCCCAAAGAGCCCAGACATTTTAAGAATTTGTGTGTCTTAAATTTATTAAGTTGTGCCCTGAGGCTTCCTGTCTTTACTTCTTGACTTAAGACCATAACTGGCAAATATTTACCTAAGCAAGTACCTTCTGTGAGGTTTTCAATTCAGTTCTGCAGATTTTGTGCACGTGAATGACCTGATTGATCTACTCAATCAGGCCGTGTGACATGGCCACTTTGCACTTCGCTGCCAGCATGCTGGCAAAGTCAGCCCTGTTTCAGCATCGCTCCAGCACAACCATCCCAACGTCAATGTGATCACACAGAGCAGCAGAACCAGGACAAATTCACACATATCACGTATTTTCGGAGAGGACAGTGCTGCAGAAAGACATACGCATAGAAAAGAGAGAATGGTGAAGGAAAAGGAACATGGATGGTCACCAGTCTCCTGCCTAATTAAAGTAATAGGTAGTAACTAAAGTTAGAGGAAGCAGAGGCCAGGCTAGGCAGGACACTGTGAACTGCCTTGCACAGCACACCATCACAATATGTGGGTTAAAAAAAAGGAAAAAAAGTTGTAATCTGCCTTTATCCACCTAAGCCCCTGAGTGTGCTGTGGACCTTTTGACTTTAGTGAGCATTTGAGCCATCATAAGAAAAAAAAGATCCTTGAAAATGGTGTATGTGGTATTTTACATTCACAAAAAAAAAAAAAAAAGAAATATTAAATAACAGCTGAACAACAGGAATTGCTCCTTACAGAGTTCTCCACATGGTACTGGGGACTCTGTCTTCAGCTGATGGAGATGATGGGATCTGTTTCAGTTAATACCTAACGGATGTACAGGAAAAAAAAGGGAAGCCTCAAAGTAGCTAAATAAGATTAATTTCTGGGGACCTCTCTAATATTTGCCTTAAGTGAGGATTTTCTGTCACCTGAAAGTGTCAATATAAATTGAAGGGACGTATTAAGGAGGATTGTGAAAGATTCATAATGACCTGAATCTAAACCATGTCCTTGGGAATATTTTCCACGAAAAGCCAGCTCCCAAGTGGGGACAGGGGGAACCTGGCTTTAGGGAACCTGCCCAACGCAGACAGCACATGCACAGGGCACATTTGCCTGGCCATGGGGGACTCTTGCCACGCCAGCCTGTTCCTGGTAGCCCACCTGAGTGACTTTGGGGTTGTTAATTTTCCCCAACAGCCATCCTGCCCTTCATCTGACAACGCTTCTCTTTGGGCTTTGGCCTTACCTAGCATGAAAACGTGGAGCCACAGAAAAGAAACAGTCAAAGGTTATCCATGTCCAAAGATCACAGTCATGGCAATGGCAGGAGCGTCTGCCTGGAAAGACTGACAGACCAGTTCAGGGGCTGCATTGACCAATGCTCTGTCTCAAAAGAAAACCAGTATGAAGTCACAGACTGGATAGCTCAGACTGGAAGGGACCTCAGGAGGTCTTTGCTCCAACCTCCTACTCACAGCAGGCTCAGCTCTCAGCTTAGACCAGGCAGCTCAGGCTTCATCCAGTGGGGACTTAAAAACCTCCAAAGACTGCACAACCTGCATGTCTGTCTGACTGTCCTCATGGGGAAAAAGTTCCTCCTTATATCCAGGCTGAACTTCTCCTGTTTCAGCTTGTCCTTTTTGTTTGCCACTCTCCCTCCCTGCACAACTGTGAAAAGCCTGTCTCCATCTCCTTAAGGACCTCTCCATAGGCACTGGGGGCTGCTGTTAGGTGCCCCCAAAGCTGTCTCTGCTCCAGGCTGAACAGGCCCAGGTTCCCCACCATCTCAGGGGCCTCACCTGAACTCACTCCAGTTTATCAATGTCTTTTTTCTGTTGAGGGGGGACAAAACTGGATGCAGTATCTAGATGTGGTTTGACGAGTGCCAAACAAAGGGGGATAATGACTTCCCTTGATCTCTATTTCTGCCCCTGTTCATATAGCCCAAGCTGCTGTTGGCCATCGATGTTGCTGGGACTTGCTCTTGGCCCATGCACTGCTCGCTGCCCACCAGGACTCCCAGGGCCTTTCCCACAGAGCCCTCCTTGGGCAGTCTCGAGCCTGTGCTGTTGCAAAACATCTTTCCACCCAGGTGAAGGACTTTGCATTTGTCATTACTGAATTTCATGATGTCCCTGTCAGCCCATTCCTCCAGGTCTCTTGGGGCAACAGCCCTGCCCTTGAGCATATCAAGTTGTAGCTCAATTTGATGTCATTGAAAACCTGATAACCGAGCACTCTGTTGCCTCTTCCCATCCATTCGTAAAGATTTTAAACAGGACAGGTCCCAGGGCAGACCACTATGGTGTTTCCCTTGTTGCCAATCTCCATTTAAAGACAATTATAAAATTGTCTTTATTTTATATATTTTATAAAAAATAAAATTATTACCCATTACTCTCTCAGCACAACCAGACATCTGGATTATAAACCGTCTGGTTCTTCTCCCATCCCTACCATAACATCCTGTCTTGGATACAAGAATACAATGGGAAAGAACCTTGAATGCCTTGCAAAATACAATGAAAATGGCATCCACTACTCTCCCCTCATCCTGAAATGCAGTCATTTAATCATAGGAGGCAACTAGGTTGGCCAGGCATGACTGATGCTTTGTATATTCATGTTTACTGTTACCAGTCACTTTCTTCTCCTTCCTGCGCCCAGAAATGTGCTCTGAGAGGACTTACTCCGTGACCTTTCCAGGGATCAAAGAGAATCTGACTGGCTTATAGTTCCCTGGGTTGTCCTCTGGCCTTTTCCGAAGGTGGTGTTTTGAAGTTGTTTCAGAAAAAGATAGTAAGGAAGACCTTATTTAGGCCTCCCCAAAGCTAAACATGGGGTTAAAAATAGTTTCACAAATTATCATTAGTCATCATTACACCCATGTATGTCTGATTCACCCATTCAACAGTGCTTGAGAGCTTGCTCAGTTTTGACCACAGCATTATGATACAGAAATTAATTTCAGCTTATTTGGAAAAGCACTTTTTCTTCTGTCTCCATTGGGTGTTGTGAGAGATGAGGAGAATGTTTTGTATACCACGATGTAGAGCTTCCTGTGTAAAATCTGATAATCTGGGAAATTATAGCAAAGAAATGTTTGTCTGTTTGATGCAAGCCCATATTTTTAGAGAGATGATTAGGCTGTTCTTTAGAAACTGCTCCAGCTTCAGCTTTTTAACATCTTCTTTGTGGGTAGATTTATTGCAGTCTTTTAATCACAGACAGAGAACATCAAAAGGTTTACAGAAGTTCATGAGTCTCCATGCCCAAACTGCAAGGCATTTGGGACTAATTTACAATTTCACACTGAAAAAACAAAATGCAAATGTCAAGTGCAGCTCCTCATACACTTCCAGGAAGAAAAAAAATTCCAATAAAATCATGCAATTTCTCCTGGAAAGAATTACAGTGGAATTCTTGGAGAGCATATTGAAATATATGTGCCTCCATCCACAAACCCAAATGACAGAAGTTTGATTGACATTACAGGACTGGTCAGGATGCTATAAGCACTGCAGGTGAATTACCATCCCTTTTATAGATCAGTCAGCCATATAATGGAACATCAATACACCCTGCAGAAGCCAAAGAGAGTTGAAGACCTTCACCATATCTCAGGGTGCAGACTTTGAGCAACAGCCAGCAGCTGCACATTAATGAGTGCTTTATTAAAAAGCTATTGTTGGATGCAAAATGCATGTTGCTCAACTGCATGAGGCCCACTGGTGGGTGTGGATAAAAGGTTGGAATGAAGATGATTAAGCTGGGAAAAGGTGCTATATTTGTGTCACCGTAAAAATTACAGTAGCAGTTAACTTATCTGAAGCTAATAATAACTTATTAGCCTCCTGAACAAATCTAAGCTAGAGGTTAATACTACAGTATGTTTCTTGTAATCATTTTTGTATTAATTAGTTCCAGCCTGCAAATTGCTTGGAAAAAATGACTATCAATTTCATCTGTTTGCTCCCATCTAACTGAACATGAGTTCAGATAGTTGATTTTATAGTCTATTTTAATTACCTTAGGTAAGATCTGAGTAATTAAATAAGGCTATACCTACATCTTTGCCAAACAGCAACAAGATTTTGTGCCCAAAAGGCTGTGTGATTAATTTAAGAAATAGCTTTTGAGAAACGATCAAATATTGCTTCTAGTCACGCTATAAGCTATTCTATGGCTCTACTATGCTGCTACTTATTCATATTTATCTATCTATAGATATATATCTATCTATATACATATCTGTCCTATACTTTCAATCAAATGCATAAAAATCAGTTTGAGATAATTTTTCTTCTTTTAGGTGAATAAGTAGTTCTGGGTTAAAATTGAAAAAGCATTATGACCCTATCCCCAACCAGTCAGTTTTCTCCAGTGCTGAGGGAACAAAAAATGGGCCCATTTAAAATGAAAAAAAAAAAAAAAAAAAAATCTACTGAAGAGTTAGTTTGTCCTATAAAAATGGAGCAAGCCCTCCACAGTGTTATTGTTTTGTCTTGTGTAGCAGGATGTTATTTTCTGAAATAATATTAATCTGTGAGACAAGGAGGGAATTCCTTCCACTTGCTTTTATCCTCGAAATGCTAGCTGCCTAGACTAAGCCATATAGCATTTCCAGAAGGAGCTTTTGTTCCAAACCCCAGAACAGTTTGCCAGACAGGCTCCTCTCTCTTCTCTGACTTCTGGAAACCCTAGTTGACTCAGCTGAACTGGATGCTGTACTTTTAGACTTTCATGAGGAAGCAAGAAATTCTACATATACCCAGGAAGCTTTGTTCATAAGAAGAGTAAAGTGTCATTAATAGATGTGAATATGACACAGTAGCAATTATCATCTACAACTGAGATCTCAGAAGTGAAGGTGCATAACAACCCCTAGGAACAGTCCTACCCATGTCAGGAGAACTGATCCCGTGAACAGAGGCACAAGTGTCAGTGTATACAGGGTTATATGGGGAACACGTAGTAAACAGCAGGAGATTTTCTTGTATTTGCCTTCTCTATCAGAAGATGCCTTAGTATAAGGAAATGGTTTAAAACTCTAAAACTTCATTTTATTGTATCAAGACCAGGCAATTCAAGTTGGAGAAGAAAAGATGAACGGAAGGTTGTGCTTTATACGCGAGGTGTTCTCTTCCCATGAAACAGAGTATGTCACCGTATGATTAATAGCTAAACATACTATGGTGCTGAATAAATAACCACTGTAAATATAGCTATCTTCACAGCAGGGGAAGCCTTAGCACAGATAACAGCAGGCTAGCTGACAGGCAGAGAGATTACAGTATTTCACTTTCAGACACAAGTCTCAGTTGGAGCGGCTGTGGTCAGCAAGAAACTGTTTCTAATATGTTTGGCTGGACCTTGAACTTCATCTGTTGACTGCTGCCAGATTTACCAGGCAGGCTTTAATGGCCCATTGATTTTAATGGACTCTTAATGAACACAGCAGATTATAATTTGGAAGGTCACTAGGAACAGAGAAGCAGGTCAGTATAGGCAGCGATAGTTCGATGTAGACAGCAGTGATGGGAAAGGGGTATCTCAGTTACATGTAAAATATTACTATTCTCTTCCCATATCATCTGAGCATACAGCAAGTAAAAACCAAAATATCTCTTTAGAGTGGCCTCCAGTGGCAATATTTAGTCCCCCTGCCTATATCAGAAATAAAACTTCTAACATAGTTTTAGGTTGGCCAGGAAAAAACACACAGAAAAACTGAGTTACACATCACCATCTTAAAAATATAAAGGCAGACCACAGAAAGGAGCAAATTCAAGTCTGTCTGCTCAGACTGCTCTGTTTCCCAGCCCCACAGGTGGAATACATCTGGCCAGCTCCTCCTAAGTTAAGGACATCATTTATCCCAGTCTCCAGGCTTTGTCCTGAGCCAATTTCTTCCTCAGAAGAAATCATATTTTCTTCAACATCAGTCTTCAACACTTCTCTCCAGGTGAACGTGCTTTTCCCCAGGGGCCCAGTAGGTAAGACCCCATTGGGAGGAGACACTTGAACCCCATTGGCTTTTGGAGAGGATTTAGAAAACCTGGAGACGTTAACCTGGTGCACAGCCTCCACACAGTACTCTGACAGCAAAGGAAATAAAGGTAAAACCAGGCATGCCGCAGTTTTAGACTCCTCACCATGTACACAACTGTGTTGGTGTAACAGATGCTATTCCTGTGCAAGAAGATCACCTTTATAGTGCTAAAACATTGTCCAGAGTGGCAATATAGTATAATTACAAATGACAAATAGCTAAAGCATTTTAAAAAACACATGCACTTTGTTTCCTATGTGCATATTGGTTTTCATATTCAAGAAAGATAAATTCAGCTTGGTCCAAGTCCAGGTTATACACCTAGGAGAAGTGGGGAATGGAGAGATGATCATACAAGAGATGACAGGAAGAATTCAACTTGTTCAACCCAGGAAAGTAAAGACTGAGAAGAGAAACACTTTTGATTTATATGTAACATCAGGGGGTAGACATCTACCAAGAGAACATCTGCAAGGCAGTGCTAGCAGAAGAAAAAATGAGTATAGCCATGAATAGATTTCAGCAGAAAATTAAACCATTTCCTCCCATAAGAATGATGTCCTGGCAACAGCTTTTTGACAGGAACAATGTGAGCAAGAAATGAAGTTACTTTTAAGACGCAATTCAGTATTTTTAAGAAGGGGATTATATGATGTGGTGGTGTGTGATATCAAGGGACTGAGCCTAATGAATCTGAAGGTTCCTTCCCGTCCCACGTTTCCCATAGCCAACATGTTGTGATGTCCATTTGACTGTGCAGAAAGGCTACAGGTTCTGCTTCTCATGCATATCTAATCCTTCTTAGACACAGCCTGGTTACACGATGCAGAGAACAGGGACGGTGAGTCCTCCAGAAGCAAGATGCCCTTGGGAAAGCTGGAGAAACTGCTAAGTTATTTTTCAGTTAAAAACGTGTTTCCCAAGCGTCCCTATTTTTGAAAGCTGATACATGCTGAGATTAAATTCAGCAGTTCTGCATTCATGTGAATAGCATTCAGCTGGAGATGGAAGCAAAGACAGAGTAATTTTGGGAACCTGGTGAATCAGAAACACAATGCAGACTTAGGCCAAGCAAGTAATTTTTGAGGACACCAATGAAAAAAATTACAAGGTTCTACATGTAGGCTCATAAAACTCCCTAATATCCTCAGTTCAGTTTGCAGAACTCGGCTTCACAAGACAGAAATCTTGTGAGAACAAACTCTCCCTGTGATCCTCTCTCCCTTGGACTGCCGCTGTTGGATGGGGTAGAAACAATAGACAAAAAATGCTATTGTTATAGCTTTTTGGCACTTCATTTTCTAACAGTGACCAGAACTCAAAAACCTAGAGATGGATGAAACTGGAAAACATTTTGAGAACAGGGAACACGTTTTCATTTGGAAAACTAAGAGAATAACGATTATTTCTGAAAGGCTTTACCCCTTCCTAGTGCAATCCTCACTTCCACAGGAATTTTGAGGAAGTCTGCAAGCGCAGATGAATGAACCAGTAATCAAGTTGGAATGCAGAGCATGGACAGTAGTGCCTCGGGCAGCTGGGAGGTTTACTCACCTCCGTGTTTCCCATGGCGGGTGTGCGGCAGGCTCCGGGGCTGCCTGGTGTGACCCTGGGAGCAGGGCTTGACACAACACCTCCAAGAGCAACTCTGATAAACATCCAGTCCTTGGGGCTACTTTCACAGCTGAATCAAATCCTGATGCTTTTGAAGCTCTCAGTTTACAAAAAAAACCCAACAACAAAAATTGTGTAAAAATTTGAGTCCTCCAAAGCAACAGCAGGTTATGGCAGCTGCAAACCTAAGAGACGCTGGAGCAGTACTTTCTGCATCTCTGGAGCCCAACGCTCGTTGTCCCATGGCATGTAAGTAGAAGTGACAGTGCGTCATGACCTAGAGGACAGCTTTTCCCAGTCATGGACCACCCGTCTTGAGTATGAGGTCTTCAGAAACGTGAAAGCCCTTGAGACTCGGGCTGTTATTTGTAAGATACCAGTGAATCGGTGGCCCAGAGGCTTCAGCTGGAGGTGGGAAATAAGGGTGAGATGGGAATGCTGCTCCTCTCCAAACGGCTTCTGCTAGCCTGAGAGTGGCCCAAGGGCTGGGCTCAGCACAGGGCTGCAGACCTTCCATGCTGTTTCAGACCAGGGTTAGGGTGACCAGCTGGTACAGCCAGGGGAAATCTTGAAGCTCTCTGCAGGGCAGATGTAGTCCTGTTTGGTTGGATCCTGCACTCTGTGCTTTGCCTAATTCCTTCCAAGTGTCCCAGTCCCTTTGTAGCTGCACCATGGGGCCAGTTTGGTCTGATGAGGCAGCCTGGGGTCCTTCTAAGAGAATCTCATGGCTATGGAACTTAGTAACAAGGAGGATTTTCACAGAGCCACAGGTTTGGCACATACTGAAGTTCAGGACACTCCTGTTCAGAAGGCAGAGTATAAACATAATGTGTTTGCACATACGTAACCTCTGTTTGCTTTCTCTCTCTTACATGTCCACTTTCATTTAAACCGTAGCTGATTTCTACCATATCTATCTCAGACATGTACCCCTTTAGTACATCTCTGCAATCTCTGGGCTTGTTGGTGGTGCTTTTTATTATTATTGATCTTCATCAGCAGTGAAAGAAGTGGTTTTTAAGAAAAAAAAAGTATTTACTCTCTCAGATGCTTTACAGATTACAGGCATACTGTAATCTACTGCCTCCATGGTTTTCAGGACCTGTTCCTCCTGCAATGTTCACAGACACCTTGTCATAGTCCCAAGGCTGGCACCTACCCAACCACCTGGAATACAAACCACAGCTGTGGTAGAAACCAGGAAACCTTCAGGATATTTGACCTTCTTCTTAAGTCTCCCAGAAGAAAGATGAGGATGCTTCCCATGGGTCCTGTCAAGTGTTCTTGGTGCATCTGAACAGAGATGTCGTTTCTTCTCCTGTTAGTGCATTACATCCACATTTAGATTAACTCATGCCTGACCCTGTCTCTGGGTTGGACTAAACCAGCAGGTTGCTCCTGGACTGTTCACTGCTCTTTGCATTGCCTCAAAAGCAGCCCAGGACAGAGCTGGTGAGAGCACGGCTCTGGTCTAATGCAAAGCCCAGCTCTGGGGCAGGGCTTCATGCAGGTCTGCAGGTTGGGTGAAGAGACAGAAGGCACAGCTGTGCTGTGGGACATCTGTCTGCACTTGTTAGAGTTTTCTTTCCCTGCAGGCTGAACCTAGAGCTGTACAGATCTGTAGAAGTCATGGGGCACGAGCCCAGACTGGGGGAGACTTACCAGTGTCTCTTGTTACATCCCGCTCACATCTCTCTCCAGGGAACCAGCCCAAGCATCTGTGTACAGGTTGCAAAGTTTGGCTCAGGACACAGCCACAGGAGGCTGCGTGTGAGCAGGACTGAAGAAATCACCAACATCCGGGGCGTAAGTCAGTTTGTCACCAAGGGAGATAGAGATATGGATCTTGGAGCGGTATCAGAGAAGTTCTTGAATGCAGAAAGCTCTGCTCACAGCTAACCCTTCATGTATATATAGGTTGTCATGCCCCTGGCCTTTTGGCTATTAGAATATGGGTAGCTTCTAAGTCTTCTCACTCACCCCAGCACCCAAAGTGTGGCACAGAAGTCGGTGTCATCCCACAGCCCCGACAGACATTGGCCATGGGAAGAGTGGCACCCCTGATGAAAGGGCTGCACTGCTGCTGGGTGTCCCTGGGCCATAGCCTGCAGGTGTTCGTGCCGTATGGTCCAGGCAAGCAGAGCGGAGATGGCCTCATATGGAGGAAGCTGGCTCCAGATTTGGATGTTCAGCTGCTGTCCTACCTTCCAAGCCATCCTGCAGAGATATTTTTTGTTTCTCTTCTTTCCTCTTAACGGCCTCTCTTGTTTCCACCCTAACATCACCCCTCTGTTCTAACTGTCATGAGAGAAGCAGGTCCAGACAAGAGGAGTCCCTGTGGCCCCGTTAATATATGACACCAAGGCAATCCTTAATCCCAGGTCCAACATCATCAAAAAAACCTTTAAACCCTTTTGTTAAAGATGCAGAGAATGCCATGCAAGGCCAAGATTACCCAGGTAAATGAATTAAAAATAACAAGTTTGGGTATGGATGTGGCAGATCTTGTACCAAAGCGGGAAAAGGCTTCAGGAGCAGGTTGTGAAACTGGGGGGAGACTGGGGTCTGGGAAGGGAGGTACAAGTGGCAAAAGGAGGGCCAAGAACCAGGAAAGAGATCATGACGTGCAAATCCCATGATGGATGCTGTCTGGGGGATGTGACAGGTAGCCTTGTGTTTGCTGGTGGCAGCTGGAGCAGGACAGCCACCCAAACCCACTGTCCTGACCGTGCCATGAGGTTCAGTCTGTGTCTGCAGCTGGGGGGCCAGGTGGGAGCAGGCAGGTGTTTTCACTGACCAGCAAGGGGACAGACAGACATGGACAGACAGATCAGCATCCTGGTATCACCATGTCAGTACTCATTTCAGGCCTGACAGTATTGGCAGCTACCCATAGCTTCATAATAAAAACTACTATACAGATAAAATAAATACCTTTTATTAGACAGACTAATATAATTTTTCCAAGCCTAGTAGCTCATTTAATAAAAGGATAGAACCTGTAGCCTCAAGTCTTTTGATGGAATTTATAAACATTTAATGCAATACACAGGTTGAATTTGTTTGGGGTTTTTATTAAACCTTGGATAACTTGGAGTGTGGACTTACCCTGAACTATTCGTCCACTGCAGAATGGCCTTAGAAAATTGAACAAAGCTTTAAAAAAGTTTATTTTGCTTCCACAAGGTAATAAAGTACATCTATGAAAAGGACAGTATAACAATATAAATAATGAAAACCGTGACCAGGTGTAAAGGATGACAAACGCAAATTTGGTGGTAGGTGCCCCATCCCTGGAAACATTCCAGGCCAGGTTGGACGGGGCTCTGAGCACCATGATCTAGTTGAAGATGTCCCTGCTCATTGCAGGGGGATTGGACTAGATGACCTTAAAAGGTCCCTTCCAACCCTTCCAACCTTCCAACTATTCTATGATTATGTGAAATAACAGATTGTGTACTGCGGAGCATCAGTCAAATTATGTACAACTTGTATGTAATGGGCCCATATCTAAACTGAGAAATAATGATGGTTCAAAGATCGATGGTAGCATCATTCCCTAGAATCGTAACATAATCTTAAGGAAGGTTCCGTTTTCACTTTAAACTCAACACGAGGTATCTGCTACAGCAATCCCTGCATTTATCCAGTGTCTATTCCCCACTGATAAGAAATTCATATAACTTTTCCTGTAAGGTGCAGCTCTCTTAAGAAACATGAGACATAGCTGAAGCTTTGATTCGTGTCTGTAACTCTGCATGACATTTATGTGAAAGAGTAGCTCTGATCAGGTACTGTATTAATTTGGGATCTCTAGGTTTTGAGTCCTGGAAGAGATCAGAAATGAATAGATTTTCCAGTTTGTTTATTTTGAACATTTGGTGGCATATTTTTTAATGACTGTCACCATTCCACAGTAGTTTGTTTTCCTTTTGCAGCTTTTGTACATGCGGAAGAAAAAACAATTTTAAAATAGCAGTACACAACTGCAAAGTCATAATTGGCAGAAGAGTAAGAGCAACAGCTTTTAATTTATTTTTTTAAAAAGCTTGGATTTCAAATTGACAGCATCTCTTTAAACTAATGAGACCAAATAAGAGCCGGAAAACATGCAAATGCACTAGGAGAAAGTTAGGATGGCACTGATGACAATTAACTAATGATTATTAATACCCCTGATACACATTGTAATAATGGTAATTATGATTAACTCATTTTGTTTCATTGTGGAGGCTGTTAACATTTGATTTCCTGGGCTTTTCCTTGCAATTTACATTAATTACTGTCCACCTCCTCTCTAGTTTTCCTACTGAAACTTTACAAAAATTAACAGTATTTAATGTGCTCAACAAGTCTTTTCCAATTGACATTCAACCTAATTGGCATTGAGATATTTTCACTGCCTGTCTGTCCCATCATCACACACATCTCTTTTTCTTACCTTGACTTGCAGACATGTTTTTTTCATTTGCTGACTCTGGTAACTGACTTATTTCCAGCCCAGATCCTTACCATTGCATATGGCTCCACTGTCTCTCTTACTTCATGGAGTCCAGCATCCAAGCTACTGATTTGTATTTGTTTCATGGCCCTTTCTGCTGAGAGTCATTTGCTGCCACCTCATCCATCCCGATCTGCTAGATCCCCCAGCTCCTTGCACAGTAACCTTCCTCATCAAGTCTTCCTAATAAAGTCAATGAAGACTGCTCAGTTGGAGATCTAGACCATTGTTGCAAAATATGGATAATCTGCATAATCAAGATAGAGGAAGAAGAGGTCTAAACTTGACATTACTGATTTCATACAATGGGTAAACAAGTTTTCTTTCTAAAGTCTAACAGCGGCTACCTCTTGCGAATCTCATACCCATCCCAACCTACACTTTTTCTGGACAATTAATACCATGTGGGAATTTCCAGATATATGTAGAAATGTTAAAGGAGCAATCCCCTTGGAGTCCTCATATTGCTAATACTGACAGAGCCTGGGAAATCTTCAGTGATCCCTGTTACACTGACTTGAGATTTTTGAAATATGTTGAATCCATTTCAGAGAATTTTTAAACTGTAGTTTAAAAACAAAATATCCACATCTTCCAGAAGCTGAAGGAAACCCACAATTCATACTGGTTCCCCACTGGACCTGTAATTTTTGCCAAAATCTAGCTCAGATTTTGGAAGGATATCAACAACTCTCATTCTCAGTGAATGCTGTGTTTATGCCGTACACAACCCAACTGTTCTACGCTGGGTTCTGAGAAGCATGTTCATACCCATAACTAATATAACTACCTCTTCTGTATACCTGCGTGGTTGAATGCTCCTGGGCAATTCTGTTCCTAGTTCACGTAACACTGTAGTGTCCCTAACACTGCAGGCTGTGTGCATGCACTTCCAGGGGCACAGGAGCAGCTGTTAATGAAGCTGTCAGACACTTTCCGTTATAAGAATTGTTTTTCAGTTGCTTATAAAATTTACACTTTGCTGTATGTTTGTATAGAGCTATGAGGAGAAGGCCTCCATCTCGCAGGAGAACGAACTACACTGTTAGCGAAAGCTGCTTGTGTAGGGAGCCCAAATGCTTCTGATAAAGCCTTTCTCCTCCTCCGCCTCCTCCTCCTACAGCGAGTGCTGGATTAAGCTCTCTCAGCCTTTGGGCTGTCTCCTGGCCAATGCAAGGGCTCCGCTGCAGCTCAGCTCTGCAAGAACCTTGGCAATTGCAATGCTGCGCACGATGCCGCCCTGTCCCCTGGAAGACCAAGGCAAATTACTCCGTGAAATTCCTCTTAGGAATTCCTCTTCACCTGTCCTGCATGGTGAAGTAGCAGAGCAGACAGTAGCTGAGCTGCGAACTGCATTGGGTCTGCCAACTCTGGGAGCTGTAGGAACTCAACTTTGCAGAGCAGAAGAGTCCAGAGCTGTGAGCCAAGTACCACATAACCCATTTGGCCCCACTGCTGGACAGCCAAACCAAGTCAGCCCAGGAGCTGTCAGAGGGCTCTGCAGAGCCAGTGTGCCAACAGAGCTCCTTTGCAGACACAATGCATTTATTTTACTTGCTTAATCAGATTTTCCTTGTTCTCCACTGGCAGATCAACTGCCCATGTCTTCAGTGTCCCTCTACAAATAGGCACATCTGACACACCAGGACTAAACCTAGCAAACCTGTGATAATACAAGCACAGCACATAAATAGGTTGGCATACCACATGGTGATTTCAACAGAAAACAAGTAATTCCAGGCCTCATGTAGATGAAAAGGGCAATTATTCATGCAATAATATTGTGTTGCTATTTGCAGAAGCTTTAGCATCCCACTGCTACTTCAACATTGGACACAGATCCACAAACCACAGTTTGCACCTATTTGCAATCACAGGGTCCCTTTCATCTGCTTGTACCTAAAAGAAAAAAGAATAAAAAATACTTTTTTTTTTGCCATTATCATGTCTGAGGCTTCAGGTTTCCTCCCTCACAGTGTCCCTGAAGTGCTTTGGAGTGCTGTAGTGTTCCTGAACATTCAGAAGGGAAACAGAAGTCCCAGCAAGACATTTCCAGGCTTTGATTCTTTCAGTTCATCCTCTTTGGCCTGACATCAGCCTGTGCTTGTATTTACGGATCTTCTCATTCAGGGTTCCCAAAGCATTTTGCAAATATTAGGAAATTCTCAGGGGGCACTTCCTTCCCCTGCCTAACAGCCGATGGAGGGGGAGAGGCGGGGACACAGCGGAGAGAAGCAGGAGTACGAGGCATATTCCTGGATGTCCATTTGGCTGCTTTAACCATTCAAACCACACTCCCAAAATGTAGCTGCAGAGCTGTGCTGCTGGGGATTCGGGAGCTGGAATGGCTGAGAACAAGCTAGAGCCCCATGAGATAGTAGCGGTCATGTCCCTGTTTTGATGAAGGATGGAACATTATGGGAATGCAGGTCGGATACAAACAAGGACAGTTCTTCAGTGCCGACTTCTAGATTTTCCCTGACATAGTTCCAGGAAGTCTGTACATTCAGGAAGCACAACTTCTAGAGAAAACTCAGCAGGACTCAGGGTAAATCCTCATCCCCAAAAAGGGTGCCATCATCAGAGCAAACGTCCCCTTTTTTGAAGACTTTCAGTGCACTGAGACCCTCACCTGGGATATCAAAGACAAACCTAAGTGCTGACTTTGCCTTGAGGCTCAAGAAAGTCACAAGCAGGTCAGATGCCCATTTTCCAGAGCTGTTGGACCCTGGTCTGCTATGCAAGGAAGTGAGAGAAGCACTAGGATGCTGAGACGCTGCTGAAGGAATTGGTGCTTGGAGGCAGCCTGACCTTTCTCAAAATACTTAAAAAAGACTGTGAGAAATGTCCCTCTTAGATATGGGGGTAATAAAAGCCCCATGGGATGCCAAGAAGGGACTGAAAATATAGGTCAGGTGGGGTGTTGCTGGAGAGGACTCATGGCAAGGAGGGGGATTCCCAGGTTGGAGAGAAATGGAGATTATTCATTAAACATCAAGAACTTTGTGGAATAGGAGAGGAGACAACTAAGTTGTGTTATCTGGAGAAATTCAGAAAAGAAGGGGAAAAGGGGAGATGAAATATAAGAAAAATAAGATGGATGTGCAGAAAGGGCTTTCTCTCAGGGGAATGGAGTGAAGAAATTTGCTAATATCTTCCTGTGAAGTTCATCTGTTTTTCTTGTTACTGTACCTGACAATAAAAATGTTCCAGATGGATGTGGTTAACCAAATCCCTTGAGGAGAAAGGTTTTAGTTTCCTTCCTTTGCTTCCCTTCACCTTTATCAGCACTGACAAAGGGATGGGACCAAACCAAATTCACAGAGCCATTCATCATCAGCCCAGGGGAAGTCAAATCCCTGTGCAAAGGTTTTCACTGGCAGATGGGCAAATATGTGCCGATGGGAGTCCATTGCCTGGACTTGCTGCATGTTAATTCCCCTGCCTGATATTTTATTTTGCAAATGTGGCAATAGGTAGGGTGGCATACCCATGGTGCAATATGGTGTCAACGTGCCATAAATAGCAGCAAGGCAGTGTCTGAAGGTAGTTGAGAGACTATTGGATGCCACCTAGGCAGTGCATATAAGAAGATCTGAAATAGGCTAGTTCTGCTTCCACAGATGAGTGGGGTTCATCTATTTAAATTCCTAGGAAAGCTCATCTGAATTTACTTCTGAATGGAGTAGCATAAATTCTTGCATGCAGAATTATAGCTGTCTTTGATGGTACAATTTAGTTCACTCCCAAAGGAGCAGTGGATCAAAAGCTCTCCTTGAAGACAGGTTGTCAACTCCATTTAATATTAACATGGATCTTCATTTCCTGCTTCTGGAGCTGTGGCACCCAGCTGTGTCTGGGCAGAAGGTGGCCTGTCCCATCCCATGCTTGTTGTTTCCTCTAGTCCCTGGGTGAAAGGATGGATCTTGGGTTTGGATGATTTTGCTGGTGTGTTGTGCTTCTTGTAGGGCAGCTTGAGTTGCACAAAGAATAGGTTTTGGGGAAACTCAAATGTGTTCCCTGGCAGTCATGTGTCCAGGGCTTGCTTTAACGTGGGCAAGGACAGGATGCCCCAACAACTCAGATGTCTGGAAGCAGAAGTGTGTCCCCTGGTTGAGACATTTAACACTGAACAGCTCTTGTGGGGCTGCTCTGCTTGTCCCTGTCCAGGTTAGAAAAGTCACAAGCACATGGCAAGGCTGGAAGGAGGGAGATCAGTGTGAAATGTGAAGATTTCTCAGATTTTTGTAGTCATTTTTATAAACATAATTGGTTAGCTGCCTAGACAACTGAGGCATTGATATTTGTTGGAGTATTCATTCATACTGCATTAAATTTAGCACTTGTTTGTTTATTTTTTGTAAGTAGGTGTTCTATTTGCAGGAAATTATCACAGCCACTGAATCAATTTGGCCTTTACCAGTGGGAGTGTGTTCCTGCAGCTCTTTGTACTGGGAGGAGCTCCAGCAATATAATTGATTTTACTCTGAAACAACACTCCACTTGCTCTCTTAGACCAGACACCTGCCCCTCTAATGTGAAATCACTTGTGTCTCAGCTGCTTCATTAATCACACAGGTGTTCTGATATTTTGTATTTCTAATCAAACCACTACCTGCCATATCAATACTCGGCTGATTGATTATGTTTACAGATCCAATGAATGCTTTGCAAGTATACTGATAAACTTTACACTTAAAAAGTAAAATTGCATCATCTATATCTAATAAAAAGATAAAATCTAGAACCTCAGCACTAGAAACGGCCAGAACACTGACCACTTAATTTCATCCCGTTACCTCTGTGCTGAGTCTGATCATTTATGTTTGACTTTTAGACAAACCTCAGAAAGTCATTTGAACGCATCAGGACATGCAGAACCAATCATTTTCTTCAGTAGTTTGCTTCAATAGTTTATAACCTCCCTAAGACACATTTGTACCTTATTTCTCATTTAAATTTTTCTAGCCTTGCTTTGAACCATCATTTCTTGTTATGCCTTTGTCCATAATTATAAAGAGATTTAAAGAACACTTCCATTCCCAGTTAATTTTCCTCTTAAGGTCACCTTGCACTTTTCTTTGCTAAGCTAAAGTGATGGTGCTCTTTACATCTTCATGGGAATTATATTTCCTCCAGTCGCCACATTTTTAGGGTATTTTTGCACTATCAGCAACTTTTCATGGTTCTTTTAATATAAGTATACCAGAACTGCACATTACCCTAGGCCTAGTCTAGACAATTTTGTACATAGAGGCAAAAGCCACCTTTTCACCCTTAATCATTACTTCCTTCTTTATACTACCAAGAATTTAATTAACCCTTTCTATCACAAAATGCTGAGCTGTTCATGCATTCTGACTTCCCTGAATGCTTTCTAGAATTACGTTGCAAGACCTCCAATCCCCA
Organism: Phaethon aethereus; assembly: GCF_964289735.1. Classification (NCBI taxonomy): domain Eukaryota; kingdom Metazoa; phylum Chordata; class Aves; order Phaethontiformes; family Phaethontidae; genus Phaethon; species Phaethon aethereus. Next base: position 203,850,990 of record NC_138575.1, read on the forward strand.
TCTGGGTGTTAAAACCAATACTCTTTCGGCCAAAGCAAATATTGCAGACTATGCACAGACACACACGCCACTCATGCCACCTGCATGCATGTCAGGTCTTTGAATTCTTCCAGGTAAACATGAATTTAGGCATGTCAGTTTACAGCCAGCATAGGAATGCACAGATATAAGCAATGCAGTGACTGTCTTGTTCATACAGAGATAACAGGTCTTCTTGGTTTCAAAAAAGCCTAGGGAACTTGTATGGACTCCACCACCTGGAAACCCAAGTACCTCATAAGCTTTGCTGTATTTATGCAGAAAACATACCTGGATACATTCAGGTTTTTACACAGATGTCTGAGGAAGAAAGAACACTCACTGATGTATAAAAAAGGACTTACGTGGAAGACTGCAGTCTTCCCCATCCTTGGCATGAAAAGCACCCGAGCTGCCATGGTACGGGCTAGCCAGCTGCAAGGCCACCCTCCAGACCTTCAGCTAAGCTTATTCTGCACTTCAGACATGAATGAGGGATTTGCTAATCCAAAACATATTGTTTTAACCAGGGATTTGGCACTTGCTTGTACAGGGAGAGACTTGAAGTCCAGTCCCTGCTCTGAGGGCAATACACAGATTAGACTGGGAGGGATTCGTTGAAATGGTGTGCTGCTTCTTGGAGCATGACCAGGAATCCTAACACAAAGCAAAGAGCTTACCACAAACTGATCCCTGGACTGTGCTTAGATCAATTTATGACAACAAAGTTTCTGCTCTGTGCAGTAATCACTTCAATTTAAACAAGTAACAATAAAAAATTAATGAAATGTATCTTTATCTAGGGTGGAATTATTTACCATAAACTTTGATTAAATTTTCATAAGGTCCTAATTGATTTTGGCACATACATGTCATTGTTTGTCTACAGGACTCTGTCCAGTAAGTTATTATATGAGCTGTAGAACATTTTTTCTAGTAATATTTCGGTTACAAACCATATCACCCTTTCTCCACTGTAGTCCAATTTTTCCCAAACAAATTATTTATCTCCAATCTAGCAGCAGCCTCACAAACCTTTTTGTCTGTGCCCTAGGTGGTAGTTAATTACGACCTCTAACAAGAACCTGCTGAATTATACCAATCAAGAAATACATTTGCTGGGACTTCCCACTGATGCAGCTATATTGGTGTACTGAATATATACACTCAAAAAACCCACAGGCCTCCTAACTACTCTGTGCTAGCGATTAGGCAAGATTAACATTTCACTGGAGCTGTGTCAGCACAAATGTGAATGTCGAAAAATTGAGCACAGCGATGATACTTTGTGGTGAACAAGTTTTCAATCAATGATTCAAAATTATAGCATGTTATCTTCCGTCAGCTAAAATTGCAGAGGGCTGCAGATAAAATGTTGACTTTATTTTCCATATTTGACTGGAGATTACATATTTTTCTGTACTGAAAGCTCAGAATTATCAGTAAAGAATAGCCTTATTCACATCATTTTCTTATCACACACTGAAAAGTATAAAAAAAGGAAAATTCTCAGTGTATTTTTTTTTATCTCCAGCAATGGGCAAGGGACATGGTTTGCTTCTTTGCCCATCGCTGCTGTTCCTTAGTGGTGAGAGGGATGAGCAGTGTAGAAAGGAGTAGTTGTGGTTATCAGCAGGCAACACGCCTGTCTGTGCCTGGGCATGGAAGGCATGGGATCAGAGTCAGGTCCCCAGCCTTCCACTCCATAAACCAACCATGTCCACATCTCTTCCCTCAAAGCCTTGTCTCAATGGCATCATGTCCTTAAACTGTCCCAGCTTCTTGTGAACCTTTCTCCAAACAACAAAGCACTCAGCCGCTGTGGGGCAGAGAACACCGGGTGGAAGAGGCTGCCCCATTCACAGGGAAGATGACATGGGTGCAGCGAAGAGGCCCCTGCAACCCTGCCCCTGCTCCTAGGGGATCCTTGCCAGGCAGCAGGGTGAAGACGTGGGCCATGGAAAACAGGGGCACTCAGAGTAATTATTTTCTAAGATAAAAGAGCGAACTTTGCCAAAACCTCAGAGGTTGTGTGGTTAAGCATTGTCTGATGATGTTCTAGTACTGAACAGTGGCTTGTTGCAACCATCTAGAGAACAGTGGGGATGTCCCAACCTTCACAATGATCTGTTAAGTCCTCTCCTACATCACAGCAAAGACTGCCATTTTACTGCAACTAGACAGTCCATAAAATAAGGTAATGAGCTGCTATTAATTACAACTGTATGCACAAATATTGAAATCAGATGCACAAAACAACTAGGAGTGTGGTCTCTGCTCTCCCCAGAGCACAGCAAACCGGAGCAGCCAACAGTGGCAAGAATTTGCACAGCTGCTTCTGGGCTTTGCTTCAAGATCCTCTCAGTCTTATGGGCTCTTTGGAGACCACTGGGAACTCTCTGAGTGAGTATGGGGTGTCCCAGTTCCTGCTGTTGGCTAAGGATGGCCAGGCAGACATCTGCATCTAGCAAACTCCAGCTATTCCTCATCTTAAGGTGCTCTTGTCTCCATCTGACTGCCAATGACGGAGTACCAACCACTGTTCAACAAGTGCTAGAGACCTAGAGAGTGGCCGGGCCCAGTGCACACTGAAGTGAAGCAGCTCAAAGATGAGGCAGTTTTTGCAGAAAGGTGCATGGGAAGAGGCTGGAAACTCTGCTGACGGCGGAGTACACATGCTCAGCAGCAATGGTGACACACCAAAAGATAAGGTCCCCAATACCAACTGGAGCAGCACAGCAGGACCCTTGTCTCAGGCTGAGCTCAAGAGCACTGCACAGGTCTGTCCTGGGACTAATCCTGTCTAATACCTTTACAAATGCTCTGCAGGAGGTGACAGAAGGCTTGCTCATCAATTTTTCAGTTGACACCTAATTGGGGAGACCAACTGTTATGCTCAAAGACAGGTCTGCCATTCAGGTAGACCTAGAGTGGCTGCAGGAATGGGCCAACAGAGACCTCATGAAATTTGACAAGAACAAATACAAAGTCCTGCACCTGGGATGGAAGGACCCTTTGCAACAACACAAGAGGTCCTGGTGGGCAGCAAATGGATCATGGGCCAGCAGTGAGTCCTGACAGCAGCAATAGCCAACAGCTGAATGGACAGGAGCAGAGACAGAGACTAAGGGGAGCTGTTATCACGCTCTACTTGACACTCATTAGACCACAGCTAGATACTGCAAACAGTTTTGTCCCTTCCAGTAGAAAAAGGACATTGATAAACTGGATTGAGTTTACGTCCATGAGGACAGGCTGCAGGAGCTGGACTTGTTCAGCCTGGAGCAAAGATGGCTTCTGGGGGCCTAGCAGCAGTCCCCAGTGCCTTTGGGAAGGTCATCAAGGAGACAAAGATGGGTTTTCCAAAGTGGGACTGGGCAGCAAGAAAGACAGAAAGGACATTAAGTTGAAACACAAGAGTTTCAGCCTGCTTATAAGGAGACACTTTTTTTTTTGTCCTTGTGGAGGACTGCTATGAAACAGCTAAGTGAAACATAACCTCTGATAATGCAATACCTTGGACCTGGGAGTTCACAGGGTTGCCAACAGAGATAAATGAAGCTTTTGCCATGTGAGAAGGGCTGAGTTCTTGTCTCTGAGGCTTAGGATGTTTCCTCCCTATAGGGACGGACCCCATTTCTCTTTGATGCTTGTAGTGCAATATGCTGATGGCAGTGGCTGTCTTCAGGACTTACTACAGCTCTAGATGGCACAAGGGAAGTTAAATAACAATGACAGATCCATGCCCCCAGGGAGCATCCAAAGTAAGAAAGGCACACCAAAAGAGATGGCACGACACAAAAGATGTAGGAAGAAGAATGACATATCCAGAGAAGATGTTTCCATACAGCTTTACACTTGATGTCTGTGCCCCTTGTCACTCTCAGAATTGGAGACAGTGACTCTGATGATGAGTGGGTAGGAGCCAAAGTGACATAACCCTAAGCCAGATGTCTGAGCTCCTGCTACCAGGGCACATGGCAACATGCAGGCATGTCAGTGTTCCTGATGGAGGAGCAGGCAGAGCAGTGTCACAGATGGCCAACTGTTGGTACAGCACTTTGGTATGACAGATGACCAAGAGATCTAATTATAACACTGGAAGAAGAGAGCCATCTTGCACTCTCCTGTGATCTACACTACTCATTGCAGAACTGCTGTGTAGTACAAGGCGCAACGGAGCATTAGTTGCTCTACAACACTGCAATATATCCTACAGGTACCCATTCTGTGACCACCCTAATAGATGGCACTGCCTTTGCTTGCCATTCCATCACTTGAAAAAGGGACAGCGGGTGTAAAAAGCCTCAGTCAGATAACTACATTGAGAGTATAAGTTTCACACAACTCATGCAGAAAGCAATGAACTGTATCAAGGGCTCATATCCAGTTTCCCCTGTCCACTCAGCAGCTACGCATAAAAGAGCATGAAAGAACAATTCCAGCTGACTGCATGTCCTAATGCACTTATGTCCCCACAATCACTCTGTTTCATCTCAATTGTAACCAGAACACGTGGTGCAACAAAGGAAGGAGACTGGCAACGGGAAAAAAGAGGTAGAGCTGTGGGATAGTTACCTGTTTATGTATATGGCTAATGCTATAACTCATAAGCACTTGAGTTGACAAGGTTATTGCAGACCATTGCCCTGGCCCTCTGGACCTGAGATGGTGTGTCAGGGCCCAGACATGGTTGTGCATCTCCAAAAGGCACATTACACGTTCCCTCTCTGCGGTACACCCGACCCCTATCCTGCAGGTTCCAGAGCTGCTCTGCACAATTTTACAAGTTGTCCATTTGTAGGCTTTCGATGTAAAGAAGTGAGAAAAGGGGCCCCTTCTGAAGCTTTAAGTGCTTGCAAGAACTAAAGAGATAGCACCTAAGATAGTAACAGTCAACAACACTCAACTCCTATGGCACTTTAATTTTGTTTGTGTAAATCTGACTCTGACAATTCATAAAACACAATATACAGTGGAGTGATGGACATGCAGAAGTATGCACTCTTCTGCTTTTCACTGTGGATGAAAAATCTGCGAATGAAATTGAATTATCCAATACAGTCTGCTAACTACACTACCCTTGGGCTGCAGAGGCATTTCAGTTTTTGCAAATCTACAGTCTTCTCTTTTTAAAGAATGACAATATGGAATAGGCAGAAAAACAAGTTATATTGGTGATTCTCATTAAAAAAAGTAGTTTTAAGTAATATGTTTTAAGGAAAATATCTAAATAAATTGAAACACAGATTCTTACTCATGCCATAGCTGACAGAGTCCCTGCAACTTCAGTAGTGGATCTCCATACTCTAGGGTTTATGGCACTGCATTGTTAGTCAATGTATAATGGCCTTCTGACCTGAATGACTTTTAATTTTCCCTCTGAATTCTCCAAGAGTAAACTTGCTATTTGGTGCTGGGTGTAGTCAGATCATACCAGAGGTGTGTGAAGGAGCAACTGTGTAAGGGTATGGATGCGGCTGTAAAGATAAAATCCAGCCTCCAGTATGGAAGGGTGCCTAGAGTGCTGGGGATGGGTCTAGCATCCCATCTGGATGGCCTAGCATCCCATCTACCATCTAGCTGTGGTAGGCATCGCAGAGTTATACAGCGTTCAAAGCAAATCAGCATAGTCACCCATTATCATGTTGCTGGGTCCAAGAAAGCAAGCAACTCATCACTGCAGACTTCTGGAGGCTACTTATTGTTCTGTTGCTTGGGCTATCTATACAGGTGTATTTTCATATGCCAGCTGTCTCACCAGGGCAGAACAGAGCCGTAAACACAGCCTACTTGAGGAGTGGATAAGATATCTGTCATGGGTCACATTTTTTTGTTTCCCCGATTTCACAGAATGATGCTACTCTGTTCCTCTTCAGCTGCTGATAACTGTTTTAGAAGGCTGAAGCCCTTAGGCTGTTGGTGTAATCAGGAAGGAATGATGTCTCACTAGTGATTTTTATTGCCATGGTGGATAATTACTACCTGCAGCAGTCTCCTGAAGTCTGCTGACTTTTTGTGCCTTGCAGAATTTCTGAAGAAATGGCTTGGGAAAAGTTTTGGAGATGGGACTCTAGGCAAAGTTGAATGTACAAATAGGCTTCAAAAGTCTTCATCTATATTTTACATATTGTGGCAATTACCAAATTCTTAATGTTAGGCTAATGCAGTTCCTTATGTGCTAGGTTCCTCACAAATGCAGAACAAACCCAGATGCTCTTCCTTGATATATTTACCACCCAGGCATGTAGATTTTGCTTCTTCATTTTTGCATCACTTTTAATGAAGAATTTGAAGGAACAAGTAAAGGATACACCTTTAAAATTGTTGCACAGATTGGAATCATGCTCAAGTAACTAGTGCAAATGCAGTGGTACTTACGTACCCCAGTGGACAACTGCCTTAGTTTAAAGCTATTCGTTTCTAATAGACTTTCACTGACTTAACAACTGCTACAGATCTTGCCCTGCCTCTTGAGATGCATCTAGTTTGTGCATGATGGCTGGGATTTAAAAAGAGTCTATGCATATTTGTTTCCAAAATCGCATTACATGTTAGTAAGATTTCTACTTCTGACAGACTGAGGTCTCTTGAAAAACTCGGCTTGAATTCCCAGTTTCCACACTGCCAACACTAAATTAACTCTGTGGAAATTCCTTCCAGAAAGCTTAGTGTTAATTTTGGGGTTTTTTTAGTGGCTCCTCTGCTGCATTTCAGTGGTTTAGGACTTCTCACTTGACTTGCTTTTGCACTTCATGGCTTTTTTATCATCTTTGCTAAGGATATCTCCGAATATAGAGTGATACTTATACCTGACACCATAAACAGGGAAATTGGTGAGTCACAGCAGCTCTAATTTCCCACCTGCATCAGTGATGGAGAAGTATCCTGCTAGGAATAACCGTGACTTTATAGTCAGCTTCCCGCACTCCCATCACCCTGAGTTACAACTTTTTTCTAAAGTACACACTTACAAATGCACCAGAAAAATAAGCTTCAAGTTACTCAAGTTATTACAGGCTGCCCAGGGAAGCAGTTGAGTCACCATCCCTGGAGGTATTTAAAAGACGTGTAAATGTGGTGCTTAGGGACATGGTTTAGTGGTGGACTTGGCAGTGCTAGGTTAACGGTTGGACTTGGTGATCTTAAAAGTCTTTTCCAAACCAAACAATTCTATGATTCTATGATTCTAAGTTTTAAATAATATAGAGACAATCAGGGCACGCTGTCCATCAACCATCTCCAGAGCTGTTCTTCTGCCTGACTTTCTCCAGTCAGCCTGGATCCTATTTTCCTTTGATCATCAGCACATATTTCTAGGTGGGGTGCAGCCATGGGATGGAGGAGGATGCTGCAAAGTCCTGTAGGGCTATTGCATCTCACAAGTGCTACATGGAGCAGTACTACCAGGGGGGAGAAAATCCTATACCTCCTTTACATTCTCCTTACATCCCTGTCTGGCTGCCAGGGAAGCTGTTCCCAAATGTTTTGAGCCAACAGACTGTGGTCAGCCTGTAATGTATTTCTCACAGGCTCTCCAGCACTTCATAACCAGACCTACAGTGAAAGCCCAGTGCAGGTGGAGGGACCTGGAGCAGCTGCTGGCCCAAGGAGCACCAGGGTTTCTGGTGGCCTCTCAGCACTGGGTTCACTGGTACTTTTCAGGCACCAATGCCTGGGATATACAGGGGGGGAATTTCCAGTTGGAGTGGCTCCTGTTGCGGAAGGGGAATGAGGTTGGACTTTCACAGAGTGTAGTACAGTAGATCTGCCCATCTCTTTGGAATAAATTGTACCTGTCAGAATTTAACTGGTGTAACAATCCTCCCTAAGTACAAAGCCAACGTCAGCCTCTTCTAGGGAATCTCTCTTCTCTCAAAAAGGTAGTTGTCTTTAGTAGTTATTCGTATCTAACTATGACAAAGCCTTTGCATACATTCCTGCCTGCAAATAATATGGCAAAATACATGGGCAGCTCAGGTGCTGTAGTGCTTGCAGCATCTTTGATGAATGCACATAGAGATATATGCTTCCTGTATTAATTCTGAAATATTTCAGAGACCTTATCACAGCAGGAGAAGACGGTTTCCTCAGAAACACTCTGCTGAGCACTTCTCACTGGGATCTTGTCAACACTTCAAGTTATGAACCTTGGCTCAGGGCTCTGCTCAGTATCATGTGGCCTCTCATTGACAACAGCTCTTTTGGTATTTTGCCAACCTATCTTTTGCGCCGAGTGCCTTGCAAGGTGTGGGGGAGCGATTCGGAGTCCTTGCCCTCACATGGACTGTAAGGGACAGCTTTGGAGGGCGGTGCAACCTGCTCCCAGGAGGTGCCCCCATGGCCATCAGCCTTCACATCCCACACTGGGGCTGGACACTATTATAGCCATATACACGAGGACATCTGGGTGAGTCTCACTATTAGAGGGACATGGCTTGTGTCATTTCAGTCACTTTCTTTGTATATTGTCACAGGTATATTGCCAAGATACTGAGTCCACAGTGTTACGGAGTGCTCTGTGTGTCCAGAACACCTTCTAGGCTCAAGCACAGATCCTGGCCCCTGCTAAAGCCTACCATGGCAGTGGAGTCCTCCTTTTGCTGCTCGAGCCCATATAGATAGGGCATGATTGCACTGGTCTAGGCTAGGGCCATCCTATGAGGCCTGACCACTGAGAGCTGAAGTGGCCTTCTGCATGCCCAGGAGAGCAGGGTGGTAGGGCCAGCTACACTCCTCTGGGCAGTCGGCCAGAAACCCTCCTGCTTTGCCCACTCAATCCACCAAAATGCAGACATGAGCTCCAGAACACACTCTGTCGCACAGTAGAACTAATTATTACAACAGCCCTATGCAAGCAGATTAAATTAATATTTTCCTCATCTAGGAAATTCCAATCTTAGGAGGTGGGGAGGTGGACCAATAGGGTAAGTGACTTGCTCACAAGGAGTCAGACATCCTGTCCCCCCTTCCCACCTTCTCCCTGTGGGGCTGGGGGAAAGCCTGTAGTCCCAGGCTGGGAACAACAGCCTCCAAGGGAGCGACCAGCCATCTCATAATGACACAAAAAAGGACCAGGCTCTCAATATAACTTCAAATTAAGGAGAGAAGTAAGGCCCTACACTTTCAACCCATTACTTTTGAACACTTGTCACAGCCAAGGGGAGATTCAGGACAACAAATTGTCCTTGAAGTTGTCTTCAAGTGTGTAATAAAGAGAGTCAAAATGGTGAAGGGTGACCACACTCACATTTGCAGCAGGGAGAGATAAAAGTGTCACTTCAGTGCAGAGCCCTTAGAAATCACAACAGTTTCTGCATCTCTGCAACAAGCTGTGGTGTGTCCTCAGTAGTGTTTCTGCTCTTCTGCCCTTACTGTGTCATCTTTGTCCAGTAAGTAACCAAGAGAAGACTCTCCAGTTACATGTTTTAAAATGCAGGCCTGCAGTAAGGATAATAAAATAATGAACAGAAAATTAATATGATTGTGTACGTGTCATTAAAAAAACAGCAAGGTGGCCAGCTCTCACATGCAGATTTAGCTTGGATCTATGGAGGTGAAAGACTGACACAGGAGTAGCAAGTAAAATCTACTACGTTTGATTTTATTTTTCTTCCTAGTTGGATAGGTCCCGGAAAATTATGAATGCTTTAAAAAATCACAAATCTAACATGCTTCATCTGTCTGTATAATGATCTCTGCATTCACTGGGATAATCATATAAAGATTATTTTCAAATTATCATAGCATACTTGAGACTATGCATAAAACTTGTTGGAAAATAGAATTTATTTATTTTTATGTAAGATTTAAGGGGCAAAGAGAAACAAGAGTAGAATCACAGAATCATAGAATCACCTAGGTTTGAAAAGACCTTTAGGACCATCAAGTTCAACCGTTAACCCATCACTGCCGAGTCTACCACTAAACCATACCCAGAACACATACATAACTATATGGGATCTGATGAGATGTCTCGATTAACTGGTAACAATGGATAAGAAGAAGGCTAAGGTATTCAATGATGACTTTGCCTCAGTCTTCACTGCCAGTCTGTCTTTCCAATACCTCTCGAGTGGATGGAATGCAAGACAGGGACTGGAGGAGCAAAGTCCCTCCCACTGTAAGATAAGATCAGGTTTGAGACCACCTGAGGAACATGAACATACACAAGTCTATGGCACTTGACGAGCTGCATCCCAGAGTCACAGAATCACACAGAATCACAGAATCACTAGGTTGGAAAGGACCTTCAAGATCATCAAGTCCAACCATTAATCCAGCGCCACCATGTCCCCTAAACCATGTCCTGAAGTGCCACATCCACATGTTTTTTGAACACTTCCAGAGATGGTGACTCCACCACCTCCCTGGGCAGCCTGTTCCAATGCCTGACCACTCTCTCAGTGAAGAAATTTTTCCTAATATCCAATCTAAACCTCCCCTGGTGCAACTTGAGGCCATTTCCTCTTGTCCTATCACTAGTTACTTGGGAGAAGAGACCAACACCCTCGTCGCCACAACCCCCTTTCAGGTAGTTGTAGAGAGACATAAGGTCTCCCCTCAGCCTCCTCTTCTCCAGACTAAACAACCCCAGTTCCCTCAGCAGCTCCTCATAAGACTTGTGCTCCAGACCCCTCACCAGCTTCGTTGCCCTTCTCTGGACATGCTCCAGCACCTCAGCATCCTTCTTGTAGTGAGAGGCCCAAAACTGAACACAATATTCAACGTGCGGCCTCACCAGTGCCGAGTACAGGGGCATGATCACTTCCCTACTCCTGCTGGCCACACTCTTTCTGATACAGGCCAGGACGCTGTTGGCCTTCTTGGCCACCTGGGCACACTGCCGGCTCATGTTCAGCCGGGTGTCAACCAGCACCCCCAGGTCCCTTTCCGCCGGGCAGCTCTCCAGCTACTCCTCCCCAGGCCTGGAGCGTTGCATGGGGTTGTTGTGGCCAAAGTGCAGCAACCGGCACTTGGCCTTATTAAACCTCATACAGTTGACCTCTGCCCATTGATCCAGCCTGTCCAGATCCCTCTGCAGAGCCCTCCTACCCTCCAGCAGATCAACACTCCCACCCAACTTGGTGTCATCTGCAAACTTACTGAGGGAGCACTCGATCCCCTCATCCAGATCATCAATAAAGATATTGAACAAAATTGGCCCCAGAACCAAGCCCTGGGGAACACCGCTTGTGACTGGCTGCCAGCCGGATTTAACTCCATTCACCACAACTCTCTGGGCTCAGCCATCCAGCCAGTTCTTTACCCAGCGAAGAGTAAACCTATCTAAGGCACGAGCCACCAGTTTCTCCAGGAGAATGCTGTGGGAGATGCTGTCAAAGGCTTTACTAAAGTCCAGGTAGACAACGTCCACAGCCTTTCCCTCATCCACTAGGCGGGTCACCTGGTCATAGAAGGAGATCAGGCTGGTCAAGCAGGACCTGCCTTTCATGAACGCATGCTGGCTGGGCCTGATCCCTTGGTTGTCCTGCACATGCCCTGTGAGCACTCTCAAGACCAACTGCTCCATAATCTTCCCTGGTACAGAGGTCAGGCTGACAGGCCTGTAGTTCCCAGGATCCTCCTTCCGGCCTTTCTTGTAGACGGGCGTCACATTGTCAAGCCTCCAGTCTTCTGGGACTTCCCCTGTTAACCAGGACTGCTGATAAATGATGGAGAGGGACTTGGCAAGCTCCTTTGCCAGCGCTCTCAGTACTCTCGGGTGGATCCCATCAGGCCCCATAGACTTGTGGGTGTCCAGGTGGTTTAACAGGTCCTTAACTGCTTCCTCCTGGATTATGAGGAGTATATTGTACTCTTATTGTCTTCCAGCTCAGGGGGCTGAATACCCTGCGGATACCTGGACTGGCTATTAAAGACGGAGGCAAAGAAGGCATTAAGTATCTCAGCCTTGTCCTCGTCCTTGGAGACAATGTTCCCCGCCATATCCAGTAGGGGATGGAGATTCTCCTTGCCTCTCTTTTTGTTGTTAATATATTTGTAAAAACATTTTTTATTATCCTTTACGACTGTGGCCAGACTGAGCTCTAGCTGGGCTTTTGCCTTTCTAATTTTGTCCCTGCTTGACCTAACGAGATCCTTGTACTCTTCTTGAGTTGCCTGCCCCTTCTTCCAGAGGTGATAAACTCTCCTCTTCCCCTTGAATCCCAGCAAAATCTCCCTGTTCAGCCAGGCCGGTCGCCTTCCCCGGCAGCTCTTCTTACGGCACATGGGGACCGCCTGCTCCTGTGCCTTTCAGATTTCCTTCTTGAAGACTGTCCAACCTTCCTGGACCCCTTTGTCCTTCAGGACTGTCTCCCAAGGGACTCTCTCAACCAGTGACCTGAACAGGCCAAAGTCTGCCCTCGGGAAGTCCATGATAGCAGTTTTGCTGACCCCTCTCCTTACTTCACTTACAACTGAGAATTCTATCATGTCGTGGTTGCTAAACCCAAGATGGCCTCCGACCACCACATCTCTCACCAGTCCTGCTCTGTTTGTAAGCAGCAGGTCCAGCAGGGCACCTTCCCTGGTGGGCTCACTCACGAGCTGTGTCAGGAAGTTACCCTCCACAGACCCCAGGAACCTCCTCGACTGTTTCCTCTCTGCCGTGTTATACTTCCAGCAGATGTCCGGTAGATTGAAGTCCCCCACAAGAACAAGGGCCAGCAATTGTGAGACTTCTGCCAGTCACTTATATAATGTCTCATCTGTCTCTTCGTCCTGGTTGGGTGGTCTGTAACAGACTCCCAGCAAGATACCTGCCTCATTGGCCTTCCCCCTCATCCTTACCCATAAGCATTCCACTTGGTCTTCACAATCATTGATTTCTATGTAATCAAAACACTCCCTAACATACAGAGCCACCCCACCACCTCTCCTTCCCTGCCTATCCCTTTGGAAGACAAACTCAGTTTCCTCAGCTGCTCCTCATAAGACTTGTGCTCCAAACCCCTCACCAGCTTTGTTGCCCTTCTTTGGACACACTCCAGCACCTCAACATCCTTCTTGTAGGGAGGGGCCCAAAACTGAACACAGTATTGGAGGTGCAGCCTCACCAGTGCCGAGTACAGGGTCATGATCACTTCCCTAGACTTCTGGCCACACTCTTTCTGATAGAGGCCAGGATGCTGTTTGGCCTTCTTGGCTACCTGGGCACACTGCCAGCTCATGTACAGCCGGCTGTCGACCCACACCCCCATGTCCTTTTCCGCCAGGCAGCTTTCCAGCCACTGTACCCCAAGCCTGTAGTGTTGCATGGGGTTGTTGTGACCGAAGTGCAGAACTCAGCACTTGGCCTTGTTGAATCTCATACAGCTGTCCTCCGCCCTTCAATCCAGACCATCCAGGTCCCTCTGTAGAGCCTTCCTACCCTTAAGCAGATCAACACTCCTGCCCAAGTTAGTGTCACCTGTAAATTTATTGAGGGTGCATTTGATTCCTTCATCCAGTTTGTTGATAAAGACATTAAACAGAACTGGCCCCAGTACTGAGCCCTGGGCAGCACCACTTGTGACCGGCCACCAACTTGGATTTAATGCCATTTACCACAACTCTTTGGGCCTGACCATCCAGCCAGTTTTTAACCCAGCTCCGAGTGCACGTGTCTAAGCCATGAGCAGCCAGTTTCTCCAGGAGAATGCTGTGGGAAACAGTGTCAAAGGCTTTACTAGATCTAGGTAGACAACACCCACAGCCATTCCCTCATCCACTAAGTGAATGACCTTCCTCATGGAAGGAGATCAGGTTGATCAAGCCTTTCAGAAACCCATGCTGTCTGGGCCTGATCACCTGTTTGTCCTGTACGTGCCACATGATGACACTCAAGGTGATCTGCTCCATAACCTTCCTGGGTACCGTGGTCAGGCTGACAGGCCTGTAATTCCCTGGATCCTCTTTCTGGCCCTTCTTGTAGATGGGTGTCGCATTTGCTAAATTCCAGACAACTGGTAACTCCCCAGTTAGCCAGGACTGCTGGTAAAAGATTGAAAGTGGCTTAGTGAGCACCTCCACCAGCTCCCTCAGTACCCTTGGGTGGATCCCATCCAGCCCCATAGACTTGTGTGTGTCTAAGTAGTGTAGCAGATCACTAACTATTTCCCCTTGTATTATGGGGGCTTCATTTTGCTCCCCATCCCTACCTTCCAGCTCAGGGGCTGGCTACCTGGAGAACAACTGGTTTGACTATTAAAGACTGGGGCAAAGAAAACATTAAGCACCTTGGTCTTTTCCTCATCCTTTGTCACTATGTTTCCCCCTAGCATCCAATAAAGCGTAGAGGGGAAACATAGTGACAAAGGATGAGGCAGCCCTCCTTTTGTTGCTAATGGATTTATATAATCATTTTTATTGTCTTTTACAGCAGTAGCCAGATTAAGTTCTAGTTAGGCTTTGGCCCTCCTAATTTTCTCTCTGCATAACCTCACAACATCCTTGTAGTTCTCCTGAGTTGCCTGCCCTTTCTACCAAAGGTCATAAACTCCTTTTTTCCTGAGTTATAGCCAAAGTTCTCTGTTCAGCCAGGCCAGTCTTCTTCCCTGTAGGGTCATCTTTTGACACATCAGGACAGCCTTTCTGGACTCCTTTGCCCTTCAGAACTGCCTCCCAAGGGACTCTGTTAACCAGTCTCCTAATCAGGCTGAAGTCTACCCGGAAGTCCAAGGTAGCAAGTTCTGATGACCCCTCTCCTTATTTCTCTAGGAATCAAAAACTCTATCATTTTGCAAGACTTACACCCAAGACAGCCTTCTACCATCACATCACCCACAAGTCTTTCTCTGTTCACAAACAACAGATCCAGCAGTGTGCCTTCACTAGTTGGCTCATTCACCAGCTGTGTCAGGAAGTTATCTTCCACACACTCCACTAATCTCTTAGACTGTTTCCTCTCTGCTGTGTTTTATTTCCAGCAGACACCTGGTAAGTTGAAGTCCCCATGAGAGCAAGGGCTAGCAATCGTGAGACTTCTCCCAGATGCTTATAGAATATTTCATTTGCTTCTTCATCCTGGTTGGGTTGTCTGTAACAGACTCCTACCATGATATATGTCTTGTTGGCCTTCCCCCTGATTCTTAGCCATAAGCACTCAACCCTATTGTCACCATCATAAAGGTCTAGACACTCAAAATACTCCCTAACACACAGGGCTACCTCACTGCCTCTCCTCCCTTGCTTATCCCTTCTGAAGACTTTATAGCCATCCATTGCAGCACTCCAGTTGTGTAAGTCATCCTGCCATGTTTCTGTGATGGCAACTATATTACAGTTTTCCTGCTGCACAATGGCTTCCAGTTCCTCCTGTTTGTTGCCCATGTTACATGCATTGTGTAGATGCACTTCAGTTGGGCTACTGATCCCACCAAATTTTGCAGGGGAGAAGTCTTAATTCCTATGTGACCATTTTCAGGCACTTCCATGGTTTCTAACACATCAATAACCATTGTGTCTTTGTTGTTGCATGGATCTCCATCTCCTACCTCCACTGAGATGGCAGACCAAAGGATCTCACTAGCACACTGCCCCTCAAACATTGGTGTGCTACCCCCAGGCTTATCTCTAGTGAGTCTGGTTTTATCCCTTTCCACCTTCAAATCTAGTTTAAAACTCTTTCAATGAGCCCTGCTAATTCCTGTGCAAAGATCCTTTTCCCCTTTGACACAGGTGTACCCCATCTGTTGCCAGCACACCTGGTGTCGTGTAAACTGACCCATGATCAAAAAACCCAAAAATCTGTCAGTGACACCAGGCTCAGAGCCAGATGTTGATCTGCTGAGTCTTTCAATTTCTTCCCTCATCATTTCTTGCAAGTGGAAGGATAGAGGAGAACACTACTTGTGCTCCTGATCCCTTGACCTGTCTTCACAAGGCCCTGAAGTCTCTCTTGATTGCCCTCGGACTTCTTGTAGCAACTTACCTGAAAAATCAGCTGCCTACCTGAAAAATCAATAATGGATAGTAACCTAAGGGCCGTACCAGGGTAGGAAGCTTTCTTCACATCGTTAACGCGGGCGCCAGGGAATAAAATATGGAAAAGAAAAATAATATGGTGTTGGCTTCTTATTTAGAAAAGGATAATATTTAGAAGAAAGTGTGGGTTTTTTTCCCCTGCAGATAACATCACTGAGCCAGAAGCTGTTGATCAGCTCCTACAAGCTTTCATGGCTGTGGTCATGAGAGAACTGCGTAACAGCCAGGCTTTTCTGAGTGTGATCTGTGATTCTGCCGTCATCTCTAGCTCTCTGCTTTCCTCTTTGTGGCTTTCTTGCCACCTTGCTTTAAAGCACAAACTCTAGACTGGAGTTGTTTGATTAGTCAGACATTGTGTCCAAAGAAAAATGTCTTATTTTTTTAGCTTTTATTTCAAGTAGCTGTATTCTTTTAAGTTTATCCTTTTTACCATCAGCCATGGTTGCAGACAGCCAGCTGATTGTCAACAGTTTCCTACTGCATCGATTCATCTCTCAGCGTCTTTTCATTTTTCCATCAAAAAGTTAGTGGGTAAAAAATGTTGGCCAGTTCTATTGTGCTCTCTGAAACATTAAAAAAACAGTGGGTATGAATTCTTATAACGAGCTGTCACGTCTTCCCTTTTCCAGTGGGTTTCTTTGACCATAGCTGAGCTCACTGATTAGAATGCAGGATTTTTACTGTTTGATGAATATAGAAAAAATTGGAATGCCTGCTGCAATTACAGTGAGAAAATGAGAGCATGAGTGAGAAGAAATATTAAGGGTATTAAATGTAGCTTTCTTCTTTATGGAAGAAACCCCTCAAAATTATAACAAATACTGTCTTTCAGCTACATCAGAACTGTGATGCTGTTGCACTGGTATTGGCATTTCAGTTCAAATCAGGAGTGCTCTTTAAACCTAAGTCAACAGTCCCCCTTCACTGTGTTTGGGTCACCTTTTGGAAAGGCCTTGGAATGCATGAACAGGATTCCTTCCGGATGAAATAAGACCAGGAGATATTTTCCATGAACTCACCAATGTCTCTGACGAGTGTTCATCCTTGGGCCAGACTGGGCTTCTAGTCTGAGGGAAACTGCTTTGGAATGTGAGCAACATGGGACCTCACTGGTCAGCACGAACACTTCTTCTGCACAGACCCACTCCAAGGCATTGCACTGCTTCTTAATGCAGGCATAGCCTGTGACTAAAGAAAGATGACAGAGTACTCCCTGATATCAGCCAACACTGCAATGTTCATAACTCAGATACTTTCAGTGTTCATCATAAAGCCTGTTAGGGCAATAGGTTGCTTATAATCACGCTGCTTACTGGTGTATCTGTGACACTCTGTAACACACACTTCCCATGTCTTTTGTACAGTAATAGATTCCTTCTTCCCTCTCCCCTCCCCTCCCCTCCCCTCCCCTCCCCTCCTCTCCTCCCCTCTCCTCCCCTCCCCTCCTCTCCTCTCCTCTCCTCTCCTCTCCTCTCCTCTCCTCTCCTCTCCTCTCCTCTCCTCTCCTCTCCTCTCCTCTCCTCTCCTCTCCTCTCCTCTCCTCTCCTCTCCTCTCCTCTCCTCTCCTCTCCTCTCCTCTCCTCTCCTCTCCTCTCCTCTCCTTTTCTATCCCATCCTATCCTATCCTATCCTATCCTATCCTATCCTATCCTATCCTATCCTATCCTATCCTATCCTATCCTATCCTATCCTATCCTATCCTATCCTATCCTATCCTATCCTATCCTATCCTATCCTATTATACTCTGTCCCATCATCATCACTGTAAAATCTCAATGTCTTCCAGTACTGCATTAAACAATATGAGTAACGTTTGTCAACATTTACACAAAGGATAATCAAGACCTCATTGTTTCCAGGCTCTCCAAAACTGAACAAGAAGCTGTAATAATGAAATTCTCTTATTGATTCAACTGATCAAAATATATTTGCATTAGTAGCACGGGATAATTGGGGCACATTATAACAAAACAACTGATTGGTAATATAATGCTGTTCTGAATCTGAATACATTATTCTTTCATGCATTTAATATTTTCATTAATCACTAACTTGATGCCATCTTCAATTTTGCTGAACAGCCTTCAAGCTGGGAAGCTTGAAGCTCTTTACATCTACTCTTATATTTAAAGACCCTCTTAGGCTGCCTGACAATATGAACCTTTAATTTTAAATCAGTGTGAGATGATGCTTACATTGGTATTCTTCTTCCCCTTCTTCTCTTAGGCACTGTTTATTATTTGTTTCCTTAGCACAGGAAATAGAAGGAACTTGGCAAATGTAGAACTGCAGCCCTTTCCGTCCGCAATGTATGTGGATGCTATTATCCTAAGTCATTGATAGGTCATTGTCTCCAGGCTTAGCTCAGTTGCCTCGTGAAGATTTCTGATACAGGGAGCCCCATACTTCTCCAGGCAGCAAACACGGAAGACAAGGTGGAATCAACCACTTCTCTGTCCCCCCTTTCCCAGACCTCAGCTGCTACTAACTACTGGAAGGAGACAATCTATTTTCTTTCCGCAGTACCTGATCCCCAAGGAGACATACTTCTAAGGAACGAGACAAAAATAATATGAGGCAACATGATAGTCCTAGTCCAGCATTTTGAAATTAGGCACATTTGTACTGTTGAACGAATAGATGTTGGCATCAGGTGAGGCAGACATATGCTGCCTATAAAAGGTGGTGTGCAATCAACAGGTACCAGTAAGGTTAACAGGGCTGCAGATGCGAATATGCAGCCCTCCACAAGGAACAGCATAGTTCTGCTGAGTGTTACAAGTGCTCAACTCCTGTGGAAGGTACTTAAAGTTGAAGGCCCTTTGCATTTTTCAGAAGATCTAAAATATTTCGCTTCAGACCAGATATTTTTGCTAAGGGAAACTGTCCCTCTTTTATTTTCTTGGGAACTTCATAGAATCATAGAATCTTTGGGTTGGAAGGGAACTTTAAGGTCATCTAGTCTTCTTTGGTTTTGTCACAGATTTCCTCCCTCCTTACCTTAATACCCTGAAGACAGGTTTGCACATTTTGCTAAATCAATGAGCAAGATCAGGACAAAGTACGACAGATCAGACCATATGTCAAAAATCTGTACAATAGTCACTACTATAAAAATGCATCTATACCTTTTTGGCTGATGCTTCATAACTATTTTTTCCAAGGTTGCAGTTTAGTTTTTGAAAGTAGTAATCACATATTATATCTTAAAATCCCACTTAGGTATTTACAGCTACAGTGGGATTCGAAATTATATCAGTCCATTGAGTTAATAACTAACATAAGGGTCTGTTAACATTGTGGAAATATCTTGTAAATTCCTTCAATATCAGAAAGACCAAGAGTAAACACAGCTCTAATCCTAGGAAATTGCTGAAAAATCTGTGAAAACAAATTGATTTTGTCTCTGCTCTGGAAAAGGTCCCCAGTGCACCCATCAGTGCAGAAGCAAACCCTGTCAAAGCAACACTAAATGCCTCAAAAAACTGTCTGGGATGCCCAGTCCAGCTTCCTCTGATACCTGCTGCCACAGACAATTATTTTTGAAGTAGCAAATTTCTTTCAGATTATACACAGTATGGGATGAGATCCTATGCTTTTGCAGCTTTACTTGTTTGGAGAAGTGTCCCTGAGGTGCAACAGAAGGCTATGCTTTAGTTTATTTTCTTCTGTTTCTTTGTTTATTCAATAACTGTCATATGTAAGGAATCTAGATTAAGAATATTTTTATACTTTCTGGAAAATTACCAGTGTTATCAAATAAACATGCCACGCTTGGCTTTGGTAATGGTAGAGACGAGTTTTCTGCTTCTATAAATGTCCCAGGTAGAAAACATGGGAAATAGGTACACTGTTTTGTGGAATAAACGACTCCCTGTGGCTTTCCTGTTGTTTGATCAGAGGAATTAACTTCTTTCCAGGGCCACAAGGATCAGGGAAAGACAGCTCAGTAGTTTAGACTGATACAGGCATACGGAAGAGGAGGGATCAAGCCAGGATCCTGCTGGGGCCTGGCTATGAAGCACTGGGTTACTATGGGAGTTACTGGTCAGGAAGCTGGGGGCTGAATAGCCATAAATAAACACAAAAGTTGTAAATTAAGTCATTAAAGGAAAGACCATTCCTGAGAGAGGACAAGGACCGCAGAGCATCCCCTGAAAAACCACACAGCTCAGGGATATCCCAGAGATCCTGCAGACAGGACTGTAGCAACATCATCCTTCTTACAGAGACTGCTTTGTCACATGAAGGCTCACCAGGATTTTGGACAGGCAAATTCTCTGATACGGGAAGATTTATTTTTGCTTTCTGCATAGTTCACTGAGCTCCTGCCCGTCTTCTTGTGTCCATGCTCAAAATTCTTACCTGTTCTTGATACACTCAGGCAGAATTTGCTACCAATTGTCAAAGAACAAAGTGCATGTGGAGGTCAAGGGAACCCCCCACCATGATCTTGTTCTTTGGTGGGAAGCACCACAACTTCTACCGATGGGAAAGTCAACATACATCTCTGTTCTCCTCAGTATGTGACAACAATGCAAATTGAGACTTACTGCTTAAAAACAGAGAAGAGAAATTTTTGCTGTTGTAGAGAGCTCATTTCTTTTGCCACCTACAAATGGGCAAAAATGTGTAATTTGTGCTCCCTTATGTTGTTCAGACAAGACCTAGAGGAGTCTATTTTTTTCTTCTGTTGCTTGTTTTCACCTTAGTAATATGAAAAATGTCAAGCTGAGGCTGTCCTTGCTTGTTTGAAAAATTTTAAGTCCTCAGGGGTGAACCAGCACTGCAATTCTTGTACTTGCCTGCCTTGCTTTTCCCAGTTTGTCTTTTTCATCAGACTGTGGTCCCAAGCCCACAGTGAGCTGCCCATGAGCAGACAACTTCTCCCATATGCAATTCAGGTGGGGAAAGAGCCCGAGCATTGTCTACTTCCTACCATGCCCTAGCAGATTTGGTGGGTTCCTGTTTCCTCGTCTAGAAGAAAAGCAATGATACAGTGACCAGCAATACATTTGGTGTATCTTATCTACAAACATTCACCAGTCAGTAACAGAAAACATTCAAGCAAGCAGCTTTTCCAGGAATTCAGCCTGGAGCCTACACTCATCTCTGCAGTGTAACTGCTTCCAGGATTGACTCTGGTCAGAGCCAGAAAAATCTCCATGGCTAAAATCACAGTAAAGAAAAGGCCTCTGAGTATAATATTGGCATCTGATGATTTCAGTCTTGATAATACACGTGTCACTTTGCATGTCCTGTCAGAGAAGGTACTGAAGGTGGAACAACTCTGAATGCATCCAGAAATGAAACAATCTATTGAATGATGCCAGCCCATCACCACCTGGCATTTCAAACTTGAGAGAAACAGAGGAAATGCTGTCATTAACAATGACTACTTTCCTCAATAAAGTTAATGATTCCACTTAAATGGATGTCAACAAAGGTAAAACAAAAAACTCTCAAATAGAAATAATAAAAATTTGTTTATGTCTGACTCAGGTTTAATTTCATGGAGTATTGTTTGTGATGTTATGTTTTGTTTCCAGCCATGTATAGAGTCATTCACAAAACATAAGGTAAACAAATTTCAATTTGTCACCTGAGCAGAAAACAAAAAGAAGTAAACAAAGAAAAAATCTCAAATCTCTTTAGTTTCCCACACATCACAGATAAACAAAACAGAGTGCAATGTTTACTTTGCCTTCTAACACCTCTACAGGTGTGTCAACAGTGATAGGCCCAGGCTTCTGTGTCCTGGATTCCCTCAAGCTTCAGGTCAGCCAAATGTAGACTCATAGCTCCAGTTGGGTGGGTGGGTAGGCAGATCAACAGGATCCCACTCGCAGCCAACTCTGTTCTGTTGTTAGCTCTAGGTAAGCAGTTACGAAGTTGTGCTACACAACTGGTAATAATGACTTTTCAGCCTGTGTCAGGTGCTCACCATCTGGTTTCTTGCCTTTGTGAGGTCCATAATTCAGAAAAAGAAAGGAAAAACAACATCTTTGTAGAGAAGGGAACTGTGCCCAAAATTTAGTGAAACATTTCTGAATACACCTAAATTGAAGTCCACAACTTATCCGGTATGCTTCAAGAAAACATGAGTTTGCTCCCTTGACTGAATTGCACTTTTATGTTCGGCAGGCAAAATATAAGCATATTGTTCTCCACAAGCTTATGGTGAAGAAAGATGATACTGTAGCTTAAAGAAAGATAATTTTGTTTACAATGAAGAGAAATGGCAAGACAGTCTTCTTGCTCCAATGCATGTACTTAAAGCTGTTAAGGTTTAGGAAAAAAAGGCCACCTTTTTCTAGGGTGAAGTTTTAGTGAAATTCTCCTCCAATATTTTGACATTTTGTTATTTGCAGTTCTCTCATCCTTTAAAAAAAGCCACAACTCTGTGTACTGAAGCAAGCTAGCAGCAAACTTCTTATGGCTTTTGGCAGCTTGTATTCCAGATGGCCTGGACAAAACCACAAGATATTATATAAAAGATCCAATTCTACAAGTCAATGTATGGAGAATATTTCAGGTGGTGACATTAAGTTGTTTACCAGGGCATTTGTAGTGTCTCCCCAGGCTGATATCATCAAATGCTAAACTCTTGGTGGTTTTAATCTGCATTCATCAACTTTACTGTTATACTTAAAGCAGTTGCCTCACTAACCAGATGGCCTCAGAAAACACAACCATATGAAGTCTGATCCCACTTAATCTGTTCATGCATTGCACCTCCTTGAGTATGCATCAAAAAGAGGCATAATCTAGTAGCAGGAGAATGGCAGTTGATTCAGTCCACAATTCTGCCCTTGATGTATGTGATGGAGACAAGACAATGGCATAATTTTTAGAGCTCATAGCTTTAAAAACCTGTTTGAAAGGGAGTTCAGCTGTGCCAAATAATATTTCAAAGCATTACAAGGTTTTCTGTGTCATTATAGGGTGAGACACCATGGCTTCTGAGGATCAGAGGACATTGTTAAGCTTTTAGTATAAAAGATTGAGCTATGCTCCTTTTAAAAGGACTTCTACATGTTTAAAGCCACCTAGTCATTGTCAGGTCCTTTGTGGAAGAAAACAATTACTTTTCTTATCTTCCTTTTCTGAGGGATCTCCTATCGCTGGGTAAGGAGGAGTTATGAAAACGAACCTGTGTGGCTTTCCTTCCCTCAGTGCCCGCGCAGCTCTTTGTAATAACAACCAATTTAAAAAGACACAATTCTGTTGAATATTTAGAGCACAAACTCAATGTCAGGTCAGGGTACTGCCTGATCTCAGGACTGAGAGCATCCCTTCACTGGGATTAATGATGGGATTTATTATTCTGCAGCAGGTAGGACAGGCTACACACTTGCCTGTAATTTGTCAAAAAGCCTTGACAGATGTGTAGTTAGAGGTGATGGCAAGCAGTAATTAGAAATTCTGCCCTACCTCCCTCCATCATTGTGTAGCATCTAAGTCCAGGAGGCAGCTTCTGGAGGTTTGCAGGTGGATGCCACCTACAGACATGAAACTAATCAAGCTTAGAAAATACTTCTGGGGTTGGGGGTTTTTTCTCACCTTGGAGATCCTGAGAAGTATTTAAAAATTAAAATGTGACTTGACAACTTGCAGAGGGAAATAGGACCTGTTTGGTTTTTTTCTCCTGCTGATCTGTGGCGTGTGCAGTGATTCACGCACAGGCTTACAAATGTCAAGAGCTCTTCCGCAGACATCTTTCCTCCTGCAGCAAACCACCTTGCAATGCAATGGGAACCCAGCACACCATTTTCTTATCCTACTTTAAAAATCTAGAAGCAGGGACAACATTGGTCATGTCCCTACAGGTTTTGTGTTGGAGTAATCTCATTTGCACCCATGAAGTTACTCCTGATCTGTGCCAGCAAATGTGATTACAGAATGAGGTCCTTTTGCATTAATTTAGCATCCTTCCTGCTGGGGGACCAGTTCTGCCAGTGATGTTTTACCCATCCTGGGTTAGATGTGCAGTCATTGACTGTCCCACTGGTGCCATAGCAAGCAGCTTGGGTGGAAATCCGATCTCTCCCACACGAGCTGTGCTAGAGGCTGCTGAAATGAGCCTGAACTCTTGGAGTTCAGTTCACCAGCTGTTTGTGAGGGGATGCTGTGGTGCAGGATCGTATCATGCAGCCACTGGAAATCGCTGTCCCTGAGGAACTTGTGCTCCTGGAATTTGTCTTTAGAGTATGGCATTTAGAAGGAGCAACTCACACATGTATTTCCTTCAGTCTCATGCATGTATTCAGTCATTCTTTAGGACTTCTTTGTCATAACGGCTGTGTCTGTCTTGTGAGACCAGATACAATTTTGGGCATGCTGTAGTGATGGAGCACCTGCACCTCAGATTGCTGAACATCTTCCTGCTTTTATAGCACAAACTTCAGAAAGCCTTGGCTGCCCACATCCCCAGTGGGGAAGGCAAGGACAACTGTGAGCATTTGACATTTCAGTCTAATCCAATCTACGCAAGGACGCCTCATGCCCTGTCACAGGGCAGTGACTTCACTAGAGATGCTCCTGTGGGAGTACAGGGCCGTGCCTTGTGCGGTGGGAACAGTGTGTGGGCAGCCTTGGGGAGAAACATCCATTGCAAGTCTCAAGTGCAGAGCTGAGGGTTGGTCGTCTCTCAGTCTCCTGTGGGTTGCACCACAGTAGGAATTACAAATGATAACTGCAAAGTGGGTCCACTGGACGCCCTTTTATCTCATTGCCACCCACTAAAATCGCTGAGCCATATGTACAGAGGCCAGTGAAAGGACAGACAGAGCCCTTAGCAACTTTTTACCCAGCCCTTTCCCTCTCCTACCAGCTCTGATCCTCTCGACCTTATCAAACGTGCCTGACTTTAGGCAGCTCTCCCTCTGCTAATAAACAAGATGAGGCAGGGACCAAGCTCTGGCCCAGAGGCCAGCTGGCGCAGCACGGCTCACGTCCATGCAGATGACCTCTCCTACGATCACACGTGGTGGCCATATCCAAACTGTTTACCCAGAGCCCTTCCTGGCCCACTTGAACCCTAGGCTGTGCTCAGGGTCAAACCACCCCAGGGAACGTGAGCTCAGCAGTATGGGTGGCTGTGAGTTGGGGGTGAGTTCCCTCTCCTGGCCCTGTTAGCCTGCAAGGAGCACAGGAGAAGGAACGAAATTGAGCCACTGAGATGGAGTGCTCTCCAGCTCCTGCTCCACTGGGTCCTGTTCTGCCTGCTTGTGACTAGTTTTGGGGGGAGCACCTAGGACACGGAAGAACGGGGAACAGTGGGGAGCCCCTTGTTCCTTCCCCACCAGCCCATGGGGTGATGGCAGAGGACTGTCTGAGGGTAGTCAAGTCTGTACATGGACAGACACAAGTCCTGCCTCTACCCTGAGCAGGCTCGCTGGTGCCAGGGGCACGGGAGCAGGGTGCACACACCACGAGGAAAGAAAGGGAGCAGGAATTGGTGAGGGAGACCCGGGAGCATCGCACTCTGCTGACACTCCAGCAGGGAGAGGGCAGCTGTAGAAGAGACTCTGAGGCATGTGCCTCCTTTACACCTCTCCTGCCAACCCTCTCAGTTCCAGCTTCATCCTCAGGTGTCCTCATTAATCATCTCATTCCCTACTGAGGGAAGTAGAAAAAGAACAGTCCCTACGGCTGCGTAGCACAGGGCCACAAACCAGACAGGCCATTACACACGAAACATCCTCTCTCCCACAGTCCAGTCTCAACGGTTACCCATCTAACAGCCGGCAAGGACCTGGACCTACACCGTCAAAATATGCAGTGGTACCCATCCACTTCATCATTTCTGGCTTTCTTTTGTGATGGAAGCATTTGATCTGCGGTTTTTTAATTTCCCCCAGACGTGGAAGACTGAGCAATTGCAATTGTCTTTGGAAATAGTGATTTCACCACCTAGTTGGGTTTTTTCAAAGAGCAAGGAAAAGCGTAGGTCATGAAGACACTGGCTACCTAAGATGTGTCATTTGATCACCACAGCCAGCAGCAAACTGCAAGGTAACTTCCACTGCCTTGATGGATCGCATGCAAAAACACGGTGTGCAGATAAATGATGTTCAATACTGAATCAAAGTAGATTTTCAGGAGTTTTAACCAAAATGGAAATGTTCTGCTAACACTGCCAACCTACATTTATTCAGGTAACAAACACTGTTACTGAAAAAACTGTCAGATATGACTGTCATCTGAAACAAAGTAAATAAAGGTGTTGCCAAATTTGCCTTGAAAATCCCAATAATTGCCCATGTGTCCTTTATTTGTGTCAGGCAATGGGTAAAGTAGAGAAAATTAGAAACGGGGTATTAAAAGACAGCAATAGAGAGACACTAGGATAGATAAGAAAAACTATAATTAATGTCAGTGCTGAATTATAGGACATTTGAAGGAAAGTACATATTTTAATTTACAGAATGATTTGATCTTAGTACCATTACAAAGAGGCTCTCACCTGTTACTAATATTTTTCTACATTTCAAAGACTATTAGTTATATGAAAGGGTAAAAGAAAGTGTATGAATCAGATGACTTAAATGCACCTTGCACAACAAATAGGAAGGAACATAGGGATTTTAATGAGCAAGGGAGCTTTGATCAGGGTGTGGTGATGATTTCAGAAACACAGCAGTATGTCTGCTGACAGCACACACCAGCAGATACAGGGCTTCCAAAAGCAAATCTCAGACACCCTTGGTCTTCAGCTCCACTTCTTTTAGGGAGCTTATTTTTCCCAGCATATGCATTTCTTAGACATCCTTGCCCACGTACACATTCTCAAAGTCAAGCCTGTGCTATTTCTCATAGGACAATATAAACAAGAGAGGTGGCTCCCACAATAACAACATATGCATGGGACTTCTGAGCTCTCTGCACCCTTTAGTGATAACTGCAATGCTCTTGGGGCCTGAGAGAGTGTGGCTTGTAAGAGGCAACTTGGTGTTTCTGCAGTGACTCTGTTTTGTGGGTATTGGCTGCATGGAGGTAAAGGTCCTGAAGAGTTAGTGGGGATGAGCACATGAGGTTGGTAACCTCCTTAGCTGACACTGTGAACTCCAGGAAAAGAATATATATAAAAAATGAATAAATGAAGAATCAGCAGATCACTTCCAGTGGTGGACTCTTGAAAATGAGCATTTACTGGCAGGTGCCACATAGTTATTCCCAGCACTTATGGTATCAGTCGTGGTGTCTCCAGTACCAGAGGGTAACCCCAGGTGTTGGCTTTCTGGCATAACCCTTGTCTCTGCTTACTCCAAACTGAGTACAGCAGAGTCGAGATCGTTTCTACCTGCCTGTGGCTGCTTGATTTTTTATTATTAATCAAATATCTGCCTGATAATACTGCACTGGTGTCTTGACCTAAAAAATAAAATATTGGGTCTTCAGCAGAGGTGGGAAATGCGGACTGCTGGCAGACTCTGGCAGATCCGAGCAGGCTCCTGGGGGAGCTCCTCCAGCTCTGTGTTCCTGCAGCCCTCACCGCTGTGGGGCTTTACTCTCAGGATCACTCAGGTGACTCAGGCCCAGGCTTCCTAAGGCTTGTCTAACAATGAGAGATACTTTATTTGTCACTAATTAAAAAAAAAAAAAGTCTATGGTTCTAAAAGGAGGGAAATTCTGGTTCTTCAGCCACCAGCAACCAGGGGACAAGTCACTGCATGGTTTGTTTTGCTTTTCTTATAATTACTTTCTGTCAACTCCTTAAAGTGTTTATCTGAATGAATTTCTTAGCATCCTCCTTTCCAGAAAATTCCAAGTTTCTCCTTATGGAGCGAAAGAATAGCACTGAAGTAGAAGACCTTCTTGTGAAGCACTGAAATGCCTGAATCAACAGAAGGTTGGAGAAAAGTACCCAAAGGACTGCAAGAAGGAGCCGCCGTAGCATACAATTGATTATCCAGAGGCTGAGGAAACCACAGGTCTGAAGAACCAAGCAGTGTCTGGATCTGGAAAAACACTACACAGAGTTCGGGAAGATTTTCTTCCCTTTAGTCCAAGCACATCGTGTTATTCAGGAATGTTCATGTTAGCTGCTTCTTGCCTGCTCTGGTGTTTCGGAGATGCTGTTCTTTATACAAATACCCTCACTGGCTGTGGAGCAAGGTTGTTCTCTTCTCAACAAGGGTTGCTCATGTTACTGTTTAAAGAAGTGTTCTGCAAGACCAGAACCCTGCAGAGTAATTGTGCCTGGTCACCAGCCACCTGTCAGAGCTGTCAGTGGGGACTATCTCAGCTGACAATTCTGTAGATACTTACTGAGAGGAAAAACAATCATCCAAGCTGATTCCTTGATAGCATCAATCCACAAACCAAAACAGATTACTTTCATTACCCAGTGTTTCCAGTTTGGTCTGCAGTAGTAATTTCCTTAATATGCAGGACTTACCCTCTAGGGGTGCCCACCTTTTCCCACTGACTGCAGACGAGTTCAGCAAGACTAGCTTTGACCTAACATTTAGATAACTGAAGTTCAGCAAAACGAATTTTCACCCTCAATGACTGTTGGGCAGTTCCACTCAAAAACTTCCCACTGTACTTCCTCAAAGCATTTCCTTCAGCAGATCTTTATCAGACAAAAATCTGGTTTTACTTGTTCGCTTTGTGCTGGTGGACAATAGTCTATTGCTTTTCTGCATTACCTCAGTCACTATCTTCCCACTTTAAGTTTACCTCCATCATCACATAAAGGTCAAAGGTGCATCTCACAGAGGCTCTCCAGCTGATGACCAGGTGAAAGAGTATCAATATGCCACTGCAAACAGTGTGATGTTCTCTACTTTACTGATATGAAATACTCCATCCTTAAACATTTATAATGTGTGTGCTCAGATATTCCACACCTTTGTTACTTGTTTCTTTAGGGATTTCATGATGTCTGTTCCATGCAGACATTCATTCAGGCTCTCACAGGTTTTGGTAGGCTATTCCCACATCGTACTTAACACAGAGATCTTGGTGCCTTTTTGTCATAATGTAAGTAGCACGTAGCATCCATCTCTGTAGCATCTAACTCTGTCCCACTGTAATAGACTGTAATGTGTATTTTTGTTGTATTCTTCTAATGCAGATTTCCACTGTGCCAGAGAAGCGAGTGAATCTTATCCTAAATTCTGAAGGGATAGAAAGAACCTTTAAAGCTTACCAATCCATTTCATTCATATCTCCTGAATAACTCCTGGTTATTCCTTCACCTTTCCTTACACAGTCGTCCCTGTCCCCTTCTTGAATGCTTGGTGAAAATGAAGTCATTTCAATAAGCTTGGAGATTTAACAAATACAAGGAATGGCTGTCCCCGGCTTTTCCAGGAAGCTGATGAGCACTTGGTGAATTGGCGCTGGGCTAGCAGAAATATCTAGGCTTGTTTTAGTACACAAGGAAATGTCAGAAGGTCAGAGATCAGCTAATGGACATTAGATACAATAGAAGCTTATTTGGGGTCATATATTCTCCTCTGGGCATTTGACATTTGCTGATCCTGCATTGTTCACTAAATTGTCCTGGAGTAGGTATTTGTATCACCTCGTTGCTTGGATCTGTTTAGTACTGTTCTCGAGGAAAAGGAAGAAAATGTTTGCTATGCCCGCTTCAGTCCTTAAAAATTATCTTCTTGTGTCAAACCTTCCTGAAATCACCTTAACCTACAAAACTAGCAAGAATGGACTTGATGAGTAAATTCAACCTCTGAAGCACAGAGGCAGAGGGAGAGGTTCCTGGGGATCCACCAAGACCAGCTTGACACCGAGCTCCACAGATGGTTTGGGCAGTTTCTTTCTCCCTGGAACAGTTCTGCTTCTTGTCCACCTGAAATAAATTATACAAACAGCTTCAAAGAGCAACTCCATTGCTTTTGGAATAGACCAGACTGCACTGAGTAAATAACAGATATTATTACAGAAATGTCCTGGGCTGGGAAAATGTTCTTTCCCTGCCTTGCAAAGCTTTCTTGCCAACAACTCTCTTCAAAATGTAAAGCCAAGCACTGAGCTGTTCTACCCACAGACTCAGCTGGCCAAATCCCCCGTGGATGTAAATCATCTGAGTTTAACTCTGCTGGAGTAATTGGAGCTCTGCTGATTTACATCTGCCAAACACCATTGTCAGTATACACGTGGGCAAGGGAACTGAAAACATTTGTAATCGTTTAAATACATACATACATACAATCCTTCCTTCTCTGGTTTCCCATGAGTAAGAGTCTGCATTTTTGTTTAATTGAGAGAGCAGTAAGTAGATTTTGTGTATGACAAAATAAACCACATGTGAACCAACATGAGTCAACAGCTAGCTTAACTGATTTGAGAGATTAGGTGTTATTGAGGAGGGGTTTAATCAGAAGAGACTTCAGTTTAAATGAATTTTAAATGAATTTTTGCTTCCAGATTGTTTGGCTGCTGAATAACACTAGTGTCAGGCTCTTCTAGAATGTATTTTAAAATGTTGCAAAGTATGCATTAAACCTAACAAATAATTTACAGATCAATAGATTATTGTTAAGCACTCATTACAGTCAACCCATGCTATTATCAGGACTGGGACCCAAAACTTCAAGTGCCTGCCCCTACCTCAGTGACAGGGACATCATGGGACCACAGGCTCATGGGCCCAGTAGTGCTAGTTTAAGAAGTTACTAACCTCCAAATGCCTATTATTCCCTCCCTCCTTGCCTTCTTTCTCCCCCTCAGTTGGACACAACTGCCTTCACACATCAAGCGTGTGACCTTCTAGTCTGTTCTTCGCAGAGTTAGCTCTTAAAGCTTGAATTACTGAAGGATCATCTGAAGACCCGCTAACTGGGTCACAGATAGGAGGAGGGAAGAGATGAGAGAAATTTTTATATGACTACACCTAGAAAAGCCTGTCAGACTTCAGCTGTGTATGTTAGCATCGCAGAGTACAGTATCACTGAATTTTTAGACAGCAAGATGAATTTGTACCCCAAGTGACCATCAACCAAACTCATTTAAATACTTCTCATTATCCTTACCCAAAACATTTCCTTCTATGAAAAGCATTGACCAAAGACACTACAGTTTGCCAGCTCACATTGTCCCTGTTCACTGAAGAAATACAAGCTTCCATTGATGGCTGGGGTTTAACCCCAGCCAGCAACTAGGCACCACACTGCTGCTTGCTCACTCTCCCCAAAGAAGGTTGGGGGAGAGAATCAGAAAAGTGAGAAAGCTTGTGGGTTGAGATAAAGACAGTTGAATAGGCAAAGCAAAAACCACTCACGCAAGCAAAGCAAAACAAGGAATTCATTCACCACTTTCCATGGGCAGGCAGGGGTTCAGCCATCTCTAGGAAAACAGGGCTCCATCATGCGTAACGGTTACTTGAGAAGACAAACCCCATCACACTGAATGTCCTCCCCTTCCTTCTTCTTCTTCCAGCTTTATATACCCAGCATGATGTCATAGGGTATAGAACATCCCTTTGGTCAGTTGGGATCCGCTCTCTCTGCCATGTCCCTTTCTGACTCATTCTTCACTCCCAGCCTATTGCTGTTGGGGCAGTGTGAGAAGCAGAAAAGGCCTTGACTCTGTGTAAGCGTTGCTCAGCAATAATTAAAACTGTTATCAAACACTGTTTTCAGCACAAATCCAAAATGTAATCCCATACTAGCTACTATGAAGAAAATTAACTCTATCTCAGCCAAAAGCAGCAGAACCGATTAACAGGTGACACTTTAACTAATATAAGCTCTTTTCTAGCCTCCCAGAAATTACATGCATACTTTGAAACTATGCTAATTTTCTCACTGTCCTGGAAAGTGCCATCCTTGGAAGTGCTGTATTATACCAATAATGTGATATATATCAGAGCAATTTGTTGTGCTTTCTGATGTTTTCGGTATGTCTGGCAATTTAATATAGTCAGGGTAGACATAGCTAGCACTGTATGTTCTACATAACAAATTTTATTTTGGCTGGAGTCTGAGCTGGAAACTTGCATAGGTCTGCATGAACCCCAAGTTCATCTGAGTCTGAGCAGCCTCTTAATGACACCTGGCCCTCCGTGCGGGTTTTCATGGCACTATATACTTATGTCTCTGCTGCTAAACACAGAGCCAGGGCCCAACCCTGGATCTGTACACCAGGTGACATGGGGCATCCTGCACCCAGACGGTGGCCTGTCTAGAGTAGCTAGTAACAACAGATGAGGAGAAGGCTAAGGTATTCAATGATGACTTTGCCTCAGTCTTCACTGTCAGTCTGTCTTTCCACACCTCTTGAGTGGATGGAATGCAAGACAGGGACTGGAGGAGCAAAGTCCCTCCCACTGTAAGACCAGATCAGGTTTGAGACCACCTGAGGAACATGAACATACACAAGTCTATGGCACCTGACGAGCTGCATCCCAGAGTCCTGAAGGAATGGGCTGATGCAGTTGCCAAGCCACTCTTCATGATATTTGAAAAGTCCTGATAGTCATGGGAAGGCCCTGGAGACTGGAAAAAGGGACACACTGCACACATTTTTAAAAAGGATTGAAAGGAGGACCCTCGGAACAACCAAACTGTCAACCTCACCTCTGTGCCTGGGAAGATCATAGAGCAGATCCTCCTAGATGTTATGCTAAGGCACGTGGAGGACAGGGATGTGGCTCAAGACAGCCAGCATGGCTTCCACCAAGGGCAAATCCTGCCTGACCAACATCGTGGCCTTCTAGGATGGAGTGACCACATCAGTGGAAAAGGGAAGAGCTACGGATGTCATCTGTCTGGATTTCTGTAAGGCCTTTGACACGGTCCCCCACAACATCCTTCTCTCTCAGTTGGAAAGAGATGGATTTGATGGGTGGACTGTTGGGTGGATGAGGAATTGGTTGGATGGTCTCTTCCAGAGGGTAGTGGTCAACAGCTCAATGTCCAGATGGAGATCGGTGATGAGGGATGTTCCTCAGAGGTCCACGTCGGGACCAGTACTGTTCATTATCTTCATCAATGACATAGAGAGTGGGATCGAGTACAACCTCAGCAAGTTTGCAGACAACACCAAGCTGAGTGGTGCGGTTGCCATGCCTGAGGGATGGGATGCCATCCAGAGGGACCTGGACAAGCTCGAGGAATGGGCCTGTGTGAACGTCATGAGGTTCAAGAAGGTCAAGGGCAGGGTCCTGCACCTGGGTCAGGGCAATTCCCAGCAGCAATACAGGCTGGGGGATGAAGGGATTGAGAGCAGCCCCACCGAGAAGGACTTGGGGTACTGGGGAATGAAAAGTGGGACATGAGCCAGCAATGTGCGCTCGCAGCCCAGAAGGCCAACAGTGTCCTGGGCTGCACCCAAAGCAGCATGGCCAGCAGATGCAGGGAGGTGATTTTGTCCCTCTACTCTGCTCTGGTGAGACCCCACCTGGAGTCCTATGTCCAGCTCTGGAGCCCTTAGCACAGGAAAGACATGGACCTGTTGGAGTGGGTCCAGAGGAGGGCCACAAAAATGCTCAGAAGGATGGAACACCTCTCCTCTGAGGACAGGCTGAGAGAGTTGGGGTTGTTCAGCCTGGAGAAGAGAAGGCTCCGGCGAGACCTTATTGCGGCCTTCCAGGACTTAAAGGCAGCTTATAAGAAAGATGGGGACAGACTTTTTAGCAGGGCCTGTTGTGATAGGACAAGGGGTAATGGTTTTAAATGAAAAGGGGGCAGATTTAGACTAGATATAAGGAAGGAATTTTTGACACTGAGGGTGGTGAAACAGTGGCACAGATTTCCCTCCACAGAGAGGTGGTAGATGCCCTGTCCCTGTAAACATTCAAGGTCACATTGGAAGGGGCTTTGAGGAATCTGCTCTAGTTGAAGATGTCCCTGGTTATTGCAGGGAGGTTGGACTAGATGACCTTTAAAGGTCCCTTCCAACCCAAAGATTTTATGATGATTCTATGTTGATTCTATAGCAGATTTGTCTTAGTGAGAGCTCATGAGACCGTGGAAGGCAGAGCCAGGGAATGAATTACCAGTTGAACAGTGTGGTCAGTGCCCAGGGCTCAAGTTGAGCTCCTGCAGCCCCTTGTCAATTCAGCTTTGGCAATCTGAAGCCAGGATGTACTGTGAACGGTTGGGTCCCCCACTCCACATGCACAAATCTGGTGGCCCCGTGTGGAAGCTGGTCCCCATGCTCTTCCTCTCGAGCTCCCAGTGCTCTTATCCTCTGCTGAGAGTGGCAGTAATGCATCCACAAGCCCCACATGGGAAGCAGGACCACAATAGCCAGCATAAGTGACAGCCCAGCATGAGGTTGTCAGAGAACCATGAGAGGTTGCAGGCATCTCTCCGGAGAGAGAGAAAACTGCTGCTGGTATAATAATGCTCCAGGAATTAGTTATTGTTGACTTATTTATCAGTCTAATTAATTTCTCGTCTTTAATAAAACTGTTGCTTATTAGCCATTTAATTAATGTTTGTGAGTGGGAAGAGTAGCTCCTTCAAGTGCAATAAAGCTTAGCATCATGTTCCCAGGTTCCTGGCTTGGGTTTTGAGTGGGGTTTTTGTAATAATCTGCTTACATTTGAACCTGTCCTTTGTCTCTGCCTCTTGAAAGCAGAGAAGAGCCAGGACTTCTCAGTGAGTCATTACCCTTTCACCATCCATCCTAACCTTATGACCAAAATCTGCTTATGGCCAAGAGCCATGAGGCTAATGTCACACACACCGGAGCTGAGGAACTGTCCCGCCTGGTCCCATCTTACCTACAAGCATCTTCCTCAGGGAGCTAAGGAGCAGCTCAGAGCTAGTAGGTGGAAACAGTCTTTGAAAGACTCCCGCTGCTCTGTGTCATGCCAGGATGTGATAGAGGATGATGGAGAGATCAGTCCCAGAAACTGAACGGGCATCTTCCCTCCCTCAACAGGGAATTGCTCTGCTTGGAGGAATCTCTCATGGCTCAGTCACCCAGGGCTCTTCCCACCTCCTCAGTTGCTTTACTTCTGATTCTCACAAACAAAATTTCTTTAGACAGTGTCCCAGTCCTGCATTTTCACTCAATCTCTCCAATTATTCTCATGTGTCCTGCCATAGTGGTCCCTGCCTTGAATGGGAACTTACTGTTTTAGCTTTGGCTCATGCCCCAGCCGGCAACTAAGCACCACACAGTCGCTTTGTTCACTCCCCTATCCCCCAGTGGTCACACCTGCATGTGTGGTCACTCCATGTTTACATTTTTTCCCCAAAATTATTCAGGTTAAGGAAAAGCTTGACTGATATTTTCTATATTTAATCACCTATGCAAGGTGCTTTTGACAAAACCTCCCAGTTTCCCAGTGCCTTTCTTCCAGTATGGTTCATTTTTAATGTGGAAGAGAAAGATAAGACCTGGCATGCCCTCCTGGAAATGTTACCAAGCTCTCTCTGCTCTGCACTACTTAGCTAAGGACTGCAAAGGGGTACATCAGCCAGTTGAGGATCTGCCCTTATTGTGGTAGGTATCTGCCCATGCTTCTGCGACTCACAACATACCTGCATGCTGCTTTGCTCCAGTGCTGTTCAGCAGTCCATACCTTGATTTTTTTCTAAGTCTACAGATGCTTTGCAGCACTGTATGCTGGCTTGCTAAGGCTAAATTGTGTTTTCAGGTCATTTTTGTTTCAAGCAACAAAAGGTTTTTGTACACGTAACACATACATTAAACATTATTATTGTTATTACTATGATTGCATGTTCCAGTTTCCGGGCTTATTTTAATGATGTACATTATGAAAAAGCCATGTTGGCATAACAATGAAAAATATGCTGCTCTCCATGGCATTTCATTTTATAGATCGACAAGAGAGGTCTATGAGGATGACTAATTTCATGATAAGATCATGTCACTTATTGCCTGCCATAAATGAAATGTCATATGCAGTCACCTATTCTACATTCTTGAATTCATTCTAATTACTGTCCTTAAACGAATGACTGTGACTGAGATACCCTGCAGACAACAGGACTGTCTTTGCCTTTATCCTTTAATACGTGCCAAATCTGTGCAGCACAATCTAAGACTTGACCTTAAATAGATATAAATTCTTGTTTGGCTGTCAATTACACACATTCTTTTAATGTATGAAACTGTATGTATCGAGGGGGTTTGTGCACCCATCCTATTCCTTCCTATCAGTTTCATTTCATAATGCCTTGTGGTTGCAGAGCTCTCAATTTAATCTAGACATTTTCTTTCCAGTTGATTTACTAAGGTTTCAATTCTACACACAGATGATTGACTAAAGTAACATAAATCTCCCAATGATTAGAAAATGTGGTCATTTATTACATGGACAATCAGTTTATTTAAAAACATAATTAGTTTGTACCTCAGGAAACCTTTCCCCAGTTGTGATAAACTAGAAATAATTACTGGCTCTCCTTTGGTGAAATTAAAAGCCACACAATGCTGCTACTAAGAATGTGTGATTTGTTGGAGAAAAGGGGTTCTGTTTTCCCTCTGTATTTTCAGCAGATCGATTTTTCTTTCTTCTCGTCCCTTAAGAAGGAGAGAGAAATAGAACAGATAGACTTTAAGGGAGATTGACAAAGATAACATAATATAGCCAGAATTACCAATGATTGTGGGAATCTACTTCACAGTCCTCCTGCTAATCAAATGAAAGACAAAATCTTCAGTGATGATAGGAGGTTTTAATGGCTCTGCCAGAAGCAGACTGGCCAGCTTTCCTGATCCTACAAGCTGCATCCTAAAAGCTTCCCTGGCTGAGAGCCACAAGACATATCACACACTTTGAAGAGCTGGGGCAGGAGGAACAGTTTGCAGGTGGGAGCTGACAATGTCTCCCTTAGAAGGAGAAGAGTTTTTTGGGTATTGATGGATGTGTGCTGCTGGGTTTCAGGGGGATTCAGTGACATTAGACTCAGGAGTCTCTGATGGCTCACACTTCCCAGCATACTCCAAAAGCCAGGGATCTATATAGAATCATAGAATAGTTTGGGTTGGAAGGGACATTTAAAGGTCACCTAGTCCAACCCCCCTGTAGTGAGCAGGGACATCTTCAACTAGAGCATGTTGCTCAGAGCCCCATCCAGCCTGACCTTGAATGTTTCCAGGGATGGGACATCTACCACATCTCTGGGCAACCTGCTGTTGAAGATGCATGGCAGCATCTTATAGACAAACACACCTCTGCTATCAGCCATGCAATGCAGCCCTGGCATACAAGTTACACACGAATGGCCTGATGCCTGAATACAGCTCAAGATCACAGGCTGGCAACTGTGTTGTTTGGGCTACTCTTTGAACAGACTATCATTGTCCCTTTTCTTACAGGCCTGAATGGCGAGTGGAGATGTATGGATGAATTTGTGTAGTCTGATCTCAGCTGGGACAAATTCAGTATCTGTTATCTGGAACAACAGTTCCAGATTCTGGTTCAACAGTTCCAGATTCTGGTTCTGTCACCTGCCTTGTCTGCATCCTTCCCTAGGTGAGAACTTGCTGCTGCTCTGGAAGGCTGTTCTCAGCCCTGTGACAAAGATGCCTTCTCCTTGGCTTACCACTGTGGTTCACTCATTTGTAAAAAGGGAGTAACAATTACTTACGTGACAAGGACTTTTGGGGCATTTGCACATTCATTCCTCTAAAGCTTTCCAGGATCCTTACCAAACAGTAATGTCAGGCATCATTATTCACACAAATTGTTTTGAGTCAGATCTCTAATTCTGGGGGAGTCCATGCTTTGTCTTGCTGCAGTGCCAATGTCACTTTCCAGTCACATAATAAATATGCAGGTTCTGAATTTACCAATCAATTTATCTATGTGCAAATAATTAGCTTCTTTTGATGGTGATCCACTTGTTGGAAGTTACTGGCAGAGCTAGGCTATATGTTGCAGATGAACAGCACAGATAGTATATTTACACTGATGAAGATATTATTTGTTTGTATTTGTTTCTGGCATCTCCATTCAGCTCTTAAATACTGTGGGTTCTGTTACCAGCAGAGTAATTTCCTTACCAAAAATGATCAATCATTCACTGCAATCTGCTCTCACCCTTAGCATTTATTCTATTAATTACCACGCGTTCAGCTTCGTCCTTGTACGATAAATTGCATTGTCTCACAATATACTTATAAAACACTGAAACATTAAACTCCTGATAAGCAAAGTCATGTGTACAACAAGAAGAAAATGAGAAGTATGAGAAGGAAGGGAAGAGCCCAGACTAGCAAGCTCTCAAGCCTTTCAGCCATCTCTAGGAGCTAATGGTCAGTGCTTGCACGGCAGGGAGTGAGGAGGAAGAAGGGAGAAGAGCAAGGTGAGTTACAGCAAAGAACACTTGTTCAGTTGATGTGAAGTATTTAGGACCTGAGACCAGGTCCACTCAAATCAACTAAAAGTCTTCCCTGGAAAGCCATAAGTTTGGATTAAGCTCTTGGTTTCAGAGAAAATTAGCTTTTTATCAGCTCTTACAGCTGGTCTGATTCAGGAACAAGAAGGTCAAGTGACTTTCCGAAGATGACATGGTGATGGAGTGCCTCATTTCAGTTTAAACCTAGAACTATTCTGGTTGTCATATCTATCTACCTACCTAGGCATTTATAAAACATCCATCATCATGGTATCTCAGCACTTACTTACACAATCACTTAAGCAGACGGCCCTCTGAAAATCTATTCTCCACACAGCCTCATACTTGTTGACTGGAGAGGGAGCTATTCTTTTTCATCCTCCTCCTTCTGACTCCAAGGAAATGAAAGCAAACTTTTTTTTCCCATTGCTATAGAGAAGAGAATCACACTATCCAAGCTTGTTAACTACTAGATCCCTAGCTGTGCAAGACAAATATTGCTAATAAAAATATGTCTTATAATTTAAAAATAAATGGCTTTGCTAAAGAGAAATATGAAATATCAGCAGAGGACCTCCCTCTTTTTGTTAATAGATGTGATATTTCTTATTTGCTATTTGTGCCCGGCTGGAGTCAGTAAAATAAATGAACACATAGTTATTCTGTCCAAATATGTTCTTTATTTGCAGCCACCTCAAATAACATTTTATATGTCTCCTACTCGCAGCTGTTGTGTCTCAAACGTGTATCATCAGCTTTGGCAAGGAAAGGATATCCTGTCTAGTCTTTGGCAATATCTAGCTTTATAACATGACATAACCTTTGCTCATGCTTATTCTGTGGGAGGGCAATGCATATCTCAAAAAAACTTCTAGAAATCAACATAAAAAAAGGGCTATGGAAAACACATAATAAATAAACTAAAGAAGATTTCGTGTGAAACTCAAATAGCTCAGTGCAGAACCAGCCTGAGAAGAAAATTGTATAGTGGAGGTGGGATTCAGGAGGAATTTTTCTTCTAAAATATGACAACCCACCTACAATCATTCACCACCTTATTATTAAAAAAGATAATAGAGGTAATGCACAGAAGACACATTCCATAGTCATTTGATTGCAGTCATATCAAGGACCAAAAATAGATTACTGCCCTTTAGGTCTGTTGTATGTTTTAGTAAATGACATGCTCTGAATGTGACTAAGTGGGATGTCTTTTAATTAATTCCAACTTTTTAGATCTCTTTTCTTCTGCTTGACTATCTCGACTTTGTCCAGGATATACCTAGGGGATCTAATTTATGTAACTACCCAATTATCCTTCAACTGCTGTCTGTCCCAGTTGCAATTTGTAAATGAATCTGAATCCAGGAGAGGGTGTGTAATTATATGAATAATCAGAAAATGAAAATTAAGAAAACCCGCAATATTTCTTTGATTATTATCATGTCCTAGAAAGTTAACTGTGCTACAAGCAAAGCCTTACAAAACTAGAAATCTATCTTTGCTTGTCCCGAGTCGCACGTGGATTTCAAAGGCACCCACCATGGACTGAAGGGCACCAGGCAGCCTTTTCAAGCTTATGCCTGATAATCTTCATAAATAGGGTCTTTCTGGCAATGAATGGGGCATCACACCATACAACGTTAAAATAGAGAACAGTGAAAAGGCAGGCATCATAACTGGAATGACAGGATATCTATCTTGCTAATGTCAGAAAAAGGCACATCGAAGAGCAAGGAAATTTGTAGAGTGTGAAAGGGTTAAAACATTAGGTTGGGCTGTCTTAGGACGTGTTTAGAT
This sequence comes from Phaethon aethereus, assembly GCF_964289735.1. NCBI lineage: Eukaryota > Metazoa > Chordata > Aves > Phaethontiformes > Phaethontidae > Phaethon > Phaethon aethereus. The sequence goes on from NC_138575.1 coordinate 203,891,069, forward strand.
GACCCAGTCACAGCTGTTGAGAAACAACATAAGGTCTCTGCATAGATCCAGGAGAAGACACTATCTGGTGACTCATGCTCCAGTCCTCCTAGACCTTCCTAATCCTCTCATGTCTTCAATGTTCAACACAAACAACACTTGAATAATCAGTCTCTCAGAAGACTGTGGCTGGGCAACTGCTGTGCAAAACAGAGGCTGCCTTGTAAGGTTGCATGTCAGAATCATAGAATGGTTTGGGTTGGAGGGACCTTAAAGATCATCTAGTTCCAACCCTCTTGTCATGGGCAGGGACACTTTCTACTAGATCAGGTTGCTCAAAGCCCTGTCCAACCTGACCTTGAATGTTTCCTGGGATGGGGCATCCACAACTTCTTTGGCCAACCTGTTCGACTGTCTTACCGCCTTATAGTGAAGAATTTCTTTCCTATATTTAATCTAAATTTACCCTCTTTCAGTTTAAAACCATTACCACTTGTCCTATAACTACAAGCCCTTGAGAAAAGTCCCTCTCCAGCTTTTTTGTAAGCCCCTTTTAAGTACTGGAAGGCTGCAAAAAGGTCCCTCCCGAGCCTTCTCTTGTCCAGGTTGAACCACAACTCCCTCAGCCTATCTTCACATGAAAGGTGCTCCAGCCCTATGACCATCTTCTTGGCCCTCCTCTGGACGTTCTCCAACAGATCCATGTCTTTCCTGTGCTGAGGGCTCCAGAGCTGGATGCAGCACTGCAGGTGGAGTCTCATCAGAGCACAGTAGCGGGGCAGAATCACCTCCCTCAACCTGCTGGCCACGCTGCTTTGGATGCAACCCAGGAGATGGTTGGCCTGCTGGGCTGCGAGCGCACATTGCCGGCTCATGTCCAGCTTTTCATTCCCCAGTACCCCCAAGTCCTTCTCGGTGGGGCTGCTCTCAATCCCTTCCTCCCCCAGCCTGTATTGGTATTGGGAATTGCCCCGACCCAGGTGCAGGACCCTGCCCTTGACCTTCTTGAACCTCATGAGGTTTACATAGGCCCATTCCTCGATCTTGTCCAGGTCCCTCTGGATGGCATCCCATCCCTCAGGTGTGTCAACCGCACCACTCAGCTTGGTGTCATCTGCAAATTTGCTGAGGATGCACTTGATCCCACTGTCTATGTCATTGATGAAGATATTGAACAGTACTGGTCCCGATATGGACCTCTGAGGGACACTACTAGTCACTGCAGTCTTTTCACCCAGTAGTACTCCCAAGTCCTTCTTGGCAGGGCTGCTCTCAATCCCGTGATCCCCCAGCCTGTACTGATATTGGGGGTTGCCCCGACCCAGGTGCAGGACCTTGCCCTTGGCCTTGTGGAACTTCATGAGGTTGACATGGGCCTACGTATCCAGGTCCCTCTGGATGACATCCTGTCCCTCAGACATGTCAACCGCACTACTCAGTTACTACTCAGTACTCAGTGGGAGTACTACTGGGTGAAAAACTGGACATGAGCTGGCAATGTGCGCTCGCAGCCCAGAAGGCCAACCATCTCCTGGGCTGCATCCAAAGCAGCATGGCCAGCAGGTCAAGGGAGGTAATTCTGCCCCTCTACTGCACTCTGGTGAGACCCCACCTGGAGTCCTGCATCCAGCTCTGGAGCCCTCAGCACAGGAAAGACGTGGACCTGTTGGAGCAGGTCCAGAGGAGGACCATGAAGATGCTCAGCGGGTTGGAACACCTGATCAACACGTGGCTTAGGGGCTGGTGCCGTCGTCAGAATTTTGGGTTTTTTGACCACGGGGCGGTTTACACGGCACCGGGCCTCCTCGCAGCTGATGGAGTGCAACTGACGCCAAGGGGCAAAAGGATTCTTGCTCATGAGCTCGCAGGCCTCATTGAGAGGGCTTTAAACTAGATTTGGAGGGGGGAGGGGATAAAACCAGGCTCACTAGAGTTGAACCTAGGGGTAGGTTCAACGTGCCAGAGTTGAAATCGATAGCCCAGCTCAGGTGCATCTACACCAATGTATGCAGCATGGGCACCAAACAGGAGGAACTGGAAGCCATTGTGCAGCGCGACAGCTATGACGTAGTTGCCATCACAGAAACATGGTGGGATGCTTCTCATGACTGGAGTGCTGCAATGGATGGCTATAAGCTCTTCCGAAGGGATAGGCATGGAAGGAGAGGTGATGGGGTGGCTCTGTATGTTAGGGAGTGTTTCGATTGCATAGAAATCAATGATTGTGAAGACCAAGTAGAGTGCTTATGGGTAAGGATGAGGGGGAAGGCCAATGAGGCAGATATCTTGCTGGGAGTCTGTTACAGACCACCAAACCAGGATGAAGACACAGATGAGACATTCTGTAAGTGACTGGCGGAGGTCTCGCATTCGCTGGCCCTTGTTCTTGTGCGGGACTTCAACCTACCGGACATCTGCTGGAAGTATAACACGGCAGAGAGGAAACAGTCGAGGAGGTTCCTGGAGTGTGTGGAGGATAACTTCCTGATGCAGCTCGTGAGTGAGCCTACCAGGGGAGGTGCCTTACTGGACCTGCTGTTTACAAACAGAGCAGGACTGGTGAGAGATGTAGTGGTCGGAGGCCGTCTTGGGCTTAGCGACCACGACATGATAGAATTCTCGGTTGTGAGGGAAGTAAGGAGAGGGGTCAGCAAAACTGCTACCATGGACTTCCAGAGGGCAGACTTTGGCCTGTTCAGGTCACTGGTTGAGAGAGTCCCTTGGGAGACAGTCCTGGAGGACAAAGGGGTCCAGGAAGGTTGGACAGTCTTCAAGAAGGAAATCTTAAACGCGCAGGAGCAGGCGGTCCCCATTTGCCATAAGAAGAGCTGGCGGGGAAGGTGACTGGCCTGGCTGAACAGGGAGATTTTGCTGGAACTCAGGGAAAAGAGAAGATTTTATCACCTCTGGAAGAAGGGGCAGGCAACTCACAAAGAGTACAAGGATCTCGTTAGGTCAAGCAGGGACAAAATTAGAAAGGCAAAAGCCCAGCTAGAGCTCAGTCTGGCCACAGTCGTAAAGGATAATAAAAAATGTTTTTACAAACATATTAACAACAAAAAGAGAGCCAAGGAGAATCTCCATCCGTTACTGGATATGGTGGGGAACATTGTCTCCAAGGACGAGGACAAGGCTGAGATACTTAATGCCTTCTTTGCCTCAGTCTTTAATAGCCAGTCCAGGTATCCACAGGGTATTCAGTCCCCTGAGCTGGAAGATGGGGATGGAGAGCACAATGTACTCCTCATAATCCAGGAGGAAGCAGTCAAGGACATGCTAAACCACCTGGACACGCACAAGTCTATGGGGCCTGATGGGATCCACCCGAGAGTACTGAGAGAGCTGGCGGAGGAGCTTGCCAAGCCACTCTCCGTCATTTATCAGCAGTCCTGGTTAACAGGGGAGGTCCCAGAAGACTGGAGGCTTGCCAATGTGACGCCCATCTACAAGAAAGGCCGGAAGGAGGATCCTGGGAACTACAGGCCTGTCAGCCTGACCTCTGTACCAGGGAAGATTATGGAGAGGTTGGTCTTGAGAGTGCTCACAGGGCACCTGCAGGACAACCAAGGGATCCGGCCCAGCCAGCATGGGTTCATGAAAGGCAGGTCCTGCTTGACCAACCTGATCTCCTTCTATGACCAGGTGACCCGCCTAGTGGATGAGGGAAAGACTGTGGACGTTGTCTACCTGGACTTTAGTAAAGCCTTTGACAACGTCTCCCACAGCATTCTCCTGGAGAAACTGGCGGCTCGTGGCTTAGACAGGTTTACTCTTTGCTGGGTAAAGAACTGGCTGGATGGCCGAGCCCAGAGAGTTGTGGTGAACGGCGTTAAATCCGGCTGGCGGCCGGTCACAAGGGGTGTTCCCCAGGGCTCGGTTCTGGGGCTGGTCTTGTTCAATATCTTTATTGATTATCTGGATGAGGGGATCGAGTGCTCCCTCAGTAAGTTTGCAGATGACACCAAGTTGGGTGGGAGTGTTGATCTGCTGGAGGGTAGGAGGGCTCTGCAGAGGGGTCTGGACAGGCTGGATCGATGGGCAGAGGTCAACTGTGTGAGGTTTAATAAGGCCAAGTGCCGGTTCCTGCACTTTGGCCACAACAACCCCATGCAACGCTACAGGCTTGGGGAGGAGTGGCTGGAGAGCTGCCCAGCGGAAAGGGACCTGGGGGTGCTGGTTGACAGCCGGCTGAACATGAGCCGGCAGTGTGCCCAGGTGGCCAAGAAGGCCAACAGCGTCCTGGCCTGTATCAGAAATAGTGTGGCCAGCAGGAGTAGGGAAGTGATTGTGCCCCTGTACTCGGCACTGGTGAGGCCGCACCTCGAATCCTGTGTTCAGTTTTGGGCCCCTCACTACAAGAAGGATGCTGAGATGCTCGAGCGTGTCCAAAGAAGGGCAATGAAGCTGGTGAGGGGTCTGGAGCACAAGTCTTACGGGGAGTGGCTGAGGGAACTGGGGTTGTTCAGTCTGGAGAAGAGGAGGCTGAGAGGAGACCTTATCGCTCTCTACAACTACCTGAAAGGGGGTTGTGGCGAGGCGGGTGTTGGTCTCTTCTCCCAAGTAACCAGCGGTAGGACGAGAGGAAATGGCCTCAAGTTGTGCCGGGGAGGTTTAGACTGGATATTAGGAAAAATTTCTTCTCTGAGAGGGTGGTCAAGCATTGGAACAGGCTGGCCAGGGAGGTGGTGGAGTCGCCATCTCTGGAAGTGTTCAAAAAATGTGTAGACATGGTATTTCAGGACATGGTTTAGTGGGCATGGTGGCACTGGATTAATGGTTGGACTTGATGATCTTGAAGGTCCTTTCCAACCTAGTGATTCTGTGATTCTGTGATTCCTCTGAGGACAGGCTGAAAGAATTGGAGTTGTTCAGCCTGGAGAAGAGAAGGCTCCCCAGAGATGTTACTGTGGCCTTTCAATTTATAAAGGGGGTTTATAAGAGAGAGGGAGACTTTTTACTGAGGCCTGTGGTGACAGGACTAGGGGCGATGGTTTTAAATTGAAAGAGCATAGATTTAGATTAGACATAAGGAAGGTAATTTTTTACAATGAGGGTGTTGAGACACTGGAACGCGTTGCCCAGAGAAGTAGTGGGTGCCTCATCCATTGGAAGTGTTTAAGGTCAGGTTGTATGGGGCTCTGATCAACCTGATCTAGTGAAAGATGTCTGTGCCCATGGCAAGAGGTTGAACTAGATGATATTTGGAGGTCCCTTCCAATGCAAACCATTCTATGATTTTATGATTCTATGATCCTCCCAACTGTCCATATAGCCCAATACTTTTCTGCACCTTCTATCTCTTAGATCCTCATACTGGACTAGCACTGTCCCTCCTCTCTGGTCTCACACAGATTTCTGGGATAAGCAGCTAAAAAAGCTGCAGCTCCCTCCTAGGAAGTTGTGTTTTCAGTTCATCAGACCTTATTTTGGTGTGTGATGCCCAACCTGGTTGCAAAACCTCAGAAGAGGTTGTCTGCAGCATAAGCCAAATCCTGTCACTTGCAGGACTGGTGACCAAAAGGGCTCGTAAAGGACCATGCTGTAAACCTGTTGTAGAGACATAGAAAAGCTTCAGCTAAACTAAGCAAAAGAGTGCAGCAGCTTTGGGCTGGTACAACAGAGACCACCATCATTGCAGATTGGTAGCTGAGAAGAGATGACACAGGTGGGTTGATGAACATTATGATGTTCAACATGGGCTGTTTTGGTGACCTTCAGTCATGTGATAAGTGAGTGGATGGCTGTAGATTCTGATAGCAAAAAGCCCATGGTTGGGGGCTTCACAGAATATTTTTAAGTTATCAAAAATTACATGCCAAAACTCCATGAAACTATGCAGATTCAGAAACAGATTCCTAAATATATGATGAAAATACAGGATGGATTAAAAAAAAAGAGGAATGTATGCCAGACTAAACTGAGCTTTTCTTCATGATGATATCCAGGGACTGAGGAGAGCTGCATCCGACTTGAGGAATTATTTTTACTCTTTTGAGGTTGGTGGGTTTTTTACAATTCTTAATTGTAGGTTCATCAATACCAAAAATATTTTTACTTCTCTCTGATTTAGAATGATTATGGCAGGCATTGCACTAGCTTGCTGACGACACCCAGGAGCATTTTAGGATTCTCTTGTTACAGCTTTCCCTGTGCACCATTAAAACTGCTCCCTTTCCCACGGGTACCTCTGTGCTGAACAGGAAGGGCACTGCTGAGCCCACGATCCAGATGCCTTTTAGCCATCCAGTCTGAAAGTGTGGTCTCGGCAGTGCCCAGGGAGGCCCTCCAGAGCTGGTGAGACACCCCGGGCCCCAGCACACCCAGCGGGTTAGTTCAGGGCCAGGCTTGCCCGAGTAAGCTGCTGTCCTGCAGGCAGCGAGGCAGCCGGCAGAAGGGGAGAGGCAGGGAAACGGGCAGGAGAAGCAGCACGCTCTTCAGAGGGGACCGCGCTGTCAGGGCTGGGCACGTCCAGCCGTGGAGCTCCTTCAGCTGAGCTTTGTGAGGAGTCAGCAGAGGCGGCAGTAACAGGGAGGCAATTATGATTCTGGCAGCAGCAGACAACTCTGGATTTACGAAGACTGTCTTGGCTCTTAGTCTCATCCTGTATGTTGTAGTTTTATCTTTTTTTTCCCAGGTTACTGTGTATTCCATGAATATATATATATCAATGGATATACTCATGAATCATGTATATAAATATTCAATGCTACACCATACTCTATAGATGCATAAGCGGAAGATATGACACCCAACACAGCATTTATGTGTTCTGCTGTTTGTTTTCCTGTTCTCAGAGGTTTATTTGCTCTCTCTCAAGTTCAAAGTATGCTACTCGAATAGCCCAGAAAAGGAGAGACATGACACTGAATACGTGCTTTGTTCAGCTTTGTGATTATCTGATTTCTCTCTGCCACAGTTCATGCTAGTGAAGCCAAACAAAGACCTACTGTACCTTGACAGCGGGACCATCTGGAGTTCATTTTTGTAATTATTTTCAAACACACACAGTTCTCCTCCGGCAAATAGGTATTGTAAGGCACCACAGGCATGTTAATTAGTTTATTGTGAAACAAATATTGAGTTTCATATCATTCTGAAAATGGTATTTTCACCATCATAACTAATCAATCCTGATAGAAAAAGTGTGAATGCGTGCATATGTGTGGTATAGGTACATAACTACACAGTTGCCCACCTGCAAGCTGGGAATTACAAATGACAGTCAGGGAAGATTGATTTTTCATCCTAATAGCTTAGAGAGTGTCTTTTTAATTGCCGCTGCTTTGCCAATTCTTTGCAGGAATTGCATCTGGTAAAGGGAATTAAAGGCATTCAGACTGTGAAAGGAGTTGCAGTGCAAATGCATTAGCATCAAGATTTACTTGCATCTAGATATGTACTCTGATTGCATATTTTATAGGTGAGCAGAGAACGCAGTGCTGTTGTTTTTATGGGGATGCACAGTGAACTGATATTGCTCAGGCAAAATTTGATATACCAGATGTAATCATATGCTTTTCTAGCTGACACACAAGAAATGTAGGCTTGCCGGGTCTGATTTCCAAGAACAACTAAGAAACTTAGAAGTCCATGATCATAAATAAGGGCATTAAAAAAACAGATTTGCGAAGGAACTGGGATAGTTTAGTGAGATTTACAAAGCCTGCAGATGAGGCAGGAACCCAGTTCACTCTTGGTTTTCAATACTTTGCCAAATTGTCCATTTAGTTGATCTCCAGTAGGTGACTATCTGCATATTTAGGTGCTTGAATACCTTTGAAAATCTGGCCCTACACATAGAAAACATCATCAAGACTTCAGTACATTGGAATGAGAAAATAGTTAGTTTCTTCTCAGGAGCTTTTGACAATTACTTGTCCTCTGTCATCCTTATTTACTAGTTAATGAAGGACTACTCCTAGGGCCTGGAGATCCATTTTAATTAGTGTTAAGATGTTTCCACTGTAAGTTTCATCAGTAGCGTTAGTCCCCACTCCGATGGAAAGTAAAAAGCACTAGAAGGACATGATTTATTTGACCTGTATTAGATATCCACCTAAATATGAGGTGATTCTTGCTTAAAGGTGCTTCTTTCTCTCCAGTTCTCTATCAACAAAATCAAGGGAATCTGCTTGGATGTAGATATCTAGATTAAAGATACCACATTGGGAGAAGCACAACCAGCAGATCCAAGGAAATTATTATTATTCCCCACTACTTGGCAATGGAATGCCAAGCCCAGTTCAAGAGGGATGGGGAGAAAGTGGAGAGGTTCTAGAAAGGTGCTACCAAAATGGTCAAGGACTTAGAGTGGATAAATCCCAAGGAAGGTTGTGGTAGATGACCTTATTTAGCCTAGGGAAGAAAAGGCTAAGGAGAGATACCATGGCACCTGACAACTACTCAAAATGCAGTTGTAAAGACGACAGCACTAAACTCTACCCTTTGGTGACTGATGAGGCAACAAGGGACAACAGCCACAAACTGTTGTGTGGGACATTCAGACTGGACTTTTGCAAAACACTTTTCAGTGGAGGGATTGTTTAGCAGAGGAACAAGGTGTCCAGAGGGGTGACAAAAATCTCCATTGTTGGAGGTGTTTATTGGAGGTGTTCAAGACTTGGCTAGACAGAGCCCTGGCCAACCTGGCCTGGTGATGATTTAGTCCCACTTTGGTGGAAGGTTGGTTTAGAGACCTCCAAATCTTGCTGCCAACATTTCTATAGTAGATATCCTTCTTAGAACACTAAGGGGACAAAATCCCACCCTACATCGGTCCGAGAAACGGTCTGAATTTGGTGGTGTTTGCAACTTTTCTCAAATCCTTATACTAATTTTGTCCCTGGGTCTTCATTCACTCTTGACAACTCACACTGGATCATTTGCGTTTTCAAATTCCCTTGCACTCAGAGGAATATTCTTCTTTCAATCCACTGATGATTTAAGACTGCTGTGAAGAAACTAAATAGAGATTCCCACAAAAAATTGATATTTGGTTTTGTCTCTTGCAATGACCAGAACTGCAGGAGTGGCTCTTACCTTAGGGTCAGTTTGGCCCATCCCCACCAGAAGCTTATACACCTCACTGGAATCTTCCTTTACCCTTCTGTTTTAACTGTGGTATGCAGTGGTAGCGTAATGTAACAGGAACCCTTTTTGCGCTCGGCTGGAGCTGCCATATGGAAACTTGTTAAAACATCTAACAACTTTCCATAGTTTTTTTTCTAACTAACATTGAAAGGTGGGAAGTAGTTCTTATCTATTCACACATTTGTACAGTAGACCTCTGTAGGGATTTTGCCGGCTGCACCCAAGCTTGCGGAGATGGGCATGTGTCAGCTTGGACAGAGTGTGATAAGTAATGTGTAGGAGAAAGCTTAAAAGGACATTTACAACGTAATGAAACTTTTCTGCTTTCTGAAGTATAACAACAAAATATTTTAATCTTGTAAGTATCGACTTGATAATGAATATCCTGCACCATTCTGGTTTTATATTGTATTGTTTTCTTAAACCTCCCTTGTGTTATACACATGCATATCCACATAAAAGCCTATTATGAAATTTTATGTTGAAATTCCCACTAGACAAAATGCATTAGAGCTGCCACCAGAGAGATATGAAAACCAGATTCCTTTTTCAGCTGATCAAGATCCAGAAATAAAATGTCTTCAAACATTGGGGTTTTATTTGCAAGGATTGATCTTGTAAGCTGTGTTACAGACGCATAGATAAACATAAAACTCTGAAACCTTTCTCTTCATTAGTATGAGTAGCTATGCAAAGTCTGTCTTCCTTCAAGTCAGTCATTGAAATGAGGTGTGTATATGGAAGCTGGATAGAAATGTCACACTGCAAAGAAGATGAACAGCTAAAATGGAATCTTCCTCAGATCCTAAATATTTCATTTCGACTCATGAGGATAGCTTTAGTGCTCATCATTTAAAGTTATTCCATCTCTGAAGTCATGGTAATTTTGGAAGTGCAGGAGCTCAGGAGCTTTCTTCTCATGCTTTAAAAGAAAGTGTTTTTGTGAAAGAGAAGGATCAAGCTAAAACAAGCCCTGTAGCAAAGGCTGGGTAGTGAACAGTGGGTGGCATGAAATCACAGGAGAGGGGAATGACTAAGCACAAAAAGTAATACCACTGTTATACAGTTCTCCCTCTCCTTGACTCTATTTTCCACAATTTTACTAATTCACTTGAACTAAGCATATAGGATGCTCATAAATGGATTCACTGGGAATCTCTAGGGTCTATAGCCCCGTTCCAGTGAATGCTATTTTCTGCAGCAGTCTGGCAGAAAGGCCAGCAGCCCTCCCTTCCACAACTCCCACCAGTCCCCATACCCATCCTTCAGCCATGCTTTTGGGAAATCTGAGTGAATGCTTATGGGTTTATATACTTTGTGCACATATGAAAGGCTACAGTGTCTCACAGAGTGGCAAAAATAAGGACCCTTGAATATGGTGCAAAAACCACTGCAGAATAACATAGTGTGATGGGTGAATTCATAATCCAAATATCTTGAGATTCCAACTACAAGTGGAAACAGAAATGAGTTTTCAAAAGGTCACTTGCAACTTGTTTCAACTGAAATATGGAGAGTGGATTAAATCTTTCTAACCCTGCCATTCTGTCTCTCTGGTGAAAAGATTTACTGAGTCTCAGGGCAGTTAATTTGTCATCCAAAGTCCCTGTCTACTTTAATTCTTATAGGCTGAACTGCGATCAGCAGAGCCACAATTTTGGAACACCATGTTTACAACGGAAAGTGCTGTTTACCATGCTCAAGTTTGCGATGCCATCTGCCATTTCAGTTTATGTAGAAACCCAGAGCCATGCAACCTCATTAGCAGAAATATTTTCTGGTCTTGTTTTGTCGCTGTGTTGTGACAGCACAGCAGCATGAATGAGACAGTGATCGCAGTATGACTGGGAAAACACCTTCTAAGAGACAGGACCGCTATCCGGGTAAATATCCAAGTATACACAGCACAATAAAATACCGGGTGCAGTTTTTCGATATGGTGCCAGAAGCAGTCTTGCTTCTCTAGTGTTGGAGCAAACTAGCCCTGGTGAGAGCAGAGGTCCCTTCTCTGGAGAAGGCGGCCACAGTCCCCAGCCGTGCTGCTTCCCCGCCGCAGTGTGGTCCCGCGGAACCAGAGTCAGTGACTCGCTCTCATGGCGCAGCCGGGGAGCCAGGCAGCCGCAAATCCCGGCCCCGCTGAAATCTCTGGCGGGTTGAAGGGGGAATTTTTAACTGACATTACTACATCCAGAATCTCACACCATCTAATTTTCAAACTCTTTTGGTTACAAAGGTAGAACTCAGCCCTGCTATAAACAGAGACAAGTCACGCAGACACAACGGAAATCGGCGAAGTTGTTTTCATCTGCGCCAGCTCTGAATTCTGCTTTTGAATTTTCCCCATGCCAAAAACCATAATGACTAGAGAGTTTGTGAATTTTATCTTCCATGAGGCATATGATACTAATATGTATCATGAATTAATCCATAAAGTAATCGTATATTTACTTCTGTAAAAAAACATACACAAATGTGTGTATATGAGAGAAGCATGTACATCCATCAGCTAGATACTTACATTTAGCAGTCTGGCAGCTGGAAAAATCAATTTGTATGCAATGACCACCTCATATCTCCTAAATTCATGTAAATTTGGGGACTAAGGATTCATATTGATTTTTTATACTATTTTAGGTTTTATTTCTAGGAATTGATTTCAGCAGTAACTTAGTACTGTATCAGTAGAGTTGAGTAAAATCCACACATGCAGTTCTTCTTTAACACAAATTAGCTCTAATATTTCTCCTTGATTAAGTATGACAGATATGCATTTTTACTGTTTGCCATCATGCAAGGGAGAAATCTATTAGAGGCTTTATGAATTGCAAGAAATGAGAAAATGCCATTAATTCCTGGACTCCTGGATGATTAATACATGAAGTTTTGCACAGAATCAAATGAAATGATGAAAAGTTACATTTCATGTCACTCTGGTCATGGTGTTCTAGTTGAAAAATAGGCACTGCAACACTCTGTGGTACCCTGTAGTACATATGGACAGCATGAGTCAGCAATGAACATACCTGCCCTGTATCAAGCACATCTCCTGATTTTGTACTCCTAAACTACAGATATTTACAGGGGACACTAAAACTGAAGAAATGGCAGATACCCTGAATGAACCAGAAAAGGAACTTGAGCTAATGTGAACACTATCCTTTCTGATAAAGACGTACTGCAACCCAGTGGCAGTATTTACCTCAGCTCATCAAGATGAACCTTCTGAATTTCCGAAGGGATTCAGAATTCAGTGTTAGAATCTGAAGCCTAATGATTGCAGCTCTGATCTAAAACCAAAATTGAGATTGTTTTAATGCTTCTAAGGAGACCAAAGGAGACCTGTTAGTGGATGTTTGTGAGTTTCTGAAAATGTGGTGTTTTCAGAGTGTTTCAAGATACACTAACAAAAAGTAAGCAACACTGGTTTAAGTCTATAGGAGAATATGAACACCTAGTGAGAGCCTATCTGCATTTCTCTATGTAAAATTAAAAAAAAAAAAATCTCCATTTAGTTGGTGTGTCATTCTGTGGGCACAAAGGATGGAAGTAATATCTGGTCATACATAAATAGATGTAGTGTAGAAATCTCCACCTCAGCTAGTCACACTGAGCTATTTCTGTAGTCTTTGAAGAAGCAATTCTTCATGGACAAATCTAAGCATGACTTGCTCCAGAGAGTCCTATATCCCTCCGTGACTATAAAGTGGACATCAGGTAGCTAGTTCAGATGGACACACCTAAAGTCTGGTGAGATAGATACTTCCTGTAAGATCTGCAAGTGCCTTATTTATCATCACTGCATTTCTCTAAACCCCTGAAAGTCCATTACTGGCATACCAGAAATTCTTCAGTACTGTTAGTGCTAGACATTGAGTACTCCTAACTCTGGACTGAATTCATGCTAAGTGTGCAGCTCAATAGAGGCACACTCAAATTTAACTACATGTGGCAACAGACATCTAGTTAACAGCAGAGCCCAGAGAACAAATCAGTCATCCCCTAGAAAGACGAGATATAATGGTTGTCTACATATAGGTATTGAGCATCTTCTTAAGCTCTGGGGAGTACCCATCTGACCTTCAGCTGCCACTCCTGAAAGGCAAGGCCTCCTTGATATCCTGTATCTATCTTATCTGCCATACCTGTGCAGACGTCTCCGATACTCAGATACATCACAAGTGACTACTGTTTAAATGAATCCCATGCTCAGATGTCTGGGCCGAGCTGAACTACGTGCTGTACAGGATGATAACTAACCTGTGACAATTATGTCAGTCATTTAACTTTATCTTGATCTTTTGAGGACTTAAGTTTAAACACTGTCACAAAAGGGGGGCATCATCCACTGCTTAGGTTTCATTTCTCCATTCTACCTCCCCCAGCTTCATGCTGCCTTTGTGAAACATAATTCTTCCTACACTGGAGTAAACCAGGAACATTTAATGGCTTCAATAAGGATGGACCAAATCATTGGTAACTGTCTGACCACCTTTGAGTAAGCACAGTAGGAAGCTGCTGCCTTCCGAGTTAGTACTGGTAGCTGTGTTTAGCAGAAATGTCATTAACCATCTGAACAGCGTCCTGAGAGATGCAGTGATCCACTGTCATTTCTGACACCTTTATGTTCAGGCAGAATTGACCTTTTTTCTTAAAGATGTGCCTAGCTCAACAAGACATGAAGGGCTTGATGTAGGAATTATGAGGTGGCATTCAGTGTGTCATGCAGGAGGTCAGACTAGATAATCATAATGGCTCCATCTGACCTTAACAGTCTCTGAAATCTATGAGCAGCTCATGGGTAAGAATCAGGTTAAAATATACAGATGGCTGTGAGCAGAACTTACTCTCTGACATTCAGTTCTGTGTGAGCCATGCATCAGAGTTATGGCAAAATTCCTCATAGTACAAGACTAAAAGATTTGGGTGGGACAAGACAGCGTGTCTTGATTAAACCAGCAAAAATCCATACTTCCATGCAAAGAGTAGAACAGAAACTGTTGTTTGTTTTTTTCTTTTTTTGACCCAGGTCTGCTCATAAATATACTGCAGTAGGTGCAAAAACTATTTTCCTCTCTTTTAGTTCCTGTTTCATTACAAGTGAGAAACTGGGAGCACTGGAATCTAATACCATCTGCCCAGAGGCAACTCTTTACTCAGCTACTGAGTGAAATGTCGTCTCACATCAGCTCACATATCAACCTCAGCTGAAAGAAAATTCCCTCACTGAGAAGTTGTTCATGCATTTCCCCAAGTATTCAAGTTTTACCTTTCCTGAGAAAGTTCTTAGTGGTGCAAAATGCATTATATTCATAAAAGTCAGTCTATGAAACAACACTGATATGCCAAACTGGTTTCCACATAAGCTAATCCTACTCCTCATGTTTATTCCCATTAATTTTGTTACAGTCCCTAAGAGTTTAGTAGTGAATGAGGAGCTCACAGTCCCAGGTGCTGTACAAACAAGGATGTAAAGATATCCCCAAGGCACTCAGAACTGGCAACAAGAGTCAATGGAGGATGCAAGAAAGTATTGGTAAATAGGAAGAAGAATTGATCGTGGCTGTGGCCAGGTGGTTGGAGCACATCATCAGCCAGTGTGAAGTTATTATGGGCCTAATGGGAAAGAAGGTATTACGAAGACATAAGAGAGGCATGCTGGAAGTACATGACACCATGACTGCCAAACACAAAGGACAGCAGGGATAAATGTATGAAAACACATACTTGAAAGGTATCCAGATAAGGAAGGGATTCTTGCAGCAGGGGAGGGTCTGGTGGTAATTGAGATGGGATGCAGAACTGATCTTTCAACGCAAAGGTGAAAGTAATCCATTAAGGAAGTCAGAAAAGAAGGTAAGCAGGCTGGGTTTGCTGTAGACTGTCAAGGAATTAAAAAGGAGAATGCCATGGTCAATGATAGGAAAATGATCTTTAACTCCATGGTGACTTGATGCTGGCAGGGCAAGACAATATTTAGCAGATCACAGGATGATCATGGAGAAAAAAGACAGAAACTGCCCAAAGGAGAGTTTAAGTTACCCAGAAACCTTCACGCGACTAAACAAAATGTTGCTGCATCCAAACATCGATTATTTTCCATTGATCTTTTCCTAAATCCTGGCACTTTTGTTTCTTCTATTTATGGTTATGCTGGGAGCACAAAACAGGCACACACAAAAATACCTTGAGCAGCCGTGTGTCACAGGCACAGTCTGAACCTTCACCTGTTACTCTACCCTGTAAGTTTCAAAAAAAGCAGGAATTCTGCCTGAAGCAACCTTGCTCTGGGTCCCTTTCATGTTGTGAAGTATCCTGTCCCTTTCCAGAGAGGTGAATCACAGCAAACGGTATATTTGTGAGCAAAAATGTGCTAAGGGCTAATTCTTTGCCATGTATGAGAGGGTGTCCAAAGACAGTCTCCCCAAAGCTGGCCCAGGCAGCTAAAGATCTGACCCATTGCTCTAACTTTGTGCAATTTCATACACTTCTCTTGGGATTAAATCTATTGTATTCAGCATAGCTTCTTACTGTCTCCTCCATTGCTCCCTGGTTTGTTCCTCACTTTATTTTAAGTTCATTTTACCAATGGATTTTGACTTTCTGAAGTTTATTTTGTCATAGCATAATATCTTCTTTCTTCCAGGCTGCCTTCCAAACAGTGCTTGTTGAAATTGGCTCCTAAATTTTAATTAAAGGAACTTTTTGTTTGGTCCATAAATTAAAATGTTCTGAGTTCTTTTTTTCTGTCCACTTCAAGGCATCAAGCCAAACATGAAATACTGATAACTGTCCAGACATATCTTTCTTTTTTTCCTCTGTGCTTGAGTTCCTCCCCCAAGAGATAGAGCTACTGCCAGCAATGTCCCTGCCACAGTCCTGTGACCTCCCATTGGAAATACACTTTACAGAATGACTGACCTCATGGCAGGGCAGTCTCATCAATGAGAGAACATCAGCACATTAACTGAGTGACAACCTCGGCTTCATTGTCCTTTTCTTGAACTCTTGGACAGCAAGACAAGAGTGGATGTGCACTGTCATACACTTTTATCAGTTGAGTTGGAGTTGTGTTAAGCATTCGGTCCTGCTCCCAGGAAATTAGACAGTAGGATAAATCAGCTTCCTGATTTCTAAAAACTTTGTAAGCACCTTGATTTGAAAGAAAAAGGGACAAATAGCAACAAAAACACCTTCCTTTCTCTTTCCATCCCTTTCTGTTGGGCATGTTTAGCTTTGTGAAAGTCATTCTGCAAGCAGGATACAAACAGCTGAAAGATCAAAGCACATCCACACACAGGGTGGCTGGGGCTTAATGAGCTACCCAGCAGAGCACAGGGAGCTCCCTGTGCGGCACACAGCACCTTTCTGGCTGCACAGGCACGACCTCGCAGGGAGAAGAGTTGGTCTCTGCAGCCCCAGGACACATCCTCCATAGTGCTGAGTTGTCCTATTTCACTTCCCTGTTTGCTTCTTGAAGATTTTCTATCTTCCCACAATGGGGCTTTTGTCATGAACACTTGATCTGGTAGCCATGCCACCTCAACCACCCTACCTCTGTCTGTGGTGTTACCTTGTGCCCTTGCCTGACTCTGCTCTACAGATGTCTCATGGCTCTTCCTGATGACTCTGCAATGCCTGCAAGAAGCCTGAGCTGCGGCTACATAACCATGAGGGCTGTATCAAGTGCTGGGATTTAGGGATCTTGGGTGCAGGTTGTTGGCCCTGGGACAGGGGGGTGAGGAGATGACAGCTGGAGTTGCAGACAGAGGTTTACATCCCCACTTTTGCAAACTGCATTCACAGCCATAAAACCAAAGACAAAAAAGTGGACATGGTACTGTGTGGTTGAATCAAAGCGTGGATCTTCCATATGAAAGAGCGATACTTAGTATTTATTTTACCAAATAACAGTTTACATCCTGACATAAGGAGGCTAATAGGATCTGTTAACAGACAAAGTTTCGAGCATCCTCAACCTACATTTTCATCACACCCAAGCCATTATCCCTTCTTCCTGCTCTCTTTCTTCTCTGTTTTTAATGTTTTGTTATTTAATACAGAATGTCGGATTCCCTACTAGCACTGTAAACTCAGTGACACTGCAATGGAAAGCAGTCTAGCCCAGTTTATAGAGTATGGACATGGTTTGGCATTCAATGCCAACGGAATAAATTTTAGTGCTTTGTGGAATGAGCCACAACACAGACCAGGGAAGGACTTGAAGAAGACATGGATGGTTACAGTGAACAGATGGTAAGTGTCACAGTGTTTGACTGTGTGCGGTCCCACCAGGTTTATCTGTGTGCTTCAGTGAAGAAACACAACTGGCTTCCAAAGGTATGGCTGAGATATGATTGTCTCTGGAGTTTTCCTCTAAGCCATGAAGGCTGGGGTGCCACTTGCTGCCAGAACTGCATCTTCTGCCAACCTCATGAAAACAGGTCCATGCTGGGTAGGGTTTAAAACCTTTGAAAAACATGACTGCCTTTGGTCCCACTACATTTGTTGGAGTGACAATGATGAAGGTACCTGTTGAGATCAAGACAGTGTGGCACAATGTGATTTTAATTTTCAAGGAGCTTCAGAAAACACAACATAATAAATTGTGTACATAATTTGTGACTACTGAATGAGGCCAGGTCCCTGCAACAAAAAAGTACGTGATCAGATGAAGTGTCACGATGCCCAGACAGAACGGGAGTGAAATAAAGCTGCACGCATTAAATCTGGGTATTTCCATGCTTTGCAGCCTCCTGATTTTTCCATACCTTCTGAACATTCCTGCTGGGGGTGTGCAGTGCTGGGGAGCCCACCGCCTGCCCTACCATTCGTGCTAGCTACTGTCTGGTACAAGCGCCTGTGAGACAGGGGCAGAGTCTTCAGGACCGTGAGGATTAGTGATCCCTCAGGCAGCAGAGTCCTCTTTCTGCGTGCTCCACTGTAAGAGTGGAAAGACCTGTGGGCACCCTTCTCATGATGTATATCTTGTCTCCACATCCAGCTGTAGCAGCTGAAGACCCGAGGAGGAGGGAGGCCTTTTTCCCAGGGCATGAGCATGTAGACTCGGTGGAGCCCATGGCTGGGCAGGGCAGGGCTGTGGGAGCTGGAGACCAGCACTGCTGTGGCATCACTGGGGCAGGGCCTGACAGCCCCGCGGAGCTGACATGGGGTCCCGGGGGCAGGGTGGGGGGAGCCCTGGGGAGGGGATCAGGGCCACTAGTGCGCTCAGCACCCTGACATGTGCTTCCCTAGACAATCCTGCTGTGCTTTGCTTTTGCTTTCCAAAATCCTGTGATAATCGTTTTATGGTAATAATTTTAATTAAGTCAATTAGGCAAAATTAGAGGAGTATCTTAAATGGCAGGAGAAAACCATTTACCTTATTCTCCTGCCTGAGGACTCCTAAATACACAAGTAAGTAAATACGTTTAAATGCAGCTGACAGTGTTTGCAACAAGTGAAGGCGTGAAGGCATGAAGAATGCTGATGAGTGCATAAATCATCGCAATGCCATTCAGTCGTTCCAAGCAAAGGGAACGCTGCGATTCAACAATCTTCATTTTACAGACTTAGACCTTACCCTCATCAAAGACCAGATGAGAAACGCACAGCCTTTTACCAGCCACCCCATCTGCCTGAGTTCGCAATAGTGAGCGGAGCTCTGCTCAGAAATGGCACCATGGGGCTGTGAAAACCTGTTTGCACCTGGGAAAAGCACTCACAAGGCGGGTTTTGTATCAAGAGAGTTAGCCTGGTTGATTTGCTTGATTTTTGCTCTGAGTTAAAGCTATGTCAAGGCTGTGTCAAGGTGAAGTTTTGGCAGCAATAACTCAACTGCATATGGAAAGCTTTATTAAAGGCAAAACTGTGGGAACTAGTACTCCCATCTGGCTTCAGGGAACTCAGCATGAAAGAGTTTCATTGCCAAACTAGCCCATCTTGAAATATTACAAGAGCCAAAACTGTTCTTTATGTCAGTAAATATTTTAGGGCTGGACCCGGAATGTCTGGAACACCATAATTAAGAAATTTGAAAATAATTGTAGTGGTCAAGAGGTAAAGGTGCTTTCTGCTTTTCTGCTCACTCTGTACATGAATTATCAGGGATGTTGATGGATCCTCCTTTCTGGAGCATCACATGGCAGGATTGCATTTCAAAAGGAAAGAGTGAGGGGTTCCTTCCTCTCCTTTTCCTGCCTACATCTGCATCTTGCCTGTTAAATTAAGTGTCAGTGGAATATACTTGGAAAGGTTCTGTTTTCACCAAATGGAAGCAAGTCATTCTGGTAATGATTGGGTTTGAAAGGAGTACCACTTCAAGAGCGTACAGACAACTGACAGTGATATGAGGAGGAAAAATGTGTCTATAAACATAAAAATAGAGACATTTGTGTGCCATATAATGTTATCAAAGCAAGTAAACAAAATTTGTTATTGCAGTATATAGAAAGTGAAGGTTTGAATTGCTGTTATTAGAGTTGATTCACATTCCTTTAAGTCATTTTTGTCTCAAAAAGATACCAATCATGACTGTGTGCTCTAGTTACTGAATGTAAGAGAGCAAAAAAAAAGGTTCCCTGCAGTATCTGAAACATGTAGTAACAAATATACAAAAGGTGTATTTAGCTAGGGCAATGTTTCTCGGGATGGAGAAACACGGATCTCATCTGATCTGTAAAACAGCATTAAGGATCTGGATATCCCAGTCTAGGTTTACAGGACTCAAGGAACCCTCGAAAACCTTGGTGATGATCCAAGCATTGTTTGGGATGTGCATATGGAAGACAAGAGCTGTTGGGAACACTGTTTTAAATGGGACATAGGCAGGATTCCATAGCTCACATCCTCAAAGAAGTTTTTATGTGCTGAAGATCTCTTTTGCATGTCACCAGAGTTTTCAGAATCATTACTCCTCTAAACCCATAGGCAACAAAGGTTTGGACAAGGCTCAAGCAGACAGGCCTGAGCCCTGTCAATGCCCCAGAGCTCTGTGTCCTTGGGGATTTCCAAGACACAACTGGATGAATCACAGAATCATAAAATCTCTGGGTTGGTAGGGACCTTTAAAGGTCACCTAGTCCAATCTCACTGCAATGAGCAGGGACATCTTCAACTACAACAGGTTGCTCAGAGCCCCGGCCAACATGACCTTGAATGTTTCTAGCCATGGGGCAACTACCACCTCTCTGGACAACCTGTGCCAGTGTTTCACCACCCTCACTGTGAAAAATTTCTTCCTTAGATCTAGTCTAAACCTACCCTCTTTTTGTTTAAAACCATTACCACTTGTCTTATCGCTACAGGCCCCGCTAAAAAGTCTGTCTCCATCTTTCTTATAAGCCCCCTTTAAGTACTGACAGGCTGCAATAAGGTCTTCCCAGAGCCTTCTCTTCTCCTGGCTGAACAACCCCAACTCTCTCAGCCTGTCCTCAGAGGAGAGGTATTCCATTCTTCTGAGCATTTTTGTTGCCCTCCCCTGGACCTGGTCCAGCAGGTCCATGTCTTACCTGTGCTGAGGGCTCCAGAGCTGGATGCAGGTGGGGTCTCCACAGAGCGGCGTAGAGGGGCAGAATCACCTCCCTCAACCTGCTGGCAATGCTGCTTTGGATGCAGCCCAGGACACTGTTGGCCTTCTGGGCTGCGAGCGCACATTGCCAGCTCATGTCCAGCTTTTCATCCCCCAGTACCCCTAAGTCCTTCTCGGCAGGGCTGCTCTCAATCCTGTCATCCCCCAGCCTGTACTGATACCGGGGGTTGCCTCAGCCCAGGTGCAGGACCCCGCACTTAGCTTTGTTGAACCTCATAATGTTCATACAAGCCCATTCCTCGAGCCTGTCCAGGTCCTTCTGGATGGCACCCCATCCCTCAGGTGTGTCAACTGCACCACTCAGCTTGGTGTCATCTGCAAATTTGCTGAGGATGAACTTGATCCCACTATGTCATTGATGAAGATATTGAACAGTACTGGTCCCGATATGGACCTCTGAGGGACACCACTAGTCACTGCAGATCTCCATCCAGACATTGAGCCGTTGACCACTACCCTCTGGATGCCACCATCCAACCAATTCCTCATCCACCCAACAGTCCACCCATCAAATCCATCTCTTTCCAATTGAGAAAGAAGGATGTTGTGGGGGACCGTGTCAAAGGCCTTACAGAAATCCAGACAGATGACATCCGTAGCTCTTCCCTTTTCCACTGATGTGGTCACTCCATCCTAGAAGGCCACGATGTTGGTCAGGCAGGATTTGCCCTTGGTGGAAGCCATGCTGGCTGTCTTGAACCACATCCCTGTCCTCCACGTGCCTTAGCATAGCTTCTAGGAGGATCTGCTCCATGATCTTCCTAGGCACAGTGGTGAGGTTGACAGGTCAGTAGCTCCCAGGGTCCTCCTTGCTACCCTTTTTAAAAATGTGTGCAGTGTGTCCCTTTTTCCAGCCACCTGGGACTTCCCCTGACTGCCAGGACATTTCATATATCATGGAGAGTGGCTTGGCAACTACATCAGCCAATTTCTTCAGGACTCTGGGATGCCTCTTGTCAGGTCCCGTAGGCTTGTGCATGTTCATGTTTCTCAGTTCCTTACCCTAATAAAAGATAAGAGATGGCCTAAGAGTATTTGAGTGGCGTCAGGACAGTTGGATGTATTAGCTGACTGTCTAAAGTCTCTCCTACCTGTATATTGCTATAATTCTTTTTTCTCTTCACTTTATTTCTTCTTCCTGCCTCCTTCTCTCTCCAGCTTCTTTCTGTTGGAAAAAAAAAGGAATAATTATACCTTAGCCAGCTAACATTGCACCTTTTGCAAAACTGTTGTGAGCCTTGGACCAGAGGAGAACCTAGAAGCAGTGGCTAAGCAATTCAACACTTGACGTTAGCATGAGGTGCAAGTAAAACAGGGTGCAGAACCTGTATTTCTCCAACAGCAAAATTATAAAGAAACCGCATGAGAGAAGAAAGCTGCCTTATGTCATGACTATCTTCTCTGCCCTTTTGTGTATGTTTGCCTCCTTTTGTCTTGAAGGAAGCAGGATATTACAGGAAAATCAACCCATTTCAGTTAACCTTTGGACTTTTCTCCAAAAAGTCTAGTAATTTCCAGGCTTAGTGTTGTCAAAAAGACGGTCAAATAAGGACATTTTTTCCTACAAAAACTTCCTTTAGCTGAAGGCAAGAAAGGAAGACTGAATAAAAGACCTACATAAAGCATCGATGGAATTAATCTCTTTTTATTCTTTTCTGTACCTGTAATAAAAGATTTACAGTATTTCAGTGGTGTTCAAGGACTGAGCTTCCTATATTCAAACCCCAAGCTTTGTTTCACCGTTCAGCGCAGTATAACAACAGGCCTGTGTTTGTACCTTCACCTCTTTATTCCATTAAATAAAAAGCTAACCCAATCCCTTATACATTCAAAAACATCTGCTACCAGGCAAGGGGGGTGGCAAAGAAAAGGGAGAAGGAATTTTTAACCTTTTGATAAAGGCAAAAAAGCATCCAGGAAGTTTAAGTGAGATACATTTGGCTGTGAAAGAAGAGCCAGTTTCATGGCTGTGTGAGGAGAAATTGTGACGGGAAGGTGCTGCGAAATGGCAGGGAGTTGCCAATGCTGTCAGGCCCGAAATGAGCGCTAACATGGTGATACCAGGATGCTCGATCTGCCCGTCCATGCCTGTTCCCCTCCGTTCGTGTCTGTCTGTCCCCTCACCAGCCAGGGAGGGCACCCACCTGCTCCCACTGCAGCTGCAGCCCAGCCCTCGCGGCATGGTCAGGACAGCAGGTTTGGGTGGCTGTCGTGCTCCAGCCGCCACCAGCAAACACGGGGCTGCCTGGCACATCGCCCAGACGGCACCCGTCATACGATTTGCACATCTCGCCATCTCTTTCATAGAATCATAGAATTATATAAAATCAATTAGGGTGGATGGGACCTTTAAAGAACGTCTACTCCAACCCCGCCCTGCAATGAGCCGGGACATCTTCAACTAGACCAGGTTGCTCAGAGCCTCATCCAGCCTGACCCATCCTGGTTCTTCGCCCTCCTTTTGCCACTTGTACCTGCCTTCCCAGACTCCAGCCTCCCCAGTTACACAACTTGCTTCTGAAGCCCTTTCCTCCGTTGGTGCCAGTTCTGCCACATGCACACCCAAACTTGGTTTTTTTGACTCATTTAACTGGGTAATCTTGGTCTTGCATGGCATTGCTGACATGGTCACCTGTTGGCACTGCTGTTGGTTTCACCCAACTCTACTGCCCAAAAGACCCCAGTACCCCTCCAATGACCTGCAGAGTTTGGGTGTTTCTCACATACCCACTCTTTGCCACCTGTGTGGCCTGGACATCCCTCTTGGCACTGTCACTGCTGTCACCTTCTTGCTCTGGTTTTGGCCGAATCTAGCAGTTTGTCCTCTCACATCCAGGAGCTGCAATTTATCCCTAAGCATGACTTCTGCATACCACTGTTTAGGCTTGATTAATTTTCTTTCCCTGTATGAACGTCAGGAACTAGTGACTGGAAAATAAATCTCCTGTGGAGTTGTGCTTAAGGGGCAGCCATGGAAGTCTGGACAGAGAAAATGAAGGGAGCAGAGAAAACCTCAGAGAAGAAAAGGGTTAAATGCAAGGTCTTGTCACTGAAAGTGTACTGAATGAAAAGCTTTTGCCTGGGTACATACTAGCTGAAAAGGCTGGGGGTATTTAACCTGACCTTCACAAATGTGGGTTCAGTGAAAGATTCTTTTCCTTTTCCTTTCTTTAAGGCTTGGAGAAAATACCTTGCAGGTTTGTAGGCATCAAAACTAATAATTCTTCACAGCACTAAAAGGATAACTTATGCCTAAATATTTTATGAGGTTTTAGTGATATTAATAAATGGGAACTTTTGAAACTGGCTTTATAATCAGAACATATGAGATTTATGGAGTTGTGTCTGCATTTTACATTGGAAAGAACCCAAGTAGGCTGCAAATGGTGTATCAGAGGTCTCTGAAAAGAGGGGTGTTCCTGCAAGGAGGGACAGCACCTGGGCCTGGCTCCAGTCCCTATTCACTCTTGTAGGACCAGCCTTTCTCCCAGTTATGCAATACATATAATTTCTCCCTACTGATCTGAAGCAACACTTTTTCTCAGTCATGTAGACATGAGCTTGGGATGCTCAGCCACAGTCCTCCTCTTCCTCCCATAGACCATAGGTAGTCTGGCACCTGCATATCTGGGCAAAGAGCTGGCAGACAGTTCCCTTGGCTCAGAGCACGCTTGTGCATGTGATGAGGAAAAGGACAGAGGTGCTGTTGGGAAAAATGAGAGTCAGGAGTGGGTATGTGGCACCCCAGAACATTTCATTATTTGATATGTAGCCATTTCCCTGACAGGTACCATGTTGTCCTATGGAAAAAGATCCACTAGGAGCAGGCTTTATTAAATGGTGACTAGGAACCCCCTCCCTTTCTCAGGAGTTCACAAGGTGTATCCTCAACCAGGAACCATGCATGGGACCATGCATCTGCTGCACAACTCATGTCCCAAGAATGAGAGGTCCCACAGTCTGTGCACACCCTGTGCACACATAGATCCAGCCATGTGACTGCCAGAAGATCATGGTGTGCAGCGCTTGAAAAACATTGTGTGGACCACCAACTTGGACAACCTGGATGTCACTGAAATCAGCAAGGCTCAGCTAGACGGTTCCTCTTCAGCTCGTTTCTGCAACCACTTTCATGTTATGAGCCTTTGTTTTTTAATATGACAGATACCAGTGGCCCCACTGGAAATCCTGACTCTTGAGTCATTAAAAGCTAGAGTAGACAATGTACATGAGACTAGATCTGGACAAATGTAATCTGAGCAAAACTAAATCTATCAGTAAATGGCTGTGACTAAGAAAATCAAAACAAATGAATTTGCGAAATGCTTTTTCCTCAGGTATTCCAAATGTAATAGTCTCATGATTAAGTCTGAAAGTTCCCCAGGCAGAATAGTAAAAAAAAAGGTACAAAGGAAATCTAAAACAAAATTAAACATTTCACTAAAGGGAAAAGAAGTAATTTGGTTAAACCAAACTTATTATTCACCTGTTTTAGTTTTTAATTTCAGCAGGGAAAGAAAAGAAGAAAAAAAATCACTTGGATTTGACCCAAAACAGTGGTAAATAGATACAAGTTTGGATAACACACTGTATGTGAAAATACAGTAGGGAGGACCAACTCTGCAGGATCAGTCTGGCCAGAAAGTGGTGCTCAGTCCATGAACTGGGCCCAGGCTACACCTAGAAGTACCAAATCTTGGTACAGACCATGGGAAGTGCTAATTTTAATGATTAAATTACTCACTCATACTAGGCGCCCATAATATATTCCTTAGTGTCTCACAAGACTGTTGTCTGCATTTGATTTCAGAAACCCTATTAGTGGGATTTTTCCATTTCTAAACAAGTATTGCAAAGAATAGAGAATAAAAAGGGGGGAATAACACTGCACTTTGCAATGTAGTCCAAAGAGGTTTTTGTTAAGCTGAAAGTATATTAATTTCCTTAAATACTTTTGCAGTTATCAGATTGCTATAATGCATAATACTTAGCTGAAATCCCAGTTTAATTACCACTTTTACGTTTAAATTTAATGCTGTGTCCCTAAAATATTGTGAGGCCTCCTGATTGTATTTAATAAGCTCACACAGATGCTCTGCATGTACGCTGAGCAATGCTCACATGGAGCAATGCTGGGTTACACTTTCCAACTGCCACCACGTTTCATGCAAGGGAAATGAGATTCCTTTTTTAAATTAATTTCAGTTCTATTTAATTAAAGTGTCAAGAATTGTTTTGTTTTTGAAAAATCTGTTAAATAGAGGTTTTTGGGTAAATCACTCACTATAAGTTTGGATTCTGGACAAGATATTCTAGGCTATGAATAAATTTCTAAGTGCTTGCAGGACCAGAATGTTAAAGACCTGGGTGACAGGGATGACAAAGAGCTTCCTTATTTCTCCCTAGGAAGAGGTGTAAAAGGAAGGAGTCTGTGGTTCTTCTATGGGTGTCTTTGCTATTCATCTTGTGTGCATTCTTTTTTTGAGAGGAAGACTAATGTGAGAACTGTTCATGCCTGTTACTCCTCTTTCTTACTTTTTCTTTTGCGTTATTCCTGACTAATTTTCCTTCGTTCTGACTAGTTAAACAAGAATATTTCATCTAGGAACCCACTGGAGGACATTGTGATGTTGAGAAGCCTTACAGAAATGACTCCTGACTGCATATATCTCCGGAGCATTCAATTTGAGAGACTCTAGAGCAGCAAGATTTGCAGAGCACTCTGGCTCTGAGAATCTGATTCATTATCACACTTTTTAAAAGCACCCCAGTGGACTGGCTAGCCGCTCTGGAGGTGGTATCTGGGTGTCAAATACCTCAGCAGACATTTTCACGCTGTGATAACAGATCACTCAAGAAGCCTGCTTTCAAGAGCTCCTGATTTGCAGGTTGAAACATCTGGAGAAAAAAATACAGAGGATTAGTAGGTAGGGAGGGAGGGGACTGGAGAGGAGGGACAAGATATTTCTCATAAAAAATATTTCACAAAATGAAAACCAAAGGCATTATGTGTTTCTCTTTAAACAGAGGAGCAGTGACACATAGAGAGGTAGGAAAGTGCAAAGTGGATTACAAAACTGGACTCAGTAGGCTAAAAAAGAGATGCAAACTTTAAAGTTACTGGCGAGTACAGTTAGGCCTGGAAGAGCTAAATACAGATAGTTCCCTGCTTTGGGGACAGAATTTGGCTTCCAGAGCAATGCTTACATCCATCTTGAGTGGAAAAAAACATTGTAATCATCCTGTATCACCTGAGGAGGTGGAAGGAATTTCAAATCAGGACTTGAACTCCAGGACACGCTTTGCATACCAGATCTGTGGCTTGTGCGTATTCTACTCGGTCTCTGGTGCTTCCAGCAGAGGTTTTGTTGCTAATGGCCCTTCTCAAACCCTTCTCTGTGCTTTTGCAGTCTTTGTCTTCATTATTATTTGCTTTTCATCTCACTACCTTACTTGACAATACATTAATGCTCTTTAAGTCCGTTTGGGAGTCTTGTATACTCAGACTCCTGTCACATCAACCTGACTTCCCATTTTCTGAATACCTCCTCTAGCACCCGCCTGCTTCGGGGGGCAGCCCATGTTCACGGATTTTAAGCACGGGCAAGACATGCTGTTTTGGCTGCAGGTATCTGGAAAGAGCACTGCTCCGAGCCGATCTCGAACTGCTCATCAGCTCTCTCCATGGAAGTTACAATCACCTTACAGCAGCATAACTGCATGTACAATTAATTCCTCTGCTCGTCCTGTCAGAAGGGTGTGTTTTATAAACCTGCACAGCAGTGTTTAAGGTAAATCAGATTATTTTGATGGAAACCACTTCAGGAGCAGTGAAACAAGACACCATCAGATCTGAAGGGACAGCAAGCCTCTGTGTAGCAGGCTGGGGAAGGCAATCAGGGGCAGCAGAGGGTAGGCTAAGAAAGGTCATGTCTTCCACCCCGTTTAACTTGCAACTGCTCCTTATAATTGACCTTAAACACATGAAATAACTACTACACAGATCACTGCATGTCCAGTATTTTTAAATACATTTATCTTGTTTCTTTGCTTGCCTCAGATTCCTGTAAGTAAAAAAGAAAAAGTACTTATTTTCTCTCATTTTTTGTCCATGTTTTTGACTGTAATATTTTTGAAAGAACAAACTTTTTCATTTGGCCTTGAAGAAGTCTTCATGCAATGCTGCTCCAAACTGTGCCAAGACCTGTAAGCAATGCTGTAGTACAAATAATAAACACTGTTACAATCTTGAAAACTTGGTAGTTGCACTGAAGCATTCTTCAACACTCTCAATAGTTTATTTCAATTTTAAGAGAGTTTCTATGTAATATGTTCCAACTGGCAGAATTAGAAATTGAAAATTCTGTGGAAAGCACTTTCTGAGACCCAACTCTGTTTAAAATAGAACGATCACATAAGTGATATTCACATTAGAGTGCTCTTCAGCTCTGACAAATTGTCTGTTGCCTGAAGAGCTTCCACAGCATGAAAAACTTGCATTGCAGCTTAGCAGTTAGGTTTACCCCCATGCAAACCATCAGAGACTTGTTATGTTGGGTAGCAAGGGTCAGAATTGGAAAACAAATGTAATAAAAGAGGTTTATTAAATAATGAACCTCTTTGGAGGGAAAAACAGAAAGCTCATTTTAAACCTAATGTCATCCAGTTAGAAAACATTATGAATAAATAATGTGCCAGCATTAGCTTCCTAGGAAGTTCACTCACTTAAAAACATAATGTTTGTTGCACGGGGCTTTGAGCAACCTGGCCTAGTGGAAGGTGTCCCTGCCAATGGCAGGGGGTTTGGAACTAGATGATGTTTAAGGTCCCTTTCAACTCAAACCATTCTATGATTCTATGATAAACACTTCAAATTCCCATTTTGGATTTTTTTACATTACCATTATCTAAGCTTGGAAACAGTACATTTTGTATACTTCTGACATCATGTTTAGAGTTAATTCTTTGAGAATCTTCTAAAGTTATAGGAGCACACCCTGAAAAAGCATTGCCAAACACAACAACAATAAATATAAAATCCCTTAACCTCTAGGATGAATTCTATATTTCTTTAAATTATTTTTTATTTCAAACTATGTTCATGCAGCTGGTTTTTTTTAGTGTTTTTCTTGCCCTCATTTGCCTGTTGATGATATTGTGTTTCACCACCTTGCTGTATATCTTGGCTCTAATTTTGTGCTAGGCCTATGACTTTATTGAGCTAACAGTTTGTGGAACACCATGCTCCAATGACAACTTTAAAATATTTGCAAACACTGACATAAAAACTTGTAAAAACATACTTAATGGCTAGATATGACCTTAAAATATGGTTGGTATTAATTCACCAGTGCTATGGCAGTGTGAGCATAGACAAATTTGGTGCCTGAAATGGTTTCTAGACCACATTTCCAGAGGGTTTGTTTAATGATCACAGACAGAATTGATTCCCTTCAGTTACAACATATAATAAATCATATGCAAGACAAATTAAATGCTCCTGCATTTAGTCAATAAAAATGGTTTCTACTCTCTCAACACGCAAGTCCTTGTAACCACACAGATTGGGAGACTACTGATGGGAGATGGCTTGCACCATTCTCCCCACAACAAGGACACAACATCCAAGGGTCAGAGTGGTCTTGCTGCCTTCACACCACTACCTTGGGCCATGAAACCCTCCTGGATCAGCAAGGGGCATATGAAAGGTTACCTAGTGGTGACCTCCTGCTGTACTGACTTTGAAGGTGTGTTGACTTGCCTGCCCAAACTTTGGTGAAGTTTGTGGGACAGACTGGATATCAATAGATTCCCAGTACAGGGAAGAAAAAATATAGCCTGCTATGCCTTGCAGAGCCTCTGCACAGCCTCTGAAGAGCTCTTTCACTTGCATTGGTAGTTGCAGGACTTTATTCTCCAGCATAAATCATCTGAGCTTGACACTGCATCCATTAGTGGCTCTGGTTTCTGAGATGACACACAAAATCAGGACCTCTGTGCACACACAGTGCAAGGCTAGTCAAAACAGATGCAGAGACACCAAGGGACAGAAAAGAGGTAAATTAGCAAGAACATACCATCTTAGCAACTCTTGTTTAGTAAGAGAGAGGCCTACATTCTTTAAAATATGCTACTCCTCCCCCAGTAGAGCAGGTCTGCTCTCCTTTCTTCTCCCTTCTCTACTTGCCTTCCACACCTCAGCAATGGATAACCCATAACTCTGTCCTTCCTACTTGTAAGTTAGAAAACACACCAAACATTTGGCCTTCCTGCCAGGAACAAAACTTTGTATAATGAGTAAAGGTGACTCCATGCTTGACCTGGATTTTGACTCCATGTATGACCTAGTAGGTAATAAAGACTCATGTGTATTGGATGGAGCTCACTGAAAATCATTTTGAATGAGGAGGTGAGATGGGATCTCATTTATTCTTGGCACATTTTTTTTCCCCACAAGTATGATTGGGACTGAGGCTTGTGGCTGTGCTTGAGCCCACATTGTCCCTGCCACCCAAAGGCCTGAAGAGCCTTGCCTGTGTCCCGTTCACCTGAAATTACAACACACTGCTGTGCAGAGCTTGTTCCCTGTAAACTGCAGGCCTTCAGCAAGGAGCCTTGCTGATTGGACTCTTCTTCCACAAATGGAGCTATCTAAAATCACCAGCTGGAAGGTGAAATAACTGGAGGTTTGCCAATGTGACAGCCATCTACAAGAAGGGCCGGAAGGAGGATCCCGGGAACTACAGGCCTGTCAGCCTGACCTCTGTACCAGGGAAGATTATGGAGAGGTTCATCCTGAGGGTGGAGAGGTTCATCCTGAGGGCACTCACAGGGCATGTGCGGAACAACCAGGTGATCAGGCCCAGCCAGCACGGGTTCATGAAAGGCAAGTCCTGCTTGACCAACCTGATCTCCTTCTATGACCAGGTGACCCACCTAGTGGATGAGGGGAAGGCTGTGGATGTTGTCTACCTGGACTTTAGTAAAGCCTTTGACAGCGTCTCCCACAGCATTCTCCTGGAGAAACTGGCGGCTCGTGGCTTAGACAGGTTTACTCTTCACTGGGTGAGGAACTGGCTGGATGGCCGAGCCCAGAGAGTTGTGGTGAATGGTGTTAAATACAGCTGGTGGCTGGTCACAAGCGGTGTTCCCCAGGGCTCGGTTCTGGGGCTGGTCTTGTTTAATGTCTTTATTGATGATGTGGATGACAGGATTGAGTGCTCCCTCAGTAGGTTTGCAGATGACACCAAGCTGGGTGGGAGTGTTGATATGCTGAAGGGTAGGAGGGCTCTGCAGAGGGGATCTGGACAGGCTGGATCGATGGTCTGAGGTCAACTGTGTGAGGTTTAATAAGGCCAAGTGCCAGTTCCTGCACTAGGGTCAAAACAACCCCATGCAATGCTATAGGCTTGGGGAGGAATGGCTAGAGAGCTGCCCAGCGGAAAAGGACCGGGAGGACTTGGTCGACAGCCAGCTGAATATGAGCCGGCAGTGTGCCCAAGTGGCCAAGGTGGCCAACAGTGTCCTGGCCTGTATCAGAAATAGTGTGGCCAGCGGAGAAGGGAAGTGATTGTGTCCCTGTACTCGGCACTGGTGAGGCCGCACCTTGAATACTGTGTTCAGTTTTGGGCCTCTCACTACGAGAAGGACATTGAGGTGCTGGAGCATGTCCAAAGAAGGGCAATGAAGCTGGTGAGAGGTCTGGAGCACAAGTCTTATGAGGAGCAGCTGAGGAAACTGGGGTTGTTTAGCCTGGAGAAGAGGAGGCTGAGGGGAGACCTTATCACTCTCTAAAGCTACCTGAAAGGGGGTTGTGGTGACATGGGTGTTGGTCTCTTCTCCCAAGTAACTAGCGGTAGAACGAGAGGAAATGGTCTCAAGTTACGCCAGGGGAGGTTTAAACTAGATATTAGGAAGAATTTCTTCACCAAGAGGGTGGTCAAGCATTGGAACAGGCTGCCCAGGGAGGTGGTGGAGTCACCATCTCTGGAAGTGTTCAAAAAACATGCAGATGTGGCACTTTGGGACATGGTTTAGTGGGCTTTGTGGTGTTGGGTTGATGGTTGGACTTGATGATCTTAAAGGTCTTTTCCAACCTTAATGATTCTGTGATTCTGTGAAATATGCTAAAAGGACATTTTCTTGCCTTGATGTTGTCTGGCTAACCCAGAGAAGTCTTCTGCAACATGGGAATGACAACCAGGAGGGTATACAAGGTGTGCATAATGTGAAGAGGAAGCTGAAAGTGAAGTTTGGTAACAAGGTATGATGGATGTGCAAGAAATCATGTGATGTAGAGAGAAAAGTCATCCCTTCCCACTTAAATATTGTTGGAGGATGCAAGTAGCAAATCTGGGTCATCAGCAAATGGTGCCTCTTTGCTGTCAAGGAAGCTTTCTTCAGAAGCTTGGTGAGTCCTATAGTCTGGTATAGATGTTTAGAGTCTTGATATTTACTAGACCTAGATTTCTGCAGAATAGTGTACTTTGCAGGCTCTGTTTTCAACCAGGAGTCAAGATAAAGGAAGGTAGATATCTTTAGATATTGGGGGTGAGCTATCTCCATGGCCAATACTTGGAGCCACAAACAGACTGGAAGACAAGATTTAAACTTACAGTAGCTGTGTCCAACAATGTCCATGAGTCCATGGCTTGGTTGTATCATCATATTAAAACACTTGTCCTGCTACCAGGAAGGATATTCACCAAGAACATATGAAAAAAGTTTTTACTGACCCCACCCAGGATAGGTCCCAGAGATGTACAGAACAGTCAGTCTCTGAGCCTCAGAAAGAGTAAATGGTTTAATCCCACTGACGGTCATCTTCCTCTTTTACATGACTGGTTTTGGGTGAACACCCTCCCATCCATCCTTACACTGTTTACACCCACATTGTTCTCTTAGTAGCTGTTGTGGTCCAGGCCATTTGCCAAAGCTGGGCCACGGGACCATGCCCAAACTGCAGGCCCAGGCTTCTGGTCAATCATTCTGGGCACAGGATGACTAGAAATTGGAGTCTGCCAAGTGACGTAAGTGGACCCAGTATTGGTGTCACTGATGATTAAACACAGTCAAAGTAATAAATTAAGCTATTAATTGCTTCTTTTCCCAAACCATAATCTTAAACCCAACATAAACCAAAGCCATGGACCAGACAAGTAGATGGTAAGAGCATGGAATACAGATATATATACAGACTAGAAACCCACAGCAGTATTTTTCACACTGAATTTTTCAATGATGTGTTTACATTCCTGTTGCATTTACATGTTTACAAGGCCTATTTCTGATCTTTTCTCATATTCTGATCAGCCCAATTTGTTTCTATTTCAGCTCATAGAGAGGATCTTCACCCCTGAGACAAATTTGATTGCTAAAATGTGATGAAATATATTGCAGAAAGACTCAGTCTACTGAGTCTGGACAAACAAATTCCTTATCAACAATAGTGGAGGGCAACATGACGTGTTTTGAGAGGGTAAAATGACTTTCGTGTTTCTAGCCATATGTTTCCTTCTAGTCACTCCTTATCAATATGCAAACCTAGGGAAAGGATTAAGGCTTTTGCTAAACTCAGTTATGTACTTGCAGGGTAGAAGGGAAGGTCAAGGTTCCTTGAATGATGATTTGTTGTCACATAGCTCATTTCTAGATGCCCACGGGCTAAAAATATGCCAGATGAGAATATGCCAAGTGAGAATGTTCTGATAGGCACAATGCAAGACTCAGCACCACAAAACAATCTGTTGAAGAGCTTTGCATCCTTTTCTGAGGCTCCCAGGGAAGGCCTGGAAAAATATTCTGTAGTGTTCTAAACCATACTTGATATCATGTTTGGTCTTCTCATATATCCATCTCAAACTCTATTACTCTAATCTTTTAGTGGAACTGTAGGGATTGATGTCAAATATTCCGATTTTAGATGCAAGATTTTGACTATTTTATGTACATTTCTAAAAAAGTGTTGTCCTTTCAAGTTGCGGAATACGAACATCATTTTAGTAGTCATTTCCCTGCTACCCTAGCTGCTCTGACAACATGTCCCTTGTGGCATCTCTTCCATCGTGAGTCTTCAGAGGGGCTTTACAGCCTGTGTGGCATGGTTCTTTGCTATGTCTCCCACAACTTTTCCATCTTCTTTCCTGTCAATACTTTGTGACTTTTTTCCTCACTCACTGAGCACTACTTCTGATATTAAAAGTGCTTGCAGCTGCTCTGTTCATGTTTGTGTTCCTATTCTTAACTGGTCTGCTGCAATTTTTTCTGTGCTGCCTGTATGTAGGTCAGCAGCACGTTTGCTCAAGCCGCCGTTAGTGAGCGATCTGGACCTAAGCATAAGTCATGCTGATGAACTGGTTGCCGTTTTTGCCAAAAATTATTCTGCGTCTTATTAATTCTTCTTTTAACATTCTGTATATGCAATGTTCAGCAAAATTGTGATCTGCAGTAATAAAAGCTTCAGCTCTTTGCCCTTGTTCTTGGCACCTCCTAGCAAATTTGTCCTTTTCATGTATTATATTTTGCTTGTCTGTGACATCAACTTCAAAAGTCTCTTTTTGCATTTTTTTCATCTCCTTTTCTTTCTCCAGTGTGAGACAACGGGCAAGCAACAGCAGCAGGAATAGCCAGGGTAAACACCACGGTATTTATGTGATATTCTTATACCTTTCCAAATAAACTCCTGAAATTTTCAGCTCCCGCAGTACCTAAATTGCCAAAATCAGTATTCTTTAACAAAGCCATTTGCTGTTAGGGTTCCACAGCATATATTTATCCTGTTTTGTGATCCACATCAAAAAGAGAGTCTTTGAGCCCAAACTGGTCAAGTCTAGGAGTTTCTGGAGCAGACTAGTCATCTTCATCCTGTATATTAACAAGATCAATAACAATCCCACAAACCTTTGTGCACATATAACATAGGATGCTCTATACTCAGTCTTTATCTACATCACACAGACAAAATCATGTTTTACTATGCTTTATAAAAAACAACCATATTGAAAACACACTTTCAGACACTGCTTAGTGCAGATTCTGTGGCCTTCTTTTGTTGTTTATCCTCCTCAGATACTGTCACCATGATGCTTTACAAACAAGGCCCGTCTTTCAAAAAGGGGTCAGGGAACCCACCAAAACAGAGACAAATATAGACATCATGGAGGTAATACTGCTACAAAATCTGAAGAACCCAGAGGAAATGTTTTCTTGGGACATTTTCCCGGACGTCAAGTCTGACCACAGCCATGGCCAAGCTGCTGTCCCCCTTATGAAAAGGAAGAAGCAGCTTAGTCCCAAAAGTATAGTATCCTTTGGTAGCACTGCAGCACATAACACACTTGAAATGCACAGCAATAAATACACAATTTCCACACTGCAGGGCAAGACTTGGAACATTCTATAGGGAGGTAGCTCCCATCCCACAGCACAAGCAGATTTGCTTCTGGGAACCTCTAACCATGGAGGAGTAGTCATCATCATTTTGTAGACTCTCACCAGATGGCTGGCAAAGAGTTTGGGGCTAGGCAGATTGGGCAAATGAGCTGACTGGGGAGATCCACAATGCCATCCTGCAGAGCATCGAACTTTGCACAACAGACCATACATGAGGTTGTTTCTCTGTCTTGGACTTTCCAGGGAAGGTACCCATATTTTTTTTTATTGTTTCTCCTCCTCTTCCAGGATAATGCCAATTTACATCCATTGAAAGCCTTTCCATTCACTCATAATGCAGGTCAGCATGGGACATCCTTGGATGGCATGACTAGCTACATTGGCACAATTCACAAAACCAGCGTCTTCTGCACCTTGGGCGTTTTCTGACATGGACATGCCAGCAGAAGCACAAATGTCAATCTGTGGCAGACTCCTGTGACACTGTGGACCTCCATATAGTAGAATGGCACTGGTTGTCAACTCTGTAATAGCCAACAGCAGGGTGCTGCTGGGCTGTCTGTCCGTGCAGCAAAGCCCAAGCTCATTTCCCTGCAAGTGCTGTGATCTGCCTCGGGCCGCAGCCTGAACTCCTCAATGCTCGTAAGACTTTTCTTTTTGCTTACACTTTCCCCCTCCCCTCAAAGCAGCCAAAGGGAAATCAACACAATTGTGCAGATCATGAGAAACCTTCTTTATAATCGCAGGACCTGGAGTTCCATCGATTCAAGGTTGTGGGTGCCACGAATGCAACTGGGAGATTACAAAGGCGCAAGGCCTCCAGGAGGACCACCCTGAGCAGAAATGGAGGGGAAGCCCTTGGTACCCTCCCCAGTTGTACTACTTACAGATGACACAACATAGAGTGAACCAGACTTTTATGCTGAGTCAGTCTTTCCTGCAAGGGAACCATCTATTCTCCTGGGATTTAAATGATATGATATGTAAGTAAAGTATAATGAAAAATTTGGAAAGTGGTTTTGAAGGAAACACACCAAATTTTTAGAGATAATACATTCCTGGGATTGACTAACCTTCTCATTCTCTTCCCACAGCGTTTTTTCTTTTTTTTTTTTTTTCCCCTGACTCTTCTCTTTCCCAGTTCCTTTAGTCCTTTTTTTTTCTTTTTGCAATCTAAGATGCTCTCCCATCTCCATTCTCTAGGACAGATAAGCTCACCTCTGACACCACATAAACGTGAGCACCTTGGAGATGATCTGTAAACTGCAGACATTGTTTAAGTGGCCACTCTTCCCCAGCAGGACCCCATATCTGTCCTGGCAACTATAGAAGCTCTAGTCTCTGTATACCCTCCACACCCTCCACTTCTCTGGCACTCCATGCTGGAGAAAGGGGGAAGGAGGATTTAGCAACCCCCAAGTCTGAGCCACTGTTTCACCAAGGGACACAAGTTCTTGGGGCCTGTGTCCATCGCAAGGTCTCTGGAAGTACTGGATCCTAAAGGCACCTGTGATCAGCCCATGTAGGAAAAGGATCTGCCTGCCTGACAGATGACCGCAAGAGAAAATGTTTGCATTTCCTCCTCACGCTGTCCTAGATGGTCAGAAAAACATTTTTCTCTCTCTTTAAAAAAACATTTGCCGTTAAGTCTGAAGTAGGGTCTCAGGCACATCTGCCTTGCCTCAGCAAGCTGCTGCTTTGTTTGCCTGGGAAAGTATCTGTGTTTTGATATTGCCAGTTTAGTTCTTCTGTGAGAGCAGAAAAGCAAATGCATTTCCCAGGGACATTAACAAACCTCTCCAGGTTGGGCAGCGCTGTGGCAGGGGTGCGTCTGTGTCGTCTCAGAAACAAAGCTGGATGAACCCACACAATGGTGACACTCTGTGTGCTCCAATCTCAGGGAACAAAGCTATTCTTAGCTCTTGCCAACAGCTGCAGCACAATGTTCCCCTTCTCCATCACCCTGGTAGCCTGAATCAGGTGTAGATGAAGACGTGCATGATCAGCCCTGCAGCAGATTAATTCAGGACTTTGCAAGGGTTCATCTGTCTAACGAACAAAACAACAAACCCTTCTATGTCAGTAGTTCAATATTGGACTGAACGTAGCAGCTCCCTTTCTTAGGAGGAAGGCAAGAAGTTCACAGAGCACTGCAGGGCTTTCAGAAGTGGTGCTCCAGCGCGGAGCAACCCCCCCGAGACCCAAATTCTGAAACAAGAGCTGCTGATTCCAGTGTCTGCTGAGGAGCCTGAAGGAAAACCTTCCCAAGGAGCGACACTACAGCTAAAAGATAAAGCAGTAATGAGCTGAGAGATGAAGGTATGGTAATAGGTGATTGCTTCTAATGATCTGGCTGTGTGGCACGGTTAA
This sequence comes from Phaethon aethereus, assembly GCF_964289735.1. NCBI lineage: Eukaryota > Metazoa > Chordata > Aves > Phaethontiformes > Phaethontidae > Phaethon > Phaethon aethereus. Next base: position 203,928,486 of record NC_138575.1, read on the forward strand.
CATGCTCGCCCACAATACTTGTGGCAGACAGCAAAGAGACTTTGACAGCTCTCTTGAGTCTTCCCCTGCGGGTACACTCCCCTCTCACCAACAACTTTTGTCTTTTCTCCATCTTATTCCCTTGCAGGAGAACTGTTGATTGCAGCTGCAAAAGACAGTTACCTAAATGTGCATAGCACCAAATAAGTTTTACATGGCTTCACACTACAACAGTATTTTTTACTACTGTAAGCATTGCTATTTTTAGCTGTATATTAACCACTAAGAAATTATGAAACTGAAGAAAGCTCTTCTAGTTTTTTTTCAGGAAGAAAATGCAGCCCATTTCATTAGAACCACAGGAGAAGAAAATAGTTTGTGGCTGTTGTGTAAGAGCTGCTCATAATGTTCAGCTGTGTGGCATCTTTTAGTCAAGTGTCAGAGGCATTTAGAAATTAAGCCTTACAACATAGCTACAAGGAAAGATTTTTTTAAAGGATTTTTTATGTGCAATTTGCACTGCTGGTGTTTTATAAAGGTGGTATCATCATAGTTGTTATGGTAAATAATAATACCAGCAGTCATCAATATCAGAAACACACTAAATCAAAACTGACTTACCTAAAAATCAGATTTGCCCACAGTATATGTAATTTGAAGACATCAGCCTTGACTGAAAAGGATTGCCTTGATTTTTCTGCCAGAATCCTCAGGTTTACAGTATTTTGCACAGCCTTGTGCTTGATAAGAATATACATTCTGCCATTCTGTCTTTCCTTTCTATTAATTTTTCATATTGCCTGTATGAAGCTGGTAGTAACCTCTGCATGCCTTGCAGTGATCAGACGCAACGATCAATCACAGATAGAGCATCACATTCTGTACTTTACTGTCAGGAACAGGGGGACAGCCCAAGCAGCATAAACACATAAAAACAAAGTGATGGGTTTGTTTCTGTCTGTCTTTTTTTTCTATACTGTATCACTCTCGGGGTGATTTCCATGTATATTTAGCATAGGCTGTTTCTTCTGATATCATGAGATTCAGAGAGATAAGGCTGGAATGCTGCACTTGGGTGCCTAACATTAAATAAACATGGCCTCTGGATAAATAATTGGTACTTGAGAAAATGAGGTCACCTACTTAAGTGCTGTGTGGATTTACATGTCTCTTTCTATAAACAGCCAGGCTTGAACGTTTTAACCCCAGTGCATAAATCCTCAGAAAATTAAAATGGACAGTGAATCTGTGCTTCACTGTTACAAGAACAAGGGCAACTGAAAACCCTGAGAGAGATTTGCCATGGGGCCAATATGAGATGTGTCTTCAGAACGCCATGGGGAAAGTCAAGATTTTCCAAGGTTTTCTAGGCCCATCTTAGGTTTCAGTTGGAAGGATGTATGAAGATCTAAAATTTCAAGCCAAATTTTTTCTAAAAATGTAGCTTTGGATAAAGCAACAATTTATTTTGATCAAATTAAAAATCAGTAATTTCAATTTTGACCCTAGTATGTGCATAAAATAGGATACAATAAAAATATTTTTAAGCCATTTGGAATTCAGGAAATTAAGGTGAACACAACTGGTTCCTGCAGAGAATTTTCACTTTATTGAGTCAGCAATTTCCAGTGGAAAATGTCCATCAAAAATTTTTTTCACCAGGACCATATGAGGTCCAACATTAAGCAGGAAACTGAAGCTGTCATGCCCAAAAGCATGTGAAGTGAAGACTGTTGTATCTTCCACTGTGCTACTGAGTGGATGTACTCTAAACTATAGCCATGATCCAGGAACACACTAACAAGGACTTTCACCCTGCTGTTATGATTGAATGCAATTAGGTGGTACAGATACAGTAAGATTTTCTTACTTCTACTACTTAAAACCAAGCACAAAGATAAATTTTAGAGTTAAGCTATAAATTAAAAGTGATCATTGTATAGGTCTGAAATTAATTATTGCAAAACTTTTAGTGAAACATAACCAAAAGTACATTTTAATTGGGTTCTAATGTTTTCTTTTTTAAGGTGACAGCTGGAGTCCCATCTGGCCTCATTTCTCACCACACAATCTATTTTGTATTATAATACTTCCAATATGGTTATTACTACTGTTGGTTGTAATAAACAGTAAAGTTTCAGCCTGGACAATTTCATCCGGTCTTTGAATAAAGCTGACTCAACTTTCAGTATGTTGTTCCTCAGCATATTGAAAATTACGCGGCAGTGAAAGGTACAACAAATAGCCAGAGAAAAATATATTATTTCATGGAATTTGAGTATGTCCCTTAAAAGCAGCTGGATCAAATGCATAAAATGTTAAAAATAGAAAGAAAAATGCATTGAAATGCACTAGTGTTTTTCTTTAAAGTAAAGATGCAGATTCACTGCTTATGACACTATTTTCCACGAGGAACTACAATATTCAGATCAATAGAAAGACAAAGTATTGAACACAAAAATATTGAACACATAGCTTGTTCTAGCAGTATGCCCCAGACCTGGCACCAAAAGCATGTACACCCCACCATAGCTGGGGTAGCAAGGTTATTTACAACCCCTCCTTTGTCTGACAGTGGCAATTTGAAGCAGTTGGCCAACCTCAGGAAATCATTAGTCCAAAGGACAAAAGGAGGATTAATGCCCTGGAAGTTATTTCCTCTCTATGTTTAACCTACAAAAACTGCATGGCTGTTTTTACAGCACCCTGATACACAGGGAGAAAGCCACGTCCATGAAAAATTAGGCCTAGCTGGACAGGCCAATTATATATAACAGGAGTGTTGTTATTTGTTTGAGAGCTCTTGAGCTGGAGTAGATAATGCTGATGACAGACTAAAGACACGAAGGGGCTGAAGTGATCTGGCCCCGTCAGGACATGCAGGTAATCATATATGTAAAACGTATTTCAAGCACCTCTTGCAAGCTGGAGTAGTTCCCAATATGAAACATGTACACATGCCAAGTCTCCCCATTTTGACCACAGTGAAACTCTGTTAAGCCCATGACACACGTTCTTTTTGCTGTTTTCATTTTCGAACACAGAAATTAATTTTTCAAAGTGCAGCCATCCCATGTATTCTTGGTCTATATCTAGAGGATGAAGGCTACAGAAGAAAATAACAATAAAAAAGTTTGACTGTTTTCTCCATGTACCCCTGAAACCACCTCCAACACTAGGCCGATGAGGCAGATCAGAAAGTAAAGCTACAGGTAACAGAACCCCCACTAAGGAACACCCATTTGTGCTTCACTGGGGCTTCATCTTTCCAGTAATACTAGAGCTAGTGATTAGGGAAAACGAGATAGATGTCAACCCCTCTATGGAGTAATTGGAGGTCAGGATCAATCCAGCATCCCATAATCCAGCTTGGCCATTTTTTTATTGCCCACTTGAGCAGCAAATGGGTCCATGGATAACAGTTTTTTGCATGACCTTTGTTTCACATAATATTTGCAAGGGACTGGCTGCAGAGTTGAGCACTGGAGCTTAACCTGTGGACTGTACTTTGACAGGCCTGCAGATGGGTGAGAATTGAAGTGGCTTGTTTTCTTCATCCCGTTGATGACTTCATTTCACATAATAGAAATGGGACTGTCCATACCAAACTGATGTCCACATAATTATGTACCCAGAATTTAATGTCTCCACACCACCCACTGCCAGCCATGATGGCATTAGACAAAAATGCCAACTTGTTTAGATTTATTTTCTTGCACAAGGTGACTCAGTCCAGGGTTAAGCTTATATATTTACAGGCTTTCCTTGTTCAACAGTTTGTGGTTTGTTGTTTTTTGTTTTTAGAAATTAATCTATTTCCACCTAAGGAAAAAAAAAAAAAAGATATTCAGTGACTACGCCAACCAGTAAAACCAGGTTGAAGAAAGAAAGGATTTTCTAGCTCATGGAATTCTCTTCTCATTTATAGCAGTTTCACATCCATGTTACTGTTTTGATTTCAGTGATTGAACGTTGCTATGAAAGGAGCAGTGTTCAAAACCCAGGAGACGAGCGTTTCCAGTCAGAGCGACTAGAAGTGGAGCCCAGAGTGCAAACGTTCATGACGATGTGTTTGCAGAGCAGCAACAGACCCGGATAGATTCTCAATGAACCATAGAACCAAATCAGTATATTTAACAAATTTATGCCGTTTAGGGAGACAGTTCTTGCGCTGAGTTAAGAGGTTAAGGGACAGATTCAGGCTGATGTCAAGTGTTGCAGTACAGTGCTTTCAGCAAATAGTTGAGTTTCTGAGCAAATAATCCACTGTGAAGTACTGCCTGATTGCAGCCCTCACCACGGGGTCTAATACACTCTAGCCTGCAATTACTGAGTGCTGCCTACTCAGTTGGGAACTATTCTGCTGGAGAGGAAAACATTTAATCCTGCTTAGTATCCTGTTGGTCAAGTTATCATGAGTGGGCACATGGTGTGATCTGGCAGGCAGTGTTTTGCCTTTCTGGGCAACTGCTTGTGCTTCATATAGAAGGTCCAGTTATGAAACACATGTTAGTTTAGCTTCAGCAGGGACTGCTCTCCGATGTGAAGGGTGCTGGTGTTTCCAGAATCCAAAACATACTGTCCTTCTCTTTCCTGGGATGAATACCTAGGTTGCTTGAAGCAAACAGAAATATTTTGCGTGACACCAGATGAGGAGGAAATGGATCTCAAGAACATAACGTAGGAGTCTGTGTCAGACCTGAAAATCCACACAGCCCAGTATCCAGTTTGGGACAGTGACCAGTGGCAAAAAAAGGATATAAGAATAAGGCTGGTACAGAGTGACATGACTTTGGTCTGGCCCTCCTGAGACAAGACTTGCTAATAGCATAGAATGTAATTTCAGTTATTTCAAATAAAGGTTTGCTTCTACTATTCAGAATAAAAATTGAATTCAGATCTTAAACCTGTATATTTGTAGGTGACAGATTTCATTCCACTCAGTAAAATACCTGAGGGGGAAAGGGAAAACAGGCTAGCTATACTTTTTGTTGTCATCTAATTAAGCTCTGTAAACATTGATTCCCTCCCGCCCTTTTCATTATTGTTCTGTGTCATTATTAACTACCAGCTTTGGATATGGGACTTTTCAACATCAGATTCTTGACAGCACTCAGAGACTTAGCTGCTCACAGACCTGGTCTTGAATTCTAATTAAAGATGATTTTTTTTTCTGGTTTTGGGATCTGACCAGAATTCAGATCAGCACCAGAAAATAATAAGGTCCCTGGATACTTCCTCGTGGATATCTCAGGGGAGAACAAAACCTGGATGATTAGCCAGACAGCCCATTGGAAACCACTGTGGGACGAATGGCAGAAAAGCAGCCTACCAGCATACTAGAAAGAGCACTGGGAACCAGCATGACCTTCCTGAGACAGGATCCTTGAATCTAACCAAGTGAATCCCTGAGGGATAGGATGCCATCCAGAGGGACCTGGACAAGATCGAGGAATGGGCCCATATGAACCTCATGAGGTTCAACAAGGCCAAGGGCAGGGTCCTGCACCTGGGTCGGGGCAATTCCCAGCAGCAATACAGGCTGGGGGATGAAGGGATTGAGAGCAGCTCCACCAAGAAGGACTTGGTGGTACTGGGGAATGAAAAGCTGGACATGAGCCGGCAATGTGCGCTCACAGCCCAGAAGGTCAACCGTGTCCTGGGCTGCATCCAAAGCAGCGTGGCCAGCAGGTCGATGGAGGGGATTCTGCCCCTCTACTCCGCTCTGGTGAGACCCCACCTGGAGTTCTGCGTCCAGCTCTGGAGCCCTCAGCACAGCAAAGACATGGAGTTGTTAGAGCGGGTCCAGAAGAGGGCCAAAAAAATGATCAGAGGGATGAAACACCTCTCCTGTGAGGACAGGCTGAGAGAGTTGGGGTTGTTCAGCCTGGAGAAGAGAAGGCTCTGGGGAAACCTTATTGCAGCCTTTCAGTACTTCAAGGGGGCTTGTAAGAAAGATGGGACAGACTTTTTAGCAGGGCCTGTTGCAATAGGACAAGGGGTAATGATTTTAAATTAAAAGAGAGTAGATTTAGACTAGATCTAAGGAAGAAATTTTTGACACTGGGGGTGGTTAAACAGTGGCAGAGGTTGCCCAGAGATGTGGTAGATGCCCCACCCCTGGAAACATTCAAGGTCAGGTTGGATAGAGCACTGAGCACCATGATCAATGCTTGCAGCAGGGAGGTTGGACTAGATGACCTTTGAAGGTCCCTTCCAACCCAAACTATTCTATGATTCTATGATAATCTTCTCCCATGGCCATTAACACACCAGGAAGAGACAGAAGGATTCCTCCTCTACCATGTTACTCAGCAGAGTTTATTTCTTCTGTTGCCAGTAGAGCTGGCAACTATCACTGTTAATTGAACAGGGAGTATAATAAACTCAGAGACTCTCTATGTAAAAAGCAGCATTTTGCCTTTTGCTTTTTGTTAGAATGGTTTGTTTCTCTCTTATTCTCTTTTTTCAGTGCCTTCCTCCTACTTGTTCTGACTTATTGTTTTACAGACTGTGCAACAATGACCACTCGCAATCAGATATTCAGGTTCCTTTATGCTAAGTTTTTGGTTATAAAAACCAAAAAATCTTCACCTCAGAAACCTACAGCTTGGCTTTACAACCTTTGTTCTGCAGCCCTTTTGTAGGTCCCGGGACTCTTTCTAGGGGGTCCAGGAAAGGAGCTAAAAAAGGCAGCTTACCATCAGCTCACACGGAGTCCTTGAACAGGGTCGTCATGTTTCCCAGGAAATTGTTAAGTTGTCCACAAATTAAAAAGGTTGAAATTACCATTTTACTCTACAGCTGTCTGACAGGGAGTGTTAAAGAAGACAGAAAAATGACTTAAGGCTCTTCTTTACTCCTTGATGATAGAGAAACAGTTACACACACTGGAGCATAAAGGAATCACCACTGTCACCCAGGTGAGACCAATGACCAGGCTCACAGAGAGGAGCTTCCTCCCACTCACTAGCCAGAGAGCCTTGGAAGAAGCCAGGGTCACTGTTCTTTTAGGCCTGATCCCTTGGGAGAAAATAACCGCACCGTGAGGTCCTGGACATAATCAAGACTTAGAGGATCAGTGCAGTAAGTTGTTCTTTTTGTCCCCCTCAGTTCTCCCTCCTTTTGTTCCTCTCTTTCTTTCTGCTAGTTCATCCACCATATCTCCTCTCACTCTTGCTGTCAAATAAATTATCTCCTGCACTTTAATATATGGTTCAAATAGGTCTTAGCATTAAAGGCAATGATTTATAAGAGCAAGCCTTCAATTCTCTATCAAAAATGCAAATTAGCCAAGATTTTAAAGCTGTTCAATAAACTAATGGTGCAACACAATTTGTCATGATTCAGAGAAAACTTGAAATTTCTGAACTGCACTCACATATTATAATTCAGAATATTTCTCTAAGGTACGAACAGTGTACAGACCTTCAGAAAAAAAGAGCGAGGAACAGGGAAAAAGGAAAGGAGAGTTATTTTCTCTTTTTCATATAGCATGTTATAGCCTAAGTTTTACTAACTTGCCACATTGCTGTGACTGAATACTGTAGAGCTCTTATTGCTTCACTGAGGTGTAATGATTTTCATAGCCATCACTGCTATTTGTTACATGCAAAATTTGCAATGTGCTGAGATTATAAAACAGAGATAGGCCTTGGCTTTGAGTCTATGAGCTATAAAAAATATTGGGAAGTCATCCATCAGTGCTTAAGACATATTTTCTTGGTGTGCTGTTTTTTCTTTAAACTCTTTGTTATCCTTTCCTTCAAAAGTCAAACAAAGAAACAAGGTTTAGGCAGAATTAAAGCTTGGAGGAATTGGAATTTATTACAATACCCAGGTTATACTGTTCAAGAATAATTTAAAAATCCCAGGCACTGGTTATTAAAATTGTAGAAACTGTTTAAAGAAAACCTTTGCAAACTTGTTGCTGACTGATTCTTCCTGCCAAATGCAGAGCAGAACATTCAAACACAATTGTTTCTATCAGTTTCACTACAGTTTAAAAAAAAAAACCACAACAGGCTGTTTCTAATTGCCAGAGGGATGAATTAGTCATTTTCAGTAGAAAAATGAATAAAGAAGTCTTTAGATTACTAAATAAATGTATTTATTAAAAAATAATAAAAAATAAATAATAAAATAAAAAACATATAACTTGTTAGATAGAATGAGATAATTTAACAACATCCAATAGCTCAGAGATTTATATTTCACATTTATTGTGGAGAAAGAGTAACACCTTTATGTTTAAGTTTGCAGCTACAATACACACAGTAAATCTGATTTTGTTTTCCTTTGCAATACAAAGAAAAAGGAAGAAATGTTCTTGTGGCTTGACATTTCTGGAGACATAGACATGCTATGTGCCTGCACAAGTGGTATGGCACTTGACCAGGAATCCTGCTTCTTACCTGGTGGCAAAACTTTTCTTGGAGACTGAAAGTAGTATATGATGATCTCAAAAGTGCAAAGGACAACCTGTAAATCCCTTTGCCATTATATTCAGAAGACATGAATTTTTTCATGTCTGATGAAAAAATATGTCACATACTTTTCTGACATCAGTGGGATTTCCATAATGCTTTTATATGATCATGTTTTCCTGTAACTATTTCCCTGTACCGGCTCTCTACAAGTGGACAAAGCTCACCTGAGCTTTTCTATACAGGCTGGCTTCCGAGGTAATTCTAAGCCATACCAGGAAATGAAGCTGTTTCCATTCCCAGCTACACACACCTCACATAAACAAGTTCCAAATTCTAACATCAAAACAAACCGTAAGTCTCTATAGGTCAAAAAATGAGCTTAGCCTTTTGCTGTAGAGTTAACCCACCCATCACTTTGAGCTTTGCTGACTTTGTAGTTGATGAGGATGGGAGTAAAAACATCCTCAGGGATTGTGGGAGTCTCTGTTCTGTTACCAAGCTGGGAAAGAGGAGAAAAGGCTCCACTGCTCTAGGAAACACTGGCTATCTGGGAGTCACTGACAGAAATGTACTGGGGAAGGAGCATCTTTAAAACAGAATCCCTAATTCTGGCTCGAAGCACTTCATTTTCAACTGTGGCTCCAGCCTGCAGGAAGTTGATCCTGAGGCTGTGCTTTCCCTTTCCTCTTTCAAAAACGCACTTCTTGCTTCAGTGAGAAAGCAGTCTGAGAAGCTACCCCAACACAGGATCGTCACGTTGTCTGAGAGTTTGTTTGCAGTGGTTACTGCTGAAAAAGGAGACACTGTGAATAAAACCACTATAACAGATTGGGTCATATTTGCAAGCAGCTGTGAAATGCCTAATTCGTGAACACCTGGATAGGTGTTCATGAATTGTCATAGCACACCACTAAAGATATGTGGAAGTAATTGCCTAGATCAGATTTCATCTTGCGTTCCTTTCAATGTTCCTGTGTTTATTTGTTATCAGCAGGGAGGTCCTTCATGCTTTCTCTGTTCTGCCATAAAGACAGGAAATCTCATTCAACCCTGTTTGCAGACTCAGTTATCGGACATGACGTGAAGGGTCATCCATGGAACGTAATTGAATTTATTCTGTTTCTTATATTTTCTCTAGAAGCAGCTGTTGCTATAGAAAGAAATGCAATGTCATTAGCTCTGTACAGGTTACTTTGGAGACAGGCAAGACAGCAGAGTGAAGAAGAGTTCTGAGGTCTGTAGGAGATTTATTTTGAAAGCAATGAATCTTCTACATCTACATATTTGGATTTGATCCCCCAAGAAATTACTTGGAGCCAAATTTTTCAAGGTGTTTAACACCTAAAACTCAGAGAGGAGTTATTAGTGTCATTTGTTTTATTCCGATGTACCAATTTCATGTCCTACAGGTTTACAGTGATACAGTGATTCTACATGCCCTTGGAAATGCATAGGGTCTCCGTCTACAGCTTTGGGTCCTACTCACATCGGAGAATTTCTGCCTCATGCATCGTGATTCAGCAGCCATGGGAAGAGTTGATAGCCTCTATCAAATTTCCCTTAGCAGTTGTTTACATGAAAGATCCTGCCATCCAAAAAGGCACTAACTGGCAAGCCAATAGGCAGTCACAGCAATAGGACTGATGGCTGGATGGGATTAGAGACAATTCACACCCTTGGGATGAATTCTCCTTCTGGCCTTTCTGTGCTGAGCTTCACAGATCACAGCGTTTCTGCAATGAGAATTACTGAAGGTGAAAAAAACACTCAAAAATTATTTGTCTAATTTCACATTTCCCTGGAAAAAAAATAAAATCTTTTCTGATGTCTTTAAATATCCTAGACTAAAGAAACATTTTGGAGAAAAAAAAAAGGGGGTCAAATCCAGCCTTCAGCTTTACTCAATCATAGAAATAATAAGAGGTTTAATAATGCCTGAATTTTTCTAGTCTCATTTCCACTGCTGCATGTTGGTGTGATGCCTGCACTTGATAAATAATAAATTATGCTACTGCTGCTTGTAAGTGACCTGGCTTCTCTGTCCTGCAGCAAGATCTTCACCATGGTCTACTTATAGGGAAAGGATACAAAGATCGAAGACCCCTTCAAGCTACTCTACTGACTCATCAGCAACGTGGCTCTGCCAGAATTTGGATTCTGATGGGAAGCTCTGTGTCACTCTTCTGCCATTGCATGTAGGTGCCTCTTGGTTGTTGTGGGATTCACTGAACAGCATCTACCCTGGCCAAACTCCTCTGCCCATTCCTGATATCAGCAACACGCCTGCTCCCAAAGCGTGTAAATGCCAACTACAGCTGGAGAAGAACAGGCAGTGAGCAGGAACTGCTGCATTATGCTGTTCTTCACACAGCTCTCTAACATCCCAGAGCATGTAATTCTGAGGAGCAGGAGCTGAAGGGATGGTACAGAGCACACTGACGTTTCTCTTTAGCTGGAGTAAGCAGGTGAATAGGGAAATAACAATGCAGAAAAAGGAGGTTTCACTAGCAATCTCCCAAGCTGCTGTGATAGCCAAGAAAGGAAACAGCAATTTGTCAAGAAACTTAACTTGTGACTACTTATGTGATCAAAGGCTGATATTCAGCACCTTGGGACTTAATTCCAGTAAATATGTTATATGGTCTATATAGTGAAAAAAAAAAAAGACGACCAGGACAGATTCCTGCCTCTGATGCAAGACAGTCTCAGTACCACGGCCACTACAAGAAAATCTGATTTTGAGTGATAAATTATGCAGTGCTTTCAGCTGATTGTACATAGTTGCAGCCAGCGTTGGTGTGATTTGAGGGAAGCATGAAGAGTAATGTTCTTTGCAAGAATCTAATTCAAATAATTAATTATGAGATAAGGAAATGTGGAGATACAAAGAGGGAATGGAGAATACGGAAGAGACGAGAGCTTTGACTTCGTATCTTAAATTTTTGTACCTTTGATCTTTGGCCTCCAGTCTTAAGTGAATCATCTGTACAAATCTACCTAGCCCAGCCTCAGTAGCCTTGCTACTTTGGAGCAAAGTATACTTTGGAGATGGTGTATCACTGCCCACTGCTTCACTCTGCTCTTGCCCACACTTCTTTTTGATTCACCTGCGTGCAATCAGTTTGAACAATCCAAGTAGCTGCATTTGGAAACAAGTAATATTAATAAAAAGTAGACATCTCCCTTTCTGTCCAATAAGACTCTGTTTTCAACAGAGTGACACTACTATTGGGCTGTGTTTTACAGCCCTAATGGACTTTATCCCTGAGTTTGCTCCATCCCTTCCAGAACCCATCGCAGCCATGAGTTCCACAGCTGAATTAGGTATCGTGTAAAAAATACTCTATTTTTCTTTGGTTGGTCTTTTCTTTGCTTGTTTGTTGCCTGAGCAATATTGTTATCTGTTTGCTAAATCTTGCATTGTGCATTAAGACTTCTAGGGAGGTCCACTGAAATGACAATTACACGAGGAGTGAAGGATAGGAGCCCTCTTTTTGTTGCCAGTGGTTTCTTCCTACATAATAATGACCTTTTCACTTTTAGACTGGGGAGTTGAGCGGTTGTAGAAAGTTGCAGAGATGGAAGGATACCAGGAATGTAAGTTACAATTTATAGATTGAAATGAGCAAAGTAAAACATTATAAAAAGTGCTAATGTTGATTTACAAACTCAGTCCTTGTAATGGTACTGGGAATCAGCTGTCTAATCTTTTTTTGTTCTTTTTCCAAGTCTCCACATTAAGCAGAATTTCTACAGCCCTAATTCCTGTAATTGTTTTCACTTAGTCTGGGAAAAGAAGACAAGTGAGAACTGATTCTATGGGAAAGGAGTAACATTTAAACATCTGTTATCAGTAGCAGGTATATGCTGACTCATGAAATTATGAAAATATATAGATGATACAGTTCTGAAAATAGTACTATATTTATAAACAGCTCCAGGAGTTTTTGGTGTGATTAAATCTAGTGATTAAAGTTTCTAATACAAAACCTGCTGTTATGAATGGCTGAGCAACACATATATTTCAAAGCACAGCTACTGGTTTCTCCCATGACATTTCACACAAGAGATTTCAATTTTAAATGTGCAATTTGTTATATAAAGACAAAGCAGGGGGGTTATTTATTACTACTGAATTTGACAGTTGGTCACAGTTTTAAGATAAACAAGGAAAAAATTACACAAACAAAACGAAATGTAAATGAAAGAGTCAAGCAGTGCTTCTTGTCGAATCTTCCCCCACCATTGACGTGTGATTATCAGTGTTTGCAAGTATCTAAAGGATTTCAACAGAGGGAAGCAAGAAAAATTGATTAGAGAAGGCATCTGAAGAAATGGGAGGATATTAAGCAAACAAGATTTCAGAAAGAAAAGAGAGAAAAGATTCCTAATGATGAAATTTTCCCGACTGAAGAATAATTTCCCAGGGGAACGTCTGTAATCTCTCTTTTGTTCCAATGATCTGTAAGTGAACTTGAGTGAAGTACAGGCAGTTTTATATAAGGACATAATTTGTCTTTTACACTATATTTCTATTATTCTGTATTACTGTTTCCATTATCCTACGCTCCACAGTTAATGCCTATAGCCAGGCAGAAATCCACCTAGCAAAAAAGAAAGAATACAGATAGAAGAACAAGCAATTAGCTCTTTCCTTAATGTTTTGTCTCCTCAACACTATATTTATTTTTAATAGTTTAGTGGCAGAAGCCCAGCGGCTGGAGTTCTCCATCTTTTACAAGTTAAGAATCGTGCATTCAATTAGAAGCTGAGAAAATCCCAAGAGGATGACGGGAACACGCTTCACCTCAGTTTAAACAGGCTGTTCCCAGGCAGCGTGTCCTTCTCTTCACGGTGGGACACAGACCACAGCCAAGTCCCTTCCCTCCTAATCCCTAACCCCTGACCGCATTAGGGTTCCCTCAGGACCACAGCCGTGGATCTTGCCATGGAAATAATTGGGCTTGAAGTAGGGGAGAATCTGAGGTGGCCTCTTGCTCGTGGAAATCCTGCAGCCTTCGCGGCCCGGCAGATCCACTACCCCAAACCACCAGAGATGCGCCCCGGCCGCAGCATCTCTTGCTTCCTCTGCGCCTGGGGTGAACGGGCAGCGGTGCGGTGCTGCTCTCAGCACCCGAAGCCTGCCACAGGGCATATCCACGGGCCCGCGGGGAGCCACGGCGCACGGCAGGGGGCCGCCGGAGCCCCTTGACAAGACCCCAGTGGGGACCCACACCTGGGAGAGCCCCACTGCCAGGATTCCCCAGGGGTGTCTGGGGAGGCGGCAGTGGGAGGGAGCTCCGCTGGGGTGCAAGGGGGAGGTCCCGGGTCCATGGGGAAGGTCCATGGTCCAGCCCTGAGGGGTGGGAGGCAGGGTGGAGAAATGGTCCTTGACTACCTGTGGGAGAGGTTGAGAAGGTAGGGGCCCAAAGGGGGTGGGGGAGGCCACACAGAGGTCAGGGGTTATGGCTGCCCTGGTGACTAGACTGTCTGTGGTAGCACAGAGACTTGATCTACTCCTACAGCCAGCCAGGGGACAGCAGAGCAAAAGGAGCTACAGGGCTGACATGTTACGTTTTGTCCCAAGTGCCCAGCATCCCATGGCAGTACTTGAAGGGGAAGATAACTCACTCCACTCCCTCCTCAGATGATAGGCAACCGTTTGCATGATTTGTCCCCACCTCAGAAAAAAACAAACCAGCTCCTTCCTTGCCTCCTCCTCTGGTCTGCATTTGGTAGCTCCCTCCACCCACTCCTCCTGCATCAAAACCTGCAGGCGCCCGAGGAACCGCACTGGTTCCAACTGGGTCCACTGGTTCCTGGGCCAACACCAGGACTTGCTGTCTCCCTTGGACGCCTACCACTAGCTGGCCTTAAGCATAATCTAGAACTGCTGTTTCCAGGAGGTCTAACAGCGTAAGAAGATAAGAGTAGTTGTAATGAATGAAACCAACATGTTCAGCCTAGTAGCCTGTCTTGGATGTAATTACCAATAAGCTTATAGAGGTGTCTTCCCAGAATAATTTCCCAGTGGGTCCAGTGGTCTTTCCAGAGGGTTACTTCCTCAGCCAGAGAGAACTTCCTATGTTTAATAACATATAATAGGCTTTTCTACCTAGAATTTGCCTAAATCCTTTCTGATCACATGTAAACCCATATCCATATTCTGTCACAATAGCTCATTTTAAGAAAATCAATACATCTCCTTTTATACCCAGTCAATTTGATCAACCCATGATAGATCTCTAAAATGTGTCATTTCTAGGTGTCACCTCTGACTGTTTCTATGCAAATCATACTTTGGTTTGGGTGCAGTGACATAGGAAATGGACTGAACCCATCCCATTAATTCACTTTAACCAGATCACAAAGTTATGGGTATATGTTAGTCATTTGTAATCCTTACCTACCTGGGTATTAAGGGTCATAGCTAGCACTGTGACTTAGGTATAGAAGACGCTGTATCCTGTCCTTCATCCTGAAAGCTGTCCATTCCCTCATGATGTCATGTACAAAAAATAAAAGAAGACTCTGGGCAGAAATAAAAATAATACACTTTCCTTATATGTTCGAAAAGCTCTGACTCACTTATTTTGGTATCCTTGTTTGGCTGCTCATATGCTTTTTGTGAAGTAGCACAAAAAATTGTTCAGAGAGTTGCATTTAGCTTTGGTGACCTACTTGTGGTTTAGTGGGAATAAAAGGAAACCTTTATTACTGTTCAATGGAGACAAGTCCATCACATACTGCTAAAAACAATGAAGCTCTTAGGGAAGCTTTGCTGATGCTCTCTGGCAGAGCCACCCAGATTTGCAGATGTACCTGCTCACCTCCACACTGGAGAGGCTTTGGGTTCCTCTTTGGAGCACAGAAATAATTTCTATGCTGTGCCTCAGCAAAAAAAAGGTGGGGCCACACAAGCCACCCACTGTACCTTTGCATCTTTCCAGCAGAGACCTGGGCAGTACACATCTCCTCTTGGCACTTCTCTCACTCATGCCATGACTGCCACAGCCTACTCACCATAAAGATGGCTGCAGCTCCCTTTCCCCCTCATTTTTTTTCCCCTGGACTCTGGCCCATCATACTACCTGCTCTGTCAAAATGAAGATCCAACACCAGGGGACCACCTCATAGCCATCCCCATACTCTGAAAGTAGGCTAAGCAGAGCAGAGGTGGTGGACAGATGCCAGACATGACTTCCTCTACTCCTATTCCATATTCTGTACTGAAGAAAACAAGAGTTTCCTCCCTACCTGGTTGCTTCATCCAACCTACTCTGAGGGTAGACCCAGCCATGGTGTTGGCTCTGTCTAATCTCCCTCCTGTTATGAGTTTTCAGTGAGAAATACCAAAATCTGGTGCCAGCACCACCAATGCATCCCTTCACATCCAGCATGATCAGCAGCACCTGTGAGCTTTCTGGGTAGCAACACACACCCCATCACAACCTGCACTACCTGCTCAGACCCATGAAGAGAGGTACAAACACTTTCCCCTCTACATACGAGTGAAGGGGTGTTGCCTTCCTATGCTATGGCTACCTATTTACCCAACAGTTTACATAGACAAACAGCCAGCCCACAAGCACAGATGGTGCGTGGTTCACTCCGGGGCTCTGAGCCCTGACTGCCACGGCTTTGGATTGGGCCCACAGCGCTGGGAAACTACCACAGGCCGTCGTGTAACTCAGTAATGGTTCTGCAGCCAAAGGCTCCAGCTGCCCTTCCTTGAGTGTCAGCTTGGAACAAGGAGACCGGCACAGGCTGGTAGGACTACAGATGTCTCCTTACCTCTGGCAACACTAGAAGTGGAGGAAAAAATCTCACGGCGTGAAGGGCTACAAACTGGATCAGCAATGCCGGCTGCTGCAGCCCTCCCCCTGCCCTCCCGATGCCTGTGATCCCGCTGGCACCTGGTACATCCCACTGGATCCAGGGCCAGTCTGGCAGAAGCAGCCAGGTCAGCAGCCAGGTCATGGGCCCTTCAGCATCTCAAATGTTCAACGCAATGAATTCCTGGCCAGATGCAGCCTCATGATTTACCTGTACCACAGGTTGAGATTTGTGCTTTGGCATGGGGATGCTTTTCACCGTTATTATTAACAACCCTAGGAGAAGGTCACTTTCTTTAAGTACCTGTAAAATACTGCAAATCATGAGTCAGCCTTTCAAATGGGATGCTTGGACTATCACAGATAAGATTTTAAGAGTATGTTGTCATGGTTGTTCAGCCTGGAGAAAAGAAGGCTCTGACGAGACATTATTGCAGCCTTCCAGCACTTAAAGGGGGCTTATAAGAAAGATGGGGACAGACTTTTTAGCAGGGCCTGTAGTGATAGGGCAAGAGGTAATGGCTTTAAACTAAAAGAGGGTAGATTTAGACTAGATATAAGGAAGAAATTTTTCACAATGAGGGTGATGAAATATGGAACAGGTTGCCCAGAGAGGCAATAGATTCCCCATCCCTGGAAACATTCAAAGTCAGGTCAGATGGGGCTCTGACCAACCTGCTCTAGTTGAAGATGTCCCTGCTCATTGCAGGGGGCTTGCACAAGATGACCTTAAAAGAAGGTCCCTTTCAATCCAAAGATTCTATGATTCTGATTCTATGGTCATCCAGGGACATGTATGTAATGGTGCCTGTGGGTGGAATGTTGTCCTGCCACTGACTTTTGAGAACAAACTCTAGGCAACATATGTGGTGCACATAAATACTTCTCTTTTGGTGAAACCTGGCCCCATGGCCTCTCAGGGACTTTGTAAGCACAGCATTTGTCTTAGTTCTGCACCCCGACACCCAAAGGCAATCAGATAGCACTTCAGATGGAAGGAGACCCTTTGCCATTCCCAGGGTAAACATATCCTTCAATGTGTGCTGTTGAGGCAACAAAAACATCTCCATGGACCAATGAAGAGCATTGATTTAGGGATGATCAGGCATTTCCCTTCATGTAAGTTGGCACAGTCCTTCAGCCTTCTTTGTTTATGAAACAAAAATAATTACACTCACAAACAAAACAGCCATTAACTGCAGTGGACGTCACTGACCTAAGAGCAACCAGCATATGGATAGGACTGGGGGACACATTCTTCTGATTAGTATGCCAGCTTGGTGCTGTGAAAACATTTCCCTGATTTTTTTTTTGTTTGCAAATAATTACAAATATTTTGCACAGATGGTGTTTACATGGCTGCCTAAAACACTGAGTATTACCATAGTTTCAAATTTAAAACCAATTGTGACAAATACTAGCAATTTCAAGATAGCTATCTCTAGATACTAAATCAGACCCAATCTCTATGAAGTATTAATTCAAATAAATTTGTATGGGACTTTTTTTCAATGGGATTTTAAGGTATTCAGCAGCTTACAAGATCACCCCTTTGTAGTTGTACTTGCATAAGATTAAAGTTATTCACTACCAAAATCAGTGGTTCTTATTCCATGGACACTGGCGAAATCAGAGTTGTGCCTGCACTGTTATACAAATAGTTAAACTACACAGTACTATTTAGCCTTTAGTTAAAATTTCCACAACAGCCTGGAAGGCAAAAATACTTGTTATTTCCAAACTGTGAGCAGAAGGAGCAATATTTACAGAACAAATTTTCTTAAATGTTGATTTATAAACTGTAGGAATACTGATTCTATTTTAACATAAGTTTTTTATATGTGTATTTCCATTAAGAAAACCCAAACATTTTTTCATCTAATCTGACTGACTTAAGACGTCACAAAAATAATGAATACACAGTTATGTCTACACACACAAAATAAACAGTGCATGCAGAATAGCTATGTGATGTGAACCTCGCCGTTTATTAAAAGAAACATTTGCTTATCTTTATAAAAAAAGAAAACAAAAAGTTATTTCACTCTATAAAAAATCCATGTAATAAAAATCATCGAAGTGGAAGACACAGATTTATTCTGAAATGTAGTTTCAAATTTTGAAGCGGCTGGTAAAAATATAAATTTCAGATATAGATTAATGAAGTTTAAAAAGATACGTTGACAGTGCTTATTAAACAATCAAAGCACAGACTATTTGTGGCAAAGCACCTGCTGATTTTTCAGCTGATTACAGGGCAGGAGCAGAACTAGGCTTTGTATTTTTTACAGTCAAAAACCCCAGGGTTTTACGCAGGTAGTCTTGGCAGTCTCATGGCATAGATCACAGATGATGGCATTGGAAATGACTTCAGAAGGTAATACAGGTCATCTTCCAGTTCCAAGCAAACAAATTCATAACTATGGATTACAACAGACATGGATTTTCAAGAATTTGACTCAAAAAAGAGGAACAATAGTAGCTGATGAAGGAGAACAGGCCCCCCAAAGCCAAGTTTCTGTAGCACCTTGGCATGAATCAAACACTTCTAGATTGTCCAGGAGGAAACATACCTTCTTGTAAAGGCTAGCATCCAACTCAGCGATCTGACTCATGCTTTGGCCAGCCACAAGAAGCTTAGAGACACTCCACATGAGTTGCCCCCTCACAGATGTGTGTTGGTGTCGTTGATGAGCAGCTTGACATTGCTTGCAAAGCAGCTGCTGCTGAGGCCACATTACTTGCAGCCAAACCATCAACCCTTTCATCCCCAATAACTAGCTGTAAGGACATAGAAAGATGTGTCCACTAAAGGGAAATAACAGAAGTATGTTGTAGGCATTTGTGTAAAAGCACATGCAACCCCCACCACTTAGGCTGCCATTTTGCAGACTTTGGTTTTTTTCTTTGTTTCCTGCCTCCATTGAAGTTCTTCTGGAAACCAGAAAGAACGCACAGGTAACGATACCTTGCATGCAATGAGCTATATGTAATGTGAACATTTTCTGTACACAAAATGACCCAAGAGCCAGAGACTGAAACAAGCTGAGCCCCTTCTGGGCCAGGCACTACCACTCTGCATCCCAGGAGCTTTGCCAGCTGAAAGCAAAAGCCAATGAACAGCATGGCCCAGAAAAGGGAAAGGTTTTTCTTCAAGCCACTGCACCACTCCTGACATAGCCTGGGCATCCTGCAGGCTAAGAACAACGCTCCAGGGATGACCTCCACTTGTACTTAGCTACTTTGCCAAATGAACTGTACTGTTTAAATTAGCTGTGGTTATCCAGATTAAAGTTCAAGGAACTGATAAAACCTCAGAAAAATATGCAATTATAATCTAGAATTAAACAGTGAACTCTAGACACAGAAATAAGAAAGGAGCAATTGAGGCATTTATTCACTTTAAGGAGATATTCTGAAGAGAGCAGCTGTTCATCTAAAGACATTAAGGCCAGAATCTCTTTTAATTCCTAAAGAGGTTAAAAAAGGAACTT
Source organism: Phaethon aethereus (assembly GCF_964289735.1). Taxonomy (NCBI): domain Eukaryota; kingdom Metazoa; phylum Chordata; class Aves; order Phaethontiformes; family Phaethontidae; genus Phaethon; species Phaethon aethereus. The sequence continues at coordinate 203,948,223 of NC_138575.1, forward strand.
GAATGTCTGAATATCAACTCAGCAATTTGCATGTAGACTCCTGTGAAGTCACTGATGTTATTAGTCAGTCTGGTGGGGAGCCCAGAGTTTGAAAAGGTCATCAAATACTGTTTGGGGGTACAGCTGCTGTTTTAAAACAGAAATTCATAGCTTTGTAGGGTCAGTTGTATTTTAAGGTATATTCATGCCTGGAACAATTTAATGACAGCTACAATATTGTCATATTTATTCCCTACCATTTCCGAGTTTATTGTCAATTACTTCATCTTTTCATGCCAGCAGTGTTTGCCATGTACATGAAAAAAAGAGTGCAGGGGCAGCCAGGACCCTTGATATGTATTTGGAGGCTGAGGATGGTTCTATTGTAACTATGGGATTGGAGTTATCCCGTTTAAGAGAGTAAAAGTATCTCTGATATGCAACCATGATCTACAGCCACACTTCTGGATGGCAGTGTAAACATACTGCAGCCATCGTCCTGATCATTTGTGTTAATAAGAGAAAAAATAGACTTTGAGAGCAAAGGGAGAATGAACACACAGAGCAATTACTTTTTTGATACATGGGCCTGATTCTCACTGAATTAACTTCACCGCTCCACAAGCTTTGCCATACTGCCAGATGTATAAAGTGACCTCAGTGATAGCAAAGAGATTTTAATTTCTATCAAATTGCTGTAATTTCTTTCACTCCCTTTGCAGACCGTGTTTTGAGGAAAACAAAATGCACCTTCGCAAAAACTGGTCTAGTCAAGTTGGGGGGTAAGAAGCACAATCTGGGGGGCTTCCTCCATCCCTGTCTCACCCCCTTCTCCGGGAGGGCTCTGCGTCAATCCCTACCATGTCTCAGCATGGGTATCCTGGTGCAATGTTTTTGAGAGGTAAGGATACTGAGGTCGATTTTAGGGAAGAGAGGAAAAAAGCATCCACGATGCTGTGAATCCAGTGACAGGCTTCAGCTCTGATTCAAGTATGTGAATCATACCTAATGCCAGTGAAGTCTCTGAAAGTCACTATATACAGGTAGCTGCGATGATACACTGGTCACAGTGGTCCTGCATTTAACAGGCCCTCTAATGACAGTGCACAAGCTAAAATTTTTGGTGGGTCAAAGCCTTAGGATTTCAGGCCAATGTTCAGAGTAGTACCTGAGCAAATGCTTAGCATTAATCATGCACATTATTCGTCTCTATTAATTAAATCAGTTAAAGCTGAACTTAAAATTAGGTTCAGACTTTAAAACAGACCTAAAATTAATGGGGAATTGACGTAAGAAGAAACTTAGTATATTGATATTATTCTCCTGGTCATATAAAAAATAATAAAAAAAAAAAGCTTGGGATCTTTTTGCTGTTTCTCCCTGTTCAAGCTGTCCCCAGAATGCAGTTGCCTCAAGGGTGGATTACCCTGACATATTTTCCCAGCAGTATCATATGACAGTTGCTAACAGAGAAAGCAAAAAAAACCCTAAAAGTAATTGCAAAATATTTGAGACCCAACTTAGAGGAGAGATTGACTTGCCCAGGCTGCTGGTATCCAGCCATCCTAAAGCTGCTGACTGCAAACTGCCTAGTTAGCCACAGTCCCTTGTGTTGTTACAGACCCCCCTCCTGAGATTAGTAATTGTTATTTATCTCTGCTGAGTTAACTTGTACATTAAGAAGGGAACAGAACAGCTATGGTTAACTAATGAAGTCAGGATTTGCCCTAACTTAGAAGATAAAAATTAGATCAGCATGATTTCACAAAAAAAAAAAAAAAAATCTACTTTCCATGGAGAATTGGCATTTAAAATGTCTTATTTGTTACAGCTTAATGTAGCATCACATGCACATACAGCATATCGTTTTGGATTGCATCATCCCTGCACAAGTGTAGCCTGAGGCTGCCATAACTACCAGGCATGACCTTGGATCCATCACATCGGTGGAGAATGTAGGATATGTTCTGCTGGCATGAAAATGACACCATTACCTTCACTACAATTAAGGTTGAGTTGGCTGTCCTCTGAGAGATCCCTGCTTTATTGTTCATGGAAATTTAGAATCACATCAGGATACTGTGGTCATTGTCAGCCTAGCCGAGTGTTTCATAGGTCATTTTCACAAAGTGAAATGGCTTAAAATTGAAAAGAAAAAAATCCAAGTTTGCCAAAATGAGTTGTCTGTATTGGGATGTAGCCCTGGCATCAACAATTATTAATAGGAGTAAGTGACACTGGCAGAAATTAGGCTTTTCCATGTCTCTGCTCTGGGATTTTACCAGACAAAATTATCAGCAGGCCACCCGCTGCTGAAAGTGGGATTAATTCTCACTATAGAAAAGGCTTTAGGGAGTCTTTCTTTAATTTGAATTCCCCTCACTGAAATTAAAGCCCATTGTTCCGTATTCTGTCTATAGAGAGAACATAAAAGACAGCGTTTTTTCTTCTCCTCTACAACAGTATTTTCCATATCATCTCATTGCCTTTTGTTCTCTGGAATAAAGAACCACAGTTCCTTCACCTGTCTGTCTTAGGCCGCATCATTCAGAAGTTTTTTGCAATTTCTCCACATCTTTCTCAAAATACAGAGCCCCAGGCTAAACACTATATCCATTCTGAATAGAAGGATCATTTCCAGGCATCTCTTCTTATGTCCCAATCTGATGCTTGGGGTTTTTTTTTGTCATAGACTAAAAATATTCTTCTCTCGTGTTTATCTTATAAACCATGTGGAACCTTAAATCCCTTCCTATGGAAATGGTACTTAACCTGTGTTTCCCCCATTCAGATTTCATGCATCAGATTAGTCCTTTCTGGATACAGAACCTCCACCTATTTTAAGAACTTTTCTCCAATTTATCCATATAGTCCCAAATTCCATTCCTAACCTCTGTCCACTTTCACATTCTCACATATCTTTGTCACCTGAGGATTTAATAAACACATTCTCCACCTCATCTTCTTATTACCATTTTACATAGATCTAGAACCCAGGACCAGCACGCTCAGAGTCTCCAAAGATATTGCTTACATCTTGACAGCACACCATTGGCAGCTACATTTTGAGCGCAATTTGCTGTAGCTGAGCCCTCACTGTAGCTGTTTTCATTTACATAACCCAAGGGCAAGGCCTCTGGGGAAAAGTTCACTAAACAAGCTCCTCGTTTTTGTGAATCTCCATGGCCATACTATCTTCTTTTAAAAGGATAACACTACAAACAATCCAAAACAATAGAGCCTACTGAAGAGTTGTATTTTCACAGTTTATGGCATTATTCTGGCCATTTCCTTGTTGGCCTTAGCCATATTGACTCCCACATTAATTGACTATCTTGAGCACAAGGCCTTCTATTTTGTAAATGAACATAAGGTCTACAGGACAGAGCTGTGACAAAGAATAACTCATTCTTCACATGCTCATTTTTTTCAAACAGCAGTTAAATCAGTTGCATATGTCAAATCAACAATGAGCCTTGACATTCCCCCACATGTGTGGCACTCACAGAACATTTAAATATATGTAGTTGAAATTATAACATCAGCAATGTGTTTGACTCAGTATTATACCCAGAATAAAGACAGTGTCTGTGACAGAAAGTGTATAACCTAAATGACAAATAGTTGACAGGATGCACTGAGAAATATAAAATGAGAATCAGGAGATGTTTTTCTCCTCACACTGTTATCAAAATCACCTCACACTCCCATTTGCTGCCTTCTCAGATACTACCATGAACGCACAAGGCTGCCCTAAATTCAGGTGTCACCTAGGTGTCTACTGTCCATAAACCTAGTTTTGGCTGTGTATGACTGAAATACTAGAAATAGGCTTTGGGAAGCAAACCTGCACCAATATGGGTCATTTCCTGGCAGGGGAACTGGAGGACAAGTTCAAGGAAACCAAAATGATCTTTAGGCTGAGACTGTGGCTTCCAGCCTATGCTGAGCAGAAATGTCCCTGACCATTTCCCAATATGGGTTTCTCACCAAACCAACACGATCATTTTTATTGCTAACAGTTTAGTGTACTAAACAAAAATCGTCAACTGTTTTGGGCCAATATCCGGTAAATTTCCCTTAGTCTGCTGGGGTCATTTTCCACCCCAGAAGGAAAGGAAGGAATTCTGGAAAATTTCCAGAAGAAATTTCTTCTTTAAGAAATTAAAGAAAGAAGAAATTAAGAAGCTAAAGCTTTGCCATGCTGACTGTGACACTCAAGCTGGACTGCAAACTTATTTATGGTATGTACATTTAAAATAAACTTGGCAGGTGGAACAGTGGGTACTGCCAACATACACCTGCCTTGTGTCTCCTGAGCTGTGGCATACTGCTTGTAGGTGAATAACCGTGTAAGGAAATGATCCCACGCAAACATGGTATTGCGGCAACTTTGCCTTGAGTAGGCCCGAATTTTTTACTTGTATTTCAAAAAGCCTATGTGGGAAAATGGCATCTTTCCTGCTTCAAAAAGCAAAAAGACAAAAAAAACCTTATCAGATGCTTTTAAACTTGTCATTCACAGTCTCAAACTCCGCTGCATTGGAGCGGAGGCTTCTTTTCTATGCCAGGTGGCCACAAATGTGAGCTAGAAGCAAGAACGGGACTTTGTTAGGTCTTGATTCATCACTTTGCTACTCTTTTAGTACCAGATAAATTTCAACAGCATGCTGAAAGAATCTGCCAGGAGTTAGTGATGGGTAATATTGATACTACCAAGTGAAAACTGGGCCTTGTAAAATTAATCAGTAATTCATTCCAGTGCTGACAGAGCAGGAGGGAACCATCAAAATTTTAATAATAAGCCTGAATTTCAAAGATGTCCCATTGCCATAATGCTAATGCAAGCTCTGATTTCCCAGGTCCCCCTGGCTTATGACAGTTCCACCAGCTGATGACCAGGAAGAATTTGGCATGGCTGGTTACAGCTGTCCTGGATATCCCTCCCGATGCCTGTGCTGTGCCATGGGCATATTCTCAAGGACCTGAGCCAGGCCAGAAGGGCAACCCAGCCTAGTCACAGCTCAAAATCAGAGGCAGAGTCCCAGCACGGCACGGCTGAGCAGCCACCACGCAGCTTTTGCAGCATGCTCAGCATGGGGTGCTCCGGGACAGCACTGCATGGCCCCACAGACCTGTGCTGTACATCTGCTCTACTCAATTTATTACCAGTCAATTATTTTCTAACAGCTTAGACTGGGACTTGGTGTATGACCTTGGGATACCCTCGTCTAGGGGGATTCCTTTCTAACAGAAACCAGTTCATCTGAATTGGTTTCCTAGCAAGTTTCATTCTCATTTTCAGAAGATCCTGCATTATAAAGGCCTTACTACATGTTATGTACTACATAGACTGTGGCAGCACACAGAGGTCCAAAAGGAGATGTAGATTTAGGACTTTACTTAATGAACAAGAACTTTGCCCATAGCACAGAACTGGTATGAAATAGCCTGGTCCTTTCCTTTCTGGAATTGTTTCAAGTCAGTCTCCACAGCAGCCAACACAGTGATGGGGAATGACCCTTCTTCACTCGGTACGTCAATTTACAGTCACGATTTCTGTTGCTTTGTTATTTTCCCCTTAGCTGTTTGTCTTTTCCAGCCCTTTAGTTCACTCATGTGAAAATACTGGGGCAGTCATTCCAAAAGAGAAATGGAAAGCTCTAATCAAAATGAATGGGATGTAATTTATTTATCACATCGATTGTCATCAGTGGTTTTGTGCAAAGGATACATAAAAAAAGAGCTTGTACTGATACACATGAGATTCCAGACTTCAAGATAATAATGATTATTGCATTTTGACTTCACAGCTAGCAATTTGAAAGATGCAAGAATGTGTACAATTCAGATTTCCATTCTCCTTCTGAGAAAAATCAACTCTCTTCATTTTGTTTCCAACATACTCCCTGCCCCGCACATGAAGAGCAAGCCTGAAAATGTAAAAATGTTCACTTTGTTTGCTTTTAAATGTTTGATGTTAGAAAAAGCTTGCTGACAAAAGTTTTTCCTGTCCAGACATTTTAGCTGTCACCTGCGATGTTAGAAGATAGTGCTTGGAAAGCTTTATAAGCCATATAAAAGATTGGCTCCAAGTGTTCCAGAATTAGGCTCTTTTAGCTTTCTGAAGGACCACACAGGCTAGTGTTTGACCTTCCTGACACAAATTACTATCTATGTCCTTTGATGCCACATTTTTGGATAAAAGATAGCTCAGCTGTGTATAGAGGTCTTTGGTATCAACAGAGATGGCTGATTTGCTTTCTCATATGCCCCTAATTTGCAGTTTTCTTCCCATCTGAAAAATGCAACTGAGCGACAGGAATACTCACAAGGAAAACCATGGCTCACACATACATACACACACACACACATATACACACACATATGGATATAGCTATGTATACATGTATACATATTTGTTGTCAGGGGTTGCAGAATCAGTAACTCAATGGAGGTGAGGCTGCTGCAGCTCCATGCCCTCAAGTCCAGCCAGTCACAAGGCTGAGTATGTATGCCCATAGGCACACACACAAATGCAAGTATACAACACGTGTGTATATATACTGCCAGCCACACAGAACACAGACACACTCAGCAGCAATGGCCTTATGCTGTTCCCCTCTCTGGCTGATCAGGATGAAGGTTTGCTAGTAGGGAAAATATATAAATATATATGATGTGGGTACCTCCAGCAGCTGGTCTCAGACTCTCCATCTGCCCAGTACCTGCCCCTGGGTCCCAGTCTCCCCAGTTGCTGGCAGCTGGACATATGAGCCCCTGAGGCTGCAGCCTCACCACAGCTGCTGGTACAGACCTCCTTGCACACGCGCGGGCATGCACGCACACACAGTGTGGAGCCTTCCGGTCACTCTGCTGGGACACAGGCTATCCCATAGCTGGCCCCAGATCCTTCCTCTCTCCATTGCATCCTGCACATAAACACATGCATGCAAACAGGTCTCTCAATCTGCCCAGACCCCACGGCCTCTTGGGTGGTTAGCCTGGACCCCCTGGTCCCTCCAGTGGCCAACTCCTCACACTGTCTCATTCCTGGACATACATACCACTGGCTCCCAGATCACATCACCTCTTCAGGTTGTCCAGCTTGATATTCACTAGCAATCCCACACTGATGAACGTACCCTCACTCACTTCCACTGATGGCATTACAGACACACGGACACTCTGACCCATGGTCTGACTCTGATGGCTGTCACTGAGATCCCCATACACACACATATACACAGAATACACAGTCACTCAATCAAGAAAATAGTTAGAAGTGGAATTTGATGACAAGGCAGATCCGGCTGTGCTGACCCGGTGCAGAACATGGCCATACAAGTGTGCTGACCAGCCACCGTTCACACAGAAGTGGCCCCTTTTATCTCCCTTGCCTTTATTTTAGCATGTTCATTCTTCCCCAGACAGCCTTGATCTTCTTCATTCCCCACCTTGGCTTCCTCCCCAGAATATCCCATAAAAAGTCTTCTACCATCCCAAAATGTTCTTCACCGGCATCCCACATTGCCTCATACACACTCTGTAGGCAGTGAGCCCCTCAGTCTGAAAAGTGCTCTAGAGAGCCTCTCCCCTTGGGTCTTCCCCAGCCCCTGGGGCTGGGGGTCCCCGGTGACAGTCCAGGGATGCTGGGGAGATGCTCATTTCTCTTGGTGGGTCATTGGGACTCCCTCCTCAGCCATTGTGCCCAATGACACTCTAACATAGTGCGTATCTATAGGTTTATCTGATCTTCACATAGGCTGCTGCCTCCAGTCAGGCCACACAGTACAGGGAGGGGAGTCAAGATCTTTCTAGTATGAGGAGAGCTGAGTAAAATTTGCAGCGGGGGAAGTCAGCACTCTCTGATTCTGCTCCCCCTTCAGGGGGCCTGAAGGGGGCCTTCAAGAAAGATGGATAAGGTCTTTTTACAAGGGCATGTGGTGATAGAAGAAGGAGTAACGGCTTTAAACTGAAAGAGGGTACATACAGATTTAGATATAAGGAAGAAATTCTTCACTATGAGAGTGGTGAGACACTGAACACCTTGCTCAGAGAAGCTGTGGATGTTCCATCCCTGGAAGTGTTCAAGGCCAGGATGGATGGAGCTTTAAGCAACCTGGTCTAGTGGAAGGTTGACAGGGAGTTTGGAACTAGATGATCTTTAAGGTCCCTTCCAATCCAAACCATTCTATCATTCTATGAAGTCAGCACTCTCTGATTCTGCTCCCCCTTCAGGAGCTTACCTAAAGCTAATCCCTAATTTTAAGAGTTTTCAAGTAGTTCTGTGTCAGCAAATAAAACTAAGCAATGGTAAGCTTTCCTTACCTTACCTTCTTTTTCAAAATAAACTTTTAATGTTAACTAACAAAGTCACCTTAGCTAGATCACTTAATCTCTCTGTGATTCCCTTCACCCCTTTGTAAATTAAGACAATAAAAGAATGCACCCACATAGGTGGGGATGTTAATGTTAGGATGAACATTACACAATAAGACACAGCATCTGTAAGTGAACAATTTTAAACAAACCTCACCTCAGACCAGATTTTCCAATGCACTGAAATAAGTTTTGCAACAGTGCCTTCAGATGCAGAGTTCAGTGGCCAGAAGCATAAAAGAGGGGAGCAGCTGCAGTCCCAGGTTAATTGCTCAATTCAATAGAATTGCTTATAGTTGGACTTGATGATTTTAAGGGTCTTTTCCAACCTAAATGATTCTATGATTTGCAGAAAACAGGTTTCACCCAGTTAAATAACAGTGTCACGTATTCCCACCTATATCCATCTAAATCTTCACAGTCTTCTTAGCACTGCCATTAGAATAGCAGGTACAAACCGTCCCTAAAATCTGTTCAAAATGGAGCATCAGGCAACCTGGAAAGTTTTTTGAACCCAGTTTCTTTTATGAATCTGGTCAAGGTTCATCTAGCGATCCAGGTATGCTTGTCAGATTTCCATTTCAGGAGTATTCGTATCACAGCTTCTGTCAATGCATTTTGTTTTCAGGTTCTAGTCTCATGCAAAGCTTGGGTGAAGCTCAGAAGGTGCAGATATTAGGAAATAAATTAAAGACAATATCAACACCACCCAAAGAAAGAATAAACTGTAAAATGCCATATAGTAATAGCAGAAACTCTGTGAATTTTCCATAATTTAAAACAAGTCTGTTTTGTTATTTATTACAATATTTTAAATTACTTTACTGTAAGCATCCATAAGTATCTCAGCTCAGTAGCTGGATAAATTCCCCGATTATGACAAAAATCATGATAACCAAGCCATGAAGTTCTGCTTTCAAACGTAAGACATAGCAGATGCCAGGTTTCGTAGTGGTGCCACGGTCCTTAGAAGCCAGGTGATGCACAGTTAATTTTTAGACAGTTACCAGGCAACAGTTGGGACTAACAGAAGGCCACAGACAACTCCTTAATTTTCTCTCCTGAATCTGAGCTGCTGGATTTATATTTCAACTATTTTTCCACCGGGGGTCTTAGCCATGGAAAAAGTATCATACAGTATATTGGTTAGATTAGGTAAGTGATTTTCTTTAGCAGTCCAAGTATTCAATTAAATCTATTCCTTTGAAAATATAACATAAAATTGCTCTTTCCATTTTTCATGTGCTTAGATCTAAGAAATTTTACCTGCAAGAAAGAAGTTGAACAAAAATCTCACAGCCGTTCTGTGGTATTGCAAAAAATACAAGCCTGTGATTTTGCTTTTTGTTTAGATTTTCTTTTATCTGTGATTTCTTTTTCGTCATGTTTCCCAAACTCCTGTTACCAAGCATTCTAATCGTTACCATTAAATTATGAATGATGGTTTAATGAACAATGGAACATTCAGCTACACTACAGCTTTTTCTATTTCTCCCCCTTGCTTTCACCAACAAACTGCCTGAGCTTGATATGCTTACAAAAGAGAGAAAATGGCATGTTTGCCTGCAGTAGGAGGGATCTGGACTTGAAGATCAAGATGTACCTTCTTCTATTATTGTTCTATGGTAGTATCAGTTTGTCATACTGTCTTTTACATGCCAATAGTCACTCTACCTTCACACTCCAAGTCACCCAAAGTCTGAGCTTAACACACAGGAAGAAGAAGTTAAATAGGAACAAATGGAGGTTTTGTTTCATTTTTAGCATTTCATATAAAAAGAAATGGTATTTCATGTAATCTAATTACTCTTGTACTTTTAGCATATAATTATTGTCACAATACCTCTCTCACAGCATAGTCAACAACTGTAGCTCTGCACCTGATGAGATTTCTATATCCACCATTGTAATCTCACCTCTAAGAGGAACTGAATTAAACCATTGCCACAAAAAATGTGATCCCAGTGTTTCAGGCGTAAGACATGAAAATCCGTATCATTTTTTCCCCTGTAAGGAAAATGGAAGATAGGGACAAGGAAGGGCTCTAATTTCCCTACGCCACATAGTGTATATTACAGCACTGTAATGTGTCATTGTCTACAAGCCATTAGGAACCTGAGTTTATTTTTACTGTTATTCATGACTGTTACTGCACTAGCTTCTACACAGAAGATGTGCTGTTCGGTTACAGACCCGTTGTGCTCAGCACTCCAGGAACACAATAAAAAAACAGATTGTAAACTTGGGGCATCAAGTCACTGCAAAGGAGTTTGAGAGCCTGCACCTACCTCCCAGAGGTTCTTTTGAATATTTCTGGCAGTAGTATCATTGTAAAGTATAACCTGCCACACGAGTGGGTTGCCTGAAAAGCTTAAGCGATACAATACATGGGAATTTGGTGCTTTGCTAGGTGTCTTATTCAAAGCTAAGCTGAGATGATACATCTTACTCCAGACTTCTGTAGCATCTGGCATTTCACAAACATTGATCTACTATGATGTGTGTGACAAAACTGAAATGTGCAGTGGTTGAGGTCAATACTTTCACACTTGGTAGTCGACACTCATATTGTGCCCATGGAACTGACTGTGAGTCCCTGAAGATCCAGCTCTGGCTTCATAACTTGATTTGACGTGACCTAAGTCTGGGTTGTTATCTAAAGGGATATTTCTACCACCTGCTCTCTGACCCCAGCCACATTCCCTCCCTTGTGACAGCACAAGGTGTTGTCTGTATGCACAGTGGGTCATAGCACGGAACTGATCTAGCTGAAAACCTGGGAAAAAAACAACTGAGCAGATGGCTCAGTCACATCAAATGGACCATGAAACTGCACCCGTAGGTTCAACACCTCTGCACTGCTGTTTGGAAGAGCTGTGCTTGGGGTAGCTGGGGAAGAAAAGAATGAAAAGAGTCTTGGCTATACTGTGCCTGTTCAATGCAGGCTGGCTGAGCAAAAGCCGTACGGTGCACAGAGGACTTGGGCTTCCCCTGTCAGAGTGGCCAAGAGCTCACCTGCAGTCTGCGTTGGAGCGTGCCCTTGTGCACCATCAGCAGGAGCACAGGCTCAAGCTTGACTGACATCACCAGTATGGGGGCACTGGTAGCATTGGGGAGAGGTTTGAGGGTTAGTAGCCCTCTGTCTTGGATGGAATGATAAAGACCTCCGTTCACCTGCTCTGCTTTCCCTCCTACTCCTGTAGGTGGGGTGGTGACATTCTCTCACACCTTCTTCTGTTTCGGTCCAGCAGCATTACTGTGCCACATTCTGTCCTCGCTTCTCAAATAATCCCACACTTTCCATCACTCGCCACCTTCCTTTCTCTTGTACAAGATGTTGTCCTTTGCCAGAAACGTCCCTAAAGTCTCTACGTCCTCACTCCTTCTTCCCCAGACCCTACAAACTCCTGTGCCTGGGGTTACTCAGCATTCTCTGCTTCAGACCACACTGGCCAACAGCAAACTCAAGTCAGAGTAAATCCAGAACACATCCCAAATTCTTCTATCTCTGTTGACTTGAACATGCTCAAAGCACTTGACTTTTCTATGGAATATTTTGTATTGAGTATTTTGACTCTAACTCTAAACGGTCAGATAAGAACTGTGGGGCTCCTTCAGCCCACTCCCATAAGCCCCAAAGAAAGATGACAACTAGAAGAAAATCTTGTTTAAAAAATCACTTTGTCTATTAAAGCATATTTCAAGTAATTGGAAAAAATACATTTTTTTAAAAATACTTTAACCAAAATGTTCCCCTTTGGCTATGTTTATCATTGAAACATAGCCATTTTATGAAACAAAAAGACAGCACTGGGTTTGGTTTACAGAAAATGCTCTGAAGGCTTCAGGAACAGTTTTATAATAATTTAAATCAATTGACAATGCTGAACATTTTAAGAAAACACAGGGGAAATAATGTAGGATCCTTGCAGTAGATGAGTGCTCCTACCAGTTCACAAATTTTTTTATGGCCAAGTGGATGTGAACTGGTTGACTGTTTCCTTTTGTCTTACACCACTAGGGAAGGACAAACCCTTGAGGAATAAAAAAGATGTCATCAGTCTTCAATTTTTTCTCTTTTACTTGTAAAGAATGACAATGAATGTTTCATATCTGTCAGTCATTTACACAGTGTTGTAGTAAGCAACTACTACTTTTTGGAAGTGGTTACCTGTCACTTCACTGTGCAGAGATCCAAAGCACCCTTCTTATGGCAAGGCCCTGTTGTGGTTTCAGCGGAACGAACTCCACGCTGGAGGCATTGTGGACCCTGGAGGAGGAGGCCATTTTGGAGCAGGTGCACCTTGAAGTGACCGCAACTGTGGACAAGTCTATGCGGCAGCAGATATACCCAGCTCATGGAAGGGACTGCAGTCTGTGGATAAATCCAAGCCAGAGCAGGGGCAAGGGGAGGAATTCATTGCAATGTTAAACTCTATGGTCCAGTCCAAAGGGCCCAGGGGTGGAGATTGTAATGAAAATACCTTTAAATTGTTGTAACCCATAATTTGAGTTGCATGCTATAGGAATTACTATAGCAGGAACCACCTGAACCAATGGAGGACAAGCCTTACAAGAAGCAGTGCAAGTGCAGCAGTGACCTGACCTGACCTGGCCTTGGTGCCGAGCAACTCCACACAACACCCCACCTCGCCTGTCCTGAGTGACCACCATAAGAGATGGAGCCCAAAGTCATGGACTAAATTAACTCAATGGACATTTCATGGACATTTGTGGACATTTCACAGACATTTTACAGGGATGGTCTAAGGGTACGATAATTTGTGTATTATATCAAGGGATGGGAAAGGGGGTGGTGGTCAATGAGGTTGTATTGGATAGTATGGTACCTGAGCATAATGTAAATGGTATGGAATAAGGGGTGGATAATGTCCTGGTTTCAGCCAGGATAGAGTTAATTTTCTTCACAGAAACTAGTGTGAGGCTATGTTTTGGATTTGGGATGAGAAAATGTTGATAATGTGCTGATGTTTTGAGCTGTTGCTAAGAAGTCAAGGACAGTCCAGCTTCTCGTGCTGGCCTGCTAGCAAGAAGGCTGGGGGTACACGGGAAATTGGGTCGGGACACAGCCAGGACAGCTGACACAGGCTGACCAAAGAGATATTCCATACCATCTGACATCATGCTCACTATATAAAGCTGGGATGAAGAAGGAGGAAGGCGTGGAGGGACATTCGGAGTTATGGTGTCTGTCTTCCCAAGAAACCATTACACGTGATGGAGCCCTGCTTTCCTGGGGATGGCCAAACCCCTGCCTGCCCATGGGGAGCGGTGAATGAATTCCTTGCTTTGCTTTGCTTGCATGTATGGCTTTCGTTTTACCGATTAAACTGTCTTTATCTCAAACCATGAGTTTTTGCACTTTTACTCTTCCGATTCTCTCCCCCGTCCCACTGTGGGGGAGTGAGCAAGCATCTGCATGGGGCTTGTTTGCTGGTTGGGGCTAAACCATGACAGACCCAAACTCATCTCACCTAAATTGTGGCATTTACCTAAGCTGTCTCCAATCTGAGGCTAAATTGTCCTTCTGATGGTTATCTCCTTCCATTGACTACAGACAAAACTTAGGTCAAAAGCAATCCAAACAGACATCTCACCTCCTTAGGAAGGAGGCACCAATGTCTCTGCCTACTCTTTTTAGGCATGGTGGGGTTTTTTTATGTACTTGTGTTAGATAGACTAGATCTTGCAACTTGGTGATAAAAAAGTCTGGGTTGGGAGAAGTATAAGACCCCGAGGAGACTGGAAAACTATTTTCTGGTGGAAAAATCCATTTTAAAATGTACTTGATGTTTAGTCATCTGCAGAAAACTTGGCAGGTAGTTAGTATCACCTACACACTGGGACAGAGAGACCAGGATGTTATTCTTTTATTCCTACTTCTAGCACTGACCATTTGTCTGACCTTAGACAGATGACTTCCCAGTTCCATCTCCTCTCTCTCTTTTAACTTTTCTGCTTGCTTAGATTATGAACTTTCTGCTACAAGGACTGTGTTTTTATACAATAAATGGATGTGACAAAGCTAGAATCCATGCCCTGAGGACCACCACTCTTCAGAAGAATTGCCCTTTCCCAAGGCAAAATACTGGGAAATTCCCCTGGAGGATGTAGGTAGAGGGGGTTTATTGGGAAAGTTCTCAGTAGTAACAGAGCAAGAGTTAGAGGGAACTCAGGATGGAAAGCTCTCCACATATAGTCCCAATGAAATTATGCAGCATGATCAGGAAGTGATCAAAACCCACTGATCTACAGAGAAAAAGTCAAGAAATGAGTGACTTTTGAAGACTGGCTGTACTAAGTCTTCAGACTCAGTTAACGCTTTTAGAGCCTAAAGTCAAGAAATGAGTGACTTGTGAGGAGTGGCTGTACTAAGTCTTCAGAATCAGTTAAAGATTTTAGGGCCTACCATGGGATATATTAGGCAACTATACATGCACTCTCTGTGTGTCGTGTAAAGACTGAGGCATCACATCTGATCATAGTAATTCCATCTTCACTAAGAGCCTTTACACCTCTAGCATTACCCTTTAAAGGAACACAAATCTAATCTGCAGTCCCCTGAAATCTGCACAGTCTTAGTGTAAATGGCTGTGAAGAACTCAGGTCTGCCTCCCAGATGTGAGTCCCCACCTATTATTATCTACAAGGTCAAGACGATGCCACCAGTTTTCCTTACCCTCCAAAGCTATGCAAAATCTACGTCTCTTTTCAGGTGGTCCAGACTTCAGATATACAGGAACTGAAATGGAAAATAATTTTTAAACCCCCCGAGGGTGGCAAGAATCTGCACTGACCTCAGAACTACAATAGGAAAGTCTTAAGGCTGTGCTGACCAGCTCTGATGAGAACCTATAACACTTTACCTCTCAGATTGGTTTCAATTCCCCAGGGACATTTCTGTCAAAGCTGAGTGCCACTTTCAAATAGGGACTGTTGCGTTGTCCTTGAAAAAGACACATAAAAATACAATTCAAATGTTTATAAAGCCCTGCAGTTTACTCATGTTAATTATTGAAGGATTTATACTTGATGTTAGAATGACCAAGTGTGATGATGTGTGATCAGAGATTAATGAACTACTCACCAATGAAAGACAGGTCCCTCGTTCTGGTACAGCAGCAGAGGGAGGCGCAGCTTCGATGACCTGATGATATTTCTTCCAGGCCTATTTTCTGTTATTCTGTCACATATGGAAAATCCATGCATACAGAACAGATCTATGAACATTTGCCCTCATTTTAGTTGTCTTTTTAAAATAGTTTTTTAAAAATGCCTAAAACAAGTTCCTTTGTTTACCATTCACATTACAAATTTGTCAGTTACAGTGCCATAATCTTACAGCTTGTCATTATAAATATGCTCATTTTATGACCATCCAGGAGAGTATCTTCATTAACATTGTACTGAAATGCAGTGATCCAAGTTCTTGTCCTTTAGCATTGTTCTTACTGCAAAACTGATCTAAAAATTACCTTGAATATGTGTTTCCTCCATTAGCAGCCCCCAATTCAAAAAAGAAGATAACGCAAAGCATTTGAATTTTAAAATGTTGGTTTAATTTAATAGAAAATCATTGTATTTCTTATTAATATTCTATATGCCTAACTGCTCTGCTAAGCAATCTGAAGCACTGCATGGGCAGTTAGGAAGAAGAAGCTTCAGTACATCAGGTCCTTTGAAATGAGCAGATTATGCTGGCATGCTCAAATTTTACATGATGCACTTAAGAGCTCATTTGTAAGAAGCTTCTGCTCAGTGTTTAGTGAAACAGAAAAATTTTCATCAGAATTAGAGTAAAACAGTAGTATTTAGCATTACATAAGAAACTATTATTATTGCATAAGCTTCTGGTTTTGATTACAATGTGTTTGTGAGAATAAGTTTGTTGGCCATTTAGTCATCCCACCTCCATCTCTTCCCGTCCCTGGCTCCACTGTGACTGCCTCCACCTCTCTCTGTCTCACTTCAGGGACATGATTTAATGGTGGGAATGTTGCCACATGGCCAAAGTTTGTCCAAGGACTCCAGCATACAATGCAGATGCAACTCAAGGAATGAAGTTGACATTTCACCTGTGAAAAAAGCAGGGTGTTCTCTGAAACTGGAATTACACTGTTTTTCTTATCTTTGCCCCAGTCAGAAGTTGCGGTGAATAACCAAGTGAAGTAGCAAGGAACAAAGGAAACAATAAGAGAGAGATATGCACCAGCTTTCTCTCCAGAGATAACCAAGGTTTTTACATCATTGACACATACTATAACAACCATATGAACGTAACTCCTCCCTCAAGGAGCTATTCTGCCCATCTGAGATCAACACAGTGTTCTGCCTACTGCCCTGGAGGGACAGAGGCAACCTTAGGCCAGTGATCTCTCTTTTTTCAAGTGCTGAAGTATTACATGGGTATTAGATTGGCCATGGAAAAAGCTGAGGCTTCAACCCTAACAATCCATGAGCTTGGCTTGGGAGAGAAGCAGAAGATAGACACGATCCCCATCTATCTCTTTTCAAAGCTTTCCAGTAGCTCCACCATCTTTCTCAGTCTCTTGATGTGGGCACTGTATTTTTCTCTCATTGAGACTGCCTGGTCTGTCTTTGGAAGACTGAGCAGATGGCAAAGATGGAAAAGGAGCAACAGGCTGCCCAAATCACGTCTTTTTGATTGCATTCAATGAAACATTTCCATCTTAGTGCACTTGTGTGGGACTAGGTGTATAGGTTTCCCCTAGGATCTCCCATACAGCATGCACTGACCCATCTGAGTTGAAACGGAATTACCTGGCAAGAATTTTATTTCACAAGCCCAGTAGGTTGAGGCGTATTTCTATACTTGCTCAGTTGCACTCCTTATGCATAGATTTCACCTCACAAGCATTCAGCTGGCAAAGACAACAATCAGGAACATATCCTTTTATAAATTAAAGAACCTGAATACATATTTCTGGTTCAGGGTAAAAAAGCAGAATAAGGGACTGGCTGATTAAGTCCCACCCCCTACAGCCCCAGGCAATGGTTTAATACCTTCCGTTTAATACCCAGTTCTATTTAATACCTTCATCAATGACATACACTGTGGAGTCAAGGGCACCCTCAGCAAGTTTGCAGACGACACCAAGCTGAGTGGTGCGGTTGACACGCTTGAGGGACAGGACAGCATCCAGAGTGACCTGGACACCATCCAGAGGGACCTGGACAAGCTCAAGAAATGGGCCCTTGTGAACATCATGAGGTTCAACAAGACCAAGGGCAGGGTCCTGCACCTGGGTCGGGACAATCCCCAATATCAGTACAGGCTGGGGGATGAAGGGGTTGAGAGCAGCCCTGTCGAGAAGGGCTTGGGGGTACTGGTGGATGAAAAGCTGGACAAGAGCTGGCAATGTGTGCTCACAGCCCAGAAGGCCAACCACGTCCTGGGCTGCACCCAAAGCAGCGTGGCCAGCGGGTTGAGGGAAGCGATTCTGCCCCTCTACTCTGCTCTGGGGAGACCCCACCTGCAGTGCTGCATCCAGCTCTGGAGCCCTCAGCACAGCAAAGACATGGACCTGTTGGAGCGGGTCCAGAGGAGGGCCACACAAATGCTCAGAGGGATGGAACACCTCTCCTCTGAGGACAGGATGAGAGAGTTGGGGTTATTGAGCCTGGAGAAGTGGAGACTCCGGGGACACCTTCTTGCAGCCTTCCAGTACCTAAAAGGCGTGTCCTGGTTTCAGCCAGGATAGAGTTGGTTTTTTTCACAGAAGCCAGTGTGAGGCTATGTTTTGGATTTGGGATGAGAACATGTTGACAATGTGCTGATGTTTTGGGTTGTTGCTAAGCAGTCAAGGACAGTCCAGCTTCTCATGCTGGCCTGCTAGCAAGGAGGCTGGGGGTGCACGGGAAGCTGGGGGGGGACACAGCCAGGACAGCTGGCCCAGGTTGGCCAAAGAGATATTCCATACCATATGACATTATGCCCAGTACATAAACTGGAGTTGGCTGGGGGGTGGGAATCACTGCTCTGGGACGGGCTGTCGATCACCAGGTGGTCAGCAACTGCTGCTGGGCATCACTTGTTCTTGTACATTCCTTCATCGGTATTATTATTGTTGTTATCATTGTTGTTTCCTTCTCTCTTGGTGTCCTATCAAACTGTTTTTATCTCAACGCACGAGTTTTTTCCCAATTCTCTCCCCCATCCCACTGGGAGAGGGGGAGTGAGCGAGCGGCTGCGTGGTGCTTAGTTGCCGGCTGGGGCTAAACCACGACAGGGAGCCAGTAAGAAAGATGAGGACAGAATTTTTAGTGAGGCTTGTAGTGATAGGACTAGGGGTAGCGGTTTTAAAATAAAAGAAGGCAGATTTAGGCTAGATATAAGGAAGAAATTTTTTACAACATGGGTGTTGAACCACTGGCACAGGCTGCCCAGAGAGGTGGTAGATGCCCCATCCCTGGAAACATTCAAGGTCAGGTTGGTCGGGGCTCTGAGCAACCTGCTCTAGTTGAAGATGTGCCCATTCATTGCAGGGGAGTTGGACTAGATGACCTTTAAAGGTCCCTTCCAACCCAAGGTATTCTATGAGTCTATGATAACCACACAGTAATTATACAGGTTAAAAGCATGTGTGAAATTCCTCCCCATGCCACAGGCCACAGAATATTCCCTATCACCTTAAATCAACCTTAAGTCACAGTTACACAGGAGAGCATGTGTATCACAGCGACCTAGAATAATGGGAAAAAAAAAACTTCAAAATGGTTAAATAAAACTGCCAGCCAGGCCAGAATAGGGCAAGGACAACTCTGACAATCTGACGGTCTCACCTAGAGAAAAATTCCTCTCTAATCCCAGTCCGGTAATCAGTTTATTCCTGAGTGCAGGACACAGCATACCTAAAGTATGTCACAGGAGGTCAGTTCCCCTTGGTCTTAAATCCTGTTTTTAGCTATGATCAATGTCAAATGCATTAGAGAGAGATAAAAACACCAAAAAGAGTCAAATATTCATCAAAGGAGAAACTCAGTGGTCCTTATAGAGTGCAGATAAGCATTAGAATCCTTAACCTGGATTAATATAGCAGTAATGTATCCCAAACACAGAGCCCATCAGGCCTGTTTCAGATCCCCAGCATAACTTGAGGACTACGGTATCAGAAGAATATCTCCAGCAACCTCTAATAAACCTGGTAACTTCCCTTATTTTTCTTTCATATCTGCCTTACAGAAGCTGAACTAATACCTGTCATCTCCACCTAAAGATTCCAACAGGCATTTCATAAAGGACACTACCTAATGCTTCACTTCTATACAGGTAAAGTCCCTGCATTCTACCTAGCTAACATAATCTATCTCTCAGAAGAAGTAGCACTAAAAAGAGAGCAGGACTCAGGCAAACAATAAAATACTCTGCTTGAATTTCCATTACAGGTCAGAAAATATTAAATCAATCCATGCAAATAAAGAACAATCATTAAAAAAAAGCTGAGAAAGACCCATCGCAGCATACTCTTAAGCATAACATTTTTCTGTCTGGAGGGTTCAAATTACAATAGATTGAGGAAGGATTTGAACTCAGCTCTCCATCATCTGAGGTTTCTCTTCCAATATCCAAGGCTGGTGGATCTCCTCCAACATCCCTCCAACATCCAAGAAGCAGCCCATGACTGTGGGTCCCAGGAACAGGTAGTCATCAGCCTCCTAAGTCTGTAAGGATGCCTACTTGGGTTAAATACTTGATTTTACCTGGCTTTAAACCCTTCTTAGCATTTACAGCTAGATAGCTTGGTAAAAATCATCCAGACCAATAGCTTTTACAGCACCCATTCTTATGCATCTCACCATTCTGCCAGATGACTGGCGCAAAAACACGAGGCTGAATACAGCAGTACCAGAGCTCGAGGGCTCAGTGGCACTAGTCCTCTGCAGCTGATTCAAGATCAGGTCAATAGTGCACGCAAATGACTTGTTCACAGGAGAGTCTCAGGGATAAATGAGAAATCTTTAAGCCCAAACTGGCCCTAAGCAGAAGATCTGAACTTCTTCACCCACACAAATGGGTGTCCTTGTACGATACCAGATGTGCTGGCAGCTGGTTTCCACAGAGTAGCTACAAGTTGCAGCAGCCCAGTGAACTGACTGGAGACTTCAGTCTCCTGAGCTGTGAATGTATCACCTGCCTCCAGTTCACAGTAAAATGCGCCGTGTTTTTTACATTAATTAAGTGATTTACAGACCGATGTCACCATTACTCTCTGCCTTGGAGAGCAACACACCACGTGCTTCTGCATCCAAGTACAGACAGGTTTGCCACTGCTGACAACTCTGCAGCAAAATGGACAGCTTGTGAGCTGTGTCATTTATGAGCAGTGACAGAAATTGAGGTCACCCTCATTATAGAAAAGAACCTTTAAAAGAGCACATCACGGTCCCATGGACAATGACATTTACAAATGTTTTTGCTGTTTTCAGTGAGCAGAAAATATGACCTATAGTGGTAATATTGTAGTGGAAATACAAGGCTGCTGGAAAAGCAAAATCCAGGACAATACAACCTCATCCATGAGTTTCATGCTCAATAAATCCACTTAAACTCAGATGACAATATTTCAACAAGTGTTCTAATTTACTTATAATCAAACACATTAACAACGCACCAGATCCACATATTCATTTTCAATGGCTTCAGCTTCTCAGCCTAGCATATTGGAACAGTTCAACACATCTGGGACTGAATTAATGTCACAAACAATTCCATACACTTAGAATGATCTTCTCGCTTTGCATTACACAGAGTCCTCGGAGCAAACTGTTAGCATTAAAATACACCCACTTGTATAAGTCACCCTTGGAGCTGAACTGAGCTGTTATTAATTAGTGGCATATCCTCTGTGTTTATACAGCACCATTTGTATGCCTGGTGCATGTGAACAAAGCCACTACCCCAAGGAGCTTATAGTTTAAATTATACAGATAGCTAACCACATCATTATAAACTTGTTATAGATTTGAATCTAAAAAGGAGGCAGAGCAAGACAAAACTGTGGGGAGTGAATACATCTGTTCTGCAAGGGAATCTGAGCAAGGATACGAGGTTATGCAAGGATATAAGCCACTCTTAATAAGTGCATCCACTATAATATAGAATTGGGTGGGGGTGGAAGGGGTTTTCGCTAGATCAAACTCTGGGGAGATGTTTAGATCAAATAAAAGGCCTGGGAACTGCAACTTTTGGGTCTTGCCCCCTAAGTGTATTAATTGGGCTACATCCAGCAAAGGATTTATGTGGCTAAAGCAGGTAACGGTCCCAAAGGCATATGTAAATTCCCACATCTAGTTGCTGCTTAACCCCGGACGTGCATTAGGAATCAAGCTGATGTGCTATGTTTTACAAGTTCCCAGCGATCGCTGCTCCTTCTGCCCACAGCCATGAGATACTACCAGTGGCTCAGAGGAAAAGCAAAGCCTGGAAGGTGTTTCCCACCCATTTTTTCTTTAGTTCTTCATTTCATAGCTTCCTTTCCACTTACAACCACACCCCCACTGCCCAAAGGCTTTGAGTCTTCTAGTAACTTCTTCCTTTCCTCCAGCATGTACAGTGCTTTAGCTCTTTGGATCTGACCTGCATCATTCAGGAGTTAGCAAGCAATTTCTGCATGCATCCATGAGGTTAGCTGATGCAGCAAAAATCTCAAGAGTGCTTAATGTCTTTCTCCAGGCTACTGAATCTAGCTCCCATGAATCTATATGTGCTTACAAGTCCACTTTTATGGGACAGGTGGCCATTTTCTTCCAGTATGATGCTGGGTAATACCTTTATCTCTCTGTACAACAAACATCATGCAAAGGAAGAACAGAGGCTCCTTGGACCCAAACAACCACGGTAACAACTTTGCATACAAACTTCACACCTCGCTGTATACATATACATCTCACTGCTCTGGGAGATTTCCAAGAGCACATAGAGAGTGCCACTGGAGGAATCGAACCTTTTTGAGGGTTACTATGGGGGTTAGAGGGAAGTATGCTGTTCCTATCCAGTAAACTCTTAAGTTCGCTCTTTGATCTATAGAAAGGTTGTTTGTGAATCCCACAATATTTTCAGCTTATGACCAACCTTAATAATTGTTGAAAATCCTGAGTTAATCCAGTCATATTGTCTTTCCCCTAATTGTTGTCTTGACACATTTTTTAACCTTTCAGTTCATCTCTTGAAATGAAGTGTGTAGGAAGGGAGACTGGAGTATTGTTTGAGGCAACCATTATACACCTAACAGCGCTTGTCAAGCATATTGAATGTCCTCTATCAGTTGAATGTGTCATGCAGTAGTGAAGGTGTGCTATGAGAAAGCAAAGAGAAACCCTTGCCTCCGGGAAATGCTAACCTTGTAACAAAAATACGTGACATAAAAATATGGAAACTCTTTTTTTTAAATTGTCAGTTTCTGTGCAATTTTATGGGGAAAAAAAAAATTGTCCTTTACACAAAAAGTCTATTTTATGGTGAAAAATGTATTTTGTGGATCAACAGATTGAAGGCTAAAGGAAAGTGATGTAATCATCTTGTCTCATCTGTAGAAAACCATCTGAGGAATACCATTCACCAAAAATCGTTGCATCAACCATACAATTTCTTTAGAAGTAATGACATTTTAGAATGACATGTGGATTTAAACAGTTCAAATGATAAGAATCTAACATAGCCCAATTCATTATCTCTACTATCAAAAATATTCTCCAGTATATTATACAGTATCAGCTTCTGCACCTTGTGTCAAAACAGGGTATTTTATTCTATTCTAACCAATTACTCCTGATGAAGAATATCTTTCCCATGTAGGACTGTGCTCAAATCACCTTTCAGCTTTTTCTTGGGTAAGCAGAACAGATTGAGTTTTTTAGGTTCTCACTAAAAGGCATGTTTCCTGCACTATCCTGTGGCTGTTTTCTGAATTATTTATCAACTAAAAGAAAAATGCCAGATTGATTTGGTATATTGCCTTGTTTCTACCTAGATACCCTAGGAAATATTCATTGATAAGCATGAATGTTATTCTTTTTCTCCCAGGACAAACTAAAATGAATATTACTTCTCAGTTTAGGCTGGAAGACAATTGTTTTGATGCCACTTGCTTATTCTCTTATAAATAACCACAAGTTTCAATAACTGGTAATTCCTTTTTGAGGACACAGATGAAAGCAGCTAGAAAAGAACAAATAACCCCAAACTTTCCTGAAAGTGTCATTAACTTGAAAGTTTAATCTTGGGCTTCAAGAGGAGTCATGAGACCAAAATCTGTGGGTGAGAATTTTTATATATATATATACACACAGATGATACAGACACATACACATATATATATATATCATACACATCTATTTTATATTTATTTACCTTTACCTTTACCTTTACCTTTACCTTTACATTTATATTTATATTTATATTTATATTTATATAAATACAAAAAGCTGTGGACCAGATGTGGCCTCTGTCTTTGTATGCGGTCCAGTAAAGAACTTTCAGTTGTGGCCATCTTTGAAAGAATAAGACTGTTGAGTATTTTCTGGATGCACTGGGACCAACATAAATGTCTTGGCTCTCAGGAGTGCCTGTTCAAGTCCAAAATCACCAGCCCCCATCCAATCAGCCTGGAGAACTCTGAATTTCTGCACTGTGCTTTCTACCCAGGCCTTCAAACTGGCTGCTGACGGGTCTTTCCTTGGTCATCAAGATCAAGGTGACTTTGTCTTCAGAGGTGAGGAAGGAGGGGGCATCCATTTGCAACAAAAGCCTAGAGCCTGACGGTTTTATTTTGCAAAATTCCTTAAATCCATGAATAAAACTTGCAATTGCTAACACTACAAACATAGCTGGAAGGATGAGAAGGAGTCTGGCTACTTTTAGACAAAATGAAATTGTCTGTAACTTTAGGGGGTTATAATATACTATTTTTTTTCTCCTCTACAGTTACAGATCCCTGCAACTTTAGCCTAAAAAGTGTCATAAAATGATAGGCTTAATTCTAATTTTAAGAAATCTAACAAGACAATTCTATATCTTTAAGTCTTCTTTGGAAAATAATTAGTATAATCTACAAACAAAATAGTTTTCAGATACTTAGCTGTAAAAAGCAATTTGAATCATAGAATCACAGAATCATTAAGAATCATCATCTTCACTTGAAGATCATCAAGTCCAACCATCAACTCAACACAATCAAGCCCACTAAACCATGTCCTGAAATGCCACATCCACATGTTTTTTGAACACTTCCAGTGATGGTGACTCCACCACCTCTCTGGGCAGCCTGTTCCAATGCTTGACCACCCTCTCCATAAAGAATTTTTTCCTAGTATCTAATCTAAACCTCCCCTGGTGCAACTTGAGGCCATTTCCTCTTGTCCTATCACTGGTTACTTGGTAGAAGAGACCAACACCCACCTCACCACAACACTCATAATTTTGAACTTGCAAATATAGCAGGCCTGTTGCATACTAGAACCTAGAAATGATGTGATACACATCAGCAATATTTCTGATATAATCCAAATCGCATTGGAATGGACATAAGCTTCCCATTAACTTCAGCAGGGTTTCGGTCCAGCCCTTGATCCATTCAATGCAGTGTCAGGTCAAAAAAGCCTCAGCCTGCTTTCCTGTTAGTGAGGTGCAGAGAAATATTTGGAGGTTCAGCATGGGATTTTTTTGCTAAAGAGACACTGGTATAAGCAGGAAACAATGAAGGGTTGGAAGGGTAGGTCTATAAAAATGGTTTATTTTGCGAGGCAAAATTTCACAGTGACCACAAGCATCTCATTTATTTCAGCTGACACCTCCCGAGTAGGTACATGGTTGCATATGTAACACTTTCCTGTATTTTTCCCTGGGGACACAATTTTGTTTACACTTCCAGTGCAGTGAATTTATAACAGCTGAGGCATTGTTTGGGTTATTACATGTAATAGTAACTGTATTTTCACAGATGGCTTACCTTCTTTGCCAGATGTCTGTTTTTAACAGAGTCCTAATAAGTACTACATATGCTAACTTCATTCAGTATATTAAAAAATATTGCCTTGAAGGGACAAACCCTTTATTTGTAGGCTACTTTATTAATCACTGAAACAATTTGTGAAAGTATGAGCTGAATTCACCAGCACTTGCCAGCTGGAAATCAGCTATGACTCTCTTTCTAAAAAATGAATGCTTCTGTGCCACTGGATCTGCCAGGCAGGAGGCGAGAATTACTGGATTAAAATCCTGTTTGTGACAGACAGTAGATCATTTTGTAGCTATATGCCTCCAGATCTTCTTCTATGATTCACCTTCTGAACAAGCTTCACATAACCATCACAATTATCAAACAAACCCCTAATTTCTTGCTTCAAAAGATTACAGGCTGGAAAACCAAAGGAAACAGACAATGCCTGGGGGTTGGAGAAAGAGCATATAAACAGCACAGATGGGCTTCGAAGATATTGTTGAGCGGCATTGCCAAATCCAAACATTTCAAAACTATGAGTCAGGCACCAGAAAAGTCTTGAAATTTGCTTACAGTTCATGAGATGGGAAAAATAACTTATTACAGTAGCGCCTGCATAATTGTGCAAGCACATTCACTGCCCAGCTGCCTGCCAGTTGTCCTCTCCCAACAGTTTTTGCATCCCTTGGCTAATTTCAACTATGTTTGACAAAGAATGAAGAGCTGAATGGTGTTGACTCCTTACGCGATCTGTGGGTGGCTGGGTTGAGGGTGAAGTCCATGCTGCTGTCTGCGTGGGGAGGAAGGCAGGGATAACTGGGACCTTGTCTGCACTGATAAATTCACCCTCACCCATGCAACTCCTTACATGCCATGTGCCAGCCAGCTGGGTCAGGAGTGGGAGCTGCAAACATTGTATGGGGCTGGACATACAGGGGAGCAGGGGGATATTTGGGGAAACACAAAGGATGTCATTGAAAGGGTAGAGGGAGAAAGCAAGCTAATGCAGCTGGACTCCGTGAGTGAGAAGGCGGCTGTGGGCATTGGGATGGTGGGGTGTGACAGTACCCAAGAGCCAGGTGAAGCTCCACAGCCACAGCAGGCTATCCATATTTTAATCCCAGATATCCCAGATGACATGGATATTAATCACTAAATAGACTAAATGGGACTCATGACCCCTTCCTCACAAAACGGTACTGAAGGGTTTAGTGCCCCTGCATCCTTCCTCTTGCTGCCGGATGCTACTCCATTGCCCTCCCAGTAGCTGTTGCTCCCTGGTGATTCACTAACTCATTCACTATACATCCATGCAAGTGTACCATAACTTGCTTCAGAGTAAAATAAATTAGTGAAGACCTAACACTGAATTCAGGTAAAGTGGTCTGGAAGAGTGCTGGCAGCAGACAGGAGACAGGAAGGCAAATGAAAACCTCTTCAGGCTGAGAGGTTACTCAAGCCAAGGTACTATGAAGTAAATCCTGGAGATTTTCCTTACCAAATCACCAGTGCTAACCCAGCAAGATCTTTGTGTGTCCAAAAGTTGTTTTTTCCATGCCTTACATGATGGGAGGTGAGTGTTTTCTCTCCATTTTCCTGTTGACAGCTATTGCCATTGCAAGTTCATCAGTCTGAAGGAGCTAAATGAGGACTGCATGCTCAGGGAATCTGAATTCCTCCTGGCTTCTTGCTGCAACAACTGGTGCATATCAGCAGAGAAGAAGCACAATTCTCTGGTGGTGAAGTCCCCAGGCTATGAACAAATAAAGGTTTGTCAACCTGGTGTCTTTCAGAAGCACAGCTTTCTTACATGGATTACGGTGTCGTGTTGCTCTGTCTAGTTTGACGTAGTTTGAGATTCTGCTTTCCAGAACATTAGAAGAAATCTTCTGACAGGAAACAGAAGATGCCTAACTGGAGCATAGTGATCTCAAGAGTTTCTCTGGAAGTTTTATATCTGAAGTTTTCATTTATAAAAGACATTATACCCCAATCTGATACCAGGAGTTGTGCGGTGCAATTATGGTTTCTCACTTGCAAGCGTACTGGCCTAAGGAATCTGCCCTTATCCTTGCGGTATGGCTAGAGCACTATGCAAACAGTAACACTAAAACCCGCATTTCAGCTACCTTTTCCACTCCTCCACTACGTTCATCATCATCCCTTTACCCCGGGAGGAACTGACTTTAGAGAAGCTCTGTCACATAGGTAATGGCCCAGACATTCAGCTCAGTTCTAGAGGTGTATAAATCCAGAGTAACTCAAGTGGTGAGCAGAGATGTTTTGAACTTGCTGCACTGTAGATAAGTAAAAAGTCATGGCTGTCTCAGGGTTTACAGATTTCTTGCTTTCTGTTCAAATGCAATTGTTGTTTACAGATTTTTGCGGTGACCCCATATGATCATCTGGACAGTTGTCCACCATTGCCAGATTGAACAAGCTTTAACACATGTGCTGGAAGTGAAGGTTCCCCTACGCTATTTCTAAGGCCTGTCAAAAGGATGGTTTAATAGAAACTGTATTTCTATAATGGAAACAAATAGGCTTTAAACAGTTCAGCTGGAGTCCATAGAGAAGCAGAGGTTCACTGACAGATTTTTCTAGCTGAGCAGCAAAGTAAAAGCACATGTCTAATAGCATCCAAGACCATAAGTAAAAGAATGGTTTGTGATAATCTGATTTAAAAGAAAATGTAGAATGGGTGGTCAGCCGCTACGAGACATTCAGTTGACCTTGTCTGTCTCACAGGTTTTACATATATATTTGCATATTAATAACCATATTATCACCACATCCTCTCATTTATTTAGTCTTCCCTCTGTAGTAACTGACACTTTTCCTTACAGTGATGTTCTTGATATGAAAGAATGGCAATTTCTCAGCAGTTTCAGCCTGCAGTCTAGGGCTGGCAGCTTAATCAGGAAATGTGATGTTGTTCCAGAGTCAATGGACCATGTCGGGAAGCGTGCTGGGATTTCTCAGACTGCTTGAAATCCAACACTCTCTCAAAAGCTTTTGCCTCATTGCAGAGATTTTGATACTATATCAATATGGCTGGGCTACGCGTAAATGCGTGACAATGCTGGATCAAGATTAGGGCAAAGTCCTATAGTATCTTTGCAGAAATCAAACCAACTGGTCACTTAAAGAGAGACGTTTTCTGATGTCAGAGATAGGCTGGGATTACCTATTGGAAGGAAGAAACAAGCCTGGCCAGCATAGTCCATCCTATGGAAAGACTATCCAGACAGGCTCTCTAGTGGGGAGTCAGATTCAGAGACAACAGCAGGACACAACAAAAGTTAAAGAAAAGCGAGCATGAGCGTGTCACATGTACGTAACACCCAAGTGATACCTTGCTGTCCGCCACAGGAGCTGGGTATGGACTGTGAGTCAAAACACAAGAGAAATCCATGTGCCCTAGACTAATTAGACTAACTGCAGCAATCAGAAGAGTCTGAAGACACTGGTGAGGGCTGGACAGCCAGCAGGGAGTGAGATGTGGTACTGTCTTGGGCATAGTCCGGGCCCTACTGAATTCAGGGAGGTTTTGCCATGAATTTCATTAGTGATGGGTTTGCTCCCAAGAATTGTCTTTTCCTGTATTTTTATTACCTTAGCACTCTGCTCAAAACCGCACAAGGCTGTTTGTTGCACAGAAAAAAAGTGTTATGAGTGATGAAACGGTAAACTAAACAGTAGTCGTCTTGGCTCTCCTACATAATACGTATTCCACTCCAACTTAAAAATTAAATTGAGCCTCTTGGGTGACTGTTCAAGCATCTTGCCCAGCCATCCGTCTCCCAGCTGTGCAGTGTACCACTTGGGACCTCGCTGCCAAATGTAAGCACTTGAATAACCTAAGCCAGGTGATTAGCATAAAGACCCTTTTAATTTGTATTATGGTATCAGTACTTTTTAGTGTATATGAGGCTTAATTTATTCATTTCAGGGCTGTATATTTGCATGTTACATGTCTTTGTTTACTAGGTAATTTATATATCGCTTACTACATAAATAGGTTGGAAGCTGAGAGCCTCACAACATGTGAGTGACAGAGCCAGGAATAAAATGTATAGGCACTTGTTTATAATCATGAATTCATTCTCCAGCACATGTTGCTTTTATTGTATTATAGGGCTAATATTTTCTCCTTCTAACCTTCTATACTTACCCCTTATTTACAGTACTCATAATCCCCTAGGATACTTTATTATTTTTGGATTACTAGATGTTTGAAAAGTTTTAACCGTATTTTGTCATTGAGGGTGTAGTAAGCAAAGCTAAAACCACAAAAGAAGGGCAATTTACCTGTTATATGTGAGTTCTTTCAGAAGATTTTAGGTAAAAATTTTGCTCGGTTGGAGGGGGTCTGAAAAACAGAGGACAAAGAATTACTCTGAAACGAGCAAAACCTACATGATTTTGTGCCGCTGTACAATGTGAAATCTTTTCCTGTTTGTATATGTGTATTTTGCAGTGCTTGCGTCAAATTCTTTGACCTCTTTAGAAAAGTAGAATAACGAACACATTGTATTGCTCCATTTCAAGGAAGAAAACAACAAAGAAAAACCAACTGGAACACTAGATTACATAAATAAAGGCAATTTTACTGACAGTGTTCTGATCCAAATATTTATTTAATTCCTAACTCATACAAAATTGATGGTTGTGGAGGTATTGGATTAAAAGGGTTGAAAAATGAATTCTTCTAGTTATCCACAGAGAACATATAGTACCAATGAAGCAATGAAAACTTCTTTGATTTGACTAAGAAATACGTTACATATAATTTACAGAAATGAGATCTAGTGTCATATAGAAAATTACGTTTTAGAGCAATGGTATCAGGAAGGAGATTGATACTTGTCTCTGCTGTGGCTGGAATGGGTTGCCCTCCACGCATCCAGGTAAAGGGCAACCATCCACTGGATGGGGAGGCTTCACTTCCACAACTCCAAAAGGGAAAGGTAACCACCACCATTGCCAGGCATTTCACCTGTCTGCTTGTCAGACAGTCACCTCTCTCCTCAAGGCTCATACACCATCCAGTTTCTGCAAGTTCATAACACACTTTCTACACTGTTGAGTTTGGCTGGATTCAGACCAGAGAGCTACGTGTGAAAGACTAAAAACAGAAGGAGGCTCTGTTCTACTACAAATTTATTTAGCGATCAGATGGAAAACTTGGCTTCAGGGGAAAAAAAAGAGTTAGATACCAGAAAGACATGAGAAAGTCAGTCCTGGAGAAAAGTAGTTCTAAATTTTAACATAAATGGAAGTGTTATTAAAGGTTTGTATATGTCATGCCAGCTTCTATGTAGATGAGAAATGTAATGAAATGGTATCTAAGTCACTATAAATTTTGCTATTTACACAAAAGAGGAAAAAGAATGTTTTCTACTTAATTTTTCGTGTTTCCCTTCATATCTTGCTTACTTATTAAAATGTAGGGTTTCAAGTACCCCTAGAAAAAATACAAACGTGCAGAGAGAATAACCACTAGAAATAAAAAAAAGCAACCAAGTCCTATAACTGGATTTAAAATAATTCAGTCCTGTCTAAAGACTCAAATCATGTTCTTTTTCCTCCCTACATAAAAGTTGCACTCATATTCATAACAATAGAAGAAGAAAAGCACAGTTGCTTCATAACACTGGACATAGCTTTCCAGAAACAAGATAGCAACTACTCAGAAATGCTATGGAAAACATTAATCACATAGTAACTTGCTATTTACATTAAAGATAGTAGCCTTTAAAATGAATTAAAAATAAAAGCAAAAAATCCCCCAGTTTTTAGTCATAGAACACCTTTGTCTATAACATGTAGTCTCTTTTCTTTGCTTTTTGTTCAGCATTTCTTTCGAGATATATATCTATATATACAGATATATATGTCTCAGAGAGATGTGTCAAAAGCTAAAACATGTCTGGATGGAGAGCCTGCAAACTTCATCTGAGACTACAGTTGCTGTAGACAAACCCCCATGGAAAAAAATGCTAGAATGACATATTTTAATGAAGTGACATTCCCTGTCCATGATCCACATAGGATCCGTGTAGAAACCTAAACGCCTCAGTCCGTAGAAGTGGAGCCGACGGCATCAGCACAGGTTCCCCAGTGCCAACAGGCTGAGGCATCCAGCCCTCGTGGGACGCAATGGTTTCCATCCCCACGGAGGCTGCCGGGCCGGGCGCTGAGCAGGGCCAGTGGTGGCGATGCGGAGAGCTGTCACCCTCCGTGTGGACTACAGGCGGGATCCAAGTCCCTTGGCAGTCAGTGGAAGCCACTCCCGTTGATGCCAGCGGGAGCTGGAGGGAGCCCTGGGGCAGCAGCTGGCTCCCAGGATGGGAGCGTGGGACGAGGCATCGCCGGCTCCCCGATCCAGCCTCAGCACTGCCACCGCGTCGCCCAGCGGGATCTCAGTTCTCACTAGGACCTACAAAAAAGTCGTTGCTGTCGTGCTTCTGCCACGGGACGACGGCTGGACCGGACAGGAACTGTTGAGCGCCATAGCACTTCTTATTCTTACACATGCAGGGTGCTAGTGGGCAACTGGCCCCAATTCCGTATTCAGAACCAGGAAAATCCTGCTGGAGGTTGTGTCCCTTAACAGAGGAAAGACTGTCTGTTCTTCCAGCAGTCACACTCAGCTGCCCGGTCTCCATCGTAACTTGCTGAAACCAGTGCAAATTCACAGGAAAAAGAACGTCCGCATCGAGAGGGTATAAATCCTTCCTTACGTACGAGAATGGTACAAGCATTTACCCAGCATCTCTATCAAATATCGTAGAAAAGGTTACACAAAAATATTTAAATATATGGATACAGATACATAGATATTACACTTGCATAAAATATGTATATTCAAAACCCTTTGGGCAGTTTCACAGTTAGCTGAAAATGTATGCTTTAGAAATATGAACAATTTCCTACACTTTTCTAGCTTAAGTAGGAGGGGGGAGGGGAAGGAAGCATCAGCCTTATTAATACTGAATGCTAAGTGCAGAAGTTTAGCTGTAGCTGTAGGGTTTTGAAGCAATTGATTTGACAGAACCTCCAAGCATAAACTCTGTTTTAAAAATCCACATTTATTCCCTAGATTGCTTATTGTTTCGTGAAAATGAAAACCTACACGTCCTGCTTGTATCAGCTAGATCTCCTGAGACCGTTCAATTAAACCTCATAAGCCTGCAATAGTTCAAGATAGGATTGTGTATTGGGAGTACGCATGAACCTTATTGCAGTATTTCTGTGTGATAATAGGAATTTATAACTTCTCGTGTCTTGTATAATTTAACTTTAGAAATGCAAAACCTTAAATGACACCACAAGAAGCTCACAGTTCTGAGAAAATTAAAGTCAGTATGAAATTTTACTTATAGACCACGTAGTTTACATAGATTTACATAAATACAGAGATATTAAAATATTAAATCAAAGCTAATTAACAGAGGACAGAGTTTTACATGGTAACATATTTTAATTCTAGTTACATTTTTGCAACTACTTTTAGTGTCATGAGATTATATAAGTAATATATATACCTATATATTCATAATATATATAAAGATATATATATCTCTCCATCCTTTTTTTCTTCAAAAATAGGGCAATTTTATAACTGCAATGAGATGTGACAAGCAGTACACTTCTGGGGAATTATTGCATGCCTTGTGTGCATAAGGCAGAAGGAAGAGTATCTGACTTCAGACACTAAAGAAGTGGAATCATCAACCAGAAATGCACTGGAGTGATATGGAACATCTTATTGCTTTTATAAAACTTGAAATTATACACTGGTTTTTGTTTGGTTTTTGTCTTAAAGGCACAAAATAAAGGGGAAAGTAATATCTCTCTATTTAGTGGAGATCAACGATCAGGAAGCTTCATTACTGTTCACTGAACGCTCTTCATTGTCCTAAACCTGTTCCCTGTGGTGCAATACCGTGCTGCAGTTGCATAAGGAGGTTAAACACAAAAGTTCATGCATCCTTTATTAGGGGAAGCAAAACCAAGCCAATTCCCTTTCCCAGCAACAACGAAGTAGCCATTAGCATCCGATCATACCGGCTGGCGGCGAGAGCCAGCCATCGCTCCCACCAAACTGCAATGTGCACACCACCATTCGGCCGCAGGTACGCTTGCCACACTAACCTCAGCCGGCGGAGCAGCTCCTCGAGCTGGGTGATACAGTCCTTGCCTCAAAGGCTGGCGGCTCGGAGCCAAGCTCAACAGCAATTTCCCATTAGACCCGGCAAGATTGGAGAGGGGTAAAACTGTGAAACTGAAACACTGCCCTGAAACCTCTGCATTTTGGGGCTATCAGAGGATTATGGAACACTTCTGCCACCCTCTTTCCTCATTTTAAAGTGGTTAACAGCATTCATTCCCGGCTTAGGGCCCCAGACCTCCCGGTGCGTGTGCTGGGGGTTCTTCTAGCCTAACAGCCACCCTGGGAGGCAGAGGACGGAAGAGAGGGAATAAGTGGATACAAAATATTAAAAACTGTGGACTACTATCTCCTCAGATCACTTTGAATGCCAGGATAGAAAGAAAAGAAAGAGAAGAAATCCCCCGGTATCCCTTTTTCCTTGCTGTACTTTTTAGACCACAACATGCACAGTAGCGGGTTGCCTCTGTTATGATACCACACAAGACGCTTCAAAGTTTGGATATGGCACTCTGTTAAGGCACCTTCAAGTAATGGTCACTGATTGAATCACTAAACCAAGCCACATTTTCTGTATCCGATGTTGCTTCCTCCAACACATGCAGTACTGGCAGCCACTCACACCCGCCATCCACAGACAAAAAAACTCCTGGTGCTCGCTAGGGAGAAACTACACCAGCCACTTCTGAAATAAATATTTGCCAGGGTTTAAGACATTTTGCAAAACTGCATGGTTTGTTCCCTAAAAGGAGAAAGGGGGGGAAATTAAGTGTTGTCTGTCTCTAACTGCCTACTAGATTAGGAGGGTTAAAAATATATATCAGCCTTAAAAAAGTAGAAGCCAGCTCTGTACTACTGCAGAATTCCTTGCTGGGAGACAAAGCTGTAAACGCAGGCGTTCGGTGCGGGGTGCGTGGTGCAGAACTGGATTTGTTTCATTTTTCCTGGGAGAGGATGTGCAAGTTTCTGCACATCACTTCACCCTGCTCCACAAAACAGTACTGCGTGCGGGTTTCAGGTTTCATGGCATGGGGATGGGGATGGACATGGGGAGGAGCATTTGGAGATGAGGGGAGCCAAGGGGAGAGGAAAGCTCAGGCATCGCTCTGTGCAAACATCTCACTCCATCCCCCCGGATGGTGGGATATTCAGTGCTGCAGCTCAGGGGCACGGGGCCGTGGGGCTGGAGGGTGCAGTTAAGCCCATCTAGGGGTGGCCACTTCTACACAAAACAGTCCTGGAAAGGAGTGAGAGGGGTGGGACAGGGGCATAGGTCCTAGCACAAAAGGAGAGACCAGGGTGGGCTGTCTCCCTGCTCCAAGGGGGCAAGGGGTCCCAAGGCACCCGCCAGACCTGCCTCTCCCCCCACGCCACTCCCCCATGCCCCAGCCCACGCCATGCAATGGTGACACAGGGTGCAGTGGGAATCGCAAGAGAGTGGGATCATCCCAGACCTTGGGGTAAAGATGTCCAGGGAAAAGGAATCCCCCACCCCGATCCTTTCCTCCTGGTGGACGATTTGATATTTGGTAGCTGTGTGCAGCTCCTTCTCCAGTAAAAAGACGCATCCTTTCCTCGCACAGTCAATGAGAAACACAATGTGATCTGTCATGCGCTTGGTTCGTGGGCTTGTTCATTCATTTGAATTAGCAATGTTTTCTTCTTCGGGGACTAGAATAATCACTCAGGTATTTACAAACCAGTGCCTTCGTGAGGTCTCCCCCAAACCATCATGACAAAATCACCGTCTGCAAAAGCCCCGCACCAGCTGTGTCCAAACAAGCCCGTGCTTGCTGAGAGCTTGGGGCTGCCGAGGGAGAGGGGCGCTGGATCTCTGAGTCCTGGGGGGGTCTTCCTAGCCGGCTGTCTCTTCCTTGGGGTGCCTCTCCCTGCACCCCCATCCCACGGTGCTGGCTGCCACTATTGCTGCTGCGGGTGCAGTGGTCCCGTTCATACTCCTCCTGAGCCTTTTGCATTTTCCGCTTCTTCATCTTCCTCTTGTGGATGTGGAAGGTGGTGAGGGAGAGGAGGATCAGGCAGAAGATGAGGGTGACCAGGACAATTAAAACCAGTGTGGATGAGAAAGACTGGAAGAGTTGACCCACTTGCGTGATGCAGGTGCTGCTGGTGTTTAAGGTGGCAGATGTCCTGTTCAGAAGACAAGGTGGCAGGGACAGCCTCAACTCCTTGGAGAGCTTGGCACTCATTGAGGAGGCTTCGGAAGATGAGGATCTTCCTCCCCTCTCTGAAGACGCCTAAATTTCTTATCGGTGCCGGGCTGCTGGCGGGCGCTCGATGGAGATGCCCGGGATGCTGCCGGCTCAGCCTCACGCTCGCTCTAAAGTGACAGAGCAGCCTGCAAAGGGAGCCGGACACATCAGCGCCCCGAGGCACCCACCCTGCGCAGCTCCCCCCTCCCCAAAACACCGCGCCGGCGGCTGCGGCAGCCGCCTTCCCGCGCCCCGCCACGGCTGCGCTCCGAGCGGCCCCGGCTCCCTGCCGGGGGCGGCAGAGCGGGTGGCGGGACCGGGGACGGGGCTCGGCGCCGCGCCACACCGACTTCGCAAATTACTCGGCATCCCGGGCAGCTCCGCCCGGCCGCTCACCCCAACTAGTTGCCGCGGGAAGGGAGGGAGGGAGCGGCGGCCGGGCTACCCGACCCCCGCACGCCGGCGGCGGCAGGCTGCCGAAGCCGGGCGGTGACCTGCCCCGCGGCGTCGTTGCCCGCCCCGGCGCCCCTTACCTGCACCGGCGGAGGCAGCGAGGGAGCGCCCGGGCGCCGCGGGCGCGGGTGGCTGCGGCAGCGCGGAGTGAGCGCGCAGAGCGGAGCCGCCGCCGCTGCGGGGAGCGCCGCCCGCAGCCTATAGCCGCCCCGGCCGGTGACGTCAGGCGGCGCGGCAGGGCCCGCGCCCCGCTCGCCGTTCGCCGCTCGCCGCTCGCCGCTCCCCGCGCGCCTCTCGCCGCGCTCCGCGCCTCGCTCCCTGCTCGCCGCGCTCCGCTCGTCGCTCCCCGCACCCCGCTCTCCGCTTCCCGCTCGCCGCACCCCTCTCCCCGCGCCTCGCTCGCCGCTCCCCACTTCCCGCTCTCCGCTCCCCTCGCCCCGCGCCCCGCTCGCCGCTCCCCGCTCGCGACCGCCCCGCACGGCCCCGCGACGGCGGAGGAGGCGGCGAGGGCGGCCCCCTGCCCGAGCCCGGCAGGCACCGGCGCCCCGCGCGGCCCCGCCGCCGCCCGCCCCCTCGGCGCTCCCCGCGCTGCGGCCCCTGTCCCCACTGCGGTCCAACGCCCCGCACCCCGTCCCTCCACCTCACCCATCTGCGCTTTTTGCACCCCCAGAGGCTGAGAGCGGCCCATACCCCGCTCCTCAAAAATACCCCAGCACAGCGGCGATCCCCACCCGCCTCCACCACAGCCAGCCTTATCCCCACATCCCCGTCCACACAGACACACCATGGCCAGGGCACCCACGGCCAGTCACCCACAGCTACCCCAGCACCCTCGCCTCCTGGCTCCCGTGTGCACCCATCACCACTCCACATTCACACCGGTAGCACGCCCTGGCTCCCATTTGGCACCAAAATCCCCCACGGCCACCGGAGCGCCCGTCTCTCCTCACAGCCAGCGTACCCGTCCCTTTCCCGTGAGGCTGATGTGAATCTGTGGGAGCTAAGAAATGCCAAGGACCCTTGTACCAGATTGTAACAGATATCACAGGCGCAGGGAATATTTGTAAAAACTTGCCTTACTGAGGCTAAGTGTACCAAGAGTGTTTTCTTCAAGAACAAACAGGTATGAACTGCCCATTATACGTTTCAGCTAAAAATCAGGCAATTTCTAAACATAAGAGAACAAATGATTTGAAAAACACTTCCAGTAGAGATAACGGGACAAAAATAATAATTACCTTTAGGATGGATTACCTCACATTTCCAAAAGGAGCAAAGTGGTCTGGTTGCATATGGTAACGTGGGACAAGACCTGATGGCCCAGGAGATTCACTCAGTCCCAAGTTGTGTGTGGTAGACGAACCCTGGGTGCTAGGAGCAGAGTTACTGTAAAGCCCTAACACGAGTAACCGACTTTAAGGGAAGATAGAAAGTGTCACTCTTCTCTGGCAGCCTGAAGCCACCTGAAAAGCCTAGGGGAAAAGCTGTACAAGATGAACTCTGACATGAGTTGGGAGAACATTCACTCAAGAACAAAGATCTATTAGACCTCTTCACCCCGATAGCCAAGAACCTGCCTCAGAGGTGGGTAGGAGCTGGTAAGGCATGCATTTAAGCACTTTATAGTTTCAAGATAGATTTATTCTGTACGGCTTTTGTCTCTGATAAATGCACTGCAGCTTGTGAAATTTGGATAGTCACTATTAACTCGATGATTGTTCTGGAGAAAGACTTACACCACAGGGAACGAGCTATGTTAAACCCAGTTGGGCTAGTCCCAACCAATTGCAAAGTGACTGCAACTTAAGGCTTCCTCTAAAACCAGAGGAATGTACGTTCCCATTAGTCCTCCCCCTCCCCAGAATCATACAGTCTGATGTTTTAGAGGTGTACTGCAGAGGCTGCACAGAGAGGAAAGAATCACAGAATCACAGAATCATTAAGGTTGGAAAAGACCTTTAAGATCATCAAGTCCAACCATCAACCCAACACCACAAAGCCCACTAAACCATATCCTGAAATGCCACGTCTACACGTTTTTTGAGCACTTCCAGGGATGGTGACTCCACCACCTCCCTGGGCAGCCTGTTCCAATGCTTGACCACTCTCTCAGGAAAGAAATTTTTCCTAATATCCAATCTAAACCTCCCCTGGCACAACTTGAGTCCATTTCCTCTCATTCTATTGCTAGTTCCTTGGGAGAAGAGACCAACACCCACCTCACCACAACCTCCTTTCAGGTAGTTGTAGAGAGCGATAAGGTCTCCCCTCAGCCTCCTCTTCTCCAGGCTAAACAACCCCAGTTTCCTCAGCTGCTCCTCATAAGACTTGTGCTCCAGACCTCTCACCAGCTTCGTTGCCCTTCTCTGGACACGTTCCAGCACCTCAACATCCTTCTTGTAGTGAGGGGCCCAAAACTGAACACAGGATTCAAGGTGCCTCACCAGTGCCGAGTACAGGGGCACGATCACTTCCCTCCTCCTGCTGGCCACACTCTTTCTGATACAGGCCAGGATGCTGTTGGCCTTCTTGGCCACCTGGGCACACTGCCGGCTGTTGACCAGCACCCCCAGGTCCCTTTCTGCCGGGAAGCTTTCCAGCGTTGCATGGCGTTGAAGTTCAGTCCAGAACTAAAAGACAAGCCCTTGCCCACTCATTTTCCCACTGCTCCTCTCATTCAGCTCCCTCAGGTGCACACTCAGTGTCGTTGCTTCAAACATGCCTCCCTCATGCCTTCTCATTCCTTGCACACATGCACATCCCCTCTTGCACACCAGCCACGTCTCCATATCCTCGCTGGCATTACACCTGCACCCCTTTCTTCCTCCATACCTTTCTCCCACGTGCACACCTGCAGTCTGCTTCAACGTACGCTCTATGCTCTCTGCTCACTGCCTTTGGGGAGAAAACAACCACCACAGACTAAAGCAGCAAAGCAACGTTCAGGCCCTTCCCTCTTTCCTCCAACTATTCTCTGCAAAGCAGCAGCTGGGTGGAGGGCTGCAAAACTCATTGGGGGGCATGGGGGTCACTCCTCATGGCCTGCGCCACTGGGAGAACACCTCTGATCCCACTCAGAAGCAACCAAGGGTTGTGGTATAAACCAGTAGCGCTGCACTCCCTGACTGGGCTCCTCTGAATCCTTTAGACTAAACTGAAGGTGGGACAAGGATACCACATAATCCCAAAAGCATGGGTGAGTTTGTGACGTTGTAGAAGCTGATCTGAGACTACCATTCAGAAGTTACCAGATAATTAGAATTACTTTTTTTTTTTGACCCCAGGAAAAAAACCCAATGTAAGAATGGCCTTTTGTACAGAAAGCAACACTGGCAGCTGCAATACAGGTATAAAGATATCTTAGGATGCTAGCCCTAATTACAGCAGAAATAACCAAATTGTGGGTTGAATAAACTTCAAAGCCAAAGGATTTACTGACTCATGATGTGGTTTTTACAAAAGTTAGTAGATAGGACTACTTAGTTATTGCGCTAGAATATTTGACTATGTCTTCAGGTTTTACTTGTCGGAAGAGGCAACACAAAGCTACTGAAAGTTAAACTGCTTTAAATAAATTTAAAATCCTCTGTGTAGTCTTCTCATCTGCTGTCTTTCACCATCTGACCATTTGCCTTCCTCATGTCCCAAACCACCTCTTCACGTCTCTCCTGCCCCTGTCCCTACTCACCCACTTTCACCCAGACCAGTGGGCTGAAATGCCCGGAATGACTTGTATGTTGTATTTATTGCTTTCAAAATGCTACACACATTATTCCTTGCTTTTAGGATTAGGAAATAGTGAAAATGTGTCTTGTGTATTAGTATGACAATTACTCCAGGTATAAGGTTTTTCCTAAACCGTAGGGAATGAAAGGTGGGTCCAGGGAGTGGAGAAGAGCAGAAAGGGCTGAGACCTCAACAAATGTTTAACTCTTTCCCTACCGTCTCAACCCTTTTTCTGTCTGTTCATGTACAATTTTAGAGTATTTCTGCTTCAGCTAAAAGAAATGAAAAGCTGAGGTAGTTCTTGCTGTTGCTGGCAACTAATTTTCCATTTTTTAATGAGAAAGTTAGAAGAGAAGCGTTGTGGAGAAGAGGGGAAATAACTGTACTGTAATTATATATACCTCGGCACTCTGGTTCATACTGGCTGCCAGCCAGCCAAAGTATATGCATTCAAATACCCATGACCAGAATACAGGGAGTTTCAGAAATCAGGGAGAAAAAAATCTATATTGTTGTGGACCAGTAGCTGGGCATTATTCCTTTGCTCTGATTAACTGATATAATTAGATTTTAATACAAAAAAGAATATATCTCCAATAGATGTGTTAATGAAAAACCCTTCCTTTATTTAGCATTAAAATAAAGGGTACGATATCTTCAAGAGTACCCTCTTTCAAGAATAAATTGCTCATTAGTTATAGTGAGTTCCCCCATAGTATACATGCAGTATGACATTTATGGAGGTCAGGTTTCTTGCTCAAGTAGGTTTGGCTGCTGTGCAATAGAGGATATTAGATTAAGGGGACAGTTTTTGAATTTTACAACAATGTTTGTAGTCATTACAATCTTGATCACTCTCAGTTTTCTCCAGAAAAGAGAAAAGAAGCAGACATTGTTAAGAAGCAGACAGCATGCATATTTGTAAATCCCCTAAATGGGCTTTCGTACATGGGTATTTTTTTAATCTGTTAATTAGAGAAGTTGTTCCTTCAGATGCTAATTCTTCAAACACTGTATTACAAGGTCTTTTTTCACCAAGGCAGTTGCCTAATGAGATAACCTGTATGGGCAAAGACTGTTCATGTAAGTAGGGGTTTGATGGTTCAGGCCCTTGGCTACTAATGACTCTTCTTGAAAAAAAATTTATTGTCACGCCACTGTTTAAATTTAGCCATTGATTGTATATAGAATAATGCATGATCCTTTTTGCACCAAGATTGATGTCATCATTTGCCAGACAGACCAAATACTCAATGAATGCCAATGACCCTCATATTAATTTGCAGTCTCCCCATGGGATTAAGGCCATCTGTATAGAAGTCTTTTAGGACTCTACATACTACCACTGCCATAGGTGAAGCCCAGTGATTTAAACGTGGTCTGAAACTCTAGCACTGTAAATAGAATGGATTTTAAAGACAAAATAAAATAAATTCGTATTTCATATGCACTGGTAGGTCAGCTAAGATCCTGCACATGCCAGCATTTGTCCTGCAAAGATACTGTAAGTGTCCTTGAGAGATTTTGACTGGAAATAGCTTGACTATGGCTGACAATGCTGCTTTCCAGGCTACCCAGCTCAGAAGCAGATATTCTTCTTTGTTCTTCCTTTCCCCTACACCGTCTAGAAGACGGTAGTCTGGGTGATGTGGGCTCACAATTATTTCATTCTCAGGAGATGATTCCTTATGAAGCTTAAGGACAATTTTACACACTCAATTTCTATTCTTACTTTAGAAAAATATTATTTTCTTGTTCTGCTAAAGGAGAAACCTACAACATCAGATGGTGAGAATCAAAAAAAAAAAAAGGATGTATGTGATGCCGACTGAGGAAGGTTACTAACCTTTTGCTGAATTCAACAGGGTGTTACATGGCACCAGGAGTAGGATATGGGTCCAGACTATGAAGAAATAAATAAACATTGGGCATGCCTGCCTGAGGACACAGATCTTCAGTTTAATTGCAACAACAGAATTCTGAAGCTGCAACATATGTATATCTACTAATGAATAGCAGATCTGTGTAAAATTAATACAAAGGGAGGAAAGAAGGGCAGGATTCTATTTGTAACTGTACCTTAAAATGGTATTTATTTTTTCATTAGACAACATATTTTAGAAAGGCAGAATCAGAGTAATGACCTTTCAGATTTGATCTTTTTGCGCTGCTTAATAGTTTACAGAGTTTTCAGGGAATTCAGAGGAGCAGACTTTAATTATATTTTTTAAATAGAGAGCACAGCTAGTGGTTGGCATAACATAAACTGACAATACCAGTGGATATCACTGAGAGAGAAAAAAGAAACTTGTATTGCTTAGTTAGGCTGGGGGGAGGTTTAAGCATAACGATCCACAACTTAAATCTGATTTCACGTTAACGGCCCCTCACCTGCTTCCCCTAACACAGTTTGAATGCATTTCAGAGCTAATTCAACATATCATTCACTCCAGCTTTTAACGTGGGGTAAAGCGCTTGTTCAGTCAAATTCCGTTTGCGACAGGGTCAGATCCAGCCCCAGAGGATGGCGGGTTTGTGCAGCCTCAAGGCTGCATCCACATCGCGTGATCCAGGGCACTTTCCCATCCCACCAGTGGGTGATAAGGGGGAAACTTCCAAGGGAGAGAAAGAAAGAACCACACCTTCCAAAGGTTATCCCATGGCCCAGGAAGAGAACAGTCCTGACAGATGCTCGTATGATCCATCTGGATGTTTAGACAAACGGGAACAGCCACAATGTGAAAGGGACACACAGGATAAGGCTCTGGTGGCTGTTGTCTGCAGACAGCAAGCTGGTAGAGAAGGGACTTGAATTTGGGTCTTTCATCTCCAGACAGTGTGTGGCTCAGCCTGAGACAGGAGATTTTCTTGTTCATTCCACGCACGTAACAACTCTCCCGCTCCCCGTAATGCCCTGGCTTTGTTCCAGGGAGGAAATCTAAGAAAGCTGGGAAAGTGTAATGGATGACAAAGCCATTTACCTCTAGCTCTACCAGAAAAAAATCCATGCCCAGTCAACTCCCGGCTCACTGCGCTCTTCATCAGCGAAGTATATAGCTCAAATTTTGCCCACGGCCTTTTATAATCCGTTTTTTTATCAACTACTGTGTGAAGAAGGAAGTTAGTAGCACTCATTATTATTCTGTTCTGCTCTTATCTCCTGGGCCTTCGGCACCCAAGAGACTTGTGGTACATGAACTATCGCAATAGTAAAGGAAATCCTGATACCAGCTGCTGGGAATATCTTTTTCTCATGTTGTTGCATAGCTTTAAGCCTTTGTGGACAGTCCTGTCTTTCAACTTGTCACCCTGCTCATAGCCAGGATGTCAACAGGCAACCATCTTCCATTCCACTCCGCCTACAGAAATTTTAATTAATTTTAGAAATGTTACTTAATAATAAAATTAATTTTTACTAGATTTATACTACTGCAGCTTTTTTCTTCTTTGGAGGAAGGGGGAAGGAATATTAATTTTTAATTACAGTATCACCCCCAAACTTCTTAAGTGCAAAATTTCTTTATGGTCATATTTTCTAAATGAGGATCAGAAACATGAAGGTCTTATTCTGTCAGGTGCTGTGCCCTGTAGTCAAATCCAACTCAGGGTACAAGCACCTGCCCACAGGAAGGTTAAAATTAAGTATGTCGCTAATTGCTTGTTGGATTGGATAAAGCAACTCTATGCAACAGCCCCTTGCAGGCATTTCTTCCCCTCTTTCCCAAAAATCCACATGGCAAATGGAGTTGGCCCGGCTGCAAAAGGGATGGTCTCTTCCATGGCAAGAGGCTTCCATCTTATGAGTGGTGATATGATCAGATTTTAAAAGAGAAAAGGCTCTGACAGACAAATGAGCTCAAGGTTTTCACTTCCTTATTCCTGGTATTTACCTGCTATCATGTAGGATATGCTTGTGAATAATCCATTTGTACAAAAATAACATCATTCGTCTTAGAAGTACTTATTTTCCCAGTGATATCAGCAAGAAAGCAGTTGTTTACTGTGTTTTCATTTTAAACTTGCTTCACCACAGAGTGTATTAGACTCTGCTGCAGAACCATGTAATCTCTTATTACTGAACTGTGTTTTTCTCTCTCTCCGTCTCCTTCTG
The DNA here is from genome assembly GCF_964289735.1 of Phaethon aethereus. NCBI lineage: Eukaryota > Metazoa > Chordata > Aves > Phaethontiformes > Phaethontidae > Phaethon > Phaethon aethereus. Next base: position 203,992,239 of record NC_138575.1, read on the forward strand.
CAAAGTTTTGTTATGCTTTTTGCCATTTCATGTCTGAAATTAGACTGAAAAGACTTTGGGAAAGCAACTGAATTATCTGATTTTTGTCAGGAGATGCTCTGAGAGAACATACAGCTCTTCCCAAAATAAAATAAAATAAAAACAACTGCAGCAGCAGCTGGAAATAAGGAGAGAATATCAATGCAATAAACACTCAACAAGATTGACCAGTTTTTTTAAAGCCCTACAAAAACATATTTGGATATGACAATGTTCTTGCATGATAGCAGGAGGCTTTTTAGCTGTTTTGCACATACTCCAGGTATTGGTACCATAACTTTTCTCTGCATACTTAGGTAAGATGTGCCTGTAGCATATAGAACGGTGAGGAATCCTACATGCAGCCATTCTTTCTGCTAGCACTGCTTCCTACTTCTTCTGACCTACACGGCTCAGAAATAAAAATTAGGTCTCTAAATCATTGTTATGATACAAATATCTTTGCCTGCCTTGAGGGGCCCAGGAGTATAGTTTAGCTAACCCACCTCTAACTACCCTGTTGGCTCACGCTGAAGTAGCATCAATGTGAAAAAGAGAAGCTTGAAAAGCAATGGGAAGACTGAATCTACAGAACAGAAGACAAAAGAATAAGCAAAAATTAACATGAGAATGTATTTTATAAAATAAAGAAGAGCAGGTGAAACATAGCAGAGAGATACAGTGTAGAGGTGACAGCTCCAAATAGCTCTTATTTGGGGAGCAAAACATAACAGTGAGAAGAGAGATTACAAGAAATTGGAATTACATTACTGAAAATCATATAACATAAAAACATCATTTGTCATTTCAATCTATAAGGAGCAAATACTAAATGCAGTTTCACCTGCTTTGTTCAGAGAGGTATGTCATAATCCTATTTGGCACAGTTTTGTTTCGTGGCATATGTCATAATCCTTATGAGAATCCACATTTTAAAATTCTGCAAATTCTGATAGCATGAAAAAAAAAGAGAAATGCTATAGTATTTTTCATATATATAGATATATATATCACCTGCCTCTTTCAATCCTATGAAGTCCTTTCCAGCCTGTCATATTTACTCCACAAGTTTGAGAAAGAGTTGGATATTTACCACAATGTGTGTTAAAGTACATCATAAACTCTCAGGTCCAGGTACTGGGAGAACAGGATGTCTTCCTAATGAGGAGAAATGTAGAAATACAGCTGAGAGGATAGAATAAAAAGCTGTATTGTATTTAGTTTTTTTCTATGAAGAGTAGAATAGGGAAGGAAAGGAAGAAGGAAACAAAAGGAAGGGAATAAATTAAAGGAGAGAGAGAGGGAAAGGAAGGAAAAGAAGGAAGGGAAGGAAGGAAAGGGAGGAGGGAGGGAGGGAGGAATACACTGTAACTTGTCTAATAAAGAGGTTAGGAGACCTGGAGGTCTGGTTTATGAGCAAATGGATAGGTCATTAAAGAATAATGAATTAAAGATCAGCCTGTAAATTGCCAACATGGCACAGAACAAATGTTGTGAATTGTAACCTTGTTAGTACAGAAAACTAATGAGACAAATTGCACAACTAGGATTTTTTCTCCACAGTTGTCAGATGTATAAAGATTGTGTATGTCACTGCTGTATCCACAAAACACAGCACTCAGAAGTCACTTTGAAAGTGTTTGTTGAAACCACCAAGCACTTTTAATTGTATAATTGAGGCATGTAGAAGCTAGGAAAGGGACCTGTGTATGTTTATTTGAGGGATCTACATCCTTGGAAACACAGACTTTTAAGGAATTATGGATTTCTACAATGATTCACCAAGAACTGAGTTTTGCACCTGTAAGCAAACAGACCACTGGCAGGATAGGATTTTTACAGTAAGTATTTCAGAGTATCTACTCTCAAGTCTTGTATGTGTGTTTGTATAGTGCTGGTACATAAATGTGAGTTATTAATGATTGCCAAGGAAATTATTAAAAATTATTAAATAAAATATTAACTTAAAAGTTAATAGAGCTTCATTCTATCCACAAGCTCAGGGTCCAGCAAATGGGAAGGTGTGTGGACCTTGACAGTCTAGCTGGGGCCACATTCTTTAGCTGACAAGAGGCGGGGAATGGTCCATGGTGGAGGAAGAGTATGTGACTGAATTACACAGCAGGGATGAAGAATATGCTTAAAAGCAGGATGTCTCACTGTGCAACAGCAATTTGGCAGAAGGACGAGGGCCAGTGTTCATCAGAAAAGCTGGAAAGATGTTTATGGTAACACCTGGGATAGATACCAAATATTTCTGCAGCCCTAAGAACATGTGTGACATGGCTGTCAAAGCAAAGAGCTTGTCTCTGTAAAGGATTGAGCTTCCTAACTTTCAGATACTTGGCCCTGTGATCAGAACTGCAGAAGCCAGCATTAACTGCTAACACCCCTCATACAATGACTAGGGAAACAAAGAGACACAAAAAGACTAAAGAAGCCAAGTACACAGTATAGGAAATTTGCCAAGAAATATCATTCTTTAGCTTGGCTGCTTAGGGACCCACCCTGAATGTAAAACCTAGGTTCTGATCCATGTTCAAAAGGCCGTTTATGTTTTATATGTTAAATAGTTCTTGTATGAAAAATACAGAAAAAGTCCAAGAGGACTGGCCAAACAAAAAAAAAAAAAAAGCGACACTCTGCTCCTGCTGGAATTCCCTGTTTTGGAGGTCAATGCTTGAGGGAAGAGTGGCTGGAGATAAGAATTTAGTTTGCAAGATCATTAGCGTCTTGAAGTGGGAGAAGCATGGGGTTCTTTGAAAAAGTCAGCTGGAATCCTGTCTGGATGTAAATCTACTCACCGGAGCAGTAGAGAGGGACAAGAATATATGCTTGGGTGTCCATACAGCTTCATTGCTAGTGTGCCTTGTGGCACAGTTTTGGTTCGTGGCATGGTTGTGGCTTTACAAACAGTGTGCCATCATAGTCTTGAGGCCAAGGACTGTTCCTAGCAGATGGTAGGGTCAAGGTGCATTGGAGAGGTGGGAAAGGAAAGAGCTTGGTCATACAAGTCCACTAGTTGCTTGCTAGTATCAACCTAACTTCTGATGTTAGATGTCCTTTGCTAGTGGTGGCCTTGACTGGAGTCCTATACAATCACGATGTCTTACAGAGTGTCTTACCGTTCTTTATGGGAGGATCACACTTTCAGTTCTCAGGGCATCCTCAGCTTCTCACAGGACTGTACCTTGTGGTCTTCTGATCACATGGCAATTTTAAACATTTTTTTCTACTATTTCTTATGACATTTGATGACCAGGAAACAAAGGAATGGGATGCTGGTAGTGAGATGCTTTGAAGGTAAGCTAGCTATGTTTGAGCCAATTAAGTGATTAGATTGCCTTTGCAGGTTAACACAGTCCTGGAAAATGAGAAAATGAGGTTAACCATCTAGTTTTAGAAGGTGTCATTGTCTTTCAACTGAACACATTTTTGTGTCTCAGATCAGCCAAAATTTGTTCTAATGTTTTTTTTAATAATTTGACAAGTGGCTTATACTTAATTCAGTCATCACATAGAGTATTTTCACATTAAAAAAAGACTAATTAGTAACAGCTGTCATTTAAAAACCAGCTACTTTACAAAAGTACATTTCTCAATAGATTTCCATAATGATTTTTACTGTGACTGGAATAGGACACAACCTAAATATGTAAATACTTCATTGCTTGATAGACTAAGCTTCATATGAGCTGTTCCAGTCTATTATGCAGATTGTATCATATTAAACAAAATTTATTGATATATATTTAATTGGAAGATGACAGCATCTTTTATTAGCTACTTAAAGCCAGACCAACAGCTGAAAAATATTAGTATGAAAGCTATATAAACAAAAATCTTGCAAATCAAAAGAATCCTGCTTATTTGCTGAGCCTTTACACTGAACACAATCTGTATAACTTCAACCCACAAATAACAATCATGTTAGTGAGTAATTAAAGCAAGGGAGCAAGACAGGACTACAATATTCTATTCCCAATTCAGCTACTGACTCACACTGTGATTTTGCTCATTTACCACCTATAAAATGGAAAATGTGATAATGGCAATAACAGGGATAATAATACCTACATAAAAGAAGTGCTAGGAGTCTTAATGTTTGGAGAGAACTTTGAGATAGAGCTGCTATATAAACACAAAGTGTAATTAACAAAGGACTACAAGCTTGTGTAACTTGTACAGTCTTTGGGCTTTTAAAATTAAAGACAGATGAAATCTGTATATCTAAGAGACTGTATTTCCTCTGTTTTAAGAGCTTATTTGAGAAATAACTATGTTATACAGTTGCCATTATATTGTACTGGACGCAGGCTTTTAAGAAGACCTAACTATTTGCCAGTCATTAACATGAAGGCAGTTCAAAATAATCTTGTCACTGTGACTACTGGCTACAGCTTGTCTTGTTTTATTCTGTTCTTTGTAGATATGTGTAACAATGCATTTATATGAAAGGCAGGAGAACGTGAGCATGTGAACAAGGAGAGGACATTCAGTGCTTTAGTGAAAGCTGAATCCCTGAGGCATGGGTGAACTTAGAGATCTTCTTATACTATAAATTTACCCTGCCAAATGAAATGATTTACCCTACCTCTGAAAATGGATAAATATAATCCCAATGATCATTTTCCTGACCCGTTCAGACTTCTACGCTGAGTGAAGTAATATTCTTCTGCTTGTTGGAAGCCTTCGAAAATAATGAATTGCATTAGAACAGAAACCTAGTAAAAATATGGATAAGATACTTTGGAAAGGTGAAGACTCCCTTTCTGAAAGGAAAATGAAACAGTAGCTTTGGAAAGGTAATATAAGCAACCAAAGTCAGAATAAAAACAAAAAGCAAATATACAGATTACAGAACTTTGGAGACCACAGCACAATTATCGCTCTGCAAAACAGGTCAAAAGCATCTGCAAAGATAAAATGGTCTCTTTTTTTTATATATAATCAGCCAGGTTTTTTGAACAAACTAAATCAGCTAAAAAAATAACAGTCTGTTAAGAAATCCTTGTGTGCAAACAAATGATTAGTGCGGAAGAGCAGCAAAACCATCTTCTATTAATAGCTTGTTTTGGAGGAAAAAATTAGACAGCACTAGATTTGTTGAAAAATGGCAGACCACAGGAGCATGAAGAGTGAGGTGATATTCAAAGTATTTCTGTAAGCGTACATTATTATGAAAGCTTTTCCAGTACATGACATCATTACACATCCACTTCTATCTTCCTCAAAAACATGGCAAACTCTCAGACCATCATGGAATGGAAAATGTTTTAAGTCAAGGCCATAGGAAAACTGCTTGATTCTTATAAGCTAGTTACATTTCATTATTATTAATTATATTATGAAGTTAAAAGTCCTCATCAAATCAACGTCATGATACTGAAACATTACAGAGGGACCATACTCTACAAGAACACAATTCAATTAAAGAACCAACGAGGTAAAGCAATTTAGTCAAGGCCACAGAAAAGGTCAGTGTCAGAAGAGGAGCAGCCCCTGGATTGCAGCATCTGTGAGGTAAATATGGAGTATAAGGACAACACTTAACAGTGTAAATTGGTAGGCCAGCCCAAACCTAAAAGAGGGTATAAAGCTGTGAATATTTTGCAACCAGCCTGGCTGCCCTGCCATATTACCTCTCATTGCCCCGCTCATCTCTGGATAGTCAGGTCGCTGGAGCGGCATCCTCCTCATTTCACAAGAGGGGGTTGGCTGGCAGAGCTGCCCCCACAAAGGAACATCTCCATGCCATTATTTAATATTTCAAAGATGGAGAACAGTTATATGGAGACAGGGAATAGATGCGCAGGGTCCCAAGGAGAGTTAGAGGGAGGGAAGAACAATACAGGCAACAAGCACTCGCTGTTGCAAGATTTCTTCCTGCTGAAAGACTTTCTTTTGTGACAAAGAGAGTAAAAAAAAAGTTCATATTTGTGCAGAAGAGAACACATATAGATTGTTGCAGCTTTCCTCTTCTAAGACAAATTGAATAAATCCAAATTCTATTGGGCAATGACCATGTGTCACTGAATAACAAAGATCAGGAGGAAATGTATTTTATGGAGACATTATTCTGTAGCTGCCTGTCACAGTCTTTCCTGAACATCCATCTGAACTTCTCAGCACCAGTTTTAGCATCAGGCTAGATAATGCAGAGATGAGGATTGTTTTTCTGTTTTTAATTGAGCAGAAAGTACTGCATGTCTGATTTATTAGCAACATTACTGGGGAGCAGGATCTTGGGAGAGCTTTCTGAGGACAGCAAATGGGATAAACCCAGACAGAACTGATGTAGAACAAGAAATGTAAAACTACAAAACTTTTGTGGATAAAAGAGCGATCCATTCGTAATGTTATCCTAAACACAATGCTCGCCAGAATTTTTGCCTGTGGATCTGAGAGGACTATGGGAACACGTGAGAACTCCCAACCCACAGTGTTAAGGGCAGCAATTCCTTTATTTTTACCTGAGATAAGAGCTGTTTGCTCCTCAGAACCCCTTTGCTATTTTTGTTTTTCTGCATTAAAATCGCTCTGATGGGTATTTCTTGAAACAACAAGGAAATCACTCCTCCGCTTCCAGAGGTGATCCAGAAACACAGAGAAGGGTTGCAATGAAGGCTACAGGCACTGCTGTTAGGCCACGTCCGATGATTGTTTCATGCTGTATTGATCTTGGCACTGCTCCTCTCAGCTCAGAAAATGGCAGATTTCCTTTTTTTGAGCCTCACTTTGTCATGACCCTCCCTGTCTGAGAAAAGCTGAGTAGGGGCACAGAAGTATCCATGTCAATGGAGCGCGTTCATTTGTGAGGATGGCTGGGCAGCATCCAAATGAGCATAGTCAATATTTTATGAAAAAAGCCTTACACAAGATTCACTGTCCCTTCCTTCTGCCCAGGCTGGTGTTCTCTTTTTACCTTATCACAGCTAAGTCATTTTGCTCTTCTTGCTGCAAGCCTCATTCACCTTCTTCCTAGTGTCTTCTGCAGGCACCTGGCCTGACTGCTCCTGTCCTCCCTTTCAGTGCCACTGCGGAGTCTCCCTGGGAGTTTCCAGGCCCTGTGTCTGAGCCCAAATCCCTGCAGTGTGAATGGGAGAGCGGTGTAGGCTGGATGTGTTATGTGTCCATCACTGAATCTCATATAAGTTCCATTGATAATCTCTCCAACTCTGAAAATTTTGTATCTGAAGCCTTGGATACACTTCAGATTTGTTGAGCTGTAGAGGAATAAGGTCCGTGATTTCAAGACAGTGGAGTCAGATTAAATTACACAGGAGCATATAATCCATGCAAATGACATATATGCACCCAAGGGAATATTAACTTTTTCCAGTTGAACAATGCATACATGGTATTTTATATATGGTCTAGTGTAGGTGAAAATGTCCTGAAATGCTGATATCCAAGACAAAGCATTGAAAGCATTAGCTACAAAATTTCAGATTCCCTTTGTGGCCAGCTGAAATGCTTTCTTAGCCTCTTGTCAGGTATTGATGCCAGCTGCCTGGGGGGCTGCTGAGCCACAGTGTAGTGCTGCTTTTGCACTTTTAATTACCATTGCCACTATGGAAAAGCCATTTGGCATATTTCTGCATAAATGATTAAGGACTCCAAGGATGTTCACTCACTTGTTCTTCAACTCTAACAACTTTATTCTCTGAAAATGAAGTTATTTCTCCCCTTTTTAGCTCTTTACAAATGTGTCCTGATCTATTTGGGCTTGAGCTTTCTTCCCTCAGCATACATACTGAGTGACCCCTCTGGTTTCCGTGCTGCTTCCCTGCAACAAGACCAAGATTTTAAATGAGCAAATGAACACAGTTTGCACCACCATATTCTGATCTCTCCATCTTGCTTTGCACTGTCTGCTCATCCCTCATACCTTAAACATAAGGCAGATTTCTCAGCATCTTCAACTTATTTCCTTTACGGATGGTATTTCTCAGGTTGTCAGTTCCACATCATCTCCAAATCCACGCATCTTGCTCTACATTTCCTTCTGTAAGATAACTGCTATCTCCTATATATAGCAGAAACAGAACAGGCTCAACATATTCCCACTTGTCACTCTTATCCCCCTGTCTCTCTCTACCCCTCTGCCCCATTTACCATCTCTGGTTTCTGGTAGCAAACCAGCTGAGCATTTCAACATCAGTGTTCATTTGTTACCCTTACAGATGATTCTCAGTGGGCATTGGAAGCTATCCAGAAGTCCTGGCGAAGGATGGCCACACGTGCACCTTACTTTCTCCACCTGGGAGAGATTAATCAAGATGGGTAAGTCTGAACAACTTTCATCTGCCTATGCTGAGAGTCTCTGACTAATCTATGTTCATCCAAGTGTTCGCTATTTGTCCATCACCAGCTTTCCCAAGTGTTAGAATGAAAGCCAGAAAAAGGGTCTGTAGGTACCACTGTTTCAGAACTTTGTTTAATTTGAGAAGCCAAAGTAGATACCTCTGTTCTCTAAGTGCAGTAGGCTCAATCTTCAATCTTCAACTGGCATCAGATCAATACAGCTGCACTGTTTTTAGCCCAGTGAAAGTTTTCACAGAATCACAGAATCACTAGGTTGGAAAGGACCCTCAAGATCATCAAGTCCAACCATTAATACAGCGCCACCATGTCCCCTAAACCATGTCCTGAAGCACCACATCCACAAGTTTTTTGAACACTTCCAGAGATGGCGATTCCACCACCTCCCTGGGCAGCCCGTTCCAATGCCTGACCACTTTCTCAGTGAAGAAATTTTTCCTAATATCCAATCTAAACCTCCCCTGGCACAACTTGAGGCCCATTTCCTCTTGTCCTGTCACTAGTTACTTGGGAGAAGAGGCCAACACCCTCGTCGCCACAACCTCCTTTCAGGTAGTTGTAGAGAGCGATAAGGTCTCCTCTCGGCCTCCTCTTCTCCAGACTAAAAAACCCCAGTTCCCTCAGCCGCTCCTCATAAGACTTGTGCTCCAGATCCCTCACCAGCTTCGTTGCCCTTCTCTGGACACGCTCCAGCACCTCAACATCCTTCTTGTAGTGAACACAATATTCAAGGTGCGGCCTCACCAGTGCCGAGTACAGGGGCACGATCACTTCCCTACTCCTGCTGGCCACACTCTTTCTGATACAGGCCAGGATGCTGTTGACCTTCCTGGCCACCTGGGCACACTGCCGGCTCATGTTCAGCCGGCTGTCAACCAGCACCCCCAGGTCCCTTTCCACCAGGCTGCTCTCCAGCCACTCCTCCCCAAGCCTGGAGCGTTGCATGGGGTTGTTGTGGCTGAAGTGCAGGACCCTGCACTTGGCCTTATTAAACCTCATACAGTTGGCCTCGGCCCATCGATCCAGCCTGTCCAGATCCCTCTGCAGAGCCCTCCTACCCTCCAGCAGATCAACACTTCCACCCAACTTGGTGTCATCTGCAAACTTACTGAGGGAGCACTCGATTCCCTCATCCAGATCATCAATAAAGATATTGAACAAGACCGGCCCCAGAACCGAGCCCTGGGGAACACCGCTTGTGACTGGCCGCCAGCCGGATTTAACACCGTTCACCACAACTCTCTGGGCTCAGCCATCCAGCCAGTTCCTCACGCAGCGAAGAGTAAACCTGTCTAAGCCATGAGCCGCCATTTTCTCCAGGAGAATGCTGTGGGAGACGCTGTCAAAGGCTTTAGTAAAGTCCAGGTAGACAATGTCCACAGTCTTTCCCTCATCCACTAGGCGGGTCACCTGGTCATAGAAGGAGATCAGGCTGGTCAAGCAGGACTTGCCTTTCATGAACCCCTGCTGTCTGGGCCTGATCCCTTGGTTGTCCTGCAGGTGCCCTGTGAGCACCCTCAAGACCAATAATCGCTCCATAATCTTCCCTGGAACAGAGGTCAGGCTGACAGGCCTGTAGTTCCCAGGATCCTCCTTCTGGCCTTTCTTGTAGACGGGTGTCACATTGGCAAGCCTCCAGTCATCTGGGACCTCCCCTGTTAACCAGGACTGCTGATAAATGATGGAGAGTGGCTTGGCAAGTTCCTCCACCAGCTCTCTCAGTACTCTCGGGTGGATCCCATCAGGCCCCATAGACTTGTGGGTGTCCAGGTGGTTTAGCATGTCCTTGACTGCTTCCTCCTGGATTATGAGGAGTACATTGTGCTCTCCATCCCCATCTTCCAGCTCAGGGGGCTGAACACCCTGTGGATACCTGGACTGGCTATTAAAGACTGAGGCAAAGAAGGCATTAAGTACCTCAGCCTTGTCCTCGTCCTTGGAGACAATGTTCCCCACCATATCCAGTAGGGGATGGAGATTCTCCTTGCCTCTCTTTTTGTTGTTAATATGTTTGTAAAAACATTTTTTATTATCCTTTACGACTGTGGCCAGACTGAGCTCTAGCTGGGCTTTTGCTTTTCTAATTTTGTCCCTGCTTGACCTAACGAGATCCTTGTACTCTTTGTGAGTTGCCTGCCCCTTCTTCCAGAGGTGATAAACTCTCCTCTTTTCCCTGAGTCCCAGCAAAATCTCCCTGTTCAGCCAGGCCGGTCGCCTTCCCCGCCAGCTCTTCTCATGGCACATGGGGACCGCCTGCTCCTGCGCCTTTCAGATTTTCTTCTTGAAGACTGTCCAGCCTTCCTGGACCCCTTTGTCCTTCAGGACTGTCTCCCAAGGGACTCTCTCAACCAGTGACCTGAACAAGCCAAAGTCTGCCCTGAGGAAGTCCATGATAGCAGTTTTGCTGACCCCACTCCTTACTTCACTCACAACTGAGAATTCTATCATGTCGTGGTCGCTAAGCCCAAGACGGCCTCCGACCACCACATCTCTCACCAGTCCTTCTCTGTTTGTAAACAGCAGGTCCAGTAAGGCACCTCCCCTGGTGGGCTCACTCACGAGCTGTGTCAGGAAGTTATTCTCCACACGCTCCAGGAACCTCCCAGATTGTTTCCTCTCTGCTGTGCTATACTTCCAGCAGATGTCCAGTAGGTTGAAGTCCCGCACAAGAACAAGGGCCAGCAAATGCGAGACTTCTGCCAGTCGCTTATAGAATGTCTCATCTGTGTCTTCATCCTGGTTGGGTGGTCTGTAACAGACTCCCAGCAGGATATCTGCCTCATTGGCCTTCCCCCTCATCCTTACCCACAGTTTTCTGTGTCTTCAGCTTCTAGTACACCTATGGCTGTATAATCTGAGATCTGTGAACAGCTCATAGCGCTTTGTCAAGTTACCACTTGCTACTGAGCATCCACATGCTCCTTGCTGAACTGAAAACCGACATGCACCAGCTTAGGTTCTGCGAAGGTGGTTTAAGTTAACACATTTTTTATCTTACAGACAGGAAGGACTAAGAGCATACACAAACAGATTTACAAAGGCTCAGCAGATGAATGGTAATTTATTGTGGCAGGAATCAATCACATTCAATTAGTGTCTGTACTTTATAAACAAAGTACTCTGTCTCTTCTATTTCATAGAATCATAGAATCATAGAATCATAAACAGTTTGCGTTGGGAGGGACTGTGGCGGACCGACTCGCGGACTTTGTCTTAAACATTTCTTGGTGTGGAAGCCTGCAGAGCAGAGCTACAGTGCAGGCACAGTGGTAAGTATCACCTGGACTAGACCAGTTTAACCGAAACCTGAACGGTTAAGTACGGCACTTAAGGAGGACACCGGACAAGCAACGACCCCCCCGCAGCGTCCGAGAAGAACGTGCCACGTGGGCACTAAGAACGTGCCGTTTCCTCAGGCAACCGGAGTGAAAAAGACGGATCTAAAAAGTATAAAATGCGATGCCCACAGTGACTGGGGGGAACCCCCACCACCCAGGAACGACAAGAATCAAGAGGACCAAGGGGACACCGCTGGATCCACGGGTGGTGATATCTTCTTTGTCTCTGTCCCTGTCTGTCTCTCTCTTTCTCCTCGTCTCTTTGCCAAACCGTGAAAGACGTGGTTCATGGGACTTGTTGGCCTGGTTAGTTTACTATTAAATTATTAAATTGGTTGGCTGGTGTCGTTTCACATTAATTCAGTCCAGAATCTGGTCGTTGGTCCCAAGGGGAGGGAGGTCATCCTAAATGGCTCCTTTCAGGCTGCAACAGGGACCTTTAAAGGTCATCTAGTTCCAACTCCCCTGCAGTAAGCAGGGACATCTTCAACTAGAGCAGGTTGCTCAGAGCCCCGTCCAACCTGACCTGGAATGTTTACAGGAACGGGGCATCTACCACCTCTCTGGGAAACCTGTGCCAGTGGTTCACGACCCACCGTGTGAAAAATTGCTTTCTTCTTTGAAGTGTAAATCTACCCTCTTCTATTTTAATACCGTTACTCCTTGTCTTATCACTACAGGCCCTGCCAAAAAGTCTGTCTCCATCTTTCTCATAAGCCCCCTTGAAGTACTGGAGCTGCAATAAGGTCTCCCTGGAGCCTCGTCTTCTCCAGGCTCAACAACGCCAAGTCTCTCACCCTGTCCTCAGAGGAGAGGTGTTCCACCCCTCTGATCATTTTGGTGGCCCTCCTCTGGACTGGCTACAACAGGTCCATGTCTTTCCTGTGCTGAAGACTCCAGAGCCAGACACAGGACTCCAGGTGGGGTCTCCCCAGAGTGGAGTAGAGGGGCAGAATCATCTCCCTCAACCTGCTGGCCACGCTGCTTTGGGTGCAGCCCAGGACGTGGTTGGCCTTCTGGGCTGTGAGCACACATTGCCAGCTCTTGTCCAGCTTTTCATCCACCAGTACCCACAAGCCCTTCTCAGCAGGGCTGCTCTCAACTCCTTCATCCCCCTGCCTGTATTGAGGGTTGCCCTGACCCAGGTGCAGGGCCCTGCCCTTGGCCTTGTTGAATCTCATGAGGTTCACAAGGGCCCATTCATCAAGCTTGTCCAGGTCCCTCTGGATGGCATCCCATCCCTCAGGTGTGTCAACCACACCACTCAGCTTGGTGTCATCTGCAAACTTGCTGAGGGTGCACTTGATCCCACTCTCTATGTCATTGGTGAAGGTATTGAACAGTACTGGTCCCAGTACAGACCCCTGAGGGACACCACTCATCACCAATCTCCATCTGGACATTGAGCCGTTGAGCACTACCCTCTGGATGTGACCATCCAACCAGTTCCTCATCCACCCAACAGTCCACCCATCAAATCCCTCTCTCTCCAATTTAGAGAGAAGGATGTTGTGGGGGACTGTGCCTGGGGCCTTACAGAAGTCCAGACAGATGACATCTGTAGCTCTTCCCTTGTGTGGTCACTCCATCCTAGAAGGCCACTAGGTTGGTCAGGCAGGACTTGTCCTTGGTGAAGCCATGCTGGCTGTCTCCAGTCACCTCCCTGTCCTGCATGTGCCTTAGCACAGCTTCTAGGAGGATCTGCTCCATGATCTTCCCAGGCACAGAGATGAGGCTGAGGTGTCGGTAGTTCCCAGGGTCCTCCTTGCTACCTTTTTTAAAAATGGGTGCAATGTTACCCTTTTTCCAGTCTCCAGGGACTTCCCCTGACTGCCAGGACTTTTCATATATCATGGAGAGTGGCTTGGCAACTACATCAGCCCATTCCCTCAGGACTCTGGGATGCCTCTCATGAGGTGCCATAGACTTGTGTATGTTCAGATTCATCAGGTGGTCTTGAACCTGATCTTCTCTTACGCTGGCAGGGACTTTGCTGCTCCAGTCTTCGTCTTGCAGTTCATCCACTCGAGAGGTGTGGGAAGAGAGACTGCCAGTGAAGACTGAGGCAAAGAAGTCATTGAGTACCTCAGCCTTCTCCCCATCCGTTGTTACAAGTCTGCCGGTCTTGTCTCGTCAAGGAGGGGCACACTTTCTTTGACCTTTCTTTTCTTTCCGACATACCTATAGAAGCCCTTCTTATTATTTTTTACATCCCTTGCTGAGTTCAGCTACAGCCATGCCTTGGCCATCCTGACCCCATGCAGCAAATTTCCATTGGGAAATTTAAGTCCTGTACCAAAGTGGCCTCTTAGAGTTCTGGTTGGCTCTGGCTGCATTTTCTAATCCTTCCGCCTTCATAGATTTTAACTACTACAGGCTTCTTGAAGCACACATTGCAGACAACATGAATCCTCTGGTTTTCTTTACTTCTAATATACTGTTCTCATACAGTTTTCTTGATAAAATCTTTTGCCTTTGGGTACTGGAAGATTCAAATGAACACTCTCTCTGAAGTGCCAAAGTCTATGCTTGACTGTGATGCAGAGGTGACAGGAAAATGGCAGGAGCCTTAGTTTCCTTTTCTGTCTACAAAGGTCAAAAAATCCACGGGTGATTGTGTAAAATGGAATTACAAAATGTTCGCTGTGTGTCAATTAACATGTGTACTTAGATTATGGGGCTTTTCCTATTGTAGATGAGGCCTTATTTTTCTCCTGGGAAATGTTAGGAGTACACCAGGTAATATAGGAACCCTTCTCTGCACCTTCTCCTCCCCAGTGCAGTCTGAAGGACACTGCTTGGGACACATACATGATCACATTTTAGATGCCCACAAAATATTCTGTAAACAGTGTCTTCTTCATAACAGGAATGCAAGTCAGTTTGTTGGGATTTACCAGGAAATACAATCCTGTCAAGACTCTAACATGCTGCCTGTTGATTTTGCCTAAAGAATTTTTGGGGTCTCCTCTTACACATGTACACATGCCCTCTCAGTTATCTGCATTTAAAGCAACTTCTTGAGGCTCTTCATTTACTCATACTCCTCTTGCTGTTTTCTTAATTGGCTGAATCAGTGTTCATATTTGTGGAGCCTGAAATATTATTACCACTTTTGTTCCCACTTCTGAAGATAATTTAGAAGTTAATTCCATATGTTCATTTTATAAGCTGCTGTTATACACTCATCTTGAGATATATCCTGCTTTATGCATTGTTGTTTATAACTTCTTTGGAAGCTTAAACTTCAATATATTTGCTGACCAAAATGTATTTCTTCCTGTTACAAAATACATATTGATTTATGATGCTAGGATTACACACATCTGTTGAGCTAGAAGCAACTTGGCAAGATTAAAGGAGGAATCAGATTTTTATTTGCACAAGAAGTATATCCAGGGCTATAACAGTTAATGCTAACAACATTAGTGGGGGGGGATGCTAAATGTCATGCCTTAAAACAATCGAGCTTTCAGAGATTAGAATAATATCAAATATGTGGGCCATATGATCTGCCTACTATGTAGTTCATAATGCTTACATCTGAATCACCTTGTACCACTGACTGCAGGAGACTGACAGTAGATCTCATCCCTGTTCCCAGGTTTTGTTAGGATCCAACTACTTCTTCAGATAAAGTAGTATATGCAAAAACACAGAAGCAGTGCAAGCAACTTCTGCTCTTGTTGTACTTTGCCCCATATCCTGCAGTACAATCCATTTAGCTGGAAGTTCTCTGACACTAATGCGCCAGAAAAAACTTCCAAGCAGACTGTCAGACTGAGGTAGGGTCTGAGTATGACTCTCTGTTTCTACCTGTGAGGTGATTTTTCAAGGTTGTCTTTAGTTAATATGCCTTACAGTAACAAAGAGAGTTTCCTTCTGATTTGGGAGGAGACCTTTGAACTGCCAATTGATAATGCAAATGAAATTTTATAGCCAGTTAGTTAACTTCTTTTGACCTTGGTTTCAACACAGAGGAAAATATCTGGGTCTGATCAGCCAAAAACTACACACCCTGAACTCAGGTTATGCTTTGATCTTCCTTTGATCATACATTTGCCAGGAAAAATGAACTCACTTGAATTTAGGGTTTGACTGCAGAACGACAAAAAAGACATGATGAACCAGAGGTGGACAACACATTGTATCAACTCTGCTTAATAAGCAATGCAATTCAGATAAATATATATGAATATAGAAATAGCTGTAAATAGAAATAAACGTATGTAGTTTGAAAGACCGTGGAGACAAAAAATGGTATTTTCTAATAATTTGAAAGCCAAGGCTCTGATTTGTCTTGGTTCACAGTTAGTGATATATTTAGATAACACTTTTGCAGTGGGTACTTTCCTTAGCTGTATACACTGTCCATCCCATATCAAGACGCCGTTGAGCAAGATGTAAATCCAATTCTGAATGATCAAACTTTGTAATACAAAGTAAAGTCATCACTTCTCCATCCTAACTAAAGCTACTGTTAAATGTGGCTTTTAATCCTGAGACTATCAGTGAGCTCAGTAGTGGCTAACTGCATTTTTTGCTGTTATAGTTCTGATTTTGTGGGGCTCTGGAAAGGAAAAATAATTCAGTAATAAAGTATAACTTTCCTAGTTGGATGGTGAAGTAAATGAAAAGCCACAGTTCAGAGAACATGTCTGATCATGCCTAGAACTTGAAACAAAACATAACATATTCACAGATAGAGTATCTCAATAAAACCTAAGCCCTTGTCATAGCCTAGCCACAGCTTGCACAGCTGTGGACACCAGTGCAAAGGTCTACTCAGCACCGCCAAGTAGAACAACAACAAAACAGATGGCTACGTTACTTACACTGGAACTTATTTTTGGGGATAAACCTAGTTTTCCACAGTAAATCTTTTTTTTTCAGGTGAGTACTCAGATGAGTCCATAGCATCCCAGATTAGGGTTCTAGGACATGTGGTTCTGGATGAACTTGCTCTCCAGGCCCTTTAATGTTTCTCTTAGGAGAGGGTATATGTGTTCTTCTAAATGTGTTGAAGGACATGCTAGTTCAAACCAGTCCAAGGAGTCAACTGTGCCTCTTAGACACCTTCACCTCCCTACCTCAAGGCAACCTTACTTTACTTTCTAAATGGCTGGGCTAAGACCTTACACAGAAAATTAGGTTGTATTTGCTGATGTCTGGTAGTGGCCAAATGTACAGCGTAGCAGAGGAACTGAAAAATCAGTTGTGTTACTCATGTGGTAATAAGATTCAAAGTAATGTCAGGATCATTGATTAAATTACCATTCAAACTTGGATAGCGCTGCAGAATATGTCAGGAAGAAATTATAGGGCAGTTCTAGCAGTGTTTCAACTAAGCATACCCCGATCATTTATAGCTGCATCTTCTGCTATAAGCATACAGGCATAAGACATTCATGCTCTGGTAGCACATCTTTTGGGTACCTTTGGCACTTCACCTGACAAAAATCAATCGGTAGTGACAAACTGAAATCAAAGATGCTAAGAAAAGAAACATATTATACAATTCATTCCTCCTTGATCCTCTGAAAGCTGCTATAACATTCCTTATAAGTTATTTTGCAAAGTCTTGAGATTTAGAAGCAGCAGTGATGGCCACATTGCACCATATCTCCTGCACCATCATGTGGTTGGAATCACACACCACATGGAGGTGCTAAAGTGGGGAAGGAGACAACTACTCCCCTTATCTGTCCTTCTTCCAACACTGAACGGAAAAGCAAATGTGGCACTGTCTCAGCATTTGTAAAAGGAAGAAGAAAGATCTTACTAATTATGCTTTACATTTAACTTCTAACCCTGGAAAAAACAATTGAAAAAGTCTTAAGAAATAGTCACTTCATTTGCAGAGAATAATGCAATGATGAGCAATAAGAGGCAGGATTTATAAAGACTAGGTCTTGCCTGACAAAGCTACCACTTTTTTACGGAATTACTGAATTAATGGATGAATGGAACAGAATAAATGTAATACTCCTGGATTTAAGCCATATTTTTTTGAACAATTGGTCTGATCATTCTCTCCCTCAAAGCTAGGCAGCTACACTGACATAAAACTGGGGAGCACAAGAATAGAAGGTTACTTCCTACGTTACACAAAAATATCCTTAAAAAGCTCAATTGAACTTGCTTTTGCAAAAAAATATCTCATTTGGTCTGAAGTCTGGAATGAAGGACTAAAACAAGGCTAATAAACGCATGGCAGAATATCAGTTTATAGGGAAAACAGGTAAATATTTAAGTCCTGGGTCTTGCCTTATTTAATACTTCCAGTAATGAGCCAGAAAGAGCAGTAAACAGCATATTAATGAAATTCATGGATGATACTAAATTGAGAAGAGATAAGAAAAGCAAGGAGGCCAGAGATACAGGACAGAGGGATTAGAGTAATTAGTAACATGGGCCAAAAGTAACAAAACAAGAATCACCTTGGAAAAACACAGTGAAGGACATCAGCACAAGAGAAAGGAAAATTAACATGAAAGACAGTTTCTATAAGAGGGAGGTTCTTGGGTGACAGAAACTTGATAAGGACTAAAAGCATAAAACCCAGCAAGTTACTTTCAAGCTTCTAGAAAATACAGTGGTAGAAAAGGTCAATGAAATTTGTACATGTATGTGCAAAGATGCAGCAATACACAGCAGCATGAATCGCTCTCTGCAAGACCTAGGTGTAACGCATGGGGGATATTGCTTCATTTCTAGTGAGATTTTCACATATCACCAGGGAGTTCAAAGAACCACAGCACAAATGAGAGCACTAGAGCAGCTGGTGCCCAAGGAGTGATTAAATTAGAAATTCATAGGGTGAGCAGTGACCACGAACGTGACACAAACATTAAAAAGGTGCAATCAGCAAGCAAGAAAAGAATGAAAAGGGAGGCAGGGATAGGAACAAAAAGTCATCAAGAAAAGGTTTGCGAGAGGGACCTGGAGAACTTTTATCTCTGGACCAATCTCACAATAGGTATAATAGACATAACCGCTTGGACTTGGCTAGAGATCCATGCCAGTCTCAGGTTGCTGACTATTCCTATATCCCTCACTCTTTTGGCTGTACCTTGGGCTCAGCTCTTTGTCTCCTGGCTCTTCCTCCAATTGCTCTGGCCTTGTTCCCAATCAGCTCTCTTGGCTTAGAGCCAGGTGTGTGCACACTTTTTTTGAGAAACTATCCTGTAAAGTCAAATCTCACTCCCACCAGGACCTATTTCCACAGGACCTATTCCCCTCCTAGGAACACAGTGCTTACAGCAATTTCTGCATTGGAATTATTCCAAACTCTCAAGAGATTTTTCTGGATATTTCTCATATAGACCTCATTGAGATTCTCTCCAAACCTATTTCCAGCATGAAAAAAGGCACAGAATTTGCAGGTAAAGTTGTGTTCTTAATGAAATAAGGAATGGGAATCTGGTGAAAGAAATGGCTGAAACCTCAGAGTTATGTTAAAATCTGTCAGAGAATGTGCTGGGGAAAAAGGGAAATTATACACAAAGAGGAAGCCTATGAGTGTTTAGCACAAGTCAGTGAACATAAAGACAGGCACACTAGAAAAAATGACCAAAGCATCTAGGTCGAGCTGAGGTCAAAGTAGACATGGAGAATTTTCTACGTTGAGAATTTTCTAAAGAGTTAGGACAAGCATTGGCAGGGCACGTTAAGAAAGGTGAAGAAAATGCTTTTTGTTCATCCTGAAATGCTCAAACACTATCCTATCTTACTCCCTTTCTCTTGAGAGACAACCTTTATGGTCACAGTACACATGAAGGGTCAGGTATTTCATCTGCTGCAGAAAATCCCCAAGAAGCTTCCCTCAAACATTTTCTCACTGGAAATAGCTCCCTACATTCACAATCCTCCTCTTATAGAATGAATTTTAATAAGTATCTTTTTTTCTTTTGTTCTCCCGATTGCTTCAGTTTTATTGTGGCTTTGCCTTTGTTTTCATTTTCATGTTCTTTCTATTCTACTGCATTATGGATTCTCATTTTACTTGCTGAAAGTTAGAGCTACTGTACATATATTTAGAACACATGGGGGTGTACGTGGATACAGATATTAATAGATACATGAGCATCACATAGCTCTCATTACTGTTCCAATATTATCAATTTTATTCACCATATGTCATGCTATACAGTTCTCACCTTCACTAACTTTAGATTGCTGTTTGCATGTGGTCCATTAAAAACTGGCATACAAATGTCCAGTACTTCAGTATTCAGAATACTTTTTGATTATGTTTGTGGGCTCAAATGTGATACAAAGAACCTGGTAATAAAAGAATCTCAAACTAATTTGACTCAAATTTGGAGAGGAAATTTTATGGTATCTGAAACAGTATCAGCCTAAAGCTGTTTTATCACATTTAGACAATGGGCAAAGACATCAGCATGGACAATCTGAAAAAAAGTCACATCCTGCTAATCATAGAGAATTCATGTTCATTTTCATTCTGCAGCATTGGTCCTTATTTGTATATTTTAAGGCCAAGAAAAAAATGGTCTACTGTCATCCAGTACTTTGTAAATCATAGCATTTGAATAGTTTGTTCTGTATGGATGACTGATGTCCATGACACTAGCACATCTTCTATTTTAAAACTTTATTTTACATGAAAACACTGAACAAAACACAACATACTGCCATAATAAGCAGGAACTATTGTTTCCAGAATTCAACTCTGTAGGTAACAAGAAGTAAGTTAAAAAAACAGGAAAAAACTCCCTTTTTAATATAATTCAAAATCTCAGAGCTGTGTTTCATTTTGATCTCTACAGACTGCACTTTCAGCGCCATTTTCTACGGTATTATAACCATTCATCCATTAATATTTCTCATCCCTTTCTAAACCTCACACCAGATAAAATCAGCACCTGGGGAACATCTCCAGAAAAGGGGATATGCTGGATGCATAGAGCAAAGAGGGTTCCCTGTACCACCACGCACAGTCATAAAAAGGAGGGAGGGACCAGCAGGTTTTAACCCATATCCTCCAGCACCAGCATATACACACCCTTGCTCCGCAGGGTACGATCACATCCATGTATCACCCCCATTAAGATCCAGGCTGCATATCTCTCATTGTCATGGAGACTGTTTCAAAGTCTTGCTGTGCTTCAGCAGCAGCAGCAGCAAAGAGGACAATAGTACTTGGTCTTAAATGGCTGCAAAGAAAGCAACAAAGCACAATGGAAAAGGGAAGGAGCTGTGATTCAGAGGGGTATGAGTACAGCAAGACACACTTCAAACTATTGCAGAGGGCTAGAGGTATAAGTTAAAGCAACCTTCCATTACTCTGATACAATTACGCCCTTGTACTTTTTCCATAGTTTCAAATAATTGTGACTTCAAGATATACACAGCAAAAGCATTTTCAAGGATAGCACACTTCTTCTTCCTCTTTCTCCCCCCAAGCAGAGATGCTGAGGTGTTTTAGATTAAACATTTTAATTAGGAAACTCTTTAGTTTACGATATCTTGTCTGGTTTTCCATTGCTGTGGGCATTGTAAGCATACGGAGTATTGGAGCAAGTGGCATACAATGACTTGGAACAAGAGCAGGCAGAGACACAGATAAGTGGAAGGCGTTAATAGAGTTGATTTTTTGCAAGACCTGAGGCAAATAAGTGATTTGCAGAAGAGTGAAGAGACAGTTTTATGTCAAATAGCAGATTTGCCAAGAATTGCAATTTATGGCCATTCACAAGCTATTCTCAAGTCAGGTCAATTCTCACAAGAAACAGGAGTAAGAGGTAAAAATGAGCAATATAAAATACAAATTAGGATAAAATAGCTGGTTTTAATCACATCTCAGAAAAAGGAGTCATCAGACCAAACTTTCACTGTAAGTGTAGTTAATAAAATAGTTAGAAGTATAAACCTCTGAAAAAATTGGTTGGTGACCTGCCTGTCAAGATTTATGCTCATATTACCACAAAAATCACAGCACCTCTCCAAGGACTGAGCAAATCCATTATGAGTGATACCAAGGTTGTGATCTGAATCAGTACTTTGAAAATGTGAAGGACACCATCAGTCTCAAAATGGAAGTAAAAGGTTGCAATGAAATCAGAGAAATAGTAGAGCAAAAGATGCTTCCACAAGCTTCTTCCACAGCATCTGGAGCAAACTTGCTGTAGGAAGGAGATCTGCTGTGGAACAGACCGATACACTGGAAGATCATGCTCAGACTAAAAAATGAAATATTTTTCTTTGAAAATGAAAAACGAGAGTTTGATGAGCACATATGCAACCTCATGGTAACAACTAAAGCAGTTCTCAAACCTCTTGGGAATACCCTAGGCAAACTTCTGCAGCATGAAAACTTCACTGCTTGATCTTAAAGTTATAAAGGTAAAACTTTGAGTGGAGAAAATTCTTGTAGCAGATGCTTTCTCAAGGAGGATTTGGAGGAACATGTGACAAAACAACAATTGCAAACGTCTGCTAAAAGAAAAAACTAGCAGAAATTATGAGAGAGAGTGACTACATAGTGAAATCTCTAAGAAAAACGTTATGGTCAAGGCAGCCTGCACAAAAACAATAATTTCCATGCACTGCTTGTGACCTGGAAAAATAGTTGACTGTGGGCAAAGAAAAAGGAAAAAAAAAATAGAGAAAATGAGTTTAGGTGCTGTTTAGAAGTCTAGGAGCCATATGAGTTTAGGAGCCATATGAGACATCTGTGTGAGCCTCTCAGCTTGGGATGCCAAAACAACCTGGAGAAAAATCACTGTTTGTGCTCCCAGTGACCACCAGAACCAGCAGGACACCACCCATGCCCGCACCAGCACCAGGTGACACTGTACAGTGCCTGTGCTTATGTGCAATACTTAATTCAGCTGGGAGAGAAAATTCCACCTAATGAGCAGACAGCTCACGCCAGGTCTACTGCCTTGAGCAGAAATGCTCAGGCTGGTGTCTGCAGACTTCTGCTCTTTGCAGGACAAGTATGTTTTATTTGCACACAAAGAGAAAGAAAAAGTAGGTAAGAAGCAGCTCTAGGATCCTGGATGTTGCACTCTCTGTTTTCCTTTCTCTGTGACAGGCCAAGCAGCTGAAAGTAGGTTGTCATGCTTGAAAATGCAAAAGCCTGTTTATTTAACGCTTTGCTGTGTGGGTTTCCATCCCTGGGAGCACTACCTTTGAAGACACTGCGGATCACAGATTACAGCGGGGCAGAAAGAAACGCTTTACCTGACAGGGTCAGATTTTCCGTGTGAGATATTTCATTTAATTCTGAGACAGATTTCACTTTGTGGGCCTCTTCCCAAGAGGCCATTTTCTACGTATAACAGACCACAAATCCTTCCAGTTTCTCTCGTATGCACAAGACGCCCAGTAAAATAAAATAGCAGTTTTACTTTTAAGAGTCAAATCGTTGTGCTACAAACTACACAGCAAATTGCCTTTACTATATTGTGCACAACATTTTTTTCATCCAGCCAGTTACCTGGCTTCATGTAGAGAAAATTAGCAGCAGTATAATTTCCTCTGTCTCTCAGGGACAGAATTACACTGTCTTACCTGTCAGAGACCTGTGTGGTGGATGATGCCCAGGAATGCTGTGAAGTTTTTGATGCCTGCATACTTACCTGTCTGCTCCCAAGCTTTTTGACCCGAGCACAGAGGCTGCAGCCATTTTGTTCTCAAACATCACTGCAGCTTGTCAGGCAGAGGACACATCTCCCACGTGGGAGGGGAGAGGGATGGTTGCAGCTTTCATTAATATAAAATAAAAGCTGCTTTAAGACCAAAAATACAATTTTTTTCTCTATATTCATAACCATAACTGCTCAGACAGAAGGTGATTGTGGTAATAAGCATTTTTGGCACATCTGATGTCGTGTTGATAAAGTTGTTATTCCTGGGAAAGGCTCACAAGGCTTGACAGTTCAACAAATGACCTCCTCATGCAAACCTGTAGCTAACATCTGCTCCTAGGACAGGTCCAATAGATACACGACATAGGAAAATCCAGTACTGACCTTCTGTCTACACCTACATATGTCCCACAGTACCATTAGGACCTCAGAAGCATCATTACCAACTTTTAATCCACGATCATTCTGTGAAATAAAATCTCTGAAAGACAACACAAGAAGGCTGCTGGAGCCCAAGCAAATCCACCCAGAGCAGACATCAGCAGCAAGATAGTGAAAAAGATAACATAAAGCTGATAAAATGAGAACTGTATATGAGTAATGTGAGAAGTTTCTTGCCACTGATTAGATACACAAAATACCGAGGATTTATGGGTTCTGCCTTGAATTTTTCTGAGATAATCAGTCATCAAGAAAGTCAGTTTTCTTATGCATTAAAAACCTCTGCTTTTTCAGGCACAGCAAAGCTCAAACCCCACTTGGCTCTGAGGTTTCCTCAGACAAGAATAATATATGTCCCTCCCTCAGTCAGATTCCCCAAGAAAAAAAATATTAGCTTTATCCCAAAAGTGAGCAGTTTTGAGTAACTGCCCGTCAGGTGTTTCCACGGCCTGAAGGTGCTCCCTAAAGTCTGTGCCAGCTGAGGTCTTCCCAGTCTTTACGTACTTTTATGCATACAGCTAAATGCACACACACATTCCAGGAAAGAGAGATGACTGAATCAAACAGGGATGTAGAAGGACATGCATTAATCATCAGCCCAGGGAGATACACAGACCGTTGTTCCCAGAAATGGAAAAGCTTTTAGAAGCTTTTCTGTACTGAAGGCAACAGTAATTATATTCCTACCTCCAGCACAGTTTGGAAAGGGACTGATTCTCTACTGTGGTTCCTTGGGGTAATACAACAAAAGCAAATAAACTTGAAGAATCCTGGTTTTCCTCTTCAGCATGCACCACACACACCGGAGGCTCAGGACTCGGCATAACTCCTTTCAAAACCAATGGGAGGTCTACTGACTGACTTGGGAAGGACAAGGATCGGTGTTTTGTTTCCATAAATCATCCATAGCATGTCAATATCACTGCCCGTGCTCAGCAGAATGGAAGATAAGCAAGGCGAAAGCTCGCGTAGTCCCCCTGCAGTCAGCAAGGCTAGAGAAGGAAAGCAAAACCCTCTTGAGTGTGGCCAAGCTGGGGACCAGTTCCCGGTGCTGGGGACCAACGCTCCCTCTCACTGCAGCCAGACTGACTCTAGCACTTTCAGTTTCCTGACCGCTCTCGCCGGGTTTGCACGATTCCTCCTTGGTTCTGTCATTGATAGATGGTTGCTTGGTTTGGATGAGCAGGTTGCGGCTCGTTGGCAGGAGTCGGACTTTACTTTCTGTAGTCTGTGCAGCAAATTCTTGAAAGCAAAACTGAAATGCTGCTTTGAAAATAACTTTTCTAAGCCACAATAGGGCTTTTTTTTTGTTATTCCTCAGCATGTTTCACCATTCTAACCCTCATAATGTTTTTTAAAAACAGTGCTTATGCGATTTCATTGCACACACTGACTTTTATCTTGTTCCCCCAAATACATAGATTTATGATGAAACACAGCCACTGTTAAAATGTTGTGCACTGTTAGCAGTACTGGAAGCTTGTTTTCTATCATATTTCAAATCAGCTGATATACAGGACAGGAGAGATTCCTAGGTTGTTAATAGCCTGGCTGCAATACTAGGAAAAAAATGTTATGATTACTTCAGGCAGACTTTGTTTGTTTGGCTTTGTAGTCTGACCATCAGTGAAAATAGCACATACGCTCTGTGGCCTCCGTAACCTAATGCCATTAAATAAACCAATGGAGCATCTTTTCATTAGGTACTACTTTCAACTCTGGTCAGCTCTTGTTCAAAAATCACATAGAAAGTGAATTGAATGACAGAAAGACAACAAAAGGATTGGAGACAAGGAAAGGCTTTAGGACTTTTGAATTTCTCTTGAGGAGAGATTAATAGTATCAGGACCTTCTGGGGCGTGCTTCTGTTACAGGCAGCACATGGAAAGAGTCACTGCTGGTAGGCAGCCCCCAGGCCATTTAGGATTTATAGAATAGGTCAAATCAAACACTGTAAACACCAGGAAACTAATAGGTAGACAGCATAGGTCTGTGCAGCTCTGGTGTCTTGGTTTTGATTGGATTAGTTCCTCAGTAGGTAGGCTGCTGTTTTGAAACCAATTTTTCCTTCAGGTGTAAACCTGAAGAAGGCAGTTTGGGCACAGGGAAAAGGCACATGTCCCAGAGCAAAAGAGGTGGTCACAAGGTGTGAGGGGAGCACAGATATAGAGACTGCAGCCTCCCAGGATGCTCCTTCTGTATGATCAAGCAAGGGACCATGTCATGTCCCGGAGCTGGAGCCCTGCTGACAGTCAATGGGATCCTGCTCCTCACTACACAGCCAGAGATCCCTATTACACCTCGCAGCGGCTGCTGCAAGCGAGCCATAGCCTGGGCTAATGGGTCTAAAGCACACCTTTTGATGGGAGGCAAAACAGTTTAAATCAACAAAACAAATTCCCTTGATATAGTAGACATCTTCCCAAAGTATGAAGCATTTATTTTAATAATTATTTTCATGTTATTTCAATTTGTGCTGAAACCAGAAGGAACTGGCAACATGTAAAGGTGCTTTGGCATGTACGATCACTCGCAGAGGTTTCTGGGGCCCAAAGGCACATCAGCCAGCCAAAATGGCTGGAGTGTCCACCATTACCAAAGTTTGAAGGTAGCCATTGGGGCACCACGCTGCCACAAGGCCATACTGTTTATGAGTATCTCTTGCATTTTCGCATTTGCATTTTAAACCCACTGTGAAGAGAACTGATAGAGTTGTGAAACATCTGCACAGTTTGTCAGCCCAAACACATCACTGCTTCACCAAGCAGCAGGGTTGGCTGGTGCCGAGGGAAGGAGCCAAATCCAATCAAATCCAGATACAAAGCTCTGAAGAAACACCTGGGTGTTTACTGGAAAGTGTTCAAATGAAAAGTTTGGCTTCCTTAACTTCTAAGATTTTTCCTCCCGTTCCCTCTCTGGAAAAGCTCTCAGTCCATTGGTGTGAATGTTGACTGTCACTTAATTTACTTCAGTAATTGCTTTGAAGTTCATTTCCAGCATTTGCAGCTATTCGTGATGATTGTTTACTGCTGGCTTAACAGATGATTTTTTTTACCTCTCCCATTCATTTTTTTCCCCAGTTCCACTTTGTAGTCACAGTCTAATGGCAGGATTTGTCTTCTCCAGACTCTGTCTTCACTGCCATCTTGTTTGTTATTATTTCACACCATCACAAATCCTGCTTTTGCATCTTGCAGGCAATAAGTTCGTTATGGATAACTGGCTTCTCTGCTCCACAGACAGAACTTCATTTAACTGCTTTTTTCTCTTTCCATTCTGCCATGCAGATGATGCCTCTTTTAAGACTCTCTTTCTAGTCTTCATGACTGTGAATAAGAAAACTCTTGTTTGAGCTTAGGATTACCATGGTGACAGGTTTATTATCTACCCATTTGGATGCAGGTTATCCTTCTGGCAATTTTTGGCATGTATTAGTCAGTCTGTGCTGATGCTAATTGCTGTTTTGTTGGGATATATTTGGAAGCACAATATCCATGGGGAAATGGGGAAAATTATGTCATTTTGTAGCAGCAAAAAATGCAGACTGGGATCTAGCTTTTAACAAATGCATTGCAGGGTGGTCAAGTTATGGAAGCAAAAGCTCTGAGTTGAGTTGCTGGCTGTGATATAAATTGTATGGACAAGATTTTTCTCTGGCTACACCTTAAATATTCCTCATTAAATAGAGATGGTGCTGGCAGGATTGTGATCTGGGTTGTTATTATTATTACACAGAAAATACCAGCATTATCGCACTTCATATCACCTGATATTTTCTTTACTGGGCTTCCCTTACATTCCAATGGCAACAGACCAAATGCTTTTAACATCCTCCTATTCAGTCAGTTGGGTTCATTTGTCAAGAGGATCGATTGATACACTATGACTTGCCCAAAATGAACTTCACACCAGGGATACGTAGAAGCTCTGAGTCACACAACAGCCAGTCTGAGGCTGCAAATAAGTTAGCAGCTCTTCTGCTGTTGGTCTGTGAAAATGCCCAGCTTATCCTCTGCTGTCTTATCCCTTGCCACATCTTCTGCACTACTGCCATTCCCTGGTTGGTCTTACCCACCCCTAGGAAGTTCCTAGGGTGCCATGACAGCCGAGAAGCTCTGCTGTCATGTAAATATACATATGACAAGTCTTGATCACAAGGCAAATGTGAAGAATGCAAAGCCTTTGGTCTGAGCCCCTCTGCCACAGCAGCTCCAAGAGGTGTCACCTTCCCTTTTCAGCTGGATGGGATGTTAATGCACCAAGTGAAATGCTGGGTACCGTCTCTTTAGGTTTTTATTGCCAATGTTTTTCTTGGTCAGGCCAGAGATCTGTGGTCAAACCTGTCTGGTCACGAAAGCAATGATCCAAGGAATGACAGTACCATGTTGTCCTCTTACTATCTAACAGGTTTTATGTCCCCATGGAGATGACTTATATTTGCAAATCCTCACATTGTCTAAAACTGGTCTCAGGCATTTCACTCTGGCTTGTGCACCTCCTCCTCTATCCATTGCTGATAAAGTCAACAAGTTTTCCCTCCTTGTGCCGTGCCAGCTGCAGTCACAGTCTACAAGCCTGCACTTACTCAAGAAAAAAAAAGACATTGGGGAATATTTTGGATCAGACAAGAATACGCCTTTCTCTGGATGTTATGAATCATCCTGAAGATATTTATCTTTGCCAATTGCCTTTGTGCATTTTGCCCTTTGACTTAGGATCAAGCAAAAATCCTCTGGGGTGAAATGAAAACAAATTGAAACAGTTTAGAGATTTTTCTTTAACAAAATCTTAACAAGAACTTGCTTTTCAAAATTTCTTAACAGTCTTTCCATTATTTGATAGTTGCAGTTATAGTATGTGAATTGATTAGTTGTAGAAAAATAATTTTACACCCAATTAAAGTAAATTGAAATAGACTTAAAATGTTGGCGCCCATTCCTTCTGTCCCCAACAGGAAGAATTCATTTGACCAGCACGATTATATCGCCAAAATGTTTGACTTCAGATAAAGAACTATAATTCATTTTTTGGCATTGCAACAATGAATTTTAATGAAAGACTTGATTGTGGGGCAGTGCTGACTGGACAAAAGGCAACATGTGGGATTTGATTGCAAAAATCAATAGTTAAAAATAGAACAGAAGTTAATAACTGCTGGGAAAGATCATTTGGCCCTGATTCCATTTGCATAGCTCAAACAGGAGTTACTGCTGCTTAAATCTAGTAAGGAAAGTTGGACCTCTGGACGAAGCAGACCTCTCTTCAGACCCCTAGAACAAGAAAGCTTTTTTATTAAAGGTGTTGGCCCCTTCCCATAGTGGTGGTTTGATGCAGGTGTGGCTCAGTGCTGGCACAAGAGATGTGCAATGCATTATAATTTGAACAGGAAAAGGGTAGTGTGATCAAAGTAAAGTGTACAGGTATTAAACAGAAAGAGGCCAAAGAAGTCAGTCAGACAACACACTAGCCAATTCCAGCTGCAGACATATGCAAACTGAAGAAGTCCAGTATCTTAAGAGAAGCCCCTCTGACCCTGTCAAGGACCTTCTGTCAGTTATGTGCCAGATTCAAGGACGTGAAAAGCACAAAGGAAATACCCTTCCCTCTGATACTTGCCTTCGGCCATTATAAAGTATGATTCAACCTCCACAATATTGCCCATTACAGAACACAGCAGTGCTGGGGGACATCCTGGAGACAGCTTACCCCACCTGTTGACACACCACAGCAACGCAGTCATGAGTGCTTCCGAGTGGCATGAGGTAAGTGACAAATGTTCATTTTAGAGCTTGTATCTTTCAAAAGAAATCAGCATAAACTCCATCACTGCAGTGCAATCCAGTCACCCACTATACTCAGAAAAGCAACTTGCAATCCGACTGCTAAGCAGAAACAGCTTAAAAGCAAGCAGTGAAGTAATATGCAGTGCATGCCTGATGCAAACACTAACGGTGGGGCTCACATGAAGAACCAAAATCTGTCCTCTCCTGCACAGAACTGTGGGGCAGAAGCAGCAACAACATTTTCCCCTTCTAGCCTGCAGTCTGCCCCGCAGAAGGGGGATGGTGCTGGTAACAACGGAGGAGAAGGCCGAGGTACTCAGTGACTTCTTTGCCTCAGTCTTCACTGGCAGTCTCTCTTCCCACACCTCTCAAAGTGGATGAACTGCAAGAAGGGAACTGAAGGAGCAAAGTCCCTGCCAGCGTAAGAGAAGATCAGGTTCAAGACCACCTGATGAATCTGAACATACACAAGTCTATGGCACCTGATGAGATGCATCCCAGAGTCCTGAGGGAATGGGCTGATGTAGTTGCCAAGCCACTCTCCATGATATATGAAAAGTCCTGGCAGTCAGGGGAAGTCCCTGGAGACTGGAAAAAGGGTAACATTGCACCCATTTTAAAAAAGGGTAGCAAGGAGGACCCTGGGAACTACCGACACCTCAGCCTCATCTCTGTGCCTGGGAAGATCATGGAGCAGATCCTCCTAGAAGCTGTGCTAAGGCACATGCAGGACAGGGAGGTGACTGGAGACAGCCAGCATGGCTTCACCAAGGGCAAGTCCTGCCTGACCAACCTAGTGGCCTTCTAGGATGGAGTGACCACACCAGTGGACAAGGGAAGAGCTACAGATGTCATCTGTCTGGACTTCTGTAAGGCCCCAGGCACAGTCCCCCACAACATCCTTCTCTCTAAATTGGAGAGAGAGGGATTTGATGGGTGGACTGTTGGGTGGATGAGGAATTGGTTGGATGGTTGCACCCAGAGGGTAGTGCTCAACGGCTCAATGTCCAGATGGAGACTGGTGATGAGTGGTGTCCCTCAGGGATCTGTAGTGGGACTAGTACTCTTTAATATCTTCATCAATGACATAGACAGTGGGATCAAGTTTGCAATTGACTGAGTGGTGAGGTTGACATGCCTGAGGGATGGGATGCCATCCAGAGGGACCTGGACAAGCTCGAGGAATGGGCATGTGTGAACCTCCTGATGTTCAACAAGGCCAAGGGCAGGGTCCTGCACCTGGGTCGGGGCAACCCCCAGTATCAATACAAGCTGATGGATGAAGGGGTTGAGAGCAGCCCTGCCGAGAAGGACTTGGAGGTACTGGTGGATGAAAAGCTGGACATGAGCTGGCAATATGCACTCGCAGCCCAGCAGGCCAACTGTCTTCTGGGCTGCATCCACAGCAGCGTGGCCAGCAGGTCGAGGGAGGTTATTCTGCCCTTTTACTCCGCTCTGGTGAGTAAGAGGACCTGGAGTCCTGCATCCAGCTCTGGAGCCCTCAGCACAGGAAAGACATGGACCTGTTGGAAGACCACATCAATGCTCACAGGGATGGAACAGCTCTCCTATGATGAAAAGGCTGAGAGAGTTGGGGTTGTTGAGCCTGGAGAAGAGAAGGCTCACGGGGAGACTTTCTTGCGAACTTCCAGTACTTAAAGGGGGCTGGTAAGAAAGATGAGGACAATCTTTTTAGCAGGGTCTGTAGCAACAGGACAAGGGGTAACGGTTTTAAATGAAAAGAGGGTAGATTTATACTTGGGAAGAAATTTTTCCCAATGAGGGTGGTAAACCACTGGTACAGGTTGCCCAGAGAGGTGGCAGATGCCCCATCCCTGGAAACATTCCAGGACAGGTTGGACGTGGCTCTGAGCACCGTGATCTAGTTGAAGATGACCCTGCTCATTGTAGAGGGGTTGGACTAGATGACCTTTAAAGGTCCCTTCCAACCCAAAGTATTCTATGAATCTATAGTACCTTTTTACCAAAACCACTATATGCCTATGTTCTTTTCTGAATAAAGCAATAAAGAATAAGGTCCCAGCTGCAGCTTTCCTTTCAGACCTCCAGCCCTCCTCCCAAATGAATACATAAAATTTTGCACCAAGGCTCCCTTTTTCTTAAGAACCCTGGCAGAGCTTGCCATGCTATCAGAGGAATATCCCTCTGTCTTACATTCTTCTTCCATTATCAGCTATAGAATCACATAACAGTTCTATACACCTGAAACTGTTTCAGTCTACTAAATTTTAAAGGATTTTCAGAGTAATGTGCCAATTGGTACCAGTGAATTAGCTAAGCTATAGATGCATAAAGAACAACAGCGACCTCTGCTCAAAGCACCAACAAAACAGTTGTATAATCACTACTCTCTGCACCAAAACCAAATGTTGTTTCAGCTCTGGTTTATCAGGCATTAAAATAAGTGATTACAGAAATCAAAGAAGCATTCAAACCTCCAATGTGTTTTGGAAGCTTTGATCAATTAATTTTATTAGTTCATCACAAACACAGCAAATAACACCTGCAAATTAGAGCTACTTTGGGTTGCTAGATGCTGGCAGAAAAGGTACATTAACTTATTGAAGTATGCTAGTAAATGTCAAGGACAATATCATAAAAAGCTTTAACTTATAGAATACCTATATTCGCTGAAGGGCATCAACGTGTTAACATTAGTGTTTTATACAAAATTCATCCCACAATATAGTAGCTTCACCTCTAAAGCCTGTTATAGCTCTATCCCCTTGGGCAGAGGCTGGAGAACTGCCATTTAATTGTCAGTGCTATAAATTAAAAGAGTGCTTGAGTCAGATGTCATCCAGAGCTTACAGTCCTGGCAGAGTGGGTAGGAAGTGCTGACTGGTAGTATCAGCCTGGTGAGGACCTTCCCAATGGCTCTCCCAGCACTCCAAACCTAATTAATTCTGCTGATATTTTATATGCATCTGCATTTGCATTGTACTTAGATTAAATACAGCTATGTGCACTGAGCTTGGCAAAGCCTGGATAGCAAGGAAACGAAAAGCATGAAGAAAAAAAAGTGATTTTGTTTTCTTGGCTATTGTTTAGCACATTATAGGGGGAAATGTAGGCCTAATGGCTTACAGAGTGCAACAATTCCCCCAAGTGTTAAGAATTACGTTACAACCCAAAGCAGACAATCATTGCTAGGGAACACTTGAAGACAGGATTGCCCAGCACATGAAATTCAAAATCCTAATTGGCAGAAGAAGTAAAATATATCAAATTCCCTACCAAAGGCAAAAGTCGTCTTGAAATGGCAACAGTGTGCCTCATGTCTGTAAAGCACAGGTAACAGTGACAAGCGGAAGGTATTGAGTAGAGCCCATCAATTCACCCACAGAAACCAGTACATTCATATTCAGCTGTGTGCTCCTATGATTTGAGCTATTCGCTTGCTTTTTTCACCAACATATTCTATCAAAAGTTGAAAAAAAAGCAGTCTAGTCACTGCAGCCTCAATTTTGTATTTACAGATTACAGTCGGAGTGGCAGCTAAACACAGCATTCCCACTGAAAATGTCACCTCACCTTTCCCTTCTCACTTAAAATCTTATCATAATATGAACTTCTTCCCCTCCATTTCCTAAAAAAATATGGATTTAATCTAACAGGATATTCAAACTGCAAGTCTATGGATGGAAATCAAGGTTTGCCAGTGGTGAGTGTTGATCCTTGATTCGGGCATCCAATTTCAAGGCCATTTGTTTCATGACTAAGTCAGATGATATGACAGCAGATAAGTGTGCAACGACAGTCATCTGACATTCAGTTACTTTAATTTGTTAGTTATGCTTCTGGTGGCCCAGTTCCCGGGTAGAGCTATGTTCCAGCAAGGCTGAAGGTTCCCTCAGAGCAGGTTATTTTATGCTGAGAGCGTGTCATCAGTGAAAGCAATTTAAGCAATTTGCCATTTCTTTCCTGATTTGATAATTACATTTTTATTTCCAAGAGTCATATACAAGATTTAAGAGCTCACTTCCATTCATGTTCACCTAGGCCACTTACAGAAAACAGCCATAAATCAACATTTTTTAGAAATCCAAGTCGTTTTGATGAGCAGTGACAAATGATATGGAAACACTTGAAATTCAGTGTGGCTGGGAGAAAGTTGCCTACACTTCTCACTGTGTTTGTGGGAAATGGATGCAAAATAGAAGCTGAAAATGCACCAATTAACATGGACACAAAAATAAAAGCTGTAATAGATTTTAATTAAACTACATAGAAAAAGCCCCAAACCTAAATAACTAACTAAACACTTATAAGTGCTAAGGGCTATATCTACATAAGGAGTTTGGCACTGCCACATTCCTCTTTGCCACACCTAAATACAAGGCTTCTGCAGTCAGGAGTGGCAAACACAGCCCTGAGTTCCCAAGCACCAATGGAGGAGGTAGAGGAGACTCCAACAGACTCCCATGAGCCAGTACCTGACATGCAGGATGGCTAAATCCACCAAAGGGGAATATTGCAGAGGACCAGGTCCGGTATTTCTCTTCTGTCCAGAGATGAGACTCCATCCTTGCACCCTGAGTAAGGTATGTATGGGAGATCAGGTATGACAATGTAAAGCTCCAAACTAGACTGAGGCAATCATGACATACCCTATTGGAAAAGAGACTTGATGATCTTAAAGGTCTTTTCCAATCTTAATGATTCTGTGATTCTGTGATGGAGACCAGAGACCATGTCCTCTTTGGTCTGAAAGATTCAAACCCTCAGTTCCCCCCACAGGGACAGCTCCAGCCACTGCTCTGGGATAGCCCAGATGGAGTACAATGGCATAAAAGTTACCCAGAGTGCCCAAGAGCTGTTTTTCCATGACTGGTACACCTCTGGTCACACTGGAAAATATGCAGGTTTGCAAAAATAAAAATCAAGGATTTTTTACACAGACAAGATTAACAGTTAGGACCAGCCTTGCTGATGCTTGCACTTTTTGATGGGCAGGGTAAGTTAGCACATGGCCAACTCTTCATTTCACCAGTTCTAGGACAAAAAAAAGGCCAAAAGATCTCCCAGTATTCTCATAATTTTGTAAAGCTTGCCAAGGGAAGATTTGATTTTCTGTGGCAGAACATCCTAAGTGACCTTCAGTTCACTGATGGCAGGATATTCTTTGCTCTAATTGCTTGTTCAAAGAGTGCAATGGTATAATCAGCAGAAAAAGTTACTGATAAATATGGGCTATTTCCAAATGTATCAGCTAAATAACTCAATAATTATTAAAAAAATGCCAACAAATACAATAATAGACAAAAGGTAAAGGCTATGGTTTCATTCAATAATTTGAAAGCAGAAATTATATTTTTTCCTGCAAGGAAGCTGACTGACAGAACCTAGGAAAAGATGAGGGAAACCTGTCCTCCTTCATGAAAGTCTGGAAAAATTTGCAGTATCTCAAAATATACAAAGGTACTGAAAACCTCTTTTCTTCCATAACAACTATAGGATATGAATCATGGGAAACCAGTGGTGCAGACAGTAAGAAAATTAAAGTTTTTCCACTGTGCTAAAGACAAAGATAGAAAGATTCCTGCACCTCCTAAATAGAAAGGATGATGATTGTATGTAGTAAGAAACTTACAAATAGTAGTGTAGAAATGCAGACTATGTTAGAAATCAGTATAAACAGATACACACTTTGTGGTTATATCAATCAAAGACAAAGTGTAAGCACTAGGAGACTAGAAGATGCTGAGAAAGGAAAGGTGCCAAGAGGATGTAATAGATGCTGATTGGAGCAGCATCCATTGTGCAGTTAGCAACGGAACATGGAGTTTTCTAAAAGTTTAGCTATCACTAATGCTTAGTTGTGGGTAAATGGATTTTGACTAGCAAGTGCTGATCTTTTTGCTGGCTGCTTTCTTGCAGGAGCTGGCAAGGATCACTCAAGCAAGCTCTCAGCTTGTGCATTGCCAAGATACACCGGAGGATGTATCTCTTACAGTCCCCCAGACACCAAAACCAGGCTTCAGTAGTCCGGTGTCATTGTTTAACCCCAGCTGGCAACCAAGCACTATGCAGCTGCTCGATCATTCCCCCCATGGTGAGATGGGGGAGAGAATAGGAAGGCTAAAAGTGAGAAAACTTGTGAGATAAAGACAATTTAATAGGTAAAGCAAAAGCCGCGGACGCAAGCAAAGCAAAACAAGGAATCCATTCCCCACTCCCCATGGGCAGGCAGAGGTTTGGCCATCTACAGGGAAGCAGGGTTCCACCACGCATAACGGTTACTTGGGAAGACAGATGTCATAACTCTGAACATCCCCCCCTTCCTTCTTCTTCCCCCAGCTTTATATTGCTGAGCATGACATCATGTGGTATGGAATATCCCTTTGCTCAGTTGGGGTCAGCTGTCCTGGCTGTGTCCCCTCCCAGGTTCTTGTGCACTGCCAGCCTACTCGCTGGTGGGGTGGTGTGAGAAGCAGAAAAAGCCTTGACTCTGTGTAAGCACTGCTCAGCAATAACGCAAACATCCCTGTGTTACCAACACGGTTTTCAGCACAGATGCCAAACATAGCCCCATACTAGTTACTCTGAAGAAAATTAACTCTACCCCAGCCAAAACCACCACACCCGGTCACTAGCATTTCCCGTCACTGTAGGCACTTGCAGGGTGTCCCAGTGGTGACCAGCTGCTGCTCCTGAAGGCTGTGGCTCTACCCTAGGCCCCATGTGACATCCGCTGAGCCCATGCAAATGTTTTGAGCACACTGAGGAAAATTACTCTAAATGTCTGGGAACCACCCCCTAAACCAACATGACCACTTTTTGTAGTCCCTGAAGTAGCCTTGGTACCCCTGATACATTTGCCCATGGTAGGAGAGGGGCTAACGTGCTGTAAAGCCTGCTGTCTGCATCTCAGCTTCATCAGCCCCTCAGGGGCCGAGAGGCAGTAGGAGGGAATCTGAAGGGAGGAGACAGGCCCTGTTCCGCTGCCTCTGGCTCAAAACCAGGGCAGCTGGCACCTGAGTGCAAAAAGGCTTTTATAGGCGTGAATGTATACATAAGTCTGCAAACGTGCACCCAGATGGGGATTTGCTTATAGGGTGGAAGCTGTTGTGTTTCCTTTTATGGAGAAGGGTTCTCCTGCACACAAGACTATTACTCTTCATTTGTTATTCACCATTTACCTGTGTAAAATCTTTCAATTCTCTAGTCAGCGAATAGAAACACTGTGGCTTAACAGCTCAGTTACACCATTGGAATAATGAATTATTGAGGTTTACCAGCCATGAGCAGGTTCCTCCAAAGTATCTAGAACCATTTATAAATACCAGCCACATTTTGCAGAAATCCCTGCTGATTCAAAACTATTTTCAAATAGAAGCTGGCGCATTCATCAGATTATATATTCTCAATAAATAATTTAGTCAGCTCCAGCACCTGGCAAACAACAGAAGACAGTACTAAGAAGTCATCAGAAGGGAAAAGAACTGTAAGAAGCTAAATTATTTAAAGAATCACTGGAAATAAGATGAAACAACAAAAGAGATATTGGGTAGCCAAAAGATATTGTTACTCGCTGAAAGGTATTTCATTAACCAGCAACAATGATTTGCAATTCTATAGCACTTCTCACAAAATAACCACCCCGAAGAATTTCAATGAGCTGCTTCTCGGGGCTGTCCAGCAAATAAAAATGATGAACAGCTCAGTGCTGTTGTATCAATCAAAAGGAGGGGACCCAGCTGGCAGAAGCAAGTTTAATTTCTGACTGAGAGAAATAACAGAGTTGGAACCTGTATTGACATTTTCACTGCGTTTAGCTAGACAGGGTAACTAAGAGACTACACAACTAAATAAACTGTAGCCCACCTTCTACCTTTGTTCTCTTTCTTCCTCACCCATAAAAGTACAAAACTACAAACCTGAAAGTACAAGTAAAAGTTGCTAGCTTTTGCAGTAAAAGCATCCCAAGCAGATCACCACCAAGGAATGGGTTTTCACTGCTGTCCTCATTAGACAGCAGTGAACATTTTCAGAATTTTCCTAGGGACCGAAGAAAATGAGGCTGGAAGAGGTTTAGAAGTCATCTGGCTCATCACGATGCACAACACAGATTTGGCTCTATCTGTGCCAGCCTGGCATATGCTTGTCTGTTCTTAAAAGCCTCCAGTGATGAAACCTCAGGCCCCCCAGCAGTCTACTCCAGAGCTCAGCTAGCCACACCGGTTGCAAACGTCACCTAACGTTTAAGTCAAATCTCCCTTGTTGGAATTTAAGACAATTACTTCATCTCTGTAATGGATATGGAGCACATTTGACTGCTTCTGTGCAGTTCAGTTTTATACAGTTGAAGATTATTATGTCTCACCTCCTTATCTTTTCTAATACCTTCCATACAACCTGGTTCTTTCAACCTTCCCTCTGAGTCCATGGTTTTAGGTTTCAGGTATTACTGTACTTCTCCTTTGACTTCTTTCTAGCTGGTCTGCCTTGAACTTGTAGAATGATACATGAAATAGGACACAATGCTGCAACAGACATCTCAATGGGGCCAAGCAAAGTTTTACTTCATATGCCCTATGGCATTCTGTTCATGTACCGTAGTTTGGCATGTGCTATTTTGTTGCAGTCTCAACAACATAATATTTTTTACTCATATTTAAATTGAGATGCAATTAGGGCAGATTCATTTACTTATTTATGTGTTTATTGCAAGAATGCAACTTATCAACTTTCTTCACAGCTTGCTTTTGCACGTGTGATTATTCTTATGTTTGTGGATAGCAATCCAGATATATACCTGTACACCTAAGAATATAAATCCTAGCTTCCCTCTCTCACTGTGCACAGGTGACATCATGGGACTTTCTTTTCAGATAGATATTTCTCAACAGACATTGTTAGAGGAACTCTTAAAGTGCAGGCAATCAGAAGAACTGAAATGTTCAGCTTATGGAGTTTGTCTGCATGAATAAACTTTGTGCACAAGAGCTACCGACAAACTGTTCACTGAAAGAACTGGAAGTCTGCTTAAAGAACGGAAGGTTCAGGCTGGCACGCAACTGACACCACAATACACTAGTGAGTAAAAAATGGAACAAAAAAATACAGAAAATATGATGGTGAAATCTTGTAAACTGATGGAAGAGCAGGAATTCTCAGCTCATCTCAGTCCAGCTCGAAAATAGCACAGATTGGAGGGTTCCCGAGAGTTATTTGAAATCAGCAATTATTTTGAGTTTAAAAGTATACCTATTCAGTGTGCATTCTCCCAAATGGCAATTTTCAGACAAGGTAAAACACAAAGTAAAAGCACAGAGCATTTTCCAGGGTAGTAAAGTTTTAGCTCAGTCAGCTTATTATAGAGAAAAAAGCATTTGACAATGCTCTCACACTTCCAGTTCTGTCCTGCAGTAAATGCCTTCCTAGAGAAGTGTATTAGCAAATTCTGTCACGTAGTCCCAGCAAACAATTCTGATCTGAATTTTTTTGCAGAGGTGCCGTTACAGTCCTCGGAGTGAGCTGCTGATGCCCTCAAGTGCTGTTTGCTGTGGTAGTGCCAGGGCACTGCAGGAACGATTTACGTCTCATTGTTCCCAGTGTAGTGAGCGATGCAGAGTAATGAGACATGACACTGAATAAATTGGTGGAATGAGATACAACAGAAAGCGTGGGACTGAGTCCTACAGCGGAGACCTTTGTGTTGGTTAATCGGAACCTTTAATTTAATTAGATTTACGTCCAGTGACAGCAGGGCATGAGGTTTTAATGCACAGTCAATCTCTGAGATACTTTCTGGGAGACACAGTTCTCCCAAGATGAAATAAAATACTGTAAAAAAGTCTTTTATGTAGGCCATGCTGCAAGTTCTCATATTAGGCTTTTTATTACTATTATATATACCGTCCCAAATGAGTACACGGCCTCACTCTGGAAAGCAGCAGAGGACCACCCCTGACCTAGGGACAAGGAAAACTGTCGCCTTGATTTGTCAGAGACACAGAAATAAAGGGTTGCATTTGATCCAACCATTACAGTGCCTAAAATAGACACTGGCATCTGGGTTCAAAAGAGCAATGAGCAATTGCATCTGTGCACCAGCCAGCACGGCCAGGCCCTGGCTCTGCCCTAGGACCGCGGGGATGCTCGCTGCCCGTGCTCGAGACACAGGTTACCAGCAGCTACCAAAGGCAGCCCTGCCCACGAGGCTGGCTGGAGCACTGGTTTTGAACTTCAAGCCCATAGCAGGCACCAAAAGTGGCTCACACAGGGTCACACAGTATCTGCAACACCTGGGTGGTGGGTCAGGAAATGAAAACCTGACACCTATTTCTCCTCTCCCCTCCTTTTTTCTCCCTGACCAGCCAAAGATGAGGTGGCTAACCGCTACTGTGAATCATGTTGTAATTATCTTTTTCTTTCTATTTAATGAAAGGCTTTTAACGGCGAATGTGAATCCAAATACCTCACATTGCTGTGCACAGCAAGCAGACATCCCCTCTGCACTGGTGGAATTTGGAGCAGCTCTGAGGCTGTCCCCAGCTATAGTCTCCTGGTTCCTTCTGAAGCTGAAGTGCAGCATGTGGGGACTGGGCAGCCATGGTACCGTGTCTGCAGAGTGACGGGTAAAAGGAGATGTAAACAAACAACACCAATTTACCACCATATCTTGATTGCAGTAATGACAGAAACATCCTACTTCATTGATTCTGAAAACAAAGTCAAAGAACATGTAATGACGCTCTGCTGATATAGGGTAGGAAAAAAGCTTGCTTCTGTTCTTCTCCGTTGCTAATGCTCATTTGTGGTCCAGGTCAGGCCCAGACCTAACATACTACAGTGCCACATCAGCAATGTGTTCAACCAAATTCCTCTGGAGAGCAGGTTTGTCCTCCTGCTGAGCTGACCCTAGATGACTGAAGGGGTGCAAGATAACTGGACTTGTGAAGACGGTGCAGAAAAAAAGGATAAAACCCAACACTAGTCAGTCAGAGAGATCCTGGGACTATAAGATGGGGGGGAAAATCAAACGAGATCTTCACCACCACTTGGGAGATGTTTACATCCAGTGTGTAGTTTCTTTTCTTATGGTGAAAGTGAGCACAAACATGAATCCAAACAGTTGTGGAGCATTTGGATTTGAGGTTTTAGTTTGGATCTCTTCTTCATTTGCTCCTTACGTTGCTCTTGAAACAACTGAGCTGATTCTGACAGGCTGGAATTTGGTCTTGCTGGTGTTGCATTTGACCCTTTCAGCTCACACCTTTCAAACCTTCACAGACAAATGCCTGCTCCCCCTCCCAAGACACCTCCTCGTATGCAAGGCTTGTACTGAAGTACAATTCCTCTGGAGCTTTTGAGCTGGACCAGTTTGCAGAGATGTGTCAGCAGGCAAGATGCACAGCTCTCACATTATCCCGGTAAAGCTCCTTTCTGAACTCTGACACGGATTTCGCATGAACCACCACGTAAGAATGTAACAGCCTCGACCCCGGCTCTTCCCATCACAAAGCAGGGCAGGTGAATTGCCCTTTTAATCTTTTCTTGGCGCCTGTCTCTACAGTGAGCAAGCAATTTTTCTCCTTTTCTGAATTCCCTTCCATTTATGCACAGCTTCTGCTCTTGCAGATCACTGGCCTTTGTATTTACTGCTTAGCATCCCTTAAGTTTTATTTTAATTTGTTGTCCTCTGCTCAACTTCCTAGTAGGCCTAGATCCCTTTATGACATTTATTTTTGCATGTGTTCTCTGGTCTCAGTAACACTGTTACTTTCATTATCATGCAGTTTCCTCCCTTTTCAAGATCATTAAAGAATATATTCAATGACATTGGGTAAAATAAAATCCCATACAAGCTTCTCAATAATTTAATCCATTTTGACACATTAAGGCACATGTGTTTATTGTCATATTATGCCATAATCTTCATAATAAAGACAATTCAAACCACTTTTTAACTGCAAAAATCTGGAACATATTGCATTAAATTATTTAAATCCAAATATATTGCATTTATTGCTCATTTATTCACTAATTTTACAACTGCTTAAAAATAAATGAGATTATAAGACTTGTGCATTGTAAATCCAGGTTACTAATTGTTCATAGGTCTATTATTGTCTAAATGTTTCATGAAAGTTAATTAAGTTCCCATTTTCTGCCAGGTCTGATTTTATCACCAGAGAGATCTAATTAGCACAGAACACGATGGATTCAATAATTTCGGAAGAATGTCATAACAAATCTGGATCATTCAGGTTGCTACACCGCAACCCTCACCACCGTCACTGAGCACATCCGTAAAAGGATTTGTTCATTCGCGTTTAAATCACAAAATGCAAATGCAGGCTACTCACTGACGTTAATGTGGGCTTGCAGCTCTGTAAAGAAGAATTACAGAATAAGCAATTGCAGAAGAAGGCTCTGCATAAGCCAGAACACTCGAGCACATGTGCAATAGGGTCATAAAAAAACAAGTACATGCTGCAAATGACAAAACAAACAGGGGAAAAAAAAACATGATTGGAAACCTAATGGCAAACAAACTTAATCAAGAGCAAATGTAGCATTATGAAACATATGGTAGAAGCCTTCGTTCCAGGCAAAACTGGAAACACTCAGGCACCTTGACACAGCCTGTGCTAGTCACTCAGAGGTGTTCTCCACTGCACTGGGCAAGGGGCAGCTAAAGGTTTCCTCGGGCAGGGTCACTCCAGCGCCGAAGGCACCCCGTCTCCTCCGCTGCAGGGTGGCACGTCCCCGCTGCCCCGCCGTGGCAGCGGTGTTACCTGTTCCAGCAGCATCATCCCAGCCCTCCTGTGGCAGGAGAAGTGGAGGCAGCGGCAGGGCCAGCTCAGGCTTAGGGACTGACAGCCTGGCCGGGGAGAAATTGGGGGGCGAGCACGCTGGGTCTGGAGAGGAAAGGATTCCTGTGGCCTTGCTTTTTGGTGTCACAGAAATAACATTTTACCTTGTAATTAAGATGATTTGTTTATATGTATATTGCGTTTGTGTGGCCAGGTTTTGGTAGCGGTGGGGGTTGCAGGGGTGGCTTCTGCAAGAAGTTGATAGAAGCTTCCCCTGTGTCCGACAGAGCCCGTGCCAGCCGGCTACAAGATGGACCCACCACTGGCCAAGGCCGAGCCCATCAGCGACGGTGGCAGCACCTCTGGGGAACAGAGTTAAGAAGGTGAAAAAAACAGCAACAGCAACTGCAGCCGGAGAGAGGAGTGAGAACGTGTGAGAGGAACAGCCCTGCAGACACCAAGGCCAGAGCAGCAGGAGGGGCAGGAGGGGCTCCAGGCGCCGGAGCAGAGGGTCCCCGGCAGCCCCTGGGGAAGCCCCTGGTGAGGCCGGCTGTGCCCCTGCAGCCATGGAGCTCCACGGGGGAGCAGATCTCCACCCACACCCGGGGAGGGCCCCACGCCGGAGCAGGGGGATGCCCGAAGGAGGCCATGGCCCCACGGGCAGCCCGCGCTGGGGCCGGCTCCTGGCAGGGCCTGTGGCCCCATGGGGAGAGAGAGGAGCCCCGGCTGGAGCAGGTTTGCTGGCAGGACTTGTGACCCCAAGGGGGACCCATGCTGGAGCAGCCTGTTCCTGAAGGACGGCACCCGTGGGGGGCCCAGGCTGGAGCAGTGGGTGAAGAACTGCAGCCTGTGGGAAGGACTCACATTG
Organism: Phaethon aethereus; assembly: GCF_964289735.1. NCBI lineage: Eukaryota > Metazoa > Chordata > Aves > Phaethontiformes > Phaethontidae > Phaethon > Phaethon aethereus. The sequence continues at coordinate 204,035,415 of NC_138575.1, forward strand.
GAGAAGTTCATGGAGGACTGTCTCCCATGGGAGGGACCCCAGGCTGGAGCAGGGGCAGAGTGTGAGGAGTCCTGTCCCTGAGGAGGAAGGAGCAGCAGAGACAGCGTGTGATGAACTGACCACAACCCCCATTCCCCATTCCCCTGCACCACTTGGGGGGAGGAGGTGGAGAACTGGGAAACAAAGTTGCGCCCAGGAAGAAGGGAGGGGTGGGGGGAAGGTGTTTTAAGATTTGGTCTTATTTCTTATTATCCTGCTCTGATTTTGATTGGCAATAAATTAAACTAATTTCTCCAAGTTGACTCTTGTTTTGCCCATGATGATAAATGCTGACTGATCTCTCCCTATCCTTGTCTTGACGCACAAGCTTCTCGTTATATTTTTCTCTCCCCTGTCCAGCTGAGGAGGGGGAGTGACAGAGCAGCTTTGCTGGGCACCTGGCATCTAGTCAAGGTCAACACACCAAAATATATTAATATATTATGTTAATATACTATATAAATGTAGTTTTTATCTTTGCTTTAAAACAGCAAAGATACTTTGAATGGCTGTGAGACTTGGCCAGAACAGACGTTTCTGTCCTTCCCAATAGATCTCCATGCTTTGTTCTTCCCCATACAGGAACTAGACATGAAAAGAAGACAGAAGTTCAAAAGCTAGCAGCTGTTTTGGGGATTCAGTCAGACATGCAGGAATGAGCAAAATGGACTTTCCACAATGTAAGGAATAGAAGGCATTAGGGAGGGATTAGATATGCATTCAGTGTGCTTTATTGTCCTGAAGATCATAGAATCATAGAATCATAGAATGGTTTGGGTTGGAAGGGACTCATAGACTCATAGACTCATAGACTCATAAGAATAGTTTGGGTTGGAAGGGACTTTTAAAGGTCATCTAGTCCAACCCCCCTACAGTGAGCAGGGACATCTTCAACTACAGCAGGTTGCTCAGAGCCCTGTCCAACCTGACCTGGAATGTTTCCAGGGATGGGACATCTACCACCTCTCTGGGCAACCTCTGCCAGCGGTTCACCACCCTCCTCGGGAAAATTTTCTTCCTTACATCTAGTCTTAATCTACCCTCTTTTAGTTTAAAACCATTACCCCTTGTCCTCTTGCTACAGGCCCTGCAAAAAAGTCTGTCCCCATCTTTCTTATAAGCCCCCTTCAAGGGGGCTTTATATTGCAACCAGAAGGCTGCAATAAGGTCTGCCCAGAGCCTTCTCTTCTTCAGGCTCAACAACCCCAACTCTCTCAGCCTGTCCTCACAGGAGAAATGTTCCATTCCTCTGGTCATTTTTGTGGCTCTCCTCTGGACCTGCTCCAACAAGTCCATGTCTTTCCTGTGCTGAGGGCTCCAGAGCTGGACGCAGGGCTCCAGGTGGGGTGTCCACAGAGCGGAGTAGAGGGGCAGAATCACTTCCCTCGACCTGCTGGCCACGCTGCTTTGGATGCAGCCCCGGACACATTTGGCCTTCTGGGCTGTAAGCGCACATTGCTAGCTCATGTCTACTCTTCTCTAGAAGTGCACAAATACAAGGCTTTAAGGATGTTATTTGGTCATACTACTACTATTTTTGTCCTTGACGGAAAAGAACGGCATATTTGAATTTAAGTTTGATCTACTGAGGTAATCATGGGTTGATACATATGAATCTGCAACTCTGGAATGAGCTGAGCAAGAATTGCCTGGCTCCACAGCACAAAAGGAGAGAGCTGGAATAGGTGTGTCAGGCACTGACCAGCATGTGCAGTGCAATGATGTCATGCATTTGCCTCTTGCTAAACAGATATTACTGTTATAGGTCAGAGGTTCACTCAGCTTCCCAATAAATTAAACCAAAGGGATTGTATGATAGCCTAAAGCATCTATAGTCTCTTACCTTAGCATTAGCTTCAGCAGCCCAGCTGTACAAAAAAAATAGAGACCATTCCGTATCAGTAGAAACTCTTACATAGCATTTTCACTACTGCAACATGTGTGCTGTTCAGAGACCGAGACACCATATAGCACCCTAACCCAGAAAAAGAACCATGGGGTGTGTATGAATCACCCTCTGGATCATTGCAGTTATAAGGTCCAGTATTGCAGAGAACAAAATTAGCTAAACATTTTCTTCAGTAAATAAACAGCCAAAGCACCAGTGAAGGGGGCCCAGCTCGCTACACCTATAAATTGCTGCTCCAGAGAAATATCAGAGAGTAAGATAAAAATAACTGAGCATTATTCTGCTGAACTCACTCATTCATATTGCCCCAGCACAGAAAAAAAAAAAGAAAAAAATCAACACACTGCACAAAAGAATGTTTACAGTAAGTGATTTGCTTATAACTGGAACCTAGCACAGAAATTCCAGCTTCTTAGCTGCAATTAGGTAGCAACACGTGTGTTCAAGCACAGCGAGTGTACTATGCAACAGCAAGAAAAAGGCTAAACCTTCATTTTTTTATTTAGATAAATGGGCAGGTGCTTTGCTGCACTGTCTCAACAAGCGGATACAAAGTGGAGGAAACGTTTGCCAACTGGCTTTTCAGCGTCGCTTCAGTCCAGCCGAGACAGAAATAACTTGACTGTACGTTTTCCCTCTGTATTTTAGTGCATCAAATTCTATTTGTGCCTAGATGCAAAAACAAAAACCACTGAGGAAGACATATGCCTGTATATTTTTCTCATCTGTTTCTAAGTCCAGCCCAATTTCAGAATTCTGAGGTGGGGGGATTTATTTTGTTTAAAACTACCTTAATCTATGTAACACCACTTGTTATTTTTGCAGGAAGATTCAGAGATCTATTGTTTGTTTCTATTTTTCCTCTCTTATATGAAAACAAGATACTTCTTAATGATCATAAAATGTCCTTCCAGATCTACTGTAATAAAGACATCTCTCTTTCGGGACAGGAAACACTTCTCCCTTTTCTCTTATCTAAATAGCCCCTCTAACATTCATCTTTATTGGGTACTAGCTGCTCACAGTTGACTCCCTTTTCATTTCTCTCTCTCAATTCTGGGCTGTGCTGATGGTGTGCTCAGAATAGCTTGGTTGCCATTTAAATTGCTGGGCCCAGTGGGCATGTTATGTCAATACAGTGATATTTGCAGTCTGGTCTATGTGCATGTGTTTTACTGAACAATTTTATACCAATTGCACAAGTTAGGCTTCTGTGCCTTATGAATGTTTAATTCTCCATCTCCCACCAAGTGACATAACCTTTGGATTACAGAATGAACACGTACAGTGATATTTTTGTTATACTTTTTGCATTTTATTTCTAGTTGAATGAAGAGGAGAAATGGTGCACTGACTAAAGCAGTGGCCTTTTGGAGATGTGAGTTCCGTTCCTCACTCTGCCAAAACCATTCTGTGGCTTTATCTGCCCTGCCCAACAGCACGCAGTGCAGAGGTCCTCAATTTACTCGTCCTTGATCAAACTAATTCCTAAAACAAATCTCCAGAGCTGGCCCAGAACAACAATGGTCCTCTACTCGCAGCCCATTGTTGCTGCGTCGTGCTTCGCTGAGCAGCTGAAGGTGCCAGCTGAAGTATCCCATGTGACCTGTCACATTTTCTCTGAGCTAGCCTCAGATTCACACAGGTACCTATTCACAAGTAAGGAAACACATTTCTACCATGAGGGTGATGAAGCATTGACCCAGGGAGGTTGTGGAGTCTCCTTCCTTGAAGATATCCAAAATCCATCTGACATGGTCCTGGCAAACTTGCTCTAGGTGGCCTTGCTGGAGCAAAGGGGTTGGACCAGATGACCTGCAGAGGTCCCTTCAACCTCACCATTCTGTGATTCAATGAGGAGCGACTAGGTATCTACCTTAGGATGAAGACAACCCCTCTCCAGGCTCTATGGACTAGATCTCCAGCAACTGTAACAGGAGCTTAGATACCTGGTAGACATGCCAACATCTGAATGTATGTGTTTGCATCATGAGCTAAAATTCACCTCGTGTATTTCATGTCAGTGTGCTGGTTTAGGCTGGGGTAGAGTTAATTTTCTTCAGAGTAGCTAGTATGGGGCTATGTTTGGGATCTGTGCTGAAAAATGTGTTGATAACACAGGGATGTTTGTGTTATTGCTGAGCAGCGCTTACACAGAGTCAAGGCTTTTTCTGCTTTTCACACCACCCCACCAGCGAGTAGGCTGGCAGTGCACAAGAACCTGGGAGGGGACACAGCCAGGACAGCTGACCCCAACTGACCAAAGGGATATTCCATACCACATGATGTCATGCTCAGCAATATAAAACTGGGGGAAGAAGAAGGAAGGGGGGACGTTTGGAGTTATGGCGTCTTCCCAAGTAACCGTTATGCGTGATGGAGCCCTGCTTCCCTGGAGATGGCCAAACCCCTGCCTGCCAATGGGAGATGGTGAATGAATTCCTTGTTTTGCTCTGCTTGCATGTGTGGCTTTTGCTTTACCTATTAAACTGTCTTTATCTCAATGCATGAGTTTTCTCACTTTCAGCCTTCCGATTCTCTCCCCCATCCCACCATGGGGGGGTGAGCGAGCAGCTGTGTGGTGCTTAGTTGCTGGCTGGGGTTAAACCATGGCAGTCAGTAAGATAATTACAATACACTGTCCCTTTCTGACAGAAGTGGTGTTAGAGAAAAAAGTTTAGTATTGAAAGAGTTGTAGACATAGTACTGCTAAAAAAGTTCATGACATTTACCTTACAAGGAGGAATAGCTGATGAAGTCCCATCATTTCTAACTAATGCTAAACAATTTGGGAGTACAGCTTGTTATATATATATATGCAAAGCCAACATATATATGTATTGTGTGATGTGGAACAGGTTGTAATCGTACCTCCACGATGCCATTTAGAAGGAGTCAAGAGAAACTCAGTCTTATATAAAAACAGACAGGGTGTGACTAATGTGGACAAGTCACACTTGGGCCCTTAGCCAAGATAGAGCGAAGTCAATGGGATGTTTCAAAATGCAGCTTTTTCTTTCTGGACAAATTTTAAATTTAAAATTACAGGATCAGTGTGGAGCCTGGGCAATTCTTGTCTCAGCAGTGCTATCTCCTTTTATTTTTTACATCTGACAAAAAATAAGGCTTCTCCAAAGATTAATATTGCTCTATTAATTAACTAATATATGAGCAGATGTTAACTGCTTCAGAAGTGCCAAACATTTTTGTTGTTATTCACTGCAGTCAGATGTTTCTAGATTTTTTTTCCAGAGCAATGAGCAGGGTTTGAAAGCTTAGGGGCACAATTCACATGGCTTGAGCTGCAACTGCATGGTTAAATCTCCATACCAGGCTTCAAAAACTGCCCTTGAGGCAGGGCTGTATTTTGCCACTTCTGTGTATATGAAGAAAGGCAGCATTCACAGAGTGCTGCAGGGTATGGCCCATAGCTAATTAACACTGCCTCATTCATCTCATCTAGCTGAGAAGAGGGACTGGTTCCTGTCACATTTTCAAGTGATGTCCAATAGCTACAAGTCATCAATAGGGGACTAAAGCCGCGGTGTTTGAAAGGCTGTTTCTGATTTAAGCTGAATCCCCAGAATCAAATGCCAGTTACAGAAAAATTAAAATCTGAAGCTTACTGAACAGACAAAAGGAAGGAAAATTTGCAAGCATCACACTAACAAGGCTGCATTTTGTAAATTGCTGTCAGTTTGGTCTGAAAGGATTAGGGCTGAGTCCTCACTTCAAGGGATAACAATACCACAGAGCTCCATTTTGTTGGATGATTTCTGAAAAAAAAAGTCTTTCCCTCTAATCAAGCACTGCTGTAAACAGCAGTCTCTGACCTACTGCTTCTACAGTTTGAATACAAATCTCCACATGCAGATCTGAAGTGCTATGTGATGTTTATCTAATTTCTCTTTCCTTTATAAAATGTTCTGCACAAAAAAAGCATATAAAAGACCAAGCAGGCAAGAACCTAGCACAAAGTGATCTATTACAGCCCCCTCGCCCCTTGAGTTCTATTTGTGCTGCTGAGAGAAGAAATGTTAAACATTAATTTTTATAGGCAACTGCCCGGTGTCCTACAATTTTTTTAACTAGTGCAGAGAAAATTTGAAATCAATGCAAGTCTTGATGTTCTACCTCCACAGGCTGTATTCTTGCTGCATGTGATAAGCTAAGTAACACTGGGTGTATTCAGGTTGAGACCTGCAATTAAAACTCAGTTTCTTTAAAAAGTACAGCAGTTTTAACTGTGTGATATAAGCTGTGCCTCCTTCCAAAAAGAGAGCTAAAAACTGAGGTTCTAATGAAACCCTTCTCTTTCTTAAAGATGTTGCATCACTCTGTGGTAGTTGCACTGGTCAGACTCCGAAGGGAGTGTGTGAACTCTGCCTAATAAAGTTTTCCCTTTGGAAAAACTGTGCTGTGTGTGTTTGTACAACCCCAGTTCCTAATTCAAGAATTGGCTATGTGCCACTGCTGTCTCCATGTCTTTGAAAAACACTTGAGTTTCTTCTGGAGAAAAAAATATTAAGTGTTACAAGTGTACATCCAACACGTGATTTGTAAATCTGTAACATCAAGCAGTGCGTGGTCCATACAGCCTACAGTAAATACATATGTGAATGAAGAACATTCCCAGATCTAAAAACACACTTGAACACACCAGAATATAAGGAATTCCTATTTACTCAGGCCTTAGATGACCTTTTCTTGAATTTATTACCAGGTGAGCCAACCCTCTCTGACCAAGGAAAGGAAAAATAAAAGCACAAAGAAATAATTTTCCAAACATCTTCATGACAATGCAATCAACAAGTCTATAAACCCCGCTACAAAAAAAAACCAAAACACCACACCCAAAAAAAACCAAGCTAACAAAATCACATCATACTCAACCAGATGTCACTTCCAGAGAACTAAAAATCTAAGACTGCAGCTGACTCTCCTGGCTCACAAACCAGCTGCCAAATCGAATCCCAGAGGCTGGCCCAGATGGAGCACAACAAAGAACAGAAACTAATGGGGGCCCATCAATTCTCAATCAAGATTTTCCCTAATCTGCCATCAATCACAGAGCATCATTGTTATTATCTCAATTGCCAATATGCTCTGGAACTCCTAAAGCTGTGTTCAGAGATTTTCAACTGTTTTTTATCCTGTTACAATATTGAGCTGCTGCAATATACAGAAGATGAATGACCCTTTTTACCTCTTCCTAATAACATTTTTCTTCTGACCTATAGCCAGCCAAAGTAAGATCATGCTGAGTATAACTTTGTTTTTCCCAATTTATTAATCTGTAGTGGTTTTTAGAAATGTAACCCAGCTGTGTGCTTGAAATTCATGGTGTAGTGCTGTTCAGGAAAGCTCAGTATGACAGTGTTCAAGATCCCAAGATAGTCTCAATTTTTTATGAAGGAAACTTCAAATTAATGAAATCTTGAGAGACATCTTGGCTTTCTTAAAACACAGAACACATCCCAGTCTGCCACAAGGCTAAGGAAGAGAAAGTCATTTTATAATCAGTATTTTTTATAACATCTGGATAAATACAAGTCAGGCTTTAACCAAAATTTCTGAGACTTACTTTATGTTATGGTAGAAGCAAAATGTGTTAGCTACTAATGAAACCCACATGACAAGTCAGTTCTTGCCCTTAGGGCATTAGAAAAGTTTTCTTTTTAAAGAAACTTTAGAATTATTACAATATAACAACGTGCTGCATGCGAAGCTGCTGGGAATCTGCTGCTGGAGGCAGAGATCATTGTCAGGAGCACAAGGCATTGAGTTGTGCTGGCTGCTTATTTATTTTCCAGTAGAATTTAATCTTTAAAGCTCTCTTTTGCCAAACACCTGCACATCCAAACGACCACTTTTATGTCATCTTGCCCCATTCCCTCAACAGCCAGAGCTCCCTCAGCCTTGCCCTTCTAAATATGAATGGAGCTGGAAATACTCCCTCACTGGGAACAAAATCCCAGGTAATATTTATAAAAGCATAACAACAACAAAAACTCCTGATGGATGCCTGAAATAAACTGAAACAGCTTCTGTCCTGACCTCTAATTTTTTATATATGTCATGTTGTTCCTGAACTTTCGATCCTAGAGAGTTAAATCCAGTCCTGATCAGACAGCCTAGGTATTAGATTAACTGACTTAAGGTCTCAGAAACAGCGCTAGCCATATGCCACGGAGACACAGTCTGGTTCCACCTCGCTGCCTTTTCAGAAATAGTTCCTCCAGATCACCTGGACTTGCTTCACAGAGCCAGCTGCCTCCTTCTTGCTTCAGGAGCTCCCAAGCCTTTCTGAACTAGCCATTGCTCATGGTACTCCAGCGTTCCCTGCCGGACCCCATGCAGTGAGGCCAAGCGACCAGTGGGGTATCACAGACTAGCAGCATCCTGAAATAATCCTCTCCTACTTCTTCTGTCATCACCCAGAGCAAATGTCCAAGAACCACTGTTCTTGCTCTGGGGAATCATGTTACTCTTACCCAAAGCTGTCTACTTGTGCAAAAGATCTCTCCAAACGTCTCAAGTCAATAATTAGAAATAGAAGCATTTTCAGCAAAACCTTACCAAGAACTCAAAATCATTAGTTAGTTCTTCTGCAAACCTTATTCTAAACATTGGCAATCAGTCATCCCCATTACATTTCAATTAGTAAATCAAGCAGTGCCAGGAAATGTTCCTCATCACTGGAACTAAATCACTTGGACTATTGAATTGTCACCATGGTTCCTGCCACAGTTTTGCTCTAGGTCATCTAGGAGCCTCCCAAGTATTCCCCAGCAAGGCACAGGAGACAGCAAGGTCAAGAAGTACAGTCAAGCAGCTGGCCATTCTGTGCTGGAGGGATGAGAATTTAATGCCATGGACATGGACCACCCTCTGTTGGGAACAGTCCCAGGCATGTTTCATTTCCTAACACAGACATAGCCCCAGGGTCTCCAAAAAAAACCCACAAAAAAATAGATGAGATTCAAAAGCAAACGTAACAGCAGCCATTCAGGATAAGATAAAAAAGAGTGAAAACTTTCATAGGATCATAGAATCTTTGGGTTGTAAGGGAATTTTAAGGTCATCCAGTTCCAACCCCCCTGCAATGAGCAGGGACACCTTCAACTAGAGCAGGTTGCTCAGAGACCCGACCAACCTGACCTGGAATGTTTACAGGGATGGGGCATCTACCACCTCTCTGGGCAACCTGTGCCAGTGGTTCACCATCTTCATTGTGAAAAATTTCTTCCTTTGATCTTGTCTTAATCTACCCTCTTTTAGTTTAAAACCATTACCCCTTGTCCTCTTTCTACAGGCCCTGCAAAAAAGTCTGTCCCCATCTTTCTTATAAGCCTCCTTGAAGTACTGGAAGGCTGCAATAAGGTCTCCCTACACCCTTCTCTTCTCCAGGGTGAACAATCCCAACTCTCTCAGCCTGTCCTCACAGGAGAGGTGTTCCATCCCTGTGATCATTTCTGTGGCCCTCCTCTGGACCCACTCCAACAGCGCCATGTCTTTCCTGTGCTGAGGGCTCCAGAGCTGGACACAGTACTGCAGGTGGGGTCTCACTAGGGCAGAGTAGAGAGTCAAGAGATGCTCACCAGAAATGCCAGCCCTTTTCCATCTATTCCTAAAGGCAGTTACTGTAGTTCCCACAAAGTCAGACAGCAAGAAGCAGGTTCATCACCAGGAAGCAAAGTATTTTACATTCAAAATCAAGACCTTGAACTTCATCCAGAACGAAACCAAAAGCCAGGAAGACTCAGGAGCAAAAATGTTATCAAGTCCCCTGAGGAAAGCACAGCTGAGTTGGGAAGCAGATGCATCCTTCCCCAGGCAGAGCACACTGCAGAGGTTGACTCTCATAGGCAACAGCCGGGATCACTGCAGCAATGCTTGCATCTAAAAAGAAGGTCATAATTTTCTAGCTAAGGACAGGTAGAAAAATTGATGAGACCTGTTCTGTTCTACAGGAATTAGTCAAGGACTCATCTTGCCTCCCATTTAGTAATTCTGGCTTCAAAAAAGAAATCGACTCTCAGTTGCTCCCTCACTTATATTGTTTCTTTTCCATTTTTGCCCACAAACCATTTTAGTTTCACCTCATTCAGGCTGAGTACCAACCTGAACACTCTTTTACATTAACACCACATAGAAGCCTGGCTTGCTGCTCCATCCCTTTCTCAAGTAAGGGAGAAGGGATATGTCTGCACCCAGCACGGTGAACAGAGGTGCTCATGCTGTGCAGGTAGCTACAATTGGAGACTGTGGGCATTGGAGAGGCATGAAAAACAAGTGCTTCAGGCTGGGTCCCCATAGGCAGTTGAGCACAGTGCTAGTAAGCCCTCAGCACTGTGCTGCCACAATCACGGGGTTTAACTAGCCAGCAGTTCTGCATTGCACCAGCAAACCCTGTAGCCATGACCTCCGCATCGTGCCAAAGTATTAGCTACAGATCATAACCCACCTCACCTCACTAGCCTAACAACCAAAATCAAATCCTTTTTCTGCAATATTTGTGATGGCACTGGGGAACTCATGGCCACAGGACATTGTGGAGTCTGAAGATTTAAGCAGGTTTGAGGAGGACTTAGACAAATTCCAGGAAGATCAGCCATTCGTGGCCATTAAACACAGCAGTATGGATGGGACCTCTTATCCAGAGAGTCCCTAAACCATTGAGTGCTGGGATCCCTTACTCTAGGGCAATGATCACTCTTACCTTCTTCATCCAAGCATGCACTGTTGTCTTTAAGTGGACACAGTGTCCTGGGCAAGATGGACTTTGTCCTGAAGCAGCACGGCCATTGCTATGTCAACCTCTGAGATGGGTCACTGTGTATACTGAAAGGGCCTGGTACAAAGAAGTGCTGACATAACCCCTAGGGCACACAAAGGATAGCTGAGCATCATCTCAACGCTATTGAACAAGCTGTCCCAGAAAGAGAGCAACCCCTTCTCTCCTTGACCATTTGAGAGGCATCCAGATGCCAGATCCTTTGCTAAGCAATAGCAAAAACAGTCAATAGGTGCAGTCAAGAAGCAGTTTAGATCTAGTCTTTGTTTTATTGGAACTATCTGAACATTCCCACTCACAAGATGAAATTTGCTCTGTGTTGAGACAAAACACTGCTAGCACTACTACAAACTCAAACCGCTTTCTTGGTCCAGAGACTAACTAAATAAGACTGTGGAAGTGATAGGACTTGCGTTTGCTCAGTGAGCTCAAACTGCTAGAAGGTGCTTCGTGAACAAAATGCCCTTTGATTCCACCATACTGACTCAATCCACAGCAAGTGCAGTTTGCTCAACAGCATGCTCTGTCAACTTCTTCTGTCTTCCCCACAGGACACTCCAGACTCCAGCAGCCTCATGCATAGAAGAGGGTCCTTCTGCACGCAGCTTACCCCAGCAATATGAAAAGGAACAAGTGGATGCTGTGGCTGTCAGAGAACACAGAGGTCTCACACTTTTGTTAAAGGATCCCATTCATGTAGTTGATTATGATAGGACAAAAATTTGAGAATTGGAGAAGTATGCCTGTTCGCAGAAGTAAGCTTGATACAGACCAGTGTCCACTGAAAAATTAAAGCTGATTACACATCTCATTATGGAATGTCATAATTTATTACACCTAATTTTGTCAATTACAGCAGGGTATGTATGTAAGTAAAATGTAAATGATGAAAAGAAATAATGTAAAGAAAAAGCCTGAAAGAAGGTATCAGGAGTATCGCAGCTACAATGAGGAATTATCATTTTTACGGAATGGGCCCAGTTACTCTATGTTAACACTTTAGACCCTGGTTTGGTTTGCTGGAATTACATGCACTTAACCTCCTGTGATGCACAAACTATTTCATTGACTTCTTACTAACAAAGTATGCCAAATTCATTTTAGTAGGGATATTAAAAGAGGACAGACCACATCCACATTCAACCTGGCCAACTAGCTGCCTTCACCTAATCTCCTACCTCCAGACCACTTTCTAGTGCCCTTTTAACCCAAAAGGTGTATAGTAAAATATTACTCAGAATAAAATGCACTACTGAGAAAAATACATTCTATTTAACTAAGCTTGCTTAACCTGCCTGGGAGCTGTGAAAGGCACCTAAATCCAGTACCCACTGCAGTCAATTTACAAACTTTCATTGACTTCAGTCAGGCCTCATGCATAAGACAATGTTCTTGTCTTACTCAAAAAACACAGATCTGCTGGGGAAGAGAAGTGCTACAGAAAAAGCCTTGAAAAGAGAAGTGAAAGAGAATTGTGCAGGGCTCTATGAGCTCTGAGTTTTGGGGTGTTTTCTTTCACATATAAATATTTTTTCAAGTGCATTTATCAGAATAAAAAAGCAGAATATCTGAAAATTTTTGGCACCTTCAAGTCCAAGCTGCTCACAAACAAAAACAAAAAAGAAGAGGCAAATAAACAACATGAACAGTCTTCACTTCTCCAACATTAACTTGAAAGGAGTAGAAAGTTCCTTTTCACCCATGGTACCATTAGCATAAATAAGATACCACAGTTAAAACAACACTGAGGGTGCCTTGCTAGCTTAATAACCAGAGCAGGAATTCTGAAAATAGCCTTAGAAAGAAGCTAAATCTGTCATACAGGCCTCTTTTGTAGTTTGAGAGGATAAGAAATAATAGGGGACAAAATTATGTTAGAGGTGGTGGGAACAGAAAGATCACCTTCATTAGACTTGACCATCATCCACAAGTCCAGTCAAATTTACCCTGTGGAGAATCCTTGTGGTCTGAGTGACAATAACATTCTTTAAAAAAATGCAACAAGGCATGAAAGAAAATTCTCTTTATTTAGGTAAATGCTACTGGATCTCTAATCAAAAGGAAACAGGGACAGGCTGGAGGGTAATAGCAATCCTCTAAAAGGCAAGAGATAAGGAACATCTGCTAGCAGGGACCTGAGTGAAAAAAGACCTGTCTGTGAATGGACACAAAATATTAATATTCCCATACCTAAGTTCCTCTAGACAATGGAAGAAACAAAGAGCAAACCTTGAACAAACAAGACTTTTGCACCAGATCTCTATTCTATGAAATTTAAAGACATATTTTGCCGCATGACATGATTCACAGGATGCTGCTTCGCTCTTGAACTTCCCAAAAGGAATCACAACATACAACCCTGGAGGTTGTGGCAGCATCAGTCCCTGAGCACAAAGAACTAGACATTAATGCACTGATTTTCTGTTGGTTGCTTGCTAACTTGCTTTTGTTTCCCTGTGTAATTTTAATTTTGCCTGTAATATGTGTACATATTATAATTAAGTGGTCAGCTCAGCAGAGACCTCAGTGAGCCACTGAACACGGTTACAAAAAGGCTAATGGACCCCTTGCCACTTTGCAGATGTATGCTGTGTGTGCAGGCCATGTTTTCTTTATGGTGGTTACCTTTCTTTGGAGAGGAATATAACTGGCACTTAAAAGCAATTTTAACAAACCAATATACAAGAGGAAAAGACTTACAGAGGTCTGCCACTGGCACCACACTGTATAAAGCTGTCTCATAACCACACCAAGCTCCATTTTGGAAACAATCCCTGTATTTTGGTTGGAAGGCTCTTCCAGGACTCCACCACTGTAATGACAGGGAACCACCTTCTCATTTCTGGCCTGAATTTGTGCCTGGCCCATTTATATACCTTCAGTTCTTGTACCATTTTTGCTATTTTTAGAACATCCCAATTCTTCCTACCAGCATTGTCACAGACAGTAGCCGGATCCCCTCCAGCCTCCATTTTGCTACGCTAAACACGAAAAGCTCCTTTAGTGGTTTTGGGTATGACATGCTCTTCCTTCTCCTGTTACCCACAGTAATCCTTCTGCAGACTTTTTCCAGTCTAAATGCAGAGCTGCACACATTATCCCAGACATAGTCAGAACAAGCCCTTGCAATAAAGCCTACCATCTCTCCCCTGGAAATATAGGAATATTATTCTTTTTTACATACCTGCACTGCTGCTAACATCACCCTTGGATCAGTCAATACACCAAAGAGTTTCCTCTGGAAAAGAAGCCCAGTCCTCAGCTCACAAAACATCTGGCTTGGGTGGCTCCACTTCCCTGCAGTGCTGCCTGTTGAAAGGACTCAGGCAGGACACAGTAAAAGCATTCCTGTGGGAGGAATTCATGCAGCCTGCATCTTAACACTATATAGTAAGCCCTTCTCCTCAGAAATGGGAAGCTCTGATTTAATTCACTCTATTGTCAATCTCCTCTACTAGGTCTGCAATATTCCAGTATTCCTCGAAAACAAAAGCAAAAGAGTGGCAGTTAAGATTTATTGTTGAGACACTTAATAGGGTGATCAAGCACCTGGATGGATCCAAACAGAAGCTGAGACTCTTCCACCCCTGCAGCATGGACATGAGGCCAGATTAACTTGCAGACTGGTTCGGGAGACTGCAAGCACTCAACATCCTTTTGGGTAGTTTACAAAAACTGCAGATAATTTCAATGTGATTGCTGCTGCACATGACAAAATTAATACTATTTTTCATTTTAAATTAGAGTTCTTAGTCACAGAGCCCAGGTAGAAGCAACAAACCATGGTTTGAACACCTCTAGCTTAATGATCATCCATCTGCACTTGTTCTGTGTTCCCCTTGCCACCAGAAGACAGAGGGTATTTTGCACATGGAAGTCATTTCATGCAAACTTTTGCATGCTGAAAAGGTCTGGTAAGACAAAATCCAACTTCAATTCTTCTCCTTATATTGCTTTATAACTATAACAATTTTCAGGCAAAGAAAATTGTTTGATGTGGTTTCCCACCCATTTAAGCACAAGTCTCAGGCAATGTTTGCACTACCAGAAGAGGGACAGGCAGAGCAAACCGTGACCACACACAGAAGACCATGCAGGGCTGGAAACTATCCTTGCCTTGCACTGGGGAGGACAGGGACACCCACATCACCCCAGGGAACAAGCACCAGCTACGAGAGCTACGGGCTGTGTTAATTCTGAAATGTCTGTGGACCAGTTCCTCATGGTTCATCACCAAAGAGTTCAAGGCTGGGGTGACATCAGAAAGCACCTCATGTAGGAGGAGGATGGTGATGAGAAGTAGCTTGGCTGCAGGGAGCACAGCCTGGGAGCAGCGAGACAGGGAGATGTGAAGGTAGCAGGGGAGCAGGAAGGACCACTGCCGGTTTGTGCCCTGGGAGGATGAGGAGGCTGCTGCATTTTGATGAGGAAACAAGCTGGTGAGTGCTGGGTTGGCCACCACAGCTTTCCTGGCCTGTTTGAACTAGAAGAATCTCTGATCCATTTGTCAGTGGTCTTACCTCTTGGGAGGGCATTTCATCAGCTGAATGTCCAAACAGATGTTCCAGATGGTTTATTGACTAAACTTGATGGCAAATGTATTCAGCTGCTGGGTATCAGGCCTGTGTTATCTACCTGCACTGAAATCTGCACTGTCAATTTTTTCTGTTTTTCAAATAGCCTCTGTCTATTCACCACTGGATTCAATTCACACTCAAACCTGCTGACATTTCTTGCATCATTTCCCAGCATGAGCTACTGAGCAATTTTGGAGATGATACTGACTAAATTTGCAGCCACACAGGTGGAGATTTACAGGCATGCATGCTAGGTAAGCTAGAAGATTTGCAGTGTAATGCTTCTGACAGAAGAGAACAAAGGTATGACAAAGCACCGATGTCTGGACAGGATGCAGGCCTGCAAATATAACTAAGAGACATCAGCTTCCCGATTGATGTGAGTCACTGCACACCACAGTTACTCCTCAGCACTTGCCTACAAGCTGGCAAAAGCTTTTGAACACTGCACATGTGTCCCTCCTTTTGCAGTGCGATGGAGAACTTATTGCAACTCACTGGAGGAAGTTTGAACCATCAAAGAAATGGGGAAGACTGAAGCTTGGCTGCAATGGGAATTGAGCGTTATCTGGACAGGGGCACCACTGCACCCTGGTAGCTCCAACAGAGTGAATGAACTGGAAGGGAGATGAGGCTCAATGTCAGACATCCCACCAAATTCATCGTGCTGCCTGCAAACAGCCTTTGCACATGGATTGCAGAGAACAGCTGGAGATATTGCAGATGTGCAAGGACCTTCCCAGACTATTTGAGAGGAAATAAAAGCCACTGTTGCTATTCTGAAGTTTGGCTGAGGGATGACTCTGAATGCCTCAAAAGGGCGGGAAGAAACACCAAGGCCTTATGTGGCCCAAGCATACTTTGATGAAAGACCTGGCATCAAAAGCCAGGCTGCAAAATGCCCGGGACTGAGCCATGCCTGTGTGAGGGTGAGTGAGCAGAGCAGCTCTCGGCAGGAGCAGTAAGCCCGTCTCAGCAGTTCTCCATCAGCTCTGCTTCCCAGGGGCTGCAGCAATGCCAAGCTGGTCTCAGGTGACAGAAGATATTTCATCATCAGGTACCCAAAAGGCTGTACAGTAGACAGCACTGACACATTAAAGACATTTTCTTGACATAAAAAGAGAAGTGCACAAGCAACCATACAGGAGGAAAAAACATTTGGTCAAATCAACTAGAGCAATTGTACTCATCAAACCTGTCGCTGAGAACTGTGCCCCAAGGGCTATAATCAATACATCTCCTACTCAGAAACCATGAAGAAGTCCTCAATGCTGCAGACTCCCTGTGCATTGCTTAGTACTCAAGCACCTGGGACTGGAGCTATTTATCTACTTATTTATTTTGCAGCTCTACAATGCTCTACAGTGCTTCACTTTGCCTTCTATTTTCTCACAGATGTTTCAATATAAATTATAGTAATTACCCATTGTGAAGAAATTAATTGGTATTAACAATTGTGTGAAATTTAATTGTTATCAATTTCATGCGATTTCTGTCATGTTCAATCACCCACATAGCTTGAACAATCTGCACATTGTGGAAGTACAGATGTATAGACTATCCTCAAAGGATGAGCTATCAAGATACAGTTTAGCATGTTTGACTTGGAGCTTTGGGACAGAAGTGAATTTTCTGGAGGAATCTGAAGAAGTGGTGCTAGAAAATCCTTCCTAGAGCCAGGCAAAAATAGAGAGGAACAAAAATTGCAGCTTAGGCTCATAACTTCCTTCTCACATACTGGACATTCAACAGAACCCAAAAACATCATAGCCAATTTCCATCTTGAACAAAAGTGACAGGACAAGAAGAACATTAGATGGAATTTTCATCCTAAACAGTGAAAGAGCAATTTCCAACTCAACTTTCTGGAGCCGAAGCTAGAGACTTTCAGCAAGGCATTTGAAGAAAGAACCTAAACCATTAATCTCCCGTTCTGATGTGTTAAATGGGACTTAAAAGAAAAATAAGAAAGGGACAGTTTAATCTAAATTAATCATGTTGTTCGGTATTTTTAAAGCGATGACTTCAGGCCTCTCAGCCCATTGAACCCCACCTTGACAGCGTGTGGTGGGTCGGCCTTGGCTGGACACCAGGTGCCCACCAAAGCTCCTCTATTACCCATCCTGCTCAGCTGGACAGGGGAGAGGAAAATATAACAAGAAGCTTGTGGGCTGAGATAAGGACAGGGAGGGATCAGTCAGCATTTATCATCATGGGCAAAACAAGAGTCCACTTGGAGAAATTAGTTTAATTTATTGCCAATCAAAATCAGAGCAGGATAATGAGAATAAGACCAAATCTTAAAACACCTTCCTCCCACCCCTCCCTTCTTCCCGGGCTCAACTTTGCTTCCCAGTTCTCCGCCTTCTCCCCGCAAGTGGCGCAGGGGAATGGGGAATGGGGGTTGTGGTCAGTTCATCACACGCTGTCTCTGCTGCTCCTTCCTCCTCAGGGGAGGACTCCTCACTCTCTGCCCTGCTCCAGCCTGAGGTCCCTCCCATGGGAGACAGTCCTCCATGAACTTCTCCAACGTGAGTCCTTCCCACGGGCTGCAGTTCTTCACGAGCTGCTCCAGCCCGGGTCCCCCCACGGGTGCCGTCCTTCAGGAACAGGCTGCTCCAGCCTGGGTCCCCCCGTGGGGTCCCAGGTTCTGCCAGCAAACCTGCTCCAGCCGGGGCTTCTCTCTCTCCCCACGGGGCCACAGGCCCTGCCAGGAGCCGGCTCCAGCGCGGGCTGCCCACGGGGTCACGGCCTCCTTCGGGCATCCCCCTGCTCCGGCGTGGGGCCCTCCCCGGGTGTGGGTGGAGATCTGCTCCCCCGTGGAGCTCCATGGCTGCAGGGGCACAGCCGGCCTCACCAGGGGCTTCCCCAGGGGCTGCCGGGGACCCTCTGCTCCGGCGCCTGGAGCCCCTCCTGCCCCTCCTGCTGCTCTGGCCTTGGTGTCTGCAGGGCTGTTCCTCTCACACGTTCTCACTCCTCTCTCCGGCTGCAAATGCTGTGTGCCAGGTTTTTTCCCACCCCCTTTCTTAACTCTGTTCTCCCAGAGGTGCTGCCACCATCGCTGATGGGCTCGGCCTTGGCCAGTGGTGGGTCCGGCTACAGCCGGCTGCACGGGCTCTGTCGGACACAGGGGAAGCTTCTGGCAGCTTCTCAGGAGACACTCCTGCAGTCCCCTTGCTACCAAAACCTGGCCACGCAAACCCAACACACAGCGACATTACCAGTTCCATGACTGATCTTGCTGATGTCTCTGTCGTGGCTCTAAATCACAGCCAGTTTAACTACAGACTATGTTCTTACACATTTGGGTTCCTCACTAACTCTAAGTCCTGACAATCCTTTTTTAGTAATACCTTACAAATGTGAGTTGGAGAGATCAACAACCTTATTTCTTAGCATTCACTTTTTCCATGAGGAGATAGGAACTGGAGTAACCCAAATGAGACCTACATAACTGATTACCCTGGATTGAAGGACCCCCACTTCATGAAGACATTGTATCATAACATTTATTTTCTAACGATTTCCAGCAGCTGTTTAAAAGTGATTACTCTGATGGCTAAATAACCCCTTTTGACTTCAACTTTCCAACTACTTATGGCAAGCATAAACTCAGCTGTTATTCTGTGACCGTGGCCCTTTGCAACAAATAGTTCTCCTCTCTCTGTGGTGTTTACATCCCCCCTCCCTACACTGTGTATGTTTTTTAGATAGAATTTTCAGTCTTCCAAGCAGGATTGGCCCTCTAGGTCCCTTCTTATCCCAGTGACCCCTCTCTGCACTCTTTACAGCCTGGATCCATCTCCTGTGAATCACACAAGCACAGGCCAACTGAGGTGTGAAAGCCCTTCTGGAGATCACAGAATCACAGAATCATTAAGGTTGGAAAAGACCTTTAAGATCATAAAATCCAACCATCAACCCAACACCATCACACCCACTAAACCATATCCTGAAGTACCATGTCTACATGTTTTTTGAATACTTTCAGTAATGGTGACTCCACCACCTCCCTGGGCAGCCTGTTCCAATGCCTGACCACTCTCTCTAAACAAATTTTTCCTGATATCTAGATGATGATAAAAGATCATCTAGTCCAATCTCCTGCTCAAAGCAGGGTCACCTAGAGAAGGTTACTTAAAGCTGTGCCTGGGTGAATTTTTAATACCTCCAAGGATGGAGACTCTGCAATATCTCTACACAAACTGTTTCGGTGCTTACTCACCCTCACAATAAAAAAGTTTTTTCTCACTTTTAAATAGAATTTTCTGTGTTTCAGTTTGTGCCCATTGCCTCTTGTTCCATCACTAGACACCACTGACAAAAGCCTGGGTCCATCTTATGTACTCCCCCCATCAGGTATGATATGGATTGATGAGATCCCCCTGAGCCTTCTCATCCTCAGGCTGTTCAGTCCCAGCTCTCTCAGCCTCTCCTCATATGTCAGACACTCCAAGCCCTTAACCATCTTCCTGGCCCTTTGTTGGACTCACTCCAGCATGTCCATGTCTCTCCTGTAGCAGGGAGCCCAGAACTGGACACAGCACTCCAGATGGGCCTCACCAAGGCTGAGCAGGGGGGAAGGATCACCTCCCTTGACCTGCTGGCAATACTTTCCTTAATGCAGCCTGGCAAGCTAGTGCTGGGATCAGTATTTCTAGTATTCCTCACATAATGGCATTGATATTCTCCTACCACCACTGCCTACAGCTAGTCTAGTTGAACAGTCTTTTCACAAACATCCTTTTAGATACTTACAGCCACTCTCTGATCTACCAGTGCCTCCAGAAGCTTTTCCTCTTCTGTCATTTACAGCTGATGAGGGCCCAATTTGTAATAAAGGTTTTGTTATTAGTTAGCAAGTACCCAACCTTTCATTTTGTACTGTTATATTTCAGTCCCTTTCGATTACTGCAATCCTCAAGGTCACTCAGTCCTTTCTGAAGACGGTATGAATATTTTACATTTGTCCAAAACATAACCTTTCTCTTTGGAAGTTCTCATTATCTTTTAAAAGTCTCTCTCATTGGAAAGCCTCTGAAGTATTGCATTCCTTATTAATTTTGCTGCCCTTTTCTCAACTTTTATTATTTCTGCTTTGTCCTTTGTCTTATCTGCAGTCATGCACCATGGCAAAATCCTCCATCTTCCTTTGATATCAGGAGGAATGCTTGGCATCACCCATTAATTTGCTATTAGCTAAGTACAAGCTGTATGTACCCTGCAGCAGGAATAACCTAGGTAGGTAGCACAGGTACTTCCAACTACCAAACTAGATCAAACCAAACTCCTTTCAATTTGGGCTTTAAACACACTTAAGAACAAGTCTTGTGCTTATGGTGTACTTAGAGTTCAAAACTAGGGCAGATAACTGCTCCTTATGTCTGTAATGCTATCCTGGTTATGTCAATGTAAGATGTAGTACTTAGCCCACATTTTGAATTAGCCAGAGATCTTCACTGAGCTACAAATGATGACTGAGTTTCTTTCTAAGGTCTTCCTTACAAATAAATCAGAGCCTAAAAGCTCTACATACAGAACTGAAAATGTTGTCTGCGATGGATATATTCTTGCTCATGGAATTGCTGCTGCTATTCTTTTACTTCCTTTGGGAACCTCTCCAATTGATTTAGACATCAGTATGTAGGACATGTACAGGCCAAGAACAAAAGAAAAAAAAAGAGAGTATTCTTAACAAAGTTCTGCAGCTAGATGATTTACCAAACTTTCAAATCAATTCAAAACCTTTACAAATCTTAATTATTTATAATTAAGATCCTAGCCTTAGGCAATAACATGACTAGACTTCAAATAATATGATAAACATCATATGTGCTCTTTGGGAGTGGGGTTGAATTACAGGCAGAGTTGTTAATAGCTATGCATTTGGAGAAATTGAGATGGATATGGCATAGACTTGCTCTACGTTGTTTACATGTGAGGTTTAAGGTATTGCAGTACAGTTTTCTCTGCTTAAAGCTATTTGTAGCTCCATGGTCAACAGCTGGGAAGTGGTCTTTCCAGAAGTGGTTGATAGATGCATTTTTTCTCCAGTTTTCTTTTGGTATCCTTAGGCTTTGTTTGAAAACTTGAAAAGCCTTTAACTCAAAACCACATTGGAGTATCAACGACTGAAAACATGATTGGGTTCCAATCTGTTATCAAAAAATGGGAAATAAATCAGGACTTCTAAATTAAAATAGAAAGGCATTAGTCTTGGCAGTCTTTTTTAGGGGGGGAAAAAAAAAAGGTGTGAAGGGAAAGTTTTGCTTAGTTCTATGAAACCTGAAGACAGCCATACTTTCAGAGCACCAGGGAACCTCACAGTCTGTCCATGCTGAAAACAGCAGCTTTGTTCCCCCTGCATGAGAACCCTTCATATTTCGCCTTTTAGGATATATTTCTGATTTTTTGAATACTCAAAGAATGAAAGTAGAAAAAAGCATGGCCCTGATAATTATTGCAGAAGGAACCCCACACAGTCCTTCCTTTGCCAATCAAGCAGCCCGTGAGCATTAAACAATTACTGGGTTGCCGAGGGGCAGAAGCGAAGGGCCGGCTGATGGTTGTCTCTGTTCACATACGCTCGCAGAGTACGCAGGGACTGGCCACCAGAGACCCTCCATTAACTTCTACACTAGCAAAACTGATGAAATACGCAAGACGTGGTGAAACAAGAAGCAGTTAAAGTTGCTCTTGTGGTGGCATGCTCAGCATAGCCAGGCAGCAGTAAGCAGCTTTCCGGGGGTGCGGAACTAAGAAGACTCCCTGCCTGCCAACAGAGTCCCAGGCAATGGAAGGAGGGTGCCACAGGAGATGAAACTAGAGGTGAAGAGACTGAAGTGAGCAGAGGAAACTAAGGTGAAGGAAGGGAGGAAGGGTGCTCAGACACCCTTCCTGAAGTGAGGGAAGACCTCCTTGGAAAGTCTTTGGAAAAGCCACCTTTGGGGAAAGAAAACAAACCAAAACAAACAAACAAACAAACAAACAAACAAACCCCAAATAAATGAACTTGCAATTACCCACTTACCTCTGTCAATGCTCACATCTGCACTGCCCTGGCACCAGAAACCTTGCAGATGGGCCCATCCTTACCACTGGTGGCTTATATTGTGTTTCTTTGTTGTGAGGCAAAGGGAGCAGAAGCTCAGGAGCCTGGTGAAGAGCTGGCTGGCACCTATCTGCTGGCGTTGGGGAGGTAAAAGTGGGAGCATTTGCACAAAGTCACGTCAAGCTGAGCTGTGAACAGACATAATATACCAGACACCTCTCAGACTTTGCCCACCATGACACATGGAAAAGTATAACTAAAAGAACCAAGTTACCACACACCATCTGGTCAGGAGATCACAGAATCACAGAATCATTAAGGTTGGAAAAGACCTTTAAGATCATCAAGTCCAACCATCAGCCCAACATCATGCTAACTAAAAAATATCCTGAAGCGCCATGTCTACATGTTTTTTGATAATTTCCAGTGATGGTGACTCCACCACCTCCCTGGGCAGCCTGTTCCAATGCTTGACCACTCTCTCAGCCTAAACCTCCCCTGGTGCAACTTGAGGCCATTTCCTCTCATCCTATCAGTAGTTACTTGGAAGAAGAGACCAACACCCACCTCACCAAAATGCCCTTTCAGGTAGTTGTAGAGAGCGATAAGGTCTCCCCTCAGCCTCCTCTTCTCCAGACTGAACAAGTTCAGTTCCCTCAGCTGCTCCTCATAAGACGTGTGCTCCAGAACCCTCACCAGCTTCATTGCCCTTCTTTGGACATGGTCCAGCACCTCAATGTCCTTCTTGTGGTGAGGGGCCCAACACTGAATACAGTATTTGAGGTGTGGCCTCAACAGTGCTGAGTACAGAGGCACAATCACTTCCCTACTCCTGCTGGCCACATTATTTCCGATACAGGCCAATATGCTGTTGGCCTTCTTGGCCACCTGGACACACTGCCGGCTCATATTCAGCCAGCTGTCAACCAGCACCCCCAGGTCCCTTTCTGCCAGGGAGCTCTCCAGCCACTCCTCCCCAAGCCTGTAGCGTTGCATGGGGTTGTTGTGGCCAAAGTGCAGGACCCGGCACTTGGCCTTATTAAACCTCATACAGTTGACCTCAGCCTGTCCAGATCCCTCTGCAGAGCCCTCCTACCCTCCAGCAGATCAACACTTCCACCCAACTTGGTGTCATCTGCAAACTTACTGAGGGAGCACTCGATCCCTCATCCAGATCATCAATATTGAACAAGACTGGCCCCAGAACCGAGCCCTGGGGAACACCACTTGTGACTGGCCGCCAGCCGGATTTAACGCCATTCACCACAACTCTCTGAGCTCGGCCATCCAGCCAGTTCTTTACCCAGTGAAGAGTAAACCCATCCAAGCCACGAGCCGCCAGTTTCTGCAGGAGAATGCTGTGGGAGATGTTGTCAAAGGCTTTACTAAAGTCCAGGTAGACAACATCCCCAGCATTTCCCTCATCCACTAGGCAGGTCACCTGGTCATGGAAGGAAATCAGGTTGGTCAAGCAGGACCTGCCCTTCATGAACTCATGCTGGCTGGGCCTGATCCCTTGGTTGTCCTGCACATGCCTCGTGAGCATCCTCAGGATGAACCTCTCCATAATCTTCCCTAGTACCGAGGTCAGGCTGACAGGCCTGTAGTTCCAGGGATCCTCCTTCCGGCCCTTCTTGTAGATGAGTGTCACATGGGCAAGCCTCCTGTCATCTGGGACCTCCCCTGTTAACCAGGTGTCGTGGTTTAGCCCCAGCCGGCAACTAAGCACCACGCAGCCGCTCGCTCACTCTCCCTCCCACAGCGGGACGGGGGAGAGAATTAGGAAAAACCTCGTGGGTTGAGATAAACACGGTTTAATAGGACAGAAAGAAAGAAGGGAACAATAATGATAATACCAACAAAGGAATGTATAAGAACAAGTGATGCCCAATACAGAAATTGCTCACCACCCCGTGATCGACAGCCCGTCCCCGAGCAGCGATTTCCACCCCCCCGGCCAACTCCAGTTTATGTACTGGGCATGACGTCGTATGGTAGGGAATATCTCTTTGGCCAGTCTGGGTCAGCTGTCCCGGCTGTGTCCCCTCCCAGCTCCCCGTGCACCCCCAGCCTGCTCGCTGGCAGGCCAGCACAAGAAGCTGGACTGTCCTTGACGGCTCAGCAACAACCCAAAACATCAGCACATTATCAACAGTTCCTCATCCCAAATCCAAAACACAGCCTCACACTAGCTTCTGTGAGGAAAACCGGCTCTATCCTGGCTGAAACCAGGACACCAGGACTGCTGATAAATGATGGAGAGTGGCTTGGCAACTCCTCCGCCAGCTCTCTCAGTACTCTCGGGTGGATCCCATCAGGCCCCATAGACTTGTGGGTATCCAGGTGGCTTAGCAGGTCATTAACTGTTTCCTGCTGGATTATGAGGAGTTTATGGTGCTCTCCATCCCCATCTTCCAGCTCAGGGGTCTGAATACCCTGCAGATACCTGGACTGGCTATTAAAGACTGAGGCAAAGAAGGCATTAAATACCTCAGCCTTTGCCTCATCCTTGGTGACAATGGTCCCCCCGCCATATCCAATATGGGATGGAGATTCTCCTTGCCTCTCTCTTTGTTGTTAATATATTTGTAAAAACATTTTTTGTTATCCTTTACGACTGTGGTCAGACTGAGCTCTAGCTGGGCTTTTGCCTTTCTAATTTTCTCTCTGCATGACCTAACAAGATCCTTGTACTCTTCTTGAGTTGCCTTCCCCTTCTTCCAATGGTGATAAACTCTCCTCTTTTCCCTGAGTCCCAGCAAAATCTCACTGTTCAGCCAGGCCGGTCGTCTTCCCCGCCAGCTCATTTTGCAGCACATGGGGACCTCCTGCTCCTGTGCCTTTAAGATTTCCTTCTTGAAGACTGTCCAGCCTTCCTGGACCCTTTTGCCCTTCAGTACTGCCTCCCAGGAGACTCTCTTGACCAGTGTCCTGAACAGGCTGAAGTCTGCCCTCCAGAAGTCCACAGTAGTGGTTTTGGTGACCCAAAAGATGCCTTTGTGTCCATTCTCACTCCTCAGCAAACAGGAGGTATCGGAGGTTGGTTGGTGTCACTAAAGGAGGAAAAGTGTCTGGCATTTACCTTGACATGTCATGAGATGAGAATGTGCTTATGGGCTGCTACCATCTAGCAGCTGACACAAACAAATACAAGATCACGAATAATTTGTGGCGATCCTGGTTTTTCAGATTTTTTTCTTGGTACACATGTTACTGCCTACATGACTGGCTTGTAGAGGAAAGACTACCTGGCCATACAGCTTCTCTGCAGTGGCTAAACAAACTGCTTACAGGGAAAGGCAACAGCAGGAATAAAATTTCAAATGTTCTTTTTAAATTATAGCTACTTGCCTGAACCAAAGAGGAGGCAGCTGTTACCAAACCAGCTGTCTGCTCTCTGCAGAGCAGCATCAAGGATTTCAAAAAACAGTTTGGGAACCTTTGAATTAAGGGGTCAATGAGCGGGTCAATGATGTGAAGAGCTGCAAAAAGAAAGAACAAAATAAGCCTCAGCATTCATTTTCAGATCACAAGTTTTCACATATGTAAACTAATACTGTCATGAGTACATTTGCTCTTTCCTCTAGCAAGGAGTGTTTTTATGATGAACATAAATATTCTGCTCTAGAGAAAAAACATAACTTTGCTGAAGACCAAAATTCCTCAGAAATGTGAGAACTATTTCTTATATGGCAATACTTAATTCTTTTGAAAAAAGTGCTAGAATTTTTGAGCACAGCTCCAAACAGCAACAGACATAAAGGTCCAGTGTTACCCACCTAAGATGCAGAACAGGCAGGTGTCTTCATGCTACAGGTGATTACTATCACTTAATTTTCATGGCTGGGCCTTGAAATTTCCCAACACATATACTAGTACACATCTTCCTTATAATGATATTGAAGAAATACATCCTCCAGGAACTCTTCTTGAATGACTAGCCTACTAGTCTGACCTTTAGGGCTAGCAAAGCTAGCAAAGCCCTAAAGGTGGCCCAGGTTTCAGGTCTCAAAATGTTATGTCTTAGAGCCATGATCACAAATGATCATGTGGCTTCAAAGAGAAATGATGGTCTAATGATATTTTATCTCAAATAAATGCACATTACATTAATTATGCCTTATCAGAGATTTTTTTGTCATATGTCCAGCTACCTATGAAGAGTGCCACTTCAGATTGATAGAGCTAACACATATACCTTTGACTATGCAGAAGCCAGGAAACTGCAGCCTGAGTTTTCTGTGCTGGAAACACCTCCTAGAGAGGTTTTCCTCTGTGGTAGAAGCTTGCCTGCAGCACCCTGACATTTTTGCTAGACTGCTTTGATTGCTCTTTCCAGCCCTGGGAGACAGGAAGGTTCTGGGAGATCTGGGTGGGGGACCCAAAATGAGCATCAGCTCTTGCACTAGCTACAGGAACAGTGTGCCCTGCCAGCTGTCCTCCTGCCCCGGTGCACCAAGGCTGCTAACACAATGCAGCACAAGCTGCCTACAGTGTCTAAAGCGAGTGGTACACCTGCAATACACAGGCGAATCCATAGGAGTTAGAGAAATTACAGGTGTAAGGAAAATGCCGTGGATCTTTATAACACTGTACCCTTTAAGTTTTGATAGGCAGCTTCCCAATGGGTGGCAATGCAGTATACTTACGGATAAGGTGAAAGCTTATTGAAAACAATTCAGGGAACATTATTTTAGAGAGAGTTGAATGCAGCCAATAAATCCTGAATGTTGCACTGTCACTTGTCTCCCTGTCTTGAAGCCTGAACACAATATAAAAATTAGATGGAACCTACATATCCACAAGAACAGGGTAAGTTACAGTTAAGTCAAAATTAATTAAGAAACCTAACAGAATGACGGAGTGGCTGAGCTCTGGAGACCATCTAGTCCAACCCCCCTGCTAGTTTCGGTTGCTAATCCAACCCCCCTGCAGGTCAACATCAAGTTTATTCCTACTGAATTGGTTTTCACAAGAGTTGAGGAAAATAACTGCTCTGAAGACCAAACTACTTCCCTTTTAATGGGCAAGAAGGCAAGAATATTTACAGAGTCCAGGTCTCTAGTGGCAAGCTCACTAAGAGAGGTAAGGAGAATGCAGACAAGCCATGTTTTTCCGCAAAACCTGCCTTGGTATATAGAAAACTTTTCTGGACCAGGACCAGGGGTACATGATGAGCAGGTAACCCAGCTATTGCTGTTAATAACAGATGCTGTTTCACAGAGGAGAACCACTTGGTGAAGGATAGATATTAAAGACAGCAAACTCAGAAGAATATAAGCAAAAATATTGAGAAAATATAGTACTACAAAAAGCCTTGAGGAATAGAAATAAGTTGTGACATACCCAAAATACAGGAGAGGGAGCTCATTTGCACCTATCACAACTCACATGTGATAAAACCCGTAAAAAAGACAGCTGGGCAATAGCCACCTGCAGCACTGAGTGGGAAGCAAGCAGTGCAGCAACGCAGGACATTCGCAGCAGCTACAGTGTGTGCCCTGAAAAGCAGCACTGTGCCCAGCAGTAGAAGAGAAAGTCCTGTAGGACCTGAAAGTGCAGCACATACAGTACACGTAACTAAAGGCCATCTCTTAGGAGAGCAGGTCCCTCTGGCAACCCCAGAGAAAAGGGAAAATTATGGTATTGAGCTGTACACAACTATGCAGAAATACCCCTGAAAGATCAGAATTGGCAGGCTGGACAGAAAGCTCATCATGCCAGCTATCTCTTAGGAAGACAGAGCCAATGGCGAATGTCCTTTGCTGTATCCTCCACACAGGAGTTATTCCATGAGGCCACACTGCAAGAAGTCCTGAAACCCTGACACGCTTGACAAAAGGTGAGGTCACCTGGTGATGTTCTAGAAGCTGGCAGCACCAGAAAGCACCACAAGAAAGCCTAGAAGCACTCCTCCCAAACTACAGACAGCATGAGCTAGAGGCAGAGTACAGCAGATTGCTGTTCATTAGGTAGAAAAGCAATTTTGGTCACTTTTTAGGAAATGAAGGAATCGGACCAGATCCAATTAAAGTGAAAGTGACAATAGTTAAAAATACCAATACCCCAAAAGAACTGGAAAAGGACAGTACTGGAATAGCAGTGTCAAATACAAAAGAGGCAGTCACCCTCACAGCAAATCTACTTTGCCACAAAAACAGCACTTCAGTGACCTGCTTTACAAGGAGCGGCTGGAGCAGAATTGCTGCAGGAAAGTGCTCCAGTGGGGAGCAAATCTGAACAAAATAGAGCATATCATAGTCAGGCTAAAAAGGAATTATTTTCCTTTGACCCTGGCAGTCAGAAGTTTGATTAACACAAACATGACACCACAGTAATAATGACCGCAACAGGTATCGAGTCTCTTGGGAATATCCTTGGGAGAAGTTTGACTCCTCTAACAGCAAAATTTCAGTACATGATTTTATAGTTACAAAATACCAGTAAGAAGGCAAAAAAAAAAAAAAGTCTTGTAACAGATTCTTTCTCATGCAATGCTAAGGAGGAAGGAGACTTGAGAACAGGGACACATGATATAACAGTTGCTAGTGTCTGCAAACAAGAAAGCCAGCAAAAGTCATGAGAGAAGGAGGAAACTATGATACAAGTGAAACTTCTAAGAAAATACGTGTCATCAAGCCAGCCTGCAAGAAAAGCAAGCTCCCTGCAATGTTTGTGAATTTTGAGATGGAAAAACAGTCCCCTGTGGATAATGAGCATGGCTAAAAGTGATTAACTGTCTGCAGTTGAGAAATTTTAATTCTGAAGCAAGCAATAGACAGGAAAGATTCATAAGGGGATTTCTATGGAAAAAAAAAAGTAAAAAAAAAAAAGAAAAAAACACCCAAAACCCAGGAAGACACATACTTGTCTGGCTCTACATGAATTCGGAAAACAGATCATGTGTTTAGAAATTGCTGCATTTGTTCAAAATGCCAGAGACAGAACTGCAAGGAGCTGCTGATAATTTGTGACACTCCTCACGGAGTCTGGAAGAAATTGGCAACTGATTTATTTGAACACAGGAAAGCTCTGTGTGATGATCGTTGGTTATTACTGTCATTTTTTCCAAGTAATTCAGCTAAGCTTCACATTAGCCAACACAGTAACGAATGACATAATACAATATTTGCCAAACCTCCAACGAGCTTGTTTTGAACACAGCACAACATGCAGGACACCTCCAAGACTGCAGCGGATTATGCTTCATACCAGAAGTTGCCATTTATATCAAATATATGTATGACTAACCAAACAAGATGTAAAAAGCCAAGAACTGGGGTCCAAAAGTGCCAGCCACACGCTTCAAAATCTTCATATGCTCCCATTGAAGGGCCTTTTGAACTGCACTTATCTTCAGTGGAGCCAGCTGAGCTTGGGGCCATAGTGGCTACAGCCCATTTCAGTTGTCCAAAGACCTTTGGAAGGGATCTTTGAAGGTCATCTGGTCCAACACACCAGGGACATCTTCAAGTACAGCAGGTTGCTCAGAGCCCTGTCCAACCTGACATGGAATGTTTTCAGGGATGGGGCATCTACCACCTCTCTGGGCAACCTCTGCCACTGTTCCACCACTCTTATTGTCAAAAATTCCTTCCTTATATCTAGTCAAAATCTACCCTCTTTTAGGTTAAAACCATTACCCCTTGTCCTATCGCTACAGGCCCTGCTAAAACATTTGTCCCCATCTTTCTATAAGCCCCTTTGAAGTACTGGAAGGCTGCAATAAGGTCTCCCCAGAGCCTTCTCCTTTCCAGGCTGAACAACCCCAACTCTCTCAGCCTGTCCTCACAGGAGAGGTGTTCCATCCCTCTGATCATTTCGGTGGCCCTCCTCTGGACCCGCTCCAACAGGTCCATGTCTTTCCTGTGCTGAGGGCTCCAGACAGGAGCAGGCAGGACTTCAGGTGCTTCCTTTGATGCAGCCCAGGAGACAGCTGGCCTTCTGTGTGGCGAGCACACATTGCCGGCTCATGTCCAGCTTTATCATGTCATCAGTGAAGTACAGACTATCAGAGCCAAACCAGCTATTACAAGGACTGTGACACTATGTATTACTGAAAGAAAAAAAAAAAGAAGAAACAATTTTTTTTTTAAAATGCCTACAAGTCACCCCAGAGCAGAGGAAAGCTGTCACACAAGTCTTTAAAAGCAGTCTCATGCAGTGTTCAGTTTCAAATCGCAGTCCTACTTTTTAGCCTATAGACACAACAGCATTAGCAGTAGAGGAAGGAGAATTGTACCAAATGGAAGAGACATCCAATGGCCCAAATATGCTGAAGCCATAAACCTTGCAGGACTGCCAGCAGGGAGACTGTCTCAGAAAGAACCCCCTTCCTGAAGATGAGTTGTGATAAGTACATGTATTTATCAGGTTAATCCTCATTCCAATAACTGAGTAGTGGGTGGGCATATATTTCATTAAAATGGCAAATGCATTCGCCTACCGTAAACCAAAAATATAAACATGAATATGAAAGGCCATGAATTACGCACTCTGCTATCTTTGATCATCAAGTAGGGAAGAGAGCCTGAAAAATTACTTACAGGAATCAGCTCAAGTTATTAGAACACCTCAACAACACAAGCATCAAGTAGGAGTTGACCTCATAGCTGATCAAAAGCTGATTTGTTACGTGCCTTCACAATGAAGATTTGCATTTGCACCATATCAAACTGCCTGTAAGATACACACAGCACATTTCCCAGTAATCAGGTACAAAGAACAGCTCTTCTGTACCTATAGAAAAAAACCCTAAATTCCCAAGTAAATTCAGGCTTAATTAAAAAAAAATATTTTGCATTTGCTGATAGAGAAATATAGACCACTACGTGTTAGTAATGATCTCAGTGGAGGAAGCCCTCTACTATACCTGAACACCTACGCAAAGCTGTGCAGATGCTTCTTTGGGTCCTCCTCTGCAAAGCAACGAGCCAGGCTCTCATCTCTTGGGCCAGGCATCGCTCTAGCACCGCTATATCCCCTTTTTTGTCAGCACCAGAACGCTTCTGCACTTCCCAGTGGAAACAAGCCCTTACACAGAGCTAGCTGGTTGTGAATGTGCAGGGAGGAGAAAAGCCCAAAAGTCATATAGTCTCTCACTTTAGGCTTGTACCTGAACACACAAGGTTCCCCTCGTTACTCACCTGGGGTGGTCCCCACATGCAGCCAGATGGTCCCCGGGGGATGCACTGTGCTGATGCTGCTAACACAACCCCTGCCCACCTCCCTTCTCGCTCGCCACTCTAAACCGCGATGTAAATGACCCTTGCAAAATCTGCTGACTTCAAGGACAGCCAGAGCCATCCACGCAATAATTCACCGATAGCATGAGGTGGGCAGCGGGACCATACATCAGCACCGTCTGTCGGCTGCCTGCGCCGGGAGCCTCCGGTGCGCCGCCGGCCTCCTGCGCTCCTTGTTTACTGGTACCTGCTGGCTCCTGCGCAGGGTTGCTCTCAGCCGCACGCGTTAGGGAACCATTACTCACTTGAAAAGCAGAGAGGCTCTGACGTTCGCATAGAGATAGGCCGTGTTAGTGAGCCGGCAATACAGACGCGACCGTGTGTGCCCAGACTATTTAGAGTTGAGAAGGACCCGCCGGACTTGCTGCTGGGAGGCAGCCGCCGCTGCCGTCTCCTCACCCACTCGTGATGGGAGGGCAGGGAGTGCTCCTCCACTACAGTAACATAAATACAAAGTGATTCAAACACACGGTGCTTTTTCGATGTGTATAATGACTCAACGTTACCCGCTTTTCACCTTTATAAGCAGGCCGATCGCATTATATTTAAGGATGGGAAATATCTTTTATTATATATCTTTGAGCTTTGGGGTGTTTTTCTTCTCTACGACAGGAATCAGTGAGGGCTGGGGACGAACAGAAGCTTGCAAAAGCTGCGCTGTCCTGTGCAGCGTTGCACCCCGTGGGAGGGAAGGGCGTCAGACCTCGCTGCCCGGCTCAGCTACGGGTTGGACATGGTGCAGGAAGAGGCACAGAGCGGGAAGCCCAGGGTGAACAGGAGGCTACTGCCATGGGGCAAACCACATTGCTCCTGCGCACGCTCTCTGTGGCTGCCAGCTGCCATGTCCCTGCAGCTAATTTGGCTCCTGCCAGTGGTGGACAAGAAACTGAGTTCCCAAGGGATTCCCACAAGTCTTTTCCCAAGTGATGCTCTCCTCTCTTCCCTCTCCAGACTCTGGAAGAAGTAGATGCAGGCAGCCCTGAGCACTGTGGTGGGTTTCAGGTAGAAAGGATGCTGAGCTGTGGGATGGCTCATTTCAGGGACCTGACTGAAGACACTAATTAGAAGAGGGGACCCTCAGATAATTATTCTCGTGGTGGGAGGATTGAGCCGGAAGGAGGTGGGCAGGCTGAGGGCATTTACGAGCTCAGTACCTCCAGATCCAGGGAGAAATACAATGCTTGTACATGGAAGCTGTATATGTGGAAAACAGACCATGACAACTACATTTGAGGTTATTAATTAAGAAAACATAGGAGAAAACAAAGGGCAAATAGTGTCTTCTACCACACTTCCACCTTCTGTGCGTAAAATGCTCCCACTTCTCCACACCCCAGCAGCAGAGCCCCAGGTCCCCTATGCAAAGGGTAAGTATTACTACATGTTTGCCCTCTTAACGCTCTTGCCATTGCCAGCCCCTGTCAGAGATAGGTATCAATCTGAACAGAGCTTTTGCCTGACCTGGCACATCACCATCAGATCCAAGATGTTCCTCTTTCTCCTCTCCCTCTTCTTTCTTTTCCCTCTTGCTCTAAGGAAGGTAACTTCCCACAGCAATGTATCTGGAAATGGCAGATCAGTATGGTGTCATCTTGCACAATATGGCTGGCTTATTTGTTTATCAAATCCCAGGGGATTAACTCAATTTTGAAAAATTCATGGCAGGGAAACAATGCAGATTCTCAGATGAGAAAGCCAGGCCATCGCTCCAGATACAGAATACAGCAAAGGAAGACTTGTTCACCTGCTCCTTAACCTCCATTTTCCTCATATTAACAAACTGGTTCTCCTATAGGTCTGCACTGAACAAAGTCCAAGGACACATCTCCCACATTTCCTCACTTTGAAATAATCAGTTACCTAATCAAAAAAGGTTTGTCTCCATCTGACATGATCTTTGCCCTGCTGCACTGAATGAGAAGCAGCCTCACAAGGAAGCAGTCAAGAAAACTGCCATGTTTCCTCCAGGACACAGATGATGACTGCATTGGCATTACTACCATGATCCCACAGACCCAAGAGGGCTTCAGGGCTGTAGGCAGGGTTTCACTGTGACAGAAAGCTGATCTGGCACTGATGATGTGCAACACAGCAACACTGCTTGGCTCAGGATAAACAGAAATTTCAATACACGCTCGACATCAGAAGGCAAGAACAAGAACATTATTAATTAAAAAGGTAAATATAACACTTCTGCCCTTGACTGGCAAAACAGAACTGTATATACCCCTAGGCAAGCACTTAGATATTGTCTTTGGAGTTGATCAATTCCAAAGAAAATTTTATCTCTGTTCATTCCTGAAAAATGTCATTATGAGTGTTAATTCTTATATCTCCTCAGCTGTATTTTTTCCTGCACGTTGGACTGAAAGTCTCTACAATCTTGACACATGCCTAATGACAGAAGATTGTTAAATGAGGCAGCCCTCTGTTGAATATAAACTTCCTTAAACAATGATTTTGATCCCGCCAAGCAAATCCGTCTCTTAGGGGAGAAGGCGCTTTTGCTGCAAAGAAGCCCTGCAAGAGCAATGCCCCAAGCCCGAGAGCTGTTATGGGGGCATGTGGCACACTAGGTGGATGGCATTGCTGTCTGTACCTCTCCCATTAGCCATGACATGCAAACAACAGTGCTCTCACTGCAACACTGCGTTGGCATACCGGGAATTTCCTCTGCGCCCTTTAAAAACCAGTCATGTAATGTTGACACATCAGTGAAAGAATAAGATGTAATATCACTGCAAATTCAACTTCATTTAATTCAGTTCCATGGAAAAAAATCAGTATTCCTCACAGGCTGAGACAGCACGTCTCAGGTCCTAAATAATGTATTAAAAGCAGAAGAGTTAGGTTTCCCTTTAGTTTCTATGGCTCTTTTGTCAGCATTTTATGGGAGGTGTATTGTAGGATTCTCACCCAGCAAGGACTGTGCCAGAGTTGTTCCAGGACAGACAGCCTTGGTGTTCTGCATGATGCTCTGGTGAGACCCTACAGCAGAGACAGTCTCTGGTGTGATGCCAGTTTTCTTCTCTGGGACATGCGGGGCTTTTGGTCCGACTAGACTGTGCTCTGTATGCTGCCTTTGTGCTCAGGACATGTTCTTGACAAACGCATGTCAAGCAGCAACCTCCTTAGCACCGGGCATCCAAAACAACTCAAGTGGCATTATGTGCTTTGATACATGAACCCTGTACCTAGGTGTGGGTTACAAGTAGAATTTTTTTTTTTTTTTCCCCCTCACCCCAGTCATATCATATAATATCAAAGCAAAGGTCACTTAGCTTAGTTCCAGTGCCCATCACCACAGCCGTGTCTTTCCTGGTTTTCCTTCTCATTGCTCTTCTTATTTCAGCTGAACATGAGCAGAGTAATTCCATTTGCTTTTCCTATAGGCTGGTGAATTTTCAGGCCACTATAGCAACGTGTAAGAAGTGTCCTTAACCAATCCTTAACCCCCAAGGGAAACCATCATCTTATCGGGCTGGTATGACCATTCTTCCATTTCCTTGTGGGAAGCCAACCCAAACTTAGTTGTACAGACACCACTGTCCTTCATAAGTGTCATGACCAGACCTTTTCTACCCAGATGATGTTCTCCAGTGTATTGGTACTTTTGTTTTGAGAATGTTAACAGGGATCATCACCAGGCAATGGTGACAAAGAGGACAATGGGCAGCTCAGGGTCTGGAGACAGGCGTGCGGAGATTAGGTCAAAACTATAACATCAGTAACTCCTCTTTCAGAGCAGCAGCCTCTCCCTGACAAAAGTCACTTCTTATTTGTAGTGTCTTGCCCAGCCCAGAGGAGCAGCCAGCCACCTAGAGTCTCTTGGCTGTTTCCAGAGCTTATTACTGGATGCATATCAGAAGTAGTTTAATCTCCTCAAAAACCAAGATGTAGGATTAATGCAGTGTGGGTTTATTTTAGGCACCATTTTTCCTCCAGAAGCCCTGGCCTGCAGGGACAGAAATGATGTAGAAATACATCTGCTTTCAGTGAGCATATGCATGTGTGTAGCCAAGTTCTCAAACAAAATCAGCTTAAAAATTCGTGGGGTTGATTTTTTTCTTGGAAGGTAATTTGTCCCTGCATAATTGCATGTTCTGAAAGAATGGCAGCAGGTTGATGTGTACAAGCCTCTGCTGCCTCCAGGCTCTCCGTGCCCCCGTGCTGCTGCCTCTGCAGGTCTGTGCCTCTCATGTTGCTCTGCAGAGGCCTGTAGTAACACATAATTTACTGGCCTGCAAGTAGCTCAGAAATTCAAATTACAACCTTGGCAGTGGAGAAGAAACACCAAGTTCTCTTCAATTTCTGTGCTAAATCAAAAATCATAAAATTTAATAAGAAACAGGTGCCTGCTAAAGCTTATTCCTTTGTAGCCATAAGCTTCTCTCCACAGAAACCTGCACTAACTACAGTGGGTTTCTCTTCTGTTACATAAACATGGGTGGGGGGAAGACCCCATCAATCAAAGAGAGCATCTGCAGCATGGAGGGTGGAGGATTTGTTTGTCAGAAGTTTGTCTACGTCCACTGCAGATCTGTTATTCAGACAACTCTGCAAACAGACTTGGCTTAACACTACAAGTTAACACTACAAGATACCAAGCGTGGTCCCTGAGCTGTCTTAGAAAGACCATGTCCCTGCTGCAAGCTCTGTCTTTCCCTGGTGCTCCACTTTACACAGAGATACTAGCTAGGTGCAGGCTCAGTACTTACTTCTTTCAGTGTCCTCTGCATCGCTTGGATATGACTTTCCATACCACATTTCACCATGACCAGCACAGGACTGACTGACACAAACTCCAGAGAGGTTTGAATACCATTTTCTTGCATTCTTGGCAAGCTCTGATGTGAGCATCAGTTGTTGTTTTACTAAGGGAGTAATGCCACAAATAATCAAGCACAACAGCTGGGACTGGCCTCGTATTTGGGGGAGAAAAAAAACCTACAAAAACAACCCAAAAAGCCCCCCAGGAAAACAAACAAAAAAACCAAACAGGGAATGCTTGCGATAAATTATTGTCTTTTCATTCCTTTTTGGGTAAGTTGCCAGAACACTTTCCTGCCTCCTCAGGCTGTGCCGTGTTTCTGAGCTGCCCAGATGCCTTTCAAGACAGCACCATAGACAACCTAATACATAAATAATGCACAGGTGACCAGCCAGCTGCCCTGAGTGCCTGAACATCTGCTTAGGGCTGTGGTGGTCACCAGAGGTCTTTCCAGGATGGAGGGTCCCTAGTGTGGTCCTCGGCCAAAACAGTGAATCTTTGGGCAGGAGACGGAGCATCCGTCAGGCTGTGGATGAACTCCCATGGGAAGCAGGGACCATCACACACCTTGGCACCTTCCAAACTGTGTCAAAACACACTCCCTTGTCTTTGCCTTTTCTACAGCAGGACATACAATAAGACATCCATTTCCTCCCCCATTCCCCAAATCCCTAATTGCTGCACTGCAAACTAAGAGACAGAGCAAACTTCATCCTTAACTTCAGAAGTTAATCAGGGCTCACCGTGTGCTGCTGCCATATTTCCAAGTGCTGTAGGGACGCAGTGCAACACGAGAACCTGCAGAGAACAGTGTGTAATAGCCACCATGACCCTGACTTTCATCCCCTTGTGTCACTTCATTACAAACTTGGCCTCCTTTAGAGAGGAAATGTTTTAACTTCAGTGTGAAATACTGAGTCGCACTTATCCTGAAGGCTACAAAATAAACAAAATCCAGGAAGATGGCTTGACACAAAAAGACTATTAAGTTGTCCTATTTGGAACCAGAGTAAAAATAAGAAAATCATTTCCTTTTTATGTTGAAATAGCATTTGTTGTCACAGTCTGGTTATTACCATCCCTTCCCCCTGTCAGAGCTCCCCTAGATAAAGAAGAGCTGGGACCATCCCTCTGCTGTCCTCCACATGAAGCAAACTGGAGGTATCCCAGCGGGGATTTGCCTGTCTTTCCTTCACAGGAACTTGCCACTTGACAGATACTGAGTAGGATCCCATGAATAAGGGCCTAAATGTGGGAAAGGACTTGCAATTATTCTTGTCTCTGAGGTGGTAGCATACACCTTGCTCGCTAGTGCCTCTGCCTCCTCTCTTACCTTTCCCTCTGTGTCATTAACATGGAGAATCCCCAGAACAGAACCTCCGTATGCATCGAAGACAACAAAAATAGTGGTGAGTGGTGAGAGGTAACTTTCAGTTACCTGCCTATCCAGTCCTCGGGCTGTGCTTCTGCCTGTGCAATTCATGTTGCCTTCACTCCTTCCCAAGGCCTCTACTGCTAGCTGCAAGTCTTGAGGCTCAGCTTCACTTCTACATCTGCATTCCTCTGCCCCTTCAAGTCTCTTCCAAAGCCTTTTCTTCTACATCGTTCACTAATTAAATTGTCCATTCCAAAAACGTGTGGACTTGAAACCAGGGTAGGGACAGAGAAAGAGGGAGAAGAAAAGCAAAGAGAAGGAAGAAATGGATTGTGCAAGATCTGAGGCTCACCACGGCAGTTTTCTCCTCCTCGCTGTGTGTACATTGTCTCTTCAGAGCATTTGTTCTTTGCAACCGATTACTTCATTTTTGTGCATAAAGTGCCGCACAGTATTATGGCATCATGGAAATAATAATGAATAATGCAATCTCTCACCTTCCCACTGGAATAAAATCATCATTTGATTTGTGAATAATTTGCTTAAACTCCCACTAAAAGACTTCTGTCAGAGATGAATTTTTTTTTTTAATTATTAATGGTGCTTCCTATTAAAATAAATAAAACAATAATTTGGGTTTCTAAATGACCTGGTGGTATTCAGAGACAACTGCAGAGCAAATTATTTGATGAGGCTGGTAATCACAAAAAAATTAATCAAATTGTCTTTTCATAAATTATAAACATTTCCTAGGGAACACACCAGAAACATCTTAATTAAGAGCTCTAAGATCACAGTACAGCTGAGATTTCTTCTCTCTCTCTGGTGTTTCCTATACAGAAAAGGGTTACTTGCCAAAGCATCCCGATTCAGTCATGCTAAGGTGAGTGGGAGTTTCCCTTTCATCTCAGCCAGTATTGAACGAGACGCAGCGTCCTCATACAGACCACAGCTGGACCCCTTCTTGCCTTCCCTCTCCTTCCAGCCAAACTGCCAGGACTCTGCTGATGCGATATGTGATTTCTGTTCTCTTTTTCTTTTCTCAATTATATAAATTTCCATTCTAAAACTTAAGTGGTAAAATTTTCAATGCAGTAAGCAAAGGGCAGTTCAGTCAGATGACTTCCAGTTGAGTTTATTAAAGCTGGAAACCATGAAGAAGTGGTGATAGAAAGCTGAAAGTAATCAGAGATGTTTAGCAGAATAGCGTGTGAGTATTTTAACAATTTTGATAAATTGGAGAAACAGCCTGAAATTAATAACAGAAGTTTAATTAGGACAAATATAAATTTACTCACTTCAGAAAACATTTCCCCAGGTGTAGAAAGACTAATACTATTAAGAGATCTTCGGAATTTTACTGGCAAGCCCTATTGCTAGTGCTCTCATGAGGATGCTGTTGAGATAGAAAGGAACAGCTGCATAATCTGATCAGGGTTTTCATAAATTATCCTTTAAAAAAATACCTTAAAGTCTTCCCTGAACAGCAGAGGAAGGGCCATTTGCCTCACTGGTTTTCATTCTCCTTTATCTTGTCCCATAGTGCTGTAAAATCCACAGTAATTATATTTAAGTACCTATAATCAAGAATCCTGAAGGAGGATACATGAGAGAGCATAAGCAGGAGTAATTCTGGTGCCATCACTGTGACAGCTGCAGGCAGAGAGCAGCCAAGGGAGGGGGCAGAGAGCCACAGGTGGGAGGAACAGAAATCCCCATCGCTCCTCCGCACCCCTGCAAAGTGACCCCCAACAGCGTGGTGGGCTCCAGGGGACAATACTAAGAGGGCAGCTTGCTGCCATGCAACTTGACTTGGAGAGATGGCTTCTCCTTGAAAAGGAAAAAACAGCAGTTTGTCCAGAGTGTGGCTCTCCAAAAACCTAATGCTATCTCCAAAACACTAGGACATCTGCCAAACAACAAACATATGCAGCAAAGCATGCCCGCTCCAGAGCTAAGCCCCATCTCCAGTCATACAGACTCCATTGCAAATACAGCAAAGTACCTTTTCGCAAATACATGACAGCTTCTATGGTTGCACCAGAGTAGTAAGCCAAAATAAACTGGATATTATGCACAATGAATACACCAACATTTGTGGATCTGCATAAGCTTATCTCACAAAGCACTCATGGGGAGAGGATAAAGGTGGGGTACGTGGTCCTTCTGTTCACTGAAGCCTTCTGGTTGCCCTCCTGTTGAAGACTTAACTTATGCAATTTTAATGTTCATGCATTTTCTTTTACCCTCAGAAACTGATAGTTAAAAGTTGTATTTGTTGTCTTCCTTCTAAGATAAAGGCATTTCATAGTCTTGATACAGCCAAAATACCCTGTCCATTCAATGTCTACATCCAGCCAGGCAACAGCTCCTAAAGGCAGGTTTGTTTTATTCTTCATTGGTCCAGTTCAGTCAGGAGACTTCAATAGATGTGAACCAGGCAGGAGTCAGTGGTCTCTGCCAGAGGCTGATCTGCCACAACCTACAACAGAGAGTCCTGGGTCCCCCTTATCACCTGAATTAGACCAGTCCCAGTATGCTTTGCTTTGGTCTGCAAGGTCCTTTCCCCATGCCCAGTAGCCACATCTGTCCTCCCACACAGAACCCATGTGCCACCCACCACCCCATA
Organism: Phaethon aethereus; assembly: GCF_964289735.1. NCBI lineage: Eukaryota > Metazoa > Chordata > Aves > Phaethontiformes > Phaethontidae > Phaethon > Phaethon aethereus. The sequence goes on from NC_138575.1 coordinate 204,075,808, forward strand.
GGATGGTGATGGCTGCCTCTGGCCCACATCTCACCTGGGGTGCCCTGGCTCGAGGCTTCCCCAATCCCCACAGGGCTCCTCAGAGGCCCATGAGCTGCCTCTCCCTCTCCTAAGTCTGTCTAAGAGCAAACAAGAGGTTCAAAATTTGTCATAGTTGTGGGAAGAGGCAAGCAGAGAGGCGGGTAGGATAACTGCAGAAATTTTGTCCCCCTAGGAAAAGGGGAAGGCTTGTTTGGGAAGGATTTAGCTTTTCCTAAACTACCCAAGAAACTTAAAATATTACTTTCAAATCTTTATTAATCATACCATTTGCAAAAATTTTCCAAAAATATGTAAAAGTACTTTTTCTCAGTGGTGACTGTTTCTCTGACAAATCATAATTTAATGTTCGTGAGCCATTCTAACAGTCTGAAAGTGTTTTTTTAAGTAACAGATAAAGTCTTTCTCATGTTCATCATTACAAAAGCAACAGTATATACACTCACAGCTTCCCATCTTAACCAAACAAAAGAACAGCTAATAATGTGTACCCAGCACCATGTAAAACTAGAATATAATAGAAATTCAAGTGGCAATCTTAGTGCATCAATCAAATTTTAGTACTAGTGACCTTCTTTTCCCCAGAGGGCTTGACACTTCAGCCTTGAAAGAGTTGCTGAAAAGATCACAGGGATAAAATTGGAAATATATGTAAACTGTGGGAGAACATACATTTTAATTATGATAATATGACCTATTAAAGAAAGAAATTAAAATTTATTATGTCAAAAGAAATTAAATTCCAAAAGGGGCTGAAACACCAGTTATGCCTCAGTTTTGAAGAGGCAGAGAGAATATGAACATTTAATTCTTTGGCTATTTAGAGAAGTGACCTAGTCATTTTCAACCTTTTCCAATTTTCACACCCCTAAAATTTACAGCAGAGGATCTTGTTAAAGAAAGCAGAAGCCTACTCACAAGAGGCTTGCTTTACTTTGGTACTTTACTGATCTGTCTGTGGAAATTAAGGGCCTAAAGAGCATCAGTCAAACCCCGCTGATGACAGACGCTGCTTCCACAGTCAATCGATATGAAGTCAGCTTGCTGTCAGCTTTCGGCATGCTCAAAGTGTGACTTGTGTTTGGATTTGCAAGGCACATGCAGGTGCAGGTCCTGGCGAGCTCGTGGATTTAAGAAAAAGCTCGGCCATGCTCACCAGCAGATGTAATTAGCAGAAGGCTTCACCCATATGCATTGCTTACCAGCAGGATAAGGAGACATGGGCTACAAGAAGACTTTTGCTACCTAGGAAAAGGAAAAACATGGTAAAAGGTAATGGGGAGACCTGACTATGCTACAGCAGGACTGAACTGTAGGCCCATACCGCCAAATTTCCTCTAGACCTTTTGCAATAGCAAGTCCCCATAAATCAACTTTATAGCAACAACCAGAAATCACAAGACTAGGCCTGTGCCACAGAAAGGAAAAGGGTTATGTAAAGAATTAGATCAGTATGACTCATCCTGAACATTGGGTTTGAAGAATGTTAATAGTACTATTGTGGTATCAAGCTGGCTGCTACAGGTACAATTGCACTTGGAATTTCCATTATAAATCCTATTTTCAAGGGTTTATAACTTGGCTGTAGTATAAATTCAATCACAGCTGAAACAACACACAGAGTCTCATCATTGGAAGGAAAGGTTTTCAAAGAAAAATCCTTTTGGTTGTTTGAGGATGAAGGAATGAAAAAAACAGTAGAATCATTAAATGAGAGTTGACATTTCTCTGCCCTCCTGTAAATTACAAATGACCTCTGTATTTAGACTTAGGATTTCACAGGTCATTAATCCAGAATGGACAATGCCATCTCTAGGTGTATAGAAACAAAATTCATTAAAAACATTTGATCTCTTCCCCTGAAAGAGTTACTAGAAGGTATATTCATCAACTTCTCCAGAGTTCCAGCATAAGTTTTGATATTCAGAGGACCAAATTTCAGCATTGGCATAAACTGCAGAGCTTCCATCAATTTTTGAGTGACTAATGACACCACGTTTCAAGCATGGAGCTGTCTCCAAGTAGGTTGGGCAAAGCTATCCTATTGGCATCAGGATGGATCTTGCAGAGCCAGGCAAGCAATCCAAGCTTCCAAAAGTCAGCTCAGGTACATTCATGTGGTCAAACCCTGGCTGCACCAGAGGCTTCATGTGATCCCTGTGCTTTCTGTGTAGGTTGACAAGACCTACACAAGTTGATAAGCAAAGTTTTAGACACAGTGTCTCCTAGGTGTGAAACAGCAGAATACATCCCAGTGATGAGGTATCTTGCTCTATCCACCACTTAACTGGACTCTTCCCTACTCCCCTCTTCCCCCATATTCACACAGCTGATTAATAATAAGCATTTAAGCCACCTATTAATACTATATTTTCAGTTCCTTAAGCACACACTTTCTCTGCCTTAGATGAGAAAAGACCACTATTTCCATCAGCTTCCAGAAAATACAGCTAGTCTTTGGCTGAGACCTTCGTTTCTACACACCTCATATGCAAGGAAAAGAGCAGGAATCCATCAAATAACAATGATTTTGAGTATTCTGAATAGGCAATATGACACATGAAGAAGAGTCTTTGCCTACAAGCTAAAGCATAGACCAACAACGAGGAAAACATCTGTTTGTAGGGTCGGTATAAAATCAGAGTCACTTGCATTTTTAAAAGAAGGATCATATGAAGTAACTGGGTCTTCAAGTATTTCTAAAATGATGGGAGGCTTGGGAAGGATGGTGCTGGGGAGGCAGGAAGGGTGCAGCTGTGCTGCAGGAGGTGGCACTGTGCAGGGAAGCCCATGCCAGTCCTGGCAGAGGCTTCCCACCACCTGGTGGCTAGCGTGGCCCCAAAGAAGCTCGTCAGCCCTAGCCTGCAGGTGGGCTCACCCCAGGCTGGTCCTGCTAACAGGGCAAAGCACTGCACTACAACGTGCCACCATATGAATTATCTACATTGGAAGGAAAGGAAAGAAGTGTTCCCCTTGGCGTCTGGCAAAAAGATTTGTCTTGGGTAAGCAGCTTTCATTTCACATCAAGCTGTTTACTCATTTCTAGTCAGATCTTTAATGTCAGTAACAGTGGTTTGGAAGGTTAATAGCACTTCAGTGACACAGGTTGAAACCTAACTGGAAGCTTCTAATTGAGTGTTTCTCAATGGAAGGAATTAATCGCATCTATGAAAATTTGATGGGGCTTTTGTCAGGTGTCCATCTAGTTTAGAAGTATTTCCCCAAAGCTGCTGAGTTAATAAGCTTCTTCATTTCATTGAAGGAGATTTTGTTTCATTAACTTTCCTTACCCACATCTGTCTAGACGTGTCAAAAGAATTTCACATGAACATCAGACCACCTTGATGCATCTCAAACATAACTGCTATGAGGACCCAGATCGCGGCCACTTGAGATAAAATGTATGAAACCCTTAAATAATGGCTTTGATCTTCAAATTCACAATGTTCTTTCTTTCTTTTTATTCTATGTCATATGAAACATACATTGGCTAATGAACAACGCCTGTTGGCATCCACAGGAACTGCAGGGGTCAGGTGGTGGGAGCGGCTGCTCAGCGTCTCACAGGGACATCCCCAGGAGTTGGCACACTTGGCACTCCATGGGCTTCATCTCAGCTCTGAATTGGTCTTTCTGCTTGAACTGAAATCAAACCACTCAAAACATTTGGGGTTTTTTTCCCTGCATTAAGATGGTGTCAAGATGTGCTCAGTAGGTTCCACAGCATACGACGGAACGGCAGAGCCTCCACTTCCAACCTGCGATATCATAAGTCTCTCTCAGGGGAACTTAACAATCCCTTTAAAAAACTGATGAGGAGGAAAACATGTGAGGCGTAGTTTATGGGAAAATTGAGGAGCTGACTGCAGAAACTTGTATTGCTGGTAGTATTGTGAAGGACTGCAGTACTCTCTCCTTGCATATGAGATAATATATACAGACAAGCAGAAAATATTTTTCCTCAGTGTCTGTGCCAGTGAAAGATACCCTTTAAAGTGGTTGCTTTCGCCTCACAACCCAGGAGCTGGGGGTTTGTAGTTCTGCTAAGCTTCAACAGAAGCACAGTCTGTCAAAGCCAGTGTCACTGTGCAACACCATCAACTCCAGAGCAAGGCAAAGAGGTGAGGGGAAAGCACTGCTGATGTGGACAAGCAAGAGCTTAAGAGCAGCAAGGGCCAGGTTCAGTAAATGTCTTAGAGACCCAACTATGTCTGTTGAACCAAATTTTCATCTCAACAATCGCGAGACAACGCTAACAACCGCCATGGGACTGGGGAGGTGGAGCAGTCACCAGGGTGAAAGGCGAACATGTCAAAAAATGGCTTAAGCCCAATATCCAAGAACTCTGCAGCAGGCAAAGTGCATGTATAGTCCAGGGGTTAGGCATGCAAACCCTATATCCCCACTCCTGGCCAAGGGCCATCACCAGCAGCACCACCAGCATCTCCAGATGAAAAAAAGAAAGGATTGGGTTTGGACCCACACTTCTCCAGAATCACCTTCCTGCAGCCAAAGGGGCAGAAGAAAGAGGAGAGACCAGGTGTCTTTTTACTCCGAAAAGAAATAAGGCTAATAGTAGATGGTCAATAACATGTAAAAGTGAGACTTTGCAAAGTGACGGCAAAGTTAAGCCACCGGTCTTTAGTAAGTAAAGCAGATTCAGGATCAAAACTGTGGGGTGGAATATTTCTGCTTATTTAGGTTCACAGTCCATATTTTCCGTAAGGTGAAATCAAGCCCTGGCAAGTTCCTCATGCACAACTGTTTGGCTCATGTAATAGCCCTCAAATAATGGCTCCAGGTGTTATAATCAGAGAAGATAACCATTTGCTGAACAAGCACATCCCCATGTCACAGAGTTTCAAGTGGCAGAGCAGAGAACGCCGTCAAAGGCAGTCAAATGCACAGAAGTGTGTTTATGGGTGTTTGGGAACAAAACTGCCTCATTTGCTTCAAACTAAAACTGGCATAAGCCTACCGGTGGGAGGGAAGATGAGAGCTCGTCTGGACTTCTTCCATCTTAAAATAGATGGGGAAATCTCTAGGAAGCAAACCTACACACTGAGCCACAGAGAGAGCTGAGCCTTGGGAATCTCCTGGGGATTTTCCAGACCAGGACAGGTTGCAGCTTCAGCAAAAGGTAAGCTTCAAAATAAGTCCCAGCATGGCACAGAGCCGAGAGGTACCACTACCTGCAGGGCTGCCAAGCGGACGAAGCTGGGGAGTGGTGGCCACATGGAGGACTGATGGTCAGTGCAGGACACTGGTTTGCAACCTGTTGAATCAGGGACATCACAGAGTTGCCAAAAAGGTCGACAGAAAAGAGAGAAGAGGCTTCACTTAGACAGAGGACTACTTCTACATCAAAATTTTGAAAAGGGAGGGTTGGTATATCATCTTTGGTGCATTCAGGTTGGTGCCATGCTTGGTCACTTCATCACTGCTCCTTCTCTGGTCGTGACACTGCTTGGTGAAGGAGCACATTCCCAATCCTCAGTGGGGTGAAAGAGTGTCAGCTTCTGAACTGAGCCACACACATGTTCCTTTTCATATTAATTTTGGTGGCAGTACGTATGGAGTCAAGAACAGTGCTAATCAACATAAACAAGGTTGTCAAAATAAAAGAAAGAATGATAGCCTGACTTCTCAACTTATTTTTAAAGAAATCATGAAATTGTTTCTCTTTAAACTCAAATAGTTTGTGCTTGATGCATTGTAAAATTCCTCTTATAAGCAGAAATAATTATTTTTAAAAAAATAACCAGAGAGATGTTTTCAAAGGGCTGAAAAGACATTTTGTTATTTTCTCAGGGTGATTAAACAAAAATAAAAATGGTGTAACTGTTACACCCAAAACTAGGCAGAAGGAATTCAGCTATCTGTATGGGTGGTTGTAAAACAAAATTAATCAAAATTGTACCTTCCCATTACAGAGAACACAGAAGTGGTGAATCTATCTATATTAGAAATGTAATGAAAAAATATGTTGCACCTGAAAAATAAAATTGTAAAAATCCTTGCCAGCAGCATGTTCAATGGCTGCCATAACAGTGCTATATTCCTGTGAGCAGGTCCCCTGAATACCAGCCTTGCTGTCCTGCGTGAATCCATATGCGTTAATGATATGCCAGGTAAGTGCCATAATACAGAAACATGAAACTTTGCCTATAAATTTTAATTGCATAAGGATTTTTTAAATAAAAAACTTCACTAGCCTTTTTCGATCTGTGAAGCTATTCCAAACAAGGGAAAGTAAAATCTAATTAAACCTAATTCAAATCTACTCCCTATCTCTCAGTGGAAAAGCCTTATCTACAGGGGCCCAGCTGCCAGGCTTGCTGAGAGGGGCATATTCAGGGTGGTTTATGTCAAGCAGTCATTGCATCAATGTGTAAAGTGTTCATATAGCCGAGACCGGAACCCAAATCTTTCAAGTGAGAACACAAGTGCCACGGGCATTCACTTGCATGCTCTCTCATCCCATGATATTTTTCATGCATAGGGCAAAAATCACTTATTTAATGCTGAAGTGGACTGAATTTCTTCAGGCAAGGAGAAATTTGGCCTTGGTCTTCTGCATGACAGAAGGAGCATCTCTCTCATCCTAACTACCGGATTGTAAAATGGAGGCTTGATCCCTGCTCCTTTTTTTTGGCAGTACTAACCTCCAGGAAAAGCTTCCAACTGTAAATCCAGACTGATGAAGCTGCTTCCCTTGTCTCTGAGAAAAGATCTAAGTCCTGGAGAAGGAAATCATTTAAAACACATCCCCATCTGAAGTGACCTTTGTTAACTGGCATAGCTACATGCCTGTCCAGCATGCTGCCCCTGCTGCTGCTCTCCATCGTGCATACATCTCCCCCTACGCCTTGCAGAGAGACACATCATGGTGCACAAGTCATTTTTGGACAGCCATTCACAGAACACACGCAGCACACCTCAGAGCATCAGTCCCATGAGCCTCATGTAGACCTCTCCAGTACTGAGGACCTGGGGCACAGGACGTCACCCTGATCAGTCAATGTGCAGGTCTGTGGCTGACTACTCATCTCCTACATGTTCTGGTTCCTCCCCTTGGGCTTCACCTTGTACATGATGTTGGACACTGTATATGCTGCCTGCCCCCCTCCTGCCCAGTTGTATTAACCAATTATTTTTTCCCATGTTAATTAGCATACCTAATAATTAACTAGCTCGCTAGTCACATAGCCCAAGGCAAGACAGTAGTTGCCACTATGGTTTTCATCAGTTTCTGCCTTCCATCAAAATGTTGGAAAAATGAAATGTTACCTTTGTTATCCGGTTCACACAGGATTAATTAGGTCCATGCAGGCTGGGCAGAGGCAGACAGGTCTCACCTGCCCAGGAGGTGCCCCGAGGAAGGCTGCAACCACAGACAGATCTACTGCATTGATACTTAGAGACAAAGACCCATCAGACGAACAAGAAAGGCACAATATAAGACTTTCTGGCTAACACTGATTATCAGAAGATTATCACACTGATTGTTTAGCCAAAGTATCTTCTACAAACAGATCAGCGTACCAGTCACGATACCAAGAAGTGACTTTGGAAGAATCAAAAAAGAGGAGAGGTCTTAATAATCTCTCCTCAGTCAGATGCCTTCTCAAAACCCACTGCTTTCCACATCACCCCAAGAATTCAAGCCCATAAAAATTAATATATGTAACAGAAGCACAGAGACATACCTACTTCTTCTCATTGTAAGACTTGCCTGCCTTTGTCTTCTTTCCATGGTGTGTAATGCTCTCACCATTCTTCACGTCTGGATTAGAGTATATGCTTTCTAGGACAGGGAATAGGTCAATATTGCTTATTTATTTATGTATTTATTTGCACTATGAGGGGACTGGCACATTTTTATTTCTTTATAAATAAGTAACAGACAACAAACTTGACCTTATGTATCCTAACTTTGATAAAATTCCAGATAACTTTACAAAGACACTCTGTAGAGTAAGCATTACAGCATCTGGATCAAAATAGGTAGTGAAAATATTGGTTTGACTAATGATCACACAGTAAATGGGAATTTAAGGCTGAGTTTGTGGAGCTAGTCATTCAATTTTATTCATTCAATTTATTTCATGCAATCCAGTAAATATGTGGTCACAAATCCTTATTTATTTCTGTAGATTACTTCAGAAGAAGAAGATTATACCTTCTTCTCTCCTATTTCTGGACACGCCAGTAATTAAACACTTTCATTAAAAACATGCCAACTGATTATTTCTAAGGCAGTACAAGCTGAATTGCTCTCACTGAAAAGCTGGGGTAGCTGCTGTAACATGTACTGAAACAGGAAAGACATGGACCTACTGGAGAGGGTCCAATGGAGGGCCACCAAAATGATCAGAAGGATGGAACACCTCCCTGTGAGGACAGGCTGAGAGAGTTGGGGTTGTTCGGCCTGGAGAAGAGAAGGCCCCAACGAGACCTTATTGCAGCTTTCCAGTACCTAAAGGGGGCTTATCAGAAAGATGGGGACAAATGTTTTAGCAGGGTCTGAAGCGATAGGACAAGGGGTAATAGTTTTAAACTAAAAGAGGGTAGATTTAGATTAGATATAAGAAAGGAATTTTTCCCAATGAGGATGGTGAGGCACTGGCAGAGGTTGCCCAGAGAGGTGGTAGACGCCCCATCCCTGGAAACATTCCAGGTCAGGTTGGATGGGGCTCTGAGCAACCTGCTCTAGTTGGGGATGTCTATGCTCATTGCAGGGGGGTTGGACTAGGTGACCTTTGATGATCCCCTCCAACCCAAAGATTCTGTGATTCTATGGTTCTATGAAACCACAAATGTTTGCATGTACAGAAGCAAAATAGTGATCAATATTCAATACAAAAACTGTGAATATGTTTCTGTACCTCATGTGGATTCCTAAAGGTCTGAAGGAAAAACTCCAAACCAGCAGATAACGTGCCATAGAAGCCTTGCAGTTTAAAGAGAGGACTTCGACGGACACAGAGCTCATTAGACAAATTTTAAATTTAGTTCACATCACATCATTCCAGCATTTGAGTGTTTGTTTACAATCTAACTGTGACAAAAAGTACTTCTACATTGACTTTGAATCTCCCAACTTCTGTAAGTTTTTTTTTTCTGCCTATCCACTGAGGACCTCTATCTCTGCAAGATTTCATGCTTGTTCATTCACTTGCATTCAGAGGTGATCTCTGGTCTCCCTTCACCCTGCCTGATCTAGTCTATTCAGTTCAGCTGAGTCTCCTGCTGCAGATGTTCTCTAGATCTTCCTGGAATACACTGTTTGCACATCGAGTAAAGCAGGACTCAAACTGGTCAAAAGAATTGACCCTGTCCAGGCACACCGGCCTCCGCCTGTGCAAAGCTCTGTTGTGGAGCAGCACTGACTCAACCCTTTCCAAGGAGCACAATACACTCTCTCAGTAATATCACCCAGCACAGTAACATATCCCAGCCAAGCACAGACAACATAATGGAGCTGGTTGAAAAATCTGTTTGGGATTTTATGGCATTTTTCCCCCATTTTATTTGTTCAGCCTGACAGAAACTATAGGAAGCCCAAAGCAGTTAGAACAAGATGTTCAGGATGCAGTGTAAGGCAGGAGAACAAGAGCCATTTATTCCATATCCAAAGCAGGACAAATAACTCGATGTAACACAGAGGAACAGAGAGAGAGAGATTTTTAAGCAAGATGGGGATCTCCTTTGCCAAGCACTTTCAGCATTTACTTTGCCTGCTGTCAGCACATCACCCTTCCCGAGGGGGCAGCCAGATTCTCATTGCCAGTCTGAGCGGCACCGAGCGCGCGCTCGGCGCGTTTAGCGTCATTACCAACAGCGAGCTGGCCGTGACCTCCCCTTGCATATGCATCTGACGAGCCAGGCAGCTTCCCCACAGCACCGGAGGCGCAGGGGACTTGCGGGCAGAGCGCGGTCCCTGCAGCCGTAGGAGGAAGGGAGACCACAGTCTGCTGGGCGCAGAGGAACACACACATATCCCCTGTGCCGGCTGAGGGTCCTGATAAAGGCAATCACAGCAGCACATCTGATTTCACCAAGAGGGTGGAGTAGGAGAAGCTGGAGGTGAGTTTTTCTGGCAGCCCCTGCTCAGCGCTGCTCGATAACACCCCGCACTTCACTTCGCTCTTCCGGCTGAGCGGCACTTCTGACTTACACAGAGGATTTGCCAACCTACAAAACACATGGCACAAGACAGGAGAAACCCAGTGGGACTTGGAAAGCAGAAAGATGGGGTATAAAAACCAACTGCTCAGGGGACTGGTCTGTCACTCCTAATCCCTCAACCGTCTTAAAGTCTCAGTGCAACGCTGGAACGCACCCAAGACTCCTTGGGTTACAACTGCTTTCATCCTCTTTGACAGCGTTTCAATTAAATGGAGGTGTATTAAAGTAAAAGGGAGTTTGACACGGTCTTCAAAGGGCCCCTAATCTCACAGGAGTTATTGAAATGGAAAGGATATTTTGAGTCATGTCTTCTTGTTTAACTGCCTAATCAGACAGATACTTTCATTTGTGCCAACGTCAAGATTGAACTTAAGATTCACATCTCATCGCTCCTAATTTTATCACATTAGGTCTCAAATGAGATTACAGAAGCCTAGGCTCTTTCCAAATGGTAGCCTGCAGGGCTCCTTTATGAAGTGGGTTAAAAAAGACCTTTGGTACTTTCCTAGTAGATAGCCTTCATGATTTACAGATTTTAGAATGACAAAAAAGATTCACTGCAGAGCTAACTCAAGCTGACAGGCTACATTCAAGTTGCATCTAATAGGTAAGGAGACATTGCAGTACAATAGACTTTAAATATTTCTGCAGCTCTACTTTTCAATCTGTTTTTAATACATGGAGAATTTGCCACACTCCTCTGCTGGACTTTTGATCATAAGGAGGATATCTTCTGGGACAATTCCTTTCCTGGAGCCCATGTGCTCCATTTAGACTATGTGAGGTGTGATTTGGCTTAGTGTTGAGGTGTTTTAAAATAATTGAGAAGGGGGCGAAAAGGATTTTTTGAGAATTTTTTTTCTCTGATAGCTAACAAGGTGAGAACAAAGGGGGCTTTGCAGGACTATTTTCTATTGAAACCCAGAGTATGGCATGTCCAGCCACAATCCAATGCTCTTTTGATATGACACAATATGCTATCCAATGGGCTACGAGCAAATATGGGACTGTGGGTTAGAGGACAACATTTTTCCTACTACTTCTTTTTTCATCAGGAACAAAATAAGTGGGGAAACCAGTGGCTGATTCTATGCTACCAAGGGTTATCCATTTCTCTGATCATTAGCTAAAATTAACTATGTAATTATACCATTTGCTGTTTTATGCTTCCTGGCAGGCTAATGTCGTTTTATCTGAAGCAGAGGGTGCAATAGGGGGGATTTAATAGCTGGGCCTTTTGTCAAACAACTGTCATCTGTTCCATGTGCACAGTCTTTGGGATATTGTAAATCCAGCTAAATGAACAGGTGACAGGTTTCCTCTCCATGTAAGCCAGAGACTAGGAGTAGCCACTGCCATCTCTTTTGGTGCTTATATAGAAAAATCAGTGTGTTGGTAACTGGAAGATGAAGAGGGATCCTTACTACCATAGCACCTGGAAACCTCAGTTTTCTCAACCACTGAATGAGGTCCTCATCAAGCAGGTAAATACAACCTAACCTCAGCCTTTAAGCATTCACAGCTTAGACACAGCCTGAACAGGGAACAGAGGGCAAACCGTGACCAGAAAGGGAAGAGCGTTGCCCAGTGTGATGGTGAGGTAGAAGATGATCCTTTCAACTCTATATTCGGTCTATGCTTCCTTCCAACGGCACTATCAGTCCCATTGTGTTGATTTCTTATTCATTAAACATGAAGGATAACACTTTCAAACATGTACCTTTAGCTGAGGCTCCTGAGTCCCATTTACAGAGGTGATTTTTGAGATACCTGTGGCAGACAGCTGTTTGCCCAAGTCACTGAGACAATTCAGACATTTTTACTCAAATGTCTAATTAACCCGATGAGAGGTGCAACACCAGCATTGCAGTCTTATCCCACTTCACCCTAGCACTGGCCCTTGGGCTTTGCTCAGAGAAGACAACAGATGAGGCTGAGGACATGGACATGGACATGGACATTCCACAGTCCTCCCATGCGCAGAGCCCAGGGAAGGCTGCCACTGAAACTCATCCAAAGCATTGAGGTAATGGTGAGGTAAGACCACCCAGGCCCCAAGTCTGTGGCACGAGGCCATGATATTTGCACAGCCTCAGAAACCACCTATTGCATGTGATAGGAAATACATTTATATGTGTGTAGAGACCTAAACAAAAGAGCAGATAGACAGTAAAGTCCAAATCCTGTCTGCATTATTTACACACACATGCCCAGCTACCTACAAAGGAGATCACAGCTGGGTAGTGACTAATACCTAGTTTTCACATGATGGCAGCTCTGAGAGATTACCCCTAGGCTCAGGGGCCCAACTCCACAAGCCCCACCAGAGAAGTCTGTGCTCAGACACTACTAACCACAGAGGAGGGCATTCAAACCCAGCCTGGGGCCACAAGGGTTGGTGATAATCTGGGATGTAGAGGTCTGAAGCAAAACCAGAAGTGATGCTCAAGCAGCTCTGGTACTTGCTGATCTTCCCTTGGCTTACTGGAGCGGGACTCTTCTCAACATGAGGCTCCTACCACCTGGCGGAATACTGCTCTGACAATATTTCTTCTGAAATAGTCTTTACCTTATTTTTCGTAAATGCCTGATTATTTCTGTTTAACCACCCCCACAGTAAAGAGCTATAGTAAGGTCCAGTAGCACTCATCACATTGCCTAAATGTATTTTTTAGTGCAATATGCTTATGACCTTGTACCCTTCTACTCTTCTAATGCCCAAAGGACATCAGGGCAGAGTACCAACACAAACCAAAAAGACACTGACAGGGCAAGCAGAAGCTGACAAGACACAAGCTGAACATCCGTGGAATCTTTTTCTCTGCTTCCTTATGAGAAACCTTCAAGTAAACTCTGCCTCATCCATCCCCTTTGTGCCATTATCCAGGCAGACTGTTTCACCAGAGCAGGTCACTTTTCCACCATTGCAGTAATTCTCTAAAAACTTGGGCATCAGTGTATCCAAAAAGTGAGGAAAGAAATCAGTTAAGTCCTTGTGCATAAAATCAGCTATAGGATGAAATGGTTAAAAGTGAACTACAGCCAACCTGCTGAAGGACAACCAAGACAAGGTCCAGCAAGAGCATGTATATGATTCAGCACCATGTCAGTACCAGTTAACACAGTGTCCTCAGTGCATAGGCTTAAATTAACTATAATTAAACCAAAGATGATAGTGTACAATGGAGATCTACTAAGAAGAGGGTGAGGGGGTGAGTGGTGATGGTTCTGAGCACAGAAATAAGAGCATTTCCAATAACCTGGGTGGGTGTCTGGTCCTCATGGCTCTGCTCTGAAGATGCAGAGTAGTGGCTAATGTTGCAAGCAGATGCAGAGGGAACGTGCTGATGAAAGTTCCTGTAACCTTCAGTTCCCATTGCTCCCCACGCCTCAGTCATCCTCAGAGAGCTGCCTTCCACTGTGCTTTGCAGAAATCAAAAAAGCCGTCTCATTCCTAACCTACATGCCACAGTTTGGCTCTTGCATACATCACAGTGTTATCTGTCTCCTTGTAAAAGGACAGTGATAACATCCTCCACCAGCTCATCAGCCTATGTGTTCCTAAATAAATTAACTACAGCAGCTGCTTTTGGTTTTCTCAAACAAATTAAGATTTTGTTCTTCAATTAGGGCACAGAGAAAACATGTATAGCACAGGAACAAGGAGATTATGGGCTTCATTCTCAGGTTGCTTATTGCTGCTCTGCTCCAATGTCATTTCAGGGGATTTTCTTTCGATTTCCAGTGACATGACAGTGATCAGAATCTCGATGTGCCCCAGTTCTCCTTCTGGAGAAGGTCAATGAGTTCCTGTCCTAACCTCTGCTATGTAAGAAAGAAGATGATGCTTCACTCCTGTAATGATAAATTGTTCCTATAGACTCATTCAAGGATTGATCCTCAGAGTCAGAGCTGGCATTAATTTAATCAGATACAGAGCATGACCCTCACCTTTAGTCTTGCAAACATGAGACTTCTATTTAACGAGAGACTACGCAGTGGTTAAATATTTGAAGTTCACATCTAAATAAGGCTACCTGAAGCTTAGAAATTGCCATGCTTTACTGTTAGTTCGATAGTATATCGTTGTGGTTTAACGAGGCAGGCAGCTAAACACCAGTGGGATGGGGGAGAGAATCAGAAAAAAAGGTAAAGCTCATGGGCTGAGATAAAGACAATTTAATAGGACAGAAAAGGAAGGGAAAGTAATAATAATGATAAAAAAATATACAAAACAAGTGATGCACAATGCAATTGCTCACCACCTGCTGACTGATGACCCGTTAGTTCCCAAGCAGTGTCCGCCAGTCCCTGAGCAACTCCGTCCACCTTTATTGTTCAACATGACCTCATATTGTATGGAATACCCCTTTGTCCAATTGGGGTCAGCTTTTCTGGCTGTGTCCCCTTGCAGCTTCTTGTGCCTCCCTCACTGGCAGGGCAGTATGAGATGCTGAAAAGTCCTTGACTTCATGTAAGCACTGCTCAGCAACATCTGAAACATCAACACGTGTTATCAACTTTATCCTCATCCTAAATCCAAAACACAGTACTATACCAGCTACTAGGAAGAAAATTAACTCTATCCCAGCCAAAACCAGGACATATATAGAAATGCTTCTGGATTAAATAGTGTTTTGTGTCATTAGGAACAAGATTTGAAAAATATTTTTGATAACTATAATTCAGTAGCTAAGCTGGAGAGCTGAGGTCACTGCCTACTGCACTGTCAGTCCCGTCCCATTTTTACGGGTGTTCCCCAGGTCTGTATACATATGTTTTTGCTTTCTGTCATTCCTGGCACAGGTTTCCCAGAGAGGCTATGTAATATCCATCTTTGGAGATGTTTGAAACCCATCTGGATTGAGCAACCTAACCTGACTGGAAAAGTTCAAGAAAGGGGTGGGACTGGTTGATGTCCAGAGGCCCCTTCTAACCTAAATTATTCTGTGATTTGTTCACAAGCATATGGAATAAAAGTTTCCATTTCTTTGATTTGGCATCACCTAACTAATTGGTCATTTATTGACCACAAAGTCAATAAGTTCCCTTTCCCTGACTCAATGTCATGGGTGCAAGAAGAAAAAAAAGTAAATCAAAGAGCTTTATCAGCTCTTTATACTGCATGATATATGAAGAAAAAAATACATTTCTGTATTATTGGGTTGAAATTATAAAGAATAAGGCTTTCAGAAGAAAGAAAATTATGAAAGACTATGAAAATGGAGTCCATCTACCAAAACCAATAATTTTGCTAGACACATGACCTACATCAGTAGAAACTGTTCCCAGTTTTGTCAGCAGGCAAAATTTCACCTGAGCCAGAACATTGGTCACCACTGCAGAAAGTACCGTGGGTTGATCAGTAAATGGCAATCTTCCTCCAGGTGAATGTTGAGCTACAAATGTTCTAATGTTAAAAGTCCTGGATTATTCCTTCCACCTTTGCACGGATGTCGTGTGTGTCCTTGGCACTCACTTAGACTGATTCAGCTCAGCTAACTTCAGCCACCTAAATTTAATCACCTGTTTGTCCAGGCTCTACCTGTAGAAAATGGAGAGCAAAACACCTCCAGATTTACCCCTTTTACTTTGGACAGGTATCTCAGATTGGTTTAAGTTTTCCTTTGGGGGTGCCTGTCTCTCACCCTCCACCCCTCCTTGTCTTTACACTGGAGTAGGGAAGGTGTCTGCTCACGTTGCCCGTTGAGATAGCAGTCCGATGTACTGGTTATTTCTTGTCCATTTTCTGTCTGGCACACAAAGGAGCACTTGTCCTTGATAGGGGCATCAAGGTACCATCACTGGAGAGAGCAGGCAGACAGCACTAGCATGGCCAGGGGCAATGAGCAAACCCACAGTGCTACCAACAAAGAACACATACCCCCAAGAGAGGCACCAAGAGACCCAGCATGGTGAGGAGGCACACACCAGCATCCCACACCTGCTGGACTTGCACACTTAGGCAATAAAAGTGGAGTGCTAGCTAAAGCTTTCCTGGTAAAAGGACTGGTATAATTCTATTTTATGTTCAATTACTTTGCTTAAAAAGAAAAAAAAGAAAAAAGCAGGAGGTAGGAGACATTTTGGTGTTCAGTGTGGAATGGTGCTTTATCAGAAATTCCCTGCACAGCACCAGAAATGTATGATCTGCACTTTGAATAAATATTTAACACCTAAAATGGAGACTCCAACTTTGATCAGGGACCACACTAGGGAATAAATTGTCATTGCTTTTTAAATTGGTGCAGTTAAGCTATAGCAGGTTATATACAGCAGCTATATAAAGTTATATACAAAGAACAGTTTCTATGCCACCACACCAGGAGCAGAGTATGAGTTATACAACACTTAGACTGAGACACTCTGTCCAAGGGAACCCATATTCCTCACTCTGATATTTCATATTGGATGTTTATACCCTGGGCAAGAAGATGGATTTTCATGTGAATACTTATTCATAACTCTTATTCAAACACAGCATTAAAACAGTTCAAAGTATTTTTAAATCCAAATTAGAATTTAATTGCCTTAATTGTTCAATGCTAGGTCTTCTCTTGCTCTGAACAAAACCACATCCAAGACACTATGGTGTAATGGTTTAACCCCAGCCAGCAACTAAGCACCGCACAGCTGCTTGCTCATTCCCCTGTGGTGGGACAGAGGAGAGAATCAGAAGGCTAAAAATGAGAAAACTCATGCACTGAGATAAAGACAGTTTAATAGGTAACGCAAAAGCCTTGACTCTGTGTAAGCGCTGCTCAGCAATAATGATGAAAACATCCCTGTGCTATCAACACCGTTTCCAGCACAAATCCAAAACATAGCCCCATATCAGCTACTATGAAGAAAATTAACTATCCCAGCCAAAACCAGCACATAGGGGGTTTACAATGTTTTAATGAATCCAGTGCTGTTCATTGAGAATATGTCAAAGCAGACATAGTCCTTGTTGTTTAAAGAGCACTGACAACTGGTAGTCAAAACCAATGTCATGGTTGAGTGACTGACTGACTGGTTCCTTCCACGATAGTGAATCCACAAAAAATTTACTTTCAAACTCTGTGACATATATGTGAAAAAAACCCAACTATGATAATTTCAAGACTGTATTATACAGCATGCAGCATTACAGAACTATGTAACTATTTCCAAACATCCAGCAAATTCCCATCAGGAGCACCAGTTCTTTCACCTTTTAGACATCCTGCATACTTACAAAATATAAATGTCTTCTCCAGAGCCTTGAGTTATCCCAAAGTGATGTAAAAGAAACACTGCAAAAAAGCTAACTTGTCTGTTGTAGAAAATAGTTTCAATTTCCAGCCAGCTGCTGTGTCCCCAGGATGGTGGTGAGACTCTCCATGATCTGGAGAGGAAAAATGTCACAATGATGTCACCTACTAAATCAGTGAGCTAACATTCTGCAGCAAGCAGATGTTCTCCAGCTGTCCCCAGGTTGAGATGAGCTGCGTTTCCAGAGTCATCTGGTAGCCCCAGCGCGTCTGTCTGCAACATGTGCACAGCCCTCAGGCACGCAGCGGGTCCGATGCGCTGCGGGTGCGGAACCTGCCTGAGCATGCCTTGCACGGAGCACGGGCACACGCAGGAATCCCAGCCACAACCCTGCAAACCCAGGACGAGACAGCTCACCGGGGCAGGCGGGGGGCCCTGCAGGAACCCATCACACAGCGCCGTAGCAGATGTCACAGGGCCTTGAGACCTCAGCTTTACATCCCATCAGGCAGTGCTGATCTGGCATGACATTTGGTTTTGCTTTGCTTGCTTTCCCCAGGACCAAGACACTGTTACCTGTGTTGGCAGTTCTACCTCCTACCCTGCCCCAACGCCATTTCTTCTGGAAAGCTGCTTTTCAAAGAGGAAGGAAAGTAATGAGTAAAATTGCTTCCCTCTTTCTCCTAAGAGAAGACAGGTATGGGCTCAAACTGCCATTCCAAAGGAAAAAAAATTAATTTCCCAATGAAGTGTGTACCTGCAACTACTCCCCCAAACCCTTTCACCCCACCCGCAACTCACAGCACTCCAGAGACCAAACTGGACAGCTTGTGATTCAGTCCATAATTCCCATGTCTTGAACACAGGTAATAACTGGAATTACCAAGGGTCATATCCTATCATTTTAATCAAGGCAGTGTATCCCAGGCCTTCATCAGATACGAGAAACACTTCTATCCATCCTGGCTAAGGAGGCAGGCCCAGATCCGGAAAGTTTTTTAGTTCCTACCTCTCAGCAAAAGCAGCGACCCATAGGCACCTGCATGCTCCCACGGCCCCAGCAAGGCTCGTGCTCTCTAAGTCACCTCTGCCGTAGCCCGTTTGCCATTAAGCTGCATCCCCGGTGGGATGGAGAGCAGCACACCGAAACTCCACCCGTATGCACAGAAATGCAGCTTGCATATTAAAGCACAGTTACTGCAGAAGGTATTTCACCTGTTGCGAGGTGAATAATTTCAGTCTGGCTCTTCTTTGCGGTCTCTAACAGCCATTCCAGTTCAAGGATATGTCATTACCTAGTGCAGGAAGCCAGACCAGAAAGCCGAAAGCTGCTCCCCGGCTGGCACCTTCTGCAGGCTTTCAGTCACACCAGCAAACCTGCAAGCATCAAAGGATTTACTCAGGTGTTGCCTGCCCGCCCCATCGGTCATTGCAAGCAGACTTTCACAAATGCATTTTCTTTACATCAGACTCCATTTGTGTACAGCTCATTTGTAGCCACAGGCATCTGATCCATTAAGCTCTACAGCGAGCAGACCAGGGCACAGCGCCGTTTGATGCCAATAGGCTCTGGAGCACCAGAAATCCCCGTTCCCAGCAAGGGAGATGGGGGCATGATTTGGTCAATCCTTCCCCCCCAGGGACAGAGCTCCATGGCACCCACAGCCACCTTGCCAGGACTGGCCGGGGGACCCTGCTCACCTCCAGGTTCTCCTCCAGCAGAGGCTTCCTGCGAGTCTCATCGACCAGGCAGGATGGAGCCCGTTGGTGAAGCCACTGGTAACGTACTCCAGCTCAGGAACCGCTGCTGTAAGAGGAGCCCCAAGTCTCAGAGGACTTTGGAAAAAGGTGCTGAGAGCTGTTGTCCCTGTGCTGAGGCTGAGAAGCACGATCAGCTCCAGCTGAGAAGGAGGAAAGCCTGCAGGTTACCCAAACCAAGAACTAGTCAATGTTGGAGGTCAATTGCTACAAGACTGTGCTCACGATAAAATGAGAAGCCGTTGGAAAAGGGATGGTAGTATCGGCTTCATGAAGATTTACCAAAAGAGAGCATTGCCAGGAGAAAACATGAATTTAGTTTCATAAACAATTCCTTGCCCAGACTAACAGAAACAAAATCTTTTCTTGATGACTTTTTGTAGTTGGGCAGAAACAGAAGACCTTTCTGTAAATGAGGAGATTCCCTCTCCACTTGCAGCTGCCCCGAGATAAGATTACATCTGAGAGTGGGAAGAGGCCAAGTACTTGCAGAAAGCAAGAAGCATTATCTTGAGAGGATGCTGCAGCCACCTGCCAGACCAGAGGACCAATGCCAGTGGCCAGCAATGTCCCTTGCAGGACAACGCTGCTTTTCCAGACTCCCTCTCTGACATGAGCTCCTGGAGGCACAACTGGGGTTTGACGAAATCAAGAGGGACAGAGCAGAAGCAACACAGAAATGAAGGTAAGTTCAGCTCATAGGAAGGTAACTGAGCATGCAGGAGCTAGCGAGAGCTTTCTTTGATGCCTGCTCGGCTCCTTAACCTGGATGAGCGACCTTACTAGAGCCATAAGAGATGCAGAACAGCACCCTGGGGAAGCGGCGTTACCTGCTGCAGGCAAGCAGATTGGAAACTGAGAAACCCATCCACTGTCAGAGATGCTTGCAAACACTTCAGCCTGCCCTGAGCACACACCCGCCATTTGCTCACTCTCAAAGACAAAGCAGCACAGGAGCATGGCACGCTGCTAGGAAAACGAATGAAGAAATCCCACCAAGTGCCAGTGCGGTTCACGGCACGAGTGGGTCCCACGGGAGGAGAGCAGAGGAGATGCTGGGGTGCCGCGGGCAGGCACTGGCAGCTGGGCAGAGGCAGCTGCTGCAAAGGCAAAGCGCCAACTCCTGCAGAGGTTGACAGAGCTCTGCAGAGCGCAAAGCTCATCTGAAGGCAGGAGGAGAGAAATGAGAACAGGAATCAATTACAGAAAAACAAATAGAGCTTGTACCTGCCACAAATGAAAGAAAATTGAAAAACAGTCGCAGCCTTCAACAGTAATAAAAAGAAAATTTTTCGATCTGTGGGTGAGAGGCTGAGAGCAGACGCTGCAGAAGCACACAAGAAGGCCAGGCTGCTTGACTTTGCTCTTTACAGGAGAATGGACATGCTGCGGGTAAAGCTCACCTGCGGTTTTCAATGAAACCTTTTAACCTCATTATCATGACCATCTCTCCTCTAGAGAAATAAAACAAAAAATCAAATGCATTAAACTGAAAATGCAGGGAATCCTTTCCCAGAGTCATCCATAGCACTGGAAGAATTTTGGAAGATAATTCTTCATAGCAAATTTGGAGGCAGGTATACAAACGATCAGACAGCGCAAAATTAGTGGTGGGATCCATCTGATGAGATGAAGAAGGCTACATCTGAGCTAACCCTCCCAGGCACACTGTGTGCTCACCAGAGGGTTTTTGTGGGGACAGGGTCCCCATGTCATTCCCTCTTTCTCTGCCCTGTGAGCAGTGAGAAGCGTATTCATGGGAGACGGGATACACGAATTATGGGAAAAAATAGTTTTTATATTTTATAAGGTGAGAAACAGGATCATATCAGAGAAGCTGCACTGCAAAATACCACAGATGGAAGAGTTAAGGTTTCCTGACTCACCTGTACTTCTCTGTGTGACCTTAATAACCTCTCCTCCAACCTGTTTCTAGACCAGGCTGTACATGGCACGCGCACGCACACATGTCTGTGCTGCTTAGAGGGTGATTGACAGTGAATAATTAAAGTGCTGCAACCGTTCTCCAGATATTTCACTGACTGACAGATAGACAGAGATGTGTGTATATGTGACAGAGCACAAAGTAATTATACACATCTAGGTCTTCACTCTTTCTAGTCTCGCTGCTTGGCAGTTTCCTCAAGTTGTCTATGTCTGGACCTAAGTTTTAATCACTGTTAAATCACACCATGTGACTTGTGCTTTTGAGCACTTTGTCAACATCAAAATTAAATATTATTCCCACAAGGAATGCATCTGACCTCTAATTAGCTTTCAGAATATGTCAATTAAGGTGTTAATGTGTTCTCCAATGATGAAAGCTGCCACCCCATCAGCTTCTGGAAGATCAATACAACCGTATGATATGAAACATCCACCAATTTATTTTCCTGGCAAATGAATCAATATGGCAATTTTAATGGGACCAGTCATTAAATAAATGTTATCTGTCCTGAACAAGACCCAAACCCAAACAAAACCAGCTGTATACAGTCAAGCAACATTTTTCAACAGTTGCAGACTTCTTTCTGGTATTTCTTATTGCAGAGACACTGGTATAACAGCAGCAAGACAGCTAACGTAGATAATCACTGTCCTGAGCTTCACGCTATGCATTACATGGCAAAGCTGTCTTTATTTTTCTGAGGAGCTATCCCCTAGTGCTACCTTGGTGCCAAGGAAATCTATATGCAATATCAGTAAAAAACAAAAATAACAAAAATTTGCATTTGCCTTTTGTCCTTTCGCCATTTGCCTTTTGTCATCCATTTGCATTTGTCCTTCTGCTATATCATGTTTCTGATAAGAGAGTGGCTATTAATGTTCACTTCTTTAGAAACCCCATGTACTTCATGGCCATCTGAGCAGCATCTGAAACTCCTTGAAGCCAGGTTTGCTGCATTTATGCTTTATTTTGAGACTCACTTGGGTCTGTTTCATAACCAGGAACAACCCAAGTTTTGCTACGCGACGCTGGGGGACGCCTGTGCCCGTGGGAAACAGGCGTGAGCCTCAGCATAGAAGAGCCTTGCTCCCAGAGCAACACTGCCCAGGACACACGATTAGGGATCAAACAAGAGCTTGTTGCCCCATGAAAACATCTCACAGAAATGCTTCTACACGCCAAAGGAAAATCCTGGAAAAATCTCTCATCAGCCCTAAAAATGGATCACGAGTCAGCTCAGCTAAACTGACAGAGATACAAAACGCTACAAGAGCGTCTCGGCTGTGTCAGAGCCTGTTATCACCTGCTGTAAAGCACTTGTCAAACCAGAAGGAAAGCTGAGGCAACGGCAAATTTCTCATATCAGTGGTGAGAACACATTTGCATTACTGCTCGCGGTAAACGATCATTAGTGTGGAGTGTTTGAATAGACGCCGAGAAGCAGCGGCAAGCTCGCAGGCAGGGCAGTAGCACCGCAGATCATCACAAACCAGAGGGTTTCAAAGTACCCAAAGCCCAGCATCCACTACAGGGCATCCCCTTCCCCACCTCCCCCTGCTCCCAGGCAATGCCCATCTCTTTCGATTTCCAAGCCCTTCATCTCCTGCACTGAAGACTCCAGGTTTTTGCTCACATTCCACATTAATATACTGAGCAGAGAAACCCACAGTTGGTTTAAACCGACACAGCTCCATTGGGGCAGTGCTGGTGGCCACCAGCTAAATTTCCAGACAAAGAAAGGACAACACAGAAGTCTCTTGCTCCAGGCAAGCAGGGTTTGTCCCACTGTAAATCCTTCCAAAGGGCCCTTTCTCCCAGGCTACTCCTCAGAGGCTGGAAATGGGCCGCTGGGGACATGGCCACTGGTGCCATTTGTCCTGAATCACAGAATCACTAGGTTGGAAAGGACCTTCAAGATCATCAAGTCCAACCATTAATCCAGTGCCACCATGCCCACTAAACCATGTCCTGAAATACCATGTCTACACATTTTTTGAACACTTCCAGAGATGGCGACTCCACCACCTCCCTGGCCAGCCTGTTCCAATGCTTGACCACCCTCTCAGAGAAGAAATTTTTCCTAATATCCAGTCTAAACCTCCCCGGCACAACTTGAGGCCATTTCCTCTCGTCCTACCGCTGGTTACTTGGGAGAAGAGACCAACACCCGCCTCGCCACAACCCCCTTTCAGGTAGTTGTAGAGAGCGATAAGGTCTCCTCTCAGCCTCCTCTTCTCCAGACTGAACAACCCCAGTTCCCTCAGCCACTCCCCGTAAGACTTGTGCTCCAGACCCCTCACCAGCTTTGTTGCCCTTCTTTGGACATGCTCGAGCATCTCAGCATCCTTCTTGTAGTGAGGGGCCCAAAACTGAACACAGGATTCGAGGTGCGGCCTCACCAGTGCCGAGTACAGGGGCACGATCACTTCCCTCCTCCTGCTGGCCACATGATTTCTGATACAGGCCAGGATGCTGTTGGCCTTCTTGGCCACCTGGACACACTGCCGACTCATGTTCAGCCGGCTGTCAACCAGCACCCCCAGGTCCCTTTCCGCCGGGCAGCTCTCCAGCCACTCCTCCCCAAGCCTGTAGCGTTGCATGGGGTTGTTGTGACCCAAGTGCAGGACCCGGCACTTGGCCTTATTAAACCTCATACAGTTGACCTCAGCCCATCGATCCAGCCTGTCCAGATCCCTCTGCAGAGCCCTCCTACCCTCCAGCAGATCAACACTCCCACATAACTTGGTGTCATCTGCAAACTTACTGAGGGAGCACTCGATCCTCTCATCCAGATCATCAATAAAGATATTGAACAACACCGGCCCCAGAACCAAGCCCTGGGGAACACCACTTGTGACCGGCCACCAGCTGGATTTGATGCCATTCACCACAACTCTCTGGGCTCGGCCATCCAGCCAGTTCCTCACCCAGTGAAGAGTAAACCCGTCCAAGCCACGAGCCACCAGTTTCTCCAGGAGAATGCTGTGGAAGATGCTGTCAAAGGCTTTACTAAAGTCCAGGTAGACAACGTCCACAGTCTTTCCCTCATCCACTAGGTGGGTCATCTGGTCATAGAAGGCAATCAGGTTCGTCAAGCAGGACCTGCCTTTCATGAACCCATGCTGGCTGGGCCTGATCCCTTGGTTGTTCTGCACATGCCCTGTGAGCACCCTCAAGATGAACTGCTCCATGATATTCCCCGATATGGAGGTCAGGCTGACAGGCCTGTAGTTCCCAGGATCTTCCTTCTGGCCTTTCTTGTAGATGGGTGTGACACTGGCAAGACTTCAGTCTTCTAGGTGGAGGATGGGCTCAGAAATAGCCTGACTGGATCTGGGTCTTCTGTTTGGCAGAGCCTCTCTTCTGTTTAATAAATAATAATTAACAAACACCAGCGCCAGTGCAGGGATTAGGATGGGTTTTTCACATCTGAGCTCAGGTTTTGCAGATGCAAAATCAGTCCCTTGTCTCATTCTAGGATTTTCTGCATCTTTGTCTCGCCAGTCACCAACTTTAATGACAAACTTGTTGTTTGCTTCAGGAGAGAAAGCAAAATGAACTTGGAGTGAGCTCAGGGGCTATGTTCGATGCTAATGCATGCTGCTATTGCCTACACTAGCTCCAGAGCAACGGCCTGCCTTGAATATTTTCAGACCATGGTCAAATCTCCTTCATAAACAAAGGAACTTTCTGTTTTCTCTCCTGAATATAGGGCAACTTTGAATAGCTTCTCATTTGTAACATTACAATGAGTTATAACTCCTTCCTGACTCTATGTAATTACTTCTGCTGTTGAGTTGCATATGTATCAAGTGAAAATTCCTGAAAGAATAACATACAGAAACTGCTCGTACACAAAAGGTACAGACTGGTAAAATTAACCAGTCACCTTTGCAATTTCATTTCCACACATACAGTTAAGGTCAAAGTGTGTCAGAAAACAGCCAAGTACTTTTCCCTCCTTTCAAAATAATTTTTCCACCAAATTCAGCAAATGCCTTTGCAAGGCCACCAATCAAGTGATGAGGTAGCAATCGATGATGTCCCTGCTACCTTACAGATGTATTTTTGTCAGTGGCTGATTATTGCTAAATTCTTGCAAAGCTATAAGAAACTTCAAAGCATTTCAGCACGCAGCCTGACATGAGCACACTTACCTCCTAACGCACCCATTTACACAGCACAGGGATTTCTTTCCAATAGACCTTGTACAGCCCATCACCACCTGGCTGTTGCTGCTCTTCAGATCAACATATTAAACACAGAAGTGTTATTCAGGCAGAGTTTGATTTATAAGATAGATTATTCTTTATAAGCTGCAGAGAAAAAAAAAAATTCGAAGTGTTCTAAAGTGAACTAAAATGCTTTTTCCCACACATCAACCACCACATTTGCTGGGAGAGCACAGGTAGCCTCCCCGAGCACAGTAAAAGGCTGTGGCCCCGTCTTGCCCAGTGCCGGACCCGTGCACAATTTGTCTCACCTTCATGGCCACAGGGCCCCTCCAGTCTGGGCTCAGTTACGCCAAAAGCAGCCTGACAAACCCCATACCTACACACTTCATGCTCTTGAAAACCAAGAAGACAGAGGATTTGCTATACAAGCAAATTGTCCGAAGTGTCCCAGCTGGCCATGTCAATGTCAGCCCAGCTTCTACATGCTTTTTTTGAAGAGAGATATACACACCTCCCTACTATCACTGGTGAGACAGGGCAGGTCTCTGTGACACGGCAGTGCTGTGCACCTCCCAGCAATGAAGGCAGAGCAGCCTTAACACACCCTTGCAGAGCTTCACCAGTGGTTTCTCACGGCTCTTCAGCTCTGAGGTTACTGCCCATAGATGGGCAGCCTGTGCTGGAAGGGGACAGACCATCACTGTGGCTGTAACAGCCTTAAATAGCCACAATCCCGCTGCGCCTAAGAGCCGATGCTTCCACGGTTGTGTCCTCTGTCAGGATCAGATGCCTGGAGGAAGCGAGGGAGCAAGGAGACAACCCCAACAACTCTTCGTCCACATACATGGGGACTAGACGGAATAACTATGCTTTGACACTGGTGTTGCTGAAAAGCCCTGGTAGCTTCCTCCTTTCAAGATAGTAAAAGGCTCAGGGGAGGGAAGAAAAGAGCAAGAGTCCATTGGCAAACTAGTAAAGCTGGGAGAAACTGGGATTTTGAAGGACCAAAGGCAATGTGCCTTATTGCGCTAGGCTGGAGGCCACCTCATCCACTGTCCCACCTCACCACAACAGCAGGATGTGCTCAAAACTCCTCCCTCACCAGACGACTAGTGAAACGTGTGTCTCTTCCCTCCTCCCTCCCAGACCCAGGAATTCAGCCCTCCCCATCCCTCTTTCCCACCCCATACACAAGCTCTGCTGGGTCACAGTCAGACACTTTTTCTTGGCCAGGTTCACTCTCCTGACCGTGTCTTTGCAAGAAACCTGAGACAAGAAAAAGGCTCTCACAAAGACTTGTTACCAACCTATCTTCCTTTCTCCTCACAGCAATTAGCTATGCAGACTTTATTAGAAACCTACACCAATACATCAGAAACCTACGGTGATGTCAGTAGCTGAAATCCTGCCCTTCCCTCCATCCAGGCCTCTCCACCCTTGCTGATACAACTGAACCTATGCCTAGAAAAGAAAAGTAGTTCCCCAAAGCTGCCCCTGAGACAGCCTTGCTGGCTGTTCTTTCACAAGACTTTGGCTACACAGAGGTCCTTGAATGCGGCTTCAATCAGTAAGTGCTGCTCAGCATGAGCACAGGTGACAGGTCACAAGCTGTTTCCTTGAAACCCCAGATCGTTTCTCTGGAGCTGGGGTCAAAAGTGAAGGTTCTTCAGAAATGTCAGTCCTGAGGCCACCTCTGCTCTTAACAAATCAACAGGACTTTTATTGCTGACCTTGAGGCACAGAAAGTGCCAAACAGTCGACCTGGTGACTTTCAGATGCTTCAAGTGGTACTTATAGCACTATCATAAATACATAGAGAGGTCCTACTTCATCCTGCCATTTTCAAATGAGGGTAGTAGGCCAGAGCCAGCAGTTCTTCAGACACTGATGTGCACAAAAGAGAATTAACAGCAGACTCTTCCCAAGGCACACAACAAACCTGGTGTCTCTTTCCGGAAAGAAGGCAGAAGCACTGGCAGGATTTGCACCTAAACAGCCATTGCACCAAGACCCAGGTTCTCTTCCCAACTCTGACGCTGGTTCCATGCTCACCTGGGGTCAACAACCATGCTCATGAAATTAGGTAGCACACTGCAAAATAGGATCCTTAAAGCCCTCAGAGACTGTGCACTTTCAGTAGCCACAGCTGAATCCCAGACTGGCAAATGGCAGCTGAAACACATATTTTTAATTTAAATGAGCCATGCTAGACAGATTTTCATTACTGCTCATATACGATATTAAAATTGCTCTTCATAGAGTAATCACCCATTAATCTGATCAAGATCATGGTTTTCATAATGACGTGGCAACTTAATGCAACATTTTCAGAAGAATTTCTCCTCTTTGTCCACGTTCATTGTTGTTCACTTCTACTCCCTGTAATCTTTCTTACACTGTGCATTACATCAGAACTCACATCATTTTCTCAATGCTTGTCCAGGAGGCTCAGCATCCATGTAGGGTGCCACTTGTCCAGAGAACACCTGTTGCACCAGGGAGATGCAAAATAAAATCAGGTTGTTCTCTCAACTGTTATGGAATCACAGAATCACAGAATCATTACGGTTGGAAAAGACCTTTAAGATCATCAAGTCCAACCATCAACCCAACACCACCATGCCCACTAAACCATGTCCCGAAATGCCACGTCTACACGTTTTTTGAACACTTCCAGTGATGGTGACTCCACCACCTCGCTGGGCAGCCTGTTCCAAAAGGAACAAAATTCTCTTTGTGGAACAAAGACCACCCAAGGAGAGTGGTCCTGCTGGAGGGGACACCGAGTGTTAGGGAGCACATCAGCTGCTTCACTTATTAGCCTCTGCTCCACTGAACCTTAAGCATTTTTCAGATGACATATAATGGACAACAATGAGAGCTGGCAGTGCAGAGATGACACGTTCCCCACTTCAAGCACGCATGAACCATGATGAATCTGCAAATTTTTATGTGGTTATAAAATAAATCCTCAGACACCCTTCACAGATAGCTAGCCAATTAACACTTTGCAGATGGTCCATGAGAGCTGCCTGGACACAGACTCTGACCTTGAAGTACACAAGGACTAATGAGGGGGAAGCTTTGCCTCTGGTGAAAGGAGAGTACATGACCCTGACCTGGGAGTCAGCAACTCCACATTTCAGAAAAGATCATCCTCATACAGGCACACACATATGGGAGCACCACCAGAGGTTTGCAGCACTGTCCTCTGCCCTGCACGACCTCAGTGGTCCTCAGAGGGACCTCTCAGCGTGGCTTCAAGGGCTGTGCTTGGAGAGAGACATGGCAGTTGCTCAGGGAACAAAACCAGAAGGCCAAGGTAGTAGTAAATAGATGCTGGAGAGGGTGGATAGTCTGCCAGTTGGACCTGACTGCCCAGTGAGTCCGTGGAGCTTTTTCTGCTGGGAAGCTATAGCAGGAGATCAGACATCTCGCAGGAACGAAACAGGCGTTACGGAGACCACCGCAAGACGCAGGGCAGAGCCACCGCAGCCAGGGATGGACGGCCCAACACAAGCTCCCTGCCAGCCCTCAGACCGCTGCCAGCCCCTCTCCGGGGAGGACCACAGGCATTTTGCGGGGCTGCTCCAGAGCAGGTACTGCCCGTCAAATGGGCAGTAACGCAGAGGAACACACAGCAGACTTGGGAAATGGGGAGGTAAGGGGCAGGGTGGGTATTTCTGATGATTTACCGTGGAGGATCAAACACTGAGCTTTGTATTTCCCTAATAAAACACTCTGCACATGATTTCATGGTGTTACTTGCTCCTGCAGAAGCTGTGGCTGCTGCAGCCACATACATTAACTGAACACAGAATGGATGCTAACATCACTGCAGAGCTAAATAGACAAGCTCATATTTTCACCTAGTTAAGAAAAACTGCCCCTCTTAATGCTTTATGACTTGACTGACAGAAAGAAAATTTCAGTGTCTGTGCAGGCAGTCAGGAGTAGATGAGGAAAATGATGAATATTTACAATACAGAGGAGAATATTTAGGTGAGATATTGAATATTACCCACCAGAAATGTGAGTGTGAATTGTTGTTAAATGTCTAAGACCTTATATTATTACAGAGAGAGTCATATTTTTAACATTCAAAATAATTCTGAGTAGCTAATGCAATAAAAGAGCTTATATTAAGCACACAGTCTTGCAAAACAGTGTAGTTGGCCAATCATACTTGTCAAATAACCAGAGAGGATTTGATCCATTTCAGAAGACACCAAATGACTGCATTGGCACTGGCCGCCGTTGTAGGCCTTAGGGACAAGTGCACATGCCTGTCCCCCACAGCTGCACCCACAGGACAGGAACAGCCACTCCAGAGCAGGAAACCACTGACGGCCAGGAGAGGACATCTCCCCACAGTCAAACCTACCAAAGCCATCTCTGAGGGGCCCGGCCAAACTTCAGGCAGGACAAGACATTGGCCACCTCCCAACCCAATATCTTATCCTTTCTGACTTTCCTCCTCGGTGTTTTCTTACTCCTTGTCCTGTCAAGAGTATCCTAGCACCTATTTTTTTTTTCTGTGCTCTTTGCCTCTATGCAGACCCCATACTGCTGCAGACACCACTGGTAGGGGTTCAGGCATCTTCAAAGTGCCCTCCCTTAGCAGAGCGGTGCTACTATCCAAGTCCCACCAGGGCGGGACTGTGGCAGCTGCTCAGCCCTGGGCAGTGGGGGTTTGCAGCAGGCTGAAGGTGGCCAAGTCCTGCACTCCCATGGACCTGTTGGAGAGGGTCCAGAGGAGGGCCACAAAAATGCTCAGAGGGATGGAACACCTCTCCTGTGAGGACAGGCTGAGAGAGTTGGGGTTGTACAGACTTTTTGTCAGGGCCTGTTGCGATAGGACAAGGGGTAATGGTTTTAAATTAAAAGAGGGCAGATTTAGACTAGACATAAGGAAGACATTTTTGACAATGAGGGTGGTGAAACACCGGCATAGGTTGCCCAGAGAGGTGGTAGATGCCCCATCCCTGGAAACATTCAAGGTCAGGTTGGAACCTGAGCAACAGGGCTCTGAGCAACTTGATCTAGTTGAAGATGTCCCTGCTCGTTGCAGGGGGGTTGGACTAGACGACCTTTAAAGGTCCCTTCCAACCCAAACTTTTCTATGATTCTATGTGAAAAAGGATAGAATCAAGAAGCTCAGATGCTTAGCAGGATAAATTCAGTGGGGGAAAAAAAATAAAAGAGAGCTTAATGCAGAATTTTACCCTCCCTTGATTTTATTTAGCAAGTTTCTGGAGGAGAGCTGCTCCTCTTTTAGCCAGGCAATTCTGCATCACTAACAGCTTGGTATTGTTTATGCCGAAATAGGTGCTGAAGAAGCAAATCAGTTTGCAAAAAAATGTATCAGCATCTACAGGAATCGGCAGAATGAGTAAATGGGCTTAATTAGTCACTAGACAAGGAACTAGATTAGCGCATTCTCACATATATTTAAGAAATGCAAATTCTTCATCCTATCCAGCACAGTTGATTCCTTATGCGGAAGATCTCGTCTTTACAACGATGACTGAACATCTGTGCGGGTCAAGGACCATCTATCCCACAGAGTAGATGCTGGGCATGAGCGTAGCCTGGGGGAAGGCAGCAGTGGAGCCTTTCCCCTGCACGCTGAGTCTCCCCTGCGTGCTGATCCCTTGCAATCCGCTCCACTGGCTTTCTGCTAGGTACAAGATTAGGAAAACAAATTTATGGAGTTTAAAAAAAAAAAAAAGTTGTCAGTGAGGATGTAGGCTTGAAAGCAAGCTCCTGGCCCAGACCCTGACAGCTGACATCCTCACGTCCCCTCATCACTGCCTTATGTTGCAGCACACTGGTTTGCCAAGGGACATCAGGCAGAGCCCTCAGCCCCTGCTAGGGACTGTTTCAACCCTGTGATAAGGGAGGGCGGGTTTTGGCAAGAGGGTGCCAAAGACAAGATTGATAGCTCCCTGCAAGGCTGTCAGATGTTCTTATTTTCCTGATCTAGGATGGAGAGATTTTGCGGCGGGTTGATCCTGTCTGGAGGCCGGGTGCCCACCAAAGCCGCTCTGTCACTGCCCTGCTCAGCTGGGCAGGGGAGAGAAAGGGTAATGAAAGGCCCGTGGGTCGAGATAAGGGCAGGAGAGATCACTCAGCAATTACTGTCACGGGCAAAACAGACTCAACTTGGGGAAATTTGTCTAATTTATTGCCAATCAAATCACAGCAGGATAATGAGAAGTAAGACCAAATCTTAAAACACCTTCCCCCCACCCCTCCCTTCTTCCTGGGCGCAACTTTGCTTCCCAGTTCTCCAACTCCTTGCCCCGAGCGGTGCAGGGGGATGGGGAATGGGGTTGTGGTCAGTTCATCACACGTTGTCTCTGCTGCTCCTTCCTCCTCAGGGGGAGGACTCCTCACACTCTGCCCTGCTCCAGCCTGAGGTCCCTCCCATGGGAGACAGTCCTCCATGAACTTCTCCATCGTGAGTCCTTCCCACGGGCTGCAGTTCTTCACGAGCTGCTCCAGCCTGGGCCCCTGCGGGGTCACAAGTCCTGCCAGCAAACCTGCTCCAGCCGGGGCTCCTCTCTCTCCCCATGGGTCCACAGGTCCTGCCAGGAGCCGGCTCCAGCGGGGGTTGCCCATGGGGCCATGGCCTCCTTCAGGCATCCCCCTGCTCCGACGTGGGGCCCTCCCCAGGTGCGGGTGCAGATCTGCTCCCCCGGGGAGCTCCATGGCTGCAGGGGCACAGCCGCCTCACCAGGGGCTTCCCCAGGGGCTGCCGGGGACCCTCTGCTCCGGCGCCTGGAGCCCCTCCTGCCCCTCCTGCTGCTCTGGCCTTGGTGTCTGCAGGGCTGTTCCTCTCACACGTTCTCACTCCTCTCTCCGGCTGCAATTGCTGTTGTTGTTTTTCCCCCCTTCTTAACTCTGTTCCCCAGAGGTGCTGCCACCGTCGCTGATGGGTTCGGCCTTGGCCAGTGGTGGGTCTGTCTTGTAGCCGGCTGGCACAGGCTCTGTCGGACACAGGGGAAGCTTCCAGCAGCTTCTCTTAGAAGCCACTCCTGCAGCCCCCACTGCTACCAAAACGTGGCCACACAAACCCAATACAGATTTACAGAGGAAAACTTCAAAAATAGTCAGATAAAGGCAAATATCATTCTTTTATCTCTTTGAGGAAGAAAGGGGCTCATGTGCACTGCTCTGTGCATTTCAGACAGTGTTAGATTAAGCGGGATGTTTGCTGCTCACCATAACCTCGCTGGTTATTTACTATTATGTTTCTTAACCATGTCCCAGGTCTCCATCACAGAAGTATCCCTGCAGGTCAGGACCACTGAGGGCAGTTTTAGCAGCATCCATGTGCCATTTACCATGACCTGGGAATCAAGAGCAGGAAATCTGTTTTCCCTTGAGGGAACAGGATCCATCTGCAAGGTGACATTTGAGTGTGCGATATTTTGTGGGATGACACCAAACCATTTACAGAATTACCAGCATTTCTCTGCTTTCTCTGCACTCACTAATGATCATTTCAGCCAAAATCAATCAGGTTAGGGTTGCACAGACACTGTGAGTGTTTGTTAAAAGGGAAAAACCTAAATTATTGGGAAGTTGGTACCGGTTAACACTCACATGGGGAATGAAATCTCCCAACTGGATGATCATCTTTCTGGTGGCAGCACGAGTCTCCATTGCAAGGGTCCTTGTGGCAGTATCTTCAGCCAGATCAGGAGAGACTCCTCAAACCACTGTTTTGCTTAGTTCTTGGCATCTTACTGGTCTTGGTCCTGTGACCAACCTTCCACATGCATAATTCACTGCTATCGATGTACCTTAACTACATACAAAACATCCTTTAAATATCTTAACCACATACAAAAGACCATCCTATGTAACAGGAACAGTTTCTATCAACTATTTATAAATGTCATAACTGCACACAACGGCCTAGGCAGATCTCTGGGACACTTCAACCAGGATGTTAATGTGGGCATACAAACTGGACTGAACACAGCAGGAGTTGCCTTGGGGAAAATTTCTAGCACTGTCCAAAATTCCCATCTGGAGTCAAATACTAAATTGTGCAGCTTCAGTCAATTGTCTTATTTCAAGTTGTCCCATGGAGTCCAACCACTCTGTCACCTCATCGCTGCAGAGCACGGCCTGGGAGTGCCTGGACCACCCAAGGAACGAACATACCGGCACACCTCCAACGCCCAACTCGATGGTCTTGCTTGTCTTGTAAGTTAAGCCCCATAACTCGTCGCCTTAGTCAGAAATGGCTCCACGGAGGGTAGAAGAGGCTTTTTACCACCTCTCATGTTACTCATAAAAGAATCTACCTTTGAGAGAGCAGGGGTAACTGCAAGGCTTTAGGCGCTGCGTCAGCCTGCGCAGGGCTGGAAGCCAGGGCAGAGCTCGCGCTGGATCAGACCCAGGGCAAGGCGCACTTGCCTACCCGTGAGCAGCCCTTTTAACGACGAGTCAGGGCGTCAATTTGAAGCACATCAGCAAGTTTCTGAGTGCAACTGAGAGTATACTGGAATAGACTCACCTCATTTCTATGGGAAATGACTCACATTAGTAGAGGCTTTGAGAAGGGAACATAAAGTTCGCTTAAAAACAAAAACAAATCCCAGTGTTTTCCACAAGGGCCTGGTAACATCTCCAAATAAAAAACTGTTCTCGGGGCAGTGGCATAAAAAACCTGTAACCTGCTGAGATGCAATTTGTAAGACATTTGTGGTGACTAGGCAGCTTAAATTAGTTCCTACACTATATTCATTAACTTTCACTGAGTTCATGGAATAAAAACAAGTTGCATTTCAGTATAATCAAATACAATTGGTGGGAATGATCACATGAGTATGGCCATTAAAGCTAGATTGGCAGAACCATTTTACTTCCTTATGAAGTACAGCACAATGTACATATGATGGATGTGCAAAAAAATCAGCCGAATTCCATTTCACCTTAAGTGTGATAAGCTAAAGCACATCAACACCAGTAACAGAAAGTTCAATTTACAGCCTGTACTTACACACGGCTTTTTTGTAACAGCTTAGGTTTAGCATCAGAGGGACAAGCTGTGCAGGAGAGGACTTCTGCAGCCCTGGAGAGGCCATAGCCAGGAACATTATCTTTCTCCAGGATCCCAGACGTGATTAGGAGAGCAATGCTCATTAGTTTCCTCTTAATGCAGCTGAAATCTCAGCACGGCTACTTCTCAACTCGAAAGGATTTCAAAAACTGCTCAACAAAACTAATTTAGTTTAATTAAACTTATCTATATTTTATAGACAAAACACATCTCAGATGATGTGCAAAACTTATAGATAGCATCTCCCCAAGAGATTATACTCCTGGGTAAAACCGCTAGCTGATAGCCCAGTGTAATTTAAGCAATCATTTTTACATGACTGAATCTGATGAATAGTTTTCTTTGCAAAAAATGGCTTCTGGCCAGACAAGGACAAAAATAGGCAATGCACAAGGCATTCTTGGAAGAGATCGACTTCTTGCTACTGATTTAATCGTAGCAATACCTCCTAACAGGCCTGCTAAAGAACCTTCTGCGTTCGGCTTTCTAATTCCTTGATGTTCTTGACTGACTCATTTGCCTTTGAAGTTTGGGGAGTACTTCATTATAAAAATGTTCACTTGATGTAGACTAAAGCTGTGATAGCAATTTTTATGATTTACAAAGACAACAACAACGCAATTTTCTGACATCTAGTTCCACCTTTTAAAGATAAAACTTGCAGCTCCTTCTGCGAATAAAAAATTAATCTGAAAGGATGAGATTAAGTTCAGAGGAGCTGCAAAGAAGAAGAGAGGGCAATAAAACAAAGCAGGAGCTGCAAAGGAGAGAGCAATAAAACAAAGAAATCTAATGAAATACGGTCAAAAAGTGAAGGTAACAGTCTTACCTTACTAGAACTATTGATTGGAAATGGTATTCCTCTTGGAGTTAAGATGCGTTTTGGATCTTCTAGCTTGAAGCACGCTGGGTGCAAGGCTTGGCTACGCTGTGCTCAAGGTCCCTACCAAATTAACAGTGAAAGCAGCTGCTGCACAAGAAAGTGTCACTGTCCTTCAGCTGCCCATTACCAGCCCTCTGCCCAGTTAGCAAAATGGACGGCATTAAGGATTCATCTGTTTCGGGATAGAACCAACAAGCTTAATATAAAACTCAGGTTATTAGTCAGAGGAAGGTTATGGCTGGGCCAGTGACCTCCAGCATAAAAGCAGCGACACCCTGAACCGCAGTGGCCGTTTCTGCAGCAGCGGCCCACCACGGCTTAGCATCCCTGCTACAAGGCATACGCAACCTCTCCCAAGAAATAAGCATCAATCGGGTCAAAGTAGAGAGCAGCATAAAAAATATCCATTTGCAACCTTTACTAAGATACATTTTCTTCTCATGTTTTATATCAAATTTATCACATGTATCCAGGATTACAGGAACCCACAGGGTCATTTAAGTATCTTCAGATCTTGGACTAGTTTTTGTAGTCTGAATTGAATGTTTTCTACCACAGCTCTCTGGTTTTTAATGTTTTGCTTCAGACATTTCTCTCTCTTTATGAGTCTGGCCAGAGAGCAGGACACACCAGTCAATGCTCTAGCTGGACTCAGGCGTTGCAGGAGGAATAAAAAATATTTTTTATTTCTATTTGGACAATATTTAAAGGAAAAAAAACATTCAAAATGTTAAATATTAATTTGCAACCACTTGTATAAGAAATTTAGGCTATAACACTCTTCACACAATTTAATGTGCTGCATCAATAAGATCTTCACAAAGTGAACACCTAACAGAAACTTCTATGATGCTGAGGCAGAGCAGTATCTTTGCAATGACACATTTTATATTGCTCATGAAAATACT
This sequence comes from Phaethon aethereus, assembly GCF_964289735.1. Taxonomy (NCBI): domain Eukaryota; kingdom Metazoa; phylum Chordata; class Aves; order Phaethontiformes; family Phaethontidae; genus Phaethon; species Phaethon aethereus. The sequence goes on from NC_138575.1 coordinate 204,112,025, forward strand.
GCAAGCTGGACTCCTTCAGTAGCTAGCATATTTACTGTCAGCCTAACTAATCTAAAAAACCCAAATTCTTCAATGCTCTCCTGACTTCTACCCAACTTCCAGTTTCCATTCAAAAGAGGCTTCAAACAAATTGTAATAAATTACCCAGTAAACAAATGTCTCTATTATTTTGTATGCAACAAAGAGAAAACTTGACTCTGAATAAAAGCCTACTAAACTATACCATTACATAAACACCTAAAGTACATCCTCAGAACTAGCTAAATGTACCAGATTTAGTCTTAACACTATACCCAGCTATAAATCAATACACTGGAACCATTCTAGCAGCCGACGGAAATCAACCACTATTAATATAGAGTACAAATGCAAATTAATATGAAAATTCATTATTTAAAACAAGATTTTCTGCTTGGTGATTTAAGGCTGGCCACCGGCCCTGAGGAACGCTCACCAACATATCCAGACCTTGCTACCACTCCCAGAGGAGCCTCCCCACTTTCTCTCTCCTCCCCATGGAGGGCTGCAGCCTACGGGGGTGAGAAGGAAGCCTGAAACCCACCCCGGGGTGCTCACACTGCCAGACACCGCCACACCTGGAGGTTGGGGCCCTAGCACAGAAGGCACTTCAGATGCCAAGTGGGAACCTGCTCTTGCTAAATCACCAGTGGTTTAGAAGTTGTGGATGCCACTACATGAAACCATCAACAATGTCTTTGATTACAGGTGAACCAAATTATTCCCACACTTCCATTTCTCCTGTATAAAGCTGGAATTATAGCGCATGCGAGGTACTAACTTGCAAAGGCTTGGGATTTGTTCCGATGCTACAGCAGCACATGCCATACCTGGGACCAGGAGGAAGGGAGACGATGGGTGGTGTCCCCAGCTGGCCCCGCTCCACCTGCCCGTCAGCCCTGGACACACGTACTGGGTCTTTTGGCAGCAGGTTGAGAGGTCCACAGGTGTGAGATGCAAACAAGCTCCCTGGAAAACACTCTTCAGTCAAGTCAATCCTTGCGTTTATGAGATTAGTATTTGGTTTGTGTGCTTTGCACTTCTGTTCTTACCCTGAAAGTAAGATTACTTGCTCCACTTTACCGCACAGCTAAAAGCAGGGCTGGCAAGGAGCCTCTTAAACCAGATCTACAGCTGACAGGAATGATAACTCAGAACCACAGCCATTGCCTCAAAACGACAAATCCAGGGGTTTTTTTGTCTTGTTCTTTCTAGCACACATAGCAGTTCCCCGTTCTTAGACACACTCATCACATGGAGCATCTGCCTTAAGCCCCTTCCCTCTACTTTTTCACAAGGCTCCATTCTTGTGGGAGTTGCACTCGGGATATGCATCCCCTCAAGGACAGCCATGTTTGAAATAGATGGACAAACTTCGTAAGGATTCGAGAAACAATGGCTCTCTATCAGGCAACACAAATACATTAGAAACTCCATTCCATTATCCCAAAATACAAAAGAGCACTTGAAAAATTATTTTATGTAATGAAAACATCACAAGAATAGAAGTGCAGCACAATCCTTCCAATATACATAATTTAATTTGTCTTACTGCTCACTGGGTGAGAATACTTCTCTCACACCCCAGCATGAGACTATTCCAGTAAGAAACGGCATGTTTTTTGGTTTTTTACTTACTTGCTCCAAAAAACTATATTCAGCCTTCTCACAGCAAAGATTTGAGTTGAGAGACATCAGGTGACGTGCAAGACAACTGATCACCACAAAGTACACTGTGAATCTACGAATACCTCTGAATAGGATGTATACACCACCGTATGTATGATCACCTACATCCCGCTCATCTTTGCATAGCTTTCTGCTGTTGGTGCTCCTTGCGCTGAAGTTTACCGCCTTCCTCCACGACTGCAGAAGCAGGACTCCCGTTATCCCAGTGCTGAGCGCTGACGCTGCTCATCACATTCACCGCAGCCGTTCACATGATGGTGCCTAAGCACACTCACAACAGCATCACATCGGCTCCTTCTTCATTAACAAATTCTTGAGCGATACTATTCCTAGATCACTGTATTTTCCAGGCCTGCTGTGGGACCATAGACTAAACCCCATCGTGCACCAGCTGCCAAGCAGGTCCCATCTTCCACGTTTAGCTGTTTGTGAAACTCGGTCATTTCTTCTTGTTCCACATTGTCGGGAAGGAGCAGATGGCAGATGTGCTCTGCCTGTAATATTGTTTTGATGATACCCTGCCTGTTGGCAGAACAGCGGAAGCAACATTTGGAGACAAGAATTTGCAGTATATTTTCAGGTTTGGGTAACTAAGGCTAAAAGATAGCACGGGGTACAGGCTTGTACTGAACCAGTGCTGATAGATTTCTGTAACAAAAAAAATTGAAAAAGTGATATTGAAAAAAAGGAGTATTTACTTTAATATGTTCTTTATATAGGTGATGGGAAGGCCAAACAGAGCTTTTTGAGACGTGTACTTTATGATTTGCTGAAGGGAAGCAACAGGGGAAAGCCCACAGGCATTTGTACCTACTCAGTGTTTTACTCTCTACTTCGCCACATAAACTTCACTAAGACACGGGTCTGCTGAAAACCATCACCACTTTACATGCCTGTTTGCTCTCAAAAAGACTTGTGTCAGCAAACGAAACACCAGATTTTCCTGCTCTCTTTCGTCTTCTTACACAGCAGCCTTTCCTTTGCCTACCTGATTTCGGACACATGTAAAACTCTCAGCAGTTTTCACCATTCTCCATATTGCCTGCAAGGGTTTATCATGCTTTTTTCCAACGATGTGCCAATATTCTTGAGGGGATAGTCAAGAATGCAAGCAAGAAGACAACTGGCATTTGGGTGCAAGCAAGAGAAGAAAATCTACTTAAATAACTAAGGCTTTGGTATTGTACTAATACTTTGTTCTGCTTAAGACAGAATGCCCACTTCTTCCCTTCCCCGGGAAAGGGCTCACATAGCGTATGTCTTGTTGGTGTTCATCAAGGTGCAGCAGTTATGGGTAAGCATGCACAAAATCTGCAACAACCAACCATGCTTTGATGGGATGAAACTCCAAATTAGCCTCAACCATAAATTATTTTTCTTCATTATATTTGGTAGTAACAAAAAAATGTAGCTCACTTTCAGTTGTAAGTCTGCCACAAAATCTACCTTGTAACCAATTTTATCAGGCATTGTTATGCTCTATCTTTTTGTGGCATCACTGTGATTTCATTCATATGGAATTCAAATGCAAGATTGAGTTTTAGCTTCGAAAAGTGGTTTTCTGAATTGGTTAACACCAGTGATAGAATCGCAATAGAAATTATAACTGGAGAATAAATAAATTCTTTCATAACAAAGCTGAAAGAAACACCATAAATTTACCAAGAGACACCAAGGCTTCAGAAATTTTTATTAAAAAATTTTTAAAATATGTGCATGATACACAGAAGAAAAAAATGCATGTTATTTTTAAGCAATATAATTTGAGTTGCCAACAGTATTTCTTCTTTAATCATTTTAGTACACATTTATCTTCTAAAATAACAAGCCTGACACAGTCAAGAAAGGAGCATCCTATTTTTATTTAAAGCAAGATTAAAATAAAAAAAGATAATTGTTTCAAAACTTGGAAATTTTAAGTTATTAATGTGTTACTGCAAAATGACATCTGGGAATTTAAGTTGGAAAGCTGGTTTAGAAAGCTTTATAAATCAAACTAAATATTGTCTATAATCTATGAGCCAATCTAAGGCAATCCCATTGCACATGGAACTCATTTATCTATGTCCGCTGGTACCCAGCTGCCCAGATGCCAAATCCATTTTGTGCAGACTACTGACAAAATTGTGGAGATGTCCCAGAAAAGAAAACGTGCAGAAAAATAATTAGCTGTGACTGTTGAGCAGATGTAGTACAAGCTCTTCATCCTCTGCCAGAGAAAGCCCAGTATCTAATGGCGAATAGGGGTCCTCCTCTTGGCTGAATTTCGCCTTCTTTCTTTTCAGTGGCGTTTCTTCTGCCGCGTTACTGGTGCTATAGCTTCTTTTCTTTTTTCCATTCTTCTTCTCAAGTTCACTGCAGAAACAAATCAATTAGTCTTTTTAACAACTGTGGTAATCAATATCATCATGTAATCAAACAATTCATTTTAAACAAGGCAAATTTATGTCAAGATAAGAGCAAACAAAATTACAATTCAGAAGGGTGAAGCAATAGAAGCTGATGAACTCTGAATGTCTAAATTAGAACTGCTTTCAGGCTGAGATGGCAGTGGATGCTCTGCTGTCTTAATTGATTACAGTATATCAAGATATTGCCATCAGCCTTATCTAATATTTGCTGCATTATAGAGTGACAGACAACTCAACAAAACTGATATAGTGATATGTCAGTGGACCTTGACATGCATTCAGGATGCTGTCTAAAATAAATATGCGGGGAAAAAAGAAAAAAAAGAGAACTGTCATTTCATTGTCAAGTCTTACACTTAACAGAGTTTTGATTTGGGTCCATCCCATCCAAGCCACTCTTCCCCTTCTTTTAGAAGCTTTCCTTGGATGCTATTAACCACCTCTTTGCCATGAAAGGAAGAGGAAAACCCAAACCCCTTTATTTTCCCTGGCCAATTCCTATTTCTTCTGCTGCTTTTCTTAAGACTTGAATGAATTGCCTTTTGTAGCCTTCAATCTGGACAAAACAGCTGCAAATCTGTTTTAGTACTTTGACTTCTATCACATGGCCACATGACAGAAACAGAAATAAACCACAAGCTTTCATGTATCTTCATGTGTTTTTTGTCCGTAACATAGAAAATTTGCTATAATTCATCTTATCTAAGAGTAAAATAATTGAATCTAACAAAATCTAGTCTAAGTTATAATATTCATGTACAGGGTATAGAGAGCTGTCTGTCATATGCTGTAGGGTAGAATGAGTATTCATACCAATAAAAGCAGAATGCAACCTCTTGCACCCCAAACCACCTCTCCAAACAAGTTAACTGAAACAAAATGGCATTCTCAGTTTCTAATGTTTGTATTTTAAACAATTTAACAAAAATAAAAATGGCACTTCAAAGACTGAGTTTAGGCTTTTCTAAAACAGATGGTTAAATTCAGATTTTCAATTAAAATTTGGAAAATTTCTACCCAGAAAATTCAATCCACTTACGAAAAAGTTTCAACAAGAATTTTTAATTGCCTTGGTTTTTTTAATATCTTAAGTGTACATGTAATGTTTGTGAAATGTTTCTTTCAGAAATACTGTTTAGAGACTTAACAATTAGAAACAGCAGTTATAACAAATAACTCAAATTGGGGAATACTGTCCTTCGAACCAACATGGCACAGGAACCCAGTGCCCAATTCAAACCACCTTCAGCTGCCCACCTTGTTTTTCCATTAATAGGACTAGGTACCAGTATGTGAAACTCTCATCACTCACGGGAAACCAGACCAGCCCAGACAGCAACCCCAAAACATAGCAGTTTTCAAGAAGTTCCTGAATGCTCTCTGAGAGGGATCGGCAGCACCACGCTCCTCCCTCTTCCCGGCTCGTACGCCGTGCTTTCTGGCTGCCTCTTCATCAGAAGTAAGGAGCAACACGAGATCTGATGGCTTTGCACTGGCCTGCAGACGTGTGACCTGCCTCCCTCTCTGGTCCACCCCACCTTTCACGGCAGAATGGTGCCTACTCATTACAGCACAGAGAAGGGAAATCCTATGAGAAACACCTTGCATTTCCACAACTAAAATAAATGAAACACCCTACATTTATACTGTCCTTCCCTGCCTATCCAAAAGAAATAGTGTAAAGCAACCTGATCCAGTGAGAGATGCCCCTGCCCATGGGAGCAGGGTTGGACTAGATGATCTTTACAGGTCCCTTCCAACCCAAACCATTCTATGATTCTATGAATCGCTGAATACTTTTTCTAAAATTTGGACATTTCAAAGGATATAGCAACTTCGCTGCCTTTGAGCTGTCATTTGCATGGGGGTGACTTTTCATTGCTTGCTACCAACGTTTATTTTATTCCTTTCTGGGGAAAGATCCCGCTGTTTCTCTCTGTAGTGCTTAAGATACTCCATAAATGCTGAAGCTATACTGACAGTATATGAACATACTCTAAAGCACTACGGCTTCTCACTTTTCCAAGTGGCCAGTATGAGTCTGGGCTGGAGTTTCATGGTGTTTCGCTTTGATCAACACAGAGTATGGGGGTTCACTTTAAAAACATAAGGCTCAAACCTCATTAAATAAAAGCATTTTAGCTTGTTTGCAAAAGAGCCAATTATTTCCAGCATTTGAATGGACTCTGAAGCCCATTTTGTATTCATAATTGACTAATGCTTCATCTAGGACATTAGTTCAAAACAACTTAGCAATTAAAATAATGCAGAAATCTCCCAAGTTATAAAATAACAGACTTTAAATACAAAAAATTATATTAATTTTTGGACTTTCAGAGGCCCATTAAGCCTAGATGTCTGTAAGGTATAACAATTAAATATAAAACACATTCAGAAGAAACTGTGAGATTTTTAATTTCTTCCACAAACAAAAGCACATCAACACAATTATGATTAATTTTCATCATAAGCTTTGTGAGAAGATTATGCTGAGTCAAGCTGTTTCTTATTATTACTGAGGAACCATGGTGCTCGATTAGTAGTGCATACTAAAGATGTATCTACATGTCAGCAGATGTATTTTCACACTAATTTGACCCCTACTGGGCTGTAAGCTGGAGAGGTGAGTAAGGAGGGATGTATAACACAGGAAGCAGCAGCAGCAAAGGCATCAAGTGATGAAGAGAGCTAAAGGTTTGTGTTTTCATGATGCACAAAAAGTAGAAGCAAAACAGTATTTAATAAAGGAAACTTAGGAAGGAAGGCAGGGAGTCATGTGGAACATGCGAATAAGATGTTCATAATTTTGAGATGCAGAGAGAAGACTGACAGTGTTCATAGAAAGGTTTGGATTGGAAGGGACCTTTAAAGATCAACTAGTCCAACCCCCAGCCCTGTTCCTGTAGGATGGATTTTCACCAGCAGTGGTTTGTGTGGTGTGGAGATGGGCTGTACTACTCTGGAGGAGCAGACAAAGATGTAGCTTTTACAAAGGGTGAAAGCGGCAATTTTAGAAGGAAGCTGGAAAATCACCAGGAGAGATGTCTGGCATCATGATGCCAAGGGGTATCCCGTACGCCATCTGGGTGCTTCCCCTCAACTGTTTGGACAGAAAGCTCTTCGGAGGAGATGTAATAGGTGTAATTCTCAGCTGCGCATGTAAAAGGGCAGCGATATGGGGATGACTTCTGAGGATGACTTCTGCACTTATTGTCAAGCAAACTCCTCAGTCTCCATTGACCAAAGACCTGTCAGCCCACTCTGCAGAACCAATCTTTTCATCGTCGGTCACTTCCAAGGACATAAATGGCCGCCTATTCCTCACAAACACCCAACATGATGCACTACCTGCTGGCATCCACAAATAGCCAAAACAAAATAAAGTTATTCTAAGGTGAATTATTTTCTAATAGAACAACGCAGTTAGAAAGCAACCCCACAACTCAGATCCAAACCAAAGCCAGTGCATCTCTTTGTCTTCTATTTATAACATTTAGAAAGTGGCACGTGCAGCTGGATTACAATTCCTTCCTTTTACCATCTGGTGCAATTTAGCTTTTCAGCTGCCTGAACGACCCATACAGTTTGAAGCTGCCTGATGGAAGGATTTACTGGGACAGGCTGTATTTATACAGACGAGGAGGTACTAACAGCCGACTCACCAACAGGCGCGGTAATTTCTGTAGTCACCGTTTGCACAGCTGTAATAACAAAGGCAGGTACTAATGTTTCATAGGTAATGTTTATTACTCAAACACTAAAGCAGGGTTTATGAATCCTGTCCCTTAAATAAATGCCAGCATATGAATGGCATCTGGGAAACAGGGGGTCTAACTATGACCCTGGCAGCTATACAACAAGAAACTCTTAATTTAACTACTAACAAATAATCTCACAAGTGTGTTTTGAGGTGATACCAGGACAAAAATAGAAGGTTTTTAATTGTTAGTAGTTGACTCCCTTCTGGGCTTCAAGGTATGTCTTGACAAGCTGTAAGGTTTAGATTTTAAGTGCTTGAGAGTCAGCCATTTGAAACATGCAGCCACGCAGCCAAGCTGATGCTGTTTAAACAACATGGTACTGTGAAATCTCCAGACAGGCTCTGCTTCAGTTAATTTATCAGAGCTTGCTTTGGAGTCTAGGTTTACCAGAACTGCTCTGGAAACAGAACACCCTTGCCACAGAATGGCAGGCCATAAGTCAAGTTTCCAGCCTGCAATATAGTGCACGCAGGCTCTTTACCAAAGAAATGTACAGGAATAATGAATGAATCTGCTAATAAAATACAGTTCAGGAAAGTTAGGAATAATTTATCCCATAAATATTGGCATTTTGCTAATCAAACATGCTGTGCCACAAACCTCTTTCCATGTAATAAATTTTAATTCAAAAGGCCATGGCAGCAATCCTAATGAAGATTAATTACTGCAGTCCCTTCCATAAAGCCCAGTGCAGCTTCTTTCATACTTGCTGTCAGAATGCTACAGTGCATAGAAATGGTAATGAAAATATATTGTGTTGTGTTATTTCCCTTACTGGCCATTTCACTGATGTAAATCAAAACAGCTCTAAAACTAGATTTATAAAAAACAATTGCAGGAAAAGGCATGAAAAATCTACTTGTAATGAAATACCAGTGTAATAGTACTAAAAGCAAAAGACAAGTCTGTCTCGGAGCTGAAGTACCATAATCTGGAAGAAGGAAAAAAAAATATATTTAAATGGAAACCAGACCAGCAAGAGAGTATGCTTAATATTTCTTACTAGTGCATGGGAAGCATACAGAAGATTTGACAGGATTGACTCTCTGGGCTGAAACTGCTCCAGCTGGAGGTGACTATGGCTTCAATGAAAAAACTTTTATTTGCTGTATGTCCCTCTGTCAAAGGCTTAACCTTCTACAAAATGCGCTGCTGCCTTTGGAGATGCTGCTAACCACCTACCTAACCCTCACATCCATTCACTCTTCCTTAGCTTCATCTGACACTGACATTCTTCAAATCTGCTCCTCTCCTTTTCTTTTGTGTGACCACTATCCTCCTCCAATTGTTGATACTTAATTTCTGAACTGCAGAGTTTCAGTAAATACTCATCCCATTTCTCCCTCATTCATGCAGACACTTGCTGATGACATACTACTTTTTTTTTTTTTAAAGTTAATGTCTGTAGCTGACAAGTTTACAGGAACCACAGGAAGGATCTAGTCTGACCTGCAGAGCACAGGTTACCAAATTTCACTAGGAAATTCTACCATCAGGTCCATTTCATATATTGAGCTACAGTATTATAAAGACTTTAATGACATAAGAATATCACATCTCTATCAAGAGCAATCCAGTCTCTCAATGTCCAATTTTGCAGCTAAACAGCATGATCAAGCCCTTAAACAGAGACCTTTTACAATGTCTGTCTTACGGTGCTTTTCATGACATCACAACATTAAGTTCTAGCTGTTACAAAGTCTATGTCAAAGATATGACCTGAATAATACTTGTTAGAGGGAGCACCATGATTTGCAGATGAATCATCTCAGAAGACAATGTAATGTCAACCACATCAAGATTATCACATAAAACTTAGGAGGTCAACATCAGCATCCTGGTATACGAAGGTATAAGAAACTGCAATATGGCCACAATTTTCATAACTAAAGGAAAGTACACAACCAAGTAGGACTGACTGCTGACTCACACACCTGCCAGCTGGTGACCAGCCATAAAATCACAAACAAAACAGTACCAGAACTGAGACATTTCTCCTTTCCCCTCAGGCCCAAGATCTTTTCCGTGCTGATCTAAGAGTTAATGCGATCAGTCGCACCTATGAAAGATTTAAAGCTGGTAGTGATGACATCAATCGTAACCTTGTTCTTCCTCAACATTTTTATTTAAAGAGGTTGAAGGATTAGAAGTATGAGAAACTCAATTTGACTGCAAAATGAATATTTAAGAAATCCAGCTGCTTTTCTTCCACCCTATTTGATACACTTAAAATTTTTCACCTCATTAACAATTTACATTCATAGCCCTAAACCAAATATGATGAATGTTGCTAGATATACAAAAATTAATCTCATATTACATGCTTGGAGTCATTAATTACTCTGCTTGTAGAGGTATGGCTGGAAGGGAACTTTAGTCAAAGGCAAATTTAACTCATTATTTGTATAGCTCCCCCAATTTAAAAAAAAATGCTGGGGGGTGGGAGAAAAGATTAACAACATTTTTGACTTCTTAAACTATGGACAGATGATCTATTTTTAAAGGCGATTGAAGGAGGATACTCTAGGTCTCACATCCTGGCTTTCAATTATCCCTTTTAGAAGCATTTTTTTCCCTTTACAGCAAATAGCAGCTAGTGTAGCCCAACATATTTCTATATTAATTCAACACTTTGAGCAAAATCTCTGAATTTTGGAAATATAAAACAGAATAGAGTTGTATTTTCTCATCTCAGAGCCTAATTTCACTGTGTGCTACTCTAGGCTTTGTTTTCGTTAAAATCATTAGGTCAATATTTCCCAGCCCCAAGAGCAACTCATCATACAACTCAGTGACAGCTCTAAGAAAGGTGCATGAGGCATGAGTGTTGATTTAACAGAAACCCTTCCTTCCCACTAGCAGCAAGATTTCTTGCCTGTCCTTGTACTTATTCTTCTTGACCCACCAAATCCCTATCATCCTCCCTCCTCCTTTCATGCATACATCCCCTCCACCTCTTTCCTCCCTCATGCAAAATCAATACCACTTCTCCATGGCCTTATGCTCACCACCAGCCTCTTCAGCTACACTTTCCTTTACCCATAGATAGGCTTATTGGTCATTTAAATTCTCTTGCTTTTCTTGATTTCATCTTTTTACAGCCCTAAATTAATTTCCTTCACTGCATCTTCCTCTTTCAGTTATACCTCTGCTTTCACAAAAGCCTCCTAAGGGATGCTCAGAGCACCTCATAAATCTCCAGACATACCGACACTCAGCCGCAAAGCTGACTTCAGAGCTAGAGAACAGACCACGACATTTTTCACCCACACCCACCTAAAAGAAACATGGCTTCATCAATGCTGCCTACTGGAAACAGTCCTTGGCCTGTCCTACTGCACCAAAATACACTGGGCCATTGTCCAGAAGAGCTCTAGTTGGCACCATCCAAAGTCACAGCAGTTGTGGACAATATGGACAATCATCTGCCAGTACTTAAGCTCGCACTCTGGCCAAATCCATTTAGCCTGTAAAGACATGACTGATGTTCCCTAGGCAGGCCCAAGCCGGCATGGGATTAACCGCCACATGCTGCACTGCACACCGAAGACATCAATGGCTCTTAATTCTGACACACTCTTTTCAGGCACTCCTAGAAATGTAAGTTTGTCTTGGACCCTGTCATCTTCCAAATCTATCTATTGGCACACTGACACCTCCTACCCTTGCCCTTCTGAGCATCCCACTGTTTTTCGCTCTCCTCTTCCTTTTGTCATCTTCCAAATCTATCTATTGGCACACTGACACCTCCTACCCTTGCCCTTCTGAGCATCCCACTGTTTTTCGCTCTCCTCTTCCTTTTGCATACCTGCCCTGGCTGTTCTCACCACTCACTTCAATTTAATTACTATCCTTAGCAATTACTGACAAATCCACCCCTGGCCTGTCCCTGGCTATAATGTAATGCTGGTGTCTCTCCTATCTGCTTCTGGAAATCACTGCTGATAATAAACTCAAAATCATGGTCTTTGATGTTACAAGTTTATTTGTAGTACTTTTCCCATCGGAGCAGTGCCTAAACTGATGTGGCCTCTTCTATAAAGCTCTGAATGTCAGGTCTAGCTAGGCTGTTTGAAACTGCTCTTTGGGTCCTTGTTAACTCTCATTCAGCTTAAATGCTGGAGAAGAACTTGAAGCAATTTGACTCACTTTCCAAATTTTAGTCCCCTTGCCTTCTTAACAAAGACTGAAAAAATCTACTATCCATTTCCCTAGTCCTCCAGCAAACACAGACAAGACTGAAAAGCATGCAAGCATTCAGTCCAATTGTATAAAGATGGAAAAAGGAACAAAAACCTTTAAAAATGCCCTTGGAGGAAGTTAAGAACCTTTCCTACTACTAAAAAGTCAACTAAAAGTCAGGGCAGACAACTGAGACCACTACTGTGTCCTGAAGTTGAGAGAGGCTGGTTATGAAGTTTCAAGTGAGGGCAGGTCTTGAGACATGTTTGTTACCCCAAGAATGTCTTGCACCTAGCCAGGGCAAGTTTAGACCCCCGACCCCCAAACTGATATCAAAAAAGTGACCCAGCCAGATTATAACCCCAGAGCACTAAATGGACATGACAGATTTACACAAACATTATACTTACAGATGCAAAACCAAATTGCAACCTTGTAGTCATAAAATTAACGCCAAAAAAAAGTAACTGTGTAAGTCAGCAGGGTTTGCATGGCAAGAATGTGCCGACATTGCATGTGAAAATCATAAAAAAAATTTATGTTTTAACAGTTTCTTTGCAAGACCACCTTTTAAAGAACTGAGTAACATTGAGATTTTAAATGGTCATCAACTTCAAACATACAGATCTTAAATCCATATATAATCTTAAAGAAATGATAACATAAAATGTGTTACATTTGATGAACCTTGGCATCTCCTATTCAAAATCTGAAATACAATTTTTAGACAAATTAGCTTCCACATACATCTAAGTTACAAAGACCAAATAAAATCCAACCTTCCAAATAAATGATCCTTTGCCAGGCTCAAGACAAAATTCATAATTTAAAAAAAGAAAATTACATTGGTAAAACTGTCCTACATTTTAATTTGTGTTTCAAATACAAGGATACAATGTAGATAGCAGCGTACCGCAGAAAATGTTTTAACATTGCACTTTGTTCTAAAGTCACCTCCAAATAACATATTTAAAGTACACTTAGTAAATTAAAACCTGATAAGCCTTAATACATGGCAGAAAAATAATCCGTATGTCAACTCCAGTTGAATCGGGGGATGGGGGAGAAGCGAGAAGGAGTATTTTTTGTGCCCAAATTACATTCAAGACTAACTTCCTGGGGATAACTGAAATACTGTAGACATCAAAGTTCCACAAAAATATTCCCTGAAAAAGTAACTCAAGTAAGGACAAGTCCAATAAAATGGAAAACCAAAAAGGATTAAAGTGTGTCTTTACATGTGTAAACCTGGCTTAGTGAAAACAAGAAAAATATTTTTAAAAAATCAGTTACCACATGTGAATAGTTGTAGTTTCAAAGGGAATGCTCTCTATGTCTAGTGGATGGAGGACTCAATGGGCCCTTTGGCTGGCTGAATTTTATTCCCAGACCTGTGCCACTGCCATGATCTTAGGACAAGTTACTACGTGACTCAACATTCCTACCTACAAAAATCATACTGACCTCCTTTTTAAAGTGTTTTGAGATTTGCTGAGTAAAATACTTTGTCAGAAATTATTACTACATTCCCGTTTTCCTTTTTTGTATGTTCTTTCTTTTCCAACCTACTTCATAGGAAGCGAAAATGACCAAGGCCCTAGACCTTCTTTGAGTCTTAGCCCTCCTTGAGAGCAGACATTCTTACTCCAGGGGGCCAGATCAGCCACTGATTCAAAAATAAATCTGCACTGATTACCACTGCCAAAAATCTGTCCGTCTCTATCAACTTTTATTCTTAAATCTTAGCTAACTTTGAGTCTAGCTGACATCTTTGGGGAAAGGATCAATAGAAAAAAGTGATGTATGAATACATGAAAAAAGACAGAAGTGATCTCTCCTAGGTAAATGGTTACTTAATGATACTGGAATAAACTAGATAAAACTCCCAATTTTAAACTGACTGACCTCATAACTTTTTCAAAATACTTATGAAGTAGGTATGCTACAAAACATTGTATTGTCAAGGTAGTTCAGCGTAGCTAAGGCCACTATTTGAAATAACGCAAAATCTTGTTCAAGAAATGCGGCACTAAAACACTACCTTTTTCCTACAGGAAGTATGCAACAATTTAGCAGTAACTAGGAAATGCCTGAGGTAATTAAATATTTAATAGGTCGTGTTGTGACACTAGGTTTCCTGTACTCGGTTGCTGGTAACTCCTTCCCATCAGTTTTAACGGATTCCTGGAATCTGTCCTTCAGCAGCAACATACACACCAATAAACGAGGCAAGTGTCGCTCAGTGTCCAATCACTTGCCAAAGCTTTACTTCAGACTTTCTCAATACACTCTTGGTTTTACTCCTTCCAAGAAACAAACTAACAATAACTATCAAGATTCCCTCTCTACTTTGTTACCTGGAGCAACGCATTACTACAGAAGTCAGCTCAGAATTTGCTCTCGAAGGCAGAAAGACAGAACCAGCACTGCTACGGTCCCAGATGAAGAAGCATTAGCATACTGAAATACTTCTCTTGGCACCTCTGTTTATGTCCTACATAAATCCAGAACTGCTGAATACACTTTTCTTCTGGTCCTTGTCTCATAGTTAATATTAGACCAAACAGAGACGGTCCTTTTCAACAAAATGGGGTTTTACAGGATCCTCTAGCTCAAATTGCTGCCTTATATCATCAGAATTTCATATATTAAAAAGACAACATTAACTATATTACTGATGGTACCTGGGGGAAGCTGAGAATAAAGTCTCATCATCTTAACGTGGTTCTGCTACAAGCAATATACGAATACCACTACAGATGAATTTATCAAATATGGATTGATACTGAGACAATGGTCAAACATTGGAACAGGCTGCCCAGGGAGGTGGTGGAGTCACCATCACTGGAAGTATTCAAAAAACATGTAGACATGGCACTTCAGGACATGGTTTAGTGGGCATGGTGATGTTGGGTTGATGGTTGGACTTGATGATCTTAAAAGTCTTTTCCAACTTTAATAATTCTGTGATTCTGTGATGTATTTCAACTCTAGTAACATGTGAAAAGCAACCTACAAATCCTCTTATATAGCCCTCCCCAATAAATACCAAATCTTAAACTTCATTAAAAGAGAACTTCTGTAACAAATTATGTTGCTTCCCCCACCAAAAGCTGATGGGCAGAGTCAAGCAGTCATAAATACAGAAGGATCTGGAAGAATCTTGTTTAAGAATGATGGGACTCATTTTCTGCTTGCTTTTAGGAAGCTGTACTGGTGTTTTACACAGCTTTTTCAGAAGACAAAAACAGAAGAAACTATAACTAAACTTATAGTTACCCTCTTTCTTCCCCTTGAACAAAGAAGGAACAATTTACTGCTGCTCAGAAAAAGCAATGCTTTTACCCCATCCTTGTCAGTTCTGTTGACCAACACACTGGCTACAGAGGACATGGTCATGAGCCTCTTAACTCAGGGCTACCCAGTCCCTAAATCCATGTCCAAACACCCAGTCCTATGTACTGCCCCCACAACATGTAGTGACACCAGGCTAAAGGACTATCTAGCCACTAGGATTCAGATGTGAAAAGCAAGAGATTTATGAATCTAGACATCTAGAAGACAGCAAAATAAAGATCTATACTCCCATTTAAGTGTCAAGATCTCATTTCTGAATCTGTTACACAATGGGCTGCTTGTCAAAAACACACAAATGGACTTAAAACACACAGGACTTCATGCAATATCCCATGTCTTCCTGCAGTATATGCTGAAGAACTGCAGTATGTTGCCATCAGCTATGGATCCTCATCCCCACCCTATGCTTTTCTGTTAAACTACAAGAAACAAAATCTTTGGGTTTATAGAATCAAAACCACTGTTTTAAATTAAGAAGAAAAGTTTAACATTGTTAATTTTATTATTGATTTACTTCTAACTCAGATCCCGCTTAATTTGTACTGTTGGACAGTCTGAGCAACACTGATTCATAAAACTTATGAAGTTTCACCATGCAATATTTATTTAATATAGCACAGGTACAGAGGGCTCATCCAAATCCTCAAATGACTGCAACGTTTTTTCTTTCAAACAGAACCTGTAATGTGACAGTAGAGAAATGTATTTCTGAAACACATGAAACCTCCAGGGAATTTGTCAAGATTTTTCCATGTGGAACAGTCTCACTGAGATCCCTTCAACACTGCTTCAAAAATCTTTCTCATACAGCTTCACAAAAGAAAATAATAGCCTTTAGCACAGATTTTTGTTCAGCACCTACCTCACAAACAAACTTAAATACTAATTCCTGGGAGCAAGAGGATGACTGTAAAATGAGTTCCTAACATCTGAACAAACCAGTTTCTAAAAAACATGAAGATTTCAAAATGAACGTAGAAGATGTATACATACCTATAGCTGTCTTCACTTTCTGAATCCTGCTCTTCATCAGAATCTTTATATTTATCGGGATCTGGAAGAGTACTTGGATCAAACTCTTCTTCGCTTCCACTGTGCGCAAGAAAGGCCACTGTTTCCTCTTCGGCCTGCCAGGTGACAAATGCAGAGTTACAAGACAAGCAAACAAGTCCATGTTACTTGTCACAACCCCATTAACAGGGATGATGTAACCAAAACCATTGCCCTCAACCACAGTCAAAGGCCACTGCTATTATAGCTGGGGAAATGGAATCGTTTCTGTCATCATCAGTGTTCTCCTCCAAGGCTGTTTGTTAAAAGTTGAAGAAGTATTATTCAAAAAGGAAGCATAAGGATTTACATTCATGTTCTACCTTCCCAATATCGTCACCTTAAATCTACCAAATCTAAGAGAGATTTGGGCAGCAATTAATCAACAGTCATCTGAAAGCAAGTATTTAAGTAATATGAAGCTTTACTGTCTCTCAGAAACACACTGGCAAAGAGATATGAGCTTGTGGACACATTAATCACTGCTCTAAGGTATACTTCATGAAATATTCTGATTTAAGACTTGTCTGGATGTCCTTGCAGTGAAAAACGAAAATACTGCTTAAGCTGAACTAACTGCTCTAAGGGAGTTTCAGCCATCCACCACAAGTGACGCATGTTCTTCAGGCTTCCCCCCAGAGCCCCTCATTCCCTCCTCTCTGGGTATCAGCTTCCCTCGTCCCCACAGCAGGTCTGCTGGTGTTGGCATGTTTCCCCAGGGTGCAGAAATGCCTCACTAATTCCTTAACAAAGAGGGCACAGAAAATGCTGCTCCGTAGAAGTCTTCAATAATACGATAAAGCTGACTGCTTTTGCAGATATAGGTTCTTCTCTACGCAGTCCTGAACTGATGGCATCACTTCTATAAATTTTTGCTAGCAGGCATGATGAAAGCAGACGGACTGGAAGGAATATGCAATTGTATATGGACACAAAAATGCAAACAAAAAGCTTACAGGCATTTCTAAGCAATGTGAACCCTAGATCCACGCATATTTATGCTGAAAATCAAAAGCAAATGCAAAGAAACTATAATTAAAGACATCACTACCTTTTGTTTCTCTATCTAATCAACATGCACACATGCAACATGCAACAGCTGGGTTTCCAAAACAGTACTCATTTAAACAATCTTTCCTTCTACAAATAACTTCATATCATTAAGTATTTAAAGTTCATATTTGTTCCAATTTTTCACCATTTCCATCTATCACCAGGTTTTAAAAGAACTGTCCTTATGTGCACACACCTCACCACAATGAAAATAAATTTAAAAAACAAACAAAACCCATACTGAAGATCCCTTTTATATCTGCATATAGAGTGACTGAAAGGAAATGAGCTGCTGAAGGGTAAGATTAGTCACCACTGCAATAGTTCCTTATTGCTTGTGCAGTGACACTTCTGCAGCGCACTGAAAGTAAGCAAAAGAAAGGGATAAAAGCCAGATTTGCAATGAGAAGGCAGAAGAAAAAACATACTAAACACACATTTTGTTCTTGACTATTTTGAAATACTAGTAAAGGTAATTGTATAGCTAGGCATATAAAATTACGACAAGCATTGTCAGCCTCAACAGCACTGTAAATTGCCTAAGGTAACATAACCACTAACTGAAAAGCATGTTGATTACCAGGAACTTCAGGTGCTAGTTCACAACAAAGCTGGTTTTGGTATGGGTTTTTTTAAAGGTTTTTTTTTTTCTTTTCTTACAAAAAATGTCTTCTAGCTCACCTTTTAGTACAATATTACAGAGCACTACTAACTCAACAGAAAACTATTTTGAAGATCACCTTTTTGTTAATGGATTTCCATATTTGAAAAGCATTCTGAATTATAGTTTATTTCAGTTTCTTTTAACCATTAAGTATTTGCTCTTTACTTGTCCTTCCCATTGCATTTATTCTTTCAATACAACTGGCACATACCAATTACATATTTAAAAAGAAAAAAATTTAAAAAGAAGTACAATGCTGTTGTATGGAAGAAAGTATGTGAGACATTATGCAACCGAGTTCTGCAATACTAACATTTATTGACAGTCACCTTTTAAGACTTGGGCTGTTCATTCATATTCTCAGTTATCCCAGTAAAATTGAGATTGCATTGTTTCCTAAGTTTTGTCATTTATATATGCACACATAAAACAATTCCACATACACAGATCAAACCTATGTTTTTGTTACACATTCGTATTCATTTTTTCCAGCAGAAAATCTGCAGAGATGTGTTCAAGGTAATGCTTACCATCACAAAAAAAATAATTGGCAAAGATGCCTCTTTAATTCATCAGGAATCATCAGGTCATATTTCTTATGAGTATCACCTGTTAAATATTCATTAAAATATTCATAAGACCCTGAAACTATTAAGAACTTGAGCATGAACATTTATCATCCACAGCTGAACAATAGAAATTCATTATTTTTCCCTTCTTGCTTCAAATTTGTATCAGCCAGTCAGGAAGAAGAAATCTTGTGACTTAACTTCACATTACTCACCACAAGAGCTGGAGAAAAAAAAAGTCAAATCATAGCTCAAGATAACACTTGTAAAAATTCTTCAGATACAAACAGGATGCAATTTACAGACTCAGGATCAGATCCTTCCTAAGGCAATCACTATCAAAGAAGAGATTAACTGAAGAACAGATTTTGACCACCTGTAGTTTATGTCTAAGGTTAGTGACAATGTGCTTTGGAGAGTGTATTTATTACAAAGTTCAGCCATGAAAGGAAACCCATTCAGACAGCAAATCAGGCCGGTCAGGAAAACAGGATTCAGTAACACTCACCTTGCTATTTTCATTCTGCTCAGGGGTAACAAGCTCTCTCTTTTTTTTTATATCAGACAGATTGGCTCATGTATTTTGCAATCTAGTTCCACAGAAACTTGAAGGAAGACTTTCAGTTTGAACATGGCACTGAGATGAAAACATTTCTGCATTCACATAGTCTCCCTCTGATGGATAAGGAGATTCTTCTTATGCAAACTCAACATTTCAGAAAAATTCAGCAAAATTTCTGTGCTGGAGGTTTTGGAAACCTAGTTGCCTTCAACCCTTCACACTGTACCAAGTCAACAATGATCACCCTCTAACCTTACTGTAGGCATTTTGGAATCATGTGTCAGATGAGGCAAACAGGGCAGGTTTCTCTAGAGCTTTTGCCCTGCCACACGACAGAATACCTCAATTCAACTCATAGTTGTCTTTGTTACAAGATGTAATGACAACTTCTTCTCCGTGAAGAAGGCTAAATGGCTGGCGGAGCTCTGGTAAACATGTTAGCCTAAGAGGAGCTTAAAATGAAGAAATTGATGTACCTTTTTAAAACAGACACTCAAGGGACTCAGATGTTCGAAATAGCAGAATGATGTCTCATTTCTACCAGGCAGTAGGCACTCAGGTGTAAACTATCACCATGGGATAAGACGGGACAAAAAACATATCATGAAAACCTGCACATACATTAAAAAATGTCATATTTTCCAAGATTTAATTTATAGAATGTGTATTTATTATGGTATTTAATTTATATCCAATTTAATAGAGAGTTTTAAAACCCAATTAAATTGTCTGGAGTTGCAATTTTTATGTTCAACCCTTTAAGCAATTTATCAGTTCTTAGCAACAAGGATGAAGGGGGAGAAAGAATTTTTTTGCATTATCAGTTCTGTCCATAGTATTTTATAAAGCACAGTGGGGGAATATTTCTGATCACTAAAAACAAAAGCTTTAAGGTTTGTTCAGAAGTTCATCAGACCTGGGTCCATCAACAGCCATACAACATTCAGACTCTTTTGCACTATGCCACCCTTTAGCTTTTGCTAATAGTTTGGCCTCTCCCAATAGGTGGTGTTTGCAATTTCAATGCTAAGAAAAGGTAAGCTTTAAATATTGCTAGGAGGTTACCCTATAGAAGTGCACAACCTTTAAAAATGTAGCATATTACCACTTATATACAAGGATATTTTAAAATATAATCCCTTTTGTGATCGGACAGCATTCCAAATTTTATTTATTTTCTTCTTTTTGACAATTATTTTTCAGATAAAAATGGGAGTTGTTTCTGCATCATGTTCATGATGGAACACATTCACAGACAGAGAAGTTTTGTAGCATTTCCTTTAAAACATCTTACTCTGGATTCACCTGATTGCCTTGCAGGGTTTTTTTTTCCATAGCCTGTAATCCCAACCCACAACACTGTGTCCCCAGATGATGCATGGTTGCTCTGATATTTCATCATCTGCATTGCCCCAAAGGAATACAGCTATTCTGTCAGTTCACCAATAGAAATACAGCCTTTGATCTAGCTGGGGTGTTTGATCCAACAGTTGCTTTGAAGATCAAGACCAAAGTCTTACACGATACTGAAAACTGACTGGGAGCCAGTGGAGTGAACCAAATGCTGATCTGACATACAAACAGCTGCCTAATCCATGCCAAAATTGGACAACTACACTCCGTACCATCTAACAGTCATCAATAGCCTTCCTTCAAATATAAACACAGAAAGCATCATTTCCACTGAGGGAAGGCTCTTGCAAGCTTAGAAGGGAAAGGCCACCTTTTGACCACATTTCTAAGATGTGTGCAGTGGAGTTTAAGATTGACCTTCATGAATCTTCATGAATTACCAAGTAATGCGAGCTTTCTTCCTGTTTGTCGTCTACCCTTTGTCATTGGCATCAACTTTGAGCATTAACTCTAATAGGTAACATACATGTCCATTCCACAATTGCTTTTGCCACTCCTCCTAGGCTTGTTTCTTCTTATGGATAAGTAGGAAGTGATATACAAAAGGGTGGGAAGAGCAGAGAACAGGTTGCTGTTGCAGGACTTTCTGTTCTCATGGTCTGAAGCATACAGATGCATTCAAGGCACAGCACAGAAAGAAGATGATGTGGATGCAAACAGGGTCAACTATTTCAAAAGGACTGGCCAAATTCTATTGGTCTGGCCAGAAAGGCTGGTAACCAAAAATCGGAGAAACCAAGGTAGCAGGTCAGGCAGGCAGACATAGTCTTTGCACTAAGATGGTCTAACTGATCTTCAGGCTCTGGGAGGAGTTAGCCATAGTTCTTGGTTTTCACACCACTTTATAGAATATCGTTCTATATTCAGTAGAAAGGGCAGGTAACTCTTAGCATCATCTTCAGAGCGTTCACCCTTCCCAATCACTAGCAGTCACACCAAGGCTCAACTTCATCCAGTCATTCTTTATTTCTTCTTAAGCAATCTGACATCTTAAATAATACAATCAGCCTAGTTTAGCCAGCAGGATCTTGCTTTTACCAGTGGTCTCAAATAACGTACATGAATGTACTTAATTTCTTTCTCGGCATTCCTAAATGCCCCACATTTTACGGTCAGTGAACGGGTAAGCCTGTGTTCCATACTAGCACACACTGATGCGTATATACTGACATTCAAATCTTTGCTGTGTAACTATAGCAAAGCAATCTGTGCTGGAAATGGCTCCTGCCACAAGCACAGTTCAGAGCCACTGAAAACAGAAAAATCATAGAAATTTCCACACATTCTGGCTGGTTTATATTAGTAAAGCTTCTGTCATTTTCATAGTAGTAAGTGTATGTTTTATCTGCAGACTTGATCTCTACACAGGACTTACAGTCCGTACCAGAATTAACAGCAACATAATGAATGCATATAGAGAAAGATAATATAGTTTGGTAAATTTAGAATTACAAACCCATCTACCTCAAAATGAAATGCTGAGAACTTCTAAATCTACTCAAAGATCCTTTATTTTTAAAAAGTATTTGCTCTTACCTGCATTTGAATTATAGTGGGTATGTCTCACAACTAGACCTCATGCTTTTCATTTTTTTATTTGCTCTTATAAGACCCATGCAAGTAGTACGGGGGGGAAAAAACAATTGTGTTTTATTTGCTGTGCCTTATAAAAAGGTCTTGGAGAATTAAACATGCCAACAAACATGTCCAAAAGTCTAAGGCCCTCTCAAAAAACCAGAAAACCACAATGTAGAACACTGTTTTAAAACCTATGTTCTCCACACATAATCCTTGGAATGTCTCTTTACACTCCCTCTTTCTCTCCACTTTTAGGTTCACAGCAGTCCTGGCTGTCAGCTCAAATACTCCAAAGTAATTCTCCAAAGTAGTCTCTGCATTCAAACATTTCAACACATCAGTCTTCTCCAGGGAACCTCAGCATATATCCATAGAGAGGGTGCCTACACAAGAGAATTTTCTCTGTATCGCTTTCTGGCGCTTTTGAACAAGCCTGAAGGAACTGCATACTCTGCTGTGACGCAGCAGAGGTGTCCCACCTCCACCACTACTCACAGCACAGACTGGGAGCAGAAACCACTCTTTGCTTAGTGACTGGTGTATTTTTCAAGAATGAAGAGGTTAACGGCAGCACAGACATGAAATAATCAGAATGGAAACCTCATAAATCATGTAATTCTGTAAAATGTTTAGTTCTGTTCTTCTTCTTGAAACAACTGATTCGTATTCAGCACATGAGAAACAGCAACACTGGCATTATGCGCTTGTCCTATGACAAGACTTTCATGTTTTCACTGTACTGCTTAAGTCACGTACTCTAAAAGCTTCTACAAAATACTTATGTAAAATAGCACATTTACAGGGAGAAAAATATGAATCAAATTAATTCCTCCCAGTGAAAGTTATCTGAACCGCTACTGGTGCTTCTACATACAGAACTGAGAAAAAGAAACCCAGAAGTAGCATTGCTGCTCGTGGCACTAACTCAGTTGCTTGCTGTGAGAACAAGACCTTGTCTGCCTTCGTTCAGGATGTATTTAGCAGCAATAGATTCACATCCGTTCAAATATTCAAACAATTAACCAGAAAATCAGAAAGCACCTGACTGATGCTGAACACTTGCAGGGTTGTTGTCGAATCCACCCTCCGCAGCCGTTGTTGTCGAATCCACTTTCCCAAGCCATGAAATCCCTTTTTACAAAACTTTGCTTTGTTTTTTTTTTGTAAAACAAAGTTTTACAAAACTTTGCAAAACACAACTCCTGGTCCAAAGAGCCTACCTAAGGGTTATGTAGAAGACATGAGAGAACAGATGAACACAGCCTGGTGAAGGACAAGGAAGCAAGCTGCCTGGGAAGGATTATGAGCAACGGGCATGACACAGCAAGGAGAACTGCCCTCTCATATTTCCACAGGCATTGCTGCAATGGGGATCCTGGATGAAGAAACTGAAAAAGCTTCTGAGGTAGACTGGCAGCCATCCACCAGCAGTTTTTATTAAGCGTGAGGAAAAGCTGAGGCCAAAACAAAAGTCAAGGTGGTGTTTGAAAAATAAGCAAGCAGGCAATAACCAGTGAGAACTAAGCTCTTAAGCAATTGATAGATGAGAATCTATGAAAGCTGCTGAAAGTTCAGGGCCTGTGGAGACATATGAAGAGAGGTAACTTTGCAGCAGCATTTGGAATCTAATGGAGCAAAATGGCATTCATAAAGGCAGGTGCAGAAGACACTGCAGAAACCAAGACAGAAAATCACAATATCCTTTAATAACAAATTTCTCTACATGAACGAATAGGAAAGGCATGTCTTAGAAATGCCAAGTAGAAAGTTCTATGAGGCAGGATCTTCTAGATCAACTAATTGAAAGAAACACAATTTTTCAGGTCTAAAATAACATAAAGCAACTTCAAAACAAACCAAAAACCCCCAAATTAAGAGTAATTGCTGAAAGTTCATGTTGCTCAGGGAATTGAGATAAAATGTAACATCATGTGTGCAATAGGCCTGGGTAACGTTAGTTCAGGGGAAAGCTACAGCAGGGTTCCCTTCAGGAAAGACAGAGCATGTTATTTGTCATCTGTGGAAAATGAAGGGACAAAAGAAGGATTAAGAAGGATTTAGATAAGCACCAAAAAGTGACCATGGCAATACTAAGGCACAGGCTAAAGTGAGAGATAGTGGTGATACTCACAGTGACCGTAAAAGAAGATAGCAAAGAAGGTTGATGTTTTTTCTTGAGAATTGCCTAACCCATGAACCGTCAAATTCAGATTTTAATTTGGACAGAAAGGTAGAGCTGGAATAGAGAGACTGAGGTAAGACTCATTAGTACACACATGAATTTGTATTCATGGACAGGAATCCTTCACAGATAAGACAGAGAAAAAAGCAAAAGGCAGAGCTGTGCAAAACGTCATAGAAGGATATTGAAGACTATGAGATTCCTGAAATTATGAACATTATTAACATCAGAGCTCTCAGAGGAAAGGAGCTGTGTAAGAGGGAAATCAGAGAACAGTTGCTAAAGAACAGGATGACGAGTAGAACTGAAACGTATCTACATGTGCAAACGAATAGGAGGGCATGAAGAAATGTGGCAGCTTGAAAAGTATGAAAGGCCAGCGTGGAAGTGGGAATCAAAAATGAACAGAGAAGAACCATACGGCAAAGGTGAGAGGGCCAAAGACAGAATGACTATCGAGAGAAGATCTGATGGGGGTGACAGAGTGATGACTAAAGCTGTTTTAAAAATGAGGAAGAGTAGTAAAGGGGAAGAGTAAGAAGGCATGAGAACAGCACCGGAGCTGACTGAGAAGGAGGTAGGAAAACAGTGAAGAGGGAGAAGAGCTAGCAGAAGCTATAGAGGAATTAAATCAACAACAGCAAACAGAACTAGGAAACGTGTGGCTAAACACCCGAAGGCACCTCTTCACGTCGCAAGTGACAAAGCCATGAATGTTTTGCCAAGACTACAGAAGGTGTTAAGAGTTTACATGGGCTCAAGAAGTAGGTAGGTAGGTAACAGTAATAAAAATCCATCAAGGAATAGTAACTGCAGCAGTGCTGTGCCTTTGCTCCTGAAAGTCCTGGAACTGCGGATCTCTTCAGCCAGGGATTGTAGTAAGATCACAGTTTGAAAAATACTCTGCAGGTACGACTGCAGATTTTCTTGCTAACCAGATAGAAAGAACTGCCAGAGCTGACAGGCAGAAGGGAAGAAGGTCGCCCTCATTTCAGTATGTAGCCATTTATGGAAGCAATTTTTTTGCCACTGCTATGCTGTTTTCAATCAAGTCTTTTAGGGCTTCTTGTACAAACATCAGTCTATTAAATGAATCTGGCAAAGATGACTATCATGTCATTCTCAGCACAAGAACAAAAAGTTTGAAACAATGCAGTGAGGGGAAAAGTTGAGACAACTTTCTATCAAAAGCCTAAGCCTGTTCCTAATCACATTTATTAAACATATCAGTGGCGATCATATGCAATGGCTCACTGAGGAACCCACACTGTACTACCTCAAACAGTCTTTGGGTTTTGTACGGCTGCCAAAATGTTTTACCTTATTTCCAGTGACTGAGTAACAACTTTTGGTTTTAGTAATTGAAATACAAGTGGTATACAAATACTAGGTGTAGAAGATCTGGCACTCATCTGTAGGTATCATTTACATATTATAGATTTCTAACTGACTTCTTGCTACTCCCCGAAAGTCCATACTTGCAACGAATTAGTCTCAAATGTGCTATAAGCATTGAAGGCACCTTTACAAATTTTAACCTAGGAAATTGCAACTTCTAGCTAAGGACATATTATACCTTATAGCTGTTCATTCGCTTGCTGTTCATTTCAACAGCATCTGAAAAATCTTTATACAGCATAAATAATGTATCATATCCGTAACAACAGGATACAGTACACTGTATGATTGATTACCTTGGCATTTAGCTCTTGTGGGAATAGCTTTTGTGAAACACGGCTCTATTGGACTCCCAGAAAATTACATTTTGGTAAAACTGTCTGAACGATCAAACTTCAGTATGGCTGGACATAATGTTATTAACATTGCACAGGCAGGTACAAACTTGAACTTTTCATACTGTACCAAAACAATGCTGTATTAGATATGTTTCTCGAGGAATCCGAGATAATAAAGTCAGGGTGGATCAGTTTAAGTCAGTGCTTTAAATCACTAATTACAATGCTTATTAAAATCAGCAAACTTTTAATTCACACAGTGGTGGTTGTGATTTAACCCGGCAGTGGTTTACACAAGTAACCATTGCTACTTTTGTTTTTATTTCAGTATTCTGAAGCATGGTTGTTTTACACTGGACTTCACACAAAATTTGGTACTATTTCATGCTAACTATTTTAAATCCCAATTTTTCCTTTTCCATTTCTGTTTTCCATAATGACATTAGCAAATGATAAAAGAGCCATCACTTATTTGCCAAGTGATTACTATTCATTTTTCATCACAGTTACTGTCAAGTTGACTCTTATTCCATCTGAAATTGAAACAAATTTCAAGCAGATTTTTAATTATTTTCTGAAAATATATATCTTATGTATATTGTTTGAAAATTAATAGTTTAAGTAGAACCATCTTAAATACAGCAGATACACGGAAGAATAATAAAGTTCATCCAAGCAGGTGCTGTATTGTACATTTAACAGTTATGAAGGCATACATTCTCTGTTGCTAACAAAATTTAATACTTCTGAGCACCCTATCGTATAAGATTTTGGTATGGCTAACAGTCTCAAACCTAATTTATATGCACAGCCTGAAAGCAGACAATAAGAATAAACAAACATATCCAGTTCCTCAAATCCTAATATATTTTTCAACATTTAACTGCACACTGAATTGAACTTATCAAATACATCTAAATGAAGAAAATATTATTTCAGAACCAGGAAAGGATACAATTTGTTATGAAAACACAGTTAACTTTCCCAGTTAATGATTGTTCTCTAAATCACATCACTATCTGAAACTTTATTAGCAACTTTATTCCTTGAATTGTTTATTTTTAGGTTATTCTAGTTCATGTTTTAATAGATCATTCCTTAATACCTTAATTTTACCTACCATTTTTAAGTTCTTGAAAAGAATGTATCTAACAAATGAAAATACGTATTTAAATAACTGTTTTGGTATTTTTAATGAACTGTTGATTTTTAGCTATGATGTTCTTAATAATTATAAGATGGTTCCCCCCCTGCTCCTTTCCCCCAAATACTTGCAGCATACGTACAAAGTATCAAGGAAAGGGAGAACAACAAGGATAAATGTTAATCTCATTTATTTAAAAATAAATCATAGCATACTTAGAAAAGTAATTTTAGCCTAACTTTACTGCTCATTATGAACTCCAGTGTACACAGCTCATTTGCTCTACTGACATTTTGGCTTTACACAATCTGCTTGCAATTATGATTTGCCATACCTTAGTAAATACCGGGAACAGAAATAGCAAACTGAAAACAGGATCTAGTGATCTGAGTGTAGACATATTGCCAGTTTTCATTAATTTGCTGACCACAACGAATATAAAGGAATAAGCTTTTATTACCCTAATAGACCTCCACCAGCAATAGCACTTAGTACAGCTCCATGACATGCTTTCTCTATAGGTCACATTCATGAAAAGCACTATCTTCACTACAAATAAAAATAAACAGACCAAATAAAACATAAGCTTGACACTATGTAATATTCATGAGTTAAAACAGTGTTATCCTGTAAAGTTTAGGCTCTAACTCTGCATTATATCATCATCCTCCAGAACCTTTGCTTTTTTTAAATTAACAAAATTAATTCATTCCTGATTTCAGATTTGCTGCAAGAAGCTCAAAAACATGAACTAGTTGAACTGCTGTAACAACCACTTCTTGAGCCTGACAGCAACTGGATGACTGGTTACTCTCACTACACTGATGATTTCAATACCCACAGACAAAACACTGTTAAGTGCTCTCTGACAGAGTAAAAACCCAGTGAAACAGCCACGTTCCAAAAACTACATGTCTCGCCTTCCTAGCTGGGACATCTCCAACCCTGGCACAGAAGCCTCTCTGACACACACTGAAGTGCAGCTGTGTCAAGAAAAAACATAAAGACTTGCAGAAAAACAGGGCTGGTGGCCACTGACTCCATCCATCCCTCTCCCCAGAGAATAGGGTACAGTTCCATCATTCCCACCTTTGGTTTTGAAGCCTTCAGAAACAAGGAGCCCAGTCTCCTCACAAACTTACTCCAGTGAGTATACTCACTCTCCAGTGAGATAATCTCACCAATGGAACATAATTCTAGAGTCTATACTGAATCTCCCTGCCAGAAACCTGCTACTCTTATGCACTGGTCTGAGAACAGATTGCTCATTTACTTTTCAAGTATTTGACCTATTTCTTTAATTTCTCTCCTCTAGATCACATAAAAAAAACGTACAAGCTCACCAGCCTGTATACAGGTTTGAAGAACATTTTTTTGACCTTCTGAAAACTGAGGTGCAGAGCTGTTGCTTGTCCTGCTCCAGGACAAAAGGACTCCACAAGCCTACTTTCTGAATGGATCACCAGTTAAGAAAACAAACACATCTCCCAGTTGGTTTGGCTTCCAATCAGCAGATGGACTGACTGATCAGTCCGACAAGTACTCACGTTCATAGGATCATATTAAGGTTGGAAAGGACCTCTAAGGTCACCAAGTCCAACCATCAACCCAACACCATCACGCCCCCAAACTCCACATCCACGTGTTTTTTGAACACTTCAGTGATGGTGACTCCATCACTTCCCTGGGCAGCCTGTTCCAATGTTTGCTCACTCTCTCAGTAAAGAAATTTTTCCTAATATCCAGTCTAAACCTCCCCTGGCGCAACTTGAGGCCATTTCCTCTCATCCTATCACTAGTTCCTTGGGAGAAGAGACCAACATCCGCTCCACTTCATGTCTGAGGAAAAATGTAGCAACTGGAGAAGGAGAGAGAGAAGCAAAGTGTGCCAGCAGAGTGTGGGAGAGAAGAACTGCTGCCAAGTGGGGTGTCATCAGAGGTCCATGTCAGCCACCCACTTCAGCTGGGCTCCCCTGCTGACCCTGGTCCACCCCACTCCAGTCTTCATGGAGCACTGAGAGCCTTGACACAGGATAGTATATATAACACAAATAATGGAGGAAGCGCCACATTATTTGTTTTCACACTGAACAAGTTCAAATCATACAGTTTTATCGTTAAAAAAAACCTTCACAGCCAGTTCGGTTTCTGTGACACACACTCAAATTTGCAAACTGTGAGCAGTCCTAGGATCTAGGCTACCACAGGGTCCTGGTGGCCTTGGCTGCATCCCACCACTGGAACACCCAACTCCCAGGCACAGGCCTCAGCGTGCTAAGCTACGCACCCCAGCAAGCGACCGAAGCAGCACAGACGCCTTTTACTGCGTCTCTGAGGTCCCCACAGGATTCCAACGATAATCTACCCAGTGCATCAGACTGGAGGATGACACTCCAACCCATAACTTCTGTTTTTAATGCAGATCACCGCTTCTTCAGAAAAACAAACAAGCCAACCCAACCAAACTCAAATTGATATAAGTGTTTTACCGTCGGCAGAAATAAACATGTAAAAATCTTTCCTAAACTGCTGAAGGGACATACAGGGTTTCCTGTGGTCATCTTGGTACCTCCTAGAAACCCTTCCTCAAGATATATTTGGGTCTGAGAACCTACAAAGTCACATAAAGGATCAATTAGAAGTCATTGGTGTTTACCGTTTCAATCTCAACAAAAATCCAAAACCAGCAACCAAAACATATCCCATACATAAAATTATATTCAACTGCCACTTTCTCCACTACCTGCCATGTAATGACTTAGATTTACAGAATTCTTCAATTTTTGACCTAATACTTAAAATGACAGATGAAAACCAATCCTTTTTTTCCTTTTCAATTAGAAAGCTTTTTCATCTGTTAGGTTGAACAGAGACAAAGAAACAAACAAAAAGAACTGCAACTTTGACACAATGTTAAATATTATTATAATTTTAGAGACATAGCATATTTCTCTATCTGAGAAATGGTGGACACTAAGCGCCTGGTCCTCTTTACAAAAGTCACGTATCTTTGCACGGGGAATATTTTATCTTGAAAATAATATTTTTGCTTTCTTCAGGACTACTGTTCTTTGCAACAGGATTTTAGCTTTATGAACTAACTAAAATGATTTCTGCTGCAGTAAAGCCACCTGATTATAAAATTAAATTCCGATTTGATTTCACCCACAAACATATCTCCTCACGAATGTAACTTAAATGTGTTATGCTTCCTTTTTAAGTTCTTGCACTTTCACAAAATGTTGAGGATAAAATTTAATGACCTATTGAAAATAAATAAATATTTTTTACATCGCACTCTACTTGGCATACAATATTGGCACTGAGAACATTTGCTAGAGGTACTGTTAAGTGAAAATCCTTGTTACATTATGCATGACTTCCCAAAGCACCGCATACATAATATCCATCATGAAATTCAGAATATATAACTAAATTTAGAAAGAGGTATATTCAAAACTGTGATCAGCATTCTGACATCTCCAGTTATGAGTTTTAATTAAACTTGCTTTTTGTATTAAGTCTATTTTTATTAAACAGGCACAGAATCATGTTTTATACATTATGCGTAACTAAAAAGAGATAAAAAGTTTTTTGTAAATGCCTTTTCTTAAAGGGACTTCATAATTTGAGTCACTGTTCCATAACTCCTCTTCACAGTTTGTGATGAAGAGGCATCACTGATGAACTTAATCTACCTCTTTGAGGGCTTCGGCCACCTCGGTGGCAATCCGTTTCCGCTCCCCAAATACTACTTCCTGTGACGACAGGCTGATAAATGAGATCGTTGGGTGATACAGGGCATGAATACCACATGCACGAATCTTGCACGCAGACACACGTTAGAAGCGGTTGTATCTTTGCTAGACAGGAGAAGCTGGCAATACCTGTTAAATCCAGGGCAGCCTTGTGAACCCAAAGGACTGCTCACCCAACAAACAGCAGCAGCAAATTTATCAAGTGTTGTCCCTCTAAATACTCCACTTGCAAAATGAAGTTTCAAATTAGTCTCCAGCAAGAAATGAAACTGCAATAACTAGCAAACCAAATTACTAAAACCAAAATGTACTTCTCAAAAAAGGGAAGCCCAGCTTAAAGGAATCGCTAATTTGAGTTTCAGGAAACCTATGAGAGAATGGTATACTGACAGCGTGACACAAAAGAGGGGTGGTTTTGTGGTTGATTTTGGTTTGGGTTTTTTTGTTTTTCCCATTACGATGCTTTTTTTCAAAGGTTACTCTTTCTACATTTGCCGAGAAATATTTTTTATTAATAGAGCCTAGCGCTATAGCATTCGTCTTTTGACCTGGATAAATACCATTTCAGAACGGTCCAAACAGAAATTCCTTGGAATCAGCACATTTATATTTACAAATTCTAGTAAGTAGAAGCTGAAAGAATCTCTCTCTTGGAAAAATGCCTTTATTGAAAGAGCAGAAAGTTATTTTCCCACTGGAGAGAAACCTACTTGGTATCCAAGAGAAGAAACTAACAACTTCTAATTTATCTGAGCACCTTCTGATTTAGCTGAGCAACTTCACTCCATTTCCTGGGAATTGGGCAGCTAGAATACAGCACTTGCTAAAGTTTCAGTACTAATTCAGCAAAAATTGTGCTTTAAGCTGCCTTTTTTTAAATCTCTTAAGTAATCTGTACTATGAGAAAATTCAGATTTTACAGGTGTATTTCCTCTCATTTTCAGACTGGTAGGTAGCCAACGGTTGGGCATGGCCATGTGCTGGTACAAAGAATTTCCAACACATTCTGTGTGTACTGAGTTGTGCAAGCAAGCATCCTGCACAGATGACAGTCGCAGACAAACAAAATACACAACACTTATTACAAGTTTCCATGAAGTCAAGATTTTCTGCACAAAATACCAAGAAAAGACTCATCTTTCAGGTTATTTCTTGACTATATCATTCCTATAACAAACAGATTGTATGCACATGCTGATGAAATGCTGCATATATGTAAACAGCACAAATAAAAGGAGGCAAAATGTTTTAAACATGTGTGTGGATAAACTGAGAACTACCATCAAAAAATTAGCATAAGGAAAAATTAAAATATTGGAAAGCAATTTGGGTTCTGGCTTTGCTGTTTTGTGCTTCATTGCTAAAATGTTGTTAAATTCATTTTATTGCAGGCATGCAGTGTACCGCATTTTCAAGATCAATCCATTTCATTTTGCAAATGTGAGACAACTAGAATTTCAATCTAGAATTTTCCTGGAGAGAATTTTGGACAACCAGTTTGTCAGATTTGTCCTTAACTTTATTTTCCTATTCCTCCTCACCTTTTCAATCCACTCAGTGCATTTGATATGGCTTGCATAATGCACGCTGCAGTCACTTTCATTTTGTTAAAGAACACTTATTTGGAAATTAAGATGCACCAAATTATATTGCATAGCATTTGGAAAGAATGAGAAGTGAACTACAATAAAACTCCTGCACGCTAAATAGAGCCACTGACTGCAAGACATACAAGAACTACTGTGCCAAAACATTCCTGCTGCTGCTCCACTGACACCTCTGAATTTGAACAAATGTGGCTCATTAAGCTGAGGCACAATAAAGACAAAACTGAAACGGAGATTTTCCAAAGTGCTCTACTTGCACGTACTGTATTTATGAATTTTATTTTCTTTCCAATATAGGTAGAATGGCAAGAACCAATATATTGAATATGCTGTAATAAGTCTGAAGAGGTTTCAGCTGATCAGTCTTCAGTCTCTGGTTTCTTCAAAAGAAGCAAAAGAGTTAAACAAAAGGCCTAAACAGAATAATTCTACAGATGGCTAAAACTGGCATTTTAGAGGAAAAAATAAGAGACATCGTGGCACATTTGTACAAAATGTAGTTGAGACCAGTTAATTCTGGAACCTTTCCAACACTGAGGGGATGCTGACCTTTTTTTAACTGAATGGTGATTTGAGTGCAGCAATAGCGTTACCCTGTGTGAATGTTCAACTACCTGTATCTTACTAATATTGTGATTTAAATATATATATTTACAATACAGTTAATAAAGAAGAATATTATATCTGCATTTTTCAGTAGGTCATACACATTTTTGACGGAGACCTAATGCTCATTATTCTTCTCACTTTTACAAACAAAGCATTAAACAGGAATTGCTCAATGCAGGTACGCACACACAGACGGGGATTCCTAAGAATAATATCAAGCATTGGAGAGAGAGGGTCGAGTGAGGTTCACACTGTTTCAAAAATCATGGCCTGTGAACAGCATACTAGTCCCTCACAGATGCAATACGGAAGCCTGATGATCCCTCCTCCTCTGCACACTGACGAGAGGAATTTTCCAGATGTTAAAGAAAAATAATTGGCTAACAAAGAGTGAGCTGCACATATACTGAGCCTTTTCATGCTTTTGTAGTATAATGAATGTTTCGCTAACCTCTGCAAAATTATCATTTCTAATTTGTTTGTCCATTTAATAAAAATAGTGCATGTTGGTATATAACATTTTCAAGATTTCCTTATTGCTTTTAATTACATGTTCTATTATTCTTTTTATTTCAACTCATTTCTGTTTAGTCTGTTAGTAAGAGCAGTGATTTACTCTGTCATATATCAGGTATTTAGAGAACATTTGCATAGCTGCACCAATCAGATGTTTTCCTATAGTCAGGAATTTCTAATATTTAATGCAAGTATACAAAAAAAAGCCAGCAGGCTACAGCGGAAGGGCTGAAAGACTGATTATGTCAATGAATTCACACATAAGAAACAAAACTAAGTTTATTATGCACTCTAATTTAAATCAGGCATGCTTATTTCTCCAGGAGTACTTCCAACCAGAGGTAAATATGATTTTCAACAAATTATCTTTTCATAGGAAGTTTCACCCTATTTGAAGCTGCCCAGAACCACAGCAAGATGGGCTCCCCTATGGTCTGATGCAGAAAAATACGCAATCACTTCAGTCACCCTCAGTAAATAGATGAGCTTTCTTCACACTACTGCACTGTCTAGCACTCCTATGGAGATGGTCAGCAGCAATTTTACACCAGAAGATTAGTTCAATATCTACCAACTCATTCTTAATTAAATGAACTGACATCTCTCCATCAGTAATCAACATTCAGGAGATGAGTTACGAGAAAAAGCAGCCAACTTCCAGTTAGGATTGGCTCAGAGGAAACAAGTGGATCTGCTTTAATCTGCTCTACGTGAAAGCATAAAATGCAGTCATGTGTTCCAAAATACGATGGTCATGTGCCCATGTTCTCCTAGATCATGTTAATCCTGATTGCATACATCCAAATGCTGTTAGCTTGTTACAACAGTAGCTTCTTGCAGCATTTTGGGATCTCAGAGATATTTTACAGTGCTAAAACGGGCAGATCAACAATCAGATGTTACACAGAGTTGATCAAATTTCCAATCTAAACAACCTCTAACACCTAGTCAAGACAAAGCACCCGTATTTTAGTGTGTGTCACACTGACTGGGTTACAGCTCAGAGAGAAGCCTAGAATTTAACTCTGTTTGCTCTGTGCCTATTCAAGTAGTGTTGTTTTGCCTGTAAATTTTAAAAAATTCGTTCTTTGTAATGCCCTAACTTTAATCCTAGCTTAGATGATGCTCAAAGAAGACTAGGCTCAATTGTTCTTAGCTAATTATCTGAATAAATATAGGCTTTTAATATAAATCCTGATTACAAATGTTAATCAGTAGAACATGCAGTTATTCACAGTTACTTAAAAAATACTCTCAGGCATCCTTTTTCAAGTTTAGCGTTTATTTTCCTTAACAATTAGGCCAGTTCCATAAAACAAAGGTGCCACTTTAACGCAAACAATATCTGCACTGACTTGTTTAAAGAAAACAATTAGCTACTTTCCTAGAATCATAGAATCTTTGGGTAGGAAGGGACCTTTAAAGGTCATCTAGTCCAACCCCCCTGCAGTAAGCAGGGACATCTTCAACTGGAGCAGGTAGCTCAGAGCCCAGTCCAACCTGACCTGGAATTTTTCCAGGGATGGGGCATCTACCACCTCTCTGGGCAACTTGTGCCAGTGCCTCACCACCCTCAGTGTGAAAAATGTCTTCCTTATATCTAGTTGAACAAGTTTTCCCCCTACAAAGTCCACTATCTCACCCAAGATGTAGCTACATGAATCAGTTGATGTATTATTTCATTTATAATGTTGCAATACTTAAAGACATACGTGATAGAGACATTTTTTATGAACTCTTCATTTAAGAAAAATAAATTAAAAACTGTTGCCAGCATGCAACTCCTTTAGTGCAGTTATGACTAATGTAGCTGCCATAAGGACACATGCAAAAAAGATGTTCAATTTATTCAGAAAACATTCAGATGTTTGGATGGCTAGATGCTACAGCAACACCTCCAACTAAATACATTTTCATCAAGCTGCTTGCTTTACAATTATCTTTTCTCTTTATTTCAACAAAGTGCTACTCCGTAGACCTGATCATTTTTCATTCTTTTCAACTGGAGCTGAATTCAATCAGGGGAAGTCACAACAACTGAAGAAACAAATCTTTCCAGAGAGCTCAGTTTTTCAACATCAACAAGAAATCACCTACCAAGATGCAAAAATAATCCAGGGGTTAATCATTTCAGCTTTTTTCTTGTCTGATAATATATGTAATAGGGAGAGAGATTAAAACAGCTGCTCTGAGTACGGTTTCAAGTAATTGAGATTACAGAGTACAGAAAATCTGACACAGATGGTTCTAATTTTTATTTAAACTCTGTAATACCACCCAAACAGTGAATATCACATCCAGAGCAACAGTATTTACAAGCAGTACCATGCCAGAAGTGCCACTACATCAACAAATATTTGCAAGGTACTTCAGTTTAGACAATACTACAATATTTTATATATTGACACGCTTACATTTTCATTTTGTTTGACATCTTCAGTGTCACCTAGTTCACTGAACCTCTTCCCACAACGGCCCTTATGTAAGTTCAGACACTAGGAATTTCCCCTAAGACAGTAACAACTTCTGGAAATAAAACTAGAGAAAAATACTACAACACAGCCTTCTGACATCTTTATCATTTATTATGTAGAAATAACAATTCAATTGCTTGAAAACAAAATCTAAGATAGCACCAAAAATTCAAGTAACGCGGGAATGGAAGGCGCTTGTCTTGGTCACTGGATCCATCATCTCACAACTGCAGGCAACCACTCCATAATAACCTTGCAGCACATACTAAAACATTCCCAAAACTTTACAAGAGAAACTTCAGATCCAGTATGAACACCAAACCCCACAGCTATAAAATGCCTCAGGAAGAAGATTTCTCCTAGTTCCTGTGAGACCTAGGAATTTGTGGAAGGACATTTTCAAAGGATGCTGTACCTCTAATTACAGAGCAAAACAAAAAGAAACCCACAACCCTAATGAGCAAAATGCACCCATGAGGTCTCTAACAGACTTTAAACCATCCTCAGCAATATATTCTAACTTCAGCTTCTAGCGAAAGCAGAAAGAAGTCACAAACAAAATGAACATTAAAATGTATCATTACTATACCAAAACATATTAAAGATACACAAAAAACTTCCTTTTAATTTTAACCCTTACTTAATAATCTGATCATAAGATGCACATGGACCTGTTGAAGTGAGTCCAGAGGAGGGCCACAAAAATGATCAGAGGGATGGAACACCTCTCTTCTGAGGACAGGCTGAGGGAGTTGGGGTTGTTCAGCCTGGAGAAGAGAAGGCTCCAGGAGGGAGACCTTATTGCAGCCTTCCAGTACCTGGAGGGGGCCTACAAGAAAGCTGGACAGGGACTGTTTACAAGGGCATGTGGTGACAGGATAAGGGGTGATGGCTTTAAACTGAAAGAGGGTAGATTTAGACTCGATATAAGGAAGAAATTCTTCACCATGGGGGTGGTGAGCACTGGTTGCCCAGAGAAGCTGTGGATGCCCCATCTCTGGAAGTGCTCAAGGCCAGGTTTGCTTTGAGCGATCTGGTCTAGTGGAAGTTGTCCCTGCCCAAGGCAGGGGGGTTGGGACTAGATGACCTTCAAAGGTCCCTTCCAACCCAAACCATTCTGTCATTCTATGATGCTATAGAAGCCAAACCAACGTAGCTCATCAAGATTCCTTTAAATGCAGCTTACTCATACTGCTTTTGATAGCCTCTCTAACCACTTGACCACAGAAATACATGTCATTGGTATGCATTATTTTAATTACTTTTTAAGACCATTTTCACTTAATAAATCAACATTTTTGTTCAGTGACAGTCATTAGTATTAAGCTACTCTAAAATACTTTTTGTACAAGAAGAATGTTGTGGAGTAATCGCTGAGGGGTACTTTGGAAATTTACCCTCTAAGAACAGCCTTGAAACCAGGTGGAACGTAGCACTCATGTACAACGGGTCTGTGACATGGAGACTCCCTGAACGGCCTTGGATGTTGGCAACATCAGAGGCGCCTGGTGTGCTGACTCTGGGAGAGATTACATGGAGGGTGGAGCGGAGTGGAGACCTCGCGGCCACGCTCTGTGAACAGGGGAGTTTAGGGATGCACAGGATGTAAATTGATAAGCTGCGCTTACAATGTCCTGGGCCAAAGACCTGTCAACTTTGATGAAGTGCGGTACTTAGAGTGAACTTTGCTAATTATAATATCATTACAATACTAAAACGCACACCCCTCTCAAAAGCTACCACCCCCGCAAGGTGCGACCCCTCCTCAATGAGTGTGCGCACTGAATTTTTCCTAGTCTGTACCTTTAAACGCGAAGCGAGAGGATTCTGCACCAATCCTGATAAAGGTATGTATGACTAGAGTCACTCAAGCTCCACCTGCAAAGTAAAACACTATAAAATAATGTTTTAAGAGCTGGATGTTAGGGAAGATACCATCGTCGTGTACCACTCTAACTTCTGGGATCAGTCGATGGGCTGAGCCTCTCTTCCCCCACATCGGGATGCCGTTGGGTAAGATTCGAACCCTTGGTCATACCAAGTGCCTCCCCGGGAAACTTAGAAATCTCTATATAGAGTCACTTTACATCTTTTAACGCGTTTATAGCCAAGTAGTGTCCCTCGTAGTTTTAGCATTTGCATGTGCTTTATAGGTAGTGAATTTATCACCGGCAATCCAAAGAATCTGTATATCTGTTGCTTCAATAAATCACACCATTGATTGACTCAGCCGTGTATAGTCCAACAAAGGTGTTGGGCGCGACCGGACTACTAACGGTTGTCCCTGAACGCGACCGTACCTCTGAGTGCGGCCGTGTTAGTTCAGGAGGTGTCTGGCTGAGCAGGTAGTGTGATGTTAGTAGTGCATCCGGACCTGTGATAGTCCAATAGTCCAACAAAGGTGTTGGGCGCGGCTGGACTACTAATACTGACTTTGGGCATCACTCAGAACCTAAGCTCAGCCGCCCCCAGTCCCTCTGATATCTGAGGATCGACTGGAAAGCAAGGGGGTTTAGTTTCTGCCAAATTGCTCTGCCTCTTAACGCAACAAATGTATAATACCAGAAGACTTCCGACTTCAAAAAAACCCAACCTGCTACTGTCCAAACTAATACTTATTATTGATTCCTGTAAAATTGAAGTCTATCATCAGAGATACAAAAAATAGAAAACTACATTCAGATTTTCTTTTAAAAAACACATTTAAATAGCTTCCATAAAGTCAGGAGCTTAGCTCCAACAGCAGGTTAGGACAGGCCTTTTCATTTTAAGTAACTTTCAAAGCTGTAAGAAGGGATGTAACCAATAGATGAATAAACTTACAAAAATCAATATAAAATGGCCAAAATGAAAAAAAAAAAAAAATTCCAGTTGTTCCACAAAGTACTGGATATTGCCTGATCATAATAAAGAATATTCCCACATAATTGTCCCACTGCCTCTTAAAAGGCATTCCAAAAAAGATGACTCGCAAGGATGCTTCACAAACAATGAGAAAGTATCACAATTTCAAATGGTATGACTTCTCTGAAGAACTGCAAAGACCCATCTTCCAAATGAGCCCAGAACATTTCAGGCAAAACTGCCAAGGAGAAGTTATAGTCCACCATCCTCTACCCCTCCATGTACTATGGAAGCTGCCACTCCATACCCAGAGCCTCCAGACTACTTGCTTCAGGCCTTCCAGCAGCATTTTCCACATCTTTGCAATTTGACTCTCCAAATGAGACTCTAATATGGAGGTTGAGTACTGTGGTTTATTCTGTTTTGCTGCACTGACACTGTGATATGCAAATGTTACTGCCATAACTCAGGGAATAGTGCCATAAAA
This sequence comes from Phaethon aethereus, assembly GCF_964289735.1. NCBI lineage: Eukaryota > Metazoa > Chordata > Aves > Phaethontiformes > Phaethontidae > Phaethon > Phaethon aethereus. Next base: position 204,151,689 of record NC_138575.1, read on the forward strand.
ATGTTGGCAATCGATTAATGAAAAGTTAAGGTGGCTGTACAATATTACACCTGGAAAGGACTTACACACTTACAAAAACATTTGTTGTTTTCAAGAAGCCACCATAATCCATATCTGCATTTTTTATTGTACTCTACACACATCTGAAAGTCAGTATGGTTTGTTGCCAAATAATTGACAAAGGTATTGAAATTTTGATACCCACTACATAACAACATGGCCTAGAAGACACCTCTGGAAATGCCTCTCAAAAGGAAGATGATGTTATCAGCAACTGACTCAGTCTAGTGTCAACCTGGCCTAGCCTAGTTACTAATCAGCTGAAAGAAATGCTTGTACCACCATCACATCATATATGCATCGCAATTTTTTAATTCCATCTTTACATTTTCTCTCTTTTTAAAGTCTTTCATGTAAGAGAGAGGAAGGACTGTCAAACAAGCAAAGAACTGGCCTGACATTTGGGAAAACTGGCTCAATTCTCTGCTCCAGCCTGAAGTCAGAAACAAAGTCTAAGGAATTCACTCAGTATCTCCCTCTGCTCTTTGCTTGCACACGGGAACAGAAGTAAATCCTGATCACAGACTGCAGTGAGGAAAAACACATTAAAAGATCACGAGGCACTCAGTACTACAGTCACAAGGTCTGCAAAATTTACATAGGCTAAAATACTGGATAACAATTTATTAACCCACCTAGGTAGCACGCACAGGAACAGTATTTTAAAATTCAGAGCTAAATGACAGTTTAAAAATTCAGCCCGTGAAGACTTATATAGTACTGTTTTAAATGAGGCTTACATTCACCAGCAATAAGTGTTCCAGAAATACCTTCAATTACACTAACGGCAGGCTCACTTCATTTAGCAGCTCCTTACAGTGGGAAAGCTGTTGTAAGGCCAGTTTTTTAAATACAGCTAGAGTTACAGATGACATCTCCAGTTCCTTCAATAAGCTAGATGGTTTTTGGTATTGCAATACAGACAGAAGTTTATCACCAGCCTTTGTCACAATTTTCCAATAGGCAACTCAGTATTTTTGCTTACAAATATCATACTTAAAATGCATGTTTTGTAACAACAGAAAAATTGTAGCTGTAATGTTTGATGGGCAAGGAGACTTCTGTCCTGACATCTTTGGCATCATACAGCTGTCTAAAAGCAGTGACATGCAAAAACGGACTGAAAATATTTCCATTGAATGGTGAGGGTTATGGATGAGTAACTCGAGCAGCTACAATCTATTCGATGTTTCAAGCTGCCAATACTGAAGAGCCAGGAAGACAGCGAATTGTTCTGAAAAGATGCTGTATGATTTGGTTTGATAATGTAACACAAATCAGGGTGAGTAGCTCATTTTTTTTTTAGTAGTTTATAACATTTCACTCTAGTATAAAGCTTGTGATTCAAATATCTGAAAAGCACTTGAGCTAAAGGCGTCTTTCTAAGGATGGTACTATATAGACACAACTTCAAAGACGCTTCAGAGAGGCTTCTTACTACCAAAGGTAATTTGAGAGATCAGCATGCAGAGGGACAAGGTACAAGTCCTACTCAAAATCACCACAAAGACAGCAGATCAAACAAAAAAAAACAAGGCCAAACTTGAAAATTTCAACTTCTTGCTGTGTGTTTGAAATTATTCTCTTGTGCATATTCTGGATATAATATCAAACACCTTCCATATTGAAAAGATGTGCAGTTTGTTTTGAGGTCCAGCTGATAAACATTTTTTAAAGAAGGATAAAACTGCAGGACAAGTCTATTTACAACATGAAACTTTCACGATGGCCAAATGATCTTTGTTCAACAACACACACAATTAGAAAACACTCTCCTTCTTTGGACCACTTCCAGAATTCAGCAACCAGGAAAAATCTTGCTGCCAATACCTGTTCACTAAAGAACATGTTCTTCCTCCCCAGCCCCTGCTGCTCAGGCCGTAGCCAGAAGCCAAACAATAGGTGAAACCAAAAGACTACAGCAGCATTGCTCATGCACAGTGACACTATAATGTTTATGAGAATTAGTCATTTATTATGACTAAAATTTGTAACTTCAGGCTTAAAATGGGATAGCAAACAACAGCATGTGCAGGAGTCACTGGACCAGATTACAGAAGGAACTAAAACCTATTATACAACAACCCAAGCTGACTAGAAAGCTTACGACATACCTTGCCTTTCTCTGGAAGTTACTAAGCAGAAGCTAATGGCAGAGAACAGCAACGAGGATTGAGCGAACCACTGTCCCAGTTTCTACCTGTTAATCAGAAGCGCTCCACCAGGCCCACCGACGACTCCATTCAGACCTTTGCTGCTGCGGCTCTACTCCAGCCAGGAGCTCTCCCTGATCCCTGGCCAGGTCACTTTGCTCTACCTCACTTCTCCAGAGGGGCTTATGGACCTGCTCCAAAACCGGCATACCGTTTGCAGTCTGGAAAAGACTTCACTAGGTGTTATCCATAAGTGAACAATGGGCTGCTGAGTAAGCCAGTATCTTTGCTCTGACTATCAGAAACCAGATCTGAATTAAATTTTTCTGATTCCTCTTCATAACATCAACAGTTAAAAATAGGAGGCAGAAAACACATCCTTTAATACTGAAATCCATCCTTACAATCACAGATTTTAACACAAGGAAAGCCTCTAGAATAATACTGGTCTTGGACGGTCACAAACTGATCCTTATATTAAATCGATACCTGCTTATTGAGAAAGAAAAGAGCCTTGGATTACACAATAATTTAACATACTAATATTCTTTTAGCCATCTTTTAACAGGTGCAGCGATATTTTGTTACATATCTTCTAGGCAGTCATACAAAGGGATATCCTTCCAAAAGTCTGAAATATTTTGATGCTACTGTGAATATCCTCAGTGACATAGAAAAAAAACAAACCACTTTTAAATACACAGGCTGTATTAATCTCTTTAATACGCTTTTGTGTTCCTACCAAGAAGCCTGCTAGGAGTTTAATTAATTCAGTCCCTGGCAGTCAAACGCAATTAGCAATCTGTAAAAATATGAACAATTTCAACCAAAGACTATTTTTGAAATGCAATGCCTAATGAATTATACAGGCAATTGTCTTTCAAATGTCTATCAGGAAAAACAATACAGCAGATTTTCTTTAGCACCTGAAAAACTACTCTCATGGATTTGTAATAATCAACTTTAAGTATGTCAACTCCTTTTCAAGTAGAGCTAATTAACAGAATTGTTCTTTTAGTTGGTGGATCAGAAGTCACTAACATTATGTCCACAAATCTCTCAGTCTTTGTCTACATTTAGGTGTTTTCTGAATGTTTTCAGTACCACTGGCATTACCAATTATGAAAAAGGAGACATTAAAAAACACTACAGGGTAAACTAGAGCGTGAACTCACGACGAGTCCTCGCTGACTACTCTTAAAGTGCTTTCATCCCACGGCAAAGTAGACCACTCTCAGAAAAGCAATGGCTATCTAGCCTTTTTATGAATAAACACGTTCACACAGAGAAGCCAGGATGCAGCAAGTATGACCTCAAGCGTCTTCCCAAACTGTGTCCATATGCCAACTCTTTAAAAAAGAAATTAAATACAGGAATCTGTCTTTTCTGCCATGGTACGAATTAGGTCTGCATTCACCAGAAACAGAGGGAACTGGATGGAATTCCCCCACAAATACACTCACTAGAAAACTCCTTTTTGTGATGCAACACTATGACGTCAAAAGTCCTTTCACCAACTATTCAGTGCATCATACAGTTGCACATTTCTGATATGCTTGTACATAAATTATCTTCAAAGTTTATAAATAATCTGTCTTCCTGTCTTGAGGAGGAAGTGGATATGGCCCTCAAACAGTGGCTGTGGCCCTTCTGCCAAGGGCCAAATCCAAACGCCTGGGTCCTATCAACCAATTTTAGAGACATGTCAACTTCTGATGGACTTCAATAAAATTTTAAATGCATGTTTTTCAGCATGACACCTTTTTATTTGCTATGAACTCTGTCTGAGCTACAGTATGACCTAACAAATAGAGCAGACCTAGCTGGCAGAATTTAGCATAAATTTGTTGCTTTATAAGATCATTCAGACAACTTCCCAACCTCTATTTTTACCTCTTCTAATTTTAGCTGTTTCTTTGCTTTACATCTGTCAACTGGGACCTTTATGTAAGTTTTGTATAATTTCACAGGGAAAAATGCAACTATTTAAAGAACAAAAATATCATATGTAGCAGTGTAGTGCTAAGAGATGAGTTCTGGAGGAACAAGCAGGTGGCACAATCATTTTTTCAATGCCAGATTTAGCTACTGCCTGTTATCTGTTCACCTCCTGCTGACTGAAAACTCCAAGGTTTAACTCTAGAAGTAGAAAGATTGGAGGAAGGAACCAAAACTGAGGATGCTGTTTAGGAAAGAGATTGAAAGGTAAGTGGAAAGAGATATTTGGAGATCCCTAGGCCAGTTTCCCACACAAAATGGTACTACCACAAACACTAAGTCAGGTCAGCTGAGGCTTTCTAAGCCTAACCTAAGTCTCAAAAACCTCCAAGTAGGCGAGTTCAACTTCTCTGGGTAATCTATTTCACATCAGCATTACCCTCCCTGTAAACAAGTTTTTCCTCAGGATCCACTCTGAAGCCTTTGAGTCACAATTTTTGGCAAATTTACCGCATTTGCCACTAGCAAAAAAAGCTTGGCTCCATGATCACTGTAACTGCCCTTCAAACATGCTATTAGATTGTCCCTAATAGCCTCCTCTTCGCCACACTGAACAAATCTAGCTCCTTTATCCTTTCCTTACAGATCATGTGCTCTAGACTCCAGACAATCTTGGTAAACTTGACTGGACCCTAATCACTTTCTCCACATCCACCCGCTTCAGAAGTAACAATAAAAGTATTTAACGTTACTGAAAACCTAATATGTAAATAGAAGTGTTCCTTAAAGCAAAACTATGCAAAATAACCTTTTAAGATAGCACGCTGGGAAACATTTTCAGATACTGCAAATGGAGAGTTAACATGCTCACATTTTACCATAAATAAAGAGGAAGAACAGACCTGAGCTGGGAACCTAGTATTGTGTATTTGCCCAAAACAGATATGATGAATACCTGATTGATGGCCTAACTGAAGCTCCAAACCAATGTGATTTAATAAAATGTTCATACCTCAAAAAGGACCGAATTCATTTAGAAAGAACCCAAAACGTATGTGTTTACACCTAAAAAACCATCATTTTTAGTCAGAAAAGAATAATTGAAAGGTAAATCAGCCACTTAGGTAGCACTAAGCACCTACACCAGCACCTCTTCTTTGAAAGCACTGAGCAAACATTAATAGAATATCTTTGCTTTTATACATACTACCGTCATTGTACCTGCAACAGAGCACAAGAAGAGCTATTTCAAGTCCTGAGCACAGTTTTCTAGTGCTGTACAGAAGTGGGCAATAGCTCTCAAAATAAGGTACAGCTAAGACTAACCAGCATTTACAGATCTGTGTTATTCCCTGGATCATGTAGTCATGCAATCCACCTATTCAGTTTTCCTTGCTGTTGTACAGGAAACAAAAAACTAAGCTCTAGGAGTATAAAGTATCTTCTGACCAAAGCATGACAAATCACACTATGAGGAAGATGCATTTACCTACAGCCTCAGCTTTGAGAAAAACCCGTTTCCTAGCACTCACTCTTGCTGTGTGCTCAGACCATGATCCCTGCCCAATACCCCACTGTCCAAACCAGCTCAGGGATAATTGTTCCATTTGCCCTTCTCATCAAGGTAAACAAGACTTCATTCCAGTTTAACTTTCTAGAGGTAATAGTATCACAGAAATGGTGGCAAGTCTTAACCAGGTGAACTGAGGGTTCACTTATACTACTGAACTTGAGGGTTCTCCTAAACCAAATATGACAACAATAGCACATGAATTATTTTTAAAATTAAATCGGAATAATGTAATATTAACCAAAGAAGTGGGTTACCTTTTGTATTATTCATAGAATTTTGCCACACATTGCCTGGGAAGGATGAATTTCATGAACTCTGTGCATGTCCTAAGTCAATACCCTGAACAGTGATAATTACGCTAAGCACTACTTTTGTAGATATGTGATCTGCTAGAGTATTAGGTGATGGGAAATAAAAAATGCTAATAACTTTTGACATTTTTAACAGTACATGAATTATCAAAGAAAATGGACTGTTTGAGATTACCATTTACAATGAAGCCTAATGATCTTTATGAGCTTTCAGCTCAAATAGCCACTCATGTTAATCATGTAAATGTAAGTTGACTGTGACTGTAATTAATCAATCACCTTCCCTTGTCCACCCACAATTTCTCTTGCTGAACATTTCAAAGCTTTGGCAGATTGTCCAAGAAGAATGAACAGAGGACAGCAATATACTTGTATAAACCAAGTCTAATCCTATTACATGCTGCTAACTGATTTTTTAAATCAATTCAGCCTTTTGAACATCCATTTGAAAGAACTGATTTTGGTATAATATACTGAAATACTGTACCACATAAACAGTAACCTAAAAACCATGCATTAATGGATGCTATGTTGCTACCCATATAACTATACATAGAAATATCAAGTAGCAAATAGGGTTAGAAATGCTCTTTCAGCTTGTCATCAGGATTTTTCTCCTTACTAACAAATACTTAACCTACCTTTCTATCAGTAACTGTTTGCTTTGCATAACTGCTTACAAGGCAATTGTACTTATTTGTAAGCACTTTCCACAAAGCAAGAGGAAGATCAGTGTCAATGTATTGTGAAAGCACAGTAACCCATTTCTAAAGATATGGGACCCTTTTTTCCCTCATGTCACAAAACAGAAGGGCACTTGGTGATCTCTCATTAGTCTAAAGGGTCAATTGACTGTATTTGATGTCTACCACCACATGGGCAACGGTTGGAAAGTTTTGCCCAAGAGAAGCCCAGAACTAGTACAAAACCCTGTAATTACAAGGTCCCCTTCCCAGCTGATGCTCTAAATGCAAAATGATGCGAGAAAAAAAAATCTCAGATTATTATAGATACGGTTCAATTCTGTAGTAGTAATTTAGAAAATCTCATGTGGGAAGACACTAATTTCCCCCTTCCTTAATAAAATGGAAGTTCAAAGACAAGGGGAAAATCAAGTACCAAACAAAAAAGGAAGAAACTGCACAAACACAATAGAGGAAAAGAAGAAATGAGACTACAGGCAAATGCCAAGCAAATGGCAAGGCAGGCTGTGATTATCTATGAAACCAAAATCACCACTAACATCTGGGCATCTAAGGAGTTACCACAAAGGAAAACTATTTCCAGACCTCAGGGAATTTGAGGCACCAAGAAAAAGAATGGGTAGGAATGCCACCACACACTTCTGAAGAACTACGTGTAGAGTCCTGGTGGCAGCACAGTCACCCCAACTGCACTTTAACTCATACACAAGTCACAGTTGCCGTTATTACAATAGAACAAACTGCACTTCCCAGTGATAACAAGGATAGAAATGATAGTAAGGAAATTAAAGAACCAAGTTAAGAAGCCCAATCGCAAACATTGGGCAAATAAAGCATTTGCAAACCAATCCTTCACTGACCTTCAATTATCAGCTCTTACGCTTAAGCATAAGCTTTGAGAACAGCACCCTGCTCCATGTTCTCTATGTCCAGCTTCATGTGCACATTCTGCCAGTTTTTAATGGCATCTGCACAGGGTAGACAGGGTGGGGAGGAGAGGAGGCTGAGCTCAATGCCTTTATTGGGCCAAATCCACACTGTGCCATGCAGTGCAGCATAAGTTTCATTTCAGAAGGAATTGTACTTGGGGGCCTTTTTCCTTATGAAGGATAAAGAGCTGTGTGTTCTTCCTTCAATCATTTAGGAAATGTCTTTGTACCTCCCCTCACTTGTCCTCTTTCTCTACCAACATCAGCCTTTTTTGAGGTTTCCCTGATGTTTTCTGGACCTCTTTCTACTACATCCTTTCTGAGCTGAGCGGGGCCAGAACAGCACATAATTCCACGACTCCACTAAGGCTCCCTGTATTTATACCTCCCAGAGAAAACTTAAAAACCAAAACCAAACAAGCAAACCAGGTGTCATGTGAGTCCATGCTATTTCTAGCACCATCTAAAAGACAATTTACATATCACAATTTCTACTCCGGAAGAGAACTCAGGTTTCCTGGATCCAACTCCTCTTCACAAAATAAATGTTAGCAAAGAAAGAAAACCTGAGTATTCTGGGAAATACAGACAAAAGATACAAAAATTTGAAAAAATCAGTAAATGCTAGAAACAAGAATGTTAGCAACAGTCCAGCTCACAGTTTATGTGTACCTGCTTTTTGTCAAAGGATTTTTAATCCATTTATCTAACAGATGGCACTCATACCATAAGCAAATGAAAACACTCAATAGCTGGAAAATGTACGGTCACCTCCACTCGTTACTACACACTAAGCAAACGCCGAGTTGAGGATGTGGGTCAGCTGGAATTGCAGGCCAGCAGACAGGGAGAAACAGTCTCATCTCTCTTGATCTGGATCACTCCATTTATACAGCAAGGGACAAGCAGTGACAACTTTAATTCTGGCTTTTCTTAGTTTACAAGTGCTTAGCTTTGAACCCTTGCTGATGCTCTTTTACTAAAAGGTTTCTTGTGAGAAGATAAATGTGTGCAAGGAGTAACAGAGACTGAAGCTCCTCCAGCTCTCCCTACAACAAAGGAATAGTGGGACTGGAAACCCAACATTTATCCAGCAGTACTAGAACTGCCAGCCCAGCAAAATATAATCAGTATGTATTTATTTGAAGGAATGACAGGAAAACATGAGACAGTACAGAAAGAAGAAAACAAAACAAACACACACAGACACTCAAAACTTTTCCCTAAAAATACTATGTGCATTTCCTATAGCTTTGCTCACAGCTGATAGTTACCTTTCTTCCTGCTGTTCCCCATTGCTTCTACTCTTGGTTTCCATAAGGCAGAAAGTAACCAAATAGAAAGAGCAGCAGCTTCAATTTAGCTCCTTCAGAAGAGACAGAAAAGGGAATGAGGAAACTGCCAGAGATAAGAAGCCTGGAAATCCTCAAAAAATTTCATAGAAGAGAAAAAAAACATGAGGGAAAGGAAACAATATGTGGAGTAAAAACAGAAAATAAAAACTGTGCATTGCCTTAAGGAAAAGAAACCTTGAGAGAGACTTGGAGTCAACATAGGAAGACACAGGTCCTAAAGGACCCCTCCAAAAGAAGGTAATGCTCCATTTGGGGGAAGTACGGGGCTTACCAGACTCTTCACGCAGTCTGTGAAATAACCGTATGTGTTAGTTCCTAGTTTAGCATTTCCTAATAACAAACTGATTGATTTATCAATGCAGCTGATAGGTTTTCTGCTAACTTTAACGCTATTATAAACACTGCACACTGTGGTAAAACACGGGATACCGCACTACTCCTGATCTAGTATATCTGGGAAATGAAGCCTCTGACAAAACACAAAATCTTTAAAAACTGTCTGGAAAAAGAAAAATACACTGAGAGAGTCATTAAGAGCTTTTTCCTTTTCTTTTAATGCTCACGTAAGATTCAGCATAAAGCAGCTGGAATCATCCTGGTGACTACATGACCCTGGACTATTCTGAAAACAGCTGTCAGAAGAATTTTAAAATGTTGGCAACTGCAGCATTATCAGTCAGAATGCAGATAATGGTTTTCTGATTGCACAAATCAATTTTCATCACTAGTAGCAATTACGACTGCCGACAGTAGCTATAGCAGACTACGCACAATACTGCAAGCAACACATTCCAAGAATATAAACAGGGGGGATGCTGAGAAAACAGAGCTGCTTAATTTAAAACTAACTATGATTCCTTACTGCATGAGGATGTCAGCATCATCAAAACACATCTGAAAGATTATCCCTGCTCATCAGGCAATTAACTCATTCTTAAGACATTCATACCTGAGATATGCAGTAGAGTCCCTGCATCTGAAGCCTATAATCTAAGAAAGTTTCAAACACATAAGGAAAGCTGGGAAGTGGCTCAGAGTAATACCAGAACAAATCAAGATGCAAAATAAACAAATTTGAACAGTCTGATCCAGCTTACTTGTGAACCATAATATTTATACAGACAGAATTGAGGCATGTGAATATACATGCTTTTCACAGCAGAAGTGAAAAAGACCTACCTACCCAGAAAGAATTTCCATTTCCTAAATGTAAGCTTTGAGAAAAAGCTGCTGCAAGCCTCAGATCATTACTTCTGGATTGTATGGGGTTTCCTACATCTTCGGGATTGAGAGTGGAGGCAGAAAAGAAAGTTAAGATCTCCAAAAGTTCAGTTCCCTGCTATTCTACTGTACTATGTTGGTTAAGGCATCAAAGGACTGTGGTGAGGCAAAGAGAACAAGAACGCCACACTAATAAACAACAACTTGGTTTACTGCTGAAACATATGGAACATACCAAATGAACTTGGTTTAACAGCTTTAAAATTTGTGCTTTAGAGGGAGAGAAATTTCAAATATTGGTTACTAGACAGTATTAACTAGAAGCATAGAACAGATTAACAAATAAAATATCATTATAATAACTTCATATAGTGCATGTGTTTACTAAGATGTAAATGCCTAAAGGATGGTTTATAACACTTTAGAACAGGGTCTTTTTCCTTTTTCTGCCCCCCTCCCCTTTCATACCGGTGGATGTGCTGCTCCAGCACCACCCAATGTCTCTATTCCTCGGCCAGAGTCAGGCAGGGGCAAAATGACCATTTGTGTTCTGCTCAGACTGGGACAGTTGAAGAAGGCGTCAAATCAGTGAAGAAACTGAACAAGAAATTTTGGAAGCCAAGAAGAAAAGACGCTGCCAAGTTGCTTATAAATTGCAAACCACACTGAAGTGGCTAGTTGTGTTTAAATTGTACGCTTGCCACCTTTACAAGACAGCATATTCAAAAATGAAATGTTTACATATTTATTGACAGTGATCACAAAGCAAACTACCACTGCATTCTTTTTTCCCTATTTAAGTTTACAGAACACGGTGCTATACAGTTAGCGTGAAAATATTCAATCAACGCTGAAATGAAAATCTGAAGCTCAGGTGGGAAGGTCTTTGCCCTTGAATATATGTTTGCAATGCACAAAGAGCTCTTATCTGGTTTCTGACATACCTACTGTGTTTCTAGATACATGTATTGAACTGAAATATGTTGCCTGAATTGATGAAATGTGTATTCAAACAGAAAAATGAATATAACCTTAGCTACTGGGCTTGAAGATGCCTCAGAAAGGCATCTGTGCAAGACTGACAGAGCTCTTGTATTGCTTTCCCTGTGCTCCACCACACTTGCCATATGCAGGGAAGAACCTGCTGGTGGAATCCCACTCCTAATATCCACGGAGACAGGCAAAGAGGAAAAATGAAGTGGAATAATACATACCTCCCTTGTTCAAAGGGGAGACAGAACTCAAGCAGCGACTTGAGTAGCCACTCAGTTATTTGCTGAACCTGGTGGAACAGTGCCAAAGCACTCCTTAATTCTACAACTACCAAGAGTTATCCATAACCATACAACCCAATTAAATGATAATCCACATAATTCGAGAGGAAGAGAGAAACGCATATATGTTGGCACATACTTACTTCAATTCCCAATCCTGCGATTCTGATAGCCTAAGTGTTTAGGGAAAAAAAAAAAACTGAGGTTTTTTTCCTCCCAATGCCAAAACAAACAAAAATATTTAATTTTTAACATGTTGAAAGCTCTGAAGCTCAGCAGTGCAAGTCTAAAATGGCTCCAAAGCTCCTGTTCCAATGCTCTCAAACCTACATGGACATTCTAGAAACAAAAAGTTCCCTAAAGAATAAAGAATTAAACAGTGTAATCCTCCTGGAGTTTAGCCTAGCTATTGGAGAAATTTCTTCAGTATTGCCCTAGAAATTTAAGAAAATAACTTGCAATCAAGTAAGATAATAACCTTTGTACTCCCTAACATACCAGAAATTCTGTTCCTCTGCTCTTACATATCCATATTACATCTTTCATTAAAAGCTCCCCTAGAACTGCAGCCCCCCAAAATAAGGAAAAAAACAGAAATTTAAAGAAAAAAGAAGTTTCCTCTCTTTACCATAAATTTGAAAGCAAACAGAAAACAAAGCATAGGTTATAGGTATGTCAGACACTGTAACGAAGATGCATTTTTGTTGATCCACTGTGCACCCACCTCATCCCAGCAGACTTTCAGGGGATGAGAGGGCATGTGTGAGGTCCACAGCCCCCCTAATCTATGCTTCTGCCAGGACTATGAAGAAATCACCTCAGCAACTGTTAAATCATCAGCTTACTGCATGTAGAGCGGGAGAGTGTCATCACATACCACATATGATTAAAAATAACAAGTTGTGAATATTATACTCACAAAATTCAATTGCTATGGCTATGGCAAATTAGTTTAAATGGTCAATCTGATAAATGCATTTAAAATCCTCAGTGTGCTGGTGGCTGCAATGAAAAGGTTCACAGAAGCATGCATAACTGGCAAATAAATCCATCAGAATCCTTCCTTGTTACTTACTCAGGGTTACGACACAGAAATACTGGTTTAATCACATACATTCTTAATTGCAGAACAGACAGGACTTATTCAGCTTTACTTAAAGCAATTTAAGTGTTATATTAACTGGAATCATCAACATGTTATTTTCAAAAAGCAAAATACAGGTAACATTTCCATACAGTCACGTAATACCCATTTTCAAATATTAATTTAAATATTGTAGAATAAGTTAATTTTAAAAATATTTCAGTATAGAAATAGTTCAGAATCAGTAATTTCTTTATTTTCCATTTAACAACTTGAACCTGAAATCATGATTCTCCCTGAAGCAACCTGTTTGAAATTGCTAAATTAGTAGGTTAAAATATTGATATTCCAAATTACTCTATCCACAGAGCTTCTCAAGGAAATTCAAAACAATACAAACACAAACTTGTAATGAATGAATAAATAAATAAATAAAGCTACTTACGTTTTTTAGGTATGCATACAGAACACAAGAGCTAACAGACCAGAGCTACTTCTAAATTAAGGTTAAATTGTTTTAAGAAGGACGCTTGACTTAATAAAAGAGATCTAATTCACATGGTAATTTCAGTTGTAAGCTCCCCACACAAGAGACATTGGAAGATTTTGTAGCTGAACACAAGTATCATTGCTTCACATTTTGCTGTTCTTTGTGGTTTGCAGAATCAAGAATTTTGGAAGGAAATTATTGAGGAAGAAGAACTTTAAGTCCTTTGCAGCTACCAAACAGCAGTGACAAGATGTAGCCTGTCCTGAGGCTGTATCAGGACCTCTCTTGAGGTCTTCTATGAATAAAATAAACTCCATAATCTCTACATCCTCCAGACCACCAGAAGGATCTAGCCCTGAAAACCCTGCTCCAGCTCCAGAAATCACAGGGACCTAAAGCAATGGCTCCTCAACACCATCCATGAGAGGGTCATGAGAGGTGATCCAGAACCAAAACATCTTCACCATTAACCATCAGTATGCAGGGCATCCCATGAGACTTTCCCAAGAACAGTTAGTGATAAACTGATCAAAGGGATTTGGGAACCTGTATTCACAGGAGGTACAGACCAAATTTCTCCTTCACTCCTGTAAACCCCTTTCCACACTTAAATTACTGTTCACATCTAGATCCTCTAGCCTAAAACACCGGCTTCTCAAAGAAAAGGAAATTCAAGGCAAAGGCAGACCTGTCAGGTAGTAGAAGTCAGTTCAAGTAACAACAGGAACAATACACAGTGGATGCAGAATTTTCATCGTATTTTAAAGATTATATTTCTCCTAGAGGATTATTAGCAATAGCTACCTGAGATCTGACTGTCTCTTTCTTGATTGAATTTTGCCACATGGTGCAAAGATTTCTTGAGCTACATTCAGGAAGCGTATCTCAAATCCCATGGAGGGTACTGGAGATCAAAAGAAAATAGTCTTTTTAAGTATTTTCCTGGTTAAAATCTTAAAGCATGGCAGAAGGTGCAGAAAACAGAATGCTATATTGAGGATTATGAAGTGATCATCGAAGTGATGCAACGCAGGCAGATATCACTGCCTGAATCTGTTATATCTTTAAGTATGTGCCTCCTGCTCACTCAGGTGTATTTTGTAGATATGCTCACATAAATCCTTTCACAATAGAGTTGAAAGATTCCTAACTGCATTGTGAATCCGTGAAAATCTTAAATTTTATATATAAAATGTATCAAGTATAAATTTTGTAAAATATGTAAAATCTCACACACAAGTACTAATTCCTTTGGGAATGGCAAAATATGTTGGGGAGAGAGCAAGGGAGAAAGGAAGGACATGAGAAAAGTTAAAGGATACTTATTATCCTGCTGTTGCTGTTCACCTTTTTTAATGCTCTACAATTATTCAGCAAGAATTTATTCCTATGAAAAAGCGCCCCTGACAACCAAGTGCTTGGATCTCTCTCAGCAGAGGTCAGTTTTCCAGCCTGAAAACAATCCCCATCCTCAACTTTATTCCAATGATTTGTCCTCTTCATTCTTTTCTAAAGCAGACAAAAACCTCTCACTATGGAGTATGTGTTCAAGCCAGATTTCCCTATGTTTTCAGCAGGCTACATTTTTCATATGGACCTTGGGCAAACAACCTCTGGTCTGCTACTCAGCCCTGTTTTCAGGTTTTTCTGTTTTGCTTTGGACAGCAGCATGGTGTAACTGCTATAGGATTGCCAGTGGCTGAACTGATGCACTAAACTTCATGACTGAGCAAGTTTTACCTTCTGGCAGTGCTTACAAATGCTGTTGAAACTATTTCTAGCAGACACCGATGCCTTCTTTTAGGGGCTAGTTATCATTTCTTGCATGCTGTTGGGCATCGATGGCTGAGGATCACAAAGCATGTCAGTGCTGGGGCAGGAAACAGCACCTTCTCCTGACTCCTGCTCTGCTCCCCCACCTTGACCCACAGACCTGTTCAACTGCTCCTGGAAAATGCCCTTCCTACAAAAATATTCTTCTTTAAACGAAACCAAAACCTTCCTCACTTCATAATTCTTAACGCATCAATACTGCTTTAAGGCATCAGGAGAGCAAAGCACTAAACTCACTAAAGGAGAAATACAGTCCTGTTTAGCTTCATTGCAGCTAGCAGTTGCTTGCAGATCACAGACCTTTAAATGCTGGTTGAAACCTAAAATAAAAGTCCTTTATGTATACTAAGAAATCAGTGTATGATAGATTACTAGAAGTAAAAGACCAAAGTCAAGAGTGGAGCACTGCCCAGCACAGGGACATCCTGCTTGAGGCCAGGGGCTGGCTTCAGCGAGTAACACCCAGCTACGGCCTCGCAGCAGCCGTCCATGCTTGCTGCTGCTTCCGCACAACACTTTACTTCTTGGTCAAAAGACAACACGATTGCCTAATTTTCTCTAGACCATCTTCAAGCAAACAGTATCAAAATTTGTTCGAGGGCTTGAGGACTGCGATTTTATCAGTACAGAGTGAGGACAAAATATTTGCTTTTTTCATCTTAAAATGCTGCGTTTGCAAATAACTCATCAACTCTAAAAACTCTAAACTGGGAGACAATGAAATATCTGACGATTAAAAAATCCCCCCAAAATTAAGTTTCCAGTTTTTCTTCAATAGGAATATAAGACAAAACATCTTTTATCTCTTTTCACAGCCTTTTCCACTTGAATTTAATTAATGGTAATAAATTCCAAGAAATACTTTCTCCAAAGCATCCTCTAAGAGCCCTCACTTCTTACCCAGTTTATTTATTGCATGGATATTTATCCAAGGTGGAGTCAGTAACACTGCAGCTACCTACTCATCTAATCCCCTGCTCAAGCACACTCAGCAGAGCATGCCAGAATTTGGTTGCTCAGTTCCAGCTGCACGGAGCCTGCCCTGCCCCAGCACAGCGACGGCCGAGCAAAACCTTCCCTGCAATTGCTCCTGTGGCACCAGAAGAAAAAGCAGGAGGCCCATCTCTCCTGTGATCCTTCCTTTCTGTTGGCATACAGACAAAAAACTGCACTCATGCAAGGCATTAAAACTTTGAAAAGAAAAAAAAAACCAAAAAAACCCACCACCCCACAATTAAAATGGAGATACTCCCTCTCCTCCCCAAAACAACAGGGGGTATAAAACTGAAGGAAAGCTGTCATTAAAAAGGGTAGGCCATGAGTTAAAAAATATAGGTAAAGTAAATGAAAAATGTCAAGAAGTCAAGATTCCTGGCACAGGAAAGGGATCAACATGTACAGGTCAGAGAACTCCTAGGAGTATCACAATCCAAGGATCTAAAGTTAAATTAAGACCAAGATTAAAACCCACAAGTGTACGGTTTAAAGGGCGAAAATAAACAAACTGTAAACCATAAAGTTTTCATTCCAAATAAAGTCCCTTTTCATTTTGGAAAAAAACAGCATACATTAAGTATAACATACCAGGCCCTGTCCAGACAGCAAGAGAGCATAACCAACAACAGAACAACAAGAATTATACTAAAACAGGCATGCAAAAATCATAAAAGATTAATTATTATTTTATGTTCAGAAAGGGAAAGTAAATTGCCATTTTGGTCATGTCAGACCCAGTGGGCTGCATACTTATAACAAGTAATACTCTGTAACCCAAGGGGTTTATAACACGAGAGAGGCGCAATTAATAAAACAAAGAAGGGGAATAAAGAAGGTAGACTGGGAACACCAATATTACAACCACAGCTGCTTTGCAGTGACTGGCTGCTCATAATTGTTGATCTAGCCCTTTTCTCCAGCTGCTGAACTGCATTAATAGAGCTAAAAATACCTTTTCTGTTTTTTTTTTTTTGGTTCTCCTTACTGCTTTGTCTTTTAAGAAAACGCCATTAATTGCCAAAGGAGTTGTATACGGCAGAGTAAGTGGGTCACAAGCCATATTCTGAAAGCACTCGTGAAAATGCAAACACTTTGGATCTCCTGGTTTAGGCAGCATACATATTCTAAACTAGTTTCTGTTTCAACAGTTTCTGTGTTTTAATGTTTCCTTTTTTTTCCCTAGGTGTCTCGTAGGAGCTGCTTGAGTCATATCCCACACAGACTGTGGAGAGCTTCAGCTACTGTGGCTTCATCTCTAAGATTCTGTGAAGTGGGGAGTGTTCTTAATTAATTCCTCAGACACCCACCAGACGGAAACTGCCACCTTTATCTACCGTCTACTGCTCCCTTCCACTTCCAGCCGTGAACGGCCCAGCTCCAAGCCAGCAGCCTTTCCCAGGGGAAGCATTTTCCTGAAATGAGCCCCACTGAAAATGACAGGACACGGCTGCACACAGTTCTGGCAAAAATAGCCTCTAAACAAGAGCCCAACGGTTTTCACTGAGGAGACATCAGCTACTGAGGCTTGCACCTTCTCGCAGAGAGTGAGCTAAGTGCTTCAGGAATAAAATTAAGTCAAAGTAATAGCAGGTTTGCACAGCTGGTACTTGCACAGAAAGCATATGCCAATCTCGCGCTAGACCAGGACCAGTAAATCAGCTTTCCAAGTGCACAGAAGAGAGGCAGAGGTGCATCAAATTGTGGTTTTGTCTTACGTACTTTTGGGGGTGAGGCTCTGCATTTAACCCATACTGTACCCATAGACAAACACCCCACACACGGACAGATCACTCCTCAGTTGGGATCAACTTCATGCGATTTCCAATAGGACAGAGAGTTTCATTTGCTTGGCAAAGAGCAGGACAGAAGTACATCAGCAAGCAGATCCTTCTGAAAGGAATAGGTTTATTTTCTCCAGCTGCTGAATGACATGACACTGGGAGGTTTTTTTATTCCTTAAAAAGAGGCAATATTAACAAGCAGCATTTACGAATGCAATACAGCCTGATTTGATCAATGTTTTCTCTCTATATTAAGAAGTTTGTTAATAATTAATCCATAATTTTCCTAAAATGCTTGCTCAATACATTAAAAAGTATGCATCTCTATACATTCAATTACATGCAGAAAATTTCTATTGCTTGATTGGGGAGTTACAATGCCAACAGCTCTCATAGCTTGCCATCTCCGAAGACAGAATCATACTTAATACTTAGTATAACTAGGCTTTTCATCTTAAACTGTAATTACTTCCCACGTCAGAACTAGAGAATAAAGCATCTTCCTATACTTAAGCCTTCCAGCGCACAGCCAGCTTGCAAAAATCGGACAAAGAACATTTATCGATTTTCTCAAGGGAGTAAGATATTTGCTAGCTGCCAAGAACAAAAAGTAACTATTCATGTGTAGCATACGGAGATGCAGCATGAGTAATGACACACATTACTCTGTCCATATTCTGGAAAACCATTGCAGCAATATGGAAAACTAGAACAGCCTCTAGGAAATTAGTAACATACATATAAAGAAAAGGATAACAAAAGTTTTATTTGTGAGTCTAGCAAGGGGAAGGAATAAACTTCAGTGTAAATACTTGCTGTTTAAAGAAAAGGCTCAGCAGAAACAGGTTTAAGTGAGATTTCACAAAAAAAAAATCTTACTGCCTGCAAGTTATAAACATGACCACGTATTCAGAGAAATAAAAATGGCATCAGCACTGCAGCTGAAATTGCAACTCACTTGATATACAGAATAAAGAGGCTGCAATTCCAAAAGGCTTCCATACATTTTATATATTCATACACACACAGAGATACACACGCACACACGCACATTCACGCTTTCTCAGTATCTTTCCACAGCAAGTCATTATAACCACATCAGAGCAAGGTAGTAAGAAAAGGCAAGCAAACAGAAAATGCCATTAAAGAATTGTTAATCACAACATTGCTTATTAAAGAAAGGAAAGAAATTATTAAAAAATGGTTTCAAACCCACAATCAGTAGCTTGATCAAAACAACAGATATCCTTACCTGTGTGTTCTTATTCCTGGCTTCTCTCCTTGCTGCTTTTTCTTTCAGCCTCTTCTCCTAAAACAAACAAGATGCACAGTTTTAAAGCAAACTCCTGGGGTTTTTTTCTTGTAATATTTTAAGGTTAAAGTTGAGCCACCTAGATATTTCTAATGTACATATGATATATTGACAATATTCACCCTGTATGTTGCTGATGAAAAATGATAAATAAAAAGATCTGATTGAGATATTAGTCATTCTTCTTGCTATTAAAGGAAATAAACTACAAGAATGATTCAAACTCATATGTTATCTTCACGAAGCCTTGTTACTCTTAAAGAAATTATGCAGCTAAGTATTTTGACAAAGTTAATATTTGTCTCTAAAACAAGGTAGTTAAAAATGGCACCAAGAGATCCGACTTCCCTTATTTCTCAGTGGCTTAATATGAAATCTAATCTATTTAACAAACTAAAATGATAATTTTCCTAACTTCAGAATTGCTAAAGCAACTGGGGAGTGAAAGCTAAAACGTGTGGTCCCTAGCTTTCGTATTACATTATTAACAAACACTCTACAATAGCATTTGCTTCGTGATTGCATCGACCAATTCAGAAACCATAACATTAATTTCCCTCCACCAAAGAGATGCTGCTGTGGGAAAATGAGCAAAACACAATGATAAAATTCATTCAAAGCTGCCTGACAGATTTCTGAGCACACCAAAGTGTCCAAGATATTTAATCCAATTGACATTTATTGCCTTTTTTTGTTGTTCTTTTTAGGATTGGTTTATTTTTAAACCAAGTGAAGGATTATCTCTAATTTAGACTCTGTCAGGTCTTTGCAATTGAACGTCCTTTAAATTAACTATTTCATGAGGTAAGGCCAGAAATTCAGAGGTGTGGGCACATGTCCCGTGGAAAAGCACAGTGCTCCTTTTTTTTCTTTTGTCTTAGTAATGCTGACGACATTGGTGTTGAAACTATTTTATGCTAGCATAAAAATATTCCCAGAATACAACACACTCAGTTTCTTTGAGCAATACAGGCAATCCCTAGCATCAGCACATTCAGAACTGAGTCCTCATAAAAGAGGATATTACTTTAACATCAGTCCAGGGGCAACACCTCAGCACATATAAGGCTGAAAACCAGTCACATTTCAGCTCACTCGTGGGAGTAACAAGAAACCTACAGCTCCAGCAGTCCTGGTGCCATATCATCATGATGATGCTACCAACACATATTGGTAGGTACCACACAAAGTTGTCTGGAAAAGCAGGTGTTTTGAGTGCAGACCTGGGAAAAGGAGAACACAGCTGCCAAGATTTTCAAAATTGCTGTCTAAATTCAGTTTCTTTTAAGCCATTTGTCTGCTATGTGCCATTTTCTGTTCTTCCAATTGCCCAAACTACAAAAGTGTTAGCTTACTTTCAAACTCTGTAAGTCAACCTCTTCTCTCCAAATCAAAACTAAAGAGATAGAATTCCCTCCCCACCCCCCACCCCCCCCAAAAAAAGACAGAAACAAAACTGCATGAGGTTTGTGTGTCTCTGCTTTATACAGTTCTCCAATGCTGTGTGCAAAGCTGTCTGGTGCAAACACCTCAATACACTCTACATGCCAGGGCCTTCAACGCATGCTATGAAGCAAAATAAAACCCCCACAACTGTAGACAGATACAACACAGCTCCCAGCTTACTTCAGGTTTGTTAAAGTAAGAAAAAGCAATAAAAAAATAATAATTACATATAAGGCCACAAGGGCATTGTATGCGGCAAAAGAAGCTACCAAGACCAAGTACTGTCCGGTATGGACACAGGCAGTCTGCTCTCCAACAAGCTAGACCTAAGCATTGTGACCTCACGGTCATAACATGGTCATCCATGTTACGATTTCTTCTCTTCCAAGTCAAATTTGTATTTATTTCTGATAATTTTTTCTTATGATTTTTTTTTTCTAATGATTTTACTCAAATTTTCCACTTTCACCTGCTCTGTTTTAAAATGGTTTAGTTGTGCATTCTTCGCTCTTTGGAGTCACTGTTGGGATTCTCTCATTTTTCTGCTAAAACTGAGGTCCTTTTCAAACTTTACTGCCAAAACAGTGGAAGAGAACAGAGCTAGAAAGTAACACACCAGATATTCCAAAGCAGGATAAAGCAGCTTTTAAATTGGATAGTCCAGAAAGTTTTAGATAGAAAAATTACACGGCATAGGAAAACACAGTGTCTTAACTACAGCAACAGCCTTAAGCCAATATAGCAGCAGCCAAAGTTCCTGCTCAAGGAATTTGCAACAGAGCACTGAAAAGACAGCTGTGAAAGCGGTACATTGACATAACACCATAGAACAGGAATACACCAGACAGCATAATATACGTAAGTCTCTAAAGAACAGTAAAGACACAAAATATGCTAAAGTTGATAGGTGCAGAGGCTGAAATCAGAAGTACAAAAGAAAAACAAGACAGAGCAGCAATCAACAGGAGATGCCATCAAGACTTTTTTTTTTTTCCTTTGTGGTTTGGTTTGTTCTGTTTTTTTGAGAGGGTTTGGTTCCTTGTCAATGCAAAACAAAAGCAGATTTTGCATAAGGTGCATCTCTGTTGGCACTGAGCTGGAATTAGGAGTGCATTTCAAAAGCCAATACCCTAATCAGGCCCGCTTCCACCATGTTTCACACTACAAGGCAGTCTTCAGGAGCACAGCCCATACACTCCAACCAACACTATGACCCCATACCGACTGGGAGGAACATCAAGGGGTCTCTGATCCAACCCCTCACAGCAGGGTCAGCTCTGACGTCAGTCCAGGCTGCAGAGAGCCTCATACAGCCAGGTCAAAATACCAAGGTTGGAGACCGCACAACATCTCTGGGCAACCTGTGCCACCACCTGACTGTCCTCACACAGAAAAGTTTCCCTTACGTCCATGCTGAATGTCTCATTTTAACTTACGGCCATCGTCTCTTGCCATCTTGCTCTGCACTGCTGTGAAGAGACTGGCTCCATCTCCTCCATGACCTCTCTGTAGGCATTGGGGGCTGCTATCAGGTCCTCCCTAAGCTGTCTCTGCTCCAGGCTGAACAAGCCCAGCTGCCCCAGCCTCTCCTCACTGGACCACCATCTCAGTGACCTCAGCTGAACTCACTGTAGTTTGTCAACGCCCTCCCGTCCGGGGGGTAGTGGTGGTGCATAGGGTGTCATGAATATTGAGTAGAGGAATGAATTGCCTCAAAGTGATTCAGTGCAAAGCACCAGATAAGAGCTAACACAGTGTAGCCCCCCATCAACACACGGTACGCACTCTGGTTCTCAGCACCAACGACCTTACTCCTTAGTCTTGCTCTTACCGGGCTATTTCACTTCCTAATGCAGGAATAGCCATCAGGCTTTAACTTAGGTTTCAATTCTGGAAAACAATCCTATTAAGTCACTGCTTAATTTATACGCAGCTTCAAGCACATGTGTAAGTACATACAGCGTGCTGAGCAAATGCTTAAATACTTTTCCCCAGTCAGGACCTTATTCCCTTTTACCTAGAGGGCAACCGTATGTTCTACTGTGCCAAGGTAATATCCCCACATAATAAAGACACCCTTTTATATGACTGCATTAAAACCAGAAATTAACTACCTTGCCTTAGGTTACAAAGAAATGCTACAGCACAGCCAGAAACACAGACCTCCAAAGACTCAGCTGAGTATTTTAACTACGATGTCATTCATTCTCACATTGCTACTGCTAGGAAGAAATATGGGCACATGCAGAACACATATGGACAACATACTGTAAGACAGCTGTAAAAAGTAATCAAATGAGGGAAAGTTGAACCAGTCAAACAGTTCGATATTGACTTATTTCATGTGAATAGATTCTGTTCATCTACGGGTAAGTCTGTAACTATGTGTAAGTATGAAGCTGTCCAACACTGGTTTTCACACATTAGAAAAAAATAACAGAAAAGTCTGGATTTTCTTGGAATATCTGAAGTGTAACTGTAAGAATGCCAGATTCTATCACTGTTCTATCAAGCTGTAAATCATTACTTGTAGAAATAGCACACAATTTAGAGGTTAAATGGATTTTTCATTTATTTCAATTTACTATGGCAGGAAACACAAGATTATGTTTCAAGGTATGAATACTTAATTATATATGTTACTGGCTGACACTCTGTTATAGCATAACTTCATAACACAGCACCATGAGGCTGTCAGATAAAGCTCTAAAACATCACAATCTGATTAAATACTCCATTATGTACAACAGTAAAGGCAAGTATCCATATTTTGTTTCACATTTATATTGAACAGCTCTCTTTTGCACCTGTATAGCACCTTCTTCACAGCTGAAAGATCTAGTCATGTCCTTTCCAGGCTAGCAACACTGAGGATGAGAAAGCAGTTTAACCAAAAATCAATGCAATAATTTGTTGTAGTTTAACTCGTAAGAAAGTGCTTCCAGCCCCGTTAGACCAAAACCAAGCAATCTCACCTTAAAGGCAGTAGCCAGAACATTCATTTATCATCTTAGGTCAGCAATATGGTGTATGCAGGTTTTGAACAGTGGCTAAATGCAGTTTATCTAGACATCAGTTAAGGAACAGTTTGGGTAGATTGAGAACGGCAGGTTCAGGTACTTATGATCCCATCACCTCTCCTGTTTTAATGTGCCTGACTAGCACAACACAGTCTGTAGGACTGAATCACTGAATCCATTTACTGCAGTGGTCATATCCTGGTTTAGAAGGATGTTCTACCTAGATTTCTAAAACATTTCACTTAAGGACAGTACACCACAATCTTTCAAACCTAGCTGCTGTTACTAGTTATTGATGTTATTAGTCTGAGCCTACTTATCTTTGATTTTTAGACCGTATCTAAACTGTCTAACTGGTCTCTCGACCAGTATAAAGGAACCTCCGTTATCAAGGTTAAGGTCCTTATGTAGATACATGCTTATCATGCTTCCTCTTAACTTTTTCTGGAGTTGATTTTCTTCACCTTGCAAAAGATGTCTCTCAGCATATAGATCTACTTTCCTAAATACTTCAGGAACGGACATATCTGAGATCTCACCATCTCCCCAACGCTACCTGTCACGTCTGTTTGTATATTCAATAATCCCACCCACCCTTTTGATCCTGTCAGAAAAACACTGCAATAGTTCACTTTGACTTAATCAACCTTTACATCACACAAATCTTTTCCAACATCTATACCTCTAAGAGAAGAACTCTCAGTCCTAAAATTCTATTCTAAATTTCTTCTTCCTAGAAATTTTTATTTCTGCCTACCTTTAAACACAGCTTTCTTTGAGCCCAACTTAGCAAGAAAGTTTTCTTCCATGTCACTAAAAAAAAAAATCTTGGAATAATACACGTCCCATGGAACAAATCCCATGGCCCACTAGAAACATATACTTAATCAGAAGCCACTGGTTTGGGACGTTCCAGTTACTGAGGTTTTGGCCCATTTAATTTGTGCCATGTTTATTTATTAATAGAAATAAATATTTCAAAATAATTTCAGAAATTTCAGCATATTCCATAATCTGATTTACAAACCAGATTCTGCTCTGATAAAAAACACATAAACACACACAGTTAACTACAGACCTACTTTCCACAAAACCACACTGGTTAGCATTATATTCCTTTCATTTAGTTCTTCATTAATGGTATTACATAGCTCAGAGACCTTCTTGATCGGCTTTATAAAACTTCCTGCAAATCATCTTTTTTTTCCTCCCCAATTACACATCTAGTTAACAAGGATGGCTAATAATCTCAGTAATCACAGGGGTTAGAGTTTTTATGTATCATCATGTAATATGGCTAAACCATTTGGCTTTCAACTACACAAAGAAGAGTTATAGTTCTTGAAAGCTTCTACCTTTGCTGCTCTAGAGTCGACAACAGAACCAGTTCTGCCTAACAAGGAGCTAAAGTGGCTTCTAATATACGGAAAAGCTACTCACTGTTCTTAAATCTGAAGTTAAGAAGTCTGCCACTGGCTTCTTTTGCACTAATATTTCCTTTTTCTTTCATTGGGTTTTAAACCAAAAACTCATACCCCTTTTACTTCTCCTCAAGACTCCAACAGACATTAAAAAGAAATATTCTAACATTCACATTCAATGTTCTCAAGTCAAGGCAAAAAAAATAATGAATAGTAGCATGGCAGCTCTCTCTAGTTGGTTAGGTTAGGAATATGTGAAATATGAATATATAGACAGTTTAAAAACTAAGTTTTTAGTTACAAAAGAAGAAAATCTACCAATTTTGAAAGCTGGAAGTTCTCTCCTGTCCTCCCCCACCCCAGGAAATCCCCTCTTCCTTTGACTCTCTTCTTTCTACAGTTGATTAAGAGTTCATTTTACTTTGTCCAGAGGGTTAACTGTGCTATTAAAAAAAATAAGGCTTACTGCCATATATTATTAAAAACTTTGTTCCATATAGTAATTTTTCTTTCAGCTTTTTAATTTGTAAACAATTTGTACAATAAAAGTCTCCTTTGTTTTGCCTAAAGAATTTGTACACAGGTCATAACTGCTCAGGCTTACATTAAATAAATTCAAAATACTGCAGTTTTACCAGCCTAAAATTTCACTGGCCTCTTCTATTTGCTTACCTAATGGCAAGAAATAGTTTCACTCAATATAACTAATGCATCTTATGGCATATTTAGCCCCGAGAGCATTAAGAAAGCCTATGACAAACCTATTTCCTGTAAAACTTTCATGGTCATCTGAGTCATCTGAAGTCTTTTTACTTAAATGCTCAAAAACTCCCACAGGTTTTGATCAAAGAATTTAACACTGCGTTTTTAATAATTGATCTTTTACATACTGATGCCGTAATTTGGAGCTACCAACCTATTCTATCTAACCGCTGAGGTAATGGTCTAGCACACAACGGATCTTAGAGGTATGTGAGGTTTGGAAGAAAACACCCTGTTGCCTGGAAAAAACTGGCTGTCATTTGCATCTTACTTGATAATACATCTTAGTTGATACCAGTACATGATATAATTTCTCGGTATTTTACTCTCTCAACCTAAGCCCACAAAGTAAGATTTCTAACCTCTAGCTACACAGTCACCACACACGAGCCAACACAGATTCAAGATGTGCCCTCCTCCATAGTGGTTTTCCTCTGTACAGGTGGATGGAAGAAAACCAATAAATAGTTCTCACTAATTCTAAATTACTCAAAAATAAACAGAATGGGGGAGGATTGAATACACGTTGAGTAAGAAAATTCCGTTTCGCAGTCGCTTTTTGGCCATTGCTGCATTTTATATTTTTATGTAGTTTAATATTTGTCTTGTTATAGAGATCAGCAAATCATCTATATGCAAGCAATGCTCCAACCACCAAAACAAAGCAACATTCCCAACTGAAAGATAAAATTGAATCAACTTATTAGTATTCCTTTGAATATTATTTAGAAAAAATAATCTGGAAATTAAGTACAAAATTTGTTACTATTAAATAAACAAGTCTTAATACCGTCAGGGAAAAAAGCAAAAGCTTTTTGATTATTTTGTGTTTGTTTTGTTTTGGGTTTTATTAATCTCTTAACATTTGGCTTTAGAAATCTATTAAATAACCTCTTCAAGCAACAAACTATATAAACATAATTATGTGAACCTCATCAATAGAGAGTTTCTAGGCAGGGAAACTAAAACACAGGTCTACTATGACTAATTTAAGACAACACTGGAAAAGTGTGACATGAAAGGCATGTGAAAGACAGCACAGCGACAATCTTAAACATTAAACAAGCACTGGAAAAAGTCTTAGAGGCAGTTGGAAAAAAGGCATTCTCATTGAAGCGAAGAAAACACTAGGAGAAGCTGACCCTTAACAGGACATTGTTAGAAAGAAACCAACACAGGAAACCAGTGGACAAAACTGAACATTATTCCTTTCTCATTTAACACCTGAACACACCGATTATGTTTTACGGATAGATTTTTCTTTTTTTTAAAGTTGTTAAGTAGGCCATCTGCTTTAAACATATATATGTTTAATGTATATATATTGTCGCAAAAGCCATTTTGGATGTTCATTAATGGAAAAGGAAAGAGACACAAGGTAGGACACATGTATACATACAGTTTGTTTCTGACAGCGTTCCAGTAAGAAAGAGATATTAAATCATAGTAACTAAAATACAGAGGCATTCCAGTGAACATCTTTTATGTGTGCAAATGGCATCTGAGACAGATTCTGAACCTACAGAAATCAAAGGGTTTCTTTCAAATGTATTCACAGACCTTTCCATTCCACCCCATATACACAAACACACACAGTAAGACAGGTAAAGGTAACCCTAATTCAACTCAAAATACAGTTTCAATATAATTACATCAAGAATTAAGTTCCTTAATGTTGTTTAAAAGTAACATTTAAAGCTCTGAACTAAAATCTTAATGACAAAGTCAATGGGAGTTGCACTGCAAAACACGCTAGTATTTGCTAGAAAAACGTAGAGGAAAAAAGCTGGTGAAGATGCACTTCATCTGATTCTGTGGCTGCTTTTGGTTTTGAAGGGGTGATACCATTTAAGAGTGAGACTTCATAATCTAGACAGGTCAGAGACTCTTGAGCTGTCTTAATGCAGCCTCTCTTAAGGAACCACCCAGCTCTCAGACACCAGATCTGACTGAGGCAGAAAAACCCCACAACTCTCTGCGCCTGCTCATGCAGATACAGGTACCCAGCAGTACCTGGGTCCTCAGCAAGCAAAGGGTGCAGCTCCCATCAGAAGCTGCTGTGATGCCCCGAAGAGCCACAGGTAGAGGTCAGCTCCTTCGGCAGGAGAAACAGCCTGGCATGAAGCTCCCTTACACCACTAAGGCTGCAACCCCACCTCAGCTGAAGCTAAGCCTGCACTGCTTCAGCCTCCACACACAGCTGCATTTTCTTGGCATTCATCTGATTAGGGTGTACACAAACAACCTACTCAGAGTTATGTCATTTTCTTATTTTTCACATCAACAAGATGAGGCCAAGAACTCTGATTTTGCTGGAAAACTCTTAGAAAACATTCAAGGTCACTTCCAGCTTTACGTGTAGCCCATCCAGCTGTTGAAGTGAAAGAAAAGCAAACGGTGAGCAAGGCTTTGCCTCCACCCACAGCACAGCCAGGCCAGACTGATGCTGCTGCTAAGATGGAAAAGGGATGCCTGTCAACCCACTTGTCACTGTCCATTCCCCTGATCTTAATAGCTCTGCGCTGGGCACGTAACAGCGGCATTGGCTGCACACAATAGCTATGAAAGGGCTCAGATAGGCTGTCTACCAAAGTAATACTCTCTTGATTTATTTTACACACCTCTCCATCTCTAATACTTTTCTTCTTTACCATTCAGCTAACTGCTCCTCTCAGCAGCAACTTTCTTCCCTTTATATTGTGCTCCTATGCCGGCACACTCTTTACTTAAGAGAATTTTATCATCCTCACCCAGCACCACATTAAACCAACTGTGCAGTTACACCGAAATCTGACAATTTCACCTCAAAGTGAAGGCATATTCAAGTGCTTTACTTAAGGAGTATAATATTGCGCTGAGCATACTTCCCCCTCCGATTATTTCCTTTGAAATATGATGTAATCTCTCTTCAGAATTAATGTATTGATTGACGTCAAACTACAAATACTATTTTACATGGCTGCATTTATCTTCCAGCATACTGAATGGTTTGCGCTGTATAGCATCTATTTCTCTTTTTATTAATTGGATTTTTTTTTAAAATCATGAGTAAAAATTTGATAAAATAAAGAAAATCCCTGGGGGGGTCTTTTCTGTTTCTTGAACTGTTATACACATTATTCAACAATCTATTACAATATCCTACAAGTACTTTTACTATTATTTTATAGAACTATAAAGCAAACATGTTTAAATCATAACTACTCTGTCATCAACAGACATCATTTGCAAAAGCAGGACTGTGAGGGAGACAGAGCCTAGAGCTCCAGTAGGAGCGGGGCTGCCAAAGGGCTGCCAAAGGAAGGGGCAAGGCACAGGGTGGTCTCCCCAGGAGCTTCCCCCACCTAGACCATGGCTCAGCCAAGCATGGGGGTGCTCAGCCAAGCATGGGGGTGCTCAGCCAAGGCATGGGGTGAGGCTTGTGACATGGACTGGAGGTAGGAGAGAGACAAAGGCTACAGCATTACAGCAGGAAGTAAATGCCAAGGAATGCAGTGTGGCATGAGATACATAAAGGAGAAATAATCCACTATAAATATCAGCTGACATCTTAATTGATTTGGTCACACCATTCTTTTCCTACTAATTAAAATTAGCAGCATTACTGCTTTTAAAAATAAACTCACAGTTTGATTCTAAACTTTGGCCAACTACAGGTTGCAAAGGAAAAGAATTCTTCCTTGATAAGTACACTTATGTCTCTTTTTTCAAATTCCTACATCAACTGCATCTTTCCTTGGATCAATTAAATTCATACAGATTTTAAATCATCATGAGGTGACCATAGCTCTTAAAATACTCTCTCCAAGCATGCTAGGTATCTTGTATTGCTGTATAGTACCTCTTCTTTCCCTAAAAGCTCCCAGAAATCTTCACGTTTTTTAATCATCAGCAATAAACTCAGTACTGACATTGTTGTATCGTCCCTGGTATTAGAACTCCATTTTTCTTCCTTAGATGAAACATCCTTTTCAGATCCTAAAGAACTGTATGTGAATTAATATAAAATTAATGAAGTTACAGTCACTGTCCTACTCATCCTACTTCACCCCTATATACTGATGCAAAAATTATTAGAAAATACTCCTTTTGAACTCCATGTTTAAATCTACCTGAATGGTCTCTTTAATGTAATAATGTGGTTTGTAAGGGTATCCTGTTAAGAGTGAGACAAAGACAAGAAGGAGAAAAAGGGCCACAAAAACGATCTGAGGGATGGAACATCCCTCCTCTGAGGACAGGCTGAGAGGTTGGGGTTTTTCAGTCTGGATGAAGAGAAGGCTCCAGGGAGATCTTATTGCAGCCTGCCAGTACTTAAAGGGGTCTTATCAGAAAGATGGGGACAGACGTTTTAGCAGGGCCTGTTGTGACAGGACAAGGGGTAACAGTTTTAAACTAAAAGAGGGGAGATTTAGACTAGGTATAAGGAAGACATTTTTCACAATGAAGGTGGTGAACCACTGGCAGGGGTTGCCCAGAGAGGTGGTAGCTGCCCCATCCCTGGAAACATTCCATGTCAGGTTGGACGGGGCTCTGAGCAACATGATCCAGTTAAAGATGTCCCTGCTCACTGCAGGGGGGTTGGACTAGATGGCCCTTCCAACTCAAACTATTCTATGAGTCTATAAAAAAGTAATAAATTGAACATCAAATACACTAACCCTAATGAGCAGTAAGGCAGACAGTAACAAGAGACCTGAACTATTACTGATGGATGAACACTAAAGGAACCACACAAGCACAACCTTGAGAAGGTTCACACAAGATTTCGTAACTGATAAGAACAAGAGAAACACGGTTATCTATGTTTATCAGTCTCATGGGAAAGAGCAAACATTACGGAATATCTGAAAGGCACCGTGAGGCTGCGCAGATAGACCAGCACCTGGAAAAACCCACGGTCAAGGCCAGTGACTGTGTAAGGGCCCTGTGGTGTGGGTATGGATATTGGACATATCTAGAGCCAATGCTATTATTTAAGGGATCAGTGAATGTGAGTACGCTTGTGAATCAAGGGAGTGAGGGCTGTCGTGGTTTAGCCCCAGTTGGCAACTAAGCACCACGCAGCCGCTCGCTCACTCCCCCTCCTGCAGTGGGACGGGGGAGAGAATTAGGAAAAACCTCGTGGGTTGATATAAACACGGTTTAATAGGACAGAAAGAAAGAAGGGAACAATAATGATAATACCAACAAAGGAATGTACAAGAACAAGTGATGCCCAATACAGCAATTGCTCACCACCCCGTGATCGACAGCCCGTCCCCGAGCAGCGATTTCCGCCCCGCGGCCAACTCCAGTTTATGTACTGGGCATGACGTCGTATGGTAGGGAATATCTCTTTGGCCAGTCTGGGTCAGCTGTCCCGGCTGTGTCCCCTCCCAGCTCCCCATGCACCCCCAGCCTGCTCGCTGGCAGGCCAGCACAAGAAGCTGGACTGTCCTTGACGGCTCAGCAACAACCCAAAACATCAGCACATTATCAACAGTTCCTCATCCCAAATCCAAAACACAGTCTCACACTAGCTTCTGTGAAGAAAACCAGCTCCATCCTGGCTGAAATTCAGTCTCACACTAGCTTCTGTGAAGAAAACCAGCTCCATCCTGGCTGAAACCAGGACAGGGCGTTCATAGTTCTGCTAGCAAATGTCAACCCCAATCAGCCAACAAGAAGGAATAAGTTTGTCCTGCCTGTGCTGTTCATGTTTATGTGAGTGCTGCCTGCATTTATCTTTTCCACCTCTCTTGCCTCTGTGGATACACGTGTGTATTGTGTGTGTGCATCTGTGCGCAGCCTTGCTAGGGCTGTGTCCTGGTTTCAGCCAGGATACAGTTAATTTTCTTCATAGAAGCTAGTCTGAGGCTATGTTTTGGATTTGGGATGAAAAAATGTTGATAACCTGCTGATGTTTTGAGTTGTTGCTAAGCAGCCAAGGACAGTCCAGCTTCTCGTGCTGCCCTGCCAGCAAGAAGGCTGGGGGTGCCCGGGAAGCTGGGAGGGGACACAGTCAGGACAGCTGACCCAGGCTGGCCAAAGGGATATTCCATACCATATGATGTCATGCCCAGTATGTAAAGCTGGGACAAAGAAGGAAGGAATGGAGGGATGTTCGGAGTGATAGTGTCTGTCTTCCCAAGAAACCATTACACGTGATGGGGTCCTGCTTCCCTGGAGATGGCTGAACCCCTGCCTGCCCATGGGGAGTGGTGAATGAATTCCTTGTTTTGCTTTGCTTGTGTGCACGGCTTTTGCTTTACTTATTAAACTGTCTTTATCTCAAACCACGAGTTTCCTCACTTTTACTCTTCCGATTCTCTTCTCCATCCGACCGGGGGGGAGTGAGTGAGCGGCTGCATCGGGCTTTGTTGCCGGCTGGGGTTAAACCACGACAGGCTGTAACCTGGAACAGCAGCAGCCTGCATCTCACAGACCTGCAGAAGAAACCTCCCGAGTTGAAATCCAAATGACTTCGCTCCCCTTACCAGTCTGCAACCTTCCATTTTCAAGAATGAATTTTAATCAGGAAGTTACTGAATAAATTCACTGGGATAAGTAAACTCTTCCTGAAGCTGAAGAGAAGAAGTTATTTATTTTATAAAAGTCTTTCCGTAAAGTCTGGTATGAAGAATTTCCTCATTTAGCCATGGAAATAATTAAGTAATAATATTTGGAAGATCAAATATACAAAGGGTGAAGTATCACAGCGTATCCTCCTCATTAAAACTGTCCACTCTTCCATTAACAAATGTGTTTAGGGAAAAGGAGACAAACCAAACAGAAGTACTCTGTTTCAATACAGTTTCTAAAACAGTTCTGTATTTTCTACCGAATTAAGAACAGCACGAGTAAAACTAAGAGACCACATAACTCCAAACCTCAGGTGATACAAATCAGCACCATTTCAGTAGCACAAAGGCCCCAAAATATCTCCAGTTTCCTCCCAGCAACAGCAGTATCACTAGCAAGGAGTCTCAAAAATACAAAATATACATTACATTTAAAATACAGACTTGTGGTACAATGCTTATAGTGTAGCATCTTCTGAAAGATCCCCATCTGTGACCTGAAGTCTAACTGCTGTCACACCTCTACAATTATTACTAATACCACCCAAATAAAAAAAAAAAAAAAAATTAAAAATGTTTCCAGCCATCACCTCATGTTGATCATCCCAAGTTCACAGCATATCTTACTTGCTGGAAAGCAAAGTAAGAAATAAGGCTCCTATTCATTTTACCTTCAGCACCAATGGGCATTTTTCTGAGCTTGGGTTCGTACACAGAAAGAGAGGTTATTAAGAAATGAGATTAATCCCTCTCTGCCACTATTTTACTCCTAACAACAGTGCATTTTTAGTTGAAAACTTGAAAAATGGAATGCGAAAGCATCTTCTGAATACTTTATTCACTTCTCCCTCTATTGTTGTTTAAAACATGTTACACATTTCAAAAGAGTTCAAATCTGTATTTCTCACTGGGCTGTCATTAAACATCCATTAATGCAGAATTCTTTTCACATCTTGAACAGTGTTACTGCCCTTTCCCTTGTCTTCAGCTGCTAAAATTTACTTTGCTTCCAAAACTTTAATACGCATTAATTACACCACAATTATACCTCAGATTTTTATTTACTTTTATGCATCTGATTTTCAATCTTCCCCCATTTGCAGAGGAAGGAGAGGATAACAAAATGTGAGACTCATGAAGGAAACCTAATTATAGTGTAGATGCTTTGCAAGTTTCCACAAGCCTTAAGGCACTGCAACACACATCTCATCTAATCCAACCATCTCGTGAATGCACCAAAGCATTTTTCTGATCATACTGAAAACTGCCCTCATTTAAATGACATTCACAAATGGATTTGAAAGCAATGGCCTGTGGATACTTTCTGAATAGTTTTGCTCTTCATCAGAAACCATTCCGCAAGGAAAGTTCATATTAAGCTTACAGGCCATATTCACCTAAAAAAAAAAAAAAAAGCAGGTATTTTGTGCAAGTTTTGATTTTAAAAAGTTATTTTTTTTCCCCGAAGATCTTTAATCTTCAAGATTATACTGAAGAAACCATAACAGAGGGATTCTCAGCGGAAGATGACCTACAAAATGACAAGCTTTATAAAAACACCGCTTTCTCTACATCCACTCACAATCGAAATCAAAATCTGAAGCCATGTGCAAGACATAAAAAACTGGATGAAAAAATATATGCTCTCACAGCCTTCCATAGTCTATTTATTATTTTAAGTCACCATTTTAAGGCCAATGTAGAGACTTCAGGTATTAGCATACATCTAGCTTCAGAGGACTTTTTGATTACTGATGTACCTATCCATATAGCAGACTGCTACGTTTGGTTTATACAGAATAAAACCAGATTTGTCTCTAGTGGTCTTCTAGTCTACCTATGTAATAACTTTAATAGATGTAGCATGTTTCCAAAATTAATTTAAGGAAAAAATAAAAACAGACAAACATCTGGAAGCATCAGCTTCGGTAGGAAGAAAAGGAATTAAGAGGAAGAAATATGAATCAAGAAACAGACAGATGAAACTTGCTGAAAGTCAAGGAACAGTAGAAAGTTAAATTGATCAAAAAGTTAATCAGAAATCTTGAACAAATGTGAAGCAAAAACAGAGAGGAAAAATTTAACCATGGCTTTTTCAAAAAGCTAGGAAGGAGAAAGTTTTAGGAGAATTCAGTAACTAAGGTAGAAAACCAAGAAACAGAGAGCTGTCACATCTGCTATTAGAAAAATGTCAAATGGACAAAGATCTACAGCAGTCTGCTTGCAGGAAGAAAATTAAAAATAAAAGGGTGGGCATGAAATAATTAGCATTATTGCAGAAAGGAAAGGTCAGACAACAGAGTTCGTGCTATGCCATGATGTCTTTTGGCTGACAGTGGAGTACAGAGGATTTTAAAAGAAGCAATGACAGTCACAAGCGATGGATTTAAGACTTCATATAAAAGGGACTGCTGAATGCCAGTGAGGGAATGTATAAGGTGGGATCAAAGCATGTAACTTAAAAAACACATGATATTGATGATGTGGCCAGTCCTCTTCATTTTGCCTGCCTCACTTTTGAAAAGGCATTCTCTTTTCATAGTATCTCCACAGTTGTAATATTTTTTTTAATGTAGGTAAATATCTGATCAATGTCATTTGTTCTCCTTGGCATTACAACAATGAAGTTAACAATGTTAACTGACCCACTGATGAAGTATTAATCATTGAAGTCTGATGTCAAACATACAACAGCGTCACTCAAAGTATATGAATTTTCCAGTGAATAGCAGGTTGACTGGAAAGTCGTAAATCAGTCTCTCCTTCCTTGTTTATTAAGCTGCATCCTTGAAATCTCATAGCATTGCTTTCTGTAAAATTAACCATGATTTCACCTATAGACAGAAAACTTCATTTCTTTGCAGCTAGTTTCAAACGCAACACTTGGCTAAAGAAGAGACGAGATTTTTTGTAGATGCCAAATGACTGTAAAAGGACTACAGGAATAGACCTTCAAATTAGATGTGTGAAGCATGCTCTGACTTTAGCTGGAATACTTCAGTGCCCAAAGGTAACTTGAAGATTTCACAAATCCCCTCTAAATTATTTTGTTCAAATACAAACCTTTACAGACACTAGAACATCTAGCACTAATATCTAGCAATCAGTGAATAAAGTGAAACTGGGTAAAGTCATCATTTGCAGAGCAGGGCAATAAAAAACGATTTTTAATGCTTTGGAAATTAGAAGCTTTGAGTATAAAGCAGGCCTTTAGTAACACGTAGTCCTGGGCTCTCATGTTTATCCATTATCTGGAGAAATCCAAACCCTTCTCACAATGACTAACAGAATGATCCCTGAACTCACAGACATCCATATGACTGGTACATGACAAGGTCAGAAAATTCCATTTTGGTCCATGAAAAATAATACAAAAGCAGTTTGCAAACTTGTGGTCTGCAATTTAAAGGTTTTTAAATGCCAGAGAAGCCAAACTGCAGATACTAAAGTTTTCAATTACAGCCAAAATTACATGACACTATTTGAATAATTCATGAAATAAATTCTGATAGTCCTAATAACACCGATGCAAAAAGTTATCATTTTTGCCTGCCTGAACTGTGATACTGAATGTTAAACAAGTGATAGTCTGAAGACGTCAGAGACACTCCTTCACCTCCCCTTCCTCCTAAACGTCTTCAGCATTTGTTAGAGCAAGTATGCCAAACACCACTTTCTTTTTGTGAAACAAATGCTACTTTAAAAAAAAATGATGCTCCCACTAAACTCTCACCAGATTTTAAAGTTGTAAATAAAGCTCCACTGTTACCAGCAACTGGTATTGCATAAGGCTCTGTGTTATCCAGCTACTACATCAGAACATCTTCCTGTGTGCAATGTAGTCCTGAAAAAACGATGAATTTAGATGAACTTGTACTATAATCCATACACAGTATCTATTTCTGCACTTCAGTAATTGAAGTAGAAATCAACTTACCCTATGTTTTTCCTTTACTTTCTTCCTGTATTCTTCTTTGTCAAATTTGTCTTCTTCCTGCAGTATCTCTTTTGCTTTATCTAAGTTGATGCCACTGGCATCATCTTCCTCATCTGCTTTCGCCAAACTGGATTTTTGCACAGGTGGCCACTGCTGCACTAACTGAATGACACGTCAACAAGAAAAATAATGGTTAGAATAATTTT
The DNA here is from genome assembly GCF_964289735.1 of Phaethon aethereus. Lineage (NCBI taxonomy): Eukaryota > Metazoa > Chordata > Aves > Phaethontiformes > Phaethontidae > Phaethon > Phaethon aethereus. Next base: position 204,188,058 of record NC_138575.1, read on the forward strand.
TTCCACATCAAAGTTTTGATGCCCTAAACATTCCAATACATTATTTTTCTAGATTAAAAAAAAAGGCCATTTGCAAAGGAAACAAGCAAACAAAACTTTTGCACAATACAAACTCAAATACCTTATTAAATATCACGTTCAGTCAAAAATGAATATTTCAAAACAATGTCTCCATTACACCATATTACTGTTTAATGGATTCACTTGGGACTTTTTCTCCTATTTTTCTCTCTGCCTAATGGAACAAGTAATTTATAATCCTGCTAGTCATTTTGGGAGAAAAATTATATTTGCTTTCAAGACATGAGTCTACAAAATATATGCAACAGAACAAAACACTAGTAAATCGAAACAGCATGTTTTCATGTAAACAATCAACATTCCAACATATTAACTGAGAGAAAAACAAGATAAGTCTTCATCACACAGTACACAAAAAAACGTGACTGCGTGTTCATGTTTTGGGGGAAGCAAGGAAAACAGATGTGGAGAGTTTTATGGGTTATTATACAAAAACTAGATTGGAAATGTTTGATGATTCAAGTTTTGTCATGTGGATGACATGCTGAACACATACAGCTTCCCTTAAATAGGGAAGAGAAGGCTCCAGGGAGATCTTATTGCAGTCTGCCAGTACTTAAAAGGGGGCTTCTAAGAAAGATGAGGACAGACGGTTTAGTAGGGCCTGTAGAGATAGGACAAGGGGTAATGTTTTTAAACTAAAAGAGGGGAGATTTAGACTAGATCTAAGGAAGAAATTTTTCACAATGAAGGTGGTGAACCACTGGCACAGCTTGCCCAGAGAGGTAGTAGATGCCCCATCCCTGGAAACATTCCAGGTCGGGTTGGACGGGGCTCCGAGCAACCTGCTCTAGCTGAAGGTGTCCCTGCTCACTGCAGGAGGGTTGGACTAGATGACCTTTAAAGACACCTTCCAACCCAAACTATTCAATGATTCCATGATTAAATACCTGAAACTCTAAAGCGAAGACAAAGACTACATATTGACCAAAAAATATCCCCACCTATCTTATGACCTAATAGCTTATATCTCATGGTATGAGCTGACATCATCTGGGGGTAGTCTTTCTAAAATCATTCTTTCTTATGGATTAGTAGAGTAGTAACTCTTAAAAAGAAACTATATGGCAGAAAATATAGAATGTCTTTCAGATAAAAATGCAAAATCAAATGTGTTTAGGACTCCCTAATGCATACAGGGTGTTACTCACCCAGATACTGATAAATCAAACCCAGTCTTTCCACTTCCTTTCATAAAGTGGCGTTTGTGTACTTGTATTTTCTAGAAAGATACATTTCTTAAAGGAGTTTTATTTTATCAAAGAGAAGCATATGGAGTAGAACAGTAAAACTTTAAAGCAGAGTTTTACCCATCTCGGAAAAAAGCAGGAACAACATCCATAGATTCAAACTTTATGTTTCCTTAAATAAGTGACCCCTTCTCTACTGTCCTACCTTTCTAACTATAATCTTTGTGCTTTTTTTTTTCCTCCATCCTCACACCTTTTTGTTTCATTGCATAGATAAAATACATACGGAAATGTTTTATGTAAGATGAGATGACAGCTTTTGAATATCTAAAAATATCTGAAGATACAATTCCCAGTCAATGGGATAACCTCTACAACTTTCTAAATTTTGTCTAATGTCAGTAATTATATGGCTATACTCCCTCCACCAGCAATAGAAAATGCTTTACTTTATTTGGTCACAAAAGAAGATTATGTACTTGTAAAGGTGACCTCTCATTCAGTTTATGCCTTACTGAAATTAATCTAGAGTTAACAAAAAAAGGCTACTTTTTTTTCTTAATGCTGGAAATAGAAAACCAATGCACACAGCATCTGAAGCTGTGAAATCAAATGTTAGAAAAGTTTATGGAGTGTGTAGACTTGCTAGTGAGGTTATCACTAAAATGAAACCCTAGCATCCACAACAGTTCCTTTCAGTATAAAATCGATACATTTTTCCAGGGGTTATTAAAAGACCCAATTAAATTACTGGCAAATTTCAATGCACTGCTATATCAGCATCCGTATGTGAAAATTTGATACTTCCTTAGCTTTCCTAACAAAACTTTTAATCTAGAAATAGTGAATGCTGAAAAGAAAACCAAGGACTTCTTTTAATTCCAGTACATTAACTCAAGACTTGGGGGAGCTTTGGCAAATACTTACAGAAAAATTGTTTTATATTTCTGTAAGGAAAAATAATAAAGGCACTTTATTCCACCTGAAATTGGAGTTAATAAGCAGAAAAGAGGTATAGTTCTTCCTGTAAATCCACTAACAAGCTCGCTCGCTCTGTAACAAGTATGTTGCACATAAAAAGGTGAAAAGAGGTCAGTGCTCAGCATTCCTCTTTTTCCCAGTGGAACTGAATTCTTAAGATGAACAGTTTTGCCAAACTTAAACCAATTATGAAAACCACAGACTTTTCAAAAGCATATCTCTTTATACAAAGTATCTTTGTCTTTATAGAAACTACAGGTTCAGTTCCCACCAAAACACAACTATTTTGAATTGATCTTACCTCTCCATCCTCTGTGAAGACTATTTTTGTGTTGACTTTAAATTTCTTCTTCAAGATTTTTTTGGCTTCTTGGGTTTTAGTTGTTTTTTTCTTCATCTTTGATTTTGATGCATTCTGTATAAAAGAAAAATGAGATTTCTTATGTTTTTTTTTCTAGTCACAGAGTATATGCTTCAAACTTTCTTAAAGCAGTTAGATGTATTAAAATTTATTCATGTGTTTCAGGAATTACCAGTAAATTACAGTAAATGTTAGCTAACAGACCTTTTCATAAAAATGTTTTAAGCTGCCCATATCATGAGGAACTCATTTACTATGATAAGAATTCAGCTTAACATAAATTCTGCCAGCAGCAGGACACCTGACTCATTCAAATTTCACTAACCTTTTTGGGACAAGGACGCTATATTCACCAGCTCATGATGTTCGCAAGCCTCATCAGACAAGAAATCCAGTATAACTTACTGCAGCCATTAGCTACAATTGATCAGATACCACTTTCATCTCACTTGTCTTCATGTTGTCCCCAGGCACTGCAGCACACCAGTTTTTGAGTTATTTCTGTGCCAATGAAGGGCACAAATGGCCATACAAGAACCTTCCTATTTCATAACTTGTCTCTTACACTCTCATCAGGGTACAGAATATCAGTGCTAGAAGATGCTTACCAAATTAAATAACATTTAGAATCACGAAAGTCAGTAGCATCATAGGAAAAAAGTTGTAGTGAAACAATGTGGTGAAGACACCAGGGAAACTAATACAGTGAGTCAGCAGAGATTGTGAAACCCAGAAACTAACACCATTTCCAACAGGTTGAGTTTGTTCTTTCTTGGCTCCCACTGAGAAAGCAACACTGGCCAGAAAAAGCAAATAATATCAGCAAAACAGGATTCCCATGTAAAACACACTGATACTGAAGTTACATTTATTTTTTGTGTGTGCAATCTTGCTTTTGGAAAGAAGAGGTGAAGAGGTCACTTCCATTTTTGACAGAGATTGTGGATTTATCTAGAGTATTTTTACATTTTGGAGATAGTTTGCAACTCTGGGAGGACCATTTTAATTACTTCTGTAAAATGCAGTGGAAAATAAATCGTCGCATCCACCGGTGGCCTGCATAGGTTTCACAGAGACAGCCATCTGGTGGCAAGATCATGGAAACAAAGAACGTGGAGATTCCCAACCTCCAGCTCTTCTGAGAGCTCTCCTTTCAAGAACAAAGGCTGTATGTGTTCAGGCATCTAATGGGACACAATACATATAGAGGACATTTTAAGCAACAACTCTCATTGCAGAAAGTATTTTATAGCAAAAGATATTCCACAGGAATATGTGGAGATGCCACAGAAGAAGACCCATAACTCTTTACCGGATGATAAACGAGTGCAAAGGTCCACTACTCAGGAAAAATGCTGAAAAACAGTCACTAAACTGTCTAAACACCTATAAATAATGGAAAGTAGTCAAAGCAACCAGAAAGAAAAAACTGAACTTCTTTTTCTCACTTTTTTATTTTGGTCATTTTAATCAGTTTCATGTTCTATACCAAATCCACTATAAAAGGAAGCAAAAAAAAATTAACTCAGAAAGTCACTATCATTACAGTCAGCACACTAATGCACTGAAATATGAACTATAAAAGAGAAAAATTACAGTCTTCCTAACAGGAAAAATGGCTTGTGACAGCTACTGCGCTGTGTTATCAAGAAATTACTATTAAAGAAAATAGTAACTGTAGCAGCACTTATGTCCTCAGTACTGTCATATGATTTTTGTTGCACCGTACAGCTATTACTACTTAGGCACACCTTTAACAGCTTAGAAAGCTGTACTATTCCATCACTCCTGCTGTTTATAGAATCATAGAATCATTTAGGTTGGAAAAGACCTTTAAGATCATCATCATCGCATCTACAAGAAAGGCCAGAAAGAGGATCCTGGGAGCTACAGGCCTGTCAGCCTGACCTCCGTACTGGGGAAGATGATGGAGCGGAAGATTGAGAGTGCTCACAGGGCATCAGCACGACAACCAACGGATCAGGCCCAGCCAGTATGGGTTCATGAAAGGCAGGTCCTGCTTGACCAACCTGATCTCCTTCTATGACCAGGTGACCCGCCTAGTGGATGAGGGAAAGGCTGTGGAAGATGTCTACCTGGACTTTAGTAAAGTCTTTGACAGCGTCTCCCACAGCATTCTCCTGGAGAAACTGGCGGCTCATGGCTTAGACAGGTGCACTCTTCACTGAGTAAAGAACTGGCTGGATGGCCGAGCCCAGAGAGTTGTGGTGAATGGCGTTAAATCCGGCTGGCGGCTGGTCACAAGGGGTGTTCCCCAGGGCTCAGTTCTGGGGCCGCTCTTGTTCAGTATCTTTATTGATGATCCAGATGAGAGGATCGAGTGCTCCCTCAGTAAGTTTGCAGATGACACCAAGTTGGGTGGGAGTGTTGATTTGCTGGAGGGTAGGAGGGCTCTGCAGAGGATCTGGACAGGCTGGATTGGTAGGCAGAGGTCAAATGTATGAGGTTTAATAAGGCCAAGTGCAGGGTCCTGCAGTCCGGTCACAACAACCCCATGCAATGCTACAGGCTTGAGGAGGAGTGGCTGGAGAGCTGCCTGGTGGAAAAAGACCTGGGGGTGCTGGTTGACAGCCGGCTGAATATGAGCCAGCAGTGTGCCCAGGTGGCCAAGAAGGCCAACAGCATCTTGGCCCATATCAGAAATGGGATGGTGGAGTCACCATCTCTGGAAGTGTTCAAAAAATGTGTGGATGTGGCACTTCAGGACATGGTTTAGGGGACAATGTGGCACTGGATTAATGGTTGGACTTGATGATCTTGAAGGACCTTTCCAACCTTAGTGATTCTGTGATTATCAAGTCCAACCATTACCCTAGCACTGCAAAGTCCACCACTAAACCACGTCCCTAAGCACCACATCTACACATTTCTTTTAAATACCTCCAGCGACGGTGACTCAACCACTTCCCCAGGGCAGCCTGTTCCAATGCTTGACAACCCTTTCAGTGAAGAAATTTTTCCTAATACCCTATCTAAACCTCCCCTGGCACAACTTGAGGCCATTTCCTCTTGTCCTAGCGCTTCTTCCTTGGGAGAAGAGACCAACACCCACGTCACCACAACCCCCTTTCAGGTAGTTGTAGAGAGCAGTAAGGTCTCCCCTCAGCCTCCTCTTCTCCAGGCTGAACAACCCCAGTTCCCTCAGCTGCTCCTCATATGACTTGTGCTCCAGACCCCTCATCAGCTTTGTTGCCCTTCTCTGGACACGCTCTAGCACCTCAATAGATACACCTCAACTTGACACACCCCACAGATAATTAAACTGTGTTTTTTATTAGGGCACTTTCACTGCTTTACTAAACTGAACAATGGCTACCAAAGACAATGGCTATCAAGGCTCCCTCAGCTTCAGACACCATCTCCTGACTGACTGTCACAGCTTAAGACCGAATGGGCTCAGAGACCAAAACATTTTCATCACAGACGTAGGCACAATTTTACAAACTACATGACTTCACTGTTCAGCAGGAGATATGATGCAGCCCAGGAGGGAAGTTGGGTGGATTAGTGCAGTGGTTCCTGACATGGCCTCCCTGTCCCAAGGGGGAGGCTACATGGTCCAGGAGAAGAGTCGAGGAAGGTCAGCCATAGGGTGTATACAGTCCTGGGGCTACTGTGGGGTTCCATAGATGCTGCTTTGGTCCTCTCCTGAGAAACTCTCTCACATTTTTCTGGAGTTCCTATACAGTTCTGAAGTCTCTCTCTTCTGTCACCTAAGTCTCTCCCTGCATGTCTCCATTAGCATCTTACAGAGCATCTACTCACCACATCTCAGGAGCCTCTCCCCATACCGCCTGCCCCAGTGGCTGCCACTCTGTCTTGAACATATCTGAGCCAGCAGTTCCTCCAACTGGCTGCAGTATTGATGCAGAATGGGTCAGTCGCATCCTTCTCAGCTCATGGCCTCCTCTCCCACCCCTGCTGCCCCTGTGACTCCCTCACCCAAATACCTAATGCCCTCACCCAAATTTCTAATGCCACCGCCTGTCTTTGCTTTGACATCACATTTGGACAGCTACATGGAAACACCAATTTCCCATCAAGCAGGAGTCCGATTCATCCATTGTAAAAAGCGTAACACCAACGGACAGTATACCTCAGGCTTTCCTAATCTTCAGTGCCAACCCCCAGTTCCCTGCGTTTTCGAGCCATTCTGCTTACTCATTTCCCATTTTCGTTTTTTGTTAGAAGATAACTGACAATTTACAAGCAGCAGGTTGGCATTAACCCACATTCTCCATACCTTCATCTCTGTTCTTCATAATGAGTTTACCACACCAGCAGACAACACCAGCTGCTAGAGGCTGTCAAAAGATCTCCTCCATCTGTTAAAGAAGTGCTGCAAAGAATACAACCATGGCAGAAGCAATGACTCCACTCAAACTGCTCAGCAAACAGCTGAAATCCGGGGTCGAGGGCTTTGCAGGCAGAAGCACTGTCACATCAGCAGAGATAACTGAATGGAGGGTTTCTGCTCACAACCAGACCTTGCCCCTAATGCCAGAGCAAGCCATAGGCCTGGGCATTTTAAAGTGAGCTGAGAGATGATAGCAGCTCCCCACACTCACTGGCTCACTCAGAAAACACTGTGTATCAAAACCTGCTCAACTAAGATCTACCTTAGTAAATCCATTTCTAAAGCTGAATTATACCATCAATTAAGCCACCGATCCAAACAAAGTGGGCATGCATGATCTGGGCATGCTGCTGTTTTCATGCTGCTGTTAGGTATCAAAGGGATTCTGCGGTTGAACACAACCTGGTAACACAAGTGAAGGCACCAGCCGGAGCACACACAGGGCCCTGTTGATGGGAAGAGGCTACCTGCTGCTCATCAGCGCGCACGTTTTGCCCTACGCCCAACAGGACAGGCCCTCAAGTCTCACCTCTTCCTCTGTGAGGGTATGGCGATAGTTAAACTGATCAAACAAGATCAGAGTGATAATCAGCCTCTTTGAAATGCTATATAACAGTTAAGCATTAGAAGTTAAGAGTCATGTGAGCTTATAAAAATTTCATAAAATGTAAACTCAGCTGCGGGGCTGAGGGACTTTCTATTGTTACCAACCAAAAGCCTAAATTTGTTCTTCCTTTTGCATATGCACATGCACATGCCAGATGGCTTGCTGGATTATTTAATGAGTTAGAATAAAAACTAGCTCCTAGAAGCACAGAAAATTCAAACATTTTGATATATAATCAGAAACAATACAGCTAATATGCAAATTCTTTTCTATTTTTCTCAAGAAGGAGCAGGGTTTTGTTTTCTGGCTTAAAAGATTGGATATGCTTAGCTGAATCTATGACAAAGGTTTTCTAAATGAAGATACTGACAAGTTTAAGACATAAGGTTTACTATTTTTCAATTATATTTTTTTTTCTGAAAAGACAGGGCATCAGAAACACAAATGTCAGTAAATTTTGCTATTCTAATATGGAATAATTTTTTCTTACTAATACAGTTTTTAAAGTGAATCGTTTAGACTGAGAATGTAACCCTCAGTAACTCAGGATCAAAGCACTTACAGTCTCTTACCATAACCCAGACAAACACATTTGCTTTGACCTTTGGAGTGTTACAAATGATCAAATGTAAAGTTTGTTTCTAACTATAATTTCCTTTTTAATTGCAACTCAACGAGCCTGTGAAAGCAAGCACAGCATATTCACTACAGAAGCTGTCTAAAGACAGGACTACATTATTGTGGTGGGGTAAAATACCAGTAGGAAAAAAGTTATAATCAATTTTCCAGTCGTATTAGCTATAATAAGCATTAATGCTCTTCTAGGGTTTTTGTGGGCTTTTTTTCTGCCCCCCTGCTTATACCTTACAATTCCTAGGAAGAATGATGCTGTACCTGGAAATATTTTTCAGTTTCTCCCAACATTACTTTACCCAGAATTCAACAGCAACGCCTCCAAGAAACAAAAATCGATGTGGTACTGAATTTCACATGCTTGTTTCGTATTTCTTCAAGGTACTGCCCACAACAGTAGGAGCAAGTATTATCAGATTTGTATTATCACATCAATCCCCCCGTCAAGGTACGAAGTGCAGACTCTCATGTCATTCCCCAAAGAGTAAGCCACAGGCTTGCCAGATTGAAGCTACCAAACCTTAGACAAAAAGAAGGGCCATTTTCCTCTTCATACCATCGAGAGCATATAGACACGGTTTTCATCTGGCAGGCACTACAAAACTTTCAGAAGATTGAGTATCCTCCAACTACTAGTCTAAAGCAGCCTAACCATAAAACATTACCCATCAACTCCATAAACTTCCCAAACTCAGACTGTGAGGCTTTGATTACCTACAATGGAGATAAGGTTTCAAATACCTAACCATAGAGCAGCAGTGAGATACAAAATTCACACCTTACACATCATTATAAAACTTAAGGAAAACATCAAGAGAAGCAAAATATGCAGACTTTGAAGTCTAGTCCATATTACTTCAAGCACCTACAAAACTCTAAACACCAAAAAGCTTCCTCTTAGTAATACAATTTGACTCAACCAGCCATCTGTCTTCCTGTTGAGTACAAAGGATCAGAGAGGCAGAAATCCTAGGATGCAGCATGACCACAAGGAGATGTATGGATGCTGCTTTCCTTCATGATCTGTGGTAGCTGGGTGGCCTCTACTTTAATTTCCAGCCCACTTCTCTGCAATGACAGCTATTTCAGTCCTTCCTGATTTCTACTGACTGCTCACAAGCCACAGGCCACTTGTTGTGAACACCAGAACAAGCCAAAGCCACTGAGAAGTAGCAGTGCAAAGTTCTTCAAATTATCCCTCCACTTCCACAACACAACTCCCGCAACCTTTCCTAGGAAAACAAGCTACTTTGGTTAAAATGTATTGGGGTTTTTTAATGTCATACAAGTGAGGCTAACTTTGCTTCAGTGAAGTATTCTAAGTTTTTCCTTTTTTTAATCAAATCTTAAAAATTAGGAAGCTTATATTAGCAGAGACTATGCAACCAACTTGCATAGCATCTATATATGTCACTAAGCACAGCTTTTACCCTGATAGTTGTGAAGATACAGAAATAGGCAGGTTGGTACTCAAAAGACAAAACCAGCACTCCTTACATGTTTTTCTATTTGCTTCTCTATGAACTTTTAAAGCACATCAGCCAAGTATCAAGATCAACATGATCTTGAATTTTTCAAGTGGTGGCTTAAATTAAAAGGGTGGATTGATGGGGTTCTTGTTGGTTCAGGGTGTTTTTTCCTCACGGGGTGTGTGAAGGGTGTCATTTTGTTTTTTTAACTAGTATCATGCAAGATTTCAACCAAGATAATGAAAAAACACAAAGTTGAAATCATTGGCTGGTAATTTCTTATGCAATATTACAGTCTGAACAGGGACATTCTGGACAGCTAAATTAGGTGCTACATCTATGCATGTAAATATTTAGAAAGTAAATATTATTTACTTTCTAAAACTATTGAAAGAATGTTGATTTTGAAAAAGACCATTTTATAGGGTGGAACAACCTATATAGAGAACAGAACATGGCTTTTATGGTAACAGTTGTGAAGATAAGGATAAATCCAGGTTGGTATTCAAAAGAAAAACAGCACTCTAAGCTTACAGAGTAGGATAGATATGATGCTTTTCAAAATTACAGCAACAGGAAAAAAAAAATCAGAGGAAATAAGAAAAGCTTCTAATAACCACTATTCAATATTGCTCACCATTATGGACAACGACCACAAGACCAGCAGTTCATCACACTATCACTCCCATTTAAATTACCCTTCAGATCAAATAAACAGCAACAGATACAAGAAACCACAGTGAGGATGGAACTGTACTATGGCAACCACACGCTTAGATGATGCTTGCCTTTGGGTTTGATTACCATTAGAACAGAAGATTACATCTGAATTTGAATTTCATTACAGTTTTGTGTTTGGGTGCAAGAGTTTTGTTAGAGACGATGCCTTAGTAAACAACATACTGATATTTTATACAAAACAAATTAAATTAAGCCATGAAAGTTGAAAAGAACTAAATTTAAGATTAAAATCTCAGTATTTAACACAAAATGCAAGAGGGAGGAATAAAAAACTTGCCAACTTACAACTTGTTAAAACAACGAATCTTCTGCAATACATTTACACTATGAGCTTGGTTCTATGTTTAGACATGTATTTGCTACAATTCCTTGTATTTAAAAAAAGACTAATTTAGGAGATCATTTTTACTTGTATATGGACTATGATAACAGAAAAAAGGAGAAAGAGGTGCCAGTAAATGGCTCCATGCCTAGTATTTCTCTCCAACCACAGACAAGAACCAAGTTTAAGAACAGAAATCTTTATTAAATGGTTCTTCAGTGATAAATCTTACTCCCATTTCTAACTGCCACCACATAGCAGTATTTCTCTAGAATACTTTCAAAACACTGAAAACAACTAAAATGATTTTCTACTGAATTATTACGCTTTTTCTATGAGTGAATGCATATTCCATGTGATACATGACTGTTCGTTTCAGGAGCTGCTATTAAGACTTAAAATGGGGAGTTTTCGCAAAGGTTAAATAGAGATAGAGGTTGAAGTTTCTTTTCATCGCAAGTCAGTAAAAAAAGATGCTGAGAGAGATTAAAAAAAAGATGCTGACATACCAAAATTTACATTAAATTACTGAACTTACTCTGTGAATTACAACTTTAAAATCATAACCACCTAAACAACGGCAAAGACACCAGCGTTTTCAACACAAACCTCTTTGCAGGACATTGGGAGTTTCCTCAGTAGCTCTGAACTTCCAACTATGAATTTAGATGAGAGAAAGGATTTTTTTATTCCACATACACCCCTACCCCCCATTCACGTTAAGAGGTTTACTTCTGCTTTAACTATTTCCTCTTGTTTCTTTACAGGTAATTTAGAAATGCCTGGGTACCATTCCTACTCCTGAAATGTCTTCTGAAGCACAATTCCTGTATCCTCACAGCAGCATTTATCATCTACATATTTAAACCAAATTCTGAAAATAAAAAAAAAGTGCATCTATATCCTTCCATCCCTGAGAAAATTTGCATTGCTTTAGTTTTCTATACTGAAAAACAAGAATATTTTACCCAGTACAAAATCCCACGATACCAGAAGGAACCATGAATAAGCAGGACTGCACAATCAATTTTTCATCCTTTTTTCCTCCCTATCTTTCCCTCTCCCTCTGCTTTCTTTTTTTTTTTTTAACATATCTCTGGCTCTTCCACAGAACAAGAAGATTTTAAAGAATGCTTTAGTGCAGAGCTGAGCTTCCTCAGCCAACAAAACAAACATAGATTTGAATAACACAAATTACATAATTGTACACACAACTCTAGTATCTGCATGTGCCAACAAACAGTTTTTATCATTGATCTGCAAAATCACTGCACCTCATTTTCCAAATCTTTAAGTATAAGAATATTCTATAAGAAATAAGGCCAAAAAATAACAACTAAGTTTATCACTATAAGATATAATACAGACAAAACCACTATTTACAAAATCTGTGAGTTACAGTAATTAGATAAAATCTCACTCTGAAAGATGTCTCTATGCAATGCACCGGACTCCTGAACTTTTCAGTACAGCTATTGCATTAGTCTGAAAATCTCCAATACCTGCAAGCATAAGCAGCAATGACATCCCTTTCTAAAGCATTAAGCCTTCAGCAACACAAGACTATGACTTCTCTTGCAGTTTATTTAAAGTGGTGTAACACAGAACAGTGAACTGCTATACATATTTCTAGGCAAAAACTAAATTAAGCTATAATTGAGTATGCCTGACTAAATGAAGGTAAAGACATTCCTAAAGACTAATTCTAAACTAAACATATTAACACAGCTTTGGTTTATTTTTGGGGTTAGGGTTGGTAGAAAGATGTATTTCAAAGAAACATGTACAGGTTAAGATATCCTAGTAAATCAAGGACTGCCTCAGACTGAAAATATACAAGTATACAATAATGTCCAATACCACCGGTAACTGCAGTAACTGCAGATCAAGATATAAAATGTTTTCATTCCACCCTTCCCTGTCATTACAAGATAATGCATCATTACAACACGATCTTCCTCTCGTAAAATCCAACAGAAACACAGAGTAACCGTCAAATTCTCTACCACTTCTACAGCCAAGGAAAGTAAATGAACTGCTTGCAGTTATCCTAAGCTGATGATTACATCTTAGTAAATGAACAAGTGTTTCTCATACAACACCAATTAAAAAGCAAAAAACATTATTTTGTTGACTGCTCTTCATCCTCCCTATTCTAGAGTGTCTGTTTCTGTGAGGAAGAAAAGGCCATCATGAAGATGCTATTTATTTCCAGCAAAACATGGCAAAGAAAGATGTCTCTGATACTGAACCAAATCATAAATGATTCCAAACAGACATCTTTTGTCACTAAAAAAAAAATCCACAGAAAAAAATCCCAAAAACCCAAAATAAACAAAACCAATAAAAGCAAACAACAACAAAAAAAACACCAACCAACTCCAACCCAAATCCCATAACACATTAATGTGCAGTTGAGGAGCTAGAAGACCTGCATCTACATTGCACCTTTTGTTCTATTACAAATCTCCAACCATGACAACATTGACATCTTCTCTCACTTTCCAGCAGGTGGAAGATCCAGCCTATCAATCCCCCACTCATATCTGACATGAAGCAAGGCCCACACCCAAAATGGGGGTGAGGGGAGCAGGGGGTTGCCTTGCCTTGTTTTAGGATGAGAAGGACCCTTAAGTCCTTCAGGTGTGCTAAGAATGTGCTATGTTCTGGAACTTGTAATTTTTCAGTCTCCAGAAGAACCAGAATTGCTCCTTCTCTCCCAGGCTGCACTTAATATCTTAGTGTAAGACAGTTAAATTGAAATATTCAGAGAAATGTAATTACTGAATGATACAGCAAGAAGGCAACACTGAGCTGACATTTAATGAACAATTTTGGGCTTTTTTTAGTTAAAGAGTAAAGATCTTTTTTTTTAATGCAACTGTATTTTCTAGTAGTAAGACACAGTTATTCTAAAAAAAAATATTTTTTTTCTGCATAATCATTAAGGCAGCCAAGGCTTAAATAAATGCCATAACATCATTAAAATTATAGTTTAAAAATACTCTGCAGAGGAATCTTAGGTCAAAAGGTGAGATGAGAAGATCCTATTTTCATGCTGTTTTTCTTTAATATTGAATATATTTTACCAGCCAGAAGCAGCATGACATTCCCTTTCTCCCTCAAAAGCCACCACGTGTGGCCCCAGGAACACAGCAGCAGCCAAGGCTGAAGCTTCTTAAAACATTTTGTTCATTACATTATCCTGATTTGCCATCAGAGAGTAACAAAAAAGTATGCTAAAACCAAAAACTATGCCCATTTAATTACCATACCAGAATGACATCCTTCACAGGCTATGACTGCAAACAGCAAAGACTGCATTTTTTTTTAAATACCCAAAGTTGTGTTTTTTGTTTTTTTTTTTTATTTGGGCGGTGTTTTTCAGCAGTAGATTAGTGTGATAACCATCATTATTTTTCAAAGAGTTTGATTTCAGCTTTTGATTGACACAGATGGCACATACTCCTTCCCCTTTAGAGGCCTCTCAGTGCACTTCTCAATGCACAGGAGTCAACACAAGTAAGAGAGCATTCATCTGGCCTCCACCTGGGCACAGCGATACTGAGGCCACTTAAAAGAGAAAGAAGAGGTAATGCTAGTTGGCAGCCTGGGACGGTTTCTCTTCAAAACGAGGCTTATTCCAATTTAGCTCCCTAGCAGGAAGCACACAATTCCATCTCAGAACTCCATCAGGGCCTCCTCCACAATCCCATGCACTGAACAAACCAAGAGCTCAGCACTGGAGACCCAGCTGGGGTAAAGGCTACAGCACAGCAAACATGAGAAACACACACCAAAGAGAAGGAGAATAAAAGAGGTGTCAACCAAGTGAGTCGCTCATTGTTGGCAAGAGACCCAAGAACGCAGGCAGTTTCTTCCAACCAAATGTCAATCAAGGATCATCTGGAAAGACATCAGTGCTTCACAACTAAAGGCTGGCAGAGAAGCCACAATAATAATAACAACCATAAAACAATATTTCATGTCTATTATTTTTCTTCTTTAAAAAAGGTTGAGTATTTTGACTCCTTTCTTCGTGTATTCAATACAGACTAACGATACTGCGAGAAGCAGTCTGTAGTCTTGTAGTTCCTGTGCGCCGCTCCTCCAAACTCTCTCACCGCTGCCCTTTGCTAGCACAGGTCCTTTCCCAACCCTGAGAAAAGCTGCTTCACTGCTTAAAATTGGCAGAAAGCTAACATTAAGAAGACTGCAAACTGTATTCTGCTATTTCTGCTCTCAGGGTCAAACAAGCACTCCTGCAGGCTCATGAAAGGGAGAAGGAGTTGGCAAAGCAGGGACACGCAGCCCCTTCATTAACGGCCAGCCAGCATCATAGCCATGCTGTAAGATGGAAAGGCACTTAAATAAGTTTGAAAATCCAGGTAAGGAAAGTAGCAAAACTTACTCTGAGCTCTCAAGGCACACAATGAGAACTTCAAGCACTGATAAACATGAGAAAAAGTGCATGTGTGCCTGGTGCCACTGCCATTGCAAGGACACAAAGCACATAGCGCAACGCTGCTCTCCAAACCCAGTAAGTCACGGTGAGAAAAAAATACCAGAGGGTCCAACAGCCATTTTGAACCAGCACAGCCAGCATGACCAAATCAGTCTGCTCGGGTTTTGCTTTTGTTCTGCTACGGAAATGCCTTGGCAGAAATCCCTGCCAAAAAGGATGCCCACTCAAAGTTGTATGAAAGAGTTTGAGAACTGTAAGCATAGCCATCTCTATAAACAGGTAATAAATCTCAGCACTAGCAACTACTTGTCTTAGGGCTCTGAAATTGTCCAGAGTTTAAATCTCCCTTCCAATATCTTTTGAAACATTTTGCCTTAGAGCTGAAGCCTGCACACCTCTTTTCTTTGCGGAAGTCAACTTCTAACAAGAAGTCAAATTCACATAGAAGTTTACATATATTTTCAATTTATTTTTTTAATTTAAAAATCATGTGCATCCCCGTCTCCAGCAGAAGCAACTAAAAGTTTTCAATTGTTTCAACAGTATATATTCAGGTAGTCTAAATTCTCCCTAACTCCCAGTGCTTAGTTATGAGAGAGAGTTAAGAATCTGTTAAGAACAAATGGGAGGGCTCAGAGCAAACCTGCAAGTGAAGGACACACTGTACAGCCAGAGTCAGCTGGTCCCAAACAGCTCTCCTCTGAGCTTACGCCTTCGATAGTTTTCACACAACTCAGTCTTGAATGTCTTACACATGAAAGGGATGTTGCTAGAAGAAAATACTCACCAAAGCGATGTTGTTTCATTTGAAGTAAGTATTTTGTCCGTCCTTCTCACTCCTTTAGGTAGTTTGTTGGAAGTTTTCAGTTTTACAATTTTTAGACTGATGAAAATGATAGACTGATTAAAAAAATGAAGCACTCATTTAGAAATACTTTCAGTTGCCAGGATACAGTGACCAAAATGTAGTAGGCTGATATGCTGAAGTACACTAAGATTTTCCCTGTTGCTTCTGAAGCAGCAAAGGTGGAAATAACTTTATCACTTCACATAATTTAAATGTTAAATTGTTAAATGTGCAGATTTCAAGAAGCCTTCTCAGTTTACTGTCATTTTCTTTCTTTCCCTTTAAAAACATGGCAATTAGGTATAAAAAAATGCATACATTCAGCACACAGGTCCTCATGGTAAAACATTCAGGCAGGATTTATACCTTTATAGAGAAGAGGACCAGAAATTCTGGTCCAGATCAAAATAGAATAATCACCTCAAAACGGAGAACAGGAATAGACAGAAGAAAAGGGGGAACTCCTATCACCATGCAAGAACACATATTGACTGTGAGAAGATGAAGGTATAGAGGGTCACAAGCCAAGACTTTGTGAAAGAAGCAATAAAGAATTCCTCCGCAACACAACTAAAATTAAAACAAACAAAAAATTGAGACTGCTAAGCTGTATGAGTGAGGTAGATACTGATCATAAGCTTGCCGTGACCTCAATGTTAACTCAGCTCTCAGTCAGACTACGAAGGTACTAG
Organism: Phaethon aethereus; assembly: GCF_964289735.1. Lineage (NCBI taxonomy): Eukaryota > Metazoa > Chordata > Aves > Phaethontiformes > Phaethontidae > Phaethon > Phaethon aethereus. The sequence continues at coordinate 204,204,825 of NC_138575.1, forward strand.
ACAGGCAAAGGCAACTTAGCTTCCAGGAACCACGCCATGAAAACTGTTCACTCATGTGGAACCAAAATTTAAAAAATAGTTTCTTTAATTACTATTTTATTTTTTCCCAATTCAGGCATTAAACGATCAGATAATCCCTAACATGGAATTCTGAAAGTATTTGCACATGAAATCACAAAATTGGTAGAATATTTTTTTTTTTTAATAAAACTTTCTTACTGGAAATTACAGGTGATTTAGAATTGGAAGTACCAATGCTTACAAAAAATGGTGAAGGGCAAGGAAATATGGCTACTCCAGACCATTACAGGCCCTCAGTCTGACCTCAACAAAACACAAAGCAGAAAAGCGAGTCTTGGAGGAATGATGGATTACATAAGTGAAATGGAAATTGGAATAATTACTATATTATAGCAAAGGAATGCCAAAGGCACATTTGTAATAAAAATATTATCTTGACTCTTTAGACAAAGCCAACATAATAGGACTAATTAATTGAAATTCCAGTGGAACATTTAACATAGTACCACACTGAAAAGTATTAGCTGAAGTGGGGGGGGAAAAAAAAAAAAAAAAAGTCAAGGATTAGAGTAGTTACAAATGGTGGCTATAATGATCTGTGCTGAAACACAAATTACCAGGCCACTAGTGATTCTCTCCAGACAGCCCCATGGTCTCCGCTCTGCCCAGCAGAGTTAGTGATGAAATGACCCGATGGCACAAAGTTGGAAGCTGGTGCCAGCTCAAGAGAATGAGCAACAGGTTACTCAAAAGAATGAGACAGCCCTGAAAACAAGAGACATTAAAATGGGATGAAATTCAGTAGCACAAAGTGCAAGAGCTGTTCAGAATTTTAAATTTAAATTGAGAGCTCAAACTGAAGAAAGAACAAGAAAAGGAATCGGGCACTTCCCGTCACAGGATGAGCGTGAGCTCCACTGCTCACGCAGCCACGGAAGAGACAAATGCACACCCTAAGACCTCTTGGGCAAGTCCTTGCCAGTAAAAGACAACACGGATTAATGCGACCAGAGAAGGCAGTGGTGTGAACTCGCGTGGTATGCTATGCACACCTCTTGCTTCTCAAACCATTGATCAAGATGAATTCAGATGGAGTGTGTGCAGAGAAAAGTTACAAGGATGAAGAGTTCATCTTTCAAAAGGAAATGAAAAGAGCTAAATGAAGCATCAGAGGGAATATGACAGCTTTCTTGTAAGCACATCTGGGATAAACACAGCAGAGTGAGAAAAAACATTTAAGCTTGAGAAGAATCTTGGAACAGGAATAAGTGAGTATAAACTCACCATGAAAATATGTGTTGGAAAATAAACCTGGATAGAGAATAATCTCAAAAACAGCTCTTGCCAATAGGAATAAAGGCAATCATCCTACTCTTTTATAAAAATAGCTGAAATAATTTTATAAAAAGAACCTGATATGTTTGAAACGTCTCTTTGCAATACCCCAGGGATTAGGTTCAACCTAATCAGAGCATTAGACCCTGAAAGGATCAGGACTTAATTTGTAGCTAAAAACAAAATCAAATGCTGCAACAGAACAGTAATTAAGAAATTAAAAAAATGTTTAATCCATATTTGAACCTATGACATATTCAGTCACTTTAGTAAATGCAAGTATGCTAAAATGTAGTTTAAAATCTTTGAAAGCCATCAGTCTTTTCAGTTGTCTTAAAAGTGAACAAAAAAGATGTTCCACAGTGTTTTAATTCTAATATTTCTAATGCATAGAGTAGTTTTGCTATCATCTTTTTTTAAAATGGCTTCACAATAAAATCATGTCTTTAGTATTCCATGAAAGCATATACAATACTCCAGTTCCCAAATAATTTTTAAACGAAAGTATACTAGTGATAAATAGCCAAAAGAGAAATACCAAAAAGCATATTAGAGAACAAACTTTAACCTACAAGTGTAAGAAATTATGCTTTTGTTTTCCACAAGTGTGTGTTTATGTTCCTTATGTTGCAACAAACTCCTATATTTCAGGCTTTTAGAAAATATTTCTATGAATTATTGAAAGAAATCACTGATTTTACAGCAAGATACTAATTAATGTTGCTTTTAGAATTCAGTATGGCTATTATTTTGTGCAGTATCTCATATTCCTTATATACCACTGTTGTACAAAATGACAGTTTGATATTGGCAGCATTAAGAACGTAAGTGGAGAGACTGTTACAAATATCTGAGCTTTCACTTTGAACACAATGAAACTAAATAAAATACAGAAATGAAAAACTGGTAAAGCATGTTCCATAAAAAAATTTTAACTCTGAAGAACTCCACTTTGAAGTTTGAATTCTCAGCATTCCTTAGAAGTTGCCTTCTTAAAAGACATCTGCTATCACAAACATATTCTGTACTTGGCCAAACTATTCAAAAAGAAGGTCAAAAGCAAACTTTGATGGATACTGAAACTAAAAAGACAGAAATCAGGAAAAGGACATTTCAGCTCTGCGCCGTCAGGCATCAGACATGGATCCAATGTGTCTATAGAATTTATAAACTTTAGCACCAAACACGATTGATGTAACTATCAATAACTTCAGAAGTTCATTACTTAACCAAACTCTGCTTCCAGAAACATTAGAGCTTAATATTTCTAAAAAGCACTGAATTTTTAAAGCACTGAATAAAAAAGAGCAACCCAAATTAGATGCAACACTGGGTTTCAGTACTGAACCAAAAAGGACCACTTCCCCCCCCCCCCTTCAAACCAGTTCCACTTTTATACTAAGAAGGACTCTCTCATGTCACAGAGATGTCACATAGGCAAGATGATGACTTCCACTGACCCTTAAAAAACAGACCACACCTTTTCTTAAGTCTGCATTAAGGTTTCTTCCATGTATTTGTACAGAATTTTTCCATTGACCATGCCATGAAATTATGCACACACATGAACTTTTACATCAAGCTAGCTCTGAATCAACTGTCTTTTGATTTGACTGTCAACTTCTTGTACCTTAATAAGCCACAAAGTAGAGGTAATACTTTCCCACCTTACCGCTAAACAATCTGAGATGTGAGACAAATCACAGAATCACTAAGGTTGGAAGGGACCTTCGAGATCATCAAGTCCAACGATTAACCTAACACCACCATGTCCCCTAAACCATGTCCTGAAGCACCAGATCCTCACGTTTTTTGAACACTTCCAGTGATGGTGACTCCACCACCTCCCTGGGCACCCTGTTCCAATGCTTGACCACTCGGTGAAGAAATCCTTAGACTATAATATGGTCCTATGTCTTCAGGCACCACATTTTTCAAAAGCATACAAACCGCCATCAGAATGTACAAAAATCTAGTATCAATTCCACCTATTACAATGAGCTTCTATACAAAGAGGGCGTCTTCAGTAAGTACAGCACGCAATACACCTCTTATACTACTGAGCTCATGCTATTTTTACATATTCATTTAAAATATCAGCCACTACAAACTTTAAAACCTTCTAGCAGAGTGGATTATTTAAAAAAAAAAAAACCTATGCCTTATTATATTTATTACAGAGAGTCCATCTGGGACAATAGCATTCTCCCAAGCTTATAAGAACTTCTATATTCATTTATGACAGTTGTTTTGAAAGTCTAACAAACATCTGCCATTCACAATACTGATTATCTTAAAATTATGGTGGGCAATTAACAGCATTCTAACACTCAACCTAATCTCTCCTTTTAAGCTGCATTTACAACTCTGCTACTGTCTCTGGGAAAATTTATATTCTAGTTATCCTGCAAGAGCCATAATACTCATATTTTAAAGATCCTCGGAAGAAAGTCAAGCTGAAATCAAAATAGCAATTATTTATAGAGAAATGCACTGGACTTTACAAGACATGAAGAAATGAACATAATCTACTTGCTACAGTTATTTCATCATCATAAATTAACTCTGTTTTTATATAACATTACACACTTTTCTCCTCCCTTTAAATTTAATTGTACTACTTTTGAATAAATGTGTATTTTGCATTCTGCATAGACAGAAAAATAAGTCTACAGGGATAACATAGGAGCAAATGTGTTTCTTGTTAGCTATTTGCCAAAATACACAGCTCAGACCTGGAAGTCTCTTGTGCTTACTGAAAATCCTTAAAATTTAACAATGAAGTTTTGCAAACCGGAATTGATGGAAATGCATCACTGATTTAGCAAAGAATGCTCTGAATCCAGCAATAGGAAGACATGTGGCACTGATCAGTCATCCCCATCTCCTGTCGTCACGCCAAGGCCAACACTGCAGCCAGGTCCCATGAAGGCACAAGCAAGGAGACAGGAGTGGCTTTACCATCTGAGCTGTAAGTGCCAGACCATTTGCAAGAAAAGGTTCAACATTTGGTGATGGAACATACTTCTGCCACCCAAAGAGAGATCTCCAGTGTTCCCACTGGAAGTGCAGTGACTTGTTGGGAATTCTGTTGCAGGACACTTTGGGTACATAGGTCAATAGCTGGACCACACTAATTTAAGCAATACAAACTAAGTAACACATTCCCATTCCTGAAGCGTTTTTATGAGTACTGCCAAAAAAGGTGCAAGTTGTCCATTTTCAGGCTTAATTCCCATCCTTGTATTTCAAAGAACACGCTCTCCTGAGAAATTTCCCTAAATTAAAAAATCCTCTCTTGACAGACATCTCTTGGCTGGGCTTTACTGCACTTCTCTACCGCCAAAAATTTATCCCATTTGAGCCTTAGCTAAGCTCCTGGGCACACACAGATTGCTACATTGCCTTAATGAAGAAGCAAGCTGGAGCCATCCAGCACAGCAAACAGAACAGCCCAGAGCTGGTAATACAGCGGAGACACAGCAGATTGTGTTAGCACAACCAGGCCACCGCAATCCAATCATGACCCCCTCCCCCCCAGGCCTGCCCCATACTCATTCTCACTCCAGTGACATGGGAAGCTCACCTACCTCAGTGTAGTGAAAAATCAGGAGTTTGAAAAAGTAATTTGAAACAGATGAGAGAAAAGGAAATAAAAACAGGTTTATGCCTAGGAATGTTATCATTATTCAAAAAAAAAAAGCTTTGCTGGCAGATCTATACCTTACAGGTATTCTCTACGGGCTAACATGTTGGTCCTATTGCCATCTCACTAGCGGTCTCCATTTAAAAAAAATATATAGATAGGTAGCATAAGAGATAAGGGAAACACCTCTTATGAAAAGCAATAGTTTCTGAGAATGCATGGGTCACGTATGGCAGATGACTTTTGTTCAGTTTGGGGTAATCTGTCTGAAAGTCAAGATTTTGAGGATGGTGAGAGATGTTTCCTATTTCGACTGCAAGTGTTTTCACATTGTGCCAGGAGCCGCTCATTGATCACAGCTAGAAGAACCCCAAGCACTACTTACCTGGAAAGTGCACGACTGCAGAATGGAAATAAAGGCAGCTGGAGAAAGTCTCAACAGCAGAGAAAAAGTTAGGAAAAGCAAGAAAATCAGGAACAGTGGCAAATCAACTGCCAATGTGGAAAATGGATTTTCACAGAATCACAGAATCATTAAGGTTGGAAAAGACCTTTAAGATCATCAAGTCCAACCATCAACCCAACACCACCATGTCCACTAAACCATACCCTGAAGTGCCATGGCCACACATTTTTAGAATACTTCCAGTGATGGTGACTCCATCACTCCATCACTCCATCACCCCGGGCAGCCTGATCCCTCTCAGTAAAGAAATTCTTCCTAATATCCAGTCTAAACTCCCCTGGTGCAACTTGAGGCCACTTCCTCTTGTTCTATCGCTAGTTACTTGGGAGAAGAGACCAACACCCAAACGTGCATTTTAAACATGTGCATTCACATTGACACATCTTATTCTAGATTAAACAAAATCATCCTCTTAAAACTTGCCAGCAGAAAATTTCTTTCCTAAAAGATCCTAAATAAGAAGCACTGCTGAGTGGGAAGATATCCATGTTCTCTGCCTTGCTGGTGATCTTTTTCTACTCAAAACAGTAATCCAAGATGGAACCACTTCAGTAAAGAGTGATTTAAACCTCCAAACTTCTCCAAAGAGAGTATTTTCTCAAGTTTGTAACTGTGATAATGCAGCCAGATACAGCTGTCGCGAACACACCAGTTTGTAAGAACAGGCAATTTGACCTTCTGCACAAGCTGCTGAATTTAAAGGCACAAAGTATGTTACTTTGAGATAACACTTACAGCATCTCATCCATATATTTTTTCCAAGATAGTGAGAGATCATATATAACAGGAAGAAAACTCAAGAAAGTAATTTTTGCTATTGCATCAGCAGAAACAGAGGTTATCCCACTGTATTGCTGCATAGATATTGTTTTGATTTGTCTCAAAAGGGAGAAGATCCTATGACTTACTCCAACTCTCGCAGGGAAAAAAATCTGAAATGCTTTTACAAGCACTTTTTCAAGCATAGAAGCACTGTAACAGTACAGCTTTTTATGGTGCAGTAACTTTTTATCATGCATTCAATAGATTTTATTACTGCAGCCATTTACAGAAATGTGGGTAAGATTCTCTTTATCTATCATTTTGAACTGCTCTGAGGAAAAACGTAAAAAAAGCGTACCAGAGTTTAGACTAAGGTAGATAAGCAGAGTCTGAGAGATCATTACGGATAAAAGGTAATCTTTTAATTTCAGTCTAGTTGTGCAGCTATCTCTTATGCTTTGTCTAACATGAAACTTCCCTTATAAAGTAAGGGAATTTGAGTGTTTTTAAAAGGAAAAAGCAGCTCAGGGTGTTCAGTGGTCAATAATCAGGACATGATATGAAGCATGACAAAGTTCACATGACGTTGCACAAGCAACCTTCTTTCAAGGACATAACCATCATACGTTTTCTATCAGTTTAGCAGTTCTCAGAAGATAAATAAGATAATAAATTATGGCCATTATCTACTTTCTCTTTATAACATCAGTAGGTTTCAATATGCAGTACAGCTACAGGAAAAATAATGAGGCAGCTACAGGCCATCAGTGCAAAGAGGCCGATATTTTAGCTAGGATAAAACTGGAATGATCAGTAATCAAAAGGACATATTACACAGAGACAGTCCACCAGTAAACATTTCCTCTTAATATATTTTATACCTACCTTTAATAGAAGCTCACGCAAAACAGATTATTAACTTCAGAATCCATCTGCTCACTTATTTACACTGCTTTAATAAAATTTCTCTTTTGATAAGTCCCACTCTCACTGCTTAAAATAAAACATATGTGAAGAAAAAGTCATACTTACTCCAAAAAAAATAATTCACCCAGTAAACCAAATTTAAAGGGGAAAAAGAAATGAGGGAAATATTTCTCTTCCTTTGGGGAAGAAAATTGCTGAAAGTGGCGGCAGGTATTTGCCATTAAAAAATCTTGACTTTGAATATTCAAACTGAAAATCTGAGCACACTTCCCACAGCAGAAATAAATTCCTTTTCCATGAACATTTGCTCAATCAGGTTTTACTTGTTCATATTTTCAAGGATTGCTCATTTGCAAGTACTGTTGTTCAGACAGACTCAATTTTTTCTTTTTTGAGATTTGTGGCTATTAAGTCCTTCAGTTGCAAAATTATAACACTTGGATTTTCAAAGGAGCCACCATGAGTTTGTTTTCTGGTATGGGATTTTCAAAATCTTCATAAGGATGTCAAAACTCTGGACAGTCAGCATCATTCTCAGTTGCTTAGGTGGTTTGAGAAATTAACTTAATTTTAAAGGGAATCAGACATGAGACTCCTTTCGAACCTTCTGGAAATCTTATCTGGAAAAGTACTACATTTCTAGAAGGATAAGAAAGAGAGGGAAATAAAATGAATTTCAGAACGATATTTTTCTTTCAAGGGTGAACTGGGTGAAAAAACCAAACCTACTTACAATTTTAAAATACCCAACACAAAACAATTGTCATCATTACTACATTCCAGCTTCAATGCAGTCTGCACCTCTAGCCATAAGCAACTGTTACTGACATAACCCAAGACAAAACCATAGAGGTGAGCAGTTTACTGCCCAGCAGGTAACTACACAATAGTTAGGAGTTCTGCCGTCTAGATTATTATGAAGTCATTTTAGTCCAAAGCATTAACATGAGATTTCAGATCAGATCATGTAAAAACTGCAATTATTTCACTTCTACATCTAAAGGGCCAATGATTCACCAACTGTTTTGGCTAAAGATTTTCTGTAGCAGGGTTTTAACAATAATGCAGCAAACTCCTTCGTTAGTATGTTAGTCCATTCATGCTAAATAACCCAGAAGACAGACACAGTTTGATATGTTATTTTTCAGCTGTAGAGGAGTCACTTTTACTTAGAAAATAGAAGCACAATTTGTAATGCAGTACAAATATCAACTGTGTACAGGGTAAATAAATTATATAATTTCTTTTTTTTCCTTCCAAATATTCTACAGAGCAAGTAGCAGGCATTCTGCAGAGGGCAGGACTATATTTTACAGACTTAGTGCTTTTCCTACCTGAAGCGGGGACAAAGCAAACAAGAAGAGCAGAGAAGCACACAAGGAAGCAAACGAAAACTATTCTCTCTTAGATGCCTCTACACAAAAAGGGGAGTGATTTTGAGCAGGAGGTAAACATTAGGGGCTTTGAATCAACTCCTGGAGAAGCATCACCTCCCTTCTCCCCTACAGGAATAACCTTGGATGACGGGCCTACCCAGAAAAAAATTGTGATTATCGTTATGGTCACCCCTACCCACTCTTCAAGATGTGCTCTAGCAATTTTCACTTGCTCCCCCCCAAAATGTACCAGCTCCTTGCTAAATATTCTCTTTCCTAGAAACCTTCATACTTTTTACATGCCCTCTGCTACTGTACCCCCACCACAAAAACGTGGTGTGGTACTGGGCCACAACACCAGTTGTATTTCAAATGGTACAACTTACCAGCATCAGCCTTTCCATGCAAATATCTTAATTCCTTGCTATTTTTGCTCTTTCCAGAACCACCTTTCAGACTCTCCCCACACTGTTTTAAGCTTGCCCTCATAAGCAGACATAGCTCATTAACGTACTTCCATTCAATTCTTACTGAGAAATTTTGTTTCAGGTTGAAGTTCCCCACATAAAACATTCATACGACATTCTGACTTACAAAAGCTTAGAAGACAGAAGTTAGACTAAGCTGCAAGAAACCAATACTGGTATTTATTATCTACCTTACCTAACTTTCTACATAAAGGCTGCAGATGACACAGATATGCTGGCAGGCATCAGATATATTTATACATCTAATGCTATGAATTCTGTAAGTGAGGTGGGCCCTACTTTGCAACCACCAGGTTATACAGGACAGGACACTGCCAGAAGTCCTCAAAACGTTCCAGACATGAGAAAACCTTCTGTTTAAGCCCTGTTAAAGCCTCTCAGATGTGCCATTCTATTACTACAATGGACAAAAAAAAAAAGCCAAAGAAATCACAGCTTTGTGATTACAGCTGTGTCAGTGTCTTCTATTGAAACACCTGCAATCTTCCTCCACATTTTCCCCATGCAAAAAAGCTTCACCAGTCTTCCCAAATAGCGTTAACAGTTAACTGTAGTTTCTCCACCCATCTTTCTCTTTAAAATGTATTTTCATCATCCTGCTATATATCCAGTTGCATTAGTAACCACAGTCAGCTTGACTCTAAACCTAGTATCAAATTAGTCAACAGATTCCCAAATCTGCTGGATTTTGAGGTTTTTGAGGAAAAGAGGTTTTTGAGGAAACGGTGGTATAACAGTCTCACTATTTAATTTTCCTGGACGCTCAGCAGGGGTGGGGCAAGGCGGCAGGAATCAAACATATTACTTGGGTGACTTGAGCCGACTTACCCCATCAGGGCTTAAAGGATGATTTGGGCAAGAGAAGCCAAACACTGGATAGGTTAAAAAAAAAAAAAGTGAATACTGACAGAAGTGCTCTCATTTAGACCCCTGGTACTTTTGCACTGTCTGAAAAAATGACTACTCTTAGCTGAGTATTCACTGTAAAAATCTTTAAAAACTCACTCAAATCTAGTCAAAACAGTAATGCAATAATACTTCATTGCAAGATTGGAACAAATAGTATTGGATTAGTATTAAAGATCAGCATTCACTGATATTCCCTTACCAACCTACAAATGTGGGTGTTGAATGCAGCCAAGAGCTGACAAACAACTCTTTGCCGCCATAATAAACTTTACCAACCAACACCGCTCAGGCATGTAATTATATACGCACATGCATTGCTACATCCTTAAGGCAGAAAGAGAAAATAAAAAAAAAAAATTACAAAATTTCTCTCCATAGCTGGGCAGATGGTACACTGGAACTACAGCTTATTACAACACTCATAATTGTCTCCATTACCTTGTGTTTCCCCATCTGTCTTTTGTGTCCACCTGTTTTCTGACCTTGAACTGGCAACTCCATCACAGCATATATTCAGTATGTTAAGTGCCTAGTGCAACAAAGTCCCAGCCTTTACTTAGAGATTTTATAATCTATGCTAAACAAAATAAAAACTGCAGTTAGTCAGGACTGTGCATGGACTATTTAAAATGTACATTAACATCCACAAATCATGTGTTGCATTTTTGTTGATTTAGTTAGTAAAGGAAATAATTTTTTAGTGTTCCCTTGCCTTCAAATGCAAAATTTTTACATTACATTGTAGAAGAGGAGCTGCTAATCTACAGAATTCAAGACAGACACTCTCCTTTTCATTATCTTTCCTCTCTGCTTCCTCCAACGCTACTCAGTTTTTGAGTAGCTTCATTCCATAAACCTCAAGGATTAGTGTTGGTCCACAGACCAAAACTTAGGAACCAGCATCTTAGATTAATTTTGGAGCTGAAATGTTTCACTACATTCTAACTGGACTCAGCCTGAAGTATCCACAGATGGAAGATTCCCATCGCTCATAAGACATACAGAAATCTCCACTGCTACAGTAATGGAAGGCACAGTGAAATACAAGGTGTTTACTTTTATCCTGCTGCTTCCCCGTTGTCAGTGTTGTGATTACAGTAAGCGCTCCTGGCCCCCAGTTTCTCCAGTGCTATTTGTCAGTAGTTGTAGACTGCAAAGGAAATTCTCATTTACTGTGCCACCGGGTGAGCATCACAGTGAAGCAGCACATCTCCTTTGTGTCCCAACCTTCTCCTTTACAGTTTACACGTCCGCATTAGTTGTGTGCTGCACACTGCACTATATAAGAAAACACATCGAATGCAGAACTCTTCTGCCCAGATCAGACCCCAGCTTATTGCTGAGCCATTACCAAATCACTCTGCTAAAATACCACTCTACATTAGGGAAATACGTGGCTAAGACAAGATGAAGCAATAGATCTGACAGAAAGCATTTCATCAGTTGTTTTAATAAGTTAAAAAGGAAACTACATGTGTTAAGCCTTTATACCACTCTCCTTTCTCAAATATAAACTCTTAACCTCTAAGGCAAGCTTTATACTTAAAAATCCATTACTGTCTTTGCCTTTGCATCATTTAATGAAGGCAGTGTTAGATATCTTTCAAATTATATCCATACAACAATTTTTATCTTGACTGCACATTTAATATCCTACCACTCCCCTTCTCTATAAATTCTTCTTAAACAATAAATACTTCAGTAATATGAAAGCTTTAACACTATAGGATATTGTTTCTTCTGGAGCCTCTAGAGATATATTTCCTAAATAAGTAGAAATTTCAATAAAGCTTTACATCAACTCAAAATTTTTCTGAAAAATAATATATTCATGAAGGCAGAAATCCAAATTACAGCAAACACAGGTTACATAATGCAGTAAATAAAAAACACAGAAGACAAATAGCAAGCTCTGAGAATAAAATCCATCTGAAAAAAAAAAAAACCAAAAAGCATTAATCCAAACAGTCACCTTCTGAAATTCCTTTTCAGTCTCTAAAGAGCAGTTTACCCCAAAACTTTTCATGCATTTGCTTGTTTAATTCTTCTACATACACTACTTATAGTGCTATTGTTTCTTCTCAAGCATGGCCTTTTTCTCCCCCCCTTCCTAAACAAGAGTTTATCCCACGGAAACGGGTAAAAGATATGAAGTGAAAGGAGAGATGAAAAACAAAAAGGAAATTAAAAAATTAAGGTCCAACCAGAAAGGGAGAAATGTTCAGATACAGCATCACAGAGCAGTAGGGCTCTGTTTTAAATCACAGGATTAGCTCATTAGAGACCAAATCAACTTCCATAGGCGGCAAACACGGCAAGAAGAAAAAAGGAAAAGAAAAACTTCTTTAAAAAGCAACCCAATAGTGGAAAGCCAAAATGTAAAGCAATTTTTACTGAAATATTTTCCAGTTTTATATACAGGAAGGCTATAAAAGAAATGCTCGGCTAAAGGTAAACAAATGAGCTCCTCAGAGACACAAAAGGTTAAAGGCACATCAGTTGGGACAGAAGTACACTGAGCATAAGGTGATACACCAGTGGAGATAAAGTTAAAAATTTCTACATTCATTGGTAACACAAAGATTCATAGAATCATTTAGTTTGGAAAAGACCTTTAAGATCATCAAGTCCAACCATTACCCTAGCACTGCAAAGTCCACCACTAAACCACGTCCCTAAGCACCACATCTACACATTTCTTTTAAATACCTCCAGCGACGGTGACTCAACCACTTCCCCAGGGCAGCCTGTTCCAATGCTTGACAACCCTTTCAGTGAAGAAATTTTTCCTAATACTCTATCTAAACCTCCCCTGGCACAACTTGAGGCCATTTCCTCTTGTCCTAGCACTTCTTCCTTGGGAGAAGAGACCAACACCCACGTCACCACAACCCCCTTTCAGGTAGTTGTAGAGAGCAGTAAGGTCTCCCCTCAGCCTCCTCTTCTCCAGGCTGAACAACCCCAGTTCCCTCAGCCGCTCCTCATAAGACTTGTGCTCCAGACCCCTCACCAGCTTCGTTGCCCTTCTCTGGACACGCTCCAGCACCTCAACGTCCTTCTGGTAGTAAGGGGCCCAAAACTGAACACAGTATTCGAGGTGCGGCCTCACCAGTGCCGAGTACAGGGGCACATGGATCTCCATTCCCTACCTCCACTGAGATGGCAGACCAAAGGGCTTTGCTAGCACACTGCCCCTCAATCGTTGGCATGCCACCCCCAGGCTTATCTCTAGAGAGCCTGGTTTTGTCCCTTTCTCCCTTCAAATCTAGTTTAAAGCTCTTTCAATGAGCCCTGCTAACTCCTGTGCAAAGATCTTTTTCCCAATCGTGATCTCTTAAAAGCAGATTTGAAAATTTGTCTCTGTGTATACAGCCAATGACAAAAATGTTTGCTTCTTTATAGCAACTAAAATGATCACTTTTATGTGAGAAAAGCTGAGAAAAGCTGCCAATTTTGGACAATTTTGATATAACTATCATAGTCATTCAGAAGTAATTTAAAAAATGAACAAAAGAAGGAACACTAAGGTAAAAAAATAAAAGGGGATTATTTAGCATAATTTTTAATAAAAGAAATATTTTCAGGAGAGGAAAGTAAAATTTAAGGACACAAATCAAGGTTATGACATCAATAAACTTCTCAATAAATATATAATACACAAAAATAACCTATGATTCTGACGGAGTTTGGGATGAAGTATATCAAGCTATTTGGTGGCTATGTGAAATAAAGATTGATTCATTTATTATGAGAACTAACAGGTTATAACTTTCATATTGAATCTACTTTTCTCAGGTTTTGTTTGTTTGGTTTTTTTATTGCTGTCCTTGGCCATTAATGGTCAATAATGTCTGATATGAAATGGACATTAAGTAATCTCATTTCCTTTCCCCCAAGCGCTACAGAAAGCTGATAGCAAAAGCAGTGCATATTCCTGTTATAATGTGCTAAAGAAACAAGACCCAAGCAACAACAGAATTAAAAACTATCAGTTTGCATTTTAGGAAAGCATTTTTTTCGGAATTGCAAATACTAGCCACAGAGTCAAATTTGGCCTGAGGTCCCCGAAGATGGCATTTCATTCTCTCAAAGGAGCCGATCCCTCTGGACTTAAGGTTCCCAGATGCAGAGCATCAGTGGCACAAGCTCCAGCACCTACTGCCTTGGATGCTTTCAGCATGAAGAACTAAAGCCCCCGAAGGGCAGGCTGAGAAACTAAGAAACCAAAGACCAGCTGGAGAACAGATCAGCTTCATTAGGAAAGAGGTCTTGCCAATAAGTGTGAAATTCTTAAGGACATATATATATAAGCAAAAATATACTTTTAGGATAACAGAGCTTCTTGAATAAATAACCATTTCAAGAAAACTTACTGGTCTGCCTAAACAGAGCAGAAATAAGGATCCGTGTGAGAAAGAGAAATCATACAAGTCAGCTAATAAGACTGAAGCCAAACTGATTCCTAGGACTGCACATAAAGACAGAATAAAAACAATATTGGTGGAGTTGTTATGCAGGAAGAAAGAAGGATTCACAGATTATCTGAACGTGCTTTCAGAACAATGGAGTGTAGTAACAAATGGAGCCTAAGGAACATAGAGCAGCTATCACCAGATGACTTAATGGGATGAAAGGATCTGGAACAACATTTGGTGGAAACAGTAACAGAAGATAAAAATATAAAATAGGACAAGATTCAACGAGGGTTGACCAAAGATGCCAGGCTAAACCAATAATCTTCAGTTATCAAAAGAAAAGGTTTTAGGAAAAGAAATGCAGAAAAAACTGTTCTTCAATAAAGCTTTTGATACGGTGCCACATGGAAAATTACTACTTAAGTCAAAGAAGAGATGTTGGTGTAATTTAGCTACAAGTCATCTAGCAACACTGAAGATAGCACGAAGGTGTTACTGCAAGTTTAAATGCAGGACTGCAGAGGAGGTTACACATCCCTTAAGCACATGCTAAATGGCCTGTAGGCGGCATAAGCAACTGATAATGTAAGTAGCCCATGAATGAACCTCCCAAAATAACACCAGCAGCTGCCACTGTGTGATTTGAGAGTCCCTAAGAAGAGAGGAAGGAAAAAGCCAAAGAAATCGTTGGTGGAAAGGCAAGGAAGTATGAACAGTTGGAGGAAGAAAGGAATTGCTGAAATAAACTGAAGCCCTCTCAGCTTGTTTGTAGTAGAACAGAATAAAAGCAGTGGAAAATTGTAGAAGGGGACAAGAGCAAAGCAACTGCAAACGCACCTAAAGGAGCTGAATCTGCCTGGCTGGTGGATGGCCATCTCCAGGCACTCAGCTGCTCTCTGGATTATCTGCCTCCAGCTCTGGATTATCTGCCTCCAATCCAGCTCAGCGAACTCCTACCAAGAGGCTCCACACAGCGTGGCTTCTGCCGGCACAGCCGAGGTCCTCTTCCCACAGCTGCTTCGCCCACAGGAGTCACCGTCTGCATCCTGCTTGCTCACTGCTCAGCTGCCCACTGCCCACATTTATCACTCTGGCAACAGCAGTATCAATCTTGGCATTGCTATTTTCAGAATTTGAACTAATTACTTTTGCACAAAGGCCACGTTAAAGGTATTTGCTGAGGAAAAAGAACAGGGAGGCAGTCACAGCCTGGAAAGACCAGGAAAGAACATAAAGGAAGAAATACTGCAGGATGAGAGGGCAGACCCCCTCATATATTGGTAAAGAGTTAAGTTATTGAAAAGGGTGAAGGACATTTTTCACAATATAGGAAGGTTATTAAAAAGATCTTCCAAGGATTTAAGCTAGGATTTATACGGCTCCACACATTCCCAAGAAATTTTGAAGAAGAGTGAATAACTAGGTTAGAAAAATCTGCAGACAACAAACAAAGAAGTATCACAGTGTTATCGAGCAACTTGAGGATAAAATTATGTACTGAATTACAGAAAACACAAAATAACACAGAAAAATGGCTACACAGCACTATCCACACACTTAACGTGCTCCCACTTAAAGAGATCTGCCCACTTTAAGATCCCAGAATCACTGTGCCTAATTTTTCAAACATGAGCTAACCACTTAACGGCAATCAAAAAGGCAAATAAATCAAGAACAAAACAGAAAACTAAGCATTATATATTCATGATACACTCTGCATTCTGATAGCTACATCTGCTCTGATTATCCTGCCTCAGAGACACAGACCCTTTGCAAGAGATACAGAACAAAGCAAGACAGATAATCAGAGGTATGAAGCGGCTTCAGTACAAAGTGACCACAAGCAAATCCTACGTGTTAAACAGACCACAGGGATGAGGGTATGTAACATAATAAATCCTTGTGAAAACTCTCCTTCACACAACATAGACTCAAATGATATGCCCCTAAAATATTGAGAGTAAATAAAAAATTTAACTTATTTATATTTAAAACTATAGCCTGTGCAGGAAGAGATAGATATGAATTAAATCTTAAAAAAAATAAAAGAGATCTGTAAACAAGAAATTTTTAATCATTAGAGAAGTAAAGGTCCAGCTTCCCAAATAGTAATTCAAGCAAGAAGCTTAAGCCTGTCCTAAGATGGAACTGGGAGGAAAAAAAAGGAAGAGGGGAAAAGAAAAAAAAAAGGGGGGGGAGGGAGGGGTGAGAGAAGGAAATGATGGTGCTTCTCTATGCAATCGTAGGAACCTGAATCCTGAAATCCAAAAGTCCATTCAAAGACTTTGTGTTCCTAAAAAAAAATTTCCAAGATGATAAAACTCTTTCAGATTTCAACAGTTCATAAAGAAAATGCTGTGAATCCATGAATTTCAACCAAATAAAAGGAAGGACTTGAAAGAAAAAATAAGACAAAGGAGAAAATTTTGAAGGAGCATATAGTGACAAATATCCTGGTGGCATACAAGGTTCAGTGTGACCTTACAGAATAGAAATAATAGTTACATTCAGGAAGACAGATAAGGATACGAAGACCTGACAAACCCAATATTGTTTCAACAGAGATCTGATAGTAGAATCTTCTTGCCTTCTAGCTGTATTCTAGAAACACACTTTTCTGTACAGGAAATTTAATCTGTAGAACTATTAAATTCAAACTATGCTGTTTTATAAACTGCATTAGATAGCTAATAACATTTAACGTTTTGCATCTCTATCCAGAACCAGAGATTTAATTTCTCCCCCCTCCCCGCGCCCTCCAGTGACATATCTATAGTTCAAGAAGGAACAGAGAAGTTACATCATCTGCCTTATCTTCCCTGTAAAAGCTGTGGCAGATTTTAGTATTAGAGAAGACCGTAAAGAGTTCTCTGAATTCTTAATACGGCAATTGCTGTGCAGTCTAGAGGCACTGCCTGCAGAAACCTTCCCTGTTTTGCCCCTACCACCAGTACTGACAAGCAGTCCTGGAGTAAAAGGCCAATTTGACAGCTTTACTTGATCCCAACAAATGCTCAAGTAAAACACTGAAAAAAACTGCTTAGCTCCCAGAATCCCATGACCTTGCAGATGATCCCCATTTGGCTGATACCACCAGGCACTATCAGCTCCACACGTGGAAAGCCACACACACATCTGGAGAAGTAGCAACATTTCATATTGGTGTGGAGGCTTAAATCCCATGAAATACACCGGTGCAGATCGTTCAAGGTTAACTGTACACTGTAAACCCCACTTTTGGATGCACCGACTGGGGCTGGGCATGCTGTGACATATTTTTCATTCATGATCCCAGTCTTGTCTTTTAAGAGCTTACCATTTCTTATGTCCCCAATGGAAGCA